>NC_058500.1:21484324-24438074 GCF_020382885.2 Scatophagus argus
AGTCCCTCCAAGGCCGCAGGGAGCTGTTGGAGAAGGCGTGTCTGAGCCACATGAGGAAGCGGCAGGTGCTTTCGCCTGAGGATCTCAAACACCTCATTGTGGATGATAAACACAGCCTTATTTACTGCTATGTACCCAAGGTTGGTTGCCATGATATTAAATAGTGCAGCTGAAATTTTAGAGGTTCTCAAACTGTGAAGTCTGCTTTCATTTTTACATTTAAATAAAGACATACTATATACATATCTTTAGATTCAGTGTGAATCACACTTCCCAGGAATATCAATATCTCTGATGTCCAGTGGAGATAAAGATTTTTAAGTTTTTGTAGTATCAGAGTAATCCAGTAATCCATAGTTGTCTGTACATTGATAGGTACACTGCAGACAGCAACTGCTAATAGCTAATTCTACATACCTTTATTGGATATAAAAAACAAACAAACAAAAAAATAAAACATTGTAGCCCCAGCACAAGTCACTAAATCCATGGCAAAACTGTAGTTCCTGTGCCAGGGACTGGGGTAAGTGATGTTGGGCACAGTTGGCCTCGGGGTGGGCGTATATTCTGTAAGTGGTTTTTGAAATTTCAGAGTCAGGTGAGACTGTTGCAGTGTGTAAAATACTGCATGGATGCATATTTGGGCTTGAAAGTCTTCTTTTATCACTTTCAGGTAGCCTGCACCAATTGGAAACGTGTCCTTATGGTCCTCACCAGTGATGGCCGCTACACCGACCCCCTCGCTATCCCTGCGAACGAGGCCCATGTGGCAGGTAACCTCCGCACACTTTCCGAGTTCTCAGTCTCTGAGATCAACCAACGCCTTCGCAGCTACCTCAAGTTCATCTTTGTGCGGGAGCCCTTTGAGCGCCTGGTGTCCGCCTACCGGAACAAGTTCACCCGTAGCTATAACACCGCTTTCCACAAGCGCTACGGAACCAAAATCATCCGCCAGTACCGGCGCCACCCAAAGCCCGAAGCACTGGAGAAAGGGAATGATGTTTATTTTCACGAGTTTGTCCAGTACCTTGTGGACCCTCGGACCCAACGAGAGGAACCTTTTAATGAGCACTGGGAGCGAGTGCACTCCCTTTGCCATCCCTGTCTGATCCACTATGACGTAGTGGGGAAGTACGAGACTCTGGAGCCAGATGCTCAGGCTGTGCTCAGTTTGGCTGGAGTGGAGGGAACACTTCAGTTTCCAACATCTGGTAAGAGCACCAGGACCGATGGCAACATGGCAGCACGCTACTTTGAGCAGATCAGTCCTTTCTACCAGAAGAAACTGTTCAACCTGTATCGAATGGACTTCCTGCTGTTCAACTACTCCACACCAGAGTATCTCAGGACTCAGTGAGGGGCAGAGAAGACAGGATTGACATCATTGTCATGAAGGGACCAGTTTGACAGTTTCCTTTCCTTTTTGACTTCAGACATTTTGTTCGAGGTGGATCATTTTGCACTTTTGGTTTTCATGGACTCTAGATTGGTCTGTCACAAGCACTGTCTTGTTGCTTTGACACTCCAACAACAATATGATTCATTTGGTTTCAGTGAATTTCTTAATGGAACCAGACATACTCCTGAGAAGAAAGGACAGAATTCAGTATTTATTTTTTATTCATCTGATTGATATTTCTCACCTAAGAATTAATTTGTCCAAGTGAGCAATTCTTTGACTTTTAGTTTTTGTTGTCGGTTAAAGAGGGTCATTGAATTGGTGTGATGTGCCTTTACCAGCACCCCTGTGGTGCCCACTACAGTAATGGCTTCTTTTTCGAACTAATGAGCCACAGATGAAAGTCACAGTTCAGAGGAGCAGGTTCTCTTCTTGCATGAGTATACAGGTGAGTGTGCTGACTGTGAAACTGAATGCAGCACATTCATTCAAAGCACATGCAGTATGACAATAGCTGGGTGGCATTTATTTATGTATGTCAGTGCATAAAGTATTTATTGTGTCAGAGACTTGTGTGGCAGTAAGGATTTGGGCTCATGATTTTGTGAAAATGAATTTTATTCAAAAGAAAACAAGAGTTAGTTGTTTTTAGTTGTGAATTTTTGGTTTGTTGTTTTTGCATGGAAAATTACTCGCTGTCTTGGCTTTTGCACATAAACTCATCTTAAATAGAGATCTTCTGGACAGTTTAAAAATCATCATATCATACTCTTTTCCCCTGATTTCTGTAATTAAAACCCTATTCCTTAGACTTGTCTTCTCTAACTTGTCACAGTCCTATCTTACATGTATGTCTGAGAGGAGGAAACTCTTCTGAGTTCCGGTAAAAGCTTGTTGCCACCTCTCCTCTATCACTGTGTGCATTTAGCTCTGGGCAGGTAGGCTGAACAAACAGCCACATAGCTGTGGTCAGGCCTGGGTCCAGCCCAGCACTACCCCTCGTCAGAGCTCTCCTTGTTAGGGTGAACGCAGGCACCTGAGGGGTTAATCCACCTACAGTCATCTCCACTGCAGGGCCTTGTTCAGCAAATGGAATGGAATTCATGGTGAATAATATTAAGTTAATGAAGGGAAATCATTATTAATGGCCTGTTATGCGAAAATATCAGTTTTAACCCATCTTCAAGAAGTTACTGGGAAATTACAATGTTACAGCAGCAAACAAGATATAGAGGGTGCAAAGCATGCAAGAATAAGGGAAGGATGAGCATTCAAAAAGAATAAATACACAGGAAACCTGCAGTACCTGCAGCTGTACACAGTACAGAAAAGAAAAGACTATTCACACTAGAGTCCCTCAAGTTATGATTAATGGATGGATTGATTATTGTACCGATTTGTTTCAGGAAAATGATTAAAGGAGAACTCATCCGAAGATGACTAAATAAATGAAAAAGAAAAAAAGAGGCTGTGTTCTAAATTGCCTCAAGTGATGTCACTTGGGTTAGCCTTGGCTGGGATTGAAGACTACAAGTTTGAAAGTTTGAAAATAAAAAAAATCGATGAGTGTGGTGACCTCACAAGCTCTGCATTGTGATTATTGCCATCAGGTTTGCCAAGGAAGAAGAATGCTTTGAATAATAAAAAATGTTTTAAATCTGTCTATCAAGAGTTTGACAAAATTCAGGAGTGTAGTCTGCAAACCAGTATTTTTTTGAAAACTAGTAGAGTGAGATGTGCTACCTGATTTTGTGTAATTGGAGCATATTTTTACACATTTCTGCATAATGATTTTTTTTAAAGAAAAAAGAAAGGATGCACAAAACTTGTATGATTTCATATAGAATTGAATAGCAATTATTTGTTGAAATACAAGCTTTGGCGTTTCCATCGGCATAAATTCTGAAAAAAAAAACGCAAAACGGCATTAATTTACACAAGCAGGAGCAGGAAAAAATGTAAGCTGTATGAGAGGTAAATATAGGTTAAGTTTGACTGAACCTTCACTTATTAGTCAAATCAGGTTAGAATGTTTAAAAATGGATACCCATGTAGCAATGCCCTTTCTAAGGATTCCCTACACTGTAACAAGTGACTTCCCAGTCTGTTCAAAGTGTCAGCCGTGCTTATTAAGACACCAGTCTAGCATGGATGAATTGGAAACTTTGACGGCTGGGTTTCATCTGGACCTGACATAGCTTGTTCTCCCTTAGAATAACAAGAATTTCCCCTGAAAAAACAAACAGGATATTAGTTCCAGTTTTGCTGAAAGAAGTGTGCATGTCAAGACAAGTTGGTGTTGAACAATTTCATCTTTTTGTCTTCCAGATTTATTGTGTAATAAATGTCATCTCGCTGGAGAATATTGACAGACAGAAACACTGCTTTTTGTCTGCCTGTAGTCATGCTTTGAAAAGTGCAATATCTGTGTCTGAGTGTCGCTAATGTGCTAAATGCTTTATTGTTATAAATGACTTCCTCTTTTATTCAGGCCTGAAATTCGTGCTATCATGCTCAGGTCACATTTTATTTTTCTGTTTGTTTCTGATTGCAGCCATGGATTACAGGGTTTTCATTTTAATGCTCAGCTACGTAGCAGTATGTGATTTAAGCCATAATTTGCAAGATGATGTGACTTGCCAAAACCCAATCACACCCTTCATGTTTGTTCCTGCTACTGGCTCGATGACATGCTTCACAAAATATATGTTTTACCTTTTCATTTCTTTTTTTTTTCTTCTCTGGAAAATACAGAATACAAAATAAGAAACAGCGTGTTCTTTCAAAGGGGTTAAACATGCTGCACATTCATCTCAAATGCCCAGACGCTGCTGTGTATGAACACAGCTAGTCAGACCTTTCCTGCCATTTCTGTAGAAATGTCGCTTTAGTCAGACCTGTGAAATAGTGAATAGAACACAATCTGAAAGAATCTGTCGTGCATTAGTTTACTTGTGCCACAAAACTGTGAATGTGTTAACTTGATAACTGCCATGCACTTGTTGATGTGTTGATTGACTGGCTGGCTGCCTTGAAATTTTAACAAATACAGTGTCTTAACAGCAGCAGTGTGTGTGTGATATTTTTTGTTTTGTTTGTATTGTTTTATCATCACGAACATGAAACATCTGAAATTTTGAACATTGATATAGTAGCAATCAACTATTTGATACAGTGTTCATAGTGGAATAGAGACATTCTGAACAGAGCTGCTGTGTGTTTATTTGTTTTCATAGCCTGTTCTGCACATGTCTGCTTTCAACATGGCAGCCTGGAATGAAAAAAAAAAGCCCTTTCTCATATTACAGTTAACAGTACATTAAATGTGTTTGTGTTTTAAGGTGAGAAATAGGCAACACAGAACAGAATTTCATCAGCACTGCTCATAGCAGATAGCTAACGGGACACTAAATTATGGTTCTGAAAACATTATAAGCCACAAATAGACAACACTGTCTCATTATTCATATTTAATCAGGACTGCCTAATTTTACGGTTCGATCTGGATTTGGCTTGTGTTGAATTGTAGATTATCCAGTTGTGATAAAGTGACAGCTTTAATTAATATTCACTCAGACTCAAAAATGTATTGATTAGATTTTGGTTGTGACAAAACACATTTTGGGCTATAACTCAACATTTCACACAAATGTATAATAGGATAAAATGATGACAGTTTATATCCCAAAGGTCAACTCTACTGTGATCTCTGTCCTTTATTCTACACTATAACTCAGGAAAAGAGGAGAAATTGTGGCCATATTTCACATTTGACATCGGATACTGAATTGGTGACACTCATCTTGGATGTTTTTAATCAACAACACCAAATGTGACAAAGTCCAACAGAAATTGTCTTAATGAATTGTCATGTACATGAAGCATGTTACTTTAACATCCACTGAGGCCTCCACTCAAGATGAAAAATAGTGGCAGACAAAAAGATCAAATTTGTGTGGACCTTCCACAATTAATACTTGACAGAAACAAATGTAATTTTTTTGATAGATTTAGGTGATGATGACAAAACAACACAGATTTCATTATGTTGTTGGTTTTTATTAAAATATAACTGTTCATAGCCACAGTATTACAGTAACGCTCACCAAACATTTGTCACATATTGTAATTTCACGCTTGCACACACGCAAGACAAAACATACCGTAAGTGTGGAAGCTCAAGTGACAGTGAATACAGCAAGATTAGAAAATAAAGACTTTTTAAAAGCCCCTAAAGTTGTAATGTGGCAGTGTCAACATTGAAGTACAGTACAAAGTTTGCCTACAGAAGGTAAAAGAGAAAGGACTGTTGCAACACTTAAATAACGCCACTATTCTTTGGACATTGACATGGCTGTAAATGAGGCTTTTGATAAGACAGCTGACATTAAGTTTTTGTTTTTTTCAAGGCAACTTTGACTACTGTTAAAACAAAAGTGCAAGTTTGCAAATAGCAAACCATCACTTGCCATCACTTTCTTACATACTGAATATTGCTGGATGATAACCTATTTTTTTCAATGGAACAGTTTGACATTTTGTGATGAGAGGATCAATATCACTCTGTCTGTAAGCGAAGCTACAGCCATGAGGCAGTTAGCTTAGCTTAGCATAATGTCTTAAACAAGTCATCACATGAAACCTGTGATGAAAAACAAAAACAAGGAATTAAATATCAATGGGATTTTGAAAGTAAAACTCAGAAAAACCACAGAACCCGAGGAACCGGTTTCAATGTCCAGCTCTTTGTCAGTCATGTTTAAAATTTTGACAATGAAGTAGATAAAGATATTTCCTAGAAAACCAAACTCCTCTGTTAATTTTACATTATTATTATAAATCCAAATTTAGTCTTAAATTAACTATCCAAATATCCATATATTTATTTAACACCTCTAGAAACCGACATTTAACTAGACACTTAACCAACAAATGAGTCAAGGACTTGAATCTGGTCATTAATCTGGACAAACATCAGATGGGAGTCAAAATAATTCTAGAAATACAAGATTATGCATTTTTTTTTAAAGGTTATTACTACATTCATTGTTATCTATGCAAATGTGATCAATGCAATTTATAACGATGATAATTTGATCAGCCCTATTGATTAAAATACACTTATGTGCTGGTACAACACAACCTTACATACAGTAAGATACAGACAGAGTAAGCTCAGTTGAAATTGATTGAACAGTACATATCTAAATTTCATTACCTTCAAGTGTAGAAAGTGTCACAATAAAAGCTTTAAGCAAAACATTACTAACTCTGAAATACCTTACAGGTTTTTTTTTAGAAATGCATCATGTTCCAGTGCTTATGAGGTTCATCTTTAAAAAAAAAACAAAAACAGATGTTCCATGTGACTACACACACATTTTCTTTTATGGTGTTAATTTGAGAAATTGTGTAAATCTTTGAGATGAAGCTCATATATGCATATATGCACTTGCAAGAAACGCAAGTCTGATAGAACGGATAGAGAGCTAGCCTGTGTATTTTAGACTGTATGTATTCTAAATACTTTGGGTTTTACAGGGTTTTTTTTAACCAGACTAATTGTAAGCTTTTTTGTATTCATGTAATATGTGCATGTATATGCACTCAGTGCTGTGATGATGAGGTTGTATGGTTTGACAATGAACAGTAAGGCTTTGTGAACCCTCCATTAAAGGGAATTTTGGTATGAAGTACCAAGATCCTCTGCAGCTACAGTCAATGTAAACACATGAGCCTGGGCTGATGGGTGAATACAAGTCTTCTGCAGTTCTTCAGTTTTCTGCTGTTGGTTCTGGTGGCAGCACATAATTCACAACAAATAAAATATTGCAAATATATACATTTAGATTGCTATACAAATAGTGACACGTGTAGACACATTTTGTGCACATCACAGTGCTTTAGAACACGACTGTGTAAGTGGGCCTTCTTCTGGTACTACTTCTGGTACGATACAGAATTTAAAAAAACCTTCTCATTGCTTTTAATTAATACTGTTTTTTACTGTTGGTTTGCGACTGCTGTGTTAATGGCACTGCATGTACCTACTGAATTTGCAATGAAAAGTAATACATCATCTGCATATTAGACATTGTGGAGACATTGTGAAGACAGATCCTATTCCAACCCTCAAAGGGAAACCCGGACACTTCAGGAAGTATGCTTATTTGCCTTCTTGTAGAGAGCAAAATGAAAAGACTGACTGCAATGTACATGTTTGTACGCTAAGTATGAAGTTAAAGCCAATAGCCAGCAAACTTAGCTTGGGCTGGAAATGGGGAAACAGCTAACCTGGCATTGTGAAGAAAAAAAAATCAAGCAGAATCTGCATACAAGCACTAACTAATGCTATTTAAAGTTTGTTCAGTTCATACAAAGTGACTCTCGGGGTCTTAAGCTGCAAAATGCTCAGTGACTCAAAAGTGACAGGTACAGGGTTATGGATGTACAAGTATGAGAATGATATCTACAGTATCTTCTCATCTAACTCTCGCAAGCAAATATTTTGTATGAGTTTTTTTCCACTGGTCAGGGCAAACCTTTAATTCTAAGTATGCCAATAAATCACTTCACAGAACAGATTCTGGATACAAACATAATTTATAACTGTCAAGAGTTGCTTGTGGATACCTTTCGTCCTGCAGTCAACAATAGTTATGTTTGGCATCTCATTTCACTAAAAAATGGTTCTCAAACAAACAAAGTGAACAAATCTCACTGAAATAAATGCTTTTAATTTCTCATAGTGAATTTGCACCTTTTACACAAAATCAGTTTCCACTAATGGGAGCACTGTTCTCTGCATCACGGCACTGTCAAATCAAAGGTGAGCCCACTGATCATGGCAGATACCACAGTGACTACTGCACTTCTAATTATGCTGTTTCCACTGGGCAGCCAAGGCATTTGTCCTTGTAACAATACCTCAAAATGAATTTTCAGAAATCATTATGAATAGACAGGTACGCTGCACCAATAATAATAGAGATTTAAGTTTTTTCATGAGATAACAAAACTGAGTGTTATAGGTACTTGACCTGATTTCTGATGAAAACTAATTCCAGTTAGTGTACTACTACATCAACCTCCACAATAACTAGTATTTATGCATAGTACAGCCCACCCAAATATGGACTACTTTAAGTCTGTTTGTTCTATCCACAACTTCAAACAAATGTTCACAAGCAGACCACCTGTTCAGTCTTGCTGCCACAATACAGAGTTGCTACATATTCATCTGATGAAGTCAAAGAGATGAGCTGAGAGACAAGCACAGAGCCACCAAACTCATATTTAATTAGTGCAGAACACTAAAAGATGAACTGATAGAAAGGAATGATGAATGATCAATATGCTGTAGTAGATGCTCTGAAGGACAGGGAAATAAAACATCCAGATTGGTTGGACATGATCAGGCAGCAAACCCTTCACCCAGAAGCATGAGTGTAAATGGGTGGTGCCACCTGTGCCATCTCTCCATCATTGTAAAAGTTACAATTTGAGGCAGACAGACTCCTCAGTATGAACTGGCGCAATGGTAACCATCAGAAAATGCTTTACTGTCCGATCAAAAGCATCTCTGTAACAAAATTGGTGCGACAAGACAGTGGCTGGCTTAATGTTCAATGTTAAAAGGGAAAAGATTCAGAGACCCAGGCTCTGAACCAATGAGACGCAGCGGAAGCAGAGGGCCAGAAAGCCGGTGCCCAACAGGTCCCCCAGGGCAGTCAGGTAGGGGATGGAGAAGTTGTCAGGGTCCAGACTCCGTCTCCACATCACACGGATGATGAGGTCAGCAACATAAAGGAGAATGGACACCTAAAGGGAGAAGATAACTGAGCTGACAAAGCTTTCTTTAAGAAAAAAAAAAGAAGATATAACTTTTTGGCATAAACTTATCATCATAAAAACTGTGATTGTATGGTATAAAGGCTATAGAAAAATGACACCATCTGCCTTTATACTGGCTCGCTGCAAGCCTTGCTTTCACGTTGGTATACTGATTTTTTCAGAGAAAAACGAGCTCTTGATTTACGGCAAAAGGAAACACGTCTGCCAGTGCACAGCCAAAACAGGAACAGGATTAGTTTTTCCTGGTAGAAATCCCCAGGTAACAGTATTTCTAAACACTACCCTGCAAAAAAAGAAACCCCACTGACAGGGCAAGTGGAAGAGGGATAGCAACAGAAACCGAGGTAAAACAGACAAGCATTCACTCACTGGAGAGAGCTCTGTTGTGATCTACCCTGTCAGCGTGTTTCCCCTTATCCTCGGCAGTTCAAAACTGACAATGACCTCAGCTTTATCATGATGTATATGTATATGTGAGTTTTCTCTGCAACCTCTGATATTTTGTATGTGCGTATGTTTTAATTGTCATAAATCATAAATCATAAATCAGGCGAGTGATTTCAATAGCAGCTTCCTCTGAATCTTCCAAGCAGTCAAGTCTGAGTTATATGAACCTCACAGAGATTATGGACATTGCCGTGGGAATCAACATATTAATTTGTGCAATAGTACTAACAATATCATCAAAAATAATAAGTCTCAGTTTTGCACAGCATAATGTTGTTGAGAAAGGTCAGAAAGGTGACCGTGGCAGGAGTGCGGTGTACTTTTGATTCTGTCCAGGAACAAATCTTCATCTCAGGGAGCTGCTGAAACACCAACACCTGGCGCAGGTTAGTTCACAGTTAGGTAACAGGTGGCAGCAGCCATTTTTATCAGACTGTACAAAGCCTTACCTTCTGATGACTGGTTCACAGGGTTTGTATCAGAGTGTCATGTGAAACTTCAGGGCCAACTGAGGGCCACTAAGTTTGTGAATCACTCAGCATTTACTACCACTAACAGGAATCTAAAAATTATTTTGTTGGTTGTAAAAAGGCAACATGAAAACATCTCACAAAATGGGTGTATGAAACTACATTAGTTTACCTGTAGCAGAGCGGCACACAGGTAGCAGATGGTGAAGGCTACAGAGATGGGCGCCTCATCTCCCTGCAGCAGAGAGATGGCGTAGAGGAAGACCAGGTGACCGGGAATAACCAGCATCAGGAGCACCCGTGCTGACTTGGAGTTCACCCCTGGGAGACACAGAGAAGAGATTCAGCTTGGTAAACAGGTAGGCCACTTCATTTTACTAGCATTATCTCTTTACGCACAGTTTTTCCACACTGTTCACTCAGTTCTGTCTGCTGTATTTTGGTGTTCAAAAACTTTTCAGTTGTTTTACACATTTGACTAGTTTGACTAGTACTGTATCTTACTGTACTGTGCATGTAAACAACATGTCTCAGTCTCAGGAACATGGATGAAAACCGAGAATCCTGAATATGCATATCACATCCCAGATAGGATCAAAACGAGGTTAATAACACACATGTAATCACACTCAATCACACTGTCCAGAATCCAGCTCCTGTTTAACAAGTTTCTAATCCAGGTCAGTTCCTCTCTATTCTCAAGAGGGAGATCAACTCCCAAAAAAAAGCTCTCCTTGGTTATCAAAATTGATATCCACTATATTTTTTGGCCACTTTGGGATTGCAGAAGCAGCTGAAATGTGTTGTAAGCCCAAAATGAACTCTCATTTAGCTCTGTTTTGTTCTACAAAAAAGCTCATCTGAAAATTTAGGCCTACATAAATGTTTGGCTCTTTAGCTGCAAAATGCTCCATTAGGTCCATTAAGTTCACCAACTAGTCATTAACTTTGTTTGCACCCGTACTGCACAGCGGGTCTGCTTTTTTAACTGAAAACTGCTGCTTAATGCAGCTGAAAATGACCCCGATGAGAGTGGTGAGATGGAAACAAAGCTGGACACAGAGTTAGACACTCAGCTCCATAGTGCTGTGGGCAACTGCAGAGTCAAGTGTTTACACATTACACACAGTAATTTCATGTATTCTTCAAATAAAAAATATCGATTAGCGCAGCCTCAAAGAGGTACTGTGGAGTAAAATGTGTAAATGTATTATAATTGCATAATGCAGTAAATGCAGATGCTTTCCGGAGATGTTTGCTTCAGAAAGGTTGGTTAATTTTGACACTGGCTATATTGGGATTTAACTTTGTTCTTCAGTCACCCTTCTTGTGATTCATCATGGGCTTTGGATAAATACAGAGGGTTCCTGTGTTTATAGAAGCCAAGGTCTGCATAGCAGCATGGCAGTGTTACCTGAGGAAAAGAAGGTGATGCAGGGATTGGGCCAGTGCTGCCTCATCTTGTAGGGCAGCACCCCTGGGATGGACCAGAAGTGCAGGTAGGTTGAGATCCTACTGGCCTGGATGGCCACCAAGTTACCACCCACTCCTAAACCGGGGAAGGAAAGACACACTGACTGAATGTGTGAGTGAATGAGCAAATATACTGAGAGGAGCGTACAAAGCAGAGTATCCACTTCAGGCAGAAAAAAACCCAGCAAATCAGACCAAGAGTTATTGTTTTCCCATACGGACTGATATCTGATACCGATTTGATATTGAATCAACAGACACAAAGTTCTTTCTCACAACAGCTTTAGAATCAGTTACGCTTCATCTCTTTCATAGCTGCCCGCACACAAATTAAGCCAGGTAATGACAAAGGCTTGGCTCTGCCCTGAGCCAGCCTGGGTTTACAGAGAGACGGGTCCAGCTTAATAAACCACACACGCCAAAGAACAAGCTAAAAGCTGGCCAGTGGAGTCACAGCATTAGAAAGAAAGGCAAGATGAACACAAATAAAAGCTCCACCTGATATCTCTCAGACACAAGAGCAGCAACACGTGCATACAGACAGAAAGTCATCCTCATGCAGCCATATGGTCTCAACAGTGAAATATGATTCCGCTTGTGCAGAACATTAAGTGCCTTTCCTGAAAAGAGAACTTATTTCTGACTGATTTCGTGTCAAGATATCAAACTTAAAGCGGTTCCATATGTTTCGTGCTTCACAGAATCAAAAAATCTCACAGAGGTTAAACATGAGAGATATAAGATAAGATTTTATCCTCTCCTTCTGGTCTGAGTTGAGACCTTTTAATAATTTCTTCACAGCCATGTTTTGAGTGCAGAACAACAACCAGGTCCCACTGGTTTTCAAAGCCTATTATTATTTTCTTGTTGACAGAGGTATCTCTGCCTAATTCGGTTACATCAAACACCTTATGAGTATTTACCTCAAAAAATGGCACAGATGTTCTTTTGTGAGATGGAAAAGACTTAAGGGAACTTTTAGAAAAACGTAATACTGGTTTATATGCAAGCCAGCGAGGGAAAAAGGGAAATTCAAACCAGATTGGAGAATTTATGTGGTGGTGGTGCAAAGACAGGGAAAGGGAGGGAGATTATGAAACAGCAGGAAGATGGGCAGAGGCAAAATGAGAAACAGTGACAGTGAGAGTCCAGGCTTATTAAAGGCTGTGCCAGGACACTGGGTGTGCACCATTAGTGGTTTATATCAACTTCTCTCCTTTACTGCATGTGTCACTTTGCAGCCAAACCACTCATTCAGAAGACTGCTTCTTCTCTTTTGCCTCCACTTCTCCATGTCTCAGTCTATTTTTCATCATTCTTAAACAGCATTATGAGGTGTGCAAATCAGTTTTTTATGTGTATAAAGTAACTACAAACCATCAGAGTTTCATTCTCTGATTTCTATGGTTGATTAGGACTTTTACACGGAGAAAAAAAACTGCATGCAAACCCAAGAAACCGTCAGGGATGCATCAAACGAAGTTGATGACATTCACCACTTGAAGATTTTGGTCATTTTTGAAATGATGAGTCATTGACATCAGAAATGGACAAAAACTGGCTTCTCCTTTTTAATCGGCAACCATTTTTACAGCTCAACTGCCTTAGTCTAGCATTAGTTCAATGAGTCAGAAGCACAGTCTGCAGTTGACTTCTTTATGCTTCAAGCTGACTGTAAAACAAGAAACCTATAAAGGGAATCCTAGATATGAACTCCATGGCTACAAACATGAAATAATGCTAAAATGAGGGTAATGCGAAACGTCCAAGGTGCCTTTGCAAAGCCCAAAAGACAACTTCCACTTGAGCCACTGTTAACCCTGATGGACTCTCACAAGCAATGCAGAAGTATCCACTGTTGTACAAGCATTCTTCATTCATTGTTATCTGGAGCTTATTAGTTCTAGCAATCAAAGTAGGATAATCAAAAATATACGCTCCGACCGGCTTTTCATTATAACATAACCCTGCTTGGATGTTGAGGTTACACACCTGGATAAACAAGACTGAGGTCAGATTTATGCTTTATTAGTTAGGATATATAACTTTTAACATTTAACAGTTAGTTGGATAGGCTAAAGTGTGCAGCTGATGTATGGGAGTGTTCCTTTGGCAAAAGGTCTAACTGAGTCCTTAAACTGGTATATCAACCTGCTGACGAGCTGTGAAACATGGGTTAGCATGTAACGTTAATGCTACTCATTCCTCACTCTTTGGGAAGGCTGTGTAATCTGTTCTGCAGGGTACTGTAAACTTCTGTGTAAAATGGAACTCGAGAGTGATTCATCAAAGCAGTCTGATGCACCACATGATGGCCTTGGTCGTCCTGAAATAGCTGGTGTTTCTGAGAATGTTCCAGTGGTTTTAAGGCTTCATTTCCAGGACATTTTGGCAGCTCTGCATGTTTTAGCTCATTAACTGTAAATCAGGTATACTGTATTATTAGAACCAAGCATTTTCCAAAGTGTCACATATGATTTTAGACTAGTTTCCTTACAGATTGCCACTGGTTTCACTTCGTTTCACACTGGCAATCAACCTGAAAAAAAAGAATGTTTTATTGCCAATTTTAAACTGCATGTTACACAGGCAGTAACTTTTTGGACCACTTTGACAGCACTGAACGAGAGCTTTTTTTCTGTTGTTTAATGCTTCAAACTAAAATACTGAGGTTCAGCCCTCCGTGAAGCACCAGCCACAGCTTCAGAGTCGCTTGCTGCAAGGACACTTTTCGATACAAGAAATAACAAAATTGACATCATCCTTTCAGTTACATCATTGTATGCCTGTCTGTGCTACATTTCCTGTTAACACTGCTCTTGAAAGCTATGCCTGACATTATTTAACTCCTTAAACCTCACCTGCATTACAAATTAGCTACTGTATACAACTATACGACCAGATAGAGAAAAGATGTTAAAGATGAAAAAAAATCAGCTGCCAAGTAGGAAGGAAATCAGTCCAATAAGTCATTTGGTGAAGTTGAGGTATGTTGTTGGGGATTATTGATGCACTCAGCACCAAATCTCAGTAAAATCGGAGAGAAAAGCATTCCTATTCTGTTCTGAGAGCTGGACTGCGCTGTCAACTCAGTGTTTAATATGCTGCTCAGGTACACGCAAGAAGCAAGAGAAGAACACAACCTGTACCTCCACATAACTTGTGATCCAGGAACAGGTTTGAATACATGACCACGTATATGAGACTGAATATTGTTATCACATCAACTGATCATTAGATGATCCAGTAAGTAATAAGGTATAGTTTGCTTGCCTCCATTTAGACTTCAAACTGCTGACAAGTTGTCATTACATCTCTAGTCATGTTCCTTAAACACTCCCTACACATCAGTCATATGTGTTTGGATTCACCTGTGCTCTGCTGAGCCTTTTGCATTCAGCTTGGAATCATACAGGCAGCAAGCTGATAGTACAACCTTGATTCCTAAAATGTCGGGACGCTGTGTAACAAGTTAAAAAAACCCCAGCAAAAACACACAAACAAACAAACAAAAAATAAGATCATCAGATGTGTTTACCAATAATGATTTTATATGGTGTTCCTGAGCCCATGTATTAATATCTTTAACACAATCATGTGTTTCACAAAGTGGTGAACCTCGCACCATCGTTGCTTGTGAACGACTGAGCCTTTCATACCCAATCATAATACTGTCACCTGTTACCACTAAACCTGTTCACAACTATTTCCTTTTGCCTTCTTTTGCTCCTGGCCCAACTTGTTTGAAATATGTTGCTGGCATCAATTTTGGATTAAGCATATATTTACAAAAAAATCAATGAAGTTGATGAGGTAAAAGATTACATTTTCCCTCTGGACACCAACATCCAATAAATAACTAACATGCTAATGAAACAGTTTGATTACTCTTTGTGGCATTCAGCTGTAAAGCTCTATGAGCTTACCATTAATGACGGGTGTAAAGACAGCCATGCCCTCAAAGTTGGGATCACTCACTGTCTTGTCCAGTATAAGGCCTCCAAAACTGGAAATCGCAAACACAGAGGGATTAAGAGTCTTAATTACATAAGAATGAATAATTAAAAGGTGTTAGTGTGCATACCTGCTAATAGACATGGCTACGATAACAGGCTGCCACCCTGAGCGTAGAACCTCCTTGATTTGAGGGCTCTGTTGGGCCACCACCACCCACACTGGGATCAGAGCCAGGAAGATGAGACACACCAGGGGGGACAGGTACCACATATCTATGGGACAGGAACAGGCAAGAAATAGATTAACATCCTCAAATATTCTTTATTGAGCTTCACCTAAAACAGGGCTGCAAATAGTGATTATTTTCATTATCGATATAACCCGACAATTATTTTCACAATTAATCCATTAATCGATAAATACTTGACCAAATTCTTTTCAGTTCAAACCATTAACATTATCCATTTGTTTTAACATTTTCGTGTTTAAAAAAAGGAGACAAACTCTGCGTTTGGTTCAAGTTTCAGCATATAAAGTACACACCAAATATTTATAAATACACCCATGTAGAAATCCTCCCACACAACAGTGAAATTAGAGCCAAGAGGCTCACACACACTTAAACATACTTGCCCTAGAACAGATGATACGGTGGCCACTTACATAACACAGCCAGAAAAAATTCAGCCGAGTGAGATAGTGTGAATACCAGGAGATGCAGTATGAACGCGCACATACAAGCATGCTGCACTGTTGTACTTTGTATCACACCATAACAAGCTGTCTGAGAAAATAAACATTTTGCTGCCATCTTGTGTTCTGGTTACTAGCATGACAGGCTCAAATAAGGACTTTGAGTTATAATCAGAATCTTGTGTCACATTTGCCTTATTATCATGGTATAACCACATCATAACATTGTTCTCACCACTTCATAACACAGACATTCAAAGTGTCCAGATGTGGGTGCACAAAGTCTACAAGGGGGCACACACAGATCAGCTGATTTAGTCTAGCTGATCTCCCTCCTGACTTCTGTGTTACTGTATTTCCTCACCTATATATTCATAGAGGGTGCTGCTAACCCCAGCCAGCAGGGACAAGGTGATCAAATCACCCAGACTAGCAGCGATGGGCGTGGCCACGTTGTCAGGGTTGATCCCCACCTTCCTGGAGCCGATAATAACTCCAATCATCACCAAGCCTGCAGAAACAGCAGAGAAATGACTGAGAAAAGTCTGAAAGGACAGAAACAGAAACTAGGACGACGGACAAAGAAGTTATCATGATGACTCCAAAGGGAAAAGTATACAGAAAGATATAATTCATTGTGTTCTGGATCAGGCTTTTAACACAGCCTAACAAAAATTCTCTATGCCAATAAAGACAATTTCCAGAACATCAGCCGGTGTCACAGAATGACAGCTTCCTGGAAAAAAGACTTACACAAGTTGCATCTAGAACTGAGCAAAATAAGAAAACTAATTTATAGAGCAATGTTAGAGATGGTACAGGGAGGAGAGGAAAACTGGAAAGAGGTTACTCTTCAATGAGATATGACTCAAGACATTAGCAAAAAATAAAATCAGAGGAAATTAACGTCCTTCATTTATTAAACCTCCTAAACTCTAGAGTAATTACGGTGTGATTATATGCATGTTACATGAGAAGAAAGAATGATACGGGGCACCTGCTGCTACATGAAAAACCTGATTAGCCTGTCAGATGAACTGGACTGACTGATGGTGTCGGTTGTCGTGATTAAAAAAATACATTAACCAAAGTGACAAGTATTTTTTAATTTCTACAGAAATATTACTGTGACATTGTAGAAATGACTGCCAAGAGATAGATTAGAAAATAGATTTTGTCTTTTGTTTGCGAAGCCGGAGCCATGAGACAGTTAGCTTAGCTTAGCACAAAGACTAAGGGTGGGGGGGGCACCTAGCTGAGTTTGTTCAAAGGTAAAAAAATTTAAAAAAAAATGTGTTGCCTTTAAAGTTCACTAATCTGGAAAGCTGTGGCTGCCTTTGTGCTAAGCTAAGATAAATATCTCATGGTTCCATCTTCATTTTTAAAGGTAGCTTTGGTATTGTTTCAGCTTCAATTTTGTATCCAGGTGACAAATGGGGGGACAACGGCTTTGGAATTTGTCCCGTACTGAGCTATTAGTGTTAGTGACAGTCACAGAACAGGCTGCAGTGTAATCCATCCAGACATCTGTGCACCACCGATGTATGTCCTCTAAAAAGGCTTTTTGCCACTGTCAGGCTCATACTGTTATTCTAAGAGCCTGACCACCTTATGGAAAAGATTCCTGTAAAGACAGAGCTTTTTCTTAAAGAGTGAAATCCTTTTTTCTTCAACCAGAAACAGCTGCCTTCACTCTCACCATGACCACCAGACTCCATTTGGAGAAACAGCAATTTTATTGTCATAAAACACTGGGCGGCATTAATAAATAAATCCTTAAACCACATTAAATGTGAAAATATCAGGAAAGAGACAAGAGGAAAGGCAGATATCAAGGAAGCAGCAGGGAAAACAGAGCGCAGAGCCAGAGTATTTTCACATCCAATATGGTAAATTAAGGGTTTATTTCCACCAATCCAGAGTTGAAGAAATGCCCAGCTGCCCGCAGGGATTACATTGCTGCCCATTTTCCAGCGGCAGCAGTCTAGCTCAATACCGGACCAATTACAAAAACTGTTGCCCACATTAGTCACTTGGATCCAAAAACATGGAAAAATAAAGAAGTTGCGCTTTAACAGACTAATATGAGAGTGGTATCATCTAACACTTAAGTATGATAAACAAAAACATATCCTAAAATGCCAAACTATTCCTTTTATGCAAAGGAAGTTTAGCTAACTGGATCTACAAGACACATAGGAAAGGAAAGACATAAGGGTTGACCAATGAACAAGACAGTTCTGAACAAGACACTGTCTCTTTTGTGTCACTGGGTCTACATATAAAATAGCTTGATGAACATTACACACAACAGCTGTGTGTATAAATGCCAATTTTTCTTGGTTGATAACCTTGAAAATCATATTATAAGTGATTTAATATCTGAGCTCCATGCCACCTGTTTGTTTGGCAGTCATGTCCTGTTAAATGTGTGTGTTGCAAATCTGCCATTGGATTCTGATTGACTGACTTTGATTGATTGACCTTTTTTTTTTACATTTATATTGCATTTATTTTATACATTTTGCTCAGTGTAGTTCATAATAAATCTAGAACACGAGCATCAGTTAACAAGTACAGTTTTCTCAACAGCGCATCAGACTGAAAACTCTTAATGAGAAGAGCCAAACTAACTAAATTCTTACCTTTAAACAATCTGACACAAGTGACAGTTGCATAAATTGTACATTTTTCTTACTGCTGAGAATTAAATTACTCTGCTTTGACGAAAATCAGTAACTGGTTGATAACATCATTTGGTAATGAGCATTTGATAATTATGAAATTAAGCAAAACAAATTACAACATATAAGCTATTGAAGCATTTTATTAAACCTTTTGTGAGATGTGTCTCGCATTCAATGTGTCTTAATTTGAAATATTTTCATTTTTATGCAAGGCGAGATTCTGAGACCATATTAACTATTATAACATTTTGCATGAAAAGCTTTACAAAGTGACAAGTGAAACTTGGTGGTAAAAACTGAGCCAGTTTTATACAACTCCTAATGCAAAACAATGTCATCATCCCTGGTTACTTACCTAAGGAAAGAGCAGCTACAAAGGCAGTGGTGATGCTGCTGGCACAGAGAACAGCAGCCTGGTCCAGTTCAACGCCCCCTCTAGAAATTGCCCCTAAACACACGGCTGCCACTGCTGCGAGGAAGCCCACCACTGTCGCCTGAACCTGCAGAAAATGGAGAGACACTTTGGAACATGGGGTTCAACATGGGTAGAACAACGAGCAGGTCATACAATACAGTGACATTAACACAGAGTTGGAATTAACAATTATTTTCATGACTGATTAATATGATGATTGTTTTCTTGATTAAATAGTTAATAGTGTAGTATATAAAACATGTTGAGAAAACAGAGAAAAGCAGTAGGTTTGGCAAATATGATTTGACAAATTAATGAACTGATTCAGCAGTAATTCGTCGGAAAAAAATTAAGCTTTTTGCAAACAAGAATGTGAGACATCTCAGAGTACAAGGCATTAACTTAGTTAATATTAAATATTGATAATAAATATAAAAAAATAATATACAGTTGTCAGTAGGAACTTCTTTGAACTTGTTTGGACAGGACTCCACTGACACCATAGCTGAGATACACAGTACAGTATATATGACATCTATCCTGCTAAACACAAAACACATTAGATAAAAGAGTACCACAAACACATAAACAAAGTATCCAAAATTATTAGATGTTATTTTCTTCTTTTCGTGTAAACTCAACACAGTCTACTATGTGACTATGCAGTAATTATGTTACCTGTATAAGAGCCAGATTGCTGCACACCATGGTCCACTGCTTATTAGGATCATCCATTTGGCCCGTGTTGGCCTACAAACATGGAGATACCACCAATTTCAGTCGTTTAAGTTATAGAGGTATTACAAAATTAACGATGCTGGGTGATATGAACCTACGTAATACAGCTGAGGAAGGAGTGTGGAGCTAACATGGGCTCTTCAATTTTTATTCAGTGCAAGTCCCATTGCAGTATTGAACAATGTTATTTCACATTACTGATTTTCCTCATATGATGCAGGGCATATCTAGTGGCTACTGGTAGGTACAAGGGAAGAAGTGCAGATAATAAGGCAGTATAACATACTGGAAGGATCAGGTAGTTACTACGCATAAAATAGGGATAGCATTAGACCAAGAAACATCAGTACCGTTCCTCAGTTTTATAGCTAGTATTATCTTCTTCCTCATGTTTTGGTCCACAGCAAAATGTAACATGCTAACGAGAGCTCCAATATCTGCACTGTTATCACTATTAACCCCCATTTGTCCATAGTAACAGTAACATGACAGTTGTTGTAATGTAATGTAGTTGCTCTACCAGTCTTATTCCCTATAGCCTCCTTCTCAGGTAAAGGTACTCAGTGCTAATGTATAATACTGCATGTACAAAAGAGTCCATTTTAAAAAGCTGTCTGATCATATGACTGCATGGGTTTCTTTCATTCTTTCTTTCTACTGTGGCATTGTCAATGTCATGTCCCCCACATTTCAGCAATGAAGTTGATCTTGAAAATCTAAGGAAGTACCTAAAAAATTTAACAGGCAGTATTACACATGATTATGCCAAAATGACTTCAAAAACCAAATTTGAAACTAATGGTATGATATAATATCAAACGATTTAAAAGTTACATTCTCCTCAGTGTGGCTTTGTACTATATACAAATTGTATGGTACATTTCAACTGGAGGGCAGACACAGTGTAATATCGTTCAACAACATGAAGAATGTTGTCGGGTTCTGAAAGAAATTCTGTATGAGAACATTCAAATATTTTCCACCCAGCCCTGCTTACAGCGGTTGAGAGGCGAGCCGCCAGGGTCATCTCCAGATTTCCTTTGAGTCCAACCAGTGCAGGCACCAGGATGAACACCTCTGTAATGACCTTAAACACTTCCCAGTGCTGGAACACACACACACACATTGGAAATTATACATTGGATAAACACTTGCACAGCATTGCACAAATACACAAAACACACAGAGAAATTCACTTTTCTTAATCTTAATAGTGGCATAATTCTGTTCTAAAAAAAAAAGAATCTCAGCTTTACTGCCAGCCCAGAAGAACCCTCTGAACCTTGCACCTTACTGATGCACTTAAATAAGCACATCACATATTCGCGACTAACCCAGTAGCCTACTTTTCCTGTTTCCAGATCTCTGAGCATCGTGTGACACCACGCCATACCACACAGGTTCAGTGGGTTTAGAAGACGCACAGTTCACACAGTCTGTCTCATATTTTCTGACTACAACTAGACTTGGCAGGACCAAGACTGTTTGATCTTTAAATAGATTCACATATAAAAGAACAATGCCGCTGTCAAAAACAGAGTAAAGTGGAGCAGGAGAAAGCAGAGAGGGAATTACAGACAAGAGATGGGACTGACAGGCCAGAAAAGGAAAGAGGGAAAAGGAAGCAAAAAAGAGCGAGATAATATGTTTTGATATAAATACATTTCTAAGGGGAAACAAAAGTACAAATATCATCAGTGATTCAGTTAAAGTTGTAACGAGAGAATGCTGGTGGAGCAGTGACAGAAACTGACCACATACAGTTCAGTCCACAAGCCTGTGCACATTGTAGAATCCAAAGACAATACACTGTTTTGTTATTGGAGCAAATGTGTCCTTGTATGAACTTGACAAAATTCCTTCTTAAAGAAAGTACAGTTGTCTTTAGATCTAAGAACTAAGAAAGGAAAATGGTTCAGCTATCTACATATGCCTCTGAGCTAACCTGATCAGAAAAAGCAGCAAATAAGAAGTTGGAATTGGAGCCAGTGAATGTTTCACATTTCTGCTTGAAAAATGACTGAAACAATTCAACAGTTATCAAAATAACTGGCAGCTAATTCTCTTTCGATCGAATAATCATTTAATGTACTAATAACTGCAACTATAGCTTAAAGCTACCAGCTCAACGGCCCATGGTTGAGTCAGGTGGCAAATTTAGATTTTTTTTAGACAGTAGAAACCACAGCTAAAAGTTAAATTACATTAAAACTGAGTGTTGGTGGATTTAACAATAAACCAACAATAAACCAATTTAAACATTAATGTGCTTACCTCACTGCTAGAAGTTTTGTATGCTAATTTTTTTTGTTTAGATCAATTGCTTCAATTTGTAACAAAAAGTACAGTAGACAAATTCATTTATCTTAGAATATGAATAATAAACCTGAGGTGAGGACAAATGAAATAAACTGAATTAGAAACTACCTTGAGTCACACAAGGTACAGTAAGAGCTTGGGGGTGACGTTAGCTGTTAGCAGACTGCTTATACAGCTGCAACAGCATCAAGCACAATGAAAAAAGACAACAGTAAAGCTAAGTAAACATGCTAATTAGCTTGTTTGCTCACCCAAAGTCACGAAATAAAGAAAATTACTGAACGCCATTCAAATTTTTTCAATATTGTGACTTTAGTGCCTGCTTGATCAGCTATTTATGATGCATTTGTGCTTCAGTTGCTTCAATAGCAGCAAGTAGGGAGGGTGGGAGGAAGGGGAGGTGATGATGAGGTTTAAACGTGCTAAAGAAGACCAAGAGGATGGACTTGCTGTGTGGTTGTCTGTTATACACATTGCTCTCAGGGTCTGTACTGGTGGTTCTGGCTGACAGCTGTCATGCTGGGAGCCTATCCTGGGACATGGCCCATTTCCTCGGTAATACTGCTGCTACTGTGGTTTCAGTGTGGTGGGCTAAAAGACAAGTGCTGCTCTAATTCTCTCAGGAGAAAAAAAACTGTGGTAACACTAATCATATAATAATACCATAATATTCCTGCTTTGATTCAACTGATTTGACACAGAATTACTGACATTCACTCTTACTTGAATAGAGAATAGAGATTATTGTATCATCAAAATGTGCACATATTTATTTTCAGAACAGTTCAAGCTATATTTTAGCTAATGCAATTCTATGTGAAACCAAGTTATCAAAGTTTCTTAAACCTCCCCTCTCTCTGGCGTCCTTTCGTCCACCTACTTATTAAATTAACTGTTCACTTTTATCCGAAAGCACTCCTTTCCCTCCCACATATCAATCTGATTTCTAAATCTAAGAAAGGTGGATATTCCACCAGGTTTCATCTGTTGAACAGTAAAGAGCACTGTCAGTTGGGAAGCAGGACAGTTCACCACCCAAATCTTTACATTCATCCATCCTACCATGATAAACTGTTTACGTCAAGTCAGTCCATCCAAACATTCACCCATCCACCCATAGGGTTGGGAAGAACCTCAGCATTTTTACAGTATTAACTAAAATGTGTCCATAGTACAGAGTATCAAAAACTGTTGAGGATGAAAAGCTGGCAGCAAACATATGGTCAGATTCATGCTCTTCTTCATATGGACTATGGACTGGACATTTTACCATTGCCTTTGAGTTACAAAGAACTTGAAAAAACTATTTAAAACATCCTGTCTTAAGAGGAAAGAGGAAAAAGATGGCTTTGAAATACTCAATGTACACATTCTGAGTGGATCACTGGGGAATAAATAGGGCACGACCTAAAACATGACTCTTTGTTCAGATCCAAACTGTAAAAAGCAAATCATCAACCTCTAAAAAATTTGTTCCACAAATGGCTTTTCTGAGATATTTTCATACTTGTATAAGGTCCATAACAATACCAGCGGAGACCATTCCAAGTCCTGACACCAGGTATGGCACGATAACCTGAGCAGCAATGAGCCAGGAGCTCTCTGGCAGGAACCCATGTTCTGATCGAGTCAACTTCCATGTCACGCCACGTAATTTCTTGCCCTGGTAGCGTAGCTCCAGCTCCAGACGAGTCACCACCATGTTGAACAAGAGGTTAAGCACTTTCTTTAATGTACAGTTATCCCATCATACGTGTGACTACATTCCAAACGTAGATGAAAACTCAACTTCTGATGTGTCCAAATAAACTTGGTTTGAATTTCACCTGTCCTAAAATGTCAGCAGGGTGAATACTGAAGAACAAAAATGATCAACTGCTGTGGTCCTTGGTCTAAAAAGAACCAGGGTAAATGTTTTAAGCCATCACTGAGGACTTTTCCTGCAGAGGTGAAATCTGGATTTGTAAATGCACGCTTGTCCTGTTCACGAGAGATTCCAAAGAAGTGACAGGCTTTTCTTCAGTCATTCTCGACAATGACAAAGTATAACAATCAGCTTATATTAGCACTTTTTATTTATGAAGAACATTGAAGAATTGTGCAATTAACTACTGTCATGTCTTCAGATGTTCTGATGAGAAAATCAAGTGAAACAAGACACTGTCACTTAATTTTCCATTTGTTCCCATGAATTATCTGTTTTGCCAGCATAAACTAAAAGGCCTTAACTTGAGGGCAATGGAGCATGACATCTTTCGCCCTGTGGTGAGTCAGCAGTGATGAGGTATCCATTTGTCAGCACATTCATTAACACCACTTCTTACTCATAGATCACAATCTTGATTTACAGGCACAGATGCACCACATCTGTTGTCCAAATCTGGGTTGTTTTTAACCAGTCTCCCAAGTAAAGGTAAGATGGCTTTGATATCCACACACAAGCTGAAGGGAATGAACCTGACAACGAAGAGTTCAAATTTCAAGATTTCTGAACCACTTCAGAATCCATTTGATTGAGTTCAAAGTCTTTCGAAAGGAGTTTAGTGTTCATTGGTTCAAGTTCTCAATCCATCTGATCCAGAGTGAAATCTGCTTGACCTCCAATGTTAAGGCACAGCTGTATCCCGCAAATGATAGTAATGCTGTGACAGCTGAATGATTGACAACAACGAGATGAAAATGAAAAATAGTCCAAGAGGTCTTGAGAGTTAAAAGCAGCAGTATTCCGTTATGTCTTCGTCAATCCAGCTCCTATTTTGACAGGGTTGAAGAGGAAAACAAAAAGAGCAGCGAGATGCCAATAAGAGGTCCACTGTTAAGCTGCTGCAGCAGCCGGCTTCTGGCAGGCTAGGGTGCTCCTTTCCTCCTGTCAGCATCAGGGTAGTCCTGCTCCCTCTGCTCAGCTCTGCTGTGACGTAGCAGAGAAAGAGGCAGGGCTGTCTGCGCTGCCCGACATACAGAATCATGAGGGAAAAGACTGCTTAGCATTAATCCTCCTGCTATTTCTTGCTGCGTGTCTGCCTCTAATTCTACCTCCCTCTTTTCATGTGACATCCCGCTTTCTGCGTCGGCCGGTCTCACTGCGTTTCCACCTCTCTCATCCCTCTTTTTCGAATCTCTCTCTTTCCACGTCGTGACTCATTCTTTCTCTCCTTCCATTCCCTCCATCTCTACCTCCAATCCACCTGCTATATCTGGACTGAGGTCCTGTTGTTGGCCCTGGTACTATATCGTTGTTCTTTAAAACCAAACAAACATGTACTGTATAGTGTGACAAAAACATCAAGCTTCCCTGAACTAAAATATTAATATCAGAACACTTCTCAGGTCACCAGAATCTGCAAATCACTTCTTTTCTCATACATGCAAACATCCTTTTACAAAACTGTCACTTGCTCTTTTGAGTGGTACTTAATATTTTCCTTATGATTACCAAATCATTAAATTCATTTCCACCTCAGCAGTATACTTTTGCATCTTAAGTGGTTTTAAAATGGTGTTTCAGTATTACTTTCTTCTACTTCTACCTCTCTCTTCAAATATGGATGTATCAAAGATTCTCTTTCTCAGAATATCCAGGGGTACTTAAAGGGGTAATGTAGTAATTTATTATTATACTTTCATATAGTTTGTGACTCAAAGGAGAGTTTAGGAAAAAAGCTGGATCCTACATTACCAATGTCATCACCAGCGTTATTTCTTTAGACCTGGAAAAGCTCCTCGAGAGCCACAGAGTATACAACAGTTTTTAAAGACCTTACATCTCATCCAGACCCAATAGGTATGCTTTTGCAGGTGATGCACAAAGCCTTTCTGCCACAAAAGCTTTCAAACACATGGCGAACATGAAGTGGCACTTTCACACAAAGTGGTTAGGCTTAGGGAAAGATTGGTAATGTGTGCTTTGTTTCTCATTGGATGTGAACTCCAGTCTCCATGGTGAATGTCATGCATATGATCTGGATGAGAGGTAAAGGAATGTGCCAAAATGGGAGTATTTCACAACCTGGTAATGAAACCAGGCTTGAAAATTCTGTACAACATATTGGAAATATAGTCACAGAAAAGACATCAAAATAAAAAGGTATAATCTAAAACACTTAGCTTTCAATGAAATTTAGTCCTGTTTGAAAAAACAGCACAACAGTTCTGTGCCATTGTTAGTCAAAACACAAAATCCAGAAGCCTCTGCTACATGAAATTTATTTCACCTGAATTCATTTCATTGAATCCTTACATTGAGTATCAAATTTTTATTTGATGGTGTATTTTATGTGATAGCAATGCAGGAAATCACGACCTGCAAGTTTGTGGATTTATGACTATAAGCTATCAGGAAGGAGTTAAACTGCAATATAGAACACATTCACATTCTACCTGTGCAGACTGTAAAATGTTTATATGGGCTAATTTCATCTCTCAGGCGGTGCATTTACAGACCATGATTTACTCAAGCATGTCTGCTTTCGCTGTCAGGTGTTACATTCACTTCTCATCTGCCACTATAGAAATGCCAAAGCAAGAGTCTAATATATACACTATATGTACAAAGGTACTGTGACACCTGACAATTACATAAACAGGGACTATAATGACACTGGTTTCTAAATAGACAACTATAATCTAAATAGCTAACCAACAGGCCCAAACTGTTGTCACAAAGTTGGAAGCATAGCATTGTCCAAAATGTCTTGGTGTGCTGAAACATAAAGATTTCCCTTCACTGGAAGGAATAAACCAAGCCCAACCCTGAAAACAGGCCCCGTAAAGAGGTGTATCAGGATACGTTATCTATATACTGTATATACTTTCAAGGTAATATAGAGACAGTCAGGTCAGGCAGCAGTTCTACCTCCAGTCTTGTCTACATTGTTTTGTTGCTCCTTCTAGTCCTTCATTTGCATTCTAAACCTCTGATGCATGAATTCTGCAGAGCTGGAAACCGATTCAACAAAACAACAACACTCAACAACTAAATCTTTTAAGGCATTTATACATCAGTGCAATAAAAATGAATGAATGAATGAATTTGTCAGACAGACTTTTCAAAGAAGTTTGTGCCATCACCTCCAGTCTACCTGTGGACTCTCAGTAGCGATGAGATGTACCCACTACTTGATGCACCACTGCACTGGTCAGGTTGAGGCACCAAAACGGCTTGTTTAGGATCAGGGAAAGATCTCAGGATCTCAGATGTTTCTTGCAGTGGTATTTCAGACTACAGCTGAACCCATCTCAAGACAACACCTGAAGCTGTACAGGGGGACCAGTGTAAAATGTCCAGTTGTGATTGGTCCAGACCTCACACATGATAGCAGCCCCAGAAATGTTGGTTTCAACTTTGTTTTAGAAAGGGAAACTTGGTTTAAGTCTTTTGCATATTTAGGGTGACACTGACTATGATTTTATTTTTCATTATACCTAAAAAAAACATTGTGTTGGATGAACTGTCATAACTGGTGTTTTAGAAGTGGGGCAAAAAAATATGAAGAAAGAAACTCCTGTTATACACAAAGTTGCTGAACCATCAAATAAGGCACAAAACCTGCTGACAATATGGAAACATGCTTGTTGTGGGGCTCCATTTCAAAATCATTTCACTACTGTACAGTAATGATTGAGTTTTGTTGTTTTTGTGTTGTTCTTTCATTTTCTTTTTCTTCTACCATTTGATAAAATACAGTTTGAGATCAGATTACTGTAATATCATTAAAGATCTTCTAACTACATTCTAACCCTTCATTCACATGTTTGGTGAGGTTTTATTATATTATTATATTATTTCTTGTAACCCTTTTTTCTTAAGTTACTTGTCTTTGCAGTAACCATTATGTTTGATCTGACCTCATGAAACAACCCTACAACCATGTATATTCTGTGATTTTGTTGTTCTGTTCTGTACATGTGACATTTATCACATTCCTGTCCACCTTGGGAGATGGATCCCTCCTCTGTGGCTCTTCTTGGGTTTCTTCCATTTTTATCTTGTTACAGGGTTTTTCTTCACTCAAATCGAGGGTCTCAGAGGGTGTCGTACACTGTACAGACAGTAAAGCTTCCTGAGGCATTGTGATTTTAGGCTACAAGACTGAATCAGCTACATTTATGTCAGCCCTGTTACAACTGTCAGTTTCAATCCTGCTTCTGAGAGACCAGTTGTCATAAAATACTTGCAAGTTAATAACATCCCATCAGCTTCAGCTGTAATAATTAACAAATATTAGCGTGTTAACACACTAGATGGTGATGATAAGATAAGATTCCTTTATTGTCCAACAGTGGGGAAATTCACATTGTGAATTACCATTACCATTGAACATCCATCCATCCATCCATTTTCTATACCGCTTATCCGTCAGGGTCGCGGTGGAGCTGGAGCCTATCCCAGCTGACTACAGGCGAGAGGCGGGGTTCACCCTGGACTGGTCGCCAGTCAATCGCAGTGCCCATTACCATTGAACATGGTAAACATATATTTTTTTCAACAACATATTAGCCTTGTCATTGTATTAGCATGCTAACACTGACATTAACGTCAAAGTACAGCTGTACCTTAGTTCAGTTTCACTGAGCTTCCAGCATGACCTCGACGTCTTTTAGTCTTTAGTTTTCATGAATATTCATGAAGAAATTGTATTTAGTTTTTTTATTTTATTTTATAAAATATATATTTTAAATAAATATATATATTTAAATATATTTATTTGTGTGCTGTGTGTGTGTTGTGTGTGTGTGTTTTTAAAATCCATCTATCAACCATTTTTCTGGAAGACTTTGGATTTGTGGGAGGAACCCGGAGCACCCTGAGATAACACTACTGTCAGTCCCTATGTTAAACAGAACCCTTTCACTGTAGACATTTTGTCTTGTCATGCTATGACAAGGCGGAATCAGACCAAGTTCATCCTGAATGGTGAATTTAAATCACTCTTTTGGGTTCATGTATTTGTAAATGTGACTCTGAAAGAGTCATTGTCTTACCAGCCACAAACCTCACCACACATCACCGCTTGACACAGACGGGATCATGACACTACAGTGCTGGCATTAGCCATGGATATGTTAAATACGTTAAATGATTCATGTCTATCGTGTCTTTTTAAATTATGTATCATATCACATTAATATTTAGATTAAAACTTCAGTTCATATACATGTATCTGACCTGAATTTCTCATTGAGAAACCTAGGAAACATCTGTCACGTCTTCAATTGAAAAACAGCAATATTACTGCTGGATTATTGGGTTTCATTTTATTTCTGTACATGTTTAAGGTTGAGCCCATTTTAACTACTTATATATTGTTGGGATGTTAATTCTACATCATATTCTGTGCATCATAGTCTCTAAGATCATCAAATGTTTGTTAGAACCACATATCTCTAAAAAGGTTTCATGAACTCAGACGAGCTCTGTTTTCAGCTATGGGACAATGCATTTTACAGCTAATCCAAGAGGGGTTTTCAGCAGTTTATTTAGCAGAAGAAGCAGGAGAATATTTTGTCAACACATAAGAAAAGCACTTCATCCAGCAGTTTATCACAAACACTGAAACTCAGCACATCTAGCGGTACAGGGTTTTCACTGGACAAGAAGATTATGAAAACAACCTGACCTGAAAAATAAGCTTTATACTGTAAAGAAGTACAATATCTAAGATGAAGTGGAGTAGAAATATGAAGTTGTATCAAATGGAAATATTCAGGTAAAGTACAAGTATCCAATTTGTGCTTAAAAACAGCACTTGACTAAATGTACTAAGTCACATTCCACCACTGTGTGTTTTACTGTGTGTTTTTCTATTGTAGCTAGCATGTACTACAGGTCATCTTGTTCCTCCTGTTGAGTTTGTTTTCATCGCTGTCTGCATTACACAAACCATTCGGCTGCACTTCTCAGTAATGAAAGGATCATAAAACCAGTCCATATCTGGTGTGGGCACCATTTGTCTAATGCAGTACAACCCATTTCCTTCACATTGACGTTGTTGTGTGGCCTGTGGACAGTTGGTTCACTCCTCTTCAGTGACTGTGCAAAGTTGGTGGACATTGGCAGGAACGGGAACGTGCTCTCATACATCATACGTCAATCAAAAGCATCCCAAACATGCTGAATGGCTGACATGTCTGGTGAGTAAGCAGGCCATGCCAAAACTGGAATGTTTTCAGCCTCCAGATTGTTGCCACATGGGGCTGTGCGTTATCACTGTGCAATATGTGATATTGGTGATAAGTAAGTGATAGTGGTGGATAAACGGCAGAACAGTGGACTCAGGATATCATCACAGTGTCTCTCTGCCTTCAAATCGCTATCTAAAAAATCCACAATGTGTTAATTGTCCATAGCTTGTGTCTGCCCATGTCATAGCCCCACCACTATGTTCTTGACATAAAATGGCACTTTGGTTAAGTTTAGGCACAAAACTGGTTAGTTTTAGGAAAAGAACAGTGGCATGTGTTTGGTTTGTGAACTTTCTATGTGAATCCATATAATGGAGATGTCAGAAATATATTTTCACAACTGTAATGCAGCCAAGTTTGGTAGAGCTGGGTGAGCCATTACTTGGAAAGCAATGGCAAACCACAGGGGTCAATAACTGAAAAAGGCTGCTGGCAGAAAGGAAGCAGAACACACAGCATATGAGATATAAATTGCAGGTATGACAACAGGATGTAGTTGTTTAAAGAAGAACCACCACCACTGGCTACAGCAGCAGCCCTACTTGCTGATGGTGTTGTGTTTCTCATCTTTATATCTCCTTTCCATTCAGATAAGTTACTCTTAATGTCCTTCTACTGTCCCCTGCGCTTTGAGACGCAGCACTCAGCCAAAGTCATGACTAACCATCTATCAGAGGCAGGCGGGTAACAAATACTGGAGAGAAGGGCTGGAAGAAATACTGATGAGCAACAGATGGACTGAAGGAAGTTGGCCATGTGAGGACAGTTGTGTGTTTATCAGTGGGGGACAGAGAGGGCGAAACAGGTAGCAGCTAATCATAAAGCAGACAGCAGTGCGTCTGATTTCTTTCAAACTCAGCTGGCTGTGGAACAAATGACAGGAACGCCTGGCAGAAGATAATGACACAACAGGACCCCACCACCACCACCATCATCACCACACACACACAGGTACTCACAATTAAAAGACAGAGACTGCCCACTACCCAAAAGACACACTTGCACAAGAGGGCTGAATTTTTCAAAAAAGGAAAAAAGGGTTAAATTACTCGTCACAATCTCACATTGTGATTGACTGACAGATATTCTAGTGCAATATTACCAGCAATATTCTTTTAACATCCTCTACACTTGAAGTGGGCACATGTTTTGGAGTGTAGACTGACACTGCTGCTTGTGACCAGCTTGGGCCTGCATTTTAGCAAATACTGTATATGCCCAATATGTGGTACACAGCAGTGTTTCCTAGCCTGCTTTGGGACCAGAAATCGAGAAAAAAGAGGAAACTGAAATGTTGAAAAACTAAATAAAATACAACAAATGAACATGAAAACCAAGCATCTTTGCTGAGCAAATTATGACAACTCTGCTTACAAATCATTGAAGATGTAACAACACATACCTACATACCCATTAGCAAACTGACACCATAAAGTTGTAATCTGTGATGCCATTATCTCAAAACCAGCCTTGTGACTGTGCACCCACCTGTACGTAGTCCAGCACCATGCCAGCCATCACCATGCCCATCCCAGCCAGCAGGTAGGGAAAAAGGACCTGAAGACAGACAGCAATGGATGACTCCTCCTCAATTTTGACAACAGGCACTTTTGGTTTCTCCTCCACCTTTTTAGGAGGAGGCTGGAGTACTGGTGGTAAGAAGAGGTCATCCTGGCCATCTGTAGTTCCTCCCAGATGGGCACCGGGACTCCCGCCAGGGCTCTTCCCCTTGGAGCGAGATTTTTTGTTCTTTTTCCTCTGGCGGGTCTGTTGTGGCGGTTTATCCTCACCAGGCATGATGGCGGTGGTGGCTGTGACAGGTGGGGCAGTGCTGGCTTAATCTAGGAACAAAACGGGACATTTGGTGGGTCAGGTATTGTTGTTCTATCACACTTGTACACAAAAATCTCTGAAAAAAGCAGTAAAAGGTTATCAGATGAGTCAAAAATAAAACTTGTTCTATACCAACAAAGAAATACAAAACTAAATAGATTTAACCTATTGACTATTGACTATTGACTTGGCAATTAAAACTTTCTATTTACTGAGTTACAAAGCAGAAACAGCAGGCCCAGCCTTCCATTTAAAGTGATTTCGTCAGAGGGGTTTATGTTGAAGCAGCAGCAGTACACCGTGTGTGTAACATTAGATGCGGAAGTTAGTGTAGTAAATTCTTAGAGCATCTGGACGTGTTAGGGTTCTTGAAGACATTTCACCTCTCATCCAAGAAGCTTCTTCAGTTCTAAATTTTGGTATTGAATGCCTCAACTGTGAATCTCCTGGCTTCTCTGGCCAGGAGATTCACAGCTCAGTCTCATCCAAATGACTCTTTTGACCATAACGACTCAGGTGGCCACAACAACTCAGTTAACAACATGGAGGGTTGGGGGGGGGCTTACTGTTTTGGATTATCTGAACGTTTTTTCGTCTTTCCACAACTAGAAAGGCCAGGTGCCCTTTTGTCTGTATTCCCGTGTTACTTTACTACTTTCCAATTTCTTTGACTCGGTTTTCACAAATATATGAAACTCTTTCCATCAAGCTCACATGTACATACACAATACAAACGCTAATTTCTTTGAAAACAACCATTTGGCACTGAGCAAATGCTAACACGCATACCTACCTCTTCTACCATTGACACTTAGATGAAAGCGAGTTTTACATACTGAATCTCTGTTGTAATCACGGAGATCGTGCTCGCCCGTAGAACCCGATGAGTAACTGATAGCAACCCATTCAGTTCTCATGCATCTCTTTGCATGATGGGAATGTTTATCATCGAGTCAGTGCCAACTCTATCTGAACCAAACTCATTTAAATAACGTCAGCCAAGAGGTGCTAACACGAAAAGTAACACACACAATGTCGAAGACAGTCCCGCAAATCTCGCGAAATGTCCAAATTTATATGCAGGTCTTTTAAATACGCCATAAGAACCATAAAATGTTCAAATGTCTTCTATTTACATGTATTCCTCCACTGTGCGCTGCCATATGTACATACCATAATACTACTGCCCCAGTAACCAAGGTTACACTACTAGGCGCGTTTTGATTGGATAAACACTGGGGTAAAGCGGCCACGTGTAGCCCCGCCCCCTGCAGAGAAAGTGAGCAGCTGCGTGGACTCGGGAAGAACTGACTGTACAAATCGCCCATTGTGTTTTATTATATTGTGTGTTATTATAAAATAAGTATCGATGCAGTATTTTCACTCCACCATTTAAGAATTGATAACCTCTTTAGTAAGTCACTCAGTGGTAACAGTGGAATTTATCGGCTAAGGCTTCCAAATCTGTTCATGTGAAGGACCAGCTGTGTTGTAGATTATGAGACAATTAGGCCTGGAATCACAGCATGTCAAAAACACTAATGTTGAACTGTCTTCCTGGGGACCCCTGGAAGTCCCCAGACCCCACCGGGGAAACCATTGTAGGTAATGCTGATGGTAAAAATAAGTCTAAGACATCCATATATAAAGCTGCCAACACTGCATAGGAAATCTGTAGCAGACATTAATGGCAATGGAAAAACTTACACTTGAAAAGCACATTACTGCTTTCTGTCCTACCTTACAGGTGACTGAATTAAGTCTATAATAGACAAAGTGGAGATGCACAGTTTCTGCATTAGAAAGACAGATTTGATTTTCGTCCTTACCTTTGTGTCCAGAGCTTGTGAGGGTTAGTGTGTGCACAGCTGATGTGAACTCCAGCTCCCAAGAATAACGGCGTGTATGCTTGCAATGCTGTGTGTATGTGAGTGTAAATGTCTGTCTATATTAGGACTGTGTGTATGTTCCGCTTTCCGTTTGCTCGTGCATTTTTGAACATATGTTTGTGGCTTAAGCTTAGTGTGTGTGTGTGTGTGTGTGTGTACATGCCATGTGTGAGCGAGTGCGCATGCATCATGGGACACCGTCTTGAATTTCATAGTATTAGCAGATAATGATATCCCCCTCCTGTCTCTTTCCATCCCTGGGAGGCTGGTGACAGCAGCAAGCGGGTTCAACACTTTCTGATTGAAAGAATACATTTTTACAACACAACGCTCTTTGTGTACTGTTGTAAAGAGTCTGTTTTGATTCATTTTCCAAAACATTGGGGTTTTTTTTGTGTACTCCAGGGAATGTCATTCAAACTGGTGTTGGATTGTTTCAATGAGATATCTAAAATAAAATTCAGTTTTTTTAAATCCTGTTTTTTTATAGTGCAGTCAAGGGAATATCACTCAAACTGGTGTTGGTTTGGCTTTTATCTCTTTTTGCAAATGAACTATTTGGATATTTTCTGCTGTTCAACAGCCAACTTGCAAGTGATTGAAACACTGATTGTAAAATTTCTATACCTCTCATCAAGAAAGTCCAATGGACTCATGGCATGTGTGTTATGTCACTCAGGTCTGATTTGTTGTCCTCCACTAACCTGCATGTGAGACTGAACAGCATGATGATCTTTGCACTGCAGTTCACTGGTGCTTGTAATACAACACGACTCTGGGTGCATGTGGTGCCATTTAATGATTATGTCACAGTGTGTGTGTGTGTGTGTTTAAATACAAATCCCCACTTTTCATTTAAGTGGTTAATAGCTTGAGAATGTCTAAACTTGGTCAGATGTCAAGTTGCTCTATATGCTGGTCATATCTCCTAACTGTACCTGTAATGTGTAATATTTTTATATTCAGACAAAAGTTTGGACCCCCAAAATAAGCAGACCTCCACCACCAGAGGTTTCAGTTCAAAAAGTTTTTACAAAAGTTTCAAATTATTCACCAACAAGTAACAAGGTCTAGAATAATCAGTAACAAAAAGTGCCTCAAGGGAGGAAAGTCCAAAATGGTGATAACAAAAGGTTCCTCAAAGAGGTAAGTCTTAGATGGTGGCCAGGCAGCTGGTGAGTGCTAGTGGTCACAGCAAACAATTCACAGGTCCAGAGGGTGAACAAGTCCAGGGCTGATTTCCAGAAACGTGATTCAGAGCTGAGTCAGGGCTTGAGCTGGGCAGGCAGAAACTTAAGCCGTTAACCCGAGCACAGGAAACAAGTTAGTACCACAAATTTTTCACAAGAAAACGATCAAAGCGGGGTGAGGGGTGCAGTTGATTGAAGAGAATGTTTTACAGCTGTGCAGGTGAGTAAGAAGGAGGTGACTTGACCAGCCCTGCCCAGCTCAGCTCCAATACTAAGAATCCCATTTCTAACTTACGCATCTGTGATCTATAAACCTCAAATCACATTAAACTGACGGCACCTGCGTTGTGAATTCTGATTACTCCTTATGAAGAGGCAGCACAAAGAAGATTTAGTCAGACACAGTCACAGACCAAAGGGGAAAAACTAACTTTTTGGGAGACAACCTCACAGTGATGATGGGGGAGATTGATGTCAGGCAACACGTATTATTCAGTGGACTAAATAATGGGTTCACAAATAATGTCAACCACACAGTTTGGGCAGGTGTCACCTCTGCAGTGAAAGAGGTGGAGCATAAAGACAGAACCATGGCTCATGTTTAAAAAAAAAAAAGAAGAAATGTTTAAGAATTAAATATGAAAATATTAAGTGATGCAGTGTGAGCATAAATAATTGTTGTTAACTCCTCACACCTATGATTGATAATTCTATTCACATTGCTTATAAAGCTCATGCAAAGTTCACAAGAGGCTTGAAGCATCCCAAACTGCAATACACCTCCATGAGCGGCAGGGAAATCCCTTACATCAAGTGTAGACTTTTGTCAGAGACAAGATCATTTCCATGTCAAATTGAGGTTTTATAAATAACTACTTATACGTGGTTTTATGCTTAAGTCATACTTAAGATCAAAATCCAAATCTAAATTTAAGTCTGTTTTATAAATGAGGCTCCTGAATAAGCTAGCGGGTGTACTCCAGTGGAAAGAACAGAATGGAAAGAGATCCTGTAGTTTGTCTACAGCAAACATAAGACTGTGTTTAAGTGTAAGTAAGAAATAAGAGCAAACCAGGACAAGGGAGCATCAATAAAACACCCTTCAGAATAAATAATCAGTTCAAGTTTTTTGTTGTTTTTTCTTATTTCTTCTTCTTATTCTTAACTGCTAAGTGCTGCCACCAGCTAGCACTGGGTTTATCAAAGCTTTTGCTTAAAAAACAGTTGCTGTTTGTGGAAACAATGCTGCAGCTGAACTCACTGTTTTCACTGCATTGCTGCAGCACATCTGACAGCACTGAGGGTATATGCTCTCGGAAATAAAGTGAAATTTCCTTGGTCACCACAAAAATATCACAAAATATCTCACTAACATTGTACATACTGTAGGGATGTCTGTGGATGAATCATCGTACTATTAGCTCAATGGGAAACCACATGGTAATCATTTGGACCACATTACTGTGACTATATGTACATTCCAGTTTTTCTGTTGAGGCTGCAGGACCTCCTGGTGTTTATAGACAAGATTATCTACCTAACAAATGAATTTAACTCCTGTGTTTCTGCTGCTTTAGTGTCCCTGAGAAAGCCTGGTCTGTTGCCACCTGTGATATTTAATCTCCAGTTGTTGACAGTACTGACAGTGATAATGTACCCCATGACAGTTTACGGTTTCTCCACAAGGTGGCAGCATGGATTAAAGAGAAAGTGTTCAAAAGGCGCAGTTCATGTCTTTATTACTAAAAGGACTTATTCAAAACAAGCAATTACCTGGCAAAATTGTCACTTATTGCAACATTATACTGAAGCTAAAAACAGACCCCAGTGGAGGAACTTTGTTTTCATAAGAACACCTGAATAGTTCAGACTTGCTCCTAAATGTTACAATCAAAACAAAAGGGGCTCGTAAAAATGTTCAAGATATTGCTGTTGACAGGTATGAAGAGCAATTTTCCAACAACTTAAAGTAGGAAAGAAACTCTCAGGTGCAGTGAGTCTTGGCGGTACAGCAGCATGGTGGTCTATTAGGATGAACTGTCTGTAACAGGCACTGAGTCCTGGTCTTATTTAAGTTTATGGAAACATGATCCATGTTATAGTTATAGATTCCTTTATTCCACTATTCAGAGGTGGAAAGCCCATGGGGGTTATGGAAAACTGGTTTACAGGCTCTGGCTGTTTATTTCCAACATATATTAACTATAATCAAAACCAGGAAAGACTAAAATTGCCTTTCCTTATGTTCTCCTATACATTGCTGTTTTTTTATGTCTTTTCACGTGTACATTATATGTTCTGTGGTGTTCTTTGGCTTCAGATCACCGTGGCTGTGTGAGCCCTGGCATTTTCAGCACCTCATTAACGCCTTCATGCAGTCATGGTGCGCACGCATGCACAGACTGACATATAGATACATGAGCGTAAGAATGCACACACACACGCACAATAAAAGACATTCACCACATAGTCACTCTGAGCTGTGGAGCTGCTGTGGGTAAAAGCACACTTGCAAGAGCTTCATGTTTGACTTCTATTACTTTAAAAGACATTTATTTCAAACATAGCATCACAGACAGTTTTTTACAACTATTTTGTGATATCATCTCTTTCCAGATTGCTTGTCTGGACCACAGACACATTTGTCAGTTTATACAGAAAAAGATAAACCCTGCATAACCTTTTGCTAGTAACGTTCTCTCGTAACATTCCAACACTGTAATGTGACAACCTCTTTGGTTCTAAATTGATCCTCTGTAGGTCAAATGGATATTGTGCATTGTCTCCATCATTCGAAGTGCTTTCAGTAGTTGCATACATGTGACCCAAATCGAGCTGGCACAGGTGTGGGGAAACTCTTAAGCTGTTTTTTTTTATTATTATTTATTTATTTTTGTTAAGCCTAGAACTGACTAGAACCTCTTCATGATCGCTGGCCCATCAGTAGGATGATCCTTAACAAAGTCATGCTGTGCAGCCAAACACAATGATGTTTATTTTAAAGGGTAAATTTGGCCATATTAAATTTTACTTACCTTAATTTCAATACATCCAGTGAAAAGAGCAACAAACAGAGCTTGTTTGTTGTCCAAAACTATTAAAAACTAATAAATGAGCCACACAGGATGTCCCGTTCCACTGTCAAAATCAATATGGGCACTCTAGATCATTTTAGGTCACACAAAAAAATAAACTTCATTCAAAATCATTTCATTTTAATAATCCTCAGCTGAGAATCTACCCATCAAATACACCCCTTGCTCAAGTTTGAGTAGCATTTGCAAAAACGTAAAATGAAAGGAAACTGGGCGTTTACTCGTCATGAGATGCCCTTCTAAGAAAACAGTTCTTCTGTGTCTCTGAAGGGAGCTTTGTCTAAAGATTTTTTTTTTTACAGAGCTTTACTTTGAAACTGTTGTGGAATGTGGAGTTGGAAAAATGTGTGCACTCAATAGGCAGAGGGATCTGAGAAAAAATGCTATTGAGTTGCACTGTGGGAATTGTAGGATGTTTTTATGAGCAACCAAATGTTGAGATTTCTCAGTCTAAACTGCTGGAGGGGATACAATTCCATGTGTCCTGTACTCCAAGATGAGATATTATGTTGAGTGTGACTGTAAGCCCCATGGGAATGCTATAGCATGCCAGTGATAGCACAAAAGTTAGGGGGGATAGAGAAGATTTCTCTGTACCTTCACTGCACATTTTATCAACAAAATTATCTCCAAAGTGTGATTTGACATTGTATTGTCTTAATAGACCCAAATCACACTGTTGATTTCATTTACCATGAGAAAACAAAAAGATGAGGTGTGATTCAGGACACTGAGAGCTGTGGTCCATAGTGTTTTCAGTACTTGTGTGATGATAAGCCCAGTGCTTAGTAGATAGCTTTCTTTTCTTTCTTTTTTTCTTTTTTTTAGGGTCTCTGGCCTGCAAGGTGGAAACTATCATGGAAACTTGTAATGTTGCTATAAATAAATGTCCCTGTCCCCTGTTGCCAGCCCCACTATCATGGCAATCCTTAAGTCAGTCAGTGAGTCTTTCTATGTCTGTGTCTTTCCATCTGACTGGCTTCTTTTCAGTTTGCACTGTAAAACATCTGTCCTGTCCTTCTGTTTGAGTATCCATTTCTATATCTGCAGACTTGCCATGCTTCAAGTTGTCTGTCAGCCATTCTTCAAATGGGTCCGCAGAATGCCACCCAAGACTGAGCTTATTCACTGAAATAATTGTTTTGGAGAGATCTAGCTGTATGTGAAATGGGTACACAGCGTAGCTGAAGGTATCAACAAAGAGATATTTGTTTAAATGTGTCTCCCCCTCTCTTTGACATGTGTCTTTCTGGTGTACCTCTGGTTTACCTTGGAGCACCTGTTCCTTGTCACACCAGCAGCTGTTGGCCTTGTGATACTCTCACTTCACCCACTCCACACATCCACACACACACACACACACACACACGCATAGCAACTACTGTATTTCACCCACTCTTGCAACACCTTCTAATGTCATCACAGCTGAGAACAGTCTCTCGTTACCACCATCACTGTGCCTGTGTGTGTATGCACACTGTGAAAAAATTAGGAAAACTCAGGCAACTAACCATCAATCCATTTTCTATCCATCCCAGCTGACAACAGGTGAGAGGTGGGGTAAACCCTGGACCGGTCGCCAGCCAAGCACAGGGCACACACACAAAGTTAAAGTAACTCAGATCTGTACATCACACTCACATTTCTAGCTTATAATTGAACTTTTCTCTAAGAACGTGTCAAGTCTTGTCTGTCATCAAATATCATCTTGTTTTTAAACACCTTCATTTGATGAGTTAAGTGAACAGTCTGTTGGAGCTTGACACACAGTCAGCTCATTATTTTCAAAAAGATCTTATTTGATGTAATTGATTTCACAGTGAAAGATGATAGATGAGCATTTCACAGTGTAGATTACCAAACAGTAAAAAATTATTGGTTGTCAACTGAATTTTCTAAAGATAAGTGAAACACTGTGATAGAGAAAGCAGTGCTGAACAAAGGTTCTGATTCTTTTGCAAGTTTCTGCACTAGGCCTGCCAATTATTTTCATGATTAACAGATTAGTCTACAAATTGTCAGTAAATTGCAGAAAAAGCTCCTCACAATTTCCCAAGGCCCAAAGTGACTACTTCAAATTTCTTCTTTTGCCCAACTAACAGTCCAAACCACAAAGGCTTTTCATTTACAATCATATATGACAAAGAAAAGCAGCAAATCCTTACATTAAAGGAGATGGAACGAGCCAATGTTTGACGTTTTTGAAAAGAAAAAAATGAAATAAAAAAATAACAGAAACAGTTAAGTGACATAGTGAGCAACTAGTTTACTTTTGATCCACTAATTGATCAATTGACTAAACACTAAGGTTCCAGTCTGCGCTGCGTCCAGGAAATAGCCATCTCTTGCCTTGTCAGTTTTGAAACAGGATAAAACTTACTGTCAGCCACAATAGTTTGACCTGCAGTGCAAATGGTGACAGACTGAAACACTTTTATCCCATCAGGGCTTACTTAACTGTAGAGACCAGTCAGTGTTACAAACCTGTGTTAGCTGCAGCTGATAACAACCCCCCTACATACTTGTTGCCCTCGACACTTGCTATATGTGCCAACTGTAGCCTGTATGCAGAACATTAACAAAGATAACCACTGGGGCCTTTGTTCATGTGCTGAGGCAGACAGTAGACTCAGTCCAATACCATATGAGCAAAGTGGAAAATTTTCAAAAAAGAGGAAATGGTGCTGATGGTGTTTTGTCTCTCAGTCATCAGATGCCTGAGCTCATTAAGCAATTTTATCAATCAACAATCAACTGAGAAAAATTTCCCACAAAATAATAGTGTTTCACATGTAGCCTCTGGCAATGCTGTGTTCAGAATGTTTCTTAGTTTAACAATAATACCAGTAACAACTGGTTTTCTACTAAAATGCTTCACACTTTAGATATAAACATTCCAGATATAAATATTCACATTGTGTTCCTGGTGTTAACATCACACTGTGGTTCTAGATGCCAAATAAAGAGAGCATCAGCAGTTCTTGTCCGAGCGCTACATCTGATCTGATTCTTTCACCCAACCCAATGTCTGAGTCCCGGTCTGAGCCTTCTGCCTCATCCAGAGCACCTACAGTCCAAAGAAAGAGGAGACAAATCCAGTAAGATGGATACAGTTGATGTTACCCTCCTCCAGAAGCTGGCAGAGATCAGACAGGAGATGAGTGCAGGGCAGAATATATACAGCAGTTCTGGTACTTACATCACTATGTTCCTTCAGGAGCTGCCTGCACATGACGTAAGGAGACTAATGACAGAGATTAAGCAGCTTATGCAATGTTATGAATAGACACACAGCACTGTTTGTGTTCCTGTTCTTAGTTCATGAATTATTCTTTTGTGTGTTTTCCTGTTATTTTTTTCAGAAGTTTCCTCCCTTGCAGCAACTGACATGTTCTCATTGAGGAAATGATTAGATTCTAAGATAGAGTCTTTCTTGTCATTGTCATAAGAAACAACGAAAAACAGTTTAACAACTCTTTAGCAATAAGCATTCAAATAATAATAATAATAAAACAATAAATAAAAACAATTAAATACATTAATAGATCGAGACAGCATAAAGTGCATGTGCCGCTATTGCTGTCATTCATGTCTTTTTGGGGGCGGGGGGGCAGACACTTAAAAACTGTTTCAGAGTTTGTTTGTGTGTGTTTTAATATTGCAAATGTTTAGGGCTGTCAAAACGTGAACGCCTTAGGGCAACAACAATTAACGACAATTATTATTTTTTATTTTATCACGCATTATGACATTTTTTTTAGTGAGCAAGTGAGCAATGATTAGATAGCTAGTGAGCAATGGACTTTAAAAATAATTATTATAATAGAAATAACTGCGCAATAAAATAATTGTTAATTAATTATCACTTTAACGCAGCATGCTTTGGCCTCAAGACTTTGAGAAAATTAGCTCAGCATTTTGTGGTGGTGGTCTACCACACCAGACAGGACCAGGTGCAGACTGCACAAAGATGCCCCTGAGACAATCTAGCACATAACGGCAGTGTGTAAGATGATGGCAGGAACAGCGTACATGGAAAGCCATAACCAAGTGGCTGGCATAGTATGCAGGAACATCTGCAGTGAGTATGGGCTGCAAGTCCCAAGGTCAAAGTGGAAGACGCTTCCCAAGGTGGTTGAGAATGACCACACGAAGATCCTGTGGGACTTCCAGATCCAGACTGACAAAATGGTGATGGCGACCCAGCTGGACAATGTGGTGGTCAACAAACAACAGAAGAAGGTAATAGTGATAGATGTAGCGATCCCAAGCAGCAGCAACATCAAGAAGAACAACAAGAAGCTTGAAAAATACCAAAGGCTGAAAGAGGAGCTAGAAAAGATGAGCTGAGCAACAATGGTGCCATTGGTAAACCCTGTCTATTTTTCTAATCTCATCAATAGAAATAGACATAAACCAGGGATTTTGTTTACTGTTATTAACTGTCTTGTAAATCCTGCCACTTCCGTCTCATCTTCTGGGGACTGTGATAATTTCTTGTCATTCTTTGTTGGAGTGATCAATGGTCTGAGGTCTACTTTTTCACTACCTGATCTACCCCCCATCACATCCTGCCATTCTGCTCTTTTTAAGGAATTTGCACCCTCTCACTGGGTCATCTGGGTCTGTACCTGGTTACTTTAAAAACCTATCCAAAATCCTATAAAAAATAGTTACAGGTCAACTTACTGAGACTGCTCTAAAGTAACAAATGACATATTTGTGTGCTGACAAAGGAGAATAGACCATCTTCCTTTTTCCTCTACCCTTCCTTCCTTTAAATAGCTTCAGTCTTATTTGGAAAACAGGTATTTCAATGTGTGTGTAAATAATCATCTGTCCTCCTCAGCTCCCCTGCTATGTGGAGTCCCACAGGGGTCAGTTCTGGGGCCAATCCTCTTTTCTTGATACATGCTTCCCCTAAGTCAACCGTTCATCAGGTTTCACAATGTGTCCCATCACTGTTATGCTGATGATACACAAATCTACTTCGCTGCTAAACACAATAACCTGAACCAATAAACAACCATCTGCCCCCCATGAATGTGTGGCCAGAATCAAGGACTGGGTGTCAGTTAACTTTCTCTGTTTAAACCCTGGTAAGACTGACACTCTTATTATCAAACCTGATAATTTTGTCACCAGTGTTGAACAGCTTCTTAATCCACTCCGACCACATATCAAACCCACTGTGTTGGCCCCAACACTTTGTAACCAGCTTCCACAATCAACTAGATCTGTTTCTGTGGACTGTTTTACAAAGCTTTAAAAAACCCACCCCTAAAGGCAAGCCTATTGATAGAGCTGTATTCCAGGATAGTGTTTGTATAATCTTAACTGTACTTTTGTTATGTATTATTCACATGTGTTTTATTTTAATTGTACTATGTTTTTGTATTATTTTATGTGTGCTTTTCTTATGTGGGACACTTTTTCCTTTACTTATTAACTTACTTAATTACATTCTGCTGTACTTACATACAGGGGTAATGTAGAACAATTAGCACAATGTAGAGACAATACATTTTGTTATTTCAGGAAAAGATTGGTCTATAAATTCCCAGTATAAACAACTTAAGGACTTAGGGCATAGAACTAAATTTACGCCAGTCGTTATACCTGTTGCATCTGAAACCTCACACCAAAACTCTCTTATCTTCCCTCACTCTACAAACAAACTAAATAACTTTTATGAAACACTAAACTCTAATTGCCATCTACAGGGTTAAGATGACTTCAGCTGAAACCAGAACATAATGATAACTTGTTTATATATTCAGATGACATCATTTAATATTTCAGGAATAGACAGCTAGCAGAGATGCCAAGACAGTCTTAAAAATGTAGTTGTGAATAACATTTGATAATAATAATAATTTGATGGTAAGATAAACAATGTACCCACAAGATGTACCTAAGGTTATGATGTTACAGAAGATCCATCCATCCATTTTCTATACTGCTTATCTGTCACGGTCACCGAGGGGCTGAGAGGCGGGCTACACCCTGGACCGGTCACCAGTCAATTGCAGCGCTGACACACAAAGACAGACAACCACACACACACGCACACACTCATACCTAGGGGCAATGCAGAGTAACCGGTTAACCTAATGTGCATCTTTTTGGGATTGTGGGAGGAAACCGGAGTACCCAGAGAAAAACCATGCAGGCACAGGGAGAACATTCCACAATTTTTAAATAAATTATAAAATGGTGAAATCAGTTCATGAATATGTGATGCTCAACAATACATTCTTTACAGGGAAGCATAGGTATCATTATAGCAACATGAGTGAGAGAATGGGAATGAAGGAGGTGGAGGTACGTGGACAATGGGAGTGCCATGGAAGGAGTTGTTTGACTGGGAGCTTCCTGAAGCAAGGAACAAAGCCAGGTACACACACTGCTACACAGTGGATGATATAAGTGATCCACTTATGTGTAAGCTTAAATCCTTCACTAAAACTTTACAGAGAATTTTCTGAATTTATTAGAATTATTAGAATTTCAGAGTTTATTGTATTGGTTTCGTCATAGAATAACGGCCATTGTCAAGACAGTTTTCATTTTGTAACCTCTGGGATTTATGGTCTAAAGTACCATTTTCAGGTTCACTATCATTTATATATTGTCAAAGTCTCTTTGGAAACAGCTGTCACATGGTTATCAGTGGCAGCATATAGCTGCCATACCTAGTCCCGGTGTGAATGCCTGTGGGTAAATTCACCCTCTATGTGCATGTATAGTGGGAATGTGTGTCAGCTTTCACTGAATGATTTCAGATGGGACATCTGTTGATCTGCTGCTGTCAAGTGTGCATGCTGTTAAAGGGACATGTTGCATAATTTTGCTTATGACTAGTGCTCCTCACAAAGTTGTTGTTTGTGCTAATGTCTTAGCTTAAAGATATTCTTTCATCATTCACACGGACTGGACAATCAATGTATGATAAAGAACAAAGAAACAAACAATTTAATGAAGAATTTTGACTCTAGCAGCGTAATATCTTTTATCAAGATATTCTTGAAAACTACATGTAAAAATCTTACAAAACTTGACATTATTCATTTAGTGGTTTATCTGATTATGCAGTTTAATAATGCATTTGTATTTTGTAATGTTTATGTCATTAAAGCAACAACGTTTTAGTTTCTGTGGATGTCTCTGTTTAAAAGCATAAAAGCAATGAATTATTACTCACTGACTTTCACCCAAATTACCTCTCAGTTACTAAACATATCCTACAAGTGGAAGGAGCACCAAGTGTCGTGACATTGCAGTTATTGGATTCAAGCGTCAGGGTCAAAGAGGCTTGTACTCTGCATTTTGAGAACTTGTACAAAGTGAAGGTCTTCAGGTGCATGGCGCAACAGCAACAGAGGCTCAAAGTGGCAGGGTCAGCTGGGCTGAGTTAGAAGGGTCAGCTGTCACGTCCTGCCTGCAGGGAAGCAGTCAGTGGAGTGTAGTTTATCAGGATTACTCTGTCCCTGCATGAACACTCACACGCATGCAGTTCTACTGACTGACTCACCTTTGCTTCACCTGATTTAGTGTTGAATCAAATGTCTTACTGTCATGACTGATTCTCATGATTACAAATTGAGTGCAGTTTGTTATTTGTTTTCAGCTAAGTGCTGTGAATACACACCAGTGATGTTGTTGCCATCAGTTTTAAAGAGTACGTTGTGTGGGTGTGTGACTTATTTCTACACACTGTCACTGTAAATCTTAGTGGTTCAAGCAGTTGCTAACTCTGCCACGAGGACACAGGTGCAGGAACACCAGTTCATGTTGCTCACATGTCACCCTGAGGATCCATTATTACTACTGCTATTATCAGTGCTACTGCCACTACTATTAATATAGCCTTTTTCACAATTAGTATTAGGAATACAAAGCTACAGCTACTATGTGTGATTTTGGCAGCTGATTTTGAGCTTGTTTTTATTGATTTATTGATGAAAAGATCACATGTGTTTCTTTGTGTTTGTCAGTGAAAGTTTGCCATGCATTTTCAAATATTATGCCTTCAAAGCATTCTGAGACTACAGCTGAGTTTGTTCTTGATGTTTACTGTTATCACTTTTCCAGGTGTGATTCTGGTCTACTGAATGGTTAGTAGAAAAGCCACTACTTCCCTAACTGTAATGGTGCACACACACACAGTGCTCATGTCTCTCCTGTGCAGTAATGTAACACACTAACTCTTCTCAGCCATCATTCCCAAAGTCTGGCTATTTGAACACAGTCACTCGGTCTCGCTCTTGCTGACATGGCATTAGTGTAGCTATGTGATCATTCAGAAGCTGGATTCTACTCTTTAATGTAAGGGTTTATCTTGACACAAGCAGGTAAAACTTGAAAAATGAGCACACTGATATTCCTAAGTGAACGTTAGATGGTTGAAAGGCTAAATCAATGTGCAAGGTGTACCGAGAAGGACAGCTGACAGTCAGTCTTATACGCGCAGCCCTTGTCAATGTTACGTTAGATTAGCTTAGTGTGCTGGCCTGTCAGTAGTCATGCTTCACGCAAGCTTAAGCTTGAATGGTTGGTTCGTCCATCCCCACGTTCTCGTCACTATACAGGTTTTTTCTCTCTTTACACTACATTCTGTCTTTGCTTAAAAACAATTGTTTTTTCCAAATCCAAAACATGTAGCTTTTGCGCCAAAACCTGAAGGAAGTGACATGTGCTACGCAGGCGTAGATGGGTGCTTTATGAGGCTCCATTGTTAACGTGTCCTCACTGCCTGACATACCTATATAAATTTGTTGTTGTTTTCTCTTCACATTATGCAACATTACAAAAAGAGACATGAAGATGTGCAAGTGTTCAACAACATGGCTTTTTGTGAAGCTATTATCAGTACTCCTTCTGCTAATGCTGCTTAAAATAACATTACTACTAGTCTGTATGCTGTCAGCCCTGGATGATAGTTGACATGTTGAGCCCAAAAGCTGTGGCCGGTTCTGAATGTTTACAACGAGCAGCAGTGCTCTTACATAATGAAGTCAGCAGAGTCTTTGATTTCTGCCACAGACCCAGTGGCCTGCTGTGAGCAAAGGGAAGCAGGCCAGAAAGTAGGAAAGGTTGTAAAACAGAGCAGTGGGGGGGGAAAAAAAACATCTCCAACCAACCGTTCCTCACTCTGCTGTCACTGAGGCCTAACAAAATAATGGAGTGCAACAGCTGTGCATCAGTTAGCATTTATATTTTTATGCTGTTGGAATGTCAGTGTTACCATATTTAAGTCTTTGTGCTTCCTGCATGCTGAATAATCCCTAAATCTCTCCCACATCAGATCATCATAGTCTGTTTTGTTCTGCCTCAGACTACAACTGATCCAGTACATGAAGCATCTCTTTCCTGTCTCCATCCAAAACCAAATTCACAAATAAGTAATGAAAAAAATATATTTGTAGCCTATTGTTTACTCGTTTGTTGACTTGCTAGTTGCTGACTGTGCACAGCAAGTACACAAAACCAGCTGGTAGCATAACATTGCCTGTCCTGAGGGAATCTGGCCACAAGCCTGATTGTGCTCAGTGGTAGCACAATGTGTTAGCATCTGTACAACATAAAACCCTCTTTCCATCCTTCTTTACTAAACAAACTGTACATACATCCATAGAATACTAGGACATAAAGTGGGAGTGGATGCATGGTTTTGGCATTTCTTAGCTCTCAAATATTTTGAGAGGCCTACCTATTTGAGAATGAATATGCATTAGTGTGTGTGCGTGTGTGTGTGTGTGTGTGTGTGTGTGTGTGGTTTTACTGTGAGTGTGAAAGTGCAGCCTTGAATGAGGTTTGCAGACCATGTGTGCTGTTTGGAAATCTGCTTGTTTGAGTTCAAGCATAAGTACACAAAAGTGACTCAAAAGAATGTCACTGAACCGCTTTTCGCTTTCTGTCTGTGGTGACGCACACTTTGGAAAACCATCAAAGACTTGCAGTGGATGAGAAAAAAAAAGAGAGAGCAAACTATTTATTGTGTGAGACAGAAATGTCTTCTTTTCTTTGCCAAGTAGCATACAGAGTGCCAGCAAGACCTTGGGCATTTACTCGATATAATCAGTCAAAGAATAAGTTGCATACACTGTCTCCTACTCTAAGACTGTAAAACCCCTCCGTTCAATGGATTAAAAACCTAACTCTGAATGCATAAACACATGTATGTTTTCCTTGTCAGCCTGCATTATGTGTGAAGTATGCAGTACTTCAGACCAGATGCACCAGTAGTTCAGATGTAATGGTTTGTGATATGATTATGATGACACTTGGTCTGCTATAGTCGTGGATCAGCGGTTAGGGTGTCGGACCCGTAACCGGTGGATCGCTGGTTCGATTCCCCGTCCCGGTGTCCATGGCTGAGGTACCCTTGAGCAAGGTACCTAACCCCCACTGCTCCCTGGGCGCTGCACGCGGTTGCCCACTGCCCCGGGTTTGCTGTGTGTGTGTGCATGTCACTTGGGTGAGTTAAATGCAGAGCACAAATTTCAAAATATGTCACTTTCATCTTTCATTTTTATAGGCTATTTTTTTTCAAAGAATTTCTAACATATTTAATGTTTATTAGACTGTGCTTATCAGCTCATCTGGAATACTGTGGGCATCAGTAGATTTGCGTGATTTTTTAAAAGGGTGGGTTCACCAAAATTACATCCAAAAATTTATCATTTGTCCTTATTTAGCGATGCCAGTAGTTCTACTGAAAAAAACTCCATCACAACTGATTCTTCAAACTGATGAAACATAACTGCAAAGCAAATTCAAAACTTTTCAAAGTCAATAAACAATTTTGGATGAAACCTTAGATAAACCTTCATTCATTTATGAATTTCACGGAAAAAAAGTTGCAAATGCAAAAATGACATATCAGTAGTTGTTATTTACAGATTTAGCGGAGATGGATAAACATTAGCATTCATTTGGTGTCATATTTCACCTGTCAAATGTAACTATCATTCACTCTCCTCTTTTCTCTTTTTTGGTCTCCACCAACTCTTTAAAACGTTTGTGTGTTTTAGCTGTTAAATGTTCCGCCTTTGTTGCTTTGTCAACATGCAAAGCCTTCATACCACAAAGCCTTTCTCACATGTGGTCAACATGCTACAGCACTTCGGTTAAATTTAGTCACATAAACTACTTGATTGGACATAGGAAAACATTGGTGAAGCCTGGTTTCTCAGTGCAAATCTCAGTCTCCTTGATGAAAGTGGCATGTGTGACCCACCACTCAACCCTCTCTTGGGATCTTTATAAACTAGGTAACAATCATCTGCTCTGATCGTGCCATACTGATGTGAATGGATTTACACTAGGGCTAGGTTTTGCCACATCACATACCAGCCTAGAGTGTCTGAATGAGACATACAGGATGTGACAAAATGGCAGAATTTGATGCCCTGGGAAGGAGACAGGTCATGATCTTGAACTGAGAACCACTACCTGGTCACCTAGATCAGCAATTAGAATAAACCAGGACAGTGGAACCAAAAAAATGATCTGAGAGATGCTAAAAAATTCTATAGCGGAAAAACACAAGTGGATAATTCACCATCGGTTTGTTTCTACATGCAATGTCTTTAAATTACATTCAGTCTAATACAGTCTGCAGTCTAATGATAGCAAACCTAATGCAACAAAACCCCTTTAGTGAGTCAGTAACTTTATGACTTTATTTACTGTTGTTGCAACATATTTTAACATTTAAAGTCCCTTGTGGTTACAGTAGGCATTGTTCAGTTAAGGTTACACATGTAACAGGTTACGTACTTTAAGCTTCTTTTGTTCTTTTGTTTATTAATATTTCTGGATGTTTTTTTTTTTTTGTATTTTAAAACTTATGAGGAGTGTTTTTCCACAAGAGCATAAAGCTCTTAATTAATTCAGTTCATGCAACCAGGATTCAAATACTATTACTTAGAAGCCCATGTCTGTGTCCCATCCTGAGCACATCAAATGAATTCTTCAGCTGTTTTTAATGGGAAGATTCTTTAAGTGTCAAACCCAACACTTGTTGGGTACACACAAAGTACACATACAAACACACACTTACACACACACACACACACGTTCCCAACATATAGACACTTAATCCGTCCACATAAAGGACTCTCTATTCAATCTTTCGGTCAAAATCTGCCTGTGAGATGTGCTGGATGTGATTTTCTCATCGCATTGTGGTTCTGGAGCGTGATGTGGGATCGTTTTACTGAATGAACCGTTTCTCTTGCAAACGTCCAGAGCTGGCCTGACATTCATATGAAAGTGGGGAAAATTAACCAGAGAACACGCACACATGCATGCACAAATATACACACAAGGGACAGAGAATAGTTCGACCACAGAAGAAATTGTACTGCTAACCAGGAAATGTTGGATGATGATGACAGTTTCTGGAAAACACATTTTCTAACTGGCCATGCATCTTCTTACATAATTCTCCCACAGAACTATTGTGCATTGTAATAGGCATCATTTTGAGTGGCCGAGTTGAACAACACTTGAACTCTTTGGCTGTATTCCGGATTGACTTTAAGCAGGCAAGCAAAGCCTCATGGTTTTCAGCCAAGTACAGCCTAATCAGTCTCACAATTGGTCTGAGCCATCAACAGGGGATAATAAAACTATAGTCAGTGCTCTTTTTCTCTCTAACTCTGATACACACTCAGACAAGTGAGCATAAACACACAAACACACCATATGCAACCATGTGTGCACTCTCTCTCTCTCTCTCTCTCTCTCTCTCTCTCTCCCTCTCCCTCTCTTGCTGTTGGATTCTTAGCATGTGGTAGTGTTTAAAGCTCCGTCTTCAAGACAGGACTCAGGAACACTCACTCTAATACTGTTCTCTCTTTTTACTCTGTGTAAGTGTGTGTTTCTGCCTCTCTCCTCTCTCTTGGATGCCCAAGTATGAAGTATATCCCAGGAGAGGTACTGTTTTATAACAAACAGTATTCCAGGGCTCAATACTGCAAGCTCCACTCTCAGTAAAAAGTCACGTGATCCCAGATGCGAGAACCGGCTGCATGGCAGGCACATACTTGTACAAGCTATCAGACACAGGCTTAGAAAGTGTTGAAACTCAAATTCTTAAAGCCTTCCTCTCCTCCACTCTAGCATATCAGATCTGTACCCTTATACACCAGTTTGAACACAAGGTTTGATAGGTTCTGACATGTTGTTAGCCCCTGGCAACATTTTATCAATTATTTTACAATCCTGTTTGAATTATTACAATGATCAGGGAGGGTATTTTAAACATTTACATAACATTAATGATAGTGCAGCAGATGTTGTGGACATTTAGGCAGCAAAAATAAAAGCTGTTACAAACTTAACAAGACAGGGGAATGTCTCCAGATGAATGTTTTAAGTGTGATAGCAATATTCCACGTCTTAATCACGCTACATGCTGCTATATATACGGACAAAATGGTGATAGTGAACCAGCTGGACATTGTGGTGCTTGACAAACAACAGAACAAGGCAGCAGTGATAGATGTACCAAGCAGCAGCAACATCAAGAAGAAGGAACACGAGAAGTATGAAAAAATACCAAGGGCTCAAAAAGGAGCTAGAAAAGATGTGGAGAGTAAAAGCAACTGGTGCCAGTGATGATCGGGGCACTGGGGGCAGTGAACCCCAAACTGGAAGAGTAGCTCCAGCACATTCCGGGTACAACATTGGTGGTTTCTGTGCAGAAGTGCCAAAATGGCATACACGGGAAACACAGAGGAACACAGATGATCTGACAAAAATACACAAGGAGACCACAGGTACAGTCATGAAAAAAATTATTAGACTCCCCTTGTTTTCTTCAATTTCTTGTTCATTTTAATGCCTGGTACCACTAAAGGTATATTACCTGAAGAATACAATGAACACGACAAAAAATGCAGCTGATTCCATAATACTTTATGTCCTATTTGACATGCTTAAGCTTAACTGTATTCCCAGGGTATATAAGAGGCCATTTCATGTCATAAGCAGCACTGCACATGCAAAGGCCTAGAGTGGTTTCCTGCTCACATTCAAGCCATAGCACAACTCAGAAGTTGTCAGCTCTGACATAATGCCTAAAACAAAAGAATTACATGAGGCCACAAAGGCAGCCCTCTTGGCATTGCTGGAAATTGGCATGAGTGAGAGACAGGTAGCCAAAAAACTGAAGATCTCTAAGACAGCCCTTAATTACACCAAGAAAAAGCAAGCCGAACATGGTACTACCAAATTGCTCACTGGTCGAGTCAGGAAACAACTTTCTACCCCACAAGAGGACTGTGCACTCATCCATTCCAGTGTCAGGAATTGTCGTCAGACCTCCAGGGACCTTAAAAATGAGTGGGCACTATCAAGAAATGTGACTTGTTCAGCAAGGACAGTTTGAAAGCGACTTCTTGAAGCTGGTCTGAAGTCACACAGGGCACAGAAGAAGCCCTTCATCAATGAAAGGCAGAAGAAGGTCTGGTTACTCTTTGCAAGGGATCACAAGGATTGGACTGTTGATGATTGGGCTAAGGTTCTCTTCAATGATGAATCCAATTTTGAGTTGATGCCCACTCCAGCCAACTTACTGGTTAAGAGGAAGCCTGGAGAAGCCTACAAACTAGACTGTCTTTCCCCTACAGTAAAACATGGGGGTGGATTGGTGATGATCTGGGGTTGTTTCAGTATGGTTGGAACAGGGCAAATGCAATTGTGTGAAGGGCGAATGAACCAGGTCACATACAGGGCTACTCTTGAAAAGAGTCTTCTTCCATCAGCTGATAAACTCTTTCCTGCCTTGAATGACTGGATTTTCCAACAAGACAATGCCCCTTGCCACACGGCAAGGTCAGTTAAAGCCTGGATGGAGAACTAGAACATTCGAACCATGCCTTGGTCTGCTCAATCACCAGATCTAAATCCAATTGAAAACCAGTGGAACATCATCAAACTCAAAATGGAGAACCACAAGCCCCAAAACAAAGAAAATTAGTTTGAATTTTTGCAACAGGAATGGGCTGCTGTGACAGCAAATATCCTGCATAAGGAAAAAAACTGTATATTAACACTGCATTAAATGGCTATGAGAAATCTGAGGAGGAATGAGCAGAGGTGAAAAAGCCACAGGTAATTATTACCTGACTCTGTGGTTCCCTTCAGGTCTAAAGAGTGATTTAACACCTTATACTTCTTTCCTTTCTTAGTTTCTCTCCATTTTCATCAGAGTAGTTTCCAGGCACAGTAGGAAGCTGTTTTCAGCAAAAACTCTGATAAACCCACTATACACCTACTTGCATAGCACCAAACACCAGACAAACAAAAAAGATAAGATAAGATAAGAGAAGATAATCCTTTATTAGTCCCATTACTGGGAAATTACAATGTTACAGCAGCAAACAAGATATAGAGGGTGCAAAGCATGCAGGAAAAAGGGAAGGATGAGCATTCAAAAAGAATAAATACACAGGAAACCTGCAGTACCTGCAGCTGTACACAGTACAGAAAAGAAAAGACTATTCACACTAGAGTCCCTCAAGTTATGATTAATGGATGGATTGATTATTGTACCGATTTGTTTCAGGAAAAGACTAAGTATGTATGTACTGATCCTAGTAGTAGTGTTACATGAGTAAGGATTATTGCACAATTATTACTACACCTGTGTTATTGCAGGTCTGGCGTGACCCATTATTGCACATGATTTATTGTCCAGTTAACACATTCAACAGCTTAAATGTCCAGTCTATCAGCTGTGCTTGTTGTGGAGTCTGACAGCAGTGGGCAGGAAGGAGCGGCGGTACCTCTCCTTCACACAGCGCGGGTGGAGCAGTCTGTCACTGAAGGAGCTGCCCAGTGCTGTCAGAGTGCCCTGCATGGGGTGGGAGGGGGTCTCCAGCATGGACGACAGCTTGGCTATCGTCCTCCTGTCACCCACCTCATCCACTGAGTCCAGGGGGCAGCCCAGAACTGAGGCGGCCCTCCTCACCAGATTTTCCAGTCTCTTTTTGTCCCAGGCAGAGATGCTGCCTGCCCAGCAGACCACACCATAAAAGATGGCTGATGCCACCACTGAGTCATAAAAACTCCTGAGGAGTGGACCCTGTATTCCAAAGGCCCTCAGTCTCCTGAGCAGGTAGAGTCTGCTCTGGCCCTTTTTGTACAGGGCATCCGTGTTTTCAGACCAGTCCAGTTTCTTGTTGAGGTGAACGCCCAGGTACTTGTAGGAGATGACTCTCTCAATGTCTGTTCCCTGGATGTTCACCAGTGCGGGTGGGGTGTGCTGGCGCCTGCTGAAGTCCGTCCATGATGAGGCCGACTATTGCAGAGACATCTGAGAACTTCTTTAGGTGGCAGGTTGGGGTGTTGTACCTGAAATCAGAGGTATAGAGAGTGAACAGAAAGTGAGCCAGAACTGTTCCCTGTGGTGCACCTGTACTACAGAGAAGCATGTCAGACTCACATACTGTGGCCTGGTAGTCCACAGTCCAGGCACTGAGACGGTGGTCTACTCCTGCACATTTCAACTTGTCTCCCAGTAGGGTGGGCTGGATGGTGTTGAAGGCACTGGAGAAGTCAAGAACATGATCCTCACAGTGCTCCCAGCCCTCTCCAGGTGAGATAGTGATGTGTGCAGGAGGTAGATAATGGCATCCTCCACTCCAATTCCTGTCTGGTAGGCAAACTGCAGCGGGTCCATCGATGAGCTCACCAGCGGGCGCAGGTGGGCGAGGACGAGTCTCTCCAGAGTCTTCATCAGGTGAGACGTCAGTGTCACTGGCCTGTAACTGCTGAGCTCCTTCGGATGGGGGGTCTTTGGCACTGGTACCAGGCATGATGTCTTCCACAGCTGTGGGACTCTGGCCAGCGACAGGCTCAGGTTGAACATGTGCTGGAAGATTCCACACAGCAGGTCAGCGCAGGATCTCAAGAGCCTGGGACTGATGCCGTCTGGACCTGCTGCCTTCCTCACCTTCAGTTTCCTCAGCTGATTCCTCACCTGCGAGGCTGTGACAGACAGGCTCGAGCAGAGAGGAGGGGTGCTGGGGACCGGAGAGGGGGAGCCCATGTCTGCAGATGGGATGTGAAGTGGCTGAGGGCTGAATGCTGGGGGAGGGGGGATGGAGGGGGGGGGGCAGTTCACAGCAGGAGAAGTGGGGGGTAGCAGCAGGGACTGAGTGGGGGGAGGTGCAGGCACCACATCGAACCTGTTGAAAAACTGGTTCTACTTGTTTGCCCACACCTGGTCCCCCCCAGTCAGCCAGTCAGAGTCTTGGGTTCCTTGTGGCTTGAGATGGTCATCAGGCCCTGCCAGACTCCGCTGATGTTCTTATTCTGCAACTGGTCCACCATCTTCTTCCTGTAATACCTTTTCCCCTCTCTGATCCTCCTTCTAAGCTTCAGCTCCTCTCTATTCCCTGACATGAAGGCTCTCTTCAAACTAATTTTCTTTGTTTTGGGGCTTGTGGTTCTCCATTTTGAGTTTGATGATGTTCCACTGGTTTTCAATTGGAGAGGTTCTTATTTGCATATTTATTATGAGGAAATTATATTTAGTCTTATTTATTACATATATACATACATATTTATATATTTATATTTATATATATGTATATATACGCATGTGTGTGTGTGTGTGTGTGTGTGTGTGTGTTTTTTTTTTCAAAATACCTCAATCATCCAGTTTCTTGAATGATTTCGGTCTTGTGGGAGAAACCCGGAGCACCCGGAGAAAACCCGATGTCTATCAGTATTTTAAATTGAACCGCTTTTGCTGCAGACATTTTGGCTTGTCATACTATGACAAGCCAACATATCTGCTGTGGAAAAGGGTCCTAAGAATTTTATTGTCCGTTCTTTGCCAGATGGAAGGCGTATTTTGTTTGGAGAGTCCCCTCAGAGCTCTCACCCTCCTCCTGGACTTTGAAGGCTGGTGCATCAAATATGTACTTCTTTTGCTTGCTCCACAGCTCCTCAGGGACTTTAGCTTCTTTCAATGGGTCCGTAGCAGATGCAGGGCGGGGCTCATCTTCATGCTTCTCCATCCGTCTGGCGATTTTTCTTGGAGGCCGGGAGTCTATCTCCTCAAGCTCAGTGGAAAGCTCAAGGTTGACTGAGATCTGGACGTTAAGCTGAGTTTTCAGCTCCTCCAGCTCTCTCTCAAAAAGTGTCTGTTTCTGCTGCAGGGTTTCTCTCACCTCTGCTATCTTTTGACAGAGGGTTTCCTTGTCAGCACTCAGCTTGTTAACCGCACTCCAGGCCTCCGACACTGTGTTTGAGTGAGACTTGATTTCCTTGTCAAGCTGGAGCTGAAGGGTGTCAACATGCTGTCTGGCAGTGAGGACATCAGTTTCATACCTCAGGTGGTTCTCATGGTATGAAAGTTTGATTTTGTCTAGTTCTTTCTGAAGAAGCACTTTGTTTTCCCTCTCCATCTGGAGATCAGCAGTGATTGTCTCCATGCTGTGTCTGTGTGTCTCTTGCAGCTCCTCGCAATATTTTAGAAGGATCATCTTCTCCTGGCATGCCTTCTCAAGTTCACACTGAAGGGTACCAGCCTGCTGTCTGACACTGACGTTCTCAGTTTCATACCTTTGGCTGATCTCTTGGCATGAATCTCTGATCTTCTCCAGTTCTTCTTGGAGATGCTTGTTTTTCTGCTGGAGCTCAGCTGAGAACGTCTCCTGGATGTGGATGTGTGCTGCTTGCAGCTCCTCATATTCTTTTTGTAGGACTGTCCTCTTTTGGTTCTCCCACTGTAGCTCCTGATGAAGAGTATCAGCCTGCTGTCTGACATTGGCAACCTCAGTTTCATACCTCAGGTGGTTCTCATGGTATGAAAGTTTGATTTTGTCTAGTTCTTTCTGAAGAAGCACTTTGTTTTCCCTCTCCATCTGGAGATCAGCAGTGATTGTCTCCATGCTGTGTCTGTGTGTCTCTTGCAGCTCCTCGCAATGTTTTAGAAGGATCATCTTCTCCTGGCATGCCTTCTCAAATTCACACTGAAGGGTACCAACTTGTTGTCTGACACTGACGTTCTCAGCTTCACACCTTTGGCTGATCTCTTGGAATGAAACTTTCATCTTCTCCAGTAGTTCTTGGAGAATCCTGTTTTTCTCCCTCTCCGCCTGGAGTTCAGCTGAGAACATCTTCTGGCTGTCGGTGTGTGCTGCTTGCAGCTCCTCATATGTTTCGTGCAGGACTGTATTCTGTTTCCTCACCTTCTCAAGTTGACGCCGAAGGGCGTGAACTTGAGAAGGTGACCCGAACTGTATTTTTTTCTTGTTGAACTGTTGGGTATTTTCCATTGCCTTGTTCTGTTGATATGAACAGCTGATCTGACGAGACCTGCTTGTTAGACTCATCCCAGTGTTCCTGTGGAACCCTCTTGTGTTCTTCATTCCGGGCATTTTCTTTGATTGTTGTTTCCAGTAGCACTTGTCTGCTAGCAAAGATTTTCTTTTGTTGAACGTCGCTTTATCACAGTGGTCACCTGCTAAAGGCACTAAAATGATCTGACTGTCTGAACAGCTGCTCCTTATATAGAGACCATAGAATGGAAGTTGTCCTTTGATCCTTTGATTCATGAAGGTTCACTTGTATGGTCCTTTGATCTTGACAGTTCCATTGCATTTTTTTTAAAAAAAGCTTTATTTATTTTTTTGTGTTTACATGTTCACATTCTAAATCACAATCTGTAATTTAAATGTGAACAAAATGGTTGCCCCACTAACAGCACAACAGACAGAAAGACAGGGAAAGACATAAGATGGGACAAGGAGGTGGGAACATCACTGCAGTATCTGCTGCAAGCCTACCTGAGTAACTCTCCCAGAAATGAGCAATTTTCATCCATACAGCAAAATCAGAAACTCAGTCTTTGATAGCAGTGAGGAGTTGCAGCTCTGCGCAAGCCAAGGTTGACACAATACAGAAAGTGGTACCAATGATAATATATCAGAAGATGGAGAGGCTACCCCACTCTCAGAAGAAATCAACATAAAAGTAGTCCAGAGAGTGAAACAACTTGTTGCAAATTAGGCTGCTTGATGAAAGGTTAGAAAGCTCAACTGAGCAGACAAAACACAATTCATGCATTTCTAAGCAAAGCTCCTCTAACAAACCTCCCAAGAAAAAAGAGGCTGGGGATCCATCCAGCTGATCCTGGCGAAAGCACACCAGGTCTAAACAGCACTTCTAAGAGGAAAATATCTAATGATGGGCTGGAAACTCATGCAATGCAAAAAACCGAGCCATTTATCTAATTCACAACTGCCCCAATGCGTGAATCAAGCTTTCAGTGTTACATAACAACACAGCTCTCCATGAGGATATCTATCTCTCTAAGAGAACTCTTGAACTCTTGCTATTACAATATTCACTCTATGGAATCTTTGCTTCTTCAGTGTTTGATCACCATTCAGTATGATAACAACAACAAGAGACTGCAACAGCCTGGAAAAAAAATTCACATAAGAGCTGTACCCCTGCATGCAAGGCATGCATAGTTGAAACTGCAAGCGCATGCACGACTTTCGAATTTTATTTCCAAGTCTCTAACAGTTGTTTAGATATTGTATTTAAGAAAAGTGGTGCACTATCAGACCAACCACTAGCAGTGCTACAAACAACACCTTTTCCTCATTGTATCACTGCAAGGCTGAATAAAAAAAGGACACTAGTTTCTAGCCATAAGCAGAGACAGAAGCAGAGACAGAAGACAAAAAGGTCAACAATATTCATTATAAACATACAGTCATGGAAAAAATATTAGACCACCCTTGTTTTCTTTAATTTCTTGTTCATTTTAATGCCTGGTACCACGAAAGGTATATTACCTGAAGAATACAATGAACACAACAAAAAATGTTGTAGTTGATTCCATAATATTTATGTCCTATTTGACATGCTTAAGCTTAACTGTATTCCCAGGGTATATAAGAGGCCATTTCATGTCATAAGCAGCACTGCACATGCAAAGGCCTAGAGTGGTTTCCTGCTCACATTCAAGCCATAGCACAACTCAGAAGTTGTCAGCTCTGTCAGACCTTGGCGCTGCTGGAAATTGGCATGAGTGAGAGACAGGTAGCCAAAAAACTGAAGATCTCCAAGACAGCCGTTCATACCAAATTGCTAGCTAGTCAAGGCAGGAAATGTATTTCTACCCCATGAGAGGACTGGGCACTCATCTGGGCACTCTCAAGAAATGTGACTTGTTCAGCAAGGACAGTTCGAAACTGTTTTCTTGAAGTTGGTCTGAAGTCACACAGGGCACAGAAGAAGCCCTTCATCAACGAAAGGCAGAGGAAGGTCTGGTTACTCTTTGCAAGGGATCACAAGGATTGGACTGTTGATGATTGGGCTAAGGTTCTCTTCAATGATGAATCCAATTTTGAGTTGATGCCCACTCCAGCCAACTTACTGGTTAGGAGGAAGCCTGGAGAAGCCTACAAACTAGACTGTCTTTCTCACTGAAAGACAAAAGGAGAGTTGACATGTGGTGAGATTTCAAACTGTGCAGACTTATATACACATATAACAGATTACTTGTTTAAATGTGATATGAACAGTTTATTATGGTAACCACTACAACTGTACAGTTGTTGACTCAAGTATTTGTAAAAATAAATAAATAAAATAAATTAAAAAATCAGTACTACGCTGTCTTCACCAGTGCTCTTCTGACATCTCCCAGGTGTGTCTCATTAGTTGCTAAATAAGAGTCAGACCTATCCCCTCAAGCGTGACAGCACTTCTGACCCAAAGTTTTTGTTGTTTTTTTTTCACAGCAGATGTTTTGACTGGTCACAATAGGAAAAGCACAGGTGTTACTAATATCACTAATGATGCAGACCTGACAACCTTGAGAAAATATTTTGAGTACCAGAAGTACTAGGGTAACGCTTAATTGACGTGCTTTCACACCATCTCACATTACACACACTCATTTCCTCACTCACCGCCATACATGCATACATAGCTGTTGAAGTGATTAGGAAAAGTTGTATAATATGATCTAAAAGAATCTAAAATATCTCTTGCACTGCACTGGGCTATTATAGCATACACTACAGTGAAGCTTGTGTGCCAACTTTGATTTGGGCTACCAGATGTTTTTAGCAAGACAAAAAAAATAAATAAATGAAAACTAACAAACTACAACATGATGGGCAAAATGACACTTGGCAAAAGACATCAGTCAGGGAACTTGGGATCATAGTACCATTATGCATTTTAGCAATACAATACAGTATTATACAAAAGTTTGGGCCCCCTGAACAAGAGGTTTAGCCACATCACAGATGCCAGCAGAACTGTCCTCACCTAAGGGCCCAGCCAGAAGGGGTGAGGAGGTGGAACAAAAGGGAGGAGACTGATGTCACCGTCTCTTGAAATGACATTATGCATTTGACATTATGACCCCCCCCCCCCCCCCCCCCCCCTTCATAATTAGGTGAAGGTAAGGCAATGAATCTGGAACTGTGGTTGGTTGTACTTTTTTCTTTTTCTTTTGAGCAGGCTAGATGCTATTGCCTCTCACTGGCACCAGCTTTTGGCATAGTTGACAGGTCTGATCATGGCTCAGATCTGTGTCCCTTGCCAGTATGAACTTAAGCCAGCATGAGCAATACCAGGACCCTGAAACTGAAGCAGCTAAATGGAATTCAATGATCGTTAATTATATTATTTACACATGTGCTTTTCTTACTGTGGCATATCAAAGTATGTTTTGAAAAAAAAGACATTTGACGCACATGCACACACACACTCTGCTACCAAAACAATATTAGTCATATTACCTTCATGCATTGCATGTGGTCCATGTTGTGTAGTAGCTTGCTGATGCCCAGAATACAACATGGCTTCAGTCCTGCATCTGATAAAATGTTTGAGTCTCTTTGTAAAAACAATCAATAAAACAAAAAAACAACAAAAGCACGGACTACTTTTCATTGACACAGCTAGAACTCTAACAAGTTTTTGGAGCTCTTACTTTTCACTCTTCTTAAAATGGACATCAAATAGCCATTTCACACAGTTGAAGAAAAAAAAGCATATTTAAAAAGCGCACACATATGACATAATTTTGTGTAAAAAATGCTAGAAGAGAATGTCTGCTGACATCTAATGCTAAACTAATGGACCTGGACTGATGGTTGAGACAAAGCTCTCAATGGTCTGCTTGAAGACAGGCAGGGAGGAGAGGCAGTATGGCTACTCCTTTCTCCCTTTAATCACAAAGATTCCCCCCCCCCAACACTAAACGGAAACAACCGGTCCCTTTACCCAGAGCTAAAACCCCTAAAACCCCCATTAACACTCACGCTCTTTCATTTTCACTGAATCCCAGGATGTGAATATTAATAAGAGTTTGGAAAGCAAGCATATGATGAAAGCTTTTTGTTGAAAAACATTTTACAGCCACTGTAATGTCAAGGACACTGTTTGTCTTGCAGAGCTGATGTAATTTATGTTATTTATCTTGTATGTAAGTACTAAGTGGGTTGGGGATTTGATCTCTCCGGAATGAGTCAGTGTAGGAGGTTCATGATGAGATTGCCTACCTGTTGCAGTGAACACACCAAAATGACTTCCAATTCAAAGAAACACTTGGCAGCACATGGTGCTGCAGCAACTACACAAAAAGATTCAATATGATTTGGTGAATGGGCCGATTGTATGAGTGTGTGGCTGGTCCGAAGGGGTTGGCAAACATGACAGACAGATGGAAAGGTGATACCTGCGAGAGAGAAGAGAAATGGGAGATAAAGTGAGAAAGGGATGAGGCACTGTTTGTTTATGTGTCAGGAGAATAGAAGCAGTCATCCACCTGGCTTCAAAGCTCATCTGAAGCAGTAAAGGTCTGAACTGATATGTGAAGAGCGACTTGTACCATGGCCGACACAAAGTACCACTGTGTGTCTGCCAGGTTTCTGACTGTGTGTGTAATGTCAAAGCTGCAGTATCTGATTTGGACAACATGCAGGAAATTAAGTCCAATTACAGGTCTAGGATTGGCACTGTATAAAACCTAAAGCAATTCATTCAAATCATGTGTTTACAGATCATGCTGTATGAAAATCAAATGCATGTGATTATGAGTGTTTACACCATTATATATGACTGTATGAGGATAAAAATGGACAGGCAAGTATCAAGCAGGAGCAAATTCACTCTGGCCTGACAAAGACCTTTTTACTACAGGAAAATAAATCACCTACAGTACATGTGAGTCAAAGCAGAATCAAAAAGCTACAGGAAAAGCTCCACCAGTGGCTTATAAATGCCACTATATACGTAACACAGCATCAAGTTGAGATATTTAGTTTCCAGGTCCTGCGTGGTACAGAGCCTGTGCCAACAGCAGTAATAATAAATCCACTTGAGTTTGTTAGCCAGCTGGGCACTGAACTGAGAAGGCTGGCAGAGTGGGCTGGAAATGTGACTGAGGAGGTCATGGGGTCAAATCTCAGGTTAATGAGAAACTTGTATGATGGAGAACACACACGCACACACACATTCAGTCAGCAGAAGGTTATTCCTTTTGCCTGTCACATTGCCTTTTGGGGGCCTTCTGGTAGAGCAGAGAGCAATAGATTCAAATTATCTTTTTTGACATACAGAAAAGACACATCATCATATTTAATATGCTTAACAGGGATACTCCCCAATGGAATGTAACCTCTTCAGACCCACTGGAACACTGACAACCCTGTGTTAGTGCTAGTTCTTCACTTTTTTCAATATGGACATCTTATACATGGTTAGATCAATTAGATTCTCCACAGTTCAGTCGATCAGTTCATTTTTTGAAACCATGAGCACCATAACATAATTCATTGGGATTTACCCACATGGTGAACAAAAGAGATGAAAAAATGGTCCAAAGTCCAAATATGTTGATTTCTCTGATAATTCATCTTACTTCAGTCGGTACAATCACAAAAATCATCAAATCAAGATTGTTTATGGTGTAAAATGGCTCACTGGATACAAACTTTGTCAAACAAAAGCTTCTGTCATGTATTTTTTTTGCTGCCATCAACAAGCTGTTATTGGCTATCAATCAGTCAATACTCACAACCATAGCCAGTCATTTTCCACTTCCAACAGCAGAAAGGGAATGGATGAGTAGTTTGGCTGCATTGCCCTGCCTATAGACTGCTTTAAGGCCAGATCAGATAAAGCACATTTGTTGCAGGGAGAGGTGTCTTTTTCAAATGCCATGCAATATGACATTATCACAGCCACTGTGTCATGGCACATCATAGAACATATGCACCCCAATTGTGCAGCACAGTACATTCTCCATGAAGATACAAAGGCTGGCAACAAACAAAGCCAATTGCTGTGAGAAAGTAACGGTTACATGCTCAAACAGTTCCGAGAGGAGTAGAGGAAAAAAAGGAAGCTGACAGGCCAGAGGAAGGGCATAACCGAACCCCCATCAGTCAATCTGACAAAACAGTAGAGTCATTTAAAAAATGGCACATCCCACTTATAAAAGCAAATGAAAGAAGAGGAACAAGACACTAAACACAACCAGCACTCTTTATTGACATATATTTAGATGGACAAGGCATCTCAACGTCTTCCTACTGTACAAAAGTGAAGCCAAAATATTCCGGATACGAGCGCTGCTATCTCGCACTGATCATATCGGTCTGCACAGTGGAGCCTGGGCAGTGACCTGTACTGGATCCAGCCACCAGACGGTGATCCAGATGTTTTTTGGTGGTAGTTGAACAATTTTTCAATTTATTAAACTTCATTTAATCAGGTGGTTTGACAACAACACAACCAGCCAACAAAAGCAATACGGCTTAGGCCAAACAACAACAGCTGACAAAGACTTTACAGGAATCATAAAATCTTCAAATAAATAATTAAAGCTTTAAAATGATGAGAGAAATTGATCCGTGAGGACAGCTTTCAGTTGTTTTCATTGAAAAAGGCACATTGTATCTGTATGTGTTCTATATTTGCATAATAATTTACACCACAGGAGTTGGCCAACTCCACTAACATTTAGCCTGATCAAACTTACGCATTATGGCTAAGAGAGAGTGTCATTTGGTTGATTGCTTAACTTGACTTTGCCCTCTAATGAATGTTTCAAAACAACAACAACAACAACAACAACAACAATTTAATGATTTAATTTCACTATTCAGTGAGTTTCAATAAGCCTATTTGTCTCAGACAAAGATAGGAGGGGGAGAAAGGGAAGTGGGAAGGTGGCATTATGAAGATATGAAACGCTGTAACTTTAACTTTAATAAAACATGAAAGAGCTGAAATGGATGCTTTTCATTAACATTTTCTCTTCTAACATGGTGTATATACACATTTTATAAACTCTGAAGGACAGTTTTGCTTCATGTGGCTCATGTTTAGTTCTGACCCTGAAAATAGAACAAAGCCAGAGTTCAGAGTCCTGGCTTGGACAAGAATCACAGGACAGCTCTGAGGTGGTGATTACTCTAAGACCTGCTGGTTTATGGCTTCACAGTTTTGGCAAACTGACACAGTGGATAGTAAAAAATCAAGCTGTTTGGATGTGTGTGTTCATTCTTCGAATGCACAGAGAATTTGGCAAACATCTGAACTTCGGTTAGTGCAGAATCTGTCAAAGCTGTGCTTTATATCTCTATCTGCTGCTTGCCAGTATTATTACATTGTACTATTTCTGCACCAGTTCACAAATCCTTTTCACTTAAAGATAATCTTTACCTATTAGTGTTGCAGCAGTACAGTTATTATCTGAGCTCCAAGAAGCTTTTGGGAAACCATGGGCCCAAGTCGGTAACTTTCCAAGCCTGGCTGAGCGCTTGTACTGCTGTGCAAGGAATGCAGTGGTTGTTTTAACATTACAATGGCTTGGCTTGGCTGTGCTGTGGTCAACCACTTGGTCCCAGACACCCTGACATGTCCTCCAGGGTGCCTCCGACAACAAGCCTCAGAGACTGGAGACAATGTGAAATTATAATAAGACATGCTTGAAAATGTAACTCTAAAGAGCACAGCAGGGTATCTCAAAACGTGTTAGTTTGAAAATATCTCAATGATATGAACATTGTTGGAAAATATTTGGATAATATAATTCCAAACTGATCAATATACATAACAAAGGTGGAACCAGTTTTAGAAATTTTAATAAAGAAATGTTTGTTTGGGACTATTTTCAGCTGTGGATCAGTCTTTCGGACATTTGGTACTCTAGTGAGTATTTCCAGCAGCAGGATGGTGTCCATAGGAATGAGTCAAAATAAATTATAGTGTGTGTGTTCAGGGTGATGGAGGCAAATGTAAGCCAGTGCAACAGGGTGGCTCACTGATGCATTTTTAGCATTTTTTGGGGACAATACTTCTTAGCAGAATCACTTGTTGGTTTTGGTCTTTTCATGAATTTTGTTGGTGGTAAGAAGAACAGACCAGATTTTTCAGTCCATTGCCAGAATTAATCAAGTCATGCTCTCAACTTTAATTTTCCCTGTCAATTGGTTCTGATCCTTGCCAACGGTGAAGTGAAGTGATTCCTGAGATCTCAGAATATCACTCAGAATAAGTCCAGATAAAGAGCATGATGATAAGACAGTAACCTCACAGTTAGTCAGACTCATCTGGATGAGAAAAACAAAGGTTAGTGTATGTTGTGAAAACATCCATTACAGTTTAAAGACAGACTTGCTGGTTCATTTTAGGTTGTACTTACTATTGTTGTGCAAAATTGCAGTTTCCCTTGCAAAGAGAAGTTATTAGTGACACTTTTGGTTTTATCTCCAAATAAAATGGCAAACAATATGCCTAAACCATTGACTTGACAATCTGTCTCATCAGTGTGGCATTCTGTGATCTTGGCACCTGCATTACTTGGGTGAATACAAGAGATGGATGAGGCTACAGGAATAAAACCTCAGTTATAATAAACTACTAGGTTCTCTTGAAAATGAAACAAAGCTTGATGTGTGTGCGAATGAGATCAAATACCTTGTGTCCCAGCATGTATGTAAATGATATAATTTATTTATGCTCATATCAGATCTGTGTGGAAGATACTTTGTGTACTGTGTGTGTGTGTATGTATCCTCATATACACTATATAGACAAAAGTATCGGGACACCTGAGCATTACACCAACCAATCTCTGTTCCAATTCATGCCAAAGGTGTTTGATGGGGTTGTGGTCAAGTTCTTCCGCACCAAACTCATCCAACTATGTCTTTATGGACCTTGCTTGCACAGTCATGCTGGAATAGAAAAAGGCCTTCCCCAAACTGTTGGCACAAAGTTGGAAGAATAGTATTGCATAGCATAGTGTCCAAAATGTCTTGGCATGCTGGAGCATTAAGATTTCCCTTCACTGGAAGTAAGACACAGCCCCTGAAACACAGCCTTGTACCACACCTGAGGTTGCCACATTTTTGTCTGTATAGTGTACTTTTAAATAGACACATTTCAGCTTAACCTAGACTAAAGTATTGAATTAATGTCAAGCTATGCTCAAAATGAACTGTTCAGTGTGTTACCACAAAGGCGTACTCAAAGGCGAGCTGGAAACCATAATGAGAATCACAATCATTCCAATATGGCTGAAAAACTTGAACTTTATATGTACCAAATGTGACAGAAGTAGTTGCAATGTGAAATATGAAAAAGCAAAGAAATAAAGAAAAGTTTTAGAGTGAAGTTCAGACCCCGCTAACACGTCTGACCAATCACAGTGTGGCTGCTCGTTTGATTGTTGGCTTCAGGAAAACAGAAAAAAAGAAATGTATGAGACAGCAAAACACAAAGTATATGAAAGAACAGTGGCCATGAAAATGTTTCCTCTGCAGTTTTATGAAAGCTCCTGTGCACTCACTCTGAAGATTTTTTTTTCTTTTGTTTGTTTAGCCTCCTTTGTATCTCCTCCCTCCTCCACCAGCCATTCCTTCCCAGCCACAATACAAGCCTGTTTACTCTCCAGAGGAGTCAAAGATGTTCTGAAGTCTAATTTTCAGATTCCAGCACAAAGGATATGGTGCCTGTGAACAAACAAAAAAATCTGTTAAAACTTAGATAAATTATACTCTCTCTCTTGTTTTCTCTTGTCCTCTCTTATTGTCTCACTGCCATGGTGTTGCTTTTATGGTCTCTGTTACAAAATACAGAGCTGATGAATGATTGATGAAACCCTGACCAGTGAGACATAAAATCTCATTCTTGCTGGCACAGCATGAACAAACAGAGGCAAACTAAAGGAATGTAACCAACGGACTGCATTTCGAAATATCTCTCAGAGCAATTAATAGCAGAGAGCATTCTGGTTAAGCCGTGTCTAGACAAACATTGTCGACATGACATATTGGCAGCAGATTGGAGCTTCAGTTAAATAGATGGAGACAGAAATAATCTCATTTGTTGAGGGGAAAGCAGCAGAAGGCCAGAAAAGTGAGGTTCTTACAAGTTAAATTAGAAAATTATGCCCCACATTGGCAGGACAAAGACACACTATCTGGTTAAGATTGCAGAAGTCGAAAGTTTGGATTGGCTCTATGGTTAAAACAAACCAACACTGAGACAAGACAAAGATCTTGGTTTCTGGTGCTTTTCTGTCTGATTTCTGTCTGTTGTTTAATTTCTTTCAGTCTCAGTCAAAGCAATAAAGCCAATAAAAAACAGCAGTCAGGGTTTTCATAATTGAACAACCACCATTGCCAGTGAATATCTATCTCATGTGAGTCGTTATCTTTTGTCATTTGTCATGTCATGACTTTGACTTTGTTTTCTGTCAGTTATGTAGGCAACACGACGTTTTGTGGTTCAGGGAGTGCCTTCATATTATCATGAAATTTAAAGTAAAGCTGAGTAGTAAAGTACTGCTCTTCTTGATCACACACATTTCCTCTTCATATCAGCCAGAAAAACAACATTTCAAATCAAAGAAAAGAGACCCTCCCAATAGTCTCCTACAAATTACATTCATATTGGTGCCTGAATTATGTTCATTGGCATTTTTAAAAAAAAACATTCATTAACAATGTTTCCTCATTAAGTTGGTAAAAACCTTCCCTGGAAACTTTGAGTGCTGACTATGAGCTACAATGTCTTTTAGCTGCATGTCATTCCTCACCTCTCCTCACATCTCTGCCCTCTCATTTACTATCAGATTTGTACTGCTGCAGTGTTTAATAAAAAGCAAAACAAAACAACAAATAAACTCTGACGTAGCTCCACTTAAACAAACACTGAAGTCAGCAGCTCTCAGTTCAATTGTGAGGTTAACTTGTTCAGTCTACAATGTGGAAAATTACTGAAGGCAAACACAATTTGACTAACGTTTTAAAACTGCCCAGGGCAGCTTCAGCTCTGATGTTCCAGTCTTCATGTGTGTCCCTTAGTGCAGCAGTCAGTGAATGTATGTTTCAGTGTTCATTTCTCTTACTTGTGTGTGTGTGTGTGTATGTAGCAACTAGCCTGCAAATCTGTTAAACTATAACAAACACTGGTGAATGTTGAAATCAGCCAGCTCCCCTCATAATCCAAGTCTTGCCATAGAGGATCATGGGTTGGACTGTGATCTTCGTGTCCTGCTTCCTCTGGTACACAGTCCAGGGTTAGAAAAAACATATTTAAAGTATTGCAGTTATACGAAACACGAAACACGAAACACCAGAACATGAATCTATGTGAGTAAATCAGTCTTTGAGTCCTTTTCCCTTCTTTATCCATGACTTGCTCTCTTATTTGTTTGCTTTATTTCATGTGTTTGTGTTAAGGCCTCCAAATGCAGCACTTTTAGTAAGTTTGAGTGTGTGAGAAATGTAATAATGAAAGTCTTTTTGTCTGCCTAATTAATCTGTGGAGTTTTTGCTTACTTTAGTCTTCTTCTCTGTGGTGGATGCCAACAATTGTCATTCACACACACACACACACACACACACACACACACGCTGTTACTGCTGTTAAAAAATGAATAGAAACCATAGAAACACAGAAACAAAGGCAGAAAAAGCTTGGCTGACAAGAACCACAATCTCCATCCACTCCACACAACACAAATGCAAAGCAGATGCTGAATGTATACGGTAGTAATAATGACAGGATCTCTGTATGAAAAACAGAAAGAAAAAAACTGTTTGTTGCCTTTATGGCAGCCATTCAGGAGGAAATTTACTGCTTTATTTTTAATGACTGGAATAGCTATGCCTGTGTACTGATGCAACTGAGCCCAAAGGCTGTTTAGAACAAGGAGGTGAGGACTTTCTAATCAGTCTCAGTTGGATGTGTAGTTGCCTGTACATTTATGTAGTGCTTCAGTTCATTATTCTGGAGCATTCCTAACATCCAACAATATGAGAACACTTGGTTTGAAGAGGAATTTGTAGCTCACCTTATACTGTAAGGTTTGACAAAAAAATGTGAAGTTTGTTCTGTGGGAGTCTCCAGAGGAACAGTAAGTTGTTTATCACTGTGGACACGTGTGTGCTCAGCAAATGTCTTGATAATTAAAAAGAACACTCTGGCTTGAGGATGGCACAAGAGGAGAGCTCACAGTGTGTCAGAGGTTGTGAGGTTTCATTCTGTGAGGAGCGTGAATGCGCTCAGTGGGATTCATGGCAATCTGCCCATTAGATTTTAATATTACTTGTACACAAGTGGGAATATTGGAGTCAAGACAGCACTAGGGGAAATGTCAAGGGTGAACAGAAACATTTTGGCTGAATCCAAATCTCTCAAACTTTGTATGTTTGAACTTTGAAACTCACGTCATCCAGTCCACAAGGTAGTCCATTCAGAGTGCAAATTTCCTCAGACTTCATTGATGCAACTACCCACAATTCATTGCAACACAAATGTGACTTTGTAGGTGAGCATGTCATAGTACGTACGACCATGGGGTCTCAGTCTGCATTGGATTCAGGACTCAACAGCAACACAAATCCAGTCATTATATTTGAGAATGAAGAACAATGACTGGATTGGACTGCTACTTTGGCATTCCAATACTTCTTCCACCACTGATATCACTATCTGCATTCCCTACTGTTAGTGGGACTAAAAATGCAATTTATCTTAAGTGAAGTGTAACAGTTGACATGAATCCATTCAGCAGGAAATTACCCATTTATACATGAAGAAAATAAAATGTAACACAATAGTTCATTGTGGACGTTCTTGAAGACCATCTGCTGCTCTTCTCTGTGTACACCAACACAGATACACCTCCAGCCATCAGTCCATCAAGCTCCTGAAATTTGAGGATAACATTACCCTCACTGGACGCATCTCTGTTGGGGATGCACTCTGGTTGCCTGGTGCAGGCAGAACAACCTGGAGCTCAGTACTATAAAGATAGTCAAGATGGATATGGAAGAACCCTCCTGGAGCTCCTCCTGGACACCATCATCATCTCAAGTGGGGGCTATATATCTGAGGAGCCTCTCCCTTCTGAGGAGCTTGTGGACAAGAGGACTGAAACCTTGCGCTTCAAGAAGAGTTTCTGCCTGCCTGCAGCTGGACACCCTCATGTTACATTAATGTACAGTCTCCACATTGACACACTTGCTGTGTACACTGTACATATTCTTTGTCCTTCGTACCTTCCTGCACAACCCGCAGCATTTATGTTTATTCTCTTTTGAAGTATCTATGTTTGATTTTTGATGATTTTTATTTCTCTTATATGTGTATTGTTATACACCAAAATACCAAGGCAAATTCCTTGTATGTGAAAACTTGCCCTCAGTTTAAATCTCAGTTGGTATGTTTGAACAAAAGTTGCTCTGAGATTTGTCTTAATAAATGCCACAACCTGGGGTATGAGACATTTAACCCCCCCCCCAAAAAAAATCACATCAGGTGTGGTTAAAGCAGTTTTAACATGTTAAACTGCAAAGTCGAACTGTTTGGCCGAATGTCAGGTTCAGTCAATTAAAATCAACCTGGGAGGCCCACTGCTGTAAACCACAAAATGTCAGCTATTAACCTCAAGCAAGTAATATAATTCAAATCCTATTTGGGGATTTATTTACGCAGTGGGACACCAGCGACACACTCTGCAAGTGCATGGTGAGAGTGATTCAGCCATAACCCTTCACACACACAGTATGTCATGGGTTTCCAACTTTCTTTGCCACCCCACTGTGCTTGAGTGTTGTAAGGGTTTTGGTGCAATAACGTTGTGTACAGTGTGCGTGCATCCAGACACAGCCAAATAACTACACCGCAGAGGAGCAGATTGTAGGGCTGACTAAATTGCTAGACATGTTGATGCATAATGTTATATTGAGTAATTCTTTAAATGTGGAGCAAAATAATCCATGTCAGCTGCAAAGAACACACTGTATGTAAAATACAGATATTTTTAGTCCCCTGAACTATTGTGACAGTATACTTTGGGCAGATCCTCCCACATGCCTGTCTATGCCATATACCACTTGCAAAATAAAGACTCGACACTCAACAGCAGACTGCAGACTCCCCTCCAGCTGTAGTAAAACCTATGATAATAGATCCTAAGCCACAGTGTTAGCCTCTGTGTAAAAAGCTCCTTATGGCTCTTGCCTATTTACTGTCTCATTCATCTTAATCTACTGTGCAATAGTCACATTTAGTGTGGGAAGTAAAAAGTACAATATTTTCCCTCTGATTTGTGGTAGAATAGAAGGAGAGGCATGAGATTAAAATACTCATATACATAAATCAAAATATTTAGCTACAACATGATGAGACTCAATCGCCAGACTGAACAACCTGATTTGATTTTTACTACTTTAGTCCAATTTACCTTTAACCCAAGTAACAATATTGCGCACAAGTTCTGTCAAGTTAACATAGTAAACATAGCTAAATATGTATAATAAAGATAAGTAAAATAAGGTTAAATTAGTTGTGGCGACGTAAATGATGAAATAACATGGTGTTATGCAATTTCCTGTATCATATCTGAATATGACTAATATGTTCCCTGTGTGTTCTGGCAGGCTTTTCACATGGAAATGTGAATGAGTTTTCTTTGTTTCATCATTAATTGGCTGTATCTCCCTGCAGTCTGGCCCGAGTCCTTCTCTGTTTCTGGCTGCATGACAGCATCACTGACCTGGTGGAAACACTGCACAGCCTGCCAGCTGGACTGCACACACACACACACACACACACACACACACATTCGTTTAGATCACGTTTTATCAGATGACCACCAGTATCCAGCTCTGCCAGGTCATCATCACCTCGCTAACACTGACACACACACCACACACACACACACACACACACTTCTTGATGGTCATAGCTCACCACTAAAAATAGACCTCTTGTGTCTGATCTAAGCCACTAGTTATATCAAATAAAAAACAAGAAAGGTCAACCTCTTTTAAATTTTTTTATTAAGTTTACAGGATTAGAAGAATGATACCAACGTCAAAAATCTTTTTTTTGAAAAATGTGTCAGATATGTATTAAAGGGTTATATAACATTTATTTATTATTTTACTTGTTCATACAGCTTTAATGATTCACTGTTTACCCCAAGTATCTGCAGAAGAAAGTTCTGTCATATTGATCTTTGTTACACCAAAGCTCTACATCACTCAAGACACATTTTTATGCATGTTTTTGTCATGAGACATCCAAGCAAGAGAGATAATCTGTACTGAAGTCAATAAAATCCAAAAGTGATACACTACAACAAAAATAAAAATGTACCAAATGGTGTCCTACGGTATTTCAGGCATATTTAACTTGGAGGAGAGCATCCTGGGGAGCTTTCCTATCCCATGTGGCTGAGAAATGCCTTGAGAGAAGACTGCTGGACAGAAGGATGTCTAGGCTGTCTGAACCCTGTCAAGTGCCAGAAAACAGACAAACAGATGGGTAGATTGTCTGAACAATATTTTGATCTCATACAAGCTTAAAGGAATCTGGTTCTGAGTAATGTCAGTTAGAGGGGTATGGTGGAGGGTGAGGGACAGGAAATAACTGGAGCTGCCCCATTAAGCTGCTTTAAATCTCTGGCGCAGAGTAAACACGACAGTTAACATGGTACCTTGTCAGTATATTTAGATTACTACTGTACATGTCTATGTTCAGCGGACCTGCCGACTCCTTGCAGGGTTAAGAACTGACCAAATTTGATATCCAAATAATGACCTTAATTATTGCAATTTCAAATAATTCTCCTCCATTTTCGGCCAAATCACTACCAATAAACACCTCAATTATGGCCTGTCCACCAATGGGGCGCAGCCAACCACAAGAGTCTCCTTACAAATCTGTCTCTTGTATGGGTGTAGTCAAGTACTGGCTGAAGTGAAGTTCTGACACTTTTTTGACTGTTATACGTAAAGATTAATCATATAAAGCGGTTCTAATTAGTATTTTTATACTAACAATGACATAATCACATTACTTGTTGCTTGCAATGACGAACCCTATAGGCTGCTTACCAGGGATAAGAAAAGTACTCAGATCTTGTACTTTAGTAGCAGTCGCACTACAACTATATAGAAAAACTCTGCAGTAAAAGCCATTCATTTATATTTTTAATTAAGTAACACTACAAAGGCGCTACCATCAAAACGTACTTTTAGCAGCTAAAGTGCAGAATGCAGAATAAGATATTGCAGAATGAAATATTATATCACTGAATTACAATTACTGATGTAATGTGTTCTGCAGTGTAATGCTGAAGCTGGTAAATATGGTCCAACTACTTTTAATACTATTCTATTCTAGCTTATTTTTCCAGTTTTTCTAGTTTTATGTTCAATCTATAATATTTAAGATGATTATATATGATGATTGTATTTATACTTTTTAGTAATTTAACAGTAATTTAAGTTGTTCAACACTGTCAGGTAGGCCCTTCCTTGGAAAAATTCTCATATGCCCCAAAGATTAAGAGTCTGTGAGAAAATCAGTCGATGGCAATACCTATCAAGGGAAACAATTTCAACAAAAGAAACATCAGTAGATGACATGTAACTGACAATGACTGACAGTTAGTCTCTACAATGTGCAGTGCCAAAATACTACAGCAAGAAGAACATATGTCAAAGAATGGAGTCTGATCCAGAGGAGACAAAAAAGACAGATTAAAAGAAGATATCACAGCAGGCAATTAAATATATGAAAGAAGATTTCATATCTTTGATATTTGTTTAGTAAGACGTTAATGTGTATTAGATTAGCAGCAGATCTCCTCCACTCATCAGTACAACTCACTGACATGTTGTTGCCCTGGGCTGTTTCACATTTGTTGTGACAAAAGTTTAACAATTATATATTATATCTGTTAGTGTGTATGAGAATATGCTTACAGTATAATGTGTGTACTTCTTTTGTCATGCTACTTAATAAGGAGTCGCAAAATGTCAGCACTTATGTTTACCTCAAACCATAGAGAAACATGTCCTCCTACCGTTTAAGTTAGGGGCCACGGGCATTATTTGGAGGAAGGACTTTTCATTTCAAAGCAAACTATTTAGCAGGGATCCTGTTTCTTTTAGTCCTGTGCTAAAGCCTGAAATCAGAAAGATTCACTGTAAGAAACAGCTCATGTTGATACACTGTGTGTAAACTAATCAAGCCACAAACCTATGTTCTGTTGTGCAACTCTGCAGTCATATACTGTAGAGCGATAACATTTTTTGCTTTTGTATCTTCTGCATGTACTGGCTGTGATGGTGGCTTAGTGGTCCGAAGAACAAGTTTTTTTGCTTTCTAAATAAAGACATGGGGGCAAGAAAGAGTTCCTCTGATTCCTGATGTTTCTGTAGAGCCAAGCTGTTCAGGAAATCAGCGCTAAAATTCCAGTGTAACTCCACAGTGTTACAGTAAATGACTGGGAGGTAATTCGAGTAGCTTAACAAAGTCGACCAGATGAGATCTATTAGGTAAAAAGCTCCCTTCCTTCTACCCCGGTGCCCCTGCCTACTGAGAATTTAACCCACCACCACACAGATACACACACATACACACCCACATACAGGAAAGTATACTTCCCAAGGTATGAAAGAGGCTTGTGTTTTGACTTTATTTTCCACCACACTCAGTGGACACAAGGAACAGCCAGCACTCATGCAAAGAAGTATGCCTGGACCTTGAAAAAAAATCTACCCCAAAACCTGATTCTGCAATACTTCACTGATCCCTGTAGCATAATTTTCTTCCCTCTTTTCCCGTTCCAAATGGACATCAGAGATTAGCAACAGAAAAGCATACCTGGAGCTGCTGATGCTTGAGTGTCTTACTCACCGGCTTTTCCATATTCTATATTCTTTTCTGTATTGATGACATTTTTTGGTACTGCACCACTGCTGTGAGAAGTTGACTCAAAGATAGTTTATTTGCAGTATATTTTTTGTCTGTCAGTTGATAAGCTCTGTGTTTGATGTAAATTGTGGAAAAGTCCATCCATCCATACACCAATCCATCCATCCACCTTCTTATCTTGGGTCACAGCTAAGCAGAAAATCCGAAGTGTCCCTCTCCCTCAAAACATTTTCCAGCTCCTCCTGGGGCATCCCAAGGCATTCCTAGGCCAGATGGGATATGTAATCCCTCCAGTAGAATTCTATGTGTACCTCTGCATTTCTTCCCAGTTGGACATGCTGGAAAACCTCCAAAGAGAGATGCCCAGGAGTCATCCTAATCAGATGCCTGAATCATCTCAGCTGTCTCTGCGAAGCAGCTCTACTCCAGGGTCACACTAGATGTGCAAGCTCTGTACTCTATCTCTAAGGTTGAGCCCGACCATCCTCGGGAGGAAGCTCATAACAGCTGTTTGTATGCAATCTCATCACCATGTACTTCAGGTTCAGCTCCCTCTTCAGTACAACAGTCCAGTTGAAGCCCCACAAAATCTTCTGTCCATCTAATGTACTATTTTACCATCACTTGTGAACAAGACCCCAAGATAAAATCCTTCCCTTGTGTCAGCAACTTCCTCCCTACTGAGAGGGGGCACTTCACTGATTTTGGGCATTGGACTGTTAGCTCAGAAGAGATGCTGATTCTCATCCCAGCCACCTCACATTCAGCTGCAAATTGCACCAGTGTATGTCTGAAGTCATGGACTGATGAAGACTACAGAATCGTGTCATCTGCAAAAAGTAGAGACACAATCCTACAGTTCCCAAATCAGACACACTCCTAACTCCAGCTGCAACTGGTGGTCCTGTCCATGAATATTACAAACAGAATCTGAGACAAGGAGCTGCCTTGGTAGATCAAATACCCACTGAAAACATGTTTGACTTTGTGCCAAAATGACAGACACAATTCTCACTTTGGTTGTATGTGGACCGGATGACTTGCAGCAATGGCCCAGTACCCCATACTCCCACAGTACCTCCCACACAGTTTTAAGCCTTCTTCAAGTGCCCAGAGTACAATTGTACTGGAGGAGCAAACTTCCATGACCCCAACCCCCACCCCCCAGCACTCGTGGAAGGGTAAAGTGCAGGTTTATTGGGTGAATCTAATCTACCTCCAATGCCTAGGTCTTTAATGTGGTTCAAATGACGTAAAACATACATTATATTGCCAAAAATATTTGCTCATCTGCCTTCACACGCATATGAACTTAAGTGATATCCCATTGTTAATCCATAGAGTTTAATATGATGGCGGCCCAACCTTTGCAGCTATAACAGCTTCACCTCTTCTGGGAAGGCTTTCCACAAGGTTTAGGAGTTTGTTTATGGGAATTTTTGACCATTCTTCCAGAAGCGCATTTGTGTGGTCAGACACTAATGGATGAGAAGGCCTTGCTCGCAGTCTTCGCTCTAATTCATCCCAAAGGTGTTCTATCGGGGAAAAGTCAGGACTCTGTACAGGCCAGTCAAGTTCTTCCACACCAAACTCACACCGCTTTGTGCACTGATGCGCAGTCTTGTTGGAACAGGGAGAGGCCATCCCCAAACTATTCCCACAAAGTTGGGAGCCTGGAATTGTCCAAAGTCTCTTGGTATGCTGAAGCGTTCAGAATTCTTTTCACTGGAACTAAGAGGCCATGCCCATTTCCTGAAAAACAATCCCACACCGTAATCCCCACTCCACCAAACTTCACACTTGGCAAGATGCACCAGACAAGTATCGTTCTCCTGGCAACAGCCAAACTCAGACTCGTTCATTAGATTGCCAGATGGAGAAGTGTGATTCGTCACTCCAGAGAAAGCATCTCCACTGCTCTAGAGCCCAGGGGTGGAATGCTTTACACCACTGCAGCCAACACTTTGCATTGCACTTGGTGATGTATGACTTGGATGCAGCTGCTCGGCCATGGAAACCCATTTCATGAAGCTCTCTACACACTGTTCTTGAGCTAATCTGAAGGCCAAATGAAGTTTTAGTGATTGACTCTGCAGAAAGTTGGTGACCTCTGAGAACTATGTGCCTCAGCATCAGTTGACCCGGCTCCGTCATTTTACGTGGCTTACCATCCTATTCTATCACAGTACCACGCTGGAATTCACTGAGCTCCTGAGAGCTGCCCATTCTTTCACAAATGTTTGTAGAAATGTCTGCATGCCTAGGTGCTTGATTTTATACACCTGTAGCCATGGAAGTGATTGGAACACCTGAATTCAATTATATGGATGGGTGAGTGAGTACTTTTGGCAATACAGATTATTTTGAAAGTCAGGTGAGGTTGGGGACATCATTTTCACTTCAGGTGTACAAACTCAAAAAAGAGGCATTTTGGCATGAACCAAGCACTTGTTGTCCATGTGTCTCCTCACTTCTCTCTTTCTCTGCTGCACTTGAGGTTGTCTGTAGTAGAACTCTTGTCTACTCATGTCTACTCATGTCTGTTCCACACATCAGATACAACAGACACAACAAGTACTTGTAATGTGTAGATCCAGGGAGCAAACATGTTGCACTTTTGGATAGTTTTCCTTGAAAAGCTAATGGGAGAGGACTTCACTTTGAAAGGTACCTCTATCACTTGGTTACCACTGTGCTAACAAAGCTGAATTTAGATCACAAGTCGGCGACACCACACTTTGTTATTTTTATTTCAGCAAGGGTGGGATTTATTTAAAAAACATCCCACCAGGAAAACTCTTGGTGCAGTCTGTCATTGCACTAATCACATACAAGGCCTCTTTCAATTCCAATCAGTGGAAATCATTTATCAGAGAACTTTAATTGTGTGAAAGGCAACAAGTTTGCAGGATACAACATTTGTGTTAGAAAAAGTCAGACTAAACCATACAATGAAATCTATTATTGATTTACTTAACAGATTTCCTTTTGTGTGCTTGTGGTGTGCAACTGCATATTATATAACTGCGTTATTTGTGTAATGTTCAAATTTTGTCAGTGTTTGTGTGTGCTCACAAATCATAATGTGTGCCTGTGTGTGTATGGGATTGAAAGTGTGTCACACATCTCTCCATCTGCAAAAGAGCTGAGACAGCGCCAGCAAACAGCATTTTTCCTCCACCCCGTGCTGTGAATTCCTTACATTCACAAGACCTGAGGGTAACTCGAAATGAGCGCCGGCAGAAGTGTGTTGTTTCCCCTGATCTCAGTTTTACAGCGCTCTGCTGTGCCATTCAAGGTGTGTGTGTGTGTGTGTGAGTGTGTGAGCCTTTAATTCATAGCTTCTTTTCCTGAAGTGGTGTTAGAGTGAGTGTAAATAAGTATAATGCAGCCGCAGAGCTCCTATGTAGCTGTAAATAACATGTGGTAAAAGGTGGCAAGGGTGGGAAGGGGGTGAATGTATTGCTTTTTATATGGTTCCAATGAGCAGAAGTATAGACATGTATATATGTAAGCCAAGCCACACACAAATATATACTTCACACACAACCTGTCCACATTCACATGATTACATAAGAGAGAGAGTGTGTGTGTGTGTGTGTGTGTGTTGAGGTCCTTGCTCTAACTGTCTTTACTTGAGACAGTGCAGGTATATGCTGACAAAATAAACCCTGCATGGACCTGCCTAACAAGTCATATTTCCTAGTATTACTAAACACAGCTCCTTTTGGCTCTTTCTTGCTCTGGCCCCTGCCGTTCCCATCTATATTATCTCTTTTTATCAAGTTATTCCTCACTCTGGTCCTTTACACATGATAATCAGTTATTGAGATGGACTGACATTGACACACATTACACTACATGGCAACCCCATATGTCTTAAAGAAACAATCTTACTTTAACAGTAATATGGGGAAACATTTATATCTTTATGTGCATTTATGTTAAATAAAGAGTACCTACATTTAGCTTTGATGACAGCTTTGCACACTCATGGAATTATCTCATCAGATTCATATGTTAGTCAACTAGAATGGTTTTCAATTCAGGTGTTCCTGATTATCAAGAGATAATTTGTGCCATTTCTTGCCTTCTTAATATGCTTTAGACCGGTGGTCCCCAAGCCCCGGGCCGGTACCGGTCCGCGGATCAATCAGTACCGGGCCGCACAAGAATTAATTATTTATTTCTGTTTCATTTATTATCTGAGTCGAGCGGTCTTTTATTTTGAAACGTCTTTTATTTTGAAGTTTAGTTTATTTATAGTTTATTATAGTATGGTTTATTTTATCTTTAAGTTGGCAGATAAAGTAGCTGCATTTAAAGCGAAACTGGATTTGTGGGGATGGCGCGTGAACAGAGGCACATTGGACATGTTTCAAACATTAGCGGGGATTTTGTGTGAGACTGAGCTTGCGGCCTCACTCACCAAACTGATGCACGATCACCTGTCTTCACTGTTAAAGGAGTTTGAGCGCTACTTCCCAGCCTCAAAGGACCCACGAACGGCCAAGGAATGGATTCGCGACCCATTTGTCAACAAACCAGCTGAATCCAGCATGTCCGTGCAAGAAGAAGACCAACTGCTGGAGATCCCAAATGACGGCGGCCTTAAAAGAGTGTTCGAGACAACAACGCTGCCGGTGTTCTGGATTAAAGTCATGGCAGAATACCCAGAGATCGCCAACACAGCACTGAATACCCTGTTGCCATTTCCAACATCCTATCTGTGTGAAGTGGGGTTTTCTGCAGTGACAGCCACCAAAACAAAGCAAAGGAGTAGACTGGACATAAGCAACACACTTCGGGTGTCTTTGTCTGCCATTACCCCCAGATGGGATTATCTCATTGCAAAGAAACAAGTTCAGTGCTCCCATTGATTTAGCGTTATGGTGACTTAAAACTTTCATGCACTTTATATTCGTCCTTATGGTGTATCTTCATCTTATTTTGAAGGCATGTAAACGTCACCATAGCAACCAGTATCAGCGCGTTAGGGCCGTGGTCGGTAACACACAGAGGTCAGGGAGAAGGGAAAGGAGAGGGGAATTGAGAGTTTGTGAGTGTCGGGCATGCAAACATACAGGATGTTATAATAGCGTTATATTGTTGGAACAATGTGCTAATAAAGTTATTATTTCATAATGTTATAATAGCATTGTATTGTTGAAGCAATGTGCTAATAAAGTTCCATATGAGTACACAGTGGATTCACGTTTATTATTATTATTTCATTACCCCCCGGTAAAATTGTCACGCGTTTACCGGTCCGCAGTTAGAAAAAGGTTGGGGACCACTGCTTTAGACCATCACCTGTCTTGTGCAGAGGAAGGGTGGGTACAGAGTCAGTAGCCTTATTAGTGCTACTACAACTACTGTACAAATCCATATCATGGTAGGAAACACTCGATTAAGTAAAGAGGAAAGTCAGTCCATCATTGCTGTAAGAAATGAAGGTCAGTCTGTCTGAAAAATCTCAAGAACTTTGAATATTTCCCCAGTGCAAACCAAAACCATCAAATTCTATGATGAAACTGGCTCTCATGAGGACTGTCCCAGGAAAGGAAGACCCAGAGCTACCTCTGTTCAGAGGATAAGTTTATTAGAATTACTGTGTGAGTCAGGTCTTCATGGTCGAATTGTGGCAAAGAAGCCATTACTCCATAAGAACAACAAGCAGAAGAGACTTGCTTGGTCCAAGAAACACAAGAAATGAACATTAGATCAGCGGAAAACCATCCTTTGGCCTGACGAGTCCAAATTTGAGACTATTGGTTCTAACCGCTGTGTCTTTTTTAGACGTGGGGAGGGTGAACGGACGGGCCTTAATGTGTGGTTCCCACTGTGAAGCATGGAGAAGGAGGTGTGATGGTGTGGAGGTGCTCTGCTGGTGACACTGTTGGTGACTTAGTCAAAATTGATGGCACACTTAACCAGCATGACTATCACAGCATTTTGCAGCAACATGCCATCCCATCTGGTTTGCACCTAATGGAACCATTATTTGTTTTCCAATAGGACAATGACCCCAAACACACCTCTAGGTCATGCAAGTGCTATTTGTCCAAAAAGGAGAGTGATGGAGTGCTGCATCAGATGACCTGGCTTCCACAATTGCTCAATCTAAAACCAACTGAGATGGAGATGTTCTCAACTGACCTCCAGGTTATGAGGCAGACAAACAAGCTTCTCCAAGAAGAACTGGAGAAGATCAGAGTTTCATACCAAGAAATCAGCTGAAGGTATGAAACTGATGTCCTCACTGTCAGACAGCAAGCTGACAACCCTTCAGTGCCAGTTTGACAGAGAAATCAAGACACACTCACAAAGCCTTTCACAAGGTTGGAATACAATCAACCAGTTGAAGGCTGCCCTCTGTTAAAAGATGGTGGAGGAGACCGACAACATGCAGCAGAAAGAGAGACTTTTTGAGAGAGCTGGAGGAGCTGAAAACTCAGCTCAATGTCTGGATCTCACTCAACCGTGAACTTTCCACTGAGCTTGAAGCTGAGAGAAAAGACAACTGACCTCCAAGAAATATCACCAGGCATAAGGAGAAACGTAAGGATGAGCCCTGCCATTCATCTGCTGTGGACCCACTGAAAGAGTCCCTGAGGAGCTGCTGAACAATCAACAGGCGTCCACCTCTGATGACACCAGACCTCAGACACCAGGAGGCTGAGATCTTCGAGGAGACTACCCAACCAAAGACGCCTTCCATCTGGAAAAGAACACATCATTTTCTTGGCTTGAGGAAACCAGAAATGTGGAAGAATAAAAACTAGGACTGTCACAAATGCCTACCAATCACTAACATCAAAATAAAAATGGACAGTGAAATTCTCTGGACCCTTTCCACAGCAGTTATTAACTGATTGTTGATGGACTTAAATTAAAAAGTAAAAACCTCAAAATAAAATTCCTTCAGATATAGTTTTTGGAATATTTATTAGTTCTGTCAAGTGTGTAAAGAACCTGCTGTACAATGTAGGACCTTGTGCAGACAAAATCTTGGAGTGCAGATATTTCCTTCAAGAGCTGATGGGACACAGCACCAGCTAAACAGAGAATGTGCTGGATTTGCATTCTCCAGAGCTGCACGGTGGTGCAGTGATTGTCGCCTCATAGCAAGAGGGTTCCCTTCTATGTGGAGTTTGCATGTTCTCCCTGTGCCTGCGTGGGTTTTCTCCGGGTTCTCCGGCTTCCTCCCACAATACCAAAAACATGCACATTAGGTTAATTGGCTACTCTAAATTGCCCCTAGGTGTGAGTGTGAGAGTGTGTGGTTGTCTGTCTTGGCCCTGCGACCGACTGGTGACCAGTCCAGGGTGAACCCCGCCTCTCGCCCGTGACCCTGACGGATAAGCGGTATAGAAAATGGATGGATGGATGCATTCTCCAGTTGGCCAGATACAATGCAGTGATGCTTGTTATGTGCTGTATATGTAAATATGTATATAGGCAACTTACTAACAAGATCACCATGACAACATAGACTACTTGTCTGTTGATATGCCGTTTACAGCTTTTTGCACAGCCAACATTTTACACTATTTTACACACTGCCAAGAATCAGGAAACAAGCTTTGAGCTAGCTTTCACTAGAAAAACTGCAATTTATGCTTCCTAGTGATGCTACTAAGTATATCACAGCAGTTAAAACGCTTTGAAAGTCTTCAGCCTGGGTCTGGTGGTCACGCTCCAGTCCCATCGTCATGAATGCCTGGCCTCTCTGGCCCTGTGCCTACCAACTCTTAGACAGCTAGAGGTGATTTTAATGAAGCAGAACAAACGTGTGTGTGTGTGTGTGTGTGTGTGTGAGAGAGAGAGAGAGAGAGAAATAGGAAAAGTGATTCATTTCTGCTCACTACTCTGCCTTCGCTATAAGTCACTGGTAAATGTTTAAAATGTATACCACATGTTAATGCTGACAGATAGGAAATGGAAGGAAAGAGAAATATAACAGGGAAAAAAAGGAGACACATAATGGTGACAGATGTTGTTACTGAAACTCATTGGCTGATGCACAGAGCCAGTGGTATATTCAAAGGTTTGGATACAGTAGGTGAGTCTTTGTCTGAGTGTGCACCTTGCCTAAAGTGACAAAGTGACTTTGTGTGACATGATAGTCTAAATACCACTTCACAGAGATTTAATATGGGTGAAACAATAGACAATATAGAGGCTTTGAGGTAGGAAAAGTATTTCATGTAAGAGTTTATCTTGAGTCAAATACATAAAGTTGCAGGGGTTTTTTGTAACCCACAGATGAATGAAAGAATTGTGGCATGGAAAATTAATGAGCAGGTATGAAAGAAGAAACTACTGAAATGAGATAGGAAAGGAAGCAAAAAGTATTACCCATGCTCCCTTCATCCCTTCTTTCTTTCCACAGACCTTGCTATCAACAGGAGACTGCTTTGTATTGAATATGGTTGCTAGTCCAATGGAAACTTTTTAAGCTTTTCTTTGGTGCACATGATTAACAGAGTAACTTCTGTTATGTGCTGGTTGTAGCTAATGATCTCTCTCAGACACATAAAAGACTGTGGCGGGAAGATCTATGTTCAGGCTCTTCTGCATGAAAAGGGAACAGTAAAGTTCATGTCAGTCATGAAAATGCCACAGCAAGATTCCTGTCAGCTGCAGTAGTTCCAACCTCAGGAAGGTATTTTGTGTCCACTCATCGTGTATTGTCCTGTGGGAATTATGTAAGACGTGGGCTCTCTGACACACATGAATAGCCAGCTTGCTGGAGAATGGACTCCATCCCCTCCTGCTGTCATATATTTGGCTCTCAGTTGGCTGGTCAGCTTGTTGACATAAAGGAGAATTCCTCATTCCTCTCAGTATTTGTGTGTGTGCACACATGTACACACAGTATGTATATTACTGAACTTTGCATTTTGTACATCTGGTGTACAAAGTGTGCAAGTTGGTGTGTTTTGGTTGATGTTGAGAGTGTTTTTTCATGCATGTGCGTTTGGGGGTTTCTAGCTGCTTGCACCCCTGTGTGCAAATGAAGTACCATTTATCAATTCCACTGCTGAAGAAGTGTAATAAGATGAGCTGTGCTGGCATTGCAGTCGACCAACGACATTGTATGATTATATGTGTGTATCAGCTCAGTTTGGATCATTAATATGCTGCCTTGCCAAGCAGAGAAAAATAACATTATGTGCTCAGGATCTGTCCACCATATGTAAAATACTTTTTCAAAATAAGATCACAGACCAGACATGCTTTAGGTGAAAAAGGCCAAAGTATAATAAAAGGATGAAAACAAATGTTCATTTCATTATACCATATATTTTTATACACTGTGCATCTGTTACATCCCTGTGGCAACCTCAGTTAAATAATATGGGAAGTGGAAAGTGAAGTTTATAAAGAGCTGTCATAAGAAATTATAGCCACACTTCACAGACAAGGTTGCCATGGCAGACAAAACAAGGCTAATTGTTTATAACCATGCAACAGCATGCTAACAATCTCACAAAGCCATTGTGCTGATGTTAGGCAGCTATATTGTTTTCTGTATCAGCATCTTACTTTCACCCAGAAGACTGCATCCAATACGAAACCAAATGTCACTGATATTTTCCTCAGGCTAATCAAGTAGTGTTTGATTAGGCCTGGACATGGGATGCGTGACAAGGCAGCCATATCCGACAACATGATCAAAACGGGTTGCCATGAACCGAGCTGCACATATACAGTGCTAGATGAGAAGTTAAGTTGTCACCAAAGTTATTACAATTCATCCTGACGGGAAAATTAATGTACCAAATGTCATGGTAAGTCATCCAATAGTTCTTGAGAGTTTCACTCAAAACCACCAAGTGAGCCTCACAGTGTTGCTACATGGAAAGTCAGATCAAATCACCAGAGTGTGTAGAATTCATCCTCTGGGAACTTAAGGAAAGAGGATTGTAAAAGTCAGAATTTATCCACCTGTGATCATGACTAGTAGATCAAAGTAGATCGAATGGCCATCCATAAATCCATACTGCTAAATAAATAAATTAATATAATATAATAATACATAAATCTATACTGCCAAAAATGTGTACTCAAACACATCTGATGTACCACACCCGTATTTTGAGAATGCTAGTCGTCCAAGAAACTAGGAAGAACGGTGGAGAGACTATCAGTTACTGCAGAAAGCATAGTGGCAGCAACAGGTCTCCCTGACTGTTCTGCCTGTCTGTCTGCTGGTACAGCTGCTATTCCTGCACCTTACCTGCTCAGTAATGCCTCGCCATCTATGCTTCACTTTCACAGTTTCCTCAGTATCTCCATTAAACCTTCTTAAATCTCCAATTGTCTCCTGTGTTTATATTCTGCATTTGGGTGCACTGTAACAAATAGCAGTGCAACAACACATGCAACAAAGTTATTATTGCCTCAAGGGATAACTTCAGTTGTTGGAATGTGTGAAAGTACAGTACAGGCAGACAGTAAATGTAACAAACTTATGTTGCGACTTACTTGTTACACATGTTCTCCTTTGTTCTTTCATTACCATTTTATTCCTTTCTCTCTCTATCTCAGACACACATGGACGCTCACGTACACACACACGCACACAAATGAATTCAGTCACACACATACACACGAGACTAAACTTGGGTGAGAGAGTTTGTAGGCAGTTGCATAACAGTTATCATCTGATGCCACATGTCAAATCAGCATGGGGCCTGTTGTAGTTTGCTGCTTGGTAAGCCGCTTCTGACCTTCAGATTTGTTCCCAGTATCTGTTTCTCCTGCTTTCTCGAACATACACGCAGCCAGTGGTCACTCAGCAACTTTTTTGGAACTGGAAAAACCCACCTGCTTTCTTTTTTATATTTCCATGTTAAGATTTCAAAATAATATACTCATATTAGATTATAGAGTACTAAGCTAATGTAAAAGAGAGGCATGCAAAGACATTTGGAGGACAAGCTAAAAGATAAAGAGTATATCCTCAGCTCATATAGTTTTGAAGTCTGAAGTCAAAGTCAACTTTATTGTCAATTCTGCCATATGTGCAGCACATACATAGGATTGAAACTGGGTTACTATAAGACCCACGGTGCAGTAGTAGAACACTAACATAAACATATAATATATATATATATATATATATATATATATATATATATATATATATATATATATAAAAGCTAAGGGCATGCAAAATAAACTAAGTAAGATAAAGGTCAGTAAATATAAATATAAATCTAAGTGACATGCAGTGTGGAGAGAGCAGTCCAATGCTGTATAAAGTGGTTGGTGCAGCTCCTGAGTTCAGTGGTGTTTGTGTGTAGGAGTGAACAGTTTCTGGGGCTAACAGGGGATACAATGTTAGCAAACTATTGCCCATCTTGCCTATCCAGCAGACACAGAGCAACACTGTCAGCCCATTAGAGACATATGTCTGGGCATATAATGAATGTTAGCCCAATATTCACTGTCCTTTTTAAAGCACCATGGTTAGGGCTCAGATAAATACCTGAGTCTTAAGCTTCTAGATGCTTGCCAGCAACTATTCTGGGCACATAGCATGCATTAAGTTAAACCTTAGCACTGGAATGACACTGTGTACATCAAGATTAAGATCAATATTAAGGTCAAAGACAGGTTTAAACTTGTTTTGAACAGGTCAAAGTCATATGATCACTTAAACCCCATTACTGTTCAATGAGAATTTGCAGTTAAACAGATGTGCCTCTGGTTTAGTCTGAACCTGATTGCTGTGTCCTGGATGAGATTTTAACTCAAATGTGCTGCAAAACCCAGAAAAATATCTGGGATTTATTCAAAACCACCCATTGTACTAGCAATATGTTGCCAATTTGGCCAAAACGAAGCATGTAGTATGCAAACAAGAGCAAAATCTGCAGATTGCTAAAAATACCTGGGTGCCATACTGATTGAGAAAAAAAATCTCTGGTATGCATCACACCAGGTTATTTTGCATTCACAGCAGACCACTTCAGCAACAACGGCAGAGAAAAGCCAGGTCACAACTGTAAGAAATTTTAATTGCTCTTTTTCTTTCATTACATTACATTAGTCTATTGAAATTGTCCAGTTATTACCAGGGTCAATGTCCACAATATGACCAAACCAGCATTGCATTAACAAAGAGAAAAAAAAATACAATATAGGTGTATATAATATTAATCAATAATAAAACGCAGCAAGTTTTATTGAAGCAAGAAAAACAAGCACAACTTTATGCTTCCAAAGCAACAGAAATAACTTATCCAGAGAGCTAGCTCGTGTTCGAATGTAAAATGGTTTTAGAGCATAAGGGGATGCTACACAATAGCAGTGGTTTGCTGCACAAACTAACAATACAGTATGTGGGTAAGCAATGATAGAGCAAATCAGCAGTGTGGACCATGCACTGTGGGGGCTGAATGGTGCCAACTGAACAGATAAAGTAGGGTGTGTATTAGCTGGAAACAAAGAAAGACAGAGGATGAGACACATGGCACAGCTTTTACAGTCTGGGAAGCCAAGGTGAAGCAGATGAGCTGACAAAATAACTAACTAATAGATAACTAATTAAAATCATTGAACATACATCAGCATGACAAGAACTACCTCAAAGACAGAAACTATCTCTGGGAAAAATTCATTTCATGTCATCCTTTATATACTCAAGCTTCAGAAGGGATGTGTGCTAACTGTTTTAGCTTTAAGTGGCTGCGGTGAAGATTCCGACTTACAAAAGGGTATAAATAAATCAAATTTGGACTCTGGTTGCTTCCAGAGAGTTGGATTATGCTAAATGAGCTATATGGAGTTGTTTTATATTCTTTAATTCTGTTGTTTTATTTGTGCTTTAAAACAAGTCTCCAGCCTCTCCAGCTGTTTTTAGAGAAAACCGCAATGCTGTTTTTTTTTTTTTTTTCTGTAAAGCTCCAGAAATGTTGTGTGAACGAAGAAATTACACCCGACTTTCCATTGGCATGGGGGTGAGCAGATAATGACTCTATTTTCATTTTTGAGTAAACTGTCAGCAATAAATGCGGGAGTGAACATGTCATGTGAACCACCAGAGAATGTGAAGTCAAATTGCTTTTGATGGTAAAGAAGAAGTTAAAAATGTCCTCTTACAACAATATGTTTTCTTGGGATTTTGTCTTTTTCATAATGTATAATAGCAGTAATCTGTGTCAACATCCGACCATCCATTTTCTATACCGCTTATCCGTCAGGGTCGCGGGGGAGCTGGAGCCTATCCCAGCTGACTACGGGCGAGAGGCGGGGTTCACCCTGGACTGGTCGCCAGTCAATCGCAGGGCCAACACACAAAGACAGACAACCACACACTCTCACACTCACACCTAGGGACAATGTAGAGTAGCCAATTAATCTAATGTGCATGTTTTTGGTATTGTGGGAGGAAGCTGGAGTACCCAGAGAAAACCCACGCAGGCACAGGGAGAACATGCAAACTCCACACAGAATGTTAAATTACTTGTGGGAGACTGTGATTTGATTTTGCTCTTGCATGTTCATACATGCTCAGTATGGCATTCATAAGCAATCAGTGTTTAAGAATGCCTCAGTATTTGGTGTCCAGAAATATAAGTAACCTACAACATCATTTTGTCTTTAACAAAATCCTAGGCCCGGTGACATCAACAACAAACAGAGCCCAAATACTGAACCTGAAATGAGCAGCCAGCAGTGTCGTTGAGATCCAGATGTGTTGAATTAAATCCTCCTGTTGCATCCCAGAATGCCTCTGAGGCTTCACAGGCTCATAAATCACCTTGATTTATGCCATGAGCAGACTTACTTTTGCTGTTAGCTACTACCTCTCTGCTTTTAACACCATGACTCAGCAAACACACACAGAACCAGAAAACTTCCAAAGCCATTCTTTAAAATGTTATGAAGAAGGGGGGAGTAAGTCGCGGGGAGAAGAAGAATGAAGAGCAAAGGATGGGGCTATAATTTCCATGCAAATTTGCCGTGTGGTACAAATCTGACATTTCTCATGTTTCCCAGCTGTACTTTCTTCATGTAGCTTCATGGGAAACAGCTTTTTTTTTTTTTTTATCTTTCTCCCTTAGCTGAATGAGAAAAAATAGCACAAGCACAATATATCTGAATGAGTCACTTTTCCTTATGGGAAAAGTAAAGAAAATATCATGACAAAACATCTCTACCTTTAGTTCTAAATGCTGAATTCAGACTGTTAAATAATGACTGGAGGTAAATGTAGTACATCATTATCAACTCAAGATGCTGATAAGGCTCAAAATTTTATCTAACTAATCTAATGTATCTATTTAAGCATCTGACAGATTTGGAACAACATTTGCTTTTGTTTCTGTTTCTGGTTTGTTGATGAATGTCCCATATTCTATCCAATGTTATAGCACTGATTTCCCCCCCGCCACAACTCCTGAGAGAAATATCTATTTAGCTGTTAAATGTTCCACTGTTTTTCCACATATTACGCTATATACCATATTACCACTGATAAACAAGTCCTTGGCTTTCTTGTACAGTACTGCAGATCCACACTCACACTTCCTCACAGTGCTGCTGTGGCTTTGTTGTATAACTGTCTGCCTTGTAAACAGGAGATCATGGCTTTGAATCCTTGTGGTCTCTGTTAATTACATGGTTTACTGCCTGTTGTGAAATCCTGACATTATTCCATGCACCAATGAGCGTGGTTCGCCGTAAGTGGGAAATGTGATAGTATTATTCACATCCAACAGGAGTTAATAACATACAATATACAATATAGACAATGTCCAATATTGTATATATTACAATAAGTCTAATGCAAGTCTATATTCATTCTCTTACAAATGAAAAGTTTAACTGATAACCCACAAGACTCTAACTTACTTCTGGTATGACCACTAGCTTATGGTGGCTAAAGTTAATGTTGGCTAGTTGTTATGCTACATTTTAGCATTTATGCTTCATCCCCAAATTATCGCTTGTGGTAATGGCTCAGCTAAGATTAGTCTCACTTATGTAAACTGATTGGGTGGTGTGCTCTGGTTTACTTGTGGTTTAAAGTAGTAATTGCACCTATTATGTCTCCTGAGCAAATTAGAATAACCAGATTCTACCAAGGTGAAGTAAACATCAGAACAGCACGTGAAAAGAGACTACAGTTACCTCGCCTTTTAATAGCAACAGAAAAAGAACAGAAAATACACCTCTTCCTTTGGGATTTTTATTGTAAATGTGTTTTACATAAGAACAAAAGCAAAAATATACCATTTCAAGCAACTCTTTCTTTGTAACGTCTTTACAGAGCACATACTCATTATGTTTCATAATACATTATGCTATATTATGGGTGTGCAAGTCAAGACAATATCACAGAAATGCATGGGGTAAAATGTTTCTAAATTCAGATGAATGGATGTATTATGAAACTTTTCATGAGCCTTTTAATAATGTGTTGTGTAAAAACTGGCAAAAAAAAGTAAGTTGCCACACTTTTTCACCATATATTTGACTTATCATATTATGTACAATTTCTTTACATATTTAAAAAGAAAAAAAAATCTTTCAAATCACAGAAATCACTAGAACAGTGTTTCAGTTCTGCTTTCAGATACATGTACAGTATTTACATACATTCATGAGCTCACATGTGACACCCATTCAGAAAATTGTTTCTTCTGATTGTATGGAAGGAATGCCTGACTTACATAATGCACTTCTTCCATACAGTGTCTCATTCAGGTGCTGTGTACTGAACACTCAAAAGCTTTGTCAATCATTGTAGGTTTCAGAAAATCCAACATTTCCAAAAACAACTCAATTGCAATTCAAATGTTAACATTTCTTATATTCATATTGTCAACTGATTGACAATAACTGAACTCTGTGCAGTTGGCATTTTGTGCCCCTCCCATAACTCCTTTGGTTTCATCCAGTGGAGATGCAGAAGGACACATACAAGACATTTATACACATATGTAATGTGACAATAAAGCAAAAAAAGTCACTGTTCCCTTACAGTACAAGACAAAGGCATCTCATTTTATGGCAAGAGATATGATATGTTCAAGATAATGGTGTCATTTCTCCATTTTCCGTAACGAGTCATGTTAGGGTAAGACCGTAGCTTATAGTAGAGAGTCATAAAGATTTCCTTTAAATGTGTTATTTGATGCTGTGATGGTACACACTTCTCAACTAAGGGACAACAAGAACAACAGTTAAATTTGATTCGCATCATTTTCTTTTTATCAAAAAGATTTTTTGTCAGGAAGAGAAAAACCAACTTGATTTGGCTATGGAACAGACTTCAATGGGAGCTAACAGAGTCATGTTTCACTTGATAACTGTTTAAGAAAGGTATAAAATATTGCTTAGACTGTGTTAAAGCAAATCTGCGTAGCTTCTCTTACACTGTCAAAATGAAGTTCAATTCACAATGAAACACTAAATTCAACACTTTCGGGTGTTTGGCTGCAGCAGCCTCTTTGGTCTGGTTTTTCCAGTAGCTTAGGGAGCTCATTTTAACTAATGTCTTACCAACATTTGCTAACTTTTTGTCTCTCCTCTACTACTGCTACTGATACACCACATTTAATTTTTGCTATTATTGGATTTTGTAATCACACACAATTTCAACACAAACCACCACTTACATTGCCTTTGTAAAAACATTTTGTTTCTTTTTCTTTTTGTTTCTAAAAAGAAAACAAGTAAAACCTGCCAGGAGGCAAGAAGTTTGATTTGTTCAACTTTGTCTTGCCCCCTTCCCTCTTGGCAATGTGAATATATTATCTTGTGTAAATTTACGTTTTATCACAGCAGTGACACATATTAAAGTATTAAATGATATGGCATCATTTAAGAACATTACAAAACCAGAAAACAAATGTTGTGACATATCATTATCTGATGACAGAACAACAGACATGTTTTCAACCTTGGCTTGAAATATTTTGTGGGTATTTGCTGGATGTAGCTGCAGCCTTAATTCCTCTTGATGATGTTACAGAGTCAAGTCACAACAAAATACAGCTAAACAAAACACTAAATACTTTGTATGGGTAGACAAGCAGAAATTCCATATGTGCCAGTGCAAATTACATAATGACCTGATCTTTATTGGTGAGCAGTAATTCAACATGAACTTGAGCTTTGTTACTGTGTTTGAGGTTTCTACAGAGTTTTATTTTGTTTCTGTAACCAGGCTCAAAGGCAACAAAGACACTTATTCAAAGCTAAAGGAATGTTGATACATCATTTACTCTGTCTAGAAAGAATTAAACCAAGGCCCCAATTGTTCCCAGTAGCCAATAAGCAATGACTTTTTGATAAGGTTACTCTGAAACAACATTTGGCTCCAGGAAGGTAAAAATAAATGTGGATTTTAAATAGTAGCAGACCCCTTAGTGATGCAACTTTTATTCATATAAGGCTTTTAAATCCAACAATAACAATAATACAACACACCTCAAATTGTAAAAATACTCTGAATAGCAAATATTTCAAATTTCTTCAAATTAGATGAGCAAAAAGATTTGAGGGGAAAAAATAGTTATAATATACAAGAAGCTTATTCCACCTGTGAGGGTGATGTGTCAAGTAACAGTTTTCTGTTTTTAGTTTTTAGAGTCTTTTCCTCGCCACCCAATAAATTATCACAGTACCATGAATGTACGTCACACGTACATATTTGAACATAAACACACACACATAAGCTAACGAGTCTTGCACACTCTTTTAAAAGGTGTTCAGACTTCGCCCCCCCCCCCTCTGTTTCGTCACACACAAATACACGCACACAGCTCCCCCCACCCCCCTTTCCGCTTAGCGTCAGTCTGTCACAGTGGGGTCAGAGGAGTCAGTTTGCAGAGCGCCCTGTCCTGCTGCTTCGTGGAAAGCGGTGGACTTTGAGGTGTTTCGACAGGTGATCGCTGCGGGCAAACTTCTTCTCGCAGACGATGCACTGGTATGGTTTCACTCCAGAGTGGGAGCGGCGATGTCGGGACAGCTCGTCGGATCGGGAGAACCTACCAGGAAGGAAACCCATGATGTGATTCATTACATTTTTATTTTCTTGAACATTAAGCATCTCTTTAAAGACACTTCCCCACTCATTTCTTCAAATGTTTGCATTTTATTCCCTCACCACGGTTGTCAACCAACAGTCAGTTCAGTTTCACAAAAGAAAACTGTTGCTGGCATCCTGAAGCCCTCCCGTTTCTGTGCATAAAACAAGCTGTGTGCACTTCCTATGTTAAAATAATGGATGCAGTCATACCTCAGAGTGCCAAATAGTATAAATAGTATATGAAGCTCTTTCATGAGGGCAGTCTGAGAGGTGTGATTCTATCCACGTGTATTACTCTGCGTCTTCCCTGTTAAAGAGCCATGCCATATTTAGCTCAACACATGAGCACTGCAAATCCAAGTTTGTTTTTTTTTTTCAGCCAGTCTATTCCTGGCCTGGTCTGCACTGGTCTCTATGGCCCCTGGTCAAGCTGATGGAGTAGTTCCTGTTGTAAATGTGTGTGTGTGTGTGTGTGTGTGTGTGCCTATATCTTTGTGTGTACCTGCGTATATTAGTAAAGCTGTTAAGATCAGATTAATCTGTAACACAGATTGATTTCCCGGCACATTTCCAGTAGCAACAGCAGTGGCAGCAGGCTGAAGGCATGAAGGTGATAATTCACAAAGATGTACAAATGTCACTTAGTTATTTCAGACCATTTCCACTCTAGGCATGGATTACACAACCAGCCCATTCATCATTTTAATGGCCCTGCAATAAAAAGAAGATAACAGAGCTTATAAAACTAAGCTGTGATGTCTGAAAAGCTAACAACCTCAAAACAAACAAACTAGACTTGAGGACTCATTGATGAGTTGATTGTTTGGTGTTGAGATCTTTTTAATGTGCCTCTCTATGATAAAAGTTTGACTTGGCCTAGCATCAGATAGTCAGAGAATACCTGGTTCAAGTCCAATGACTAGATTTAAGTTGTATCTGAGCTTACTATACAGTTGTACCCATGCATCTATCCATCCATCCATCCATTTTCCCCCCTGCATCTAATTGCCTTTATTTACTATAAATATTATGCTTAGCATCAGCATGTTAGCATGTTAACATGCTGATGCTAAGCATAATATTTACCATTTTCACTATCTTAGTTTAGCATGAAAGCATGCTCAGCAGATAAAGTAAATAAAGTAGATACAAAGTAGAATGTAGATAAAGTAAAACTGAGGTTGTATTTGGTCATAAACCAAAGTACACTATATAGACAAATGTACTGGGACAAGCCTCTTTATCACTGAATTCAGCTGTGGTATGGGGCTCTTTTAGCCCCCTTACTTATTAGACTTAAACTTAAAATTATTACAATTCATCCTGATATAAAAATTAACAGTGTAACAAATTTTATGGCCATCCAATTTGGAGACTCTTCACCTAAGGCTAAAATATCTGTAGGATTCTTAATCTGGATAGCAGCAGCACAGCCTATTCTATAAGGAAACTGAATGACAGACCAGGTACAGTTATGTTTACTACCCTATTACAAATAAACCTACAATATGCAGGGAAATATTGCTAATTGCAAGCTATTTGTAGCTGCTCTTTGGGCAAATCAGCAACAGTGCACATGGACTGCAAGAGACTTGCACACTTGGAGTCAGTGGGATAAGCTGTTTACACAACACTAACTTATTATCATTTGAAAAGATGATACGACAAATGCTTCCTCTTCTCCATCTGGCAGACAGAGCATACAGTTTTAGTTTCTGGCCAACTGATTGATGTTAGTCGCACTCTGTTTTTGGCTTTGCATTTCTCCATCAACTCATTAAATAAATGTGTGACATTTTAGCTGATAAAGTCTCAATTTTGGCCGCTCATTGCTGCTAACTTCGTTTGAAGCTGGGGATTACTGTACAGTTTTTTTAATATGAGTCTTTTGGCTCAATGAGTGAGCTTAACGTGCTTCAGTGTTTCATAGAGCTGAGGGCGAGTGCAGTTGAATGACAATTCTCTTTGGGTGATGTCACCCCTTTCACATTACAAATAATCATTTGATCCACTCTTAACATAAAAATATTCATTAGTGCAGATTTAACATGAACAAATGTTTTCTACTACACTTGAGGCAAACATATCTTCACACCTCTCTTTATCCATCAGACTTTACGTAACTGTACATTTGTGCTTTATGATGATCTGTGCCTGACATACATGCACACATTATACCCTAAAGCTGTACTACCTCAGCTTCAAGCTGGGGCATGATACAAACCATATATAACCATTCTACTGACTAAAACTGGGCCTGAGCCCAAATATAACATGCACAGGAGAGGATCTTTCAGCAGAGTATGCATTTAGGGCTTATGCAAATAAGACAGTCTGATTGTTTTTCAAATCCACTTTTGGGGGAAGATTGATCATGTGCCAGTTCTCTCTCATTGAATCACCATTCATCTTTCTTCAACTCACTACCTCTCTTGCTATAGCTGTACCTCAATTTCTTTGCTGATCCCTTTCCTCATTTAACTTGTGTAAGGTTTCTCTGCTCTGTTGGTCAGAGTGACCTCTGAGTGAGGTCACTGAGTTTATAGGGTGGAGGGCACTTATGTTGATCACTTAAGGACTGTGGTTTTTGCACCTTAAGTCCTTGGGGCGGTTTGGCGTGGCTTCAGCACAACACATAGTGCACATATTAGTGTGGGCGTTGTGGGAAACACACATATGCAGGCTTTGTTCTAGCTTGTCCCTAAACGCTGTTCTGCAGCCAACAGAGTACAGTGAAAACAGCTGAAAAGGTGTGGCGGTTATGCTGATTACACACCTGGAAAATAACAGTAACAGAGATACCGGCAAGCACATGTACTGTACAGTTACTGTTTGTGTGCCATCTTTGTTTTCCTAGTCTCTATTTGTTTAGTTTTCCTGTCAGCTCATAACCTTTGTGTCACCGTGCGCTGTGTTTGTGAACGGCTCGATTTCAATTCTGTGCAAGCTCAAAGGGAAAACACATTAATGCATGACAGCACTAATCTGTGACATAAGTTTGCCTCCTACTTGAAAAGCTACATACAAGCAACCTTAAAACCTCTTTTGACTGGTTTTATCAAAGAGATTTTGTTTGATCAAAAGAGCAGGATTCCATTAATCAATTTGTTGCTTATCATTATAGTGAAACCTCTCTACCTTCACTGAGGTTGTTTTCTAGACCTCACTGACCTCCCCACAGATGCCAGAGGATAGGAAGGTAGTCGTTTCCTCAGAGAATTTATAACATATCACAACTGATGGACAGCGAGGTCAGTTCTCTCTTTTTGCCTATCAGTTGAGCTCTGATTCTAAATCAAACTGTGATGGCTCTGTCACCACCCAACAACATTGTTGTGCTGTGACAATGAATGCATCAGCTGACAAGGACAACACTGCCCTGATGACAGATGTCGAGTACACATATGTCACAGTGTTATTACAGCAAACTGTTTGGTTTGAGCGATCCAACACTGAGAGTCTCCATGCAGGTGTGAGCTGAAAATACTGCATGTGTGTGTGTGTGTGTGCGTGTGCGTGTTGCCCGCATGTGTTAACATGTGACTTTGTCTTTGTGTCCAGATCTGTACTTGAACATGACTACTACAGCCAAAGAGAAAGACAGGGATGAAGGTCCAAAAAGCTTCAAACAAGAAAACTGTTTCGCAAAAGAAGAAATATAACTTTTACTTAGTTATATGTCGGAGTCTAACCAGTAAAATGTCACTCCTCTGAGGAGTCATGCAGCACATGGATCTACAGTATTCTAAGGTTACAGAGGGTAAGAGGTGTCCGTCTCCCCGGCTCACCTCCAATTCCTGGCCCAGAGAGAGGGGAGCAAGAGCAGGACAACTGCATAAGTATACTGCCGTCACATAAAGACTGCAGAAGTGTAGTTCTGGGAGGAATGGTGGTATGAGGATTTTAAGCCGCATTCCAAAACAGTCTCAATGCTGCGTAAAATATAAATAAAAGCAGAATAGATTGCAAACCCTTTTCAACCAATACTGGAGCGAATACAGTATAAACACATAAAAGTTCAAACTTCTAAATTTATAAAACCAATATGTATGTATGTGTATGTGTGTGTATATATATATACTGTATATATAATTTGATGCAGCATTTTTCAAAACAGTTGGGACAAGGGAAACAAAACACCAAGGACACTGGACAAACGCCAGTTTGGAAAATTTCAGGTAAACAGGTTAATTAGTAACATGTAAAAGTGATAGTATGATGGCAAATGGTCAGAACAACATTTTTCAACTGCACATTTGCAAGGAATTTCAACATCTAAAATCTATAATATCATCAAAAGATTCAAATAATCCAGAGAAATCTCACTTAAGGAGCAAGGCTAAATAACTACACTGACTGCCTATGACCTGAGAGTGTGTGCTGTGGGCAGACAGGTCCACATTTCAAAGACACTCATAATTTGTTACAATTTGGGACTGCAAGTGTTTGAAGTTGCCCAAGTTATATAGACTTTCAAGATCCAAAAGGCCAAATTAAAAGAACAGTTCTACATTCAGGATCTACATTTTGGTGAAAATCCTACCAGGGCCTCTAAATTTGGCTAAACTGACTAAAACTTGTTATATCTTGTTTGTTTAAACGTCACACAAGGAGAAACAAAAAGGTTTTCTAATTAAATGTGTGCAGCCACAAAAGTGGTATCTGCAATCTGATCTGGCTTTCTGCAAGAAAGCAAGTAAACAGGTATTCCAAAATAAAGTATACCTCTAATCCTCATCACCAGCTACATGCCATCACAAGGGGTGCCATAGCAAGTGTGTGCTGCAAATACGCTGAACACATTATTTCTTTGTCTAACATGTGAAAGCCAGTTTATGGCATTGACACAAAACTTTGTTTGAGTAATGTGATATTACATAATATGGGTGTATGCCCAGACATAATGCATGCAGTGAAAAACAGGATTTAAGTGACCGCAGGTGCAGTGCAGCCTCTTTACAGAACGTGAACACTTTATCAGTTATAAAGTGTTGACCATGACTGAGCCAAACCTTTATAATTGGATTGAACTGGCTCTTTATCATCCACACAGGGACATTTGCCTTACTTTTTTTTGTTTTTAATCTAACCCAAATGCAAATTCTAATCAGAACCTTATATATATATATATATATATATATGTATGCACAGATGCACGCAAGACTCCTGTGTCACCTTGGGTTCTTATGGCTTAAATGAGGATTTTCTTAATGATATGAAAGCATAAAATCTAATAATGCCGTAGCACTTAAAAATGTGTGATATACTGAAAATTAATTCTGGGTACCATGTCAGCTTGCTAAAAGTGAAAACTTGAACTTGATTTTGCAATAATCCAATGTATCTCCACTGCATTAATGTGTGTGTATGTAGTGTGTATGTGATTGCAGACAGTGAGCAAACAAGTGGAACAACTAGCAAAGGGCAAAGTCTGCATGCAGACAACTTCAAAAGCCACTCTATCTAATCTACAACTTTACCATGGTACAAAACTACACACACAGTGGGTACACACAGCCTGCCTACAGAATACAAGAAATTATAGTCTTTTTGAAAACACTTGAATGAAATTGTCCTGAGGGCGAGCCCTTTCCTGATCCCCTCTCATCTATAAAACTGAGCCTCCTGAGTTATCTCATCATATATTTCACATATATTTATAGTGCCATAAAACCTTTCTCTCTTATCTTTGGAATACTGTAAAGGACTTACATGTTTCAGGCCTCAGAAGGGAGTTTAACATACAAACAACAAAACTTTCCCATCTTATCTGCGCTCTACTGAAGAGCATCACAGTGTCTTCTTATCTATGATAACCACATTAATAAAGAAATTACTGTTCTTTACATTCCAAAATAATGTGAAACACTCACTTGATGTTTTCAGAGTCTATCCACAATTGAGAAAAGTCAAATATCAGTGCTATCTTCTAGCTATCTGCTAGATAGCTATCTTCAAGTGTCTGTGTATGATATGCTGATATGATATGATATGATATGATATGATATGATATGATATGATATGATATGATATGATATATGATAACTACAAAATACATTTATCCACATGTTCAGTCTATTCATTCATCTCCCTTTACTCATCCAACCTTTGATCAGTTTTAGGCAGCAATGTTTGTAGCTCTGGAGGAAGCGGGAACAAATCACTGATAATAATAATAGCTGATACTAATTTATCTTAATCACTCCAGTCAGTGACTGGTTGCGCTTTCAGCTCATGAATTACTCTTATCATTTGATTATATTACATAACAACTCTTGGTTCTGCTCACCTCCATCCACAGCCAGGCCATGTGCAGGCGAAGGGCTTCTCCCCGGTGTGCCTCCTCAGATGGGCTTTAAGGTGGCTGCTCTTGGTATACATCTTATTACAGCCGGGAAAAGAGCACTTGTGCATTTTAATAAGGTCTGCTACTGCACTCTTCTGGTACCTCTGATTTCCAGCGAGGACCCCTGAAGCTGAACCTCCATCAAACCCGCCCTCCCCAAGCCCAGTGGGTTTTGCAGCAATGGGCACCGGTGCAATCCGGACAAATTTGGATGAAGCAGCACTTATGTTTTTCCTTGAGCCAGTAATGTTTGCTGGGGAAATCAGCTGAGGCACTAAGGCAAAGGTCTGCCCCTGGATGTTGACCAGGAGTTGGGCGATTTTGATATCTGACGGGGCCTGACTTGGCTGGGATTCGGTTTTCTGAGTTTGGGTTTGCTGGGTGACAGCATCTGATATGACACTAGGGTTGGGTTCTTGTTTGATCTGTATGGGCTGGATTTGGAGGATGACAGGCACGCTGGAGGCAGCACTGGAACCTGCTGATGAAGCTGGCGGTGAACCACAGTCCTCCTGTTTGATCCCATCATCTCCACTACTAGTAGAACTGGAACCAGTTCTACACCGAGCATACACTGCTGCCGGTGAGCTGTCCCTATCAGGTGTACATGGGATATGTTTGGTCTCTGTGTAGTAGGTGAGTGGAGAATGAGTCACACTCTGATCTGAGCTCTGTGACACTGACACAAGTTCTCCTGCTAATGTCCTTGAAATTTCTGTCTCAGCATCCTCTGATGTTGTTGACATCCCCTCATCACTCCCCTCCTCTTCTTTCTCCATTACTGCCACCATGTTCTCCTCCAGGAACTCCTCAATCTCCTCCAGGGTAGGCTGAAAAAGGAGCGCTGCAGGATCCTGCAGCTCATCCAGGAAGACAGGGAACTCATAGCAGTCCTCTTTGGCTTGCTGCGGGACAATACTCAGCCGATGCTCCCTCTTGGACTCCCAGGCTAGACCCATGGGCAGAAGAGGGGCAGATGAGGAGGAAGAAGACAGTGGGGAGGTTAGGGATTGAGAGGAAGAGAAAGGTGAAGAATGAGAGCTACTACTGCCATTAGAGCTTAAAGAGGTTGTGTGGGAGGCTTGTGAGAGGAGGAGGTCCAGTAAGCTGTCCTGACTCTCTGCTCCTGAGGAGCTACAGCTCCCACTGCTCCTGCTGCTCCTGCTTTCGTAGCTGGAGTCAAGAGCGCGTTGCAATGTCGGTGACGAGGACTCTGGACTGGAGCAGACAGAGGAACAAGGACTGGAGGAGTCGCTGAGGTCATCCTCAGAGAGATGAGGGTTGGAGGAGATTGTCACCCCTTGGTAGCGATGATGGTGATGATTGTAGATGCATGTTTCAGTTACCATGACGCCTGGTGACACGCCACCATTGGCGTGATGACAGAGGCAGTTGTAGTCAGACCCCGGGGAACCGGTATAATACAGGAAGGTCTCTTCACCAAGTGTCAAGTGATCCACCATTCCTGTGCGGATGAATGGCAGCTGGACTCCGAAGATCAAGCTGTTCTGCTGGAGATCGGACAAATGAAAACTTCTTTCTTCTTCCTGTGCAAGAAAAATGAGTTCATCATTTATGACATGATGGAAAAATGTCTTTTAATTCTATAAAATAAAAGTTGGGGCTGGGCAGCATATCCATAATATATTGATAGTGTGATATGAGACTAGACATAATTTTAGATTTTTGAATGTCGTCATATCATAATGTGGCATAAGTATTTTTTTCCTGGAATCCTGAACTTACCAGGCATCTTACAAGTCATCACATCCACATTATTGATGCGTATCAAAAATCTCTTTGTGTTTTGAAAGCACCCCTAAAATTTTGTCAAAATATGAATATTGAACTATCTGGTCAAAAATAATGCAATATTTGATTTTGCCCACATCACTAAATCCTAATAGCAGCAAAACTTTCATTGCTTGTATAAAAAGAGATAATGATCATCTAACGGCACCCACTTTGGCTGTGCTTGATTTTAATTAAATTTTAATTAAATCTAACTTAGTAGTTAACAGATTTGTGCAGAACAAAAACAGCATGACAACACAGTATCTGTCTCTGTGAGCCCTCGATGTTAATGTTTTACATGCCTCAAATATCAAGAGTTTGCCTCAAGTTTGTTTAAAACAGCAGACTGACTAAAAATTATTGTATTATGATTTTGTCTCTACCTGCTGCTTCTTCAAGAGGTCTCCAGCTGATGGCACTTCAAAAGGAGAGTCAACCACGTGTGAAGGAAGTGCAATTTGAAGACTGTGACTGTGTGTGTGTGTGTGTGTGTGTAGCCCCTGCAGCTGCTGGTTAAGACTTCACGCTGACCATGTGGAATCAGGGGTTCCCATTTCTCACCATGTCTAACATTATAGCCACATGGTTCTGCTGTCATGCAATGGTGTGATTCTTTTCATGTCCTTATATCTTAGTAAAACTACTGAAATGATACATAAAGTTCAGAAATATAGGGCCTAGTGATCTACCCTCAGTAATGATAATAAAGCTACAAATGACTAGAAACTTTCTGCAGGATACCAAGGCACACAGTTACAACATAAATTTATTTTACCACAGCAGTTCAGCTGAAGACCAGCAGATTTCAATGGGATGATGAGTGAAGGATTTTGAGTCTATTTTTATCCACCAAACAGCCAGCAAACAATGCACCACGTCTGCATTTACATGGATTAAAATTGCAAGGCATTATCGAATGGCCTTAAATGCAACGAGTGGCTTATGACGACTGAACATGACGTTGAAATCCCCTTAAAAACCTTAAAAGGTTACATGTGTATTGCACGAGACTGAAAACAAAATGATTGTGCGCCCTCTTCTGTGAAGCTAAAAAGCAGCCTGGGGACGTCCTCAAATTCCAGGTGGTCACCACAAAATTACTTTGATTTATTATATCATCAGCCTTACTTCATTGCCTCTGAGTGAACAATCGCGGATAGGCTACAGGACGTTAAAGGCGATTGTTCTGAGGATGTCCCACTGCTGTTGTTTTTTCAGCTGGTTATGTAATTAGTAATCTAAACTCAAAATTCGACTCAGATAGGGTAGCTTATGTGATAACATCATATGACATCAAGCGGCTGGGTCTACTGTTGCTGTGCCAAGGCGATACCTCATGGAAAAAAGTTTGGGGAAGAGAGTTAGGAACATCTTCTGGGCCAAGTCTTAAGTCATTTGCCCTATAGTAACCCTGCCGCTGTGAAACATCAAAAAGGCTTTGACAGCACGATGCTCCTGGTCTTCACCACGCTGAATGGTCACTTATGGATGTTAGCTCAGGGTTTATGGCATGTTTAACATGTTAATTGTGACAGCTAATCAGATCACAGAAAAAAAAAAAGTTTGACGTGACAGAAATATGAACTCACTAGATTCACCAGATTTTAAACAGATTTTTTTTTTCTGTGGGGGGGTCGCAGCATAATGCATAAGGCACGTAGTGCTATAAAGTCACCTATGTAGGGGGCTACACCAAATTCCTCGACTCACTCCGCAGAACCATGCTTCGCACTGTACTCCACAATGAGCGACAGAAAAAATAAAGGTCTAAACACCACAAACATTTTTCCGTCTACTACAACTACTACTACTACTTAAATCACACAGGCATCCCTAATTCTCACGCACTCACCTGTTAATGCAAGGAATCCAAAATTCCGCTCTTTTGCGCTGAGCGCTCTTTCCTTCAAAGTAGCTGTCAGTGCGTAATAGTGCGTAATGGCAATGTAACTCCACGACACGGTCTTTGCATAGCTGTACGCCTCCACACACTCTCTCTCTCTCACACACACACTCACGCGCGCGCACACACACTATCACTCTCTCTCTCTCCAGAGGGCTGGTGGTTCGCTTAGCCGTCACATGATCAGAGCTGGGTATGTTATACCAGTCAAATTAGGGGGGTCGGCTCATGAAGGCTCGCCTGCTCGGCGCGCCGCAATTGGCTGTCGGTATAGAGAGGCCGGCCTCAGGGTTTGGCGTCAATGGAGGGAGGGAGGGAGTGTGTGTGTGTGTGTGTGTGTTTAAAACCAGATCAATAACTATATGGGACTTGCACTTTTTAGACTGAGTCGTTTACTCTTTATTTAAATGTTACACGTATAATAATTCCTTTAGGATTTTCCGTGTGTTCTGTATGTTTTGACTCATTATGATAATATTTCCGTAATTTTCTTTTAACAGGGTTTACGACAGTTTTCCGATATTGAATCACAATATTACTACAGAAACTTTTGAGACTTAAATGTTGATGATAGTTTCTACCGATTTGTATACATTGTGGCATTTAAAGGAAACACAACAACAATGTCTCTTTCAAGAACCTGAGACCGGGTTACTCAAAATAATCCACAGACCCTGCTATGAGCAGTTTCTTTCTGTCAAATTTAACTTATACCTTATATCTATATCTCTTGGATGATAGGCTTGTGACATGGCAGGATGTAAACATTAATGGTGTCTTCCTAAACTGTGAAACTAAGCCTTTCATCCATGGCTTTCTTCACTACAACTGCTTGTAATAAAGTCTGTGGATTACTTTGATTAATTCAGTCAAGATTTCTGGAAAAGAGACATTGTTATTGAGTTTTTCAATTCTATTTTATAGGATCTTTGAGCACCACAAGTGAAGTGTCATCTAGTTTTATCATATTCCAGAGAAGGCAGACATCTGTTCAGCCAATATCTCCAAAACTCTGCAACTCACGCTAAAACAATCAAGATGGACAAACAGCACTGCAGGTAAGAGGAGAGAACTGGCCCTTCAAGCTGCTAAGATACCTGCCAAGTCATTTTTGTTTTATTTATGTATTGCCAAGTAATTACAAAAGCTGTCTCATGAAAGTTTTAATATAGTGCAGGTGTAGACCAGACTCTTTAAGACCCAACATTCTCCATGAACAAGCACATGGCGACAGTGGTAAAACAAGAAAAACTGCCTTGTAACAGGATAATATTACTGGAGAAAAAAAAAACAGGGGCGTAAATATCAGCACTTTAGTTGATAACAGTCCTCTCTGCTGCCTAGAAAGCACACTGAGCTTTTTGACTGTTACACATGAGCATGTCTGATGCGGAGGCTGAGCTGGTGACTCGGTGAATGAGGGAGCCATTGAGTAGGTAAGTACGTGTGTTTACATGCTTCCTAATAACATCAGTAATAGAAGTTTTGCTTTCACTCCAGCTGTGCAGACCTCATATAAACAGCTCCACTGGGCTGAAGTAACTTTACTGGCTCCAACCTAATTTGATTTGACTGTGTGGGTTAGATTACCCTTCAGTGTGTTTGGATAAATGATCCACTTTCATCCTACTTGTAAACATTAGGAGTGTTTCAGTGTGTACTTGTATACTGTAGAGAGTTGGTGGCTATTATGCTGTGTAAAAGGATACACAATGTCACACTGAGGAGGTCTGTAGCAAAGTACTCCCACTGAATTCAACTGATGCTACTCATACTACTGATGACTATCGCTGCCACTAGTGTTACCATTACTGATAGTGCTGCTGTTGATAATTACAATACTACTACAAGGCCTACAATAGGCCCTGTTAAGACTACTGAGACCACTGACTGTATTTAAATATGGAAAACATGACAGCCCCTCAAAAACTGAAGCCAAAACACCTCAATCACCACCCTGGCAGCAGGCCCCAGTACTGTACTCTATACAGGTAATGATCAAAATCAATACTGAAACCTCTATTAACCTGTGCAGAATGTCTTCTGTGAAAAAAGCCCATTCTAGTTTGATCTCTACCACTGCAAATCCATGGAGTAAAAACCTAACTTGATTTATATTGTCATTAAATTTTCAGTTGAGATGTTTTGGGTTTTTTTTCCTATTTTTATCTCAGTACTTTTGCTTTTCCTCACAAATGAAATAGCTTGAAGAGAAGCAGGGCACCTGCTGTTCACTGCATCCTGTCAACACTTCTCTGATTCCTCACAGAGATCACATCTTTGCTCATATGAATAGTCAGCTTGTTGAATAAATTAGGAAGTCTTGGTATCTTGGTAATCTCTACAGGAGAAATCTGTGTAGCCAATTTTAGGTCCAGATATATACATTTTTAAGTCTAATTTGATGTTATTTTTGAGGAAATACAGGGCTTAGAGTCATTACTCACTAACAAAGTCTCATGAAGCCCACAGAGGTTCTTTTCTCTGTCCCACAAACTAATTGCTTTCGGCTGCTCTATTCAAACTCACAAACACCTACACATATGCGTATTATGTAAGCCCCAGATGGACCTAATGAATCAAATTGATTTATTTCCTATGGTAATGCTTGCAACATGCCAATAGTGAAATGGGGAAAATGTGTGCTTCATGGTTGCATTTTTGTCAAGGTTATAACTATTACAGATGATACATTGAACAAAGTTGGCACTCTCACCAATAAATGCTGGAAGGGAGATAAATACTTTCTGGGCAGTCTAAGCTTCTGAGTTTCAAAGTTGGTTATCAAGAACATGGAGCCTAAAATGGAAAAAAAGATATACATAAAATTGTGAAATGTGAATATGTGAAATCATATTGGCAGCTGGCTCTTTGTTTTGTTCCCTTGTTGGAGGTTTATTTACCCCTTCCAAACTGTTTGTAACCTTGGGTAGATGTTCAAGCTGTAGCTGGCTTTAGCCTTACCAGCTGACGCAGACCCCTGCAGCTTTAAAGCCTGCCATATAAACAGGAAGCTACGACAGTTCACTGGGCGATTGGAGGAAGCCTGTGGCTACATTTTCACTACCAACAACACAACAGTTTTTCATGCATTGACGGTTGTGAAATGATAAGATCTGTGACACAGCAGTGGGAAAAACACTGATCAAACTGTGACCCGTTATGGTCACCTCTGAGATGTTAAAAATATGCGTGTTTCCAAGAAAAGTATTTTTGATAGGAGATTACATTTATTACGGGACACTTCACCCTTCGCCTAAAGTTGTTGTTTTTCCCAAGTAACCAACAAACACGCACATTTATTTTCAGACACTCTCCTGAGACACTCACAGTACCAACAGCAACGTAAAGAAAAAAAACTTAACTGCTTGTTGGGAACAAAGATTTCCTCTGAGAATTACACAAGTTTTTATTAAAGCAAATCCCCCACCACCCCACCCCCAACCAATCACTACCACCAACACAAACACTTGTACAAATACCCTTCTTGTCTCTAATGCACTTCTTAGACAGCTTAGGTGGCTTTTAGTCACACTAGCAAGTCTCATCCTATTTGATGGATTAAGTGTCTTTGCCTTTTGCCTGCATACAGACTCACATTTGAGGAAATAGAATTCAGAGCCACAGTTCAGCAAATGACCTTTTTAAACTCTTACTTTGTATACTTTTGTACTTTTGCAAACTGATCTTGAATTTTATGTTAACATAATACTGTCTGTGTGGGGATTTACACATGAGCCGGGGTCTGCTCCGAGGTTTCTGCCTTCTAAAAGGCAGCTTTTCCTCGCCACTGTCGCCAAGTGCTTGCTCAAGGGGGAATGTTGGGTTCCTTATATTACAATTTAATTAAAGAGTTTGGTCTAGACCTGCTCTAATTGGAAAGTGTCATGAGATAACTTTTGTTGTGAATTGGCGCTATATAAATAAACTGAATTGAATTGAAGCAAGTTTGCTAACTTTAAACCACAGCCTAACATGAGACTGATTTTAGCTTAACACACATATATCTTTAGCGGCATACAGTAGCTGCTGTCAAGAAATTGCACTGCAAAATTGTCAAAGATATCAATCTATCTATTTTCTGCTGCTTTTCAGTGCTAACCACTGCACCACCGTGCTGCCCCGTCTTTGGGTCATTTATAAACTAATTTAATTTTGGTGGCACTTCGTTTTGTAGCGGTATTTTACTTTAAAGTCTACGGTGAGTGGGAAGAAGAGGCGGTGACGTGTTTCAAACGAAAGCTCCTAGATGCTTCGATCCAATGTATGCCACTGGAGCATAATCCTGACTGCATATGAAGGCATACTTGAACAAACAACTAAGAAGATTTAACATTTTTTCTTTCGAAACATTAACAAACCCCTTCTCAAAACTCTTTAATGTTAAACAATGAGTCATTATCAGTCTTTTAGCTGACTCAAAACCCCACTGAACACTTTTTTTTTTTTACCACAACATCAGTTGCTTCTGTCCTGGGTTGAATACACAGATAATGTAACACTGAAAGTGAGTGTTACAGTAATACGTGACTCTTGGTGCGAGATGGCAGTCAGTGTGGAGTGAAGCAACACAGCACTTGGGTCAGAAGCGAGTCCAGGTATTTTTCAAGGTTAAAGAGTGAGAGAGAATGTGAGCGAGACAGGTTAATGCTCCATGACCCCAGACACAATGACGCACATGATCTGTCACAGAGTCCACTGTTACACACCACATTCGTTTAGACATGACCGCTTCTGTTCTGTTACTCTTAAAGACAGAGAAAGACAAAACAGAAGTGATTCTGACCTAAATTACCCAGAGTCCATACATCCTGCACTTGTTTGCTCTGCTTCATTTTCATTTGTTTAACCTATAAAAACATGACCAGGCCAGGGTTCATCACCTGCCTTTCAAGGTCATTTACCAATTCTGTCGTCAACACACATCAGGAGTCAAGGTCTTACTGGTGAATACCTTCCTGCTTACTCTTACACACATATTTTTGATAATATATTTATATATATATTTATATATATATTATGGCATGCCGTAGTATATATATATATATTATGTATTTATTTTTACACCTCTTCACTTGTCTTTCATCATGTCCAGTGGAATTCTGCCCCATCGTATTTTGTAAATCTTGGATAACATGCGGCCAATAATGTAGCATTCATTTAGATAGATAAAAAGATGACTTTATTCATCCCCAAGGGGAAATTAAGTAATGAAAGTATAATTTAAAACTCGATTTGAAGGTATTATAATCAATACGTCTGAATTAATGGTGGATCAGTCTATAACTATGTGCATGCGGGGATCTCTCATTGTTGATGAACCCCATAATTATCTTCTATCTCTGCAGTTGCCCTCAGTTGCTGTCAGCTCCATAAACATTTTTTTACAATTTTTGCCCTTTGCATGGTTTCATAAAATGAGGTGTGTTATTATGTTTAACCTTAGTAAAGTGCTGGTAGGCAGGTTTTGTTACCTTTGTTACCATGAAAAGGCAGACAGATAACATTAGCAGCTAGCTGGTGAACACAGTGGAGCATTGAGCACCTAATGAGCCAAATATTTGTTCTCAGGAGTTGATGGAGACCAAAACAGAGCTAAATGTTGAGAGAATATTGGAGATTTACCAACACACAACTCCAAATTAATGCTAGTGTTGCTCTGGAACTGCCAAATTTGTAAAAAGGCAACTGTTTCCTAACCAAAACAAAATCATGGCAATGTTTATAACTTGTTTTCACTTGCCCCAAGTGGTCCAAAAAACAGTTAATGCAGGTTTTAGTTTACATGTCATCACTGAAATACTTAAACTCCTCTCACACAGAACTGTTTCACTCTAACAGTTATAATCCTCAAAATTATAGTCTTGTTAATTTGGTAACATGTGGTTACTGGTGCAAATGGCAGATGTGTTTTACTAATTGAGGTTCCAGATAATAATATAGGACTCACTGTGTCATGCTGTTTTAAACTTTAGGGACGGCACTTTTTAAAACCATGACATTTTGCTGCTGGGATCTACACTGTCATCACCACCATTGTTTTCCAAAACTCCTCAAGTTCCAGATACTGCTGTTTCTCCAGGACAAAGGTTGTACTGTTTAGCGTTGCTGTCATGGCTACTGCCATGCTCCGCAGAGAATATTATGCCTCCAAGTCTTGGATCTGTAGTCCTAATCCAAACCTTGTACAGACACAGAGAACAAAGCTTTGCCTTTATTCAAACCCCAAAAGAGGGTTATAACATATCCCCTTCCTCCTCTTTCTGCTCTGATCAAAAATGGCTTGTACATGATGCTGGCCAACTTATTTAATGGCTTTAAGTTATGTCTCTGTTTATTCATAGATTCCACTGATGGGAAGAGACAGACGGATTATGTGATGGAGAAGGAAAGTATTGTCAAACGATTTTTGAACTAGACTTCCTGTTCATGTTGAGATAATCACTTGTGAGTTGGTTTAAGGTAGTTGACTGATATGACTAAAGTTGAACAATATCATCAAAGTATGCTGTCAACGCAACTGTAGCTGCACTGGTGGCAGAACATACCAGTAATTTAGTTTAGTGCATGATTTTCAAACTACCAGCTCGCATTTCTGTAAAGTGAATACATTTTTTAGCAAGAATGTGCAGTGGGGGGCTGAATTTGTTTGAATTTGTTTGTGTCATACCACAAACTGTTATTCGGTGCATCCTCTTCAGTATTAACGTATGTGATTAAAATGTGGACAATTAAAGGAATAGTCCCACGTTTTAAGATCTTTATAATCAGTCGAGACTGGAAGCAGAAGGAAAAAACAGTGACTAAATCCAGTTACCAGCACCTTTGAAGCTTGCTCTTTACCATGTCACAGGTTGGTTTAAACTGTATAAAAAGCCTAACATACAAACAAGTTGATATTGTCCAAAGGGATTACGGGACTATTTGATGTGTGGGTGTGGTGATTTCCTCTTTTCTTTTCTGTTTTTTTTTTCTTTTTACTGAATTATACAATGAGATAAAATGTGTTGATAACAATGTTATGTTGTTTTTGGTAGGTGGTAGACCAGTATACATCATGATTTAGACAGGCTAACTGTTTCCTCTTGCTTGTCTTGTCTTTATGTCAAGCTAAGCTAACTGGCTGTAGCTCATATTCAACATACTGATTTTGAATAAGATAAAAACAGAACTTTATTTATGCTGAGGAAACATGTTGTGTAGCAATTATAGTAGAAAGCAGGAAAGAGTGCAAAAATAGAATATATCGACAAAATTGTAAAAGTACAAAATCATCAATTAGCAGATCCACAACATACACAATGCCAAAGCTATGAACATAGCTTGCATATACATATCTCATGCTGAGATATGTATAGACAACATCAAATGTCAGGTATGCGTATATGATTAAGAAAAAAAATTGTAGGACCTTAAGCTATTCCTTTAAAAGGATTCAACTCAGTCCCTCAAGAGAGACATGACATGGTTTTACACAACGTATGATTGTGCCCACTTTGGCCATGTTTCCCTTTGGTTTATAACTCCGTCCACGGCGCCTCTCAGCTGTGACAGCATAACAACAACAAAAAGCTGTTTTATAAAGCAGCTCTGGGGTGAGGTAAGTGTAAAAACAGAAAGGCTATATTGTTGTCATTGGTAATACTACTGGTGCTTTTATTGACTCTTTTAAAATTCAACATGATTACGTCTTTGTAATTATTTATTCATCATTAATCAGAATCTGTCACTTTCACCAAGCACAGTTGTAACTGATCACATAGCCTTGCTGAGCTACATTTGATTCCAGTTTATGTTTGAGAAAACCACTTTGGAATATGCACAAAACCCTCAATGGCCTTTGTTTGAGACCACTGGTTAAAGCAATTTTCTTGAAAACGTACAATCTTACAGCAGCCTGTCCAAATCTAGTAGCCCTAAAGAAGTGCAAACCTCAAGTGTGCCTCCCTTTTCTTCGTTTTTTTCCGAGCTTGAAGGACTCATTTATATTTGCCCAAAGTTTCCCTGAGCTAAGCCTCTCTGACCTATTACCCAAAGTCCCACAAAACCAGGTTTGTTCAAGTCCCTTTAAAAAACACGTTTTTGCCAGATGTTGTTCCTTGTTTCTTTCCACATACTCATAAAAAATTAGGTTGAGAAAGAAAAAAAAAAAACGAATGTCGTAATGACATCAGGACCTGCTTGTTGTTGTCAAGAGCTGCAGGAGGGCAATGTGCTAGTGGGTATATGAAAATGAAATCAGCTTGGGTGAGTGCACCTACATGAAAGACAGATCAGTCTTTCTGTCATCTCATTCCACCATGTTTAAAGTCTCTACAATGCGGTCATTCACTGTCTGAGCTGCCTCTGACTCTTTCTGAACGAGCTCTCCTCCTGTCTCCTTGGCTCCTGCCTGCTTCACAACACCTCCTTTAGTAGCATGTTTACATCGAGGCAGAGTACTCTTTAAGTAATTATGTTTAATAGGCCATCACAGTGTGTCCAGCTCCAACTGTTCACTGGCAGAGATCTGCTGAGTCATTTTTCTTCCCCTTTGCTAGTGTCTACACAACAACATACTTAAATAATAATAAGCAGCCTGTTTGATAGACAAACAGAAATGATGTATTGCTCACCATTTTCCATTAGACTTCACCTTCTAAAGCTATAGCCAGCCACATAAATGCCAAGCAGCACACGCTGTATGCCACACTGAGTAACCTTCCTGTACCACAAGCACAAACACCCACCTACCTCAAAGATAAAAAAAAAAACGTAAGCATTTGATGCCTAGCCATGGCTTTAAATGGTGTGTGATATTCATTTTTGTATTGCTTCCGAATGGGTAACTATTGAATAGTTATTAATAGCAATTTTCAACAATTCGAGAATGTTCCATGCTACAGAAGACTGCAAACTTGAACATCACACATCAACAACGAGGAAGCAGCTAATGTATGAAAGCAGATGAAGAGGGAGAGAGAAAAATCTCTTTACGGGTCCTTTCTGTCGCACTGACATTTGAGATGTGCATGATTTGATGTCTGGGCCCACCAACCAATCACAACACCAAGCACTGTCTACTGATGCAAGCTGCTTTAGCAAAATTAGCCAAACAAGTGTTAGAAAGAAGTATGGCATTTCCTACTCAAGATTAAAAATACATTTTATCACTGCAGCAACTTAGATCACCCTGCTGTGTTCTCTTGTGATGGTTCAGACAAAAGTATGTGGACACTTCATCTTGGTGGACTGGCATAAGATATTTTTGACTTCTAATAATGTGCTTCCAATTTTGTGGTAACAGTTTCAGCAAGCACTGAAAATCATAGATAGGAAACTTAATAATAACTTAATAACTGCAATATAGTTAAAAGGTATTATCTTTTTGTCATTTGAAAATGAGATCCTCTTGGCCAATATGTAGATAGATAGATTTCTTTATTGTCATTTTTATGTTTCACATGCCACCAGTTGATAGATGTACTTCATATAAAATATAATAAAAGCAATAAATCAAATAAATACGAGCACTAACAAATAAGGTGAGATTGTGAGGCTAAAAGAGAATAATGAGTATGAATAAAGTGCCCATAAAAACAGTTCCATGTTCACATATTCTGATTTACCAGTCTAATTGCTGTGACTTACAATTGATTCTTTTCCTCTGTAACCTGCCCATCAGTGGTGGCCTGACTTAGCTGTATTTGGTAAAATATAGGGAATGTATCCCTACTAAATATATAATGAACAAATATGAACAACAGCCAGAAGAGGTGCTAAATGAAGGAAAGAAAGAGCCTGCTCAAATTATCCAGAATTGGTGAAAAGAGGTGGACCTCCCATCACTAGGGTGAACTGGAAGACATACAGTAAACCTGATCACCCACCATCAGCCTTGCAAAAACAGTGGGGGATGTCCCAACATCCATAGATATGGAATTAAATGCCATATCATGTATTATTCAGCACTGTATTTACTCATCCTTCTCTCTCTCCTTGCCTGACTGGCCTCTCACTTACTCAACTGATTAAATAATGTTGAGAAATTAGTAGCTTTTGACCTGACTAGTCCCTAATGAGACCTAAATAACCCATAACATCCAGGAAGTGGAGAATGTTTACAGCTAATGACGTAACAGATTATCTTCCCTATTTTAAATTCATTTCAACTGCATTACACCTTATATCAGTGCTGCTGGTACAGACAAGATAAAGTCACTGCTTTTTTAAGAAAATGTAATATTTGGAAGTTACACACATTTTTCACATATGCAGTTTCAGACTTGGTGCAACATTTATACTTGTATCATAACTTTCCTTTGGGTGCTGTATTTATTTTCAACACAAGATGGAAGCAGATACAAGGGACAGAGATGAATCAACGAGTGCTGTGAGTCAGTTATGAGGCAAACATTATTTATTAAAGTGCTTTAATCTGTTTACTGAATCAACCATTTAAAGCCAGAACTCATTTTCATGGGAGGAGACCCAGCGCTGTGTAGTGTTGTAGAAGGAATCACTACCAAGAATACTGTCACAGAATCAACTTGCAACTTGAAATCATCCTCCTGCAGACAAACAACAGCCTACAATAATCAGATTGTGTTGTTTCATGTTTGGTATTATTGTAATGCAGTTCAACAACTTCAGGAGATATGAGTAAACACAAATGTAGTCAAGCCTCATATCAAAACACAACGACATATTTGTCAAAACAGTTAAGGGTTTCTAGTTCAAACTTCTACATTCTTCTTATTTGGACATTCATAAAAACATACAATATAGATTTATTATTAGAGACACAAATGTAAACGACGTTGGTACCTCTACTGTAAGCAAACGAGTGGGAAACATATTTCATCATGTGACCTACTGTACTTTGCGTGCAGTGAAACCTTGTCCGTCGTTTCTTTTTTTTTCTTTTTTTTTTTAAACATTATGATCAGTGGGAATATACACATGTTCACACAGCCAGACGACAAAGACAAAAGACAAAAATGTCCTTGATGGTCAAAAATCCCACTACAGGCTTACGCGTCTCGGTCTGTGACCCTGGGAAGAGGCCATATCACTGCAAAATATCAAAAATACGTGTCTCTTTTTTTGACCAGTTCCAATGACAACGACCACTTGAACACTTATTTATTCTTCAACATGCAAGAACGTGACAGTTAAACTAAATATTGTACAGGTTGATAAAAAGTGAATATACTTGCACAACACATGAAACAGCGGAAGCAGAAGTGTTTACACCCCTCGCAGTTACCCCTCACCTCTCACATAAGAACACAGATGTGTGAGACATTATAGTTCTTTCTTTTTTGGGGTGCCTGAATTCATTTACTTACACTAGTGGTTCTCAAACTGGTGTTGCACAGAGCCAAAAACTGTGGAATGAAGTTGAAAATAAACAAAGAAGAGTTTGGTGATGCTGTCGTTTATTACTTGCTTCCCCTATCATGAAATAAATGGGCTGGGGGGCAGGAAATTTTTTTTTTCTTTTTTGTTGTCCTGAAGGGTGTCATGCCAGAAAAAGTTTGAGAACCACTGGTTTACAGTCAGTTACGGTTATGACAGCTGCATCAGGTCATGCGTCTGCACTGTGTGAGTTAGTATAGGAATGTACAGTAGTCATGCATAATAAAGATACCCTGCTATATAAATGATGAACACTAGGTGGCAGCATTTCCTCACTGTACACAGCTCTGGCTTGCCTGGGAATAAAATGTCAAGTCATGGCAGGGGAGTGGGAGGGACGCACAAAGGGCAGAAACTGGGAGTCAGGTATATTGCTTTTTGGAGATGTGCATTTATCTTTTATTGAGATTAATTTCTCAAAAAATATCTATACAAAGACTTATCAGACAGAGAAAGACTCAAACTAAAGACTGAGCTATAGTCATCCTCTGCGTAGCTTTCTCCAGCTCAGCCTCTCATTTTTCTTTACCTTCTGGCCTCAAACAAACAAACCTCCTCTAACCTTTGACCTTGTCCACCTCTGTCTCTTTGTCTCATAGCCTTATCTTCTATCATCTTTTTTCCTTCAGTTTCTTCCTCTCTCTCTCTCTCTCTCACACACACACACACCCTCATCTGTCTTCCCTTTACTCCCACCTTTACCTTCTTCCATCCTGCCCATCTCTTCTTTCCTTCCTTCCTCCCTCCTCCTCTCTGCAGGGCAGCCAAGAGAGACTGGCATTTCTCTAACAGCAGGAGGGGAAATCTGCACCCAGCCTCAGCCCACGCTGTGCAAAGAGAGGGTGGGTGTGTCATGGCAGAGAGACGTGTATGTGTATGTGTGTGTGTGTGTTTGGATAAGTACACATGTCTGTGGGAAGGCTTAGTGACTGGTAATAATGAACATGTGACCTGAACCTCCACACTAGAAGTGCCAACACTTGTGTGCTAACCTCTGTATGATGTCCACCTCACAAAGTCAGAGAGTCTTCATGAATGCTGTTCTTGTCACTAATGTAGCTGCTGCCATGAATCCAGGGATTTTATAGTGACACTGTGGACAATTGAGATAATCATAATAACAACAGTTTTGCAGTGTGTGCAGGGTGTACAGACAGCTATCACTGAATAACTTTGATAGTGAAAGAAACTTCAAAATGTGATGATACTTAGGCAAGTTCTGCAGATGCCAGGAGCGTCATTTCTCTTCATGCATGCATCCATAAGTCATGTGATATTTAAAAATACGCGAATAAACTGCGACTATCAGACACTGAGGGTTTTAAAGTGGCTTAATCGCCTCCATTAGCTGTACGTCACACCCACTGCTGCAGCTCCGACTGCTAACTGTGTCAAACAGTCGAACTACAGTAACTAACTTTTGCTGCTTTCAGAACACTGCCATGCACCTGTCACCTCAAGCAGTGTCATTTCCCTACAATCTCCCACTGAGCCATGCCCCACAGTTTGAAAACACCTGAACTGAACTAACTCTTGTAAAGAATTGCTATTGTTAAGAAAACTGGTACAGCCTGATAATAATTATGATTTAAATATAAACCACAAACACAAAAAATACCACAAAAGCACCTAATACATACTGGGGTATATTGCTCATCAAGTGCTCTGCTTACATCTGGGACTGGGATTTAATTTAATTTGGTGTCTTATACTTCCTGGGACTCCTGCCAAAAATGACTAGTGTCAACACTTGATAGAACAAGGACAAATGTAAAAACTTTTTCAGCGAAAACGTGTTGAGCGAGGGGAATTAAAAGAGTCAGAGGTTTGAATGCTAGTCAGTGGGGAGTAAGAGGGACAGGTCATGGTTCAGTCTCGCTGTTCTTCCACGCAGTAAATGAAAAGTAAGGCTATATACCAGAGTGAGTTAGACAGGGGAAAGCAGAGGTACAGCAGAAGGTGAATCAGGGATGAACGCCCACTGCGTTGGTGTGATGTGCCTGGTTAGCCTCACCGCTGATAAGAGAGGAAAAGGGCGAGTCACGGGTCGATCCTCCTGTTCCTTTAAGATGACTAATAGCTGGATGGGAGGTGAGAGGGGAAGATAGAGAGTCAGGGCAGAGAGGCAGAGACGAGTGGCGGTGTCGGGGTCAGATATGATGGTGTAGCTCCGGGAGCGGCGAGGAGGAGAGGGCCGGTCGCGGTTCAATTCCTCGGCTCTTCATATAAGACAGCAGCTGGTCGGGGATCTCGGCGAGGACGTCTTTAGCCAGCCGGGCCATGCTGAGGACCTGGTTGCCAGATCTGTCGATGTAGTCTCTAAATGGAACAAACTGGAAGAGGGATAAAATAAGATTTTGTAGATTTTTTTTCCTATAAATTATACATAAATGTCACAGTGAGGCTCATGTCTTTTTTTTCCTCATAATGTTAATGTTCAACAAGAGCTTTTCAGGCATTAAATAAGCACAAACACATTGCTGGCTTCATCTGACTGTTAAAGAGAAACAACTTTCATCATGTAATGATTTGTTATTATTCAGATGAGACATGACCGTCACGGTTAGAGCCACAATATTTGAGCAACATTTAGTACCTGGCACGTGAGAGGGAGTGCACTGGAAAGTAATAATATCTCAGGCTGCATCAGTGATGGAATTCAGGGCTTTAATTAATGGCCATCATGAGTATGATGGATGCTCACAGTGAAGCCCCGCATTCATTTTCTCATCAGTTTCATCTTTTATTACAGGGTGATTCATGCCGCCATAGAAGACAGAACATTTTGTTGTTACTCTTTCATGATTTCCGATTGCTCAAGTACGTATCTGTTTTAAAGACTCACCTAAGTCTAAGCCTTACTCACTGACGACGCTTTAATTTCTAGGAAATTTTCAAATGTAATTAATTTTCCAATTTTTATTTAATTCATTCCTCTTCCTGACATCAAGCCTGCATTACCCATAATACACGACGACCACCAACAGTCTGACTGGAGATTAAGAAACTCGGGGTAAGCTCACACACTTACCAGACTTCACCCAGCTCCTACTGGAGATACAAAACTTTTTCAAAGATGCAGTACACATATAAGCAGGCTCTGATGTGTATAATTTGAGTCTTCGCTTAAGAATTACAACTTTAAATTTGGCTCATTCACCGTTTATCAACGTTTGTTACCCTTTATTTCCTTTGTGCAAAAGACACGATTACGATAATTGAGTGCTATATTAATGACAGCGGCATCAAGGAGGTGGAAAGAAACCTTCATTTAATCTCTCTTTGTGGATTTGAAGTTTTGTTATTTCATGTGTTATGTTGATCTGACAACCGCAGTGAATTTAGATTTGTTATGTCTGGCATCCGTAGTTCATTTAAAATATCAAAATGTCAAAATATCCCTTTTGAACCATGATGATCTATTTATCATGCAAATGAACATGTGGATATTGCAGTTTCAGGAGAAACATTCTCAACAGTAATAACATTGTATATTTTATGGTTTTATTTTATGTATTTTGGTCTCTGCATTACAGTATTACAATTAACACATGACTGTATATCGACATAAAGTAACCAACAGTTTGTAGGAGGTACTGGACAGATGAGCACTGATTGCAGCTGTCCATCAGTTTACAGTACACACATGGGGGTCTAATGTGAGCAATAAGACTGTAATTTATAACAGGAGAAGTATAATCAATGTCCCTGTACTGAAGGTATTCATCATATTGAATCATTAACAAAGGGAAAGCATGGAAATGTAAAGTAATTGAACTTTGTTTTTTTTTTTTTTTTGCCACAAGTGTAAACATCCTGATTGAATTAGTGTCATAATGCAGTTAAGGGCAATCAAAGGAGTACTGTGGGCATGCAAATGTGATTACTGCTGTTAGTGAAACAAACTCAAGGGACGGGAATGTGAAAACATAATTGCAACATCAATCCAGCTTCAGAGTGAAAACATAAATGATCCAGTTATTAACCTGGCGTGTGGTCAAGCATCTCACAGTGATGCAAATATATTATGGTTACTCTGACTGTAGCCCATTAATATGGTGTTAATGATGAAATTAGAAGTAGATACTTCTTTTGCAATAAATAGAAACTGCCACTCTGTTTAAGTATTAAGTATCAGCAATCTTATACACTCACATGCCCCTGTTGACACTATACATTTATCATTGCAGGAGCTCATTTATCATTGTAGCCTAACCCTATCATTGCTCGGCCAGCTGACTGGCCAGTCTTCTTCATGCTGTTCAAACATTTGATAGTTGTGGGTATCAGAGGCAATTAAGCTTGAATTCTCCTATCTCTAAAACACTTCCCAAAATGACTGTTTACTGTTGGTACCTCTGCTCTTATCATGCACTGATGGGCTTACTGCTCGTTCTTCATAGAACTCACTGCTACACAATTTAAAGAAAGAATGGCTCTCCTTTGTTGAGTTTAAAAATAGAATGGACAAATGGAAGAAAGTCAGCAAGGAAATGTCTTTGCTATGTTCGACAAGTGAAAACTTTTCCAGCGTCTTTCACCATACATTTACTTCTTAGCTCGAATAAGTTCTGTTTTACTTGATCAACTTTAACTTTGAATTGAAGATGAACTCCAAGAGTCACAACAGAGGGTTTCTGTTATTAGTTAGATACAACATTTTCTTTAGGGAGATACAAATACAGATGATTTTGTTTTACTTTAAAAGACCTGCACCAGTGCAGGGTTGTGAATAATGATGAGTTTCCCCAGCACTAGAGTTATAACACAGAGAGAACTTTCCTTTTCTAGAGACAGAGCGTTAATAACATTCATTCATTATTGTCGTACAGGCAGAAGACTGTGACATGCTTCCACGAATGTAGGTTGGGTATGTTTCCCTTCGTTTTTCAACATTTTTTGTTGCAATGTGTGTTTTTTTGTTGCAAAACTTAACTATGCAGGTGGCTTTTCATAAAACAGTCATATGGGTTGTTTCGGTCAGAAATCAGGAATTCTATCAAGTCTGCTAAGTAAGTTGGACTCTGTGTGAATCATAAATAAAACAAGATGTGATAAATTGCTAAACGTTTGACAAATACCCAAATACCAGACGCCTGATTGGAACATTCCATAGGTAAACAAAGTCACAAAATTTTCCAGTGAATAGGACGTTGGAATTTTGAGCTGTGTTAACAAGTAAAACCAGGATCAGAGAGTAGATACCCACAGTAGATGGGTATATTGTACGTATATTGTAAGAAGCGACTCCGCTTGTGTGTGTGTGACTGTATGTCGTGAATGTAACCCATCCTCCTCCTGGGACATTCCTCCATGCTGTTGCTGTTGACAGAAACATGCTCAAATCTAACCTGCAAAGAATAATGATGAGTACCTGTACAATGTCTCTCTCAGCAAGACGTCCTCTGGAGGACACTCTCACTTCATCTCCGTCCAGCTCTTCCATAGCTGAAAGGAGAGAAAGCAGCAGATAGGGTATGACTCAATGCCCCTGAGGGAGAATATAAAGATGGTACAAGATGTTCCTCTGTATTTTATAATGTAATTGCTGGAATGGAGTACAACATGGGAGATAAAGAGCAGGCATTCAATGGAGAATGGTTAGAACATTTCATGCACAAAAATTATGTTTCTTAAGCAAAAATGATCAACAATTACACTACAGGTCAGAAAATCCAAATAATTTTAGCCACTCATTTGGAAAAAAACAATAGCTTAAAAGTAACTTCAGGAGCACTTTCAGAAAAGCCATTTCGACCATGGCCAGATTGTGCTCTGATGGCGATTCAGAGGTCTTCAGAAACAGCAGCTGCACAACAGTGTGCATCCCACATCACGAGTTGTTCTGGCAAAGACACAAAACACCTGGGATGTGTGGCGGTGAGCACGACGTGAGGTCAAATCGGCAGACAGACACGCAACCAGAAAATATTAGTGGACAAATACTAGAACTGACAACACAAAGTGACATGCGAGGTACTTAAAAACAATGAGGAACGTGACTCGAGATAGACTCAAGACAGAACAAATAATAACCCCCACTCATGCACAGATGCAAACACACACACGCGCACTTTGAGGTGCTATTAAACCAGTTAGACCTCGTGACCCACCCAACATGCATGGGTGCTTTCTCTCCTATTCCCAACGTTCGATTGTCTAACCAAGTGGAAAATGATGGGCCATCCAACACAATGATGAGGTGTTAAGTCGTCACGCCCTGCTGACCAGTAACAGACGGCACACACACACACAATAGTGACTGCTGAAAAGTCATTGATCTGCAGCCTGTAAGATGCCTGCATACTTGACTCCACTGACTTTCTGCAGCAGCTGTCTTAAGAAGGGGAACGGCATGCTGGTGTGAAAAAGAAGCAATTAGGATACAGCTGCTATCGTGGTTTCCTATTTGCTCACAAGAGTCTCATCAGGTCAGGGTAAAGTCAAGGCTAAAGTCGAATGCTACCTTTTACATAAAACATCACATATCGGTGTCTTTGTCAAGGTTGCTGAATTGAATTAAAATCTTTTAGATTTCAAATTTATTCAGTGCACATCGCTTCCAATAGTTGCCTTCCTGTGGTGGGCTATCAAATTCTGCTCAGCTATATACATTATTGAAATGTGCACTACGCAGAATCTGACCACCAATGATGCTTGGTACAATATTTGCATGCGCAATGCCCCATATTGTTTATGGGCCAGAAAATAGTATTGATGAGAAACATTACAATGTGGATCTTCAACTGAATTATTGACTTAATAGTAGAAATTCAAAAATTAATGATATCTACATTTCATTTCTCACTGGTCAAAATGTTAATGCCTCATATCAACATTTATTGTCTTATTATTGGAAATGGAGATATCTGTAACTTAACTGCAGTTGGTCATCTTGTATCGTTGACTTCTATTCAAATTCAAATACAATTCAGTTTTGTTGTGGTGTAATCAAGTTGATGTATCGGTAATGTAAGTTTGGCTAGTTGACATTCTGATCACTGATAGCTACAACTCACATCTCACTAGACAAAATAATCATTATTGACATCAATAATTCAGTTCTCATCTTCATTGGAGATATGAACAATTGTTCTCACATTACAGATGGTCAATAGAATTATAAAATAGAATTCTTGAGATCTAAATTTTAGTATTGTCAGAATTAAATTGCTGACTTGTTGGCTTAGAGTTGTAGATAATAAAATTGTAATTCCAGGTATCTAGAATTTTTTTTTTAGATATTGGAAATGTCATTCTAACTTGTCATAAAGTTATTTGAGGACATGAAACTATTTGTATATATTTGTATTTTATATTTGTAACGTGTCAAAAAATGTTATGAGATATCTTAAATCATCATTTTAACTTGTCAACTCATCAAGTAAAGTGATTTAAATTAATCAAACTAAAATTAGTTATTGAGTGCAACCCTTTACTTGTCAGTCATGTTTATTCATGGTAACATGAAAAATTAGAGACCTTGTACTAAAATCAAACACTCACCGTCAAACTCAGCTGGTCCAACACCCACGATAATTATGGAAAGGGGGAGTGAAGCTGCCTGCACAAGAATGACAATGAATAATCAGTTCAATTGCTTCATTAAGACACGTGGAAGCTTTGGGAGAACAACAGCACACTAAAGAGGGTTCAATAATTTTGGCATAGCAAACAGTGTCTTGCAAAGACAAATTAAATATTGACTCAAGCTTGTTCAGTTTTATATTATTTTAAACTGAAAGTTGAGGCTATGAACCTGATTGAACATATGAGGAGTCAGGGGGACATTACCTTCATCTTTCAAATCTAAGTAATAATAGGTAATAAGTTGACCACCTGGAGTGTACTGTGTATGAAGACAATAGAACAATAAAGCAAATATCTGAGGCTGAGCTACCTGCACAGGTAATAATTATCAGTAAGGAAACAACTAACAACTTTAATTTAAAATATTCTACACCTGCCTGTCAAGAGAGAAAACAACCTAATTGGATCAGACACTTTTCAAACATTTCAAACAGTCATTTGTCAGGTTGTTGGAACAACTATTGTTCTCTCCACAAAAGTGAGATCAATCACAATAACAGCAAAAATGTTTTTCGTCTCCTTGACTTGAATCTTGAAGAGAAAATCTGAGCTGTATTTTGGTATTTTGGCTTTACTTCTGAGGTACCGATTATCACAGAATGCTGAATGCTGGGACATACCAAGAAGCATCTTTCTTGACAAATAGAGCTTTTGCAAAAGACATGAGGATGGCTCAAATGGGTGAAAAAGTACAGAAAAACTCAACTGAAAAAGCATCCATATCCCTGTGTGTGTTTATATTTACCTGTGTGTGTGCGTGGATGAATATTACTGTAGTTGTGGCTTCAAAACTCATTCACACAGTCACATTGTGAGGACCCGCCTTACTTTTGGGGACAAAATGCAAGTCTCCGCAACGTAAGTCACTAAATATTACGGTGAAGATTTGCTTTAAGGTTGGGCTGAGGTTAGGGAAAAGTTAAAATGAGGGTTAGAATGAGGCAGGTAGTGTTTGTTGTTATGGTTAGGTGGTGGTTAAGCCTCCAGGAAATGAATGTAAGTCTATGTAATGTTTCCAGGAGTGATAGAAACAAGACAGACTGTGTGTGTGTGTGTGTGTGTTTACTCACATTGACCACAGCCTCTTTGGTCTGGACCATGTCAGATATCACTCCATCTGTGATCATCAACAGAACAAAGTACTGAGAGCCATCTGTAATCTCTGCTGCACAGCTGGGAAATGAGGACACACACACACACACACACATACAAACACACAAACACAACCCAAGTTAACATTCTGCCTGAGCACCTGAGTGACAAAGAAAAACAAAAAGCACACCTGCCTGTTGGTCTCATACGTTATTCCTTTGTCTACAGCTGCTCTGGACTTCAAGGTCGAATTAAGGCCTGACACTTTACTGTAACACAATTATTTATCTGACCCTTTGACCTTCACCTGCATGGCCCTGGCCAAGGCCCTCCCCTGACCAGCTCTTGTTCCCTTGTTACTCTGCATTCGATTTGTACTCGATAGTCATAACTCTGTAACTCCGTCACTCAGAGTGAGATTACATCTGTTAAAAACCGAACTGGATGCATTCTATTAGCCAAGACAGACGTTTGTCACAGCCATTGTTGTTACATGAGCTGATTACAAGCAGCACCAGGTGATAAACAACACATTACGCAGTTTTTCATGCCTATCAAGAGCAGTATGTCTATAGGCAGCAGTAAGACAGTATTGTGTATATGGTTTACTAAACTGACAAAAGACAAAAGTGCTAAACGCACACAAAACTACAGCTTTTATTTACAGCTGAAATTCTGGGCAGCCATCTTGGTTTGCGAACTCAGTGTCTGAGGACCGCTGAGTTGACGAGATAGAATTCCAACTTTGGGTGGCGTTCGATTTGTTACTTCCAGCTTCGTAAGTTGGAAAACAATTCAGAAAACGACTTACAAGTACAAATCGAATGCATTCAATAACAATTGTAGGTACAGCAGATGTGTTAAACTTTGGGTTTTCTCACATGGCAAAGTGGTGGCCATGGTGCTCAAGTAAGAGTCATAATTAGTATATGTAAAATTTAGGGAGCTGTGCCTTTTCTCACATTTATAAAACTAAAAATGCAAGTGCAAAATTGGAAGGAATCAGTAATAAAGTGTTTATCTGCTATAATGTATGTTACAAATGCAAACTAGCTTACGACAAATAGTAGTAACTAGGGATGAGCAAGTACACTGTTAAACCATCCTCAGATCAAGGTTTTTGATCTCAGTAAGTAAGAGACCTATTTACAGAAGGACTTTTTTAGATAAACTTGAATGAATAAACTTCAGTCAGATACTCAATGAGGATTTTCCTTCATCATGAGTTCGGATATTGACACATTTCACTCAGAGGATACTCGTACCACTAAAAAGTATGTTATGGATAAGACAGACCCTCTCATTTCAGCTGAGCGCTCATTCAACCCTGATAGTGATCTATAACTAATTGCTAAGTACTCAATATTGTAGAATTAGAGTTTTAGTGTTACACAGTGAAACATTGATGCCAATAACCTACTTGCACCACAGTAAGAGTGGAGTATCACAGAATTTGAGAGTTTATGGTAACAATAGCTGATCTATCCTATTTTTTTTGGGACATGGGAAAGTTTCAAGTCCAGTATTCCCAGCAAATTTGTTTCTTAAAACAGTTTAATTTTCCCGATAACACTCTACTACTATTTCATAGTATTCTGGTTTACATTTTCCTTAGATGTGGATTTATTATTATACTATTCACACAAATTCATACACATGTGACTACCATACATGTTGATGTATTTGACATATAACATTTCCAAAAGGATATTTTCATTTGGGAATAGTCTATTTTCTTTCAGATTAAGTTTTGTGTGTTGTATATACAGTCCATATTGTCATATAGAAAATTCAGTAGCATTTTCCCCACTCAGCAGGTATTAATGACCAATGTTCAACTTTGTGAAAACCATTATAATAACTTAAAAATGCACGTGTTTTGAAATAGGGAGACACCACAAAGAATTGATTTTCAAAATACAAATTCATTCAATAGTTAACCTTATCTAGGAAATCTATCAAATCTGGCCCTCTGACAGGTGATTTCTCTCTAGCCAATAAAGCTGCCTTTAAATCCTACTCTCACCAAAGCAAAGAGCAGATTCTTTGCAGTTTGACCCAGTCTTAGACTGACGTTGTATCCACACAGTGTGGCTGGTCCCACTGGCTTGTAACAGTTTACAGACAGATAGTCAGGACATAACCCATCCGCAAATACAATGGCTCTCTTAATTGTCCAGCCACCTTCTACTGTGTCTATCTGGTTGCGCTGGAACACCAGTGCTATGTGAGACCTTTCCTGAATTATGTCCCTTGGATCTGTCTTATCAGAGAAAAGAACATGTTTTCCACTTGAATTTATGGAAGAATGCAGTATTTGCAGGGGGTTTGAGAGTCACCATGACCATTACTAAAAGTGATTTTTCTCTATTTGTGCTACATTTTGGCTCTTACAACCATTAGCACATGCATTTAATTTGTGCCCACAGTGGCCACTATTAAAATAAAAAAAAAAAAAAAAAGATACAGACAGAATCAATGATATTCAACAATTATTTAACTTTGGAATCTTTGGATTAAATGCCTTTTGATTTAAATCTTACATAAAACCCAGTTAAAATTGATCTGATCTCTTTTCTTGCACCATGGCAACTCCTTTGTTCGAGGATACCATTTCCCCTGCCAGACCAGACTTGTTTACTACCTAAAACTAAAACCTTCAGCAAAAGAAAGACCTTTCAAAAATAACAAGTACTGAAAAACATGGCATGCAGAAAATCATGTGACCTTGCTTGTTGTTTTTCCACCACACTTCATTCCCTTTCCAGCATGAGGTTCAACAAGAAAAACAAATTAATTTACCCACATTGCCAAATACCAGGTCTAGCTTGATATAATGCCAGAGAAGTTTAGAGGACTGTTAACACACAGGTGTGTGTGTTTGGGCGGGGGAGAGAGAGAGAGAGAGAGAGAGAGAGAGAGAGAGAGAGTGAGAGAGTCTTTATTGCAAGGAGACAGAATCTAATACCAACAACTTAACTGGCTAGACACAACATTGATCTGTGACTCTGTGTCTGTGTGTGTGTGTGTGTGTGTGTGTGTGTGTGTGTGTGTGTGCATGTGTGTGCATGCACGCACATGTATGGGATTTTAGCCTTATATCAGATGATACCTCTGTCTCCCTAATAATACAGTTAAGTGACATGAATGTCCCACACAATTCTGATCTAACAACCAGGTAAATCCAACCTGTGACAGTGTAGACAGGTTTAAGGTGTGAAAATGGACAAAGAGATCAGTCAGTCATCTACCTATACTAACCAAGGAGGAGTACTATTAGCTGGTTATAGTTACATTGATTGTATAAATTACACTATATAGTCAAAAGTGTTGTAACACCTGACCATGACATGAACAGGGTCTTCAATAACATCACACTCTGAATAAATAAACAGCTTATCATTTGCAGCCCGAAAAAATGTTGCTAAGTTCACATTTATCAGATCGGAACTACAATCACATCTCATACATGTATGGATTGGGTTTGATTCAGCTCTGTGTGTAGTTTGTATTTTGCATCATGTACTGTAATTTATACATTCTGTTATGGACCTCATTAAAAATAAAGAAGAAGATTTATATTACCTACACTGCATAAACACTCCGTCTACATGGAGTCTGGAGTCTGTCCTGAATTTAGGAAAAGTGTATTTCTGTACTGGGCACTGAGGTCTGGGAATAATCAACAAGACAAACTTTATTTGGAAACACTGGCTTCATATCAGGCATTAAAAGGCCACATTCAAAAACACATTTTATGAAGACTGTATCTGTTTTCAGTAAGTCAAGCTCTTCTCCCGCCTTCATTTAGCACCTTTTAAACTGTCCTTTCCCCATATGTACTGTCCCAACTCATTTTTGTGACTTTTCACTGAAAGTCTGTGTAAGCTAGTCCATGCAAAAAAAATGTCTGCAGTGAGCAGTCATTGGTCTGCTAGCAAAACAACCAAGGACAGGTTGTTTTGATAGTTCCCATTGGGATGGTGTCTGCCGCTTAACTTCTGGATTCTAAACTTGAAAATAAATAAATCTTATCATTAGATGACAGGCTGTAACCTTCTTAATCCTTCATATATTCTCCTGCACTTACCCTCTGCTGTTTCATGTTTCTGGTTAAAACATTAATCAGCAATGTCATTCGGCCCGTGACTATGTAAATGGGAAAAAAAAATCCCTGGGGTTTGATTGAGAAAAAAAACTTTAACTTTAACACACACAAACTTACTTTGCAACTTTGTTGATAACAGGGGCAAAATTAGTGGGTCCATATAGTTGCACTGTCCTCAGGCTCTGGAAATACGCCTCTAGGACCCCCTCTATGCCCACACAGTTTGGACTCTCATTATCACCACTCTGCAACAGACAGCATACAGCACATTAACGAAGCACACATTTATACATACAAAAGCTATAAATAAATAAGGAACATCAATCAGAGTAGGTAACTGTTAATATATTTTACATTGTCCAACCAATGATAATCAAACATATCCTGAAATGCAGCTAATAGCCATGATATTATTTATTCTATCTGCATTTAATAAGCCATTTGTCTGATACACTGTGTAAAAAAAATATATATAGCATCAGCCCCACAAAAAAAACAGGAAACTCCTCCTCTCAGACCTACAGTAGGAACAATATATAATGACATTTTCTTTACCTTTCTGTGTCTAGAGAGGGCTATGCTGCTCACTTTGTTGCTCATGAAAGCACAGTAAGTTTCATGGACATTCAAAGTTGCAGGAGCAAGAATCAGTGTCAACCTTGGGAGAGCACTGACAGGATTTAAGACTCAATAATCTGTAATATCACGGCAATAAAGTTTAAAGGTGCTCTTAAAAGTTTTTAAAGAGATCCCCCAATGATTTAGTGCTTTCTCACTTCCATAAATCCAGGGACTCAGAAGAATGATATTAAAAAAATAACAAAAGCAGCACACACTAGACATATTAATCCCTCTGAGCCAGAAAAGACCCTCTGTGCCTGGTCACTGATTCTGTCTTTTGAAGTTTGTAAAGCAAGTTGAAGCTGAAGTTCAAGCTGAAATAACCTTGGTGACATCATCGGGGGGGGCACCACATTTTTTTTTAAACACATAAAAAATCATTTTTATAAAATCTGGTTTCATTTAACCCAAACTGACTAATTTTGATAACACAAGAAATGAGGTCGCCTCAGCTTAACATCGAGTGGCTTCTGACTGACTGACTGCCCTGATCCCTCAGGAGGATGCAAGGACAAAGTGAAGGGACTGCTGGGAGATTCCTGCTGGCTTGCAGATGAGCCAACTTCTCAACTTGTGCGACCAGCTGTCGTCGCAGTAACAACTACTGGTCCAAACCAGAACCTGTGTGTGTGTGAGTGTATGTGTGTGAATTCATATATTTGTATGTGTGCTCAAGTGTGTATCTCACCAGTGGGAAGGCGTGGGAGATTTTGCCGTCAGGGGGCAGCTTAGCTCCAAAGCCATAGGCAGGAAAAAGCTTGTCGCTGTCGTAGTCCTGGATAATCTCACCCACTGCTTTCAGGGCCATGGCATATGCATTCATCTGGTAGGGACTCATATAGTGTAGGGAGGTGGGCTGGGAGGGGTTACCTTGGAGGAAGACACATACACATAACACAATGATGTGAATGATAATAAGTCTCCCCCCTATCTGTCTGTCTGGTTTTCACCTGCAAAATACACAGCGCAGTGTGTCGCCTGTGGAACACAGGAGATGATTCATGGTTAGAAAGTACTTTATGTTTCATCTTCTTCTTGTAAATGGGTTGCCCAAAAGTAGCAACTAGCATTTGCATTTTGAAATGCAATAAAGACAAACTGTGATGCACTACATTAAGAATGATGGCTTTTACAGTCAAATTTTAGATTTGCAGGACAGAAAATATTCTTGAAATCAAAGAGTCATGTAAATGGGATTATTATGGTGAGTTATCAGTTTATGCAATCATAAACAGTCGCTTTATTTTAAGTAGCAGAATTACTGTGCGAATGTAAAGATAGCCAAATCTGACTGAATACAACTCTTCTCCCCTCAGGATAAGCAGGTCTAGACACTCTCTTCCATTATGGAGCGAGTGCCCTGCTTTAAAGGGAATGAAAGGAGGGCGTTGATTTGATTAGCTATGATAGATGCCTGCTCCCAACACGCGTACTGATAATGTATTCCTCCTGTATGTATTCCCCATCTAGCTTCCAACTGTGCTGCAGGTGCACAGCATGGCTCTGACCATGAAAACAGTTCACCATGCCTCGTGCACCTTGCATGGTTGGCTGCACTTTCCACGATAAGAAAATAACAGCCTAAAAGTAAAAATCTATTCAGACAGCGGTGGGCCCACCATCACAAGCGCAAGTGTAAGTGCCATGAAAAATGAATAAAGGTCATGTTACTTTGCAGAGGGGAAAAGGGACAAGTGACTTTCACACTAAGGTGATATATTTTAAAAGTAACCTACTCCCTGCCTGTAATTACTGAAAACATGAAACTTAGGAAATGTCAGTTTAATAGTTTCAGACAGAAAAAAAGTGACTACGTGACTAAGTGACTACATGGTATTTAACCTTAATGGACTGACAGCCTCAAATGTGGCCTTTAGGAAAATGTAAAACAAAAGAAGAATCAATTAGTTACTTTGTGGGATACCACAATAGTTGTCTCAAACTGAAACTGACGATGTAAAAACACTTTGCTTTCACAACTGAAATGACCAACACCTAATATAGGTTATCAGTTATGTTCCTTTTTCTAACATGGTTATGGATATTAGATACATTATTTGATCATTTCATTCAATTTGTGAGGGATTATGTACAAAGATTAATCCCATAGTAACTAAAACTGTAGTGCTTTGGCACAAGCCTCAACAGCACAGCACAATTACCCAAAGCTCAGAAATACGCCTACAAACACCTCTAAAGCTTACTAATCAAACTTCTTGCTTGTCAAACTGAAATTTAACACAGCAACTTTGAATAATGAATAAGCATTATCCCAAAATGTCAAACTATTCCTTTATTCTCGGCTGTGGAAGACAACTGATTAATCGCTAGCAGTTCATGGCTATTCTGACAGCTGCGGGGTTCTTATTTTATGTTAGTTACAAGGGGTTGAGACATCACATCTGGTCTGCTTTGACACAATGTCCACCCATGTACACCACTATTAATGAAAAGACAAAGTTGTCCAAGTCAAAGACATACATACAGCAGAAAGTGACCTACCATTGGATGCTGTGAAGTCTATAGCCACAGTGAAGTTCAGTTGTGTTCTGTCACAAAGAAAGTGGTAATCAAAGAGAGGAAAACAGAAAAACATTGAGCAAAGATGCAGACAGTATCTTCAGCACATATACACCCCAACACAATGAACTGCAATGTAATGAGTGTACTGGTTCACTGGCTAATTAGTATGACAAGACAATATTCCCTCTACCATCTTGAAGGTCTAATTAGACAAAACAAATAGAACCCCTAATTAAAAGTGAACGAACTGAATAAATAAGATATCTGCAAATAAGATTTACCAATGCAAAATTCCCCCAAAATTCTGTCCCTTTGGAACCAATATCAATTCAGCATGATGCTCACAAAAGGGCTTTTAGGAAATTCAATCTGGTATCTTCACAGAGAGAGAGATAGAGAGACCTACAGAGACACCAACAACCAAAATGGTGGCTGTTGACACTCACTGTGATACCAGGATAATTATCATTCCACTCACCCTCCTCGGATGAAATCCACAAAGGTATACTCGGACTCCACTTTGAAGGACAGCAGAGTTACCTGGCACACACACACAAACACACAAACACCAGCACACATACAGAGTGATAAACAGAAGAGGAGGATGGAATAGAGACCGGTAGACCAAAAGGAAAAATACAAACAGGTGGCCAGACAGCAAAGGAGTCCACGAGGGAGAAGCAGATTTAAGAGGTGATGATACCTATATAAATATATAAGATAACATAAAGTACCAATACAGAGGAAATGACATGAAAGAGGTGGGTGTACTCACAGTTCCAGAATTGATGTATTTCTTCTTTTTGCCTTTCTTCTTGGGATTTAAAACCTGATGGGGAAAGTAAGTTAGCGATTGAGAGGGTACCTGTAAAACCACTTCATACCCCTGAGTGATAGTTAAAAATGAACATGAATAATTCAACAGATCCCTGATAATACTGGCAATCCATGAATTGAAACTGATATTATTTTTCGTTCTGTGTATATCTAGAGTAGAGAAGATAAAATTTAGAGCTGAAGAGATCCATCCATCCAGAGGCGTCGATTTATGTTTTTGCTGGTGGGTGCTCGCCGAGCTTGCATGACTAGTTATTTTGACACGAGTATGCACACACACACACACAGTCTTTCACAAACACACACAGTCTACCTCCTGGTGTTGCATATGAGGAGTTTAATGTCAATGCAACAGCTCCGATGAAGAAAAAGGAAAAACAAAATCCACAATTCAACCATTTACCGGCAGAAATTGATGTGGCAATATTTACACCCGCATTGGTAGCACCAACAGTGCTAACTGCAGCTCCATGCAAATTTGACTTGAAATCTCTCCAGTACTTTGGCCCCGCTGGAAAAACCATCCCGTACAAAGGCTCTCAAAGACTCTTGGTCATGTGTTGTAGATGGGAGAGGGGCACCAGGTTAGCTATCTTCCATTTGTTATATCTTTGACAATGTACAAAACTAGTTTTATCTTCTTTTTAATAATGGAAATATATGTACAATATCGTCAGTACCACTACAGTTTGTAATTCCTTACACACACAAAGTGAGAATTGAAATTGGCATTATTTTAGTGTATTTTAGTCTAAATTTACTATTTTTTATTTTACCATTTTTCTGATGAAAGAAATTTTGTTGAAATCTGTTCATGTTGGTTTATTTATCCATATTATCCATATATGTATCTGTTTGTGAAATACATTCCTTTGAAGGTAAGGGGAAAGAATTTCACCTACATTTTTTTCAGCATTTTCAGGCAATTTTATCTCCTAGTGTGTGACCTACTTCACTTCAGAAAGGTTGTATAAGCCTTTGCTGGGGCAATAGACTTTTCTTGGCCTTTGGAGAGCCAGCCAGCTGGAGTGAATATATCAGAATCACCTCAATTGCAGTTACAAGGTCTTCACAAGATGAAAGTAGTGAGAAACAATAAACCACCCCCATGTCATGTCTCACCTCATAGACATTGAACTGGTTCTGCCCCCGAGACAGCTCTCTGTAGCTGGTGGTGAACTCTCCAATGAAGTCATGGCTGCAGACAAACACCCACACATACAGGCAAGCATGAATACAATTTTTCCAATCTGATATGAATGCTCACGTCTCTATCTTCCTCCTCATCTTTGTTTCTGTCAATCCCACAGTTTCTACCCAATCACACGTCTTGCTGCATGATTAAGTTTGCTTTGTAACACACCAAAACTCTTCAACGCCCCCCCATGTACACTAGGTGTTTCATTTTCTTCTGACATTTGAGAGATATCAGTGTAAATTCCAAAGTTATACTTAATGTTTATCCACAGATGATATTACCTTCCATCTCGATCCCAGTCATAGACATCTACCTTCACAGTCCTGAAACAAACAGAGAATATCTTATTTCTGTGATCAGCTCTGTATCAAATCACCTCCTGTCAATAAAATGCGAACCTGAATTACTGTTTAATAAAAAGAAAAAACCCTTTTCATTCCATCACACTGGGAACAGAGCAATTACATATTCATTGATTCAATAGTGTCACGCTGAAGAGGATTATTGGTGTAGCATGTACAGGCTGTTATGTGAACTCAAGGCCTATTTATGCACAGACTGGTTTCCACCAAGTGAAGATCATCAATTTCAGATCTAGGAGAGAAGTATGAATAGAAGTTTTAAAATTTTTCAGCAGTACAACAACTGAACATACAATTCAATCCAGCTGTAAAGAGTCAAATCTGCTGTGTATGTAAAGGTTGTAAAGGTTGCTGTGTTACATGAGAGAAACTGTATTTGGTTTATGTATCACAGGAGTCATGCCAACTAAACAACACAGAAATTGTCTTTGTGTTTATCTACCAGAAACTGTATCGTTTGTAAGGTGTAAGCTAGCCAACATTGTTCGTGCAACTGTTTGTATTTAGTATACTGACTCAACTCAGAAGGAAGTCCAATTCTATCGGTTCTATTATCTTCCTCCAATCTTTCTAATTTTTCACTTGAAATGAAACATCTGAAACTAGCAGGGATGACTTAATTCATGCTGCATAAGGCAAATTTTTTCCATTCAGTTCAATAACATTTGAACAGTCTAGAAGAGTAGTGTGATTAAATAATTTTATCCCCACTAAAGTTAGCAATCTCGACTGATGAATGTCTCTAATGCGCTTGTTTTGTGGGACCCTCAGTGCAGAAGCTATGCAGAGAATCTATGTAATTATGTACTTGGAAGTCAAACCTTTTTGGCTTCATGCTGTACCAAGGAACTTTCATAGGGATGAATGGATCCCTGTCTCTGAGACTGTATCCAGCTCTCTTTAAACATTCATGACTGAGTCCCACAGACAGGGTAGATAAATTGATAAGTACTGAGAGCTGGACTAATGCCGTGTTAGTTTTGGTCTTGTTATGAAATATCTGACAGCAAGAAAAATATAAAGAAAGACTATCCCTCACTTGTAAGATATGCAGCTCATATCAAAAGCATGATAATCAAGTTAAATATTCAGTCTAAAGGGATAGTGAGTCAGTAAATCTACAAATTACCATTCACTTTAAGGATAAGTAGAGGATAATAGATCCTATTTTTGCATAAGTGGCACTTCTGTATTCATACTTGATGCACAATCTAACCTGATTTTGATATATTACAGTATGCTGTGCGAAAGCTGAGTCAGTCTCAATAACACCAGTGCTGGTCCCTGGTACACCATGACCGACTGCTGGCATTATTCTGACCGCCCCAGCAACAACTGATGTCATCCACATACGAGTCTGCCTGCGCCTTACCTGTTTCCCTACTTCATTTAATCTTAGTGTGTTTTTCCAGGACACACGAATGTATGTTGCTCATGTAAACAGTGAAGTTTCATCCAGGATTCTTCAGTGTGTAAATACCTCACAATCACAGTTTATTCACTCTCCATTTGGACATATGATCGAGTTGTGCAAAATGTTTTCTTACCTGTCATAGTCACCATTGCAGAGAGCTCTAACAGGGATGGTGAAGGACTGCCATACTGGGTTCAGTGTGTTTTTGATCACCTCTGTCTTATGGCAGATGGTGAACCTGCCAGCGAAACAACAGACATGAGGCCAGTGAAGGGAGAGGACATTTATACTGCTCACATTGTATCTGTGAAAATGATCCCACAGTACTTATTTCCAGCTTCCTCCGCAATGCTACAAAATATTTTACAAGTTGTTTTGTCTCTCGGCTTAAGTATATCTGGAGGGCCACGACAGAATTGCAGATTGAGTTTTAATCCTACAAACATCTCTCCAAGACAGACTGAGGTAATAATCCTAAAAACTGAGATAAACCTCAGAGGCTGGTGCCGTATGAGGCAAAACAAAGTCATAGTGAAAAGCTGGAAACAAATGAAATACAGATGATTGTTTGCTTGAACATCTGGAGTCTTCACGTCAAAATTTCTCATGAAAATCTTTGCTTTCTTAGTCCATTACAAATATGGCTGCTGCTGCAATACCAGCTAATGGCAGTGCTTTGATCAGCAGTACCTTAACAGTACATTTTATCCACTTGGGGATAAGTGCCACAAATAGCTTAAAGCAACAGCCATCCCCTGCAATCCCTTTACCGAAACATACTCATCTGAGCTCAGACTTGTCAATAAAGTGATGTACCACCTGTTCTGTATGCATGTAGGCAAATTTTCAAAAATAAGTAACGTTTTTGGACTACCACATTGTTTTGTAGGTAACAAAATAACATATTTTTTAAGGTTTAAATATCCATTGTACCAGCATTATTTTTAGTCAGGGTATTCTTTTTGAAAATAACTTTAACAACTAACTGAGGTTGACAAAAATGACTCCTTTGCTTTCTACTGCCATTTATACTACTCATGACATGTGTACAATTTTAGATGTTTGGTCAAGACGGTACCATAATAGCAGCAGCCTGTTGTAGCAGTTTCCTGAGGTTCCCTTTTGGGATTAATACAGCACTTTATCTGTCCATCTAAAGCATGATTTGTATTAGAATCTCAACTTTACAAGATGAAAAAGCAAGTCTGAACTTAGTGGATACAAAAGCTAAATGACTGTGAATGAATCATGTAAGTGAAAAGCTCTCTTGGCCATTTGGCAAATTGCATGCACTTTTGAGACAGTCCCTAACTTCAGGCTTCACTGTAGGATACTGAGATAAAGTAATACCTGTGGAACATCAAATCTGTTCATATCTGAATAATTTATTCACATTTGTTTAGACCCCACCTACCAGTCCATTAAAGTCTTACATAATGCAAGTGTCTCGGGGACATAACAGTGACTCACGTTCCGTCCTCATTGCTCCGATAGAAAACCAAGAAGGGGTCCGACTTGCCAAAGAAGTCTTTTTTGTCCAACTTGTTGGCACACAACTGCATTGTAGCAATATCCTGAGAGAAGAGAAGCAGTTTTAGTTGAATGTCAACATGATAATTTCTACGTAAATTCATTTCTAGGTCAGCAACTCATTTCTTGGCAGTGAAGGCACAATTTTTTTTTTTCTTTTGTGGACATGGGTGCAACAGTCTAGCAGCTGAGAGCCCCTCAGTGTAAAACTCATGCATAATGGCAATGCAAATGTGGGGTGGAATCACAAATGCCGGCAATTGGAATTGCTTAATAACTGGCGTACATAGATTACAGTGATTGCAATCTAGAGTTTCATTTGAATTACAGACTTATGGGCTGTCTGTAATACAGTCAGAGAGGCAAGGGAAGGGCTTCATACATATGAATGAATGGTTACAGCAGTTAAGGAGAAACTATGTTATTGCTCCTTCTCTTTTGAGATGCCTCAGATAAGAGTAGATAGACAGACAGGCAGAGAGACAGACAGACAGACAGACAGACAGGTAGATAGATAGATAGATAGATAGATAGATAGATAGATAGATAGATAGATAGATAGGTCTTAATGAGGTCTTTAAGTCATTGCCTCCAGTAAAAAGGCATCATGGGAAACTATGCTAGTTAGTGATAGGGGTTGTCAGATTATAGACACACATTAAAAGAGTATTTGGTACTTGTCAGGAGCAAAACCTGACAAATTTTGAGGAGCAGTAACAATGGTAAACACAACCAAGATAGACTTGTTAATGGTCTCTGGAGCCCACCCACACACACATACGCACATACGCACACACACACACACACACACAAGGAAATAGGAAATTCTGTTCGTATTTGACTGTCTGGTTGATATTAATATATTATTGTGGCAGGGGAGTGCCAAAACTGGAAGAGAAAAATCCCTTTGTTCATAGCTTGACAGTTCATTTTAAACACATTTAGAGGACTTTGGGGGGGTCTGGGTAACACGATATCAAGTGTTCATTAGCGTGGAACATTGAAAAAATACACTTAAGTGCCGAGCGAAGTCATTTACAGATTAAACTCGTGTACAGATTGTTCCATCATTAAATATGTTCTGCATATCTTGCTGCGCATGGGTGTGAATGTGTGTGCAGGGAAGAGGATTGCAAGCTATTACAGCAACAGCATCATGGCAAATAAAAAACACAGACAACGTGAAAATGTTTCAGCAACACTTCGGTCGGTTGTACTGACCCTGCAGTTACTGAGCTCCTCTGCAGAAAAGATTATGGTTCCACACTTTTTACCTGGAATCCCACTGAGAGGGAAAGGAGGGAGAGGGAGAGACAGACACAGCCATTGAGATGGAGGATAATTGTAGTGTGACATAAATAATACAACAGTCGTGTAGATGTCATTCATAGCTATGCACTGTTATCGTGATAGGTGACAGCACAGCATGGAGATTGTCATATTTACAAGAAAAAGCTCACTTACTTTTGAACACAGTGATGTCTGTTTTATTCTAATAATTCATTTCCTGCCATTTTGACTCAAAGATAAAACAAATGAAATAAAAATCACTACACGCCAACTCAGGTATCCAAATCCTGTGGATCTGAAGCACATTTTGGTCACACCACTCCCACCACATATCACACCTGTTATCTACACCCACACAGTAGTTTGAAAGTGATAAGAGTGTATGCTTCCTAAAATTAAACATCATCTTCTACCATAACAGCTGCTAAAGCAATAGCAATAAAATGACTTACCAGGGCAGTTTTTCTGAGAGCAAATGCTGGCAGCTACACATTATAATTTGGTCACGAGGAGCTCCTCTGGAGCAGCTCAATGTTGTTGGGTGGGCTGCTCAAAGGCACCTCCGAAAATTTTTCATCTTTACATCCTGATTTATTGTGCCAGTTCAGGATATATTAAATACTGAATATACAGTAAGTGTACTGAATATTGCTTGGAAGAGAATGCTTAACACATATTTATTTATTTATTGGTGACCCTGTGAAATATCTGCTGAACAGCAAAAGTTGCGGTTACAGTAGAGAAAAGTAATAAAGTGAAAACAAAAACAGTAGGATGGGTACACACTTTTGTCTGTCTTACTGTCCTGATGTACTTGGACGCCTTAATAAAACAAGGCCATTCCTCACGTTGCAGGTAATATCTGTGTTTTTCCTGCTTAGTGAAGGGAAATGTCTGCTGTGAGAAGGCCTATTACTGTGAAGCTTCAGTAGAATTATGTTTGTGTCACCTGCATGCTTAAGCTTAATCTGTTTTTATTCAAAAACAAGTGACTTTTTTGAAGTGAAATATACTATAATAAAATTATTGATCCAAGAAAGGAGTATATTAAAGCTTGAATCATTTTAAAAGTAACCGCTGGTCTGATTTCTTAAATGTACAACAGCAGCTCTCAATGGTATCAGATCAAATGAGTTTGTATTTTTTTAAGCACAGATTGTTAGAAATTGGAGGACTGGCTTGCACAAGAATTCACACTTTCGTATGCTTCCCTTCCACCATGTCCTCCATTTTTTGGTTTCTGCAATGTAGGCTATTTAAGGTTAAAGCTTTTTTTTTTCCCCCTTCTTTTTTGACTTCAGACTGACTGCAATGAAAGGACACTTTCCTGAACCGACACAAAAGCGAGAAAAAGTGAACAAAAAGAGAGTGGAAAGTGCATTCTTATAAAAGTGACTCAGAGAAAAGGAATGGAGGGAATGAAAACAGAGACTGGCAATGAAAGAACAAAAAATGACAGGTAAATTGTGATAATCGGGTCACAAAAGGGCCAAGCGTGGCTGCTGTATTTTACTTCCCTAACTCACAAGATGAGTTTAACAAAGATGAATTCAGAGCAGGGGAAGTGGGAGGACAAGAAAAGAAAAATATGGTTGAAAGAAGGATGAGAGAAGGTGAAGAAGCGAATGTCAGTCTTGGACATAAATGATGTTGGCATGTAGCCAGCACATTTTAATTATACTCATCCTTATAGTCCTAATAATATCCACACTGTTTTGCAATATAAAATGATTCTGAAATTAACATTACACATTTTCCTTATATTGGAAATGTTTGAATGCAGGGGTGAACTGGTTGAAGGCTGAGGAAAGCAGGTTTAGTCGGTCACATAAACATAGACCACTGTAGGCATTTGAACACTGTTGTTTTGCTTGTGAAGACAGTCACTAGGACTGGATTCTGAACAATTTTAAACATTGTTATAGATAGTCTAGTACTGATAACAGTACAGTACAGCACTTCCCTATCATCAACTAGTAGTTTGCGTCAGTGAACTTTCAGGCTTTTCATCAGCATTGGATTTATTCAGTGGCTACAGCAGCCATTGAACTGAAGCATAAAGCTACAACAGGGGAGAAAACCACAGCCAACTGCTTTTAAAAAGTACACTGAGAGACATTCATTGTTTCCACAGCTGACAGCTCCAGTGACAGCTAAGTCAAATTGTATGGCACAGCCACAATGTGTTTGAGTCTTGATATCCAGAATCCCATTGCAAATCCTTGTCCTTCTTAAGCACACATAGACACATGCACACAGCAAACAGTGTACTAAAACAGACTACAGAACACATTACTTTATTAAAAATAGTACATAAGATCACCTATTGCGATTTGCAATTCAGTTCAGCTTGATTTTAATAATTTCATGAGCAAGAATGTAAAACTGAATGAATGATTTTTTTCAATTTTCATGACAAGTGATTATTCTGTTTTATGGCTGCCTTTTTGGCGTTCGATTGCATTGTCATCTATCACCTTGTGCCACAGTGGTGTCTAAATCCTTTTTTTTTTTTTTTTCGGAAACAGGGGGTCTTCGGCAAAGCCAGGGGGCAGAGTTGCTGTTCACTGACCCTGTGTCCCCGTTCAGTGTCACGATAAACAGACTAGACGGCAGAATAACAGCCCCATCAAATGAGTTATTTAGCTTTGATACCACAGAAGAAGAAACAAAGAATTAGCAAGAGAACGGGCAGCGGGTGAGAGAAAAGGGGAAAGGGAGTGACCATGAAAAAGTTTAGTTACAAAGAGGAAAGAGAGGGACAGAGGGAAGAAAGAATGATGAAAACAAAATCAAATCCGACGACAGTGTTTGTTAGCCATGTCTGATAAATCTACAGCCTTCCATGACATAGTTCTGAAGTCAATGGATTCTCTTGCTCATAGTGGCTGCCAGCTACAGGCGGCTACAGTGAAAGAATTATTTATGACTTTATCTACACTGTGAGTCAAGCTGCACCCCTGCCAGCCAGCCCACCGGATACAAGAACTGCCTGGACTCTGGAGTATCCATCCAAGTGCTGACTGCTCACTGACTGCAGAATAATAAGAACATGCTGCTCCTCTGCTAGACAACACAAGTATTTAGCCTGGTGTGCTTTTCATCATGACGTGCATCTGATGCCACAGAGACTTGTTAGAGCTCTGCTTTGAAAATGTGTTTACAGTGTATCGCTGTAAGCTTGAATTACATGATACGAAGCAACAACACAGATTTTATGCGGAATGATCTGGAATTACTGTATTTGCAACGTCTTCCACAATACCTACAAAAAAACGCCATCAAAGTGACTCAGCTATGAGCTGTTTCATACAGGGACACACAGCAGGCTAAGCTGCCATCTGCTGTTAATGAGAATGACGTGAAGTACAGTCTCTTGACAGAACACTGGTTAACCTTGGGGTCATAGCTGTCATTTGAAAAGTTCATGAAGTGTCAGGCATGAGCATATTAGCCTATTTCGTTCTGGGAATCTACCCAATATTTCCTCTGGCTTGGACCAGGCTCTCTGGCTCTTTACCTCACAGTTCAGTGTGCAAATTTTTCATTCTGACCAAACAATGCAGAATGTGATTTCACTGATTAGCTCACCGCAGCCAGGGAATATTTTCTCAGCCCATATATGCATGCAGGTATAACAGCATTAAGAATCTCCTGACGAAGTTTAAAAAAAAAAAAAAATTCTTCTAAGGGCAGTAAGTCCACTGAAAAACATCTCACCGTCCATCTCACAAGTGCGTACTTAACAGTGATGCTGCTTTTTCCATAATTCAGTGACTTTCCTCATTATACTGTATTAGCTAGAGCCCAGCTAATACAGATGACGTTACTGATGTTCGTTAGCAAAAGAATTCTGATGTAATGTATTGATCAAATGTCAAGTGTGGTTATCATTACATGACAAAGGTATGTAATGGAGGCAGAACATTTTCCCATTTAACCAGAAACATTATTGTCCAAATTGACATCAGTGCACTGAAACGGTAAGCTTCACAGGGATATTAATATTTAAATATAATATGCTTTTCTGCATCATGTAAAAAGCATTCACACTTGCACATAGCAGACAATCTACAGTAAACACCATTATTGACATATCCCCAATGTCTGTGATAGGCCTGTCTTGAGCATTACTATCAGCTGACTGTTCAAGCTCTGACTCTGTCACTGCTGACTTGTGTGATGTACTGTTTGTGTATATATGATATATATGTTTTGTTCTGTTTTTTTGCATTGTTATGATTAATCTGTGTTTTCATACATAGGCGATTATTTGAATTATATGTTGTAATGTATATTTTGTATTTATTGTATATGTTAAAATGCGGGCGGTACGATGGTGCAGTGGTTAGCAGGTTCGAATCCCGGTCTGGGCCCTTCTGTGTGGAGTTTGCATGTTCTCCTTGTGCCTGCGTGGGTTTTCTCCGGGTACTCCGGCTTCCTCCCACAATACCAAAAACATGCACATTAGGTTAACTGGCTACTCTACATTGCCCCTAGGTGTGAGTGTGAGAGTGTGTGGTTGTCTGTCTTTGTGTGTTGGCCCTGCGATTGACTGGCGACCAGTCCAGGGTGTACCCCGCCTCTCGCCCGTAGTCAGCTGGGATAGGCTCCAGCTCCCCCACGACCATGATGGATAAGCGGTATAGAAAATGGATGGATGGTTGTTAAAATGCACACCAAACTTCAGCTGAAAAGGCAGCCCCATTTTCAAAATGAACAACACAAACCATAAGTGCTTTATTTTAATTTGCTGATAGGTGGTCCTTATCATAACCTTAAAAAAATGTACCTAATTTGTCATTTCTTTATTACATCAAGGCAGCAATTATAACATATAATGAGGGAAAATAACCTCCTTATAATTAAAAAGTGGAAAACTAGAATGTAATGTAAGCTATGTAGGTTATACAACAGGCAATGAGTTCATTTTTTTTTTTTTTTATCATCATTATAATTATTATCATTGTTCTGGGAGCGAGGGTCCCAGTAGATTTGCTCCCCCAATAATTTTTTTAGAAATTTGTACAGTGCATATACAACTTTTTACGAGATATACACCAAAAATTTCTCATGCTGCTTAATAATTTTGTCATGCAAGCAAAGGTGTCATTAAAAAGGCTGGTAGAACTTTCAGCTCAAAGCTTCAGATTTGGGCATTCTGGGACTTGTAGCATTTGACAGTGAGACAGGCAAGTAGATTATCTGCTGAACAGTAAAATCAGAATAGTGGTTTTGTATAACCTTACTAACAGGAAGAATGCTGTATTGAATACCTGGTCCCCTTAATTTGGAACAATTCTCATAAAAATTCTTTATACCTTACATGGAATATTTCTTTTACTGTAACATTTACAAAAATGCTCATTTTTGCTGCACTCTGTGCCAGGTCTCTCTTCAAAATGAGATCAGAGGTCTCAATGGGACTGACTTAGTTTAAAATGGGTCTAAAAACTACACAACCTAATATTTTCTTCTTTTCAAGATAAGTTTCTATTTTTATCAATGTTTTCATGAATACCTTGTTATACGACATGAAAAGTCTTGCATTAGTCTTATCTGATTATGTTGTTCTGCTATGAAGAACTGTCATCTGTCTTAAACATCTAGTATCACTAGTTCATTTGTTTTCATCACAGTGACTCTGATGCAGACAAGAAAGGTCAGCTCACCTTGGAAGTCTTATTTCTCCTTTAAATCAGTTTACTCCCTGTGTTCATCTCCTAACCACTAAACTAATTTCTTGTACGCTTAATTCTGTCAGTGCACTTCCCTCTATCTCTGTGCATGCTCCCAAATCAGTTAACCTGTCTGTTCGTTGCCATCTTTTTCCAAAGATTCCCTGTGGAGTTTTTTTTTTCAGTGTTACTAATAACCTTTCCAGTACGAGCTTGAAATATTTGCATTGTTTCCATCACTGTTCATTTTAGACTGCCTTTAACAGCACCTGGAGTTCATACTAAATTATCATCTCATAAATAAAGACCTCTGGTTATCCTACTCCAGCCACTGCTGCTGACATTCAGGGCCAAATCCTAAAAGAACGGGATGGGATATGATGAATGAGGCTGTACATTTTTTATTAATTATTTTGTTTAGATGTGATTTTATACTTTATGTTACTAGATTAGTTTCAAATCTGACTCTCCACTCCCACTCCTAAATGAAATGCCACTTTGTATGAAAAACTGATATCTAAATCACAGCATAGCATATCATTTCATAGCTTAGCATAGCATAGCATAGCATGGCATATCTAAATAAACTCCATAGTAGTCACTACACATGCAGTTCTGCATAATAAGCTGTGTCATGTTATATGCCTCAGCATGAACAAAGGTGTGAGCTGAAACAAGCTGTGGCAGAGAAACGGTGGGGGGGGGGGGCATCATCCTAACCTGAATCTGACAACATGGGTACACAGAAAGCATCATGTTACCTTCACACCAGCTATCTGCTGAGACACACCTCATGACTTCAAATGCAGAAGAATTATTTGAGATGTGTTTTGCACACTGAAAGAGGCTTTTAAATGGGACTTACATTGCAAGCCAGTAAGTCTAAGTCTACTGATCTGTACACAGGGCTGAGGGACACTTTGAGTGCAATAACTGAATGAATGCAGGTTATATGGGACAATAGACCACGGACTGTGCTCTCGCTCTCCTTTTTTGTGAGTGCAGCTGGCACTGATAGACACACACACAAACATGCAGCCTCCAAATATACAAAACCTCAAATGCAGACTAATGGGGATGATTTTTACCCCAATGCAGAGCCATTATGTTGTTTTGCAAAAGGGGAAAAAAAAAACGGGTCTAAAGTCAAAAGCGTAGTTTTTTTCTTCCTGCTGTTTAAAGGTTGTAGTATTCAGATAGTAAGATGCTATACTCTGCTTGTTACACACTGGTCATGCATGGATCGTCACTGATTTAATCTGTAGACTTATAGAAGGTGCATTCAGTAACTATTCCATGCTCACAGCAATGTCACTATGGAAAATATCATGGGACATTTAATTACCTGGACTGCATGTGGCCCTTTGGATGTGTGGAAGAACACATAACAATAACTGGCATCAGATCCTGACCAGTCCTGTCTGCGTGCTGGGAGATTAAAATGATCAGTGAAGTTAAGCTTCTGCGCCTCATGTGCACAGCATGTCACTTAATGGGCAGACACAATTATTATTTTTGCTGTGGAGGCGATCGCTACAGGTAATGTAATTCATATTTTCTTCATTAATTGTGAATTATTCACCCGCTATTAATCACAATGATGATTTTTATTACCCAGCCTGCCCCATGTACATCTACAAATATTGAGGCATTTGCAATGCAGTCCATTGGACTGGGAGAAAACCACAGACCCGTCCCTCAGCAAGAAGACTGCTGCTGTTCAAATAATAATGCGACAGGTGAAGGCACACCTGATTTTTTTTACTAACACGTTAGAGAATAAATATAAGTCTTTTGTGCCTTGCACCATAGATTGCACCCATATTATGTACTGTTTACATGGCAAAAGGGAGATAGAAATGTACTTGGGCCACGCATATACTACAGATCATTTAAACTGGGCCCAAAGTCTGAGTGCCTTATCTAATATTAAAAAGGAGGCCTGCAAAATAGGTGCTATCTTTCTGACTCAGAGTGGTGTTTCATTACTCAGATGACTAAAGTGTTGCAGCCCTGCTTTGTCCAAAGGAGACATTCAGCTAAGATCAGGTGATTCCTTTCCTCTGCAGATCCAGAAAAGGTCACCCATGCTTTTGTCTCATCCAGACTTGACTAATGTGGCACACTTTATTCTGGTATCAGCAGGTGAAACATCCACAGACTAAAACGTACTAAAAGAAGCAACCACATCACACTGACCCTTTCTGTCCTTCACTGCTTACCGGTCACTTTTAGAATTGATTTTAAGATTTTACTGCTTATTTTTAAAATATTGAATGGTTGTGGACTTGTGGTTCTTAAATCTTGACTTGACTTGTTATTAAAAGTGACTGCACTTTTGTCCGTCCAAGTGTCCTCTTTCAATGTTATCTTAAAACTTGCTTTTAACTTGTGGATTTTCACTAATGGTATTATTTACAATTCTTTTAATAATATTATTTGTTTTCTTTGTCTGTTTGATTTTTTTACTTACACTTTTTACTGTAGAGCTCTTTATAATTCTGTTTTAAAGGCACTATTCAAATAATGTTATTATGAAGTTAAAACACATAAAAATGACATTAATAAATACATTAAACAAAACCTGATGAAAAATTAAAACGTATCTTTCTCTTCCCACTCTGAATTCTTTGTCCTATCAACAAGTGGTGTTGCTAACAGATTAGAGGTGTTGTCTGTATCCGTGACTGTTACAGAAAAACACTGTCACATTATTTGCCAAGATGCTCAAAGCTGGCAAGCACCAGACTAGTTCTAAGCTAATTTCCACTTGCTCAAACAGAGCCAACTGCAAACATATCTTTGGTTTACGAGATAAAGTAACAACTAATTCTTGCCAGTTGGAAGAGACACTGTAAATCTCTGCCCTGATTCATCTGTTGTGCAGTCGAGGTTGGTTTTTTTCAATGGGGATTTGGAATTGATAAAACAAAGAATGATTTCCGTTTTGTATACACACATTAACACACACAACAAGAATCACTGGTTTAGGATGATATTTACTAAAACTGAACGTGGAAGCCTAGCAATTTGACATGGACAAGGATAACTATACCTTTTAAATCCCATCTGCAGCAGATGAAACATTAAATGTGGCCGATAAGGTTTAACATTGCCAACAGAGGAAGAAGAGGAGCAGCAGCAGCAGCAGCAGCAGCAGCAGCAGGAGTGTTTTGTCTCCGAGCCTGTCATAGCAGAGCACGGCAGCAGATGAGACCTGAACTGCCACACCAGATGGCAAGTGACTGGTCTGCAGGACACAGACCACAGGGGACACTCAATGATGACACTGTCGTGTGTGTGAGCAAGAGAAATAATAAGACAGAAAGAGAGTGAGACTGAACACGAGTTTTGCTGTAAGATTGTAATATTAGTTTGCAAAGTAAATGTAAGGATCTGATGTCAAAACAAAATGTCACTTGAGTCTTTGACTGGATATCTGGAACACCTAATGGTACCTGCCAGCAAATTTATCATCTAAATTAAACCTAAAGTAAGTGTTAATTGGTGACTCTGGCATTCGTGACCTTTAAAGGTCAGTAGTCTTGCTAACTAGTTTCTAATGTAGGAAGGCTATAAGCTTGAAATCAAGGCTGGATCAGGACCGACATTCAATTTAACCTGAACCCAAAGCAAAAATTTCAATCCATGCCAACTAGAGCACGAGACATTTCTGCCACTAGCCACAGCTACTGTAGTATGCAAGCAAGTACGTCTTAGGAAGGAGATGCTCAAATTTAAAAAGTGAAAGACTAATCAGTGATTCTGAATGCTAATACATAAAGAATAAGAAAAACAAAATGTCACTCTGACATAAAACAGGCCATTTTTAAAAATTAAGAATGACAAAGCTTTAATTGATTAATATGTCATATAAAACCACCATCAGAATAATTGTAAAATCAATGGAACTATGAGAGTGGGCAATCAAACCAGCAAATTCTCAGATGAACACTTACATCCCTAACTGACCATCACAGTTTTTTGTGCCGTAGTTTAAAGACTTAAAGGTTACACAATTAGCCTGTCACTTGTCTCATTAATGCAATGTGTTTTGTGAATGTAAGTCTGTGACTTTCAGAGCTTATACATTGTCACTTGACACTATGGATATTCAGAAGGTGGACCATTAAGACTTGTATGTGAGTAGACTGTATTATGTTTTGTCAGTTAGTAACAAGCGCTTCACTATATAAGCTTCCTCCATGCTTTCCATGATTCTCATCAACAGCTGTGGACCTGTTAGCATACAGCTATAGAAGATGAAGGAGAGGAAGCATGAAAGAAAAGCTTCTTTTAATGTGGGTAACAGCAGTTGAGCAGATCATAACTTTCGTGTCATGTGGACCAAAGAGGACCCTAGAAGGCATGGAGGATACAGATCAACTAGCTGAAAGAAGGTCTGTGTTTGATGCATATTGTGAAATATACATAAATATTGCAGTGGAAACCAAGTGACTGTTTATAAATAAAATAATTGGACAGGAAGCTACACTTACATATACCAGTTCTTCAAAAATGTAGACCTTATGATGATTAAATGATAACTAAAGTTACAATTCATCCTGCAGGGAACAGACTGTGTGTACTAAATTCCAATAGTTGTCCAGCCACACACAATCACAAATACCAACCTCATGCACTTCACGAAAAGGCAGAGGATCATCTAGTTATTCACCCTCTGGGACTCTGAATGTTAATTTTGTGCAAATTCCATCCCATTGATTTTTAGTTTTTAGTGCATAACTGAAAACTAGCTGGCAGCACTACAGCCATGGAATCACCAAATCACCAAAGTCACATAGCATCCACTATTTACAGTATGTTACACACACACACACACACACACACACACACACACACTATGGCTGTAGTTATGTTGTAAACAAACAGAGGACTCAAAAAACAGGAGGTGAGGAAAAACAGGAACTGAGGAAACACTATAAAATGCAGAGTACTGATGAATAATTAAATAATAATATAAAATAAGGCAAACAAAAACAAATAAAGTTATGAATAGATAAATAATAAAAATACCCTAAAACAATGAACAGGGGAACTTGTTTTTAACCTGAGAAACTTTTGACCCTCATCATGGTTCACTTCAGCAGGAGTCACTTTCCAAAAATGCATTCCTCTCCATCTGCATTTCAATGTGTTGCAACAACATAAAACAACATCCGCACATCGACCTCCTCCACCAGCAGCAGCTCAGTAACAGCTACGATCTGCTGCCATTCGCTACCCCTCACAGAGCAGAAATAAAGCCTTTCTGTGCCTAAAGTTTGTGGTACTCTTGGTTTGTTGGTCTTTGCCTACATGACATCAGCCACAGAGCAGAAGGCATCCCATCAACTGGCTCCAATTACACACCCTGCCCTGTGACACACTGCACTAATAGACTGTCCCATGTCTCTCAGCGAAACAGAGACAGGTATAATTTCATGACACAGGCCGTTTTGTTGTCAGGCACCCAGCAACATAACGATCCCTGTGGACAGCTTGTTTAGTCCACTACCCACCTCATCAGTCTACATCTGGGTGCCTGGCAGTATGTGGTATTGCTAATAGATCAGTCTCATTTTTTTCATATTACATTTACAAACGGATGATTTGTCTCGGTTTTGCTTGCTTGTCAACTGCAAATGATGATGATGAGGTGGTAAAAGTTTTAGGTCATGCAAGGTACTGCTCTGTTTCCTATATGAATTCATACATTATACACAAGTATGTGTCAAAGGTTACATTTCTCCAGATAAATACCATCTCCAGTTTAAAAGTACGCCTGGTATGTGGTCATACTGTAAAGGTGCCCATATAATACATCCTGCCAAGCTCACCATTTATCTTTTTCAAAAGGGTGCTTTTTGGAACATTGTTATGCCATTACCGCCTCAGCTATTAGTCCCCCTTGGTTACCATAGCAACATACAGGTAAGTGTAAAGGAGTGCTTAGTTTGCCACACAGCGTGAAGCCCGTTTCTAAAATTGTTGACCTATAAAAACATACACCCACCGACATGTGGAGGCTACTAGAACAATATATGTTTTAAACTCTTGTGTGCATGTGTGTGTGTGTGTGTGTGTGTGTATGTTGGATGACAGCAAATGCAGAAAAAATATCAATAAACATTGTTTTATATACTGGGTCTGTGTTGTCTTTGTCCAAGCTTGTGTGTGTGTGTGTGTGTGTGTGTCTCACAGCTTGCACCACAAGTGGAGAGATTCTTCTAAATGACAGCACATATAGAGAGGTCTGTGCAGTTTGGGAAGCACAGACAAATCTGTCTCTTTCTGCCTCTATAACAAAACTCCTCCTTACCTGCATCTATCTTCCTTTTTCAATTGCACCATCTCACTTACCCCAACTTCATCCTCTCTTCTGTTCGATCTTTCGCACCTTTTCAATCTTCTTCAACATATTTTGTTCCTCTCCTTTTGTTAAATTACTTTCTTTTTGCTCCATTCTTCCTCTTTTCCTTGTCTGGTGACTTGTCTGTCCCCCTTTACATACCTCCCTTTCACTTTCTATCTCTCCTTTACCTCCGTTTCTCCCTTCATCCTCCTTTGTTTCTCCCCCTGGGCTTTGCTGTGTCTGATCTATCAGAAGCTTCAGACAGCTGTCTATTCCCTGCAGGCAGCCATCAGAGACACTGACCATATGGGAGGAATAGTGATTTGATCTTATTGTTCCCTTTTCATTTTTAGCCTTTTCCCAAAACACTACTTGTGTGTCCGTTCCCTTTGTTCCTTTTCATTTTCCTTTTCTTTAAATCTTTCAGGCTGTCAAGAGCCAAACTGAACGGCTTGTGGTGCAGAGGGGAGGGCCGTGGAGGGAAAGTAGGTATTTTTGTGACAATACCATAAACGGAAGGTGCATCAAGTGATCAATGGGGAATAATGTGACAGTTGTGTACTTCTGCTGTATTGTTTTGCTTGTTTGGCCTGTGTTTTTAAATTGAAAATGTTTGTCTTGAAAGGAAATTGAGGCCATCAGGTATTTTTGTCTCAGGTATTTTAGGATTTTTCTATGCTTGGCAGAGAAGAATGGAGATAAAAATGGAAAAAGGCATTTATGAGGAATTATGGAAAATAAAATGTCAGCCTCAGCTTGATATGTGTATATGTACTATTCAGCACAATACAACAAAGGTAATGGAGAATCAATATTTTGTTGTTTTTGCTCTCTGGAGTATCTGCATCTGTATTATTTGGCTATGAGCAATGACTGAACTGCAAGAAGTTAGGAACACAGACTTGAGCAATGCCAGAAAGCCTGCAAACTAGCTTAGCCTAATTAGATTGAGCTTAGATGTTTACAGGCCTGATGCAGCTGACCCAAATAAATCTGTGATTTTTGGACACAGATTGTCTGTACAGGATTATATACTTGGATTCACCTGGATTTCTATTTTGATCCTGAACACAAACCTTGACCTACTGAGTAGTAGTACCCTGCTAACTTGATTTAGTTAGCCTGACTGTATCTGTGTAGGTGCTGGTTGCAACTGTCAAAGCTTTGGTTTTTTTTGCTGATTCAGCTTGTTCTCCATTAACTAACCAAATGAAATGCCGACAAAATGGCCTGCTACACTTTTGGAAGAGGAAGTTGAGTGTGTTCTTGCAGGTCAGTATTGTTCAGTCTGTGCTCCGTCACATCCAGAGTACCACCCGGTCATTTGGTACAGAACTGCCCTAAAACATGCAAAAAAAGTTCCAGAATAAGGCAGCCAGATTAGTTCTCATCTGCTTTTTCCTCACCAATGTGTGCTAGATGGATAGCAATTAACCTGGAAAATAAATAAATGAAAGTTATTTTTTATCTTTCTGCTTTTTTTTCCCTTAACACCATGTGTGTGACAATTTTATGTTTGACTCTATGGATTGTGCCCCTATTGTGGGTTTTGTTGCTTTTTGTTTAAGGTATATAGTTAATTCATTTGTTTTCCATCTTTATGTTTGACTTCTATAGCACTGATGATATTAAATGAGGTAATTGGCGTTACTTTCAGTGTTTGTTAGAAGGACCTCTGTGCTACGTGCCCAAAACCAAATGTCACCTAGTAAGTGACTAGCTGAACTAGTGAACATTTAAGCTTTTACAGCTAATAAGCCTTTTATTTAACAAAGGAGTTTGTGTGCATTATTTGACTTTTCATGGAGTCTGATGAGACCTTTGCTCTGTGAAAATGTCAACTTTCAGCTTTCCAAATCCCACTTCAACATCTGTTACTTGAAGGTAATACAATTTTCAACTGAAACTGAAAAAAAAAAACCTTGTGTTGTTAGCATATGAACTTGACATTTACCTTAATGGCTCTTTAATTGGTCACACATAACTAAAGTCACATCGTGCCACTTTGTTCTCACCTTCAGGCTTTTTTATACCATACACCTGCTAATTAGCACTGCAACAAATACCAGCTATAAGAAGAGTAGACTTTGATGACATACGAGGCCAAGAAGCTGAAACAACTGATTGTAGAATTACATAGTAGTCTGCAGCTTTTCCAGTTTTGGTTGATACATTTACTTGTTAAATTTACTGAGGTTAAATGCAAGTATTTTCCTCAGTCACACTTTCATTTGATAGACTGGGTTGACAATGTTGGACAGTTTCCTTTATCAGTGTCTTTAAGCTCCATTGTGCCCCATTAATCACAGAACAAGTCATTATACCAGTCCATCAGACAGGGGTCTTATTGTTTGTAGCCTTTCGCTTATGTCACGTTTCTCATTTCTCTCCTGAAGGTGAATTCCTTTAAGGGATACGGTGAAAAGATGATTAATGTCTTTAAAGTCAATTAAATAAAGAAAATTAAGAAAAGGAGAACATAAATCTATGTTGTCGGCATGTGTGTGTGTTTCTGTGTCGGATAGAGCTTAAAAGGAAGCATACAAAATGCTAAGAATTTAACTGAGTTGTGCAGAAATTATGGCTTAAATGTTTCCCTGAATAATGTTTTCTATCCTTTTCATTTTGATGTCAGAGCTGATTTCTGTTTTTCAATTGCTTTATATGTGTCTGAGCATCAGATTCACTTCACATTCCAGTATTGCCAAAATGTAAAATAATTTATAACTCTCTGTCCACTTCTGCTCTGTTTTTCTCTTCGTCCCCAGCAGCAGACCATAACTGGCTCATTGTTTGGTCTGTCTGAGCATGATAAGCTTTCTAAAACATGTCAATAGTGCTACTGGCAGGGGACAGCTGCAGGGCCCATAAACTGGCCCCTAGCCGAATAGGATCAACACCAAGTCTCGCTCAAGTCAGTGGCCATATAGCAGCAGACACAAACTCTACAACCCAGATGGACTTGCTATTGACAGATTGTAGTGTTAAATATACAAGTATTAGTTCATAAGCAGAGCTATTGGTTGTGCTAACTCTATGAGCAATGCCAAAGAACCTTCTGGGGGTGAAAATGATATGCCTGGCATACTTGCACAGCAACTAGAAAGTCTGGTGAAAACATCAATGGATTTAGTTCAAGTTTGAAAGTGAAATCACCACTTCGGAGAAGTGGATAAAACGGATAAAGGATATCACTCAAGGTCTACCTGATTTTTCCAGAAGTTTCAACTGTTTCTCACAGTCCTCAGTAGACATAGTTTGGTCATGGCTTGTTTGTCAGTTGAAGTATGCAACCTCAGTTGCCTGACAACAGAGACAACTGACAAGTGTCTCGGCAAACCTCCTTTTGCTGAGAGAGTGTGAGAAGTGGTTCAAAGCTTAAATATTTTTCAGTCACAAAAGTAAAGAGGGTGCATCCTGCTTTACTTTGTATTGTATTATTGACAAATGAACATATTTTGGATTGTTGGACAAAACAAGACATCTGAAGCAAAATCTAAGAAGCACATTTTATAGACAAAACTATCAAGAAAATCATTATTGGATGAACCAATATGAAAATAATCATTCTTTGTAGTCCTAGAAGTGAGCAGTTTGGCTCAGAGTGGCTCACTTGCTTGGCTACTTTGCTAAATTCAGCTTTAGCCTTCCTTAGAAGTGTCGTAGATGATGATGACCACCTGATGGTGCACAGTGACACCTGGAACACTTGAGGGAAAGAGTTGCAGTTGCAGTCACAAGGTAAAGAGGCAAGTATGCTAACGTGTCACTCATGGTTGAGCATGTACTTGGTTGAAATGAGTATACTGATACTTTTTACAAGTACAAGCATCAACTGAGTAAAAAGTGCCAATATTCTGAGGCTGTCATCATTTTCTAATGAAAACAGCAACTTCTGATTAGGGCTGGGCGATATTAGAAAAAATGATCATACGATTTTTTTTGTTCAAAATGTTCGATAACGATATATAAAACGATATACATGAAATCACTATTTTTTCATTCTTTTTTAATCGGATTGCTGTCTGCGAGAAGTGCTTGCGGCCTGGGAGTTGATAACGAGGATCGATCACTTTCATTAGATTTTTAAACCCGGCTGTTTCGACAGTGCAAATTGGCTGCATGCCTTTTGCGATGAATTGTGTGATGGCATGTGTGATGTCTTTGTGTCGTTTCGATGTTTTTTCATACACCATGGCGCTGGAAAGAGCGGACTGTATGGTTTGTTGATCAGCTTTCCTCTTATTGCTGGTCGAGGGGGCTTTACCAACCTGGCAGCACTCTGTGTGCTCTAATGGGTGATATTGTTTTAAATGCTGAAATAAGTTGCTGGTGTTTCCTGTTTTAGTAGGGACGTGACTTCTACACATTTTACACAGGACTTTGCTCTGTTGTTTATCCGATTTCAAATAGCCAAAGTACCTCCAGACAGCCGAGCACTTCTGACCCTTCTTCTCAACGATTTCCTCCTGGGAAGAACTGAGGCTTAAATGCTGTGCAGAACTCTGCCCAGCCGAGTTTTCGCTCATTTTTATACAGTCTTGCCTGGTTGGTTGGAGACACGCTGTAGTGGCTGCAACCACTACGCTATAGAATCTTTGCCGCAAACTTTGATGAGATGCTTCTGTTCTGTTAGCCACCACAGCGGGCCGTGTGTGTATGTTTGTACACACAACCTGGTGGCTCTCTTCAAAAACTGATGGGCTACGTGCGTCAATTTTTAGTTATGATTGGCTACTCGCGTGCCCGTGAAAACGTTGGAGATTTTTTTTGTGAAGGCGTGCGCTATCGAATGTTATCGAATGTGTCTTAATTTCTAATCGTATTAATTATAAATCGCGATTAAAATCGAAATCGAAAAATCGCCCAAGCCTACTTCTGATCAACCCACACCAATTTCAGGCTTAAATTAACAACTTCTAGTTAACCCCACTCTGCTTTAGTGCCACTCATTTTCATTTTAAGTCACGCCCACTGCAGACACAGACACAGCCTGCTAAACAGATACAAGTACAGATCTGAACAGATAATGGTGTACTTGTTTATCCCTACTGTCCTAAAGGAGCACCTCACAAAGCCTCACATGATGTCATCTACCTCTTCTCTTCTTGTTCCCTGTTCAGTTGTTTGACTCAGTTAATAAATTCACTCAGCCAATTAGATTATTGAAGTTTCAGTGCTCTGTTCAGTCTCTTCCTAATCAGCTCATGTGTCAGCCAGTACACAGCATACAAAAATCCCTCGAAAAAGTTTCTCCTTCAAATGGAGCTACAAAGTAAACAGCAAAAACAATCAAGCAAATCGTCTTTCTTTCTACTCACGTAGACAACCGAGCTGCAGTGCAGAAGATACACTTGTTGAGCTGGTATTATACAGCCTCTGATGCATATGCTGCCCTGTAGTGGCACTGAGAAGAACTTTTTGCCTGCACCGTGTATGATGAGCTCCACAGTGTATCGGCAGACGTGGGGATACCTGGACTTAGTAATAAAATAAGTTCAAGTCTGGTTCATGGCTCCTCTGACCTCACAGCTCTCTCTGTCTCCCATCATTCCTTTCACTCCTTAGAATATATTATGTTATCTAACACTACAGAACTACAATAAAAGTAGGGTTTTGTGTTTGCAATAAATGCATCATATTCTCCCTTTTTACTAAGTGAAAGAAATCCTCTGATTTCTACTTTCCACACATAACCAAACAGAATATATGATCCGGTTCTGTATCCATCTGTCAATATTAAATTTTTTACTGACTTTCCTCACAATAAAATAGTGTTGCAGATTTCTGTCACTTCTATGCAAGACATATAATAAAAGGTCTACTTCAATAACAGCAGCTCATTATGCAATAATGCAACAGCTTGATCTGGCCTCTCACAATCGAATGCAACAATACAATAGATGGGGCTATTTAAATTAAGGTGGGTCTCCACACATTCCATTAATAAGATTGCTTTCCACTGCAGCCAATAATATAAATGGAATGAGAGACAGATGGGGTGTTGTTTCATTCTAACTTTCCTTTTGTGTTTAAACAATTTATGTGCACAACTTCTATCATGAATACCTGAACAGCACAAAAACAGCAATTGTTTTCATTGATACAATACAGAGTATGTTGGCGGACTTACGAGAGGGTCCTTTCCAGCCTCCCACCAGTGGAGCCAATGATTTCTCCAAGGGTGCAGAATGTCTGGCCCAGAAAGTCCTTTGGAGGAAAAAAGATAAAAGAGAGAGAATTAACTCCAAGTCAAAGATGCTTCCTTGGTAGGACAGGTCCTACAGAGGCGAAGCAAGACCTTGTCCTTGAATTCAAAGAACACATGCTATGGAGCATCCAAGGTCTTGCCTATAATGCATATTGCAGCGTCTGTAAGGGTGTCCCTCCGCCAATTTACAAGACTGGAAAATAATTCCTGTGTTCAATAGGAATTATGAAAGACTATGAAATTAACAGGGATGGTGATAAAGATATTAAAATCCATTAAAAATTCATCTCATTTTATCAAGCTCTCATCTCAAATTAAACTTTAAATTTAGGGATCATTTCCACCTTTTTTATAAGCATGCATTAACTGAAATAGGTCAAGCCCAGGAGGTCTTAAGGAGATGCATTATTCAGGTACATGTTCACCAATCGATTACTCTTAAAAGCACCACTGTGCAAAACCCAAAAGCAGTAAGTTTACTCCTCCAGTCAGCATTTTCATTGAGCCACAGATTTTGACTTTTACAACCAGTCTAGAAAATACAAAAACATACATATGGCAACATAAAAAAGCAGAGTGTTGACACAACGTAATAAAACTGTTATGTTTTGATGTTTGTAACGTGTGGGCGCCAGCAGGTGTAGGTCTGAGTCCCACAAACTGAATGAGTGGATCTCCTCTAAATGGCTTGACATGCACAATCTGCTCTGGTATACTGTCTCATACAAAGACAGCTTTTACTTTGAAGTTTGTTGTTCGAAGGGTAGTTTTACCTGAGTGAATCACAAAATGCAGACAGACAAAATGAGGACTAACACCACAGGGGTGGGGTGCTTCCAGATGGGAGCTGTTGGTGTTTGTCCTTGATGACATGAGATGGAAGAATGAGAGAAAAATACAAAATTAAAATGAATAAAACACTCTGAGAAGAATGACATTTTTTGGAAAATAAAAGTAAATGAATGAGGAATCATTTGGTGCCAGGACTCATGAGGATAATACAATGCTTATACACAGCACTCACCTTCTGCTCTCCCACATTAGTTGATTTGTTAGGGAGGAAAAAGATTTCGTCAAAAGATGGATTTACAGCATACTACACACTAGAGTAGAATAAATAGTAGACTTTATTCATGCTGAATCATCATTAACTGCTTCACTCGTTCACTGTAAATTAGCTTTAACAGGATGAGTAATGCTGAATACAACGCCATATATTTCAGAGCTGATGGAAGCTGTCAGCGCTGACTCAAAACTGTCATTTGAGTTTGACATACTGTACTTACGTGTTTGGAAATGTTACAGCTTCTAGAGTCCACATTGTACCTGTAAGAAATGATTGGAAGAACTTGTGACACTGTAGCCTACTAAGAGAGATTTATTACAACTATGTCCCTGTTGCGTTCGCTAGGTTGCGGGTGAGACACGGGAAAGCCACGGGTGATTGGTGGTAACAGGTGAACAAGTGGGAGGTTCACTTACCTGGTTGAAGCATGGGCCAGTAAACAGTTGAAACGTAGACAAGTAATCCAATAGCGACAAACTAGAATCCGGTAATGAACGAGCACGAGCTGTAAGCGGGTACGAGCACTAGTTTGGCATGTTGTCTCGTCAGGAGAGATGCGCCACCGGTAAGCTGCTGTTTACATTCTTTCAGCTGCGGTTTAAGTTTGTCTGTTGTTTGTGTTGCCGCTGTGCTGCCGTGATGCGGTTCATGTGCTTGACAACTGTTACTTTGGTCACGCTGATAAAACATTCTTAGCGGTCTGTTGATTAACGTTGCCGGTTTCATAGTATCCGTGTCTGTTTGAATTGTAGCGCTTTCACCGTCACATGAGTACACTTCCTATTTTGCGGTGCTGGTTGGGTGACGTAGTTGCTTGTAATTGGTTGTATTCCCGCAGGAATACAACCAATGGAATGCAGGCTGGGTAATGTAGTCAGTCGGTTAATACTAATAATGAATTGCTATGCTCTGCTTTACTATTTAAAACTACATTCACTGGTTGCATTTAGGACAGCACTTTTAGGCTATTGATTTAATATGTATGCATTGTGGTTTGTGTGTGGCAATACAAAGTTTAATGTTAATGTACTTTGCTTGGTCATTCAATTAACACACTATTTATATTGTGCTATTTAAAATGCTTAATAATGCTTACTGATTATTGCAATTGATGGATATGTATTTATATGAATTCATACAGTATATTTAGTCTATATTTGTGTGTTTTTATATGGATATATTTTTGCATTATTCAGAGTTTATACAGTATGCTTACTTGGCTTTCAATATTGCTGTTTACATCATAGCCTTTTTATTCTATAGGTTTATAACCTACTACTACCTACTGCAATTTGTGGCTACTACTACCTACTGCTATTTGTGGATGTTATCAGTGGATTAAAAACTTAAAACTGGAAAATCAAACAAAGTAAATAAAGACCACAAAGAGTTATAACAACGTGTCCTCTCCTGGCGCCCCGTTCGGTGGGGAGAATCTTAAAGAACCGAACAGTCCCCCTGATATTTCTCTTTAAGCGATTGAGGTGTTTACTTTGGAAAGCACCAATTTCCCTGCCTCATTTTTTACTAGCTATTGATCATGCAGATACACATTACTGAGCAACATGTTATAGCACAACATATTTCCAATAACAAGTAGTGTAAGGAATTACAGTTTGAAGAGTTTAGAATTACATTGCAGGTATTAATCCCAGTTCCACCACTTTGGAGCACTACTGGGATACGTGTACCTGGTGGTATATCAAATGTACAAAACATAGTTCCTCCTATGTTCTGTCCTCACTCTACATGCTCAGTTAGTTAAATTAAACTGTTACCATTTCTAGTCCTATATTTAATATAGAATCATGACAGTTCAATCCATCCTTTCAATATAATTGTTTTTTAAACTGATTATAAATGAGTAATAACAAATGGACTTTTGTCAGGTACATTGCATAGCCCTACTAATCATTCTACCCTTTCCCATTTTTTTTATTTTAGTTTAAGGTTTTTAGAGATTGACTTTTTTTTTTCAAAAGAGCAAAGAACAAGGGAAATCTGAGAGTGCTTTTATCTTGATGTTATGTAAAATAACAATAATAAAGATGTTTTGTGAAATTCTCCTGCCTGGTACAACCTCTCATTTAGTGTAGCATCTAGGCTGTTTCACAAAAAGCCTATTATTTGGGGACTGAACATAAAAAATGACCTTGCAAAGCAGGAGGGATGCTCTTAGGTTGGAAATATGCACAACACACATCATCATAAACAATGTCCCTGTTCCATTTTCAAGATTTCACCACTGTATATACAAGCTGCTGCTGTACAGACCCCACTGAGCAGTAAAAACACATGTCTGGGCCTTGATTAAAGCAGAGGCACGTAAGTGATCTTTCTCTAGTATTGACTGAGAATAATAGACAGGTGAACTAAATAGAATAACAAAGTGGACAAACAGACACTAATCTAATCAATGGGGCTATCAAGCAGCCTTGGTAATGGGCCCTTTAAAAAAAATCTCTTTTCATGGCATCCCAATCCCAGCATCTAATTTTAGCATTGATTGGCCTGTTCATTTATCCTAATCGGGTGAAATTACCTTTTCACCAAAGTGACCTGCACAGAAAGAAATTATTCTAATGCAATCAAAGCCACTGCTAGTTTCTGAATCCACACTGAAGCTGGAATAGCAGAATGTATTTGAGTTTAGAATTAAATTCATTCAGGCTCATTCAGGAAAAGTAAATCAAAAGCTGGTACTACTTACACATCGAACCTTAGATTCTGTTTCTCCTCAAAGAAGAAATCCAGGACAAACTTCCTGACGAAATCTGGATTCCGAGTATTATCGATTACCTCTGTCCTGCCAAACTACAGAAATATAAAGAAAGTAGTAAGTGGTGGTGATAGCAGCATTGATTCATGAGTAAATATATGGTTATGGTATTATTGTGATAATAATCAAGAAAAAGTACAGCAGAGAAAGGAGTGACAAAAATTGATGTGATTCAGCAGCAACCCACCCTGTAATATTTCACACAGGATTGAATTCAGGTTTCCTTTGCAAAAATATGGCCCCACCGAGCTTCATTGTGGTGTGTGCTAAATCTCGTGTCCCCAAAGAAATCAGACTGCTACATTAGAGCCAGCTCTCCACCCTATGAGCCCACAAATTCCCAGTCCCAGCCTCCCTCCTGGGCCAGGCCTTTTCTCCATCTCCGTGACAATCACACCGGTAATCCCCCTGGTGGACTTCCAGCCTCGCCTCTGCGGCCTGGCCTGACAGCACCGTGTAATGAGCTATTGATCTTGGTACTGCCTCACCACGGCCTCAATACCTCTACTCATGTCTTTAGTGTCCAGTGCACATAATCCGAGCAATCAACTGCATCCCCAGCCTATCCATTACCAAAGGCGCGAAGGGGAGTGTATTGGACCTCAGAACCTAACTGTTGCATCGACCCAAAGGGAAAATCCTGTGATATTTCCTTGTAGTGTTTCTATTTTTAGACCTGGAGGCCTTTGGATTGGTTAATAGGTGTTGCAGTGTGGTGGGTGAAAGTTAGGGAATTGCTTTGTTACTGGGAAGATGTAAGAGTAAGCAGAGCAGCTGACTAGACAATTACTGGTTTCAACATAGTACATATGTAGACCTATTACAAATACAATGTATTTTTTTCAACTACTTCTGACCAATATCTTTGATTTTATGTTTTTTGGGGAAACAAATTAATTCAGAATCTAAGGAAAGCAACATTATGAAAGCATTTTATCATAAATTAACAGCTTCACAATCATTTTGTTGGTACAATGACTTGGAATATGGAGGATGGTGGCTCTTTTATTCCCATGGCCCCTGAATGCCTGTACTTGCATTAAAAAGAGGTCCTGACAAACATTATTCTCAGATAGATTAGCACCTCAGGTGGTAAACTACGTCTTGTTTTGCAGTTGCTTTGATCGTCTTTAGCGGTTGCTTTGATCATCTGATATTGATAGATGTGTGTGGAGGTACATTAAAGCCCAGAGCATGTTTAATTTAGTCAGTTTTCAGTCCTTTGCCTTTGTTTTATGCCTAAAACAAGTAAGGAATTTAAATAAATATGAAATGATTTCCTTTATGGGCAGCACAGTGGTGCAGTGGTTAGCACTGTTGCCTTACAGCAAGAGGGTTGCAGGTTCCTTCTGTGTGGAGTTTGCATGTTCTCCTTGTGCCTGTATGAGTTTTCTCTGGGTTCTCCAGCTTCTTCCCACAGTATTTTTAGTTTATCACATTGACAGAACATGACAAAAACACTGCATTAAATGTGACCTTTACACTTAACTTGTGTAAAAAGTAGATGAAAATTTTACATGCAACACTTTGGGCATAATTATTTTTTTTAGTGCATCACTTAGTTTCATGATGTTGCTTGTGCACAAAAGAAGGATTTGTGCGTAAAATGGTTTCCGTGTGTGTGTGCATAATGTGTTACCTTGTAAAAGATTTACATTCATTGTGGGTTAATCACATGGAGTTTATGCAGACCACAGCTGTATTATTAGAAAGCATTTTTGAACCAGTTCATTGCAGATTTGTTGCAGAGGAAATCTGTAAATCTCAGGCTTACAGTAAAAACACAGCACTGCATACAATGTTTTTGTAAATGGTGTTATCATTGCATAGTGTTTTTCTGTTGCCTTTTGTTTTGTGCTTATTTCAAAACATAGCACAGGTAGGTCAGCTGTGTTTATTCAAGAGCTGCAAAAGGGAGTGAACTGACCCTGAACTCAGCGAGTTGTTTGTGTTCTACAGCATGACCTTGGCAGAACTCCTGTGGACTCTGGAAGGAACCCAGGTTAAGATGTGTTCAAGCTCACAAGGCTATTGAGTGATTTGAGCAATTATTTTATTATTTTAATATGATTCCCATGAAATATGTTGTCCTCTAACACTTAGTCATGACTACCGTAATTTCCAGACTATAAGCCGCTATTTTTTTCACACACTTTGAACCCTGCGGCCTAAACAATGATGCGGCTGGTTTGTGGATTTTGCCTTGAGACGAAAGTGACATTGAGAGAGACAACGAAAGAGAGACTGACAACGTGGACACCTGCGGCTTATAGACAGTTGCGGCCTGTTTTTTTTCTTTTCAAATTTAGTGGGTGCGGCTTATATTCAGGTGCGCTCAATAGTCCGGAAATGACGGTGAATATATTTAGGTCACTACAAAATTTAAATAGGATCCCAGTATTCACAGTGAGAAGCTGACTGAGAAACTGTTTATTCAGGGCCTTTGCTGCACACCAGAGGCTGCAATCCAAACCAGACCTGGAAATAATTTGACATGGTCACACCATGAAGTGCCACAGCAAAATTCAGCCAAACTTCTGTTGCAAAATGTTTAGCTGTGGAAGCTGTGTAACACTGGGATGATTCACTGGACTAGTTTGTGTACCACTGTGGCTGGTGAGCTAACTGTTATCAAGCTAGCCAGCTGGGACTTGTTAATGCTTGCAGTCACAGTCAAGGCTGATTTAGACTTGCCTCCAGACAGCAAACCTAAATCAGGAGAACAACCTTAACCAGTATATCTGACAGTCTTCAACCATAAAACTTAATTTCATAGATTATTTTCTTTCATTCTAGTGATTTTATGATTCTATTGCAGAAATGGAGTGTTGGGAGGACAGTAGGGAAGGGGCACACTGAAAAATGGGACACTCGGGAGACTCTAGAGGGTTGGCAAGAGGCTGCATCAACAAACACTGTATGAAAAACAAATATTGAAGTGGAGTTTGCAGGATCATTTGGTCCAGAAAACAAACAAACTTTTATTAAACTAGAGAACTACGCTAGAAATAGAAGAGAAGGAAAGATTTCTTGGATTTGTCTTATTGCTTATGTCTCAAGTACTGTATTTTCACACATACACTATAAGTAAAAGTATTGGCACACACGTCTTTATTACTGAATTCAGCTGTGGTGTGGGGCTGTTTTAGCCCCTTTACTTTCAGGGAAGGAAATCGTAATGTTTCAGCACACCAAGACATTTTGGACAATGTTATGCTTCCAACTTTGTGGCAACAGTTTGGGGAAGGCCCTTTTCTATTCCAGCATGACTGTGCCCCAGTGCACAAGATTCAAGATTCAAGAGTCTTTATTGTCATTATGCAAGCATAATGAAATTTTGTGCAGATTCTTGGCTTAAAAGCACACTTATAAATAGCAGCAGAAAATTAAAATTGCACACTTAAGAAAAATATAAAAATATAAAATACAAAATACATGTGAAGTAGATAAAGTGCACTTAGTGCCAGTCAAGAGCCATAAAGACATGGCTGGATTTTACACCCCAATTGTGGGACACCTTCCCAGAAGAACATAAGCTCACAAGTTATAGCTGCAAAAGGGAGACCAACTCCATAATATGATGACATTGAAGTCCCTATAGGTATAATGGTCATGTGCCCCAATACTTTTGTCCATATAGTTCATTTCCTGATTCAATTCCTCTTCTGACAGCTTAAGTGAGGTATTAACCACTGTGCCCATCTGATAAAAGTAGAGAAGAGTAGTGATTCTATCATCATATTAACAATGAGCCTAATTTATCTAACATAACCTAACTTGTTTTAACAGCATTAAGAGTAATATTTTTTAAAGGGGACATATTACAAAAGACTCACTTTTCCAGTGCTTGTACACATATATTTGTGTATTTAGATTGCCTAGCCACTCATAAAATGTGAAATACGACAACCCAGTGACTCTGTATGATCATATGTTAGATCAGAAAATATGGGATTCTGCGTGTTGTTTTGATTTTGCTCCCCTCTTGACCTCAACAGGCTTAAGAGGCTTATTTGCATAATTCGCCCCCCCCACCTCAGTCTCTACCCACTGATTCAGACTGCCACTGATTCAGGGAAACATTTTTGTTTCTCACATGCGCCAGATGCAATTGTCATGTCTAAAGTTAGAGCTAAGCGTGGGAACTGCTCTGTTGTTGGTTGCATCAACCAACACAGTTCACTTCTTCGCCTTCCAGCCTCAGAGGACCAAAGAAATCTGTGCATTCATTTTATTTTTGATGGAAACATCCCAGCAAGAGTTGCTTTAATGGGTTTTGGGACAGTTTCACAGAGAATACAACATGCTGTTATTATGTTTTACTGGTTACTAACTAATTAATTAATTGATTTGATAAACAGTTTTGTTGCGCAGGGGAAAAAAGCTCTCAGAGCTTTGCTGACAGTAAGCTTAGCCATAAGCCATCTCGTTAGCTTGGTTGCTGATCATGTTAACACAGTGTATTCAAAAGACATATTCATTTCAATAAATTCTGTCTTGTAGTTTTATTGAAGTGGTTTATACTAAAATCTGATGGTGCACCAGAGTGAATAAACTACAATGGCTTTTCAAATTTTGAACTTTCCAGCTTTCTGTTATCTCAAGATGGTTTGCTTTTGGTCAATGTCAGGAACCAAACTTTACCACAATTGAACTGCACATGGATTAAGTTCAGCTCCCCAAGCGAATGCAGTAATCCCACTGATTACATTAAAATGCATTGATTTCACCACATTTAGCAGTTTCAAATCATGCCATCACCAGGCATTTTTTCTTGTTTTACAACAGCTTGTAATGACACAGAGTTATCTATAGTCTTGCAAGGGAAGCTATGATGATGATTTGTGGGAGCCTGTAAGAGGAGGAACATATCCATGGACAGGAAAAATGGAACCATTTGCGAAAACAGTTTAGTGCACAGCCTGATGCAGTGGGAACATTAAGCAGCCAGAAAAGAAACAACAACCTTTAACATACCGCTGAGAAAACACTCCATGATGGTGGTGGTAGGTTTTCAGGTTCTAGTGATAGGATAAAATGAATGGGCTAAGGAATTCCCTACTTAAAAATTTAATTTAAAGATTATATAGAGATTGCCTTAATGCAGAACATGATGTCAAAAGAAAGCAGGTTTTGTTAGGTTTCCACTCAAGCACAATTATCTGCTGATGATGTCAATATGTGCAGAGCTGACAGCTAGATGTTTACTCTGCTGATTGCAGTGCGATTCATGCCGTGTTTTTGATTAAGCCCTGTCACACGGAATAAAAAGGTGTGAGGTGTCTTGAAGTGAGGGGATCAGTGGTGGCAAAGCCCTCCCTGACACATTAGGGGTGACTTTGAATTTGCAAACGGGCAAATACACTGACTGAACACAGAATGTCATAGGCAAATTAGATGAAGGGAAATAGGGATAAGAGATAATGTGGCACGTATCTTTGTGCTGGAGAGGTGAAAAAATGAAAAGGGGGAGGAATTCAAAGGTGCAGCAGTGAATGGGAGGTCACATGACCCCAACTTAAAAAATAGTGAAGGAGGACAAGACCACAAGAAGTCAAGGGGAGCAGACGGTGCATATTTGATGAGGGTGAAGAGGAATCTCCCTTCTCTTTCTCCCAGCTATGAGACATGATGTGAATTCCTTTTGTCTTACATTGGCTCATATAATGAGTTTGCCTGATATAATGAGATCAATTTTATTTATTTATTCTTTAACCTGTATTATTAATTCATCAGTTTGGGTCAGGTATATGGAGCTTTTGTGCCTTCCTGTGTCTATTACAGGCCTTTCTTACACTTGTGTGGGCAAGTGAGGAGGTTGGCACTTTCAATTATCCACAACAATGTTCTCAGGGGTTTGCAGTCAGTTGCCTCTGGACTTTGTTTTAATAACCACCTGTCTTTGCCCCGGTTGAATGTCTTAAAGTTTATACACTGCATTCCTAAACAAAATGCACATGCAGACTGATAGACACAAATATTGATGCTGGAGTACAAAAAGTTCACTTCACTTACCTCCCTCCATTCTTTGGTTCCCACAGCCTGCAAATACAACACGACCACTGAGGAGAGGAAGTCCAAGGAGAGGCATGAGGAAAAGAAGAAAAGCAGAAGAAGCATTTCATTTTTAGTGATTATCTTGATGTTTTTACATGTTGGCACCTGCAGCATCTGAGAGATATAAAAATACTCAGGTAACAAGATCAATAAGATCCACATTCATTTCATTAGATCTGGCGAAGCTTGAAGCAAAGTCAATAATACCTTAATAAAAGCCATTACAAAACCACTGTCAGACTGAGAAGCTCAGTACAGTTACAGGATTTTATTTAATCTATAATGAATACATTCACCATAATAAGACAAAAGAAAAATACAGCTGACCTTGAAAATAATGAAAACATATCAACATGACATTTTTTGGTTCTTTCTCACTTTTCTGCCAAGTATACCTATGTAACAGTGCAGGACTACTCAATTTCTCAGCTTTCTGCCTTGAAGATATGCTGTCACCACCTTCAGCTCGGACTCTCCCTGGATATCAATATCTATAATTAAGGAAAGGCAGAGTTGCTGTGCATGAGGCTTTATTCTAAGGACTAAATGTAGTCTGGGTCTCATTGATAAATGTCAAGTTCCTCCAAACCACACAGAGATTGTCGATGTTCAAGTGACAAAGCCCACCAGCAGCCTTAGTAATTATTCAATTCAATTGAATTTTATGTATATAGTACCTTATACAATCAAAATTGTCTCTAGGTGCTTTATAGAAACCCAGAGCCTGAACCCCTAAGCAAGCAGACAGTGGCAAGGAAAAACTCCTTTTTAACAGGAAGAAACCTTGAACAGGACCCGGCTCACAAGGGAGAACTATCCTGCTGATAGTCGGCTGGGTGAAGGGGGGGAACAAGAGGTAGACAGGACAGAGAGGATGAAAGAGAGAGAAAGAGAAACATACATGCAATAAACATCATACATTATAAAGGACAAACATGACAAGTTGTTATAATTGGAATTGTGAAAGACTATGTATTGTTTGTATTTGTTTTTTAGCTGATATGTTGTGTAAGTTAGTTCTAATAGCACTACATAGAAGAACAACATGGGCAGATGTTGACAGTAGACATTGGGTTTGTCAGAGGGCTGGATGCAGTTCAACATGTAGATCTGGATGGAGAGATACCTGCAGAAAGATACAGAGAGAGAAAGAAAGGGAGGGAGAGACACAAAACTACGAGGAGAACTGGACACACAGTTAGTGACATAAAATAATGAATCATATGTTGACCTGATGAGAGGAGAGGAGGGGAGAGGAAGAAGAGCAGAGGAGGTGGGGGAGTAGAGATGGTGGTGGTGTTGTGGAGGTGGGCGAACTGCTCAGTGGATCATGTTTGTGACCCCCAGCAGCATAGGCCTATAGCAGCGTAGCTATGATAGAGATTAAAGACTAAGAGTTAGTCAGCCCTATTCTACCTGTGGCTGTATGTCAAGAAGTGACTGTAACTATACCTACCAGCCCTACACACTTTGTTTGAGGCTAACTATACGCTTTACTAAATACTTGCTTTACTAATAGAAGCTTAGTTGGGGAGATATGATCCCTTTTGCTGATTCCTGTCAAAACTTGCTAGCTGCTGCATTCTGGATCAGCTGCAGGCTATTAATAGAGTGATTTGAACATCCTGATAATCATGAGTTGCAGTAGTCCAGCCTAGAAGTAACAAAAGCATGGACAAGTTTTTCAGCATCACTCTGAGAGAGGACGCTCCTAATCTTAGCAATATTACGGAGGTGAAAGAAGGCGTCTTAGAGAACTGTTTATTATGATGGATAAATGACACGTCCTGATCGAAGGTAACGCCGAGGTTCCTCACAGTCGTACTGGAGACCAAAGTAATGCTGTCCAGAGAGAGAATATTATCAGCTACTCTAATTCTGAGATGTTTGGAGACATAATAAAAAATTGGAGGTCATCCAGTCCTTTATGTCCTTAAGACATGCCTGGAGCCTGGCTCTGTTTCTTCAGGCTTTAAGGATAAGTACAGCTGGATGTCATCAGCATAACAATGAAGGTTTATGCCATGTCTCTGAATAATATTTCCTAGAAGGAGCATGTATAAAGTGAACAGGATGGGCCCGAGCACTGAACACAGAGCACTGAACCCTGAGCACTGAATTATGACTCCTGTCAACGACAATCGTCAGGTGACCTAATTCTTGACTGCCGGATGTGTCACCATAAAATCTTGTACAGACAGTTTTGATCTCCAGAGGATCTATCCCACTGAGTTTGATGATCCTCTGACTTGTCCTCCATTTCCACCAGGAGGTTAATAAGTAACTAGTTAATGGGTTGACGGTTTTGGTTCACACTGAAATATCTCAACAACTGCTGGATTGTGTTGAATTATGGAATTTGGTACAGACAGTCATAGAGTCCAGAGGATAAATCTTAATGATCATGGTAATCCCCTGCCTTTTCATCTCATGCCATTATTCAGTGAAAGAGCTCCACTTCTATAATGTCAGATGATCTGGCACAAAATTTGGAAAGATTTTCCTAATCCCTAAAGAATATAGTCCTTTCCCCTAGAATTCATGTTTATATACAGCTAATATGTAACAGCATATACATTTGGTGATGCTGTTTACTGTAATATTTTGGTTTATAAGTTAATACCTTCAGAGTTACATTCCCAGCAGTTTCAAATGTTTCAAAGACTAGATAAATTAATAAAATGAATTGATCAGTAATTCATCAATAAATCCAAAGTTCAAAAATTTCCACTGCCAGCAAATAATTTGCACAATAATTGTATGTGATTTTTATAGGAGGTATATTTTACACTTCATTTACCACAACTCCTGGAGACCAAAAAGAGCTTAGTTTTCCATGAACATTACTGGGTCACAAAGCTGTAGTATTGCTGGAAAAAGAGTAATAACAGTGGGTATAAGCCAAAGTTAAAGTATGGGGCCACAGACTGGCTATTATTTCTGGTTTACAAAACCCTACTGTGGTTTGTTCACCAAACATTTCATTTATCTTCTGTAGAGAATTTTTGCTTTGCATAAATGAGGCAGCCCAATTATAGCTCACACATTTATCATGTTGTCATGCTAAAATCAAATATGTTTGTGCATATGCAAACAAACAAAGACTCACTAAAGTCTCCTATGAGACATATTAGTAATTGGCCAAGTGTTGCTGTGTCCAGATGAGCACCAACAGTGTGCCTCTGTGAAGTTTGGACATTAGCTCTAATGAACCTCAAACTGGCTGGACAATTAAAACCACATCTTCCCTCCTAATGAGCAATTAACAGAGGGGAGATAACTGAGGGAGGGCAGCAGACAGAAAACCTTTTGCGCGTTGTGTCTTAAGAAGAAACCAATCTTTTCTTCATCAGGATGTTAACAATACTAAAAGCACACAGTGCTGCTTAAAGAGGGTTTGTAAATCCTAATTTAATCCATTTGTAAATAGCATGTAGGCTTTCAATTTAGTTCTAGAAAACATTCAAGGAAAATACCATCCAGGGATTAATCAGCTTGTCTCAAAGTCATATCACAATGCTCCCTTTGCCTCAGCAACTAAAATAATGTTCGTGACGTTCAAGAAACAGGGAGGAGTTCTCTATTGGAGATAAAAGTCACAGGACCTTCATGCTTCCCCAAGGTTGCAGAGTAACAGTACCACAGCCCAAGAGTGTTGCACACTAATCCATGTCAATGCTACATCAGGGTCCGCGGTGTCCGAAGAACCTGGCTGATTGCCTGTTTCATGGAAAGTGACTGAGAAAGGAAAGAGCCCATCTGGTCACCCATGGAACAGCATAATCACATGGTAATTCATTGTTGCTCTGAGCCCTACTCCAACTACAACTGGCTGCAGGGTGAGGACACGGGTGACTCTGGGCATGAATGAATCAGAAGTAAGCACATACAAACAGGAACATATACAGACATTTTGAGGAGCTGTGGCAACCCCGGCACTGTCCTCTTGATGATGGCACACTGTAGAAAATTGTTGGCCTTGATTTGCAATTTCATTGTATTAAAAATAAACCTGTATATAACTAGTTATATACAAATATAACAAAAGATATAGCAATACTATAAATCATGCATTCAGATTCCTAATCCACATGTCCACACTTTTTTGAGCCATGCCTATGGATTTGCAATAACTGCACGTCAGCTGAGGTGAGTCCATAGGACACATATTGTCATATTTTTATCATGTGTTTCTTGAATGTTCATATAGTTTATAAGGAGATTATAGAGATGACTGTCATCATGGTAACACTTCAGATTAGTGAACACATACTAACCACTGAATATTTGCTTATTAACATGCATACCAGTAACATGCTGGCTCTTTATTAATCACTATAAAACTTAATTCTGCATGACTGTATTCTAAAACCACTAGGCCGATAACTAAGAATGATTTATGACCTTCATGTGTTTTGAACATTATGGGCTTTAAAAGGTAGTGGTATCAGAACTGTCCCTTTATCACTTCAGCATGGTCTATGGTCTATATATTCAAATATGGTCTATTGTTATGTAACAAAACACAAAATGCAAGCATTATTACTGTCTAAATAACTTTGAATTAAGTTTTTCTGTGCTGTTGTTTCGAGGTTGGAGGCACAGCATTGTCCAAAATGTCTTGGTATGCTGAAAGTGGCTGACCCCAACTCCTGACCACAGCTCCATACCACACCTGAATTCAATAATAAAGAGGTGTGTCTAAATACTTTCGTCTATATGATGTAATTAATGTGCTAATTAATTGTGTGTGTGTGTGTGTAGCAAGTTTCATCCACAGATAAAAAAAATAAATGAAAAAAAAAAAAAAGATCCCAGCTGGATACAAACACACAAATATTCCTGGCTACAGCGTTGACCTACCATACATTTGTGTGTGTGTGTGTGTGTGTGTGTGTGTGTGCATGTGTGTATGGTGCTTCATCTTCCTTTAATTTCCCCTGGCTAAACTATCAGTCACTGTGGTGTGACAAGCAGATGACAGCCAGGGCCCTGAAAAAGAAATTATGAGACATACTCATCTACTCTGGATACTTCAGCCTGTCTGTCAAACAAACAAGGTGATACCTGCTCTCTTAATGTGGTTTCTGTTGGTCCGATCAACTGACGTTACTGTCATAAATAACAACAGCATTTTATTTGGTATGACTGTAATAGTTTGATGTAATAATAACGTTTATTAATTTGGTCCAGAGGAGCTCAAACTTCATCCACCATGCACGTCCCTGCCAGCAACTATTTTACTGCTGTGCCCTTTCTTTTATAAGATATTGCTACAGAACATGAAGAATGTGTAATCTCCAGTCTATGCAGATATGCAAGCAAACGGCATTTCAGTCCATTCTATATTAAAATTTATGTCCCATCAGTGTGTTGAGCTTAATTGAAAATGGCAAAGTGTACTTTTGGACTCATGCCGAGCGAGCTGACAGCAAGAGTCACCTGTGTGAAGGTTTTTTCGACTGGGGATTTCTTGCTGCCTGCCTGTCTCTTGGATTTGCGCTGCAGGAAAATATAATCAGAGAATAGGCACACATAGACAGAATGCCACAGGCTTACTCACAGGAGGGCACAAGCTGCTCACGGTGAGGTGAAACATGGGGTGGGAGTGGGGGTGGAAAGGAAGGAGTAAAGGAGGACGGAATATTAAGGAGAAGGATGCAGAGGGAAGGTCGAAGAAGAATAATAGAGCAGTTGAGAGCGAAACAGAATAGGGAAATAGATGAAGAAAGTCTTACGTGATGAATGTAGAAGATGAGATGGAGGACTGTGGAAACACAGTCAGGCAGCAGCAGATTTCAGCTGTAGAAGATGGGGTGGGTTTTAGGGGTTTGGCTGTTAGAAATCCCTCACAGATCCACTTCTCGCATAGCAGTTTAGGTGAGGCAGGGTCTGCACATAGCTCCCCACTAATCTATTGATCTCTTGCCAAGAGAGGGATAAGACACGAGAGCACTGAACCTTTGGAGGCCAATTCAATGGAGCAGGTATGACAAAGACCATGGTTGGAAACCAGTATGGGGGCATAGCCTGCATTTGGGAGGTTTTTTAGGGGAGGTGGGGTGGGGTTCCTGAAAATCCAGCTTTCACATGAGCATAAATTACAAAGTGATGCTGCAATAATGAAGAGCACACCATCACAGGTGGCACAGATTCCCTCTGATTCTCAAAATCAAGACATATTATTATTTGAGCTCATCAGAGCCCACTCTTCATCACATTACATTCAACACAGATTTTCAGCCACAAAATACGCTACAAAATAACCAATTTCCATGGCAATAATTTTGACAACATAACTACCTTGATATTTTATTTTGGAATTAGGTTGTGTTAGATTATTACATTAGATCTGCTTATGGTTAGATTTTTGCAATACAGATCAGTTTGTACAGTTTTAAGATGAAATGTAAAGATGCACCAGGGTAGTGATTGTTCAGGGAAAAGGGAAAATGGTATTGTTAAGTAAATATGCCCCGCTCCCACAGGATGAGTGAGCCCCTGCTCAGCAACAGACTCTTGATCAGTGAGCTAACCCAGCAGCACAAAGAGGCCAGCAGTGACAGTGAAGACAGACAGCTGGGATAGCAGTGTGTAGAGCCAGAATATTATCACATTTAAGTCAGCAAATGAGGGGTTTATTTCAATAAAACCAGAGCAGGTGATTGCTGGAACAGTGCAAAAACTAAACCATGATGGTTTTGTTGAGTCTCAGACCTGTGCAAAAACATCTGCAATCTGTTTTCACGACCACAGGTGAGCTACGTGTAGGGGAGGCTTGTTGCAATGATGTAGCCTACTGAGATGATCAAAACCAGTGTGGTTCTGGATGACATCATATGCACCAGATGCAGTTACAAGGTTAAAACACACACACACACACACACACACACAAGCACAAGTAGACCTACATTAAACAGAAGAGGTTGCGCCACAATCAGTGCACTTTCAGAAGGGACGTAATACCAGAAAACGTCTCTCCCTCTCTCTCTCTCCGTCTTTCTCTGCAGAGCATGTGTGTTTGTCAGGAGAAGGAACGGAGAAATGAGGGGAGACTGGCCACTTGTTAATCAGTCTCAGACAGTACTGTCAGACAGATCTATCAAAAATAAATAAATACATAAAAATAAGAAAATGCTAAAATGAGTTACCAAATATACTTTTGGCAGCCTTTTATATATCTGGGTGACCCCAAGTCAGTGTGTGGGAAACATGATGTGTGTTGAGAGAGAGAGGGAGAGAGCGAGAGATGTGATATTGTTGATATTGTTGATATTGTACTGGGTTTCCAGAAATAACTGAATGTATGGGAAACATTGAAATTGCTTTTTAAAATCTGCATGCCCACAATCATCATGGAAACATATAAAAGTTAAAAATGTAACAGCAGAGTATTGTTTTATCACATTACTGTCCTGTGTATGTTTCAAAAACAGCCTTTTTAAATTAATGTGGCCATTAAATGGCATGAGTGTGGGATGGGCATTGAATCAACAGGGGCCACTCACTCTTTCCTCACACCTCATTAGGAGACCATAGGGGTAATTAGAGACCAGTGACCTTTATTTAGATGGTCTGGCTAAGGCCTTGCCTTCATTCATCTCAGCTACTGAGCCTTTATTAAATTATAACTGACCTGCCTACACTGAATAAGGAAAATGTTATAGATTTATTGCTATTATTATTACTTAAATCAGTCATCTTTAGTTCCATAAGAGAACTCGGCTTTAAAAATTGCAAAAGCAGTTTTCACAAAGTTTATTCTCAAATTCTTACAGCTGCAACCCCCCCATGGAGACAAAATATCTGCAGTTCTAAAAAGTAATGACATTCTAAAAATGACTTAATTCTACATGAAAAACGTCATAATCATATAGTTTATATATCAAAATATAATCTACCAGATGAGTAATTTTATAACCACAACAGGCACATAAACAGATTTTTAGACCACAATGAACAGCAAACAAACATCAAAACTACAACCACACCCGCTGTGTCCGAGCAAAACATTCACTCCTACTTGCTAGTGAGTCAGAATCCTCAAGCAGATACAGCAAAATGAATCTACAGGAAGTATCACACAGTGTGTAGAATGTAACAAATATGACTCACAAACTTTGCAGTGACTATGAAGACTACAAATAATAATCATGTACAGTTATGTGTATGGACATTATTGTATTTAATTTTAAATACTCCTGGACCGGAGTGGGGAGGCCATCTCTCCTACAGATTTTAATGGAGTAAAACACTCATGCAATTGGCTGAAAACTGTCAGTACTCCGCTGGCAAATGATGTTACATAAGAGAAGTGGGATGTTTCATATGGGAGCTTCATAGTGTTTTCGATAATGGTGGATAGAAATAAAAGAGCCAGAGAGGCTGTGCAAGATGTGTGTAGCTTTGGGAGCTGCACAGTGAGAACATATCAGCCATTTAAAGATTTCCTCAGTTTTCGTTAAGTGTTCTCTCTTGAACTTTCTTCAAGTTTTACCGAGCCAATGTCATCATTTCTTTTTACTTTAAAATTGAAATGGTATTAATGCAATGTCAAATTTGAATAGGGGGGGGGGGGGGGGGTGGAAATTGAGCTTTTTGAAGTGCAAAAGAGTCACTTCAGTGGCAGAGAAGCTGTGTCAAACACAAAGAAGTACAGAAATGGCTAGTGGGAATGAAAAGAAAAATGTCTCATCAATTCCACTGTTTTCATGTGGGTCCAATCATACAGATACATTTGTCTCAGGCCACGACAGAACAGCCCATAATCTCTCCAGAGATTTCAGTTTTCTTATTACTTCAGTTCAAATGGATGAAGAATTCTGCTCGCTCGGGGGAAACTGTACGAGCGGCGTTCGCATCTCTCCAAGGGCAGCGTCAGTGCGGTTGAGGTCACGCATGCCTAGAATATGTTAAAACCCAGTCAAGACAGGACTAAATAAAACTGTGCAAAGGGTCAGCACGAGTATCCATCCAACGACAGCAAGGTGAAAAAAGCTTTGTTTCAAAATGAAAAGTCCATCATTTAAAAAAAGTGACACCTACTCTCAAACACTGACTGACAGCGTGAATTGGTACACAGCATGCATGAATACTTTCCAACAGGGTTTACATAACTTCCGTCTTTGGTGAACAAAATATCAACGTAAAATCAACTAGTGATTGATTGATTCGATGATTATACTACATGCTTATGTACAGATCACTTCAGTCTGATCAGAAATAAGTCCTAATGTGGGTCTAAATGTGCTGGAGAGGACAGGGTGAAACAAAATGAAGCCTGTTGTAACTCACTAACTTACTGTCTTCCTGTTGTTTACATTGAGACTCATTTCTTAAATTTTGAATTGCTACAAATGCAGTTACAGTTACATGGCAAACTGAAGCACCTTTTGACGAATTTGTGTATGATCTAGTACGAGGATGATTGTTATGTGGTAAAGACACACAATGGAAAATAAGCATTAGTTTTTCTTATTGTGGCCACTCTGGTACAGAACACAACAAGCTGAACGTCTCACATTTGACATACATTATAAGCCTGATTCCAAAAAAGCTGGGACATCGTGTAAAACATAACCAACAAATAACCAATACCATAACCAATAAAGGCTAAAACTCTCTACAGAGCTGAGGGGAACTGCTGCCGTTGGTGCTAAATAGCAATTTGAGCCACTGACGATATAAAAAGATTTGGCACTGGAGCTTTAAAGACAGCTGTGCCTCTATGACAACTGATTAGCCAGAAACTTGGACAGGAACAGCAGAACACAAAAACTGGACTTAGTCAAGACCACAGGTGAGACTGGTGGCCAAGAATGAGGTCCAAAAAGAGAAAGAAAAAGAGAAAAACGAATCTGGACCAGAAGAAAATGTGGGCCGTGCACCCTGGGGTTCATGGTCTTCATGAAGCATATAAATAAAAATAAAAATACAGCTGTTGATGTCAACAGAATAAAATGTGCCTGTCTTGTAATCAATCATAAATGTAAAAGTAGAAAGAATAAGAAAGTCAAAAAGAGGCTTCGAAAGAAAAAGAACTCTGAACTAGAAATATGATGTTTCTCATATGTTTACCCACTGCTCTCCATGCTTCTGCTTATTCTTCCAGATCAATTAAAAGCCAGGCTCCTAGTTCTTCACTTCAGAGGGAAGAACACACTGCAAAATTATACGTACTTTACGTGTGGGCAGACACAAAGGGGCATCAGGCAGTTTAATGGTGGAGTACAGGAAAACTCAAATTTAATTTACACAATGACCAGGCAATGTGATACAGCATCCCCAAGGACAAACTCTGAGTCATCAACAAATTAGATAAGGAGAAGTGCTTCACAGTGTTGCTTTGCTATCTTGGCACATTCTTGTACAAAGCAGCAACGCACAAATATGCCACAGCAGATGCACGCAGTAAAACTCTGGCAGCAAGGGGGGGAAAAAAACCTTGTATTTCCATCACATTCCATGACAAATACCTCAGGTGTTAGGAACAAAACAGTATTCAAAACTGTACTGAAATGAAAGAGAATATCACTCACAGGATCATTGGGAGCCAAACTATCATCTGATATGAAGCACATCAAAGGGCAGAAGCCCTTCTTTTTATTTTTGCATGTGTCAAAAATGTACAAAGTGTTTCCATGTTTGAGGCCTTTGTTGTTATCTCTCTTTTGATATCTGTACTGTAGATCGGTGATTTATTGCTAACAGTGTCACATTTTGCAACAGAGCGACAAAGTCTGCACAGATGGGAGGTTAGGGTGGATCGATGGATCAAATACAGAATTTTCACCCAAGAGACCAATGTTTGTGCCCTATGTGAAATCAAAAATCAGTGTTGGCATTTTTAAACTTACATACCTAAGTTAAAGTATGTTACGTAAACTACATAGACAGAAGTATTGGGCCACCTCACCATTGCACAAACTGACATCACATTCTAAATACACAGACAGCTTTGCAGCTATAACAGCTTCCACTCTTCTGGGAAGGCTTTCCACAAGATTTTGGAGTGTTTCTGAGGGAATGAGTTCAGGCACTGATGTTGGACTAAAAGGCCTGGCTCAAAATCTTCATTCCAGTTCGTTCTAAAGGTGTTGGATGGGGTTGAGTTCAGGGCTCTGTGTGACTCAGTCAAGTTCTTCCACACCAAACTCATCCAGCCATGTCTTCATGGAGCTTTGCATTGAGCACTGGGGAACAGTCATGCTGGAACAGAAAAGAGCCTTCCCCAAACTGTTGCCACGAAGTTGGAAGCATAACATTGTCCAAAATGTCTTGCTTTGCCGAAAGCTTTAAGATTTTCCTTCACTGGAAGTTTTTTGGGTGTGGAGGATTTGGTCCCTCCCAACATTCACTGAGTTTGTTATTTTGACCAGGCCTCTCACTGATGTTATATTTAATGTTCTACTTATATATGGCGACAAAAGATTGAAATATTGAACTGGTTGCACATTAAGTTGAGGTTGTAACACAGAGCTGACCCCTTTATCAAATGCTACCTGTTAATTCTAAATGACCTGTGTGATTAACTCACATTCAGCTATGTGATGTCAAAAACTCCTTTTGATCTGACTGCATACTGTGCTTTTTTTCTCTATCTGTCCTGTACGATTTACACAATCAGGAGACTACAGTAACTCCCACCACACGAATATCCCTGATTAAGCATGTTTAATTTGATTAAATCGTTCATATGAGAAGAGGAACAAGAATGACTGACTGAGCAGGTCAGTCTCCTCTCCTGGCTTGCACCCACATTGTTAATTACTTCCTTCCTGTCATAAACTGCAGTCACATCGCTGCCATGGCATTTCCTCCCATGTAGCTTTGCTGCCAGATATCCAACAGCTGAGACTCGACAGTCGTAAGGACTGAGCACACACAGCAGGGAGCAGCTGTGACTGTAAATATATCAGTTAACTGAAGATTTAAGGGCTTGTGGTCCAACTTAGAAAAACACCTGCAGACAAGTTTATCGAGATAACAGCTCTAGATTTTACTGTATTTCAATAGACAGAAAGTGACATCCCATTACAGTATGATTATCTTTGTATTTAAACGCGTTAGTTAACAGAAACATTACTATTACGTTACTATTATTTCCAGGGCGTTGGTATATGTGCTGTCAGACAGACGGTTGTCAAGCCTGTCACTTAGTTTCAGCTTCGTATGACAGCCTCAGTTTGAAAGTTATTGTGCACTTGTTAGAGCTCAGTGGGTCAGATGGCAGAGGTTCACATGGTGAAAAGACTCACTTTACATATTGTATAAAATCTCAGAGTGGTCCAAACCTGAAAGTGGAACTGTCAGAAGCCCAAGATTTAATTTAGGAATGGATACAAGTTTATCTGACAATTGTATACTGCTGGTGTGCTCACCTCTTGGTGTGACTTCCTAGGTGGAGCTCAAAATCAGTTTGGGTGCCAAAGTGCCCGAGCAGCCATGGATTCGTGTCTGTGTCATATAGTTGTATGACACAGACACGATGTACGTGATATGTTGTATCATAGTTAAAGTTTAGCCATGCTCAACAAGATGATGCTGTGCTTTTTTGTCATCTGTTTTTTTGCAACATTTGTCTGAACATGGTCTTAGTTCATATGTGTGAGTCTAGGGACTTAGAAGTAAAGACACTTAGCGACCACTAGAATGCATAATAATACTAATTATGTTAGCAAGCCTTAATTGGTGTGCATACAAATACTCTGGGGTCCAGTGTCTCTACTTGCCATATTCATTATGAAACCAAGGATTTCCAAGTGAAACAAGATGACTTTTCTTAAAGTTAAGAACCAATTCTTATCCTCTCTTATCTTTTACGAGCACAATTTGCCTTCATTTTAATATTGTACTACCAAATGTGCTGTACAAATATTTTATTGCTACTGAGCTGAAAATGTTTGCATTCGTTTTACATATAACTTGGCACATTTGTGTTGCTGTTGCACGTCACACCCTTATCATTGGCTTTATTTCTTTTCTATTTGTATAATTAACCTAATGTCAATGGATATCAAGCAGCGAGGACAGAAACAAATTCATTATAGTCTGATGTGTTCAAGGTGCCTAAACACAAAAAGTTCTGAGTCTTAAAACTCCACCTTTCCTCTCTGTCTGTGTTACTAAGGTTACAATTGGTACCAGTGTCTCTTATAATTACATCTTCCAGCTGTGGTGCTCATAGCAACAGGCAGCTCTGAGCACCGTTTTCCACATCTGCTAATGTTGCCTGGACTGAAGGAAAGCCTCATGCACCACTGCTCCTTGTCTGTACTGGTTGGAGCCCAATAGCTCCTCAGGCTGCACAAACATCTGTGGCCAGTCATAGACATTTTAGCTTGAGCCTCAAGGTCAGCCTGGATGAGGTGTTAGACAGCTGTGCTCTCCAGCTGTGATTTGTGCAATTCATTTAAAGCCCAACTGACTAGCTCATTTGGGGTAGCATGTCTGAGAAGGATGTTCCCTGTTGGCTCTCAAAGGTAGCACACTGCTCCTCTGTTCAGAGGCTCCTGGACATACTGCATTTAGGCTGGTAAGGATGGAGACCTTTAGCATCAGAAAGGCAACAGGAATAAACACCTAAAACTTGTGACAGAGCAGTTTGTAATTCTCCCTGTAGTTTTTGTACTCTTTTTGAGGGACCAATGCACTAATGTTTCAAACTAAAACACATTTTCTGTTGCCTTGTCTTCCACATGGTTTTGCTGACACAGGAAAGCTTGAGATTATTGTTTTATTACAGATTTATGCATAGCTTTATCTGAGGGTTGTTTTCTTCCCTGTGAAGAATTCTTGAGAAATGTATCAATTGATCCCAAACAGCTAAGTTTGATTTGTTGTATTTAAATGACTGAAGCACTGCACTAATATCTTGTGTGGCCATGTTCTATATGTGTTAATTTAATGTTATCCAACTCTAAATGTCTTTTAACAGCCTTCCTCTGTTATTTTATTCTCTTGTTTTCTAATCAATTAATCTATAGATGAATGTCGGGGTTTTTCAAGCATTTAGAGATGAAATACCTGCCTGGAAACCCATCAAAATACTGAACTCAAAAGTAAATTTGTATGCAACACATGTCACATCTGTCTTGGTCATAGTTGAGCTGTCAGTTTTGTCTTGCTAACGTGACACATTGAATTCCACTGAGATATGGCAGCTAGTGGCAATGATAATGCTAACCGAGACTGTCCACAAAGTTTTACCTCTACAGGCAGCGAAACATGAGCTGTGCATGTCACACAACATTCACCAGCAGTGAAAAAGCACAGAAGACTTCCTCACACAAACACTTAACATTAGCACAAAAATGAACATTGGTATTCTATAAGAAGTTCCTACTGTTAAGGGTAAGAGCAAGGTTAAGGGCAGCTCTAAACACCTGCTGGTACTTTGCACAGTATAAAACCTGGGCTCCGCCAAAACCACTGGAGCTATGAGGTAATTCTGCAGGCTGAGCTAACGATGACGTATCCTTGAAATAATGACCCTTTACCACTTATTACTTTGCTGATTTGTGCAGTGAGAGGTACAACTTTTCATATCTACCCAGTAAGCTCCCCATCGTTCGTTTGTCTTCTACCCTCACCATGCTAATGTGTCTCTCTCCTGACATGCGTGGGGGCTGCCTATTTCGTGGCCACTGAGAATTTTCAGTTCTAAATGCCTGGCAGTTGTGGATTAACGTAGTAATCAGAAAGCATAAACAGTCACCTATGGTGCTTGTCAACATATAGAATTTTGTTGGCAAGGCGCAATAGGATAAATGGAATGATATCCTTTAAACTAAAATTTCCAAATGCATAAAAGCTACTGTATTTGTAGCTGGTGTCTCTGAAAAAGTCTTAATTTGTTTACTGAGTCTTAGTTTGAAGAGAGTACACAGAATTATGTGGTTGGTAGAATTCGATTGGAACACAGCTCAGAAACCTGAATACCTGGTTAACATCTGTAGATCCCATATGCCGCATTAAAGAAACATTTCAAGTACATGTACCAGTGCAGAGACCCAGAGGTGAATGGTCACAGGTTGTCAGGAAATTCATTCCAACCCTTCAATACTAGTACGTGCAGGGGGTTTTTTAATCCTCAAATTGTCTTCCAGCTCTGACATCCTCCTCCCCTTAATTGTTCTCCCTGTCATTTTTTCCACAGCACAACACACTGAGACTCAAACTTGGCTTGACCTCAACCTTGACTTTTCAACCTCTCTTCACTCTTCTGTTTTATCGGCAGATTTATTGCCCATTGACCACCAATGCAAGAATCAGAGGAACACATGCCTCTCCCTCTTGTTTTTAATGTAAACTTAAATGCATAAATATAGAGTTGATAGTCAGTTTGATATCTAAATTGGAAATAAAATAGTTTATTCTCTAAAGTAATGAAAGACAAACGAAGAATGTTGTGTTATTACCAGCACGTCAGACAGTAAAGAGTTTGTACATACCAGGATCTGACTTGGAGAATGTATCCACATCCAGCAGACTCCTGTGGAAACAGCAACAGTGCAAGTAAAAATGGATCCAGAGGGTCCAAATGGGTCCATATTAGGTTACAACAGCACTGACTTAAGGCTACATTATCACAACTGAAACTGAACATAAATTTCATGTGTATCAAGAAGCCATCTAATGCTTTAATCTGGGAAAACCTCAGTCAAGCTTTAGAGGTATTTGTCATTACACAACCCCTGAGCTTAAAAAAAAAACAACAACAACAACAACAACAACAACAACTGAGGGCAAAAGTGAAATCAAAATACTATGCATTTACTACATTTTTGTGCAAAACCATGGTAAAACTCTATAAATCCTTAAAATGTCTGAAATGTAATTTTAGCTGTTTTGGTTCTGTGGTGGGAAATGGGAGAACTTCATCATCTATTTTCCCATCGGATCTCACTCCTCCTCCCAGGTTGTTGCTGTCTAACTCAGGTGTCTGGTCACTTTGAGTCTGACTGATCTCAGGAGGGACTTTACAGGAGCAACAGTCATTCATTATTCAGGAGTGAACTGGAAAGACAGTCAGCACACTGCCAGGCAGGCAGCCCTGACTGAGTCGTACTGCTCCGCCAGCCAGCCAGCCAGTCGCTAAGCAGAGCAGCCAACCATTCAGCTTAGGCATCCTGACAGCAAATAATCAATTCAGGTAGATAATAATACTGTTTTGTTTCAGGGTTCTAATAATAATATTAATCATGTATTTCTGTATCATTGTTATTGTATTTACTGGCATAAATACATTTCAATCATACATGTTGTGCCAAACATGTATGACACTACATCATGTTTCTATAACTTTATGCTTTTAAGTGTCACACAAACAATTCAGCTGCAGTATCCACAATCAACCGTGTGTGTGTCTGTGAATATCAAAAGGTAATCTCCTGGATGGTTGCCAGGTCTTGCAGAAGTCGAGAGAGTCTATAAGGATTTCTAAATGTTGCGACGCTTACTGGAGACAGGTGATGCTCCAGAAAGGGCATCAGTAAGTAAAACGTCATAGACAGATAGCCTTGCTTTAAAGATGTCTTTCTCATTTACACGGCTGCACCGACACATTACATAAAAATCTTAACTGTTACAAACACTGAGGTTTGTCTTTAGAGGTGGCAGAAATGTGGAGGCACACTGGGGAATAACCTCAGCGGAAGGCATCAGTGTTAGATCAGAAGAAGACGAGAAAAAAATAAGTCCACACTACTACAATCATGTTCACCACACAAGTCTCATTAACTTCTGTCACTCTGATGCTTTGCTTGCTTCTAAATTTGAATATCAAATCAGACGCATTTACAGGTGACACAACAGACTTTTCATCTGGATTTAAACTGGACTGTATTTGTATGAGAGCTGTTTGACCTTACCGGCAAGATACGGTAACTTCTATTTTAGTTGCAGGGACTCTGGTGTTGAGAGGATCGAATTCCCCTATGGATGCCATCATCTCGACTCACGACGCTAATGAGCATCCGCAAAGAAAAAAAAAAAAGAAAAAGAAAGAAGATGTGATCATTCACAACAGGGTCGTGATTGCAGTAAATCCATTGTGGAGATCTTCGAGATTCTTTTCTCTCTCTCTCTCTCTCTCTCTCTCTCTCTCTCTCTCTCTTCTGGAGCAGCGGAGGCGGGAAAGACAGAAACAGCGAGGGAAAGAGAGAGGGAGAGGCAGTGAAAGTTGTGAGGCAGATTTAAAGTTCATTCATCCTTCACGCGTTCACGGTGCGCCCCATGTGTCTGTCCGGTGCTGAGGAGGAGGAGGAGGAGGAGGAGGAGGAGGAGGAGGAGAGCGCAGCCAACCGGAGACACCAGCAACAACACGGTGCTCTCTCTCCTCTGTCTGCCTCTTCCCACCTCCCTGTGTGTGTGTGTGTGTGTGTGTGAGGTTTATTCACTTATGTTTAGTCACCTGTTACTTAACACACAGAATATTTTTCTACACACACAATTAATATTTACATATTCTCAGCTACATATTCAAGTTGTCTGAACTGTTGCATAAACATTAAATGCAGTGCAACAAGAGGCTGAGTCATTTGTTACTGTGATTTAAGTTAATTGTGCATATCTCACATGCAATATATAAGCAGATGCAGTAACACAAAACATACACCTTTATCACAGTCTTTTGAAAAGTGTTGCATGCATGATTATTATTGCCGTTAATGTTGTCTAATGCACGATTCACTGATTTCACACGTGAATTTATGTAGGCTTTATCATAGATTTGCTCACCATTAACAATTGAATATTTAATTCACAGTTAGTCGATATCCTACATTCACTGACACACCATCAAATGTGTCCAGGTTTCACAGAAAAAGAGCTGCGTGTCCTGCTCTGCTGTCAGAGAGACTGCTCACATTCATGGGTCTGAAATGCCTTTTAGTGACATGTCTCAGCCAGCTGTTTATTAACATCAATGCTGTGTTTGCTAATCAAAAAATCATGAGTTATTAATGGTGAGCGACAACAATTCATGATACACCCTGTAATTTCATTTATGCATTGAATGAGTAACGCATTAGTCAAGCAGAGCATATGTTTTGTGGCTTGAGTGTTACCACAGATGCATCATGGATAAATGGTGGAATGTAAACCAGTGTTTCAGTGAAGTGATTATCGTAACGTACGATCACATATGCAATTTTTTGAAAATGTTTTGCAAATGCTTTTAAAAATAGTCTACATTTCTTTCACATAAGTGTAAAAATATTGCATTTCCCTGTGGGTTAAAGAAGAGGGTTTTCATTAGAAAAAAAAAAACAAACCTTTGTCAGCTGTCCCTTTGTCTCAAAAAATAAGTTTTCCCCAGAAGAGAAAAGAGAAAAGGCTTTGTTTGTTATGTGATTTACGTCAGACTCAAGGCAAGGTCATTTTATGTTTTATTGCTCAGTATATGGTTTTTAACATCAATGATCATCATGAATATCACACAAACAAAAGCTTTTCAATTTAGAATAAGCATTTCATCGCAGTAATAAAGGAATGACTACGCAAAATGTCCCAGTAAAAGATCTTTCCAGTAAGCTTCAGTCTGTTCCAGATCTTCTCACTAATTGCTGTCAACGCAAGTTTGCTTCCCAAATCACCAGTGACTGTCAGAGGAACGCCGTTCCTCTCTGCTTCACCAACTTTTGTACATTAAACAAGTTTATTTTGGACATGTTAGCTGAGAGAAGCAATTAAAAACTTATAAAAAATGAAACTAAATAAATATATGGATAATGAAACCTAAATATAACCTATATATATGTGTGTGTACACTGTACACTAAACAGAACAAAGGAGGCTGAGGCTGAGGACTAGTGAGTGTCAGAGCCACTGTCCAGGATCAAACAACAAGACCAGACAAGACAAGACAATCTTATTTGTATAGCCCATTTTTACCAGACGTTTGCCTCAAAGGACTTTACATAACATCACAGCAACATCCTCTGCCCTTCGACCCTCACATCGACTGAGGAGAAACCTTTAACAGGGATAAAAAAAAACCTCAGGGTGAGCAACAGAAGAGGGATCCGTCACCCAGGACGGGGAGACGTGCAATTGATGCTGTACAGGCAGGAAAGAAGTTAACAGCATGAAATATGGGATAAGCAATACTTTAGGAAGATGGCACCCTGAGATGAACTGCTAAGTGAATACGTCAGGCAGCCGAAACTTGGCAATGATGAAGAGGAAGAGGATGAACTGTCATGGAGGGACAAGCCCCTGCACGGCATGTACCACTGACAGATAGAAGAAGTGTCTGATATTAAGCAATCCTATCAATGGCTAGAGAAGTCTGGACTGAAGTACAGCACAGAAGCACTAATCATGGCAGCACAAGAACAGGCACTCGGTGCAAGATCAATACAGGCTGGGTTCTACCACACCAGACAGGACCAGGTGCAGACTGCGCAAAGATGCCTCTCAAACAATCCAGCACATAACGGCAGTGTGTATGATGATGGCAGGAACAGCGTACATGGAACGCCACAACCAAGTGGCTGGCATAGTATGCAGGAACATCTGCAGTGAGTATGGGCTGGAAGGTCAAAGTGGAAGACGCTTCCCAAGGTGGTTGAGAATGACCACACGAAGATCCTGTGGGACTTCCAGATCCAGACTGACAAAATGGTGATGGCGACCCAGCTGGACAATGTGGTGGTCAACAAACAACAGAAGAAGGTAATAGTGATAGATGTAGCGATCCCAAGCAGCAGCAACATCAAGAAGAACAACAAGAAGCTTGAAAAATACCAAAGGCTGAAAGAGGAGCTAGAAAAGATGTGCTGAGTAAAAGCAACTGGTGCCATTCGGGCACTGTGTGTGTGTGTGTGTGTGTGTGTGTAAGATGAACTCTGAAAGTTAAAAAAAAACTGCTAGTAATTCCCATTAGATGCACCTAAAACTATGGAAAAAGCTATTGTGTATGCCTTCAGTTAGGATTTTTATTGCTAAAGTATCTAATTCAGGATCTAAATGTGGTTTCCATACTACAAGATGTTGTCTTTAGTCCAGCTGTAATTCCAGTCAATAAGGGTAGTGGATTAAAAAGTATGGTGATGTGTGGTGGAATTAAACAACCTTTGGTAAGAGAAGATGTTAACAAAATGCATCATGGACACAGACTAGCCACACTTCATAAACATGGATACAGCCATTAAAGGATAATTCCAGGGAATTCAAAGCAATTCAGATTAATATGAACTCACAGGCAGCCCGCTATCCTGATTTGATCCCAGCATTTTGGTCCTCATCATCTCATATAAATGGGAGTTCTGAGAACTGGGAGACATTTAAAATGATTATACTACTTCCAGCATCAGTAAATACTTACATCAGCCTAGATTCATTTCAATCATAACTAATGACAAAGGGGAGACAGTGTTTCCTCAAGCAGTGCTCGAGCATTCAAGATGGTTATGATACATAATATGTATGCAGAAATCCAGTTGTCTAAAAATCCAGTTAGAAGTTCAATAACAACTTTGTGGCTTTGAAATAGCAATGTCATCTCTCTCACCACAGTGAACTACCACCGTATTTAGACAGCTAAAATCCGTTTTTCTGCTGCCTCCATCTAAAGCAGTGCATTTATTGCTTAGCTTCCTACGCCGGTGCTCCCGGTGCTCCCGGTGCTCCCGGTGCTCCTGCTGCTTCTCCAATCTGCATGGGGACTGCTATCTATCTATTATTGTTAATATATTGACTATCAATAAGTACGTCACTGAAGACCACTGCAAAAAACCCAAACCAAAAGTGTAACTTTGTCCTTTACCTAATCTTAACCCAGTGTTTTAGTTCACTGTCTGTAACCATATTTAGTTTATGTGCAACAACCATATCCCCCAGTAAAGACTTTGTATTTTAGAAAACCTGGACAAGATAGTCAAATGCCAGCAAAGGTACACTGGTTGGTCTGTGGATCTCTGGACATGCAATGAAGCTGTCATGATCAATAATCTTCAGTTTTCACTGTACTTAATGGAAACTGTGTGAAGTGAAATACTTTGTAAGCATAGTGGAAGTTATATACGTTGTGGGGGCCCATTAGGGGCCCAACAGCTGTTTCTCACCCCATGGTTGCCTGACAGTTTCATGTCACAAAATGCAATAAACCATAGGACACCAGTGTAAGGTAACCTGAGAACAACAATCTCACTTACAACATATGCCAACAGTCACCTGAGGCCCTGAGCAAGAAACACTGTGTGACCCTAATTCATGCTTTCCTGCTGCCCTCCCACTTCTAACATTCACGCCACAGCTGACCTTATTGTTCACTTTCTGAAAGGGAAAAAAGGGATGGTTACATCATATACTGCATGTATTCACTGGAGCAGGTAATGAAACAGTCAGGCTTTCACACTCATGGTCAATTAGTTTAACAGAAGAAACAAGCTGTCATCCTCTAATGAGATGTCTGTGCTTCTAAATCTGGAAGGGCTACTCTGTAATTTTCCATTAATCAGCTCTTCTGAAATCATCAGGACAACAGTGTTTAAAGCCTCCCACTGTGACCTCATCACATGAATTGCATTTCCAAACTTTCACAGAAATAGATGTGTTTTGAAATATTGTATTTTTGGAAAAACAAAGCCACAAAGAGCTTTGAGAAGACAAAGGGAAGAAGGTGAGCGTGAATATGTTGCAAGAACAATAGGAAAAGGGAAAAGTGGTACAAGCAAAGGCAATGATAACTTTTAGCATAAGATCTATAGATTGGTTCACAAGTAATGGAGTGCATTTGTATTATTTCTCTCTTGGTTTTTATACACACCATACATGACAAATAGTTGTTAGTCCCAGCTGTGTGTGTGTGTGTGTGTGTGCAGAAATATAATTTTGCAACTGATTGGGAAGAAATTGAAAATTTTCATGGGTTGAAGGAAACTGCAGTGAGAAGATAGGGAAGTAAGCCAGAAATGGAGTAAGAATAGATGGAGAATGGTAGCTAGATGAAGAAAATGAGACAGGAAAAAAAGGAAAGACTGAGAGTGTAGTGCTGAGAGGACAGAGCTGTAAGTCTAGTTATTTAGCCATTTTCCTCTCACCAGTCAGTGGCTGATCTATAAATAAAGAAATTGGACATTAGAGTAGGATGTGTGTGAGTCTGTGTGTGTGTGTGTGTGTGTGTGTGTGTGTGTGTGTGTGTGTGTGAAATGGAAGCTAATTATTCAAGGAGGAGAAATCCTGCTTAGTTTCCATTTCACTGCAGTCCAAAGCAGGTGTCTGAAAATAGTGAAAGCCTCCAGCAATTATGTAAACAGAAGAAAACAAATATTCCGTACCTGCAGATTTTCTTCAGGTGTTTTTGCTTTCCTCCTTTTTCATTCCATATCACATCTGCTGTCCCATCTGATCGGTCGCTGAGACCTCCTCAGAGTGAAATGCTGATAAATATTGATTTCAAGGCAATAAGAAAGATTTGTTCTTCCTTGTTGATCTTAAAAGCAAGAAGTACTGGTAAACAAGAAAAACAAAAAATAGAAACATATATTTGTGCTTATTGAATTACAGAATGTGTTTTTCTAACGTACATAAGTCCTGGAAAGTAAATATGAATATACGCTGATAGTGTCTAGATCTTTCATGTCTAATTTATGACTTCATAGGAGGCCAGTAATTGCTTTAAACATGTAAATAACTACTATTGGTGGGTTCATCAGGTGAGCAGTCTTTATAAACAGAATAATAATAAAGTAACAACTACAATGTCCATCCACCCATTTTCTATACTGCTTATCCATCAGGGTCACGGGGGGCTGGAGACTATCCCAGCTGACTACAGGCAGGAGGTGGGGTTCACCCTGGACTGGTTGCCAGTCAATAGCAGGGCCAACACACAAAGACAGACAACCACACACTCTCACACTCACACCTAGGGGCAATGTAGAGTAGCCAATTAACCTAACGTGCATGTTTTTGGTATTGTGGGAGGAAGCCGGAGTACCCGGACATAACCCACGCAGGCACAGGGAGAACATGCAAACTCCACATTTGAAGGGCCTAGACCGGGATTCGAACCTGGAACCCTCTTGCTACGAGGTGATGTTCCCTCAGTCCATGATCATTCACGCCTCTCTTCCTGACAATAGTGTCAAATTGGAGGAGGGGGCAGGAGTTTTCTCTGTGGATATTCTGACCATCTGAGGTACACACAGTGGGTTCTGGGTCTATGTGGCATTGTAATACAGTAATTTTAGGACCTCTGCTTATGAAAACAGTCAGGGCACAGCAAAACCCTGTTCAGTTCTCCATTACCCAATACCATATTGGTCATTTACCAGGGGGAACTACTCTGGCCTTTTCTCACCTCTCTGGTAGACAGCAGTTTTAAGCGAATCACATTCACTCCAGTGCCTTGCAGCTCAACCAGTCCTAGCACTTGAGGACTGTAAGATCTTGTTTGCATGAATGCATCTGCCTTTGTTTCACTCTAAGAGATCATTTTTTTAGAGATAGTCTCCTGTAGTAAACAGGAGTGTGTCTCAGTTCTGCCACATTCACAATTCTGTCTGATTAGGACATGATAAGCCTGTCTGAGTGTGCTAAATGCGATGCATTATGGTTCAAAAGCGCATGTCTACCCACATATACACAAGCATATGCTGATTATAGCAAGACGAGCAGAAACACATAATGTATGACTGTGTGACTCAGTCTAAAGCTATAAAATATGAGAAGTAATGGCACCAAAAAGAAATGCATGAGGCGTGGAAGAAAACCTCAAATGAACCACATGCTGCTCCATATTTCATAAATGTTTCTCTCTGAAAGAGTAGATGAATGAACTGGCCTCTGCTACAGCTGTGTGCATCTTAGTGTGTTTCTGAGTGTGTCTAGCCGTGCAAAATGTTACCATTTCCAATTTCCAGCTCAAATCACAGTTTGAAGTGCCTTTGATGATGCAACAGCACATTTGATTCGAAAGGCCTCAGTCTGAACGGCTCAAACTCAGCACAACCGCTGCCAACATTCAGTCTGTGATCAGCTGGACCAACGTCCTGCATAAGAGACAACTGCCACAGCATCTCACAGCACTTGACTTCCATAAAACCAAGGGCAACAGATGCAGAAGGAAATGCTGAAGCTGCTAGATGACCATCCCAGTCCATCCACAGAGGCAATATATTACACATTGTTTCAGGGTCAGGGGTAGGAGTGTGATGTTAAATTGTGATGATGCTACTACACTGTTTTGTCCACATCTCACTGTTCTTCATCAAAAAAAAATAAAAGAAATAAATAAATAAAAGGGAAGCAGTAGTTAAAGCACCTATGAGCTATGTAATGCTCATTGGAAGTGAATTCCAAATGTCAGGTTTTTCCTCTGGTTTTAAAAAGCTGAGCTGTAAACATGACATGATGGTAATGAGCAGAATGCACCTAACATAACAAGGTATTTGTTATGGCAACTGTGAAAAGGGAAACACTCCACTGTAATGAAGTGGAGTGTCTGTGCTGTAGCTGTGCCAGATTTGATTAAATGCTCCCTTCTAGTGTTCACTGCACAACATTACAACTCAGCTACATTTTGTACAGAAATTTGCTTGGCCTCAGGTAAAATATCACGTGGGTGCATCTTCTCATCTGGGAATATATATTGATTTTTCAGTGAATTCTGCGCATGGTCATGTCTAATTAAATTCAAGACACAGAGGAAAATGACCTCAAAAACATGAAATTTATCATTTACAGTGGTGGAGGAGGTAGTCCAGTTACCACACTGCAGAGTCCAAACAGAAATAAACAGCTCTGCATGTGCTGAAAAATGAAAGGCAAATGAAATGATTAGTGACATCTTCAACAGATCTATATAAATATTCTGCTGTGTGAACTACAGGTGACAGAGTACATACACAGTGAAAAGAGAGTATATATACATCAACAGTATTATAATCCTCACTATTCAATTATTATTTTTATTATTTATAATAACGATATACAACACACTTAAGAGTTTGTGTGTATCTCTATTACTGTTGATACTATAGTTAATCAGTATTTATATGACAGTCTCATATAGGTAGGACTGCATATAATAATAATTATAATAGTAATAATAATAATAATAATAATAATAGTAATAATTACCAAAGGGGCTAAATTGTTGCTGTTATGATCACACCATCCATCCATCCATTTTCTATACAGCTTATCCGTCAGGGTCACGGAGGCCTGGAGCCTTGATCACAACATATACTGCATATTATTATAATAATATATTATCATTAGTAGTAGTAGTAGTAGTAGCAGTAGTTTTATTTCTAACAAAAATCTGATAAAGGAAAGTTATTTTGATTACTGGATGACGTACAAATTCAGGAAGGTATGTGAAAACGTCACTAAACATTTTTTAGGACCAGTTGCTATTTCATTTTTTTTCTTCTTCTCAGAAAACCCCATGAACAATCAAACCTAGCAATGAATGGATTCTACTTACAAGTAAAACCTGTACAACAACTTCGAACTGTGCCAAATACAACGCACTGGGCTTCACCACCACAGACTATATTGGTTGTAACTGCTGTGGTGGTGGGCCAGACGCATGTGGTATTAAACTGAAGCCAGCTTACTTACAAATAGTACTGAATTACTTACAATAGTACTGGAGGTATCACTCAGTAGAGAAATTCCAAAACTACGTGGTACTGGGTTATTTTGGTTGCTACCTTAAAGGTATCCAGTTCTGGAACCCAGCCCTGTACATCACAGAGGTGTTGTTGAAGGATATATTGTGACTAGTTTTTGAAGATTCTTGTACAAATGAATGGGCCTGGGGCTTGAATCTTCACACAGGTTGGGAAAGTAAAAATACTGAGGACAGACTAATGCATTGTTAACTGTTCTTACTGAATTTATTGAAATGGCAAATGGACTTTACTTAGCCCTCTTCTAATCTGACTGACCACTCAAACTCCTTTACTACATGAGCCAGCACTCACCCAATCACACAAACATTCATGCACTGGTGGCAGAGGATACCATGCAAGGTGGCACCATCTTATCATGAAAGATAACATTCACATGAACACTCACACCCCTATGGAACATTTGGGGTTCAGTGTCTAGCCCAAGGACATCAGGGGCCAGGGATAGAAGCACCAACCTTCCCACTGGTACACCTATTCCTCCCGATGTTTTGATGTTATGAGCCTTCAGCAGAAATGTGTACATACTGGCTCATACAAACAGTTTTTAGGAACGTGTGAACATTTAGCTGCACTGTAGACACTTAACTTTAAAGATTGATAATTACTTGGAAATACCCATGGACTTTTATCATTGCACACTTGCAGTTCACTGTCGTTCCAACAGATGGCAACCTAGGACAAGATCTTGTGAACAGCCATAAAGTGCTGCGTGTTGATGACAAGGAAACATGCGTAGAAATGCAGTGTGTTAAACACACATCCTGTTCAGGTCTAAAAATGTGCTGCATTTAATATGATAGCAGGAGCCAAAAAAAATCATCCAAACAAGCAGACATGGACGAGCATACACACACACACTATAGTCAATTCTCATGTGGTGTTTTACAGCTGCATGAGGCTTTTAACACACATGCAGAGTGCAGTCATGCACACACACTGCACGCAAAATTCGCAAACCCCCTCTTTTCCTTTCTCCTTCTCTCCCTCCCTCTCCCTCTCTCTGAAAACACCTCTCATTTCTCAAGAGGCATCCCCTCGCTGTGTGCAAGTCTATTTTCTTCCACTGACATGTCCTCACTTCAGCAGCCACAATGCACCTTTTGCTCTCACTCTACCACTTTTAGCACACACACATGCTCACACGCAATACTAGCACACATACCATAAATCCCCACATGCTCGTACATGTGCAGACGTGAAAACACACACATACACACACACACACACACACACTTGTCAGCTCCCCTGCTGCTGCTAACAGATGACAGCATGCCTCGGGATGAAGAAAGATAGTCTGAGTCGTGTGGAAGTGGAGGGCAAAAATACATGTGTGTTTGGACAGCATCCAGATGTGCTACACGTGTTCTGAATGTGCGCTGCGGCCTGAAGATATGAAAGAAAAAATGAGCACGGTGTATTATTCATCAGATTTCTATATCAACCGTCATACATGTGGAAACATGAAGGAATGAGCTTTTGGTCCTCTAAGAGTTCTGCTGCATATTTATTTTGTCAAGCTCAAATACAACCTGCTTGAAGAACATGACCCTACCGTGACCACCATACACAACAGTCTTTGTATGTTCCACTTCTAAAACATACACTCTATCAGAGACCACTGTCTTGGCCTAGTTTTCCATGAATATGCTCGCTTGAGGGCAGATGTGTTTCTCCCCAGAGTGAGTAACAGAGCTTTTAATGGACATGAAGGCTTCAATAGTTAAGGCAGCATCTGGCCGTAAAGAAAAAAAGACAGCTGAATACACAATACGCAGTTCAGTACGGTAATGCATTCTGCCATACAGCAGTAACTTCATGTTTTTCATATCGAGATATTCTGTACTGTTCACCCCTCACCTAAGAAAACACAGTATTTGCACTAAACACAAACATGGCACAGTTTTGTACAATTCATGGTCCCCAGAGGATCAAGCTAACTGACTTGGATCCCTTGACTTTGCCTCTGGCTCCACCAGTGAGTCAACGTTTTCAGTTACGCTTACAAATACTTTTGTCACCAGAATTTTTCGTGGTTTCAAGAGGTTTCAAGGGATGAGGCCTAATCTTAGATCACCTGATTTTTCCTCTAGCACCACCATGAGGTTGACATTTATGATTTTCAGTGAAATGCTTCAGCAACTGCTGGATGACTGGCATCACATTTGGAACAGACATTTATGTGCCTTTCAGGATAAAATCCAACAGCTTTCGTAAATCAACCTTTTCGTCTAGCGCCATCTTCAGGTCAAAATGTCAGTTCGTCCACTCCTTTGGTTTTTAGCTAAGCGTCTACAAAGCTAACAGCACTCCCATCACTCTGAAGCCTACCTTATCTGACCTTATCTAAGCTGTACTTTGTGTTTACGTGCTAATTACCAAATGTTAGCTTGCAAACATGCTTAATTAAGATAGTGATCTTGGTAAACGTATCACCATCGCGTATGAGAATGTTAGCATGCTTAGCATTTCTTTCGTTTCTGATGCAGATCATGCTGTTTTTACAGATCTTCACTGGCCACAGTGTGGGACAACATAGTCAAAAACCAGGCATGTTGGTCCTGAAGGGCGCACATTTAAATAGGAAAACATAGGAACGCCATTTACATGAAGACCCTCATATGATACATGACGTGTGACTTTAAAAAATAAAAATAAAAAAAATGATAACGTAGTAGGCTATAAAATATACGCTTTCAGAAGTGCTGACACGGATGTCATATTTCGCCCTATAAGGTGTAGTGAGGCGACGTAAAGAACTAGGCTACTTCAGCTTTAGCATCATTCCACATCATTCACTGAAGACGACTGTAAAACATCTGGAATATTGTGATTTCAGGTTTAACTTCACTTTTTTTTCACCTGATACCGTAGTAAACATCCTGTCACACTGAGGTGCAGGAGTCAGAGCGGTTATTTCACAAGGGTTCAGCGTCCCTTTGTTGAAAACGATCACTGAGGTGAGGAAATATTTGTTGGTCTATTTTCAAATTCAAGGTGAACAGGAGCGGAGACGCGCTTTGATGCAAATGTCCCCCTGCTGCTGCTGCTGCTGCTGCTGCTGATGCTTCCGTGCCGTACGTGAACGCGCTCCATCGCTGTCATCAGTACAACATCAGCATCTTCCGGGGGGGGCGCGCAGAGAAACGGGAGGAGGAGGACGGAGAAAGAGAGAGAGAGAGAGGGAGAGGGGGAGAGAGAGAGAGAGAGAGGGAGGGAGGGAGAGGGAGAGGAGACATACTGGATAAAGGCTACGGCAAAAACCATGATGATAATGGAGTCGAAGCGGTGGAGGATGTCGGATTTACGGGAAAGGACTGTTGAAATTTGACAGAGGGTCCGTGTTGAAACCTGTTCACGATTTTTTTTTAATTCATCCGGTTTGATTTCCACATGCTGCGTGGACTGTGAAGGCGAGCAGAGGAAGGGGAGCACCCCCTCCCCCCCCCCCCGCGCCCCCACCACCCCCCCTCTCCGGATGCCTCGGAAGGTAAAAACGGGGTCCACCGTTAGCGCTACAGGCAAAAAGACGCATCTCATCTCACGGATGGTAATAAAGGACATCCAGAAGAGATCTCTGGACTGATGGATGAGGACGAAAAACAGCTTTAACCCCCTCCACCCCAACCACTGTGAAATAAAAAAAATCCTATTTTGATGTTTTTTTTTTTAATCATTCATGGTGTAGCCCCAAGGAAACGAGCCTTAGACAGCAATGTTGAATCACTGGTGTTGGTAAATTATTCATTAGCGATGTAGGTAGGCTATGATTTTGTATTGCTTCAATGTAGCATTTTCCCTCATCCACCTTTACAATGTTTAGTCTTGTCATGTCATTTTTGCAGGTTACATTTGCATCGTGTGGTTATGTAGGCCCATTTAATAGCCTTTAACAGCCACAGAAGAATCAGCCAAAGCGGGAGAAATATTAGGCAGGAAAGCTTTGAGGACGCAAAAAATACAAGATCTGGGCAGTGGGGGTGTGGGACTGTCTGGGATTTTTTTTTTTTTTTTTTTCTTTTCTTAAGATTTACATTTTTCTTTGTGAGAGTGGAAAGAGGACGGGGGGGGGGAAGAGAAATATAAGGAGAAAAAAAACTAAAAACGACCAAACATGTTGCCTTCCCAAGAAGCCTCCAAGATCTACCATGACAATTATATGCGCAACTCCCGGGCCATCGGGGTGCTGTGGGCCATCTTCACCATCTGCTTTGCCATAGTCAACGTGGTGGTGTTCATCCAGCCCTACTGGATCGGCGACAGCGTCAACACGCCGCAGGCCGGCTACTTCGGCCTCTTCCACTACTGCGTGGGCACCGGGCCGTCGCCCAGCCGGGAGCTCACCTGCGTGGGCAGCTTCTCCGACTTCAGCTCCATCCCGTCCGGAGCATTCAAGGCGGCTTCTGTGTTTGTGCTGCTGTCCATGGTGCTGATCCTCAGCTGCATCGCCTGCATGGCGCTCTTTTTCTTCTGCAACACCTCCACCGTTTACAAGACCTGCGCCTGGATGCAGCTGCTGTGCGGTAGGCTCTCGTACAACTGTTGTCTCTCACGGTGCACACTGTATTTCGTCTGTTCGGTCACACAGATGCATGTATCAAGTCCCTGAAATGTGCCAAAAACAAGCCAAAACTCAATTGACCCTTCTGTTGTATTTGCATGAATTGTCACTTTGCAGTAGGCAGGTGTTTAGCTGTATACACATATCATCACTTAGTTTAGGAACGTTCTAAGATGAAACAGAACATTTTTTAATGAATGGATTCAGTTCACCCACATTTACTTTCCACCAGAATCTGTTGGTCTCTGTTACATGGAGAAGGTACTGTAAGGCGACACCAAAACGAGTTCATTATTTCAATGCTTGTGAAGATAATTTAGAAAGATGCAGACTGCACATATAAAAGCACAAAACTGCAAATGTCCTATGTGAAGGCTATCGTGGTGACACCATCAAACACCATCACGGACGTCTGAGGTCAGTATGTTAGAAACATCACAGGAATAGCATGGGTAGAGATACGGTTTGTGCAGCAGTTTCATTGTGTGCTACTTGGAATCAATATGCTGTAGTCTAAAGGGTATAGGCCATGTCTTGTTACAGTTAATTAGAAGTGTTGTACAGATTTTCCATTCCTGCAACAACAGGAGATAGTAGGTGTACATCTGACCAATTATTCACACCACTGAAAGCAATAACAGGTCCGGAGCTGCCATGTTACGATTGATATTCTGAGGATACGCCACTGCATCTCTAAAGAAAGCAGCAGCAGGATCATAGTTTTGTGCTGATGAAATGCAAATGTCATTCATTCATCCATTTCAGCTCATGATGCAGTGTAATGTGATGTACGTTGCAGTGGGGTTGTGAATTCGTTCCGCTGTGACTGAGGACCGTACTGCTATTTTGAGGTGATGATTCCAGGTCGATTGGATTACTGATTTAAGAATGGTGATGTTTTGCCTCCTGCTCTGGTGGGCAGATTACAGTCTGTAGGAATGATTGGGGATAAAGGTTAGCTTCCCAACACATCCAGAACATACTGAAATGTGCTACTTTGACTGACAGCTGAATAACTTCAGTGTTTACAAATGGTATACTTTGCTGGTTCAGTTTGAATTTTTGCCGGAGCTAACACACCTTTGTAGCTGGCAGCATTAAAGGCACCGACTATGATAGTCAGGAATGGTTTGTGGTGACTAATAACACCAGAAATTAAATATGTATTAATTAACCACATCACAAGTTCCCAGAGCCTCAAGAAACATTTTGCTTGACCAACAGTCCAAAAGATGAAGAAAAGTAGCAAATACCGATGTTTGAGGAGCTTGAATCAGAGAGGTTTTGCAGTTTTTGCCTAAAAAAAAATTCAGTGATTAATCGATTCTGAAAATGGTTGCAGATAACAGGATTGATTATAGGACTAATCACTTCCCCACCTTGTATGGTTCTTGAGTGTTCTGATCAGCTCACATGGAAACAAGAATTTTGTTTCAATTTACTTCTGCTGTCTTTTTCAATTTCTTCTGATTTTCAGTGTTGGTATTTAACAAGATCGCTGTATAAGATAAAGTCTCAAATACCAATTTAATGTACGGTGATTAGATGTCACAAGGATAAGTGAGTAAAATGACCATGTCAGCAAGACTTAACCTTCTGAGCAGCGAGAGCACCATGAATCTGCCTGAAGGTGCAACAAATCATGATTTCTCTCATACACACATTTCTAGCAAGCCTCCTGTGTACATCCGACTTCTTTATAAGCTCATCAATGTGATAAATAGGCCAGGCAGAACAGCGTGGGAGTCAGTTTTCTGTACAGAAACAGTCAGCATACTGAATGAGAGGGAGGGAGAAAGGAAGAGAAAGACAGAGATGGAAAGAAACGAAGGAGGGAGGGAGAGGAGGGAGATCAGCACTTTTATTTCCTTCTGCATTGTTTTTTTCCTCATCCTCATCTGCCTACTCTGTCCTCCTCTTTTCTGCCGAGTGTGTTGAAAGGGGTTGGTGCTCTACAATCAGCACGAATCAGACATTTTACTATCTTAAGCAAAATTTTCATGACTTAACAGGAATGGAACCTGGATCGTCCCACAAACCATTAATCAAGAAAAACACTGATTAAACCCCTGATGGAAGAAGTACTCAGACTCAAGTAAAAGTAGCAATAACGCAATGTAAACATTTTCCTGTACACAGTAAAAGTCCTGCCTTAAAGATATTTCTCAAGTAAAAACAATAAAGTACTATTCGTGAAATGTACTAAAAGTTTAAAATATTATTAAGTTGTTAACGCTGATGCATCAATACACTTATAGTGCATGAAATGTGATGAGCCCCAACTACATACTGTAAAGCCTGGGAAGCACTGGCTTAATCTTTGAAGATGTACTCTGCAGAATTTCCTTGTTAAACATTCACTCATACAGAATTAATCCTTCCCAATCACTGGTTTCTGTATTTCCACTATTAGTGAACAGGACCTTTATTTACCTCCGCTCCAGAAGGTAACAGACCTTTATATGAAGCAGGCTTGTATTAGAGGTGGACCTTTATTTCTACATTATCATTTTCTTTCTTTTTGTTAAGGACTGTAAACTTGGTAATATTTCAGTGTGAAGCTTCATTTTGATGTTCTCCCCTCATCAGAAACCTGACTGGACTCTTTCCTCTTTTCTAATTTCTAAATACATGCATGTGCTTTGGATGACAAAATCTTATTGTGTGTTGAGTGTTCAACAAAATTAGGTTTTCTATTTTGCAACAATGCAACTCAATCTCAGCATATACTGAATATGCTGTATTAACTTCTACTTAATGTAGCTAGATCTTAACAATTCAAACTTTTTTTAGTTAGAGTAAAAAAAGAAAAAAACTTTTCTGTAGAGTAACAGCATGTATTTTGGACTTCCCATATATTCTGACTATATTAAAATGTACATAGTTTTTTTTTTTGTTATCAAACTAAATTTCTGTCTGCGCTGTAATTTGTGAATAAATGTCACGATGAAACTTCAGAAGGTTCTGCTGTCCTTCCAGTGGCTGCATATGAAGCGTGGCAGAGGTAAGTTGTCTAGGCTTGGCAGACAGCCTAATGCTGTTCAGCACCTTGGAGATGATCATTTAATCATCCACCCTGCCCTGCTGGGTGCAGCAGCAGCAGCAGCAGCAGGTCTCCTGGCACTGCTCAGTGACAGAGTGTACCACCGCAAATACAGGAAGGGCCAATTTGAGGCGATGGTGGCTAGATTTAGGCCAGCTGGACCAAAAGTGTCAGTTATGGAGCAGTTTGCACCCTGATCACAATGGTGTAGCAGACCAGCCAAAACACTGGGGTGTGAGTCTCCTGGCAAAGCAGAGCGACTCAGTGTGTCTTGGCGTCTACAAGGAAAAAATGCATCAGAGTTGGCCTGTGCATATACTGAACTGAACAAATGTGAACAAGGTTAAATGATTATAAAGTGCCATTCATAGCTGTTGGCAAAAAAAGTGTGACTGTAGGCTCAAATGAAGCAATATTGACTTGCACGGGTGTCTGGTCACGGGGGAACAAACTTGGAAAGATAGATAACATCCTGCATTTTACACTGGCAAACCTCTTGGATGTCACAAAATGGTCACTAGTTACATTGAAGCTGCTATGAAGAATGCATCAAGAACAGTTACTGGGTGGAGAGGAAACTGGATAGAAATATTATGGGAAATGATTTTTAGAACGGAGTATAGCCTAAATTGGTAGTATGTTGCTAGGCCATATTCACAGTCAGACAAGGAAAAACATTATATATATGATTTGGATAATTAAACGTGGTTAAACAATGTGAAAGACAGCAGTTGCTATTCTCAGTACTCACAAGGCCATCTTCAAAGTCTCACAACTGCTATACAACTGTTATAAGCTGCTTAAATATAATGACCTGATTGCATGGACTGTATGAAGACAAAGTGTAGGTAGGTACTTAGGTTTAAAAGTGGGCAAATGTATATTAAATGGTTATTTGGTAAATTTAAGACAATAATGAGTTGAGTCTGGTTTGGAAAGTAAGTGTGCGTAGAACTGGCATAGGTTTGAGCCATTAGCAAATAATCAGTAATAGGTGACAGTCTTCCTATATCCCCCAGTTATGTCACACCTCAATGGGAAAGTGGATAATGGGGTCATTTTACACTTAGAATCTTGGCTAAGCAGCATTTTCCCTCACACAAAAAGAACAAGAGGAGGGCTCAGTTTTCCAAAAGCACCTAAGGTCTGCGACGAGCTGCACTGTACGCACCTCTAGATTAATTCAGTGGAAACGCTTCTGGGAAAATGGATAGATCCTTGATTTTAATTCCCTGTTTTTGAAAACAGATGAGGTTTGAGTTTTCACCTTCCTACAGAAGCTGGGAGGGCTATTTAATTTCTTGAGGTTGTTCCCTTTTCTCCCTCTCAGTCTTATTCTTCTGTGATTCCTCTCCCACCTCTTCTCCATCTTTCTCCTGTTTGTATCGTTTTCTACCAGTTCTTAGCACTTGCTGCACTGTAGAAAAGCTCAAGAGCCCACAAGCCTTTCTCATTCCTCTCTTCAGCTGGCTCAGGTCTCCATTCGTCCATCATGTCTTTCGCTGTCTGTTGCAATATTAAACAGAACTAAGCAGGACATGGGCTGTGGCACAGGGGAGGAGCTGTCTTGGGAGAAACGACCTGTCGGCGACTGCTCGGTCTTAGTGTTTTTGTGTGTATGTGGTGTAAAGAGATAAAAAAGATGGAAACAGTGTGTGACTTGGAGGAAGTAATAGTGTGAGTAAAATCCAAAAGAAGGGGGGAAAAAACATACAGCACAACATGTGGAATCAGAATAACAGATCAACTTGTAGAGGCCGCTATTGTCGAGGCTAACATGTTAGCAAACACTTGCCCATTTACACATTCATCATACAGCTAGCAACATCAGCTTTCATTTGGAGTCGTGTTTACATGTGCATACAAGCCTAACGTGCACTCCTGAGGCGATCAGACTTCTTAGCTGCTAAATGTCAAATTCACTATTGTTTCCGTCAAGTGACCAACATTGTCTGTATGTCACCTGGTGCTGGGCAGGTAGTGCGCAGCAGGTTTATTAGAGCTTTTCCATTCACAGCTAAACATTCCTGGAGAGCTGAGGTGAATCCAATAGCCAGAACCCATTTTTTTAACCTTAATTTTTCTTTGCTATTGGACTTGGTAGTATAGCCTTTTAGATTGGAATTAAAGGGGAAAAAAAGAAGAGTTTAACCAGGCATCATTGTGTGTGTTTCACTCTGTATCAGAGAATTTAATGTGGTGGATTTGTGCCTGCAAACTATGCTGCTAATCTTAATATGAAGAATAAGGCAGCAGTACTGCTGGTGTTATTCATACTGTGGTCATATTGTTCGCAGTGAGGATAGTTTTTGGTCCTGTGAAGTCCTGTTTATTGATGAACTGAGCCTCGAGATGTCCGCTAACCTTTTCATTAAAGTGATCGATGTTGTTCTGCAGCAGATTACTGTGTGTATTACTGGCTTGCACAGCCTCTTGTTTCTTATTGGTTGGTTGGTTTTTCATTGACTCGGAGCGGTGATCGTAAGGTGGATGCTGCATGAATATTCACAAGTTGCTATACTTATCAGAAAACTATTTACAGAACAGCCTCAAAATTGAGCTTCAAATCAATGTCTGCCAAACGAGATTTAGTTGTGATGTGAGAAATGATAGATTACTTCAGTACTGACTCTTACTGTAGATACTGTCAGTAAACCAATGATGAATGATTAGAGGCTATCTGTGAATCAGCTTTGTTACACTTTGTAAATATTTGTGATTAACCTACTAAATGACACTTGATTTAACCAATCACACCATAATATTTCATTATGTGCACATTAGTTCTTATCTGTGTGTTCCCCTTGGTAAAGCAGTGCATCATACAGCATGAGTTGTTACTGGCAAGGCATCATTACCTCATGATTACTTAGCATTACTCACCATTTTTCTGTCCCCTCAAGAAGATCATCATCCTACCCAGCTGACAAGGAGTCTTAACAGGGAATCCACAACTTGTTCATGAATGACCCAAGCTATAGACTGCAGGGTTAGAAGGCAAAAAAAAAAAAAAAAAAATCTTGTAATTTTATTCAGAGCACATTTTCATTAATATTCACATCTGCATGTTACATTATTAGCTAACACAGTCAGACTAGATGTTAGATGCCCTCACAGTAGTTCTGTCTCCAAGAAATATTTGCGGAACTTAAAAGATGTTTAAATCTGTTTAATTATCTTACTTGTGACACTTTGGACCCTGACCTCTTACTGTAAAACTCACTGTACATGGTTTACATTGTAAGAGGATCAACAAATGCATGAACTCTGGTTGTGAATGAAGTGAGCTTTAACTCAAAATGGCTAGTGTTTAATCATAAATAAGAGAGAATTAAACTGTCACATTCAACCCTATTGACAGATGAGAACACCAATATTTGGGGAGGAAATTGTTCTTAACTTTTTCCTTTTTCTTTGTTTTTTTTTTTTTTTTTTTTTTTTACATCCAGCGTCAACATTTTTAGAAATTTTCCTTTCTATTGTGTCTGCTGACATTACAGCAGCTGAGTGAGCACAACACACTGCAGCTTAAGAAAACACACAGACAAAAGACAACCAGATAAAGAAAGCGTCATCAGTGTGAAAAGAAGTGCAGGGACACGTGTCAGTGGTGTCGCAAATGAGATCAAAGTTTTTTATGCTTTTTTCACGCTGGGATGGCATTGTTGAGATTTCATTGCAGGTATGGACTGTCAGTCTGTTGCTTATGGTTATGGCCAATTGAAATAATCTGACGAAAAACACACAATGATGGTTGTGTTGTGACTATTTGTAGTGTGTTTGTCTATTTGGCTGTGTGGCGTGTGTTTGCAGCACATATGTTGTCAGGTGGATAAAGATGTTTTCTTAAGTTACAGTATTTTGAGCTTTCACTTTAACAAACGGCTGAGGTGAGGCACCTAAAACATTTGGTTTAGGTCAAGAAAAGATTGTGGTTGCAGTTCCTAAAGAGGCAAACGTCAATTTTAGGTCTCTAAGAGTCTTTAAGTCCAGTGTTGTGCGTGAAAGTCTGAAAACACGTCACAGGCTGCGCTGGCACTGACAGTCAGCACTGAACATTAAAAATCCAATGTGGACAAAACTCTGTGGCTGAATTTTGAAGAAGAAGACACATTAAGTGACCAACATTATCACTTTTTTTTTCTTTTTGTCAGTTTTTTAAAATATATACTCAGACACAATTGTGTTATTGTGTATGGGTTTTCTTTTTTTTCACACATGCAGTGTGAAGTGTATCGAAAGCAATCGAAAAGCCTGTGTGTGAGAAAGAGAGCAGAAAGACAGAATGAGAGTGACTGAAACATAGCAACTGAATGTGTGTGTGTGTGTGTGCTGATGATACGCTACCATGCCTATATTTCTGTATGAACGTACGTGCATGCGTGGCCACACAATGCATCTGTTCGTGTGAGCGTGTAAGACAGTGGGGAAATGTGTATATGATGGTGTGAGGGTTGAATTATTAATGAGAAACGTTTTCTTGCTCTTCTTTGGGGCCCGTGTGTGGGTTTCTTATGTTTTGTTTTTTTCTGCTGTACTAGTAAATGCATAACGACTGTCTGTCCATGTGTTTTTGTGTAGCTAATGAGTGTGGTAATGCTAGTGCACGTATGTAGATAAATGCATGCATGTGTTTCCAGCAGAAGCTAAATAAATGCTGCAGTGGTCGAGTTAAATATAGAACTACAGAGGGAGAGAGAGAAGACTTTCCCTGGGGGATATCCCTGCCTCCCTCTCTCTCTCTCTCTCCCTCTCTCTCTCTCTCTCTGAGATTTCTGCCTGGCTTTTCCCAACCAAACGTACATGTTTTAATTATCAGGCTGTTAATAAATAATTCCAAAGTCACCGGGGTGTTTCTAAAAATACCCTGACAGCTGAATAATGGATTCCTTTGACCCTTCTCAGCATTGTCACTCAGTGTGTGTGTGTGTGTGTGAGAGAGAGAGAGAATATAGAGAAATAAAAAGAGAGACAGACCCTGAAGCTTGTTGATAAGATGTATAAATATGAAGGAAAAATGGAAATTTCTCTGCTATACATCAGGCATACATCATTTTATTAATGTGTAATTCTTTCTAGAACATACATGCAATCTGATGAGGACATAGCATATTGCAGCTTCATTGTGATCACATTATGATAATGGGTGATTTCATTCATGTATGGATTGCACTTTCCTTCCTGTAGTTCAGCTAGTTTGACCATGTGCCATTTGATTGAATTTATGCTTTGTTTAAGTAAGTAAGTGAAATGTCTAAGTACTTTGCTGATGTTTTTAAAGCGATCTGCAATAACTGCAGAGGCCAGCATTGTTGTGGTGCCCTGTGAGACAATGAAAGGACAACTGGAGGTTGATAGGCAGACTGCTTCTGTGGCGATGGAAGCACTCAATGTGTTTTTGTGTGCATAAACTGTATATACGGTACATATATTTCGTGGCATCAGTTTGGGGAAGGCCCTTTTCTATTCCAGCATGACTGTGCCCCAGTGCACAAAGCAAAGCTCCATAAAGACTTGGTTGGATGAGTTTGATGTGGAAGAACTTGACTGACCCACACAGAGCCCTGATGTCAACCCCATCCAACACCTTTTGGGATGACCTGGAACGAAGATTTCGAGCCAGGCCTTTTAGTCCAACATCAGTGCCTGAACTCAGTATTGCTCTACTGCATGAATGGGCAAACATTCCCACAGAAACACTGAAATCTTGTGGAAAGCCTTCCCAGAATAGCGGAAGCTGTTAGCTGCAAAGCTGTCTATGTATTTAGAATGTGATTTCATTAAAGTCTCTGTTTGGTGTGACGGTCAAGTGGCCCAATACTTTTGTCAGGTCACTGTGACATCATAGTTTTCTGTCCATCATTCAACAGCATAACTCATGAACAGAAGGGCAGATTGTGACCATATTTCACATTTTGTCAGATCCTGAACTTGGTGACACTAATCTTGAAACTGTGCTGATTGTGTAGATCTTCTGTGCTGAACATGTGCATATTAGAATGTATAGCTTTGCCGCCACATCCATATTTGAAGCTTCGCACTCCACCGCAAGCTCACTGGTTTAGGTGACAGGTGACTGTAGTTGCACCGTGTCAGTTCCATCTATGAAAGCAATAAAAAGTAAAAACATCCAAGGGGGTGAATACTTTTTTATAAGTGCTGTATGATCTATTCTGACATTCACTGTCATTGTCGTGACTAACATAATAATAATACAGCATACGACACACATAGAGTGCCTGACTGTCTGATTCTGATGCACATTAACCGTATCGCCAGTCAAGAACCTCAATATTGGAATATTCTTCTTTAGTGACTGGTTTTTTATATCCAATATTTTGTGCTGAGAGTTGTGTTAGGATTATTGTCATATAAATGCTATTATAAAACCACAGCTAAGACAATGTGCATTTGTTAAAGGGTTAGTAAAGTGCAGTTTCACTCAGATACTTTTCTTCTAAAACTGAATTAGGTGGATTGCCAGAAAGGGACCATTCACTGATCCCGCAGTAACAAAAGTGCTTTGCAAAGCTCAATGAAAAATGATGTTTGGACTTGTGCGATGACACATTATATGGTTATGTGCAAGGCTCTGTTCGCCTGCCAATCCTCTTTCCAGATTCAGGACTCGTGCCAGCAACTTCCTCCACAGCCATTGAAGGACACAGGGATGAGTGAGGAAAAGATTAAGGAGGACAAAAAGAAGGGAAGGAGGGGTTGTTTTTTGACATTTAAACATTTAAAGCAAGGTCAACAATTTGGTAAAATCTGTTGATTTATGAATAAAAACTGAGATGTTACCAGAAGAGAGTATGATGTTCAGCTTGCCTTCCCCAAATATAATTAATAAATGATAAATACACAAACAAGAAATAAGCACAGAGAGAATTTACAGTAGGTAGCAGGAGTGTAAGAGTGTAAATACAGCATAGAGGGGGAAAAAAAGAGGAAGAGCTCGATGCCAAGTGGGCCAGTGAACCCTGGCGGCAGCAACATCTTGTAAAGTGCCCCCTCAGCAATACACACGCACACAACACACACATGCATACTCACACACACACACACAGGCTTGATCCTAAGTCCAATAAAAGCTCTGTATATCAGTGCAAAGGCTGTGCATTAGATAGATGGACGACAGCAGGCCAAGGTCTGGCCACATTAGCAGAGGGAAGGGCAGACCTCAGACAGCATTATTAAATTATTGTCTGAACGCGCTGATCTCCTAATGTACTCGTGTTCACACTTTTCCACCCTGTGCTGAACTTCAAATTGCAGAAGCTTGCTTCAGTATGGAGGCCATTGGTTTGAACAGGAGGTCTCCATTCAGAGAGATTCAGTTTGGTCTAAGATATCGACCTTTAGTTGTAAGTTTTTAAACTTCCAGGAACACTTTTGGATTTTGGAATGGTAGGTTTTATAAAGTTATATAAGACCACTGGATTCTCCCCCATTATACCACAGCCACAGTAAATGCTCATTCCTAAATGGCTATTAAAATCATCAAATGGAAAAATTCAAGCAATGCTACACTATCAGGTAACACGCCAGTGAACGTAAACATTGTTTAAAGCAAACATAAAGTTAAACAAGGAAATAACATTCTTCCTGTCACAAATTAAAAAAATTGAATTACAAGGTACACAAGTTATTACACACTCAGTTTGGTCCAGTGCAGTCTCACTCGGTTTGGGGTCTAATATTAGCTAAGGTTAGCAAAGTTTAAAGTCTCCTAAACTGAACAAGAAAACAGGTTGTTTGTGACTGACTTTTCTTTTCTGACATTATCGACGCATCACTTGTCTGTGCCTTCCAAAACTATTACGAACCACCGCTGAAAATAAATCAGTTTTGAGGTTTGATTAGGTTTCCGTAACAAACATGACCTGGTTTGGTTTGAGTTCAAATAAATAATTAACGTTTGAAAATTACAACGGTATGAAGTACAGGGAGCTTCATCATCAAGGTTAAATTGGCTAAAGAAACGACTCACCTTTCCACCCGCAGCCCCTCATTACACATGTTACACATTATGACAAAGTCATAATTTAACCTAAGCCCGCGTCCGGACAACAAGCATGTCAGATGCGTTTTTCAGTTGCACATCTCACACAACAGACGCTGCTGTCTGCACAAGCTCTTTTAAGATCGCAATTTTCGTTCTCTTCCTATGGAATGAAAACCATGCATCTCTGAATGTGATGACTTCTTTATTGCCAATAGCATAAGTACTACTTTATATAGAGTTTATTTGGTATGAAGTATAGATACAATTTACGACTGTTGTAAAATAGTGCATTGATAATGTCACCACTTTATTTTGGCCTTAGTAAGAGTCTTGGATGCCTCTTTTGCTTCAGGGCAGAAGAATTGGGAAAATAACATGAATGTTTTTTATACTGACTATTCAAAGTCATTCAGATCGTCTGTGTGGATGCCTCAATCTGCAGTGAATATTAATTGGTGGGTTTATATGTGCCACTTTGTGTGCGCAAATCTCAAGTGCAGACTGTATGGCATCATAAAGTACTTCAGTCAGAGCACAAGACACAGTGCTGGATGGAGTCACAGCCCTGTACACACAATGCTCAGGAGGAATACTGAGGACAAAGACTTCACACACACATTTGTGCAGTATATAGCATACAGATGATATTTTTAGAGCTCTTATATCATTTTTGACTGTCAAGAGTAAAGAAAAGATCTGTGTGGACAAGCAGATAAGAAAGTCTGACAAATTGTTACAAGTCTATAAATATCTTTAGTGAGCTATTAATAAATTGGTTCACAGAATTTTTAACCAGTTGAATCACAAACATGTCCTGACAGTGTTTATCCAAATGTTTTCATTTCGTCTAATCAGATTGTTTCTATCAGCTGACAGGCTGTGGATGCCACAATGAATAGAAGCCAGGACGTGATAAACTGAGAGGAGAAAAATGACATAATGATGACATCATTGCGTGGAGCAGCGATAGTTATCCTGCACTCTTTCTCCTTATGAATTGTTTTTCCCTTTCATTCTCCAGCTCTCTCTCGATCCCACCGCTTGCCGCCTTTGAAGTTCCTCCCCTCCAAGTTCAGAATGCGGCGTCTTGAGAGAGCAGAGGGGAGGAAGGAAGAGGAAACACCCCAACAACTTCAAAGGGCTTTTCTTGGGTTGTAGGAAGGTGGGGGTTATTTTTAGCTCGCTGGTGCCCATTTAAACCCCTGAGTTGAAGATGGCTGAATAGGGAAGACAGAGAGAGGGCACAAAGAGATCATGTCACATTGCTGTCATACTGCCATACGCTACACAAAGAAAGAGTTTTTCAACCATATTCCATTTGCCCTTTTTTTAAATTGTCGACTTTTTAAAAAATAGAGCAGTACTGAAGGCTCAAAATATAAAAAAAAAACCTAGTTATCTTTAAACATGTAGTTTGCAACATATGTTTGCAAATTCAGCTTAAAATGTTCAAAACACGAATTAATATTATCAACAGATTGTAAAGAAACAGAGAGATGTCTATGTATCGTCTAAACATGCTCTCAATTCAGTTCAATTCATTTTATTGCTATATCTCCACTTCACAACAAAAGTTATATCTGGTCGCTTTCCAAAGAGAGTAGGTCTAGACCAAACTCTTTAATTAAGTTTAGACCCAACAAAACCTCCATGAGCATGCACTTGGTGACAATGGCGAGGAAAAATTTTAAAAGGCAGAAAACCTTGGAGCAGACCCCAGCTGTAGGTGGGCAGCTGTCTGCCTTGACTGGTTGGATTGAGAGAGAGAGAGCGAGAGAGAGAGAGAGAGAGAGAGAGAGAGAAAGAGAGAGAGAGAGAGAGAGAGAGAGAGAGAGAAAGAAAGAGAGAGACAGAGAGAAAGAAAGTGAAGGAGACAGAGAGGGAGGAAGGGGGCACACATGCATGGAAACAGCAATAATAACAAAGTACTAGAACTTTATGTAAAGCTAATAATGATATGCACAGTAAAAACTATTAAAAAAAGTAATAATAATAAGGACATGTACAGTACCAATTATAATAACCACCATAATAATTATAATAATAAGGTCCCCTCACCTGCCATGTCTTCTCATTCTGGGAGCCACAGTCCTCTTCTGAGCCGCTATAAAACGCATCTGTACTGGCCTCTGCCAGTCTTAGAGGCTGGGTCTGGTCCCAGTCTGTTGTCCAGCTGTGGTCAGTGGCTATTGAGTTCAACCCCCAATCCAGGCAGAATATAATCAGCGACTGGACTGACTGAGCAAATTCAACTAATGGTAACTATCACTACAGCCGACTACAGATAACCACAGCAAACAGTGAGCAGCAGGTGGAGGCTGCTCTGGTGAGATGCTGGCTGCTAAATGTTTTGAGCTACCTTTGGATTCTGGCTATATTTTTACAAATTGCCCCTTTAAACAGAAAAAAATGTTAGGAGTAACCAGAGCATAGGAGGCGGACAACAACTGAGTGTCATTAATGTTAATGCATATTGTACACTTGTGTACTGCAGTGCGTCCCAATGATATATCTACCTTTTGAGCCGAGATGGATTCACTTAGATAAGAAGATAAGCGACTGAACTGATCACACTCTTCATAACCCTGTGTTGTGAGGTTGGATTTTCAACAGATATTCACTTCAGAGTCAAACACCCAACTGTCGAATACCCAACCTAAAGCTAACTTCACTGCAGTGCTCAAATAGTTCTGAGCTTCAGAACAAGTGACCACAGACCTCCTCAGCTGAACAATGAACACCGACTCTTGATCAGTGGCTAATTCAGTTAGCGCTAAGCACACACCCACAGCGGTGAACAGTAACTGCTGGGCTGGTAGCTTCGGCTTTTTATATAATCTTGACATTTAACAGGAGGTTTTATTTTTGTATTTATTAGACAAAAGAAAAGCTGTGTGTGTTCATGTGTTTCGGAGGAGGGGCAGTGATGTTAGTGAGTGCAACTGGTTTACAACCACTGGCCACAGCTATGAAAATGAAGTGTAATTAGCTGCCATCATCTAAAACAATATCACATAATAATGTTTCATTTCATGCCAAAACACCATTTGGGTCAGAAATTAATTTTAAACACACGTCTGTCTGGACAGGTAACAAAATTAGTATGTGCTCCACAGTATTCTGTACCGTTATTAAAATATGACTAAGACTTAATAACATTTATGACAAAGGAAAATGACTGAAGTAACTTGCCCATCAGGTTTCTTGTATTCACTTTTTTTAAAATCCCACACTCATTAACTGTGAATGAGCTTTGTGCCAGATGGGGAAACATTCATCAAAAATCCATAAAACATGTTACCTGACACTCATTACTCAGTCAATGATTTTATCATCTCTCATTCGTGTTACTGTCTTGTATGAAGGTCATAAAAGGAGCTAATAACATGATGATTTCCCATGATGATTACTTCCATTGCTCTTCTATTCTCTCATTACTTACTGTATTATCGTCATTATATTCTTTCTCATTACATTCTCTTATTACGCCTGCAATCATTTTGTCAAAGGAGAGGTCACATTTTCTAATGATGTATATCTCAGCTTGAAATAAGACTCCTCATATTTGCATGGTGTTCTGCGTTACACAGAGAGGTGGTGACTAATATGATATCCTGCCTCATCTGTTGCCATGAGTTCACCACCCACCATTTTCTCATGATGGATGGCTGCTAGGTGAAAGGCAGAGTTGTCAGAGAGAATCACTAATACGACAGGGTTCAGCCGTGTGACTAATGGACTTCATGGACTTCACTTTAACACACTCAGAACCATCACCTTCAGACCCTCTGAGCACAAAATTCTCCCACAGTTCTGCCCTTTTTTGAAGTTCATTCATATTTCAAAGTCCAGCTAAAATTAAATTGCATGTTTATTTTCCACTACAACATATAGGCTGGGACCTTTAACACCTCTTGTACCCCTGTATCTCCAGCCCACTTCTGTGCTGTAGGCTGCCATAAACCTGCACTCTTTCTTTTGGCCGGGGAGGCGACTCCACTTGTTGCAAAAAGAAAGCTGATTGTATGAGAAAATGACTTGTTACTTCATTTATTACATCAATAAGCAGTATAGGGATGTACCACATGTGCTTATTTTCAATAGATAATGATCAAGGACAATCACAGATTTTTTTATGGCTATTATCCATATTTGAAGGCGCATGCAGCCATTGTGCCTCCTACTGCATTGGAGTGTGTAGATGCTGCACTTGTGAAATCAGTGAAAGCAATTTTTTATTCATATTATCAGTTTTACTCATTTCATTATCGTCCCAGTGGCTACCGCCACTTCGTTTATATTTTCTGTGAGCTTGTTCTGTTGACAAATAACAGCAAATTTAGTCATTTGCATGTTTGGTAGTTAGGCTCTTCAGTGATAGCACTGTTTTCAGGAAATAGACACAGCCTTGCTGCCCAACACTCAGAATGGAATCCCCTCCCAATTCAATTGAAATTGAAGTACTGTGACCTCAGACAGTAAACCTAACTTGAGTACAATCTGTAAGTTCTTTAAGCACTGCAGTGCTAACTGGAAAATGTTGTAACCTACACACACACACACACACAGTTTTATAGAATAGGAAATTTTGATTCAGTACTGGCACATCCTGCTTGTGTGTTCTCTTTGTACGAGGAAGCGCACAATACCTATATTAGAAAACCCAAAAATCTTTTAAAGTATGGAGATGTCCACACTCTTAACACTTACCTCATGAACAAACATCCGAGGAAAATGCACTGCCTAACATCAGTTTGCAGATTAGATAGCTATTTGGCTAATTAACATATTGAAACACTAATAAATATGCCTCTAGATTTCTGACAAACTATTGTTTAGCTTGTAAGCTCCATTTACCACACGAGTTTGTTAGATCGTCTTGGTGTGCCTACAGATTAAGCTATGGGTCAAATACATGTATCTATGAAATACTTGTCATTTCAGTTGGATGTTACTGATTGCATCAACTATTGGAAATCTTTTTTAAAAAATTCTGTTTTGACAGCAGTGGAGGAGTATATCTATCAGTGTGACTAGCCAGTTGTTGGCCTTTGAGGCTTTGATGCCAACAAAAAAGATTTAGCTTCATACTTTCAGCAGCAGATCACCAGAATTTACAGAAAGCCCAATGCTATTATCCTCTGTTTCAAATTTCAGCTTGTGATCTCTCTCTGTGTTACTGCACGCCTCATTCCGCACAGCAGCCACTGTGTTTAAAAGCCACCAAACACCCTTCAATAGACACATATGGCACAGACGGTACTTAAAATACTCACAATTGTACACCAATTGAGTTCCAGAAGTTAGATCTTTTGAATATTTATTGGACTGATGTGTGATAATCACCAACTCAGGCAAATCTGCCTGACTTTTCATATATATATATATATCAAGTCATGTCACCCATGGAAAAGACATGTCTGGTCTGGAATAAAGATTCAGTGTGACGTCTGCCATGTATGTTCCCCATCTCCCAGTGGAGCCCACTGCTTTACTTACAGCCCCTCAGGCACAGACTGACTGCTATTTAAACAGTGCTGGTGAGCAAAGAATATGGCACAATCAGCTCCCCAGTGATGCTCACTTTGATGAATGAGCAGAGGTGTAAAGTATAGATTACCATTTTTTTTTTAGTGTCAAAATTGCATGTTTGCATTTCCTTGAAGAACTTTGAACTTTGAGGGTCAGTGGGTCTGTGTGAACTTACTTTTGCTTGCAGGTGTGCATGTATGCAGGTTTGTGAGTGATCTATATGTTTTAAATGCTTTTAAAATAATTGTCTCCAGGTAAATAATGTATACGGTGCACGGATTCCATCTTGTTATTGTTGATATTCCTACAGCTGCTATTGCTAATGACTTCCATACTGCCTACACGTCACCATGTTTTGTAGGTGTTTTCATGAATGTAGCAAGGCAGGTAACTTGCAAGTGTTGTCAGTATTTTCAACTGAAAGTGGATAATGACAGCTCAGAAGTCATTAGATGTTGCTAGGTAATGTCATGCTAATTTGCATATACATAGAGGTCTTAAAACAGCACAGTACTTTTTTTCATACTGTACATTGCTGCAGTACATTTATTCACCCGCTGTCTGACATGCTCCGTTTTAGCTCCAATATCTTTAAGGCTCCCCTCCTGATAAGCCCAGTCTGCTCTGATTGGTCAGCTCCACGGGCCTGAGCAGGCACAGCCCGCCAGTTCTCCCGTCTGCTCTATCAGTGTTTTTCCAACCAGGAAATGCCCAGGACATCGTGTGCAAGTTCAACATTTTTAAATCACCAAGCTACTATCAGTAGCAATCACAGTTTTTTGTGCTGCGAACTCACATAGAGCAGCAACATACACACACACACACACACACACACCAATCAACACAACAGCAAAGCTAATACCATTTCTGCAGTGTAAAGGTTTACAAAAAAGCAGCATGAATAAACAGTTGCCAGCAACCTAATAGTTTCTTTATTTAGTTTAATTCAATTGACGCACAGTCCAAACTGTTTTTTGACTGTCCCTCCATTATACATTAGTCCATCATCACCACAGACTGGGTCCCAGATTGCCAGCAACAGGCTAACGCTAAGTTCAATAGGCCAGTCTACACAATAAACCATAAAACAACGTTTTAAAAATGGCAGAACTTACAAGTTTAAAGTTCGGTCCTAGACTGCTGTGGTTGATAAAGCCTTTTCCACTATCTTTGGGCACATTTCTTTAACATTTACATCAAAAATACAATTGACATCCTCAGATGGGATGTGACGACCCATTTCCAAATTTCACCTTAACACTGCTTCTCTGCTCTTGTATCATCCTGCAGGAGTGTGCCTGGTGCTGGGTTGCATGATCTTCCCTGACGGATGGGACGCAGAGGTGATCCGGGACATGTGCGGAGAGCAGACGGGGAAATACTCCTTAGGCGATTGCTCTGTACGCTGGGCATATATGCTTGCTATCATGGGCATCCTGGACGCACTCATCCTCTCCTTCCTGGCCTTCGTCCTGGGTAACCGGCAGACAGACTTCTATCTTGATGATTTGCAGACAGACAACAAAGGTAAGTGAACTAATAATAATAAAGAGGGTATTTCTGGAAGAATTGATCATCTGTAGGTAGCTAGCTAGTTTACAAGCTACTCACTACCAACATTATGAGTTGGAGGAAAATTTCAAATCTCTAATGTTTTCATCTTAAACTTTCTTAAACAAGAGTCTTGTGAAATGGCCTGAAATATGCACTGATATGATCTAACTCTAAAAGACAGACAGTCAGTGTCTTCACCAACTGATGATCCATGTAGAGGACTTAAAAATAAGGAACATCACTGTTTTTGCATTAAATCAGTGTGATTTCATCTTAACACAACTCTGTTTGGATGTTCACTATGGAAAAACACACTTTGGCAAGGTTCAGTTTATGCTTTATTATTATCAAGGGCTCCATCTTCCATGCACCATGAAGTGGCACACAGTGCAGCGCAGGTGTCATTGCTGGTGTACAACTGTCACAGTTGACATTTTCAGCCCACATTGTTTCCTTGTGCCCATCTGTGCCACCATGGGTGTGTTAGTCTCAAAATGAGGTGTGGTCAGGTGCATTGTTAGCGCATTGCCATCTTGAACATTATGCTAAAATCTGCATTAAAATTAGTGACACAGGCACTTTCTGCTGTCTCAAGATAGCAATGTACGTTGGGTGTTTCAGGTTCCACTGGCATATGTGAACACAGTGCTAGGACACAGTGCAAGTCAGCTGAGAACAAAGAGACCTCCACTCAAACTCTGGCATGGTTTGTTTGTAGCCTTAATGCAAATGAGCCCAACCATCTGAAACAACTGACATTATCCACTGATTAAAGAAAATCTAATCATGGTTATTCGATTCCCAGTCTAAACAACAGTTATAAGTCCGGTGTGTGGTTGTATACGCCCATCAGGGCCCATCTCTGACGGTCAATTCTTAAGACGGCACATCTTCCAATAAGTTACGATGTTCACTGCAATTGGATATTTTGTTTATTTAATGAACTGCATATAGGCAATGAAAACAATTAGCAATACACACTGCTGGTGCTCCATAATAAAGGAAAAAAAGAAAGGAAAGGAAGCATTTTGGGACTAATTCTTCCTGTAATAGTTTGACCAATGAGAGAGCAGCTTGATTGGTATTTGTTTACAACCTTCTGACTGTGCCTGAGTGATGCTGTGTGATCATGAACAACCCAACAGGCAAATATAACAACTGTATTAAATTATTTGCTGAGTGGTTGAGTGGTAACAAAGTAAAGTACAGGTCCTAAATCATCATGTTTATTTAACAAGCCTTTTAAACCACATTACTGCAAAGCTGAATAAAAGCATAAGGAAAAAAGAAAAAAAAAGAGCAACTCATTGTGTCTGTCTTCCTCCTGCTCTATTTTTCTGGGCTTTAACTGTCAGGCCATTAACATGAACAAAATTTGTGCATTTGAAAAATGAGTGCACTGCAACCTGACCTCAGTAGCTCCAGCCAAATTGCTTTCAGTGCTGTATTCAAGGGTAGGAGAGAGTTCTCCAGAGGGTTTCTGACAGTTTGCATGATGTTGCATCAGTTGCATTGCATTGTTTCAAAGAGAGCAAGAGGAGGAAAGGAATGGCAGAAGAAGGGGGTGGAGGGGCATGAGTAAAGGATACAATGCAAAACAATAAAAAGTGTCCTTACATACAGATTATGTGTTTGATTTGACTCCATAAGCCAAATGTACAACAACACAAAAAAAAAACAGAGCGAGGAGGGTGAAGGAAAAAGAGGTAGAGAGATCTGTGACATAACACATAGTAGACTGAGAGTGTGAGAGATATACAGACAGATATAGAGCAAGATAAAGGAGAGAGGAGGAGTGAGAGGAAGAGACTGAGAGATAAAAAGAGAGAAAAGTGACATAAGATGTCTCGGTTCTCCGACGATGATGGTTTCCATGGTAACTGGAGATATTCCAGAGCGTGGGTGTGTCTTTCTGTTCTTATCTGATTAACCTCACTGACAGTCTCAGAGATTTTACACATTTAATGCATCTAATGCTTTACCAGTTGTGTGAAGTTTCCTTTATTTCACTTGTATTTCCTCTGTAGAAACAAATTATAAAAATTTGTATCAACCAATACAAACAAAGCTGCATGACAACAACAGTCTATGGGCAGTCCATGAGAGCAATGGTTGTCCATATAAGGGACAAAGGTGGAAAACAAAACTGGATGAGCATCAAGTCAAAAACATTTTGAGAAAAAAGTGACTGGAAGAACAATGAAATGAAAGAAAAATGTGGTCTTAGGTTGGACACAAGTTAAAAATTACAATATATAAAATCCAGATAATGTTTTCAGAATAAACATTCCGAAACAAATATTCACATTTTCTGGCCTTACTTCCCCATGTATATGTCATCACTTTTGTTCTGTTTTGTCCTTGCAGATTTTGCTGTGTCAAGGGTAAGTTGACTTTTGCTTCATACGTTTCATTTGCATCATGTGTGAGGAATATGCTAACATGTGCCTCATTAGCTTTTGAGGATAGTTTAGTGCCCAGTCACATTGGCAGTCATGGCAGCCGCAGTGCAGCTTTTATTTCTGCTGAGGGACATCTTTTGCTGAGGGGCAGTAATACCTGTGATTTATTCCATTCCTCCACATGCAACTCCCTAAACCCATCCACTAACCATATGTCACATGTCACATACAGTAGGTGAAATAATATGGGCTTACTCTGAAAATAGTTGTTGTTTGGTGTTGGTGTGCAGATAAATGCATACACTAACTTATTAAACACAACTCTTTCATTCTGTTCAAAATTAAAATGAATTTACTTTAGAATTAAGCTTAGGGACACAAACCATCCACAGGTGACATGAAATGTTTATTCTGTTTCGCATTTATCTCTCTTACTCAGCAGATGGGATGTCTGCAGATGAGGCAGTCTGTTGTTGGACAGCTAGCTTTACATCCACACAGTGTCAGCTTCAGTATAATTATATATTTAAAAGCATTCTCAATATTGTAAAGAAAAATGTAGTTTATGTTACCTCATTGTGTGATGAAATGCTATACATATATATATATATATGTGTGTGTGTGTGTGTGTGTGTGTGTGTGTCACTGAGATATTCTGACCTTTAGTCTGTAGTATGGGTGGAGCTCCAACCCACTGCCATATATAAAGATGGAAGGCACTTCTTGAATTTTTCTATGGCTCACCATTCCTCTGCTAACATGGAGGGGGCGGGTTTTATGACCTGTATAATAGTTAGCCACCAGGGGGTGATCAGTATGTTTTGGTAGTTCTTTTGGGAAGCTCTCATGTCATCTATTTTTATATACAGCCAAACACATCCATGATGCAGCTAAGTAGCAGCTTTTCATTATCTGCCTGTTGAAACTCTACACTCGGCATGTCTGTGCTGTGTTCGCAACACACTGCCTAACAGCATTTCCAAGGTCTTCCAGTATTGGTTGTTCATCTATTCTGGTCTGGACACAGGAATGCCATAGAGAATCCTGTGAATTTTCAAAATAAAACACCCTGTGCAGACTTCTGATCATATATCATATCTGCAAAAATATCTGCAAAAAGAACCAAATCAACAAAATCTGAACAATTCAATAGAGCTGGGCAGGCAAAAGCTCTGCCTCTGATGCGCTCCTAGTGCAGCTATATGGAGTACTGAAAGAAAACTCCACCCATTTCTATGACCTCAGTCTGAATCAGTATGATATTAATCATGTGTCTTGCTCCCATCAGATTGAGGTGCGGGACAGAAGAGAGCCAAGGTATGGTGTTCAGCGTCTCCACTGAGGACAACAATGGCAGTGGACAACTTCTCTTCTCTTCTCTTCTCTTCTCTTCTCTTCTGTTCTCTTCTCTTCTCTTCTTTCCCCACCCCCACTCTCTTCTTCTCTCCAATGATCAGGATATCACCCAATCTCAATGCAGACACCAAGTGTACAGGATTCTGTAAGATAAAAAAATAAATAAATAAATAAATAAACAAAACAAAACACACACAACTATATTTTGAAAAAAAAAAACATACAAGGTTGTACAGTGCATTTAACACTCGACTTTCTCAACGAATTCCTTTATGATGAAAAGATTTACTGTATTTAAAGTCTTGATTTGTGTGAGAAACTCAATCCTTAAGATGAAGAACCATAATGTCCATTTATAATTTTAAGATGATTTATTTAAAATCTTGCTATTTAATGACTTTGAGTTTGTGTGTTGTGTGCATTCATAGCTTCAGACGGCAGACACTCCTCGTGCAGTGATAGAGTCAAGACTTGCAATACAGCGGCAAGTACATTATTAAACACTCACAACACTTCAACAGGGAATTGTATGGCTCTTCATCTAAGGACTTTCAAATGTGAGGAATTTAAAGGAGTACCCCATTGCAGCTTTACAGAACCTCAACATCTCTGGGAGATTCTCTACTGTACATACTGAACAATGTAAATAACATTACTCCTGACACAAACAGCCGACAACAAAACCTCATCTGACTCTAATGCATTCAAGTATAGTATTTCTACCCTTGGTTTCATTGTTCTTCTTGCCCGAAGAGCATCAGAGTATGTGCAGATCCTTTGTGTTTATATGACTCCGCGATACTGATTTGGTATATGAAAGATGGAAATAAACTGGATATTTTAGATCAGCCCTGTCTTGCTGAGTGGCATATAAATAACACGACAAAGTCTCAAGTTATTTTTGCTTTTTGTTTGTCATTTAACATTTGTCATTTTAGATATACAGAAAAAAAATATCAGGTGATATAAGGGTATAAAGACCAAGGAAGTTTGAGAGATGAAAATGTGGTGATGGATGGGTCAAACAAACAAGGGACTTTCACCTAGAGGACCAGTGTTTGTGTCCTGTGTTAAGCCAAAAGTCAACATGACTTATTTTAACTTAGGTCTGCTAGTTAAATAGTGAGTAAGTGAGTTTTTCTGCCTAAACAAACTGTGTCTATGACAACGTAGGTCACAAATCATATAATGTCTGTTAAATGACACACAAAATGTTCTTAAATGTGCCATGCTATTTATATGCCATCCCATGACATCATGCTCCTTCGCTGGATATTCCAGAGAAAGGCAGAGGACCATGAATCAAAGTGATCGTGTAGGGCCACAGAAGAAAGATGCCTCCCTTGCATCAAAACGGCCTAAAAATGTGCCCCTTATTGTAGTATTTCAACCTACAGTATGTACTAAAAATTCAGATTGCTGAACTTAACTTCCGCTGTAAGTCAGACTTAGAAGTCATGTTTTTTGTCTAAGTTCATTGCTTTGTAATACCCTTTTTTTCAGTGTGCAGTTTACTCCAGTTTATGGTTCCAGCATACAGTGATAGTTTACTCTGCGGTGTCTTAAGACTGTGTGAATATGGCTGTATGAGTCGGCCTTCTCTCAGTGGGAAGCCCCAAGTGCTGCATTGTCTTAAGGTGATGTCACTTATATGCCTCTTTGAATAAGCAACACTGCTTGTAGTTGGAATAGGGATCATAAGAGGGACAAAATCACAGCAAATATCCCCCAAATTAAAGTCTCAAATCACATCAAAAATGTTGTTTCTGCAACATGAATATTGGTCAACAAAATATACTGGGACTTGGTGTTTGACCATTTAATCCTTGCTTCAGTGTTACACATCACTTTAGATATCAAGTGACTTGTATTGGGCCTCGTGCAGGAACATTTTAAAATATAGCTTTTTGTCAAACGCATGTATCATTTTGGATTCTGCAAACTTTCCAAGTGCTATATAAGGGGACTGCACTGTGCTATGTCTGAGATAAAGATGATTTGATATGAAGCTAAAAACTAAAAAACCTTGCTAAAGTAAAGCAGCCCGTGACTTAGATGGCAGGCACTTAACGTAGCTTGACCAGAAACCAATGGGAAGATAATACACAGCAACAGCAACCGAAGTTGCCTTACATAAATATGGCAATCATATCAGAAACATAAATCCAAAAATGAGAAATACTTCCTCACAGTAAATTGGCTAGCTAACTATTAATGAATGGTGAACAGAACATTATTCATTGACTTTGACAAGATATTTCAACTTCAGATTATTTAGTCAAATAAAAGCATCATAATTCATAAGCCAGTCTACCTGTGGATCAACGCAGAGCATTTGTTGGGTGCTGGAACACAAATGAATTTCGCTAGAACCACAAATTCTAAACATAATGAATTCTGTACAAATGATTCTTGCATGAGGCCCGACAAATACTGGTCCCAACCTATAATATAGCTGCCATGTGTTGTAGTAACACAGTCCCAGGAGAAATGCGGATACGTGAACTCACTCAACATAATTTATGTAGCCACTACCCAGTTTATTGTTGCTCAAACAGTAATTTACCTTTATGTAGCACTCAAGATAATGCCAGTGACACTGGCTGTTAACAAAATACCTATGACATTAACAATGATCACTGCTACACCAGCAACATAAAGGTTGAAATTTATACAAGATGTCAGGATGTTTGAATCAAGACAACCATGAGGTGATTGACTTGACAGACCTGATTTGTTGTTTTGATAACCCGTGTTCATAAATTTATGAAAATGTGCAACTCTGAACTAAAAACTGCTACCAACTCTGCGAGTATGACATCACTTGCAGTGGGGATCTATGACTCAACATTATACCCATGAGCGCCCCTCTATGGGCTGTAGCCACATGCAACAGTGACACTGACTGTCACGATATCGTTGACAAGTATGAGTCTAACGTGATAAGTTGTGGTTGCACCATGGGGCTGTCATCCCTCTCAGAGCAGAATGTCTAGGCTGTAAGTGAACCTCCTTAGGCACCAAACTGGGGTTGAGTCGAGAAGGGAATAAAATTAGTTGTTAAAAAAATAATAAATCACATGCTAATTGTTTAGTATGAGGAATTAGCATGCTTTGTGCATTTGGGGTGGAAGTCATGATCAATACTGTAAACCCTGAGACAGCATTTTACATAGCTAAAGCCCAGTTCAGACCAAAGACTCAGGACGAGACAGAACTGTTTTTGGAACGTTAAGAGGAAAGTTGTAGCGGTGTGAACTGGTCTGTCTCAGCTTGACTCAAGTCATCTGATGCTTTTAGAACAAACAGCCAATCAGTGCCTCGCTATGAAGTCAGCTCATCAAGTCAGTTAGAAACCGTGCTGGGGGTTATATGTTTCAAAAGTTACTAAAGTAATGTGTCTAAGTAATGTATTGCTTTGAGCAATAACAATGTAAGATAACACATTATTAGCAGGATTGCATTATTATTATTAATTTATGATTATTATCAATTGCCACCCCAATCAGTCCAGGGTGAAGCCCGCCTCTCGCCCGTAGTCAGCTGGGATAGGCTCCAGCTCCCCCGCGACCCTGACCATTTGCAGTTGCAAAGAAATGCAACTGCAAATCAATCCCAGCTACAAAAAAAAAAAGTCTGAAACGCAGGCAGTTAGAAGAGGAGTCAAAATGATAGGCTGTTTTATCTACTGGCATTGGTGTACACCTGCAGTTTTCCAGAATGCTGCACAGAGGCACATTCCAAACAGTTTCAAGTTTCAACCTGTCTCGCTGTTAAACTTTGGTCTGAATGAGGCTTAACATGCAACACCATGTTGGTAGGGATGCACTATTAATACGTTAAGGTATTCATCTCAAAATATCAGATGATACCATCACTTTTACTAAACAATATCGGTGTTACAAGAAAAGAAATATAATGAAGAATTTGTGTTTTACATGGGTAATGGGTTAATATAAGATCAGATACCTGATTCCTGAAAGATGTTTGGCTCAGTAGTGTATATGCATTGTTTTGGTTATTGGTGCATATCTACAATCTATACATGTAATGAGCAGATAGCTAGATGTGAGTGTGTTTTTCAGAATGGTAGCTAGCTAACTCTCAGGAAGCTGTGTAAACAGCACTGTATTAAAGGCTCATTATGGAAACGATCAGCAAAACACAAAGCAAGAGTCTTAATCGATGCTCTTGTGATGTGGTCATAGCCCAAATGACTCATTACTCCATAGCATCCCTTTTTAGTCAAGTTTCAGTTAGACACATTTGGGTAAAATAGCACTACTCTGGTTTTCCAAGCTGGGCCTTTAAGACAATATGAAAACAGCCCTTATGCTGAACCTACAATGCTGTCCACACAGGCTCTGCACAGACCTTGGCCTACATCTATCAACCATCTTAGGGTAGGAGCGCTGGGCCCTTAAAAGTTTCTTTCACTTTAATCATGAAGTAACTGCAAGCATTTGAAAAAAACAAACGATTGAAACTGTATCTACAGACCTCATCCATTCGGTATTGCAAGAAATATGTTTTTGCTTTTGATATGTACAGGATGATTTGAGAAAATTAATGCACTTGCTGAGACATCAGCATGATGATTTTTTTTTATATCTAATGGTATAAATGGCGGTAATGTCTCTCATATAGTATATATTGTGATTTAGACATCTCCTATAGCGTGCATCTCTCATTTGGGAATACTTTCATGGGCCCAGGATATATGTTACGATCTGTTACAACTCTACAAACAAAGAAAAAAGCCCTGAGAGCGCAGTGGTCACGTGGGGCCTCAGAGCATCATTACCTGTGTGATCATCGGTCTGGTCTCCTCTCCGGGTACTCTGTTCCTGAGGACTTGATGATGAACTGAAAAAAATACCTTAACAAGGAACTGACAATACCTTAACCCTGATGAGCACATATTTGTACCACTCCAGGTGCCTCTAAGAACTCTTGATTTAATTCAGATGTGGTGCAGAACCAGCAAAACAAGTAGTGACACTGTAGTTTTTTCTACTAAAGACTACATACTCTGACTGAGCTCTGAAACTAGGTGGGTTTTACTGCAGGTTTGAGGTCAATTGAGTTTCATGTTGAACAATTGAAACTAAAATAATGATTTCTTTTTTTTTTTCCTGTCAATTATTTGAATTAATTCGGGGAAACGTTTTGATATGTGGAACTAAAAAAAAGAAGCAGCACTTGATTTTCCTTCATTTTTAGTGATTGATCTCCAAAGCTGACTTCAACTTTGGTCTTGAACTGCATAATCACTCAAAGACTTAAAACAAGAATGAAAAGCTAATAAAGAGTACAAGGAAACGATGAGAAGTCATTTCAATTCTCTAGCAGCAAATGTTTGCTGACCGTGTAAATGTCATTGATGTGTCAATGATCTCATCATAGTTTTTATCATGCAATATCATGTATAAAGACATATTGTTGGGGTTGGGACAGGTTGAGGGCAAAGATGAATAATGTCCAGTGACTTATGTTATGTTAATAGTTGACTTTCTGTTAACTCCTGAAATGCAGATGTTTCCAAAATACCATCAACTATCATGTGTTGACATGGAAAAAAAAAAAAAAAGAAATCAGTTTTTGTTTTGTATAACAAAGAATTATATACTGATATTTGTCAAGTACTTCTGATGAGATCTTTGTTTTATGTGTTAACTACAAAATCTTTCCTTTCTGATATGGTTTACTTTCTATGTATTTTGGTATGATGTTTGATGATTGTTGTTCTGTCACATCAGACTTAACATCTCTGATTCAATCTTGACTCACTAATGGACGACTGCTTTTTGAAATCTCAACACCTAAAAATGTATAAAAGTCTATTTATAAAGTTGCTTGATCAAGTGAGAGTCTGAAAGAGGCTTGTTGCTTTTCACGAATTATGATGACATGCTGATTTTGATTTGAAAACTATGTCTAATTAATTCCTATTTGTGAATTGTATTTCAACTCACCATGATGACAATTTCTGTTATTCAAACACATTTTGAGAAGGTCAAATAAAGATATTTTACATTCAAAAACCTTATACTGACTGATTCATTCATTTGAAGCAAATCATTAAACCCTGTTCTGTAACATACAGCTTTGTATACAGCATACTGTCAGGATCCTGATGCCTGCATCCATCATTATGCACAAAGTTGTGGTGGAAACAGGATTGTTTATGTAATTAACAGCCAAGTCAGAGCACCCAGCTCTGCTGTTAGTGTTGAGGGTGAGTCACACAACCAAAAATATCACACAGGGCCTTTGCACACAGATGCGCACTAAGAGGGAGAGAGAGGCACAGTCTGAGACCGCCTATGACTTGAGAATCTGCAGCTTGTCACAGTAAGTACCTGCAATTCATCAGTGGTTTCACCTTCTGTGTGGTCTGCTTTTAGCAACTACCATGCTGGTCAACCAGCAATGTTATTTATTGAATTTTGTGTTGTATCCATGCGGAAGAGTGAAGCAGGGTGAGGCTTAGATACCACAAGGTCGGCTCCACTACAGTACTAAGTTCTACTTTTGGAAACCTTAAAAGTTTCACTGCTATTTGGGTTTGGAGCTAAAGTCAGTTCCTCACCTAGAATTCAAACCAGTTGCAGTTGACCATTAGTGGTCAACTAATGTGGGTTTTTTCTTCTGAAATACTTAGAGTTGCCCTGGCAACCGAGGGCTGATAAACAATATTAAAACAAAGAAAAGTTATGCATACTTTCCTGCACATTACAGTCTCATGGTTATAGTAGCCAGTAACATGTAGTTTTAGATGAAATTATTAATGAAGAAATAGAGAAATAAACTGGGTTATGTTGTGTGTTTTTTTTTACCAGGGAAAAGGGAATGCATCCATGCCCCCCTTGTTATCAAGATATTGCATTTGGATATTGCATTTGGATGTTATCAAGATATTTCACCCAGGAGTGCTCAAGTAGTCATCTAGTAGCACATCAGAATCAGAATCAGAAATACTTTATTGATCCCTGGGGGAAATTGGGTAACATGCATCTCATGTACAAAAGGCTGAGCAATGGCCTGGGTTCTAATCTGGTTTGTAGGTCTTTGCTACACATCATCTCCTCCCTCTCCTTTTTTCTCTGTTTCCTCTCAAGATCCTCAGCTAGCCAATACACAACCTGGACAGTCTGATTACAGTTTTTCTGAATTGCTAAAACATTAATTCCTGTTGCGTGAATCAGTTGCTCAGTTGTCTAAACTCATTCGCTGAATTGAGCATCATTTTTGACAAAACCATAAACTAGTCTTCACCTAGTAAAACACTATTTGCAGATCTCAGTACTTCCTTCAGAGACACAGAGGACGAGTGCGTGTAAGAGGAGGTAGAGGCAGAGAACAAGAAGGAGGAAGAGGAAGAGGAACAGAAAGAGGAGGGAGAGGAAGAGGAGGAGGAATTTCTGATGAAATTTCTGATGAAATTTGGGCTGCAGTCGTAGACCATGTACTGGTGCATGGCAATTACCACGAGGGAGGCAGGCCAAAGAGTCCAGCCAAACAACAGTCGATTCTCTGTGTCCACCACAATCCGGAGATTCAGACATGAGAACAGGTACAGTCTACTTTACTGTACTGTTTTATCATTGCAAATTTAAAGTACTACTGTATACTGTATATATATTTCAGAACATTACATTACATATATTTTGCACATTCTCTTTTTGCAGAATTGCAAGACTGCCATATGAGGGTGGGAGGACAACCATGTTCACACCCCAGCAGGAGGCCATTGTAGCTGACATTGTTCGTCAAAACAATGCCATTACACTACAGGAAATACAGCAACAAATTACTGAGAACCATACAGACACACAATAGTGTGAGCCCTTCCACCACCGACAATACCCTCCATCCCAACAGGATACGAATGAAGCAAGTTGACAGAGTGCCCTTTGAATGTAATTCTGAAAAGGTAAAGGAGCTGCGATTTCAGTATGTACAGGTAAGTGTTCAGTTAGCTATGGTAAAGTACTATATACATATTACTGTCATGTTCAATGGCATCACATTACATATACAATGCATGTTAGTGAAGAATGCATACATTGTACTCCACAGCATAGGCCTGTCTCTTTCAAGCACTTACAAAACTATATCAGTCTAACAGCAGAGAATGTTTGAACTGGACGCCATGAAGAGACTCCATGAATTCATTTTTGTTGATGAAACTGGCTTCACTCTCACCAAGAGAAGAAGGAGAGGCAGGAACATAATTGACCAACGAGCCATTGTTGAAATGTTTGGCCAGCGTGATGGTGATGTAACACTGTGTGCAGCTATAAGCAACCGGGGTGATCTTCATCATCATGCCACACTGGGGCCATATAACTCCCAGCACCTTCTGACCTTTCTTGGTGGTCTTAGAGATATCCATCCATCCATTTTCTATACCACTTATCCGTCAGGGTCGCGGGGGAGCTGGAGCCTAGCCCAGCTGACTACGGGCGAGAGGCAGGGTTCACCCTGGACTGGTCGCCAGTCAATCGCAGGGCCAACACACAAAGACAGACAACCACACACTCTCACACTCACACTCTCACACTCACACCTAGGGGCAATTTAGAGTAGCCAATTAACCTAATGTGCATGTTTTTGGTATTGTGGGAGGAAGCCGGAGAACCCGGAGAAAACCCACGCAGGCACAGGGAGAACATGCAAACTCCACATAGAAGGGCCCAGACCGGGATTCGAACCTGGAACCCTCTTGCTATGAGGCGACAGTGCTAACCACTGCACCACTGTGCCGCCCGTCTTAGAGATATGTTGTCTGCAAATGAACAGCAGGAACAGGAGATGATTGAGCGACCTGTTTATGTTATAGTTTGGGACAATGTTAGTTTTCGTTGCGCTGTCCAAGTCAGAGAATGGTTCAATATGAATCAGAATCCCATTAACCTATACTTGCCACCGTACTCTCCCTTCCTTAATGCAATAGAGGAGCCTTTCTTCACTTCACTTCTCTTGGAGATGGAAGGTGTATGAGCTAGACCAGGCTTAATCTTCTTGAGGCCATGGAACCAGCCTGTGATGACACTGGCGAGGAGACGTGTCAGGGCTGGGTACGGCACACTAACGTTTTTTTCCTCCTGTTGCCTGGCAAGGGCAAATATAGCATGTGATGTGGATGAAGTGCTGTGGCCTGACCCAGCCCAAAGACAGGATGATGCTAAACGAAGCTCAATGATGGTTGTTTGAGTTGGGTTTTTTTTTTGTTTGTTTGTTCTACACTTTCATTTGTATTTGTCAATTACCAGGATGATTTTTTTTTCCACAGTACCTATTATACTATAGTTTATGTTTGAATGCAGAGTAAATGCTAAATCCACAGAGTTGTGAAATGTGTTTGTCTTTACTTTTGAAGATACAAAATGCATGTGCTATACTTTATTGTGACCAATAAACTCTCTCTAACACAACTCTAAAATCTCTCCATAAGCAACATTCCTTGACCACTGTGTTTTCATTTTTTTCATTTTAGTGTTTAATGACTGCTCAGCAGTTTTTCTCTTTTGTCCAATTTGTGCAAGAAGAATCAGAGGTTTTGTGAACGTAGTTTGAACAAAAAATTTTGTGTTTAGAATTCTGAAAAAAGACAGGAGGATGTGTTTTAACAATTGTGAAAAACTGTAATGAATACTTTCCAGGTCCAGAAGTAAAAAATTGTATTGTACTGTACTGAAATTGTATAGCTTTTTCTTGGATCATAATTTATGCAATAACAGTGTTTTTAGTATTGTTTTGCCCCATCATATTCTGTAAATTTCTAACTAGTTATCTCAGAGCAATTGGTGCAACAACAATGTGAAATGAGGCTAATAGAAAGGATTTCGACTTCAAAATCCACACCTTGACACAACAGTGACAGATCATCAGTGGTTTGGATGCCTGTGTGGTCTGCTGAGTCGTGCTGGTCCTCCCATCCTGCCATGCTGTTACACTCCAGAGGCAAAACCTCTTACAGTTGTTTACTGCCAACCTACCACAGTCAGCCTCATTCACAGAGCTTCTGTTGTCTCTGACCTACCACACTGTGTGATGGTCCGCCATCCATCAAGATATTTAACTTAGAATTCCATCACAAATACCCTCCAAGGTTTTCTGTGTATATTCTGCAGGATGTGGATCAAACACTCAGGGGTTTCAGGTTTCAGAGCTTATGAATTTTCCGTTGGGGATCAATAAAGTTTTCTCCTCATTCAACAAAAGCTGGTATATTGACTAAAACATAAATACAAACAGAATCCACTAATTTCCAAACAAACAGAAGTCTTATTTATGGACAACAGCTTTATAAAGGGCAATATTCTTTAACAATCAGTTTGACAAAGTGGTGAACCTCGTGTCATTTGTCATGCTTCTTGCTAGTGAACGACTGAGCCTTTCAAGGATGCCCCTTCATAGACAATCATGATGCTGCCACCTGTTACCAATGAACTGGTTTACCTGTGGAATGTTGAAGTGATTTATTGTCCCTGTCCTAGTATGTTTGTAATGAGATGTTTTCTTGGTGTGCAACTGAGTCTAAAAATAAATAAAGTACAGCTAAAATGTAGTTAGCTTTAAGAACTAAAAACAGTTGATTGAAGCTAGCACTTTAAAGGTGCTGAGTGTAGAATTAAGGAGAAGAAATGGAATCTAATATTCATTATTTTGTTTTCATTAGTGTAATCACCTAAAACTAGAATTGTCGTGATTTTGTTACATGCTTTTCATATCTACAGATCCATTTTCAGCCGCCATGTTGCACCACAGTAAGACGAGGGGTGTTCAGCTGATTGCAATCCACAACTGCACCACTAGATGTCACTAAATTCTACACACTGGACTTTTATTTGCTGGCCTTACTGGACACCATCTGTGGTGAAAGTCAGAAAAACTATACGCTAGTCAACCCCGCTGACCTCCACACCCTCCACTACAGTGTACCACTGAATGTTGGTGTGGACATACAAATGTGATGTTCAGTGTCTTCTAGTATGAACATAATTCCTATACTTTTCACAACTAAAGACAAGCTTTAGATTTCACCTAATATTTGTTCCCTGTGGCAACAGATGTAGATACAGGAAGCAATGCAGCAGTGCTGTTTATATTCAAAACACTGGAGCTTACCACTAACCACCGATGCCACCGAACATCCTGTAATTGTTCCTGTGTGACTAAAGGCTTAACATGAAGAAAGCTGTGGTTTTGAGCTGGAACCTTCGGCCACCACGAGTTCCTTCCAGTCCCTTGATGTCCTGTTGGTTTTCTCTTCTGTCGGAGCATGGCGTGCCCGCCGCTTACTGGCCAGAGGATGTCAGGAAGGAAGGGATCGACCACAAGCTGTTCTGTGGTCAGTCACACATCCAGTAAAATATGTGTGCATGCGTGGGAGACACTCAGACATGTTATCTGACATGAGTCTATATTTTTGGCATAACACAATCTACACATGTGTGAACTCACACCTTGGAACATCATATGTTTCTCAAGATGTCACACTCCATTTATCATACTGGGCATGTCAAATATCTGACATATTTTCTTGGCAATATTGCACTCTTCACTTAATGCATATGTACTGCAGCAAATCTAAACAGTCAAAAGCTGCACAAACCATGGCACGTTCATCATGTTCTTTGATGGATTTTCAAGTTTTCAATATTTTTGATGCATTTTTGATGTTTTAGAATGTGATCAAAAGGCTGAAACTAATTTCCTTCACACAAGCAACAATGTCAGCACAAATAGTTGCTGGTAGTCAGCAGTCACAAAAATATCTTGCGCTCTAATAGTCAGCATCTGTGCATGTTTGGGAACAGAGGAAGAGGAAAAGGGAAAAAGTTAAATATGAAGATTAAATGAGGGAAGATGGTAAGCAGGCAGATAAAAGATACAGACACCTGAAAATGTCCAGTTGGTTACTTGTCACCACTGAACCCAATGACCATCATCTTTTCACCCACGCAGCTTTATGCAGCATGCAAGGGCCAAAGGTAATATTTATGGACGCATGGGTACACAGCTACACTCCAAACACTCCTCGCTCTGAAACAAAAGTTGGATGTTGGGAAGAAACCATGGAACTAAACATGGTGAGAGATATTTTCTCTCTCTCTGCCCACCAGAGATGTGACTCTATAAATATTGGCCAGTGTTACTGGGTCATCACAAAGACTTTATTGGATTGTACTGGACGCTCACATTAGATTTAAAATTGGGAATTTTTTAAATAATCAAACTAATTAAACAGGTTGAAAAAGTTGATAATCGTCTCTTCGGTCTTTGTGGAAGTTTTTTCTTCCTTTTTTTTTTTGCTTAACATGTCATCCTCTTTAAGTAACATTCATGGATGCTCTCTGTTGTTGGTGTTGTCCCTCAATCTTCTGTTTAACAATGGATACTCAGAGGCCTCCATATACCACATAAAAGGTAAGAACTACTTCTGCTTTCTGTTACTGTGTGTGGGGTGTGTGTGTGTGTGTGTGTGTGTGTGCATGCCCCAGTCCAGTCCTGGGGTTGCTGGCCAGGGAGCATAAATGAACACTTGCATTGTGACTTATGGTCATCTGGCCATTAAACCAACCCCAACTGGCTGACCCCTGACTATGTCCTCTACACTCCGACCTTACATTCAGTCCCATGGGGGCTCTTCTCAGCAGATCAGTGTGTTCCTATTGATCCCTTTCTCAAGGTGACTGGCATACTCCCTTGAGGGGAGCTCTGGCAGCCTGCAGGAATGGAAGGATAATTTATTGTGGACACTAGATTTAGCTTGACTTCTTGCAGTAGGACTTTATATATTCTTCATTGAGAGTAGACATTTATAGAATCTGCTTTTGTTTTGAAGTTTTGATGTAACTTCCTGTTTAAAAAATTCACCAAGCAGGGTCATACCTGGAACTAGAAAGGAAATATGGACACAAAAGAGACTGGTATATCATTTCCTCCTCAGGCACCTGCTCATATAAAGACAAGCACTATAAACCAGGAGATTCCTTCCGGAGGGGCTGTGACAAGTGTTTCTGTCATGACTTTGGTTTCTACTGCTTTGCGTGAGTAGGCTATTCGCTTTCACATTCATATCATATCATAGTAAATGATTTCAATTATCTAAATCCTTGTTTATGGGAATTCTGTCATTGCAGCTGCTTTTTATGGTCTCATAATCACTCTGGCCTTAAATCATGTCTGTTCTCTGTCCTTCCAGGCCAATGATGCCCACGTCCTGGCCCAGGAAGTGTCGTCTGATCAGAGCAGAGTGCAGTTACATGGTGGTTTACAAAGAAAACCCACAAGTGGAGTGCCAAGCCTACAGCTGGATAGGATGACATAATGATAGATAATGTATGATCCACATATTACACACTGTAAATGTATATATGTTTGTCAAACTTCCATTCTGGACAGCTTAACTTTCACGATATTATTATAATTTTAATGAGGAAAAGTCCAATCATAATTTGATGTTTAAGGTCTCAAAGCAAACAAGAATAAAGTTGAAGACACTGTTATTTGTAGATTTCAACCTTATCTGTTGATGATCTTTTATGTAATAAACAGCCTCTGATTTGGTATTTTTAGTAATAATTCAAGTTAGTGCAATACAGATGTGATCATTTATACATCAACATGAATTTAGTCTGATGATGATCTTTTTCTCTGACCTGAAATTTATACCCTAAAAGCTTTGCTTCAGAATTGTTTAAAATAATGAAAATTCCACAGTGGAAAATTAGTACATGTAGTCATCTGATCCACTTTAAAGTTTAAAAAGAAAGGAAAATGTTCAGTGTGTTCATTATATAATGGTCACCCTGTTTGGAAAAGTTGGAGGCCCTTTCATTTGTGAAAAGCATTGTGAGATGAAGTATCTCTAATCATAACCATGAAGCCATTGACTTCGATTAGTGCACATTTGCTCGGCAATTAATCTGCCTTTATTGTTTAAAGCTGTTCATTAAACTGTACAAAAAGTAAACTGAAATAAAAGCATCTATAAATTACATGTGATGTGAAAAACTGTGAAATGGATCTATATATTTTTATTCACTATCTGATTTATTTGCTAACATTCAGTCATACTGATAACTAGCTGCTCTTAAAGATTGTGGGAAACTGACAGCTTCACCCTGGCTGTATTGTGAGGCCTGTCAGTCTAGCAAGAGACAATACAGAGTCATCTTCTCCTCCACAGAGCTGCTGCTGATAGGACTCAAAAGTCTGCCAAGATCTATGTATACAACCCTTTAGCAGCTTAAAGTATCTCTTTGGGTTCCAGTGAAGAAGGGCATCCTATTCCCTATCAGGAAAATTCCACAGGAATTCACAAATTGAACTGGATGATTGTCCACGTAGGGCCGTTAGGAGACTACCATGAGGTCAGCCAGGGGTGGTGGAGGCACTGTGCAGCGGTGGCCCTCCTCTCTGGATGATAATCCAACATGTGAAGAAGGAAGTCAGAGAATCCAGAGGCTTCTTCCAACAGGAAGTGATATTTCTCCACCAGAACGTCGTGGAGGCTCCAGAGTCTCAGCGGACCGACACGACGCAGGTCACCTGGATTAAACACAGTATTACACAGGGATTCTCACACTGTGGTCCATCCATCCATTTTCTATACCGCTTATCCGTCAGGGTCGCGGGGGAGCTGGAGCCTATCCCAGCTGACTACGGGCGAGAGGCGGGGTACACCCTGGACTGGTCGCCAGTCAATCGCAGGGCCAACACACAAAGACAAACAACCACACACTCTCACACTCACACCTAGGGGCAATTTAGAGTAGCCAATTAACCTAATGTGCATGTTTTTGGTATTGTGGGAGGAAGCCGGAGAACCCAGAGAAAACCCACGCAGGCACAGGGAGAACATGCAAACTCCACATAGAAGGGCCCAGACCGGGATTCGAACCTGGAACCCTCTTGCTATGAGGCGACAGTGCTAACCACTGCACCACCGTGCACACTGTGGTGATTATGAAATGATTTACACTGAGGGAATCAATAAAGTAAAATCATACTAGCATACAACATTCAAACAGACTCCAATCAATTATAAATCAGTTGCAGACTTACCCCTGTGGTTGAAGTACTCCGCAGAATATTTACCAGAGAAGGCAACAGCTAGTGGAATTTTACCAAGCAGTTCTGTGATCTGTGCTATATGGTCTGAGGTGGATAGAGGGACAAACACACATATGCAAGCATGAGACGTATTTATAGCACACAGTAGCATACACTGCATCAACAATTACAGTCGCTCTGTCAGTGTCAGCACACTGTATTAATCACACCTTCCTCCAGAGAAATGGTCTCGCTGACTCGGGGCACGAACAGGGAGTCTCCAGTGACCAACTCAAAGGCCTGAGAGAACGCAAGAGAAAAACCACACAAACACATTGACTGATGACTGCAGTATCTGTCTTAAAATTGTGGCATGAACACCAATAAAACTGACTTAAATCTAGCGTCACCTATAGGTCAAACTTTTTACGCATTCAGTGAAATACCTCCACACATACAAGACGGATTGGCACATAATTTTGTATGAATGTTAATGTGGATGAATCCTAATGAACATGTTGAACCCTCACAAGATTGTTAAATGTAATACTGTTGCCTTTATCCTCACAGCACGATGAGTCCTGAAGATAAAAGTTGTCAAATATCTTTCCCCTGACAACGCGCTAGCTGCTACACATAAAAACATCAAATCTTCAAACAAATTGGTTTCTTTACAGTTAGGAAGGTTATTCATGGGGTTCCTCCAGGCTCAGCGTTAGGCCCATGTATAAATGAAATTATATATGTAAGTTCTTGCTAGTTTACTTCTAACAAAGTCAAACATCATGATGAGTGAGAAGTTGAAATTGAAACACATAATTGTGGATGATTATAGACAATAAATTGGGCCGGAAGGTACATATGAATTTTCTGAGGAAAAATGTAAAAATATATTGAAATTGTATATAAAATTAAGGAGATGTTAAAGCAAGTGTCATTATACACTCTATATTTATAGACTTACTTCCTGTGCAGCAGGATATACCTATATAATGAAAACAAATCCATTTTTTTTTTTTTTTTATACTTTGCAAAAATTGGAAACAGAACTCCTGACAGAGAAGCAACTAACCCCTTTGTTTACTGAAGCCTAATTGAGCAGGTAATCACAGCTGCAAACTCATAGTTGTAGCACAAACTAACTTCTAAGTTTTTTCAAATGGCATTACTATGTCTAATATTGCCTTCATGCAAGTTTTTTTAGACCTCTCATAGTCCTATTCCAGCTCTGGCAAAAACTCAGATTCCATGTTTAACATCTTCCACCACACTGACCTACTGGTGCAGTATAAGCACTTACTGTGCAGAAACACTTTATTTTAAAATCTATGGAAATCTTATTTCCTTTTGATAGAATGGTGCAGCTTTAAAACTTGGAGCCTTGGTTTGAACATTTCAAACGGTGAAAACATCATAATATGTAATATTTACCATGCAAGCAACACTCCAAATGTCAGCAGGCGGGCCGTACTCAGATCCCAGTAAAACCTCTAGTGAGCGATACTGACGAGTCTGGATCTCCTCACAGAAATGTTTGTACTGGCCCAAGAAAGACAGACAGACAGACAGACACAGTAGATAAATTGTTAATTAATTGTAATCTTTCTGTTCTTCATTTACTCCTGAAGGAAATATTTCAATCTGTATCTGCTACACATGTTCCTCTGTGTTCACCAAATGTGCCTGTGTGCTGTTTCTTGCTGAGCAGGTAGTGCACAATGGGTTTATCAAGCTTTTTAGTAATAAATGACATTTTTTCCTCACTTCAACTCTAACCTCCAACTCTGACTGTTGCTTGTATTGAAGTTATAGAAACATATTCTAAAACCATGTTTCTTGGGGATTAAACACAATATTAGACTAAATATGCTGTATAAGTGAACCTTTCTTGTGGGTTTAGAGATGAAAAAATTTAACTAATTTAACACTAATGTCACAGGCGTTTATAATTGCAGTATGTTAAGTATAGAGCAGCTACTGACCACCCAGCAAGAGCTGCCCAGGTCAGCAATCTTCACTGTGATTTCCCTTAAACTGCATGGGTTCACCTGCTCCCTCTCTGAAATAAATGGCAACACATCATGTATTAAAACCTTTATCTCATTTCAAGAAATAATGTTTCACAAGAAATTCAAATATTGGAGAGTTTTGTCCAAGTCTGATATTTTGGATTAGTTTGATATGATACCCTTAGGTGAGTACAGAGCAGGGACGTTTATGTTAAACGATTGATATTTCCACACAAGTTGGCTCTAAGTATCTGCTTTACACACACATATGATGAACTTAGTAGAGGAGGGGGAGAGAAAGAGAGTATAGAACTGTGCCTGTGGCATGTTTCCCTGGTTTCCCTGCCAGTGGAGAGGAAGAGGAGGAGCTGCTGCCCCCTCCTGGTACTTTGTGAGACTGCTCCTTCAGACACAGCAGGATGTTCTCAGGCTTGATGTCTGTGTGGATGATTTTACACTGAGTGTGAAGGTAGTCCAGGCCCTCCAGAACCTGGAGAAAACAAACAATAGTAGTCTTGATGTTTCCTTTCAGACATATAGTACTGTGAGTATGACCACTAAGTTCATCATACAAACTAGTGGCTCAAACAGATCAGGATGAGATGGCTTAAGACAAAAACGTTGTAGTTTAACCACACATCAGCTGCCCCTGGTTTCCAGCTGTGCAGAACACACTGTGTATGAAACACAGAATATTTTCATGGCCTGAGAAAAGATGAGAAGTCTGGTACAACTCGCATGTGTCTGTGCTAAATAGCCACAACCAGCAGCTGAATAGCTTAGCTTAGCATAAAGCCTAGCACAAAACATACACCACCAGCACCTGTAAAGCTCACTAATCAATATACTAAAGAAACTTTAATATAGGAAGAACTCTACTACACTTCCGGTTATGACAGACACAAGTTTGTGTTTTGCTTTAACCACACTGCTAATGTCTGTTGTAGCTCTCATTAGGAAAATGCATAAGGACTATAATACACAAAACCGAAACCTTATTATTGTGGTTATCTTCACATAATGATAATTGAAGTGAGCCTACCATAACGTAACACTGCTAGTTGTAAATCTTTCACTGACCAATCAGCATACATTAGCAGACTGCTACCCTTTATGGGCAAAACCGTCTGCCCTATAAGAGAAACAAATGGGCATTAGTAGTTTTTCTTTTCAGTTATGATATATAACAAATACTATATTTGCAAAAACTAAAATAAAATCTGGGCATTTTTGTCCAGAAGTAGGTATAAATAATTATTTTAGCTACATAGCTCCATTCACTCCCATTTATTGAGGACTACCTCGCGAGTAGGTGAAGTGCAGCCAACCTTCAGTACAATGGGTTTTAATAGGCAGTGGACAGGCTGTCCATAGTAGGGCTGTGACTATACCTCATAGCAGAGCCATGCTAACCCTTTGCTTCCACTCTTAATTCTAAGCTAAACAACAGCCTGCTGGCTATAGCTTCACATTGAGCCCACAGACATAAGAGTTGTAACAATTTTCTCAAAGAATTCTTGGTAAAGAGAGTAAGTGTATTGCCCAAAACTACCTCCCCTATATAATACAGGAACATCCCGTATCTAAAAGGAAAAAGTACTGTCCCTTACTGAATCAGTTATTATGTGATTTGTCCCATATTTTTGTGCACATCTGACTCTAATGCAGAGGCATAGTGGAGAATCATTCACTGATGTCAGAATGTGAGGTAGGTCCCTAAGTTTTTCTATGTTTTCTAGGTTTTTATGTTATTTTATATGGTGAATTTCACTGTAACCTTTATAGAGAAAAACTGGAGTTAATCTGGAGTTAACTCCAGCACAGTTAATCCATGTAGCCTATTGAATAAATTAAATCAAACTTTTTCACACTTTTTTCTCCTTTACATTTGTGTTGAGAGCAGCAGAGGACTTTGGTTCATAATTCACGATAATGAAAGCAATGAAACCCCTGACACTCAAAATCTCACAGGAGAGGACTTCCAGACCGCCATCTTGATTTGTGTGCCCCAATTTTTTGAGTGACCTGTCTTTGTGTGATCCTAATTTCTTAAGTCTTTAATTCTGCTCTTTACCTGAATAAGTATTTGTTTGACTGAAGGTCGCATCAGCCCTGGACTCCCAAAACATAGATTCCAGCTTCTCAGGTCTGGCCCTAACAGCTCCAGCACCAAGCAGATGTCTAACCAGCAGCCATCAAGGATTTTTCTGTTACACATTTGCAAGTTATTGGCTATTGCATCATACAGTATTCACTATACGATGCATGCATCATAAAATACTGTATGATGCAATGCAATACTGTCTTCAATTGGCCAGTAAAATGCTGTCTTTTGTTGCACTTATGGAAATAGTGTTCTGTCAGAGTTAGCAGAGATAAAACATTTTAATATTGTCATATAATTTATATACTTGACATCATATGCTCTACTTGATATTGGATGTCTGATTTGATCAATGCACTTCAGTTTTTCGACATACACCTACACACACAGTAACTCTTCAGTCCTCTGTGTCAGGCTAAGATTGTGTCCTCAAGAAATGACTGTCTGTGAAAAGGATACGGACCCCGTTGACCCCAGCCAGCTTGAACTCATCTAGTAGCTGAACAATCCTTTGACTCGAGGGATGACGGCTCGCAGGACCACTTGCCTGATTAGAGAGAGAGAACACGAGGGAGAGAAGTGGGACTAGGAAAGCAATTTGTATTTTAACAAATAGCATGTTGTAAATAGTAAGTGTCAAGGGGTGAGGGCAGTGTTGAGAAAAATCTAGAGAAAGGTGGAAGTTGGAAAAGGACGGAGTACTGTGAGGTTGATTTTGAGACATATGGAGAAAAAAAATAATTTTCTCCTCAATTTGGAATTGAAATGAACACGGAATATTAAAGGACAGAGTGAGGAAGGCACGTTCAGAAGGAAAAGTAGAAACAGCAGGTCACTAACACATCGTAGGAGTGCAAGTTCATCCTGTCCTGCCTGGGTGAAGCCAGCTCCGCTCTTCAGCACCTTCACAGCAACACGGAGACCCTGCCTGCTAACACAGACACCAGATCAGATCTTCTCAGAATAGTCTCTGCTAAAGCTATGAACTACTGCGGGGCACATCCACCCACTATAGGTAATATACTGACTATGTATAAGTGCCTTGTACAACCCCATTTCAAAAAAACTGAACTATACCTTTAAGATATGAACGGTGACCCGTGTCCGATATGTTAAGCATCATGCAAACTGCGGCAACACAGTTCAGTTGAGTTAGTTTACGTCTATTATTGCAACTTTAATTTTTTACCAAAGAATTTCTTTTTAAACACAGTTATCTGTACTGCACATAAACGTCCTCAAGAAATGAAAAGCAGACTCTCAACTAGTTATTTACTGTAGCTGGCGATAAGTATGAACTGCAAAAGGACACTAATTCAAGTTCGGACATTCGAATACTCAAAAACAAAAAACATCTGGAATGGTATGATTCCTTCAGCATTTTAAAAGGATTACATGTTAAAATTCTTATTAATTATAATATATTTATAATATATTTAATTAATTCTTAGTAATTTAACCTGAGGTCCAGGCACAGCCAGACGGTGGAGAAATAGCCCCAGCCGAGCTTAGAAACCACCTGGTATCTCCTGTTGAGGGTGTCACCTATTTGGACAGGGTGGTACCCACCTGAGGAGATAAAAACAACACAAATCTGAGAATAGACAAGATAATCTATTACTTAACAATGTATATGATATTTTCAATTTAAGCTTCAATGGTAAAAATAACTCAAAATCAGAAATCATACTGTCCAGTCCTCCAAACACAGACACCAGTCTCACTCGGGATGAATTTGAATATCCTTTGGTCTAACACCTTCATCAGGTCAAAAAGTGTGTCCAGGACTTTGGTTTAATACTATTTAACATGTTAGCATGTTCACATTCAGCTCAAAACACTGCTGTGGCTAAATGCTTTATCAATACAGCTCCTTTTTTGATTGAGTTAGGATAATAATTTTAAAGTAACCGAATAACTGCCCAGTTTTATTGACTTTACTGAGTCAGATTTTGTTGATTTGGTCAAGTAGGCAACATAAAAGGTTTCTTTTTTAGAGTGTTTAGGTGTGATATACAATCGGCAGTCTGCACTGGGTGTTTGATTTTGAAAACTGACTGGATTCCTTATGTCATTGCTGTGTCTGACAGTATTTATATATTTTAAGCTGAGCTGCTTCTGGGACTCTTCTGAAATCCACTGTGGTGAGCCTGGTGGAATCACGAGCATTACTCAGGATGGCTGCAGTCAGCTCCAGCTGCCGCGTCACAGTCTGATCGTGACACAGCTGTGTATGGTGGAATCAAGCAGTACCTTACAATGCAGAGAGCTTACATTTAAATTCACAAGCAAGAATGGCATTTCCATTCCTGAAAGGCGGACTGACCAAAAGACTATTATCCCTAGAGGGTTCACTTTATCCCATTCCCATTCTTATTATATCCCTGTCTTGGGGCAAACTACTAATAACTAATAACTGGTTTTAATTATTATGAGTACCCAACAACCTGAGCTATACATATTAACTATTATTTGAAACAATATCCTTTTAAGTTGCAGTAAGATCATTCCATTTAAAAAGTGACTCATGTTACCCAGTTCTCCTTTAAATGTACATGTACAGATGATGAAGTGAGTAAAGATACCATAGCAATATTCTCTGGGGTCTTCAGAGTCCTGGTTGTCCTTTGGATACAGCTGCTCGTGACATCCTAGGGCCTCAAAGTTACTGGAAGATTCAGGTTCACTCCTACAAACACACAGACATCACATATGAAAATGTGATAGTCTACTGCGTTGCTGCCTGTGCATCCTCTGCATAAAGTATGCATGTGTGTGTGTCAGTGTCAAGTTGCTGGGGTCAGACAGGACAGATGAACAACTTTTAGAGTTGCCCAGAGACTCATCCTGCCATGGAAACTTGTCCCACTGTCTGGCAAAGAGTGGACAAGCAGCATCAGAAGTTGTACTATTATGACTCAACCATAAATCATTTTGTATGTTCACGCAACCTGATAAGTCTGCATCCCAGCTGCTTTGGATGTGTGAGAGTTTCGGTCATGTCATGTCTAAAAATAGTGCCGTTTGATTTCTGTGTGGGTGGAAGAACATACAGTGTCAGACTCAGCTGTGAGTTGTGGTCCCTTGCCCTTATATTTACTGATGGTAAAATTTGCAGGATGTAATATGAAGACATGTGAAGACTTGGCACTTAGATATCCTGCCTGAAACTCTAAGATAAGCCACATCCATATCTATAATAAAGCTGACATGCTTTATTTTTGCATTGCTCTTCTAAACTTTACTGCTATGGGCTTCAGTAGTGTGAACATGGAAAACAGCAGTTGAAGTAAACTGTGTTTTGATGATATTAAACCAGAATTGCATATAGACATTAAAGCAAATGCATCCACCAACAGTGAACACACTGCAACTCCACAGATATTAACGTTTTTGTGGTACTTTGTGTGCTTGAAATTCAAAACATAAGCTGTCTGCAGTTAAACTACCCAGTGTTTTGATGAGTTTTTCCCATAAAGTCACAGATAAAGGAAACCATGTACACTACTTACGTATGATGCTGCTTAGGAGCTATATACGTTGAGCGGGGACTCCTCTGCATGTTCAGCACCCTGCAGACACATCAGCTTGGACCGCAACCAAAGAGCAGCTATCTTTGTAATAAAAATTGGTGGATATCAGATGCCTGCAGAGGTCAAATCTTTGACGCAAAGTAAGGATGAGAAATAGATGCACTAGCTAATGCAAGTGAAGCCCCAGCAGCTTCAGTGTTGCACCACTTAGCTGAGAGGTGGTGGTGGGGGAGGGTCTGGTAGATCTATCAGGAGACGAGGAATGCCAGTAGCAGGAGTCAGCAGGGGCCAAACATGGAAAACCCCAGGAGCTTCCTAACTCACTGCTTGTCAGACCTTTACCCGCTCCACTGGGCAACTTCTATCCTTCACTCAATCCTGGGAAAGAGAAAGCCGGAGCTGACTCCCTCTCTCTCGCTGTCTCTCTAAGTCTATTCCTCGATTTCACCTTGCTTGTCGGCCACTGTGGGAAAGCCACAACAGAGAGTGGCAGCTGATGATACCCCCCAACCCCCCACCCCACGCCCCTGTCTCACGTGTTGGGGACTTTGACCTTGGGGCCACACAGGGATCACAGATTGCTAAATTTGGCTTGAGAATGGGATGCCCATCCTCCAACGCGATATAAAGTTTCACAATAAAGTCATGAACACGAAGGTGAGTTGAGGTCAGTTGTTTCAAAAACTGCTGGGATGGGACAGGCTCCAGCTCCCCCACGACCCTGACGGTATAGGAAATGGGTGGCTATTACCATCCCATCCATAGCTATCTATATATATGTACACTTGACGTTTCAACCTTCATCTCTCCCCTGTGTGTGTGTGCGAGGGTGGAAACTTTCCACATCCCAAAGCCTGATTCTCTGCTTTCTGTTGCCAGCACTACGCTGTTAACACTCCGTACTTCCTGGCTGATAGCACAGAGCCAAAGGGCTGCTGGGAAATAAAGTACAGAGCACAGACAGAGAACTGATCATGTGGAAAGGAGGGAAATAAGAGGTGCGATGTAATACGTGTGAAGCATATGTGTGGGATGTGATGGGACTTAAACGTGAGAACACTTGGCCTTCACTTCTCAGACACTGAGGGCCCCTCGACCCTTCATGAATAACTGTTCACTGTACAGATGCCACGTTGCCACAGGTCCTGACGATACTGTAGAGCACACTATGGCTGAAGTGCTGTGGGCTTGTTACTGCATGAGGAAACACTAATGAGACCGGCTAACCATTGTTTGAATTTGTTTTAATTTTAATTTGAAATCCTTTATTGTTGCTTATGCAAATTAGTGTGTGTGTACCATTTTCCGATCTACTACAGTATATGCAGTAACAGGTACTTCAGACATAACAATGGCCTTTGAGAGGGGACACCTGGCATCAGACAGGTCGCACTGGGGAAACAATAACAGCAGGGCTCCATCACCTTTGTGTTTCAGCCTGGACCAGGACCTGGACTTGATGGTTTAAAACAATAGCTCGACTTTATAGGAAATACACCAATTTACATCCTAGTAGAACGTTAGATGGGAGAATGTATGAAGTCTTTTCAGGCTTCAGAGGGAGCTGTGTGAAGGTCTGATGAGTGATGTCTTTTGAGTCAGCATCCTTAATAAAATCTGAAGACTATTTAATATTATAAAACTATTCAAGTGTCATTTCTATGAGAAACTTAAATCAACAAACAAACAAGAAAAGGTGGACCTAATGTGCACCCGACAGCCACATAATGGTCACTGGAGTGGACATATGTATTTTCAGTGAGCAAAAGAATGAACAAGAAAAGTATTATTAGAATCTGAATTGGAAGTATTTCACCTTATTTAATTAAAACCATCCTTTTCTTCTGAGAATAAAAGGATGCCACAGTCATTCCTGAAGTACGTACTTTATCTCCTCTTCCCTTCCCCATTTTGAATTAACAATGCCATTTCACAAAATGATCAAGAGATACTTAGATAATAATTAAATGTAACTGTGGACAGGATTTTGAAAGTTTGGCACCGGGTGGTTGGACCAAGGTACTCCCATTTAAATAATTCAAAATGCTTTTGAAATATCACACTATTAGAAAGTTGTGATTTTATGAGGAATTATGTGCTGGCACTCTTTCTTGACCAGTGACTTCCTCAAAATAGTTGCATCATGTAAGTCTACAAGAACGTGCCATTCAGTGAAATTAGGGATTCATATGCCTCTGGACAGAGCCCAGCTAGTTGTTTCTCGCTGCTTTCAGGCTTATACCAAGCTAATCACCTGCTTGCGATAGCTTCATAGCTTACAGACATGAGGATGGTATTGATTTTCTCACGTAACTCTTGGGAAGGAACCAGAAAGACTTCATTTCAGAAACTGTCTAACCTTTAAACAGTTAATAAGATTTTAAAATCACTTTCATGGCATCACTTTGGTGCCAGTGAGAAGCCAAGCAACCTTTTGTATGCACACACTGGTTGGACAAGCTGGCTTGAAAGAGCACAGCAATGAATTTTAATCTCTGTGAAGCTTGTAATGTTAGGAATTTTGTTTGCACTGTGTCAGTGAGTTGTGTATATATATATATATATATATATATATGTATCATTTGTGAGACTACAGTTGGTCTCTGATGAAGTTTTCAAAGGAACCCAACAATAAAAGCTTCATCAAAGTAATAGCAGTTGCTGTGCAGCATCAGACTGCAGGTGTTTCAGTCCTTGGGTGTCCTATTACTGTCTAATGCTGGTCCAACCTTAAGCTGAAAAGCCTGTGCTGGCTGAGACCATTTTCCATTTTCCATTTTCAGAGAGCTGTAATAAGACACTTCCCACAGGAGCAGGAGCATGTGTGTGTGTGTGTGCTGAGAGACACCAGAACAGCACCTGCATGCACAGATCTAGATCACTGGGTTAGTAGGAGATAAATATTAGGTGATAAAATAATTTTTCATCGCAGCATTATTTATTTATCTTTTTACTCAAGTTTAACTCTGAAACGTAATAATAAATTGATAGCTTAGAACACATGCTGCCGAAAGAAAATGTAATGCTAAAACATGCATGCTTGCACACACACACACACACACACACACACACTTGCTGACCTTCAGTCTGGCCTACCTGACCCCCACCCCTACATGACCTGCACTCCTCCACTGTGATGCTGCTAATTTAAGACACACATCCTGCTTGTCCTCAGTTTAGCAGGCACCGACAGAAAAACACATGGCAGCGGGTGCTACAGTTCACAGATTTCACATTTCATCACCCTGTAGGACAGGAACATCAATCAACAATTTCCTTAGCATATAAAAAGTAGTAAAGTAGTATTTACATAACTTCAGACATTCACTAACTGTGGGACCACTTTATTGCATCACATTAAGTTGTTGTTAGGTTCATCCTATTAATTAGTCAGATAACACTAAAGTCTGGATTATTTCAGAGCAGTATGTATCTACAGGAAAACAGTAAAACATCAGAATGGAGCTTTGAATACACAAGTTAGCCACAGGCAACACTAATGCGCATGGCAAAGAATAGTGAATGTACAGAATAACTGTTTGTAACATTAAAAATGATTTTCCCTACTGCCCCTAAAATAGATGTAAAATAAAAAGGAGATATTGAAATTGTATCAGAATGTCATGACAGCTGGCTGTGAATTTGATTTTGTTCTCACCACTGAACTTCTCACAACCATTTTGGCTGTAAATCAAAGGATGTAAAAAGAAATACCATAAGGTACAAAAATGACAAAGACTCAAAAAAAAAAAAAAAGAGGGGTATAAGCACAATTATTTTATATGTCAAATATCAACTAAAATAAGCATTAAAATAAATTAAAAATAAATTAAATTGGATAAAACTAGTAAAAGACTTTCACATGTGGCCTCACAGAGCAACAGGGAACACGAGCACCTTTGTTCGTTAATCATGCTGTCTGATTTAAGTCTTGAGAGAAAAGGAAGATAAACAAGTGCTCTGTCCTAATACTGTCATAATCTGGCATCCACACCAATGACAGAAATGCAAATTAAAGCTTAAAATCAGGGCACAGCTGTTTGGTCAGCGTGATATGTTTGCGTGAAAAAGGCTGCAAAGTCCAACTTCCGTCTGGTTGTGTGTAAATCCAAATACAGAAAAGACAGTATAGAAAATAGCCAAAACATCTTAGAAATATGGAAGATCAAACCTGACTTAAATTCAAGAAAGAATAACCCAAAAATTGGACAAAGGAATTTAAATAAATCAATAAAATGCACATATATGAAAAAGACTATATAAATGTCATAGCTGAATTCCACATTATTCATGTTAAAGTCACCTCAGGATTTACAATCCTTCAACAGAACCTCACATATAAACATCCTGCTGAACAGAAACAAATGTTGCTGGCAGTAAAACAGAAAATAAAAAACATAGAATTCATTATTCATTATTATTACTCACTTCTTTGTGAATTATTCATATATTTATATAAGTCAGGCTTGGACTTTCTCTAGTGAAAGGATCGTCTTTTTCACACAAATTACAAACTGTTATGGCTATTGTCTAATGTAGTTGAAGTTGAGTACAAGATTCTCCTTCCACGGTTTTCTTGAGGACGGATCAGGTAATGAGTCAGCTGTCAGTACCTCTGTCAAATTGTCTTAGGTAATAGAAAACAAATGCCACATGTTACCTAAGAAAAGGAACATTCACAATAGCTGTAGGTCATCATGAGAAGAAAGCAGTTTGAGAGTACTAAATCAACACTTAGAAAACACTGGTTTAAAGATCCCACTACGCCAGGCAGCCACTGTAAACTGCAGTAAAAGGTCTAAGGTGAAGCTTTGAAATGAAGGGAAAACTTTGTCTGGGAAATTGTTTACACAGAACAACAAACTGTCCAATAAAAACTCATTAAACTTCATCAAGTAAGACTTGGTCAAATGATTTCAGGAGAAGCAGAAGCAGATAAAAAACATCCTTCAAACATGCTGAGCGGTTGCTCAGGCCTCCATAGCACAACAGTGTCATCCATTTGTCCTTACATAAGACTTTAACACGACACGGTAGAAAACTCCACAGCCGTCGACGCTTAAGACCTCCTGTTCCCTTTTACCACTCGTTCACAATGTTCTCATCCAGCACACCTACAGCGTCCATGTCTCAGCAGAAGACTGATAAGTGTAGCTGTAAATCTGTAGGAATGTTCTGTGCAGTTCGTCAGGAAAATCTTCAAGTCCACCGAGATATGTAGGAAAAACAAAAAGATCTCTTTTTTTTTCATATTATGTCTCCCTTTAGTTTGAATTCAACAAGAGAAATCCTTAGAGGAGATGTCAGAGGAAACTCCTTTCTTTTGATTTACTTGGTTTCACATTTTCTCTTTTCTTCTTTCCCTTCACAGCAGTGTCATTTAACTCCCAGTGTTAGGACCTGTGGAAAGCTCAAGGCAGTCTTACTGCACCTCCTGGATACAGGACAAGAAACACGGCCAGTGTCAGTGATTCTGTGAAGATCATTTCTCCCTTCACTGAAAATCAGTATGTCAAAAATAGCAACAAAATCACGCCATGTGCCAAAAAATTCTGCTGTCCTCCTTTGTCTTAAAAAAGATTTTTTTTTTCCTCAAGGAGACGGAACGTTTTTCCGTCATCTTCATGTCTTCAAGGTCAAAAGAAAAATCTATTGGGTCCTTGGGGTCATAGGTCTGTGACTTTGTTTTCTACAGCAGCAGCAATCTGTTGGAGCCTGTAACCAAGCTGCATCTTCTGGGCTGTGGAGTCCTCTTCCAGAGCTGTGATAATCTGTCAGAAGACGGCGGGGAAGGTAAATGAAAATCATTATAATTCCCAGGAAAAACTGTGTAATTATCACGATAGCTTTGTTCTTTCATAAGTTAAATGTTGATAGGGTTTGGGGGCCATCTATGTAACTGATCATTTAGTAAACCCGTCCACTGGGGGGCACCTGTAACAAGGCACTAACATCTGTCTCGGGTGATCTGATCAGAGCACCACCTGAAAGCGGACAGGTCTGAACACTGATGTGAATGCAGAAGAAGCAATTAGAAGAAACCACATCACATGTCTAATTTTCATTTGGGTCATTGTTGTTGCGTGTTTGGGCCATCTTACCGGGACGCAGCTGATATCTGTTTAAAAGTTCTCATTACTGAACTTGTAACTGCAATATCCCCAGACTCCTTTAAATTCCCATGTAAAAAAAAACGCTGTGTCAAATCGTCCTGGCATCACTGTACCAGCATGTCGACTCTGTGACTGAATGTGTCTTAGCTGCCAACTGTTAGCAGCTGTTTGAAAACACTGTTTCAAAAGATTTCACCATTTACACTAACTTTATAAAAGCAGGCTACACTTGACAATTTTACAAATGTTGTTAACAATAACCAGCATTGGTTAGTTGTTATAAATTTTGCAAAGTTACACATAAAGTTACTGGGTTCTGTATGTTAAGAGCATTGTGTCCCTTTGTCCCCACATGTTGCTGATAACGAGTACAGAGAAAAACATTCATCACAGATACCCGTTAGTTGTCATCCTAAAAGCCTTTTCTCCTGTATCTGCTTGAAACACAACGAAGAGCACAACAGCTGTACAACCCCACAGGCTTATTTTGTAGTGTATTTATACTCACTTGATCATAGTATTTGTTGATGTACTTGTACAGCTCATGTAAAGCAACAAGGCAGTTGACCTCAGCAGTATAATTCTGTTTTGGGAGAGTAAAAATAGAGACGTGAAGAAAAATCAGTTGGTTGGAGGCTGTTAAAAACTGCACTGGCTGCCATTCATATTTCATTCCAAACTCCACATCCAGCTTGTTCGGCACCCACCCAGACGGAAACTTGCGGGTCCTGAAATGATTTCTGTGTTCAGAAGTTATTTTTGCAAAATGTGAAAACAAGAGCTGGTAACATACACGTGAGAGTTCTGCTAGAGCAGAGTTCATCTCCTGGTCACTGGCGGAGATGGTTTGACGGATGTCTGCGTAGTACCTGGAGAGAGAAGGAGAGGAGTATTGAGTTATGCCTTGAAAGGAAGCGCGTGAACTGCAGTGAAATGTAAGGAAATCTGGTGCCTGAAGCGTCTTGGTAGCATTTTAGAGCAGCTGTTATTCTTTACTAAATTGTGCTCAGCATACATGTTTTCCGTTACTCAGTTTGCTTTATGGCCCTTTCACATCAGTTTGTCTGTACATACTGTATATGTTCTCTGTGTAGTCTGCTGTCAGGATGCTGTTGAGGTCCTTTCTATGTCAATGGCACATGTTTAATTTCTACTTTCATTACCTTTTAGCTTAAATCTGCACTTATTTACAATGCAGCAATGCATCACACACCCACCCGAACATTAGTGGACATATGGAGTCTGGTACAATTCTAATGAGAGCTGTAAAAGCAAAACAAACAGCTGAAAGATGCCAAAATTCTGCCTATAGATCTGAGCTGCAGACCGAGCTGACTCTCAGTGGGTTCATCACTTTGGACAACCTCGTTCACATTACACATTTTTGCACTTATCAGTATAAAACACTGAGCTAGAACAGGATAGTTCTAATAATTTGAAATACACAGCTAGTAATCACCAGGCAATGACGTCAACGATCGTGTGGAAATCCCAAAAAGGTGTGCATTGTCTCTGCTCTCATATGTGAAAAGAGGATGAATCAATAGCATAACAATGGGCGAAAATATGTAAACAAAGAGTATATAATGCAGTTTTCTGCAGCATTTGCTATTCTGAATTTAGATAGGACTAATCAGGCTTGTAAAACAGGCATGTATGTTACATAAAAATCCTGTGTAGCAAAGCTGTAATACATCACCAGTGTGATGTGCAGGGTTTAATGAGCAGCAGACAGCAGTGTAGCAGTCTGCTCTCAGACCATCCATGCATGGAAGCCTCGCAGGCCAAGTCTACCCTGTGTCTGCCACTGACAGATTGTCCCAGGCCTCACTCTCTCCCTCCTTCACTGTTTTTTTATGCCTGGGGTCAGTAGGGCAACTGGCTGCCATATTCTTACCTCTCCACCATCTGTTTGTAGCGCGGGATGTCTCTGGCATACAGCAACTTGTTGATGGGAGAGTCCTGTGCAAGGAAGACAAATGGAGAACATCCTCAGATGAGATGACTGATATTTATTTGGTTTTACACATTTAGCAAATTTCAGTTTGTCTTAAAACATCCATTGCACGATATCATATGTTATTCACATAGTGATGAACAAACATACAGTAAATGAACCCATGCTCCTGTCACTGTCCCTACCCAGTCATGTACACAGAGAGAGACATGGTATTGTACTACTGTATAGTGCAGTAATATCACCCTATAGTCACAGTGGAGTATTTTTTTGAGATTGTTCCATAATATTGGCCATGATTAGCTCACCCGTCCCAGTTTGTGGTCAGCAATGGTACAGGAATCCATAAAGGTCTGGGCAATGACGGACAGCACAGCATCCACATGGTCTGATGTCTGCACGTCAAAGATGAACTGCGGGTTCTTGAGGATATTGATCCAGAAGCGCAGTGGTAAACTGTTTGGCAAGACAAGAAAAATTGATGCACATGCTGATAGTGACCCACTGATTTCCCTGTGTTGATGACGCAGGATTACAGGATGTTCAGTTAGTTACGTGTCTGTGTCTCTAGTGATAATTTGCGGAGCCACTTAAGTTCTTAACATCAGTTCATACTAAAGCCTTGCCATAAAGTGCTGTCCACATGTTCTGTATGGGCTGAAGCATGTTTTTGACTCTGCTCCAATAGCAGCCCACCAGAAGTTGGCTTGTGGCCCATTTCTGCCTTCAAAACCATTTGAAAGCTTTTGCTGGCCACTCACCTGTTGGTCTTCCAGATGTGGATGGTCTCAGGGTCAGTGATGTTGTGCTGCAGAGCCTGCTCGTCCAACAAGTCGAAAAAGTACTTGACAGCCAGAGGTACCGGACGACTGGTGCTGAGGATTGCGGTGAATAAATCATCCACAAACTTTTGTAGCGTTCCCTGAAACGGTGCAGAGACAATGGAATTGATAAATAAAGCAGGCGTTAACAAAGCTACACGCACACATTCACATGGTCAAGCACACATGAGGTTATCTGCTGATTTACAGTAACCTCATTACTGCCACAGGCTGGAACTGTGGCTGCTTTCCTCTCCCCTCTGCATGCAAATATACACATCACTCTGCAGCTACACACATTCTAACACACACCACACCCCAAAGCCTTCCAGTCTCACTGTTTATGGTTTTGTTGGTATTACTGTTCTTGTGGTTGTCAGTATTACTCTTTGTTTTTCACCAGTTAAAAAGAAAAAAAAAAAGTAAGCCTGTCGAAGCAGTTATATATTACCTTGTGTGGTTTTAAAGACCAGGCCGAGTCAAATGAAAGATGCTATCATGGTGTATTATGGGAAATGTAGGATGCTGTATTTTTGGAGACGCCACATTCACAGTCATTCGACCACAAGGGTTTACTTGTTATAAAAGCAGTGAGTTCTGCATGCAGCCACAGCAAATCAACCCCAGCCACTCACATTCACGTGTTCTGTTCGTGCAGAAAAATGAAGAAATTCTGTTTTAAAATCTTTTTGTTCTTTTCCACTTGTCTTGCTGAATCGGTTCCTCCGTGCACCCTGCTGGCCATATTTGGTATCTCATCTCCTACGTGTTTGTCTCGAAAGCAGAGGCAGATTGTACTGCTCTTGCTATGTTTCTCTCCCAGTGTCTGATCCTCTTCAGCTGTTCACAATGGGCTCATGATTTACCACTTTTCATCATTAAATGAGTAAATAACATTTTCTTTGAGCAGATTCATGAACAAATATTCTAACCTATGGAACCCTTTCCTGGCTCCTCTAACATGTCCTTGATATCTTCTAACCTACTGTGTGATGACTTTACATACCCTTGTAGTGTAGTAGTGTGTAGTGTACCCGTCAGTGTCAATACCTTCAACCACCGTTTCTCTGTATATATTTAGTTAGATCTTATTTTCATTATTTATTGTATAATTACCATTTATTTTCTTTTTTCTTAAATTTTTTAAGTCTTTGTTTTATTTAAGCCATATTGTGGCTCTTTAACACACACTGTTTTGGATCATTTCACGAAAAAATGCGTCCGACTCATTTTGAAATTTGAGAAAGTGAGCCCGTCCTTCCTCCACGTGTTTTACCTTCATGGAGAGCAGTCGTGTGAGGTAGATCTCGGGGATCGCCTTCGCCCTCTCGCCTCCCCTCTCCCTCAGACTACCTCTCCTGTGCTTGGGCAGCTCCGATTCCTCACTGGCTTTCACCAGATGCCAAAGCCGCACTCCCCCCTCCTCCCCATCATCCAGCATGGGGGTCTCTGTACATACATATGCATATACAGTCAAACAGCGACCTCTTCTGGTTATTTAGACTGTGTTCAGCTATCCCAAACACATGACTGCATGAGTATTTGCACTGATCATCATTCACTTACACAGCAGTTACATCTGGTCACAGCTGCTTACGTACACATAACAGACAGGTGGACATGTGTGTGTACTCAGATGATATTGTTAAAAAATGTTGCACTTGTTACATAGATTTTAACTGCCCTGACTTTTCCATGCCACTCACACTATGTATTAAATTGTGTAATACTTTGACAATGTCCTTAAATGAATCACATAATGAAGCCTGATTTGTATTTTTTGGGGGGTTTTTTTGTACCTTCAAAAAAGGCAAAAGAAAACGTTAAGACCGATTTGAAAGTGTTAACTGTTTGAACATAAAGTGGTAATGGGAGGCAAAGAACAAGTTAGAATTGCATTGGGCAATACTGTATGATTATTCTTTAAAAACTGGAAGCTGTCTATGTAATGGGACATGGCTAAAATGAATGTAAAGCTGGTCTGTAGTCTAAAAATGTACTGCAAGGCTTAAATATCATACAGTATCAGGGGGTAAAGCCAACACCTGTGTGACAAGTGAACAAATCAAGCTTCATTCTGCACTGAACAATAAAACTGATCAAAAACAATGATGCAAAGTTACTGAAGATGAACCTTGTTAAATGTTAAACTAAAAGGCATAGCTGTGTCAGACTATGGCCTCTTTCTTTGCACTTTGGCAAATCCATATCATGGCAAGTCACCAGAAGTTCCTTTCCATAGCTGCTCATATCTGAATAACGTTTTCGCCCTACACCCTAAGTCCCTACTGTGTGTAAAATCCACAAAAAAAGACTTACTTTCCCCTGGCATGTAATCATGGCTGTCATGGAGGTGATGTTTGGTGCTCCTGGGGACGAGGGCCACCGTTGCTCCATCAGGGACCTGCATCGCACAGTAGTATCACAACTTTCACATTCTGGCAAAAACCGCCTAAGACAGTTTTATGACTTTTATGAGCCTAGACAATTTTACAGTTTTAGACTGCATGGCTGATATGTGTGTGTGTGTGTGTGTGGTAGTGTCTGCATGACTTGCACTGACCTTGTAGTGTTGCAGCGTATTAAGGCGCTTCCATGAGCCTTGCACTACTGACGTCAGGTCCTCATCTGAAAGGATTAGGTGACCTGCAACACCTGCACGCCACTCTGAAGGGGAAAAAACGTTTACAAATGCTTGAGCCATGCTTGTTCAAACCAGAAGAAGTGGTGAGGCAATTTATAATTGTGGGGGGAAAAAAAAAATTACCAAGGTGTAATGAGTCAATGTGTGGTCGCTGGGAAAAGGAGGTTCCCTTCCAGATTTGCTCCACAAGTTTCTCCTTCACTTGGGTGATGGTGTCACAGTCCAACACTTTGGCAGGTACCGTCTGGGTAAGAGCGCCTCCACTGGCCGCTGCAGCTGGCATCACAACATTTAGGGTCTGGACAGATGAATGAGAAGGCTGATTATAGAAGGAAAAGCTGTGATACCAATATGCAGAATTTCAGTAGGTGGGGTTAGAGTGTTAGAGTGTGTGCAGTTGTCCATACTGGTCTGAGCAAAATTTGTCAGCTCGTCTAAATTCTATCTGTGGTATAATTATTACTTGAAGAATGATGCCAACTGCATATACATAAGGCCACCAAAAGTAAAGAGAAGGAGAATGGAAAGCAAAGGGAAGAGTTTTTAGTAATGTAGATAATGGACTTCCTTGACTGTAATATGGTTAGCACATTAATGCAGCCTGCTTCAATATGCTGTATACAGTGTCTATGTGTGTTCTTACCAGTGTGCGATACTCCACATCTTCACGCAACAGCCGGTTGTCATTCAGCGTGTACTTGGCTTTTCCTGTCACAGCGTCCACAGGTCCCTTGTCCACCTGGTGCTTTATTGCTCTGAACAACATGTAGAACGACTCCCCTGCTGATTCCTGGACAAGCGTAAACATGGAAGGTCAACATTGTCCTAATTCAACAGGATTTAACTGAAGAGTGTCCTGACCAAGTGGCCTCCCTTACATCTGAGCAGCCCGGACTGGCTACCTGTGTGTCAATGAAGCCGAAATAATTAAATGCATTTCATTTGTATTGGCTGCAGTGCAGTTTCCAGTTGTTAAATTGGATCAACAAAATTATACGATTTTGTTGCATCTACAACAGTGATTCTCAAACTGGGGGCTGTTGGTCATTTCATTATGACATGTAATAATGTTCATTTTCAACAAGAGTACCAGGTGTAAGCACATGAAGACTCTGAAAGGTGCAGATAAGGTGGGGTTTTAACCAATATGACTAAATAAAGGCTTTTAGTTCAGATTGAATTTTATTCACTGATCTCTGGTTGGGTATAACATACTAACGTACATTAGTGATGTGTGTGATTAGACAAGCAGCTGATTAAATATCACTACCCTCACTGAACTTTAATTACTGTTTTATTCCTGTACAAATCTAAATCACATTTGAACATTATTTGCACTGAAATGTATCATCTTCTTTTTCAAATGTTGATATATAAAAAAAGAGCATTTGCTAATAATGTCAACAACACCAGTTAACTTTTCCACACATTTCAATGGCTTTTAAAGTACAATTTGGTTTCTGAAGAATGTGATTGAGGATCTCTATATAGAAGTCAGGGAAATTAGTCATTAGGAACATCCTCAGCGTACATACCCTCAGAAAAGTGAACAGACAAATGGACATCCAGTTTGTCAGAAGCTTCTCAACCACAGATTCCGTTCTGGAGATGGAAAAACAAGCATGTAAGCAAACACTTTATTGATGGAGGAAGTGCCAGTGACCCAGTGCCAAAGACAACCTGCTAAACTGACCATGTGGCTTCACCCTCACCTCCTGAGCATCAGCTTGGGGTTCTTGGCCACATACTGTTCCACTAGATCATTAAGCAGCGTCTTCAGGATGTCTGTGAAATACTCCAGTTTACCATGCAGGGCTACAGTGAGCAGAGAGGCCACATAAGCCCTGTCCCTTGGGGAGAATGTCCGTTGGACCTCCAGAGTGTGAATAAACTGGTGGGACAACGGGGATAAAAACATGTGAAGAATACAGGGAACAATAACAGAAAATGTATTATAGTTTCCAAACAATAAAGATATTTCCCAGTAACAAAATTGCTCCCAGGGTGTAATGTGGTTATAAATGGCTACTCAGTACTCACCCACACATCAGCAACATTCTTTAAAACAAACCCTTTATTTAATAACTTGCTCCTATTTGAAAAAACATAACCCTGCTGGCTGACCTTGGTGAGAAAGAGTTTACTGTTGAGCAGATTGGACAGCTGAACCAGCCCTTGCTCTACAGTCTGCCTCCGACTCTCAGGAACATCCAGATCTCGTCTCAGTGGCGACTCCTGGTGGCCTGGGAAGAAAATGCGCTCGGCATACGCCCGGTAATCCAGGAAGGGAATTCCTGAACCCACCAAATCACTGGACATATCCATCATCTCTGTCATCAGGTCTGAGGGAGGAGAAAGGGAACAAAGATTGTTCTTTGGGACTGGCCTGATGACATTTTTTAAGAGTTAGAAACAGAGTGCGTTGGATCGTACCTGTGAACTCCTTCTTACAACGATCTCTAACACTGGTCTCCAAGTTCTCCAGCTGGATCTGCACCTTCTTATAGTCCCTCATGGCCTGTTTGCTCTTCCTCCTGACAATTAACAACACAGCACAGAGAACATTGAAGTAAAGACATAAAGCAACTCTCGTTATAAAAAGCAATTTCATGTACTGAAAATCATGCTGTTACTGCACATTCCAGCCTTTTGGGGACAATAAGGTAAATTAGTGTAATAAAAGTGAAATAACTAAGTGCTGTACATGTTTACCTGTAAATGAGGACTATGATGAGCACAATGAGAGCCACGATGGAGGCTCCCACCCCGACTCCCACTTGAGCCTCTAGAGGAAATGTTGACTGGGCCTGGCTGTCGTACTGTACTCTGCCCAGAGAGAAGTTCAGATTCCCCATTTTCACCTGGAAAGAACAATTAGAGATGTTTTAAAAGAGAAAGAAAGAAAACTATCATTGTGGCCATAGTGATCAAGTTGAACATGTTTGAAAACTGGTATAATGATTCCTCTGAATTACTTCTAAATCCTCAGAGCCTGTGTCCAAGCAGTGTTGGCTCTAGCAAGATGGCAGTGCTTGTATCTAAGACATTTTGGCTTCACTCTGGTATATTGTCCATCTGGATATACAGAATGTCAGTGGTTGACCCCAGTGATTTGTGAAAAGTTCAGATATTTTTAACTCTAAGCACTCAAAGTGGCCGCACATAAAAGGCGGAGCCCTCAGAGAGAAGAGTTCCTTTTTTTAGGTGGCTGCATGCTGCTACGTAAGGTCTCTCCTCATTTGGAACACTTGAAAAAAGAAGCTGTCACTCACAATGTGTGCTATGTGGACACGGGACCAAATTCTCCTCCCTCTTCACCTTACCAGAGTCTCGGGCTGCAGCTGAGCCACACCGAATGTGAATGTTTACAGAATTTCATTTACTCACTGTGAACTCAGGCAGACTGTCCATGCCGTCCTGCTTGTTGCTGGCTGAGGGCTGCTGGGCCGGTGGCTCACAGTACAAGTGGTTGTGGGTCAGGGTCTTCACCGAACACACCCCATCCCCTATGCGAGCCTCCACCTCATGCTTGTAGATGGCCAGATCCAGGTTCTCTCCCTACAGAAGATGACTTAGAGTTAATCTGCAATATTTACCATACATGTGGGAAATTCAGTGTTGTGTTACTGAGGTTGCTAGTTTTCAAAGCTGTTCTGAAGCCTGCAGACTGGCTGGGGTCATTTCTTTAGCATAATTTGGAGTAGTGTCGGCTTCTTTAAAGGCACCCACCTCAACAGAGATGATGCTGCCCGGTTTGTGGTGATACGGTTTGCTGGGGTCATTCTGGTTCAGTGGGTAGAGCTGCGGGTTGGGCTCATAGCTGAAGGCCTCGCTCCCTACGGTGTTGAAGTCAAAATGGAGGCTGTCCATCAGGAAGTGAACTTTGACCCTGGCCCTCCTGGCCTCTGGACCTACCGTTGGAGTCGGACACGAGATGAGGGAGGAGCTGTTCACGGTGCAGCGAGACTCGTACTGGAGGAGAACATACGTAAATTAGTTCAGTTCTAAATAAGTAGATGACATTAGATGAGTACATCTGTTCTTCTGTATGATCACATAAAGTTACCTGTTTGATCTGACAGACTGTGCCCTCGGGACAGGTCGCCTCTGGGACGATCCTCCTCCATCTCTTCAGTGGACTCCGATGCTCCTGTCCTCTGTTCAGTAATCCTTCACCCTTCCTGTCGATGCTCCTTCGCCTCCTCGGGGGGAGAGTGTCAGGAGGACTCAGGGTGACCCTCATTTTGGGCTCTTGGACCACATCCAGGTTCTGACCAGAGACTCGGATGATTCTGCCTCCACTATAGGGGAAAGCAGAGGGACAGAAGAAATCAGTCCATTTAATGTTAAGATTTAAAAACTGACAGACTGGCATGTTTACGAAGTGTGGGAAAAATTACTGTTTCACGTCACTGCAATCTTTCCATTTAGTGGAGTATTTACTAAGACAACAGATGTAATTGTGCGCAGCAGCAGTTCATCTGATGAGACAGTCTGCTGCTGGGCTGTTTTTGTGTCTGGAAAGCAATGGAGCACAAAAGAAAGTATTTTCTGCTGCTGAAGTTTAAATACTGGTTGCAGAGGAGACATTGGAATATGAGAATATTGATCAGTGATCAAATTTCTACTAACAATTTTAGAGATAAATATATATATATATCTATGTTATATATATATATATATTGTGTCTATAGACACACCTCTCAAGAGATAAGTTAAAAGTACAGAAAAATAAAAATTTAAATTTGTAGCAATATGTATGTTATATTATCATCAGCTCCATAAATTAGTATCTTTATTTCCTGGGCCAGATGTGGGATTATAAGCCCATTTAGGTCTATTTGTCCATAGAAACACCAGGACATGTCCTTCCGATGTGAGAACGGCAGTCATCAGCTGAACTGACAGCAGGTGACTTTTACAATTGTCTGCTTGGACAAAGTGTCGTACAGTGCAGGATTATTGCAAGTGAAAAGTGTACATCACATATGGAGGATTTTTCACACTGAAGCATCCACAGAACCTAATCTTTCAACAAACCAATAAGGATCCTGATTTATTACACTAACCTTTTAGCCTCTTCAACACCTTAGTCGATGTACAAGTAGAGGTTTTCTGGCCTTTGAATTTCTTTGAACTGAGTCTTAAAAGAGATTACTGCCTAATATCTACCTTCACTTTTAACCAGGCCACAAGCTTGAGGTAGAGCTGTTGCAATTACACAATGCAAGTCTATCTAAATACATATCTAAAAATTGCTTTGTTGAGACTGACAGCCACCTGAGAAAGCTTTTGGATGGAGCAGCCATTGTGATGTTGGGGTTTGGGGTGTAATGATACACCAAACCCTGTAGGTGGCGCTCTGCCCCACCAAACCGCACAGTGATGCTGTGTTCTCCTGTTCTGTTGCTGCCTCGGGTCAGACAGCTGATCTGATCCTCCTGGATGTTTAGCCTGAACAGATGCAGAGATTTTACATTTCAGCAAATCAGTACATTTCCACAAAGACAAAGCGTGTTTTTGGAACTCTTGATGTCATGGCCAATTAGCGACACTTACACCGTACATGGCACTCCTCCAATTAAGACGCTGACTTCACTCGGGTGTCCGGTCCTCAGGCTCCGGCCTCTGATGGTGAGAGACGAGCCCCCTGCCTTGGGCCCTCTTCGGGGAAAGATGCTGCTTAGCGTAGGATCCTGTTGATGGAGAGGCAAGGAGAAAAAGAAGAAAGATAAAGGAAGAGATGCAAAGAAGCGCAGAGTGGGAAAGAAGTATAATCAATAATCCGATAGCAAGTGGATGATTTATTGGGAAGATAAAAGAGACAGGGGCATTCTGGGAAACACTAGAAGCCTGCCTCACTGCCAGCTAGTAAAACAATTAATTTGCTTGTCACTTGGGCCAATTAATTAGGGCTGTTGTCAACCCTACCTCCTTTTACTATAATGTAAATGAGGAGACATGTTATTACTTTATTGTGCTGCAGTGGTTCACTTACATTTCACAAGGCACAATTACAAGTGAAGCCTAATTAACAAAAGCTGGGAGCAGGGAGCTGTCGTGTCTTTAATTGGTCAGAAATCTTCTGTGGGAAAGCGCTTTGATTTTCATGGATAAACAAACATGGACATTAAACATTTACTGTGGATGGTTACAACCAATCATCGTTGTTGCTTCCTGAAGCCATACGGAATCACTGACAGATCGCTTTTGTATCACATTCTGCACATGAGGCACTTCAGCATTAGGTTACAAAAAACAGCACGAAACTCCCCCCAGAGAGGTCTTGAAGAGTCTGTTTTGGTCCACACCCAAGACTGATTACTGTGTTCTCATATATGCTACTGAACCAAACTCAGGGGGGGAAACATGCAAGAACTCAAAGTAACTGCTGCTTGTGAACTGGGTGTGAAAATACCCCAGAGATGTCTTTGTTTTCTAAATCCTTGTTCACTTGCTTCAGCATAATTACAAAACCCAAAGCAGGCTTGCTGAAAGTGTGCAGCAGGAGTTTCTGTACATATTCATTGGGTTCACATGCACTTACACTGGAAACAGACAAGTTTTTTGCTTTCATATACTATGAAGTAAATGCTAACTGCACAATGTAACGACTACAGACCAATGAAACCTCACTTTCACTAAGGATTTGTGTCTGCCACTGGGCATGAAAACTCCCAGGAAAATGAAAGCTGACAGATCCAGGCAGGTCAGCAGCCTGGTATCAGTTCTATCAGCTGTGCTGTGGCCCTTACAGACTAAATGACTGATTAAACTCCAGTTTCTGTCCTGTGTTGTAGTAGCTGCTGCTTTGTAGAAAAACAGAAACTGATCTTGTCTTTGTGACAGCAGTGCCAACAACAATACCACATGGAAACACTGAGAGGGGGGGGGGAGTCTGTTTCCACTTTAAGTCACTTGACTGTAACGTGTTTGTCTCATCTGAAGACGATGAACTTGAAAATGAAAGAAATGTTTGGGTGTGAAGTTAAAAGTGTAAAACTAGAATGTAAAAATCAGACATTAATTGTGTTCTCACTCTGAACTCTGAATATGACCAAGGTTTCATGATTTCTCTGAGCAACCTGGTTTCTTGCTGCACGGGAACATAACGACTGTCACTGCATATACCTGGAAGCTGAAGATCTGAGCCGACAGTCCGAGACCTCCTCCCCTCACTTTGACTGAGGCCTGGCCACTTTTCTCACGTCCACTTCTTGTAGTCTCACACACTATCCTACAAGAAAAAGACATAGCACACAGCTATAAAAGATGGAAATAAAAGGTTCATTTCACTAGCAGTTGTGTTCAGGTGTACTGATGACTTGCCTTGAGGAGACTTCATATCTGCTGTGGATGACACTGCAGGGGACCCCAGCTACTGTGACTGAGTTCTGGATGTCTTGGGCTCGCTGGCCGAGGTTAGAACCTGAAATAGTAACCACTGTCCCTCCTTCTATGGGGCCGGACACTGGGTCCAACTGAAACACAACAGGACGAAATCTGTATGCTGTCTCATTCTGACACGAGGCCTGAGATATCATGACAGTGTCACATTAAAGTGAGTGTCTGTTAAGCATGGAATGATACATAATAACATACAAAGCATATGAATTTTCACAGACAACTTAACAAAGGTGAAAAAGCAGATTTCTGAATGGGTTCAAAGTGATTCAACTTTAACTCGAGCAGTTTGCTGGAGTTGTATTTGTATTCATCTATCAGCTTCGTGAAAAGCTGACAGGTAAATATGTTTCGATACAATTTTTTTTTTATCAGTTCGATTTGGGACAACAAGACTTTCTAAGTTTAAAAATATCTCCACAGCAGCATGTCAGAGCCAGAGAAAGGTCTGGCTGCACCTATTATCAGTCTGGTAAAGCAGATAAACACTCTGGCCACATATTTCTTGGAATATGAGTAATAATGAATCATGTCATCACTAACTGTTTTGGGTGGTGCTAAACCCACGATGCAATGATAGTGTCCCTGCATAATAGTGTCAAAGGGAACTTGTTTTGCACATGGGAGGCAAGTCCTGGCATTAAAATTGCTAAAATCCCTGAAGAAACAAAGGAATCATTCCTGAAATAAGTGCCCAATGTGAGGCTTACACAGTCTACATCCAGTCAGTTACACTAAAGTGACCATACTGTAAAACAAGTCCTCAAGAGACCAAACAAAACCTCATATCTTATCTATATATAAGACAGTGACATTTTCCATCTCAAAAATTCTTTATCATTTTAAACCTTTCTTCATTTGTCCAACATGCTTCCTTTCACAGAGCAAAAGTGTTCAAAAGATTGTAAAAAATTCTTACATAGTGAATGACAGGTGCGGGACAGGTGTCTTGGACCTCATCGGTGCAGGAGTCCTGGTACACACAACGAGAGCTTGCAGCACCGCCACACCAAACACAACCATACTTGGGGTCGGCAGTACGACACCGGCTGCAGTCCTGTCGCCCCACTGAACAGTTGAACAGAGTCACTGAAACAAGGCAGGGAAACAGAAGTCAGTGAGGAAATTACATTATTTTAATGTGAAAGAGACTACACAAAGCGTACGTAATCAGATTGTCCCACATCTCCCACACACACACACACACACTATGAACAATCCTCACCGTACAGATCGTCAGCGCTGTCGATGTGGAAGTTGCTTTTCCTCCTCACGTTAATCATGGCTGCGTATTCCTCCATCAAGGCAGAATAGCCATACTGAAACAAGGACAGCAATTAAGAGTCAAACCAGCATAAGCACGACTTGTGATATGGTATACGAGCTCATGTTGTGCACGCTCACGTGCTATAAAGTATGAGACAAATTATCTGGTTATGACAGCGAATGAAAAACACTCATGGAAACACAGAAGTACACCATCAGGAAATGACAGTATATTGACTTCTGTTAATAGGGCATGCTACTGGGTTCTTGGTGTTGATTATGACCTTTATTTTTGTTGATTTATAGTGATTTAGACTGCTTACAGACCAGGTGGATGCGGTTCCATCAGGTCAAGACAGTGAAAGTTGATGAAGTGTTGTATTGATGCTAAACAATGGTGGCTCTATAATATTCTGCTAGAGTTTGAAAAGCTTTTGGTTCTTTCACATCACAGATTAGTGGATTTCTGTTCCTGTTTTTTTCTCTGCTTTGAAGTCAACAACATGTGTTATGTTACATATTTCTGTGCACCAATCACTTTGGTGACATCTGAGTCAGCTGTGGGGCTGTTTGCTGATTTTAGTAGCACCGTTAAACTGTCACATCAGATTAAAACACCACCCACACTGGAGATGCATATTAGCTGAGTCTTTTAATATGCGATGGATGCAAACGTAACTGTAATTGTTGTTTGTTTAGATATTATATTTTAATGGTAGAAATACAATTGTTGAAAGCTTTTAAAAAAAGCATTAAAAAAAAGCATTAAAAAAAAGGCAAGACACGACTATTTCCAGTCTTAAACATGTGAGATAATAAATGAGATTACTTCTGACCTGGTGGGGCTGGCAGGTGATAAAGAAGACTGATGGTTGTGTGGCATCCGGCTCTACGGAGGCATCCACCACCACTGACTTATTCTCAATGTCCAGCACACACTCGTAGTCCAAACTCTCATCCTAAGGGTACACACCACACACATTTTGGTACACAGACACACACATTACAAAATAAGATAATTTTTACCTATCATTGGAGGAGGGTTACTATGTGGTATAAACTGAGTGTAAAAGCTGATATTTGTACAATTTCAATTTCAGGAAGGAAAACAGCAGATACATGTTGTAAATAATAACAGATGCTTTGGTTTTGGCATATATGTTGTCCGATATGTTGCACATGCTGAAAAGGGTGCATGCAGTAATTGATAATTATTAAATTCCGAATGGAGTTTATTGTTTCAGGTCACTGATTTCATTTTGGACAATAAAGTTGATTGTATAATTGTAAAATACACTGCCTCCTTTATATCACAGCAAAAAAAATGCATGTTTATAGATATATTCTGTTCATGTATATAAAAAAAGAATACTGGCCTACATATCAATATCTGAAATTTGTTTTACTTACTTCTTTACCCTAATGGCTCAGTATGAGCCTTTGTATTCTTATAAACAGTAAAATATTCACCTGATTTTCCATCAGATTACTAATGAATCTTAATTTTTGGGTGAACTGTTCTTTTAAGACTTGTTCACTGATACTAAAATGAAACAAAGCCCAGCCTTGAACTTTTTAGGTGAAGACAAATGGTGGGTCTATATTTTCATATTCAAAGATCATTTGAATAACCTGCATTAGCACAGCTTTGATACAGTCTCACTCTTCCCACGAAGGCTGGGGGGTGTTGACCCTACGGATGGTTATTTTACCTGAAACAGGTTTAGGTGTTGTCCCACCAGCGTCACTTTCCTCTCAACGTTGACAGGGAGGAGAGAGGAATCCTGAACTCTCTCCACACACGGACATTCCTGATGACACAATATTAACCATTACAAAACGCTCTTGTACTTTATAAAACTACACTTTGATCCTACTCAAAATGGCCAACATTATGTGTCTATGTAAACAACATGTTTCATGATAACAAGTTCAGTGTGGTTGCTCCCCACTGCCAAGACTCAGAAACAGACTTCCACTAGATGTTTGAAATTATGGTATAAGTCTGTTACCCTGTTAAGGCTGGCTCATGTTCCAGTTCATACCAAATATGTTCAGATCAGGGCTCTCTGCCGATCACTCATGTTCCTCCATTCTTGGTGTACAGAAAATTTTGTATAGACCCTAGTGCATAGGGTGATGTCATGCTACAACATGAGAAGAATTTCACTGAACTGTTGCTGTTTACTGGAACTGGAACTGAGAGCCTGACCACAACATTACTGACAGTATTACGAATTTGGGAAAACTGAATTTTCCTCCCATCCACCAAAACTATGTCTGGCTGAATGGAGAAATTTCTGAGATGTTTCACAGCCTGTTGGTCATACAGTTTATAAACATAACCTAAGGATTTGGACACTGAATAAGACATGAGGATTTTCAGATCCCACCTTACAGCTGACAACTAGACCAGACAATGAGAACAAAAGACAACTGTAAACAACAATGAAACATTGGACATGCAAGTAAAACACAGGGAGGGGAGAAAAAGAACTTATGTCATGATCAGGGATGGCAACTTTCCTTAGCTCGTAGAAGAAAATATATGTTGTAAATGAGCGAACTATTATTATCTGCAGCTAGCACTGAGTGAGGTGAACAGATATGATATGGAAAGGGTAGACCAGTCAATACGACCGGTCAGATCAGTGCCTTGAATTTCTCAGTTCCATCCTCTCAGCCGAGATTACATTGATTTTGTGTCAGTCACTTGCCTTTCTCGTAGACAAGAGAGCTGATAAAGATAACTGCGGTACAAGTGTAATATTCACATTGTTTCCACTGTTGTAGAATGTAGACCATAGTTATTACCTGACTGCTGATTAAAGCCTGGAAATAATCTTGAAACAACTTTTCCCAAAATGTCAAACTTTCCATAGAAGCAGTTGTTCATGGTGACTGGAGCAACAGTACAGATCCTATACTAGCTGCACACGTGGCTTCTGCACTCACCAGAAAATAAGAGTCAGTAGAAGAATCTGATTGGTAGTTTGTCGCAGATTCAGAATTGGGGTCAATAACTGTTTTAGGTGATTGTGTATAGATGAATGACTTCTTGCTGGAGCCAGCAACAGATGAACCTGTTGCAGGGTGAGTCCCTCCTTCCGGCTTCTCCCACTCATTCAGCCATGGAGGTGAGTCACTGTCTTCAGAGCTGGTCAGAAGAACGGCTTCCTCGTCGTTACTGACAGAAAAGTTTAATAAAAGGGCCACTTCACTGGACGTGGTTGTGCTTGAACCAGAAGAAGAGCCCACCGCTTGGCCAGATGGCTCTAAAAATCTCATGTCAGAGTCTACCTGGCCGCCAGCGCTGCCGGGCGTTGTAGTGCGGGGAGTTTCATCGGCGATACCCAGGGCTTCTCCGTCCACGTCCTCTGAAAAACCTTGTATAGTGCTACGAATTCCCTCTGTCACCTCCTCCACATCAGAGAGGGACCCGCCTGCGGTGGCGACATCAGTGTTAATGGTGGTGGCCTGGGTGAAGATCCTGACAAAGGGGGAAGTGGTGGCCGCAGTAAGGGGCGAAGTGGATTCAGCATTAGGGGTGGTGTGTGGTGTCACTGAAGTGGCAGTTGAAGGGACAGCTGCTGTGGTGGGGGAAGGTGTCACTGAGGGTGGTTTCTGTGTTGTTGTTGTTGTAATGAGTGTTTTTGTTGTAGCAGGCCGAACAGTAGGAGGTATAGGGGTGGTTGTTCTGGTGGGTGGTGGGATGGTGGGTGTTGGCGGTTTGAACTTGACGGTGGAGTAACATGAGTGAACAAGCAGCATAAGGAGAAAACAAGAAAAAAGGCAGGTGGGAGACAAAATTAGGATAAAATAAAAGCGCACGCAAACACATTCAGAAGCAACTTATGAGTGACACTAAGATTTTTTTATAAAATCTGCGGTAAAAAGACAAACAGAAAACAAACAGAAAAGTACACCAAACACAGACTGATACAGTATGTACGGCACGTAGCACGGAGCAGTATGATAAAATCTCAGAAAAACAAACCTAGTGCTTTTAAGTTTACATTCCACCCAGTGTTTTCCTTTAAACAGAAGTGGAATGTGGTGGAAAGTATATTTACTCAATATTGTACTCAATTACAAATTTGAACTATTGATTCAGCAGTAATATTAATCCAAAAACATCAGATATAATAGCAACACACTGATGTGGAAAATTTTACTGCACAAGTAAGTAGTTGTAGATTTTGCTGATTACATCACATACTTTTCAAAAGTAAGGTTTTGCATGCAGGACTTTTACTTTTACTTTACTTTACTTTTGTATTTCTGTAGTGTGGCATTAATACTTTTATTTAAATCTGCAGTGTGGAACTTTTGTTTCCATGAATGCAACAGATGTCCATTTACATGAAAAAAGTCCTGCACCCTAAGTTTTAGTAAATGATCTCAATAATTCTTCCACCACTGCCTTAAATATTAACTATTAATTATAACATATAATATAAATTATAACTATTTTTACCTCGGTACACCCAGCTAAAACTAACACATTCTACTACAATAGTCCTGTGAAAAATTCTACCCTCATGAAGCCTGGATCGTGCATACTGTGAGGTGTTTCTGTTATATAGTGTCCACAGTGATGAGGTGGACAGGTAATAAAAATACCTCTCAGTGCAGTTCAATACAGTTGCTCAAAACCACCATTCAGATATATCATTGCCTTTAAAGAGAGTTTAAACAAAAACTGAACAAGAGGGTAGAATCATGTAGTAATTACGTAGTCTACTGACAGGACTGTCTAACAGACTACATTAGTTTTAACAAAGTGTACCCAATAAACTTGTAACTGAGTGTATATACCTCTGAGATCTATTTGCAATTAAACAGTTCTCAGTACTATCAAAAGCCTGTATGTGCACTCACATTTTGGTTATAGATGGTGACTCCTTGGCTGCAGGTGTGTTTATGTGTGCAGACATGCTGGTGGATACACCAGTTACACCCCCAACGACTGCTGACGCACCCTTGGCATCTACCAGAGCACACAGCAAGAGTATAGGCAGAGCAATACAACAAACCACAAGAAAAATTAGTGACAATAAAAATGTTAGAGTTCTTGTGCCAGCTCTTACATCCGACACGCTCACATGATCTAATGCTGTATTATCTGTACTTTGTTTTTCCTTTCGCTTGCTCCTCTCATACTGAACTACTGCATAAAATAAAATAAAATAACTTAAGCTGCAGCTCTTCCCACACAACATAAAGTATCCCACATATTTATCAGTCTTGAATTTGTCAAAACAACTATGCATGGTTTTAGTTACACAGGATCTAAAAAGTCTCAGAGAGACATGTAATGTACAAATATGTTGAAAACACGTTGATAGAGGTGATGTGTTTACTCACGGCCTGCGTCCAGAGAGCTGCTGGACCAAGCTGCAGTTGTAGAAGGTGAACTCCGTCTCTGCCACCGTCACATTTGTGAAACGCAGTGACAGGGTCACCACCACAAACTCTGCGTCAGAACAAACCAGTTGGCAACTTGAGTTAATTTGAAATCTGACCAAATTTTGGGTTATTTTCACGAGGGTTACAGCACTAAACCTCAAATTCTTGACTCACAATGTGTAGTAGTAGTTTTGTATGTTTTGTATACGCTGAAAAGAGTTGATTAGATTGGTACAACTGCAGACCAAACTACAGAGACACTCACCATCTCCATAGCCGATGGGAGGCAGAGTGCTAGCATCAGGGGTGGAACATATTACACCAGTGTTGGTGAGTGAAGCAGGAGTTTCTGTGTCCTGGAAGAAGCAAGAGTAGGCTTCTCCTTTTCCAAGACTGGGGAGGCCCTTCACTGACACTGTAATCTGAGAGAAGAAAACAAGGTGGAAATGGACATCAAAGAAAGAACAAAGATGGAATGAGGAAAGGAACTGAGCAGAAACTGATTGTTGCTCGTATTGGTCCCTGACTTCACTGACTGAGACACTGAGAGAACTCCTATCTTTAAAGAGAGTCCATAAAGACTACGACAAGCACACAGCAGGCTATGGTGCATTACTCCCATCTGTTCCCCACTCTTGCCCCTGCATTACATCAGTTTTCTCCCCACGGCTGATGTTGTAGAGGCTGAGGTGCTGGATACTGAGACACTGTTGCATCTGGTTAAAACTCCACAGCCACTGGCCCTGTACGGACCCTCGCTGGCATTCCCATCGCTGGCCACACCTGAAATACCACAGAGAAGTAAGAGAGATACAGAAAGAGAAAGTGGACATACAGCAAGAGATTCAAAGTAACCCCCATTCCCTTCTTTTTCTTAAAACACAGGTACACTGTCTCACCGTCCCTCCAGCACACACCAGCCACAGTAGGGGTCTTTGGCAGACAGACAGGACTGACAGTCCAGGTGATCTCCACATTCTGCCACTGGACGCTTCTCTACCTGAAAATGGCAGATAAGCAAGGGTCAGTACTGAAAGACAAATTTCTGTGGTGAAGTAGTTGGAATTGAATCATTCATTTCATTCATGCTTTAATTTAATGCTTATGGACTAACAAGCTTTCCTGGGTTGTTTGATTTAAAAACCTTATATAAAAATCTTTAACTTTACGCCATGTGGGGTTTCAGTCAGAGTTAGCGCCGAATTAATTGTAGGTCCACAGCTGAATTAAAAGGCAGTCTAGCCACGGTTAATTATCAAGATTAATGCTAGTAGCTAACTCACAGCTATTCAGCGAGCTAGATATATTAACACTAGCTGAGTCTGTTAGTTACAGTGGTGGTCAAAAGTTTACATACACTTGTAAAGAACATAATGTCATGGCTGTCTTGAGTTTCCAGTTATTTCAACAACTCTGATTTTTCTCTGATATAGTGATTGGAACAGATCCTTCTTTGTCACAAAAAACATTCATGAAGTTTGATTCTTTTATGACTTTATTATGGGTAAACTGAAAATGTGACGAAATCAGCTGGGTCAAAAATATACATACAGCAATGCTAATATTTGGTTACATGTCCTTTGGCCATTTTTACTTCAATTAGGCGCTTTTGGTAGCCATCCACAAGCTTCTGGCAAGTTTCTGGTTGAATCTTTGACCACTCCTCTTGACAGAATTGGTGCAGTTCAGTAAAATTTGTTGGCTTTCTGACATGGACTTGTTTCTTCAGCATTATCCACATGTTCTCAATGGGACTTAAGTCAGGACTTTGGGAAGGCCATTCTAAAACCTTAATTCTAGCCTGATTTAGCCATTCCATTACCACTTTTGATGTGTGTTTGGGGTCATTGTCCTGTTGGAACACCCAACTGCGCCCAAGACCCAACCTTCGGGCTGATGACTTCAGGTTTTCTTGAAGAATTTGAAGGTAATCCTCCTTCTTCATTGTCCCATTGACTCTTTGTAAAGCACCAGTTCCATTGGCAGCAAAACAGGCCCACAGCATAATACTACCACCACCGTGCTTGATGGTAGGCATGGTGTTCTTGGGGTTAAAGGTCTCACCTTTTCTCCTCCAAACATATTGCTGGGCATTGTGGCCAAACAGCTCTATTTTTGTTTCATCTGACCACAGAACTTTCCTCCAGAAGGTCTTATCTTTGTCCATGTGATCAGCAGCAAACTTTAGTCGAGCCTTAAGGTGCCGCTTTTGGAGCAAGGGCTTCCTTCTTGCACGGCAACCTCTCAGTCCATGGCGATGCAAAACACGCTTGACTGTGGACACTGACACCTGTGTTCCAGCAGCTTCTAATTCTTGGCAGATCTGCTTTTTGGTGCTCCTGGGTTGACTCTTCACCCTCCTGACCAGTTTTCTCTCAGCAGCAGGTGACAGCTTGCATTTTCTTCCTGATCGTGGCAGTGACAAAACAGTGCCATGCACTTTATACTTACAAACAATTGTTTGCACTGTTGCTCTTGGAACCTGCAGCTGCTTTGAAATGGCTCCAAGTGACTTTCCTGACTTGTTCAAGTCAATGATTCTCTTTTTCAAATCTGTGCTGAGCTCCTTTGACTTTCCCATTGTAGCGTTTGTGGGTGTTTTTATCCAATGAGCCCTTTTTAAATGGCCTCAGAGAAGTCACCAGCTATAGTCACTCATAATCACTCACAAGAAGTTAAGAGGTCATGCTATGAAGCTCATGTCATTGACACAACTTTCTAAGTCTCCAAAATTGCTCATTCATGTTGCTGTATGTATATTTTTGACCCAGCTGATTTCGTCACATTTTCAGTTTACCCATAATAAAGTCATAAAAGAATCAAACTTCATGAATGTTTTTTGTGACAAAGAAGGATCTGTTCCAATCACTATATCAGAGAAAAATCAGAGTTGTTGAAATAACTGGAAACTCAAGACAGCCATGACATTATGTTCTTTACAAGTGTATGTAAACTTTTGACCACCACTGTATATTAACAATTAACTGTCACAGGGCATTCAAGTAAATTAACAAAGAAATATGCTTTTTTCAGTTACAATGAGCGCTAGTTAGTTTCATAGTATTGCATCTTCTTATGTTTTGCCTCTTTATGCGAGTTGAGTCATTATTTCGCCAGAAAAGCAGTAAAGCTTATGGCATCCTGTCACCGGCTTTTACACAATTTCAATGCTTGTATTCAGATTGATGTGGTTCTATGCGTTACTTATAACTGGAGGCTACGTCTCTAAATTCAAATAAAGGCATTCAGTGATCCTGAAGTGAGACGAGCATTTTCCCATATCCATTTATCAGCATCTATGGGTACCCACACAGACACTCTAGGGAGTGTGCCAACACAATGGAGGCCACTTTCTCTGATCAATACTATTGTTATGTCTCCTGCTGACTGTTGTACCCATCACAGTAGGGTTAGTGACCTTTGGCCCCGACAGCCAGCTGGCCTCTCTGTTTTCTCTTATGCTTTTGCCTCTTATTCTTTTATCCTCTTTATATGTGAGAGAGACACAGCTTGAGGAAGTATCAAACCTTGAAAAACTCTGACAAACGATAAATTGCCTGACCATGAATGACAAGCCATGTTCAGTCTCGTGTATGGAGACATCTGGGTGAGTGTTTGAATGGACAGACTCCCCAAGAAGGCTACGGCTGTTTATGCATATGTTGAGTGGTTTGAAGATAAGACACACGAAAGCCATGAAAGCTTACTTGCTAACATGATCTTCTGGATTCCATAATGTGTATTTTTTAAAACAGAAGATTACATTTACCAGCTCCAACTGTTCAGAACAGCATCACTACATCTTTGGACTTACAGTAGTTTTGGTCATGATGTAGATGTTCGCTCCATTCTGGTCCAGTAAAAGGTTACTGTTAATGGCTGAGTTGGGCTGTATTGTCATGTTGGCATATACCTCCACCTGGCCATTTTGGCCAAGATATACCTGAAAAAGTACACCAGAAAAACAAGACATTTGAGAAAAGCACATGGTACATGAGTTATAGAACAAATATCACTAGCAGTGGATTTGTATATACAGATGTGCCTTTTCAGAGAAAAGTGGTAAATTCCTCACACAGCAGAACTATAATGAAGAGCTGACAAAAAAAAGTAATGCAAAAGAAATATCTTCTTCAGTCTGCAACTCAAAGGCAAATCAAATCACACTCGTGCAGGATCGCAGCAGAAGTGGCCATGAATGTGATTATGGCACAGTCAAATCTAATATGAAGCACAGGAAGACACCTCTGGCTTAAGTGATTCCCAGGCCTTCAAACTCTCATGTTACCTCATGTTAATGAGATTAGCAGAGGTTTTCATGCCTCTTTCCATAAGGCTCTCACTTGATCACTGTGAACAGAATGGAGAGTCAGCTGTCCCATTAAGAGGATGCACTCAACATAAAATGGCATGAGAAGTAGCTGCGTAATGTGTGGCGACTTTTATGTCACATATGGAGTTTGTCATTTTGTATGTCGCATTCTATTACAGAGAATCTGAAGCCATATTGAAGATGTAATATCTGTACTGCGTTTATGAGAAACTAAACTGGGCAGACAAATGAGCAAATATTTGTTGTTCAAATTTTAAATGATCTCCGAAAGGCCCACTCTAACCTTGGAGGGAATGTGGATGTTTGTTTAGTTGCTGAGACTTCTTGTGTCCGTGGCATAGATATGTAGCTAAGTCCAGGAGATGGTTAGCTTATATTCATCTTAAATTAATCAACTGAAAGCAGGATGAATCAGCAAGTCTGGCACAGTCAAAAGCCTATCAGTATGATATGAAAACCAAAGTCTCTTCTGGTTACCTGGCAACCTCACAGTGAATCAGTGGGCCAAAACATAATCCAGAACCTAAACCCCCTGCCATATACTTCAGCTTTTGTACAGTATACACAAACAAGGTGATCCTTGTTTATATTTTAAACCTTTGGACAGAGCTAAGCCAACCATCTCCTGGCTTTAGCTTCTTAATTAGTATACAGTTGTGGTATCATGTTTCATCTACAAGAGAATAATATCACTTTGATATATTCTTCTCATCTAACTGGCAAGAAAGCAAATATGCATTTTTTCAATATTTTTATGCTTTTCTAAAATATTTCCCAACTTCAAAAGGACACTTCTCTGCATCTACTGCAACTGCAAATCACACTGGTAACACTGATTGTGTCCCCAGTTAGGTTTGGCATTCCAAATACACTGGTGTAAGGGTGTAAGGTCAAAAATGGGCTACCTATTTGGCTTCTCTCTCTCTCTCTCTCACACACACACACACAGTCCTGTATCTGGATGCTGTGGAATTTGTCCTGCTGTGATACGATAATCCTTTTACAATAGCTTACTTCAGATCACCACATGGTAGTGCTGCTTTGATCTGTAACCTTAAAGCACTATGTCTGACTCTGTCTCACTCTCTCCTTGTCACACACACATCAAACACACACACACATGCACATACGCTGTAAAATAGACCGACCAGCCGATAACCAACTCCTCGAATACCTCAAAGCAGAGTTATGTCTACAATCCTCTTATCTCAATTCCTACATGTAACTATCAGATCTAGGCATATGTTGTTCTAGAGGTGGTGGTACAGTGCAGATTTTGGACAATATTGTAAAAATTCAGACTACTACTAAGTAAGTAGTAGTGAGTAAGTATTTTTGAGAAATACATTCTGCTCTTCTCCTTCTTGTTCAAAAAGGTTCAACAAAACATCAAGTTCCATTCTCCAACAATCACATACTGCAGCCCAGAGAACAAAAAGCAAACGTACGAGGCAAGGGATCGTGGTGGTAAGCTAGTCTGTGTATTTTGGAAAACTTCAACTGTTGGAATACTGAAATCTTCCAGGACATAGTTGCATAGCGATGTAGAAGTATCTGGGAACTGGCACAGACACAAAAAAAATCCCTGAAACTGGTTACAAATGTTTTAAGTGACGTAAGATATGTTTGTTTTGCTGGGCGGTAACAGCCACAGGGGCAGAGCTGTAGGGATCACAGTATTAAGTGAGTCCTACATGTGTGATCGTCTTGCATGGAAAATTAGGAAAGTGCTTGAACAGGAAATTGCTCAATGGTCTAAATATTTCCACGATACACAGATCTCGGTTATTCCTGTAATGTACTGGTGTCCAGGGCGTCTCCCTGCCTCCACCTATTGCATGCTGAGGCAAGCACAAGGGCCTGACGCAAAATAAAAGCATGCATGACGGCATCGGGGATGAGCAACCTTGTGCAGAGTCCCTTTGGAGTCTCCAAGGAAGGCGATGCTGTGTCCCTCTCTGATGCTGACAGCCACAGCAGTGAGGCGGGCAGCTGAAGTGTGCCACACAGCTTTAGCTTCCAACGGTGCCCGGCTTGCCATTGGACTTGGGGTGTGGTCAGAGCCGCAGGGATATGCCTTAAGAGTATTCTGTAACATATGACCAAAAAAGAGATCTCTCAGATGCTTTGGTCTTAAATTAACAAGAAACATGAACTATTTTTGCAATTTGAGTTACTTACTGATTGTTTGTATTTACCTAAAGTGAATATATCTGAATTACTTTGCTTTAAACAAAGTAACCCAGATGAAAAAGATTATTTTTGTTTTATTGATCTTAATATGTCAAACACCTAAGCTCCAGACTAGCAAATTGAACTTTGAATCCTCTTAATTCATCCTAAGAGGATTGCACCATAGATTAAAGTAGACTCAAACACACGCAGCCAACTCGCTCTTTGGTTTGGGCAAAACAACCACTCCAAATCCTGCTTTCCACTAAGTCTCTGAGCTCTGGCTCCAGATAATTGGCCCAGAAGGAGGAAGTAGAATGGGACATCTTTTTTTAGTCTACCCAGAGTTTACTGAAAAAATAGGATTATCCTTGTTGCAAAGGGGACTGTAATCTACTGCATCTTTTTCATCCTTCAATCATCTCTTTATTTTTCTTTCTGCATCTTCTCGTCCTTCTTTTTTCTTTGTCCCTGTCACTCTGTATGCTCACTCTCTCTCCTCTTATGTCAGTAGGTTTAGAAGGACTCCTATTCTTCCTTGTCAGAGCTCATTAAGCAGCAGCGAAGCTGATTCAGGGTTAGTTTAGTTTATTGATCCCTAACGATCCCATTAAATGGTTCGGAGAGCTGGCATGACCTGAGCAGCTGCAGGGCAGTAGAGGGGGTCACTGGAGGGCTACAGCTGGGCAAAGCTACTCCTGGGGCATCTGGGAGCTTTGAGCCTTTGAACGAGGGCCTCATTACAAGGCTTGCCTGCCTTCATATCTTCCTGTTACTCAGCTTAAGCTCTGCAATCTAGTCATCCCTTGTTACCGTGCTCTACTTTCTGTTTTTGTGACCACTGTAACCAAGTGAGTCAATAAACTTAACGTAGATAAACACAATAAAAAATAATTAACCGTGATGTATGGCTCTAATGTATTGTATGTACTATACTGCCAGTATCTATGCTGAAACAAGCACATAAAGCAGATAAAAACTGCAGCACACAATTCTGTTGAAGGTCTAATTTAGTATGTTATTGGCAAAATCGTGGCTTAAAAGCCTGTGGCTTCAAAATATTTTTATTTCTTCCACTGAAAGTTTCAAAGTCAGTTAACGCTTAAACACAAACATAGCTGACCCCCCTTCCTTCACTTCCTGTATCCTTACCATGGGCAGATTGGCACAGCTAGACTTGACCTCATATTCTATGTAAGCCAGCTCTCCTTTCCCTTCCAAGCGGCCATCCCGGGTGTAGCAGAGGTCACGAGTGGAGTCGATGTGACTGTCAAGCTCATCCAGTGGGTAGACGCACAGGGCTGAGGCATCCAGGGGATTGTTGTTTGTGGAGCTGATGCGGGTGGAGAAGACTCCCAGCAGATCCTTGCCTTCCCTGCCTGCACCTTGTCCCACCTGTTGCAAGAAAGGCATGGGGAAAGTTAGACACAGCCAGCATCAGTTTAACTTTTGTGACAACCAGTTTCTCAAAGCAAGCTCAACACAAGTATTTTAAAGGACTCATATGTTAACAACAGAGAAAGATAGAAAAGAGAAACATATAGAAAGTACCTGGGCAGCCTGGAGTAGGTTGTAAGTCCTGGAGGGAGAGGAAAGGGAGTGACAGACAAGAGGAACTTCCACATACGAATAGTAGGAAGTGTCGTCCAGACACACTCTGGCAGCATAGGTGCGGTACTCTCTTGATGCTGACTTGATGTCACGCCGGTAAAACAAGAAGTACACATAAGAGCGCCGTGTGAATGCCATCACAAAATGGTGGTCATATTCCGACAGACGTCCAGCCACAGCCAGCTTAGCTGTCTCCTCATAGGAAAAGATGGGCTCTGCTGAAAGGTGCCGTGTAGATATGGGCGGATGGCTGGCAGTATAGCCCCTGCCAACATACATCACTGTCCTTTCCCCACCACGAAGCTCCACCACCAGCCCCACAGTTGATACAGATGGATCATTGGCCGCAACATACTGTGTATCCACAGGCCTCTCGGTGGAAAAGAGAACCTTCTTTATCGATGCCAGGCTTCGTTTCTGGCAGGTGCCCTGGTGGATGCTGCCGCAGGTGATCAATTCCAACGCCTTTGGATCCACCAACAGCAATTTGTTGTGATTACTGGTTCTCCTGGCCTGGGGACAGTTAAGCTCAGTGACTGGGGGAAGGCAGTCTTTGCTATCACTCACTGGACCGGTTATCTCCTCTTGCTCCAGCCGAAGTCCATCTGATCCATCCAGCTGGAAGAGGTGGTCCCGTGCCCCAACATAAACTGTCCCCACAGAGGGGTCTGGATGGAGCACCAGATGCTGGAATTCGGTGTCATTACGTGAAAAACGAGGATAAGAGCGACCATGGGCTGTGTCAAAGATGATGAGGATGAGGAGTGAGAGCAGGGTGGGTTTCAGAGCCTTCCCATGTAGCATGGCAAATATTCTGAGGAAAAAAAACAAGAAAGTTGATGTTTGAGCTTAAACAGCTACACTTTATAAGGCTAAAACCCATGTCTGTACAGTTGAGTGTAGTGCAAGTTTAAGCATTTTAGAGCTTAGATTTATGCTAAGATAAATGTTAAGAAGTAGCACCAGCATCTTAAAAAATCTAAGCCAGGCTGAAAATGCTCTTTTTCTTGCTAGCTGTCATTATTCAAAGTAGACAAAAATACATGACTCATGATCACTTAAACTTTCTTATTGTCAACAAACTAAGAATGAATTGACCCTTCTAATGTACCGTCATGTCATTGAAGGCAAAGCTTTATATATCTTTATATATCTTATTCTCCTGCTGTAGACCTCTACTACTGCACTGATTCTTCCGTCACACTTGCTAGCACACCAAATCCATCTCAAATGCAGTATATATTTCTGTTTGAGTAACATCTGCTTAAAAATACAGTTCCCAGATGTACTTGAATTTTTCTTTTTTTTTTTTAAACAGAAGTGTCTATCCACAACCGATATTTCATGTTTTTGTCCTTAAAAGGAAAGAAGTGCTTTGGGCCTGGATGCCACAGACAGGATTGGGGAATTGGAAAGTACTGACACAGTGCATTGTTGACTGTTGATTTATTGTGAAAAGCAAAAATATACAGTAGGATTGGGTAAGTTTCCCTTAAACAGATCTGATTTTAAGCACTCAGTCAGTTTTATTTTAATTAATATTTTAATGTTAAACTTTGGAATAAGAAAAGTTGCTTGTTGTTGTTAATAGTTGGCTTAATATCTTAATTCGTAGTAGAGAGAGAGAGAGACAAAGACAGGCATGGAGATATGACTCGGAGACAGGCAGAAGCAATGTTCAAGACTCTTGTCTTATTTGTTGAAATGCCACAACATTTAGCATTTAATTCCTCACACAGTAGTTGTAATGTTACCATGAGTGTATCCATCAGGATCAAAACACCAGCAGCCGCTATCTCTTACAGGTGGAGCATTCAAAATAACAACTTTCATTTCCCATTTCCACAGCCATCACTCAACACCTCTGAGGAGAGTGGTCTGTGGACACTGAGAGCCTGTGCATTAGAGATAAAAACCCCTTTAATTATTGAACAGGTTCCCCTGACCTTTCCCTGACCTCACCGAGAGAGGTCAAAGAGAAATAAATAAAAAAACTTCTCTACATCACATTATATCAAGCAAGCTTGTGGGGATATGTACAAATTAATTATGCCCATAACCATTAAAATTGAAACTGGCCTCTGGCAAGTATTATTTATGCCCAAACATAATGGCAGAAAGAGTTATATCTCCGTAAGAATGTGATATCTAGAAAAAATATGCAGTGATGTGTACCAATACTTTGTGGTGTGAATACTAGGACATTAGACATGCAGTGCCATCTCACCTAACTGTCCAACCCCTGGGGCTGCAATCAAGAGAAAGACGAGGGGGTTAGAACGGGAATGTGGGTGTGTGTATACACTACCAAGGGCTATACAGGAGCAGGTGCATGTGTCTTAGTATGTGTCTAGTAAGTGGCTGTGTCTCAGGCAACCTCTTCATTTATTCATGAGCAGAATAAGAAGTACAATAAGAAATAACCTCCACACCCACTGTCAGAGGATTTCAGTCAGATGTGTTTGTGAGTGTCAAGAGGAGTGGCCATTACAGTCTGTTAAACAGCTTAAAATGCACACAGCCCTTTGAGACAGAAGGGTTGTCTTTATTAAATATGTATATAAAACAAACTCATTCTGTGTGCCTCATGTTTTATTGAGTCAAATGTGCAAGAGCTCTCAGATACAAGTTCTGTTGTGCCATTTTCATGGTGCGGCTCTTTATGGATGATGGTGTTTGATCAGTTCAGTTGGTCCATAAATAAATCTCAACTGGCTTGTCATGAAATTTTATGCAGACATTAATGTTCACCTCTTATACCAGTTACATTTATATTTAGCACTATCACTGCCTTGAGTGTCAAATAGATTACTACCAAAAACCTGCAACAGCAATCTCAGTAGTCTTTGTGTCTCATGCTAATTTTAGCACAGTAACATGTTCAAATAAGATGCTTCATATGTTACTGTGCCTGCTAAATATCAAGCTAACATACAATCACAATGCATGTTGTCATTGCACTGCTGTACAGGCCACAGAGCAGCAAGCAAGACCGTAGACTGCTTAGTCATACCAGTCATAGAAGTTAAAGCAAGACCATGTAAGATTTGCCAAACATCAGTCAACGGGATGATAAGGTGCGATTATGGGATAATGGTAAGTGTTAACATGTAGCATAAGCCACCATTATGCTAGATCAAGCAAGGCCATAGCTGGACAGCTGCCAAGTGTGCTCTTTATTTCGGATAAATTCAACATTTCATTTGTTAGACAAAGATTGTACTATTTCTCAAAAAGTCTTCCATTGAGATGAGTGAAGTTCATGTGTCCTCACCTGCTCTTTGACCGACTGACATTAAAAGTCAACATATTTATAGCCTACAGCGACCCTATCGCCATGGGAACTTCCTTTCACTCACAAGCAATGATGGCGTCCTACGAGCTACCATGAGATCAGACTGGATGACTGTGGTGTGGGACAAAGTGGAGATGGAGGGGAAGAACAGAGGCAGAGAAGATGCAGCTGTGGTTCATATAAAAGACAAGAGGGGAAGTCCATTTTTATTTATTTATTTCAACATCTGAGACCTGTTCAAACTATGCAACTTTTCCACTTAATTTGTCAGCTAAATACTACTCTTAAACACCACTTCAGTATAAATTAACCAGCTAACCTGTAAGATTTCAGATCATGATCTTTATTTAGTACATCTAGCCACCATAGTCTGATGCTGGAAGTAAAACATCTCCTTTTCTCCTATTGTGTAAGCGTTAGGTAGTGGAGTTTAGAGGATCAGAGGGGCCATTTCTCTCATGCTCTTCACTAACAATCTCCACATTTCATCAGTTGTGTCTGGTATGCAGCATATTCGGCCATGGGGCACAGTCCAACAACCTATAAATAACCTCTGGGAGACCATTAGACTGTCAACGGAACTGGGGAGGGGAATGGGGCTTCACAAAGCAACTATGGAGTAAATATTCACATACGAGGAAGGATACATATAAACACACTGAAGTAAGTTTTTCACACGTTGGAGTGGAAAAGCCCCTTAAACAGGAGTTTAAACCCAGACGGCTTTCTTCTAGCAGCTGATAGTGGGGTAAACTACCCACTACAATCAGCAGTAGTAGTAAAAGAGTTTGTGTGTGTTGTGTGGGCAAACGTGTATTTATAGACCACTATAAACCTCTCAGAATGTGGTCTCATCAGTGAACTTTTGCCCTGACCATTCCTTTCTGACTCTCTTTCTCTCTCTGTCCATGTTTATTAATCACAGAGACAGTCTGCTGTGGAAGTTCATTTTTAAAGCTCCTAATGAGCCGTGACAGCCCACTGAACATCTAGGACCCCATAAAATATGCGGGGTCAGCAGCACAGGGACAGTGGGGGACATGGGCTCGGAGCCACGGAGCTGTGCCTTGCATTGTTATGTTCTGGTAGGTCTGCTGGCGTCTCGCCCCAGGCCCCAGACTTTGTAACACTAGCATCTGTGGATCCCATCCAGAGAGTACAGTAGAGAGAGTAGCAGGGCGTCTATTTGAGCTCAGCAAGACTTTCAATGACCACACACAGGCTACCAGTGAGGAGATACAGAACAGACACCAGCATTTGCCAGTAAACACTTGGAATTGATTTAAAAGTAGGGAGTTCCTTTACAGGACAGGGGAGGTGTTTGCTGGGCTTCCTCCTACTTCTACTGCTGGAGGAGACTGATAGTAAAGCCAACATACTGGACTAAGTGCAATTTTAGTATTTTTAACATTTATGTATGTTTTTTTTTTCATTTGAGTAAGAAAATCATCTGAGACTGATTAACCTAGTAGACAATGATCCCTCACGTTACCTTCCCATCTGCTGACAATCACACATGCTCTGCAGTGAATGTTCTCTGGTATTACTGATCCCTCCTGTAAATGTGTCTACTGTGTGCGATGGTGCGACCCCTCCTGTTTAAAGCAGGCCTACTTGTGCCAAGTTAGTTGCTAGATTTACTGGCCCGAGGTGACATCTTACTTCCGCGGGCAAGACAGCAATCCTTGCTGTTGAGACCTGTCGTAAGTGGATTAATATATGACAGGAATCTCTTAAACAATACATAAGATAATACAAATAAACTTAATGGAAAAGAATTACAGCTAACATCATCTTCTAACCCCGTTTCTTATAACCCAGCTATGTCATCTTTAACCTCTGTCATTAAGTTATATCGTTATATTAATGATCCTTTTATATGAATATATATTTTTACACACCATTACATCATATACTCTTTTAAAACACATATTTTAGCAAAAAAAATACAGAAAAACAAAACAAAACAAAACATTAAATTCAGGAATTCACACCATAGACACAACAATCTGTGTAACACAATGATCACAAACAGTCCACCAAGGTTGGCACCTGGTCAGTCTTGTATTATGTAGTAGCACCAAATAAGAAGACATATACATGGTGAAGTTATAAAAACTGGAGTTTGATATATTTGGACCCCTTTCTGCTTGATTGGTCATCCCGACAGGTAACAAACAGTCCTACAAACAAGCTGCTGCGAGGGTGCAAGCCCAGCTGTCACTCTCAATGAACCTAAACACATATGCATGACAAAGTCCATTCTAGTTGAGACCGAACACAACAAACTGGAGGTGTGATCACACCCTTCGTGTCACTTCCAATCCGCATTTACATCCAGCAAGTGTATCCACATACAGTCGAGCTGCTGGTTGTGTGTACTTAGATGGTTAGATCAGTGAAAGAGCTAATATTATGAGAGGCAGATGTACACATGCTTGGCCCCTTTCCATTTCCGTCGCCTTCGTCAGGGTCAATGGCCATCTCTTTTCTCTGAGTTCACATGCAGACACAGAGGGTCTCTCTCTAGATCCCCCCGGTGTGCTGAAGGGGCTCTCTGTCTGTCTGCTGCTGGAGGGAATAGTGTCCCTTTCACAGCTCTCCGACCGAGTGGCTGCACTGAACGGACACAGGATAAAAGCCACTTCCCTTGGAAAGAGAGCCTACACACACGCATCTACAAAAGTGTAGAGACACAACACACTTTTTCATGTGCACACACCCACTCACAGTCGCTCAGTCCGCTTTATGACAAGATCTTTTCACCGTGGAGACAGTAACGGTCTCCCTGGGAAAAGCAGGTGTTGAGCCTAGCTGCTTGGTGGAGCATGACACGTGCGACCAGACACCCACTGTAAAGCCAGTGGACTTTTATCTGATGTAATCTGATACTCATGATCTCTCATAGTCTCCGTTCTGTTCTATTCATCAAAATGATGTCTGACAGCTTTAGGTACCTGTTTCTGTTCAGATTTCTATTTTTTTTATCCCCTTCTTGTTCAGTGAAAACCATGTACCTCCAGATGTGTTGATCTGCTTGTGATAAACTGAAGGATGATGTGTTGAGAAAATTCTCTTAAGCTAAATAATTTAAAAAGCCTCTTGGATTAGCTGGAAAATGCGTCGGCTCAGAACTGAAAACAGGGTTGTTTATCTGAGCTCATGAAAAGATGACTTTTTAGAGTTATGATTCTCACAGGATAAACATGATGATCTGATAGGAAATGACGGATTGTCAGTTTAAACCCAAAAGTATACGAAGTAGTTAAAATCTAAAGTAGTAAAATGCAACACACACATTAATGAAGCAATACTAATGGAAATGGAAAATGAAAATAGTATAGTATTTTCACAGTTTGGTATTAGTACTCACACTGAAGTAAAGCATCTGAAGCCTTCCTCCACATGTCCAAATAGCAGAAAAATGCATCATCTTTTCATCATTATTTCACATCTTATTGGTTCTTTTATATATTTTACGCTATACATTCTTATGATTATTTATTTTATAACCTCATATTTATTCTTCTATAATTTATTTTTTTATATGGAACACTGGGGTTTCAAATATTTTCACATTACACAAATGTTGCACTTTGAATTCTAATGATCAATAATACATTTATAGAAAACGCAACACGAAAATTAGCATTTCAGTTTTTTACTTCATAGGGATGGTTGTCTACAAGGAAAGCTGACTTTAAGATGCAGCTGATTTCTCTGAGCACATGACAGCATGTTTGACCTTCCGACCTTGACTAGGTGGGAGAAAGGGGAGACTAGTGCTGTCACGGAAATGTGACAGAGTGGAACCGATGGTGCTGTAATTCTTCAGGTCATCATTCAACAGGCACATGGCTCAAAGAGCAGTCGGTAGGAAAGGGTAGACAGACGTAATAAGAAAGACAGAGGATGGAAATGATTGACAACAGCAGCTGAGCGCCAATTTAGCTTTTTACCCACGGACAGTCAGACCACTGTGGGACCCAAGTTGCCCTGGTGTGCAATAAAAAAAAGGCCATTTAATACATGTGTCTGTAATAAATCTAAAAATGCATGTCTGAATATAGCTTGATGGGATAGGGAGATAATAATAGTGAGAAAAGCATTCGTATTTGTGCATCAGTGCTGGTTGTGTGCTTTCATTATTTTGTGCGTGTGACTGCTGGTCAGATCTTTGGAAAGAGCCTCTGCTGACAGGGTTGGACCACAACAGTGCAGACAGCAGCCAACAAATCCCGCCACGATTACAGACAGTTCTCGGGCCTCCCGTTGGAGAGTTAGCCAAGCGGACACACACAATGACAGTGTGAGAAAAAGGGAGGATGACAAAATCACAAGCTTTAACGTCCATACAAAATATCTGTACAGGAGCTTATCTTTGCTTACTGGGCTTACTACTTTAAATATTTCTCAGATTAATGTGGCTATATATCATAAACCTGTAGTAAAGGAGTGTAGGGATACAGAGTATCTTTAAATATAAAGCATATGTGGTTGGGATGTACACTGCATCTGCAATGCATACATGATCAGAGGGGTGGCTGGCTTCCCTCCTGTCTTTCCCTTTCTGCCCCCGTTCATAACTCAGGTAGGTTTGGACTGGAAATGTATGCAGGCTAACTCATGGACAAATGATGAACATTCACACAAGGTACCATCATGCATTTGTTATTTTTCAGATTTGTTAATAACTGGGGTGCTTAGTGAATTTAAAAAAAAAAGACATGTGTGCCTGTGGCTGCAGAGTTTATGGCTGCTCGCCTTGCAATTTTATGTATTTCTCTAAAACAATATTCACCTCTCAGTAGTATTTATAACAGTTTAACACTCAAAACCCAGCTAATCATCTTCATGGGCACTGTGTGGGTGTGGTTGGATCATTCAGACTCGTTGCTGAATCCTGATTGGTGCGCTGGAGTGTGTGACGTCACTTTGAAGTAGCACTTGAAACCAGTGACAGGAGCAGAGGGGGGAAAAATGAAAGTGATCATGTGAAATACACAAAACTGTTGTATATAACTGAATGTATAATCCCATCACTCCTATTAAATATATAACATGTAACATTTAAACAATAGTCTAAAAGTCTAAAAACCGTTTGTTATTTGACATTTGTTTGACATTTGTTATTTTGTTGTGCGTTGTGCGTTTCTATCACTAAAGTTTCCAGCAATATTCAAACCAGATAAATCTGTAGTTTTATCCAAGCTAATGGCATGTTTCAGTTGGTCGCCTGCTGCTTCAACTTCAGTGAGACAGTGAGGAAGTTTGTGTGTGAGTGAGACTGAATGTGCCATGAATAAAACTTAAAAACATTACCATGTCTGTGAACGTTTCTGTATGAGTCATGTCTGATAGATTTTCATCCACAGTGTTGGTTGGTTAGCAACAAAGACAACTCCCATGACCCCACACTGCTTCATGTCATCAGCTTGTTTATACAGATGTCATTTAGGTTGTTTCTTGTAATGATTGAACAAATGTGTTACGATGTGTTAATGAGTGAACCTTAAAGGAGCTGGTAAGCAGATGATTGCCTAACTTTGGGTAGTAACACAAATAAGAACATTTCCAAAAATGCTGAACTATTCTTTTTTTTTTACTATGGCGTTTTGCTTGTGGTGCTTAAAGCGCCCAAAAAGATACATTTGAAAAATAATGTCTCTTTCCAGAAATCATGACCAGGCTCCTAAAGCTAATCTAGAGACCTTTCTGATTGTACTCTGGGAATTTAATGATCAAATATGATCCATTACACCTAAGAACTGCTGATTCACATTGGGGCAAAGCAACAACGGTTTGTCTTGAGTGCTTTTCAGAAGACTCACTGGAGGGATGAGAGGTTAGCTAACTAAGCTAACTAAGGACATCCATCGCAGAAGAAACAAATGTTGATTCCACTCATAAGTTTCAACTGCGATCCATGACTTACGGTTATATATCAAATACAATAAATCTATCCTGTTCGTTTGCAATGCTATTACCATAGTAAAGGGGGAAAGAATGAAAAGGGTCATTTGCATTCTGTTAAAAAAAAAAAAGACAAAGAAAGCTTAAATAGCTTGTCTGTGGCTAGTTTGGGGATTGAATTTAGTCTGGCCATATGCTCGGATGAAGCATCGCGTCACCGAGGACGTGCTGGTATGGTCATTGTGTGGCAGAATGCTAAGGAGGTGGCAGTGGGACGTGCATGCGTATTCATTTGTTTGTGGATGGTCTGCATACATTACCACCTACGGCTTGTACAGCCACATGTCCACTCCAAGTCACACACTCACACACCACACAAGCATGCGCGCGCACACAAACACACACACACACATACAACTGCCTCTTCTTTCACAGCACTCAATAGCCTGAGAAAGCCCTTTGTCGTCTTGCGTTGTCGTGACGACGTGCCTGGGTCGAGTGAATAGAGAGTGGAGGTCCAGCTCTCCCAGTCTGTGGGCATTTTAATCAGCTTGTCACACTGTCTGTGGTCCAACATCACTTGTACTCTCCTCTGTCCCTTTATATGGCCAGAGACGCTTCTTAGCATTTGTTTTCTTTTTCTTTTTTTTCTTTTTTTTTTGAGTGAGCACATCTTCAGAAAAATCATTTCAGCATCATTTTATGATCTGGGGGGCTCTGGGAAACATCAAGCCAGATTTTCTGCTCTATTATTGAATTACATAGTCAACGATGGAATAAAAGTGCAATATCAAGCCGCTAGACCAATGGTAGTGAACCAGAGCATTATTGCTGATACGTCTGGACTGAGCGTAGAAAATCTGGTCTGCTTCCTGGCCATTCTCCACTTTAATAAATTTTATGATTACAAAACCTGCAGTATCTCTTCTCAAATAATAGAGAATAAGTCTAAAGAACCCCCATGTGTTCCCCAAGGAACTTACTGTTTTATGTTTGAGTTTGGAACAAGGATCTGAGAAGATGATTTGTTTTATTCATGAATCAGTTTGCAGCCCATGACCCCTGGCAAACCTCTGACTCATAACATGCTAAGGGAAGCCAGTCCTGCATCCCCCTCCTGTCTCACCCTTCTCGACAAATCCTCTTGCCTGTCTCTCCCCTCTCTGGCCACCGTGCCTGGTATTCTCAGGCGCCTATCTGGATGCCACACATTGTCTAAATGTTTAGTCAGAGATTCTTTGCGGCTGTTGTCCCTGCAGGAGTGGTGCTGATAAATGCTGCTGCGTTATATCATTACATCACTCCCTAGCCAGAAAAATATGACCCTGGGGTTAGACGAGACCAAGAATATTAATTCTTCTCATGTTATGTGCGAGCAAAACACAAGGATATTACAACTGTTGTCCATATTTTTCTATTTTATAAGAGAGGATAAAACATTTTGGACATATTTGTGAAAACATAAATTAGCTCCAAGCATCTGGTAAAAACAATACTTGATACATCTTTTGCTACCATGGATAACCAAAGCTGTTGCCATGTTCACGTTCTGTCCAGACTTATGTGTAGTGGCTGAGCTTCATCACATGGTGCAACGACAATCACCTGAAGCTCAGTATCATCAAAACCAAAGAGCTTGTGATGGACTACAATGCTTCAGATATGGATGACGCTGCAAAGAAGCAACAGATTCTAAAACATGGACACATGACACACCTGTTCAACTCAGAAGCACATGTTCAAGATGGATGTCACCAGTTCAGTATCTGACCAAAGATGAAATACGGTCACAATCTGCCCTTCTGTTCCTGAATTATGCTGTTGAATAATGGACAGAAAACATGATAATGTCACAGTGAAGTTGACCTTTGACCTTTGGATCAAAAATGCCACTTCCACATTTAATCCTATTAGTTATTTGTACCAAAGTTTGTCATAATTAGCACATGAATTCTTGAGTTATGACTTAAAAATGTTTTGTGAGGTCACAGTAACCTTTGACCACAAAACTGTAATGAGTTCATCTTTGTGTGCAAGTGGGCATTTGTGCTAAATCTGAAGAAATTCCCTCAAGGCGTTTCTGAGACAGTGCGTTCAAGAGAAGAGAACAGACAGGCAAATGGATAACTCTGGACCCAGCTCAGAGTGTGGCAGCATGAAAAAAAACAAAAAAAATCCTTCCCATCCTTCTTATGATTAAGCATTTTGGAGGACCCATTGTGCTGTTAAGTTGGCAAAATATGCTAACAAAACTCTCTATCTGGAAATGAAAACTAGCTACCCCACCTTGCGAACATTAACCCCAATTAGAGTAGATGTTGGTTATATCTGCACTTGCTGAGTCATTAGCAGCTCCTGCACACTCCTGCATCATAGAAAAGAAGCGGCCTAACTAACATCAGCTGTGTCTTTTTCGTGGCTCCAGATGTGGAGATGGCAAATTGACCAGTTACCTTTCAGAAACAGGTATCACTGTAACATCAGCATTCCGTAGGAGATTTGAATCATGACATAGAGCAACGAGAAGTGACCAGAATTTGCGGCCCGATTGGAAGCCTTATGAAAGAGCTGTTGTAGGGTCAGCTCTACTAACACAGTGACTGCTTTGTCTGTCTGGAGAAATATGAAATATCTGCATGGGCGTCTGCAACCTTTAAGGTGTTTAGATAAGATAAAATTCTTTACTGTCATTGTAAAAAACACAAAACGAAATTCAAGTGCACTCAAGAACCAGGTTAAATATATAAAATGCTATAAAAATGCCATGAAATACTATAAAAATGCTATAAAATCCTTTCATTCTCTCGAACTCACATTCTATACATCAAAACACATGCCAGCATTTTTACCGTACACTCATCACCAGCATCTGTAGTTAAAAGTGAGATAAAAGTCCATATTGTTTATAGTTAACAAATAGTTCTTATAGATATTATTCGCATATTAATAAATTATTGCACATTAATAGGGTGTGCTTTCAGGTCAGAGTCCAGCATGGCGATGGCTTTAGGATTTTTGGAGGGAAACAGCTCAAACAGCTGATGGCCAGGGTGGGATGAGTCCTTCAGGATGTTGTGTGTCTTGACTGACTTAACTGACTGCGGCAGGTTTGTAAAGAAGTCCTGCATCCACAAGCAGATGCTGTGCTGTACACCCAAGTTGAGGCAGAGCTGTATGCTATATGTGTATGAGTGTCTACACTGGAAATAAATTAACATTTCCATTCAGAACCATTATGAAGAATATAAAACATGATGATGAGTCTTTCAAAATCAAAACTGTGCTGCTGATTTAGTGTTCCTCCGTGGCAGCGAGGCCTTTCGAAAAGCACCTTCTGTTTTTGTCATTTGTTTTTACTCGGTTGTTGGGGGCTACCTGACTGTTAAACCACAGGGAAAACAATACAACAACGCTTGGCTTTAGTACCTGATTGGCATGGCTGGTCACCTCAGTGCACATGCATGCAAAGGCTGCCTACTTTCATCCCAGACACGTTTCATCTGCAGCCAGGGCACCCATGCAGACATAATCCCACTGAATCCCTAAAAGGGGACCAGTGACAGGCGTTCCTAATTCACATTTCATTCCAGATCTCACTCTACAGTCCCACAGGGTGTTTGCTCATTGGGTAGCTACTGGTGAGTACTTCCTGGTCCCAGTGTGGTCCTTACTCAAGATAGAGATGGCTGGTTAAACAGCTTTAAAATTATAATGCTTCCAGTAACATCAACAAAAGCCAGCTGGAAAAAGCTACTGAAGGAGAGCTGTCTTGTCAGAGGGTATTCTTGCTCTGCTCACACATAGAGAGAATGCCTGATTCAGAGAACACCAATTCATGAATTAGAAGGATACAACACTCTAAAACATTTGATTGATTTCAAAAAATAGGATAAGGATAGTTAATAGGATAGTTTACATTATTTTGTCACCATAAATGAATAACAAATCTGATCCAGGCAGCAACAAACACACCAGACAAGGTCCAATGAGACAATGAGCAAACATTAGCATGCTTACAATCACAATGCTAATATATTAGCAAGTAGTACAACATTCACTGTTTTATTGTGTGTTAGTCAACTGACATAAATGATTAACTGATTAGAAAAATCACAGAAAAGTAATTCAGCTATTTTGAAAATTAAATTACTTCGCATGACTTACAAATCTTTGATTTTCAGACATTCTTGTCAGTGACATTCATTCATAACAAACAAGGCATATACAATTTGATAATCTGTATACCAGACTATGTCAGAGTTTTGTTGAGCCATGCTAGAAAAATGTATAACAGGTAACTAAGGTAACAGATTTTGTTAAATATTACAGGAAAAGTCTGGCAAACCATGAAAATACATCATTTCAAATCACATAGTCACTTGATACTCACTGCTGTGAGTGAGTAGTGAAAAGCACATGCAGTGAATGAATACTACTAAATGTCCTAATCACAATATTTTGATCAAGTCCTATATCCTCTTTCTTTTGTTATATTCAAAATGACTTGAGCTCATTTAGCTCAGAATCTGGTGGTTTTGGAGTGTGGGCAGGTGGGCGTGATATCCGGGCCTTCTGTCAACAAGCCGTGTGACGGACAGCTTCATTATAAAGAAAATGGATGCCCCCCGGAGACACGCCTTTGACCCCCCCCTCCCTCCATCCAAGCTTCCTGGGATTTTGGAGAGAGGACAATCTAAGCAGGTCTTCTAGAGTGGGAGGTCTTCAATTGTCAAAAGCTTAATAGACTGTGCTCTCTCCATCTTTCTCAGGAACATGCACATGAGAATTACACGCAATCAGGGTGCGCACACACACACACACACACATGCAGCATCCATACCCGCAGACTCTACCCCAGTATGTGAATCTCTGGCAGAAAATCAAACATGATTGATGAGTGGAGTCTGGCTGTTTTGAAGCTCTGAGGTGTGTGATTGTGATCTATGGACAAAGGGATCAATGCCAAAGGTTAAGAATATGATAAAATCCTCAGGAAGGAAGGGAAAGGATTCTAGGTGTCATTAATCACATGAGCTCAGTCTTTTCAGTAAGTTGTCATCTTTTTTCTATCATTAACCAACAATGTCATTGCTGTATTGTGGGAGTCCGCTGACAGAATATTTTCTGTGGTAAAGTCCACCTGGAGGTCTAATTAAGGACCCACTGAGGCTGTTGCTACATTATAAGACGTTCAGGCTGCTACCGCCGACTGCGTCTCCAAGAGGGTGCGTGGCTACAAATCAGTAAATCTAGAGAAACGCCAAGCAAACTGCTCCTGGAAGCATGGAGAGGTCTTTGTTCGAGGAGGGGCACGGGCATGGACCCAACACTAATATGGCTAATGGCTTAGGGAACCCCGCTGCTTCTTTAATTGAAGCTGGCTCCTTGACGTCCAGTCGGGAGAGAGAGAGGAAAGGGCGAGATAAGAAACAGCAAAGGAGAGGGCGAGATTGGGGAGAGGGTAAGGAGTAAGGTTTAATTCTGATCTTGAAAAGAAAGGTGGGGCTGTGATGGGGGATGCAGAGGGTGTGTGTGTGTGTGTGTGTGTGTGTGTGTGTGTGTGTGTGTGGTGGGTGTGGGGATGTAGCCAATCAGGATTTCCCTGGAGCTCTCAGGACACCTGGGATCATCAATGATTGATCAAACTAGAGGGTTTAACCAAGGGATAGGCAGGGGGAAAAAATGGGGACTGAGGGGCAAGAAATACAAAGGAGTGTGTCTGTGTGTATGTGATAATGAGAAGAGAGAGAGAGAGAGAGAGAGAGAGAGAGAGAGAGAGAGAGAGAGAGAGAGACAGAGAGAAAGCAAAGACCAAGGACAAAAATGGACAGAGAAAACATCAAAATTGACCACACTGAACAAAAGAGTGTAAAAAGCCAGATTCAGTTCACTGTACCTAAACTTAAAGAGAGGCCGCTGTGGAAGCAAACATGCTGATCAAAGCCAAACCGCTGCAGCTCTACAGAGACCCTGCTGTCTGTCCACATGGTTTGGGCTGTGCTCAGTCCAGCGAAAGACAAACAGAATCTCAAACCAAGCCACATTGACTGGAACATTACTCTTAGATGCACACGCACACAAATACACTGGTGCCCTTATGGTGACATACTGTATATAGTGCTATCTAGGCAAAAATCATTACTTTAAACATCTATTTAAAAGGTTTTGCCATCAGGCTTGTCATTATAGCAACAGCTTTATTTATTTTACTTTTTTTATGATTCTGTGGACGTGGGCAATCAAGACACAGCTCATCTGGTGTCCACTGTGGCCATGAAGCTGCAACATCAGAACCAACGAACCAATTATTAAACCAACTGTCAGAACTGTTGTTTCAGATTAAAAAATTAAAGTATGAATATTAAAGTTAAAGGCTGGAAGGAAACTAAGTTCATTTACGAATGACCATGTTCTTTATTGAAAGAATAAGTCTTTAAATTGCCTCAAAAGATGTCACTAGAGTCAGAGTCTGCTGGGTCTGAAGACAACAATAAAACGAGAAAAAAATGGAGGTGTGGCATTAGACTTCTGTAGCCTGCTCCTCACCCCTGCTTGAGGCTAGGGGTATAAAGTAGTTAAAACTAGCTCCACCATGACCAGCTACAACAGGAAAATGCACACTGATGTATCGAAACAAACAATTTAATAGAGTATCACCTGATAACATATCTGTAACGGGAGGACAGTTTCCTGCAGAGAAAGTGGGGTGGCTGTAGCTCAGGAGGTACAGCAAACCGTCCACTAGCTGGTTTGATCCCCAGCTCCTTCAAGTCTACAAATGAGTGGATGTGACAATTCGAGCAATATGCAGACTGGGAAAATGCTAAGTTAATTTATTTTGCTACTAGAACATAAATACATTTTGTTGATAATTCTGTCCTTTTACTTTTTACTTTTTACTCGTACAGGAGTATTTTTACATTGTTGAATTGATACTTTTAGTTAAGTTCTACAAAGGAGCTGAGCAATTCTTCCACTTTAAGGCCCCCACTGCAAAGCTTCTTACTGTTCAGTTTGTAATAGCCTTAACTTTCAAATTCAAATCCTGCTAAACCTGCTGTAAAGCTGACTATTCATCAGTGTTACAAAGATGCTGATATCATTTTCAGCGGAGAAGTATCTGAATCTGAATGCACAAGACAAAGACCTTAAAATGAATCAAACTGTGTGAGTGAATCAATACAGAAAACACAGTAAGTCATACCTGCAAATTGGACCGAGAAGTACTTCTGCAATGTGCAAGGCAATTGGGTAACTTAACTTTCAATATGAAAGTGGAAAAAAATAAAATTCCTTTAAATTTGGTGAAGACCCTGATCCTCATTTGATTCTGGTGTATTTTTATTTTGCTATGAAGATATTTATTTTAATCACCATGTAACCTGTCTGCCTTCTTTCTTCAGAATCTAAACAAGGCTCAACATGAAACGTTTTCTGCTTTGTTGCTGGCTTCACTTAAAACAGATTGGCTCCAAGGGTTGCCTGGCATTGTTGCTGAACCTTTGAATAAAGACCCAAATCCACTCCCTATGTCATGACTGCTGCTTAGAAATACATTATTAATGAGAATGGTCTGACTGATGCCTGGGACTATTTACAGTAGCTTTATGAGCAGCTCCCCCGTCCCTTTTTATTTCTTTGCTCGACAGAGCCAAGCCAATATCATTTTTTTTCCCCATTCATGCTGAAAACGTAACAATTGGTTTGCAGCAGTCTTGATTCCAAGGACACCATAACAGACATTACTGTCTGGTCAAATTATTTATACTCCATATCCCCATATAATCCCTATATTTGACAAAGCAACTGTTGCACCGTGTGGTTTTCACCTGCTTTGGTCACAGAGAAAAGCTAAAAGGCTGAGAGCTTCCTCTTTATCACTCATTTGCATCCTCTTTTGTCAACAGACTCGCTTACAAGTGCAGCTGGCTAATGCAATGCAACAAAAAACCCCAACATGTGTTAGCCCTCCTGAGTGAGAGAGTTCTCTCCTATTGTTTATTCAAGTGTTTTGTGTATTTATGAGTAATAAAACACTGTGCACTTTAATTTAAGGCAACAAACTTCATGATGTTATTAATCATGTATTCATGTGAATTTCACATGAGCACGATACTCTAAGTAAGGTGATATATTGCATCATAGGCCTGTGTTCTCCGTGTTTACACTGGTGCTTAACTCCTGCCTGTCTCAGCTGACGTTTCATTGGCGTGGGAAAGTCAGAAGGCTGAAGACTGAGTACAATACTGCTGTGGAGCTTTCAGGGGTTTCAACACAGCACAAAATCAACCAGTGCCACAAACCACTGCAGGTAAACTATTAAATAACATTGATATTGTTTTTTCAAAAAACGATTCAGTATCACAAAAGAAAATGTGAAACTCACGTGGTATATTTTCTTACAACCCCACTGCAAATAAATACTCAGTTACATGTATCATCGGTACAAAACAAAAATGAAGTGCATTACAATCACCACACAAGACAAGTATTCGTACATAAACCAAAAATCTGATATACAATTTCTGGTTGGTTTGTTGCTGTTTTAAATAACATCAGATGAAAAGCCCAAACAAAGATGAACTGATTCTACAAGTACTGTTTGTGTATCCAAACTCTGATATATTTTTCTGTTGAGCCACAAAGCTCCACTCCAAAAGCATCCTCAGTAGGAATGACTGGAATCAGGGCCAGAGACACAAATAAGTAAAATAAGAAAATAAATGCTGTTCCAATAATGATAGCAGGATCAGAAATGCATAAAATGTTGGACTGGGTATCAGTGAGTACATGAGTGTATGCACCAATATAGTACCAAGTAATTTATTTATTAGAAACAGGACCTTGCTACTTCCCAGAAGCCTCCCATACACCTGTATGCAGCAGGAAGCCAGTATCCATTAACAGCAAGCAACTTGTGTGACTGCAAGCACAGATTATCACATATCATACACACAGGGTAAGAAGCAAACAGCTGTAATAATAACATTATTATTGTTAAGAAGATAAATAATTAATGGCATTAGATCGGTGGCTCATATCAGTTCAGGTTCAAGTTCAGGTTTTAGGAAGGAAAAAACGGTGCTGGAAAATTCCCAAGAAAAATTTAGAATAATGTCAGCCTTGTCTTTTAAATAAGATGCGATTACTTTGTTTCAATGCGTTATTCTCAGCAACCATTTATCTTACTGTCATACAGCTGACATGACTGCACTGCATTTTTTCTGGCTAATCTAACAAAAAGCAAAGCTCTCAGCAGATGATTGGACGATCACCATGTGAATGTGGGAGATCCTCCGTCCTGCTCATTCATCAGTCCAACACACACATATAACATGCACAAAAAAAATGCTCATTCTCGCTCACTGTGGGCTGTTGTTGGTTTCAATTAGTGGACCCAACATCTGACACGGGGCCACAGGAGTCGGTATTGATTGGCTGAAGCTATAGAAATGCATGTGTCGAGGGCAACTGGGGTCAAACTGTGGACTCCGGCAAAAGAAAAGAAGCAAGGAATGACAGGAGGGAGGGACAGAGGGAGGAGAGAGGGGCAGACAGACATGGTCTATCGAGACATGCCTCTGTAAGAAGAGGGGGACAGGAAGATCCATTTAGCTGGGACACAAAGCCAGAAGGTCACAGGGTGCGTGTGTGTGTGTGTGTGTGTGTGTGTGTGTGTGTGCGTGGATAGATATATATGGATGGGGCATAGGACAATCAGTTCTGAAAACCAGTTAGACATTCAGAAAAAAGGCATTTCTGTAAAGCGATTCTTTTCTATTTTGGCTAAGAATTAAGTTAGGTTAGTCAGGGGTTAAAGTTAAAGTTTGTTTAGGACTGGGAATGACTGTAGCCAGTGTAATGTGTAAGTCAGTGTGTGTGTGTGTGTGTGTGTGTGTGTGTGTGTGAGTGAGAGAGAGAGAGGGAGGAAGGGAGAAAGAGGGGGAGAGAGCCTGGTAGGTGGTGATTCGGCAGCTGGACAAACAGGCTTGATCCGACTACTGTTCAAGTAATAGAGACCACTGAGGGTCTGAAGTGCACACATGCACACTCCAGACCCTCGCGTGCACACACACACACACAATAACAACTTCTGGTCTGTTTCTCATATTGATTTCACCCACTTTCATGTACTGTATGATATTACAATAATAAGCAAGGTGCTAGGCTTGTGGGCTGAACCTGGTGGGAGGTATCATTTGTGCAAACCCAGAACAACAGAGGGGTGGGGGCCCACCTGGAGACCGATGCACAGCGAGCAGCCACCATCTGTCTATAACTGAGTACACTGTGTAGTCAAGTTCAGGAAAATAAATGTCTCTACAACAATGAACTTGTGGGAAACATCCAGCCTGTCTCTGTCCAAAGCTAACAAAATCTTTTTAACATAAATTTATTAAACAGATTAAAGTTATATCTTGTCTCCTCACCAAAAAAATGAAGGGTACATGTTAATTAGTTTAGAGGTACTTGAAGGTGGATTTTGTTACCTTTGGAGAGCCAGGCTTTTTATGCAAAGCTAAGCTAACTAGCTGCTGGCTGTGGCTTTGTGCAGTCAGTCTATCAACACGAAAATCTGTGTGTCTGTGTCTCTATCTGAAAACTTTTTTCCCAAAAATTTGATCTTAAGGTGACTTAACACGTTTTTTTTTTTTGTTGTTGTTGTTTTTCTGTGGAAAAAAATCTGTTCAAATCCACCATATTTACATCTCTTTAGTCATAATGTCATAATGGTGAAAATAATTCCCTTGTGCTCAAAGTGAACTTTTTTTACTTGCAATTTACATGCAAAGTCAATGCAAAGTGTATTTGTGTGATTTAAAAATATCCAGCTGGGCTTTCTGAGGAATAAACAATGAGACTCTGCTCTGATCCGGAGAAGTTTACCAGTGGGAGAAGTGCCAGGTCATCAAATACCAATGCTTTAATAATAATATAAATATGATAATATTTGACTGGACTTTCTCCCATCTGTGAAGAATGGCTGGCAACATCCCCAACCCTCATGCACTGTATGTAGTAACAACACAGGCATCAGTACACTATGAAGCATGAAAAAAGAGATTTATTTTAAGAACATAAAATTGTTCCTCTTCCATTATTCTCTGAAGGAAAAAGAAACTCTCTCATAAAGTGCAAGGTATTAAAAATACTGTATTAATCTGTGATGTGTGAGATGTCTTTACACGATAAAGTGAGAAAAATATGGTTTGAGTGTACTACTGATTCTGAAACTTCTTCCTACTGAAGTGAAAACAATGTGACGAAAGGGTTCCACTTGCTTTCAAGTGGGTTCCTAAAATCTGTTTTATTTCTGCTTTTCTCAGCATCATTTAGTGCCAACTAGCTGACTGAGTGTGAAACAAAATGACCTGATATGATCAATATTTGTTAACAGCTGCTCCCTGTCTGACCACTGACCTGACTGTGAAGAGAACAATTTCTGAGAGAGTGAGTGTGTGACAGAGAGAGAGAGTCGCAGAAAACAGAAATGTCAAGTTGCTACACATTTAGGGCTATAATGAGCTGGTTACACTGTTATTATCATTTCAGTACTCTCAATGTGCGGTCAGCTCTGATGTAACCGCTGTGGAAGTCTGCATCCACATTAAAAAACAAAAATCCCATCACTCATTAATTAAAGACACAATACAGAAGAACACATTTGAATGGCTTGTTATGTGTGATATTCAGTCTTTGTCTAGTTTTCATGTTTTTAAAAAATGAATTGCTTTGGCTCTTCTGCAGCCTTCTTTCTCTCTGTTCTACACTGCCAACTCACTCACTGCCCACAACAATCAGATGATTGGTTACACATCAGCCGTAACAACAAATCAACACTGAATCTGTCAAGTAACCAGAAATTAGTAAGTAAGTGAGTTAATAAATAAATGTAGTGGAGTAAAAAGGACAATATTTGCCTACAAAATGTCAAGAAGTACATTACCTCAAAGCCATACCTAAGCACTGTACTTGCAAATTGAGTTACACTCCATCACTGGACATTCTAAATTTTAATTTTAACTGTAAATGTATATTAGTTCCAAATATCAGTTATCAGTCTCCTTGATTACTAATAATCTGTATCTGCCCTAAAAAAAAATAAATGAATAAAATCAGACATTCTTTAATAACTGAAGTATTGACCTACTGAACACATCAACAAATCCAGCATGAAAACACTTTCCACAGGGGTTCAGGGTTACTTACTGTATGTCAACAACCTTGGTTTTACATTAATAAGCAGGCATATTTTTATTGTGGCTCACTGCCAACTGGATCACAGAAATGAGGCAGACGTTTCTATTTCCATGGTCAAAGCGGTCAAACAAACCATCTAAATGATTTCCTCCTCTTTCTGCTGCAGCTGCTGCACTCAGGGGAAACACACACAAAATCATGATTTTTCTCTGCTAAACTCTGTCCACGGGCCAAGGTCCTTCACTAGATTATACCGTTCAGCACAGAAGAGTATGTCTCTCCTCTGCTCATCTAATAAAACACTAAGAGAACATCCACTCACAAAGTCTCGGAACAGTTTGACAAGAAAGCATCTATCTGTCAGTTCCTGTGAGCCAGAGGACACGGTAATTTAAAGCCACTTTTCAGGTTCAATACCAACCTTCCAGATAAGAATGAGATCAGCATTTCCTGTTGAGCCACTGTTTAACCGTAAGTATAAAACCAACAAAATAAATCAGACAGGAAGGTCTATTCCATTTACATCATTTTAAGAGGTTACGAAAGTGAAACTGGGCAGTATGAAAGCAAGAAAATGGACGGTGATTATTACTAATGAGTCTGATTGCTGATATGTGTTTGTGTTGGACGATCCCGAAAAAATCCAGGTGAGAGTATACAGAGCTGAAACAAAACAGAAGGAAGTTCAGAAAAACTATTGTGACTGTCAAGCATCACGCTAGCATGTCCATGTCAAGTCAGCAGGTCACCAAGTATGTCATTAAGACATACAGATGTGTTCACACCACTTAATAATGTGATCAGGCCTGAAAAGTCGGGCACTTTAAAGGGAGATCAGTGCGTCTTTGTAACATCACTCTGGTATTCTTTAACACTCTTTTGATGGGTGGTCAAATCTTACACATTTTTTCATTAAGATATCTGGTTTATGCTGGTTATCCTGTCCTACAGTTTGCATATAGTTTTATTCCAATGAAATGATTCTGACATAACAACAAGTACTTGCTTTGCTTCTAAGGCTTTTAAGTAAACCAGTAACCAGCTTTCTCTGTCCTATACAGCGAGTGGACTTCACACCCGGTGGGCTTTTCATTAATCAGCAGAAGGCTTAAGAGGATTTTACTTTCACTAACATAACAACACAAAAATCCAAACTAACAAGTGGGCTGATTCCACCATGTAAACACAGCGACAGTCCCCTTACAGTACAATGGCACTAAGGGAAAAAAAGCAGCAGAGTAGGTTCATTCTTTTAAATTGTGTTATAGAATCAAAGTAATGTCCTATACTAAGGCTGGTCCAGCTGCAAGTGGCTCACAACCATTGACCACTGCGTCCAGCTGCCATTGCAACATTTTACGTTAAAATTTTTAACCAGATGCCATCAGCTCAAGTTGCATCAGTTGCAAATATATTCATGCAGATGTGTGTTTGCCATCCCGCCCCACTGTAGTCTGAGCTGGGAGATAAGTGCAAGCAGTGAATTAAACAAAATAATACATGAAATAAAATCCCAAAATGTTGAGAATACAAATTCTTGCACTTTTTTTCTTAGTGAAAAGACAATTAAGTTAGTAAAACAAACTTGCCAATTCCGCACACATCGCCCAGCACTATCCTTTACTGCATGCTGAGGATAGCTAGAGTTTATGTTTTTGAGGTTTCTTCATCTGCAAATCAGCAGCCCAAGAAGTAATGAAAGCTGATTATGTAATTCATTGAGACAATTTCAAATTGTAAAACACAGGACTCAAAACTACATTTAATTCTGTAAAATCCAAATGGTCAAATGCCATTAATATCAGTGACTGTTTAACACAGACAAAGCAAATGTGGGCAACATGGTTTGCAGCTGATCAATGGGCTAATGAAGAGTCCTGGAGAGATGTGGCCCTGCAGGAAAACATTCTTCTCATTTCATCCCTTTCTCTTGAGTAGCCTTAAGGGGATTTAAACCATCCACTCTATCTATGTGAGAATCCCCCTCAGTGCTGATAAACCTGAGGATCAGATAAACCCTGTGTAACAGCGAGCCCCTGCAGACAATAAGAAAAGAAAAGCTGACTTAGCAGCAGCCTCTGGACCTGCTTTCTGGGTGTACAAACAAGTAAATCCGTTAGCTCGACTGACAGCAAAGTCAAGCACTTGAGTTGGGTTTGTCGGATCAATCGACTCCCAGAATGTTATCTTTTATTATCTCACAGTTGTGCAAATGATATTGATCTTTTGTGATTCTCACTTCTTTGTTAGCAGGAGTAATTAATTCCAGCCTGGTCTTGAGAACCAACAAATGAAACAAATCAAATGTCGGTGAGGGTGTCACATTCTGGATTGCATTCCACTGATGACAGTTGCCAGTACCTCCACAACAGACATCCCACAAACAAATGCAGAGGCATTTATTCAAGAAGGGGAACGCTCCACCTGTGAGTCAGTCAGATCGCTGGCATAGCTCTACTACACCCAAAGGCAACTGTCCAGGGGCCTGTGGCAGCATGTCAGGGGTTTATGTTTCTGGCTACAGGCAACTGTCTAGGCAAGGGCTCAAATACAGACAGAAGTGAAACTGACTGAATGGGAACTCCTATTCAAATTAACACACCGTTGCTCATTAACACCACATGTTCACCAATCAATAAGCCCCTGATCACAGCACAATGCAAGGTCATCAGTGATGTACCAAAGCAAAGTACTACTTCAAATTTGCAGTCTGAATCCGTCCCAGTAAACCTGACTGGTCATCAGTGGCTCATATGTTAGGGAAGAAATAACCAGGTCAATAATGCACAGGAGTGTTTCAGTTCTCATTTCACTGACCTTTCAGTGTAAAATCTGCATGGAACTTAAACTTGAGAGTCACATATGAAACACTCCAGCTTCCACATTAAGATAAAGAATTTATTTCAGTAATCTCAGGCGTTGCAAAAAATCATCCTGTAAAGAACGTCTGAACGTTCTGGTTTTAAAGTGAACTTTAGAGGCAGTGATGTAGAAGGGCAGCTGGGGGTTTAAGGTTTTAAGGTTTTGCCTCGAGGCTGGGATGAAGGCTGGGCTGAAGGCTGGGCTGAGGCTCTCCAGGGAGCTGAGTAAAGGGACAGGGTTCGTACACAACTGTCCCAAGGCTGAGGGCTGCTTCAGAACAATAAAAAACCACACCCTCTGGGTAACATAGCATGTCTTCGTCTGACCTAACATAAACACATTAGGTTTTCAAAAGGATTACACCAGTGATGGTTTACCTTGGCCATGTTAGATACTTACTTTTAGCATCCCAACAGTGACTAATTTTGATGATGTAGTTAAACGGTGTCCTTGTCAGTCAAAATCTTGATGTTTCAGTCTGAACCCTTGTATGTTCCCTTGCATGTTTGTATTGACAATTCACCTATTCTAAAGTGAAGCTGGCAGGCATAACAAAGGGGTTTTGAGGTTTTTATATTGTTTTGCAGCTTGCCACTAGTGTTCCTTATGTACTCAAATGTGAACATTCAAATATTGGTCCAAGAACACGTTTTAGGATCAAAATGCTATTTTCCCAAGCCCCTTTCTGATGAAATCCCTCAGCTCACCTGTGCCTTAATGACTTTGTAGGATTGAGTTATAACATGGCCGAGGGCGTGGCTGAACTTCACACAGAGACGCAGTAACAGCCAACACACAGCAGACAGGATAAAGCATACTCTTCAGCCCAATTTACACAAAATCTGGCAATGTGGCACTTTCCCAAAAGACCGTTTATGTGCTTTAGAATAAAACTGAAACTGAAACAGTCAGATCATAATGTTTTACTTCTCAGATTCACTGCTTTGTTCACACCGATGCCGCTCCCTCTCTCAATACAGCTCTCTCAACCACTACTGCTTTCTGTCTCTGCCTCTCACTGAGCTGGAGAGTAACTTTCAATACCGTTTTTACAAAAACCAACCAACAAACCAAACTCGACCTTCAAGCTCAAATCTTACAAGCTAACACTTTAGTCACTCTCCATGTTTACACTCAGAGAACTTACACATGTGTAGGTTGAAGGAGAGGAGAGCATCAGCACGGTAACATGTCACTGCTTCCGTCACTGCTGAGTGGGAGCTTACACTTTAAAAATCCAAAAAATAACAAGGATGGAGCCATACCTTTACTTTATGCTTCCCTACCACAAAACATCAAATACAACAGCTGTCAGAGCAGATGAGACGACAGTATATTATTCCAGTTTTCCACCTTTAAATGTTTGAGTTCATAGAGCATCTTCTAAAAGAAAAGAAGAAGGAAGGAGGCTGACCTGCAAATAGTTGCTAAACAACACTGCAGCAAGCTCAAGAGGGACAGCTTTGACCATTCATGCCTATGGGGAGGTACTTTCCTTCGTAATCAAGAAGTGTTGTAAACCTTGCTAACAAAGCGAACTTAATGTTGTACCTCTTGAGCCTGTAACAATCCTCCTCTCACTGCGGGAGTACCAGACTGAAATGTTGTTTTATCTGCATGAACACATAGGTAAGCAATGTCTTTGTGCCTGGAAGAGTCCTGCATTATGTTTCTTTAAGAGTACTCTCCCTGATCAAACACTGCATACAGTATATTCTTAAAAACCTTTACAGAAGAAAAGAAGATCATGAGTCAAGCATCTCCAAACACCAAGTCTGTCCAAAACACTGATATATATAAAGATGGATTTCCTGGATACCAGTGCTGCCATCTTGTGCTAGTGACGTCATTTGGAGCCAGAGTGTGCACAGTACCAATTGGGTGGCAGTGAAGTTGTCAATCATGATGTTTCATCATGTTTTTATTTTCATATCAGAAATAGTAATTGTTCCTTTTTGAATGCAAAAGCTTCTTGCAGGGACTGAACCCCCTGAACACAAGACAATATACATCAAGAAATATTGAGAACATCAGTGTGCCAGTGTTTAATTAAGTGTTTTCCTACAATTTAGAGTACACACAGTTCCCTGCACTGCTGTTACTAAAGACAGACCAACCAGAACAAGTCACTCAAGGATCCCTCAGCAGCTTCCCAGCCATGAACACAGCCAAATATGTTTGCTGCAGCTCAGTCAGAAGCAGCACTGCTGAGAAGTGAACCCTGACCTGGGGAGTGGTGGGTATCTTGGCACCTCACCATCAGTGTGCTACTTTGACTGACTTCAGTAATTGATCCTTTAGTTCCAGCTGAATTTGTACAAATGCATACTGTTTACTGTCAGGAACTACTGTGTACCCTTATGATGGATCCAAAGATGTGCATCTGGTCTCATGAGGGCCCACAATGCCTGCTGATACATCTGTGTACTTTTCATTACAAAAGTCGACTCACCCTATAACTCTGCTTTAGAGTGCGTACTGGCTAATAGGATGAGAGTATGAAGGGGATTTCTATTTAAGTACAGTGGCTAGCAGCTTGCTGCTAATGAAAGAATTATTTATTAAGCTGCCAATCTGCCTGTCAGCCAAAGTCCCTCATGGGCTTGTAACCAGCAGATAGCAAGCATTTCTGAACCAGGGTCCAACATTTGAAAAGAATTTCCATTACGCTTGTAAAAATGATAAAGAAATGGCATTAGGTTATGATTCTCCTACACAGAAAAGAGGAAAATATGTGTTTCAGACTTGCACAATGATGTTCATTCTCCTTATCTTCTCAGGGATGCCTTTGGCCACCCTGGCGCCCCAGCAAGTGCTCTCTGCAGAATCTCCACTCCCACACCCCATTACACACAAACACAGCCCACACACACACACACTGAAGAATGTGCCATGGGGGACCACCAGCTGTTGCAGTGACCGATACGGGGAACGCCCAAAATACTTTTATCATCAAAATCTGGCATGCACATTCTCTCTCATGCACTTACACACCTAAAATCGACATGGTTGGGCTCTCGACACGCCGTGATTTCTTTGTGGATGCCTTCTTGCATCTTACAGGAGTTAAACTATTAATTACAATGAAATCATATCAGATTTACCCAACAAGTCACCAACACAGTCATTCACTAACAGGACAAGAGCTTATCAGAAACTCAGCAGTTCATCACATCCCATCCAAGTCATTCATTTTTCACTTTCCTAACAAGACACCTTCCAGCTGACTAAATGATTGACAAAATTCTAAAAATATATGTAACATCCTACTACAGTATGTGACACCTGAGATGAACAAATGGGAAAGCCTGCTGACGAGGGCTCCCTTTGCCTCTCATTTCAAAAGCATTAACACTCCTCTCCCTTTGTTGTTTCCACTCGTTTCCAGTTCTCACGTCTTCGAAAGGCAGCTACTTAACCTACAGTGTGCCTGACACTTGACACCCATAAATCATAACACTCCATCCTTGTTGCATACGTGCCCAGCAGTATTACTTTTATGATTCATATAGCAGACTGGAAAATGGTCTTTTCAGTTGCGAAGCGTCCTTTTTCAATGACCAGCTGCAGCTGAAGTGGCCTTCGACCCGTTCCTCTGTGTGTCTGAGAGGTTTGAGGTCCGGATGGTAACCTAACCACTTCCTGAATGCAACCTAATGAGAATAATCATCACACAGTTTGATTTCAAAAGCTCTGCATGAAGAACTGGCAATGGTCCTGGAATATTGTTTTGGATTTTGAGGCAGAAGATTTTTGGTTACATAGATCCCTTTACAACACTAACAAAATGTTATTAATATAGACATAAGTCTTTCCCTTAACCTCAAATCATATGGTGGGCCTACAATAAGTAAAATTTTGATGCATTTTAAAACTAAATTAATATAAATTAAAATTATATTTGTTTTAGTCTTCTTGTTATCTTTCATTAGCTCATTTTATTTTCCAGCTCCTCTGATTGTCCTATTTTTTTGGTCTTGGCACAAATTTAATGAGTTAACTGAAATTTGTTGTTACACAAATGATGCTACAGCACTAAGTGCAGTATATGAATTATTTACATTATCATTAAAGTCATTTGCTTTCTATCACAAACAAACAAAGTACAACGAGTTATATTTGTTTTTACATTCCATTTTTATCATTTAACTCATATTAATTTTTGAAAGTATTCCACTTTTCAACACACTACAGTCTCCGATAAAGCCATAACCACTTGCACCCCCCCAGTCAAGTGTGGGTAATGTGATATCGTGCTTCTATAACAGACCCTTAACAAGCAGATGGCCAGCTATTCAAAAATGTCTGGATGCTGGGAAGCCCAAGCGAAAACAGAAGAGAAGAGAAGAGAAGAGAAGAGAAGAGAAGAGAAGAGGGAGAAGAGTAGGTTCAAGTCTGGGTTTTACAACCACAAGAATCCTTCCAAAGGTCGTACATGAAATGTGCCCTCAAAACATTTGAACCTCTTTAAATAGATCTGTGAAGAAACGCTCTTCTCCACAGCACTGACCGCTTCACAATGAGACCAGAAAGTCTGTAACGAACGTGATATTTACAGAGGCTTTGATTTTGATTAATTTCTAGGCTGTTTCTTGTCTCACAAGATAAAATCCAACAGCTGTTATAAAAGAGGAGAACCAGCTGCAGAACTAAATTCCATCTTCATTTTTTCCTCCCATTTTCAACAGAATCAGGACTACACACACCCACAATGAGGAGCTTTTCTGACTCATTGCAGGCTCATCAGGTGCAACACACAGAGTGTGCATGTGTGTGTGTGTGTGGGGGGGGAATCCTCTGAAAGCCAAGCCTCACCTAGTCTCTGAACAGCTGAAATCATAGCACATGACTGGCTTTGAACACACACTGCCTCAAGGAGAAAAGAATTTCAACTGTTCTCTTCTCTGGAAAGTCTGGGAGAGGCTAAAACTGGCTGTGACGCTTTGCCTTGAAAGATATAGCAAGTAAAAGGAAAACAGGCCAGATCATAGCCCATCGAGATCCAAGAAAATCATCAAGTCCAATGAACACCACCAAGGCACATCCTCACAGTGTTTTAGCTGAAGCCACAAACAGACAGCTGTGTATGTCCAGCAGAACGCTAGCAGGTGAACAAGGCATTTGACATTTGGCTCGCACACATTCCTACATCAGCTGACAAAAGCCCCCAGTGCTCACCGCAGTCCAACTACAATATACATGGCAGAAAGCAGTGTGTGTTGGGACAACTGGCATGTGCCACATCATGCATTACAAACCTATAAATGCTGAGCTACACTGAAAACAGTGTCAAGGTGTGTTTTGAAATACTTGAAGTATTTTTGCCCACGTGAAGTACATAATTCGCTTGTTTAATGTTTTTAAGATGTTTTAATAAACGATGGCCTTGAACTTACCTGTTGGGTCAGCAAAGTGTGTAAATCAGCCGTCCATGATGTTGATTGAAACAGAGGCTCACATCCACGCTAACAAGCAGGCAGTATCTTATGAGGTGCAGCTCCACTTAACGATACTGGTAGTTTCCCTTCAAAAACCGGCGCAAAGCCGGGAAAGTAACGTTAACTCTCCTAATAGTAAAAACAAAGTCCGGGTCCGAGAAATACGTGTGTGTCTGTGTGTGTATGTTTTTGTTTGTGTCGGCGTGGGAGTGTGTGTGTGTTCCCGTCAAAGCACGAGACAGAGGCTGTTGTTTGACCGCCGCGAGCGCACAGGACAGGCTAGTCTCCAGCGCATTTCTGACTGTTCAACAACAGTTAGCGCAGCGGACGGCTGAGACAAGACATACACAGTCAGACAGGAAGTGGCAAGGTGTCGCCTTCACAATAAAGACCCCAAGTCTGCCCCACCTGACAAAACATTGGGGAGGCTGGCTTGACCGCGTTTTGGAATCGCAGGCTGGCTTGACCGCAGTGAAGAAACAATCATTTATTTGTGGCAATTACAGCACATAGATACAGTTAAATGTTTGGAATTTAGAAATACTTTTGTTCATTGTTCCTTTACACACTTAGGAGAGTTCATTTCCGAATAAAATTAGCTCCACCTTTACCACCTGCAATATTGGAGTGATGTTTGCATTTACGCATCAATAAGTGTGACTCAAATGGACCATTCTGACCATTCATAAGCAACACTTTCACTTTTGGTACGTTATATCTATTTTGATGTCAATCCTTAATAAAAATAGATAAATAAATAAATTATGCGTTTAGCATAATATGTTCTACAATGTGTCTACATTTCCTGAGCTACACCTATACCAAAAAAGGTCTATCAAAATAAAAGGCTTTTCCCAACACTGAGACAAGACCAGGGCTCGGTGTCAGGTAACTTGCTAAAATGTTGTTTTTATGCGTTTCCTCTTATAAAGGCACTAACTTAAAGGTTTTATTTTGAAATTATGACTCAGACATGTTGCTCAGCCTCTGCTGACTTGACTCTGCTAGGCAGTGTAGCTTTGTCAGGGCCAGTGTATTCTCTTTAGAATCGTGAATGTAATTAAAACTTGTGTAAATATAAAACTTCTGAGACCCTGTTCGTACTTTAAAGTGTGTTTCAAAACATACAACTCATAGTGACACATGTGATTTGCACCTCCTGTGTTCCCAACATGTAGTCTGTTTTACCACGCAAATAGTCATTTGGTTCAAATTCTGATGATTTTTTGTTTGTTTGTTTGCTTTTTTAGAAGCAAACCAAATATGATTTTCACCATTGCATGCACTAATAACCTGAATATGCTGTCACTGTCGTTTTCTTCTGTTGTGGTAATCTGCTGAAAACATTTTTTGTTTTAAATTTTAACTCCAGCTGAGATGCAACTGAACAACGACTTGAATAGGCTTTCTCCTCCTTGTCTTGGCCTACTAGAGTGACGTGTGACTGCCCTCTGCCGGTCGCTGGTTGATCCTGCCTCCCAAGTGTCAGGATAACATTTATGTATGCAGCTATCCTATGTTGATTAGACATTTGTTGAGTTGCCTCTTAAAAGGGTCAAAGAATGTAGTTTTTAGTAATTAAAAGGTAAGATGTTAAGTAAAAGTCAATATTACAGGACATTATTATAATTAACCTAATCAACCTCCTAATTAACCTCCCTGATCTCCCCGTAATCCACCTGCCATTGTATGAACCATCACACTGTTTGCACTACATCATTCCACTGTTTGCACTACATGTATATATATTTATCTCGGGTTTTTTTTTGTTCTTGTAAATACTTTATTTTTAATTTTCATTACTATTATTTGTTATTTTGTATTTTGTATGGTGCACAGGAGAGAGAAAAATTCAGAGTCAAATTCTTTGTATGGTCACACGTACTTGGCAAATAAAGCTGATTATGATTCTGATTCTATAATCTCACATTCTATAATTCTGATTCTATAATTTCCAACAGTGTCTGCAAAAAACTTAGCATTATAAACTTTGTTAAGGGATTTTTGATAGCAAATACCCTTTTGAAGATATAACTGACCCCAAATATAAGTATTGCCTCTATGCAGGATGACCTGCTGCATAGTTCTCTTTGTGAATCACTCAAACAAATGCATATTAGTATTTTTTTTTTTTTCATGTGTGAATGCTGTATGGTCATTTCATTGATCTGTCACCACCATCAAATGTGCTGTCCAATTTGTGGTAAACAGAGACATGTCAAAATGCCTGCTGTGCAATCAGTGCTGTGCCATGAAGGGCTCTGAATGTGATCAGGAGGATCTTGAAGTGAATCCTGGTGCACACAGCAAGGCAGTGTAAATGGGAAACAACAGGGGTAACATGCTGTCTCTGTTATCTGTGAAGGGCCTCATTGCTGCTGTCTGAACAAAGTAAAGTAGAGCAATTGCAGACTCGAGTTACACTAATCCAGGAGGGAACAGATAAAAACATGATTCATTTGTTCTATGATATTCTTAGCTAATGATGAACTGATTTCCAGGTATCAAAATCACAGCTCAGTCATAAATCTTATCTACACTTACTAAACAAATCTGACAATAAACTGTCATGAAATGAGCAAAAAACTGAGATGGGGGTGTTTGGCTGAAGATATAAGCTGTATCTAACATGTAGTCATCTTTCTAATCGTGTTATTCATACATGATCCAGTCCATCATCTGCTAATACAACCAGGCAGGATCATTGTTCTCACTCATCAACATTACAGCAGGACTATACACAGTAACACTGTGCCTGCATGACTGAGTCCCAGCTGAGTTTCCTTAAGTTACGTTTACGTAATTGAAAGTAGTAATAATGTAAAAATACAACACCGAAAATGTTACTTAAGTAACAAGAAGTAAGTTGGAAAATGCATTTAAACTATTAAAAATCTAAAAAAAATATTACAAAGCAAAAATTTATATTTTACTCTTGTTGTTGGTGTGGGTGGAGCTCAGTTTGACTTATACTGAATAATTATGAATGTTTTCATTATGGTGATAACCTGCTAATTATTTTCTGCATTAATAAATTTATTGTTCGGTTTGTGAGAATTTTGAAAATGGTGAGAAATGTATCACCAACACTTTGACAGTGTTTGTTTTGTCCAGCAGTGAAAAAATCACAACTATTAAAAGTACATTAAAATGGTTAAATAATGCAAAGGAAAAGCAGTTGATGCGAGTTAATCCTCGCAATTGTGAAATTACAACCTTCACAATTTTTACTTGAGAAAAAAGAATGCTATTTGACTAAATTTAGCTGTATTATTCTTTATCTTATTTAGCACAGCTAAGGTTGCGTACGTGCACGTGTCTGTCGGAGGAAACGACGGCGCGGCACGCGCCGAGGGGGCTGGCTGTGGAGACATGAGGGCGTTTCCTCCAGCGTGTCTTACCTTTGCTGTCAGAGCTCACCTGACAAGTTAAAAGTCCAAGACTGTCAGGACGTTTTATGGCTATAAGCCCAGCTGGAAATTAAAACAGAACAGCGCCATGGAGTCTCCAGGGAAGGACTCCCCCGTCAGACCAGGTTTCCACAGACTGGAGGTCCAGAAAACGACGTGGGACATCCCGGAGAGGTACACGGCTCTGCGGGCGATCGGCTCCGGAGCTTACGGGACAGTTTGGTGAGTTTACCTGGTCAGGAGGTACACGCCTTCGGGCATACTGACGTGGACTGGCTGTTGCAAAGAGTAAATCGCTTTGTTTTGTTCGGCCTTTTAGTCTAATAATCCTTTAATATATGCGGTAATCCTGCTACATGAAGTAGAAGTCATAAAATATTGCACATAAAAGGATTTTTGACGATTCATCCCACCCAAGAATAAAACTATGCCTCATAGGAACATTAACATGTTTAATTTCGCCTGATAGACCACACTTAGAGAGTTAAAATTACGTTTATCCAACATACATTGATTAGTATTATGTGACTGTAAACGTGACAGGCCAGTGTTGCTGTTTTGCCAAAGATGCTTGTCTTTGTTGTTCACCACCAGTGTTTGAATACTTGACATCACAAACGATTTTCTATTGACTTTTCTATAGACTGTCCACGTTTATGGAGGCCTTTACTCTGCATTCCGCTCTCAGAATATGTTACATGCACTCCAAGAGGCCTAATTACTCTGACATCTGCTAACAGAGGCACTATTGTCCGCCTGAGGCAAGTCAGCAAGTCAATGCAGGTCCTCCGATAGGACAAGAATCTCTTCCACCAACACAGAGGAGCACAGCCCACAGGAATTCAAGATACCCGAAACACAGTTCTGTGTAATGATAAGCCACTGACAGACAAAGATCATAGATTATCACAACTGGTCAGTGTATGACGGAGGGGACGTTGGCCCTGAATAGTCGTTTCTCATGAGCTTGTATATTTTTTTGTTAGGAATAAAGAAATGTTATTAATCTGGTCAAGACGTTCTTTCATCCCATGTACTCACAAAGAAACTCTAAATGCCTAAAGAAATGATTCTCACTGCAGTACTGTAAAGTCTTGACTGGAAGCAAGTAGAAAGGAAATTCATTTATGTGCAATTACAGCAGAGTTGAGGTGATTAGTCGGTTAATTGACTAGTTAATAAATAACCACAATTTTGATGACAATTTATTTATGTCATTTGTCATGAAATTAAGCCAAACATTTTTTGCTTTATCGCATCTCAAATGTTTTACATGTGAATCTAATTTGAATATCTTTGGGCTTTGGACTCTTGGTCACACAAAAGAATCTGAAAGAAGTCATCTTATGCTCTAAGAAATTGTGTTGGGAATTTCGCATTATTTTTCAACATTTTATACATGTAACAATCCATCAATAAACCACCTCTTCCCTTTCTTTTTTTATTCCCGTTTAGTTCTGCCATTGATCAGAAGACGAAGGAGCAGGTGGCCATCAAAAAGCTGTATCGTCCTTTCCAGTCGCTCATCCATGCCAAACGGGCCTACAGGGAGCTCAGGCTGCTCCGCCACATACAGCATGAAAATGTAAGAACTTGACTAAAAGGTGTCCATGGATTTGGAATGATATAACAAATGTCCTGCCGAAAGCACCACTTGTTAAAAGGTCTAGGGTTTATGGTTTAAGGAGCAAATTTATAATAAGGTCCAGTTTGCAATATAATATTCATAATTCATGTTCATTTGTGTTTTATTCACTGAAACTAAGATTTGTTGTGTTTTTGTTACTTTAGATTGAGCATTTTATATCTAAAGATGGAGCAGGTCCTCCTCCTATAGTAGTCCAGAAAGGACAACCCAAGCACTGAGGGCCTTTCAAATTCTCTACATTTTTTTGTAGGCACAACACTAGACGCCACTAAATCCTACACACTGGGACTTTAAACTTCTGTTCAAAGTTCCTCAACTCGGTCTCTTCGTTCAAATCTCAAGAGAGAGATGAGATGACTTTTAGGTAAAGAATACTTTGTTGACCATTCAACAAGAGCCCATAACTTCATCAATTCTTTCTGACAAGCTGGCAGTGTTGTGTATTGACGGCGCCCTCATGGCTCATTATTTTTGCTGAAAACTTTGATGAACTACAAACACTTACATAACTGCCTTTGACTGAGTCAAGCTTTGGAAAGCCACAAATCCCCTGACTTTTAATTTTATTAGCTAATATTGCGATTATTTTGTCATAAGGAGACATGTCAGCAAAATACTTGAGATCCATTTTGTGTTGTCATCTTCTGTTTTTGCATTAAGAGTAAGAACAGCATGTGACCTCTTGAATCTTCATAGATTAGCCACAACAAACATACCACTGGGTGCTAATGTTTTTGCCGTGTTCCTCTTTGAAGGTGATCTGCCTCCTTGACGTCTTCACCCCTGACTCTACGCTGGAAAAATTCCAAACCTTGTAAGTTGGAAGTCAAAAACCACATTTTTCTGTCAGTTGTTGCAGCTTGTTGAGACCTCGTGTGCATGTGGGTGCATGCATGAAATGTTCAGCTAAGGATGTGCGAGAGCAAGCTTGTTATGATTGTTTTGGTTGGCTTGTGCATTTGTATGTCCATTTGTCCCTCACCTATTTGTTCATTATTATGTCTTTTCATATTTCCCTTCTCTCTCTCTCTCTCGCTGTTTGTCTTCCTCACTCTACTTCTCCTTCTCTCTAGTTATATGGTAATGCCATTCGTAGCCCAGGATTTAGGCCACATCATGAAGAAGCGGAGATTAACTGATCGCATTATCACTTACCTGTTCTACCAGCTTCTGAGAGGACTCAAGGTAACAATTTTTTACTCACTTGATCTTTGTCACGCACCTGGTGTTAATACTAAGATACATTACAGGAAATTAAACATTACATACCTTCCAGGTTTGAATCCCGGTCTGGGCCCTTCTGTGTGGAGTTTGCATGTTCTCCCTGTGCCTGCGTGGGTGTTCTCTGGGTACTCCCCCTTCCTCCCTAGGTGTGAGTGTGTGCGTGTGTGTGGTTGTCTTTCTTTGTGTGTCAACCCTGCGACTGACTGGTGGCAGGTTCAGGGCGAACCCCGCCTCTCGCCCGTGGTCAGGTGGGATAGGGATACACAAATAACAACAAAAGCAAAAATAATTGAAGCCTGTAGATAAAACAGAAGCTCTCACTCTCAGACCCAATTCATTATTTTAGGCTGGGACAGGGTCTCAGACTTCACATCTCGCTACAGACCACCCCGATGTGCACTGGGAGACTTGCACTGCAACATCTGCAAAGAGCCAATATGCAATCCTGATTTCTGCAGAAGTGTGGGATGTTGTTACTTCAGACTGTTCAGTCCTTATAGAAATTAAGCAAATCACATACCATTTCAGTGCAAGTAGGACACCAAACCTAATCTTTGCACTGAACAGAAAGTTTTGTTTTTATGTTCACTGATATATTTCCTTATAATTTTCCATATCACAATTCTTTTAACACCTGATAGTAAATATTGCATGAGCCCATGATCTAACCTGTTGGGAAGCTAAATCAAAGGCTGAAAGGTCCAAAGATAGTATTAGACGAAATTATTTAAAGCTTCTCTAAATGAAACTGCTATATTAGCACTGTATGTGAAGGACTGAAGTGACTGCTATCATAAGCACCAATATTGTTGCCTGTGGGTTCCCAAATCAAGTGAAAATCATCAAGATGATGATTGTCACAGAATCACTTTTACTGGGCTTGTTTTTCAGTGAGTGTTGGACTCCAACAAGGCTGCCCCTTGTCTCAGATCCTGTTTGTGATATTCATGGGCAGGATCTCAAAGCGCAGCTGGGGTGAGGAGGGTCTGACTTCTCGTAAATGCCCTTTTGTCTCTGAATTAATTTGCAAACCTCTTTAATCCTGAGATCATTTCCTTTTTCTATTTGTGTACCTATGTGTCCTTTAAACGCTCTTTTGTACTGTGAAAGTCAGATTTTGCTCTGAGGGATGGAAAATACAGCAAAAGCGACCCTCACATCGGCATGCCATTTAGTGAGCCATAAGCATGTTGGTCTGTGTACTCTGCTAAACTTTGTGTATGGACAATATGTCTATGTGTGCTGGTTTATACTGTCTGCTTACATCTACAGTATGTTCTCTTTCTTTACAGTATATTCACTCTGCTGGGATCATTCATCGGGTTAGTATTTCAATCTGTTTATTTAATACACTGCTTACTGTAGCCTTGGTGACTCACTGGTAAGCAGTGTGTATTTACTTGAGTTGTGCTCTTAAAGGAATAGTTTGACATTTTGGGAAATAAACTTATTTGCTTTCTTGTCCTGACAGAAGGTGAATCAACCAATCAGATGGTTGATTCACCTTCTGTCAGGACAAGAAGGTGAGTCAACCAATCAGATGGCTTGAAATGTAGGTCATACAACTTAGATCAGAAGAATTATATCACCATTTAAATAATGAGTCACACTGGTGTGATTTCTTGTCCTAGTATGCTCTGTTACTTCTACAATTTGGGGTCTGCTCATTCACTAATCTAATCTGGATATTGATAGAAGTTTAATACTAAAAGTCTCTGTGTCAGAAGAGTGGGAACGTGCCTCCTAACAACTCCAGATGTGTATTAAAGCTACATGCTGTGTGTCCTAACCTACAAAGGTTAGTCATTGTTAAGCCTGTTAAGGTGGAGAGTGTATGAACCTTGCAACTGTATCAGTGCAGGACATCTAGAGTTATACGTCATGTATTTGTTTGTACGTCATGTACAAGTGAAACTGAGCGAGTACAAGGGAAAACCTAAATAAAATGAAAGAACCAATATAATGACATAGAAATCTGATATATCATATCTAAAATATCTATATAGCTGTCAGTAAATACCTTCATTTTTTCTACCTGTTAAATACAGATTATGTCATGTGTGGTTGCAGAGGCTTTGGAGCTATTTAAGGGCAGCTTTTGCTGGAACTGGGCTGAGTAACAACAGTTACTCAGTTTTTGTACTTCGTTCTCATTGCAAATGTATTCAATATCCACTATACATATTAGAATTAAGGTAATATTAATTTTGATTATACCATCTACCATCTTCAGGCTTTGCTGTCCTGCTGTTGAGTGGTTTCTTTAGTGTGCAAGTTAAGCTTCAACAGAGCAGGATGTGGAGCAAATGTAGGCCAAAATCAGTTTGGATAATTCATCATGCATTTGAATCAAGTCAGTTTTATCTATATAGCCCAAAATTACAAATCGTATTGCTGCTAGAAGCTTCACAACACCCTCAGATACTTGATTTGAGTGAGGGAGAAACTACCCCCAAAAACCCTCTAAGCAGAAAGAAATGGAAGAAATCTCAGGGAGAGTGAAAGAGAAGGGATCCCTCTCCAAGGATGGACAGATGGAGACATTTTGTTTATTTTTCTATTTTTTTTAATGTTCATGGAGTGAACAGTTTTTCACCTGCTGCCCTGTGCCTCATCAATGGAAGGCCAGCTAAGGGGATTGCAGCCTTCAAAAGTGTATGTACAAAGCTGACATGGTCCAGTGGTAGAGTCACTTTCTTTATATTCTGCAAGAAGCATCAAGGAAGGTTTTCAATAAGCTGTGCCTACTGTTGAGTACATTCATTATGTTTTTCAGTTAACTTGTCTGACACTACAAACTGGATGTTAATTAGTGAGCATCAGAGGTGCAGGCAGGTGGATTTTGTCACCTTTGGATGGGGCCAGGCTAGCTGTTTCCTCTTGTTTTCACTCTTCATGCAAGGCTAAGCTGACCATCTGTGGCTTCATATTGGGCATACAACACTCAGCAAAATGAATGAAATTTCATTGCTTTGACTATTTCATCATGTATTTACTACAAGTCATAATAGGGTTTGTGGCATTAAGAAACCTCATGTGTGTTTGTTTGTTTGTTTGTTGTTTTATTTAATTTTAGGATCTGAAACCTGGTAACCTTGCTGTGAATGAGAACTGTGAATTAAAGGTTCGTTGAAAAAGAAGCTGCACACCAGATTGTTCAGGTCAAGATGAAATGTGTTTTCATTTTACATATGAAAACATACTTAATTTACATTTGACTTTTTTTTTTACATTTTTACATTTTACTTGACAAAAAAACCAAAAACAATTGGAAAACCGATCTAACTGTAACTGTTCTTAGATTCTGGATTTCGGACTAGCCAGACAGACGGAGAGCGAAATGACTGGTTATGTTGTGACACGGTGGTACAGAGCGCCAGAGGTCATATTCAACTGGATGCACTACAGTCAGACAGGTACTAATATTACCTCCCTCATACAAATAATAATTTTCAGCGTGTTGAAAATACAACAGAATACTGCAATATGCTATGACAGAGATTTGATTTTTGTTATTAAAATTCTCTCTCTGTGCCCCTTCATCACAGTGGATGTGTGGTCAGCTGCCTGTATCCTGGCCGAGCTGATTACAGGCCAGGTGCTTTTCCAAGGACATGACAGTATCCTTGCACATACACCTCACTGGGTTGTAATAAAGATGTGTATGCTCAATTTTGGCAGTTGGATACTCAAAATGTTCAAGGATTTTTTATGTTTCAAATATTGAAAAGTTTTGAGGAAGCACTGTAAGCATTAAAGAAGTACACCACTGATTTTACACATTAAGGTCCATTACTCGTCATGAAGGATTAAAGGGTCTAAACTCAGTCCAGACCAATCTCATCTACATTCAGGCCTACTGTACTTACTTTTATTTCAAAAAACATCCAGATTTGTAAAAAGAGTCAGCTTAAAGGGTCAGTCAACTGCACTTACCTGTTAAATATAAATATTCATATCTATTCTTTTTGTGTACTTCTAGCATCTCCTCAGAGCTCTGACTGGACTTGTGCTTATCATCATGAAGCTATGAGAGCTCTGACAGGAGATACTTCCACCGGACAGAAAAAGAGGGCACAGATTTCTGTATTTTCTGGATTATTTCCACTACATAGCATGATTACATTTCTTAAAATAGAATCATGTGATATGACATGCTTAGGACAGCCCTGCTACTACATCTTTTCACCATGTTCCTCGGTCAATAGCTGTAATTCCACAGTATTTAGCAGTACTTTCCCTCCAGGCTCTTCTCCTTTTAATGTGCCTCCTCTCAGCTCTACCTTTCAGCTTCCTGTCCTTGTAATAAATTGCCAAAACACCCCTTTAGCTAGACATATGGAATCAATAGGCTTACTTCAAATAACCCCATAGATTTTTCAGATAAAAAAAATGAAAGGAAGCAGCTAAACTTTGTAATACAGTAATGCTAGGTTTTGTGCAGGATATATGCAGCAGGTGTCTTTAATGCAAATGCCTGCTCTGACACCAGATGTATACTTTGTATACTGTGTCTCAAGAGGCTTCCTTAATAAGCCTTTTCAGGCATTGATCAGCTGAAGAAGATCCTCCGTCTGACAGGAACACCAGACTCCTCCCTGGTTCAAAGGATGCAGAGTAAAGATGTAAGTTTTGCAAATTTTAACATAAGCTCTGTGCAGCTCTTCTATTTGGTATTCAAGCCAACTCATAATGTGTGCATTTCTAAATATCCACAGAAAGTTGCAGCTACTTTGCCTTTCCTTGCATCATGTTCTTTTCATGTTTTGGAATGAAATGGTGCCATCTTTGGCTGTTTTCCAGGCACAATCATATGTCCAAGGTCTTCCACCACAGAAGAAGAAAAACTTCAGGGAAGTGTTTTCATCCATGGATGAAAATGGTACGCTGTACTGCCTCTACTTGTTCACTTAAAACTAAAACTTATTGCATGTTTTTAATTGAAAAATAAACCAATTTCCTTTGTGTATATAGAGAGAGACGCACCCTTGAAACTCCAGTGAGCAGAGAGCAGAGTTTCATAGCCAAGTATTGATTCAGGAAATGTGAAAATTGAAACATAATGTGAAAAACTGAAAAGTGTTTGCTGTCTTGATACTTGTAGCTGTAGACCTACTGGAGGGTATGTTACTGCTGGACCCAGAGACAAGGCTGACAGCAAAGCAGGGACTGTCACACCCTTACCTGGCTGAATATCATGACCCAGAGGGCGAGCCAGACTCTGAGCCTTATGACGACTCATTTGAGAGCCTGGAGCTTGCTGTTGGGGAGTGGAAGAGTAAGTATGGCTGACCGGAAGAGGCCGGAGGTGACTGTTGGGTTGTGACAGAGATGCTCACAAGTCATTTTTTGCAAACCCAAGTCAAGTCTGAAGTATTTTATGGTCATAATGAGAATTCTGCATCTGATGCACACCATCTGGTCTGCTTAGAACAATCCATCGCCATTTCCAAGGAATTCAAAGCACGTACTGTATTATCATCACTCCTTTATGTATTAGCATACAGCATCAGCCTTGATTAGTTGTTTGGTATATGATCGCTTTAAACAAGTTATTGCAGTGCAATTTGAAGGAATAGAAGATAGGAATAGAAATAGAAATAGAAAATTTAACATCTTTTATGAAGATATGAAGGCTGGAATCAAATAAAGCCTTCTGCTGGGAGACAGATAGGAAGTTTACGCACGTTAACAGTCTAGAGAGGAGCAGAGGGCAAAAGGCAGTTGACAGTTGTATTTATGAGATGTTGTACTGTGAGCACATCAGCAGCCAAGGTGTGTTTGTTGAAGGCTGAAAGGAGTTTGTTTACTGTGTTTACTGTGATGCATCGCATAACCTGTATTTTAAGAATTTTAAGAATGTACTTAATACAAATATAAACCTACACTTATTTTCAATACTCCTTTCCTTTTTTTTCTTATCAGGTCTTATACACATGGAGATCATGACCTTCGACCCTGAAGACCCCAGTAAGACAGCCATGTAGGATGCTGTGATGTGCTGGTACACATAAAACACCTGCTGAATGCTGAAGTTTTGGGGTGTATCTGATTTGTATTGCAATTCCAATGCAATTTACTAAAGGGCAGCTTTACTTGGTATGGTGGCCTGAGAGGGCTTTAAAAAGAGAGTCTAATTCTAGCAGTAATGTTGTCTTTATTCGATAATATTTAGATTTTAATTTGAATAGAAATCAGAATTGGCACCTCCGATTTCATCCAAAAAGTAAACCACAAAATTCTAAAATGCTGTCTTCTAGTACATACAATATATGTAGACCGAATAATGCTAACTCATGGTGTATGAAATATTAAATGATAAATCCATCCAGGAGGAAGAGGTTGAAGGCAATGAGAAAAGTAGTAAGTGAACCATGAGTTCATATTATTTTGTTAAAAACTTCTCTTTCCAAGGTCAAGGATAAACTAGCATCTACAAACTATCTACAAAATATCTTATTTATTGACTATTGTAGAATGGATGGTAAAATAAATTGCAATTTGTTTAATTGAATAGAATGCAAATTAATAGAAAAGATAACCCAGAAAGGTAACCCGCTCTTATAATACAATTACCCTTAGTTACATTTTGTCTTACTTTACAAGCACAGTTATTGTATATGTCTCATTTTGTATGCTTTTGTGAAACATATTCATAATATGTAAAGTGTGCAATTTAGTGCAATTTATCTTTTTACTCATTTGGAAAGATGTGGGAAATTATTATTTTGGATCATTTTTACTGTTGGAACTCAACTGTTTTCAAATAAAAGATTACACAAATGACATGTTGTTATTAAACAATGTTAACAATGAGTATTATAATTGAATGGGCTCAGATGGATACAAGGAATAAAATAGGCCCAAAGTGTCATAGAATCATAGAACACTAGAGGGCAGCATTATATCATATGAATTTGAGGCAGAAGAAGCTGGATTCATTGTGTTCTTGTGTGTGTGTGTGTGTGTGTGTGTGTACTTATCTAGTTTAAGCAATGGCACAATGAACATAAAACAAGGTTCCACATCAGAGAAGCCTCATAACTACTTTTTGAGACCCCAGAAATAACTCTGCATCCTTGCAAAGCACAGAGAACTTGTCAGATCATAGGATACAGTGAGCTCTTTAAGATATGATGATGATATGTCACCATTGAGGGCTTTGAATGCGAGAAGAAGGACTTTGAAGGACTTTAAATTCAATTCAAATTCAAATAAATAGTGTGCAAATAAAATTACAAATTTGAAGGTATCTAAAGAAATAGAGACTTCGGTAAATTATATATATTTTTAAAATTATATCAGAGAGGGTTTAAAAAGAGAGTTTGAAGTAAGAGGCATGGACACCAATGCAAGCGTATGGCCAAAGTGTTTATGGCACTAAGTCCATATACATAGAGAGCCTCTCACAATGGTGTTGTCTATATGTTTCTGCACAACCAGTGGTAGCGGAGCACACAACATAGAGGCTAATGAAACTGGTGAACACGGATGTTGTTCCATAGCAAGCCAGCTTGGGCCTTCCCCATTGGGAAGGCCCAAGGTTGTTGGTTGCCCAATAATAATATTTAAAAAATGTCAGTGCCAAGCAACAGTTTGTTTTATGTCTCTCTAAAACTTATTTACATGCACGTGGTTTATTCCTATTTCAAATAAATATACTAATGTATTCTGCCAGTTCGTTAATTTTGGTAAGAAAATGGAAACTGTCTGAAATAAGCACAGAAATTTTGGTACAATGACCATCTTCACTTCACTTAATAGGGCCTGCCAGGAAAGGCGTGGGAGAGCTGACAAGTGGCTGAGGTCCCCTTCTTGGTCTGGTCCATAACTGATCTGAAATTATGTTTGAACAATTCTTTATAACAACATGTTACCTTGATTCCCACATAGGTCAGTTGGCCAGTTGTTACCCTGAGTGTATGTTTATTAAAGGACATTATTATTGCTTTGTTATTGATCAGAAGTAATACACTCTTTGTTAAATTTATTGTATTACCTGAGGCTGCACCAAATTGTTAAATGACACAACATGTCCAGACATTTTGGGACTGTGGTCACAGGGTCAGATATGACTAACGAAAGGTCATCTGCATATAATAAAAACTAACCACCCATGATAATGCCCTCTATGTGCTTGTTTTGATGCAATTCTGCTGCCAGTGGTTCGATGGTGAGACTAAACTTCTTCTTTGACTTGTGAAGAAGTCAGAGTGAATGTATTTGAACACAGGATATAAAGGCCCGACCGATCCAAATTTGCATAAGGATTTAAAGATTTGGCTCTATTCAGTTCAGTTGAAAGTTTTACATACTTCCAAGTCGAATATTGAATGTTCCCAGTACATTACATTAAAAAGGAAATTTTGGATGAAGTCGCCAGTTAGATTTTGTATTTGATTTATACTGAAGCCAGAGTTCCATAATAACTGGAGAATGATCTGATATAACAGAATCAGAATCAGAATTCCTTTATTTATCCCTAAAGGGAAATTCTTAAAACAATGCTATACTATACTATATACAATACTATATACTATACTGTAACAATACTGTCATAGCTACAAGACTTTTTAAATGGAAGCATTCTTTCATCTAAAAGAAAAAAGTCTGTTCTAGAATACGTCTGATGAACTGCAGACAAAAAGGAAATTTGATTTGTATTAATAAACAAGAAGAAACAGAATTAATATGAAGTCAGATTTATTCCAGACATTTTGATGGTACAAATTCACAATAAATCTGGTGGTCTCAGTCAGCCTTATCCATGTTCCTTTTTATTCAGAGTGGGAAAGTAAAACAGGATCAAAAACCATGTATATATTGAGTAACTCATTTTCTTTCAGAATGGGAGAAGAGAAGGAGGATCCCTATAATGAATAATGAACATATGTGGCTGCTTTTGATGATGTCAAGATGCACAACAAGATGACACATGTGAGATATTGCAGAAAAGAGGACTTTACTGTATATTTATGCCAGTCATGTATGCTTCGTAAATGTTGAATCCCCTCTGTGCAAATCTAAGAAATGCTGTTATCATTTTGTGTACAATGATTGTTGCCTTGTTAGGATTCTCTGTTATGACACTACAAGTATGCTCTTGTCTGCACAACAGCACATCCAGCAACCAAAAGGCAGCCAGGCTGACTGATCAAAGGAAAAGAGGACTGACTCACATCTCTGTTGCTCTTTGTTTCTGGTCTAATGATCTCTCTGCCTCTACTTGTATTCTAATGTTGTTTCTGACTCCCTGTAGGTATGTGATGCTGAGAGCAGTAACACAGAGAGTCAAAGAGAGCTGTATGCATGGATTTGCCAGCTGTCAATGGTGAGATGTAAATGTTTTTGAATGAGCTGGTGGGGTTTATGAAAGCTTGTATGAGAAAGAAGGGTCAAGAGGAGGAGAACAAAATGAGGGAATAAGATGTTTTTAATAACGACGGATGCTGCCACCGCTTGTCCTCAAGCTGCTGCTGCTGCTGCTGCTTCTCAACTGAATGCCGTCGCCGCCTCCAAGGCCAAAGCCACTGCCATTCATGATCATGCCGCCACCGCCACTGCTTATTCCAATTCCGCCACCATAGGCACCAGCTCCTGCTGAGCTTAGACCTTTTAAGAAGAGATGAGATGGGTTTGAATTTCCTTACATTTTGTTCTCTTTTCATTAACCTATCAACCAAACTGAAATGTTTAGTGAAGGTTTTCTCATTTTCAGTTAAACTTTCATGAAAGAAATGGCTTGAACTGTAAATGGATATTTTGTTACATACCATAGCCGCCGCTTGAGCTCTGTATGTGGATGGTTGCAGATGAACCACCAGAAGCAATTCTGCAAAGAAGTACATAAATGAGCAATGTTAATTGCTGATGTTGCTGCCTGCACAAAGTGATGCAATTCACTTTCTTCTTGTTCTGTCATTCCAAAGTTAGTTAAGCTTTTACCTGCACTCCTCTCCTTCCAGTAGCTTCTTGTAGGTAGCAATCTCAATGTCCAGAGCCAGTTTGACATTCATGAGCTCTTGGTACTCGCGGACCTGGCGGGCCATGTCCTGTTTGGCTCTCTGCAGAGCCTCTTCCAAGTCTCTAATGCGGGCCTTGGCGTCTTTCACAGCCAGCTCACCACGCTCCTCAGCCTCGGCGATCTGGGCCTCCAGGTTGGCACGCTGAGAGGTTGGAAAATTAACAGAGGCTTCAAATATGATATCTCTGATTCAGAATGCCCTGTGTTCAGGAACTGGTTTTAGCATATATTCAGGAAAGTAATAACATCTTAAATGGTTTGTCCAAAGGTGAGGGTATGATTGAGTGAAACTGAGGGCTATTCAGTTGTAATTGTGAGCTTACCTGTCCCTTGACTGCCTCAATCTCATTCTGGAGGCGGCTAATCATGCGGTTAAGCTCAGCAATCTCACTCTTGGTGTTGCGAAGGTCTTCTCCGGCTTGACCTGCACTGGTCTGCATCTCTTGGTACTGAAGAAATAAGATAAATACCTGTCATCACAGATTCCATCCAGAAACATCCTGTCTACTTTGATTTGACATTGCAGGAAATGTGTTTTGCATTGGCGAGATTAGTTTCACCACCAACCTTCTGCTGGTACCATGATTCAGCTTCACTGCGGCTCTGGGCTGCGATCGCCTCATACTGAGCCTTGACTTCAGCAACAATGGCATCCATATCCAGATTGCGGCTGTTGTCCATCTCCACAATAACTGAGGTGTCTTTGATCTGTCCCTGGAGCTCACGCAGTTCCTGCACAAAAGATAAGAATGAGGTAAAATGAACTGGAGACCAAAGGCAGAACAGTATCTCTTTCTGTTCAGTAGAGTGAATTTTTCTTACCGCCTCATAGACAGCTCTGAGGAAGTTAATCTCATCCTGAAGGGCATCAACCTTGGCCTCGAGCTCAACTTTGTTCATGTAGGCACCATCTACATCCTGTAAATAGAGAAGAAGGAAGTGGTCTGCATTGGTGATGGGCCAGAGGGAAAGCTGAAATTGATTCCACTGTCTTCAGAAACCTGGTAGAGTGACAGGCTTTAGAATTGCAGATTCACTCTCACCTTCTTGAGGAGCACAAACTCATTCTCCACACTAGCACGCTTGTTGATTTCATCTTCATACCTGACACAAACAGTAGAAAAATTAGCCGTTGGAAAACAACAGTGGATGTTGACCATTCTAGGTCAGCTTCTGTGTGACATGCATCAACTCACTTGTTCTTGAAGTCCTCAACCAGCACCTGCATGTTCCTCAGCTCTCCCTCCAGCTTGACTTTCTCATTGCCAAGCCCATCCAACTGTCTACGCAGGTTGGCGATGTAGGCCTCGAACATGCCATCAATGTTGGAGCGGGTGGTGGTCTGTTCCTGCAGCAGGCTCCACTTGGTCTCCAGCATTTTGTTCTGCTGCTCCAGGAAGCGTACCTAAAGGTAAAATCATTTGCCAAGTTTAGATGACCTGTCACTTGGGGAAAGGCATAACTTTGAATATGACTGCGTGCTGGAAATAATTCACATTTATAGATTTGTGTACTCAGCAATGCCTGTTTTCATTTTATCAAGGCAAATAAGTAGATTATATTCATGATTAGGTAGCTCATTCAGAGGTAAGAAAACTGTTTGTCTTCATTGTTGTACTTTCCTCTGGTGATCCATCAAACCACACCTGTGTGTTACTTTCCCACACAGAAAGCTCTTGTATGCGCTAATATTGCATTAAAAAGCTCCTTGGGGCATGGATGTTCAAGACACAATCCAATGTGGAGCCTCTCTCCACTTTAATGATGTCATCATCTTAGAGTGTCTGAAACATGTTTCAAAGCCTGTTACTAGGAGACAGAGGATTGTTGCAAGGCACAGTGCTCTGCCTTCCTCAAGGTTGAGCACATCCCTTCTTTTTGGCTGTGCATTTTTTTAAGTGAGGTGTACGGTGCCACGCCTCAGCCTCACTCCTCCCCTGATCACTCCCTTCTCTACAGGATACATACTTTCACTGAGTGAACTTGCCTGCCACAGCCCTCAGTAATTAATGCTTTGTGCCTTAAGCTATTAACTGTCACATGGACTGGGTGCTAGTGCTTTAAATATATCCCAGCTGTCATAATTCTGTTTCATAGAAGTGAAAATGTTCAGTATACGTTTGATCATTCTTTTCCTTACCACTACTTGTAAAATGCTTAATGCTTAATTGCACAACATTTAATTTTGAATCATTTAATAGCAAGAAGTCTGCTTTGAACGAGCAGGATTGGATCAGATCAGCTGTGTTACGCTGGACAAGGTGTGCTATGCAGAAAAACTAACTGAGCATTTTCTCTCACAGGGCGCGGTTCATGTGATGTTCATTTTCGCCTCAGAAAAAGCACCTCATCTCCTTTTCAAGGTCTTCAACTGTACATGAAAGTACAGGTGGGGTAATTAAAAAGCTCAATTATGGTGATGCCTCTCATCAAATGGAATTAAAAAAAGTTAATGCGAAGATGTTTAAAACATCAGCTGTCACTTTAGATTGTAATAATTTGCAAATAGGTAAGATGGGGTTCACTTTCTGCAGTACTGCTGGAGGTTTGTGAGTCCTTGCTGCCATGGGAAAGGGTGATAACCTGATCCTTTCCTCCCCTCATACTAAGACCTACCAGTCACTGGATATGGCCACTCTAGTGTTTCCTGTTTTGCACTCTGTAGAGGCAGGGGGCCACCCATGCTTAAAGAGAAGTTAAAGGAGCAGTGGTCTGCTCTCAATGTCAGTGTAGAAACTGATAACACACAATATTGGACTGAGAACACTAAATCACATATATACTGATAAGTGTGTAGGTAATATTAGTTTTTAGAGGCAGCTCTATCTAATTACCCTTAGTATGCATCATTATTATTGCATCGGCTGCCATGTAATATTTAATGAGTCCAGATGGCCCTTTAGAGGCAGTCTGCACAAGTCAATGTACTCTACAGTGTGCAGGACATCCACCATCAATTCCTAATGTTTTATATTCCTCAACTCACTTACATCAACATTTATAGTTCAACCAAATGAACCACACTTTACAGTTAACATATCAATAACATTCTGCAGCATTTAAGTAGAGAATATCACGTCCTAGTCATATAGTCATCATTCTTGTGAAATGCTGTCAGATATAAACTTTAGACAGTTTCATGAACTGACAAAAAAGGGTGACTCACCTTGTCAATGAAGCTGGCAAAGCGGTTGTTGAGAGTCTTGATCTGCTCTTTCTCCTGGGTACGGACATGCTGGATGTTGGGGTCGATTTCGAGGTTCAGGGGAGCCAGCAGGCTCTGGTTGACTGTGACATTAGTGATAGGAGGCATTGCCAATCCTCCACCCACAGCAATACCACCACCATAGCTACTACCACCAAAACCTAAACTACCGCCATAAGCGCTGCCGAGACCACCACCCATGCTTGTCCTAATCACTGAGCTACTTCCACTGCTTATGAGTGGCCTGGCGGATACAATGGCAGATCTTGAGGAATATACTCTTCCTCCTCCTCCTCCTCCAGCTCTGAAAGCACCACCAGAGCTGTAACTACCAGCGCTGAAACTAGCACCACCAACACCACCAACACCACCACTGCTGAAACTGCCACCGCCTCCACTCATGCTGCTCCTGACAGTTTTCACGGACATACTGGTTCTGGTCGACATGACTGGAAGGGAAGGATTCACAGACAAAAGAAGAAGCAGAGAGAAGTTTGGCAGAGCACACTAAGAGGAGAGTCAAATCCCTCTAAGTATCTTCATCCTGTCCGTGATGGATTTTTATTTGCCTCCAACTGTGGAGGAGGTCCCAGTGAGCTCCACCTCCCCTGCACCTCCCCTTCACTGCTCCTCCAATTACCTGGATACTGTAAGGTGCACATGTAGGCAGGCAGATTGGCTTGGAGCAACTTAGCCTGTCAGACAGGTAAGAGTGCCTCCCCTGTAAAGTGATCAGTTTGATACACCCAGGTGCTCACAGAGGAATGGCATTAGAGCCCGGGGGGGGGGGGGGACATGTTGGCAAAGATGTTTTCGTTTGACTACTGTGTGTAGGTGGTTGGAAGAGTGAGAGGGTGAGGTGGGCACCTATCAATCCACCATTTTCTGCTTTTCATTATAAGATATAAACATTTAGAGGTTGAGCTAAAGTTTAAATAGATAAAATTGCAAAATATATTTTGACCAGCTATTTTAAAGCCGACGTTTGCATTTGTGCAGAGATTTCTGAAGACATGAAAGCTTGCATTATACTCACCAATAAATTGCTTGTCAAACACTGAAATTCTGTGCCACAAAAACATTGCCACACAGTAGCCATCTAAAGACCGTCCTGCATTGTTCTTCATGTCTGTGATAATGATATAATCACAGAAATGATATTGCAGAACTATCGTACATTAATTGGAGCTCTTTCTGGTTTGAGTGCCGAGTCAAATTTAATAAGCTCGATATTTTGGATTTTTTTTTTTTTTTTTTTTTTAAACATACTGACCACAGTATGAAGAGCAACACCATTTCTTTTTTAAATAAAGAAGTTTGGAATATCTGTAGCAGAAAAGCACATTTGGTAAATGTAATTTGGTGCAATTTATGGAGGCAGTGGGTGAGGCACATGTGGATTACAAAATTTCAAAGAAAGAAAAAAGTGAAAGGTAAACTTTGGAAGAAATAGCTGCAATGTTGATTTCATTGGACAATAAAATCGGCCCTAGATTTAACAGCTGCATAAAGAGAGTAAAATAACACTCAAGAGTAAACTGGTTTGCAGGAGGATTCCATCAGAAAGCAAGGCAGCAAGGTCGATACATGAAGTGTAAAGCTCAGTGAAAATGTCTAAAACAGAAGACTCATTTCAAGAAAAACGCAAATTTTTCTTCATTCTTTAAACTGACATTTATTTCAAATGAAAACCATCAATCTAAAAGAAAAAGCTTTGTAAACTGGCAAGGTGAGTAGGAGAGAGAAAAGGTTATCTGAGGTCAAGGATTACACCACAAAAAAAAATCAGTCTTGTATTCCAGAGTTATGTTTGATTTCACCATCCTGATTTTGATGCGTTCAGGTCTGCAGCTGGAAATTGCTTGAAGACACTATACATACTGTCTTCAGTACTCGCCAAGGTTCAGCAGGTCTCACTACTTTTTAAATGAAATTGTATTTTATGAATATTTACTGCACCTGAAATGTTTGAACTCTTGACTGCTTTAATGTCAGCTTGCAGACATTAATGAACATCAAGCATTAAAAGCCAAAACCAGATTTCTTGTTCTGTGAGAGTTGGAAGTTTTAATACCTGTTGAAACACAACTCTGGTGTAGGTGTTGGCTTTTCTGTGTACTGTAGTAGCATCTAAATGAGCTGTGAAGCACAGCCGAGCCACACCCCAAAAGAAAATGCCAGTATATTATTCTCATTTCCAGCTTTCTCTTATCTAAGATCGACATACAGTACATATGCAACAAAATGCATGTTCATGCATCTTTGCATAAGTCAGCTATTGAATTTGAGTTAGCCTTTGATAAGAAAAGCTTTGTTGATGGTTTTCGTCTACAGAAATGTTCGAGGGATTTTAATTGATATTTCTTCACAGATACAGGCATTCCAATTGTGGTTCATGTGTAATTCAAATTCCTAGAAATTCCTAGAAACAAAACATATAACAGGCTTATATAATATAATGATTTGTTATAGAATAAACTACCTAACAAGTATATATAAGTTTTAACACGTTAAGCAAATTTACAAAGTAACATTTTCAGTGGAAGTTTTTTTTTTTTACAGACATACTCAGTGGGTCTCATGTCTGGTGAGTATGCAGGCCATGCAAGAAATGGAATGTTTTCAGCTTGCAGGAATTTGGTACAGATCTGTACAACATCAGGTCGTGCATTATCATGCTACACCAAGAAGTGGTGGCAGATGAATGGCACGACAAATAGGCCTTGGCATGATATCTCTGTTCCTTCAAGGTACCATCAATAAAATGCACCCCTATTTGTTGGCTTATTTCTTGTATTGGCCCAGCAGCCAATACAAGATCAAGATCAAGATTAAGAGAGTCAAGAGTCTTTATTGTCATTATGTAAGCATAACGAAATTTTGTACAGATTCTCAGTTTAAAAGCACACGTATAAATAGCAGCAGAAAATAAAAAATGCACACTTAAGAAAAATATAAAAATATAAAATACAAAGTAAAGTAAAGTAAATAAAGTGCACTTAGTGGCAGTCTATAGTATGCTGTGAGAGGGGGGGGTTATAGCTCTGGGGAAGAAGCTGTCCCTGAGTCTGTTGGTGCTAGTTTTAATGTTCCTGTACCGCTTTCCTGATGGAAGCGGTACAAACAGCGGTACAAACGGGTGGGTGGGATCTGTGGCAATGTGTCTGGCCTTTTTCTGGACTCGGGCAGTGTAGGGGGTTCACAATGTCTGCAGTTGTAAGTCCAAGTCCAAGATACTGCCTAATTCTCCGAAACGACGTTGGAAGCAGCACCTAGCATGCCAAGCGCACGCCCCCTCAAAACTGGCAATATTTGTGGCCCTGTGATAAAAGTGCATGTTTTAGAGTGACCAGCCCATGACAAATCCATGCATTCATCATGTTGTTTAATCAACACCTTGATATGCCACACCTGACAGGTAGATGGATTATCTTGGCAAACGTTAAACGCTTCAAGGAGGGTTAGGATTATTAACGACTCTGTGCTTAAAAACTGAGAGAAATAAGTTTTTATGTGCATAAAAAAACCTTTAATGTACTAGTAATTCAACATTTAAAAAATGGCAGCAGAAACTATTGTGTTTATATTTTCAGTGAGTGTATAAAACATTCTCCCTTCTGCAACAACAGTAACCGATGTGTGAAATGGCAGGGCCTCACCCTATCACATTTTTAACCTTTTCAGAGGTGACAGTCATCACAATAAATGTCATGACTTTCAAAAGACGGCTTTTCACCATTCCTGGGAGGTAGTGGCACCGACAGATCTGGTACAGGATTGTATTGGAATTCACATAGTATGATGGGTGATGTTTCAGGCTTTCTAGTCGGTACATGTAGTGGAATGTTCACAAGCTAATTTTCTCTGTGAGAACCAACCTTGATATGGGAGTTTACTCTACAGAAACTTGGCAAGAGGAACGAGCGAGAAAAGGCGTCATTAAATATGGAGGAGGAGGAGCCGATTATGATTCCTGCTATGCTCTAATGCCAATTAGGAGAGCGTTTGGATTATATAATGTTGTAACTTGATATCTCACTCGATCTGGGATCACACCAAACAACAGCTTCCAGTACTGTGCTGTAGTTAAAATGTCAAATTATTTTTCTTTTATCTAGGGCAAGGACAGCTGTTTAGTCATAGTTGTGTGCCACACCTTAGCAGCCAAATCAGACATGTCAAACCCATTGAAATGCGTTATAGAACATAACGGGATCTCTTAATCGCACATTTTTAGGGTGTTAGCCTAATAATCCATTGGAAAATTTAGGTTTTATAAATTATAAAATTTATAGTCTCATTTCACAGTATATAGTTGACTTTTTCTTCAAACAACTATTGCCAAAGCAGAGGGTCAACAGCAATAAATCTCCACCTGTGTGGAGAAGTGTGATTACTTTACTACTGAGAAGGTCTAAATCCTGAGGAAACAGGACACATGTTGCTAAGAGGGGGCGCTGACCATATTAACAAGAATGTTGCAGATATTTTCTTGAAAATGTTATTTTTGATGGCAAAATCATCTGAATAGCTGAATTTTGTGGTGTTTAAAGATTTCTTTGTGTAGATTAAACAAAAGCTCTAAGCATTATGTTGACTGAAGGGTGAAGACACCCAAATGACACCAACTTGTGAAATATTAGTCAAAATAAACCAGTGGCGTGCCGTCAGGGCCAGCAAGACCTTCTCTGCTGGCCTGAACACTATCAGAAGCACTGACCCACATTTACAACCTAAATTCTAATATTTGTTCCATGAAATTGTATTAATTTATTAACAGTTTATTCTCTTCATTTCACAGCATTTCTCTCTGCTGCACCGCTTCCAGTATGTGTTCGACGTTCGATTTTTGTCCAATCAGATTTCAGCCTCTATGTGTTGCCATGTCAGTCTAATCTGCCCAGGGCCTTCGGGATCAGTGCTGGCCCACGCAATTTAGACTATATTAGCCATTGACTCTTTCTTTGACCAATCTGGCCCTGTGAAGCATCAGTATTCTTCCGTCCTCTGATTGGTCGGTCAGAGCAAAAGTCACAGCCATGTGAGACTAGCAGTTCCGAACTGCTCCAGATGATGTACATGGCACTGTTGTGGTTGTAGTGCAGAGGTTTGGAGTTGTCTTAACTGTGTTTCTTGTTGTATTAATAACACGAGAAATTCCTCTCTCTCTAATGCCACGCCTTGTCATATTGCGTTTTTGGATAGTTTTGATGTTTTTTTTTTTGTAATTGCGACGTGATAGTGGTTGTATTAAGAGGTGGACTAAGTCATGTTCCCACTGAAGGCCCAGGTACCAAATCCAAACAGACAGACAGACAGACAGACAGACAGACAGACAGACAGACAGATAGATAGATAGATAGATAGATAGATAGATAGATACTTTATTGATCCCGAGGGAAATTCAAGTTAATCACAGAGCAGTTAATCAAGCAGCCCTTTAACTTGTACAAGTCCAGTATTGTAGATAACAACACACATGAAATGCTGCAGCATGAGCCATGTCAGACTGACTACTTGTGTAAAAACTTGCCAAAAATGCCTCTCTGGAAAAACTTTTGATGCTGGGTCAGATATGTCAAGTTCTCTTACAAATAAAAAACATAAACAATTTCTTAAAAAAATATTGAAGCTGCCTCCACACGAAAAAAATTTGCTCTTTGCTCATCCTAAAGTAGGGTGTGGAACAAAGTGAGGACACCACAGCTATGCGTCATCATTGTTTCATTGTTTCTCTCATTCTTCTTCTATAAACACAATTTTGATGTTATAAAATAATGGGGTTTCCTTTGGCTAAGCTATTGTTTCCTGATTACTAAATGTTAAAATAATAACAATAATAATTGTGACATGATACAATCATAGCCATGGTCACGGTGTCTGTCTGGCACAGCTAACATAGCTTTAGCATCAGATTTAGCCAACATTAAGTTATACATGAGAGTGCGGGAGAGGAAGAGGGGTGGGCTTGTGCAACTCAGCAACTATCTGTGTGAACAAAACCCTGAAGATGCATAGAATGTGAATGGGATATTTGGTGTCCTATGCATATACCGCTAGTTAATGCTACCCACCAAATGTCTAGTAAGGGGACTTTGTTTCATAACATTACAAAATACTGCCTTGGCAGGTGGGTATGTGCTGGTGTCAAGTCTTGCTTGTAGGCATTTGTTCGCTTATAAAGTTTTCTTTTTGTCTGTACAACTTTAGGCAGTACACTAAAGGTCAAACCACTAAACATGGTTTGGAGTAGCAGCTAAAGACATGTGGTAACATGTGCAAAATGCATAATGTGTTTCATCTTAGTTTTCTGTGTACCTCTGTTCTACATTGGCTAGACTTTAGTACACGAATACAGTGAAGGGATTCTTACATGTATGTATGTATGTATGTATGTATGTATGTATGTATGTATGTATGTTTTTCAAACATAAATCAGAGGTTTATTGACAAATGCTTTTAGCAGTAAAATACTTGGCATCTTGCTTTCACACAGACTGAGCTGTCTTTCTTTAATTTTTAAAGCTGCTATCTCTCACTGAGCTCTTGACCTTACTACATTAAATTTCTATGATTAAGGTGTGGTGTTGACTATCTGCACACAGTACTCTCTAGTCCACAAACAGAACTACCTTGTTCTACACAAGCACTGCAAGGGAGTGTTAGTGGACCCAGTCCATTAGCCCACAGGGGAATTTTGCTAGGCGGTATTAAGCGAAGATTATGATGGTTGTCACACCCTCACAAGAATTAGGAAGATTCAGTATGAAGTGAATCTCCAGAAATGCAATGGTCCTTCTCTGGAGGCCCATTTTATTCAGCAGGTAGCAATCAATAGCTTAAACGTACAGTCCGAGCAACCCGATTTTGGACCGGCCATGTCTAACACCTGATCTTAACTAAACATGCATTTCATTTAACAACAACCATACTGAAGGCAAACATCAGGCAAGAAGTGAAAATGGATGCAATACAGATCTGTTGTACAGCATCACCAGAGAAGACGCCCAGCATCTACTTATATTTATGCACTGTACACACACAAGATAGTCACTGACCATTGAAAATGAACATTTTAACCTCATAGTCATTGCACACTGTCCTGCTACTTACACAGTAGTCAATATAGTCATGGGCAGTAATATTTCTGCAACCTATGGATGTGTCACAAGAACTATATGTCAGTATTCTTAAATGTTCCAGTATACGCCTCTCTACAGCTCTGATCTTTTGCAACCACACCCAGTACTACAATAGCCAAAAGGCAAACTGACACAGCAAAGACAAAGCTGAACATGAAGTTGGTAGTGCCTAAGCACTGCACATATTTCTCTGCTGCAAAAACAGGACAGATGTGTGGTTTGTCTGTGTACTATTTTGAGTGTGCATTTTATCTGAATTGTACCCATTTGTGTTCCGAATAGTCACAATGCGTGCGTACATGCATACGTGCATGCGTAGGTGACTGCATGCTTGTGTGTGTGTGTGTGTGTGTGTGTGTGAGAGAGAGAGAGAGAGAGAGAGAGAGAGAGAGTGAACGGTTAACATCTGAGACAAGCAGTGTCTGTTGAGGAGATGTGGTAAGAAGAACAAGGAAAGAGGAACCGCGCCCTGGCAACAATAACTGTGTCTTGAATGTACATGATGCAAAAATGTCGTCTAAAATGGCTTCATTGCTTTCAAGTAACCAGGGGTTTAAGATTCTACAGCACAGCCAGAACAGGATCCAAGACCTCCCAAACTGGGCCTAGCACCTGTTCAATCAAATCTACCACCTCATTTCCACCAAATTTACAAATAAATTTTGTATATTTTATCTCAAGGAAATTCAATAAAAATTTCAAAGACAAATAACTAAGTCCAGTTGCGTTCGATTGAATTCCCTTGAGATAACCATGACCTGGATGAATGAGAATATTCACAGGCTTGTATATTTCACATCATATGTTCTGTCATTTTTTTTTATTGCCCTTTAAAGTTACTCATAATTTTTTGGTTTGCCTAGTTTAGAATGTTTTTCAATCTGATTTAAAAAAAAAAAAAAAGATGAGTTTGTGCATACCACGAGCTATGGGTAGTTTAATGTGAATGAGGAGTTGTTTGCTTTTCTAAATATTCGCACATGATCAACCCCACAGCTTAGCAAGGGGTAGTTTGTATTGTGAAAGGCTAGTATGAGTATGGATAAATTAGGGGATGCATACGCTACGATACTGTGCATCGAACATGGCAAGCCACATGTATAAGGAAATGACAAGAAAGAGAAGCAACAGAGCAATGAGAGCTGCAAACTGCTTCTCCCATTGCTGATTTTGAGTGATTATTGTGAATGCTTTGATTATTGATATATACAGTGGTGTGAAAGAGTGTTTGCCCCCTTTGTGATTTCTTATTTTTGTGTATGTTTGTCACACTTAAATGTTTAACATCATCAAACAAATATAAATATTAGACAAAGACAACACAAGTAAACACAAAATGCAGTTTCTAAATGAAGGTGTTGATTATTATTTATTTATTTACATTATGTGTATACACACACAGACACACACACACACACAGACACACATATATATACTGGCAGCTGTATAATCAAAGTGTTCCCCGATAGGCATGCCGCCTATCAATATTTACTGTGCGTGTTCACACACTGCGGTCACTTCAGATTGTAATGTTTTGGCTTTAATCAGGGCGTTGGACTGGTTTATTGTTTAATTTCAGACAGTCACTGTGGCACTCCCAGAAAGTAATTAATGCGGCATCCTCAAAGGTACAGTATCTATATAGGCACTCCATGCCACTCACTCAATACTAAGTTAGAGAGATATTTGTTTTACTTAAAGAAACTTGCCAGTCAAAGGAAAACGAGAACAAATGTGATTTTATGAGAGCTGTGTGCCACATTACAATGGCTTTACTGCTTGGGGTGAAGATGACTGATGATCAACCTGGAGGCAGAAAAGTATTACTTAAGAGCCTGCAAGACAAAGGGCTTTTAATGTCTTATATGTGTGTGTAGTGATGATGTTGAGCCCTGTCGAAGATGAATTTCTGTTACCTTTTGATGTCAGACAAATAAAGATTCTGTTCTATTTTATTCTATCTCAGATGTTCCGTCTTTCAGACCACAGCTGAACCCATCTCAAGAGAACAGACCTCACACATGAGGTCTGGACCAAAACCTGGTTTTAGTCTTTTGGGTATTTCGGCAGACACAGACTCTGATTTTATACTGATTTTGTTTTTCATTATACCTCAGAAATATTGTGTTGGATGAACTGTCATAACTGGTGTTTTAGAAGTGGGGCAAAAAATATAAATAAAGAAAATCATGTTATTCACAGTCAAAGTAGCTTTACCAATGGGAAAAAATATCCCTGTTAGATCAAATAAGGCACAAAACCTGCTGACAATATGGAAAAATGCTTGTTGTGGGGCTCCATTTCAAAATCATTTCACTACTGTACAGTAATGATTGAGTTTTGTTGTTTTTGTGTTATTCTGTCATTTTCTTTTTCTTCTACCATTTGATAAAATACAGTTTGAGATCAGATTACTGTAATATCATTAAAGATCTTCTAACTACATTCTAACCCTTCATTCACATGTTTGGTGAGGTTTTATTATATCATTTCTTGTAACCCTTTTTTCTTAGGTTACTTGTCTTTGCAGTAACCATTATGTTTGATCTGACCTCATGAAACAACCCTACAACCATGTATATTCTGTGATTTTGTTGTTCTGTTCTGTACATGTGACATTTATCACATTCCTGTCCACCTTGGGAGATGGATCCCTCCTCTGTGGCTCTTCTTGGGTTTCTTCCATTTTTATCTTGTTACAGGGTTTTTCTTCACTCAAATCGAGGGTCTCAGAGGGTGTCGTACACTGTACAGACAGTAAAGCTTCCTGAGGCATTGTGATTTTAGGCGACAAGACTGAATCAGCTACATTTATGTCAGCCCTGTTACAACTGTCAGTTTCAATCCTGCTTCTGAGTGACCAGTTGTCATAAAATACCTGCAAGTTAATAACATCCCATCTGCTTCAGCTGTAATAATTAACAAATATTAGCGTGTTAACACACTAGATGGTGATGATAAGATAAGATTCCTTTATTGTCCAACAGTGGGGAAATTCACATTGTGAATTACCATTACCATTGAACATCCATCCATCCATTTTCTATCCCGCTTATCCGTCAGGGTCGCGGTGGAGCTGGAGCCTATCCCAGCTGACTACGGGCGAGAGGTGGGGTTCACCCTGGACTGGTCGCCAGTCAATCACAGGGCCCATTACTATTGAACATGGTAAACATATATTTCTTTTCAACAACATATTAGCTTTGTCATTGTGTTAGCATGCTAACACTGACATTAACGTCAAAGTACAGCTGTACCTTAGCTCAGCTTCACTGAACTTCCAGCATGACCTTGACCTATTTTTATTTTATTTTATTTTATATGCACATATGTGCATGTGTGTGTTGTGTGTGTGTGTGTGTGTGTGTGTGTGTGGTTTTTTTTTTAAATCCATTTATCAACCATTTTTCTGGAAGATTTTGGATTTGTGGGAGGAACCCGGAGCACCCGGGGAAAACCCTACTGTCAGTCCCTATGTTACACAGAACCCTTTCACTGTAGACATTTTGTCTTGTCACGCTATGACAAGCCAAAATATCTACAGTGGAAAGGGTCCAAAGAATGGCACTGTTTGGTTTTATTTTGGTGTTGGTGGATGATGGTGTTTCTGGCAGTCCTAGTTCTTATTTTTTCCACTTTTGTGGTTTCCTCAAGCCGAGAAGGTGACGTGTTCTTTTCCAGAAGGAAGGCGTCTTTGGTTGGGGAGTCTCCTCGGAGATCTCAGCCTCCTCCTGGTGTTCAAGGTCTGGTGCATCAGAGGTGGACGCCTGTTGATTGTTCGGCGGCTCCTCAGGGACTTCAGCTTCTTTCGGTGTGTCCACTGCAGGTGAATGGCAGGGCTCATCCTCACAATTCTCCTCCTGCCTGGTCATACTTCTTGTAGGCGGGTCTGTTGGAGACTGATGTTCAAGGTCTGATGCATCAGAGGTGGACGCCTGTTGATTGTTCGGCAGCTCCTCAGGAACTTCATCTTCTTTTGGTCTGTCCACAGCAGGTGCAGGGTGGGGTTCATCCTCTCCAGTTCTTTCTTTGTCTCTTTTCCCTGGTTGATAAACATTTCTTTCAGGGTCTTCTGTCTTTTCAACTCTTCCCTTGTCTCGTCCAGCTGCTTCCTAAGTTCTTTCAGCTCTTCAGTTACTTGACGAGGTGCAGAGCACTCCATCGAGGGGTTTTGATGACTGTTGGACGAACTGTCTGTGAAGCTCGGTCCACGTGTCCTGCGGAACTCTCTTGTTTTCCTCACTTGTTGCATTTTCTCTGTCTGTTGTAAACACTTTGTTTCCAGTTAACACTGGACTGAAATTGTGTGAAAATGAAACATAGTATCCTCCCTGTCATGTTTACTGTGGATTGGGTCGACCAGTATATCCATTAACCTAGAACGCATTTTAACCATATTTAAGGAATCACCATCTTGTTTGGACGCTCTGGCTGGATTATTATTTGTTTAAGGTGCTTGTAGAGAAGAGACATCGCCTGCTGAGCAAGCGAGACTGGCTTTTAATTTGAGAGAGAGCAGAGCCTTCTGCTGTCAGTTTATCATCTTGCCTCAACATAAATGTCTACATACTTTCAAAGTAATATAGAGACATTCAAGTCAGGCAGCAGCTTGTCTACATTGTTTTATTGCTCCTTCTCGTTATTCATTTGTGTTCTAAATCACTGATGCATGATTTCTACACAGCTGGAAACTGATTCTCGAAACTAACTTTACTTTCTAACTATCTTTCAAGGTATTGCAACATGGGGCCATGCATTATCACGGTGCAATATGAAGTGATAGAGGATGATAAACAGCAGGACAGTGGACCGTAAGATCTCATCATGGTGCCTGGGCTTTAAAAGTTTGTGAACCGTCTTCGTCTTCTGCATTTAACCCATCCTTAGTTGAACACACACATGCAACACCCAGCAAATTACATGCAGTGAAACACACACAGGACCAGTGGGCAGCATGAAGCGCCCGGGGAGCATATTGGGGGGTTAAGTGCCTTGCTCAAGGGCACATCAGCCAGCTAATGGGGGGGGGGGTGCATTTTTCGCATTAATAACTCCACCACACTCAAGTTTTTTCCTGCCCATCCGGTGGGGGAATTGAACCTCCAATCACTTCTCCAACCTCTAGGCCACGGCTGCCCCCAGTTAAGTCTGTGTGTTGCTTTTAAGTAATACAGCTTGTCACAAACCAACTCAAACTAGTTTCACCCTAACATACATGCTGAATGTTACTATTTTTATGAGTTGTCTTTATCTTTGACTCTGGCAGTCACCTTGTCGTATGCATTCAAATGGTAGTGTTGGATTGATTTATGGTCAGATTTCATTTCTGCTTTTTCCACCCCATCTTTTGAGTAAGGCTTGGTTCCCTTGGGCAACTTGTGGGCCAGCTCTGTCAGAAAAGAATGTTAACCTACCCCCAGGTAAAACCACACCTTTAGATAGCGTATCTGAGATTAGCGCATTGCATTTTTACTCTCTCTCTCTTTCTTCTCCAATCAAAACATGTTCCACCTCTGACACACTTGGAAAGGTCAGCAAGATTTAACAACAGGTAACGAATAATTAACTACATGCCACTGGAGTCACTTTCATTGTGTTAGCAGCCCTTTCCTTTTGGCTGTCAGTTGTGCTCATGCTCAAATATCAAAGATGATGCTAACTGTTAGATTTATGTTGAATTAAACATGTAGACCCAACATTTGGAGAATTGGAGACTGGAGAATTCTACCCTTGCAATGTATGTTTTTGTGAAAATTTGTGGAATTTAAAAGTCAGTTGCTTTAAAGAAAAACAATACCATCCATTTCACATTTTACAGGCTTCTTCCCTTAACTCTAGCTAGTGTAAAGGACAACAGTCCAGGAGGTTGTAGTCCCTAATTGTTATTATACATGTCAAATGACTCTAGATGACACTCCGACTTTGTTATGCAGTGTAAATTTCCAGATTACACTACTGTGCTGGGTTTCACTGGGACGGTTGATACTTGACATTTCTAAAAGACTGTTGATTTCATAAAGGATGCAAAACAGGTCTCTGCCTCATCCTTACAATCCCTTTTATGGGAATTTAACACCAGTAATGCCTTACGGTCAACAAAGCTCGTCAGTCACTCATTTCTTGGGCAGCTGACAAAGTCTGTTGTTAGTCATAAGGCTTTGCTTTTATTTTACAGAGCTGTGACTTAAGTGTGTCACAGACAAGGCCCAAACAAATAAAACATTACACACACAGCAGTAAAGATCATCAGGATCAGTTCTCTATTGTTTTACGACGCCAGACGACGTGGAGGGTAAAAAGAAAATCCACCAATCATTCTCGACTAGTTGGGTCCTGCAGTGTGCAGCCAACTCCCATCACGCAAGACATGCAGAGACTCATATCAGAGACTCAATTTTTGCTGCTGTTTTTATTTTCCTGTGGATAAAACGCAAATCTTTATGACACACAAAAACTAAAGCATACCTTTGTATCACTAGTCTTTCTTCTATCACCAGTGAACACACCTGTAGCTTTATTAAAATGGAGTTACATCATCTGAAAGTCAACAGTTGTGACAGATATTTAATATTTTTTTTTGTCCTTGAATGGAAGCAATGGAGTGAGCCTTCCATTGTGATGGTAAGTTACTTTAAGCATTGAATAAAGTCACTTTGGTCTCCATACAGCCGAGTTTCTGTAAAAATCACACTCATGGAGATTTGGAATCAGTCTTTCTTCTGATTTATACAGCCTCACCCTTTCACACACACCCATACACACACCCACAAACAAGCATCAGCACTACATGCTCAGACCAGTCTGCATTATACCCTCCTGCTTTGGTTTGAAAAGAAACACTGTAAAACACTGTTCAAGTAGGCTAATTCACTGTCATCAGTTGGTCAGCTGAGATTTCCACTGACCCCTTTTTCTGTCAATATTTGATTATTTTTGTTTTCTGTGGTCTTCCTCACAGCACCAAAAGTGTCTGCAAGACAGGCTCTGACAAGAATAAAACCTACCATCAACCCCTTTAAGAACCACTTTCATTTTTCTCACTGAGAGTCAAATCTGACAAATCTGGCATGCTGGTGAGTTATGCTGATGCCTTGCCTGAACCTGCTTTCTGCTGGCAGTGGTGAAAACAAGCCTTGCCTACGGGCACCAATCAGAAAAGAGCATAAGCTGTAATAACTGTGTTGGCTGAGTCTGATTTACTATGACAATGAAAAGCTGAGACTGCCCACATACACACATCTACACAAGCACACTTACATACACACTTTTGGATTCTAGAGGGGGTATCATAACATATGCACGAACAGGGAAGCAAATGTTCCTGGAGAGATTATTATGTAACAAACCTCATGAAGGATTCCAGCTGCTCATGCAAGAAAGTTTTTCTCAAAACTACTTTTGTGTGAAAGTAATTGCAGTGAAGGTCTGCAGTCCAGCGTTGGAAAGTAAGTCCAACTACTCAAGTATTGTACTTAGAGGTAGAGTGTGTAGGATTTAGTGGCATTTCACTGTGAGGTTGCAGATTGCTACCTAATTAACACCAAGCATGGAGGCAAAAACCTTTCTTGCTAGTGTTTGGCCCTCTGTAAAAACATGGTGGTTCAACATTGACTTTATGGAAGAGGACTAGCTCAACCTGTATATAGAAAAAGCATATGCTACATTCAATTTTGTTGAATTTTCTTCCATTTATCTGTTTCCAGGTCGCTGGGGCGAGCAGGCCAGGGGGCATCCTTACCAGATACCTGAACCACCTCAACTGAGCCCTCTCGATGTGGAGGAGCAGCAGCTCTATTCTGAGCCCCTTCTGCATGTTCGAGTTCCTCACTTAATCTCTAAGGCTGAGCCAGCCACCCTGCAGAGGAAAATAATTTCAACTGCTAATAACCCCAAACTTGTTCTTTTGGTCATTACTTGCATCTCAGAATGATAGATGAGAGTTAGGACATAGATTGACCGGTAAATTCAGGGCTTTGGCTTTCGGCTCAGCTCTCTCTCTCTCTCTTCACCAAAAGAGACCAGTACAGCATCTGCGTCGCAGCAGTCAGTCCCCTGCTCCATTTTAGCCTCATTTGTGAACAAGATCCCAAGATACTGAAACTCCTCCTCTTGGGGCAGCAACTCTCCTCTAGAGCGGGTCATTCACCCTTTTCTGGCTGAGAACCAGGGCCTCAGACTTAGAGGTGCTGATCCTCATCCTAGCTGCAAACCGCCCCAGTGCAAGCTGGGAGTCACTGTTCGTTGATGCCAATAGGACTACATCATCTACAAAAGAGATGGAATTCTAGGAACCTGACAGCCACCACCTGACAGGGCACCAGTCCAACCCTGACAACGAGTTTGACTTACTGCCAGCAATGCGAGCCAAGCTCTCACTCTGACAATACAGAGGTTGGATGGTCATCCACCCTATATTCCCAGAGAACCCCCTTCAGGATACTTCAAGGGACATGGTAGTAAACCTTTTCCAAATCCACAAAACACATATAGACTGGTTGGGCAAACTGCCTCAACCCTTCCAGCACCCTTGCAAGGTTGTATAACTGGTCCAGAGAAAACCGCATTGCCCCTCTTGGTGTCTGGGAGGCTGAGGAGGGCGATCACTCTATAGTTGGAGCACAACCTCCACTTGAAAAGGGGAACCACCATCCCTGTCTGCCACTCCAAATGGTTCCTGATGACCATGCAATGTTGCAGAGGCATGTCAGCCATGACAGCCCTACAACATCCAGAGCCTTCAGAAAGTCAGGATGAATCTCATTCCCCAGTCACTGTCGCTGCAGAGTTGTTTAACTTCCGCCACAATGATAGAAGAGACCATGCCAGAGTCCTCTGCCTCTGTTTCTTCCATTGAATACGTGTTGGTGAGATTAAAGAAATACTAGAAATATTCCTTCCACTGTCCAACTATATCCCCAGTTGAGGTCAGCAGCTCCCCACCCCCATTGTAAACACTGTGAATGAAGAGCTGCTTCCCCTTCCTCAGCTGCCAGATGGTTGCCAGAATTTCTTTCTTTCAGAAAACTCCTCCCACATCTGGGTTTTTGCTTCCATGACTGCCTGAGCTGCACATCATTTGGCCTGTCAGTAGCTGTCAGCTGCCTCAGGAGTCTCATAAGCCAACCATGCCCTGTAGGACTCCCTCTTCAGCATAATGGCATCCTTCATCCTTGGTGTCAGCCAGATGTTCACAGCAAACCTTCACTGTTCATTTAGGTCTGTGGAGTCCATGCAGCATGCTCCCACGCCACCTGATCCAATTTTGCTCTTCTCTTCATCTGAGTGCCCAGAACATATGGCCGCAGATCTGATGATACAACTACAAAGTCTATCATCAACCTGCGACCTAGGGTCCTAGGCACATTCTTACGGAACAAAAACACAGTGATTCTTAGCTTCAGTTTATACACTCGTAAAAACATTAATATGAATATTATAGTCATACTGGACCTTTGAATAGAACTTTGAGATTCTTGTATATTACTTGAAAATTTACAGCTGATGCCAAGTTATATCTCTACTCCACTATGTTTCAAGAGGCAACATTACTTTGTAGATCAAAATTTTACATTTAAAACTTTCATTTACATTTAAAAATTATCCTGAAAAAATGATGCATTATTCTAGGTTGGAATAGCCAAGCTTCTGCTGTAATTGATATTGTACTCCGTAAACAACTACAACAGCAACAGTGAACCTGGGGCCGCTGGGTCTCCAGGACAGTTGTCCTTTTCGTCCTTTTGCTTTTTTATCAACTAAAGGCCTGCTTTCACATTTATACATTAATGAGAACATTTTGAAATTATAAAAATATAATTCTTAGTACATAAAGACTTTGTTTGAAGGGTGTGCATAAGACTGACAGGACACAGCCATAATCATGATATGACACCTACCATGGAAATGAAAGAGGCTTTATGAATGTGAATGAAAGACTGTTCTCAGTTATGTTATTTTCCAAGTTGTCATTGTTAAAACAACTTGCCATTAACCAAGACATAACCTGTTATAAGCATGTCATAGCATATCAGACCTGGAGAAATTGTTGAGCCCTGTGTGTTAACATCACATTAAACTGTGACATGTGGTTGTTTTGACATGGCTGTCATAGGATCATTACAATTTTTGTCGTGAATAATTTTCTTGATCTCACCTACAGTGGAACAATTTGGAATTAAAGTGTCATTTGTAAATAAAATGTTATTAAATGTTCAAATACCAGTTTGACAACAGGGAATACAATTGTACTGAAGTGATTTACAGACTTTCCTGGTGGGCACATAACTTTATTGAATTTCCCTCGGGATCAATAAAGTATCTATCTATCTCTATTTGCTTCTGTATTTTGATAATATAAATATATAAATGATAATAGGCCTACCTCTACACTATTTTTACTTTCAAAAAACTTGGAATGAAGGACTTATTATCGTATGGATTGGAGAATATTCCCACTGTGGCATTACTAATTTTATTTTGTAAAGTACCTGAGTACTTCCGCTACCACTGCTGTAGGCAAAACCAGAAGAATGTGGCACAGAAATAGCATCGTTTCATACAGCGAGTGAAAGATGTTGTTGTTGGAGCAGACAGCTGATGCATTAAATAACACCTGTCATCTATTATCATAACAACCCCTTTCTCTTCAATTTCATACACACTTGATATGTAGCGTCTTGGCCACTATCCCAGTTTCTCTGTTAAATGCGTGAGAAATACATGCACTTTAAAATTAGTAGATGAGCAGAAAAGTCTTAACACAACACACAGGTCGAGACTGAAAGGTCATTCAAGACCATACAGGTTATGTTTTAGTATGCAACCTGAGTGAAACCGGAGAGGCTGTTAATCTTGCATGGTTCTTTTTCAGGGTGGATATAGAGCTCACACCCTCAGCCACACTGAGGTTAATCGGGTCTGACATTCACCACCTGCTAGAAGGTGATTCAGTCCTCTTGCTTGCGCATCATGACAGCTCGCATATAAATAATAAATAGTCCCCGGGGCTGACTGATGAAATACATTATAAAGTCACCTATATATTTATGTGCAAAATCTATAATCGCTGACAGTGTGTATTATACTCAGACATTCCATTTACCTTACTCCAACTAATAACATCGACATCTCAACTTTATAACTTCAACTGAACTGTTGCAGCCGAATAGTTATGAAATTAACAGGAGGTGGCTTTTTGTTGTGCCCCATTTGTGTTTATAATGATAACATTATCTAACTGTTGCAAGTTCTGCACATAAGTTCCTGTAAATGTGCACCAGTATGTGTGGGCCTGCTTGTAGTAAAGTTTAGTTCAGGTGTTCATTGACAAAACAATTGATCTTTGAAGAAGTCCTAACCACATTGCGGGCTCAAACAAAGTTACATGGGTTACTGCAAAGCTGCACAGCCATCTTCATATGAAGACACAGGGAAAGGCTTTCTGACAGCCAGTATGCATGCCTGCAAACCCTCACCTTCACATTATGCATTTCTCCTTTGTCTCACACTAATGTTGCTGTCAGTTTTATTTATACTTTTATCTGAATTTGAATTTTTGGCAATAGGTTTTTGTATTTGGGTGCCCTCTTCTCTACACTGTCCTCTAGTGCTAAAGCGATTACGTGTTGTGCCTGTTGGCAGGCCCTTTAAAACACACTCTCCACCCCTTTTCATACCTCACCCATTCTGTGTGCCTGTAAATGATCATGAATCATTTTGACTTTTATGACATCTTTGGGTGGAACTGCTGCATCTGCTGCACACTTCATTAGCCGTGGCACATGCACTGGAAAGTTTATCCCTGAAAGATGCAAGATGAAGATTTCAAAATTACAAATTATGTTTTTAATGCCCTAGTAATGCAGTATATAGTTGTAAGATCTACAGGGCTGTAGCACATACAAGATGAAAAAAGTTCATGATGTCCAGAGTGTTGGTAACACAAACTTTCTTGTGAAAAAGAGTGAAACAGACGTTGGCTCAAGTTGCTACATGCTGAAATGTGGGATCTTACTGCTCCACCCTCCTGCCTATTCTTCATGAAAGGGAGATGATTTTTGCTGATGCCATTATTCAATTAAATTTGTACCCTACTGGACTACTGTTGCGAAACAAAGATTCCTCTTCTCAATTTGTTGACTGTTTCAGTTGTGGATAAGGACTTACTTTCAGAGAAGCTGTAGTAGGACACTGCAAGACCCCTCATCTACCACTGTCGTGAGCCAGTATGCCAAGTAAGCAAGCAAGCACACACTGTCATGCATACACAAATGCCTCTACTCATAATGTGACATTGCTCTGGAGTCTGAGCAAACAGGATAAAAGCCTGTTACAAAAACTTTACTTTTCAGCCTAGAAAACCAGACAGGCTTTCAGCCTTGCACTGCATTATAACAGGTCAGTTTTTGTTACTCCTGTCCTGTTCAGTCATGCACACACACAGTCACACACACACAGGGTGTGCCTGGCATTAACCCTGCACTGCCTGCAGGGTAACATGGTCAGTTAGGTGTAAGATATTGCCACCTGGTGGTCAACCACTGGAGCAAGATGAAAACATTACTTTAATAATTTTTCCATGTTCTCCTCCTTCACGTTTTTCTGTTTGCACTCGTTTTAAGTGTTTCTTAAATCTGAATCCTGTTCATGTATATCCAGTCAAGCTGCCCATCATAGCCAACCACCTTATAGCAACCTATATTTATTCATAAATACCCAAGACAAATCATTACTTTGTAAGCTATAAAGTGTTTTAGGAAGAATTAAGTCCATTAAATCAGTATACATCTAAAATTCTCAGGCAGTGAAGAAAATGTAAGACACAAAGCAAAACAGCAACTCTAACATTGGTTTAAAATTTCTTATAGTTGGATGGCATGATAAAAACAGTTCTGGTCTAAATGTGAAGGATGACAAGGACAAGGAAAAATTCTTGATATTCAATTTGTACTAGTCAGTGTTGGTCAAACAGCTTTAAAATACTCATAATTAAAGTGTCAGGCATACAAACAATTACTCAAAACCAGTAAAAAGTAACAAACTAATATCTTAATAAGATTATTATGGACAAAATAGGGCGGCACGGTGGTGCAGTGGTTAGCACTGTTGCCTCATAGCAAGAGGGTTCCAGGTTCGAATCCCGGTCTGGGCCCTTCTATGTGGAGTTTGCATGTTCTCCCTGTGCCTGCGTGGGTTTTCTCCGGGTACTCCGGCTTCCTCCCACAATACCAAAAACATGCACATTAGGTTAATTGGCTACTCTAAATTGCCCCTAGGTGTGAGTGTGAGAGTGTGTGGTTGTTTGTCTTTGTGTGTTGGCCCTGTGATTGACTGGCGACCAGTCCAGGGTGAACCCCGCCTCTTGCCCGTAGTCAGCTGGGATAGGCTCCAGCTCCCCCGCGACCCTGACGGATAAGCGGTATAGAAAATGGATGGATGGATGGACAAAATAGCTTGACACTGCTCCAACATAAAAACTCTTATGTATCTTCTCAGACAAAAAGCAAGTTTATATTGCCCTGGTTCAAAATATTTCATGTTATTCAGATGTCAGTTTTTTTTTTATGTCTGCGTCTTCTAGTCCCTAGTCCTCATTAGATACACTACACAAGAGTAGCAGTTGACAGTTACTTTGGTGTTATGCTGCCCCCTATGTTTTTGGAGCTACTTTCAAATTCTGGACGTATTTTACAACTCGCCCCTTCAAGGAAATCTATATTAAGATGCAAATAAGTTCAAAAAGACAAAAGACTATAGAATTAATGCAGATGACCTTAAGACTTTACAAAAATAAATCCATGAGGCTGAGTTTCTATGGCAACATAAATGTTTATATGCAGTAGATATCACAGTTTAATAGGTGTGAGTCACATAATGAAAGTATTTTAATTCTTAATGAGGGTTTGGAACTGAACCATGAATACATGTTAACCTTCTGTACACTGCTGCCTTTTTAGATGGTCTACTCTTATTATTCAGTCTTGGCTGCTTTAGTGTACAATATATTAAAAACTTAAACACTAGCATAATTAGAAATAAAAGACAGTTTTACCTGAGACATACTGCCAAGAGCTCTCTGGTGATGATCACTGAAGTTCTTTTTGTCCTTACTGATGTCCCCTTTCACAGTTGTCAGGATACTAACACTGATGTTGACTCATATAAGAGCATGAATAAAATTTGTCTTCAGAATAAGATAATGCTTATGACAAAGTGTTTAAATAACTCCTCTTGGCTTTGAAAAACGTTCTGTTTTTCATTTTGTAACTCTGCACAATATACAACAGTAATAGGTCATAAATATCCATGCAGCATATGATTGGTGCCACAGAACTGATACCTACAGAAATGTATTGGTTATCATTGTTTAAGTTATTTTTAAGTATTTATTTTAATTCATTTTGCCACATTTGGGTACATCACCACAAGATGTGACAGAGGGGTTCACCTTAATCTTGTGCTTAATGCTCTGTTTTAAGCTGCTGTGGTCTATGGTATATACTGTCAAACATTTAAAGACAAAATAGAGTAACATGTTTTTTTTTTCAGGTTCATGCATACACATGATCATTTTCCTTATACTGCATATTGCATATACAATATGATGTCATTTCCTTTTTCTTGTCCTTATTTAAAGTCCAGTGTGTGGGATTTAGCGACATCTACTGATGGCAGCACATAGTGCAAAGAAAAAAAAACATCTGAAACAATATAAAAACCTAAAAGGCCCTCTCTAGGTCCAGTGTTTGGTTTGTTCCTGTTGCTACTGTAGACGGATGGCAATGAAATATGGTGAACTTTGTAGGTATAAAAGGCTCATTCTAAAGTAACAAAAAGATGATTCTTATCATGAGGTGATTAAATACCAATGAAAACAGGATTATGAATATCATATGCCATTTCTACAAAAAGATTCCACTAAACCCTTTACACTGGGCTTATAAAAGAAGGACATTGAGCATTTTACTCATAGTGTTTAAAGCAAGCAAGGTTTCTCTCTCTTTTAATCATCATTAAAAGTTGTTTTTTTTTCAGTAAACACATTTTTATTTGTTTTGGTAGCAAAAACAGCACCTCAGGACAACAGTATGAACTGGGCAGTCTCCTAAGGGGTCGAACAGTTTCAGTTACAGGACACGCACAGGGAAGACATGCACTACCTACTGCAGCAGGCATTTTTAAGACACTGGCTGACCAACGATGTTGTTTCAGTACATTCACATCCTTCTACAACACTACAGTCCACGTTGCAACACCATTTTGAAGGAAACAGCCTTTTGTGTATGAAGTAGATTTCAAGGGAGTGTCATGTATATATTTTTTTTTTTCAAAGTTGCAATTTGCCCATTTATCTCACTTTGTGAGACAGTTATTTTTTTAGTACAGACAGTTAGATAAACAAAATAAATTCTTTGGTCCCTTTTAGATCTTTGGTAGTGTTAGTATCTTTTATTGCTTCATGAAAAACATAATTAGGCTCTATTGAAGAGTGGCTGGCAAGCATTTGACATCAGACTTGTTTATTATGATAGTTAAGGGGTGAACTTTAAGTACAAAACTACAAGAGAGGTGGAGGAGAGCAGACAGGTAGGTAAATCTGAACTAGACAGCTCAATCCTCAATTACTTCAGAGGACTCAGACACCACTCTGCCGTCCTTGGTCTCAATCATCTTGATAACGACGTTTTTCTTGCTCTGGGTGGTGCTGTATCCACCGCCGCTGCCGCCGCTGAAGCCGCTGAAGCCACCCAAGCTGCTGCCATATCCGCTGCTGAAACCACTGGAGTAGTTGCTTGAGTAGCTGGACTTCATGCTATCCATGGGAAAACCACCATAGCTTGCTGTTGAGAGAGGAGAAGTGAGAGACAGTTAAACTTGGGCGGAAAAGGAATGGAATATGTTGCGACCGTATGGTTTGACCTCAGTCAGCACAAAGACAATGAAGGTGAGAAAGACTAAGATGACTTACTGCTCTGTTGGGAGATGTTGATGGCCTTGATGCCATTTGCCAGCCTGTCCTCCTCTCCTTCCAGTAGCTTCCTGTAGGTAGCAATCTCAATGTCCAGAGCCAGCTTGACGTTCATCAGGTCCTGATATTCTCTGATCTGGCGGGCCATGTCCTGTTTGGCTCTCTGCAGAGCCTCTTCCAAGTCTCTAATGCGGGCCTTGGCGTCTTTCACAGCCAGCTCACCACGCTCCTCAGCCTCTGCGATCTGGGCCTCCAGATTGGCACGCTGAGAGATGATTTAAAAAAAATATATAAGACTTTATAAACTAAAATTGTTAAATGACCTCAAAAATTATATATGATGTTTCAAAATGGCAGCCCATGATGCCCAAACATTTTTTCCTACCTGTCCCTTGACAGCATCAATCTCTGATGTCAGTCTCTGGATCATGCGGTTCAAGTCTGCAATCTCTGTCTTGGTTGACCTCAGGTCATCTCCATATCTGTTGGCGGATGTCTGCATCTCCTCATACTAAATAAAGATGAACAAAACAACATGACAAACTGGAAACCCTATTGATGAGAATACTGCGTGCACTGCCTAGTGAACTGGTGATTATTTTTGTTGTGGTGAGAAATGTTTTCCCCTTTGTTTAAATATTAATATAGCTTATACTGAGTACAAATAGGGTTTGTAACCCACACTGAATTTATCTTTATAAATGCAAGAAGATTATTTAGGGATATTAAAAAATGAAAGAACCCTGACCATAAGAAAAATTCAAAAGGAGCTCTGTGTCACCTTAGTCCTGTACCATGACTCTGCCTCAGCGCGGCTGCGATTGGCGATGTCCTCATACTGAGCCCTCACTTCAGCCACAATGGCATCCATGTCCAGATTGCGGCTGTTGTCCATCTCCACAATGACTGAAGTGTCCTTGATCTGGCTCTGCAGCTCACGAAGTTCCTGAACAAGTACAAGAAAACAACAAACAAATTATAAGATAGATTACAGAGAATATTTAACCCAATGTACTTCTATTGGGTTGAAGTAGTCGAGAAAGAGATGATGAGAACCAAAAATATCATACGAATGACGTGACTGGTTCAAGGTCTGCAGCAAAGCCAGTTGGAAAGGAATAGGAAACAAAGAACCTCCAAACAATCTTACCTCCTCGTAGATCGACCTGAGGAAGTTGATCTCATCTGTCAGACTCTCCAGCTTGGCCTCCAGCTCAACCTTATTCATGTAGGCCTCATCGACATCCTGAAATCAATAAAAATGTTAGTCGGCTGGAGTGAGACATCACAAAGAACTGATTTTGTCTACAGGAAAAAAAGTGAATGGTATCAAATTTGCAAGTCAAAGACAGGTTAAGCAAATGGCAGTGCTGACCTTCTTGATGAGGACAAAGTCGTTCTCACACTCTGTGCGCTTGTTGATCTCATCTTCGTACCTGAGAGAAAAACAAATACAGTTTACAGTGAGATACATTCATGAAGAGTCTCTTATGCACTTGTTAAGTTTGGAGAGTTTATATCCTAATGTAACACTAGGAGGCGCAAGTAGTTCATAATTAACTCTTAAACTCCTTTGGAATATTTGCCTCACACAGTTCCTGTTGACTCAGGAACGGATTTGAGAGGTGTTACTGATATTTCTCCCTCGGGACTCCGAACAAAGCTGATATGCTCCATTTGTCTGTGGATGACTGACAAATATGTGTGCCACCATCGGTTGTGTTAAAGACATGTGTGTGTCAGCACTTACACATCAAGTGTAAAGCTTTGTTGACAGACAGTGCTGTAAAATGATTTTTACCTCCAGTCACATGTAATGTAATGGGAACATGCTTTCTCAGTGTTGTAAGTCCCTAGAGTTTGTATGATGCAAGACGATGGACAGATGTAGGGAGTAACCCACCAAAAGATTAACTCAGCGTACTGCAAGGATTGTCTTTCGTCACACATCATGAACTGTACACTTGATCTTGATGTAAAAAAAAAAAAAAAAATCCAGCCATTTCTTGTTTCATTTATGAAAAAAGCATTTTGAAAACCAATGAATCCTAGGTAAGCTGTATGGTTCTGTATGGATCCTGCAGAGAAGGGTTCACCCCATACACACACACACACATACTTGCCCCCTCAACACTCACTTGTTCTTAAAGTCTTCTACCAGGCCCTGCATGTTGTGCAGGTCAGCCTCCAGCTTCATCTTGTCGTTGCCCAGGCTGTCCAGCTGTCTGCGCAGGTTGGCGATGTAGGCCTCGAACATGGCGTCTATGTTGGAGCGGGTGGTGGTCTGTCCCTGCAGCAGGTTCCACTTGGTCTCCAGCATTTTGTTCTGCTGCTCCAGGAAACGAACCTGATGTGTAGGGAAAGAAGCAGAAAGAGGGGCAAAAAGGGAGGTTATTGGGAGGTTTATTCATGAGCAACTGTCAAAAAAGTCTTTACAACGAATCAAAGACTTACTTGCTTGTTTACTATAATAAGTATGTGAAGATGTATTCTTTGTCATCATTTAAGTATTATGAAATTTCCTTTAAAAGTATGATGTAACTGCAGTCTGATTTGCTAATTATTAATCCTCGGCCAGCTTCCTTTTCACCATCTACAGTCTTTGTTGTTCTATCTTTGGGGCTTTGTAAGCCGCTGTGTTTCCATACTGGCTGTGCTTTTCCAAAGGAAGGCCTGACCTACGTGCATCCTGACAGGAGGTATGGGGGAGGGAGAACAAGAAGAGGTTGGAAAAAGCCGGTGATGGAGCTATAGTGCTAGTTAACCCCTGTCCCGCAGGTCTTCCTGTTTTTGTGTAGTGAGGTTCACAGTCAAAGAGGACAAATGCACAGAGAAAGAGGTGAAGTGAAACTGGTAGCTGCATATTTGTTAACAGCATATATGTGAACCAGTGGATCTTGCTCCCTGAGGCATTGCACTCTACAGGTGTAACCAAGTGCTTCCTCTGGTATTCATTTGAGCGGAACAAAATACAGATAATGTCTCCAAATGACCCACTATCGCAAGATAACAGAAAATAACGTGGAGGGTCATCTGGTTTGTGTTGAAAAATGCAAAATGCATTTTATCTTCTTCAAGAAGGAGGAGAGTTCATACGTAGCCTGCCAGCTGGCATTAACAAGAACATGAAACCAACTGGCCTTTTTAAATATTAACCCAGTGCTGAGGCTGCCGAGGACAGATACACACCCGGGTATTACAAAATGTTGGAGTTAAAAGCAGATGCTAGTGATTTCAAGTCAAAGTGGACACTCCTTTTAAAATGTGCAACTATGAAAGAGGGTATTGTCATTAAGGTAAGAGTAGACTGACTCTGTGTGTGTGTGGGGTGTGAGGTGGGGGTGGGGGCCACCAGGGCAGCAGAAAGAGCCACACCCCAGCTGAGGGAGGGCCTATCCCCAAGGTAACCCTTATCACAAGCCCTGAGCTCTGCTCTGACACACCCTTTTCATTTCTCTCTCGCTCTCTCTCTCTTTTGTCTTTCTGCAAGTCTGTTTTTCATCACTATAAAAGGGCAGCCTGAGCCAAAAGACTGAAGTTTGAGCTGCACTACATTCATTTTTCCTCTGCCCTGACTGCATTTGTGGGAGGTGACGAAAGCACATAGGGGAATAAATCAACTTTCTCCACCCAGGAAAAGAGCAGATATCAGCGTTACATGACATGTGGCAAACATATGGAGCTCTTTATCAAATATTGCATAACACTGTCACAGCACTGGAACTGAACTTTCCACCCAGTCTAAAGCAGTTTCTGTGTATTTAAAGAAAAGATTATTGCAAAGACCTGCTTGGGGAAAACTGAATGTTTGTCACACACGTGTCTGCTTTATTGCAAGCTCTCACCTTGTCAATGAAGGAAGCAAAGCGGTTGTTGAGGGTCTTGATCTGCTCCTTCTCCTGGGTGCGGACAGCTTGGATGGTGGGGTCAATCTCGAGGTTCAGGGGGGCCAGCAGGCTCCTGTTGACAGTAACAGCGGTGATGGGGGCCTGGGAAACCATGCCAACACCATAGCCTCCACCCATGCCTCCACCTATGCCCATGCCTGTGCCACCCATGCTTGAGCTCAGGCTATAGGCGCTGCTGCTGGTGATGCCAGCTCCTCCAAAGCCCCTGTTCCCTCCTGCAAAGGAACTTCTGACATTGTAGTTCCTGCGGCTGACACTTGGTCCAGCGTAGGAGTTGCTGCTGAAGTTCCGTGGGACGGAAGAAGTCTTCACGCTGTAACTGGTGCTCTTATAACTTGACATTCTAAAACCTGGAGTAGTTTCTTCTCTTTTGGATGAATTGAGTCTGGGAGGTCAGACCGAATGGCTCGGTTGGCTTGGCAGGCAGGCAGGCAGGCCAGCAGAGGGGAGAGACCAGAGTGGATAGAAATGAGAAGAAACTACTGAGGAGTTTTAAAGCCTGTTGCTGTGGGAGGGGACTGTGGTGAGCGGCCATTGGCTGCAGGTCTGGCTCAGAGAGGGAGGCAGGGCTGTAACTTTACACTTCTATGACACATAGTTCAGTCACTCAAAACCATTACCTGGTCTTTCTCCAAGCTTCTCCGCGTTGTTAGAGAAAACCTATTCTTCAGAGAGGATTGTGGAGAGGTTGTATTTCTTTGTTTTGATTAATCTACTCTATTTGTTTTGTTCTAGTATTCAAACACACCACAGCTGATTCAACATGTAGGATCAGGAAGTCTGGTCCCCCCACCAAAAACATAAATAAATAATAATAATCATTTGTTTGCAGCAGCTGTGTTTAAGAAAAAAAGTGCAGTGTTTGTGTGCTGGGGGCAGGCTGGTTGGTGGGTGTAGTGTTTGGACAGAAATGTTGAAATTATTTTTCAATGTCAAGATCCACGTGGACTTAATTCAGTTTGTCATACACTTCAGCACCAGTTTTCCTTGGCCTGTTTGCGTACAGAAACACACAAGAAGTTACTAGATAGCACATAATGTAACATAAAAACAAAAATGTCATGTACAAAATTACTAAAAATTGGTAAATGTCCATCTTGGGTATAAAACATGGTAATCAGCAAACTGTAGAGGTGTTGGTTGGCTAATTCTCTTTTTCTTTCTTTTTTCTTTTATTTTCTTTTTTTTCCTTTAAGCCATTGCTTCAACCCAGATCAGGTCATCAGATATGTGTGGCATGCACCATCAAACTCAGTCGTAAACTTTACTCAAGACAAGTTCTTCTAGTTCTCTTAAAAACACTGAATATGTTAGCCACAAGTTAACATGTTCGAATATTCAAGCATTTTGAAACCGTAGTAGACTTGTTAGCAGTTTTGGATCCTTAGGGCTCTAAATTCCTTGGCTGCTGCAGGCACCTCTACGCAATTTTTGTTCTTGTTTCGAATATAACAGGTACCACATGTACTGTTCTCTGTGCTTGTATCTGCAAACCAGGTGAACTGCACTAACCACCTGGCTTCCATTACTGTCAGACAAGAGTTAGGTTAACGCCATAAAGCCTGAGGTTTTAAAAAACAATAAGCCCAAGTGTCAAAGTTTATTTGTGGCTATACGACTGCATGCTGCTGTGTGTCAGTCTGTCTACAGGACAAGAGTTGTGATGCATCATTCATTTCTATAAACACCTCTCCATCATTCATAACCGAAGCCTGAGGGAACTAGTCACTTTGTAAACATTAGTAGTGCCACACTGATAACAGAGCCGCTATTGCTCTTATTACTCCTGCCTAAGGTAACCATGTTTCTCACCGCGCTGCTGGATGAAACCATACAATGGCGGTGCAACCTTTCACCATCCTTCCACCAATCCTGGCCCTGCATTCCTCTCCTCCCTCACTCATTTTCTCCTCCAGTCCCTCACCGCGATGAGTCACGGGTCTTGGCATTAGTAGTCCAATCCCTTCCACCATGCCCTGTCTCCACCATCCTCTCTAGCCTTCTCCTTTCCCGCCAGTGGCTTTTGGCCTCATTAACATCATGGAAACATACAGAAATAAAACAGACTCACATCTTCTTCGAGCCAAAATGGATGCCAGCTCAAGAGCGGGACGTTTGACACTGTAGTGCGCAGAGTTGCAAGGCAAAGAGAGACTGACCCAATCATCCTAAAAAAAGAACATGTGGCAATGTCGATGGGATGTTGTGAATCTGATTTTGAGCTTTCACCACAGAAGAAAACTCCAGTACAGACACAGTAAAAGGGGATTTCCCGTTTTTCTGCAGTCACATGCGGTGAAATCACAGTGATCATATATTATCACCAGGTTTTGAATCATGTGGGATGTTGATTCAAAACCCCACAGAAACAAGAACGGGTCGCTCTCAGTGCACTTGGAAGTTAACTGAATTTCAGTAATTTCACCATGAATTAGGAAACATGTTTTGTTTGAGCGTATGACTTTCATTACTCGGGCTAAATGAGTCATCTGATCAAGCATGAACCACTTTTCATCAGGGCCCATATCAAACTGTGAAAAGTAAAGATTTGTCTATTTGGCATCATTATTGTCTTCAAAGGATCATATTCTTTTGTATCATTTTATTATTATTAAAATACCATACATTATATTTCCTCATGTTGTGAGTTTTCTATAAGGCGACTCCTACCAACAGAAAAATGTCCTTCCTACTGGGTTTCTTTTGGTTTCCATTTCATGCAGTTTATGATTATTTAATTTCTTTTTTTTTTCTTTTTTTTTTTTTTACAGCTATGGGCTTTTTAGAACATCATTAAGTGCATTTTTAAAAGGTTCTGACACCCTTAAAATATCAAAGTATATCAAAGGTTTCCTGTTAAACTGTTCGGCTGACATTTGTGTGAAGATAAATGTGCATATGTGCTCAGTTCAGCTGTCACTCAATACTGTGCAAACAATTGCTAAAATAAAAGTCCTCAGGCCTGTAAGTTTTTTCTTGCTCATCCAGATTTTTGTTATAGTCATGCAATAGGCTTCCAGTCATATTTGGATTCTTAACCTGAGTGACACCATAATTACATGCAATAATAACAACATATGAGAGTCTGTGAAGACATAAACTGATTCTGTTTGTCTCTTATTTTGAGTTTCAGTTGCAGAAGGGTGGGATCAGAGTATTCCTGCTATTCATTCCAGAGAGGTTTTCATCAGGACCAGTCACATGCTTGAAGTGATTGTCACCTTCTGTCACTGCAACATCAGTAGAGTGAGGATGATAATGTATCTGCTGGCTAATCACAAGCTTTGCAGAAGGCTGATACTTTATGTTTATCTGGGTCTGTCTGCAGAATTTTACATGATAAATGAGTGTCAGGACAGATGGACCTTTACACTGTGTGTGTGTGTTGTGACACTTTAAACATTCAGAGGACTTATCACCCACAGCTCTGCACAGAGCTGTCGAAAGGCGTGTCTGAGGGTGTAACTCACCATAAAACACACACGGGGTGAAGGAATGTTTGTCAAGTAAAATCACAGGGTTTGAGGGTTTGCAAGATGAACTCATCATGACCCCTCACCAAAATGTATCAGTATCATGTTGGATTTTTCTTGACACAAGCATCAGCAAATTCTGATGAATTCTGAACGACACTGATTTCACTGTGGTTTTAATGTACAGTGTGTCTTTAGCTAACAAGAACCCAAAGCTGTCCAGCAGCCCTTCCTGGCAGGATAAAGTACAATCACCCTGCACACTGAACAACCCTTTTGTTTTAACACTCCATTGTGTTGTAATTAACCCTCTCTCAATGAAAGACGACCCTCCCTCTCAGGCCTGTTTCACTTAACTTTCCTTTGGAACAACAGGTCCTCTGAGAGTTCCTCCATAAATATTACAGCATACAAAACTGCTACTGGAAACAATATAATTGGCAGTTAATGGCAAACTCATACAAGCTTCATGTTAACATGAGCCCGGTGCACACTGTCATGCTATGGTTAACATACTGTATAATGCCTTGTAGACTGAGCTATTTGCACTGCACTGAAATGTAACATTGATCACCATGAGACAGATAACAAAAGAACTAAATAACTAAATCAGTGAAAAGTTCACAGACTTACTCACAATGTAAATTCAACCCTTTTCCTGTTCTTACATCAATTTAACTGTGGAATTTCCCATCACAAATATTTTTGTTTTCATGAATAACACAGTCTTCAAGGCTCAAAAGTGCTTTTAGTGCTTTTGGATACTATTTTCTAAGAAATTGTTTATGATAAGTGAAACAAGGACCAATGACATTAAAAACCTCTTTATTACACTTTACTTTATTACAACACTCTTATATTAGACTAAATTTAGTGGGAATAATACCAAGATTGCATGTGGTTGGCTTTGTGTGTGCTGCAATATATTCCAAGGAGGTTATTGAGATTTTCTTAAAATGACTAAAAAAAAACAAAACAAAAAAAGTGAATATCCTTGTTTCTGTGTAAAATCCGATGTGGTGGGGTTATTTAATTTCTGATATTAGTGACTTTCTGGCGGACGTGGGAGTGAAATTTATTGCACAGCTCCTCAGATGAGCCAATAAAAACACAGGTGGGTTGGTGGTGGCGAATCAGCGACTTGATATAAAAATCCTGGAGTTTGAACGATTATTTAACATTAGGTTGGAGAAAAATGGCGTTATGACCTCTTTTACTGCCTTTTGATGTGATTTAATTTTTTTGTGCCATATTTGATAAAATACCTGAAATAAAATACCTGAATACCTGAAGAAAAAAACCAGAGTTTGAAAGACTGAGACCATTGTGAAGGACCAGCTGTAGGAATACAGTGTGTTTGTTCAAACAGTGCATACACTTTTAATACACAACCATAACGTTATGAAGACCCGGCTAAGGGATCAATAAAATATTTCGGATTCTGATTCGGATTCTGATTTTGCTAGCCACCAGACATCTGAGGGTATGGTGTGCATTCAACTGCAGATCCCGTGAGTTGCGAGGTGGGGCCTCAGTGGATCAGGCTTGTTTTTCCAGCACATCCCACAGATGCTGGGATGGACTGAGATCTGGAAAATTTGGAGGTCAAGTCAACATTGAAGTGTTGACTTGGCTTTGTAAATGTCAACGTGACACTGACAACACTTTTCAAAGTTTGTGCAACTCACGATAAAAATGGAGCAATTGTCAATTAAGCTGTGTGGCTCAGTGTTAGTGATGTAAATCATAAGACTCTAGGAATGCAGCTATTGTGATACTACATAGACAATGTAATAATACCCAGATAATTGATTTTCCTGTGAAAAGAGTAGCACACATGTCTTGGCTCTAGTTGAGTTTTAGCAGAGATCTGTTGAAATTCACTATGTTATCAATTATATTTGAAATATTTTTATGATACTCAAATACTATGTTATCCTTGCCTCTACCGTAATACTGTTAAAAGTTCAGTGATTAAATGTAGAAACATTTACACTAAATGGGACGAATGGAACGCAATCAGGTGTAGCTGATGAGCATTCAGGTTTAAGTTGAGCTGAAGCTATGATGATGAGCAATGGCACACTTGATGAACATTCTGTTATTTTGTCACACATTTTGTTATTTGAGTCTGCAGCTCAAGTTGACATCAGCAGCTTGTTGTTTTTACGACTGTGCTGGCCAGGTTTTACACCCAGTGAATGAAGGAGGTTTAAGGACAATGACAAAGAGACACTTGGTCAGCAAAAGTAAGAAATAATTTGGTGGTAACAGACAAGTTGTTTGTGTCTAACTGTTACACCACTTTACATCTGTCCTATCTAGTCTTAGTTCAACACTTCAGTTTCAATCAGGCCCTTAGTACAAGCTGCATTTGTGCACAGGTGCAGGACCAGCCCCAGTCTGTTCCTGAGCAGTAAATCCTTTAACAAGCCCAGAATCATCCTCCACACCAGACTCTGGCCTATTATTTCAGGCATGCTTATCATTCTTGTCCAAGCCGAGTATACCCTGACTTCTGCTTATAACTCCCATAGAACAGCTTAGTGGTTATGTACACTAAGTCTCAAACAGGAAATAAATATTAACTGTTGAAAACTTGGAAAGTGGTCTTTTCAGAAGCACAAACATATCTCACAGTGTGCTTATCTGCTTAAGAGACAACAGTTACAACATTACTTACACAACCTCCATAGATCGACTACCATGTAGGTTAATGTGGGCACATACCTGAGGTCTTGAAGCTAATGGAGTCCTGGGCCTTAAGATTTATTAGTATAATATTTATAAAGTGTTCGATATTTGTTTTTAAAAATCCCCTCAAGTCATGGCTTACAGTGCATATAAAACACCAGACTCTGTGTGATCCTTTTTTCACGGAAAAGTTCTACTATCTTGTTCAAATGAAACTACATCTATTCTTCTATTAAAAACTCTATGAGTCTATGATTATGCAAATGTGTGTCATTATAAAAGTTAACAACTTCATGGTGAACGTTTCCTTCTTTACCGTGGAGTCCACTCTCACTGTATGTGCACTATTTCAGTTCAGTTCAATTTATTTATGCAGTTATCAAGTTCAACAAAAGTTATCTCATGACATTTTCAAAATAGAGCAGGTCTATTCCATACTCTTTGGTTTTCTCTTTCATACAGAGATCCAGTAGTCCCCTATGAGCAAGCTCTTGGCAACAGTGGTGAGGAAAAACTACTGTTTAGAAAGGCAGAAACCTTGGAGCAGACCCCGGCTCTGGGTGGACGGCAATCTGCCTTGACCAGTTGGGTTGAGATAAAGAGAAAGAGAGAAAACTGAAAGATTTATCAAAAAGGAAATTCTCTACTCTTACTCTTTACCAGTGTATGAAAGTGCTGTTTACAACATGCATGGAACAAAACAGACGAGATGGCAATAGTTTAACAGGACAAAATCAGAAATATAATTTCAAAGTAATCCATGCTGTTAGGTTGTGGTTTGCGGCCACACACAGTGCAAGTTTACTATCTGCATGTGTATATGGGGGTCTGTGGTGAGTTTGTGTCCAGGACCTGTGGTCATGATACCATCCATAGTAACCTAGCATTACTTGAAAGGCCAAGGAGCACATCATTAATTTACTACAGTTTAGTGCTGCCAAGTTGAAAACTTTCTCACTAGATTTAATGAATTAAGGATTTTATTTCTAAAATCATCTCATGACAAATTTAGCAGCTAATTCAAACCTTAGGGGAAAAGGCAAAAACTGTATTAAAATATCATTTTGTAATTCATTCCCATGCACGCTGCTCTGCAGTCAGCAGGTGTGCTCTGTTAGGCTGGAGTACGCTGCTTGCTGCAGGAAAGGGAGTTTTAGGTTTTGCAAGTTTCTGCGGTTATGTTGATGCTCTCATTCTGAAACTATGCAAATTCTTCAGCCTGTAAAAATACTATATATAGTTCATTTGAGCTTCTCTCTTAGCTCTTTTTCTGAGGATCAGTGGATTAGGATTTTCCCATAGCTTGTAAATATTTAAATAGTTAATTCAATCTTCTCTCTCCCCTTTTTCATTTCATATATTGCTGACACAACTGCTTATGTGAATCAGTGTGTGATGACATTATCAGTATGTAAATACATCTATGTCGTCATCTGTATAGTTTTAGCAACATTTGGAGCTAGTACCAGCTACTTCTCTTGGAAAAGAATTTGCAACACTGCTACAAGTACCTTATCTGTAGTGTTTCAGGTTGGGTTACATTTAAACAAAAGTTTAGATTAACGTTAGCTATGTTAGCTCTTCTCCTGACTGGCTTTAGCAGGAGTTCGATTTATCAACTGGCTTCTTGATTTGATTGGCTGAAATTAGCCTGTGACAGACAATGATATACAGATGGTTCATCCAATCATCAGCCATGTAGAGTTAACTGTTTAGGCTCTTTTCTAAACGGTTTTCAAGTATGAATTCTCACATGGTTCTGTGTAACAAACCATCTGGCACTTTAGGTTCCATTTAACTTCCAAATACATTTAATTTTAAAATCTCAACTTGTGTGGGTGTTGGCTCGACTTTAATTCAGAATAAGCATATTTTGGAAGATAACTGTACATATCAATGCTAGAGAATTATCAACCAGGCTACAATAATGTTCCTTTTTCTGCTACAGTACCAGCACCTAGCTCTCTCACAGCCATTTGAACAAATAAACTAAAATATAGGCCAAAAAAAGAGGAAAAAAGGAGGAGAGAAAATGAACATGTTCCATGGAAAAAACCTGGTCCTACTCAGCTCAGTGGCCCTGCGCCCAGTTTACCAGTGCCCACAAAACATTGGGTTCCTTATTTAATTTTTTGTCTCATGCTCTCTCCTTCCTCTCTTTTTGAACAGCAGCATATCCTGATTTATAAGCAAAGACTTGCTCTGTAGTTTGCGTGGGTATATGTGGAAAACTTTTTCCTCTTGTTTAGATTATCACATCTGTATTTTATCCAACTTCTCTGTTACTTCCAACACACACAGTCCATATGTTTCTCTATGCGTATGTTTTCCCGTGATTCCTCTGTAACAGTTTTTCCTCCACCCACTGTCCATATCATTCTCGTCCTTGCCACACCCACGGTTGCTACAGCAACGGGGTTTACCACAGAGCAGTGATGATTTTGCCAGATGCTATGTGACTGCCTTGGAAATAGTTTGAGTGTGGTTGCCATGGATACAGGAATAAATGGTTAGTCGTGTGTGGAAACATCGCAGAATGCGTGTGTCACTTGAGATTTGAAGTCGCCTCTCTTCCTGTCAGAATACTTGGAGCGTCACTCACAGACACAGTCTTCAAGTAAAACAGATTCATTTTAATGCACCGAGGCTCGTGCACAAAGAGCCCGACTGTTCTCTGTTGGCATTTCCCTGACGGATTTGTTGTCTGATAACCAGAACACTCCCTCCCGCTTTAGAACAATGCAAAGAAAATAAATGTAGGAAGAGGCTGTACAGAAATAGGAAGTCTATGACTTTGTGTGGTTCTTGTGCTGAGCCAAATTAAAGTTTGTCTTTTTTTTCAGCAAGTACATGAAATTGTGTGTGTCAAATCTGTTTCCAATCAAAATGCTGCTTACAATAGTCTCCCTTGTTTGTAGCTTGTGTGTGGTTTCAATTACTCAAATGTTAATAAATAGATTTTTAGGTCAAACATGCACATTTTCACTGATTAAAGACAGCACTGACGAATAATCTGTCTTCTGCACCACGTCAGACAATAGTCAAAAACCATTCTGTAATGTCCCTCAGGCTATAACCTTTCAACAAGACACACTACAACCGTGTGTATTCTGATCCCCTGGTGGTGGCTGTCTGGACATGTGGATTGGGTATGTGATGGTTTCTTTTCATGTTTGAGTGAAACCAGAAATGCTTAAAATATATGAAAGCAAGCATAGCTGAGTGTTATGTAACTCAGAAAAAGGCTGACTAATAGTTTTTAGACTTGTATGTCTCATATAACTTATCCTTCTCCTCTGCCTAATCACGTAAATATGTGGTCATAAGTCACACAACTTGAGCTCTACGGTAAGATAAATTAATGTTAGTTTTGTTTTGTTAATGTCCAATTAAGTTTATTTCTTTTCAATGAAATTTGTTTGCATGAAGCACATAAGCACATCCTAATTAAACCATGCTGTAGGTGCATAACTATGGAGATAAAAACCGGTTCAGTTGCTCAGTTATGTCATGAAAATGCTCCTGACCAACACTTATATGACATCTAGATGTTTGAAAGGCTAGTTGTAATAGTAGAGTTTCAATGTGCACATCACCAAAACCAGGGTGTAATCAACTCCTATGACAACAACAACAATAAAGGAAAGCAAATGTCACCAGTCTCTGTGTCGTTTTTATTTTGATACATACTGATATATCTCAGTCAAAAGGAAGAGAAATGTACTTTCCAGTTTTACAATTATTTGCATATACAGCTAAGTAGTTATTTATAATAAGAACCTATCAGTGCTTTGAAGGCCACAAGGTAGTGTATTGTTAGCTAACTACATTACTTTGTGGAGCTTATGGGTTATGTTTTAACTGTTCAGGGTTTAACATTATCAGCTCTGTTCTGGATTGTACTTAAAGGGGAATCTTAGTATTTTTAATCCTGGGCCCTATGTTAATATATTTTGTTACCAAAAGTTTTGGACTATGTCCAGCAAATCATTTCAGCTGACAGTCATTACACGGCTGCAGTGGCAGCTATGTAATCTCTCTATGGGGAGACTTTGGCCATTGTCCAGTCAACATTTGTAGCCACTCACTGACTGAAGTTGTTACTCTACGTGTCTGACGACATTACAGAAAGGATCCCCACAGAGATAAACCTTTTGGCCAAAGGGTGAAATCCTTGTTGCTTAACCAGAAACACAAAGTTGCACTCAAGGTTTAAACTTGCTCTGAAATCTTTCTTTTTTGTCTTATAATACTGCACTATATATCAGTCCTAAACAAGCTTCCTTTAATATGAGAACAGTGCTGCTCCTTTCATCCTCCTCTTCTAGACCTGTAAGCTTTTGCCTCAGTATAACATACATCAGCCACTGTATTGTAAATGGTAGCCAGAGAAACAGACTCATTCACTGTCTCATCCTTTCTGTTTTGTTGTGAACCCTATATTTATTATACTTAACTAATAAAAGTGCAGCTCTTCTCAGACTCATAAATTGAGATGCAAGGACCTCCCCATGGAGCCTGAGAACAATACGGTCAGTGTGTTTCGAATGCTTTACATCCAAAAGGCTCAGTGGTGCTTAGAAAGAGCATGGAAAAGAAGAGTAACTGGAAAACATTGGAGTCAAGCCTGGAAAAGAGAATGTTTTGGGTTTCAGTGCAGCTCTGAGAAGGATTTTAGACCCTAGTGGGGATAAGTGACACTTACTTCAACAAATGGTTTTTATCAGACTGATAAAACTCCAACTTGGACTCATCTTCATGTCACAAGTGAATGAGAAAATGTTTCACAGGTTTGGTGAAACCTATGGATGGAGGTGGAGGGCTCTGGGCAACCTGAATATATTGTTCCCTTTTTATGAAGATAATTTTAGATCTTTTCCTTGCTTTTGTTTTTTTTTCTTCCTCTGTGCATGTGTCTATGTCTGAATAATTATGTGTTTAACTAACTGTAATTACATATATCAGGTTAAATCTGCAAAAGCATATCTGCTTATAACTGGTGCAGTCATTTATTCTGCTGTATGATTCATGCTCCAGCAATGTGTTGACTGATGTGTGTGACAGATCCATTCATAAAAAAGCCCAACCCCATCCTTATGGTGATATTGTCAAGCTAAATTAGCATTTGTGCAGATAAAAATCTGTGCAGTGAGGAGGGAGTCGTGATCTAGTTGGCACGGAGACACAGCCAGGTAGGAGAGGCAGAAGGGTGGGTTTGTTCCTGTTCAAATGATATCTTTGGAGTAGATATTAAACTGTTGCTGCCCATGGTTTCAACTCATGTCCCCGGGTGTTTGATAAAGGTGTCCCACAAAGAGCAGTATTAAGGCCCTTCCTAGTTACTCTATATGTAAATGTGTTTTATTGCCCAACTGAGGTATTTGGTCTTAGTTTTTTCCTAAAGACACAATCCAGTGTGCACTTAATTCTACTGTAAACTAATTCCAGATCACAGTCTGCTTGTAATGATCGCCGGACATCTGTTTTTAATGGACCGCTTGTTATTAAATGCAAAAAGACAAAATGTATCATTTCACAACAGCACAGAGTATACTAGGATTCATGCCCATGGTGAAAACTATTGTTCGCTATCTATTGTATTTAAGAAGAAATGAGCAGGTACAGCACGTTGCTATGGAAATCCAGTCATATAACACTTAGACACAACGGCTGCCTCGCCTTCCTTCTACTGTACCTCCTGCTCCCTAGTAACTGATAAAGAGTCTCGTCTTCTGCTTAACACTGCCCCACATTACTATGAGTGTCAGTATAATTCACTTTGAAATGGGAATTACATAGGAATGGGGATAATACTGTATCTATGAGATTTATTTTACAAGCTAGCTGGCTTTTGCTTGTTTTTTTTAAAATGAATCTTATAATTTATATCATTATTATAATATAACAAGACTGAGTCACTCTAAATCAGTCCATGTGATCATCTGGTTTATTCTCCAAATGATAATTTATTACACTAATTAAAAAATTAAAATTAAGTTATACCATTATAACATTACATAAATATAATGTGACTCGTATAATCTCAGTGTGTCTTATGTGTCTCTTGTGAATTGGTATTGAAGTTATAGCTTTTTTGAACTTTGGTAACATCATGCCATTCAGCAAGAGCAAGCTGTATGCAAATGTCAAACTATATATATATATATATATATATATATATATATATCGAGAGAGAGAGAGAGAGAGAGAGAGAAACATAGATAGATAGATAATAGATAGATAGATAGATAATAGATAGATAGATTTGGACCTATATGCATATATAGATGTAGATCTATATCTATATCTATAGATATAGATATAGATAAAGACATGTCCCAGCTAGGGTGTTGCCTTTGTTGGCCTTTGTATGTAGCTGGGTGTGTCTGTGTTTAAACTCACACAAAAGTGTATGATATACAAAGCCACACTGCAGTGTTTAAGTTCCTCCCCCTCTCATGTTTGATTGCTGAGTGAGGCCCTCTTGGTTTAATGTGGGATAATTTGGGGTTAAAGACAAAATTGTCAGCACCTTATGTGGGTGGCATGGGTGAGAACAGAGTTACATAACAATATTAACCATGTCGTATCTGCTGTACTTTGTATTATGTCATTTAGTGTGTATTCACGGTAGTTATTACATCATTCTGATTACAGACTGGTGAAAGAACAGTAGACCTCATTCGTGGATCTGTATGGAATATTCTGCCTTAAGTATGTTGGTTTAAAATAAATAAAATATAGTAATAATAATGATTTATTTAACAACTTTTCGTACATTTGGGAATTTTGTGGGAATTAATTTGCTTTCTTGCAGAAAATTTTATGAGGAGGCCAAGCTAGAGCAGCTGTTTAGCTTAGCTTAGCAATATGGCTGGAAGCAAAGTGAACCACCTGGCTTTGCTCTGTCCAGTTTTTTTTTTTTTTTTTTTTTTTTTTTTAAATATTCAACATATCTTACATTTTTGACAGGATGAGGCTAGCCACTTCCACCTGCTTCCAGACATGCTAAGTTGACAGGCTGCTATATGTAGCTTCATAGTTTGTGTACAGATATGAGAGTGTTAAGTGAATGAGTGTATTTCCATGATGAATAATCAATCAGTAGGGCGGCACGGTGGTGCAGTGGTTAGCACTGTCGCCTCATAGCAAGAGGGTTCCAGGTTCCAATCCTGGTCTGGGCCCTTCTATGTGGAGTTTGCATGTTCTCCCTGTGCCTGCATGGGTTTTCTCCGGGTACTCTGGCTTCCTCCCACAATACCAAAAACATGCACATTAGGTTAATTGGCTACTCTACATTGCTCTAGGTGTGAGTGTGAGAGTGTGTGGTTGTCTGTCTTTGTGTGTTGGCCCTGCGATTGACTGGCGACCAGTCCAGGGTGTACCCCGCCTCTCGCCCGTAGTCAGCTGGGATAGGCTCCAGCTCCCCCGCGACCCTGACGGATAAGCGGTATAGAAAATGGATGGATGGATAATCAATCAGTAGATTAAACTGCATTGATTCTGAGACCTCTTACACAATGCAACTGAGTTAAAAAAAACATCCTCAGCACTCAAAAACACAAGAAACTTAGATAAAAATGATGATAAAAAGAAAAAATTGTAACAAGTCTAATTAGTAGGATAATAATAGCCTTAAGAATAAACCAATTAAAATATGAAACAAATGACTCAACAAAAACAAGACCATGTATCATCACACAAGTCTTTCAAGTTTTCTAATCACCTTTGAACATGCTCTGACAGAGGTCTGCCCTCTATGTTGAGCCATGAAACACAGAGGAGTATTGAAAACATAAACTAGTTAGATGTGTCAGTGTGATGATGTGGATAAGAAAATTCTGTGTGTAGTCCTCACAAACTAGTGTTGGTTTCTGAGGCATACTTTCTTCCAAATCCTCCTCACTGAGACACAGGATAACAGAGTTATGAGAAAAATGCCATAAATGTCAAGCAGGCTCCCGGTCTGTTCACCATAAAAGCACAAAAGCTCCACTTTGGAAATGCAGTGAGGGGAATCACAAGAGAGGAGGACCTCATTTTGGACATGTGCTTTATTTCAATCCTGGCAGAGTTGTTACATGTCTTTGAGGGCGGCTGTGTCGGTTTACTGCAGTATGATGAATTTATCATGGTAGTGTCTTTTTGTGGTGAAACTTGGGAAAATTTGGGCATCACAGTTAGAGCCGAATCCCCTGTGGTGCTTTTGAAATGGATGATTGAATTTCACTTTGTGATACACAATATATGCCATCTGGTGTATCAAAAGAGGTCGGAGAGTTAACATAAACAGAGAGGTAAATGGTAATCTGACTACTATTGTGCAGATGCCAAGGTGTGTCATCTTGGCAGCCTTACAGTAAGATAACACTGATAATTTGCATTTTTTGTGGTTGATGGAACGCTATCTGTATCAAACAGCCATTCTTTAGCCTATGAGGTGCCCGCTGTGTGGAATTTAATCACTTTTAACACTTGAAGTTCCTGTTTGATCCCAGGCTTGGCTGTTCAAACACCACAGTTCGGCTAGTGTTTGCTATTACTTTCCCAACCATAAAAAAACTGGGACAAGCGCTGCATTCATCCCCAAAAACATAACTTGAATTGTGGTTATGCAATTAGGCTTTTAACACCTTCCAAAGTAAGCAAAATTGTACACTGGCACAGTGATGGGAGAGCAATAAAAGAGAAACACAATGGTGCAACCAAACAGCAGGCACTCACGAAAGGGAAATAAAACTGATGTGACTCACACCCTCATGGCTACTCCTCAGTTAGGAAGAGAAAAAAGAAGTGGCACCAAAAAAAAAAATCATCTGAACATCTCCAAATTGAAGTATCAAATCTGGATCTGTGCTTCCTGCCCTGACCACAAATGACTCATAAAGGGCTACTATGTGGAATGGATTAATGTTCTTTGCCTGCTCTCTGCACCAGAGTTTTCAGGCTTTGGCTATGGACTCTGATGTTTTATAAAAACCAAGGAAAATGAGCCCACAAGCTAAACAGTGTTAGGCAAAAGAATGCACATGATGGTATAAATGAGCATGCTCACAATCCTTGAAAAAAATCTGCTCAACGCACAAATAAACCAACTTAATTGGCAATGCCATCCACTTTACATGGTCTTCTCTCTGTACAGTAGCTGGGAACAGTGGGCAGCAACACCAAAGAGTCTTTGTCCACAAGTTGGTTTACTGCAGACAGGAAAACTTATGGACTGCAGGGCCTGAAAAGCAGGTATGATGGCAGAGGATTGGAATGCAACAAAATGGGCACACAGAGCAAAGGAGAACAAGGCATGGGAGTGAAAGTCATTAGGGATGGAAGGTTGGACTAGGGGAGGGTGGACGCCAGCAGATAGGGAAAGAAAAGGCTTTTACAGGAAGGCAAGTAGCATGGCAACAGGATGGGGCGGTGATAGGTGAGTTATGGCTGGGGAGGTAAAGAAGGGGCACATAAGTTCTTTCAGATAAAAAGAAACTGGAAAACTGTGGTCTATTGACCATTACTTTATGTGCATTTTGAAAGCGATGAAAAGCAAAAGCAATTCAGCATTTTGGGGAATGAGCTCATTTGCATTCTTGCAGAGCATAACAACAAGTCTACACAGGAGTGGCTTCATTTGCACATTTAAGTTGTGCGACATGTGTGTAAATGTGCTCCCAAGAGGATTTTAGCACTTCAGCCTTATTACTTTCTGTTTTATGCATGCAACTGAAATGACTGGGCTCTGCCATAATGTGAATGATTTATTCTCAATACTGTGCCACAGTGGTGTTTGTGGCAGGGCACCAGGGTGCAGAAAGTAATAATGCATTCATGGTGAAACAGTGAAAAAATTGTTTTTTGTGTTTTTTTTTGGGGGGGGGGTGGTTTTTTTATGTAACTCAGATGTTACTACTACACCTCCACAATGCACCATTTAGAGGCACATGGAGGCAAACTAATTTTGTAGGGCTTTTTTTTTTTCCAAGAGGATATTTTTCCTTTTGAGAGGAGTAAAGCTTCTGTTCTGTTCTGCTGCTCACGTTACATCGGCCTGTGCAAATATGGTGTTGAAAGAGGAGATACTCTAATGTTTGTCTTTTAAAATGCAGCTTTCGCCTGGAGACAGTTAGCTTACAGCTTAGCATAAAGGTCAGTAAGAAGAGAAACAGCTATCATGGCTTCATCCAAAGCTAGGCTAGTTTGTTTCCTCTACCTCAAGCCTTTATGCTAGCCTATGCTTAGTCTAGCGTTGTATTTTGTATTTTGTATTTTGTATTTCGCATTTATCAGACAGATATGAAAGGCATCAGTCTACTTATCCAAATATTGGCAAGACAGAATAAGAATATTTGCAAAATTATTAGAGTAGACAAGATGTTTAAGCATGACGCTGAATCAGAGACAATAAGGGGTGCTACAGAGCGCCATGAGAGAGCAGAGAGAGGGGGGAAATAGGCCTCACAACTTCAGAAAGTGTTTTGCATACAAACTACGGGGTAGGGAATAGAAGCATGGATAATGAGCTGAGCAGTGACACTGGAATGAAGTGAAAGTGCAATAAAAAAAAGAGGGAGTTAGAGCCAAACAAGAGCTTCAGTGTGAGGGGAGAGCCAGATTTATGGGTTTCATGGAAGAATGTGAGGTGTCCAATTCCTCACTTGTCTTCTGTCCACAACCCATAATCCAGCTCTTAGAAGCTGGCTGAAACGGAGGCATCTGAACAAGAGCAGGATTTCTTCCTGTATATCTTTTTACCTTCAGGGCCAAAGCTTTGGCGACTTTAAATAAAGGAAGGGAGAAAGTGAACTCAACCAGAAAACCTCATCTATGGTGGATGTTGACAGCGTTTGATGGTAAAGATTTGTGTTGTTGGACAGCACTCAAGTCCTTGTTGGCTCAGGAAAAAAATGTATTGTTGGGAGTAATTTACAGTCACAAATGGAAGCGCTGGGGTTCTGTGTGAAATCTGGGATCCCTTTTGGTTGTGTAAAATGTTTAAAATTGCAAATCAGTTCTTTTGCAATATTAAATCTATTTTATGCTGTAAAATAATCATAACTCAAATACAATTAGCTTCACTCAATTACCTAATATTTCTGTTATATTCTTTACTATGCTTCCTTCCTTCTTACATAACCACTTATTTCCAGTGAGCTACCACACCCGGTTCAATAATTCAGTCAGACAGTTGGATTGAATTATGAGTGAAGTGACCCACAGGGAGATGATCCGTGGATTTGTGTGTGTGTATGTGTGTGTGTGAGCGCTCGAAGGGGAAACCTGCTGTGCTGGACTTTTATTACATAATCTGTTTGTTACAACAGGAGCATCGTCTTTGATGTCTTCCTAGTTTTTTCAGCTTCTGTGGGACCCCAGACCGCGTGTACATACACAATGAAACTCACACTCAAGCATTTCCATATACTGTATGTTCACACACAAGCTGCCTAACATTAGTACTTTGCCAACCTAGTCCAACACTGATGTTTCACAACTTAACTCATTTGCCTTGTTAGCCTGAGTGTGTGAGCTGTTTTCCTTGTAAACGGTCACATCCAGTCACACAGGTTAAAATGCACACACACACACACACACACACACACACACACACGGTCATGTTTCTATCACTTTTGGGGACATTACATAGAGTTACATTTATTTCCTGGAGGCATTACATTACTTGATTAATCCTAACTCTAATCTCAACCTAACCTTAAAGCAAGTCTTCAACCTAATATTTAATGTTTTACGTTGTGGGGACTTTCATTTTGTAGGTAGTAATGTAGGTCCTCACAATGTGACTGTGTAAGCAGATTTTTGTCCCCACAACTACAGGAACACACATCAAGACAGACAGACAAACACACACACACACACACACACACACACACACACACATGTGAATATCCTGAGGATGTGGTGGATGTTATTGGATTTAAGTTTGTCACCCAACAGGTTGAACCATCACACTGAATTGTATCAACACTGGATTAGCAATTGCAGAATTTCTTGTGTGTGTGTGTGTGTGTGTGGGGCGTTTGTCAGAGGTAAAAGGTTAACATCCTGGATCATTTCCTGTTGAAATTCATGACATTTGCGACATTCTTCCTCATCAAGGAGCCTTTGCATTCAGACTACGCCAAAAGAATCCTAATGGACAGTTGATGTGTCTCAGCCCAATTTCAACTCGTTTCATTTAATTTCAAAGGCAATGGTTCATTCTGTAACAATCAATAGGCCTCAGCAGTGATGACTGATGAAATAAAAATGGATGGATGAATATTCTCAGGTCTTTGCATGCCTGTGCTCTGCTGTACTGTACTGTTAGTGAGGCTCTGTGTACACTATCACATGACTGCTGTTGTTACTTCAACACCTTTTGTGGTCCCTCTACTGACAGTGTCAATTATTGATATGGGTGTACACCTGGTCGCTGTGTTAACACCCACACACCCAACCATGAACACATAAAATTGCCTTTCACGGCTTGCAACATTCAACCTTATCTGAAAAATATGAGGGTCTGTTCATATGAAGTACACACCTTGGTTAAAGAGGTATTGCAACAGTTTGTGGAGGTTAGCAAAACTTTGACCATATATGTGCATATGTATGTTTAGCAGTGTTTGCTCTTTCATTTGTGTTGTGCAGATACCTAAATTTGTGGATTTTCAAGTCAGAGTAAAGCTACTGCTATCACCAGTGCTGATAACACAGCGCTATAGATGGTCATTTGGAAGTCATTTGGATTTGCACATATAAACATATATATGTCATTTTTTTTCCCAGTTTATGTCCACTGACAACACAGTGCCAATGCAGGAAACAGTGCACACAGGTAAGTGAACAGTACAGGTGTGGAGGTTAGATTGGTGCATGAGTGTGTAGCTCATCAAGTCATTCATGAGAAGAGCAATTTGTGTCTTTTAAACAGACCTTCTATGTTCTCACCATGTCATGCACGGATATTGTAGAAAGTGGAAATTTGGAATAGTTTTGCATTGTACAAAAAAAGTTGTGAATGAACAGATAGTAGGGCTTCGTGATTACAGCAAAGTTTGTAATGGGATATATTACAGAAGACCTTGGTCAGGACGGGAAATACAACTGTACTGCTCAAGTAGCTTCAAAACAAAGAGGACATTTTCATGGTTCTTATAAAGACACCGTGAGGAACTGAAAGGTGCACTGCTAATAAACACTGCCAACGATATCTGATGTTATATGACGTGCTAGTGATAAAGTTTATACTAACGGAAATTGTTAATGGCTTTGACTTTGTCCGTGTGATTCACTGCTGCCTATCAGTACTGCTCTGGGAAATTCAGACTTACCCACTGGGAACAGCCCAACAGACACATGGAGAGATCCACAACACTACACAGTAAAAAGGGGATGATTTTGGAAATAGTAGACTCATTAAACTTCATCCTATAGGACCAGCAGATTTTTTGCTTGGTCACCTTTGCAGCATGGCAGACATAGTTTACATAGAGAGGGCCAGATACAGTACCTATTTACTGTTATCTTTGTTTGCACTGAGCTTTGGTCAGCAGTCAGGTTTCTAGCTTTAGTTTCAGGTGAGGATTAACTCGATGTTTGCTCAACTGATGCCGGACTGCAATCTAACTTTTCATTGGTGGGATTCTTTTTTAATCTGAAAGATAAAGAACAGATACCGGAAGCCGCACTGGGTGAGGACTTAAATTATGACGCAGGTCTGAGGGTGATGATAAGGAGTCCATTTTCCAGGCAATCATGCTTTTTACAATGAGGAGAATACAAATATCACACAGAAGGTAGATGAGTGGGGCTTTATGTTTATTTACATGTCTCAGAAATGATAATACTGTATGTAGGCATTTTAGTATCAGTGAAGTCAGCATTGACTCACTCCATGGTCCATTGAAGGCAATAAAAGGAGCTGTATTAGTAGGTAGTTATACAGTATTACCTCCTCCTCCTTTGACTCCACCTGATGCCTGATACTGATGCTATCTCTGTCAAACAGTGCATTTATTGTCTTGTCCCCACAGGTTCATAGTACTCGAGTGCAGGACTCGAATCTGACTTGAGCCCAAATTTTAAGGACTAAGCACTGTTGACCTGGACTTGGACTCGGACTTGTGCATGAACTGCATTTGGACTCGTAAATCGGAGACAAGTACCATGGTAATTTGGCATAAATGAATATCTACGTTAAGTTCAATATTATATAATAATTATACAATAATATACTTGCGTTGGACTCACTTGAATTTGACTCGGATCAGTAGTGGAACGAACTCGGACTGGACTCTGATTTTTCTTTAATGACTTGGACTTGACTCGAACACTGGGAACTCAAAACTGAAGTTTGATGACTTGACTACAACACTTTGTCCACATTATGGTGCAGGATTTTACTTAGGTTTTTGGTCACTTAAATCAGCAGAAATTAACTGGTCACAGCCATGTCCCACAGCAGCTGAGAGCTGCTTCCCATTCTTGGCATCTATTGTTCAGGAGTTCAATCCACTGTGCATGCAGTAGTAGACAGGTTTAACAACAGCAGTTGTAGCCTCAGGGCCCACACCTTGAGATCATACGGGGAGGAAAGGTCCTGTGATAGTTACACACAAAAGAGAGAATAAAGGAAATAAAAGTCGAGCCAAAGACAGAGAGAAATAGAGTGATACCAAGATATGTGAAATCAAACAGCCCATGGGAGCATGAGGGGAAGGTGACTGAGTCTGTGGAGCTGGGAGGGGTTCCCTGTGCAGACCTGTTATTTCCTTCTCAGTCACTGTGCTGTGTTGAGATAACAGCTGGCTGGATACTTTTTCAGAATGTGGGAATGCATGGTTTATTTTCTCTGTAAGGAATTGTTTTGGAAACCAGTCACAACACCTTTAATGTTGCTGGTTCCCCTGCTGCTGATAAGAGCACTGATTCTGAGAACATACACACACGCACACACACACACACACACAGATTCAGTCAGCCCAAGCCTAACCCACAACAGATAAGCCCACATGTTGGGGGAGCCAAACATTACACAATAGGACAGCAATTGGTAAAACCTACACTGGGCGGAGTTCAAAGGTCCGGAAAAAAGCAGAGCGTATAACCATTTCCTTACCTGACACTAGCTGAACCTGCTGCCTCTACCTGTGCACCAAACACCTGCACTATACTGCCCCCTTCTGCTGTATCTGCTCCTGCTAAAATAAGGAGCCACTGAAACGTGCCTAAAGTTATTTTATAATAAAGTTATTAATAAAGTTATTTTTCATTAAAAACCAACACAGTTGCACCTTGAATTAAAACTATATTTGAAATTCAGTCAAAAGTTTAAGATTTCTGTTCACCTTGTATGGTCAAGTTGGTTCTTCAGCACAGTGGCCAAAAAAAGAGAAAAAGAAAATGCAGCCATTGTGCGGCCATGTGTTTGAATGTAATCTGACACTGTTATGTAATGCCTTCCCTGGGAGATTTGTGCATCAGAGGGACGAGATCCTGGGGATGTTAAGTCTATCGGCAAGAGAATAGGCTGGATGTTTGCAGCAATGAGCAACGTTTCCTATTTTGAAGGGAAGTCGGAGGTTTCACCATTTTGGTTAATGAGTCAGTTTCTAGGTTGTGTTTCCATGGAAACTGGTGCGTCCCCACCCGTGATTTCACAGGACATTAGTACAGGCATCCATGACTAAGTAGTTACATTCAGCTGCTGCTCGTCCAACTCGAGGTCTCTCTATTGGTTACTGAGTAAACCATTGGTCAATGATTGAGCGGTAACAGTTGTGTCTCTACAGAGTGCAAACAAAGCAAATAATTGTCATATGACTGACATAATTTCAGGGATACCTGCATTGAGTTTGTACATTATTGTTGCAATACCTATCCACTAGCAAAATTGCTATATGAAGGCAAATAACCCAACAGTTACATGAAAATAAAAATACATTATTACTAGGCCATCCCATGGCCCGGTTTGAACTGATGATAGACAGATACTTCATTTTCAGAGAATAATAAGCATACGATGATAATTTTAAACCTCTATATTTGGGGCATGTACACTGAGTGCGTCATTGGCCCTACAATTAGGAATCCCCCTCCTACAGTGCTCAAAACTAGAATTTAATGACTAATCTTGTCTTCCTTCCTCCACAGTTCCCCTGCTAGTATTGTGTTACTGGTCAGAAAGTTGTCCTTGTGCAGACACGTCCTTATCAGGACTCTTGTTATGTTTATGTACAAACAGCACATTCCTGTGGGGGAGACGGGCGTGTAGAACAGGATCCGAGCAAAGCTCTGCAGCTGGAAGGTCAGGAGGAGATGGGAGGAGGGAAGAGGAGAGCAAAAGAAAACAGAAAACGATTAGAGCACTCACAGTACTGCACACCAGATCTAGATGGGATAAAGTGGGAGGAAGAGACAGAATAAGAATAAGTATGCTTAAAGAGATAGATGGCCATGGGAGGAAAAGGGAGCGCAGACAGAATACCACAAATTCTGTCAAATGACAAACCTAAAACTGTAGTTATATCCTGATGGGAGAAATGGAATTAAAAAGCAGAAGGGAAACAGTAGGTTGGAAGCAAATGAGACAAAAGATGGACAATGGACAATTTGAAGCCAGAAGAATACATGGTGGGTACAACAAAAGATATAATAAAAAAATACTGGAAAAAGAAATCCTGAAGAAAAAAAGGGAAAGTTTCAAGCATGGAGGAAGTGAGACAGGAAAAGAAGTTGAGAGGCCTCAACTTCTTCAGCTTCTGCATTTTTCCACACAGTCCATCATCTGCCACTCCCAGGTCAAGGGCCAATAGAAAAGACAAATTGACATAATCTCCACACCCAGAAGTTACATATGCAATCAATAAGAAGACACACACACAGACACATACGCACACAAAAAATGAACATAAATGGATGTGAGCATGCTAAACAAATGCAGGAGCCATACCCAAATGAGCACACACTTGCACACTCAGCCAAACAGAGACATGTAACACTGTGCACATATGCATACAGCAGTGAACAGCACAATGGGTCGTTTCAAATGTTTATGTTTTGCATCAGCCTTTTGTAGGCTGCAGGGTACATATATATGTATATATGTATGTGTGTGTGTGTGTGTCAAATTATATGAAATATTCAGCAGTCAGTGATGCAGTCACATTTTACGAAGCCACAAAGCATTTTCAGAGCTCTTTTGTGAGCAGGGAGGGTGACTCAAAAGGTCAGTGAATGGCCGGCTGGCTGATTTTCCGACATGCCAACATTTGGTTGCCTGACGGACAAATTCCTCTAGGACTAGTCAGACATCATCCTGTGTAAGGGGCATTGAGGTGGCTGCAGATTGTCATTTAGCATTTTCATACTCATATGTTACAGCTAGTGAACATATGCAATATTTATCAACTCCCCCAGTGGCTAGACCTGTCTTCACTCCAGCTTTGTCTGCTCCTTCTGTTCCTCTCACCATTTTTCTCTATGAGCGTAAGTGCATCTAATTGTGAGTAAGTATGTATGCTTCAAAGTGTTTTGCTTGCAAATTACAGAAGTGACAAACTCTCCTTCAATATTCCTACAGCAGTAAAAATAGTAAAGGAGGAGACAGCAACACTTTTCCCGCCATTTGGAATGAATTAAAACCATACACAACCACAGTGGTGTGGCATGGAAAAAAAGGATGAAAAGGCAGTCAGAAAAGGAGTGGAAACCTGCAGGAAAACTGATTTTAAAATGGGCGTGCATGTGCATTTAGGGTAGGGGGGGAAGGGGACATAGAGGGTTTTTTTAGTACGGGAATACCCTCTTTTTGAAGGACTTCCCTGAAGTGGCCTCCCTCACTGCACGTTTCATTTAGTGTGCAATCTACAAGGCGAAGACTCGCCAGCCAGGAAGTAATTACACGGGAAGAATGAGTCAGCCAGTGGACCTGAAATAGATGCAACTTGCAAAAAGTGGTAAACAGATGAGACAGATATGCAAGCTCTGAGACCCACATAGAAACAAGAATAAGTAAGAATAAGAGTAAAGCTGTAATGTTAAAGCTGTTGAAGTCCTGCAGCTACAGGGGAGTCAAACCTATAGGTAACCATAACAGCAGGTTTAATGATTAAAGTCTTTGTGTCACATGTCTATATACAGTGTTTGTGTGTCAGGTTCAGGGCGCTAATAAAAGAACTATGACTTCTACCCAGTACGGTCCTTGAATGCATCCTGTGCAGATGCTAGTAGGACTGTAGCTGCTGCAGCTGCTAAGCTAATATGCCACTTTTGCTACGCAGACTGTATCAGCAGTGTGTAATGTTTTGTCATTCAAACAAGTTAATAGTAAATACTAAAACAACAACATCTACTTAAAGTTCCAACATTAGTCACCATTAATACCAGTAAGACTGTAAGAACAAAACCCTTGAGTGTATTGAATTAAGCAAGGTTGCTTTTTATTTCCACAAAGGTCAACTTTTCTTTTCTAAGTAGAAGAATTTATTATTTCCTTACTACAAAAAAACCCAAAATTTAGTCAACATGTGGAAGATAAGCATGGATAAAACTACTGTATGTAATTGGCTTCACATTAAAAGCCTGTGTTGCTAACGGGAACACTTGATTCTCACACACATCTCAATCAATGGCTCATTCTTGTAGGAGTCAAACTTGGCTAGTTTTGACATTCTTTGAGACCAGACACTGGTCATTCTTTCTCTCCCCCTTCTTTTCATTCTTTTTATCCTTGACTGAGACTGAGGCCGCTTTGGAGAACTTTTTTCACACTGTGCCTGTCTGCTCAAATGAACCCATTGTGTCTGAAAACATTCAGTCCAGCAGCTCAGACACAGAGGGGAGTGAAGGAACAGCTCTGAAAAGTTGGACTCTGGCTACTGCAGTGTGTTCTTGCACACGCTTGTGAAATGTGGTGTGTCAACTCTGCTAGGGATTTGCCAAGAAGCTTCCATACGGGCCCATCATGGAAGCCCAGCGGGGTCGTAAAACAACGGTCTGAGCACAGCGATTTCCCTAGAGAACATTACAAATTTGTTTCTCGTTGCTATAGTAATGTGGTAAGGGCCCAGTTAGGAACTTTCTTTCCACAGCAGAGCTCTGCGTCAGAGGAAGGGAGGGATTCTGGGAGCAATTACTGACCGAGAATATTGAGTTGCAAAGGGGAAGAGGAGGAGACTCAGTGGCTAAGAATGTCTGAGTGCGTGAAAGAAAGAAACTGCAAGAGTGAAAAGGAAAGTGATTTAGACCATGCATGTGTGTTTGTGTTTGTGTGTTTATGCTTGTAAGAGAGAAAACAAGAGATCTCATTGTCAGAAAGTCCGAGTTACATTTCAGAAAGAAATTTCCTCTGAAAATGAGCTCCCATGAGTCGAATCCTGGCTCTGCCCTGTTTTGAAACTGCTACTCCCATCCAGAGCTCCCTGATTGCTCATATAATGCTCATGTATATTGAACTATCCTGGCCCGATAGCATTTTCCCAGAACTGACACACCCTCCTGTGCTTTTCCTGCAGCATCCTTACTGTAGCCTACAAGCCCATATACTCTATAGTAAGTGACCACACTACTTACTTAAAGGAAAACATAAAGTTCTCATTCTGAACTCTTCATCAGTAGCAGTTATGCAAACCAGCCTTTGCCCTCTCCACTCACTGTCAAACACACGAATCAGTCTTCCTGTGCACAATATCCTCACAGCTCCTGAACACACTCCCATCTTTAACAGCTAATCATTCTACTCCACCCATTATCCAAACTGAACTCATTTCACCTTCTTGACTCCTCAGAATTAATCTACAGCATATTCGATCTGCTGATTTAATCTTACCATAACCTCCTTCATGACTCAAGTGTGACCACAGTTATGCATCAGTTGTGACACAAGTGATTCTAATCTTTCTCCCTCTTCTCAGTTCTCTATTGTTTGCCTTTAGTCAGTACAAAGTACACTGTTGAAGTAAATTTACATTTCCTTCTTCGTTTCGTCATGTCAGAGTGACGGTGAAGTGAACAGGTGAAGTCAGGTCACAGGGTGGTTCTATGACAAGATCTTAAATAATAATAATCAGACGAGTTATATTTCCCCTTCAATTGACTGAAACACACAAGGGATGCATTTTCATAACACAGAGTATCGCTTCCTGATGGCAAGTCTGCATTCTGAGCCCTAACATTTCACTTTTCAGAAAGGTTTTTTGGTCAAATCATTTTGTTTTTCGATTACATTATATTTATTTTTTTCTTTACTTGCTTGTTAAAACACTCACCTGTTTGCTCTGAAGCCTTGTTGCATAGAGTTTTGTTTTTTGTAAGCTCCATTTGCAAATTTTTTCCAGTGCTCCACCCTGAAGACCACATACCTGCTTCTGACCTCACTCCACCCAAGCCAGTGACCTCTGACCTCACTTTTCTGTGCGAAGTTATCAAAATCAATGTCGATTTTCTTTTCCTAACATGATGAATGAATGACCTGCCCTGAGCTGATTTTGACTGGCTAATCTTTGTTGCCTTTTTTGGTTGGCTTGGTTAGATTTAGGAAAGAGGAATGTTGATTGGCTAGGGTTCATACAAGAAAAGAAGTGTAAGCCAAACAGAGGCTGAGGCACAAATCCTAGCAACAAGCGTGTCCAAGTGTTCAGCGCCAGTGAAACACTTTGCTGTCGTTTTCTGTGTTTGTGGTGCATTTCTCTAATGTGCTTTGTTGTGTGCATTTGCAGCATGTTTGTGTATTTGTATTTTGTTTCCTAAATGCTGCTCGTGTGTTGAAGATATTTTCTTAATTTCTTGTGTTAAGTCTCATTGCCTGTGTTTTCTTAAGGTACTGGAGTGTCTCAGCTACTGCAGCCTGCTGATAAATTCAAAATGAGCCACTTTGGCTCTAATGCAGTCTCCTCTCTGCTCTTACTACTTGGTGGTCTCACCAAATATCCCACCCACAACATAATCTGATAGGTTATGGATAACATATAATAGCCTATCATGACCAAATTTATCAAATAAATGTAGTGGTCTAAAAGTCACAATACGTACCTTCAAATTGTTGTGAAATGGAAAATTGAAATACTCAGGTACTTCCAAACTGTACTTAAGTACAGTACTTGAATAAATTGTATTAAGTTGCATTTCGTCTGTGGACATTTCAACATTAAGATTTTACTTTTTACAGCAAATGTATGTAGGTTGCAAATATCAGTCTCAATACAAGTGATATCGACTCTGAAACAACCGTATTGGTCAATCGTTAAGTTAACAGTCATTTCATACTGAGGTTCAGTCATGGGGCCATGGGCCTGCACCTCGTAGGCCTGTTCAAAATCCATCTTGTGATACTAACTACCTCTGACTGTCTGACTCTGGGAGGGGAGCACTGGGGCGATTGTGCCCTTCTGGCCCAAACCCTACCTGTGGGACCTATGTGCTATTCACACTTTACTTCATAAAAACACTTTTCATTTGCAGCCCTTTAAAACATACATCCTCGATTAAAATGCCTTTAAAAACTTCTTCTATCTCACTGTGGCCGACTTATCTCCCTACTGCAGAGCTAGACAGTGATATCTCCGGCTTCCTGGAATCAAACAGCAGTCATTCCTTTAATCACAAGCACCCTCTGCACATTGTTTTGGTTTTACAGCTACAGAAGAAAAACCCCATCTGATAGTACATCTGCTCTTGTCATTTTCTGACACACACACACACACAACAGGCATTTCCCGACACCAGATTGTCTCAAATCAGATCGGTGATTCAGCAGTGTCTGCATTGGGCCACAGCACCTGGTAAGAATGTTTCACACACCTGTAAATTGTCTGCACACAAATGTTTTCCAACTGTGCCCCCCAGTGAGTCACTCTGAGCTTCTTAACTGCTCCTAAAATCTTCCAGTAGCATTGTGAACTGTAGGGACAGTGGTGCATTTTCTCACATTCAAAGAGAGGTGTCTCATAAATAGATAATATCATTACAGTGAGAGAAAGGGAGGGAGCTTGTGAGTAAGTGGTGACTGAAGGTCCTTGTGTCACTAGAAGTCATAATGGGAGTTCCACTGCAATCATCTATGGTAGTTTGTCCTCCTACTCAATGAGGTGTTGAGTGATGTATAGCCAAGGGCTCGGTCAGTATCTGGCCTGAGGTCAGATACTGGACGATTACTTGGCCAGGCCCATAAATGAGACTTCACAGTGGTCATTCTCTGCTTCTGTGAATGCTGCTCTGATTTAGTACTGTTCGTGGGAGTTCTGACCCCTAAGGTCAGAACAGAGTAAGGAGGGTCCAGCTGAACAAGAACTCTTCTATCTCAATAGACATCTGGGGCCAACAAAAGTAAAATTCTTTACTTCAGTAAGGTTTCAACTTGTAATCAGGTGATCATGAGTTAATAACAAACACAACCCTTGTAACCAAACAGAGCACTGTCCAAACAGAGTGAGGTGGTTTCATGTGGCATTCACACTAACATCCTCAATACCACATATAGGCATACACATTTGACCTGCCCACATTTCAAGTAAGAGTGAGAGTATGGCCCAGCAGACCTTTTGTCACACTGCAGGTGTGACTGTCTTGTGACTTCCCAGACTCAGTGTCCATCAGCGCTGGTAGCATTATTACACAAGGTTCATAAGTCTTGTGGAGTAGAGTCAACAGTGGCTTAGCATTGGCCCTCCCATGCCCAGCAGTACACACACTGAAGACTTGCATGTATTTTGAGGTGTTTGTTACTGTTAGATGTGCACTTTCATATGGAAACCTGAACCTACAAGATAATACAGAGCTTTGGTTTTATTTCTCTTTGTGCACTTTTAAGACATATTTCGTTTTTTTCTGTTTTTAATCAAAAATACATGCACTTTTAAAAGGGACAGGTTTTCACACAACTTTGGTGGTTGTTGTTCTTTGTTGCATTCAGAAATATTGAAAAAAAATCAGCCTGTCTATATCTTTACACAATAATAATAACAACTTTTAATGAAACATTCAGAATTTGTTTGTATGCGTGGGAACAAAGCGTCCTGTCCCAGAAGCGATTAGCTTGTAGCTGGGAGGAAAACCATGCGTGGTGGGTGATGACTATCACAGTAATGACAGACAGACATTCTTGATTTTGGGCCAGGTGAGTTCTAGGTGGCATTGTTGCCTGCCAAAACTTGTGACAAAGGATAGATTCGCTTTTAAGATCAAACATTTTAGTAGGAGATGGTAGGACATTTATCCCTTTAAATCATTACAGAAGTTAGACGCCAAACAAGAGTTTTAAAGAGAAAGAAATTAAAAGACCACTGTCAGATGATGATAGTAAGTGGCAAGAACTCGTATACAATGGTACTATTTCGTACTATTGTGTAACAGAAATTGTCAGTGTCTAAAGTTTATGGAGCCCTACACCATGACCTTGTTGATTTCACATGGAAATTCATGGAAATGCTTTATTGGCAGCAGAAATGCAACATCTTGCCAAGATGAAACATGAGCAAAAACAAAAACCATTAATGTATTTCACGTCTGGATGAAAGTTGTTCAAGTTCCAACTAGATACAAGGAAACAAAGGTCCTCAAATGCGCTATATCAAAGGAAATACAGCTTTTCTCTATTTTCCCATAAGTGAGATGAGAAGATATATACAAATCTCACATCTGTATTTTTAGCACTGAGCTGGAGTAAAAATGAGGTTAGCTTAGCATTTAAATGACAGAAAGCTGAGGAAACAGCTAACATGACATTTTACAAATTTAAAAATAGGTCTCACAGTACATCTGAAGCCCAAGAATCAGCACATTTTATCTTGGTTGTTTTGTATTTGGTGAGCACAGATTCTGGTATAGAACTTAGACACCAGTTAACTTATCATTCTTGTTTCTGTAACCGTATATTGATGAATATTTTGAACTATTGTGTTAGAAAAGTTTGTAAATGGCATGGTTCTCTGAGAGAAGAAGATGAAGAAACTGTGCCTGCTGGCAACATTTTCCCTGGATATTCCCATAAGATTCCCAGATTAATTTGCACATTTCCTCAGAGATGGCCAAGGCAAATGGTTCTTCTTCAGCTGGTTTTGTGTCTGGTTTGAGACCTTCCTCTTCTTCTTCTAATCTGTTTCTAAGGGCCATGAATTACATTAAGTTATACTGTACTGGTACTGGCTGAACAATGCCTTGCAGGCCTAGTTTATTCACCAAAAAACACAGTTTATGGAAATGTGCCAAATTTGCTTGAGAATAACATGTGACTTTCACAAAATGACTTAGATATGCTAAACAGCCGATGAATATAGCTACTGTTTTCTAAGCATTTAATATATAAACATTGTACAAAACAACCTAAGCTAAGCTAACCATGTCCCAGCTCCATACATAACACACAGACAAGAGAGTAATCAAACATTTTATTTCTCAAAATGTTGAGTAATTCTTTCAAAATAATCACTTGTCTTTTGTTAGCAAATGAAGGTTAATGTTTTTGCTGTATCATATCGATTTATTTGGGAAAGCACCAACACTGAAGCCTACAGTGATCCCTTCATCTTACACATTTAGTGAGTTTGAAACTTGACACCTTTATCCACTCTATGTGACTCTATCACTTCTGTACCTTCTACTACCTTAATCTTTGTTTTCTTTGTTGGGTGTGGCAGCCATCAGGACCAGACAAAACACTACAGTCATCACTGCCAATGCTAGGCAAATGAAAAGCCTAAACCTGGCCAACAATAAAAAGAGCCCGTATTACTTAGACTAACTTTGACTGTATTTGGGATTATGTACTTTTGGAAGTAGATTCAGCATGTCTGATGTTAATCTCTTTATCAAAAACACATCTTTTTGTCTGTCTCTCCAAATTTTTTTTTTTTCTCTTTCTCTGTATGTCTCCTCTCTTGACTTTATCGAGATAAACAAAGATATCACAACTGCTTTTGTAAACAGGTTACAGGAACTTACAAATAGGCTTGGATCCACTTGGCATCTGTTTCAGCACTACCATAATACATGCTTTGAGGCAACCTCTTATGAAGCCTCTTTATTGGTATGATTATAAGGAATCCCTTTTGTTTGCTTGTTCAGTGACAGTACAAGAGTGATTTTGATTTCATCAGTATCTCTTTATACTTTAATATCCGGCTGCATGTTCCTTCCTCAAATACAAACAAAAAAAGGACAAGAATGAACATGACTATTGACAAACAGAAAACCGTTAAGCAAGTTCATGCTTATACAGAAGAGCATGGGCGGGAGGGCAAAATATGACTTCCAAATCAGATGTAATGATTGTTTGTACACTGTAAAATGGAATAAGCTTTGATGAGAGACTGGTATGATAAAAAAAAACAAAAAAAAAAAAAACACAACAAGCCACTTCCCACGCTTTTTATTAACTTGAAATGGACCAACTATAGCAAATATGAAACATGGAAGCAAAAGAAAAGAACAGGTGGGTCATTATCTTTACTATAATATAAGCCAATAACATGTAGCTTTAGAGGTATCATGTGTGGAATGTGCTTGTGTTAAAAAATAAAACCTGCAGGGGGGCTTCTGGAATATGTTTACTAGTTCAGAAAAGTTATTGTTCCTACAGATCTAATAAGGAGGCTGTGGAATTGTTCCTTTGTTTGACCACATCCTTTATGGGAGGGGGACAGTCAGACACACATCCGCCTATGTTGGACAGATAACATGCTGTTCTATTCATCTGGAGCTACCGAACACCTTAGAAATTCTTTCAAAGTTCTTTTATCTAACTTTAACTTTTATTGAGATTTATTCACCACATTACATTGTGTGTTAGCTTCTTCTCCTTAACCATGTATCTTTTACCTTAGATGTTTTCTGATCATTTTTTAAATACATACCCACTGAACGCCTGGAATGATATAAAAATACTATTCAAGTTAAAACTCATTTTCAGGGTGGGTTTTCTCCTGGTTCTCCGGCTTCCTCCCACAATACCAAAAACATGCACATTAGGTTAATTGGCTACTCTACATTGCCCCTAGGTGTGAGTGTGTGAGTGTGTGGTTGTCTGTCTTTGTGTGTCAGCCCTGCGATTGGCTGGCGACCAGTCCAGGGTTTACTCTTCCTCTCGCCTGTAGTCAGCTGGGATATGCTCCAGCCCCCTGTGACCCTGATGGATAAGCGGTATAGAAACTTATTTTAAGGGTTCTGCCCATTAAAGCTGTTTTATGAGTGCAGATGTTGCTTTATCAGATGATGTATACATGAATTTAATCCACAATAAACTGATACACGTGTATGTTGGGATTCATATTATAGAATTATCAGACTACGATATCCTGGTGACAAAATGAACTCTTACCTTTAAATGAGATACCTCACCTATCTCACCTACCTTCTCCAGGTGTGACATAGCCTGATTTCACCCACCCAGTGACTAAAGACAATGAAGAAATCATTCTTATGAAGCACATCAACCAATCCTTAAACATGTCTTAAGTGAATTCTTGAGAATGTCTCAACTGTCTAACTGATGTATTGTTGGTTTCAGGGTGGGGACTGTGGAGCAACCGATAGCATGTTTTAATGAGTCTACTGTAGGTGGAAAAATGAGAAATATTTGTTTATGCAACTTTGTTGGCAGCTATTGGGATTGTGAGATACCCCCCCCCCCCCCCCCCCGCTGGAAACAGGTACCAGCACAACTCTGTTTTCATAATATAAATTTAGACAGATAGCAATCATGAAAGATTATAGCTGGGGTTGTTTTTGCTTTTATTATTAATAGCTACCCTGAAGAGACTAAAACTGACAGGGAATTCATCCTACAAACTATTATTGTCTTTACCACAGAATAATTTCAGTGCCATACAACTCAATTGTTGCCCAAGAAGCAACAATTGGGGGAACTGTTGAAATGAAAATACAAAATCATTTTCTTGGACTCAAGCATAATTCATGTCTAATAAAAAATATCTAGTTTTATATACAATATTCTGCAAATCTTAAAGTTATTAAATTCCATTGAGTCTTCAGAATTTACCAACTTAGGAAGGTTGTGAAGGACAAAGGCATGCTCTGGGCTGTCCTGTGGTTTGGGCCTGTGGAAAAGAGGGAGGTGACTCGGGGTGAGGGGGAGTGGTCTGAGGGGCGGACCTGAGGGCCCACAAGGTTTATATAGTTTAACAGCTTCCCCTCTCCTCCTGCCTTGTGTCTGTGAGCTCCCATTTTGGCCTGCCCAGCCTGTGCCTCTCTCTCTCTTACTCACAGTCTCTCTCACTGAGTTTCTACAGCAACAATGAAAGCTGCATACTCTATGCGCTCCTCGACCAGTAGCAGGTCTCCTGCTATGTCAGTAACCCGTACTTCTACGGGGCCTGTCTATGGGGCCCCTACCATCCACGGTGGGGCCGGTGGGGCCAGAATCAGCATCTCCTCCAGCGTCCGCAGTGGGCTGGGATCCGGGATGGGAATGAGCTCTGGAGCAGGGGGCTTCTCCAGCAGTGTCCAGATGAGTGCCAGTGGGAACAGCGCTGACATCATGGGCAATGAGAAGTTTGCCATGCAGAACCTGAACGACCGGCTGGCCAACTACCTGGAGACGGTGAGGAACCTGGAGCAGGCCAACCACAAGCTGGAGATTAAGATCAAGGAGGCCCTGGAGAAGAGTGGGCCTGACTTCAGAGACTACAGCAAGTACCAGGCCATCCTGGACGACCTGAGGAAGAAGGTGAGAAGGGGTGATAGAAGGAAGGGGAATGTGATAAGTTTATTAAACAAAGGCATATGACGGGGAAGTTGAGAAATGGAGGGAGGGAGGTATTGTATTATACATGAACTGAAAGATGAAACTCAGAGTGAGCAATGAGATGACAAATATAAGTCAACACATCTTGAAGGTATTTACCCTGCACATGTGTTAAAAGCGTTATATTCTGTACCCTCTGACCTCATTGTAACCTCAATAGTTTCCTAACAAACGAGCTTTAATGGGTTTTTGCTGGTCCTCGGCTCAGTGCCTGCCGCTACGCTCATGGGCTGGGGGATGAGGGCTGGACCGGAAACAGTATGGTGGAGGAATGTTGAAGTATCACAGGTCAGAGAAACAGGAAAGCAGACAGAGAGAAAAAAAAACAAGAAAGTATAGGGACTTGATAGACTGTAAAGGGTCAAATTGCAAGCCCATTCATTGTGACTTTAACTACCCTTTTCCTCTTTGTTTAGAACAACACAAACAAAGTGCATTGTCAGCTGGACAAAGGGGCTGAACACGCAGTGCAGTCGCAACTACTAAATAATAGAAATAATAATGACAATAATAAACTAAATAAATAGAAACCCACCTTTCACTCATATTTCAAGATGGAGCTTGTTAGTTCTTTGTGTGTGTGTTTTCGTAAGTAAGTAATTACTCTGAGAATGGCATTAATATCACTTTCAGTTTCATGTGCCCAGAACAAATAGGTTTAACCACCGTACATAGTTAACTACTGTAAAAATAATTTTAGAACTGAAGGTAAATTAAGACATTACACAACTAGGAACATTTGTTAATCATTCATCCAAGGTTTTGCTCCAGTGAGTGTTAGAATGAGAGGAAAAAACACAAAAGCATCTGACTGAAAGACAGCTAGTCTCATGACTGTCATCAAATGCAGTCTCCAAAGGTAACATTCCAGTTAGGTCCAATGCAGCCCAACTGGAAACACCTTGGAACCTGGAAACACCCAAATACTGTGTGTCTACTGTAGCAGTTCAACTTTGGAAAATGATTCTTTGTTGCGAGTGTGAATGCCCACAAAAGCATATTTTTTTTCTAATCTTTTTCCTTGTGGGAGCAGCCCAGATAGCAGCATCAAGGTCAGATAACCCTCACTGAAAGTATGACAAATTAAATGGACAAAATGGGAGGCAAAGACAGAAGAAGGAGTTTTCCATCCATCATTGAGCATTCCATCATTCTCAAAATACTACATAAAAACTAAAACTAGGTTTTGTTTATTATACTAACAGCCTAAGGCTTCACTTCATCCAAACATCCCAGGGTCAAAATTGCCTAATTCTTATTTGGAGTCATTCAAAAATCACTCAAATAGTACCCTTAGCCTCAACCACCATCTGAGAAAATACAGACTTTCACAGCAATATTAAAACATACTAGTCCAACAAAGCACGCACAGTCAGCCATCCATGCAAACACATACATGCATGCGCAATCACATGACCAAGCATGCACACACACACACACACACAACCACAACTACCATCACCACCTTCCTCATGCAAATCACATCTGGCCTGCTGACAGGTTAGATCCTGTTTCCCAGCAGCGACAGGACAGTTGCTGCCTGGCAGCCACTGATTGGCTAAATGGACTTTGTCACCTGGATGCCGCCCCTGCTTTCTATCCCAGCCCGTATCTACCGTACTGTGACTGCTAAAACAAACACTGCAACCATCTGTTTTTTGAAGCCGTCACTAAACCTATTAGTACAAGCTGTATCTCACTGAAATAAACACAAGTCATATGTGTGTATATTAGTACCCTCTGCTTGTAATTCAAAAATTAATATAATAAATTAAAAAACAAGTTTTTCATCCCCTGTGCTCAGCTTGCAATCTGAATAACCTTCTCTTTTTGTAAACCTGCTCCAGGTGTTTGATGCCACGACTGATAATGCCCGCCTGGTTCTCAACATCGACAACGCTCGCCTGGCAGCCGATGACTTCAGAGTGAAGTAAGTCCCACCCACAGTAACACTGAGATCGTAAAATACTAACCCAGACAGCTGCAGGCACACCCTGGTGTATTGCGTAGTGGGATGACGGATGAATACATGGTGTCATGATCTAAAGAGACAGTTAATTGTCTTGTAGTCATAAATCATCACCTTTGCATCACTTCTGATGGGAACGTTTCAGTTGTGTCATAAATTAAACGTCATAGCAAACACAGCAGTCAAATAAAGGTGTGGAGTATTCTATTATGACCAGATAATGCATATTTAAGGGAAAAAAACATACAAAGATGTATAGGTCCAGTCATTTGGTTATCCAATTGATACAAGTTCTGATGAGTACATTTACAAAATCATCCCAGTCTGTGTGAATCTGAGCAGCTGTACCAGGCTTTGAAGTTATCTTCACTGTCTTGCCCTGTGCTGTTTAGATATGAGTCTGAGCTGGCCATCCGCCAGTCTGTGGAGGCCGACATTGTCGGTTTGAGGAAGGTCATCGACGACACCAACATGACCCGCATGAACCTGGAAAGCGAAATCGAATCGCTGAAAGAGGAACTCATCCATCTTAAGAAGAACCATGAAAATGTGAGTATGATGATGCTAATAAAGTTACCTTTATAAACCACAATATCAATGAAAATTCCTTGTATCTTGAAAACCAACCAGCAATAAACCTGATTCTGAAAGCTCAACTTCAAAGGCCCTGAAAACTTTAAATCTTAAGTGTTTAAAGGTAAGAATTAAAAAGTTTTAACATTCAACAACTTAGCTATTCTTTGACAGTACTGTGTGGGTGTAGTTTAATAAGATTTGACTGATAGTACTGGCAGCAAAGGTGCAAGGTGGCAAACAACCGTCATCACATTTTCATTCAAATATTTCTCTCTAATTGGAACATAATTACGTCACCAACCCCAAACCCCATCACTTTTTGTAAGAAATCAATTCAAAAAAGAGGTTTCAGGCTCTTTAATGTAACGTTATTCTCCAGTTTTGTCTGTGAAACTCAAAGATTAGTCAAAGGCTGTATCCATCTTGCTTCAGTGTTGACACTTTTAGTTCCCCTTTCAACAAAGTCTAATAAATTCCTAACAACAGTCACTGTTAAAAGACCTCTGGACATCATTTCAGCAAACATCCACTCCTTTAGAAGACCTCAATAAATATTTGTTTACTAGCTGATCTCAATAATCCCTTTAAACATCATCACCATGTGTGCTTTGTACGTTGCGCACTATGCCGTCACAGTAGCTGACACATCCTGACATGCTGCAGGGCGTTATTGAAAACATAACAAGACAATTTCAGTGGGAAGATCGAGGTTTGTGAGAAAATCTGAAATATCTGTAAGTGAATTTTGTGGGAAGCCTCATCGTAAAAGTGATTCCCCATCCGTATTTGGCAACAAAGAGAACACCAAAGAATTAAAATGATTATAATTTAAGTGCATAAGTATTTGTTTACTGAAGGAATGAAGTTTTTGTTCCACAGACAAAAGTTTACTTACCTGACCATAATGTGGTTGGAAGGCCAGGAGTCAGAGCTGGGTCAAAGCTCAATTAAAAAAAAAAAAAAAAAAAAAAAAAAAAAAAGGATTCAGTTGTGGAATCCAGAAGATCTAAGCAGTGCTCTCTCTATTTTTAACAAATGGACATTTGCACCCTTTAAGTGAACTACAGCTGAGAAAAAAGTTATGACTTGTGTTTCGATCTGTTAATTTCTCTATCTATTCTTATTTCTACAGGAAGTTATGGAGCTTCGTAACCAGATTTCCAAGTCAGGAGTCCATGTAGATGTTGACGCTCCTAAAGGCCAGGACCTGGCTCAGATCATGGCAGAAATAAGGGCCAAGTATGAGAAGATGGCACAGAAGAACCAAGAAGAACTCAAGGCATGGCATGAAACGCAGGTAAACGATGATCAGTAAAACTATCATCTGCCAACATGGACGTCCCTCTCAAGCACAGATTAGTTAAGTCTAAGACTGAAGTTTACACATCTGTTAATCTCGATCATTATTTCAGATAACAGAAGTGCAGACACAGGTCACCCAGAACACAGAGGCCCTGAAGGGTGCCCAGACAGAGGTGAACGACCTACGCAGACAGATACAAACCCTGGAGATCGAACTAGAGTCACAGAAGAGCCTGGTGAGAAGCACTGTCAGCACACGCTTCATTTACCTCAACACACACTTATGTTAACCCCTTGCAATGCCTAACTCAGCATTCTCACTTCATGTCTCTCACATTTGTTGACTCAAGCTTTACACTGGTGATCCCTTGCTATGGAGCTGTCAACAGTCAGTTGGGTCTACTGTCAAATTTTAACCCTTTTTTTTTCTTTGCCCTTGCTTGTCTCACAGAAAGCCTCTCTTGAGGGTACGCTGAGGGACACAGAGATGCGTTACAACATGGAGATTGAGTCACTCAACAACATCCTCCTGGGCCTGGAAGCAGAGCTCACACAGCTGCGTAACAATATCCAGAAGCAGATGCAGGAGTACGAGGTGCTGCTCAACACAAAAATGAAGCTGGAGGCCGAGATCGCTACATACAGACGGCTGCTGGACGGTGAAGACTTCAAGTAAGCATGTCAATCATTCTATGATGCTGGAATGACATTGTATTTTAATGCATAACCAGCTTGCATAAGCAAAGTTCACCAATAAAAAAAATCAGTGAATAGAGACTGCCTGACAGTTAATTTGATCTTTCTATTCAGCCTCCAGGATGCTCTGCAAAGCCAGAAAACAGTGAAGACCAAGGTGATGACTGTCACACAGACCCTGGTGGATGGCAAGGTGGTTGCCTCCAGCACAGAAACCAAGAACGTTTGAACACCAAAAGCAACCACCTGATGCTGTCACTACATCATAACACTAACATACGTTTGGACAAATTTGATTATGTTTCCTGTGGGTTCTTCTAATCTATTTTTTTTTATAGTACAGCAATAACCAACCCTGCAATTAGTTTGACTCCCTGGATATAAAGCTCTGCCACAGGCTGAAGATTAAAAAAAAAAACTGGATCAGTGGAAAACTAAACCATCTTTTATTTATTTCATCATGATTTATTTATGTCTTTGTGTGCTGACCTGCAGATGTTTACAAAAGTTCAGAAATTGGGGAACTGTGAGTTTTCTCAGAGACAAACCTATAGAAGATATTGGATATTTCAAAGTATTAAAGGAGTGCAAAAATTACATGCAAAATATTTTTTTATATTTCATCATCTTTCATTTTCTTTCTGTCCAGTTAAGTTTGCCTGTCGTGCTGTCATGTTCAGACAAGAAAATAAAGTCCATTCGTGAATTTTATCTTGGTGTGAAATGGCTATTATTAAAACAAAATATCATTTATATCAAATATATCAACTCCCAGATTATATCATAATGACAAAGAAGAAATAAAAATGAATGAATGAAATGAATCAAGCACATAAGGTGCACTGCTGCCTTTACAATCACTGTGCAGTCTCAAAAGCGCCCTCATCCATTTCCATGAAACCACTGCTTTGGCAGAATGGGTGTGCCAGTGCAGGTTTGCAGTACACTCCAATTACATATAAGGGCACATTCCTGGTAGACTATTTTGTAACTTGAATGGCATAATTCTGCTGCTTAGTCTGATATTGTAGAAATGAAGAATGAAATGTTTGTTGCCATGGTAGCTTTCCAAAGTTGAAAAGTCCTTCCTCATAGCACTACCCATAAGCACTACATTGCAGAAATTTGCACTGAGCATTTTGGCAATCTGATGGCATCAGGTACTATTACTCCTGTTAGATCTGAACACCCACCTAAGTCTATTGTGACTCTATATTTTTCTTATTGTTATCAAATTCCAGGAGAGAGCTAAAACCTGTCTGTCACCTAATACTTTCTAACCTGCCTAGAGCACTCAGTGCCAAGCCTGCTGATTCCAAAAGGTAAAAAGTATGTAATTTCATTAAAAATAAAATAGGCTAAATAATTTTAAGAAACAGTGTGGCACTGTAGATTCTAGCACATTTTACTTAAACATAAGTAAATTGTGCATTTCGTGAGGGCTGTGGATTGCACATTTTGTCCTCTGGTGACAAAGGTACGAGCTTGAATCAACATTGCTAGAAGTCGAAAAACTAAATTTTCAGTGACCCTTGACAGCCCTGATAGCTTACAGTACACTGGCCAGCACTGCCTCGTTTCTGTCAGGCAGCTGATATTTCAAATATCAAATTTGTTGTGATGTGAGCCTTCAAGTCTTCTGTTGTTCATATAGCTAATCAAATGCTAGCAAATTGGAAATGCTTAAGATTGACAGATTCAATCAAGAGTCAATTTAAGCAAATGCTTAAATTGGTTGCCTTGACACTCAGGGAGGGCACATTGGAATAATCTAACATGACTAATGCAAACAAAGTTGCTGAAATACTGATAAGGACAAATCTGTCCTCCCAAAATATTTGTAGGGACATGTCCCTACAGTGCAGTCCAAACCTACCTCTTCATCGAGTATTTACCGAATTATCACGGTGTATGTACTGATTCAGAGAAGATGAACAAATGAATAAATAAAATGTTCAGTATAATAGTTCTTAATTGTTTTGGACAACAATACAGTACGTGGCCAGTCTGATCTTTGCTGCTGTTGATATCATCGTTTCCATAGATACAGTTCATTTACTATGCACTATCAATATAAAAATGTCAGCATACCTTGGGTGTTACTGGGGTAAAGTCTAAGCAAGAAGGCTAAAGGTAAAAATGTTATATAGATGGCAGGGGAGTGGCAGGGAGGAATATTGCCTTTCAGAGTGATATATAAGGCCCTGAGACTTTCCTCCATTCTCCACTTAGCTACCAAACCCCTCTGTGCCAGGACACACCTCTTCTTCTTCTGATTGATCAGCACACTTTATTCAGCAATGGAGATTAAACGCCAGAATTCTCAAGGCATTGGTATCTATATGACAAACACAACCAGACCTCTACAAGAGAGGGCCTATGCCTACAGCGTCAGTGGAGGGGCCGGCGGCCATGGGACCAGGATCTCAACTGCCACCTATGGCACACGGGTTGGCAGTGGCTTCGGGGGTGGGTATGAGTACGAGTCCTCCGGGTCTACCCATGGAGCTCTGGCCATTGCTAATGAGAAGACAACCATGCAGCACCTGAATGACCGCCTGGCCAGCTACTTGGAGACAGTGAGGAATCTGGAGATGGCCAACAGCAAGCTGGAGATCAAGATCAGAGAGTGCTTAGAGAAGAGAGGCCCAATGGAAGGGAAAGACCACAGCAAGTATGACGCCACCATAAAGGAGCTGAGAGCCAAGGTGAGTCAGTAATTTAATCTGTCAATCTTCATGATGCGTAAAACAAAAAGAACAAAAAGATTTGTGCATGGCTAAGGTCAAAACTGCAAAAAGAAGTCGATAAAGAAGGCTGAAGAGTGATCAATCTGCTTCTACTTCAGCGTTCTGTTTGTACAGACATTGCACTGTATCAAAGTGAAGGAAATGCTTATAGAGCATAAATGTCACTAAATACTGTATGTTATGCAGTTTTACACAGGCACACAAAATAAATGAATGATGTTTTTAAAAGTTTTGAAAAAAAAAACTCTTTACTGACCAAGATCTCAGTCTACTTTCATCACATAATATTGGAGCAAAAGTCACAATATTTATCTCCTGTACACTCTTATCCTCTCTTATCTGTATCTCGTTGTCACACTTTGAGAGACAAGATAACCTGCTTTGTCCTTTTATAACCCCAGTGTGTTATTGAAGGCGTGTTCTTCCACCAACATATCTTATCAAACTGAAAGTTACTTTACAATCCATCAAATTGAGAAAGTGAGAAAACACTAAGTGCATTCTGTTTGTATTTCACACACTGAAAAAAAAAAAAACTGTTTCATTTGTTTCAGATTTTTGGAACGATTAAGGACAATGCACATCTAGCTATCACACTTGACAATGCACGCCTCGCCTCAGACGACTTCAGAGTCAAGTGAGTGCTCAGCTTTGTATACAAAATGAAACAGGATCTCCATCCAGAGTGAACATATTTGACATTCAGTATTTTTTATTAGGATGGAATATGAGATGTCCATGCGTCAGACGGTGGAGGCCGATGTGGCCAGACTGAGGAAGCTTCTGGATGACACCAACATTATTCGCCTGCACCTGGAGAGCGACATCGAGTCTCTGAAGGAAGAGCTGATCAGCCTAACGAAGAACCATGAGGCGGTGAGGGATGACAGTCAGAAATTATTTGTATGCTGCCTTAAGCCAATCCAGCTAAGCAGCACTTATTCATGAGAAAAACCAATTAATTCCAATGCTACTGTAAATAGGACTGTAAATATTATCTAAAACCTTATTGTTCCTTAACCTCTTTGCAAAGGACAACCCCACTAACCTTGTTCAGTTTCTCCCTCAACAGGATGTTGCTGAATTACGTGCACAGATCACCCAGGCTGGTGTTCAGGTGGATGTTGATGCTCCTAAAGGACAGGACCTTGCCAGGATCATGGAGGAGATGAGGGCTAAGTATGAGAGGATAGCACTGAAGAACCAGGACGAGGTCAAAGCATGGCATGAATCTCAGGTAACTTGTCAGTGCATGTTCACATTTCAGCTATCGATGTTTGTTAAGTACTTTCTCTATGTAATACCTGTGTTTTATCTTGTCTCTAGATGACAGAGGTTCAGGTCCAAGTGGCTGAGAGTACAACAGCTTTGAAGGAAGTCACAAGTGTGCTGACTGAAACCAGGAGGAGGTCTCAGGCGCTGGACATTGAACTGCAGTCTGCACTTAGTATGGTAATATCCAGATTTACATAACTGGTACTACTACACCACTGGTTATATTTTCAGATTTAACCTTCCATTAATATTCCCTCTCTATCATGTCTAATAGCTAAGTTGGTTAAATCAGCTTATTCACATTTTTGCAGAGAGCTAGAAGAGTAGATAGACGCCGCTGTCATTTGTGTGCATTAAATATGAAGCCAAGAACAACAGGTTGTGGTTTTACAGTGCATAACGTGTGAGCCTCAGTCACATTTTCAGGAGGATTTTGTTGTCCATTTTCAGCCAAGCTAAGCTAACTACTGTAGCTAAATGTAGTTTCATTAAACTAATGTGACTAATATAGAACATTTCATCCAATTCTTGATAAGAGCCATTCTGTTTCTCTACCTCATCAGTTAATTGCATAGCCAAACTTTTTTTTTTCACCTCTCAACAGAAAGCAGCCCTGGAGGCCACTCTGCGTGACACTGAGATGCGGTATAATGCAGAGGTGGAGAAGTACAACTCGATCATCGTGAGGCTGCAGGAGGAGCTCACTAAGATCCGCAATGACATTCAGAACAACACAACAGAGTATGAGCAACTACTCAACATCAAGGTGAAACTGGAGGCTGAGATTGCAGAGTACAGGAGGTTGCTGGACGGTGAGGGAGCCTTAAAGTGAGTACAAGGAGGAGGTAGAAGGTTTGGGTGGAATGGTTACAAACTGCTTGTAAAAATGAATCTAGTATCATCGCTAATATGCAAATATGAAGAGACATTGATAAGGAAAGTACAAGTAAACTCATCCTTTAAATTTCAGCATGTGGATACCACATAACTTTAATACACAAGATGCATGTCTAGAGTGAGGGCACGGATCTTACTGTAGTGTATAAAGTAGTACTAAATCCAGTTTCACTCATAACAAAGATAACCCTAGGTAGTATTGATTTTACTTGTGTGTTCATTTTTGGCAGGCTAGAGGATGCAATTGATCAGAAGACAGTCCAGACCAAGGTGGTGACAGTCACTCAGACTCTGGTGGATGGCAAAGTGGTGTCAGAGAGCAAGGATGTCAAATCCAGTGAAAAGGTTGTTGTATAAAAACTGAATAAGAAATTATTTGCAACAAAAATAAAGTCAACAGAGAGTGTACCATCATGCCTGTGGCTGTTTGTTTAGCTTTAAATATCCCCTGAGGTCCCATGACCGTTCCCCTTACTGCTCAGAGCTGTTTTGGCAGTACAAAGGAGACCTACAAAATATTCAGCACGTGGTATTAATGTTACAGGTGATTGGTGAATAATTCAATTTTCTTTTAGCTTAGCTTAGCATAAAGACTGGGGGGGGGGGGGGCAACTAGCATGGCTCTACGCATAGGTAAGAATCTGCCTACCAGCACTCCTAAAGCCTCAGTAATGAATTCATTCTATTCCATAGTCTGTGGTTACGTGCAGCTCTATTTCTTCATTCTTCTTCTCCTGGTTTTCTGACTGCCTCACAGTGATGGCAAGACTCCAGGAAGACACTGCCTCAACTCTCATGGAAAGTAATTAAATACATTTATTCAAGTAACGTACTTATTTAAACTGTATCTGAGGATTTATATTTTATGCTTTATTTAATAAAACCAACTTTATACTTTTACTACACCACATTTCAGAGGGAAATATGTTTCTTTTTACTCCACTTGATAACCTCAGTTACTTTGCGGATAACAATTGCAGACTGCAAAGAAAACAAGGAAATAAAGCTGAAAATGACTTTTAAAACATTAAAAAATATATATCATACATTATACAACCTCAGCTTGCACACATATTCCATGTAAGTCAGGTCCCCTTTCATGCACATGGACACTGTTGGCAGTTTGACCTCCTGCCAGCAACCTCCCACACACCCAAGTCTACTGTGAGTGCGGGAAATTCTTTCAGCTTCTGAGAAATTCACATCCTGACCTGCAGTTCTTTAGCCTTGTCCCATAACAAGCAGAAGGCCTTATTCCCATGCCATGTTCAAGCAGTCCTGTGTCTCTGTTTTTCTTTATTTACATTCACATTAGTCAGTCTAATTCCTGTGTACTCTTTGATACAGAAAAAAAAAAAACTGAACTGTTTTGGTCTCGGCTTAATCACCGCATACCTTCAAGTTAATAGCACATTCATATGTTGTTAATAGAGATGTGGGGAACAACAAATTTTGGCAATTGGCTGGGGCTTTCCGAACATTAGAAGACAACTATAAAGCTTGAACTCAGCCTTTCGAAATCAATCCACTATCCATCATCACAATGTCACTTTTTTTAGGAAACACTCAGTTTCAACATTCCACAGACAGCACCGTTAATCATTCTGCCAGATTCTAATCAGCTGGTTTCCCAACTACATCTCACAGTTAGTTATAGTTTCCCAATTGGTGCCAGTTTCCAGCACGATGTTGTACACCCTATAGCTGTTATTGTGTAAAGTGTGTGAAAGTGTGCCTGCTGTGGGTGGCTCCTCATGCCAGTCTCTCTGTCTATTGTTATGGATGAAGAAGTTGTCTTCCCTGACAATTTTGTTGCAGCCACATGTTTCGTACTCCGGCCTTGCTGACAGAAGCTGAGAAGACAAACAAGAGAGACAGGGAATTCCAGAGAAAGGGTAAAAAAGATGGAGGGATGCATTAGGGGGAAGAGAAGGGCAAGTGCACATCTCTACTGCATGCTTGTAATTCCTCAGGCCCCACGGAGAGCAGGGTGAACAATACCTTTCTCTCTGCACAGACAGAGGAGGCCCGCTGAGGATTCACTTTACTTAGTCATAACTCACAGAGGAACCTAGTGTACAGCAGAGGGAAAATTAACTCTCAAATTCCATTATCAGAGCCATTTAGGCTTTCTTCATTTTTGCAAATACAATGACGTTGACATAAAAGAAGATTTGAAAAAAGATCTGCACACTGCAATACCCATTGGGTTGGGTGGTGAGTCACAGAATACCTGGTGGAACAATCTGAAATACCCATTGCTCAAAACCACTTATGAGGTGCAGCTTAATGTCAATAAAGTCAGTTTCAGTTAAAGGTAAAAAAAAAAAATTACATGCCCAAACATTCCTACAATACTATCACAGTGTATGTGTCACAGAAGAATAGTGAATTTATAATGATAGTCTGAGTTACACGAATCAAGTGGGTATCTTCATGATGATGGTCACATTTAAAGCAGCAAACATTCAGCCACAATCAGGATGTACCCCTCCACTGCATCTCAGCAAGGAAGAATTGTCAATGGAATCTAAAAAGTGTGAAATTCATAGTATAAAAAACTTGATAACTGAGCTAATATGAAGCCTCATAGTGCTGTGTAGTGTAGTGTAGTACAGATGGGAGGTTACCACTTCACTGCCACTATGGGAAAGTGGTACGATTACAACACTCCTTCAACAAACACACGGCATGGACAGTTGTATTACGACAGACAAACTCTGAGCCTGTTCTTTAGATGTAAATCAAGCTAAATATGTGACTTTGGTGAGACATTTCACGGCAGCTGAGACAATGAATCCCTTGTACATATCGCCACAAGTTATTTCTGAAACACCTCACGAAAAGACAAAAATAAACAAATAAATAAAACAGATCCCAATTCTCCATTCAAAAAGGGCTGTAATCCTGTGATTTGTAAAGGTGGTGACGTGTTTGTCCCTGAGTGTTTCCAGCTAATTCTCAGATAAATGTTGCAATCTCCAGAATTTGAATACATAATAAAGTTAGCCTCTGCACAGCAAGTGTTGCAAGCCCGTTGTACCACATGTGCAGAAGTTCACAAACGGCCTGCTTTTTTAATTTGATGGGACTGCAGAGGGCCTGTAAAGGATAATCTGCAGCTATCGTGAGTTAAGATAAACAGTTTTAGCTGGAATGTAGAAGTTCATTCAGAACTCTCTTCAAGCTGTGCATGAGTCAGTCACGACAGGTCATGACTATGACTGCTGTTTAATCTCTTTTTCCTTGTAAAACAGTTACCAGTCTTAACGTAGATAAACTATGAATAATTGCTCTCCCTCTCTGTCACACACACACAAATAACACACATTCTGGATGTTTCCCTTTACCCCACACATCTGCTGGGTGTGTCAGTCATGCAGTGCTCCCAGCCTGCTGGGCCTCCTCCCAGTGGAAGCAAAAGAGGGAGAGAAATGAGGGGGAAGGGTGTGGTGTGTGACTGTGTGTGTTTGGAGACATGAGGGACGAATTAAGTGTTGGAAAAGTAACGAAAAAGTAGCAAGAGAGAAATGCAAGCAATGGCAGGAGAGAGAGAAAACGTTCAAAATAGTGACTAAAGCTGCAGGATGAACTGACAGAACAACTGACAGAATGTCCACTTTAGATGTATACTATATATAACATGGGAGCAGGGAGCATTTCTGCTCAAAAGCTACAATCAAAGTCCAACAGTGGTGAGTAAATGATCTGCTCAGTGATAGGCTGACTCATGAAATGAGATCTTATGCCTCTTAAAACCTCACAGACACAATATCACCTTAAACAACTTCTTTTGGGAACAGAAAATCTATATTTTAAGCAGTTACTGTAAGTCTCGGCTGTGGAGTTTGATTGGAGAGGTGGCAGAAAAAAAGGGTACAAGGGATTGTGGCAAATAAAGTAAATGTGAAAGAAAAGAATGTGGCAGAAAATGGAAGAAACTGAAAGAGTGATGAAAAGGGAAAACAGGAGTGTGGGAGAGCGAAGACGTGGAGGAGGCACAGAAGGAGGAGGAGGGCAGATTAAGTAAGAACAGAACTGGGCAGTGAGCCACCAGCCAGCCACCGTTTTCTCTCCCCATTTTCATTTTCCAGTCCCGTTGCGTGGTGAGAGAGAGAGAGAGAGAGCTGGCAACCTGAGACTCATCCGCCCCTAGCTGAAAAGCTGAGTTGGCCAAACTTGTTGAGTGACTCATTTGTCTGGTTTCCGTGGAAACTCACCAAAAAAAAAAAAACTTGGTGACCAGAAAGACCCAACCATACGCCCAAAGGAGTAAGATGATTACCGCCTGTGCTCCACTAAAAATACAGCAGTGCAGCTCCCTGGTGTGGATGAATCAACTAAAACTGTAGCAGAAAAATGTTCCAAAGCAGAGTTCAGTGAGTTAAAATTTTCTCTTCGTGAAATAGCAGAGTCACAGTCTTTCCTTTCAAACAAGCGAACTTATCTGGATCACATATGTTTGAATCCGAAGCAGCTACACTAACCTTGACATTGTTCTTAATGAGTAACTAACTCACATTTCAGAGCAAAGGGAAAATGATTAAAGCGGCCAAAGGGACTGTGTTGCTCTATTTTGAGGTCAGTGGTGGGAAAGTTTAGTGATTTAGATTTAGTGAAAGATCTAATAAAAGATCATATAGCTTCACCAACAATCATCATATGGTACAGTTCATGGTTTAACAATCTTTGTAGTGTACACAAAAGGACAAAACAACTCTGTACACATTTCAAAGCTACAAATTTTGTTTGAAAGAATACCAATGTTGAGCAACTGGGTCACTAACCATGCGTGTAATATTACAGAAGAATTTCATTTTCAAGAAGAAGACGAATCAGCGAACTATAGACTGTTACTAGTGTGAGGTGTAAATTTAGCCATATGGACTTTTTAGCAGCATTTAGTGGGAAGAAGGAGCAACAAATTTGTCTCCTCAAAAGCCACAGAGCCAGCTCCACCTTAACCTTTCTCTCCACCCTCCCTGGTACACCCTCCCATTCACAAGATCCACGGTGGACCATGGTTTCATGGAGTGTGACTGACAGAACCTCTCATCCTGAATTTTTTTTCGCGAAATTGCTGTCCACAGCATTATTTTTAAACGTAAATGATTTTGTTGTAATTGCAAGATTTATTAAATGATGTCATCTCTCTCATTTCCTCTAAAGATGATTTTTAAAAAAATGGTCTTTCTTTTTTAAATGTAACTGGAAGTCCCTGTTGTGGTTTTTGATTGACTTTAACATGCTCACCAAGTTCAGACAGTTCTTCATGACAGCCATGACAATTTGTACAGAGACTTCTATGTTTCCTTATTAATTCTCTTTATCTAACCCCATATAATCCCCTCACTACAGGATGCTGTTTGTAATTTGGCAGTGCTTTTTTTGATGGGAGGAATTCCATCACAGGAAGGGAGAGGCTGCATTTAAAGCATTCCTAAGGTTGGAATAACCCCCTATCATAACAGCATGCCCAGGAACAGTCACAGATAAACAAAATACACACACAGAGAGACACACAATCCACAGAGACACACAGGCACACCTTAATGTCCCTGCACTTTGCTAGCATACAAAAGATCTTGATAAAGCTTTAGCTTGTTTCCTCAATGTGAAATCTAAATCTAAGTAGATAAGAAAGTGTGAGAACGTGAAACATAAGGGGTGTGACTCTTTAATGATCTTTCATAAAACCAGATGCATTTAAGAGGGGAATGAAGTCACCAAAAACACCAGTACTGGTTAAGTGCCAGAAAGAATCATCAGTTAGCATCTGGTGGTTTCCCACATAATAACTGAAAACGGATTGGAAATATCTTTGCTGTATGTTTGGTCCCATTCTGCTGTACACAGGATGTTATCATTATCTATAACCACTTATCCACTAACCCTGGTTAGACAGAAGCAAACAACCATTCATGCTCACAATCACACCTATGGGTAATTTAAAGACACCTAAAATGCATGTGTTTTAACTGTGGGAGGATGCCAGCGGGAACCCACACATATGCAGCATGAATTGCAAACTCCACACAGAAAGTGGGCTCAAACCCAGGACCTCAGTGCTGTGAGGTGACAGCTCTGAATAACTTAATATACTAACTGATCAGTCCATGAAGAGTTCATACCTAAATGAGGAAATTGATAATTTCTTCTAAATTATTTTTTTTTGACCATCTTGTTAAATTTTTGCAGCCAATTCATTCAATCTAAAGATGAATACTAATTGAATTAGACAGCAGACAGCTGATTGGCTGGTGACTAAGACTGAAATGTTATGTCTCAGAAGATGGTGAAAAACAACCTAGAGCTACAGAAAGAATATTAGCCTGAACAATTTGACCCGCTGTTAAATTCTGATTCATGTGTTTAAAGCCAACATTCCCACAGATCGTGTCTGCTTGTTTTTCTTCTGTGCTGCACATAACGTCAAATCTGCAAATCTGCTAGATACAAAAACAAGATAGACTCAACAATCATGCTAGCAGCTCTGTGAGTCTATATTTGGTCACAGTGATGTTTTGGGTCAAATGCTATCGTCAGCATGCTAAATAACTCACATTTGAGCTTGGTGTCATTCCCAGGGCCTTCAAATACAACTTTTTTGGCATGTCCATCTGTGTGTCATCTAGATGTAGAAAGCACCTTTGCATGTCTGAATGAGACACACAAGGCTGTAGTGTAGTTCCAATGCAAGCACATGCATGTCAGAGCACAGCACAACACAAGATGTGGGGATTGAGAGGAAGGTCACACACACGACCTGCACCCAGGAGACTGGAGTTCACGTCCTGTGCGAAATCAAAAATACATCACCGATCTTTACCTAAACCCAACCTCCTAGTTTTGTGCCTAAACTTATCCAAAGTGCAGTTTCATTCTAGAAAGGCTTTGTGATAGGAAGTCTTTGCATTTCAAGGTACCATGTGCTACTGGAGGAAATGCACAAGGGCATAACAATGCTCAGGTTTGTGACAAGCTGGGATGAGAGCATATTACACATCTACAATGCTTCCTTGTTCACATTCAGCTGGTCACCCATGTTTACGTTGTTTACCCTCTTCGTCTAGAGTATCAATAGTTGCGGTATTTCAGTCTGGGCTAAAGTGGTGGGCCAACAAACCAACCGCGGACCAAATCTGCCATCTTGAGAGCTACACTCCTAGCATGGATACAAATTATATACAAGTTATATATGTGAAAGGAAAGCTGGATAACACACAAAATATGCAGGTTACATTGTTACTGTCAGGTAAAGTTGTCTCTTTTTGTTTGTTGAACTCCACATGAAGCAAAATGTGCACACAGCTAAGTCAGTTCTAACACCAGTATGACAAAGTACACAGTAGTAGGCCTGAGCAACATGAGGCTTTGCTGTTGTTGGTAGTCGAGAGAGATTAGTGAGCAGGTTTGGCCCCCTTATGCGCTCCATTTAAACCCAGAGTAGCCCATTGTGTGTGTTGTTCTTTGTAAATGGCTTTGCTCTTAGAAAAACCTTGAGCATTCCTTTCATGAAGAGGTTTTGTCTTACAAACCTTTCACTTGCCTATATACTCTGAGAAAAGAAAAGGGCCCTCAGATGTTAACCTGACGTCACTGTTTACACAGGATGTTTTGGGGGGTTTTGGGTTTTGTCTACTGAGTGGGAACAAGCACAAAGACCCAGAAAGAAGACGAGCTGTAGGCTTATTAATCTTGCTGGTTGGTGCCTGTACAGTTGTGGGTCTAAGGTCAGGTCCATTCGGAGATCCTCTTTCACTGTTTTTACTATGTTGCCATGACAACAAAGTCAAAACAGTTAGAATGTACACTTAACACTGCAAAAAATAATGAGACTGATGTCAGATGTGGATAATGATGCTTTTAGAATAAGATAAGATAAGAAAACCTTTATTTGTCCCACAAAGGAGAAATTGCAGCGTTACAACAACAGGGGACAAAAACAGTGATACACACACATATATATATAAAAGAAATATAAAAATAAACATAAACATAAAATAGACAACATAAAATAACATCTACCTAACTAGCTATCTAACTCAACTACAAAGCTCTGCATAAATAATAATTAATAACTTCTTATGTATGGTATCTTTGTACATAAATCACATATAATCTTTGTGTGCGTAGATGACACATGCAAAAGTGTCACTCAGCCACTTACCCTTGAGCAAGGTACCTAACCCCCACTGCTCCCCGGGCGCTGCACGTGGTCGCCCACTGTCCCGGGTTTGCTGTGTGTGTGTGCACGTCACTTGGGTGGGTTAAATGCAGAGCACGAATTTCGTTGGAGTGAGTTCCCTCCAATGACAAAATATGTCACTTTCATCTTCTTTCATCTTTCAAATGGGAGTACATATGCAGAATTTGTTAAGAATAAATAAATGAAATGCTTTGCTCTCAATCAGCACTGGGGGCAGGTTGTTGCTCATGCTTAATTACTTGGTTGATTACTTGATTTCTTACTTGATTACTTTCCTAACAAATGTTTCTTACTGAGCAGCAAAATAAATTGTCATAAATAAATAAATACACAGTATGTAAAAGTATGTAGTATGTTGTATGATATATCAACACTAATTAAATGAATTAACAGCTGAAAGTCTTTTAATGGCTTAAAGTGGAAAAACAACCAAAAAAAAAGATAGCAAATGCAAAAGTACAACACATAGTTTTTGAAGATGCTTATGTGTATTTATCAGTTTCATTCTAGAACTTCCTGTTTTTCTGGAGTTCAGTGAAAACATCAAAGCCTGGAAAATAAAAGATGTGACGAGACAGCAGATAAGAGCATCCATGCATTTTCTATACCGCTTATCTGTCAGGGTCGCAGGACAGACGAGAGCAAAGGAAGGTAAATAAGAATAGAGAGAGAGGAGGCAGGAGAGAAAATGGGAGAAAAGAGGAAAGGACAAACTTGAACAAATGAGAGAAAGAAGAAAAGAAAGGAGAGAAAGGAAAGACAAAGGAAATGAGATGGACAGAGAAGAGGGAGTCAAACTATCTTCATCTAATGTAAAAGCTCTGACAAAAGCTGGCAAGTGAGGCCATCGGCTTGGAGAGAAATGGTCAGGTGTCAGTTTTTTTTCCACCATTGTCAAACTTGCACTAAAACTGAAATCATGTATAAGCCCATGGTCAAATGTCCCCATCTATGACTCTCAACACCCCATGATTTGGGCCACAGTGTTAACCACTTCCAGATGGACATATATATATATATATATACTCATTTCCAAGCTGCATGGTGAATTTTCCCAAGTCCATGTTTATGGTGTGCATTGATGCCTAATGAAATCGTGTGGCTTCATATATTTATCCAGGGTGAAATAAATGAGCAGATTCCTTATTTAGACAATGAGTGCCATATTTAAATGGGCATTTAAAAGGAAAAAAAAAAACTAGCAAAGTTTTTTCGACTGTGTCAGTGATCACACCAGCCAAAGGTCATGGTCAATATATCAAGTTAAAGAAGGAAGAGTAGAAATGCTCCAATGTGAGGTTGCTTTTTCACTCACAGATACTATTTTGTGCACTCATATTATATGCAGAGACCTGGGTTTTATAGGCATGACACTAATTAAAAACCACAAAACAAATTCCCTTATGTCCCCACCACTTTTCAACTAAACCCAAAGTGTCACACTTGGGTCATCTGAACATCAGATCAGTTGGATTCATCCTCAGTGGACTATAAATGTACAAATCTCAGGGCAATCCATACAATAATCACTGAAATCTTTCAGTCTGGATTTAAGTGGTGGATCAGCAGACCAGCTGACTATCCAATGGAGCTGAGCCATATTGCTAGTAGATGAAAAAGTTCAAAACTTAAAACAAGTGAAACCAAGATGAGAATGTATTTATTATATACAGACTGTGGTGAGATGTAACTAAGCACATTTACTCTAGTACTGCACTTAAGTGGAATTTTGGGGTGTTTGTACTTTCTTTACCCAGGATGTTCTGAGAAGTTGTGAGTTTTGTCTACTGAGTGGGAAGAAGCTCAAAAACACAGAGAGAATGCAAGCAGTGGGCTAATTAATCTTACTGGTTGGTGTTATATATTTGTGGATCAAATGTCAGGTTCATTTAGGGATCTGGTTTCACTGTTTTTACTCAGTTGCTATGACAACACAGTAAAAACTGCCACAATGTTTACTTAACATTGCAAAATATAATGGCTTTTGGAGTTTGGTTATATTTTACAGACAGAAGACACATGTGCCCAACAGCTGGACGGCATATGGAGAAATGAATAGTGAAGAATGATGCACAGTTAATGTTTTTGTTTCTATGTTTTATGTCATTTTGTGTGTCATATGTCAAATGCACCACTGATAATGTGCACATGTAACTGAACCTAACTGAACCAAGTGCTTGTGCGTATGTCCTAACTTGTTCTTTTGTGTCAGCATTTGCATCCAAGTATGCATGACGCTCCCTCAGCAGTGTTAACAGGGGCCGACTAGTGTCTGTCAACGCACCTCCACCTCAACATAACCTCACAATGTGCAGGGATGTGACAAAACCGTCACAGTACACTGTAGACCAGTCATGCAGAGGAGCTTTTGACTGCTGAAGTAGACACACACCCAAAGGACTTCTGCCTTTTAAAGCATATTATTACATATAAGCTTCTCCAGAATTCTCAGGTGTTAGAATGTGAAAATTTGTCTTTGGTCTTATGTGACTTGTGTGGGACTAACTCAGCTAGTTCAAATGTTCACAACCACCAAAATCTTGTTTTAAATGTCCACCCTTTCCCCTATTCTTTAACACATCCTCTCCAGTGGAAGTGCTGTCCCCAAGGGAGCCATTTATAGCTTTGACAAAGAGACAGGAATTGCCAGTTTGTTCCTTTCTTCTCTAAGTGCTATACAGGATGTGCTGCTGGATTTCCACAAGTGCTACAGGACAGCATCCCTTCTCTGACATGACTTTCATTTCTGAGATAGATGATGGGGCGTTTAGGGGCAGCTGTGGCCTAGAGGTTGGAGAAGTGGCTTGTGATTGGAAAGCCGCTGGTTCGATTCCCCCACTGGACAGGCAGGAAAAATTTGAATGTGGTGGAGTGATAATGTCCCCACCTCCCATTAGCTGGCTGATGTGCCCATGAGCAAGGCACTTAACCCTCAATATATGCCCCCAGGCGCTTGATGCAGCCCACTGCTCCTGTGTGTTTCACTGCATGTTGCATGTGTGTGTGCTTCAGTCAGTGATGGGTTAAATGCAGAGAAGTAATTTCCCAGCTTGGGATTAATAAAGTAACTTAAATTATACAGTATGTTAATAGTAGGATTCTAAATAAAAGCCAGTTTACACAGTTATTTATCATAGCACTTCACTCCCCCTTGTGTCTGTCTATCCAAAAGACTGGTCAGTATTTGCCATGGATATTACACAAGAAAGCAAAAAAAAGATGTCATACTCCTGTGGGGAAACATCTACAGCTATATAAATCCTAATTTAATCACCAGGATCAAAACTATTTCCTTGATCCAAATCTTCAAAACAACTCTTCTCAGATAGCCAGTGCATGCCAATGAATTTTGCCAGTGGTAGGTCAAGCAGCAATAATGCAGCTCAGTGCTGAGTCTACACAGTTCTTCCCAGCAGCTGGCTTATTTGGCTTCCAATGACTGTGATATGACCATAAAAGGCACTTCACTGTTCTCTGCAACTGGGAATCCGGCCTTTATCTTTCACTCACAGGGAGTAAGACTGTTGCAAACTGCTGTTGAAGGTCAATGCAGGAGCTTTGGAAAGAGGTGTGACAACTGGGGGAGATGGGATGGGTCTGACCCAAGGTAACAGATTGAATTTAAAGGTGTGAGCTCTGAGAGGTATCTAAACAATGAGACCTTTCAGGCCTTTTACGCAGGTCAGTAACTATTGACTAATCCACATGATACAGTTTAGACATGTGGGAACAAAAACACTATAAAAATGAGATTTTTATCTGGCTGGGCAAATATTTACAGCCCTGGAGATTACCTTAACATGACAGCTACAGCAGATAGAGCAGTCACACATAAAGAGTTATGGGTTTAGCTGAGGTTACAGCAAAACCAGGCACTGATCTTCTGCTCTGGTCAATGACCTCTGCAATCATACTGCGCAAACAAGCCCTTAATATAATGAGGAACAACTTCAAAAGAGTGTAAGAGATGGAGACAGAGTGAAAGAACATTAATTCAAATTACTTTAGACAGCTTGATCACAGCTTCTTCAAGGGCATCAAACTTTTTGGTTTTGGCCCAACAACTGTTTTCTTATATAAGCAGGCTAAAGAGCAGCCTGGTCTTCCTGTGGACTTTTGGGACAACATTCTGGATACAGTACAGTATGTAGACTCATTTAAATGGCATCTTTTCCTCTTCTTCTTTTGTCATGTGAGCTTGCTAAGTTGTCCTTCTGATGTGTTGTCCTGACTTCACCTAATGTGGTGAGCTCCTGGGAAGTTGGCTCATCTCTACATTCCCACAGATCATCATGTCCTACGCCTTGTTCAATTTAGGATGCCGAAGTTATCAACAAGTCTTCCTTATAAGAGCAGGAGAGTCCAGCTCAGTGGTGTTTCCCACTGGGAGAGTGTGAAAGGAATAGCCTTGGATTAGGTTTACTACTGACACAAAATGTGACTTCAACTGAAACAGATATGACAGTACTGACATTTCAGCTTTCCGGTTCAACGCCCAGCTTCAATCCATCCCTTTTCAAATCTCCAAGACCCAGAAAGTATTACCAGATCTGTGATGCAAAAACAGTCAATAAAGAAGGTGCAAAATCTTGTATCCACACATCATAGTAATGCTGACTTTGTCTTTAGCCTGCCTGATCCCCCACTGTGGTCCAGCCTGAAATGTCCCTCAAACATATTCATACATTTTCATTCAACATTTTCATATTTTCGTCGAATATCACCGTGAGGTTGACATTCTAAATTTTAAGCCCCTCAACAGCTGTGACATAAATTGTGCAGTAGTGGTGGCCAGCAAATGTTAGCATGCTAACATGCTAAACCAAGATAACCATGTGAAACATTACTTTGACAGGTGACATAATATTGTCATTGTTATGTTATCATGATGACTTTAGCATTTAGCTCAAATCGCTCACATCGCTAATTGATCTACGGCCACTTGGAGGTAAGGTTTAAGCAAAAACTGTACAGTTAATATGCAAACAAGTAAACTAATAATTGCCACCTGGATGTCAATCCAGTCAACTTTTACCTGTGGTTTGTACTCTAACTCCTGAGAGAAATATTTAACTTTGGTTGTTATGTTTGCCGGCTAGTCACTAACAGAGATGTACATTGTGAATCACTTTGCTGATTCGAAACCTTTCATGCACTTTAGTTTAACAATTCGTAGTTACTGATCTCATCATCTGTGAGCAACTCCACATTCTTTGCTGCCATTTAGTCCTCAAAAAGCTCACAATGAGTCACAGGCAGAGCTATCTAGTCATTCTCTGTTTTCTGTTTGAACTGACTGCTTGCCTCAGTATGCCTTGTCTGTTGTTTGTTACGGGTATTTTCACCATGTCTAGCTTTTTCTCATTCATCTTCGCTAGTGGACAAATTATCCTCTAAATATTTCTTTCAAACCAGTCACTCTTTCACAGAAACTCCTTTAAATCCCCAAATTGGCACCCGCAGCACTCCCTTATCCAATGAATTGTGGAGACAAAAGGACATTTGTCTAAGACACACACAGTCTTATGGGATCTCACCCAATCTCAGAATAATTGGGAGACAGGGAGTTGGATAATACCATACAAACCTTACATTAAGATCCCTTTCTACTGTCTCAAACGTAGAAAAGTCCTGACTAAAGTCTGGGCATGTCAGACAGCAAAGCAACATGAATGAAAGTTATCAAACAAAATCAGTTAGATCTGACAGTTTAGACGAAAAACACCCTGTTTTATCCTCTGAAATTCCTGAGTAGTTTGATTATCTGTATCCATGTCAAGACATTTGGATAGCCTGTTAGTTTTTCACTTAATGAAATCATAACAAGAATGTTTGGAAATTTCTTGATGATGATGTCAGTTTGTATAACCCAGCACCCTCCTCCCAATTACATCACTGTATGATCCTGTAATCCTACAGGGTTTTCTTAACCTGAGGGTTTTACCTGCTGTGTTTATGTCCACAGGTGATGTAATCCATAAATATGGTCTCACCAGCTGCAAAAATATTTCAACTAAGTTGAATTTACTCTGGATAAAATGACGTTTGACATGGTTTAGAAATTTGTAGTTTATTATGGCCCATCAGGGATGGTCGGTATTAGGCTTAAATCATGGATAAATGAATGCAAGGCTATAAATGGGACACCTAATTCCTATGTTCTCTGATTTTTGTCCTTTTTTTTATTTACTTCAAGTAGAATATGAACTAAACTGACATTTCCGTGAGCCAGACTTCTGGAAAACCTCATGAGACCTATTTGCTTGCCAAGTTTATAAAAGAAAAGCAGAGAAAGAACTTGGGAGTGAAAGATGAGAGAGGCAAGTAGGAAAGAGGAAAGGGAGTTTGAGAAAGTGTTGAGATAAGGGAAGACATAATTATGGTAGCTGTTAATTAAAATGGCTTTGTGCAATCGTAAGCCTTCCACATGAACCACTTCAGATGAGGCTTAATGAAAAGGTCTCTACAGGGAATCACTGTAAGGCTCCTCAGCAGTATGGTACTATTATACAACCATACAGTGGTATAAAAGGCAGCTGATTTTGCATATTTTGAGACGAATTTGGTTTTTTTTCTCTCATTTTTGCAAAGCATTAGGTGAAAATACCACTCTCACATCTGTATATCTGCATAGGGTGTGTATAAAGCTAGAAGGAGGTGTCGAGTAGCTTCGCTTTGCATAATAACAGTAAAGCTGAGAGAAGCATGCAACATCCCTGACTGTGTTATGTTCAGACAAAAATGATGCAAATACACTTTGCGGGTTGCTGTGTAATGAGGACTGGGAAATAAATTCACTCTCACTTATGCCTTACCACTGAAGCAGTGAGTGGCTGAGTGTCTGGTGTACTGTGATGCTGACTGCTGACTGGACAGGAAAGGTACGTCATGAGTGTACGTGAATGTACAGAGACGAGAAGGGAAAAAGAAGAGATGAGGACAGAGTCTCTGGTGAGTCTTGAGTTCAGGTGATGGCTGAATTGACTTTGAACACATGGACACACACACACACGCACCCTCGTCTGCCATTGCTAGCTAGCTTACAGCCAACATACATGAAGTATTCTGGCTGTTCGGGCCCAATAAACAGTGTGTGGGTAACAAAAGGTGAAAATTTGCTTCATTTTCTGTCTGAATGACAATAAAAATGAACATATAACAATACAATAAAATATAATAAATACACCTACTATTACAGCAGTTATAGAATGGGACTCTTTCCAGGTGCATTTTTTACAAAGCAACCAACAAACATAAAACCAACTTTGATTTGTTCATTTCAGTTTGTGAATAAATTAGAAAACATCATGTCAGTTAGTACACTTTTTTATTAAACCATTGAAGTGAGTCATGCATTCAGATAAGGAAAGCAAAAGATGTTCTTTAGCTTCCACTTCAAACTAAGCATAACTGTTGTAATACTGACAAGACAGCAATATCCATTTTCTTGGTAAGAAAGCATACAACCACATTTCCCCAAAGGGTGACCTTTTACAAGACGTGAGCACAAGAACATGATCTGAAGCAGTCTTCTTTAGCATTGTATCCTAAGCCAACGTCAAATAGAAATGTCAAACAGGTCAAATAGAAATTGTGTCTTAACCGTCATTACATTAATCATTTTGTTTGTGATCCAATCAGAGCTTGCTCATATTCCTGCATTTACAAGCTTAATGTTCATGAATACTGAGTGCCTTTGATTGTCACTTTTATGAGGTGATAAATCAGCAGGGTTTGTTTGCCCATGTTTTTCGAGAGAACAAATCTTCTCTCTAGTGTTTCATGCTTCAGCTCTGTTTGCCTTATGTAATGCTGACAGAGATGCCTCTCAGAAGGTTTCCCATGAGCCTACTGCAAACAACTCCATCTGAAGGGAATGTAGGACACCTGCAGCTTTAAAAGTCCTAATGTATGCACAAATACACAAGAATTTGACCTTTACACAGTGAGATGTCTCTGTGGATTACAACTAGGCCATTAAGAGCATTCTGGTGACAAAATTAATAGTGTTTATTTCAGCTTGACTCCATAAATCAAACAATACAAGGATCATACTGTATTCTTCCAGCCAAACTCTAATACTAAGATATTCAATTAAACCTTTAGAACAATTTGACTGATTCATTTGTTCTGAATGTGCTGTAAGAGGATGCAGACAATATGGTTCTTTCACTACTTGGCCAGAGTGCAGCCTGGCCTGCCTGAAGGGGGTAATGCGGTTGGGTGAATCTGGGATTCTGAAAGCCCTTCAGTTCAAGTTAAGCAAGGAGTCTTTTTCAGAGTCTGCAAGTTGAGGAATCTAAGAGATGATGCTGCCAGGAACCACCACACAGAGATTTTACACAAATCAAGCCATGTTTCACCCCAGAAGGATAATTACCCTGGCATCTACAGCACTGGGTGCCAGCTAGTGCCTTGTTCATTGCTCAGTGTGCTCTATTAAGAGAAAATTTGTAGAAGTAATCATGTGGGAAAATGAACAATGACATAAATCTGTATTGACTGATATTTTTGTGAGTGTCTCTACTTGGGGACAGTGGAACAAGTTGTAAAAACATATTATTACCATATAATGTCATTATGGTGAAGGTGTTGAACTTCCACTTAGACACATTAATGTGGAGTCGTGTTTCTGGTAACTGGGTTTTCCTAGAAATTATGTCCTGATTGGACAACTGCACCTCCCAGTTTACATCCAATGTAATATTACGTCCAATCATCTATGCAGTATGCCAGAGTCGTCCCATCACAGACCCACATTTATTGTTCCCCCTAACCTTGATCATAAGGGAGCTGAGCTGACAAGTGCTAAAATAATGAAACGGTTGGCGGTACAGAGTCTGATGATAACTGTCTGTGGGTTTATCATTTGAAGTGATAAACCCACAGACATTATATATAGACTTCTGATAAGAGATCAGAGCAGCTGTAAAAACTGCATCAGTATTAATGCATTTATCAAGAGCACAAAGACCAGAGCTGACACTGTGGGACAGTTGTTGTACCAGCTGCACCATACACTGACACCTAAGCACAGCGCTCAGGTATAATAAATAAACAGTGAATTATTGTGTTGCTTTTACGTGAAGGTCTAAATACAGACATGTCAACTTCAAGGTTTGATATGAGCCAAATTATGAGCGCTTGTTGAAAGTGTCAGACTCGAATTCAATTAGAAGGTGATGACTGAAGCTTGGCAAACCATGGGTGCATTTTCAAATCACTAATCACTAACACTTTTACTCCCTAAAAGAAATCTTTGGTCTTGAGTTCAGTCTGGATTCATCTCAGTAAGGTTTCTGAATGTGTGTTACTTCATGGCAGATGTCTGCTAAAAGTGTACAGGGGGAAAAAATGACAGAGTCAAAACCTCTCCATTTCCCCACTCTGGGAAATTTTCCACAAAAAAGTACACACACCCGCCCGTGTGCGCACACACACACACACACACAGAGTCTATTCATAGTATAATGATTTACGTCTATGCGTCTTCCATTCCAAGGTCCACGTGTTTTCTTGTTAGCAAGTTTACCGGCAGATGAAAGGTAAAGACAAAAACAGGATCCTCCTCCTCTAACTATGGAATTCACCAGTCCAGACTGGCCATATATAGATCAAAGTATGCCACACACACAGTTATGTAAGTGATGCGTATATGACAACGAATACTGGCAACGTCCCTTTCACAGTCAGTATAGGAAACAGTGTAGCTTACAGACAGTTCAAATACATCCCTCTGTTAGCATTGTCAGGCTAACTAATGAGTTTGTCTTGATCTTTTAAAGTACACTTTCATCTTTATCAGTGTCAAAACTCTCTCTTTTTCTGTCTGGATGTCTCATTCACAGAAGAATCAAAATAAGAATAAAGAGCTTATTTCCTGTCTGGCCCTGACGAATAACTCATGACATATGTTTGTGCTTTCAAGAGTTGTCATGGCAATGAAAAATGAATGGCAAGTACTGCACATGTGACTGCTCTGACTACAGTTGTACAAACATATCAGTTAAGTGGGTGGATAATGGGTTTATTTCTCAGTACAGTAGCATTTTTATGTCACTGTTATGACTCTGTTAAACTTCCCTGTTACAGTATGTCACAAAAGTGAGTACACCCTTCACATTTGTGAAATATTTAATTATATCCTTTCATGGGAGAGCACGAAAGAAATGAAACTTTGCTACAATGTTAAGTAGTCTATGTACAGCTTGTATAACAATGAAAATTTGCTGTCCCTTCAAAATAACTCAACACACAGCCATTAATGTCTCAACTGCTGGCAACAAAAGTGAGTATACCTCCGTACTAAGAGACTGCTCCACCTTCCATTTGAGGATGTCCCACAGATGCTCTGTAGGGTTTAGGTCAGGAGACATGCTCGGCCAGTCCATCACCTTTACCCTCAGCTTCTTTAGCAAGGCAGTGGTCGTCTTGGAGGTGCCCTTAAATAAATACCCTTATAAAAATGTGAAGGGTGTACTCACTTTTGTGACATACTGTATTCTTTTTTTGACTGCTGCTGACATGCTCACGGTATTATTAGCCAGACAGAAACTGTAGTGTCCAGGATGAAGCATTAAGCAGAGAAAAAACTTTCTTCCTGGGTGGTACATTAATGAAAACCATATTAACCTGAAAAGTCTACAGTAGTTGGGTCCAGTAGCTCTTATTGGAATGTGTGGGGGTGTTGCTGTTGTCAACACAATGATTGAACTGTTTGGGTGTCGCTAAGACTTTTTGATGACCAGCAGGAAAAATCTGTGAGAAGTGAGAAAACCATCCTCAGTTTCTTTCAGGTTTACCCTCATGTTCATGTTGGCCCCTATAAACACAGCTTTGTAGATTTCCCCTCTCAGACATGCATCATTTGCATGAGCACGAACCTCACCTTGTCTTTGAGGAACCGCTGTCAAAGAGATAATGGTCGGGTTTGATCAGGTTCAGAGCAGTCATCAAACCAGCTAGAGGCAGCAATGGCTGTATGGCAGTGTCACATGAAATAGTGGTGCCCAGGGTTGGATAGTTTCAGATTACAGACAATCAGGATTGCGAAATTTTATTATAAAAAAATAAGTAATTACAATCAGCCCAGACTGAGTTTGAAAAAAAGTGTGTAATTATGGTATAGTTACATTGTCAAGAATTACTTTATTACGTTTTTGATTACACATTAAAATATGAAATATAAAATGGTTTTAAATTGACTGATTAAATTGAATATGTTCTATCAAACTAAATTACTCCTCTCAGGTTGCCAGTTATGTTAATAGTGACTTCATCTGAATTTTTATTCCTTTTTATTTTACTCAGAAATGGAAAAGAATATATATATATAAAAAGTTTCAAAATAATCTGACCCAAATCTGGCCACGTGACAGACATCATAATGAGATGAACCCAATAACCGTGTGACATATTGATTAATCTCTTGGCATCTCCCCAGTCTAGCATAACTTCAGTCATTTTCAGGATCACATCATAATTTAATTGCAAGAATAAGATGCCTAATTACTATAGAATATGTGTTGCAAGGGCCTGTAAATGTAATGAGTCAAAGTAACTTCAAAAGATCACGTGAAGAAAGGGCAAACACTGGATACGTGTATTGTAAACAACAGGATCCATGGACAACAATAATTATCGTGTATAATGAATCCACGTAGTCACTCATCTGAGAGCAAAGATTTAGATTATAGTCATATACAGCAATGGAGCTGGAAGCATGAGAAGAGATTTCTTTGCCTGCAGTGCCCCCTAGTGTCGTTTCAGTGAAAATGTTTGACATCACAGCAAAATCAGAATGTGGAAAGACTCAACTACAAGATGCCACTGTTGCACACTCACAGAAACTGTACAATCTCAGAATGCACTATATAATATATGTAGGAAGGAACAAGGTTTCTTAGACTGTTTCCTGTGCAATTTAAAATCTGATTTACTAAAATTTATTCTTTGCTATAGAAATTATAGTATCAATTCCAATCACAAGATTTAAGGTTTAATGGTTGGATCAGGTTGACAGTTTGTCCTGTCATGAACCTGCCACATCAATTTCTATAATATGGTGGTGTCATCAAATGCTTTGATGAAAAGTTGTTTGATCAAAAATTGTTGTAATTTCACCCTTTGACCACAGGGTGGTGGTCTTTCCATACAGAATGGTGGAGCACTCAAGAACACAAACATGTGCTCACTGTTGCTGTTTAGTGGCTTTCAACTACTTAAAAATAGAAAAAAATGATCCAGATGCAAAAAATATAAATAAATAAACAAGCAAATAAATAAATAAAACATAAAAATAATGCCAAAAAATTAAATATTCTTACATCCATTTTGCTTACTAAATAAACCTTATGCCTTGTCTAGTTGTACAGATAGATAGATAGATAGATAGATAGATAGATAGATAGATAGATAGATAGATAGATAGATAGATAGATAGATAGATTTAGTTGGCAACTGGTGACAACCAGAGCTGTAATGTTTTTACCACAAAGCACAGCACTGAGCCATTTCATCTCGAAAACAAAATTACACAAGCATCACAAAGATAAAATTTAGGCTTTACTGTAAGGGTTTTCAAACAATATTTTTTAGTTTCACAAGATAAAATACTTCAAGGATGAGGATTAACTCCTTGGTTTGACAAGTGGATGTCTGGTTGACCACCACACCTTGATTAAAGAGCAACGCACAGCCGCCTCCCTGAGTTTTTTATAGGACGTTTGACTAAAGTGCATGTAGATGATAATTTTACCCAGCACCATATGGTCCGACATTCCCATAATTCTTCATTCTCATTCCACTAGACAGCCATGAGAATTTAAGAAAATTCTTCTTAATCAACTCATGATGCTGTTTTACAGTGGCCCAGGTTAACCAAAATGGATCTGCTGAGGGAAAGGGTCTACCACATTTCAGTCTTCAAGTCCTGGCCTATCGAATGTAAGCCTTCAAAATGAGTAAGACCACAGCTGACTGTGTGGCATTGTGGCTGTTTTAGTTCATACAGGCATGTTGTTCATTTCACATGATCCCAAAATATTCAGTATTTGTTGAACTGCCTGTAGCGGCAGTAGCAATTTAGGCACTGTAAGAGCAGAGACCAAATCATCTGGCATTATTTATTTAATTTTTTGTTTTGAAACAGGATGGGAAAAAGCTCATGTTCTTTCCCTGTCTGCACTCCACTGATCCGCTGTAAGCATGTGCCATAGACATTTTCCCAGCCTCTCCTCTCCTGTTTCCATGTTGTGGTCTTGTTCGTGTCTCTCAGGAACGGGTATCATTGTGGAGCCTAATTTATTCCACACAACCCTCTAGAGAGAACCTATTTGGATTCTGTTTTCACCTATATTAACGAGTTAACCTTTGGTATTTTCGCTACCAAGGAGCAAACTGTCCTCTTGAAGAACAGTACCAGTATTTCTGCATCTTTTATCTCATTTACTATTATGTATGCTTTATACCAGCCAATTTATTAAGAATGTTACCGAAACAGATATCCATCCATCCATCCATTTTCTAAACAGATATCAGTTCCCATATTTTTTCTATATTTTCTCTATGAAAATCAAGTCACAGTTACAGAGCCCTGCTTAATCACATCACAAGAAATATACAGCATCAGCTTTTATTGTACATTGAATCAATGTTACATTTCATAGTAATAAAGTTTCAAGTGCGGATTGATTAGCAGTGCAAAATCAACAGTTAAAAAAAACAAACAAAACAAACAACATCACATTTTTGATGAGAGTGGAAGTTCATTCTTGATCTTTAGAGAGTTAAAAAAAACAACAAAAAAAAACAAAATCAGTTAAGCTTTAATGTCCACTTACCTTTTACTCATCCATTACCTTTATCTTAATCCCACATCCTTTAAGTCGCTACAAGTTGATTTTTGCATCATACAGAAATGAATGGAAATCAGTTGAAAACACATTCAAAAATCTGAAATAGCACATGTTTTGGCAAATGAAATAAGAGACAAAATATGCAAAGTATGCCAGTGCAAAATGTTCCATATCCTGCAAAAGCATCCGTTAAAAAAGTGAACTATGCAGTGACTCTATACACTTGAGACTAGGGAAAGGTTCAAAGGTACAGAAGATTCAAATTCAAGCCAAGTTGCAACTTCTGGGGCTGATAAAACCTGCAGTTCCTCAAAGGGCAACTTGAAGGTGGTTTCAAAAGCTAATCATTGCCCACAGCAGGTGTCACTTCAGCGACTTTGAGTCACTGAACTTTACCGATGGGATGGGTTTACCTTACCTATTTCACTCAAATACAGGCTTGTTGTGATTAATCCTAGCAGACAGACTGGGAGGTATGTGCTCCATCTCTTTGGTGATTTTTGGATTAGCCAAATTAGGGTTTTCCCGGATTGTGACAGCCAGAGGCACCACAATGAGCTTCCCAATGGCTCTTCAGAAACCTACTGGTAACATTGCATAGACTACATTCATGTTTTATACAGTCTATGATTCAAAGTTCCCGCAAAATGATGGTGATGGTGACAGGTCAACTAAAATAAGAAATCTTGGATTGTCCTTTCTATGTCACGCTTGGTGGGATGTCTACTGACTGGGGAGACATTTGTCTCTAGCTAGGTAACCAGTTTACCATTGATGGGCACACATGGTTTAAGATGATGAAGCAGGTTCCATAATAAGTTGATGAAAGAAGAACATTGGGTAAATCTCTCAAAATGGTCAAACAACTTGTTTATGCTCAGAGTGAGACGTTTTTTTTTTTTTAAAAAAAAAAAAAAAAAAAGCTGGACTGCTGAACTGAAACCCATACAAAGCAGTTTAACAAGGCAGTAACCTCCTGACTGCTACAGGACTTTGACGTCATGAAGCAGAGTACTACCACAGTACTGTAACCAGCTGGAGAGCTACAGTGTACTTCTTGAACTTTTACTGAAGGCCAGTTTTTCTTGGCTTCCTGTATTCACTGAGCCATCTAATTTATGCAGTAGAGACAAGAGAATGTACTGGCACATTTTTTTCTAACTGTAGGATCATCCAAATGATTTGGCCATTAAATGTCTGTAGCCTAGCTTAACTTTTATTTCAGTTTCCTCCCATATTTTCCATGATGACTAAGCTAGAAGCACTTCAGAGCCAGACATTCTGTTTCCGGCTTTTGTATTCACTTTATGCTCTGTGTCAAATCTGACGTCAATGTGAAAGATTAAGATAAATAGTCCTGAATTTGCTACATATGACCAACAAGTTTGCTGCACTAAAAAACGAAACACTAAACCACTATCTTGCACCATTTTATCAGTTTGTGCCTTTTTGTGGCTTTCCATTTCATATCCAGCATGGTTTATTTTTTCCTTCAATTATTGCACGCACTGTTTTTGTTCTTTCCTGTTCATGAGCCTGTGGTACCATCTAGGCACTCTGCCACAGAGGGAAACACAGGTATGAAATTTCCATCCTGTCTAACTTGATCCCACAGTTTGTATTGTTTTATTTGCTGTCTCAGGGCCATTTAAATCTGATGTCTAAATCCTAATGAATCTGATCTGATTCATTAGGATTTAGTTTCTACTCAACAGCTTTGCAATGACTGAAAATGATTCAAAGAATGAGGGTGGTGATATTACAGAATTTTGCTATTGTCACCAAAATCCATGAAAAAAATAAAACCAAGATTGTGCCTCGGCCATCTCAATATCTTATGAATATCAACTGCCTTAGCCTTAAAATGTCTGCTTTAAGTTATTTTTGCCCACAAGGGGGCAGAAAAAATGCAGCTCTCATCAGTGTATAAGGTGATTGTATGTGACATTGCAGTAGTCATGTCCTTTCGATCATGTGGGTCTCATGCTTGATGCTTGAACCAGTGCACACACCCTTGGCATGGGTGTCCTTGGTTTGTGGCCTCACAGATATGTTATTGCAAACACTAAAGTTATGGTGTAGTCCAAGAGTGACTCACAAAAACAGATGCTTGAACACAGCAAAGGGGCCAGAGGGTGAGAAAGGTCTTCTTAGCATAACAGGATGTAATGTGTGCACATGTCTATGTTACAACTGAAGATGAAGGATTTTCAATTAAAGGACTGTTGTGGAAGGAGGCTTGGGTAGCGTCATCTCTGACATCATCACAATTGTGTCTATTTCTGTGCTCCTTTGTTTCTACAGTTTTTGTTTCTTCAGATTACAACCATTTCTCTTTCTCTCTGGTTCTCCATATTTGGACATGGTTTATCTTGTCTTTCTCCACTCTTCTCTTAGATGTTATCCTTTCTCTCCCTGCTTTCCTCCATCTACCAGAAATCTGTTGTTAATCTTCACTGATCCAGACTGAAGCTGATTTATGCCGTGACTCCTGACCAAGTGCCAACCTATGCTACAAAAGAAGGTGGCCACATATTTGCCACAAAAAGACTGCTTTTAGTTCATGTAGCACATTTAGTAATAGTACTGTAGATTAGGAGATAGTAAATTTAGTCATTTAATAAATTTCTGATGGCTTTGAAATTAACAGTAGACAAACTGCCTACTGCTTTTGTCCATATTTTCCAGATGCAAAAGTAGGACTTTGGCAGGACCTGAGTTGATTAGAAGGAGTTAATTTCACGGCATGTAAAACCAGGAGGGGGGCTTGTTGTAAATGCAGTCTGTAGTGTCTGAGCTCATGTCTGAGACCTCGGCTGAAAGACATACAGAGAGGGGAGGTGGTGTAGCAAAGCTGAAGGAGCGGCTGGGGTCGACTAGAAGGGGGGCCTAACAGAAATAGGAGTGGGGGAGAGGAAGAGTTGCAGGAGGGATGGGTGGATGGTATAGGAAGGGAGGAAAGGAAGGACACCTGGAAGGCTTGTCTGGGGCAAAATGCCTTCAATAACAAGTCTGCCTCACCACCGGTTTCCGTCTTAAGAGAAAAAGAAAGACGAGAGACACACAGAAAGAAGGGGGGGGGGGGGGGGGGGGGGGATGTAGAGAGTAAATACGAAGAAGGGGGGGTTTTGGAGGCATATCAAGAATTTGCCTTTTAAGGGGTACAGTCTCACTCTCCCAAGCCTCGTGAGCTCTTGCGTAGCAGCCAAAACACTCTTGGGAGAAGAAATAAACAACAGCAAAGAGACCGTGAGGAGCAGAAACATGAGCTTTATAATTGGCAAATATTTTTCACACTATTAAAATTGCACAGGGCCTCTTTGTGCTTCCAAATCACCAAAACAATGACAAGGATCTGGCTGACATTTCTTCATACAACTTCTCACATCCTTTGTTATACATGAGGTATGGATTCTGTGGTGAAAGAGAGCTTGTTTCACGAGTGCAACAGGCTATTGCGTTGTGAACAAGAGAGATCTCAGTCCACTCTGAATCACTGGTTTGCCCAGTATTCTAACAGCTTCCGTCACTGTTTAGTTTTCGTGGTTGTTTTCTAGACAATGCTAACCATGTGTTGAAGCTAAGGAGAGACTCCCTGTATATGGGAGCAGGAAACTGCTGAAGAGGAGAGAAGGGTGGGGGTGAGAACAGAGAGGTAATTGTATATGTAAGAGTGAGGCAACTCGAGTAGAGGGGTAGAACCAGGAGGAAAGGGAGAAAGAAGGAAAGGAGAGACACGTTGTTGGGATGGTAGGATTGGGAAAGAAACAGAAAAACAACAAAAGGAAAGAAAAGGGTAAAGACAAAGAAGAAATAAAGGCGAGCTTCACAGGATGGGAAGATGAATTCAGTTGAAGGGTCACATGTGAGAATCCAGGGAACCAGGATGTAGCAAGTGTGATCGACTGATTCAAAGGGAAACAAATTTGGAAACTTAAGTTTTTGGATGTTTGTTACTGTGAGTGTGTGAAACAAAGAGGAGCGGTGAGGGGGCGGTGGAGGCAGAAAAATGGGGAGTCCACATGCGACTGCAGCTGAGTTGGAGAGAGAGGTGTTTTTAAATGTGTCTAGAAAGAAGAGGCTGGGGGGGAGGGAGTGAGAGCATGCACAGTGTATCCTTCCCTCTGTCCCTGTAGCAGGGCTGAACAAGAGCCAGGAAAAGGGGAAGGGCCTCCCTCTCCTCCTTTCCAGCTGACAAAAACAGCTGCCCAGGAGCCCTGGCTGGAGCCTGTTTAGAGGACAGAGAGGGAGAGAGGAGGAGGGAGGACAGAAGGAGAGAAGAAGAGAGGAGGAGGAGGAACAAGTCCCTGAGTCCAGGACCCATCCACCTTTATGGGTTGCGTCCTGAGTTCAGACTGGTGTGGGGAGGAAGAGGTGCAACCACTGCCGGTGGTCAGAAACTCATCTCTGAAGAGAAGGAGCCTGGAGAGGAGTGAGAGTGGCAGGATGAGGCTGACAAAGGTCTGTGAGCATGAAATATTCACATGAGTTTGGGACGTAATTATAGATGTTAACGTTAACTGTAACTGGGCATGCAAATATTGATATGTACCCTCCTGAGCTTCCATGAGGGGTGTATAGTAACGGTGCTACACATCATATCTGCCACAGGATGACAGAGTATTTGAGAGTATCCACAGTCATGTTGTTCAATATTAACAGTGGTTTTCTTTCTTGTGTATCTTATGTTTTTCTTTTTCTCTGATGTTTCTTATCTTTCAAATTAATAATCTGTATAGCTTCATTGGAGAGGAGCTCTACAGATTACAGGTGCTGGGGAGTAGTGCTTATGTATTAAAAAAAAGTTTTAGTTTTGTGGCTGGAGACAAATGTGTGTGGAGTCGGATAAACTGCCTCATGTGATGTCACTAAAGTCAGCTGGAGCTGAAAACTACAAGTTTGAAAACAATCTGTGGATAAAGTGTTCCAAGGTGACATCTATCGGCTCATTAGCAGCTACTAGTATAACAATCTTTCCCCAGTGATGCATTTTCAGTTGTGTTGTATTCCTACAGAGGGTAATGATAGCGATGATGCTAGCAGCACTTCAGTTTGGACAATCTCTGTTTTCACATATATACATTATGGCTGAGTATTCGGAGTTGTCTTAGTTTAAACAAAACAATGCCTTGCATTTTTATGAAACCAACATTAATTAGGAATCAGTGATGAATCCAGCCATCAGTGGAATTATAAAAAATAATTATTTTTATGTTACATACTTTTGAAACTTGATGGGAAATTCTCTTTCCTACTGCTCTGTTTCAATGGAGGGTCAATTGCAGCATTTTGTTGATCAATATCAGATCCATTTAAGGCAGAAAAGTGCCAGTTTGTTTGTTTATACAGGACTTTCACAAGGAGTGTGTCTGCATGTGCTCTGTTTGGCATTGATTTTGATGTGGATGACGGTGGCATCTCCAATCTGAGGTCGCATCTGTGCAGAAACAATGGTTCTGTTGTGGTTCCACTGCTGGGGAAATAATGTGCAACCCAGTTGTAAGAGTAAATGTTTGTAAATGGTGCTGTAAACCACCAATAAGTGGCAAACTTCACGCTTCTTCACCTTGCATTTTTCAAAATTATGTTGCAGCAATGCAATAGTTAGGCTCTGGTTTAGCCATATGTAACACTTGGTTGGGGTTAGGGAAAAATCATGTTTTGCCTTAAAATACCTGATTTTGTTGGCACAAACACGAATGGAAAAACTCCCTTCATGCCATTTAACATATCTGCTTTTGGTGGCACAAACTCAAAATGTCCCAAAAGTCATTAAATAATGATGCAGTTTGGTGCTTAGTTGACGTAGTCTCAAACAGTGATGTCTTGCTTGGCAGCTGTCACACCGGAGTGTCACAAAATCTCCGACCCCTCCACCTCCCAATGAGAGGGTCAGCTCATATACATGTAAGCCGAAGGTGTATGTAAGTATGAAACATACAAAACTAACATATGTGATAAAACAGTGACAGGCTACATGGCTGGAGAGATCATAAAGCACTGTCAGCCATCAGGAGAGCAATGACCTCTGTCCACCAGTTTACAACACATTGGATTACATACATACTTAAGTATTTATGGCTTTTTTATGGCAGAATCAGAAGTTTTTCTACATGTGCATGCGTGCCACCTTTCATTGGCTCTTGTTTTCCTTGCGTGCATGTGTGTGCATGCTTGGTTGCTCCACAGTCCCAGTGGATCCATATCACATGCTGAGCAGTGTGGGAATGTGGAGCCCTCTGGACGACGTCATCTTGCAGTAACTGACCCCACTGCAGGGGTGTGGGAACCAGTTAGATTATCTTAGAGGAGATGTTGTTGCATCTATTTATGGTCTTTTTCATGAAATTGCCTTTTTTCACTCTTTGTTTTTATCAGTACTATTATATAATCCTGGTTGTTTTCCACGGACCTGATAACAACCATACATGTAAGAAGATGCAACCATTAATGAGAAACTGACCAGAACGTGACTTTAAGTCCATTATATCCTGGCACACGTCTTGCGCACACATACCCCACCAGGCTTATGCCAGATACTTACTGGAAACACTCAGCAACAGAAAATGATGTTCCACATGCTCCTCTCAATGCGATTACATAATTTGCTGATGTTATGTCAGGAACATGGGAGAGGTTTTCTTTCTTTTTTTTTTTAATCATTTTACTTTTTTCATTGACTGTGTTCTCATTTTTAAAACATTTTGCTCCATTTTTCATTGTCATGCAGTTCATAAACTATTGCTTTGCTCACTGTAAGAGCTGTGCGTATTTGCAGCTTGCAGGGTCGGGTTGAAACACATTCTTCAGTAAGTTCACAAATCTGTCTTGATTTTGTGTCATTAATTGTTTTTTGACTACTGGTGAAATTCTATGCATTTGCTGCTAATTACTGGATCATTCATAGCTTTTTATGATTTTGTATTTGTTCTGACTATATATTAGCCAAATCTACTTGCTCAAAATATGCCTTACCTGTCCAGTGATCCTCAGACAGTTGCTGATGAAAAGTCACTGAGTAACAAATGACCTCTAAAAATGATTTTTTTAAATAAACTGTTCCTGCTGGAGAGAGACAATAAATCATATGGCTTTCTTAAAAAAATAAATAAATAAATAAAAGAGGAAAATGTGGTGTAAATGTGAACAATTCAAAATAATTCATGTGGGGAAAATCAAAGCAGACGAGCCTCAAACAGGAGCAATGAAACCAAAACCTCGAGGTCAAATCCTCATGATAAAATAATCTGCCCTATTTTTTGTTATGATCACAAACAGACCACATTGGCATTTAAAGTTCATGGCCTGGTGTCTTGACAGGCATCATAATGATTCACCTACATGCACAGCCAAGTGTTCAAGTCTGTCAGTAATTAATGGAATCACTTTGCAGTTAAATCGTAATATGAAACCTACTCTCTCATGTCCTCATTGTCATGGAACAGCAGGATCTTGTTAGCCATTCCAACAGCATGGGTAAAATATGACTGCAGGGAAAACCAAACCATATAAAAACCAATAAAAGACTGAATTATGTTAATCAACCTCGAGGCGAATAACTACAATGAGTATATATTGCTATTTAAATTGATTCAAACAGAGAACACTGTCTACATTTAGACAGTTATAAAGAGAAGAAAATGAGAAAGAAAAAAAGAGTGATTTCAGACTTAATCACCATCAGAATATTTTACAAAGTAGTCGACCACACAAGAATTCAGAACTATGTGTTTTAAGTGTCAGTGCAGTTCAATTGCCCAATTTGTGGTCCTTTGCTTCCCTTATCTATGTCAGTATGGCTTTCAGGGGAAAAAAAGAAAAAAACATTGCCCATTCTTGTGGTTTTGCCTGAAAGGTCTCAACAACTATTGGATGGCTTGTCAGGAAATGAAACATTCATGTGTTCCTCAGGATGAATTGTAATAATTGTAATCAACTTTAGCAATCATCTGACTTTTCTTCTAGTGCCATCATCAAGTCAAAATTTGTGTTGCTAGCACTAAGATGGATTAAGTAGCACTATGTCACAGTCATTATATTAGCATTGCCGTTGTGACATTGGGTATACTGCTTGTCTTCTGTTTTAGTCTAAATGGGACCATAATTTACAAAATGAACATCTCCATTGAAGAAACCAGCGACTGAGGCCGTAAACTAATTAGAAAACTGTTTATTGAGGTAAAAATCAAGTGAGAAGTAGGGTTATTTTCTCATAAGCTTTCGTACAATTGGACTTCTTTTTGAAACCAGTGGTGTCACCCCATGCTGGCAGTTAGAAAGAATGCAGGTTTAAGGTGAAGGCACTTCTGCCTTGGTCTCACTTCTTCTCACTTCTTAAACCTGGAATCTCCACTTTTCATTCCATCCACTCTTTATCCTGTCCATGGTGAAGCTCCTTTTCAATAACGTAAGACAGCTTTGTTCCCAATTCTACAGCAGCAAGTGTTATGGCTTCTGTTATTGCCAAGCAGACTGGTGGTTGCTTATAATGCCAGTGATGTACAAATTTGTTCTACTCTTTCAACACACTGTTTGGATAAAAAGTTAAATTTGTGCTTGCACTAGTTGTGCTCTCTTGTGTGTGTTTTTGACTCTAGAAATACATAGAAACTTGGCCTAGTGGTTTTATATGTATTTGTCTAGCATCCCTGTAATTTCTCATGAGCAACAAAGTTTAGATTGGCCGTGATAAATACTGAGGCTTTGAGCCACAGGCATTCACTACAAACACACACCCAACACAGGAAGGAACACTGACTGTTAGGCTTAAATATAGATACCCCCAATATCCAGAATAGAATAGAACAGCATTGAATAAAACAGAATATGACAGGAACGGGGAAAAAAATAGAAGTAATGCTGACACTCTTGTATAATAGCAACAAAGGTGAATTCCTATGTAAACTCCATACTCAGGGGGTGGCTGTCATGGACTAGATTCCTGCGGCTTCATCTGTCCCAAACTCTGAGCAGGATTTGGGAATGTTTGTTGTTGTGTGTAGCGGGCACACAGATGAAAGCTGATCGAGGGGAAAGGGAAAGACATAAACCATTTCCTCTCTCAGTAAGACTCCAACCAACACCTCCCTGAAAAAGCCCAGCACCACCCTTAAAAGAAACACCTCACAGCAAAATATGCATGAAATATTTTCTTTTCTTACACTCAAAAATGTCGAAGTTGAGGTTAGTCCAAGTTTTGAAAAACGGCTTTGGGGACTGAGCAACGTTGGCTGACAGAAAGGATTTTATTGAACTCATCGGCACAATAAATGCGAACACGTGCTCATTTGTGTCATCAGCATCTCTCTGTCCCACACTCTCTTCCCACTGCTTTCTTGCTCTTTCAACAGCTGCACCTTATCAGTCTTTGGCATGGTGCTGTCTTACACAATCCTTCATCAAACTACGCAGCCCCCTTTTCTAGCCTCCTCCTCCTCCGATTTCCTCTTGGCCTGGGTTCCCACTTTGTTCACTCCTTTCTCATTTACCTCCAAGCATGATCCAAGTCCTTCCACTTCCCAAAGAGTCTCTGTGGTAGACGGACTAAACAAAAGCACACCAGCCATCGCTACAGTATTTCATGCAGTGCTTAAAGTAGCACCTTGCATTATGGTGTAATCTGCAGTTATTCAGTGCTGGTCTAAGTGCAAAGAAAGTTTGATTCCGAAATCTGCAAAAGCGTCCAGAATTATTCCTCTCTCTTCCCCCTCTTTTCTCATCTCCATCTTTCTTTCAGCATGACCATCCCCCACTTTACTCGTTGACTCAACCCCTCATTCCAGTCCCAAGCACCGGCTTCCTGTCTCTCACAGTCCCTCAGTATTTTGTTAGTCTCGCGTGTGACCCCTTCTTTTACCTTTTTCACCTTACCATTTTGTTCTCTATGTCTCAATCCATCAGTCCTCTTCAACGCCCTTCTCTTTTCCCTTCACCCTGTCATGATCTGAAAGAGACCCAAAACTTTCAAAAACAAACCCCTCAAGAACCCCCAGTATATCGGTCCTGCTTTTTTTGTATCATGAGCCGGAAATTCTTGCATTTTGAACAAAAGAAATGGACTACTATTACTGCACGTGCCATTTTTGGTTTTGATTACTGCACTGCCTTGACTCCCAGTCACATTCTACACTGATTGGTAGGGATAAACTGTATGGCCTTCATACCTGCATGTCAGTCTAACACATATGGAAGAGACTAAAAGATTGAAGCAGCAGACAGAAATAATGCTCTTGGCATTAGGAGTCCAGGGCTGAGAAATATTATGGGCTAAGAATTTAAGACAGACAGGAATGAATGAAAGGAATGAATCTATATGCCAGCATATAGAGCATAATCACAACCATAAGCATGTACAGATAGTTAGGCAGGGAATCATAGATTTGTTTTGCTATTTTTATTATAACAAATCAGCTCAGGTTGCTCTTTAGTATTGTATTTAAAAATAAAAAATAAAATATTATATAATATATAATATATAATAATATATATAATATAAAATAATATGAATATAATATAAAAAATACAAAGATGCTCTCTGATTTAAGTCTAATTTTAAACAATGCACCTGGAGAAGTTGTTCTACTTGTGCATGCCCTACACGCTGTCTGTCTTAGGCGAGGAAGGAGACTTATCAGCAGAGGGACTGTATTGAATCAAGGGCTAGTCAATACAGCATAACTGTCCCTCACCTGGTGCATTTCTCTAACTTCACCACCAGGTGCTGCCACTAACATACATGTCAGTGTTAATGCAGGCGTTCAGCACAGCACATCTCTGTGTGTTGAGGGTGTGTTGTGAGAAAAGGGATATTGACCACACAGAGCGCACGATGAAGCAAGCAGCTTTAAAAAGTGATTCCCAAACAATATTTCTGCAGCTTCCAGAGAAAGGCTGTGAAGTAGATTGGGTCGAGTTTATCTGAGTAAAGTAGACATTATCAAGCATTTCATGTAAACTATATCTACTTATTTGTGTTTAGGGGTAAATAAGCATGAATTCAAAATGCTGAGATGCTGATCTTTAGTGTGTTTTCTGAGACAATTTCTAGCAATTGTCTATTAGTTAGAAGTGACAAGAGAAACTAAAAGTAAAGGATAAATGCTTGAAACATCCAGCCTACAGCTGACTGAGCTCACTGAGAGAAAAAGAGAAAAGCTTTGAAAAAATATTGCAATACTGTTATGGACTTGTAGCTGTGGGTTGTAGTGATGCAGTATAGAGCGACCTAGAGTGTTTGGACTAAAATACTCTGTGCAGACTGTATTAGGTTTGTCTCCATTCATGTGTTGACAAATGTAATGGTAGTGGCGTATATGAGGAGAGGTGGAGAGGATACCCACAGCCACCTCCTGCACAGACCAGAATTAAAAATGCCTGTGTGAAAGCCACTACTGTTTGTTTACATGTCAAGATCTGAAATATCTCCAAACAAGGGGCACACCAAATGCTAAGCTCATCTCTTTTACACTCAGTTCCAAATGACATGGTTAATTCTGTAGTTGAGTATAATTTATTCACATAGTTATTTTAAACTATTTCAGTAACTGTACATATTGAAGAGCACAGACGTATCATAAATTAGTTTAGAAATACTCTATATGTGTCTTATGTGAACAATATTTATAAAAGATGACATGAATGACACACTGTGACTTCAACCCGTGGGTCACACCAAAAGCTTTTCTAGGAATATTATAGTGTTTAATTCAGCCAATCCAGATCAAGTATCTTTACGCTCCCCTTTGGAAACTGACCAATCAGGGGTTGAAATTCCAGTAATAGTACGCCACACATGCTTTTAGCGGCGTGTAGCTCCGCCCAACAGCCACAGTACAGAGGGTGGACCGGAGTAAAGAAAACAAGTTACCTCAGTTGCAGGCCATGTTATTGATGGCCTTCCTGAGAATGAGGGACAGTTTTTAAACCGGGGAATCACGATTAGCGGGAAAATGAACAAGGTAAGATCACAAAGTCATGTAGTTTGAGAAGTTATTCTGGCTGTTTTGATTCGGTTCAGTCAATTCATAGTGAGTATTTGCAGTCTGTATGAAGGATTTTAGATTCTGGATGAATGCTATGATGCTGTGTTTTCATGCGCATGTGTTGGCTACGCAGTTTTGAATTTGATTGTCTTCTGTATAGACGCCATAACTTAAGTTGTAAGTGTCAGCAAGTTGAAGTTACAGGCTACACAGGGTCTTTGAGTGTCTCACTAAAAAGTAAAATTGGCTGCTGTATGTCTGCGTAGTCCAGTGGGAGACAGAATATGAACTTGATGTGCCTGACTGTGTGTTTCCTTGCTTTATATACAACACACTACATATAGGCTATCATCAATCATGGTTTAGCTAGATACTGTTATTTAACTAGGCCATATGAGTTAGCAGAAACATTACAGGGTCTTGTTCTGTGAGAAGTCGCTCGGTGCGTCACACTTAATTAAACTGACATAAAATGTTCTGAAAAGGGTCATATGACGCATTAAGCAGCTCCCCTCCATCCCCACTGCTACTGCGTCAGTTATTGTTAATGTCGCAAAGTCATGTTAGAGGAAAGAAAACTCATGTTTCTCACGAGCGCGAGTGCGCGTGCTGTTTTTAACTTTGAACCAGGTGTTTGTTTTAATTAAAATGTAAGCAGGTGGAAACTTACGTAGACCAATAAGTTAAAGACAGCCAATATTAAGTACAGTATTTGGGATATTTGTTCCTATGATATTCCAAGCTGTAAATCTTGCATACCATTTTGTAGCGTGAGGCAGACCTGTTTAGGCTACTATCTGATGCAGCAAAAAATGCTAAAACTTTGTCAAAAACTAGTGACCATTTAAAGAAAATTAGGCTTAAATTACCCAATAATGATTGCAACTTGTTGCTTCTAGTCTTGTCAGATTTTGAGCTACGTCTGAGTGTGTGCATGTGTGTGTAATGTACAGTAAAAAGTTAACTAAAGTGAATACAAATCTGGCATGTTCGAATGATCACTCATACACTATATAGACAAAAGTATCCAGACATACATGTTTATGGGGCTGTTTTTCAGGGGTTGGCCTGGGCTCCTTACTTCCAGTGAAGGGTAATCTTAATGCTTCAGCACACCAAGACATTTTGGACAATGTTATACTTCCAACTTTGTGACACCAGTTTGGGGAAGGCCCTTTTCTATTCCAGCACGACTGTTCCCCAGTGCACTAAGCAAAGTCCATAAAGACTTGGTTGAATGAGTTTGGTGTGGAAGAACTTGACTGACCCACACAGAGCCCTGATGTCAACCCCATCCAACACCTTTGGGATGATTTGGAACGAAGATTTCAAGCCAGGCCTTTTACTCCAACATCAGTGCCTGTGCTCATTATTGCTCTACTGCATGAATGGGCAAAAATTCCCACAGAAACACTGAAATCTTGTGGAAAGCCTTCCCAGAAGAGTGGAAGCTGTTAGCTGCAAAGCTGATGTATTTGGAATGGGATGTCATTAAGTGCCTGTGGATGTAATGATCAGATGCCTCAACACTTTTGTCTATATAGTGTACATGCTCCATGTAGTGGTCCAACATTGATTAATGACAAGGTTGTCAGACTTCCCCTCCTGCTTTGCAACATGAGGAAAACTGCAATGGATTAACAACAAGATAACATTGTCCCACCTTCTAACTTTTCCTTTACTGATAACAGGGTGGTGATTGGCACCCGTTTTTGTGCTATGTGAACCATGTAATGCTGATAGGTCAGCTTGCATTTTGATCAGATTGGAAAGGAGGCTTGTTATTAAAACATGACTTTCTGGGAAAACTCAGGCAGGAAATTCGAATAATTAATGCTCTTCCTCTTCCTCCTCTAACAACAAACGCTGGTGGTTCCTTTGAGCAGTCAAACCTTAAAGTTCTATAATGGAGATACTCACTAACCAAAAGCACAGTACTGTTGTTGTACTCTGTATACAGAAGGTATTCTATATTTGTAATTACTGGGTGTAACTGAGAAGTATGATGGTCCAGAAATGGGTCTATGATGACTGTGTTTATTTGGGACACCCCCTGTTCACTGTGAGGCCAAGGCTGAAAAAGAGGCTGGCTCACATTCCCTTGTGCCAGATGCAGTTGCACTGAGATCACATTTACAGTAGGACCTATTCACTCTCACCTGGAAAATCCTGCAGCATTAAAACAGAATGGATACATATGATTTTCAACTACTCCAGCAGAGGAGGCAACAGGTTTTCTTGAAAATGAGCTTTTGCAAATCAGAGTTCGCAGCCTGATTATATCTGGTCTCAACTAATATGCCGAACCATCACTTAATCATCACCCTTGGATGATCTCATCCACCGACTGAGGCCATTTCACAGCACAAGGGTAACCTTTTGAGGCAAGACAGATGGTACATTTTGCTAGTAAATATCAACAACTGTGCTAGGGGGTGTTGGTCAAACAACTGGGGAAATAAGATCATTCTTTGTGTGTGTTTGTGCGTGTGTGTGTTAGCAGCAGGGGTCCTGTTAAACGGACGTGAATCATGTCAGCGCACTGACCTCACCTCAGGAACAGGCAGTCTCTGTTCCCTCCACTGCCTGTCCCACCCTTTGGCCACAAGTGTGCACACTCTCACATACAAATGAATTGACACACATTTATTAACACACACGCTGGCCTCAGTCATCAACAAATGATGCAGGAACCCAGGCACCGACAAATATGACACACTCTCAATGGAGGGTGGGATTTAAGTACATAGGAAGTCACACACTGGTGAATGACTGTGTATGTTGTATAAAACCCACTGGAATAAGCAGCCATTACAAAAAGGATTTTCCTTTTTAGTCCATTTCTGACTAAACTTTGCCTGTTGCCTTTTGTGGCTCCAGAAGAAGCTGTGTCAAGTCTGATAAATTACCTCATGTGCTGTCACTTGAATCAGCAAAACGACAAAAAGTTACAAACAAGGCAGCTTAGCAGATCACTTAACCTACTTAACCCCATCAGATGCAATGAGAAGTACTCATTGCATCTGATGCTAGCAGCTCAAACAACATTATCTGCTGCTATTATACTGCACAGAGAACAGTACAGTAAAGTGAATCAAGTTGAGCTGCATCAATCAAGTTGAGCTGCATTGTGGGTAATGCTGATACCACGTTCAGACAAGAAAAGAAGCTTGGAATAAGTAAGACAATATTTCTGATTCTGCTGCATCGATGAAAAAATTAAAAATAAAAATCCATTGGGAATCCAACAATGTGTTCAATGCTGCGTGAGTAGATTGCTCTTTTAATTGGTTAGAGTAATTGATTAGGAAAACAGTGGTTAGTTGCTGCCTTAATTCATTCTCAGTGAGCGTGCTAACCATGTCAGAGAGGAAATAAGAGAAAAGTGAAAATGTTTGCTGTCGTGTGGTTATGCGGCCAGAAACAATCAAATTCAAACAGTATAAAAATAATTACATACAAAATAGGTCAGCTGGATCAAATAATTGGACTTTTAATTGTGCAGAACTGACATAAAGCTTGACCTGAAAATAATAGACAAAGAAGATCTGCACACAGAAGTGCCGTTATGAGTGACAATCAAAGAGTTTTTCTAATGGCAAAATCAGTAAGAAGAGTTTCCCTTCGGGTACTTTCGATGTGTGCCCTCACTGACCATCTGCTGCTGAGGTCACTGTGAGCACTCCTGTGGTCGGTAATGTACCACTTCTACACAATGTCCATCATTGTCTAAATATCACCACTATTTTTAGCAAGAAACAAGGGAAGGAGCAGGAGAGTTTCCAGGGATGTGTGTGTGTGCACGAATGACTCTCTGTGTGTTTGTTTTTACATTTGTATGAATTAATCACAGCCTGTGTGTGCATCTCTTGTGTCCAACCCCTCCCTCATTCAATCCAGCTACTGTTATGGGACAGCTGGCAGACGTACAGCAAGGAAAGGGAGGGATTTCGGGTTAGAAAGCATCTCTTTGACTCAAGAAACCTCTGCTTCCTTTTTTCTGCCAGAAGGCTAAAAATATTAGAAAAAGAAGTTTCTGTGTAGCAGATGTTGTAGGAGAGGTGGGGTCTGTCCTGGCACAGGAGGGAGACACAGGGACTGAAAGAGGAAAGGGGAAGGCTGTCAGGTTCCACTGACTCTCTGCAGGGACTACACGTGAGTGTTTATATGTAGAGTTTTTCTCCCTGAGGTCTCAGGTAGCTCTTTTTTTGGTTCGTTTGTGTCACGCAAGTCTCAGCTGGAGGAGGATTTGTAACTCGCATGGTCACATGTAATGTGTGCTTGTGAGGGATTGTCCATCACTATTTACCATAGATGGCAGGATTGATTGGTAAACTTATGTCGTTGTGGAAATGTACATCTATAAGTGAGAGTGAATAAATTGATTGGTCAGTTTCTTTATAAATAGACTTTTATACTTTAACATTTTATTCTGTTTTTCAGCCCTTTTTGCTCAGGCAGTAGAAATGGACTAACCACTAACGCGTCTTTATTAGCTCAGACTACTGAATACAGAATAACACATGTTTTACCAGAGGAAGATGTTTTTTATCCATTACAGTGGTGACAGTAATTACCATCCTGGGGACTGAGCTCAGCATCACAGGTTTTACTGCTTATATACTCAGACTCTACCAGTTGTTTTCTGCTTCCTCCCTGAAGTTGTAAACCTCTTCCACCGTAGTTTTCTTTACTGGACCCAAGTTCAACAGAGAGCATCGATAGATTTTGTAGTTAACCCAGTCTTTGTTTGCTTGTCTTAAAGCTGGAGTGCGGTCTTTCACGTATAAATGAAAATCCATTACATTCAAGCTGTTGCCAAATGAGTTCACTCAATACTGATCAGAGAGATACGTAACATGTCACCACGTTAAAATGTATAAAAAGAATAGACTTTTATGATATATTTTGTTGGGTTTTGTACTTATGTTATCCCAAATCTTTCCAATAATCTTCAAACCAAGAGAAATCTGTAATTTTATCTAAATTTAATTTGGTCAACTGTGACTGTAACTTCAGGAGAGAATCAGAGAGTGAGGAAGGAATATGTGAACGTGACTAAACTTAAAATGAGTAAAACTTTAAAGCATTACTTTGTCTGTAAACATTTCACACCAAGTAGATTTTCTTCGGCGACAGTCACTTGTTTAATAATGAAGATGATCCCACACTTCTTCACGTCATGAAGTTGATTTCATGTTGATTGAGAATTTATATACTGTTCATTTAAGACCTATCACCACCAGGTAAATATCTTGCATTGTAAGAGAGTTTTTAAATTTAGGCGAAGACATTTTTTTTAGCTAATGTGAATGTCAAAATGTGCCTGCTTTTTGACAAAAAGTTTTATCTTCTGATAAAGCTAAAATTCATAGGTAGGTCGATGTATTATTGGTCGTTACAATAGCACATGCTAGCTGAAATGATGCTGAAATTATGAGATGATTAGATACAATCATTGAGTTTAATACTTGTGATGTCATGTCAGTTGGCAAACAAATGATGAACAGTTGGCAATGTTTGCCCAGTTGTTACTGAATTGTGTTCAAATGTTCATTTTTGAGCATTTTCAGGACTTCTCATCCATGTGAAGTGTGTGTCTGAGGTAAAGAACGAGCTTTGAGCCACAGCTAAGTCATTAAGTCTACTGTCTTTAAACCTAAATAAGTTTCTATTTGAAGAGTAAACATTTCTTTGTACATAAGTGTACTCGTGCTTACATTTTTATATTTTAAATATTGTGTTTGTTTATACAGTGTACTTTTTCTGGACATCCTTTCGAAGAAGCAGTGGTCATTCTAACCACTTGGCTAACATATTATAGTGCATTTGTCACAGGAAAATAGAACTCTGGTTGTTTATAAGGTAAAAAAACATGTTTTTTTTCAACATGTTATGCCTTTATTGGATAGTCAAGTAGAGAGGCGCCAGGAAGTGAGGGGATAGATGGGGCTGACATGCAACAAAGATGCCAGGCCAGACACAAACTGGGGACATCATAGTGAGCGCCTTAACCCTGACGCCACAGTGCCGCAGGATACCGATTGTTGTCAGTTGCGTGAAATATAAAGTGGTTTCATCATACTCCAGTCTCCTCATATGAACCAGACTGTAGCAGCATATATTTGTCTCAATCCACATGAGACCTTATACAGCATCCAGTAGCAGCTGTGTATCACTGTCTGACCATGATTGCCTGTGGTCACACTATATAGTGGTCTTGATTGTGTCCGAAACAGGAAGAATGCTGCCAACCTATCCTCCATGTGTTTACCTCTTAGCCCACATCACCACTGTGGTTTAGCTGACAGTCACTGGTTGCTTTTTTAAACTCACCGTGGGCCCTGTGTGTATACTCGTGCATGCTTTCACACGGACGTATACTTCACGAGATTATTGCACAAGTGAGAATATAGACTGAATCCACAAACACACATGAGAAGAAGTTTGAAAGATGGTGTTGTTTTAGAATGTGTGTGCTGAAGTCTATATCTAATATGCTTGGTTTCTAGGATAAATGTGAAGGTAGAGCTAATGAGTAAGGAATATGTGATGTAGTTAAATTGGCCATGAGGTTGGATGAACATTTGCTACGTATAGGTTTCAGGAAAGGGTGGATTTGGAGTAAGGGAGGACAGGTAAATCAGGGATTCATGAAAACAGGGAGAGATAATATAACATGAAACTTTAATGAAGTCGGTGTGTTACTGTGAGAAAAGTAGAAACGAGAATTGGCCGAGTGATTCTGAGTCAAATTGAAATTAATAAAAATCCCTACATAAGAAATTTCACAAAATAATGACTACGCACTTTTAGAGAGGGACATCAATCCTCTGACCACACCATGTTATATAACAAACATCAACCCACCATCAGACCATGAGCCGCCCACCCAGTCCACTTCCACCATCCAAGGTGCTGCGGTCATAGTACACTTGTACTGGAGCAGGCCGTCAGCCTCTGAACACTGCTGGCAGAGGGTGATGCCAGGCAGGCAGCTGTCCAAACACTGTCCAGTCTCTAGAATAGAGTCAGAGCAGCAGTATAATGGAAAAAGCGTGCAAACAGCCCCCTTTCTTTGTTACCAAGGAGGAAAAGCACACACAGAGGAAACAAAAAACCCTTTATGTGTATGTATCAGTTTAATTATTCAAGGCTGTGGAAATGTGGACCCTGGTAGCCTTAGCAGCGTGATCACTTTCCTACGTATAGCTGTGTGATGACGTTGATGGTGTATGTGTGTGTGTGTGTGCTTGCGCTTATATTTGCTCTCAGATCAGTGAACAGAGAAATGCTTTCTGCTCAAAATCCACTTTTGACTGGATACCTGCTAGCTTACACAATATGTGTGCTGCCTCTTAGTGTGACATTGCACAAACCATGTGTGCACTTGACACACACACGCACACAGTCATTATTTATCCATGCGTGAAAACATGCTTAGCAGTACCCATACTTAGCCCTCGGTTGCTACTGTCGAACTCATGTTTAAAGCCTCCACAGAACCATGTCAGGTCCAGTCATCTGCTGATCTGATCCCATGTTGGGAAACAAAGAGTTGCTGGGCAGGCATGGCTACCACACACATACTAACACACATTGTGATATGAGAAAAGACTCCCTTCCTTCACCCTTTAAGAGGTAGACTCACCCATTTTCTCTTTGGGTTTTGCTCTTTTCTCTTTCCCAAACTTACACACACTTTCTCTCACACACACGCACACTCTCTCAGGATTATAGAGGGGCCTGGGCAGGAACCACAAGGATTATTACTGGAAGACAGTTACACAACCAGTACGGAAGATCAAGAGGCAAAGAGGGAGTAGAGAATGGATGTAACCATACATTCACACACTCACCCACAGTGGTTAAAGATGACTGTTCTGACCACCTGTCATGTAATTACCTTTGTTTGCTTCTTTGTTTTTGTGAGTGGTGGGAAAGTCCAGTCTTTTCATCTTGTTTTCATTCTGTCAAATGTGTAGAGGGATGACAGACAACATTTAACATCTGCCAAGTCTTCCCAAACTCTTGGATGAAGGTCAAATAGGGATTTTTGCATTGTTTCTGAGAGGAGGCAGCTCCACAGATCACATTGCCACTTAAGGTTTCTAACTAAGTGTGAATCTCATTTTCTTTTGTGTGTGTTTGTGCATGTGTGCAGGGGGGGAAGGGAGAGCCCCACGTCTTCAAGGAAAAGAACTTCAAGAAGAAGCGGCAGTGCAGTGTGTGTCGTCAGAACGTTGACAACGTAGGGTCATTCTGCAGAGGTAAATGTTGCAAGCGTAATCATGTGTTACAGTTCAGTCGGTCATGACGAAATTACTCTGAAATCGAGCTTGACAAGCGATGTTATGTCAATGAGGACGAAGGATGAATCAAAGCCACCACACACTAGCTCTGTCATGTAGCATAGCGTCATTTGACTCCTGTAGCACACACTCGATCTTCCATTCTGACAGAAGTACTCAAGGTGCAGGTGCCAGATCTGATGAAAAAAAGTAAAAAATAACAGCTTTTTGTGAGTTTTATCAGGCATTGATGCAGAATAGTACTGTTTCACATCCTGATGTTGTCGACATGCAAGCTGTCGTGCATAAAACACCAGCGTTTTGACACCTGTCATAATTTCAGTGTTTCCCTTTAGGATCTAAGTCATAGATTAACTTTAATAGAGCAGATTATCAAAAGTATTTCTGCAGAACTTGACATGCAGTGAAATCATCAAGAGTTACATTGTACAGAGAAAGAGTAAGCAGGTTGACCTTAATACTTCATGTAGACTAAACCATTAATTATGCATGTTCATATGACTAGAAGACAGTGCAGCTACAACAACCCTCATTTTGTCCTGTTTTCTTTCCTCCCCGCTACCTCCTCGTTCTTCTCAGTATGCAAGACAGCCACCCACAGGAAGTGTGAGGCCAAGGTAAGGATGAAAATCTCTGCTGCCCTTTTTGATAGCTGTTTTAAAATGAAAAGTGGAATCAGCTGTGATACACTCACGGATATTATTGAAAGTGCAGTGATGAGCTAGGTGAGCTAGAAGACATGATGATTTTGTATTTACCCAAGTTTGTTAGCTCTAGAAAAAAAAAACACATCTTTGTTACCCACTGTACAGCTGTCTTCCATGTGAGTTTCCATCTAGTATAAAGGTGTATTTTGCATGTATTTGCATTTGATATTTTTGCATAAGTGGGTAGAAACACTGAGGTGAAAAAAAGTTGAAATGTTGCAGAATGATTTTTAGGCTTGGCTGAGGCAGAAAAGTTGATGTATTGATATCACCAAAATGCAACAAAGTGGGAACGTAGTGAATAAATCAGTCCGTACATGAAGTATTACACTCATTTGTTTTACCCTTTTCTTCTGCAAGGATTTAATGACACCAAATTTGAAATTTTCTGCCCCAAACACTTCATTTCTGTGTGCTCCACTCCTAATTTTTGCATACCAATAGAGGATGGAAACATTAATTAGCATTTTCTTTTGCTGACTTTCTGAAAATTTGTGCAAAGAAATCTGTAAATGCATTAAGTAGTAGCATAAGTGGCAGCTGTGGGAAGATTGGTTTTATAGTAAGAAGAGCTGGATTAATGTGAGCAGTGAAAGCTGATGGTACTTGAAAGACATAAACTGATTAAATCAGTAAATAAAGGCAATAAAAATAAGTAAGGGACATAGTTATCATCAAAACAAGTTTCACATTATGGTGATATGACGAGACAGGCCTCTATGAGTTAGCCATCCTCCTTTGTAAATACTGATGAGACTGCACTGGACTTGCTTGCCTGAGTTGTTTAGTAGATTGTTTTGCCAGTCAGGTGTAAAAGGACACATGACATTGGCTCTATGAGGGCACAAGTCTCGAGATCTCTGCTAATATGAAGGCAGCTCAGTTGCATTCCGCAGGAAGAGCTGCAAGCTCTGCTCAAACCCCACTCTGCTGCCTCTGTGAAAGGGTCATTGATGGAGGGATGGTATAATGAATAGACAGAGGGATGCAGAGGGGGAGAAATGCCAGCCATGGCCAAAGTGACGAGGAGGGGGTCGAGGCCGAGGCAGGGAGCCTTGGCAGGCAGCAGGAGCAAGTGAGAGGAAGCCAAGGGCGAAGGCATGTGGCAGAGATGAGCCTCATTCCTCAAGCAAGGCTCCATCCTTTTGTCTTTTATCTGAGGAGAGCCCTGAGGATGAGTTCAGATATGAAAGGATGGCTTTGAAACAGCACGTGTAACGGAAAAGTAAACTCAAGCTTTTCAGGACAACTTGTGATATGTCTCACATTTGGTCTGCTTCTAGACGTTTTATTCTTAGAATACGTTTGCTTAAAAGAAAGTTGGATATTTTTTTTTTCTAACATTAAGGGGACAGACATAGTTTTCAGTTTTGGAGGTATCAGCTGTAGAGATGCCTGCTCTTTCCGATATACTATAAATGGATGGCCCTTAACCTGCAGACCTCAAAGTGCCAAAAACTACATTTGGAAAAACTCCACAGCTATGTCTCTTTCCAGAAATTGTGATCCAGTTAGTCAAGGTAATCCACAGCAGTTTTATGTAGGAATTGTTTTCATTCCGTATCACTGCACTGAAGGAAGCATACCATCTGTTCATGGATGAGAGGTTGGCTAACTAAGCTAACAAAACTACCTAACATTGCAGCTCAGCTGAGGAGGGCACAGTTAATGTTTACAACCTGCCCTGTCACAAGCGCAAGCCTTTTGTCTATGAATAAATGCACGTTTCCCTCTGTACAATGTGTGGATGAGCGTAAGTAACTGAGTCATAATTTTTGGAAGGAGACACTGCTGTTGAGGTCTACTTCCAGTATATTCAAGAGATGGCAGACATCTCTGCAGCTGATATAGTCGTATTTTTGATTTTGCTGTGAACTGCCCCTTTAAAATGCTTCCAGTATAGGACATACTGTCTTCTGTGTGTTTCATTATGATAGATAGGATTTGTTTCCAGATTTGACTGAATACTTTAAACTAACAACTGCTGGCTGTAGTTTTGTATTTCATTTTCTAACTCTTTGCAAGAAAGTGACTAAGCGAATTTCCAAAAATGTTAAACTGCTTTTTCAAGAGAGAAAAGAGGCTGAGGAGAAAATGTACTCTATCCCTAAATGTAGACAGTGCGTAAATTACAGTAGACATTTTAAATTGCACCAAAAATGTTGAATCACAAAAACGTTACATTCATGTCATGTTAACAGAACATCTCGCTTTTCAAATCTTCTTATGGAAAGACTGAAGATAGATTGTGAAACAGAAAAAAAAAAAAAGGTTTGTCATTGTTTTACAGAGGCACAGGATAAAGTTAATTCATCATGAAGATTGATTTCAGAAAGGAGCAACAGGATGTTGTTTGAAAGGCGCACTGTAAGTGATAGTCTGATGTGTGGTTGGTGACTGGTTGTTAGACAGCGATATCCATCACTGTTGCCCAGGAAGGGAGAGGTCAGATAAAGCAGGGTGTGGGAGTCTGGCTGCTGTGTCCATCTCAGCTCTTATCTAATCTTGTACGTATTGGTAAGTCTGAGGCAGGATGAAAATGGGATGGCATCTATCTGTAATACTGCGTATTCTTACTTAGTAATGATGGAGACATAGCCCATTTATAGAGCGAAACAACAAATCTCAGCTGTCTACCTGCATAGCTGATTAGTTTTAACCCCTCACTTGCATTTCATTCACATTTGGCAGCTGTTAACTATAACCTTGTGCATAAAAATCTATCAGTCCGGCCATCCTCCAGAAGCATATTTGCTGTGCTTGTATGTGATTGAGTGCACTCGCACATCTGGAGGTCTGTTAATCATTTGTAAGCCATCCTGCTCTCACCAGAATTCTATTTACATCTTCACACGGCTGGTGTTTCTGTAAGCTTGATGACAAATCATGTCATTACAGTGCCATCAGAGTGCATCAGCTCCAGTTCTCTGGAAAAACCTCTACAGGATTCTTAAACTTCCCTCCTCAAGAGAATGATTGGTAGTTGTAGTTAGTCTACGTACCAGTTCATGTTTTTTATTCTTTTGGTTGCCACTCTGTTTCCTCCTCTTTACAACAGCCTCCAGCTGACCCATGTCTATTCTATTAAAACACACAGAGACCGTCGCACACACAAACAGAAGGCCATAAACAGCTTTATTTTGGTCTGTTCTTCTTCTCTCAGAGAACAGTTCCTCCTAATCTTTGATCCCAAGTGGAAAATTTAGTCCACAGGGAATTGAAGGGAGAGAGAGATTGACTGGGGCTGCGGGGCAAAGAGACCGAGGGAGGTTGGGGAAAGGCAAAGATATGGTTGTGGGGGCGGGGGTGGTTGTAGAGGACCAGTGGGAGGAGGAAGGATTAAAATTAGTGAAATGCAGCCCGTGACAAGTTGACTGGCCTGTCTGTCTAATTGGGCAAGAGAAGGAATTTCCGCTGGTTAGGGGGAAAACTCTGTCTTACTATCTGCTCAGCTCACAGACAGTGACACAACCCTCACTAATATGAAATCACACAGGCTGGTTCACTGAATGACTGTATGGCTGACTGGCATATGTACTGTACAGAGCTCAAACCAAAGTTTTAACTGGTCTTGTTCTCGATAGAAAAATTAAAGTTATAGCTGAAATGAATACATCCAGTCCTGAATGTGATTCATATCCTGACGTGCTGTAGCTCTGCACATGGCTTTCTTGTCACTGATAATAGATAGAGACAGATTATGACATCACAAAAGGTCTCCAGATTTTTGCAGGTTGCAGATCCTTAATAAGTGACTGACAGCCTATCATCGCAATTGTTCAATTTAACGACGGATTACCGAGTAGACACGCAAACTTCAATACTGTCCTGTTCATAGTGCTGACTGGAAAAATGGTTGACTGATAAGCCATCTTACAGATGGTGTATGTTGGCAGTGCACAACGGTGCATCACTGTACTTGCAATCCCTGTTTCCCATCTGTGTATCAGGGTTGCTCCTCCTTGTCTCTTGTCCTTGTCCATGTCAACATACAATTTAACATGGGGCTCAGCTGTGAACTGTGCCTGTCGTTTTTTTTACAAGAAGAGGATGTACAGGCAAGTACAGATAGATAGAGCGGAATTGGGGGAGGATGCAGAGATGAGAGGAAGAGCAACATAACCCTCCTGATGTTTCATGAAAGCCTTTCATCAGGACAGTTGTGGTTATAGAGTCCCGCTGCACAGCCTCCCTTTATTTTTAGTGAAGAAAAACCATTCTGGATGAAAGAGTGACAAAGATACAGTGGAGAAAACAGTCTGCGAGCTACTTCTTCTTTCTTTGATACTGTTTACTGTTACCCGTATTCTTTCTTCACTGAAGCCAAGTCCATGGTACTTATATTTGATTTTTTTTTCTGGCTAATAGAAACAGGACAAAGGAAGTGATGAGGAGATGGAATGATGGAGTAATGGCTGAAAAAGTGCACCATGATTTCCCAACATTCAGCTCAAAATCACAGCTGACCCAACATTCCCCTGGCCCTACAGACTTCCTGTCGCTTCCTGTAGAAATATGTCACTCACTGCTGTTAAAATATGTATATATCCTCTGTGCCAAGGCAGTAAGGCTGACAACATTGCAAAAAAAACAGAAAAGGTTAGTTAAATGAGTTATCACAATATTAATTTGAACAGTTTGCTGTGAGTAACCTGCTGAATTGTAACATGTAATATGTGGTAGAAACCATCATAGAAATGCAGTTTGGGGGATCTTAGTTACATCAGTAGTGAGTCATCTGTGGTTAGAGTTTTGTGGCCTTGAGCCCAGGCCTCTGGTTTCCTTCCTTCAGGCCCTACATTTCACCAAATACTCATGTACTCATGTGACTCATTAAGGATAACAGGATCCAAATGTATCATTTTAAACATTACAGAGACTATGGCTGACTTTCCTTACCAAGGGGGTTGCCACTTTATCACAGACAGCTCTGCTAATTGCCAAGATAGGCTGGCATGTTTTGAGTTCAAGCTGTGTCTTTGTGTGTCTGTGTGTGTGTAGGCACATGCGCACGTGTGTGCACTTAGCAAGTGCAGGCTGAGCAAGGGAATGAACGAGTGAGTTAGTAATGTTGATGAGAGTTTGAACCATAAGCATGACCGCAAACTTAGCCAAGTTGAGAGTCCACCAGTCCATAGTGTGTATGCGTGTGTGTGTGTCTGTGTGTACCAGCAGGGGCATAAGCCGCACTAATTAGCCAGGGGATTTGACCTGTCTTCAGTCTAACAGGAAGAGACAGTTTGGATATCAATGTTAGCGAGGAGCTTAGATATCGGCACCCACACATGAGTCACAGATTTTTGTGATATTACTGTTTGTACAGGCTTTCATTTTCAGGGCATTTCAGTTGTTGTTTGTTGATGTAAAGCTAGAGTCAGAAGAAATGCCTCAACCCATTTAGCTCCCTATCTATCAAGATCCACCTACTCAGGGCCTCACTGAGATGATACACACAAAAAAAACACAGACAATAAAGAACGTCACCATAGTGCCATAGCAGCTGTTGATAATGCACAATGCCTGGTTGAAGAATAGGAATGCATCTCTGTGCTTATGCTAAACACTGTTTAGGCTGAAGGGTGCTGCAAATATAGAAAGAGGAGGGGACATTGTGCAGTTGGGAATTGTATCTCTGCCTACTTAAAAGCTGGACGAATGACAGAGCTGCAGTTGAGGGGAACCACAGAGGGCAGAGAGGGATGGAAAGACTGTAGATCTGTAATAATGATTGTGTTGGTTCACAGGAGATTTTTTTCCATTGTTCTGCTCTTTCAGTCTCATCCCAACCCCTGTCTTCTTGCTTTGTTTATTTACCCACATTTATTTTTGTCCAGAGAGTCCTTATCCCCGCGGTTGGATTTCAAGCAGGGTCAAAATGGGTGCCGTTGCACGATCCTATGTGTATGTGCTTAAGACTTCTACATGTACCTAGAAACCCTCAATACAAGCAGCATGTGTGCATTCCTCTTTTTGTTCTCTATATGCATGAATATGTGTGTCTGAAGTTGGTGTAGTCAAAACTGTTGACCCCCAGCTCCATAACAGGGAATTGCATCCCACTCGGTCATTAAAACTCCAGCACAGGGACCCACGTGAACTGTGATATCGTCTGCCTCCCTCTCAGCTGCTTGTGAAAATGAAACGGCTAGATACAGAGACCCCTTTCTTTCCTTTTGGGGGTCTAAAGAAAGTGTGGGAACAAGAGACAAAAATGAGAGAGAAGAAACGTGTTGAACAGTGAGAAAAATAAAAAGGAAAGAAAACACTGACAGATGCTTTGTTAGTAGGCCTCGTGTAAAGAACTAAAACTATAATATGGGACACCTAAGTCCAGAGGATACAAGTGCTTCACCTGTAGATGTTGTCTTTGCTTAAACATGGCCTTGAAGTCCCCTCATGTTAGCTTGGGTGCTTTCTGGTTTTCTCATGAAGTCCATCTTGTCATGATTAAGAGGCATTAGACATGTGGGATACATTTAAAGTATAGTTATAAAGCTCAACCAGGTAACTCTCAAAACTGACATTCAGTGAGTCCCACAGGTCTGAGCAACAGAGAGACCATCTGCATTTTTGACTTCCAGACATACATTAAAAGTTATGTTAGTCTTAAGCTGTGTTTCTGCCAAAGTTGGGCTATTCCCATAGGTACATGGAGTTAACAAGAGATGACATATTTGTTGAAACCCTTAAACTTCATATGCATTGCTAGAGTTCTAAAGCTAGGACTAAACAGAGGTACTTAATTCCCAGAGTGTGATAAACTACAGAAATCCTCCCCGGGCCTGTATATAAGCCATTTGACAAACAACTGTCCAAACCATTTCTCTTTGGGTGACATTCCTGTACAACTGCAGTCACTGAGCATGCAAGTAATTAGGATTTCTGTCATCTTTAGAAAACCAAATCAGACGCCTCTAGGGAAACTTTGAAACACTGGATGTTGCGCAGAGTGGGAAAGAGCAAAGGTAGTATTTTCCACCCACATTAACCATAAGGGCTTTAGTCAACAGGTGGATTCATCTAAAATTGTCCAAAAATAGAGCATGTGGTTGCTGACCCCCAGTCCCAAAACACTTCAGTCTGAAATTATGGTGAAGAAATGCTTGTTCTCCTCTTTTTTGTTGGGATGATTTTAATTGGCTCAGACAGCTTTGAACATACATTTCTTTTAGCATTCATCGATTTGGAATTTGAACTATGAAAGAAAACAGGTGTAAGATATAAAGATATACCATACCACTCAAACCTGACAAGCATGAGCCTTGGGGGTGTTGTTGGACTCTGGTACATTAACCAGAACTCCTGCTTGAGAGATGTGGAAGTAAATGTTATCAAAACATGAAGAGTCCTATTAGAATGGCAGGGGTTGGTGATCTTTTTTCTTTTTTTTTGTCACTTTATGTCAGTAGTCTGTAGTTTGCTTCACTGATGCTGACATACCTGTTGTATCACCATTGTTCTCACAATCAAGAGAAAAAGTCAGCTCCCTTATTTCTGTAAGATGTTATGTGCTCTGTTCACTTCAAGGCCCGCTGTGTTCTTCTATTGCTTGTTCAGTGATGGCGATGATTAAAACGCACAAGGTCATGACCAGAATTGGCTTTCGCTGTTGATTCGTTGCAGCTTTCATCAGTGCTCTTTGGTTGGCTCTCTCAAGGGAGACTATTAATCCTAAGGCTAACCATCAAAGGAAAAGCTCCGTGAGTGCTGTGTTCATATGTAACCAAGGAGCAGATATGGTTTGATCAGGATACAACAGATGTAGTGACAATCACATCTTAGTACCTGTTCTCAGTGAACCATGAATTTTTGCGTCGGGACTATCATTGTGTAACAGCTGATGTTGTGTTTGTCCATCTCGCTCATTGCACAACATGTCACAAGTGACCCACAGCTTCATACTTCATTTCACACATACTGCTCTCTTTTCTCTTCACAGTTGAGTTCTTGGTAAGAAAGAAGCAAAACGACCCCTTCACATCACATGACATAGCTTATTTGATACCCATATAGCCCACAGCAGACATGCCATACAAACAGAAGAAGTAGTCAAGGTGCTGTCATGTGTAGTTGTTACTTAAAAAATAAATAAATAAACCAAGTTTCAATGAATTATATATATATATAATATACACACACACACACTATTAGACAAAAGTATTGATATGAGGCTGTTTTCCAAGGGTTGGGCTAGGCCCCTTACTTCCTCTGAAGGGAAATCTTAAATTATGCTGTGTAATTAATGTATGAGTCTTCAGCTACCTAACATAGTGTCAAACTAATGTTACAGTAAGGCAGTGGTGTTTTTATAGTAAATAGTAAACTTTACATTTATCCATGATTTTTCCATCCATAATAAATCAAATTCTAAATGCTTGACAGAGTGGTGTGATGTCAGTAGTTTCCTCCCATTTGTACTAGCAGAGAGAACAACAGTGCCCATATTAAAGTTAAGGTAAAACATTTTCTGTTATACAGCTGTGTGACGGGAAAGTCACATCTTAAATTTTTCCTTACGATTGGCATTAGGAACACTGTGTGACTGAATCACAGTGTAGCATATCAAGTTCACAGAAAGGGGAGTGATGGGTCATTTGGATGGTGTATTCTAGGTATTAGGTCACCATAAATAACATGCTGTATTTTCATATACTGTATTCACACACATAGACTGAGTCATCTCAAAAACACTGTCACAGGCTCTCTCTCATTTCCCGCACACACCCGTTTCTCACACTAATAACATACCAAGGCTTCTACCTCACCCCCTAGTTATGCTTCTCAGAGCCCACAGCTCGTAAGCCATGCGTTGAGAAGAGAGGTCTGTGCATTATCCATTAGCTATGCTTCTTCTGACTTTGATGGATCAAAGAGCATGTAAAGAGCTGGAGGAGCCAGGGCCACTGCTGCAAAACAAAACGGACGGAGGGGAAGTAGACAGAGGGCTGGCAGATGGAGATGGAGAGAAGAGGACAGGAAAAGGGAAGAAGGAGGGGTGGGGTGGAGAGGGTTATAGGGTCACGGCTTTCTGAGCACTGCCAGCTGGACCCACCTGAGAGGAGGCAGCGGAGGGCGGTGGTTTAGGAGGAGCAGGAGGACAAGTGTAGAATACACTGTGCAAAGAAAAATGATGACACCAAAGTATTATTCATGATTGTTTTGGTCACATTGTTCACATGCAACTCTTCTTGAGTTACTTTGGTGTTTACTTTGCTATTTATTAAGAACATCTTAGGCATGGAAGCAGCCCTTCAATAAGGAGCGAGTTAAAACAAGCAAGTCATGAGGCTTTGTGTTTTTCAAGGTGTTTTTGGTTACTGATAGTCACAGGGTATTAAACATGTAACCTTTCAGTTCTAAGACACTTCCAAGACATTGAAAACATAAGAACAATGTTGCAGGTTCAAAAGAAAGGTGTGGTGAATGAAACGTTTTCAAGACAGTTAGGTATGACGGTGGAAATTTGAGAGGAAGACAAACAGGAAGGTGTTTGTTAGAAATAGAAGTAAGAGAAGAAAGGAGAAAGAAGTATTGGGATCAAGAGAAGAGGAGGGAGAGACGATATACAAAATAATTGTGACAGACTAGAACTAGAAAAAATAGATGAGAAGAAGAGGAAGAAGTTAAAAAAAGGAAGTAGAGAGTGCAAATTTTGGAGGATGGATGACATAACTGAAGAGGAAAGTAGAAGGAAGACAAAACAGAAGGATAGCCAAGTTGGGGGGACAATGAGATAAAATTAGAGACAGAGTGGTAGACAAGATGACAGTGAAAGGTGGCAAGATGGATGAAAAGAGAAGGAGAGCTATGGGTGGAGGTCTATTAGCAGGAAGTTTGTGCACAAGTGTTGGCCTGGGGAGATGGAATCTGGTGTGGTGTTTGTTCTGGCTTAGCGGCCACCCTCAGCAGGCCCCTGCACTGGGCACTGGAAAAGAGGTATGTGGAGGAATAAATGATAGAGAAGACAGAAAGATAAGAAATGAAGGAAGAATGGATCAATGAGGAGTGCAAAAGCATCAACCCAAGTAAAGCCTGATTCATGCTGGATTCAGAACTAAAAGCAGTAGAGGGTACATGGTCAGAATTGGATAACTGTAATCATAACAAGTGGAACTGTGTGGACTAATTCCAGGATTCACTGAGCGTGGAGGAACTGGAACCACTGAATAATTTCCGGGAGGTTCTGATTTTTCTCGTTAGAGGCTATTTGATTTGCTGCATTTTCCAACAATACCACCAGTTTTAATTCTGAGTTTTGGCTTTTATTGAGTATGCACAAGGAACCCCATAAATCAAGAATGGGGCATTTGCTCACCCAGGGACTTACAGTACTTTCCAAACCTGTCAGCTTTCCCACTTCTACCCCTGGTATCTTCATGGGATAACAGATTCACTAAAAACATACTTCTCTGTGTCACCACTGCTTTATAAGGTGTCAGATCTTGTACCATGATCTGACATATTTATCAGATATGTATCTCAGGAGAGGGGAACAGATTTTGGCAAGTTCTGCAGATATACCAGTTCTCAGATCCCGGTGTTCAACCCTACGCCCTACTGATGTGCAACAGTATGCAGTCTTTGCAAAAATATTTTAGCTAAATGCCTGATGTATAAAACAAAAGCTTAAAGTTTGAAAAATTGGCAGTTATGCTTGGCTGTTCCCAGAGGAAAAGCGAAGACCATCGAAGAGAAAGAGTCAAGAGAGGTTTAAATAAAGTTAGGGAAAGACAAACTCACTGTCTTTTCAAAAAGGAACTTTTAGATGTGCTATCTAACCACAATGCATCAGTTCATTGTTTCACATGGTCTGGTTCAAGGGAAAAAAAATAAAATGAAACTGACCTGCTTTAGCCAGAGGGAATTAAGAGAAATTAGAGCCTGACCCAGCCCAGATCTATCTAGTCAGTATGGGTTCAGACTGAGAATAAAAAAGAACCACTAGACAGGATAAGATTTAAGATTCATTTCCCTACGGAGATGGAAAAAAGCATTTATTCTCAGAGTGAGTCATACAGGAACATTCTCCAGTTAGTCATTTGATAGACCATGTTCCACCTGAACCCGTTTCCTGCAACTTCTGTCAAACACACAAAGTCTAGATTTAGCTCATTATCTGTTCCTCTGCCTTCCTGTTGATGTCTGTTACGTACAACAACAGTGGAAGACTGAGCTTAATGCTAAAGAAAGAAAGGAAGAAAGAAAGATTAATTCAAACTACACAACTCACACACTGTGGTGACACACCCCCAGGTTCAGGGCCTGTGTAACTTCCCTTTTGTGCACAATGAGATATACACAAGCCCTTGCCCTTTTCCTGTATCCAAATAAACAGTCCAAAAAGGGCTAAGTAGGAGGAACATTGCTGTGTGTATGTGTGTGTGTGTGTGTGTGTGTGTTGCATGAGTTACGTAAGCATGACTGTTGCCCTGAGCCCCCTTCATTAGGACTGCCGTTCAGCTCCTACTTCCTTTGGTCACAGTTCATTGACCTGTCGGCCCACAACAGACATGGGAATTAGATGTGTTCCTCAGAATGTTTTTGTCACAGTGTTCCTTCAGCTATGTTGCCCTTACATTTGCACATACTTTACACTTTGTAAACATGCTCTCAGACATCAGCTGTACTTTTATTTACTTGGCACTTAAGAGCATCGAAATAGTTTTACAGACTGTGTTTGTGCTCAATTCATCATCATGTGGCTCCATGCATTCCTCCCCCAGTCTGGCCTCAACAAGTTGTACTGCTGAGCTGTGTGATAGTTAATTTTAGATAGGCAGCGTTCCCAGCAGTAGTTGGCAAATTGAAATACAAGGTTAAAATGTCAGAATTTTTTGGCAGTTATCAGTACACGTTCCTGCACATTACAGAGACACTGTACTGTTGATCGTTGGCCCCAAATTACTTTGTAATTAATTTTGACATTAATGTTTCTGGTCCCATACGTACAAATGAATGGCCTCATTATCAGTTGTCCACTCATGTGAATATGCTTTTAGTTATGGTTGTTCAGAATACTAATGAAACATTTTGAGGAACACCCTTCAGCTATTAGTACTGTTGGCAGGCGTGAAATAGCAGGATTGATACCACTCTCAAGGCTGTTGGTTAAATATGGAGCCAGGAGACAGCTGGGAAAAAAAGGCATTGGAAAAAAGTTACAAAAAAGAAAATAGACACCTACCAGCACCTCTAAAGCTCAGTAACATGTTGTATCTCTTTTGTTTAAGACTCACAAAAACCAAAATGTAAAAATGGCAAACTGTGGTTTTACAAGGAGGTAGGTGTTGGAACTTTTCCTTGGTCCTAAACTAACGTTAGTGACAGGTGCATTTTTAAAGTCAACAAACAGCCTTGCCTTTATCCACTGTATTTCCATTTGTGGGGCTGAATTCAAAATGTGTCGTTTCTCTGACAGTTTGGTATCATAGTAATCTGTTCATCACAGCATTCTAGTTTTCTTGGCTTGCTGTTAGCAGAGAGAACAGCATTGCCTAGTTAACTGAACCTGTCTCCTGGCTCCAAAATCATATTTTTCAGACCTCTAATTCATGGCAATAATAAAAATTCCTACAAATTTCCTACGATGTCAAACTATTTTGTGGTGGACGTCCTTTGGTCTGTGGAAACATTTGTTCTTAATCATATTTCAAAACTGATTCCTTCCTTTTGTCCTGGAGCAAATAAGATTTTTGTTTATTCTTGTGTGTGTGTGAACCTTGCTTGTGGCTATCTTTGTGTGTTGCAGGTGACCTCTGCATGTATCCCATCTCCCTCCAATGATCTGGTAAGTCTCTTTAACACACACCTATTTCTTCTCCTTAAGAGAGTTTTGTATGAAAGACTTGTTTTCCCTCTTTGTCTAGCCATGGTTACTACGCATGTCTTCCCAAAACCACTGTATGGTTTCCTCCTGCTGAATTCCTTTTGGGAAGCAGAGCCCTCACCCCAGTTTGAGCTCATTCCTGGAGCCCTGCAGGACTCCGGGACAGAAAAGAAAAAATAGTTGATGTTGCTACAGGAAGTAGTGATGTTTATCCATTTAGAGAGTCTGTTTGTTTAACTAACTCTCCTTTCCTTCCTCTCTATCCCCTCTTCTCTCTCCTTCTTTGAACTCTTCCCCTTGCCCTCTATGTTCTTACCATCCATCTCTTCACACCCTTCTATCCTCCCCCTCATCTTGTCACTGTTCCTTCCTTGTGTCCAGCAGCGTAGAGGGACCGCTCCTCGACATACCCAGCACCTGGTGAGCACACCTTACCTCCCATCCTCTCTCTTTGTCCTCTTTACCATCATTTGTTTTCTCTGCAACCCCTTCTCCTCTCCACTCCATTGTCCAATGGATGCTATAATGGGAGAGCGTCAGGCTCTTGGGATCTGAATGAATTTTATGGCACAGCCCATCAGATTTTATATTTCTTGTGTCAGCTTAGACAGAAGATCTGGCCTGATAGTGGCACTAGAGGAAAGATCAGGGTTTCGTCAGCTTCCGAAGGGTGTATGAAAGAAAGAGTTTGGGAATCCTTGGTGGTGCTAGAGGAAAGGTCAGGTTGGCTTTCTTCTGATAGTGACTTTAGATAAATACTGTATATAACCTTACTGATGGTTTATTTTGTGGAAACACCACCTTATCTGTGTAAATTAAGACATACCAACTGTTTTATGGTCTCATGAATCCACCATGTCCCAGTGAGCATTGATAAAGCTTTATACACTTGTAGTCTGAATGGATGCTTGGATGCTGTTGACATTCACAAGAAATTTATCACAGAAGTGGCCACTCCATAACTTGCAAATAGCGCAATTGTACCACAAGCCGAACACCTCAGTAACAAAGTCATAGTCATAAATGGGAGAAATTTTGTAATCATTTGTAATTGAAATAACTGTTAAGTGTTTATGACTATGAGTTTTAAATATATCTTGTAAATGCATCTTTTTCTTTTCACACAGGGGTCCACCAAGTCTCTGACCTATACCAAACAGAGGAACACCCTGCCAAGGTAAAGGTCATCACATTCATTTTTAATAGCATTTTTAAGTGCCTGTTGCTCTTTCCCAAAGAAGCAAATGCAAATAATGTCCATTTGCACCGCTTTTTGCTCTAATCAGCGTCTTCCTTGTTTCTGCTCTATTTCACTTGTTATTGTTGATATTGTTTCACTTGTTGCCAAGTCTTCTTCATTCTTTCCACAAAGTTTAACATCAAACATGTGATGGAGCAGGTTGGCTTTTGATCTGACCTACACGTCACGCTCAGTATGCAGTTTGTCTCCTCCTTTCCTCCCCTATTTTCTTTCTCTCCATCCGTCCTGACTGTGGATGTTCACCAGACTGTGTGTGAAGGAGCACACTGATGTTGAGCTGCCACATATGACCTGTATCCCAACATTTCCTTCTGTACTCTTCCAGGAGCTTCAGTGTGGACCGTGTGATGGATAGAGTGATGGAGCGCCACTATGACTTTGACCTGACCTACATCACAGAGAGGATCATCTCTGTTTTCTTTCCCCCGAAACTGGAGGAGCAGAGATACCGTCTCAACCTGAAGGAAGTGGCTGCCATGCTGAAGTCCAAACACCAGGACAAGTTTCTGGTGAGGGAATAGAACCGCAACTCACTCTGTCTGTAGTTTGTCTGTGGTATGTGTTAAAGCAGTGACCTCGGTCTTTAGAGGATTCGGTATAATTCAGCTGAATATGCTTGTTGCACAATAGGCTACAGAAACAATATGTTGTAACATATGGCCACAAGCAATCCTCAAATTACCAGTTTGTTTGTTTTTATGTCACACCCATGATAAAATAACTGAAACAATAACTGGTTGAACATCATCTCTGTTTCAGCTCCTGAACCTCTCTGAGAGACGTCACGATATCACCCGACTGAATCCAAAGGTAGAACTTTCCCTCTTGTAGTTCTCATAACTCTGTGTTGAGAAATTAGTTCAGAGGCTTTAGTTAAAACTCCTTAAATCTCTCCATCTCGCCCACCAGGTTCATGACTTTGGCTGGCCAGACCTCCATGCCCCACCACTGGATAAGATCTGTGCCATCTGTAAAGCCATGGAGACGTGGTTGATCTCTGACCCCCAGCACGTGGTGGTCCTGCACTGCAAGGTCAGAGTTCAGGGGGCCGCCGGGATTTTCGGGTGGACGTCCAACTGTTTCCCAGGCTGCGAAACAAGCAGATCTATCAAAATGTAGTCAGTAGTGAGCTAGGAGCATATATAGCATATATACTGAATTGAAAATAGTTTGATTTTAGTGATGATGAGTGCAAATCCAAGTAAAGGATCAAAGCAGAATTGTTGTACACAGTTTTGCACTATATTTTATGAGTCAAGTCATAACTGTTTTTGACAAACAAGCCAGTCTATTACAATACCTCTGGCCTTGTTTCCTGCTGACTACTACTTTTGCTGTTCAGATGGCAGTGGTGGAAATAGCATTCAGATCATTTAGTGAAGTAAAAGTAACACTGTAAAAATCCTAACTTACAAGTGAAGTTTTTGTGCTCCAAGATTGTATTGCAAATAACACTTAGATACTTTATAGTATTTAAGTGTTATCTGGAAAATCTACATAAATGTGCAAATGTAAGAGTTTATGCTCCAATTTGGTCTATAATATGACTTTTAACTAAATAAATGGGGGATGATTGTAATATGGTAATGTAGTAAAATGTACAATGTTTCCCTCTGAAATATAGTGAAGTGGAAGTATAAAGTAACACAAATTGAAAACATATGAGGACAAAATTATACTTAAGAGAAGTAAATGTACTTAGTTGCATTTGATCTCTGCCAGAAAAGCTAGTAACATAGTGTGGAGCAATTCTAACTAACAGAATTCTGATTTAGGTTAATGGTACATGCTGTAACTGCTGTCATGGATACGTTTGCTCATGTAGTGCAGTCACTATTTCTTTCTCTTGTACAAGTTTAATCACTTCATTCACCATTCCTGACATAAAATACAATGAATTAAGTTAGATATTGCAGTTAAAACATAACTTGACTAAAACCAAAATTGCAGCGTGCACCATATAATTCTGTAAACTGTTTCCACCCTTACCCAAAAATTAACCATACAACTTAGATCAAACACTATAGATTCGACGTTTAACCTCCACATCATTAGATACCGTTTAGTGGCTCATTTATAACACCCTGTCAAGAAAGTGGTGCCAATTTGAAGTTTACATCGTTACCAAACTTGTGACCAGCTAACACTGAGGGCAACCAAACTCCCACGGCTTGTCTGGGTATTTTATTTATTGGTTTTGGTCAGGACAGTTGAAATACTCAAACCAGACTACTTCTGTGGTCTGCTGGCTTTCCAGAACATTCCAGCTACAGGCAATTTTTTCCCAGCTGCAGATCACGCCAGAGGATGTGAATAAACAAGTTTTTGTCAATGAAGAATCTTCAACTAAGAGACACACTGAGCTAAACAAGCTTTAATTTGTGCTCAGTATGGAAGTGCAGCCTTCTTATTGAGTATATGGACGGGTCACATTAGGAATTTGAGGTTGGAATGTCTTTGGAATGTGTCAGGAAGTTCGGAGCTCCCAGTGTGGAAAAAAACACCACAGGGAGCTTTTTAATTTGAATTCAGAGTGCTCGTCCACATCTTTCTGTGTCTCTGCCTTGTCGCTGTCTTACTCCCTCAACACATCATGACTTTGCCCCTCTTGTTCTCTCTCCCACCTACAGGGCAATAAAGGTAAAACGGGCGTGATTATTGCGGCCTACATGCATTACAGCAAAATCTCCGCAGGGTGAGTGTGTGCTGGAGACATCCAAAGCTACAATTTAACATTTTCTTGTTCATCAGAATATCCGCACATGGAGCATGTTAAAGATTATTAAACCGGCGTGCAAAAACATATTGAATTTAAGTGCAATTATTTAAACATGCACACCAAACATGCTTAAAAACTTGCAACAGTACATCCTGTGCATATATGATTTCTATTCAGACTTTGTCATGGATTTTGCACAGGAACAGTGGAAACTGATTTATCATGTGGCCATTGCCAGCTGTATCCTCTCCATGTACTTTCGGGCATCTAGAGTCTAGTGCAAGTCCCATGATGGAAACTGTTGGCTTAAAGCGCGCGTGTGTCTGTGTGTGTGTGTGTGTGTGTGTGTGTGTGTGTGTGTGTGTGTGCGTGCGTGCACGCATTTGTGTGCAGGGCGGACCAGGCTCTCAGTACTCTCGCCATGAGGAAGTTCTGTGAAGATAAGGTGTCCTCTTCCCTTCAGCCTTCCCAAAACAGGTAGGGGCCATGGAATGAAATGAGGGGAAGTTGGAAACAGGTGAAGGGTGGGGGCAGTGGTTGAGGGTATCCCACATCATAGGAGCGGTTAATGAATTATCCCTGCTTAGCATTCTCTTTAAGGGAAAGAAAAACAGCTTTTAGCTTCAAGCTCTTCATATGTCCAACTGCTGGATTTGATTTATCTATAACCTCAGGTTTATCCCTTTCTGTGCATGGTGACTGTGCTTTTTCTCATTTGACAAGTATACTGTGGAAAAGGCATAGAAAACTGTCAAACTAAATGTAAAGTAGCTATGCAATTGTTTTTAAGCCACCTTACAAGAAGCCTGGACTACATAAAAGAGATAGCATGTTAATGAACAAAATTTAGAGGTGTTTTTGGGCAATTTGGAAAAAGTTGAGCTAGCTTCTTCCCCATGCTTACAGTCCGTATGCTAAAGTTACCTTAGCTTCAGTTAAGCTTATTGTCTCGTGGCTCTAACTTAATATTCTGTACATACATACAGACATGAAAGTGGTATCTTGTCATCTGTCATCTTAGGCTTGCCAAAAGTAGAACCACAATTTGTTTGTCAAAAAACAAGCCGTAACGTGTCACTTGGTAAGATTCAAAGGTGCTATTAGACAGACCTTGTTAAATTAGGCTAGCTGTTTCCTCCTGCTTACGTTCTTTAAGCTAAGCTAAGCTAAGCTAACGGCCTTCTTGCTAAAGTTAGTATTTAGCATACAGACATGAGAATGGTATCCATCTTCTCATGGCAAAGAAGCAAATAACATGCATTTTCCGAAATGTTAGACCTATTTCTCTGATAGCTATTTTTGACATAGAAATATACTTATTGACATTTCATACTTACTTTTGAATTAACCCTAATCTCATACTGGGCAGAAGACGACAACAAAAACAATAATGTTCCTGAGTCAATACTTACTGTGTCAACCAACAGGCAGTTTTAGGAAAAGTGAATTATTTAAACTCACAAAGATATATTTCCCTCCTTTTTACCTGCCTCAGTTTCTCCTTTGAAGAAACCACTGTTGCTGGTTACATGACAACAGCACTGTCTGCTTTGGAAGTGTTTGCGTTTTTCTACTTCTGTCTCCATCTGTTATTGTTATTTCCCCTTTTTTCTCACTTACTTTATATCATAGGAATCTCTCTCACCCCATTTCTCTCTCCCCCTCTCCATCAGGTATATCTATTACTTTGGGGGACTTCTCTCCGGGGCGATAAAGATGAACAGCAGCCCTCTCTTCCTCCACCAAGTTCTCATCCCATCACTCCCCAACTTCCAGGGCGAAGGAGGTGTGATTGTTTAGTTTTTTTAGTCAAAGCACCAAAGCACTGTATTTTAATGTGAGATATGGTTACGTAATGTCCACATCACCTAAAACATTTAGCCTGATACATTTATTTAACAGTTTATTAGACATTGTAATCATAACCTCCTCTATTGAATAATAACTTTACATCAAAATATAAATACATTTAGACACACATAATAAATAAGAGCTATAGAAGCTGTCTGACAGCTGATCCAGTAGCAAATGATGTAATTTCTGATAAGACCTATCATCAGTGTTGATTGGTGTGTTTATTTGATTGCTTTTTCTTCCTCTACTGCACATGTGTCAAACCGGTCCACAGGAGGGCCGGTGTGGCTGCAGGTTTTTGTGCCAACCAACCAAGAGCACACCGTTTGACCAATCAACTGTCTGAAGACGGAGATCAGTTGATTAAATGAGTCAAGTCTGGTGTGCTGCTACTTGGTTGGAAAGAAAACCTGCAGCCACACCGGCCCTCCTGTGGACCGGTTTGACATGCCTGCTCTACTGCATTTTCCTCTATGGCTCCTGCTCATGTCTTCAATTCAAAACTCGATTCTAAGACACAATAGGGAGAAACATGAACACAACTAAATGAACTGAGATGAACCCTGGGTTCTCCTGCCTGATCTGACCATGCCTCTACAGGCAGATAAAATGTATATGTGCTGTGATGTTTGTCTTGGTTTGGCGCTCTGACAGCCTGACTCACAGCAATGTTGCTGACTGCAGCTCTCATGGTTGGTCACATTCACCCTTCGCCCACACAAACTTAGTCTGTTTATCTTTAATCTGATGATCAAGTCCAGAAGGCGGGGGTGGCATTCACCGCATTCCTCAGTCTTCATGTTGATAATGCTCACTATGTTCCTCCTCCTAGGTTACTATCCCTTCTTGAAGATCTACCAGGCCATGCAGCTGGTATACACTTCAGGCATATAGTGAGTCTCTTTTGCTGTCATATGTCCAGCAGATAGCACAGATAAGCTGGGGCGTATTTGTTGGCTCTGAGGTGTTTTCTATGATGATCTGACGTTTCAGTGCTGTCGCAATGAGATCTTGGACAATGTGTCCAAGACAAGACAATGTTTGTACATGTTTGGTCACATACTGTGTCTGCTTGTATATTGTGATTTCTACAGTGACCTTCAAGGCACTGGAGGCAGGCGCCTTTGTGTGACCATTGAACCAGCACTGCTGCTAAAGGGTGACATCATGGTAAGTTCACACGGGAAGAAATGACAGAGAACCCCTGCTATGGATGAGGCCTTAATTTTTTATCTGAAGCTGACTTAAAAAATAGAATAAATACTTTATAAATGAATACTACATAATAAAACACATTATATACATTTTGGTCTTGAAAAAGTCTTTGTCACTTTGTTAACAAGGGAACATAATTTGTCCGTTTTGTGCAGTTAGTTATTTTCAAAGTGTTGGTGTCACTCTTTTTGGAACACAAAGTCTTAAATTTACTGCACAAACCGATCATTGTACTGTGTGCAACTAGATCTCTCTTCTGTGTTCTCTGCTGCCCTCTGCAGGTCAAATGCTACCACAGGCGAGCCCAGAGTGCTGACAGGGATACCGTGTTCAGGTTGCAGTTTCACACCTGCACTATCCACGGATCCCAACTCTGGTTTGGCAAAGGGGAGTTGGATGAAGCTTGTACTGGTAAGTTTATGTAGGTTGCGAGGAAGGATGCAGCTAATCAAATTTTATATCACTGTGCATAGACAATATGGCAGTGGCAGATTTGTAAAAATGCAATGTAATCTGTCTCTATTCCTCACTGGTACAGCAGTATTTGACAAACATTTCTGCTTATAAGAAGTCCAGGAGTTCAGCAGGTATCCTGTGTAGTATGTGATATACTATATCTACAACTGTATCTGCATCCCCTTAAAGGCTATAATCAATATTTTATATTCACAGGGGTTACATGACTACTTTTATATGACTTTCAACTCATCGTTATGGTTTTCCAGCCCACAGCTTGGGTTCCCTCTCATCACTCTCATCAGCGTTTTGTTTTGTTTTTTCCCCCTGCACCATCAGGAAGTAAAAGCTCTTGTAAAAAACTTGTTGTACACTACCTGCCCAGCACCTAACAGATTGTCTGTAGGCAATAATATTTTTATTAATTTGTGGAGACCAAAACCAGAGCTAAAAGAAAATATTGCACTTACATAGGATGTGGAAATAGGCAACAAGTTAGCCATATCAGTGTAGCAAATGCTAAAACCCAATGTAACATTTGCACTAGTAGAGAAGAGTCATTAACAAAGGCTGCAAAGCACCCAGTTTAATTGATATTAGCAACTGCAATTTTTATTGCTTATGAGTTCAACTTTTTTTTTTAAATAAGTTTTTTGTTCTTTCAAAAGTTACTTGGTCCCACATTAAATTTAAAAGAACAAATAATATTGCTCCCTAAAGGCCAGACTGGATTTTGAATGATTTTGCTTCCGTGGATAAATTATTATTCACATACAACTATTTGACATGATAGCAGGGCTTTGAAATTTTTGTGGGAATGTGTTCACAGTGGTTTGGTACCTAGAATGGCTTCATAATACTGTGGCTGGATAAATTCCTTAATAGTAGTAGCTTAATCCCTATCCTTGAACATAATAACAGCTCTCTGGAGGCAGCTATATCAAGAATGAGTTGTAGTGTATGCAGGGAGTGAGTGTCTCTGACTATCCCACAGAGAGAGTGAAGAAGGCCCAGTGAGTAATGGTCTGCTGCCTAAGTTTGTAATGAATATGCTCATTACCTCATTTCCTCCTCGGTTTGACATTAACGATAGAACACATGCAGCTGAGAAGCATTTCTGTACAATAAGGAATGTTCTGTATGTAGTTGTCAATCCGTTACATGAAATAAAGCATTGCAAATGTACATAAATGCACTGTGGGTGTATGCAACACATGTGTGAAAGGTATTAGAATACCGGTATTTTTATATTCATTAGGAGATTATATTTACACATGAATACTGAAATGTGGACTGAATTTAAAACTTCAGTGATCATATTTATTTCTTAGAAAAAAATCTGTTTACCATGTTATCTGAGAATTGTTTTACAAATTATACCCTCCATGTTTTGATGAGCATTTTTTAATGTACTTTTACTTTATTGTGCCCAGATGAACGTTTTCCATCTGATGCCACAGTGGAGTTTGTCTTCTCCTCTGGTCCTGAGAAAATCAAAGGTTGGTTCATACTATGCTATAGTTAATATATGTTGTGCTTCAAAAATTTAGTTCGTATTTGTCAAATAGGTAGAGAAGAAAACAACTGTAAGTCAGACATGTCTTTCCTCAGGCCGAGAGTACCAGAAGAATGACCCTGCTGTCACAGTTGACTACAACACTGCTGACCCAGTGGTTCGCTGGGATTCCTATGAGAACTTTAACCAGCGATACCAGGACAGCCTGGAGGGTAACACACTAACTGTTCTCTACATGTCCAATCTTAGCTTGATGTTAAGTGATTACTTATGAGTGATCATTGCAAGGAGTTGGTGCTTGTTGCTGAAATTTCCAGTTCTGTTAACTGTAAAACCTAACACTAATCTGAGACTGTGTCAGTATTAGCCATTTCCAAAAACAGATTGGATTTCATACTAAATTAGAATTACAAATGAAAGGACAACCACACACAAAAGCTGTTATAATTGACTCTATACATAGCTAATGAGTACTGCCAGTTTGAGAGCTGATCTGAACTCTGTCTTTTTTTCTTAGATATTGCCCACACCAGAGGCCCTCTAGACGGCAGTCTGTACGCTCAGATAAAAAAGCGCAGAGGTCCCAGCTCTGGTTCTCTCAGCTCAACCAATGGCAGCAACACAGCGGGAGGCCTCGCAGAAGATAGGCCAGATCATCTCATTGCTCAAAGTTCTGACTATTTGAACCAATCATCTATCCATCCTGACCGCCAGGAGGAGCCTATACGCCCACTGCCCCCAACCAGACAGGAGAGAGAGGAGCTTGAACGTCTTCTTGGAGGAATAGAGGGAACTCGAGACGGAGAGCGAGAAACTGCCATCTTAGACGATGGAGATTCTTTGCCCTCTGGGACGCTGAGGCTCAGTCGGTCCTGCTCCTGCCGGGATGGTTACAGGTCCCAGCGCTGTGCTGAGCCTGGCTGTGACCGCACCCTCCTCATGCCTAATGGTTACTGCCTCGATCGGGCTCCTGGCACCAATGGGCACCACGGGGCGACTCCTTCTGCCAGCCCTAACCCTGCTGCCCCTCCGTCACATATGGATCTGTGCCAGCACTACAGCCCCCACTCCCACCAGTCCCTTCCACCTCCAGACCTGGTGTGGGACCGCCAGAGCGGCCCTCCTCACTACCTACACCGCTCCTGCTCGGAAGCTCCCTCGTCTCGACATATGTGTCCCTACCAATCACCTGACCTTACCCCTCACTCTCACAACCACCCGCATCACCATCCTCTGCCTGCCCCAGGTCGCCTCTACTGTCGAGAAGAAGACTACGGTCCTTATCACCACCCTTCTGCACCTCACAGCCACCACCATGGCCACTCACACCATCCCAAACCCTCCACCAGCCCTACCTACCATGATATAATGCTAATTGATGGTCTACCACCACCTGGCTGCCCTTGCAGAGACTGCAGCATCAGGAGAGAAGACTCTGCAGCTTATCACAGCCTGAGACTGGACCGAAATGACAGCTTCCACTGGGACAGAGAAGCAGAGCTTCAGCAGAGGGAGGTGGGGCTTAGGAGAGCGAGAGAGGCAGAGTTACCCAGAGGGTCAGAGCACCACTGGGAGAGGGATCCTGGCCTGAGACGAGGCAGAGAAATGTCTCTCCACTGGGAGAGAGACAGGGAGGCTGAGCTGCAGTGGGAGAGGGACAGAGAGGCTGAGTATTGGCACAGGAGGGCCACTGTAGCCTCCTACGGCCCACAAGGTCACGAACTTCCAGCCTTCACATTTGACCCCTTGCCATCAGGTCACCCAGCTCATCCAGAGGCGTCGAGGTCCCATGCTCATTCCCACTTGGACCTGAAGTATAGCAGCAGCAGCAGCGGTTACCAAACGCCCCGCCAGGTGTGTCCCTGCTCACCTTACCAGCCCTCACCGTCTGAAAGCAGGGGCTACGCCTCAGGCTACCAGTCTGAGTCCACATCCCCGCTGCCTCCAGCTTCCTCCATGACGGGGCCTTGTAGCCATGGTAACGGGCCAGCAGAGCATAACCAACACCATTACCATCCAGACTCACAACAGTCATATGGCTCTGACTCACACACTGGTGAGTCACACTGAAACAGAAACACTCAGAAATGTGTTTTGCCTTCAGCAACGGGAATTGGGGGTGTATAATCTATCTATCTATAATCAACAACAGCATGCACAGATTAATTTGAGCTTAACTAGACAGATGCCTTACACATTACTCACAATCTTGCCACCTTTTCTTGATTTTTACACCACTACACACCCAAATTCACGAATTTTAAAAAACACCATGACCATGACTGATAATGTCTCAATTGAGCTTACTTTTTGTAAATGTAATTATTATAATTTGTAATGGATTTGTAATAATTTTGTTTTGTTGCAGATGGCTTACGGAGCTCTGGTGAAAGTGTGGGCTGGAGGGATCACATTGCCCATGGTTCCTTCAGAAGAGTCCACAGAGATGGCCATGCTGCATGCTCCACGCCGTCTGACATGTCTGGCCCACCCACTCCTGTCCACACCAGCAGTCCTTTACGCTCACAAGAAAGGTATCACATTTACTCTTGTACAATGAAGGGCAGTAGTGTCAGATGGAGTGGTCCTTTTCTAAGCTTACAACATGTGAGCCACAGGATATACTAATAATCAGGCCTTTGTGGTGACATGGATGAAATGAATGAAGGTAGATTATAACACTGCTATCTAGTGCTCAGAGGTTTAACCCTAGAACACTAACGTCGGGTGATTTTCACCCACACAATTTTGAAGTGATCGAATTTTACAACCAAATGAAGGGATGTGTTGATACTTTCGACCAAATGTGTGCTCAGTACAGCTGTGAAAGAAAAACCAAGAGGTGGCCACTGTGTGTCCTATATGGCATGATGAACACTGGTGTGATAAACTGTATTTTATCCGAGATATTATATCGGGTAAAATATACCCAACGTTAGTGATGGTGTTACTAATTTTAACGTTAGTGTTCTAGGGTTAAGCACAGCACAGAATGAGCCACAACAACAAATATTTACACATAAACTACCAGTTAAAAATCAGTAGCATTAAACTGATACTACATCACAAAAGAAAATACCACAATACTCAAGTGTATTGATATTTTCCTACACCCCTACCTCCAGATATGGTCAAACTGATCTGATCTCAAGCTGATCGCATAGCTTTCTGTGAACATTTATACGTTGCATCAAATGGTGTTTTTCCTCATCCAGATACAGATGGCATAAAAAAATAGGTATTGACGACAATGAATAATCAAGAAGTATGTCCGAGTAGAAACATTTCATTTGATCACAACAGGCCTGTGACAGTGATACTCATATCTATCTGTTTTAAGCCCTAGTCCAGGAGTGAGAGAGGATGAGATCCGGACCACAGACATCATCAGCAGTGACTGTGAGGCTTCCCAGCCCCAAGATGGACACTATCGTGATATTAATCTCCAGGAATCCCCAGAAAATCAAAGAAGCAGCACAGAGCCATCATCCAAAGACACACAGTCACATACAAACATATCTAAGCAAACAGAACCTCACAACCACTGCACTGCGCCAACAGACCCATCCCCCGCCACTCCCCAACAGCAGCACTGTAGCCAAGCTAGACCATCAGCTTCGACAGCACAAAACACCTCTTCTTTTGAGTCTGCAACAATGACCACATCAAACCAGGGACTCTGCCAGACTCCTTCATCTCCTGTTCATACTTCATCTACTTACTCCCAGCCTGGTCCTGTCACTCCCCAGACCCCCCATCCTTCAGAGGCTGCTGCTCTGCCTTCCACTGTGGCACAGGCAATATCCCAGCCTCAGAGCCAGACCCAAACACAAGCCTCTGAATTGACAAGACCAGCTCCATCACAGGTTGTCACATCCTCTCCAACCAGAGAACCTCAGCCAGAAACCCCCAAACCCACCAGCCCCACTCCCACTCCCACATCTGCCCCTGCATCTCCAACAACATCTTCATCATCACCTTCCCAGCCCATCTCCAGTAGTATGGAGGGCTCCCCGGGCTCTGATGCCCCAGTTCCTGGCTTTGCCACACTAGGTAGGAGGTTAATGTTGAGCGGATCTGACCCCCATCACCTGAACCACATCCAGCAGCATGGACAGCCACACCACCACTACCCAGGCGTGGAGCATGGTGCTACTGGACACTCTCCTGGTCTGGAAACTAACAAGAGGCCTTGCTACTCTAGTCTCAATCCTCAGCTCCACCCATCCTCCTCCTCCAACTATTCTACCATCTCCATCCCTCTTCCTCACCCCCAGCCGCCTTTGCCAGAGAAACGCCACCCACATACCCAGTCAGGTTCACCCAATGATGGGGTGGGAACTCTGCGTCCAGCTGTGGGCCATGTGCCTCCCTCTACCGCCAGCACCGGCCAGCATCAACACCATGTCACATTCTCTCCCACTGTAGGGGAAATTGCACCTCCTGGGGGTCAAAATGATGGAGAGATATCTGTGGATGCTGAGAATGCAAACAGAGTCAGTGTGAAGTTTGTTCAGGACAGCTCAAAGTTCTGGTACAAGCCTAGCATCTCAAGAGAGCAAGGTAGGTCTGATGTTTGATGCTATTTTTCCTAAGTTTAAAGACAAATTTTGCTGTGATCTAACACATTGTTTTTCAAAAATTACAGCAATTGCAGCTCTGAAGGAGAGAGAGCCAGGAACCTTCCTGATCAGGGACAGTAACTCTTTCCAGGGGGCCTACGGCCTCGCCCTGAAGGTGGCTACACCTCCTCCAAATGTCAACAACCACAACAGCAAAGGTACAAATGATTGTTTACATAATCTAAATATCTAATCGTGACATTTTTGTTCCTTCTGACCAGCAACAGAAGCACAACTGGCCAAACATGCTATTTATGTGACATTTATTTATGATTTGACAATGAGAGCTGTAATTTGTTTAACTCTCCCTGCTGTTACAGTAAGTGACCCTTTGGAACAGCTGGTCAGACACTTTCTAATAGAAACAGGCCCTCGAGGAGTCAAGATCAAAGGCTGTCAGAATGAGCCCTACTTTGGTAAGTTTTCCTTCTCCAGCTTTTTGATGCTTTCCATGCATCACAAAGCTGTGTCACAGTGAGGCACCTTAAGGGTAAACCATGTAGGAATTTCCTAAAAAACAATGAATGGACTCATACAAAATAATCCTCTCAGTCATCACTTATGATCCACCAGCAGTGTGTGCCAGCCTCTGTATAGGTAGAGACCTCAGACTTTCTTTCTTTCTTCTGCATTTTGTTGGGTTTGAGACATAACTGAGTGTCAGTGATTCTGGAGAAAGACAACTGATTGTTGAGTTGCATTTGTCTTGAGGTAATGAAGACCTGATAATGACACTTGAAAAACCAACTATCTTTCTAACATAATGCACTATTTATATACATCTTGGTAGCTTTAGGGAGTGTGGTGGATTTTCACTGTTGTCTGTTATCCACAGGGAGTCTCTCTGCGTTAGTCTACCAACATGCCATCACACCCATCTCTCTGCCCTGTGCTCTTAAGATCCTAGAAAAAGGTTGGTACTCCTTTTATTAATGTCTTGATCATTTTATCACAAAAAGAAAATAGTGAATGATCAATTTTCTGTTGATCTAATTTTAAATCATTGAATGAGGCATGGAATACACCTTTAAGCCTCATAAACTCTACATGTTAGGAGAACAAGTATTTTACAGGACAGACACGTTTACCTGATCCAAGTAATGCTTATTTCCCCCCATGCTGTCAGATCTGATAGGAGAGGTGCCGGAGGTTCAGCCAGTGACTAACATCAGCACGGCTGCTGACCTGCTGAAACAAGGAGCAGGTGAGTGCACCATCCTGCCTTCTCTCTCAGAAATACACTGTTGAGTCACAGTTATTATATACAGAACTTCAGCTTTTTCATAAAATCCTGGCATTTGAAGAATGTGTTCACACACAGCCAGGACAGCTCGGAGAAAAAGCTCACCTCTCTCTGTCTGTCCCTCTCTCCTCAGCCTGTAACGTCCTCTACCTGAACTCTGTGGAAACAGAGTCTCTGACCGGCCCCCAGGCCATCGCCAAGGCAACAGATGCTACCTTAGGTCGCAACCCGCGTCCCGCTGCCACTGTAGTGCAGTTCAAGGTGACATCACAGGGCATCACACTGACTGACAGTCAGCGCAGGTAAGAGATCAATACTCACAAAATAAGGAACTTACTGTATCTTCAGTTTGTTCACAGTGTTACTTCATTCTTACCATAATTTGTACTTGAGTGACGCAGTTGTCCACCTCTTTAGAGCCATAACAAACATGACAATTATCACCCTCTAGTCATTAATATCTAATTAACAGCGATGGTGGAAATGTACAGCTGTAACTAAAGGGCTAACATTCTATGGTCTCATGACACTTAAAAGCATTCTTCTGCTCTGTCCTGCTCTATCTCTTTGTTCTTCTAGGGTTTTCTTCAGGAGACATTACCCAGTGAACAGCGTTACTTTCAGCAGCATCGACCCTAAGGACAGGAGGTAGGCAACAACAAAGACCACAAAGAAAACAAGGAATTTAAGGGAGTTATGTCGCTGTAGGTGGGACCATTGTTACAGTCGTTCATTGCACCCGTCATCATTCACTGCATTTGTTGCTGTGAGCCCTCGCATGGATCTGTATGTCTGTTTTGTGAGTCCGTGTGAACGTGAGTGTGCACGAGAGGCGAGTCATTGTGTCTGCAAGCACGCCGGTCGCGACTGAGGCTGCAGCTGCATCAGCTTGTTTGGCAGCTTCTGCCCGTGTGTGTTTGTCTGAGTCTGGTTTCTGTCTCTCTTTCTCTCTTGGCTTTAGGTGGACTAACTCAGACAACACAACTGTTAAGTAAGTGCTTTGTTTGCCTTTGACAGTAAGGGCATGTGTGTTTTTTGAAACAGGGTGTGTAGATTCACCCATGGCTGGAAGGTTCAAGTCATAGAGCCTGTGCATGGCATCAGATTGTGTGAAAGCCTTGGCAGACATTTCAGTGATTTAACAATGAAAATCCAATCCCACATGAACCCTGCATTACATACCACTAATTCTTTCATTGTAGTTAAGTAGGCTGTTACGAAGATGCAGTATTGCCTTACTTCCACAAGAAAAAAAAAATATTTGCATAATTTGCTTTCTCTCATGCCCTGTAACTCATTGTCTCTTCCTTTGTTCTCCAACTTTCCCCTCTCAGGGTGTTTGGGTTCGTAGCCAAGAAGCCGGGCAGCTTGGCAGAGAACGTTTGCCACCTGTTTGCTGAGTTGGACCCTGAACAACCTGCCTCTGCCATCGTCAACTTTATCAACAAGGTCATGCTGTCGCCGCGTCGATAGAGGGAGACAAAGAGAGGAAACCAAACTTAGAGTGGACAGGCAGTCACATGCAGCAGAAAGTGCTGACAAGGCTTTTATTGTACAGTGATGGCTTAGTGCCAGTTCTAGTGTTTTCTGAATCTACTACCACCTTTATCCATCAACTGTTTTTTTAAAGAAAAAAAAAACAGTTTAAAGGCAGTGAAAAATCTTAGTCCATGATTCCAGTTGATGGTTTTTCGTCAATACCAATAGACAGTGTAAGTGGAAGAAGTTTCCAGGTCTTCCACACCAATGTGGAAGTGTCTTAAACCTGCATTCTTTCTAATGGCCAGCAGGGGGTGACTACATCGGTTTCAAAAAGAAGCCTCATGATGTGTAAACCTATGAGAAAATCACCCTACTTCTCACTTGATTACCCCAGTAAACAGTTTAATTACTCTATGGTCTCAGTCACTAGTTTCAAGTTTTCTTTGATATTGCATGTTGTTCATTTTGTAAATTTACAATTTACAGTAAAATGAGCCATCAACTATAGTAGAGTATGCTTTGGGGTGTGGCTACCTTGTGATTGACAAGTATCCATTTCTCAGTAAGATCCAGTCAGCATTCTGTGATTCAGATATGGTCTCTGGCTCCAAAAAACAAGATGGCAATGACCATAAAGTCAAACTCGAGGCTTCAAAATACTAGTGCACAAACGACTGGGTTTGCCATCGACCTGCTGCTCTCCATTATTTATTATGCAGTCTATGACAGTACCCTTCTTTCTAAAGGGTTGGTAGACAATATAACACTACATTTCAATTTTCTAACATAGTTAAAGGCATAATATGTAGAATATTTTGGTTACTGTCTGTAAACACAGAATTCAAAGTTGGCCGATCGTGTACAGCTCAGTAGTTGAGAAAGAGATCAGCTGTAGACCAGTGAGATACTGGACTACAGCTGTAGTGTGAGTGAGAGGAAGGGGTGATGCCCAGAAACAACCCCACACAGCAAAGAACCGAGAAAATGAGGAAATACAGACAAAGGGCAAAGTCTCTGCAGAAACAGACACCATCACACACTTCAAGAGGGATGATGGAGAGAAATTACTTTAATATGAGTCTGTGCATTGTTTTGTGTAGGAAGTTGCTGCATATTATGCCTTTAAGTATAGTCGCTTTAAAAAAAATAAAAAATAAAAAACAAAGCCATGATGTATGATGTTACAACACGGAGGATTCAGAGAAAACTTTGAAAGTGAAGTTCCAAGAAAAATGAAACTTCTCAATGTACCAGGGGCCTGTATCAAGAGGTAAGATTACTGGGTTATTCTGATGTCTTTGGCCACAACTCAGGTTCTCTGGTATCATGAAGCTGGCTCACCTGCTTCCACATCAATATCTGTCAACATGATCCTGACAGAGAAAAGTGTAAAATACAGCAGCATGAAATACATGCTGCTGCAGAAACTTTTTTGTATCCACTCAGGACTTAAGACCAACCGAGATGTTAACAGGACCAACAAATTACAGTTACAGATGTGAAGTAACACATGCACATTGTTGCACATGTACTTAACTTTTTACTACTGTAATTATCACTTATTCAGAATACTATGGGAAGATTGTGGATTACCTATTTATTTTCCAGACTCATTCTAGGTGACATAACATGTTGAAAATGAAGAATGTATTTAAAACGGTTCAACGGTTCCTACACTAGTTACAGCCATAGCCTTACTTCTAATGTTTGAGTACACGTGAATATATTTTATCTTTCAGTCATGATAGGGATGGGATCAAGCATAAATATACAATTTTGTATCAGCAGTTTTTGGTATTTTACATGAGATTTTAGTATTTCTGTTTGTATTTGTAAAAATAAAAAAAAGGTTATGTCACATAGTTCAATGCATTTTAATTCAGTGACAGTTGGAGAGTTTGTGAGCTACATCTGATCAAACCCCATCCACACAGGTAGACCTCAGTGTTATCTGAGTGAATACCTGAAGTTGTGTTTTCTAAACATTGATTTTAGTCTTGGTATTAGAGAAATACACTGTGGGCAAGTAATAACCAGCTTCATGGTACCAGTTATCCGGGGTCAGTGAAGCTCAAAGAGTGCCAGACTAAGTGAAACTGGCTTCATAAATACAGCTTGTATCATCTTGGTCAGACTGGTGATGAGTGTAACAATTGTTAGTAGTGCCAAGAGCAGCTTTAAGGATGCACACAGAGTAATTACAAAGAGGATCTTTCCTTGCACTGTTATGGGCCAGCAAAGCCCAATTAATGTTCAAAACTTAGACATAATAGCTGCCTTTAAAAACTGCAGGTGTTTATATTTTGTATTGTTACAAAATCCCTTATTTTTCTTTGTACAAAAAGTGACCAAAGCCCTGATGATGTAATTCAGTTTCCTTATCTTGTGATGTTCAGGTATTCAGATGTGTGTATAGCATATTTACAGCCACTCTTGCCTTCCACCCTACAACAGCACTTTTTTTTTCTGTGTAACGCATTTAATCATAATGGACAATCGTGTTTTGCTTTTTTATTTTTTTCCACTCACATGCACTTAATATGAGAGAGAGAGAGACATAACTGATGAAAGTAAACGTGAATGTGACCTTTTTAACTTTTAATGAGAGTATGTGCGGGGGAATGGCGGGCGTTCGTGCATGTCGAGGGTATTTAGGTGAATACGTTGGGTGTTGTTACGTCCATTTTAAAAGAAACGTATGTGGAAATTGGGGGGAAACGCTAGATGGGGAAGGACGTAGTGTTAAATCACACCGTTGCCGTGAAACGTTTGGTGTTCACCCGCTGCTCCACGTCTGACAACAAAATTCATTATAAAAATTTTACACACAGTGAAGGCAGTGGCCAAAGACAGACATGCTTAACCAAAGACAAAGCACTCTTGTATTAATAAGCTTTATATCCAGCTATATTTTTGTACTTATTGCTTCTTGTATTTTTACTATGCATTCATTTAGTGTGTTGCCTTGTTTGGATAAAAACCAAGAAAAACACTACTTGTATTACAGCGATAATATATTGTGGTCTGTTTTCTTGTTGTTCTCTATATTATGTAGTAATATATTTTCACATGCAGCTATAGGACAGTGTATGAGACATAAAAAGGAAACATTTGTCTGTTTAAAAAGGATATTATGCTGTTTTGTATGCAAAAAAAAAAAAGAATAGAAATAAACTGAAATGATGTGGTACCTGAAGTGCTTTAGTGTCAGCGGTTACTTTGGATTGGATCATTTATTTTCACGATCGATTTATCGGTTGAAGATTTTCTCTGCAAGTTATTCAATGTGAACAGCTGGATCTGCAGTTGTATTTATTACAGTATCTGTTAAAAAAAAAAGTAAAGAAAATTGAGAAATTACTAACAGTAAGTTGCTGATTCACTTCCTGTAAATCAATTAATTGATGACTTAATCGTAGCTCTAAACACTCAGCAAAAATTACTGTGAAACAAATATCAGTGTTCGTTAATTTTATTTATTCACAACTCCCTTTAATATCTTTTTAGAACCAAGCATGACAGTATATACTGTATTTAAAAAAAAAATTTGGTAAAATCGTTCCGTCATAAATGTACACAAAATGTAACTTGTAAAAAAGTCAAATTACAGATCAACACTGAGCAGATAGTGTAGCATGTGATAACAACATTAGGGATCCCAGATGCTCTGTTTGAAGGTTGATAAGCCACAGAGATGATGATAAAGAACTTGGTTATGAGATCAGTGATTAGGTCACATCAACGCATGAGCTGATACATTCAAGAAAATCAAGTCTGAGAACAACATTCCTCTCTACACTAAGGACCTATACCCTGAATCTAAAAATCAGTGTGCTTCGACTTGTTTGTGATGAGATGCATCAAAAAATAACTTATCAATTCATTAAAAATCATCTGTGAAATGTTAAATATGGAAATTCAACTCCAGAAACAGTTAAATAACACAGCGATAATGTTTGACAATATGTCCCAGTTTCGAGGTGCAAAAACATTTAACGCTCCCTTCCTGTGGTGGCATTAAATCCAAAAGAAAAACAGCAGGACAGCTTCTTGTCTGCCGAGAGGCCGTCAGTCAACACGACACCAAAAGTGACTGAGGCTGAAGAATGTCGTCCTGACGCAGCAGGCACAGACAGAGCTCTGCAGTGTTAGTTAAAACTATGGCAAAAATGCCCACGGTGGCACTGGGAATGTCAGTCGTTCCCCTTTAAGAAAAGAGCCTCCGCTGACATTCGTCCTGCTCTCGACACAGAGCCACGGAGCGCTCGCTTGAAATGGCTCGCTCAATTTTAAACTTGTAGACTTGGTGAGTTTAGCTCCACTAATGCAAAAAAAAAAAAAAAAAAAAAAAAAAAAAAAAAAAAAACGACAGGCACTTCACTAGGCATAACGACAGCAACCATCACCACCACCACCAAACACCAAACAACTCACCTGATTCCTCTGAGCTGTGCGATTTCTGTTAAAAACAGAAACTAGCTACTCATTGTTATCTATTCTGCGAGAGCTTAAAATGAAGTATCATTTGGGTATTTTGCTGCTGGTGGTTTTGTCTGCAAAGGAGAGCAAAGTTCATCCTGGAGTGTGTGCCAACTTCTCCCACCTCCTCCTCCTCCCCCCCCCCTCCTTCCCCCCCCCCCCCAATCTCTTCCCACTCACAGCAGAGGGGAGCTGAGTGATGTGGCTGCTGGTGAGTGGGCAGAGGAGACGTGCTGCTGCTGCTGCTGCTGCATGGCTGTCCGGTGGTATGTGCTGTTGGAACCACAGTCTATGTAGCGATAGGCCTCCAGGCTGTTCTGGGAGGTTCGCACCATGTATGAGGTTTTCACCGAGGTTCTGAAAACAGGCAGGATGATAAAGAAACTAAGCTGCTGCACACGATGCTGACGGCCATAATAAAACAGATATGATGAAAGAAATGTATGAGGTGAGCACAGACAATATCCAAAAAAAAAAAAGAAAGAAAGCAGGATCTACAGAGAAAGCAGTCATTTCTAGAAAGAGAGTGCAAGAATGAGTTGGTTTAAAAACAGGAAGTGAAGAAATCACCTTCAGGAAGTGGCATACTGTGTTTGGTAATACTGTCTCTTAGTGTGACCCCAGGCGACACAACTGAATTAAAATGTTATCATGATGTAGCGCTAAAAAGTAAAGATACTGTACTCAAATACATATTTCAAATATAAATACTAGTATTTTGAAGTACACTGAAGTATTTTTATTGGATACTTCTCCACTAATGAACTGTAGCACTTCCTACTCTATGACTAATATCTTATAAGTTTAAGCTACTTTTCAGAGTAGGCAAATACTTTTATACAAAACATGAAAGCTTCTAAAATGTGACGTTAAAAAGTGAACTGTTACTGATGCAAAATGAGTCCTTCAAATTGTATTTTTTATGTGAAGAAGGAATATTTCCAACTGTATTCGATGAAAATCAACTCACAAAAAGGCAATTTTTTTCCCCCTCCCACCATTCTTGTGCTGCTAACATGTTTTCCATAACATTTATTACATTATCTGATTTAAATGAAAACACGTTCAAGTATTCCTGCTGCACTGAGGTTTTAAGAACAGAAATGTCTTCATGGGGCCAAATTTTCTTTGGAACTTAAACTAACACAGTTAAGTAGAGGTGCTGCTCACTCATAAAAGGCTGTCAGTGTTACTAGTCCTGTAATATGAATATACTGGGACAGCAAGTTCTTTACATTTGATACTTTATGTACATTATTTTAAGGATTTAAATACTGTAATGATCAAGTCCAAAGATAACAGATGTAACAAGAGAAAAAGAACAAAATGAAGAAAGTTAAACACGTAGGTAAAGAGGTAAAGAGAAACTTACTGCATATATACAACAATGTTGTGGACCTTAATGCTGGGCATGGTACAGAAGGCACTGACAAAGACAAAACACACACACAATGTTCAGTATGATAAACTGGTTGTATAGTAACCCTTCAGCAGACAGTCAACATCCTGCATAAACATCATTCCATTTAGTTTGATCATCCGACTGGAAATGTTTAAACACTTACTAGACGTAGGGTGCACTGCTACCAATCTCCACGCTGACCGTGTAGTTGACCTGCAGAAGATTGATACGTCACACAACAACAACAAAGCTCGGTGTGCTGTTATCTACAGCTGATGAGGAAGAAACTTAAATGCAAATGTGTACATATTCCATCAGCAGTGGCTTCAGGCAGCGTATACAAGGGTTAGCCCGAGAAGATAACTCTCAGATCAAGACTTTTCACCGCGTTTCCATGGGAACGTGCAATACGTCTGCGCCTTACTGCGCTGCAAGGCACAGAGGTATTGCACGTTCCTGCCAGCGACGGTGCTCAGCGTTGTTCTTGCAAGAACATCTTCAACTGTGTAACTCTTCAAAGTTTGTACAGTACAGACCACATCCTGCAGCAGCAGGCTTTCCAGTGATAACACGTTTGTTTGCATACTGCACTCTATACCAGGAAGCTTTACAGTGACTGGCCCAGCTAGTGATGATGTTTATGTAATGTTGCAATCATAGTATTTAATAAGAAATAACACAAATGTCTTCCTGTAAAACATATGAAAAAAAACCCCTCTGAAATAAGGGAAAGTTTGAAATTTTTATTTTAAATGTGTGCTTTCTGTTTCACCTGACTCTGACTGAGCGGCAGGATGTTGGTGGAATAGTCCAGCTGCTGAGTCCCGATCACCGTCTTCATGTAGAGGACCTGGCAGCTCACGCTCTGCACCAGCACCGAGAAGAAGTTTGGGTTGGTGAGGTTCAGAGTGCTCTGAGAAGTGAAATACAAAGACAGTAACTATTACACAACCTGTTTTTGGAAAAGTACATCAACTCGAATAAAATTTGTGACTGAACACACGTCTACACACACAGGAAGTGACAACAACTTGAACAAACAAGAATCTTCACAAAGGAAAAGGTCTTCCTGTGCACTGGATTGGATTACAGCTTAAAATGAGGCTAACACACAATAACTGAGGCTGCTGAGGAGATTCGCGCACAAAGAGAGCCACTCGAGTGAGATTTTCTTCTTAGAGTCTGGTTCAGACCTTGAGATTTGTTGTGTATCTCACAAACAACTACTTCACAGTCTGAAGCCTTTGCTTTGCAGGTTTGGCATCTTAGCTTGAAAAGTCACAATCTATTCGGTTCACTTTGAATAATCAATTATTAAACTAATGACATCAGGTCTACATTAGACACATAAAACAAAAAAGGACTAAATTAAAGAGTCTGGTCTAAGCCTGCCCTAATTGGAAAGGGTCAGGAGTGTGTATATAGCTGTGATTTGGCGCTATATAAATAAACTGACTTGAAATTGAAAGAAGCGTGATTCGTCACTCCAGAGAAAGCATCTCCACTGCTCTAGAGCCCAGGGGTGGAATGCTTTACACCACTGCAGCCAACACTTTGCATTGCACTTGGTGATGTATGACTTGGATGCTGCTGCTCGGCCATGGAAACCCATTTCATGAAGCTCTCTACGCACTGTTCTTGAGCTAATCTGAAGGCCAAATGAAGTTTGGAGGTTCTGTAGTGATTGACTCTGCAGAAAGTTGGTGACCTCTGAGAACTATGTGCCTCAGCATCAGTTGACCCGGCTCAGTCATTTTACGTGGCTTACCATCCTATCCTATCACAGTACCACGCTGGAATTCACTGAGCTCCTGAGAGCTGCCCATTCTTTCACAAATGTTTGTAGAAATGTCTGCATGCCTAGGTGCTTGATTTTATACACCTGTAGCCATGGATTCAATTATTTGGATAGGTGAGTGAATACTTTTGGCAATATAGTGTATATAGAGTACATACTCAGTTTGCATATCAAGTCAGCTCATTAGGTACACCTTGCTAAAACTGAAGTACAACCGTCCTGCAATAAATCCTACCTTCATGCAGATTAGTATTAGAATGATTAGAATTCATGGTGCAATTATGAAGTGAAACCTACCGTCATGTTCATTAAGACCCTCATGTTGGAGTGGTCGAAACGCACCCTCACAGAGTGTATCCCATCATCCACCACAACCACAGAGCGAGGGAAGAGGAAGAAGGCCGCGAGCGAAGAAGCCAGGAGACACACGACAACTGACAGGACCACATAGAGCTTCCTGCAACACAGGAACATGCAGGTTCTCTCTACAGCCCTGACAGACCAGAGTTTGTACACACCTGGCTAGAACGACATGTAAACACAAGTACCAGCACCAAGAACGCCAAGTGCCCTTCACTCAGTCAGTCTGCTGTTACGGTTACTCACGTTCTTTGGGGCTGCAGCCTCTGGTCGCTGTATGGGATCAGTGCAACCAGTTCATTCACTTGATCTGTCAGGCAACAGAAAACACGCCATGTAACACACCGATTAGTGTTTCCCTTCAAATGTATTCAGGACACATGGCAAAACCTCTTGCTTGGATTAAAGTACATAAAGTACATGCAACGCAATGATTTATTGTTTGTTTGTTTTCTGGTGTCTGTTTCATCGTTACATTGCTTAAAAAAAATACCAGTTTGAGTGAAAGACCAGTCCGGGTACCATGAACAGAAACATGGAGACCTGTGTCGCATTTGTTACTGCGTGGCATCTCCACACAAACTCCACAAACATGTTAAACGCTTCCAAGAATAAATTTAAAGAATGTACATTTTCATATGCTTTAACTGCACTGACTTACCCTAGCTTCCTATCCAAGCTAAAGTCCCTCTTCGGAGAGTTAAAGTGTGTCTGTTGTCTGTTCACATGTCTGTTGATTGTGATATTAGTTTCAACGCAAAAGCTCGACGCGCTCATTGATTATCGACTGCTCCTACTCACCTGAGGGTATCCGTCCAGTGCCTTGGCATGTTGGACACGTAATGCTGTCCCTGCCGGTGAACTCCACGTATGGGAACTGGGCTATGTCCTCCCGTCTGCCGAGCCCATCCAGTGACTCATTATCAGAATCTCTGTCCTCTCCCTGCCGCCCAGAGCCATGTCTCTCCGGGATGAGTGACAGGCTGCTGCCGCCGCCACGGGACCACTGCGTCCCCATGGCGGATCAACTCGTCGTGTAGTCCGTCTACAGGTGGATGGAAAGGAGCGGGATTTCAGCTGTGGTGTATACGAGTGATAAACTGTGGTTATCTCTATTAAAAGCAGCTGACGGAGCAAAATCTATCGCGGTAACGTAGAGCAACACTGTTCAGGGTGACATCCCTAAGCTAGCGAGTTTGCTAACAAAGATGTTCCACAACTGTTAGCTACCGGCGAATGTAGCCCTCTGTACCGTTAGTTAGCTTGTGTAAACACACTTCACTTACCTTTAGACAGAATAAGTCATCCCTGCCATCCAAAAGTCGCATTTACACCAGCTCATACTCCCTGCCTTGTTGTGTCACATCAAAGTTTACGTCCATGTTGTGGGGGGTTCGCGTGTCATGCGTACATTCGATAATCCCAATATCCAACAATCCAGTCATTTGTGTATTCAAGTGGTTTGTGTTGCTTCAGGTACGGTATTATTATTATTAATTGATAAGAACAAAACACAGTAAGAAAGGTATGCACGTTCTATTTATTATCCAACTGTTGCTTAATCGCACAAAGATATTCTACCATTAGTCGCTGAAATTAACCACATTTCCAGTTCTTACGAGTCGGCTTTTGAAAGTTGGGCAACTCAAACACCAATTTGTCCGCCATAACAAATGTCTTCCTGTGTGGTTTTTTAAGACTGTTTAACTCTTCATGAAAGTACAACAATTGCCCTCAACATCCCCAACACTGAAGACAGCATTTTAACGCAACACCCAGTTCTTGGATGGCATGAGATTGACAGATGTGAAGATTACTGCTGCCCCCTACTGTTGTGGATGCAGAGCTTCAACATTAAATATGGGTAGTTCACTATACTTCGGAAAAAGGGTAATAATACAACGTCATGATCACATATATTATTCTGAGTTGTTGTGAAATTTAGTTTTTGTTAGCTTAACAGCATGCAAAAGTATCATTGGTCAGTTAATCTGTGCTGCAAGTCTCCTCTTCATCTCAGCATTCTCTCTCTGCAGCATTTTATTCTGAGAAAGAAAATAGATAGATAAAGCAGACTGTTTAAAAATGCATTTCTAAACTTCCAATAAATTCTGCAATATGATATGTGAAACAGAACAAGATGCCAGATGCCAACCCTGATAATAATGCAAAGTAGAACTAACCTTATGTCTAAGTGCCTCCACTATCAGGTCTCGTCCTCCCCTTACACTCTCTTCCTTTTTTGAAGCTCGGAAAGCATCCCCAATGAGTGAGACCAGCACGTGGGACTGGAAAGTGTTATTTTAAAAAAAAAAAACCCTTTAAAACCTGGATATCCTCATCTGCTTTGTAAAATACATTGTTTTATGATATTAACAATATTAGTGATTATCCTGCTCAGATTGTTCCTGAGGGGATCGCAACCGTTAAACCGCACTGGGAATACTCACAAACTTCTGGCTTTGGAACAGATAACAGTGGTTCATGTCTGCTGCAGGGTGCTTGGCCACAAAGCCAAAGACTTTGGGTGAAGATGGCAACACCGCGCAGAAGGAGATAGTGGAGAGAGGGCACGCGTACAACAAAAACTGAGGACAGGAAAGACAAGAGGTGTAGTTAAAGTGGATGCGTTATGGGAGCGGGATGATGACCTGGTGCACTTTTGTTACACACCTTGGTTTTATTTTCCAAAATGTCCACCCCACTCAGTGACAGGAAGAGATGGATCTTGCTCTTCTTCGCTGCCTTTTCCGGGGAGTATTTGTCTGGTGTCTACAGGTGAGAGGGGATAGATGGCATGTCATGTTTGTTAACTGACTACTGTGCACTTAATAAGTTCATTTAGCGCTCCAAGAGTGGACAGTGTTATGTCCTCCCAAGTGGGGCAGTGATTTATGCACGGGCGGCATGATGTATGTGTGCACACACACACACACACACACACATATCAGAACAGCATTCATTTACCATTACTCATATCTACTTTGATTATTAATATTACAGAATCTTGCTATTTCTTACATCCCTGTGCTTTCTTTCACATTACAATACATCCTATATACCTTCCTCTTATCTGTAGTGCTAGATATCAGTCCAGATTGTTTTGGTGTGAGCTGTTATTTCTGGAGATATCTGCTGTAGAAGTGGTCTGCCTTCTCTGGAATAAAATGGAACTAGATGGCACTTCACTTGTGGTAATCAAGTTATTGCTCACACCCCTCCTTGTCATAAGCATGGGCCTCTTGTCAATAAGAAGATAGGCGCTGCCCTCTGCAAGGTGATACGGTGCAATACGGTGGAAAGAAAATAGTTCTGATATTACATGAAACTGTTCACAAAAAGGTCTGTGGATTATTTTGAATAACTGGGTCATAATTCTGGAAAAGAGACAACGCTGTTGAGTTTTTCCAAATGCATTTTTTTGCGTTTTGAGGACCTTAAGTTATGTGCCATCTAGTTCCATTGTATTCCACGGCCAATATCTCCTAAACTCTGCAACTCACACTAAAACAATCAAGATCAAGATGGATAAATAGCAATACAGGTGAGTGGAAAAACCTCCAAACAAAACTAAATAATACACATCATACTTTACTTGGCTTTGGCTGCCAGGCTGGATGAGTTGCATGAACATTAACATAAAATGATCATATCCAAGCAAAAACTATTTTCCTGTAAGAGCAAAGCATCTAAAACGATATATGAGAACTGACCTTTAGACTTTGAGCTGCTTCCTCCAGGACCTGTAGTCCGTCAGGCCGGACCACCTCAACTCGGCCAAGAAACTATAGGTTTGACAAAGAATGACACGCTAAGCAAAGTGGAAAATCGTGGATTAAACAGGGCCGACTTATGTAAAGATTGTGACCCACAGTAAAATACAGCCATGTATCAAATCAGTTATTACCTTTACTGGAAAGGATATCTCATTATCGTCTCCTGAAGTGTCGCTCATTTTAACACGTCGGGTACCAGACTATACCTGCAGGCTGACATCAAGATGAAACACTTAACGATATGCAAACGTTTGAATCACCACATCTTCTTTAAAGAAATACAGCAAATTCACCTTACCTTTTTGTAAATAAGCTTTAACCAGAGTTAATCAGCTGGTGGCTCTATTACAAACGGGAGGGAGTAAAGTCTGCTGGAGTTAATGAGTAACTGTCTCCTCATCCTTATTGCCCTCCATCTGATAAAGAAACAGTGCAAGGAAATTTTCTCGAAACATTTGATGATCATCGAAGACAGCTTCAGCACAATGATGTGAAATTGACAAAAGATAGCAATTAATTCACTTCCTAAATGAAATAGGACATTCAAGAATTCTCAAGCTGAATTTCAATGTGTTATGCGACAGCTTTGTGGAGGTTATGTTTAGTCATAATTCAACTTCAAGTCCAAATAAAAACATTGAGATTATTATTAATTAATAGGATTATTTTAACAACACTACTAAGAGTAACTGGGCCACAAACTAACCTTATAAAACAAATTAACAAAGCTAAAACGCTAAAATGTCAAACGATAATTTGAAAATGTAGAAAAGTTACATTCAGAATGCAGAAATTCACTCTGAAAACTTTAATTGTAAAGAAAAACTGAACAAATTTCTACGTGGGCTCAGGTTGCATGAATTTAAGAGATCACATGATTTCTGGTGAGCTCCCACTGTGACTGGAAACAGTCATTTTAGCCTTTTTCCTCTTACTCGGTTGTTACAAACACCATATTAGGTGATGCTGCAATTACTTTGTAGACAGCATTCAGAACAATTTTCTAAATTAGAAAGTTTAGGACTGCATTCATTTAAATATATATCTTGATTTCTGATTCTGTGACTGGAGATCATATTTAGCCAAGATGATCGTCTATTTTGATCATCTCATCACGTTAATCTGTTATGTCTAGCCAGATGCTTTGAGAGGCAAATTCTTACAGGTTCAGAGTGATGCAAATTTAAATGAAAACATTGTTGATTTTAGCATTTTTTCATGGGTACAGATTTCAACTAATACACTGTGACTTTACACGTAGAGCACAGTTGTAAGGCACTGTGAAGGCATGTACTCAGTGAACAAACCCAAAAAATACACAAAATCAAAGAAGTTCCATATCAACTGTATTTAATATTTGTTGACAGTGAGTGTCACTTCATCAATGCTCAATCATATATATATATATCTTTGTATTAGCAAGCGCATACGGATAATGTCAGTGTCTCAATGAGCAGCATCATGGTCAACAATGACATCAGCCAACAAAGTCGAAGATGAGGCAGCATGAAGCCTAAAACAGACAATTAGATCAACTTTAAAACCATTTTAACATGAAGTAATCGACCACATTTTATAGGACAGGTGCAAGTTTTGGTCTCAACAACGAGCCACTGAATGAAGAATTAACCACAGTTACTGATCGGTTATATGAGAACATACACTTTTCAATCATAATGACACATCCCAAAAAGCTGGAAACATGTATTTGTATAGGAGCACTGGTTTATCTGCACCACACACCAGTCAAAGAAACTCACTGTCATTACAAGGAAGGCAGAAATGCTGCTGCTGATTCTGAATATCTGAGGCTTATCTGTTTTAGGCTCAGTGTTGCTATGGATGTGAAAAAGAGACAGGCAGACAGGTGGTCAGGTGATTCTGAAGTGGACTGTAGATGACAGCACAGAGAGAGACAGAGAGAGTGATCCCTTTTTCAGTGTGCTTGAAGTGAATGAGAGAAAGAACAGCTGAGATGAATAACACCATCCATTAAGACAGACACAGATGGGACAGAGCCAGCCTTCTCTACATGTTCAATATAACATTAAGTGCTAACCCTGAGAGATTTGTTCTCTCTTTTTGGAACAACTATGCATCAAAGGTGACTCCTGATCATTGGACAAGAGGCTCTATTCCATCAGTTTCTGTCCGTGTGGCTGGTGAAACGACACAAAGTCTATGAGTCGTTGACGGCCATGTTCTCCATGGCGTTGGGCAGGCTCTCGTTTCCTCCGTCCTGCTTCTTCTTCTTCCCTCCCGCCTGCTGTTTCTTTGCTTTCTTAGACATCTCCTGATCAATGGGAGCGGGCTTGACAAACTTAATCATCTCTGTCATACCTGAAGGATAGACAAGTGGAGCGAAAAAAAATACACAGTCAAGCCTTCAAATGCGTAAATAAACAAAACACAGACAACGCTTAAACAATATCATATCGCTCATGTCCGTACACTGAATATAAAGCAGCCTGTTAGCTTAGCTTAGCACAAAGACAGGAAATGGTGAGGAAAAAGCTAGTCTCGCTCTGCCTCCCAGCATATGATTTACATCACTTGTCACTATTAAGTCAAGACATTAATTAGTCTTAACTACAACGTACACGTCTGAAATCAATTCACCATAATAAAAATAGTTTTGAGTCAACAATGATACAATAATTGGCTAGCTGTAATCTGCTATAACATAATTTTGATGTGATTTCCTTTTGAAAAATTGTGATCAAGATAAACACTGAGCGGGACATTTTAGAACAGTGTAAACGTCAACTTAACAGTGCCCTCTGTTGGACACAGTTTCTCATTGAACTCCAACATTGGCTGTTCTGTACTGCAACTTGTTATTACAAATCAAGTGACATAGACACTGATACCAATGTATGTAAAACAAAATATCAGATAAATGGGTCTGCCTGATCACTGCACACACCAGACGTGGAAACATTAAGCACAGCTTACCGGGAGGCATGAACTCCCTGAGCTTCTCTGGAATAACGATGCCTTCTTCGGTCTGGTAATTCTCCAGGATGGCACACATCACACGTGTGGTGGCGCACATGGTTGCGTTCAACATGTGCACGAACTCCGCCTACAGAGCATACAGAGAGGTGGTGTGTTAAGAATGTGCAGCTACCAAAGAGATGAAACGGCTTTCAAAGTCAGGCTACCAGGGAGTGGCCTTATGAGACAGATCTTTGTCGAGATGCACAGCGGCATCGGATCAGAGCACGCACCTTGTCCATCATCTTTTTGGTCTGTCCGTAACGAATGCGCAGGCGTCTGGCCTGGTAGTCGGTGCAGTTTGAGCAGGAGACCAGTTCTCTGAAAGCACCAGAGCCAGGAAACCAAGCCTCCAGATCCAGCTTCTTGCTGGCTGCATGATTTAAGGCACCTGTAATGACACACAGAGGAAAGCCCTTAGCAGATACTGTCTGACCTTCATGCAAGTACCTTCCTTGCTGGTCTGAACTCTCTGTAAATCACTGCCTCCACAGAAAAGGATTTTTGTAAGGGTATATTATATTGAAAATAACCATGCAGAGTGCTACTAGATAAAAAAAAAAATTGAAACTTGATCCTTTTCCATGCCAAGTTCTAAAGGTCCTTAGAGGCAAACATCAGTAAATTACAAACAACAATATGATGATTTCAAATCACACAGCTGTTAATCACAAACACTTGTATTAAGACATTTATTTCTAGAGTAATTCTTCACTTTGTGGGTTCTGGGACTTAAACCTTATGGGACTATATGACTGGAAAAAAATAAAAATAAAAGTCAGATCTTTCTGTTTATTGGCCACTTTCCAACAGCCACAATAGCATGGGGTGGAAAAAGTTGTGCTGGACCTACCTGAAACAATGTTGACGATGCGATAGGGAATTCCCAGTGACTTGTAAAACTCTTCTGCTGTCCCAATCATTTCATCAAACATCTCCCACGACTTGCTGTCATGTGGGGAGGCATACACAAACTGCTCAATCTACAGGAGAAGGAGAGGACAAGGAGAGACAACCATTACAAAATGACACTATTACATCATTTAAATTACTTTTTTTGTTGTTGTTTTTTTTCTTTTACAAAAATAGCAAAACAAGAAGAGAAAGTCAAATGTGTATCCTAGTTCATGATAATCATTATTTTTAACTGTTTAAACGTGTGTCTGGCATATAGTTTTTTGGATAATTCAACAAATATCTGAAGCAAGACTTTTGTCCCACAGCCAACCTTCTCAAACTGGTGCACCCTGAAGATCCCACGGGTGTCTCGGCCATGAGAGCCCACTTCCTGTCTGAAACAGGTGGAGATGCCGGCGTAGCGGATGGGCAGGTCCTCTGGTTTGAGCCACTCATCCCTCAGGAAGGCTGCGATGGGCTGCTCTGAGGTGGCGATCAAGTACTTCTCATCGATGGAGCTGTCATCTGCCTTTTCACTGCTCTTACCGATGACCTGATGTTAACACGTACATCCATTTACAGAGTTTCCACAGCCATGATGAACTTTTTTGGAGGCCTTGAAAGAATGTACTGTGTGATTAAGTACTATTTTGAGGTCAAATGGAAACCTGTCCAGTTCAACAAGTCAAACCTGAAGCCAACAAGCAGTGAGACACTCTGTTCACACGTCTGAGGGACACTGACACATTCAACATACTGGGTGTGGTGCAGGTGGAGGTGGAACAGGCTGCTGCTGTCCTCAAACCATTTTTCAGTCCATATAACTCGCCATATGTAGCAGGGACACTCTCTTGGCTGTCCCCACCTCCTCTGATACCAAACAAATGGAACTTTCAGATGCTGTATAATGAAATGAACAACTAACAGCTCTGCACGTTTCATCCTACAACAGCTGTTTTCAAAACTATGACATTATAATCATAATATTCTTCAAACTAGAATTAGTATCAAGCACCAGTCAAGCTGCATTCCATGTCTGTCTAAACTCATATAGTATATATAGTGAGCTACATCACATGGTGCAACGACAATCACCTGAAGTTCAGTATCATCAAAATCAGTGAGCTTGAACTACAGTACAATGCTGCAAATATGGATGACGCTGCAAAGAAGCTCCAGATTCTTAAAGGTGGATACTTCACACACATCTTCAAGATCTGGCAACATAGAAGATCTGCACAATCAGCACAGCTAGTGTCACCTATTCAGTGTCTGACAAAATGTGAAATATGGTCACAATCTGCTCTTCTGTTCCTGAGTTATGCTGCTGAATGATGGACAGAAATGTGTTCCTGAGATAGTATATATACCAATATATATTTATTATATATTGTAAGATGGAAAATGTATGCAAAAATAATTTAAATAAATAGATTTTCAACACAGTGAAATATTGTCCACTACTCTTCTTTTCATCAGGAGAATGAAGATGAGTTTCAAAGTTGGTTTTAAGTGAGGGAAATCCAGAATATCCAAAATGTCCAGAATGTGCATGACTGTTCAGCATTAAACAAGCATCAACAAACAAACAACAAGCATCAGCATCTTTCTGAAGCTTAAAATTGTTATCCTTCACAACAATGGTCATGAGGAAAGCACTACCTGTTTTCTCTACAGTGTGCATTTCTTTTTTTGAGCCTCAAAGTGGCACTAAATGGTCAAAAGTATATGGACGCCTGATCACCTCATTCTAAAAAAAACGTTCTTCATAATTCTTCATAAATGTTGAACTTCCAGACTTCACAGAATCACTCTTTCAGAAGGACGAATACTCTTCTTCATCATTTAGTGTTAGATGCAAAACAGCAGCTGGTAAAGTTAAACGCAAGCCAACAGAAAAAGCTGAGGAATTCAACAAAAGCTACTGTACCTTATAAAGCTCTTCATCAAACTGGCTGAGCTGGGCGACTTCCTGCATGACCTCTTTCCTCATGAAGAAGGGTGTGTAGAGCATAGTGTAATTCTTGCTGTGGAGAATCCTTAAGGCATAATTGATCAAAGCCTGCTCCAGGAATACCAGCGGCCCCTGAACACAACAGAGGAGAGGAAAAGAACCAAAGAGTTGATTTCTTCATTTGCAGGTATGAAAGCAAAAGGGCGGTCACGGTTGTCCATTGGAGAGAAACAAAGCTTTAAAAAGGAAAAGAAGTGTTGGTGTGATCGTGCTTGTTTGCAGTGATTTACTTGTTTATGTCTTGCATGTATTAGAGGTCATATCTCAACTCACCTTGAGAAAGTAACCTCTGCTCCCAGCCACAACAGCTCCCTTCTCTCCATCAAAGCCATCGATCATGACCACCAGGTCAACATGTGAGTACTTCTTTTGGACGGTGCAGTCTCCCCATGTGCGCTCCACCTTGTTGTCTACATCCTGTCAGGAGGAAACCAGAGGAAACATCAGATTAGTTGACAGTCTGATTCCAGCTTCTATAATGTAGCCATTTGCTACTTTTCTGTGGTTAATATATTGAGATAATTAAATTGTATGTTTTTGGGGGTGGACCCATTTTATAACATTACACTACCTTTCAGTATCTTACATTCAGCACAGTTAAAGGAGTGCTGTGACATTTTGGAAACTTGGTGATTTGCTTTTTTTGCAGAGTTACATAAGACGATCTATGACACTCATATTTGTACACTAAATTATGAATCTAGAGTCAGCCGCAGGGTTGGCTACTATTCAATTTTTATGTAATTCCAGTTTCAGAAACTGGAATTTACAAATTATACAAGATTCTTTTTTCTCAAGGAAAAAAACATGGCCCCAAACGCCACCTGTTCGCCGCTCACCGGAGAGAATGCAGAGCCCGATCGTCAGCTTAAACTTAGATCTGTAGACTCACTGCTGACCTCAAATCAAAATCCCAACTCCTGTCATCATGCATTGATCTGGCTCACGAACAGTCCCTCCACATAGCCTCCCTCCAGGCCGCACTTCAGGACACCATGCCCTGGGACCCGGCCACTCCACGGCCTATGTCAAGCTCCACACCGAGCAATCAGAATTCTGCTGCCCGCCTTCTCACCAGGACCCGGTCCTGAGACCATATCATCCCAGTCCTCCAAAACCTCCACTGGCTCCCTGTCTCACAGCGCATCCACTTCAAAGTCCTCCTCACCTTTAAAGCCCTCCATAACCAGGCGGCCCTGTTGTCTATAGTGTAACTGTCACATAGATCACCAACAAAAAAAAACAGCAGAGCGAAGCAATATGCCTTCGCAGCATCTACTCCGCCTTGTTCAAAAAAATGAACACCATCGTTACCTGTCTGTTAGGTTGTTACTGCCACTACCACAGTGCCTGCATACTGTGATATTTATATACAGTAAAACAGTATGCAATTCGTGTACTTTTGGTTTTGCACTCAGGTTTCAGACATCATAAAAATCCCACGATGACGTCGATGAAGTTGCCTCACGTGGAGGGTTCAACTCAGTATGAACAAGCGCAGCGATGGCAGCAGATAACATGGACCAGTACTTGGTAGTACCGATGTAATTTACCTGGTACCCTTAAAAGTCAGAGTTTGGTATCCAGCCACAGCCAGGAGATAATAAGCTTACCATAGAATAAATACTGGAAACAAAGAGATCAGCCTATATCCCAAAATGTCCTGCCACTGTGTATTAATTAATGAGAATAATACTTAGTTGTAGCCCCTCAGTAACCAAACTATAGGTGCACACCATAAATATAAAACAGTACCAGCCGTTCATAGAAGCCACTTCCGCTTCCTTGCTCACACCTGACCCAATGCTGTCCATTTTATACATTTTAGTTTTATAATGCACAAAAGTATTTCTTTACAAATTAGATCGACATTCAAACGTGTACGCATTTGTCACTGCAAAATAAGCTTAACCTTTGCACAGTGTTAGGCGCATCAATACTTTAGATGACAAGGCATTATGTCTTATTTATGGCAGTCCAGTGCAACTGCAGGCAGAGTTTACCAAGATGCTTAAGTCTATTTAATACTCCCAGAATAGTCTGGGTACTCCCCATAAATGCAGTATAGTTTTTCTCTTGTACTAACAACTACCCATAACAAGCTCCCACTGCCCAGGTCTGCTTGTATTAAACCACTCACCTCGTCATTGCTGATGGGTACAGATGGGTGCAGAAGATTGCCGATCTCCCTCAGGTACTCGAAGCGCTCTGCCTCCAGCTTAATCCTCTCACAGTCAGTTTTCTCCACTGCCTCGTCCACCAACAATCGCAACTTCTTGATCTGGGTTACTGTCAAGGCCTAATACAGAAAAATGCAAAAAGGAAGGAAAACATATTAAGGAATTTGAAGATGTTAAGTTCTATCAGTCTCATCACATAGTCATTTAACAAGATGCAAAAAAAGGTTGCCATATAGATCATTATCTGACTCTTTGTCTGTACTTGAACAAAGAGACTTACTGATAGCATCTCTGCTGTTAGAGTCTCCAGGTTCTGTGCTTCTTCAGGTACCGACTCATCCTCCCCAACTGGTTCTTTATTCTGCATTCACAACACACACAGGTGTTAAGGAGGTCTGATTGGTGGACACATACTGAAAGTGTTATATCTCCTCTCACACTCTACATTACATTGTGCATTAACGTAGAATTACATCAGACATTTAGTGTCCCCATGTTTCTGTACCTTCATTTTCTCCCCAATGCTCTTGCTGCAGAGGTTCTTGACTTTGTTGAGGTTGTCTGCAGTGAAGCGGCCTGTTGAGGGATACACCACAGTGAGTGAGGTGGTGGGACTGTGCTTATGAGTATGTGTCTGTGCGTTGCAGTGTTATGACTAGTAACCTGGTGACAGGTGTTGCCATCAGTGACCATTCACCCATGTAAACGGAAATGCTAAAAATTTTGCACGAAGTACTTCAGTCCTTAAATATAAGCAACAATGTTCTGATAAAATCATTCATGTTATCAAGCTGGATCAGAACGGCCCTTTCTGCAGCGGCACACAAGGCGAGGTTGGCTTGTCATGTTCCTGGCTGGGATTGCATCAGATTGCACGTTATTACCCGGCATTGCTAAGCTAACCAGCGCTACCCAACATTTTGTCAATAAACTGTGAAAATGTGTGGTTATATGGTGCTTCGTACCCATCGACTGGAAACTTGATATTAAGTAACTATCGTTAACAACGTGAGGATAAAGATATTGGTTATTTTACATTCGCTGTATGTTGTTAGCTGTGCTAACATTAGCCCCAATGCATGAGTTCTGCGGGAATGTCAAACCAAACTCCATTCAAATCTTCCTATAAATTGATGCCTAACTTACTGACGAAGACTGGCAGTTCGCTACGAGTTTTTTCCCCCCCCACTCTATTAAAAGTAGTGTCCCCCGGTAAATACGGTGTGAATCTAACGTGAAAACACCAATGCTGCACTGTAACTATTAACTTTCTGAAATGACTCAGACCAAACATTCACATGAACATTACTGCTGCAGCAAAGCGCAGAGACAACAAGCGAATTGATTTAAAAAGTATATCTCTATATTCTTTTAATCATTTTCAGCTACCGAATAGAAAATTGAGGCCTAAAAATGGGGGATGTCTTTAAAATTCCCGAATAGGATGTGACAATTGGATGTATTCGCATACTAACATTACAATGCTCATTTTTTTAATGGAGCTGAGCTTGAGCTCCCCTCTAGTGGAAAATGTACTGACGCTACGCTAACATTAGCAATATTAGTAGCTAACGTTAGCTACTACCGGTATGAGTGAAACAACAGAAATGAAAGGGCGCTTACATTTTCTCCACTCTGCATCTGCAGCGACCAGTTTGTCAACGAGTGTTACATCTTTAAATCTCTTCCTTTGAGTCTCGCGGACGATTTCTGGATCGCCACCTTTGTCGGTCCGAAACAGATCCAAGTCGAGCACCATCGTACCACGCTGACTGTCAGAGAGAGGCTGAATGAGCTCACAACTGCCGCTCCAGAGAAATTCTAACAGGACAAACCTATGACCACGTTTCCGTAGAAGGGCTCCGGTTTCTCTTCCAATCCGGGTTGCCAGGTCCTGTTGTTCAAGTGAATTTTAATTGTTAAATATGCATAAATGAACAGTTCACTATTTTCAAACCAACCCCATGCTTAAAGCAATTCAACACACTATAAAATCGATTTCCTACAGATGAGCTTATCCCAAAGCACAATATAGATACTAAACATTAGACGTTTGCCTCCAACCTGGCAACCTAAAGCATCGGCCAATTACCTCTTGCATTCTCGTCAACAAAGAAGAGTTGACGAAATTCTGACATTTTGAAAAACAAATGAAGGTCTTGCATTTAAATTTTGACTTGAGTAAAAGTATAAATGTATGGACATCTAAATATATTTAAAGTACCAAAAGTTAAAATACTCATGCAGAATATTTCAGAATAATATTATAACAGTTATAACAGTTGATGCATTCACTATAATGTTGAAATGATGCTTGAAATACTTCATAAAGTTTATCTTCAGGTGTGGCTTGTGAATTTTGCCTCGGGTATCAATAAAGATTTCTGTCAATCTATGATATTACATTATCATTTATTTCTTGATTATATTCTGTCTTATGCAAAATATGTAAAGTAACTAGAAACTGCAGCTGTCAAGTAAATATAGTAGATATTTGCCCCTGAAACATGGTGGAGTAGAGTATAGAGCTTAGTATAGAACTTGAGTATAAGTACTGAGTTAATCTTCTCTACTGTTAACTGATTTGTACACAATGAAAGACAATTTCTACCAATGTGATGAAAAAATATCTTGCAAATCAGTATGCTGAACGATTTCTCGAAATAAAGACTTAGTGTGTAAAAATAAATTCCGAGGCCATGGTTCTCAGCTTGGAAAAGGGTGGATTGCCCATTCAGGGTCGGAGGGGAGTTGCTGCCCCAAGTGGAGGACTTCAAGTATGTTGTTCACGAATGAGGTAAAACGCAGAGGGAGGAAAAGGAGTGGGAGATTTACAGGGGGATCAGGGCAGTTTCTGCTGTAATGTGGACATCGAACCGGTCTGTCGTGGTGAAGAGAGAGCTCTGATTTACCGGTCGATCTGCGTTCCAACCCTCACCTATGGTCATGAGCAGGAAGAGACCCAGGACGTGATGGAGGGATTATATCTCTCAGGCCTGGGAACGCCTTGGTAAGTATGAGATTAATAGTTAATAAACTATTAATCTCATACTTGAGTTATTGAAGTATGAGATTAATAGTTTATTTATGCATGTGACATGCAAAAAAAAAAGAGTGTGACAGCTTTCTTTTTACAAATCCTTCTTGTACACACGTTAACACATTTCATTGGTCAAAGTGCACGCTTGCTGCCATTGCAGCACAACTGAGGCAGAGGCTGAGTGCTTAAGGGCACATGAGCAGGGATTGTAGATGGACAACTCACCTGCTAGCTGTGAGCTGATGGCTTCCCTTGTCTGGCCAGGTATGAAACCATCAGGTTTGTGACCATATTGATTGTCTTTTTTAGTGTTTAGTCCCCTCCTCCCACAGACTGGTGGCCTTTTGCCCTCATTGCCATCCCAGCCTCATAGATAGCCAACTGTAGAGTTGCCGTTACCAGCTGGTAAGAAGAAGAAGAAGAAGAAGAAGAATCAGCTTTATTGACAGTATATATATTTTTACATAATTCGCCAGCTAATGAAGGGGGGGGGGCATTTTTCGCATTAATCACTCCACCACACCCAAATTTTTCCTGCCCGTCCGGTGGGGGAATCGAACCAGTGACCCTCCGATCACAAGCCGCTTCTCCAACCTCTAGGCCTCGGCTAGAGGTCCCCCCCCCCCCTCCATTAGCCAGCTGATGTGCCCTTGAGCAAGGCACTTAACCCCCCAATATGCTCCCCGGGCGCCTGATGCTGCCCATTGCTCCTGTGTGTGTTTCACTGCATGTAATTTGCCGGGTGTTGCATGTGTGTGTTCAACAAAGGATGGGTCAAATGCAGAAGACGAATTCAGTGTGTGTATGTAAAAATATATATACTGCCAATAAAGTTGATTCTTCATCTTCTTCTTCTACTCAAAAATGGCTGCCATGTATTTGGACAGGTCCTGACCCCGGGCTTTGGCAGCATGGGCCTCTTCCTGGTCAGAGTACGGTTTGTGATTACGTAATGGTTCAATGGCAGACCTTAAAGAAATACTCAGTGTAGTTTGACGTGGAAATACTTTTTGTTGCATCTTGGGTGAGTTATCATATGTATTTCTCATTCTTGGCAAATGAGAAATGCTCACTGTGTTCAAAATCTGAGCTCTTTACGTGCTTTAAAAATTATTATCAATGGTGTAATTCAGCTTGTGAGAAATGGGATCAAAAACAAGTGTTGCCTTTATATTGAAAGCTAAGTGCAGTTCTAATGTGCTGCAGAGACTGCTCACGAGTAAATTAGTTCCATCCTACCATACACACTGAATCTCTAAATAAATCTTTGTATTTCTGAAGAGTTATCATCATCTTTCACTCTGGCATTTACCTTGTCGGATGCCTTCACGTGGTAGGGTTGATTTATTGTCCAACCCCACATGTCTCCTGTAGTCATGCTGCTAGTGTCACTCAACTCAGGGTGGTCTTTCAGGACTTTATTTAAATTTATAACTGTCTTCATGAACATGTTTCAGCCTTGACCTCAGCTGAAAGCTCAGATCAAGGCTCATTGTTAAGGCAAGTTTTCAACTCCTCCAGCTCTCTCACAAAAAAGTCTCTCTCCCTCAGGCGTTTTGATGGAAGATGCTGACCACCTCTCCCATCTGTTGATGGAGGGCTTCCTGCTCAGCCCTCAAGTACTTGATCACAGACCAGCTTTCTGACTGAGATTTGATTTGCTTCTCAAGCTCGTGCTGAAAGGTGTCAACCTGCTGTCTGGCAGTGAGGTCATCAGTTTCATTGATTGATCACTTGGTGTGAAACTCTGATCTTCTCCAGCTCTTCTTGGAAAAGCTTATTTTCTTCCCTCTCCATCTGGAGTTCAGCTGTTCAGCAGCTTTTGCCTCAGTTTGTGCATGAGGCACTTTAGGATCCTCATATTGTTTTAGTAGGACTGTCTCTTACTGACTCTTTTTCTCTAGGTCACGCTGAAGGGTCATCGCGTGCAGTCTGACATTAATAACATCAGTTTTATGCCTCAGCTTAAGCTTCTCCAGCTCTTGGCTAAATTGGCTGATCCTGTTCTTATGACAACAATAATTTATCAATTCCCTTCACTTTTTTTCTTTGACAAAGTGCCAAGCACCCCATCAAATGTTCTGCCAAGGCATTTACCTAAATCCCAATCTGTAATTCAGATGTATACAAAATAGCTGCCCCACTAACAACATTCAAAACAGGACAAAACATTTAAAACTTATTACTGATCCCAGACTGATTGGCATTTATCACATTCCTGTCCACCTTGGGAGATGGATCCCTCCTCTGTGGCTCTTCCTGGGTTTCTCCTTGTGGATTGGAAAGATTTCACTATGTTTGTAAGTGGGCCATATGAGTTCTCTGCCACACGATCCTGGGAGCACCATGTTTGTCCAACATTGTGTCTGAGTTGTGTTAATAATGTCACCATGGAGACAATCATCTACAATCCACATCAACTCAGTCCATTTCAGCATCTCAATCCACAGAAGCACCCATCTGTCCACAGCTGGCAATCTGAGAGGACAGCAGCTGGCTGTATTGGAGTAGAAGTACAAGAAAGAAAATGGAAATACTGGAGGAAAGGAAATCCTACGGGCGAGAGGCGGGGTTCACCCTGGACTGGTCGCCAGTCAATCGCAGGGCCAACACACAAAGACAAACAACCACACACTCTCACACTCACACCTAGGGGCAATGTAGAGTAGCCAATTAACCTAATGTGCATGTTTTTGGTATTGTGGGAGGAAGCCGGAGTACCCGGAGAAAACCCACGCAGGCACAGGGAGAACATGCAAACTCCACATAGAAGGGCCCAGACCGGGATTCGAACCTGGAACCCTCTTGCTATGAGGCAACAGTGCTAACCACTGCACCACCGTGCTGCCCGGGGGAAAGGAAATGTACCTGATAATTGCTCTTAAGTATAAAACTTGAGTAGAAGTACTTAGTAAATCTCCCCTACCGTCTTTAGATTTGTATATAATGAATGACCATTACAACCAATGTGATGAAAAAATATGTAGTTAATCATTACAATGAAAGATTTCTCAAAATAAAATGTTAGTGTGTCAAAATAAAATGGTCATCACTATGTTTGTTATTAATCTGAGATAACATGTTATTATTTTGGGATACTAAGGGGCTTCCATATAAACAACATGAAAAAATTATTGGATGAGACAAAGAAAACTTGTTTGAATATTATTTTATTTGATAATAAGATGCATAAAATAAAATCTGCAGTTAATCAAAATACAATACAAAATGTGAGATGATTCACATGTATCAATACATGTAACCTTCGTCAGGATAAAATTAAAAATGATAGGACCTATTAATCCATTCTCATATGACCACAAGGGATACAAAAATAACGTATAAGCTTGACTTTAAGCATACATGCATACATGTTAATATGTACTTCAAGGCAAACATTCTCAGAGAATAACTTCAATAACTCAAGTATGAGATTAATAGTTTATTTATGCATGTGACATGCAAAAAAACAAACATGTTTACTAAACACATTTGTATGAGTGTGACAGCTTTCTTTTTACAAATCCTTCTTGTACACACGTTAACACATTTCATTGGTCAAAGTGCACGCTTGCTGCCATTGCAGCACAACTGAGGCAGAGGCTGATTGCTTAAGGGCACATGAGCAGGGATTGTAGATGGACAACTCACCTGCTAGCTGTGAGCTGATGGCTTCCCTTGTCTGGCCAGGTATGAAACCATCAGGTTTGTGACCATATTGATTGTCTGTCTTTTTTAGTGTTTAGTCCCCTCCTCCCACAGACTGGCGGCCTTTTGCCCTCATTGTCAACCCAGCCTCATAGATAGCCAACTGCAGAGCTGCCCCAGCTGGTAAATTAGTAAAGCCTTCCTCTGAGATGTGGTTTATCTTCAGGTAAGCCCCTGGCCTATGCAGAGCAACTCCATGCAGGTGGGAGAAGAGCAGCGGCAAGTCACTTGTCAGCATGTAGTGAGATACCAGCCTCAGCTCAGTAGGTATGTCCGTGTCCTGAGAGTACTCAAAAATGGCTGCCATGTATTTGGACAGGTCCTGACCCTGGGCTTTGGCTCGACCCACCTCCTCTCCAATAAGTTGGACTGCTGTGTCAGAGCTGAATGTGTTGGACCTAAAGTCCAGCACCGCCTCTGTCTCCTCATCTTCATCGTCACCCTCTGGCTCTGGATGCTCAGGTCTGTGCTTGAGGCCCTGAGAACAGATCACCAAAATGAAGTCGCTCTCCCGGATCTGCCGGCAGTACCAGGCCATACTGCCCTCCTGAGCCACGCTCAGAGAGTCCCACAGGTCCAGGCACACCTGGGTAGAAAAAAAAGTGTCAAAACAAGCTCGTATCTCATATTAAAGAAAAGTAGAAACAAATTGACTGAATAATCAACATCTCTGTAAGATGCTGATAAAACACATTCATCGTCTTTTGTGTTTAAAAGTGATTTCTGCTTGTCAGCTTCCACCAAAACAGAACATCTCTAGCAAAATACATAAGAGCTGTGAAATGTTTCTACCTCAGTGGCCATGTACTGTTGTACAAAAGCCCCTAACTGCATGACGGCTTTGACGTGAGCAGGGCCATCACGGCTGCTGTAGCACATCAAAAGACGAGGTGGGGTCAGCCTGGTCCTGGGCAATGACATCTCTTCCTCCTGTGTCCTGCTTTCTTGATGATGTTGTATCTCACACGAAGCTGGTAATGGCAAAGACAGGCCAGAGGTGCAAGACAGGCTCTCTGTAGCATGAACAGTTACTGTGATTATTAAATTATCCTTCATGAAGCACAAACAGTGATTTACATGAAATATTCGGTTTGTCTTGGCACCTGGATTCATGAAAAGCTTCTTCATCTGCAACTTGGGCCTCCTCCTGGTCAGAGTAGCCAGTAAGACTAGAATAATGGCTACCACGGCCAGGCACAGTGGAAGCAGAAGAGCCAAGGCGGGAGTGACGGAGGGTGGCGAGACATCTTCTGAGGACAGGGAGGATGTGATTACATAACGGTTCAATGACAGACCTTAAAGAAATACTCAGTGTAGTTTGACATGGAAATACTTTTTGTTGCATCTTGGGTGAGAGTTATCGCATGTAGTCATATCTGTGTGCTAACTGAGCTATTCTTCCTCATCATCTTCCTCAATGACCTACCTCATGAACTATCAACATGGAGCTCCTCTGCTGTTGAATCCTGCATCTTGCAAGACTGGTAGGATTTTAACAGTGTGATTTTAGGAAGCATCAGCTCCGTTCCCAGTCACTCAGCAGCACACAACATCTTTCATGTTGATAATGATAAGAATGTTATTCTTTGGCAATTCAGTGACGCTGCCTACTGATCTGCCGAGTGACAGTTAACTCAAAAACCAAACATGCATATTTTTCCTCTTATCTGTAATACTATTCACCATTTTATTTTATTTATTTATTTATTTTTGGCTGTGTACTGCCTACCATCTCTCCAATATAATATAAATAGATGGCCTTTTGCTTGTGATGCCCAAATGTACAAACAATGCATTTGAAAAACTTACATTCTAACCCTTCATTCACATTGAGGTTTTATTATATCTTTTCCTTTAACAATTTTTGCTTCAGACATGTCTCTCTGTAACTATTTTTCTTTAATTATTTGCATTTGCATTTACAATAATCATTATTTTTGACCTGACCACATTGCACAACCCTACATCCTCTTCCAGGTCACCATGGTGGAGTAGACGTCTTACAGAAACCACTTGGCGACGCCTCAAGCACATATTAAAAATGCCTTCATTGTGATCTGTAGACCTATATTATATGATTTTGTTGTTCTTATCTTCACTTGAAACAAGGGTCAAAAGCCTTCACAAATACTGTTGCGCCTTTGTTTGTTTTTTTGTTTTAGAAAGGGAAACTTGGATTTAGTCTTTTGGGTATTTAGGCAGACACTCTGATTTTATATTGATTTTGTTTTTCATTATACCTCAAAAACATTGTGTTGGATGAACTGTCATAACTGGTGTTTTAGAAGAGGGGCAAAAAATATGAATAAAGAAAATCCTGTTATTCACAAAGTTGCTGAAGCAATGGGATAAAATATCCCTGTTAGATCAAACAAGGCACAAAACCTGCTGACAATATGGAAAAATGCTTGTTGTGGGGCTCCATTTCAAAATCATTTCACTACTGTACAGTAATGATTGAGTTTTGAGGTTTTGTGTTGTTCTTTCGTTTTCTTTTTCTTCTACCATTTGATAAAATACAGTTTGAGATCAGATTGCTGTAATATCATTAAAGATGTTTGGTGAGGTTTTATTATATCATTTTCTTTGACAATTTTCTTATCACATAATTCTCTTTCTAACCCTTATTTGTCTCACTATGGAAAAACACACAAATGCACTGGCCGACAATTAAACATTGCTTTTCTTACTTACTTGTCCTTGTTAATAACTCTCTCATGACTTGGTGCCTCCTCACCTAACTAATCTTCTTCAACCCTTCACACCTGTGTGATCAAAACATTCCTGTGATGCCTATCTACTCTCCACTCTCCTCCCTTCAGAATTTCCAATCTTACTCTCAACAGAAAACCAAATTAGTATTATTTTAAAGGGTGAAATAATGAAGCTAGTCACACATGTATCAAAGTGTCAGATTGCAGACTGTGGTTTAGCACACATTTTACAACTCTACATGTCCACAACATAAAGCAAGGAGAGCGTAACATGTAGGATGATGCATTGTGATAATCTCTCCTACCTTTGTGAATGCGCATGACCTGAACATTGAATGTTTTCCTCACTGCATCCACTTCGTTAGCTGCAATCTGTGACAAAAGAAATGTTGAGCACGAGAGTTTAGTCCTTAACCCTGGAAATCATAGTTTGACAAAACAATCTTAAAACTGCAAGCTTTGTTTTTGGCCACTAGGGGGCAGTGCACCAGGCTGTAAAAACAACACTGACAAACAATGTTACCTTAAAAGGTTGACATAGTGAACATGTCAACAAACAGCTGCCAATTTATCCGTTAGTCTCATTTATTTGAAGTGGTGTTTCAGGCAAGCTGATAAAGTCCAGTATTCTCTTTTTAGCTATGTGTTGCTCTCCACCAACTCCTGAATGTCAGTTTCTCGAACTGCCAGTGGTCCGCTGTGTTCACCAGCTAGCTGCTAACTTTGTGTGCTGCTCACTTGTTCTGTTTATCTGGACCTTTCACCTTTCAGATTTTTCTAAGTTCAATATTTAAATCAAATAATGAGAACTCTGCGTCCATAACAACCGATCAAAATCCATCTGCTGATGCAGTCCATGCGATGTGGTGGAAAGATCCAGAAACTAGACTGAAGTGGACCTTGAATGAAGATTGTTCTTTCAAAGTAGACATGTCTCAAGACAATAAATATAAAAACAATATAAATTCATATAGACCATATATCACAAATATTTGACATTTTCAGTATCATGTATGAATCACAAAATCATCTGAGGATTTTTTTTTTTCACAGAGCAATTTCACAGCTTTAATTTTAAATCAGCTATAATTTTATGTAAATCAGTGTGAAATATAGATCAACTATAAAGAGTTTGTTTACCTCACAAGTGTAATTGGTGCCTTCCTGAAGGTCATTCAGCTGAAAGCTATGGTGAGTTCTGTTTTTGGAGGAATTCTGTGAAAATTACATGCATGGCTATTACAATTACGTTCACTTAATGATTAAATATTTTTTTAAGATATAAATAAGAGAAGTAAGAAGATATCAATCCACTGAATGAAGTAAAAGTAGCAAAATATAACATTGGTAAAGCTGAAGCCACTCACAGGGGTTATGTCTGTGTATTTCTTTATGCCACTTGAGTAACATACTGAGAAGTAGCTTCTGATGCCCAGGTTTGGAGGAGCCAGGTTAAAGGTCACAGTGACAGAAGTTCCTTCATGCTGGACCTCAATATGTTTGGGGTACCAGTCTACAACCAGACCGTAATATGTTGGTAAATACAATAAAACCAATCATGAGAGCAAACATTTAATCACAAGATGGCAGTGGTGCACCTGACTGGAGTTTAGTTGGGAACTATGAGAAACATGAGTGTCAGACATTTTCTCTCACCTTTTTTGCACTGCTCAAGGCCGTTCTTGTCTGCACATGCTGTAAAACCATAATGCGTGAATATTACTATAAATTGACCATAATTTGGGAAACAGTTTTTGTCAAAGTCATAGAAAGAAAAGAGGCATGTTTAGAGAAAAGCTTCCTGATGACAGAGCTTGACATGTAATTATATGCACTGTAAATGAGACAACTAGTGGATGGAATTAGACTTAGGCTACCCTGAAGCAACCACAGACTCTGTGTACTCCACTGAAACTGTGTGTGTGTGTGTGTGTGTGTGTGTGTGTGTTATAGATAATATCTAGTCTTGAGTTTAAAGGGGTGTTACAGCGTGTGGAGAAGATCTTGCTGCGGTAGAACCTCTCCCACTCTTCAGGCACCGGCAAGGCCAGGACTGTAACAGCATACTGGGAGCCAAGGGAGAGGCCGGGAAAAGGGTCTGATTTGTACACCTGTCAAATACAGTGGCAGTCAAGACCTGGGTTTCTTTAAACACACTGCAAACGATCATCTGATGAGGTTAGATAAGAATTTTTGACACAACACCGTTCTCATACAAAATCTCATATGTGTATATTGTTGTTGTAAAATATATATGTATTGAAAGAGATTAGATGGGCCATGTTATCTTCTGTTTGCTTCATATTTTTGACATTTTCTGCTTGTTGATAATTTGATCAATTTTACTAGCAGTGCATGCATTAAAATATTGGCCAAATGTTCTGCAACAGCACTCTATTGTGCTTTTTACTCAGGGTTTTTATTATTATTACTATTATTATTATTATTTTGAAATGATTTGGACTAAGTTATGTACGAGAGTATTAATACAGACTGGTTGTTACAGGTGGCTCTAGTTTAAACTAAAATATATCAATCCACAAGTATAAAGAACATCTTTTACTATAGAAATTCATTTCATCTGACGTTTATCCTTTTCATACAGTGCCAAGTTAAACACAGTATCTTTTCACGGAGCCCACTCTTAAACATTGAATCCAACACTTTTTATTCGATGTTACGTTATGTTTCTATAACTTGACACGTTAGAGAAAGTCCATTGGGACATTCTCCCAGCACAAGGCTATGAACTGACATAGCTTCTCTCATGATATTCACAGCTTTTGGATGATGTCTATTGTAAAATGTGCATCTGTATCCACTAAGGACATGCTTTGTGTTTTTTGGAAGAGATGTTGCAGTGAGCTCATCCAAAATATAACATTATTTCACAAACACCAGGTCATAATTTGAAAGTACATCCAAAAACTACAATGGGACAGGCAAATGAGAGGGAAAGATCTCAGATCCTCCCACTGATAAAATTCCAAACTAGACCATAATGTTGCTGTTTGTCTAAATTACTTGCGGACATTCCTGTGAGTACAAACTGTGAAAACTCAGAGTTTGGATTGGCAAAAACAGCACCCTAGATAGGAAAATAAGTCAAATTCAAAACAAATGGAAAGTTTCCTACCATCTGAGCATGTGATGCTGGAAGGGAAAGGTTACGGTGAAAGAGGAAGAGCTGACAGCCAATAACAGACCCTCCCAAAGCCTGGAGGGACACTTGAAAGCCTCGCAAGAAAGCAATCCCTGCAACAAACACAAAAGGGACAGAGTGAAAGCAGCGTCACAAACAAATACTGCGTTCGGTTTGTACCCGTAAGTCATCACTCAGGGTGACATCACATCCAGCAACACAGCAACAAAAGGCAACAGGAAATTGTTGCGTACAGTTCAGAAAACACTTGTTTGGAACATTTCACATGTAAACAAGTGGTAACAGGGGACAGAGTGTGATTGGATGTGAAAGGGACAACCTCAATGAACATCTGATCAATGAACATCATCCAGTGAACAGCACCCTCTCCATCACACAGTAGACAGACAGCGGAGCACCTTCTCCCACAGGCTGCTACAGCTCTGCCGTCGAAGGGACAGATACAGGAAATCTTTCCTGCCACATGCCATCACACTGTACAACAACAGCTAAACTCTGGTCATAACATACACTCACTACACACTTTATATGTTTTACTCACTCGGTTCACTGCACCTTACATTCTACTGTATTTTGCACAACATTACACTGTTTATTTGTTGTATATACGCTTTTTTATATTGCCACTTTTTCATATTGCTATTTTAACACTTTGTATCAATGAAGTATATCTATCTATCTATCTATCTATCTATCCTTGAAAGGCTCACTTATTCACAAGAATATGACTACATGGGCTCACATTAAAGCTGTTGTTGGTAAACAGAACAAATGATCAAATGATTGCGTTCTGTTTATAGTTATTTTTATAGTCACAGCATTATAACTGTTTTAGAAATGAGGTTGTAACAGCAAACAGAAATTGGTATTAAAATGCAGGATGTGAGTGATTTGTGTATTAAGCTGTGAATCTGTATCAACATACCATAATAGCTGGGCTTCCAGGAGACAACAATGGTGTCAGATTTGGGGTTTGGCTCTTGTACAAACTCAACCATCACTTCATTTGGTGCTTGCACATAGTGCTGACATATTTTGGGATCTTCTTTTCCTAGCAAGTCAAAACACGGCCATGGAATACAACCTGAGGAGAAATAATGGATACTGACAATCGTTTAAATCGACAATTTAAATCGACAAGCGTTTTAAACATTTAAACATTTAAACTACATTATGATTTCTAGACAGTGCACAAGTCAGCATTCAATACATTTATGAATATCCGACGTAGAAGGAAACTCAGTCTACTCAACAGCCATGCTGTGCTGCTGGCTGTGTGTGGCTCCCCTTGCGAACGGTAGCATCTTAACAATCCCAATCCTAACATGCTGATGTTTAGCACTTAACGTTTACTTTGTCATAACTCTTCGTTTACATTTAGTTAGTGCGTCAGCATGTTAACATTGGCTAATTAACACAAACTGAAATCTAGACCCGAGGGTGGCGCTAGCTGAAAAGTCACAGGATCACGAGAGTTCCAATTTTTATTATCATTTAACCTATGACATAAGAGTGTCGGAGCCAAATTTCTCGGTGAGCTGTCAAAACCACAAAAGACAAAAACAGTGGTGTGAGTTTAATGACATTGTGACATTAATCCAGTTGGTCTAAATGATGTTGATCTTTGCATTAAAAACATTAACACTATTGCCAGCGGCAACACTAAATGTCTGACAAATATTTGACATGGGATCACCAGGAGCTTCTTTGTTTGCTGTTTGGCAGAGTAAGACACAGGCTTAATACATAGATCTACATCTGACATTTGTTTTTTTAAGACAAACTGGTTGTGTTTGCTCTTTAGGCTATCCTGTGTGTCAATCCGACTATAAAGTGCAAACAATGTATCATCTGTTCAGCATGATGCTTATGCAGCAAAGTGCAGCTTCGGGTTCGGGGCATGCAGAGTAGAGGAGACGGGGGGGACAGCATCTTGCTGCTGCCAAATTATGTTTGAGCAAATAAGGTTTAAGTGCGGTCAATTGTTTACTGCGATGTCTCAGAGTAATTAGTCCGCAGTCCAGTGCAGCCTGTCTGAATCAGACTTACTTCCAAATGGTTCGATGGAGTTAAAACCCAGAGCCTTTTTGATATCCACTCTGGTTATTCTGCAGTATTCGCAGCCAGGTCCTCCCTGCAAAGGAGAGAGCAATAATGAATTCATTCTTAGCACTTTCAGTGTGTTAATTAAGTGCTGCTGCAAATTGTCTGTTTCTCAACAGCCTGAAAAAAAAAATAAGTCCATAAAAATGCATGAACCTGGACAGTAAAAACAAGCACTGTAGCCATATGAAGACATGACACATAAACAGATAAATGCCCACATTTGTACAGACCAACAAAAACTGATCCCATTGACTTAAATTTACACATCACACTACATTATGGTCAGAGCAGTTCCAGGACCATGTAAATTCCCTGTTGAGCACCTAAGAGAAAGAGGTTTGAGTCAGAAGCAAGAATGTGAAAGAACTCTGCTTACCCAATTGGAAAATTACGAAGTAGTGGCAGCAGCAGCAAAGAAATGAACAAAACAAAAGAGTCTCGCTCTAGCTCCAAAATTTATAATGCTAGAGCTGGAGTTGAGTTGAGTTGAGTCTGACAAAAGGCTCCTGTCTGTCCCAAGATCCAGTAACAAGTACTCTGGAAATATGATCCTCTCAACAGCTGCCAAAACCAATTCCCTCAACCTGCTGCTGTACATTTTAATGGATGCCACATTCTATTAGAGAGAATGTCCTTATTTATGGAATATCATCACAAAGAAAGAAACTTGAACCTCTGAGGAAGGTTCTGCATGAGCCAACAGACCAAAATCCGCATATTTAATTTCCAAACATCTGCACAAAATTCACATCTGTAGCTCAAATCACATTTCAGCACTGACAGCGCTGTCAGAGTGAGTTTATCATAATCACATATGATGCCAAATAGTTTTTTTACATACAAGGAATCTGCCCTGGTGTTCTTGGTGTATAACAAGAAAATAGAAATTTGAGAATGAAATGTTAAAATACTCTCATAAAAACTTCCCAGTATGAAGCTTAAAGAATATTTGCAATGTACAATTAATTGACATTAATCCAAGATCTGCATTAATGTAATACATTGAGTCAGGCGTTTAGAACTTTAGATTGATGTAAAGTGCAGTGACTGTGGGGGGTCAGAGTCAGTGTCAGGCCTTGCCGACGAGGCCTACTGTTGATGGAAAAAAAAAGTGGTTGTGTGGCATGAGGTTCTGGTCCTAATTTTCCAAAGTCTCCTGCTGGAGGGAAGTGTTTCAAAAAGTTTGATTTCAGAGTCAGAGGGGTTGGTCACAATTTTTCCTACCCAGTTCAGGTTACTGGAGGTGTACAGGTCCTGGAAAGATGGCAGACTGTAGCCAGTCACCTTCTCAACAGAGCAACGGATGCACTTGTCCCTGCATTTGTCTGCCTCATGCCTCAGTGTAGAGGTGCACCATCATGGTCTTCCTCTGTTGGTGCTTTCTTGGTGAAGCTTTCTTTAAGTCCATGATGATGGTGTCCAGGAAGCAAGGTGGGGCTGGGATCTTCCTAAAACCCACAACCTTCCTCAATGAGCTCCACTGTCTTTAGAGCATTGAACTCCAAGTTGTTCTGCCTGCACCAAGTCACCAGATAGTCATTCTCCCACCTGTTGGCTGATGCACCCCCATCAGTGAGGAGTCCAGTGAGAGTGGTGCCATCCTTAAACTTCAGGAGCTTAATGGACTGATGCCTGGAGGTGCAGCTGTTGGTGTACATGGAAAAAAGGAGCTTGTCCTGCAGCAGAGCTGAAGTGAACAACTGGGCAAACAAAAAAGACAGCACAAAGCGCTAAAATGACTTCATTACCACAGAGGTTAGGCAAACAGGTCTGTAGTCATGTGTTGTGTTATCTTATCAAGTCCTGTGGTCCATGTTTTTGTTGGGTTGGGGATGCTGACAGGGGTCTTGAAGCAGATTGGCACATGGTATGTTTCCATGGAGGTGTGAGAAAGCTCCACCTTTTCTTTTGCTGGTATTGTGTTGTTCTTTCTCTTAGCTTTAGACAAAATTATACTCTGTTACACTTTTGTGTTACACTCACTTCTGTAAGTACTCGACGGTCAAATAAGGTCTGTGAGATGTACATTCAAATTAAAGAGTTTGATCTAGACCTGCTCTAGGTTTCTTCTAAAAGGAAGTGCTTGCTCATGTTGGGTCTCTCAGTACCATAAATTAATTTATAGAGTTTGGTCTAGACCTGATCTAATTGGAAAGTTTCATAAGACAACTTGCTCTATACGTGCTCTATAAATAATCTGAACTGAATTTAAATGAATTTCGTCATCAGAGGAACATCCGTGTAACTCCAAGTATTTTAAGTCTTCAGACACCAGAAATGAACATAAACAAAACTATTATGCATCTGTGGTGTCTGCACCTATCCTTGTGTTGGTTGGGGAGCATATTCAGGCGCGGATCAGAAACCATGGTAACGATGAAAATATATGAGTTTGTTTCTGAATGTTCTCCATGTAGGCTGATACTCAGCATGTAAAATGTGGTTCAATTCACAGTATCCACTGGTGCTGATTTTTGTGTCACCATTAATAAACTGAACCAGTTAGAAGAAATAAATTATAAAGGCATTAATCATCTGTTGAAAATCTGGTTAAGACTGAGCAATATAGGAATGTGCAAGTCAAACTGCCTGCATGTTAAACCCAAAGAAAAAGCTACCATTGATTAGGTACACATAGGCTAAACATTGCTGACTTGCTCTGCAGGTTTAGAGACTGTAACTAGATTAACAGGTGGAGAAAATGAGAGAGAAATACTGGGCCTGCCCCAGGCATGACAGAGAAAGAAAGTGTATGTATGGTGATTCACGCAATGGCAGTTTAACTGTCAGGTTAAGTTATAGCCTTCCGAAAGTCTTTGTAGGCTAAATAGTGACTTGCACGCAAGCTCATGATGAAACATTATCAACATGCTTGGCATGCACTACACAGCAGAGATCTCCCTCACTGATACAACGTGGGAGGCTTTTAAACAACCCACAGGACTTGATGGATGAAAGAAGAGGAAAATTCGTCTGGTTAAGCCAAAGTGAATCCTGTTACATGTATACGCTGCGATTCTGCTGTCTGTGTTAAAAATACTGAAAATGATAAAAGAGGATCACAAAAGTCGACGCCTGAAAAGGTTTTAATGCAAAACTGTGGTAACGCTACCACAAGACATGACAGAACCCTGATAAAGACAGAAAGTTAGCACTCGATCAAAGTGAAAGTGCGTCATTCGAATGGGATTGCTGTGTAACACACTCGTCACAATTCACAGTTCAGCTCAGGTCGCGAACCTTGCATTCTCCCTTTCTCCATTTACCATTGAAGAATGTAAACGTCTCTCTGACAGAGGCTGCCAAGGCTCAAACCTATGATATTAATATCCACCCATCCATTTTCTATAACGCTTATCCGTCAGGGTCGTGGAGGGGCTGGAGCCTATCCCAACTCCTATGATAGTTCCACAATCCTATTACACGGAGGTCCGTATCACATGCATCATATGGAGGAGAAACAGCTCCACATCAGGATATGTACAAGAACAGAGTCATTTTGATTAATTTCATAGTGTTTTGAGCGAACGTGGCTCGTTCTGTCCTCCTTGTAGAGGCAGAAAAGTGACAGCCTGGTCGGACTGCCGTGAGACAGATAGGCTGCACAAAATTGTTTTGAAATTGAAGTTATGGAAGATGGAAAAAGTATTTAGAATTTTACTCAGATACAAAAAAGCAAAGCAGCTTTCGCCAGTGAAAACTTCATAGCCGTTGAGCCAACATTGTGGAGAAATGTGCCCCCCCTCCACCCCCCCCTGAAAAAAGCAGAAAGAAAAGAAAAACAAAACTCACAATATTATTACAATGTCTAATAATATATCAAACTGCTCTTTTTTTCCCTTTCTCGTCTCATTGTACGTAACAGCAGAGATTAGAGATTTCTAAAGTTCAAACAGAAGCATAATCACTGAAGCAGAAATAGATGTTTGCAGATACTAACTCAACACCAGACGATGTGGCCAAAGCATTCTGAGCCTTCTTCTTCTTCTTTTTTCTGGTGTGGTCTGTTAAAGATTTTTCATTCTCAGATTACTAAATCTTAAATTTGTTACATTTCTCCTACCTTTAGACAAAATTATACTGTATTATAGTTTTGTCATTCGTGGTGTCTGCCGCTTTCTGTGTTTGACAATACATTCAGGAGTGGATCAAGCCCAACAAAATCATTAATGATAAAAAAAAAAAATATGAGCCCGTTTCCGAATGTTCTCCATGTAGACTGATACTCAATATGTAAAATGTGCTTCCAAGTCACAGTATCAACTGTTGCTGATTTGTGTGTCACGGTTGATAAACTGAACCAGTTGAAACAAATAAAAGCATTAATCATCCGTTCAAAATCCTATTAAGAATGAACAACATTGGAATGTGAGCCAAACAGCCCGTATGTGAAACTGAGAAAAAGCTACCAGCAGACATCCAAAAATAATTTCTCCTTTCCAAATCAGTGCAGTCATGGCCCTTATGATTTCTTTTCTCTCTTCCTGTTTTATTTGATTAAGTTTGTACATTTTTCTAGTAGTTAACAAAAGTAAGTAAAGATTTCTGAGAAGATCTTAAAAGACTGAATGTGTTGTCAGACTTAATATATTTTATGTCATACTGCATTATTTCACATGCAAGAAAGATGTCACATGTCCCAAAAAAGATTTTGGGACATAATTTGTATTGGTTAAAAAGAGGAAACAGAGGCTGATGTTGCTGGAAGAAATAGTTGATGAAAGACAATATAAAGTATAAATGGATCTGCACAATTTCGGAAACATTCACCGCGTCTAGATTAGTGTTTTTTGTTAAATGAACCGCGCGCATGATGTCCAGGTTTGTCGTCTGAGCTGGACTGAATGCCAGCTCCTTCGCGGTGCACAACAGCCTCAAGGAACAACGTAAACAGATGCGTGTAATAACAGGGAAGATCTCACCAGGTGTTTAAGTTTATGCATGGAAAAAAAAAAAACTAAATCAAAAGAGGAAATAAATGTAACTGCTACAGAAGACAAACAACACGCACACACACGTCCATGTATACAAGGCTGGAAATCCAGCTTACCTGTTGGATGCAGTCCAGACTGCAGTCCTGAGGAGTGATGGCCGCGACATCATCCTGAGCCAAGAGAGGCTCACCAAGCATTAAGAGATTGTACAAAACAAGAGTTGCCTTCCACATGTTGCTACATCCAGCATGACATTGTCCAACTGTGAGCACTAGACCTCAAACTCACAAACGCTCAGACAGGACCGAGTGGCTGGAAGAAACTGCCACTCAGTGCCAAAAAAGGTCTAAGACGGTGCGTGAGAGTGAGTGACAGGACCTGGGAGGAGGGGCAAAATGATGATGGGAGTGGTGCCTTCAGGCTACGGGTGGAGGCTCCCATACATGTTTTCACAGTTACACTGCCAGACTTCATTTCATACGGTAAGTGCAGGAGGCACATGGTATGTTTGGCTCTCAATAGGCAATTCATGGCCAGTGTCAAAGCCAAAAACATCAAAAAATTTCTTGTGTCCAGTGAGTCATAACCAGGTTGATTTTAATTAATCACAGATGATACTACATTTGTGAGCTATGTACATATGAATGTGGGGTCTTTTTCCACAGGGATCACTGCACTGACAATTCAAATACGTACACCATATAACTAGCAAAAGAATGAATGAATAGCTTATCAAATCTTTACAAAGCATTGATGAAATAGAATAAAATAAGGACAATCCAGACAGCGGAGAAGATAGCAGTTTCACCGGATCTGAAAAAACAACAAAACATGTTGTTACTCCACAAGGATCAAACACGTGACATGATGTCCAATGTGCTACCTCTTCTGGAAATGATTTGATCTAAACATCTCCAGTACAATGATGGCAGTTGTTTTTAATAAATTAGTTATAGAAAACAGTTTGTTTCTGAATCTGTGGTATGCCATAGCGTGCCTGTGCAAGAAGAGCTTGGCAGCTGTGCCACCCTGAGGAGGCAGACTGCTCAGGCTGCACACAGAGCAGTTCATCCAGTTTTTCTGAGAGACTCATTATACTCATACTCTCAATATTTCTATGATATATTGCTTTGGAACACGAACAGCAGTTATGATTGAGAATTTACTTCATTGTAACAATTGTAAAAGCCAAATTTTCTTTCTGGATTGCGTAAAAAAAAAGTGAAGTCGAGGAACTATGTTCTCATGGTTTCAATCCAAGAGTACAAAGCCTTTCAGTTCTTTCCAATATCCTTTAAAAAAAAATACGAGGCCAACTCCTACCACAAATCAGCCTGATTTTATGTGCTAACTACAACTCCAATTCTGAAATAGCTGATACGCATTGTAAAACACAATAACAATAGAACGCAATCATTTGCAAATAAACTGTTTACTGGCAATAGTTTTAAGAAGTGTTCCTGAACCCACGTTGTAAAACCATTTATGTTGTGTGCACGTTTGACAAAGTGCTCAGCCTCAGCCCATCCTTGCTTGTGAATGAGCAGGTCTTCCCGAGGATGTTACAAGATGTCTCTTGCATAATATCAGCTGTTACCAATGAACCTGTTTACCTGTGGGGTTGTTTGAGCACAGTTTCAAGGTGGATGCACCACAGAGCAAAAACACTCATTTCAGCTAAAAACATAGTGCCTTAATGGAACTGCATTTTCAATATGACAATAAAATTTACTAAAATAAAATACATAACTTGTAAAATTAATATACTTCACCATACATATCCTTCTGTATACATATATGGCCCTGTAAATACTTCTATATTTTTATCTCATTTATCTTGAATCTTATTTTAACAATTTTACTTTATTTTATTTTATTTTATTTTTTTATTTTTTGTTGCTGGTCTTTGACAGCTACACCAAAAAAGTTTTGTTGTATAACTACAATGACAAAAAAGTCTTATCTTACCATCATCACCAGCCTGCCAATTTACCATGAATTTCTTCTTTTAGATTTTAACGGCATATTTCGTCTATCCAGTATCACCATCTATAGCACCTTCTGTAGGCTGTAATATCATCCCATCTAACAACTCTCTGACTGTCACTACATGTTTCTCGTATTAGTCAGGGGCCACTTTGCTTTAGAAAGATGTTATTTGTCCTCTAACCTCACGTTAAATCATTTCCCGTTCATGTTTACCACCACAACCTGATGGAGGAGTATCGTTCTGACATGATTATATAAAGGTTAAGACTGGCCAGCTCCACCGTAAATTACAAACTGGCTGCTGTTTCTCCTCTCTGCCTTTGATTCTGCCGCTCGAGCTAGATTTGCCTGCTGTCTCACAAACACTATTAGGGCGGCGTTGAGCTTTCAGAACTTCTCTGACTGTTTCAGTTGAACAGAGAACCGCGACAGTGAGGTTACAATGAGGTCAGAATCACACAGAGCTGGTAAATTCCAGAAAACTCACAAGAAATGAAGCCTGTCGGAGGAGCAGTTACATACTAAACAGCAAGTTCAGCCTCATTTGACTTGCTATTGTCAATAACAAAAACTGGTTATCTATTTACTTAATCAATCAGTTTACTATGGAGGAAATATATGCCAAGTGTTTTATCTGTTTGAAGGATCAGATTTAAGATTAGATAAGAAACTTGAATGAACCATAAGCACAGGAGCCCCGAAAGGCAAGGAAGTAAGTCTGTTGTTTTCGTTTTTTGTTTCATTTGTAAAAAAAAAAAAAAAAAGCTGAAATGCACCGCTCGCCCATGTAAACAGGACTAAAAGGATTCATGTTTTGACGTTTATGAAACAATTCCCACCGTATATTTGTCCCACTTCTTCTCCGGATCGTACGGCTCCCAGCGGCTAGCAGGGAAGATGTGTTTGTTCTTCTCATACCAGCTCCTCAGCACCACTTTACCTGCATGAGACTTTAGGAAAAAAAGGCTCAACTTTAACATGGACTTTGAAACGCCGACATACTCCATGTTAAACTCATTTGTTATGGCTGGGCCCCTCCCATGTGAGTGTTGTGCCGACCCAAAGGAAAGGATAATTTACTCCAGGCGTGTATTGATAGATATCAGGTCCTGGAAAAACAACGTTGTGCACCTATTTAACCTCATAATAACAACTTCAGAATCATGTTGATGGCAAACTGGCTTGTAATAGTTGGGATGGTGTCCCTGTCTTTCCCACACTGCACCCTGAACACCAGCAGTTTTTCAACTATGAAACTTGGGTGGGTGAGTACGAGCTCCAGCGAGAAATGTGTAATACTTTAAGCAACAAATCACTGAAAGTGGATCATATTTCATGGAGAAAACAAATAACGCTCTGTCATTTACAGTTTCCCAATGGATGGATAACTTCGCTTGTTGTTGAAGAAACTGCTAACTGTAGCGGCTGTTTGCTAGTTGACTCTGACCAGGCCGGACAGGAAGCTCAGAGCATCAGTGGAGTATTGGTGTTTACAAGACTAGCTAAGAAGCTCTGGGAGGAGGAGGAGGAGATTTTAAAGTCTGCAGCTGACAATGCGGTTGGGGAGAGGCACTGGAATGGAAATGGGCTCAAGAACCCTCTCTCAACATCATTACAAAGATTGAAGAACCTGAATAAGATGATGAAGATGAAGCTCAGGAGAAGAAAAGCCAGAGACTGAACAAGATTAAATCTTACACTGTTTTATAGGCACTGGTGAGAGATTCATAAAATTAAAGACTGCAAGACAGGTGCCGAGCCAGTCTTCTTTATTGGACAAGTAAGTAATATTAGCTGCCTTGCTAAGTCTTAGTTACAACAGCACTGAATTGCAATCCAAAACTGTTGGGGAATTTTTTCTTTTTTCTTAAAAACAATTATTGGATAATGTTGCTTGAACCATAGTGAAATTTGATATATGGTGCAGTACAGTTATGATTGTGTTCTCATATAAGCAAGTCACACTGAAGAGTAATAAATAGGCCATTTCTACTGGCAATGCTCCAGTGATGTACTATACAGAACCCAGAATTTCATTAAACTGCAGGTGCTGGTTCGCTTCATTATCTAATAAGCAACTGGTCTTCTACAAATGTGGACAGTAGAACTTGTTTTAGCAAGAAAATTACATTAGAAAAAATGAAATATGAAAAATCAGGTGTAGCAGCCTATGGAGGAACTAAGCCAAATTCCACCTAACAATGTTACAAAAATATTGTTGGCATTAAAAAGACAAAGACTAGAAATGTCATTATTGGTCAATATTATATTGGTGGTATGTATACATTCTATTGAGCATCTGCAGATCATTTCAGTTTATTCTAGGATTAACATTGAAATTTACAACAAACATTTCATCTCACAATCTCCTTTTGCTGTAAAGAAATCCTCACCTCATCTTTCTCCACAGTGGCGTCGTTCACCAGTCGAATATCGTCATGGACGTCAAAGCTGAAAAGAGGGCCTGAAGAAAAAAAGATTAACCGAGTGAAACATCAGGGAATCCAACTTCACATTTTTTTCCCCGGGAAAGAGTTCATGGCTTTAATTGTAATATGTAAAAATAGATCAGGTTATTTACATATCTACAGACTGAAAGCTGTGGGTGTTGACTCACCAGATTTTCCTCTGGCTTTGGTCACAATGAAGTCATAAAAACTGTGGTGCTGAATAAGACAAACAGATAAAGCGTGGAGTGAAGAAGCTGTACAGCTCCAGACAAATTAAAAGCACACCATACCAAGTGATGACAACAACCTCAATGTCTTTCAGTGTCCTAAGATCCTTTTTGATCCCTTTCCTGTCCTCATGTATTTGGAATAATGAACAGTGACTTCTCTGCATGGGCTAAGAAAAAAACTAAAAAAAACTAATCAGTCTTGGGAATGTTACAGCTTGAATATAAGGGAGAGTGTGAATGTAAAAAATAAAATCTTCTTGGCTTCTGGAGTGTGAACGAACACTTGAACGTTAAGTGAGTGAAACAGACCAAACCAAAACAAAGTGAAGCAACAGTATAGCTGTCGTCCTCGTGGTTGGATCTCATAGTGCAGCACACAGGACTTACATGTGGGATTATCAGATCCTCTTTGATGTACATGAGCTGCTCTACTCCTGCAGACCTGCAAAAAAGAGAAATGAAGGTTAACATTTCTGTCTGTTCACTTGTTCATTGCCGAGTGAGAGTGAATGTGAGAAGGGAAAGCCGTCTACATGTGGGAAATATAAATATTTCTAACTTTGGCAGCTCTGAATAGTCTGAAACACTGTGGCAGAAAGCAGTGCTTAATATTTTCATTGCAGTGATTAAAGTAGGAGGGGCTGAGATGGGAGACAATAAGTGTGTGTGTGGGGATGAGTAGGTGTGTCTTATTTCTAGCTTTCCACTGCATCTCAGGGACCAGAGAGTAAGACTGGGAGATGTGAAGATCTGAACAAGCTATGAAGTGGATACTTCAGGTGAAATTATTTTATTAAACTCACTGTTTCCAATTTTGAGAACAAGCTTTAATATTTTAAATATTGTGACAGCGGGTGATGTCTCTTCTCATGCTACTAATTCACTCTATTCTAAACTTCACGTGAAAAAATACAGCCCCATTTAAATGGGGCTAGTGCAGAGGGAGGGGACGCAAAAAAAAAAAAAAAAAAAAGTGTAATCTGACAAAAAGTTGAACCTCCAACTTTTGCCAGGAAACAACCAGGAACATCACCAAGAGAATTCCTCCAATGCCTTGCATTGTTCTAATGTTATTCTAGGTCAGTCTAAATGTATGTTAACATCATCAACATCAATAGCAACGCCAGAACATGCATAATTGAAGTTAGTTCCGCCAGTCTTGTCTGGTTTTGTCTAGCGTGGCTGGTAGATACTGCCAAAAACTGACAAGTTGTTATGATGAGTTTGACAAACAGTGAGAACTCATCCATCCATTAATAATGATACCGTCTGCCTGTTTCCAACTCTTTTTCCCTTCACCGTCTCACCTGAGCTCACTGAAGTCCTTTCTGAGGACCTCCAGAGCCCTCTGCAGAAAGTTCTGGATGGTGTTGCCCTTCTTCATCTGAAGGTGAAGGACACACATAATGAAAACATGACCAAGGGAACATGGGAGGGAACGTGTACTGTTATTTCCTCACGAATATCTCCTGCTGCTCCTCACAGAGTTATGGCCTACATACATTGAATACATTGAAACAGCGCATTACCTTGACAGTCTTACGATGTCCAGAGCCATCCCAGTAGCTGAATGTAATCTCTATCTCCTCACCTGAATGAAATGACACAAACGAACCGTTATTTTTGAACTGAGTGTAAGTGTGCCATGTGTGTTTGTACATACAGCAGTGGGGGAAAAAAAAGTGAGGAATTTTCCAGAACTGAGACATTTGTCAATAATGGGACAGAGTGTTTGCTGTTAAAGAGATGTGGGTACACCACAGAATTTAAGTAGGGATGTGTGTGGTTGCGGTTACAAGCATGTTTGTGTTGTAAAAAGGTTAATTTTCACAATGTTTACACCTTGAGTCCACACCCTTTGGGCATTTTAATACCCATAAAAAAAAAGAAAAAATGGTCACGCTGCTGTCCCCATTTCTGTTTGAAGACTCCAGGGTTGCATTTTAGTCAAGATGAGCAGAAACTGATATGTCTGGACATGATGACACATATACATAAATTCCCTTCTTGATCAGATCTTATCAGTCGTGACGTGTCCTATCCCGTTTCGCCACTCTCTTAACATGATACACTTTTCCCAGAGGAAAAAAAGACATCAGCCTTTACTACCGGTGGGAATTCAGCATGGATTACAACTGTGATTACTACCTGTCCACGTAGCATGCATGTTTTGTTACCGGGGTGATGAGGGAAGACTGTGACACCAGCTGAATAGCTGAGTCTGCTGTAAACCAAATACAATTCCAAGGCAGTTTAAAACTACAAACAGGAGTATGTGAAATGCGAAATTAGAGGACGTGTTGGGATTTTGTGAGTGACTCAGTTTGATGATGTCTTAATGTCTGTATTTTGAAAGACACAGGAACATTGGAAATACAGTGATGAAAAGAAAGAAAAAAGCACAATGTTTGAATATAGGAGCATTATCCAGGAAGATTCTGTGACGAATTCCTGCATCAACAAATTTTGCTCTGTTTTCAGGAAAAATTATTTGCAGCAGAATTTAATAAAAGCAAGTAAGGATAGGTACGTAAAGAGAAGTAAAAATGGTGCAAAGTCTTTTCTGCACCTAAGCAATGCACTACAGAGTAGACAATCTGTATCTTGTCTCCACTAGCATGCACTTGTCCAGCGCAAGTCAGGGGTGATGTAACACACACTTTCGGCCATGTTAGCACTGACGAGATCAGAGCCGAAACGGTACTGAAACACTCATTTGGATAGTCATCGGTTTGTTTCATGTACTAGTGTGTCTGTATCCTGTGTGTATGTGGGTAATTTGGACACTCACTCTTTATCTTCTCTTGTTTGAGCTCCCATTCCTGCCTGAGCTCCTCTCTGAGTCGATTCTCTTCCTCCTAAACACAAGACAGAACCGACACAGAGAGATATTTTGCATTAGCATAACATTAGAGACTGGAGTCAATGGAAATTAGTGTCAAAATATAATAATGATAACTTCCCCTCTGTGTTTGAACAGTCTTATTTACTCCTGTGCCACCAGCCACAAGTGTTGAATAAGGATTTATTAATATAATTCCTGTATTATGTGAGCAACACTTATTCTGGATTCCTAATTATTGCTTGGTTTGTATGTTTCTCCTGCAGCTTGCCAAGTAAAAAGCTGCAAATCATTCCAGGTTTTTGTCAATGTGATGACACACACTTACTTACTCCTTGAGGCTACCTGCAAAATACAAACATTTAAAATACTCCCAAACTAATAATAACATTGTGTCATGGCACAGTAAAGACATCAGAACTTCACCTCTCTCTCTCGATCAGGAAGGAAGCTTGTGTCCACGTCTGGATTTTTACCCAGTTTCTTCTTCTTCACTGGAGCGCCTATATAGCAAAGTCAAACATGTATCAGAGAAACTTTCCACTTAAAATGCAATATCTTGTTTGTTTAATTCGTACAGTCCGGTGCCAATGATGACAAGACCCCAGGTGCTGCTAGTTTAATTTTTGTTACCTTCAGACAGATCCATGCTAGCTGATTCTGTTTGTTTCCAGGCTTTGTGTTATGCTAAGCTAACTGACTCCTGGTAGTAGCTTCATATTTAGTTTACAGACATGAGAAACATTAGCCAAAACATCAAAATTTTCCATTAAGTAGTGCCGTAAAATACGTGCTAAATATATATACTGTCAATATCATTTCTTTTGAATGTGTTTTAAAATAAGAAATTGTTAAACCTGACTTAAACTTTTCTGGATATAATAACTGTATTGTTGATGTAGTAACAACACCACAAACAAGGACATGAATTTTACATGTAATATTAATTCGCATTGGAAGCTGCAGCTTGGACAAATCAAGACCAGACTGATTTTAGAGATAATTATCTTACAAAGCCACAAAGACAAAAACAAAACAGATGAAATGAGAAAGGAGGGAGGAGGTGCAGTGTACAGCTGAAACTAACTCTCAGCTCTGTGTTTACTTTGTGCTTTAACATTCTGCACATCTGTACTCACAATCCTGCTCTTCCTCTTCAGTTTCATTTTCCTCCTCCTCATCTCCTTCTTCTTCAGGATTAAACGACAAACTGGCTATTTTCCTCTTCTGCTCCTCCTTTCTCTTCTTTTCTTTCTGCTTCTCTAACTTTCTGTAAACAGAAAAATGTATTCAAGAAGGGATTTTTTTTAATTATTAATGACCAGAAAAACAGGTCTTTGTGCCTATGTCTGGCCTGGTGTGTCAAGTCAGGTTAGACGCCACCCAGGGCTTTGAGTCACTCTCAGAAGTTTCTCTGAGGAAAACCGACAGTGCAGCCAAGGACAGCTTACACTGTGGAGAACTGCCAATTACAAACCAGGAATTGATCACACTGTGACATTACATTTGAAGTATGAGGGAACTTGGAAAGGTGGATGAAAAGAAACACTTGGAAGACAAGCAGTTTTCTTCTAATTTACGTAATGGGCTCTTGACACGACAATCACAACTATCTACAAATGAGTCTACAAAGAAAGTTGCTTCACTTTCACACTGTAGAAAAAGCTGCACAAAAAACTGTACTGTTTTTATTCCCTCTCATTGCTTCAATGTGAGGTGTACTGAACTGTTTTTAGGGAATAAACATATGAAACTGGAATTTTTAACAACCTTTGCACAGTTCTGTATAGGCTATATGATTTATACATATATACGGCAAAAGGCCCTGGAACATTTCAGCCACATGTGATTGTTAAACATCTCATTCCAAAGCCATGAACATTAAGGGCACAATGCAGGAGTTTCTGGGCAATAGGGCTGTAAAATAAAAACATGATACTTATGGGCATTTCTGCAATGATATTCTTAATATGTGGTTTGAAACTCACAGCAGGGTCTTCTCACTTCTTATTAACTCTCGCACTTGTTACATATTACTGAGCCTTGTTGCACATCTGATCTTTTGTAATCAATCCATTCAAAATTGCTCCCATTCTGACACGAGAACATTACTGAAGTCCAACACCGATGTTGACTGGGAACGTCTGGCTAAAGGTACTGGATGGGGTTGAGGTCAGGCCTAAGTGAAGACGAGTGCTTGCTCAAGGGGGAATGTTGGGCTCTCTCTATTTCACAATTTAATTAAAGAGTTTGGTCTAGACCTGCTCTAATTGGAAAGTGTCATGAGATAACTTTTGTTGTGAATTGGCGCTATATAAATAAACTGAATTGCATTGAATTGATTCAAATTCAAAGACACAAAACTGAAAAAAATGTGTATATACATGTATCTTTAAGGAGCTGACTTTGTGTATATTGAAACAAAAAAGGATCAAACACAAACTCACACAAACTGTTGCCACAAAGCTGGAACACATTATTTCTAAAGCTTTTCGGTTAATTAAGGCTTCAAATGAATTTTTGTGGTCTTAGTTGGGATGTGGTTTTCAGCTTAAACGCAGCGATTTTTCCTTTGTGGAACGTTTCATTTAAATAGATTTCTTTTTTAGGCTTAAAGGTTCACTTTTTTGCGAAGTAACACTTCACAAAAAAGTAAAAAAAATAGAGAAAAATCAAATAAATAAATAAAAATTATTTTCCCATAACTATCTGGTGACCCATCCAGCAATATTTTACGACCCTCGTGGAGTCCCGGCAGTAGCTACCATGCACTATTGTATGCTGTGGCATCATTTTAACCAAATAAGGCATTGCTAAGAAAATGTTGGTCCGTCCATTCATTTTGAGGGTGAGAGGGGGATTTGGGCGTGGTGGTGCAAGCTTAGCAGTTCCTGAAAAAAAAAGATGAGGTGAAAAGTGGAAACAGACTAAACTTTAGAAGAAACACAACCAGATGTCAGGCAAAAGTGACCAATTACATAACCAGGTGATCAGGCCAGCTGGTGAACAGCATTGTTGTTCAAGCTGTGAACAACTTCCTCTGATTTTCTATTATGTTGTTTGGTCCCTCAAACAACATCAAGCTGCCAATACACAAGCAGGGAGAAGAAATACTCTGCAAACTTGTTGCAGATGGAAAAAGCCTGTCTGGAAGAGCTGTTGCTCCCAAACGGAGAGCTGAAAACAGAGCACTAATCTGGTGAAGTTAATGGAACAAATGATGATACTCAGGTGTGTCCTCCAAAACCACAACCCTACACTAAATGTCACAATTCCTGATTTGGCTTGAATGAGGCCTAAAATGTCCCTTAAAAGGCCCTGAGTTCATCCAAGAAAAACAGCCCCTCCAGACCACAAGTAAGTGCACAGCTTCATCCATAAAGAGATAATCTGACTTGAGTTATTTTGGGGGGGGGGGTTTGGTGACATCTTTTTGTCTGATGTAGATGGAATTATTGGGAGCAACACTGAATACTGTCTCTCTGCTCGCAAAAATGGAAAATACACAAATTCATTTACAACAGAGGATTTTCTCCTTGAAGGGTGTTTCAAATAAACCAAAACCAAACCAAACAGCGGAGAAACTGGCCGCTGCACAATCACAAGCTCTGTATGATCAATCAAATCTACAGAGTGAGTGAGTCGGAGGGGCAGTGGTAACTCACAGCTGGAGTTCCTTGGACTGTTCCTTTTTGGCCAGCTGTTTCTCTCTCTCCTTCACCAGAGCCTCCTGCTTGGCCTTCATATCATTCAGTGTCACCAAACCTGATCAACACAGAAAAACACACAAGAGTCATGTGTATTTTTTTCTATCAACTCAACATCCTGGTGCAAAATTATGTTTCTATATTTATAATACTTTTACTTATGTATCATAACAACACTTTCCATAATAATAATAATAATGTTTTTCTTTTTTTTTTACATGAATACTTACCAACTGTGCTGGACTTCAGCTCTGCTTCTACAGCATCATAGTGAGCTGAGAATTTCTTATCGATGTTGGACTTGACCATGTTGTCCTGTTAGAAAACAGACACAGTTGAGACCACACATGCAGCTGTGGCACTTTAGCTTACCATTTATTAAGGCATTTTGAGTGTCAGAGTGCTTAAAACACTGTACCATAAAATTATGGCTAAAGGCTTTATCTCATAAACACGTTTACGTTATGTTAGCGGTCCCTGCTGGTCACTGTCTCTCAGGCTCTACATGTTATAACGAGTGACATTAATTATTTTTCTTCTGACAAAAGACAGAACGTAAAGCGAAATAAGCTTGTAATATTACCTGAGAGCACCAGATAAACACTTTTAAATCAAAGCAAAAAGTTACAGACCTCTGCAATTTTCTGCTTTAGTTGCTCAAGCTGTTCTCTTTCCCTTTCTCGTTTTTTCATCAGCTGCATGGCTCTCCCAGCCTCACTGGCAGCTCCTTTGTACTGCGCCATGTTGCTTTCTTTGTTTTCGACGCTTGCTTATCCGAAATAAAACACAAATAACAAAAAAAAAAGAAGTTCAGCTCGACAAGAAAAGATTTGACAGAGCTGTGAAGGTACACCTCTCAGCACACCACAACAAGAAAAATGGCGACAACGAACTGCATGCTGGGTAGTTAGCTGAACCCGGTGATGCCTTCACGTACTCCAAGAAACCTCGGAATTACGATGTGCACAGCTGCCGCGCAAAGATACATTGTATTGAGATAGTAGCACATTCTTGTAAAAGAGATGTTGGAAATATATAAAATCAAACGTATGAACTGTTCATGATAAATGACACTGACTGTGGGCCAAAACTGTACATTTTAAAATTTTCTCTTTTCCTACTAGTTACGGTTCAGTTGATTTTACTCTAGACTCAGCTGTTGGCATAAATGTCTGCAATAAACCATTCACATTGTGTGTTTGGTGAACAAAACAAAAATGCAGGAACTTATTAAACATTTATTTTATTAAAAGCTTGATACAGTTTTGTTAGAATTAAATATGAAGTCATTGAATAATGAATTGCAATAATAATAATGACACATATTAAAGAGCATATCAGGCTGCAGATCCATGCAAAAAATAAAAAAATGCTAATTTAAACAAAATTCTCATTCTTTCTCTATCTCACTCACTCTGTCTATCTGTCTTACATTCATACAGCCTCTTTGTCTTCTCTCTGTGGTTTCCAGTCCTTGTTGGACAGTGAAATGGCGATTTGACTGCAGCAGAGAGCGAGAGATGTACAAAAGGGAGTGATGAAAACATTCACAGCACACATCCACAGGGACCGCAGGCATGGAAGGAAGGTGTTGCTCAGCTGTATGCAAGGCACCACAAACCTGGAATGAAAGAGAAGGAGCACGAGAGTTATCTAAATGACCGTATCTGAAAAGTCTTTCTGTTTGTCAGCACAGACAGGAGAGAAGATCTTCCCACCCAAGGTCAGGTAAGGAGTATTTTCTGAAGTTTGTGTGTGTGTGTGTGTGTGTGTGTCTTTGTAACTCTGATGCAGACATGTTGAATAAAAGCCTCTTGAAAGATTATTTTCCACTTTCATGCATGCTTTGAACTGTCTAGCCTCTGCACCATGACTGGCTATGCTTAGTAGAAAAACCTAAAATAGGCAAAACCAGCTATAGTTTCACTCTTGTTTATTTGTTGGTTGGAGCATAGGTTGAAGTAAATAACCAAATTTCCCAAAATGTGTGTTCCATTTGCCAACAAATGACCAAATCTTGATGGAAACTGATGCTTCAAGAACTCCTGCCACAGCAGGTGGTTCAGTCACATACTAGCTAAGACATTACTTAGGATTGGGGTTAATTAGGGTTGGGCCAGATGTGTACAACATGCTTAAGACTTTACATCTGATAAGAGCAACATCAGACCTCAAAGTCTGAGCCCAAGTAGCAATGAGTAGAAGGAACTCTTTGTTCAAGTCACTGCAAGTATGATATCATTGTATTAAAATGTATCATCTTCTTAACTCCTTAAAATCAGTGTTATCCTCTGTGGACGTTTTGGGTTGTTGACCAATCTGGAGTTTCTGGGCCACCAATCCAAAGTATCAGTTTTTGACATTTGACAATTCTTGCTGTCCTTCTCACAAATTTACAATTGTCAGTAAATTATTTGGCAATTAATATGACCAATCAAGGACTGAAATCATTTTTCAAGGGACAAGGTCAACTTTTCTGGTTCCACTGTCTCAGATGAAAGATAAAGATTTCATTATTTATTTCAGCTTTTAAACTGTTTGGGTTTTGAGCTGTTGTTCAAACAAAACAAGGGCTGCAAAGATGTACACACTGTACTGGAAATACAGTGTGTATTCCTTTTTTTTTTTTTTTTTTTTTTTACCATTTTGTGACTTTTATCTAACCAAAGTATTGGGTATATTAATTAACAACTTAAACATCATCAATTCCAGCTGTAATCCTAACCTACAGACATATGTAACTGCAAGAAATGATTGCTTAACATTATGAATCTCAAGCCAATAATTAAGAATTTCCTTCCTTTCTCTCATAGTGGGGAAATTTGCATTGTCACAGCAACACAAGGGCAGAAATAAGGTGCAAGGAGTCAAATAAAAACTGTTGACGTATGAGTGAGTATGCTTTCAGACGTGGATGTGTATGCCTACATGTGGGAGCATTTTTATTGCACCAGCATACCAGACATGCAGACAGGCGAGAATGGCCAGGAAAATACCACAAAGGAGAGCGAAGGGCACAGCAAACAGCAAGGAGAGGCAGCGGTACGTCCAAATACGAGCCCTCTCGAAGCCAGCAATGCTGTAAAGCCACACTTGGTCTATGCTACGAGGTGTTGTGGGCTCTGCCAGCACATCACTAACCTCCACCTACAGATAAGAAACAACAGCGTGGGTGGCACAAATCAAGTCGAGCCAGTTTATTCATAGAACATATTAAATAAAAGAGTGTTAACTGAAGTGCTTTGTGGTGTTGAGTGAAACAGAGATTACTGACTGACACCTGCGCTAGGAACAATCACAATATAGACACAAAGAGATGAAAGAGTAATTATATAATAGTAATTACCTAAAGACCAGACTTAAAGATTACACCCAGATTGCTGGCACGCGAACAGACTTTAGCAGACAGAGGCCAAAAAAATTGGCCACACTAATACAGAAATATGTGAGACTAATGATAAAACCCATCCAGGACTTGACATCTTCTAGACAACTTAGAAACAACTGAAGATCATGTGCTTTGGTTTTGAGGGAAAGTACAGCTGCATGTCATGAACATTGCAGTGACAGATGTTGTATTTTATAAAAACAGACTCCCATGGAAGTATATATAAGCAAAACAAAACAGGTCTAATATGGTGCCCCACAAGAGACAGCAGCAGAAGAGAATGACAACTATTATAATGTATATCGTTATTCATTCAGTCATAACTGAAACAGATCTATATCACAAATAAGAATTAAGCCACTCTACGGTGCTAGACTGAAAGCCTATTACATGTCTGAGACACAGCAGAGAGGACCAACAAAATTAAAATGTCATTATTTCCAGAATCTATAAACACAGTGTTAACAGTGATAAAGGAAGTGCTCAAGGCCTTTACGTAGTAAAAGTACCAAAACAGGCATGTAATAAAAACCTCAGCTGCAGGTAAAAGTCTGGCATTTTACAAGGAAATTGACCACAGACATTCAAGTGCTAACACTACCACTACCTTGCAGACATGGTACATTCATAGAGAGAGGAGAACTGAAAGAGAACCTTTAGGTGCTGGTTGATACCATAAGGGTCCCTGCTCACAGGACAGGTGGGTGTGGGTGCAGCAGAGGCTTTGGGAGGGGTTGGAGCTTTGGGCGCTGGAGTTGAGGCATTGGATGCAAACTCTGGCGGAGGAGGAGGAGTGTTTATCTGTTCTTCTCCTCCATCGTCCTCATCAGTGTCGTCATTGATCTTACACTCCACCAGACAGTCATCGCTCACCATCATCATCCTCACAGAGGAAAGAAGAACATGCTTGCTTTTACTTGTGTGAGGACAGATGAACGTGCAGACAATTTGACATACGGGGATAATCGCATTCGCCCTCTTCTGATCTTGTCTGACATTAACATGACACGGTTATGCTTAACCCATTCACACAGACACACACATACACCCCTGCAGCAGATTGCAGGCATGTAGAGTGTAACAGCGAGCTGAGCACTAGCACCTGTTCTTTAGCCCCCCAAAAGGAAGCCATACCAAAATCTGTAAATAGCAGCTGGTAATTATAAAGTGGCATTTTTAAAATTAAACGCATGAAGGATAATCCTTCTCTATCAGTGTTCTTAGCAAAGCAGTGTCATATTTACCTTCAGATATGATTAAAAGTATTTGATTTTTAATCATTATGCATTTATCAGATCTGATATATCACACACATAAAACAGGTGTCACAAGGTGCCAAATTGAAGTTACTTGTTTCCTTGTTGAGAGCTCATTGTAGCAGATCCACAACAGGGACAGCAACAGCAGAAATGATGAATCATGTGTGACTTACCTTATTTTAATCCTATAACAGTGACCTCTTGCAGAGAAAAGGGGCAGGGGAGCCCTGCACAGAGTGTTAATCTGAAGTGTGACCAAGATCAGGTCAACTTCTTGATCACAATGTCCCTCAGAGCTGATTTGTCATTTCAGAACTCATGCAGACACCTACAGTGTTTGACTTAGAGCAGCAGAAGTGCTAATGTGGTACAGTGCCACTTATTCCTTGTGTGTTTGTGTGTATCTGTGTGTGGGAAGGGGTTATTTTAGGAGGAGGAGTGGATGGGTCTAAATGATCATGTTACAGCACTTGGGTGCCATCGAAACACAGAAACTCAAACAATGAAACACAGACCAATAATACAGTGAACAAGTGTTAATTCATTCCAAGATTCTGAGTGAATACTTGCATTGTACGCAATGATGAGTTAGAATACGGCAGCAGCAGAGCAAAACATTTTTATGTGGGACTGCAAGAGGTTTTGGCAGGGGGGGCATGTCAAGGCAGCAAGTAGGGGTAATCACTTAATAATGTACACTGTAGAAAATAGCCACTGATAAATATATGTTATTTTGATGTGAATGGTATGTTACAATACTGGACTTTGAACAGAGAACAAATGTACCACAAGGTCCTGCTGGGTCTGTGGCAGGCACTAGGTTATTTATCTCTCCAGAGCTTCCGTCCCTGTCTCATCTTTCTCACGTTAGTCTATGAGTTTTATATATATATATATGTGTGTATCTAAAATGTGCCAATAGTTTGTAATGAAGAAGCAAAGATAAGAAAAAAGAGGTCATGCAAAATATCTTTATTTTATTATTTTCGACCTAATAGTTAATCATCCCAAGACCAGTCAGATTTACTGAGTGTCTTGACTCTTTAGTAGGAAATCACTAGTCAAAGGCTAAGCAAACATTACCAAATGTGCAGGTTGTTCCAAATCATGTCTAGTGATGAACTGAAGTTGTGCAAAAACAACTTAAGGCAAGTAAACTTGAAATTACGAGAATAAACACGCACTGATTATTGAATCCACCTGCATTACATTCATTTTTGGCTTGGTTTCAGTTTAACTTTGAAGCTCTGTCTTCCAGATTCTTGGACTGTCTGACTTATTTTGACAGTAAAAGGTTTGGCACAGCTGTGCTTTTAGTGCACTGGATAACTTCAGAACACAGTAATGATTGAATATTGCATTATTTAGTGTTACAAGACGTCAAGCTTTCTAGGAAAGCCACATAGTAGATGCAGTTTAAATACACTGACAACCCCTTGATCATTCATCATTTTATCATCTTTATTGTATTCACATTTTTTTAAACCACATACACAATTGGACACAGTAAATTTAGTGACATCATCAAACAGATCCAGAATAACAGGGTGTTTATATTGCCTGGACCCAGACCTTTGAATCAATCCACTCTGTAACGAGTTGACAATTCAGTCTGATATCAGGCAAGGTGTTTTAATTATAGAAGCAGAATCAATTATAAAAGGATTCTACATCTATATTTCCAATACTGAAACACAACAGAGGGGAGATGCCATATGTAAAAACATTTGAAATGCTTTTGGACTTAAAGTAATTGTACATTGCACTTCAAAAATCCTGAAACAGACCTTCAAATGGGACCTGTGGATGGTTCTAGATATAGTCATGTGGCCAAAATGTGTGGATGAATGAGACAAGAGTTTCAACCATGGCTCCAAAATTTCACCATTGCATTCACAGTTTAAACCAGAAAAGATCACGCAGTCCTCTCTGATATGGGGGCCATTTTGGCTCTTCAGGCTAGGGCACAGTTTCCAGCTGAAGGGTAAGACAACCAAAGCCCTGAGTGAGAAACTCTTACTTTTTTCTGCAAAGCCAAACCTGAGTTGGCCCTGTCTCTACCTCTGCAAAAGCCCTGAGTATTGGCCTGTTTATCAGACCTTGTGTCACATATGAAGGGGAATTTTTCATCTTGGTCTATGTGTGTTTTATGTGTGCTAACACTGCATGCTACTATAAAGTACTGGCTTTGCTGTTTATGGTTTTCCCAGCTAACATCTGTCAGGCCCCAAAATGTTCAAACAAAAATTAATTATAAAATATTCCTCTGAATACTTTCTGTAAATGTAAATGAAACAATCTTTTTTTTTAATAATTTAAGAAATGTTTAAAAACTCAATCATTGTGTAATATTTTATTCACTTATTTTCATAAGTGATGACATCGGGGTAACAGACTTTTCTAAAACTTCATTTTTATTTCATATTAGAAATGTTTATATCGCCACTGTTCATAATTTTTCATAGCAGTAGTGTATCCCCTGCAAGCTCAACAACTGCTATCAGAGCCAGTTAGTTTCTATTAGCTAAGGTAACAACGACATTAAAGCATTTCTGAATCAACTAACTGGCTTCTACTGTAAATAAACACAGTACACACAAAACACAGAAACTAACATCTCCCTCAGCATTAAAGTGAGCATACAATATTAATGGCAGCAGTGGGTGTTAGCTAACATTCACTGTTGCATTTTAGCTAGGTAACACTGCTATCTCCGTTGGCTTTAAAATCACAAGTTTACCAAGTTGGCCTATTAAGTCAGTAGTGACAGCAGCCTGATTAGGCTCAAAGGCTACAGAAGTTTAGTTATTGTGTCTGTGTGCTGTTTATTTACAGCAGCAACCTGTAGTTAGCAGATTCAGAGTAACATTTTATTGTTGACAGGAGCTAACTGCTAATCTTGTAGCACAAATTTGCTATGTTAAGAGACAGGGGGATTGGCTCAAAGGTGAGAGGCGACATCAGCACTGTCATGAAAAGGGACAACATAAAATAAATCTTGGCATGAAGTAAAATGTCTTTATGAAGTAAGTTCTTTGAAAAGGGGCAAAATAGGTTATTACTAAAAATAATGATCACAAGACATTTCAAAATAATGAGTTGAGTTTTGAAAAGTTCTTCAGTTATTTCCCAAATGTTGGTTTCTGCATATTTGCTTTACATTTTATATCTATATGATTATTTAATCATTTCATTATTTAATATTGAACACTCTGGGGTTCCATAAACATCTTCAAAGATCCCATTTTCTTTTCAGTATAATATGCAGAGTTCAAACCTATCAGTTCTTTTTCAAGTGAAATAAATGTGAAGAATGTGAAGGCACTCAGGCCCAAGATTAATTTTCTTTTTTAAAGTAAAATAAACATTATAAGGGTGAGCCACTAGGAGGCAGCTTAAGCCTTTTGTTGTTATTTTATCATGGCAACCACTTTAAAAAGTCAGTCTGGTGATATCACTGGCAATGTCACATCCCTGATTCTCCAAAAATTGCAAAAGCCTGGAGAACAAAAACAGACCAGAACATGAAAAGACTAAAAATCAGCTGAAAAACAGATACACTGGACATACAATAACACGGCACCGAGACTAGTGGCACTATGAGATGGCAGAGACGCGATTATTATACACGTGTCAAAAAAATAAATCGAGATCTTCACCGAATGTGTCATCGGCATCAGCATAATCATTCTCGTCAAATAACCAATGTCAAAGAACCAATAATTCCAGTCCTCCTCTCCACTCTCTTAGTCCACGGGTCTGAATAGGGCACGCCCTCTGATGCCAAATCCTACTTTTTTGGCAGCAGGGGCAGCTTGAGGAAGAGAGGAAGAAGAGGAGGACGAGGAGGAGGACGAGGGAGCAGGAGCGACAGGGGTGGCAAGGGTGGACTGCTGCACGGGAGGCTGGCGAGACAGGAGCTCCTTGAACACGGAGTTCATCTGACGGTTGATCATCTCCTGAAGGACAGAAAAGGAGGAGAAGCAAAACAGAAAGCGAAAGAGATGTGGAAAGAAATGAAAATGTAGCCTCAGTCACCCTTGTTCAGCCAAGTCTGACCCTGATGAGACCTCCCACCTGGGGCCAGATCATAAAGCCTAGCCCTCATGGATTTACCACAAACAGGGGAGGTGACCTGCTGTTATATAGAGAATGAAGTGTTGTTCTGGAGTGAGTTGCTGTGTCCCACACTATTATAATGTATCATTAGCAAAGTTATTCCATGTAATGATGGACCTATTATGGCCAGAGCCATGTGACATTTACCCCCCATTTATCTAGCGCATTTCAGACATTTTCCTGAGCTGTCTTATGGCCTCATTCTTTAATTGTAACCATTTAAGATAAGATAAGACAGGACAATCCTTTATTAGTCCCATAACTGGGAAATTGCATTTAAAATTGCTGCATTTGAAAAGTCCAACAACTTTACAGTCTTGTCAATGCTTAAACCTACCTTCCTGTTACCATCACTTATTTTAACAGTTTAAACCCAATTTTAGATATATATATATATTTAGATATAGATTCAAATGCATATTAATTTCTTTTGCCTCTCTCTGTTTATGTGGCAATGCAAATACAAATGAGAGAAAAGGAAAATTTCTGCAGAGGCAGCCGATACTTTTGTGAAATACAAAGTTATTTAAGTTGCAATCTGCAGAATACTGACAGCATGCATAAATCATTGATGGCAAAAAGTAGACCAAAAGTCAGTTTAGATCCATTTCATTTCACCCTGAGGTTATTGTGTGACAAGTGTCTTATCTTAAGCCACTGACACCAAAACATTTGCATGATGGAGCTTCAGCAGCATCAGCATATTTAACCAGAACAAAATGGTAATTTTTTGGACTGTTAGTCTAGCTATTTAGAAAACAGGTTACCAGAGCAGCTTCAAAAGCAAAGTTAGCATGATTTGTCACAAACAATTGGTGATATGTGGATATTTGTGCAGAGTAAATGCTGACCTTAGCAGACCTTTGCGTACTCAGGAATGCATGAAGTATAATTTCAGCCTTGAGCTCTTGAGAGAATACTTTGAATTCTTCAGTAGTCTCAATCAAATTTGGTTTTTGGTTTTCACATTTAGGTTCCAAAAAGCAAATGGAACTCATTTTCTATGCAACTCAGTATGTTACAACAAACAACAATCGTCCAAGTGGCCTCTAGAAAGTGGTATACACAGAACCACTATGTGTCTGCAGCTGTCCTTGGGTAGGTCCATATAGGAGTATAATCCAGGCTGAAGTCTAAGCCTTCTGTCCTTTCTATTGTGAGAGAGCAGGATAAATTACTAACCTTATCAACGACTATTCTCTCTGTCTGACCAAATGATGGTCTGTCTGTGGGTCTGAAGCCACCCTGTCTCACAGTGTCCAAAGTGTGTCTTCGCTCCTGAGACCTAAAAAGACAAAATGTTACAGAGTTAAGCCAAAACATAACTGTGACAGAGATAACTAAAAGACATGGACAGATGTTGAGTTCTGAATGCCAAATCTAAAGCTGATTAAGTTGGTATGAGAACTTGCTAACAGCAGAGAAAGAGCAACATTAACCTTCATGTGGAATTATGTTTCTGCCCATCCATAGTACAACAGCTCTATTATAGTCTCTACCAATTTCTGAGCAAAGTTTCTGGCTTTCTTGTAGGTAAATGTTTCACTCAGCTAATCACTTACTTGGTCTCTCTGCTGTCTGATGGTGGACAGGTACTTTTTCCACAAAAAACAAATGCTGATAAGTGCAGTAAGAGTGAACCAAATATTGAAGTTGCTGGCCATAAATTTCAAGAGTCAGATAATGTCTGTGGGTTTGCATTATGGGTGCGTTTGTCTTTACAAGTGGCACCTTTTACGTACACGTAATCATATGATCTGTTCTTCATATAAGAACATATAAGATTGTTGTTGCTTTAAGGTGTGTTACTAGTAATATTGTGTGTTATTTATCTCTTTATGCTGAATGTTTGTATATGAATACTATTTAATACCTATATCTCAGAAGACAACAAACCTATTTGTAATTTTGTGATGAGTCAAGTGCAGAATGTTTTCATATGTACAAAACACAATAGCAACACAAGTTATGCATTGTGCCTGAGCATTGTGTTAGCCTTACACTGGCAGGTGTCGGGTGGCAGGGGAGGTTGGTGGCTTTCGACTGGGACTCCCCTCACTTCCTCTCTGTCTCCCAGGCAACGAAGCGCTGTCACTGTTTACCCGCATCCTGTCGAGACATGCAGAGGAACTTTGAAACTTTGTCTTGTTCATGTGCAATAGTGTGAAAATTAGTATTTCTGTCTGTGTGTGTTTTGCTGTCTACATCTATTGCGTGCAAACACTTTACAATTTACATTCAAGTATGTGTGTGTGTGTACCGAGTTGTATTCTCTGTCTGTGGATCTTCTGCTGACAGGTTTCCAGTGCTGCCTCCTCCTCCTCCTCCTCCTTCCTCTCTTTTCCCTCGCTCTGACCTGAGAGAGATAAAGAGAGAGATACATCAAGCATGTATGTCACTACAGAAAGCACAACCCGGACAAGTTTAAATAAAGGTTGAGTGACAAAATATGTTTTTTTTTCGATGCAATCTCTTCTAAACAATGTGAGGCAGAAATATATAATCTAATAGATAAAAATACTCTCTACAACAACACTGTTCTTGCGAAACTTGTTGTAATATTACAAGGTATTTGTGTCAATTTGTCCATCAACCTCAACTCATATATCTACTGTAATTACTATGGCAACAGATAACTGCAGAGCTATCTGCCTACACACTACAGAATATAAAACTGATGTTTAAATACTTTTCTGAGAGTGTTTGTGGTTCCAAAACTTGTTTTTAACTGCAGCACTTGTTTAGTGTGATTTTTCGACCACCACACACACACACACACACACATACATGCACGCACACAAGTATAGGTTCTGGCTCTTAGTTTAGAACCCAATCCCAGTGCTGAAGACTAGGATGGAGCAAGTCTTTTAAATCTATTTTTGCAGTCAGCTGGGCTCAGGCCACAGGTAACAAAATCCACCCACAAACACAGCTAAGACTCACCAATTAACACATTATATCACATTTGTTTAATCCGTGCAAAAACAACTTGTCATGTCTTGATGACAAGTTTGGGTTTTTTTATGGAGCGTTAAAAATAAGAAATAAAATAAGAACAGTCTGGAGTTGTATCACCGCCCTGTGGATGGCTGTGTTCCCTGTTAAGACATCATTTGGAAGTCAGATTTAAGCTTCAGCCTATTTATACAGAGCCAGGCTAGCAGCTCCCAGTTGTCATGATAAGCATAAATAACCTATCCATGTCCTGTCCAACATTGCTTTATAATAAACAGGCAAATGTGGGAATGATAACAATCTTTTAATTTAACTTTATGTAAGAAAGCAAATAAGTATGTATGTCAAATTATTCCCTTAATTTAAATTTAAAGTTGCTGTGCTGTGCTAAAAAAACAAAAAACAAAAAAAAACACAGACTCTGGTTGTGTTGTGAACGTATGTGACTTATTTGCATGAGATAAAATGTTATTGAATAGGCATCAAAAATGGAAATGAGTACTTCAGGCAGTTCTTGGTTCTTCATGCCAGTTCTTCAAGCACCCCAGGGTGCCATGGTGCTCACTTTGTGAAAAACAGAGTTAGTTCAATTGTCCTGCATTGTATTCAAGAAATCTGGCACTCGATGAAAAGTATTTGTTTCAGTTTCAAGATAACTACTGCAAAATATAGTACCCAAAGTTCAAATGACATGTACTGTCTCAGACTAGGAAAGAGGTCCAAAATACTTCAGGATCCATTTCTTTCATTAAGGAAGAGCACCATGGCAGTGGTTATGACTATGGAGGCAGTTGTTGCCTGAGTGATTCAGAAGTAGAAATGTCTCTCACCCTTCCAGTACACTGATGTATTTGTGAGGAATGAGGCCCTTGACCCCTCCTACTTCGCCTCTCCACCAATCACAGGAGGCCTTGCTGTGAAGGATAAGAAGGTCTCCCTGCTTGAAGGACAGCTCAGCTGGAGATCTTGCCACGTAGTCAAACATAGCCACCGCCTCCCACTCTACAATTAGAGCACACTTTTATCAACCTTATCCAAAATCCTTATATTCCATGTATGCTTATGAATAATTATTTTTTTCAATATGTAGAGGTAGTTTGGTATGTGGTACATTCACGTGAAGTTGTGAGTGATGCATATCCTGTGTACACAGGAAACCTGTCTCTGGTGTGTGTGTGTATGCGCGTGCATGTACTCTACTCACCGTCCTCGCTGGGCATATGCTCAGTCTCTCCCTCTCCCTCCTCTGTGATTGGTTCACTGTAGACAAGCAGAAAAATGAAAGTTGGTGGTCATGCACAGTTCCTGTTCTATATGACACACGGCCAACTGTCATACCGTTGGCTTTCTTTGTACAGTTACTGTCGCTTTGTTTTCTCAAATGAAACTTCTCAAATGACCATAAAACCTTAGTGTTTCACAGAAAATAATGGACCAAATCAATCACTCTTCTTTCTCAATTAGATCCTTTATAAGAATAAATGAAGGGTCTTTGAGTTTTGGACTGCTGATTTGACATAAGAAGCAGTTTGAAGATGTCACCTTCTGCTACATCCTGATGGGTATTTATTTTTATGGGTATTTTGACATTTTTATGAATAAAAGATGAATCTATTAACTGTGCAATTAAATGTGAATTAATCAACACTGAAAATAATCATTAGTCACGCCCTACAAATCACCGATAACGGTAAATGGGCTGTAAGTAAGTGTTTTAAAACACAAGCCAGCATTCACCCATTCACACACACATTCATACACTGGCAGCAGAGACTACCATTCAAAGTGCCACCTGCTCATCAGGAGCAACAATTTGGGATTCAGTATCTAACTCAAGAACACTTTGACATGTGTACTGCGGGGGCCAAACGCCTCCTGAACCACAGCCGCCCCAATACTCTGTCAAATGTCAGAAAGTATAGGAATATTCACGACGAGAACAGAAACAGTGAAGACAACAGTTTACTGAGACACTGAGAAAGAGAGGGTGTTAGAGGTTTCCATAGACACTGCTGATAGGCTGGAGGCTTGTGTTTAATTTTAGTGAGAAATCAGCTTAATAGTATTAAGCAGTTTTTACACAAAGTGTTGTGAGCTGCACAGAAATGCCTTTGGCACGACATGAAATTTTGTTTCAAGAGGATGAGCCATGAAAAAGGGCGCTGAGGGGGAAGTTGCACTATGCACTCACAATCATGTCAGACTTGGTCTTAAACTCTAACTTTGACCGACAAATCACTGAGGAAATGTGAAGTTGTTGCCCAGTCATTCGTGTACTATAAGAGTGAAGATTTTTCAAAGCAAAGATGATATGTTTAAACATATGAATAGTTGGATCACAGATTCGAGTTAGATTAATTCAACCAGATTTAACCAAATGCATGAAGGTCATTTTCTTATGGAGCCCTAAAAATAACAAAATGTAGTTATAAGACAAGTTATTCAAATTAAAGCAAACACATTTCTAAGTATTCTATATTTACCTTTAACCTCTAAGTACCTTACCTTGACACTATCAGTCAATGAAATAAGTTCAAATGTTAAAAAGCAGCATTCGCTAGCTAGCTAACGCTCCATTGATTTATTTATCTCAACAATAATTATTGATGTATTTAGTTACGTTATGACCTGATATTGGAACAATTATCATATACTGACATTTCAACACAACTAATACCACATTTGTATCAATGACTACCCATTCCTCACCAGTACTCCTGCTCCAGAGTCATGTGCTTCTCATAAACAGGGCCCGGCAGTTCTGATTGACTTGGAAAGATGATGTCATGTTGGAGGATCATAGTTTTGACAAGGTCATTGACCTGTGGCTGCCTAGCAACAGCGTCATCAGAATCTATCCCTCTCAGCAGGCTCGGACCAAAGCAAACGGCCAAGTTGTAGGGCTGCATCATGTTCTCATCACTGTACTGAGACACACTGGGAGAAGACAAACACGCATGCACACACACAAAATCAATTGTTATTTTTTGCAATGTTGAGTTCAATGACCATAGCAGATTCTATAAATGACTACAGTGAATGTCCCACGCTGGGTTAAGTTGTATGCTTACTGATTGAGGAAAGCAAAAAGGTATCGCAGCACAATGAGGAGTGGCCGTGGGAAGGTGGAAACAATCGCTTTAATCTGGGCAGCTTTCTCTGTCACATCCTCGATTTCTGTTCATGACAGAGAAAAGGGACAAGATGAGCTAAAGCAAAGAGTGAAGTATTGTTAGACGTTTTATTTGTTATAGTTATTATTTGTCCATGTCTGCAGCAGTAACAACACTCATTTTAAAAATGCTGTGTTAAACGTATATAAAACAAAATGTCACAATTTGCTAATCTTTTTGACAGATACACAATTGAAAACAGTACAGTGATGATATATTTAATGTTTTATCTCATCAATTTTATTGATTGATTATAAATTCAATCTGAATTTGATGCTGGCACCTCATTTTATGTGTGTAAATAGTCTAGCAGTCGAAGAGCAATGTTTCCCAAGGCACAACTGAAAGGAACGTGGGGATTTCACCCTTTACAATCCATAGTATCATCAAAAGATCCACAGAATTTGCAGCAATATCTGCAATTAACCAACACTGATTGCCTGTGACCGTTGATCCCTTAGGCAGCACTGTGCTAAAAGCCGATATGATGGCATAAAGTACATTACTACACGTGTACAGGAATACCTCAGAAAACTGTTGGTGGTAAACATAGTATATTGTAACATCATCAAATGTAAGTCAAAACTCCATATATTAGCAGCATCCACAATTACTATTGACAACTTTTCTGCGTCCAGTCCTCTGAGATGGACACAAAATGGAAAAGTGTGTTCTGGTCTGAAAAGTCCACATTTCAGATGTTCGGATGTTTCTGGAAATCATGGACACTGTAACCTCCAGACTGAAGATGAAAAGAACCATCCTGTGAAGAGTTCAAAACCCAGCATCTGTGATGGTATGGAGGTGTGCTAGCACCCTTGGTGTGGGTAACTTGCACACATCATTAATGGTGAAAGTTCATACAAGTTTTGAAGCAACAGATGCTGCCATCCAGGCATCTTTATCAGAGACATCTGTACTTATTCTAGCAAAACAAGCCACATTTTGCATATGTTACAACAGCGTGACTTCATAGTAAAAAAGTGCAGATGCTAGACTGCAGTGCAGACTTGTCTACCACTGAAAATGTGTGCTACATTACGAAACACAAAATATGACAGCAGAGATCCCAGACTTTCAAAACATTTAACTTAGTGGTGTTTAAAGAGAAGGTGATGCAAAACAGTGGTAGATACTGTATGCCCTTGTCCCAGCCTTTTTGGAACATGGCAGATGCACAGATCGCCTCAAATTCTGAATGGAAAAAAAAAATTGAGAAGAGAACTTAAACTACTGAGGTGAGAAGGCTGGGTGAATTTATTAGGGCACTGATGGGAAATCGAAGTATTTATAGAGAGTAAACAACCTGCAGGCAGGTTCACAACCTTTAATAGCAGAGCAAATTGTGACTCAGAGTTTCTGCTTTGGAAACAGAATATGCCTGAAGAAATAGCGAGGAGACAGTGAGAGAGATGACAGAACAGAGAGTAAACAAGACAGTGTCATGCAGCAGTAGAGACAGGAGAAGTTACACCACCTTGCATCAACACTACATGTATTTGTTACAAATTACTTTGTGGGTGGAACTTCAGTAAAGTTGCAACTGCTGTGTAATTCCACTAATGAAGCTGCAAAAAGCTCAATGAAAATTGCAAGTTTATTAATATGCAAAAAGGTTTACCCACATTCTACTGTGTGAGGGTGACAATCCAGAGGCAGAATGAGCATCAGAAACCATACATAAATAAGTAACTGAAAGCAGACATTAAAACCCGTATGATCTGAAACAGAAACACACACAGACATAGAGGTTGTATAAAGGGGTCTTACGGACACACTCCAGCAGCTGAGAGTAACTGTCATAAGGGAAGAGAGGAGGCTCAAGGCCTCTGAAGTAGAGCTTCAACACACCAGCCACGGAGTCCAGGTCACACTCACTGTCTGACAGAGGATCTTCTCCTGCAGGGAGGAAAACAAGCATGTGAGAACAAGGCTTAAGGAAAGGTAAAACTGTTTTCATCACAATGTCTAATTATTGTGACTGATATATTAGTTGATCACAGGAATTATATTATTATGATTAACATCTTAGCCATAGACATCGCAGCCACTATCGTCATTACTTAAACAGGGGCAGATTTGCACAAATCACACCTCTTGAAAGCAGCAAGCAATCAATGTCTCTGTATTAACAATGGATTTAATGAAAAAGGTATGATAAACCTTTAATGATAAAGGTATCACTCATAGATACACAGATAACCATCACCAACTGTGCAATTTCCCCTCAGCTATACATAGCTTTTTTAGCTTCTTACAGCTCGTTGCTTTGGTTCACTTTCACCACTGTCATAGCATTGTTACTGGCTGCAGGAAGCAGCTAAGGTAATCTTTCGATATACATTAATCCAGCAACGAGGTCAGAAAGGCTAAAAAATGGTTATTAAAATAATAATGACTTTGTTTGACTTCATCAGAGGAAACTGTGTTGCAATATCAGGAGCTCATTTACCTCTCTCAAATGCATCTCTGATGAGGTTAACCTCCCTTTGTGAACCAGGAACTCTGAATATCCCTTCATGGTGGAGGCCTGCCAGACACACATGTTTACATTTTATTATTATATATATAATTATATAGATACTTAATTCCATGCCCAGAATTGCACACACATACCCAAGTACTTCCACCTACTCATCCTCACTGCTCACAGCTTTTTCAGTATTGCTATATCATAAAACTGACTCACCATGGAGGTTTATGAAACGGATGCAGCTTTCAACCACCACAGGAATCTGCTGCCCAGAGCTCTGGAGAGGACAGATGAGTAAAGGAGGAGAGAGACAAGATGAAAGTGTCAGGTCAACACAGAAAACAACAGCCTTTTCAAGCAGAGAAAATGTGAAATAAAACCAAGGGAAACAATGACTAAACAGAGGAAAGGGCCACAAGAGTTAAGGCATGACACTGAGCAAGTAATATAGTGAAAGTGTTTTCTTCATGTGTTTTGGCCAATGCAAGGTGCAGGTGGAGGTCAATGCTGAATGTCACTGCCAGGGCCGTAACCAGAATCTTTGAAATGCTGAGGTCATGAATCAAAGCCCCCTCAAGATCATTTCAGAAAACGAGCTTTTGTTGGACAGCTGTTTGAAAAATAAACCTGACCTAAAATAACTCCCAAAACATAGTTCTTTCCAGGAAAAAATCATGCAGATTGTTAGGTAAGTATGGATGTGGAAAACAGAATCTTGTGATATTTTGGTGAACAAATATTGAATCTTTTTTATTTTTCTTCAGGCTAAATTTATTAATCTCAAAATTAAATACTCTAAAATGTTGGAATCAGCTTACAAAACATCCAAAAAACATGCTTAAAATAATAAGTTGACATTCTGGAAAAAGAGTTAGATTAGAAGATCTATAGATCATATTTGTCCATTAAATGAAAGCTAGAGCTAGCAGCCCAGTTAGCTTATACATCTAGCTTAGCTCTTTCCTCAATTTGTTTAATCCATACAAAAGTGGAAATATAAAAGTAGTCATACATGGATTTACAGACACTTACATGTTGGAACAACATTTAGTTACATTTGGAGAAAGCCACCAAAGCTAAGCTAAACTAAATAAGTGTTACGGTTTGTTTCATATTTATGGTACATGAGGGTTATATAAATCCTCTCATCTAACTTTTGGCTAGAAAATCAATCAAGTGTATTTCCCCAAATTATGACCTATTCCTTGTAAATTTTAACTGAGAATGTAAAGGTTGCTAACCCAAAATTCTTAGACAAAAATCCAAAGACATGACCTTAGATATGGCCCTGGTCATTGTGGGAAACACTGGCCTGTATGCTCTACAGAAGCAGTCACAGATGGGGTTTGGTACCTGTGTTCGAGACATTCTCCTTCTTCTTCTGCACCAAGCACAGCAGAGAAGAGATAGAGAAAAGCACAGATTAGAAAAGGAGGGGCAGCGAAAGAAATAAAGGAAATAAAGATTTAGAAGCAGTGGGAAGAGGCGCACATAAGCACACGCACACTCAATAGAGGAGTCGAGAGAGGAGGCAGCAAAGAGGCCAGTGCATTTTAATCCCTTTCACAAGAGAGGAAGAGATAAAAGGGGGGATGGACTGAAAGGAAAGAAAGCCAGCAATAAGCTATAAGCATGACCATACACATGAAGGCAGCAGTATGTACACTGGGGTAAGGACTGTCCGTGTGTGCACGTGCTGAAAGAGTCCCCCACTGATTCTTCAGCTTCAGTGTGACAAGCTTTTCTAAATAATTTCTTTTCTAGGGTTGAACAGCAGTGCAGCGCAGTGCAGCAAGCAAGTAACAACGGGGTAAATACAAGGGTGTATTTGAAAGGGACATTTTTTTTTTTTTTTGCATGTATGAGTGTTACCTGTATGTAGGAGATAATGTCTGTGGTGAAGAGTGTGTGGCAGAATTGGGAAACAGGTCTGGACTTCCGAACACGCACTGACCGAGCACATTGCATTCTAGGAAATATAATAAATAAAATTCTTAATGTCATTTTAAATGTGGGTATCAGTGCACATGATCTAATAATATTTGCTAATTGCTACTGTGATTTAAACTTTTAGTACCCTCCCCCCCAAAAAAATCTGCTTTTTATACACAATAGGAAATAGGCCCAAAATTGCATTTTAGCTGAAATTTGGCTCATCTCCTTCCTCTTCTCCTTGTCCTCTCTGCTCTCTCCATGTCTCTATGCCTCTCTCAGTCATACCCTTCTTAATCTTGGCTGTGTGAATACACTGTTTACCTGGAAGGGTCACTGTCGACAGCCTCAGCTGGAAGAAAGAGACAGAAAATAAGCGAACAAGGTTTGATTAAGGGTTCTGGTGCAAGCAATGTGCTGCATGCACCAGATTTTACACATTAAAGTCTGTACAGTTGTTGGTGAGTGCTACTGTATACGTGAAAAAAGTTGTATAAAGCCTATGGTGGCTCTACAGGGAATTGCATGAAGTCTTAAAAATGTCCTTAAGTGAGTCACTGGAGTCAGCGTGGGTTGGAGCTGAAGACATCAAGTTTGAAAATAAAAAAGTAACATGAGGTAGTGGAGAGAGAACTGAGCTCAGCAGGCTAAAGCCCCTCAGGATGGGCTGTGGAAGCTCTGAAGGAGCCTTTTAGTTTCTGCTGCATCAATTTTGATGCTTTTTAAAAAAAATTATCCATTGTGTGTCAATGTTAAAGCAGTGCGATGGCAACCTGTGGCATCATCTGTAGTAATCCTTGCACAGAGTCAAACATTTGCAACATTAAAATCATTAAACATGGCAATATAAGAGTACCTTTCTGTATGGCATCTTGTAGAAGGTCATGTTTGGCTTGAAGTTTGGAGGCCAGAGAACTGCTGGTGAGGAACTCCTTCACTTTCTAAGACAAAATAATGAAAACAAGTTATATATAAATATATATATGTGTGTTTGTGTGTGTGTACTTTAAGTATATAGTATTACTCTAAGTGCTTTTATACCTTTTTTTTTGTACGACAAAGTTTTTCCAGGACTTTTACTTGTAACTGATTTTTTTATTATTATTTATACCCTGTGATACTGCTATTTTCCCTTAAAGAAAAGATGTGAGTATGTCTTCAACCACTGCTCTGCAGATACTGTAACAACATTTTATTCATGTCCAGCCAACCAAGTAACTCACTGTGAAATAGTAGGTCTCTGTCTCCTGCTGATTGGCTCGACGCTTGGCAAGAGTAAGTTTTGGGGCAGTGTTTCCTCCAGGGGGCTCCTGTGATAGGCTGCTCAGCACATCGGGGGAGGGGTTAGAGTCACTTTCACACATACTGTCCAGCAGGGCTGTGAGTGTGGCTTTAAGGGTTTTATTGACCTGGAAAAGGAAATATTGTTAATTTTTTTGTTTAGCTATTTTGTCAAAGCAATTTAAAAATTGAAGTTTAGCCTTTGTCACTGCCACTGACTGAGTGACGCATGACGTACAGACAGACAGACAAACAGATCATTATGGGATCACAGTGAGAATAATTATCTGACCTCTTCTGTTTCCAAGGTAACGGCAGCAAGTCGAGACTGAAGCTGCTGGAACCTGGTCTCCAGCTCGTACCTCACCTGACTCTCCGCACTCACTTCACACACCTGAAATACACAAAATATTACACAACATTCATGTTCAAACCAAAGGGATGTTGTTTGGAGAGAGAAATCAAATAACGGTTTTATGTGAATGGAGGCCCAGAGGGTGGGATTTCAAAAAATCTGTTTTCAGTGAACGGAGGTCATTATGATAAAATGCTTTTCTTCACTCTTCATTTCAGGCTGACATTACAAGCCTAAACAAGTTAAGGCAACTTAAGAGCGCTTAAAAATAAATGTACAATAAGCAACACGATGCCACAGAAGTGTGTCACAATGTCAGAAACATATGGTTGCATTATAATACTTAGTAGGCAATTGGGTGGGATGCAGGGGGATGTCATTAACCTTGTTAGCAAAGAGAGTGCAATGGCAAAGGGGTTGTTTAGTTGAATATGTATATATGTGCTGGAGTATGTCTGGTCTGCCTGATTCATTGATCTTTTTTCTGTCCAAGTGTGCTGTCTTCTGATAATTGCATGGTGTTGTCTGTGGTGCTGAAGTAGCAGACAGATTTGTTATTGCATTTTCTTTCAGTTTTGTCTTGGACGTATAAAATATGCTACTTTGTAGCCTGTAAACGCTATGGAGAAGTGTAACCTTCTTGCTCAAAGTGACAAGTAACTATGTGTAGTCACAGAAATCTGAGAGCGAAAGGATCATAGACACACACTCCTGCCTTGAGTATTCCTATAATATTTCTATGATCATTCAGTGATTTCACCTGGTCTCCCTCATGTGGGTGATAGTTGAATCTGAATGGAAGGCAGAAAGCGGCGTCGTGTTGCTGTAGCAACGCATCTCTATCTCCACCCTGGTCCAGGGATGTCACAGTGGCCTCCAGCTGTTTAAGGCCTGTCTCTTCTGTCTTCTGGATGCGCCATCTACAGGCCAGGTAGCACTTCATCACCCTCTCCATGGACAGATGGAAACCCAGGTCACAGCACTGCCAGGGAGGAGGGAAAAGAACAGGTGCGCGGGAGGAGGTAGTGAGTGGGAAAGAAAAAAAAGAAGAGGTATAATAGAACAGAGGACAGAGAGCAACACAGGGAATGATGAGGTGGGAAGGCAATGGAATGGAGCAGGGGGAGGGAAAAGGGAAATCGTGTGGGAGAAAGGAGACAATTCTTCAGAAATCATCTCAGCATTTCTAATTATTTTCTCATAAAATATATATTTATATATAATATATATTATATAAACAAATAACTGCATGTTTCATACGTCGATGAGAGTGCTGACATCCTGCAGATAGTACTTGTTCATGGCTGCATTGGCTGCTGCTAGATTGAGCAGGTAGTCATTACGAGCCTTGGTACACTTCAGCTGGGTCTCCTGCACCCTGCCATGCCTCTGTGCACACACACACACACACACACACACACACACACACACACAAAACAAACAAGTAAGACATAATATACATGAGAACACAAAATTACATGTGTTGATGTGCCCATGGCCATAACTTGCCACATCTCACTCAAAAATGAAGGCATAATGTACATATGCATTTTCAGAATTGTGAGGTTCGTACACTTAAACACAGTCATCACATAAACAGACAAACAACAGGAAACCATGTCAAGACTTCCTGTGATCTTTTCTTGTACTTTTCTCTCTCACACACAAACTACTGACACACACTCACTTTCTCCATTAATCTCTCCATCTTCTTGACAGAACTCCGTCTCTGTCCTCCTGATTGGCCGAGGCCGAGCTCAGCTGACTTGCCGGTTTGCCTCTCCTCCAACCGCTCAGCTTCCTTCAGTTTCCCCTCAGCTATCAGACAATCTGTGTGGTACTGGTTATATGTCTTCAGAGCCTTCAATAGTACACGTCACATAATACAAATTCCACATCAGCACTGTTACTGTATTGAATTATCACAGTATTTTGCACTATTACATGCAAGAACAACAACATAAAATTCTCACCGTCTGCAGCTCAGTAGTGACCTTTAGCAACTCATCCTGCATCTGGACGCCAACTTCTTTACTCTACACAAAGTAAATTGTTTGTACAAAAACATTTTACATTTTCACAGTGTGAGAGTTACTTGAAAAAAATAGTTTGACTTTTTGGGATATACTGTTTTGCATTCTTGCTAGACAGCTAGATGAGAAGATTGATGTCACTCTCATGTCTGTACACTAAATATGAAGCTAGAGTCACTTGACCACTAGCTTAGTGGCTCTAGACAGGAAATGGAGGGAAATAGTTAGTTCAAACATACACATCCAGCACTTTCAAAATCCAGTTAACTTTATTTAATCTTGTTTAATCCACTGGAAAACCTAAATGTAAAATTGAAAAGCAGTTTAACATGGAAGTTCATGCTGGACTTTTGATGATTCAGTCATATAACTCATAAAATCACTACTTGTTTTTATAATTCAATCTTTATATATATATAGATTAAACAATTAAGTTAAAACATGTTAATTAGTGAGCTTTAGATGTTCTGTTAGGTGGACTTTCATATCTTTGGACAGAGTGAGGCTACTTTTGGATCCTGTTTTCAGTCTTCACGCTAAGTCAAGTTAATTCCCTGCTGGCTAAGCCGACAGAAATGAAAGTGGTTTTAATCTTCTCGTCTAACTCTGGGCATGAAAGTGAATAGTCCTACAATATCAAGTTTTTCCTTGAATTAAAAATTGACTTACTGAAACACCAGCAGCACAACATAACAATAGTAATGCATCACTTGTATTGTTAGCTACTTTCCATGAACACTTTTTTTGTGGGAAAGTAGTATGTCATGTCTACCCCAATTTAGCCACTGCCTCTGGTATTGTAATTTAGTACAACTGCTCAAATCAAAACTACTTTAGCAGTAGCAATAACGGACTCAGTATAATGTTGGCAGTGATTTTAGAGAAGCTAAAAGGGTCTTGCTCTGTTCCGTGTCGGACCTAACAGTGCCTATTAGCTGCTCTGAAATGACTGTTGTAGCTTAATTAAAATTCTGCTCACTTTTCAGCTATGAGAAGGTACAAAGAGCATGTTGACAACCACTAATTTGAACAAGATCAATCTGAATGCTTTTTAAAATGACTGAGATTGCAGATGCTACTGTGGTACCCAGACAGATAACGGGACAAAAGCATGAACGGGCCTGTTCAGTATGTGACAATTAATAGAACTTATTTGGTGAACCTGTTAATTTTTCGAAGCTTTCAAATAACAACTGGACTCATTTCAATGTTGTGCTACATTACAAAATTAATCTGGCAGTGGGCTTAAATATTTACAGGAGTGAGAGCTGGCAGAGCAGAGTGATTTCAGTTGTTTATTAGTCTAACTTAGTGTGGTGATTGGCTTATTCTGCTTTGCTCCAGATGCTGTTAAGAGAAAATGTCTAAAATTAATACATGATTCAAAAACACTATGACTGTAAAGGCCATCAGTTTTCTTACAACCTTATTTTAATGGTTTTGGACATTTCTATTGATGAGCCTGCGAAATGCCCTTGCCACTTACAACCTTTGTTTTCACTCAGTCACATATGATGTTGTTTCAACTGCATTTACCAGCTTTACCTCATCTGAATATCTCAGGACTAAATACGAAAAGTAACTTACATCAGTGGCTCAGAGAAATTATCAAAGGATGAACTTCAAAATAAGACTAAGAATGTAAAAACGACTATTTGGATTTGAATGAAGGATTTGTGTGATGACTTCCATCTGCACTGTGCCTTTCACCTTAAGGCTTGTGGGTCTCTAGTGTGTCTATTTCTGCATACATGCACCTTACACCAAACATTCACTCACCCGTTTGTGCAGACGGTGTGTATCCTCCGCACTGTGTGTCAGCCGCTGCGTGAGTGTGTTGCAGCAGGTGTCACCGAGTGCTGCGTGTTCCCGGCTCTCCAGACGAGTCTGAGTCAGTAAAACAGACCAGACCTGACACACAGATTGGCCCCATTGCTCCTTCCTGGAGAAAAACAGACATTCTTACTGAGGCCTAATGAAATGCTTTATAATCACCTGGGAAATAGGAAAGACAAACGTGGACTCTCATGCTGCACACACACTTACTTCTTAGTCTTGTGGGTGAATCTCTCAGTAAGTTTATCAAGGGCTCGAGCATATTCAGCCTCAATGTCACCTCGACGCCGAAGAAACTCAGAGAGGTCCGAGAGCTGCTGCTGTTTCACCTCCACCTGCAAGTCTAAAATCTTGATCTGGTCGGTCAGCTGGGCCCGCAGGTCTGACACACGCACAGACAGATAGACATGGACAGCAAGACAGTAATTTAAGCCAACCAATGGTTTTAACTCTGGACACAAACTGGGATATGCAAACACTGATCTGGGGAAACCTGGGGTTTACAATCAGTGATTTATTGATGATCCAATCCAATTAAAAAATATATAGCAATATTTTTTTTTCTAATCACACATACCTAAATAATCTGCCCATCTACAAAATTTCTTCAAGGAACAAGAATTAATAAAATGATATTCATGCTGTCATTTGGAGGTTTAATGACAACAACACAAAGATTACACACAGCTCACAACATAACCTTGTACTATACACACAAGCTTGTATGCAAACACAGCTAAGCTGGTAGCGACATGGCCTGGTGCCGTACTTTGGTTTGAAAAGGCTAATACAAACATCATTCTCTCAAATAACACCACCTTCGCTTTGCTCTCTCCTCTCTCTCTCTTCTTTTCTTACCTACTATTGGCTTTCTCTTTCTTTTTTTTGTTACTCAACCCCCACACCCCCCACACCCCCAGTGCGCCTGTTCCATCTTTCCCCTCTTTACTCTTTTTCTCTGTCTCTGTGTGAGTACACAGCCCGGGGCTGACTGGATGTGAGGAGACAGCATCACTAATACTGGCTATAAATACACCCTTGTAGTACAGTACAGAGAGCCACCCAACTACAGCATGCACCCTCAAAAACACAGCATACACATACACAACACACACACACACACACACACACACACACACACACACACTGCATGGATTTTCATCAAGTTCAAAGATGGTGATTTCATCAGTTTGTGACAACACGTTTTGAAGAGCATATATGTACACAGAGTCAGTGGCTGGATGACTGTGCGAAGCAATTGCACACATCCATGCATGAATGAGCATGTGCTGTCTTACGCATATGCATTCATGCATGCAGGTAATCGCACATGCACAAACAGAAGTGCAACAAAGGAGTCAGACATACACAGAGACAGGCATGCATATTGCAACTTACCTTTCATCTGTGATTCGTACTCAGCCAGACTCCCCTTCTCCTTCCTCAGTTTTCCATGTGACGTCATCATCTTTGACCCCTTGACTCTGTCTGTCACTGAGACCTTCCTTCTTGAACCCCGATTCTTCCCGTGGCCTCACAGTCTCCGCTCCCGAAACCTTTCGACCTCAGTGCCTGCTCCGACTCTGTAGTCTGTGATCTTTCACCTCTGACCCCTTGGCGTTTGATCCTCTACAACTGTGTGCAGAGCATCGGCATAGGTTGGCTGCATGTAGTGGGGATGTCAATGGTGTCAGTGTGTCTGTAGAATCCCCTGGGCTTCTGGTGTAAATGCTGATCCATAGGTAAACTGACCTGAGCACAAGACAGAGGGAAAATAGAGGAAGAGAATAAGTGGATATGGATGAAAGGAGGACAACAGGGCCAAGAAAAGGAGTTTTATTGAGACCAGAATGAAAAAAAATGAGGGATCCAGACGAAGAAGACAAATGAGGCCACGGCGACAAGACAGAAAGGGACAGTGACACCACAGAAGGGAGATTTAATAAGAGGGACAGCGGGGATGGGGGCCCAGAGTGCAGAATGGACAGTAAGAGGGCAAAGTGATGAGGATGTGAAGACAGAAGGATGAAGGATGGGGGATGGGAAGATGAGAGGTGATGAGTAAGAGCAGTAATGAAGGACATTCAAAGACATAAGGTCGGGGATTAGGGATGTTCATAAAGATAATGGTGAAACATGCAAGCAAATATCAAATATTTTTACACATACTGTACAAACTAAGAAGACACGAAAAGAAAAAATGCCCAAGACAAGAAATCTAAAGTCACAGGTGGATGTAGTAAAAACTCTTAGGAGACCCACCTGAGACTGGCCTGTGATCTTTAGGTCTCAGCTCACAAGTTGTAGACATATGAATAATATCTCACGATTGCTTTGTGGGTTACCACATTGTTTACACATACTAAAGGGAAACTCCACCAATTTAACACATCAAAGTCGGTTTACTCAAGATGAAAAGTCAGTCTTTTGTGGCTCTGGAGGAACTTGACATGTTCACATAATAACTAAGCCTAGTGACGTCACCAGAGTTACCTTAAAAATTGCAAGGTGGGAGGAGCCACCGATTCTACAAGAGTTTTTCCCTGTCTGATGGCAGTCTATCGGATATATATTAATATTGTTATGATCCAAAGGTTTTATGTTATAGTCATCATAACAGAGGTCTATCATCTCAACATTGTTTTCTAGTGGATGTGTCAAAATACAACCATACCCATGTACCTCAGTCCTGTGCTATGAACATGAAGCTGGTAAATGGCACAAATCAGCATTGCTGCAATTTCGAAATACTGTGTCTTTGCAGTTGTGAACAAAACACATCTGCTGAATTCATCCAAAATTGACCCAGAATTGGGTCAATTGACCACCAGCTTTTAGTGGTCATTACTGAATTTTGAGATCTGTGAGGTTGGGGATATTTCTGTCTGAAACCACCCTGAGGGTTATATAGTTTTTATCTAAACAATTGTGTGCCTTCCACCTTTTATCAAATACAAAACCACACAAAACAAAACAAAAAAACAGATCCACTGTGACACATTTTTTCATAGTTTGGTTTGCCTGTGTGTTCAAATAGAATGCATGGCAAATTTTGAGGCAACGCCACTGCATATAAAATCAATGGAAACATACAATTAGACAAGAAATCACAGGGGCGAAGTGAATTGACGTGAAGGCAGATCAGTGCAAGTTAAAAATGTTTTAACTTCAGCACAAAAATGTCTTTATGTACAAATGGACAGAGACAAGAAGCAAAACAGAGAGCTAATTATACAATGACAATCAGGGGGGTCAACTTTTTCTCCAGGGTGTAAACAGAACCCAGCAGAGCACAGGCACATGCTTTATTTGACTGAAGTCTTACAATCCTTACAGCATGTGGCTTTATAATATAATGTCTTCAGTCTGTTGATGATGATGTCATGTGGAATGCAATACCAACAGTGTAAAGAACCCTGAATTATCTTTATATTCAATGCAGAACTGAAAACCTTAGCAGTGGTAATGTGGTAAGCGACTATTAATAAGGTTTGCTAAAATAATAAGTTTTTGTTTTGTTTGTTCAAGAGGGCCTTCCAAATTGAATATTGAGTGCTTTTATGATGGTTTGTAGAGAGTAACGTGTTTAACCATGTTATCTGTGAAAGAAATCTCTGTGTGGTCTAATACGCTAACCAAACGGCTAGCTGAATGATTTCAGTCTAATTGTCAATATCCTTAAATGCAACGTACAGTTATAAGACGGCTGTATCCTGTCTCTGCGCAAGTTCTCATGCTACTCACGGAGGCACAAGACACACTCACACACACACACACACACACAACTAGCACCTGCATTGCTAGCTAGCTTGCTAACATCTGAAGAGTTGATACACTGGGTTTTTGGCATACCAAACAGTCCAGTGGCCAAATCTGTGCAAGAGTTTCATTTCAGTCCAAGTTGTGAAAATGGTCCAACTGTGGTTATGTAACATTGTATAGGGAGAAAGTGAACAAAACTTTTACTTCCTAAACTGCTCCCGCCACTCTGCAGCTCTACTGAGCTTCATAGAAAATGAAAAATGCATGATAAATGGGGGGAATCTATTAAAACACATTGTTGTTTATCAGGCAGAAAGGGCGTAGTGACAAGATGCCTTTGAGAGGTGTGTGGGATCCAGCACCTTTGGGACATAACTAAGAACTAAAAGTCAGGATATCTTTTTCAAATCTGAAAAACACATTACATTGCATTGCATTATACACACAGACATTTGCATGGATATTTATTAGTCAGCGTAAACTGCGCTGAGAGCACACACACAAACAGAGGCAACTTCGTTTCCCACATCCTGTGTCAGTTTCTCAACAGGTTTAAGCATTCTGCAATGAGTGCCATTGTGTGCCGATTTCACTGAAAACATTGTTCCTCAATCAACCTGAACATATCATTTTAGTTTTTGGTCAACAGTAACTGAAGGAAAATTTTACCAGTAAAATATAATCACTCCAACACTAGCCTAACCTAATGTGGTCTAACACTGACCTGATTAATAGTTTCTGCAATCCTCAGGTCTGTGGGAAAACTACCACTGATGCAGATTTACAGGGATGTGAGAATTTAAAAGATTTTATGTGTCGATCTTACACAGATCAGTGCTATGAAAACCTCTCACTTAAAAAGCCTTTAAGTGAGAACTCGTGCTTTTAGATCTGTACTTTCATTTCCTCTCCCAAAACTGTGTGGTGGATGTGATCCAGATATATTTCAGTGGAGTTTTCAGTCAGAACTGGAGAGCAAATGGAGAAGTGCAGCCAACAAATGCAGAGAGATTTCTGCAAATGAGACCATGAGGGCCACAAGACCTTGGAGGCTCCGGAGGCCTTCATCAGCGTACGACCTTAATCTGCACAGAACAAAGCGAATGTAAATGATCTGAGAGAGAGAGAGGAGGGGTAGTAAGAGATTCAGCAAAAGACCAGGGAACGGAAAGAACACATCTGACTTAGCAGGGGGGCAAAATGGGGGGGAAAGATGGAGGTTATCAGGGAACAGTGTTTCATACTTAAAGTCAAGGTCACTGAGGAGGTCATGTGGCACACATAGTGAATATAAAGTAGACTGAAGACAAGAGAGGATACATGTGGTACAGTGTGATAGATTTTATTGCTACCAAAGGGATTTTCTGCTAATTTTTAACTCAGGAAAAAAAACTACAAAGCAGAAGTTATACAAGTGGCGTACTGTGCCTGCTGTTATGGCCAGTACTGTACGGGGATTTCCTGACATTGCAGAGAGAGAGCCAATCACACTGAGCTACACTGACCCTGTTATTTAACATCATGCTATCTTGTGTGATCCTTACAGCTGCATTATTTCTGAACAGCTGCCTTCCATAAGTAATCATAGTAATGTCTGATCCTTGCAAACCTGGGACAAGGCCAAACCACTGCCAAAGCAGTGTAAAATGTCAAAAAGAAAATACATGGGTGTGAACAAGACTGCCTGCAAGATGATCTCACTTCCTAAAAAGACGGCTTTTCAGAAATCTAAAGTTTCAGCTGAACTGTAACAGTGAGGGCTGCTGCTGAAGTATCATCTTTATCAGCGCAGTGTGATCACAGATAAGCACTGAAATTTTGAAAGGGTGAATGAGTGTTGAATGTGATCTTATTCTACTCTGTGCTGTCAGATTTGCTACAGCTGCACGTCTACTGATCTGGACACGAGTCAGGTAGAGTCAGGTGTGACACTCATCCGTCTGACAGACTGAGTGGAGAGGCTCTTATGAACACAAATGTGATTGGGAGAAGATGCATGTTGTAAATTATGCTGCAGGAGCAGGGCAGCAATGGTATTATAAAAAAATAGAAAAATAGAGAACAGAATAGATGTCTTTGAAAAACTCTCTTTAAGTATGATTCATACTGTATGTGCGCTATTTTCTGGAGTATACTATGAGTGCAGCATAGAGTGTAATAGAAATAGATTAAATAACCAATGACGGCTGTGCTGTCAAAGTTCTAGCTAGCAGCAACCGACAGATCTTCTCATGACCTGAAGTCGTTTCAGCAGAATATTAAAATCTGTTTCAGTCTATGGTAGAGGAACAGCTGCTGGGCTCTGTCATGTATTTTATTTTCTTAAATGATATTATTTGGATGGGTGTGCAGCGTCTGGAAATAATGATGCAGGTCCCTCCGGGGGGTTGGAGGGTGGGGGTCGGGGTGTGAGGGGGGTGGACAGATCTGAGTAGTAGTTCTCAAGACTTCTCACTAGTCTTGAGAACTACTACTCAGATTGTGTAAACAGCCCTTTAATGTCCTCAGGGTTACTTTTGCTTTGGCTTGGAGGCTACACATTTGTGACAGAAAGCCTGTGCAGGCTAATATTTTTGTTTCGGATGCAAATGTAAAAGCCACTTCACTTAACTGGACTCAGCTGCAATGTTTTGGCCAGTGCTTGCTTTTACTTATTTGTCAGTACTGTTGGCATTCAGTACTTTTGTATTCATCCACAAACAATTTCTTGGGTTGTATTAGTAGCAATGTTAGATAAATAGATAAACACACAATACTCTTTCACTCCTAATTTAAAAAATCAAAATAATGGGTGTGTGTCAGCCCTGTGATTGACTGGCGACCAGTCCAGGGTGAACCCCGCCTCTCGCCCGTAGTCAGCTGTGATAGGCTCCAGCTCCCCCGCGACCCTGACGGATAAGCGGTATAGAAAATGGATGGATGGATGGAAATAATATGTGGTGAATTCAAAACAAAGTGGTGAAATTCAACTTTTTTTCTTCTAGCATTTAATAACAATTGGTCATTAAAATTATCAATAACTATTAATGTTAAGAAAGAGACTAATGAAGTTAGAAATGTAGGATCCAATGCTCTTGGGTCTTGGCCTATGCTGAGGACCAAAATTGGGATCTCTTGACCTCTGCATCAATTTCAATTCATTCTTTTTAAAATCTGTGTTTTGTTAGTTCCCCAACTTTATGAAATACCAACACTGAATCACTGCAGCAGCCCTTTAAGCCCGCTGGTCAAACTGGACCTGGAGTAAGACTGTAGCAGCAAAACTCCTGACTGTTGAGCTGAGTGCTGACAAATTTAACATTTCATTTGTAAGAGGAATAAAGTGTTCAAATTAAATATACACAGTCAATTAGAATCTAAGCCTGTACTTTCTGTAGCATTGTTCTGCAAAACGCTACATTGAACCGCTGAAAGCTAACTGATATTTCAGTTCTTTATTGGCTGCTAGATCGCAAAGTAAATCTGGAAGCAGCTCATAAAGCCAACCTGAGTGCATTACAACAGGTACAGCGCCCTGTGCTGGCTCCGGTCCCAGGTTTCATTTAGAACGTGCCACGAAATTTAGGACGATGCAAGATTATTTATGCAAAATTCATCAAATACAAATAAAGTTTACTTACAGAGTTTCACAACACTTTTCTATATCCTTCTCAGCTGCTACTTGTGCATAGCAAACAGGAAATCATATCATAGCATGCTACCACAGGTTTTTACTCTCATGCCATCTGGAGAGAATTACTCTGTACCTGCAAATCTCACAAGTTTTCAGTCGCAGCTTAATCCTGGTTCTCGTCTCTGCCAAAGCACCAAGCACAGGGAGGACTAGTTTCAAGGTGGCAGTGGAGAACTGTACATAATCCATCACATAAAAGAAAGAGTGGCCACCAATGACTCAAGCACTGCAGACATAGTTAAAGGGAATGCGTTTATAATAAAACAGTGGAAATTAATAGGCTTTGGCAATATAGTTTGGCATATTTTACTCACAGTAAAGGTGCCTTTCAGAACCTGGCATGGTAACTAAGTCTAATAACACTGAGCACAATTTGGCAACAGACAGGGCTACAGTATTTGAAGTCAAAGAGCAGGGAAAAATGTACACTGGTCCTGCCACAGAGTTTCATGTAGAGGATCGTTTACAGGTAATGTTTGTATAGTGCATACCTGTACGTCCTGGAAGAGGGCAAAAATGGAGAAAAAAGATGAATAAAAAGTGAAATGAAAACAGTTCAGGACAGTCGAGCACTGTGAGGGCGGAGAAGCTGACAGGTTGGCCACATCCGCTCTTCAGACCCTGCTGAAATCTTGACTTCATTGCCACCACTTTCCTTACAGCTTTTTATATTGCACTCATTAGTGGTCAGTTTTGATTTGGTTCCCCTGTACGACATGTGGTATGAGTCAATCTCATTGTGAATGTAAATAGTATATATGCCCACAATACTATACTATGTAAGTACAACTGTGAGGTACTTGTACCTAGTTGTTAAGTAATTCCCTTCTAGAATACTTGTGGTGTATGATTTAACTTTTTACTCCACAACATTTATCTGATAGCTGTAGCTGCAAGTTACTTTGTAGACTGCATTACATTACAGTGATGCTTAGACATTAATGCATTAATAACTACTGTACAAAAGACTCCTCCTCCTAAGTCATATTTATACTCTATGTATTTAAATTTTGAATGCATGGTTAAGTACAGGATCAAATATAGAAGATTACTTAATCAGTCATTGGTTTGCTAATGTTGAGTTACGTTACGTTTCAGTGATATTGCCCACAGCATTTCACAGGCGAACCACAACCATACCTTCATACACCTCATGCTTGTACAAGCAGAGAAAATGCGCTGACGCTATTTGTCACACATACACGTCTTTTTAGCTGTTTTGATGCTGACACTGTGAAATCAAGATGGTCAGCTATCATTTTCCACTGGACTGCACTTGCTTTTCTGAGGGTAGTTTTACAGTACAGTGTAGAGTTTCAACCTGTGAGCTGAAAAGCTATAAGTAAAATCAACATGAAGTGAGTAAAATGTGTCATTAGACAGTCACAATCTTAGCACAACCATAATGTATATTTAAAAAAATGAAAACTGATGCTGAACCTGGACCCCCTTATAGGCTTAGGTAAACTTCACCTCATCAAATAAATAAAAACTTACAAGAACCTTTAGCATTACACTAGCTGCTGTGTTGCATTACCATCAGTCTTTGCTGTTGCACTGTAAACCAGCAGCACAAAGGAAATGCTACTTTGCAGATGCCTTTGAGAGGGATGATCAAGCCATTTGCTTATCTTGATTATATAATAACAGAATGTGAATTAGCTGTCAATACAGTGTAGGTGATAAGCACAGGGAGGATAAAGGCTCTATAGCTCAAACAGCACAGGACTGTTGAGTTATATTTACACTGGCCATAAATCACTCCAAATGGTCAAGGCTCCACACAATGGCCACATAAACACCTCAGCATAATTACACGAGCATGTAAACACGCGCACGCACGCACGCACGCACACACACACACAGAGCATCAACACTAAAATGGTGCACACATATTACATAATTGATATCCCTGACAGTAGCCTACATCCATTTGTCCACTCAGGGAACCCCAAGTGAATACAGCATCCCTTTAAAACACTAAACTCCATAATATATAAATGCACATTCACTTTAGTTACACACGTACACAAGCCTGCACACACTTTCTCTCTCTCTCTCACACACACAGGTTGTTATTGGATTCGCGAGCAGCATGACAGCCATACATACCTCACACTGTGGTCTTCCTCTCTCTTTCTATGTGTTCCTCAGCTCTCCTCCTCTCTTCTCTATCACACACACAGAGAGCGATGTGTTTGAATTTGACAGATTTCTCTCAGCTCAGTACACTCCTCCCTCCCTCCCTCCCTCTCTCTCTCATTTCTCACACACACGAACACTCAAAAACAGCCCTCCCTCCTTTCTTTCTTCCCTCTCCTACCAAATATGCCAAATAGCGTCCCCTCTCTCACTCGCGCCAGAGCTGCCTCTCTCCTCCCATTCCGTCCCTCTCACCCTCTCTGCCTTGTGAAGCCGCGCAAAAGCCACGCCCCCAACTCTCTCCTCTCCTCTGGGCGGCTATAAATACCGCTGCTGCTATGAATACACCGTCTTCCTCCCTCAGCATCCCTTGCTCCTGCTCCCTCCCTCCCTCCATCCATCCATCCTTTGCTTGCACTGCTCTCCCTCGCTCCATCCCTCCATCCCTTTCTCTCTCGGAAGGTTTTTTTGATGACCTTGTATTATTCGCCCTCGCAGCATCATCACATGACAGCATCCTTTCTCCCTTCACACTGTAGTGCAGGATGCGACCGTTTACACACACACACACACACACACACACGCACGCACGCACGACTGCTTTGAGGTGGCATGTCCTCAAGCAGCTGCATGTAAGCACACACACAAAAAGACCCACAGACTTGCATAAACGCATCCACAGTCACTGGCATTTCATGAAACCGTCTCCTGTGCTTCCTGTCTGTTGCGCCGGATGTGGTGCGTTTTTTTTTTCTTTTTGACGGCTGAAAAAAAAATTCTGATTGAGAGACAGCAGATCTCATTGTACTTCACTAATTCACAAATGAAACGCACTTGCACCTCTAATTCTATTAATACCTATTCATTCTGTATGCAGGACTAGTTATGATTAATAGATGTGCCTGTGCTGCTAAAATGCAATACACAACAACTCTATTATGCCATGAAAGTGGGTAAAAATAACATGCTTCTCAATATCTTTCACTCCATCTTTTAGGTACATTCTGTATGTAATTTATTAAAGATTGAGGCTGATTTATCACACTGAATGCAGTGTGGCAAACCTTCTGCATGACCAATGGCTCAAAGATAAACTCTGAGTTTTGCTGTATTCTCTATGCAGTGTACACTTAAACACGTTATCAACATCCAAAACATCAGCTCGATTTACCAGCAAAGCAAAGCAAAGAAGCAGTAGATTGATTCACATTGTACATGTACAATCGGTATCATTAGGCAGCATCATGTGTCTGCTCTTGCTCTTGCACTGCCAATAATATTGTCTGGGAATGAGGTTACTAACATCTGGTGCAGGCATGTTATGCGCACCGAGGGTGCACTTCAGCAGAGTCAAATCTTCGCCTGTAGGCTTTATAGTATGTCACGGACGTAATTAATCCTTGGATTGCACCAGCGCCGCCATGCAATAACTTCTTAAATGAAACCACCAAAAACGTGAGCAGCACAGAGTGAAAGAAGTCTACCTCACTGAGAAGAGGATATTTTTCTCCATTTGTTCTTGGCAGATGTAGAAAACCATAAGGTGCCTATGCATTACCATATAAGGTAGCACAGCCACTGATGTCAATTCTTTCTGTTCACTCTTGATCATGTGGTTTCCCTTGTCATCTGTTATTTTGGAAGCTCTGTCACTACCTCGAAAGACTCTGAGCTGTGTTAAAACTGCCTGATGGACTTATTAAAATGTCACCTTCATCACAACGCAATGGTATTACAAGGTTTGATGAAGCAGTGTTAATTATCATAACAATTGCTTTCACACATCATCTAATTGGTTTTTCACTTTTCCTGCTTCAAATCAACATCAGAAGGCAAAAATGACATAAAAATTTGGAAAATGATGGACAGTGTAAATGATTTTATTTCCATTCATTGTGAAGCGGCTGATAATGTTTTCTGAAAACTGTTTGGTGCACAGTAGGCAATGAGTCACCAGCTCAGAATCAGTATGACAGTGTGTGTGCTTATGCTTAACTGTGTGAGTGAAGGACTGTGCTGCACATTGCTGATGGCCAAACTGTACCAAAGTGTATGTCTGAGCGGATGCGCTGATGTGTGCAGGTGTGTTTCAAAACTGCTTCCTTCCCGCTCCTGTCAACGCCAGGGCCGTTTTCAGGTCCTCTGCGGTCTGTGTGTGTATCTTCAGAGAGTGTGTGAGGGCTTTGTGCAACTCGTCAGCGGCAACCAGGTTGAAGCGCAGCAGAGAGTCAACCAGCTGGGAGCGAGCGTTGCCGATGAACGAGTGCGACAGGAAGGACGCGAGGCCTCCCTCTCCTTTCATGGTGTAGAGAGGGACCCTGACCATTCCTAGAACCTGGAGAAAGAAAAAGAGACAGAGAGAGGGAGAGAGAGAGAGCAGATAATGAGGAACAGAAAATGAGATCAGGCAAATGGCTACAGTCACTCATTCTGGAAGGAAAAGGACAAACACACACATACACACACATTACCTCCTGTCCATGATCTGCTGCAACGGATGCAGCCGCTCTCTCCACCTCAATAATCTGATCCTCCTCCATCTTCTTCACATAAAAATGAGTGATGAGACGGGAGGAGGAGGAGGAGGAGGAAGAAGGAGCATAGCAGGAGTCAACATGATGCTCTATGGATATAGGAAGACTGACACCGAGCTCCTCCAACAATTCCCTGCTAAGTCCCGCCTCCAGGGTTTCTCTCGATGGGTTAACAAGCCTGAATCGTGGGAGCAGGGGTCAAAGGTCGGGGTCAGATATGAAAGTAGATAAACAATGTCAGCTGTATCGCTGCCCTGAGACTCCTCAGTGCATTAGTAAATAAATCAAGATGAATGAAAAGGTCATTGGATTTTGAGCCCAAAATCAGTTTGTGGTGCGCCAGATCTAGAGGATGGCACAAGTCGCAATGGGTTTCCATAAATATTTTCATCTCTGATGCAGTAGTTTTAGTGTTACACAAACATGTTATCAAGTGTCATGTACCCAGTGCTGCTCTGCATCACAACTCCATACTACATACTAACTCTCAGTAGAGTTTGGGGCGTGTAGAGTTTTCAGCCGAAATAGGCTCACATGCTCACCACACTGTGAAACTTTTCTTAGGCACAGTGATTCTTGGAGCTAAATATCACCCAGTCATAAAGCTACCATGCTGATGTTTAATACGCATCTTAGTTAGCTTTAGAGTGTTAGCATGCTAACATTCGTCCTGATTTTCGCCAAACACAGACTGCATCTGAGGCTGATTAGTTCATTAGTTTTGCAGCTAAGTAATTTAAATTCAAAGTCAGTCTGTCAAAAGATGGCGGAGGAGATCAACAACCTACAGCAGAAGGAGAGACTTTTTGAGAGAAAGCTGCAGGAGCTGAAAACTCAGCTCAACGTCCAAATCTCACTCAACCATAAGCTTTCCACTGAGCTCGAGGCTGAGAGAGAAGACTACCAGCCAAGAAAAATTGAGAGGCATGAGGAGAAGCACGAGTAAACCAGAAAGACAACAAGCTCATGCTAGCAGCCCTGTGAAGCTGTACTAAGCTAATGTGGAGACCATCTGGTGTGTTAGCATGCTAACATGTGCTAATTATTGCAGCAGAGATGAAGAATTTAATGAAAACTGGTCACTGGTACAAACTGGTTTGAAACAATAGTTGAAAATTGTAACAGGACTGACCGATTAATGTGGTTTCTGCGGAGCCCCTTTAATGACATTTTTTGCACACAATCAGCCACTTTTGTGGATTATCCTGACAAAACGGGACATTGTTTTTCCAAATGTAAATTTTCACTGCATTTACCGTGAATAACACATTTTTGTTTTTATGTTTTTTTTTTTCCCTTACACTTCAGTTCAGTTAAGGTTGCAGTTGGTAACACGGGAGAAACCAACAAATCTCACTTCCTCCCTTCAGGCCTCCCCCGCAAATCCACTCTCTCAAAACACATAACCATGCACTGCCTGGCTACACTGACTGGCTCATAGCTACAGCTAAGTGATTCGTGTGAACAACGAGTAGATTTGCTAAAACATCCAATAAAATGCAAAAAAAAAAATTAAATGCAGTTTGCCATAAATTGAAGACTAATAAAGCACTCTGGGTCTACAGAATTTTGAAATTGCTGTTTGACACCAAGAAACAAAACTTTACAGAAAAACCAGTCATGCATGTTTTGATTTGCCAGTTCATTTTTTTTTGTCGATGATGGACTGTCGATTCCCAGACTCCTCAAGAGTAAGTTGGTAACGTGTTTACTGTTGTTGTTAGACTGACCCATGTTTAGAGGCATCATGTGATGGATAAGTATGCAGTGTCATTCTCCCACATGCAGAAGTCAACAGTTCTCTGAGGATGTGAGCAGGAGACCCGCGCCTCTGCGTGCATTTGTGCGTGTGTATGACAGTGTTAGATTGCCTACAAAAACTCCTAGCGACCTTCCCTGTATTCACGTAGGGAGCTGCAAAGGACTTCAACTTTGACTTTGTGTGAATACCGAGAAACCACGTGCCAGGCTTCTTATTCAGTTTCAGGCTGTTCATAGGATGCAAGCAAGTTAGGCAAAATATTTCCACTTCACGTTTCAAAATGATTTGATTATCCATAAGTAGACTTACTGAACATGTTTTAGCGTCGTCGCAGGAGATTTTTAGAAATTGAGGTACACCCATGCATTTGCAAGCCGAGTGTATTTTATATGGCATTAGAAAAAAGGACATTATTGCATTTACCACTCTTTCGGCACATCTGACAATACTCTTCATAATCTTGATCTGTCTAACATAAGAATGTGATCCTGCTGTTTACTTGATTGAAAAAGGGTTATTTGAATTTTTTGGGTATGTGTTGTTTGTTTGGTCTCCTGTGTAAAGCTAACAACCCTTGCTGAACTACATGAGGTCGCTTAGCTTGCTTAGTCTAATAAATATATAAACAACTTTTAAATGCCACAATCATATCAGCAAAAGGAAAATAACCATCATGAATGCACCTCATTAGGAAAAGGCTCCACGGAACAGCAGTAACTGTTCAATGCTGTGAGTCTTGAGCTCAGGGTCTGTTTACTGTGAACGCAGCATAATGTTGCCATCCGCCTTCCAATCACCACATCCAGCTACCTCATGTCTCATTGATGTATGGAGCCATTTTATGTTTTTCATTTTTTTAAAGTTTGAAAACAAGTCCTCAGCTTCTCCGGTTGTTTAGGAGAATGTTGCAACAATGTTGTGAGAAAACAGCTTTGAGAAAATAGAAATGTTTGGTGGGCAAAGAAATGTCAGCCAGCGTTCCATTAGCATTAGAGTGAGTACATAACGACTGAAGTTTTATTTTTAGGTGTTCAGTAATACTTTCAAAAAACAAAACATAACATTTTGTTGTCAAGTTTAATTTGAAGTGACATTCCAAAGTCAATGCAACCTCCTCAGTGCAATCACAGTGTACTTATACATTACAATCTGGAAGATACTGTAATGGTATGCTGTATGGACCTGGACTTTCCCTCTTGCTATTTGATATATTTCACTGTGTTAGTGAGCGATATCCCAGAAGCTCTGCGAGTGACAACTATAAATCACACATTCAAATGATTCCTATTCCAGGTAAGCTGAAGACTAATAAAGTCTCTCTGTCGTACATATTTTCTTTTGTTTCACTGTTCATCACCATTCCAGTGAGATTGTGTGAATATTTGTTATATGTTGTAGAGGTTTACATCAATTCATAGGGCTCATCTGTGAAGAAAAAGAAAGATTTACAAACCTGAGCTCAAGGTACCTGTGCACATATAAGGATAAAACAAAAGCAGCACCAGGAAAGACTCACCCGCCAGGGAAACCCAGCAGACCGTCAAAGCGCATCTGCATCTGTGGGAAGTGACAGAGGCTGTTAGACTCTCACACACTGCTGAGCATGTGTGCACTCGCGCACACACACACAAAACTCAAGGCTCATCATACAAAACTCATCCTCTCTCAAACAGGCAGAAACACTGAAAGCTCAGGTCTAAGGACTCAATCAGTTCATCCACTCTTAAACACATGCACGTACACACATTCACAAACAAACAGCTCTCTTCCTCACCAGTACAATATGTCTGATGGGAATTCTCCCAAACAGCTGGGTTTTCGTGTCAGAGTAGAGCATCACATGGCATGCATGCCTGCAGCCTGAGCACATCAATGCCTCTGCCCTCGACAGCTGTCCGCTCGCCATCTACAAGTATGCACACAAACACAGAGCAAAATTACACAGTCACAGTTCAGAGCTTAGTGATCTGTCTGCATGGCTCCCCCATGTCATGTGCTGCCAATGTGACATCACGTAAAAACACTGGATCATTTTGTTAATTTCTCATTCTCCCTCATATGACTGTATCAACTGACCTGACTGAAACCCACTGATTGGCATGAAGATCTGAGGGTTTGTGGAGTTTATGGAAGGCCACACAGAACCAGGAAGCTTAAAAGAAGATCTTTGTGACTTGTATCAAAAACGTTTTAGCTCCCTCTGCTGGTGTGGAGTAGGCTGACAACAACTGGGGGAGTCCTTACCATACACTGAACTTTTCAATGCTTATATCTTGAACAATCATTCATAAATTCATATTTTATTGAACTATTTGTTTAAGTAAAATTATAATATTGATGATTTAACAAGGAACCACTCTTCTTCACTAGTTTTTTGTCTTTGAAGGACATATTTGGCATCTCTTTTACATTTCTTTATGAGTGCTATCCAACAAAACAGGTCTTATTTACGACGAAATAAAACACTAATGTGAACATTTCTTTCTGCATTCAGATAGGAACCACGTACATTACCTGCCACAAAATGCGTTCTCATCCTACGGTCAGCGTTTTTGAGTCCTGCAGGCATTTAAACGACCGACACACCAGAACATTTTTTTTCCGGTGACGTCGTGACTCCTGATTGGCTGAACAAAGCAAGGGGCCGTTGTCTAACCAATAGGATGTCCAGACATACCAATCAGCGTTGGCTAATCGTGAACGTGTTTAGCCGGTCATAAGGAAGTTAGCAGGACAGTTGTAGCACGTAACCGGTGTATGGGTTGGTACACAAAAATCATTTTGATGTTGTTTGTTATTCACTCAAAGCAGCGCTGTTTAAAAAGGATATAAGACAGTGACTGGAGAAACCTGCGAGCCTGAAGGTACATAGCTAACGTTAAACAACTGCGATCACCTGCCCTCGCCGTAAGCCGACTGTGTTCAACGTAAGCAGCAGCCACCTGGGTAACAGACAGTTAACGTCAGGTATGTTCAGTTAAAGTGTTGTTTTCGTAGTATAGAAGAAACTTTAAGGACCGCTTAATGTTATTTTGCAAAGTTACTGATGTTCGGAGACGCGAGTATGACTATTCTCTCCAATCTCATCCATTGCTTGTTTTTCACTGCGCTGTGTTCATATTTGTACAGGACAACATCCATGCAACCCCTGGGGCTAATTTGTATACTAATTCTTTTTAAAGGTTGTTGGAAAATGTTTTACAATGAACAAACATTTTTTCCACCCAATGAAAATGATTATCTCCTTTTTGATTTTGTGTGGTGTTAATATAGTTCTTTTACATTTCGAAGTTACTTAGTCCTACAGTTATTAAGATATTTTGACTGTATACTTGCCAAAGGAGCATCTTAATTTCCTTGAAACTCTGTTGCTGGCTGAACAACAAATTGCCTCTGGGGAAAATAAACACCTTCTTAATTCCATCATTTTTTATTTGTTCATCCATTCTTGAATGTATGCATATTTTTTAGAGCTTTTTCTGCCTTTGTGTAACATTAAAGCGACTACTGTCTTAAATAAGCAAAATAGCAGGTTAAAAACAACACTAATTTATTGTTATGGAAATGATAATTATTATTTTCATTATAGCTGTAGTTCGTGGCATTCATTGCCTTATTGTTCCTTTAGGATTTACTGATAATATCAAATACAAAAAGCTGACTTCACAAGCAAATTTATATCCCCATGTCCGAATATGATGTAATATAAAGTTTGTTTACATCAGTAATGGAAATGCACGACTAGAAGATGTTGTTTCCTCTTTGATTATGTGCCAAGATGTGCTCCCCTCTGATGTGCTTGATAAGTTTGCACAGTTTTTGACTGTTTGTTGTGTCTCAGGTGAATCACAATGGCCCAAGGTGTACCGGATGAGGTGTTGATGAATACTACACTGATAAAAGAATTGGCAGACGTGGCAAAAGATGCAGCACTTCTGCAAGGCATCCTCATGAGAATCCATGAGAGCCCCAACTCATCAGAGGTGAGAGTGAAAACAGCATTTTAAAGTTGTTTTAATATTGTACATAACATAGTATTAAACTAGCATTGGCCAGCATGAGAAAGACCTTCTCTGCATAACTCAGTAAATCTCACAATGGCTGTCTCTCTTACAATGAAAACTGTTTAGTCAGTTAAAAGAGAGAGAGAGAAGATGCATCTTGTTCACTTGTGTTATATATTATTTACATGCTTTTTAATTAAATGCTTTTATAGCCCACTGACCTGTTGGTGGGTCTGTGCCTTTTGAAGGTCTTTTAAGAGAAAGAGAAAACAATTTGTTCAAGTGGTGTTGTGCATGCGCATTTGGATAATGCCAGGATCAAGCCATAAATTATAATTTTGTTACGGTAGTACTTATTAGTTATTTTTTTTATAAATTTTTGTCATCCTAATGTTTAGATGTTTTTTCTTCGTAGCGGTCAAATCTTGGAAATGTTTTTTGTGTACACATTTCTGCTTTGTTGACTGCACACTGTTCTATACAGCAATGTCAGTCTTATCTATCTGAACATTACTCTGTGTTGCACTGTGCTTTTTCAATTCATATCATGTAACAGTGAAGTGAAAGTTTACTGTCCTGTACATAAAAAACGATATGCACATATGTATACAGTAAATGTATTTGTGTAGCAACATGTTACATGTACTGTAAGTGGTTGCTGGGCAACTTGTAGACAATTGTACTTAGTCTTTTTTACATGTACAAATTCAGTGTAGAAATGCACTAATCCCAACGTGGAATAGACAGCAAAGTTCTACCTCTAATGTTATTAAAATATGGAACTGATTTGAGAAAATGTACTACTGTTCTTTTCCGCTTTCTCTTGCTTATCATCAGCTATAAGGAACAGAAAAAGACACCCACTTATCACAGATAGATGATGATATCATGTTAAGTTATTCATGTCTGAAAAGGACTCCTTAAGCACCATTCAAAAACCAACAAGAGTCATTGAGCCTATACTGTCAGGTTAACTGATAACGCAACAAAAGAACTGTTGGTACCACTCTGAGTATACAACTGGTAGTTAAGTTGTTGAGTGTGTTTTGAGGTCATTGCACATTCAAAGAAGGATGTTGTTTGCTTTGTCCGTCTTTGGATTTATGAAACTTTCTCAGTTTACAGAGCAAATGGATATGAACCTGTATGTATGTATGTGATGTGACAAAGTGAGCCACTCCCTGTAACAGAGGCTGTTAAGCCGTTGCTGCTAGAACAGGCGTGTTCACTGTGAAGTCATGTTAGGAATCTGTTTGCTTTCGGGCACAGGATTTGGGACAAATCTTTATTAAGCTCATGTTGGCAATTACAGAGATTTGTAGCCCGAACTCCTCACATTCCACATTCAGTGCTTGTGTTTTTTGATGAACAGTTTTGTGATGTCGGCATTCTTTTCTTACGATTTCCAATTTGTTTTTCAGGTGCTGACCTACGCCCCGTTCACACTCTTCCCCACAGTTGTGCCTAAGGCTGTATTTCTCCAGGCTTTGGCAGTGCAAACTCACTACAACACGCTGGTGGATAAGATCAGCCAGGATCCAGACTTCCTGCAAGAGGCTCTAACTAGGTAACAAATGAGCCACCAATAATGATAGCATTTTTTTTTAGTAGTTTGGGAATGTGTTGTTTAGTTTCAAGTATCAAGGTTCTTCTAGAGATAACAGTGCAGTTGCATGCTCTAAGTGAATCTTTGACAGCCAATGGACCATTAGGATATCATGGTTTTCAGGAGTTTAGCTGAGTGATGTTTACTTTGTCTTTGTTTACAGCACCACTGAAGTAGATGATTTCACTGCAAGGTTGTTTAGGATTCACCAACAAATCCTCAAAGAAGGAAGGTCTCAGGTAGGTCATTTTTTTGATGTTAAAAGCTGGCATCTGTAAAAGTATAAGATAAGATAAGAACTTTATTAACCCTGCAGGAAATTGTTATGCCAGAGTTGCGATACAAAGAAGTATACAAAAGTAGAAAGTAATGTCCCCACAAAATATAATAATATATAAGATAGATAGATAACGGCAGATAAGGTGCAGAATGGCAATGGATAAGCTGCGGATGCAATCTTAATGTGTTAACTGTAGTGCAGGATACATTGTTATTGTCCTATGTGGAGAAAGGGGATGGATTGGAGAGTTTGATAGCCACAGGGTGTTCTGTGGAGCACCTCGGTGGTCTCAGTCTATGGTGTTGGACGGGGAGGGTTGTTGCAGGGTTGAGGCTAAAGTCCACGGTGGTGAGGTGGGGTGGGGGAGTAGTCAAGGAGGTGTGATGACCCCCGGAGAGGTGTTGGAGGTGTGGGTAAGGGGTTGGGAAGTGTCCACAACATCAAACCTGTTGAAGAACAGGTTTAACTTGTTGGTCTCTTGTTGGTCTCCTCCCATCACTGCCGCAGTCTTTGTTTGTTGACCAGTGATGCTTCTCATCCCATTCCACACCTCCTAGTTTGCTCTCCAGCTTCCTCCTATACTGCTCCTTGCCGTCCTTGATCTTGTCCCTCACCTCAGTCTGCGCTCTCCTCATCTCCTCCCTGTCCTCCCTTTCTGAAGGCAGCCTTCTTCCTATTCAGGGCTGCCTTGATGTCCTTGGTCACCCATGGTTTATTGTTGGGGAGGCAGCATTTTTGTGGGGACTATATTATCCGTAATCCTTATCTGGCCCTTGGTGATACTGGCTGTAATTTTTTTAAGATTATCAGTTGTTTTGAGCTCAGAAGCCTTTGTCATCTCACCACAAACAAAAGAGAACATTATTTGCACCTCATCTTGTAATATTTGAAAGGAATTACAAAAGGAAAAAGGAGAAATCGGCAACGTCAAGCAGTATTCTTCAGCCGCTCGTATTGTTTGACCAACTCAAACTCTTTTTCAACCAGAGAAAAATGCCTTTCAGAAAATTGACAAATTATTGATATTGGCCCAAATGGTGGCTTGTTTTGTCAACAAACTGCAAAATCAGCAAATCCTTATAACCGAGGAGCTGAAATGAAGGAATGTTTAGGGCCTGTGCTGAAAGTTGAGCCATGTGCCTTCATGCTTACCTTTCAGTGATCTAAGTCCTCTAACTATATCCTTCTCACCAGTCTATTGTGTTGGGTCTCAATCGGTCCGACTACATGATGGACCAGAGAAACGATGGGTCTTCGTCTCTGAAGCAGATCGAAATCAACACTATTGCTGCCAGTTTTGGAGGTCTCTCATCACGCACACCAGATGTACACAGGTAGGTCGTTCAGCGTATCACCTACAGAATCTGGTAACATAGTCAAGGATAGTGATGTAGCTAAAATTAATTGGAATGTTTTATACTCTTTCTTTTTCACATGATGACATACGGTTCACCTTCCAGGGCTCCACAGCAGTTTAAAAAGGATGAGGAAGTAACTGAGAGAGAGTGAAATAAATTGCAGTCAGAAAGTAATAATATATCATTTGCCACAAGTATTCTTCATCTTGCCTACAGACACATCCTTAAGGTGGCTGGCCGACTGGAGGAGAGCCAGCGTATCCCTGACAACAACCCTGCAGCTGGTCTGGCCAGGGCTATTGCCAAAGCCTGGGAACTCTATGGATCAGAGAGGTAGGAATTAAGTACATCCACTGAATTAAAGGACATGTCATTACCTAATGGACATCTTTACTCAGCCGCTGTTCTATCTACTTTGCTTAAGGTTAAGTGCTGGATAGTGTTACAGTAATGACTTGCCTTACAAAGAGTCAAGTCTAGAGTGAAAACGTGTTCATACTCTGCTTATTATACCAGCTGCAGCACACCTGTAACAGGGGACTAACAATAAACTGACAGTGGATTGAAACCATGTCCGATTTCCATTAAAATAACTAATGGACGCCATTAAATCACATACACAGGACTTTTTTAAGTACCAATTAAAAACAATTGCCAGCGAGATGTGTGGAATATTAAGAGTAAAAATTTGGACAGAACAGTGTTTTAGAGGTATCTGTGAGTGTTTTACAGTTGTTGTCATTACAGAGCAATCGTCATGTTCTTGGTGGAAAACAGGCAAATGAACATCTTTGATCATCGTTACATTGAGAACGAGTTGTGGAAGAGGTATGTGCGAGTGCCAAAAAGCTACACAAGCAATTCTACAATAACTTTAGCCAACATTGTATTTGTCATAAAAGTAATGCCTTCACTACATTTGTTTCTCTGATGCTCCGTGGGAAACTGGAATATTTCTGAAATGGATATTCAGGTGTGAATGAGTTGGGGTTTTTCTGTTTTTAAAAAAGGTGCTCTTTGTAACCCGAACATCATTGTTTCAGAAACATTCCCACGAAGAGGAAACTGTTTGAAGATGTCTGGAAGACAGGCTCCCTTGATCAGGACAAGAGGCTGTTTGTGTAAGTCTCTTTTTGTCTGTCAAATCTAAATTAATAAACTGTATAAAATGTGTTCTTCATATATCAAAATTATGAGCTTAGCATAGCAGTAAGATAAAGTTGTGATCACTTGTGCTTCATGTGCTCTTTTCAGAGATGGCGAGGAGGTTGCTGTGGTGTACTTCAGGAATGGCTACATGCCTCAGAACTACGTTTCTGAACAGGTCTTCCGTTAAATCTTGATTCCTTGTTCCAGTAGTCTTAGCTATTGACTATGTGAGGCACAGTCAAGATGGAAAATGCTTTATGCAGACACCTCCACCTTCAGCAGTTTACTTGGGAATTGACATAGAGGACTAAAACTTGGCAGTGTAGTTTGCAAATGAAACAATTAGAGTTACATTATAAGAGTGAGTTTTTTTTTTCTTTTTTGCTGCCACACTGGATATAAATTGTTAGAATAATCAGTCCTCTCATTAGGCCGGATTTAAATAATAAACACACTGTTTGCCTGTTTACCCAGGCTGTTTGATTAATGCAGAGCAGTTCAGTTCACAAGCATGTCTTGCCAAACTTGGATTGGTTTTACCCTCTTGAATGCACTGATGTAGGCACCGTGTACTGAGACTGTTAAAAGTATCAATACTTTTTGATGCCACATGTTTAATATGATACCTTCTGAAAGTACAATAGCTATAAAACAATAGATCTGCAATCAGATTTTTAACTCAAGGCTACAGATGTTAACATTATTTGTCCTTTTTGGTGTGCCAGGTACTAGGTATCAATTATCATTTTGTTTTTACTACTAGTATTACATTGAAGTACAGTGCATCCTGAAAGTATTCACACCGCTTGGCTTTTTGCACAAGTTGTTATGTTACAGTCTCATTCCAAAATGGATTAAACTTGTTTCACTTTGTCATGGAATTTGTTCAGACTCAGATTGGCCTACTTCTTGGTGAACAGACTTTAACAGCAAGTTTTTTTCATTATTCGTCATGGCTTTAGCTTTCCAATCTGATGACACTGACAGCGTTCAGTGCTCCACTTCATTCTGCTGTGATGGTGGTCACTGCAGGGTCATACGTTCTTTGCCTCCCAGTCAAAGAAAAACAAATGTCTTTATGCTCTGTTGCCCAGTGTGTCCTCTGATATGTCAGGAATGTTGATCAACAGATAGCAGGCAGCAAACACACTTAAAAGGTAACTGAGCCCCTAAACCACTTTTTTTTTTCTGTTGAAAATCAACCAAACTAGTTATTTAGTTGGGTTACTGATTGATTCACGTCCAAATCCTGACATTTTAAAGGAAAGTATTTGAGTTTTCCGTGTTACAAATATGCATAGAGACTGCCCTCTACAGGTTGAAACCGTGCTATTACAACTGAATTCTGTGAGTGGCTGAGCTGGAGGCAGGTGATGTTTTGTAGGCAGCGTATATCACCAGTCCCCCCCAGCCCAAGTTGATACTTTCATGTTCCAGATGCATTTTTTGGATGGCGGAATTTAAGTCACGACTCTGGGGTTTAGTTACTCTTTAAGGAGGAATTCGCTTTTAAACGGTCCTGTGTTGAAATACTAGTGGTTGTGTTGGAGTCATATTGTGCAAGTGAAACCCTAGAAGTCCAATTTATAGTATCCATAAGCTTAAAGGCTTATCAGATGCTGAGACACCTGGTGGCACTTTGTAATACTGAGAGGAAGGCTTTTACTGCTGTACAAAGTTAGCACAGCTACAATAATTTCACATCCCACCAGTCAGATTTGCAACCCAAGGCTGCATAGTAATTAACATTATTACGAATGTGAGAGTATGTGTTCAGTGGCTTTCTCTGTATCAACATCTTGTAGGTTGTTAATGTTTTTTTTAAAAAAGAAAAAAAAAAAGAAACTTTTATTTTCAGTGCCCAGGACTTTTTCTTCTTTTACTCTCATATCAAAAATGTCTAAGAGCTTTTGGGTTTTGTTTTGTTTTTTTCTATAATAATAATAAATGTTAAAAATAAGTGCTGGTTTTGTTATTAGCACTTACACATATTTGAATGGCTCTCTGCACTGCATTGTATCATATGGCAAATATACTGGATTTCTTGCCAGAAAAAGAAAAACACATTGCATTTTGTAAATTCTAGAGTTGGGATGCTCGTCTTCTCATGGAACGCTCTCTGGCTGTGAAATGTCCAGATATCAGCACTCACCTGGCTGGAACCAAGAAGGTCCAGCAGGTGCTTGCCAGACCTGGAGTTCTGGAGAAGTTCTTCCCTGACCAGCCCCAAGTAGTGGAGCAGATCAGAGCAACATTCGCTGGCCTCTACACTCTCGACATGGTGAGAAAATAGCACAAGATACACAGTTGTTGGAATGTTTTTATAGCAAAGATGTATAGAAAAATAACTGCCCCACAATATGTGTTTGTGATGTAGTGACATTACAACTTGAAACTGTACGTTATTGCACAAATTCAAATGGTTGCATTCTAATTCTCTAATTGCAAGTTTTCTTTGTTACTGTCTTTAGGGACCAGAGGGAGACAAAACAGTAGAAATGGCTTTGGCTGCACCAGACCAGTTTGTTCTGAAGCCACAGCGAGAGGGAGGAGGTATGATGAGAGAAATGTCCTAAGAAATGAATTTCCCCATGCACCATATCCTAAAACCATTTCCACTGGTCACTGTTTCATAAACCAGGAGAGTTTGAAAGATAGTAACTCCATGGTAGTGTCCAGTTACAACTGCATTGAAGGTTTTGTTTGAAAGATACATGTGTTAAAGCTATCCTACCAAGGTAGCTGAAATTGGTATTTTAAGCCTTGTCAACTGTCACTCACAGAGATATTTCAAAGCAAAGTCCAAGCCAAGATTCAAGTCAAGTAATAAGTCCTTGATTGTAAGTAGGAAATCAAAACGGCATAGGAAACCTTTAATGTGTCTGAATGCTGACCAAAAGCATGACACAGCTGTTAGTATATGAATAGTTCCTTTTTCAAGCTGTTTTACATGTGTGAAACCAGGAAGTTGATTTACTGGGGAATTCCGAGGTAATGTTTTGTCATGATCAGTGTGGAAAATATTTTGGGTTTTTTTATGTTGTTCTTACATAAGGCTACAAAATATAGAAGTGGGGAATGGATTTATTATTTCTGATTAACCAAAGTGACAGAGGCAGTCGTATTTATCGTTTAAACTCTGAAAAAAGCACCCTGACTCTATCCTGTGCCTTGCAAATAAGACGTTGTGCACAAACCATGCACACAAGTAATTTTGACTAATGTTAACTACTCCTCTAAAGCATAGATGTCATACGTAAATGAAGTGTGAAAGACAAGTCCAAATCTGGATTCAGGTCCATGCACTTCATTGCGCTATTGTTTCTCAAGGTAACAACATCTATGGATCAGAGATCTGCCAGGTCCTGCAGGAAGTGAAGGGGAGTACAGAGAGGATGGCCTATATTCTGATGGATAAAATCCATCCTGCCCCCGTGCAGAACATCCTGCTGAGAAGAGACGCTCCTCTCAAAATCAGTGAATGTCTCAGTGAACTGGGAGTGTTTGGAGCCTATGTCAGGTATGGAATTGCAATTTGTATATGGATTTTTGTGTTAGGAGAAAGTGGGATCTTACAGTACAAGTTTTTGTACTTTTAGGACTTGTTCATTCATCTCGGTTTTCACTGCCTATCAGCATCTCAGAACTGCCCTGTAAGCAAATAGTTTATTAAAGGATACATGAAGAATTATGAAGTAAATCTTGATTTTATGCTTACTGCCAATAGGTTCAGATAGGAATCTTGGTCTTGGTAATCCTTCAAGAGGTCACTCGTAGAAATAAACACACTAAGTCAGCAGTTCTCGGCTATGCAGAGCATTTTAGTGTTTAATTTCACTGTTTTGGTTCACTCCCTCACTGACCTCATTGTTTTTGGCCACAGCAGATCGCACAGTACACTACCCACTCTGCAGCAAACTGGAGACAAAATTAGAAGTTAGCTGATAAATAAAACTGCACATTCAGCCACTAAAGATTAGATCTTTTCCTTAGGACTCGGTAGAGAGGAAACTAAAAGAAGGTGAATGTTGGACTTACATTTGGCACACGGATAGACGCACAGCTCTGAGTGAATGTATGGTGTGTCATGTCAAGACTTTCCTTGGCAACAACATGGATGTAGACTTACATTTTGGAACAGCGCCTCACAGACATTCCCACAAAACACAAATTTCTGAACAAATGGATATTTAGCATTATTTTTAGCATTTAAAAACATCATAAAAGGTATGTCTCCCCATTGGCCTGGCAGCCTGAAATGAGTGTACAATTATCAGGAAAACACCAAAGAGCTGTTTGCTAATAAGTCCACTATATTATCTTGAAAAGTGATAATATTTGTTTGTTTCTGCAGCCCCCAAGTGGCAAAAATGATCAGATTGTAGGTTTAAGTAGTAGTAAATTCAGTTTAGTATTACAAGTGTACACTCTTCCGACAGGTTTATTGTGTCTTAGATGTAAACTTGTCTAGTTTATATGAAATATTTCAACATTTGCTAATCTTATCTGCCATTTCTTTGTTTCCTTACAGACAAGGTAAAGAGATGGTGATGAACGAGTGTGTGGGTCACCTGCTGAGGACCAAGAGTTCAGAACACTCAGATGGAGGCGTAGCAGCGGGAGTGGCTGTGCTGGACAATCCCCTCCTCGTCTGAGTACTGATACTGGGCTCTCAACAAAACAACGGAATGCAAATGGACAAGTGAAAACAAGGTTGCACCATGAAAGTGATGCCGGGACAATCTCGATAGATTCAAGTTTAGATTCCTTCTGCTATTTGAGGTGATGCTGTTGACAAATGTCCTGATGTTTGTCCTTTGCCTTAATCACCAATATCAATATGCTTGTTTGTTTTCAGTGTAACGGTTTTGTTCAAATGGAGTGCTGGGCTCAAATACAGTCTAAAAAAGTGAAGATTCTTAAAGCAATCATTTAATCATTTTAACGCAATAATGGGCTCAGTTTGGTTACAAATGAGAAGTTTTTTATTAGATCAGAAGTCTTGCTGTTTCAAGGACATAATCATTTTTCTTTTTGATTGGTATATACTGTAGTTTGGTCTGAGTTGGCTTTGACAGCAGCCTAGTATTGCAGCAAACAGTTTGCTTTATACATCCACATACTTTTTGCTTTATTTGCTGTGGCCATTTAAAAAACTTTATATTAACAAATAACACATCATATTTTTAAATTCAATGTTAAATATTGGAAGATAACTGTTATTATTCTTTATGGCACCTTGAATTCAAGAAACAGAGCTCAGAGTGCTTTAAGTTATGGGAACAGCTCAATAGCTCAGAATCAGAATTGTCTTTATTGCCAAGTACTTGAAGAGTTTTCATATTACTTGAAATTTGTGTAAGTGCATACATAAAACATAAGAATGAGTAACGTATAATAAGAATAAAATTAAACAAGATAAAATAGAATTAAGTAAAATAAATATGGTTCTGGAGGTAGTGCAAGAGTGAGGTAAGTGAGGTAAACAGTGTAAATGGACAGCAGGTGGATCGTGGGGACAGTGACTGTACTGAAGCTAATTGCCATTATACTGTTGTGATATGTTGTGGTGGTCATTTTTAGATTTTCTTTTAAAATTTTGAGGGTTTTATTAAGGTGGACATTTTTTATGCAAATGAGCAAAGAAACAGCAGAACAGAGCACTGGAACTGATTAGCAAGTGAGAACAGCATTTCCACTGAAAAGTGAAACTCTTAAGTATCTACATCACATCAAGGATGCTACTGCTGCAGGACTTTACAAGCAGAACAAACTGATGGACATCTGCAAGAAATTTGCAATTGTCATTCTCCCTAGAATGCATTCTAGAGTTAATGCTGTGATTTTGTTATAACCATTTTAACGGATTAAAGCATAATGAAGTCAAACATAATGAATCCGAATGTCAGACTCTTGGGACCAAAAAACTAAAAAAATACTGCTGAACAATGTTCAATAAAAACACAAACATGTATGTACTATAAAATCTTATTGAATTGTCTGTCCTCAACCACAGTAGTGAGATCATGTGACAAAAGTTTCCAGACACACTTCTTTGTATGGCTGTTTTTCAGGGGTTGGGCTAGGCTTCTTATTTCTTACTACTTTATTCTTAAATTGTTCTGTTTTCTTACTTTAATTTTCAGCCTCCAGCAGCATTCAAAGCACTGGAAAACTTTCATTTTGCAGAGAATTTGTTCCTTTACTGTACATATGACGATAAATGCTTTGAAACTAATCTTAAAGCTCCAGTATACCAAGACATTTTGGGCAATGCTATGCTTCCAAATTTGTGGCAACAGTTTGGGGAGGGCCCTTTTCTAATCCAGCATGACTGTTCCCCAGTGCTCAAAGCAAGAGCCGTAAAGACCTGGTTCTCCTAAATCACTGTGTGCATTTACCTGAGCCTGATTATGAAGCATGGACACACTGCATAACAAGGCTAATGTTAGCTACATATGCTAGAGTGTGTAGCTTTATCATCCAGGTCAATACAGGAAAATCACAGCGTTGTTAAAATCTGTGTGAGGGAGCATCTCTTGTTTGCCCAGATTTAATTCAGTTTAATTCATCCACCTGTTAAATGTGGCATATCAAGATGCTGATGAAACAACATGATGAAAACGCGGGTGTACTTTGGGCTGATCAGAATTAAAGGTCACTCTAAAATATGCACTTTTATCACTCAATACCACAGAAGTTTTGAGTTGGCATACAGTTGGCATGCTGGCTGCAGGAAAGTCCAGCAGAGATGTTGCCCACAAACTGAATGTTCATTTCACTACCATAAGCTGATTCCAGTACCTGGATAAGACATGCCAACTTTAATGCATCCCCGGTGTCAACACATCTGCTTCAGTATCAGTCAATCAAAGCAAATGCACAACAAAACATGGTTTTTACAAATGAGAAAGTAATCATAGGATGGAGGTTTCTTGTTGAGTGGAGGGTCACAGATACAATTTTCAGGCAGGAAAGTTCACGTCCCATGTCTTCTCTAAAACCTAATCAGTTTTATGCCGTTTCATGACAAGAACGTGTTAGAAAGTCTTGTGGCAGGAAGGCTTTGTGTCTTGACCACAGACACTAAAGGATGCCTTGTGTGTCTAGATGAGATGCATAACAGCATGGCAAAGCATTGGTATCTGATGACCTGAAACACAAGAATATGTTGCACAACTGAGGACCGTGTGTAACAGCACCAGCCCATGACCTCCACATTCAGCCTCTTTAGCTCTCTACAGCTGACACAAACTGTCAGAAACCTTCTCAGGTATGTTGATCTGCATGCGAATGACAGGTTGTCATGGTAACCAAACTGAGTGGGTAAATGCTCGCCTTCAATGGTGTCAGTCACTTGACTTAATCCCCAATTTACTCCTTGATAGTTGCTGGGAAATGGGTTGTACTGCATTAGACAAATGGTGCCCACACCAGATATGGACTGGTTTTATGATCCTCTTGTTACTCAGAAGTGCAGCAGAATGATTTGTGTAATGCAGACAGCGATGAGAACAAAATCAACACGATGACTGACAAGGTGACCTGTAGTACATACTAGCTACAATAGTAAAACACACAGTGGTGGAATGTGACTTAGTACATTTAGTCAGGTGCTGTATGTAAGCACAAATGAGGTGCTTGTATTTGTACTTAACTTGAGTATTTCCATTTGACACAACTTCATATATGTACTTTGGTCTCCAGTACGACTGTGAGGAACCTCAGCATTACCTTCGATCAGGACGTGTCATTTATCCATCATAATAAACAGTTCTCTAAGACGCCTTCTTTCACCTCCGTAATATTGCTAAGATTAGGAGCGTCCTCTCTCAGAGTGATGCTGAAAAACTTGTTCATGCTTTTGTTACTTCTAGGCTGGACTACTGCAACTCATGATTATCAGGATGTTCAAATCACTCTATTAATAGCCTGCAGCTGATCCAGAATGCAGCAGCTAGCAAGTTTTGACAGGAATCAGCAAAAGGGATCATATCTCCCCAACTAAGCTTCTATTCACTCAAATTCAGAAGAGACTTTAAAATTCTCCTACTTACATATAAGGCCCTAAATGGACTAACCCCAGCATACCTGCAGGATCCAATAGTCCCATATATTCCCAATAGAACACTCAGATCACAGAGTGCAGGTTTACTTGCAGTTCCCAGAATACATAAAAGTAGAATGGGAGGGCGAGCCTTTAGCTATCAGGCACCCCTGCTGTGGAACCAGTTGCCAGTCTGGGTTCGACAGGCATGAAGATGGGAGCTTGAGATTGACAGGCGGATCGGTGCAGCGACAGCAGTAATGTGGTCGTTGTATCGGTCCGTCATGGTGACGAAGGGGCTGAGCATTAAGGTGAAGGTCTTGATTTACCAGTTAATCTATGTTCCTACCCTCACCTATGTTCGTAAACTTTGGGTCATGACTGAAAGAACAAGATCTCGGATACAAGCGGCTGAAATGAGCTTCCTCCGCAGGGTGGCGGGTCGCTCCCTTAGGGATAGGGTGAGTAGCTCAGTCACCCGGGAGGAGCTCGGAGTAGAGCCGCTGCTCCTCCACATCGAAAGGAGCCAGTTGAAGTGGCTCAGGCATCTGTTTCCGGATGGCCCCTGGACGCCTTCCTGGGGAGGTGTTCTGGGCATGCCCCACCAGAAGGAGGCCCCGAGGAAGACCCAGGACATGCAGGAGGGACTGTGTCACTCGGCTGGCCTGGGAACGCCTTGGGGTCCACCCAGAAGAGCTGGAGGAAGTGTCTGGGGAGAAGGAAATCTTGGCATCCCTGCTCAAGCTGCTGCCTCCGCGACCCGGTCCCGGATAAAGCAGAAGAAGATGGATGGATGGATGGATGGTTTAACAGGCACAGAACACCTCCACTTTTAAGACCAGACTTTCTGTTTAGTAAAGCGTATAGTTAGCCTCAAACAAAGTGTGTAGGGCTGGTAGACATAGTTACAGTCACTTCTTGACATACAGCCACAGGTAGAATAGGTCTGACTAACTCTTAGTCTTTAATCTCTATCATAGCTACGCTGCTATAGGCCTATGCTGCTGGGGGTCACAAACATGATCCACCGAGCAGTTCGCCCACCTCCACAACACCACCACCATCTCTACTCCCCCACCTCCTCTGCTCTTCTTCCTCTCCCCTCCTCTCCTCTCATCAGGTCAACATATGATTCATTATTTTATGTCACTAACTGTGTGTCCAGTTCTCCTCGTAGTTTTGTGTCTCTCCCTCCCTTTCTTTCTCTCTCTGTATCTTTCTGCAGGTATCTCTCCAGCCAGATCTACATGTTGAACTGCATCCAGCCCTCTGACAAACCCAATGTCTACTGTCAACATCTGCCCATGTTGTTCTTCTATGTAGTGCTATTAGAACTAACTTACACAACATATCAGCTAAAAAACAAATACAAACAATACATAGTCTTTCACAATTCCAATTATAACAACTTGTCATGTTTGTCCTTTGTAATGTATGATGTTTATTGCATGTATGTTTCTCTTTCTCTCTCTTTCATCCTCTCTGTCCTGTCTACCTCTTGTTCCCCCCCTTCACCCAGCCGATTATCAGCAGGATAGTTCTCCCTTGTGAGCCGGGTCCTGTTCAAGGTTTCTTCCTGTTAAAAAGGAGTTTTTCCTTGCCATTGTCTGCTTGCTCAAGGGTTCAGGCTCTGGGTTTCTGTAAAGCACCTAGAGACAATTTTGATTGTAAAAGATGCTATATAAATAAATTTGAATCTAATCTTCTTTACACTATAAAGCTTATTTTTCAGGTCAGGTTGTTTTCATAATCTTCCTGTCCAGTGAAAACCCTGTACCGCCAGATGCGCTGAGTTTCAGTGTTTGTGATAAACTGCTGGATGAAGTGCTTTTCTTATGTGTTGACAAAATATTCTCCTGCTTCTTCTGCTAAATAAACTGCTGAAAACCCCTCTTGGATTAGCTGTAAAATGCATTGTCCCATAGCTGAAAACAGAGCTCGTCTGAGTTCATGAAACCTTTTTAGAGATATGTGGTTCTAACAAACATTTGATGATCTTGGGGAATGTGATGCATTGCTGTAGAATTAACGTCCCAACAATAAATAAGTAGTTTAAACGGAGTCAATCTTAAACATCCACAGCAGTAAAATGCAACATACACATTAACGCAGCAGTAATATTACTCTTTTTCAATGGAAGACGTAACAGATGAAATTCAGGTCATATACATGTATATGAACTGAAGTATTAATATAAATATTAATGTGATATGATACATAATTTAAAAAAGATATGATATGCATAAATCATTTAATGTATTTAACATATCCATGGCTAATGCCAGCATTGTGGTGTCATGGTCCCTTTTGTGCCAACCAGTGATGTACTGTGAGGTTCGTGGCTGGTAAGGCAATGACTCTTTAAGAGTCACATTTACAAATACGTGAACCCAATAGACTAGGAGGTTGGAGTGACTTTGAGATCAGCTCAGAGTTTTGTTTACAGCTTTGTGTCGATCAAATATCAAACAATAGAAAATGGTAACATATGAGGTAACTAATTGTTTTTATAAAAATGCGGTTTTGGAAAAATGGATAGTCGATCTGCAGAACTGTGCGGTCCAAAACAATCTTCAGAAATTATAGTCATACATCAAACATGTCAATATAAGGTGGTCAGTATGCATCACCTGGGTCTTGAACTCATAACTTTTGTTATCACCAGCACACTATAAGCATGTTCAGCTACTTTCAAGAATTTCCCTCCAGGGATAAATAAAGGAATTCAGATTCTGATTCTGATACCCGGACAAATACTATGAATGGGTGTTTGAATTATGAGGTGGCTTCGTTCATGGCTTATCAGTTCTGGTCCTGAGACCATCTGCCCCGCATGTTTTGTCCCAGCCAGTGAGCAGGGTTACACGCAAAGGCAGATTTCAAATTAGTGTCAGAAATTCACCTAATATCAAAGAAATTGTCATTCATATAGACAACATAGAGATGACGTGTCCCATCAAGTTTAGTCATGTTTCCATGTTCCTTCATATCCCATGTGTCCTGTTTTTATTTCTAAACTGATGTTGTCACAGTGGCCGAGAGGTGAAGGCTTTGGACTTGAAATCTAATGGAGTTTTCCTGCACAGGCTCAAATCCTGTTCGTGATACTCTATATTTTTATTTATTTATTTATTTATTTTTATTTATTCGCAACAGCTCAATGTCACTCAGCCTGAAGTCAGTAACAGATTTTAAATGCTGATTTGAATATTTTTAGTGGGGCGGCCATTTTGATTACATTAAAACTACAGATTGTGATTTCAATTAAAAACATGTGGAGGAAAAATGGAATGGAACTGTATAGATCAAAGCCAAATAGCATAGAACCTTCGTGAATGAAAGGAATCAAAGGATCAAAGGAAATTCCATTCTATGGTCCCTATATAAGGAGCAGCTCTTCAGATCATTTCAAACTTTTCAACAGGTGACCACTGTGAAAACGTGCCACATCTTCCCGAGCAAACACTGTTACAGAATCTGTTACACATCTGTTAACTGGAAACAAAGTGTTTACAACAGACAGAGAAAATGCAACAAGTGAGGAAAACAAGAGAGTTCCGCAGGACACGTGGACCGAGCTTCACAGACAGTTCGTCCAACAGTCATCAAAACCCCTCGATGGAGCGCTCTGCACCTCGTCAAGTAATTGAAGAGCTGAAAGAACTTAGGAAGCAGCTGGACGAGACAAGGGAAGAGTTGAAAAGACAGAAGACCCTGAAAGAAATGTTTATCAACCAGGGAAAAGAGACAAACAAAGAACTGGAGAGGCTGAAAGCATACTGTGATTCTAACACTCTCAGCACTGCAAATATTGCCGCTCAGGTGAGAGATACCACCAGAGATAAGAAGAAGAAAGACCTCCACAAACATTATGAGGAACTGCAAGTGGCTCACATTATCAGCCACGAGAAGTTCACAGCTGAGCTCCAGGCAGAGAAGGAGAAGAACCAGTCTCTCCAAGCAAAACTGGACACAACCAACGCTATGCACAATGACCTCAACAGAATGTTTCAAAATGAAGCCAACAAGGCCAAGGAGCGGGCTGACACCCTTCAGTGTGAACTGGAGAAGGAATCCCAGCAAAGGATGATCCTTCAAAAGTCCTATGAGGAGCTCCAAGAGACACACAGACACAGCAAGGAGACACTCTCTGCTCAGCTCCAGGTGGAGAAGGAAAACAAAACACTTCTCCAGCAAGAACTGGACAGAATGAAAGTTTCATATCAGGAGGAACAGCTAAGGTATGAAGCTGAGGTGACGTCCTCAGCTGAGCTTCAGGAGCAGAAGGAGAAAAACAAGCATCTCCAAGAAGAACTGGAGAAGATCAGTGTTTTATACCATGAGATCAGCCAGAGGTATGAAACAGATGTTCTCACTGCCAGACAGCAAGCTGACACCCTTCAGTGTGAACTGGAGAAGGAATCCCAGCAAAGGATGATCCTTCAAAAGTACTATGAGGAGCTCCAAGAGACACACAGACACAGCAAGGAGACACTCACTGCTCAGCTCCAGGTGGAGAGGGAAAACAAAACACTTCTCCAGCAAGAACTGGACAGCATGAAAGTTTCATACCACGAGGAACACCTAAGGTATGAAGCTGAGGTCGCCAGTGTCAGACAGCAGGCTGGTAACCTTCAGCGTGAGCTAGAGGAGAACCAACAGAAGACAGTCCTGCAAAGAGAATATGAGGAACTGAAAGCAGCACACATCCACAGCCAGGAGACGTCCTCAGCTGAGCTTCAGGAGCAGAAGGAGAAAAACAAGCATCTCCAAGAAGAACTGGAGAAGATCAGTGTTTTATACCATGAGATCAGCCAGAGGTATGAAACAGATGTTCTCACTGCCAGACAGCAAGCTGACACCCTCCAGTGCCAGCTTGACAGAGAAATTGAGGCACACACAGAAAGCCTTTCACAAAGTAGGAAAACAATCAACCAGCTGAAGGCTGCCTTCTGTCAAAAGATGGTGGAGGAGACCGACGACATGTTGCAGACAGAGAGTCCTTATGCGAGAGAGCTGGAGAAGCTGAAAGCTAAGCTCAATGACCAGATCTCACACAACCCAAACCCTTCCACTCTCGAGGCCGAGAGAACAGACGACCCGCCTCCAAGAAATATGGCCAAGCAGGAGGAGGAGCATGAGGATGAACCCCACCCTGCACCTGCTGTGGACACACCAAAAGAAGATGAAGTTCCTGAGGAGCTGCAGAACAATCAACAGGCATCCACCTCCGATGCATCAGACCTTGAACATCAGTCTCCAACAGACTCGCCTCCAAGAACTATGACCACGCAGGAGGAGAATTGTGAGGATGAGCCCTGCCATTCACCTGCAGTGGACACACCGAAAGAAGCCGAAGTCCCTGAGGAGCCGCCGAACAATCAACAGGCGTCCACCTCTGATGCACCAGACCTTGAACACCAGGAGGAGGCTGAGATCTCCGAGGAGACTCCCCAACCCAAGACGCCTTCCTTCTGGAAAAGAACACGTCACCTTCTCGGCTTGAGGAAACCACAAAAGTGGAAAAATAAGAACTAGGACTGCCAGAAACACCATCATCCACCAACACCAAAATAAAACCAAACAGTGCCATTCTTTGGACCCTTTCCACAGAAGATATTTTGGCTTGTCATAGCGTGACAAGACAAAATGTCTACAGTGAAAGGGTTCTGTGTAACATAGGGACTGACAGTAGGGTTTTCCCCGGGTGCTCCGGGTTCCTCCCACAAATCCAAAATCTTCCAGAAAAATGGTTGATAAATGGATTTAAAAAAAAAAACACACACACACACACACACACACACACACACACAACACACACATGCACATATGTGCATATAAAATAAAATAAAATAAAATAAAATATATAATATATATATATTATATTATATATATAATATATATATATAAAATATATAAAATAAAAAATATAATATAAGATCAAGGTCATGCTGGAAGCTCAGTGAAACTGAACTAAGGTACAGCTGTACTTGTTGTCACGGTGGCCGAGAGGTTAAGGCGTTGGACTTGAAATCCAATGGGGTTTCCCCGCGCAGGTTCGAATCCTGTCCGTGACGGTCTGCCTGTATTCAGTTTCCCTGAGGGAGTCGTCTCAAAGGGATCAATAAAGTGAACTCTGAGTCTAAAACGCAAGCAGCTATGTGTGCATTGGTGCAATTTAGACCTACCAAATGGTTGTTACCCAGAGCAGGCATACTGGCTCACAGCATAGAAAGTAAACTGCTCTTCGTTCACAGAGTGCAGTTCACATACTGAGGGGATTTCAAAGTGCTTTATACACTATTAAAAAGTGAAGAATTGAGACGACAGAGAGACAGTTTCAGAACTAATATCTAATCAAAATTAACCAATTAAATTTAGTAAATTAAACTGATTACCTGAAAATGACCTTGAAAGCGTATACAGTATATAGACAAAAATATCCAGACACACCTCTTTATGGGGCTATTTTTCAGGGTTAGGGCTGGGCCCCTGACTTTTTCCTGCAATAATGTTAGCAAAGAAGGAGGTAAGACTATTAAACTTCACTGTATAATTCACTAGCAGGCATCTCAAACACCTCAAATTTGATCATGATATGAAACCATCGATAAAGGCAATCGATTCTATTCGCTCCAAAGGATTCAAGGATTCAAGGAGCTTTATTGTCATTTCACACATGTAGAAACATGAGGTGGGACGAAATTAGTTTCCCCGGTCCCGGTATAAGCCCAATTACCTAACAAAATGCCTAATGCAAATAAATATAAACAACACTATATAAATATAAAAAAGACAATCAGAATACAAGATAGAAACAATCAGAATAAAGCTATCTAAACAGTACTGCGGTATTGTGCAAATGGCGGAGTAGTGCAAATGACAGTAGTGCAAATGAAATGAGTAGTTCAGAGTTCTGTGCAAATGGCTGCATTGTGCAATGTTCCATGGGTGGTTGTTGGGAAGGGGTGTGTGGATGTGTGGGTGGGGTGTAAGGTATGGGGTAGCAGCAGGGGCTACAGAGGACCTCCAGAGTTCAACAGTCTCACAGCTTCTGGGAAGAAGCTGTTCCTCAGTCTGGTGGTCCGGCTCTTAATGCTCCACGTTTTTTTTCACGTTGGTGCAGAGGTTGTTCTCTCTGCACCAACCCTTCAGGTGTTCCACCTCCTGCCTGTAGTCGGACTCATCGCTGCTGACGATGCGTCCAACCACAGCTGTATCATCCGCAGGCTTCACAATTAGGCAGCTCAGATGTTGCGCTGAGCAGTCGTGTGTTAGCAGGGTGAACAGGAGTGGGCTCAGCGCACAGCCCTGGGGAGAGCCGGTGCTGAGGGTGATATCATGGATCTTCACTGTTTGCGGCCTGTCCGTCAGGAAAGCACTTCATGATAATCAGAGTGAGGGCTACTGGCCGATAGTCATTCAGGCTCGTCACTGTGGAGGTCTTGGGAATGGGGATGATTGTGGCGGTCTTCAGACAGGTGGGGACCGTCGCCTGTTGGAGAGAGGTGTTGAAGATGTCCGTCAGTGCCTCTGTGAGCTGATGTGCACAGCCCTTCAGCACCCGCCCCGGGATGTTATCGGGACCTGCAGCTTTGTGTGGGTTTATCCTCTGGAGGGTCCTCCTCACTTCTGCTGGGGTCACGCTGAGGGACTCTTCACCAGGTGAGGGGGTGAGGCAGGTGCTTTACCAAAGCTCTATACCACCAACAGTTTCAGCAGTTCTTGATTGACATCCAGGCTGAATACAGAGATGCAATATATCACAATGTGAGGTGGCTAAGTTGGGGGTGCAAATGCAGCGATTTTTTTTCTCTCAGAGAGGAAACTGGACATTTTTTGGGTGAAAAGAGGCAACCGATGGAAGAACTGTCCGATCCTGTATGGTTGGCAGATTTGGCTTTTTTTGTTTGACATAACGAAGCATGTGAATGTGCTGAATGTTAATCTTCCAGGACAAGATGCAGTGGTGAGCCAGCTGTACACTCACATCAAGGCCTTTGCCAAGCTGCAGCTTTTCCAAAGACACTTATCCCAAACAGAGTCCTGCACCGCGCACCCAGCTTTGAAAGAGGTCATTGACAGTTTCCCCACAGGACAACATTGGTGCGCAAATGAAGAGTTACGTTGTCAAGATGGGTCGGCGTCGCTGACGCAGAAATGAGCTGAACCCCGATGCAGAGTCTAAGGAGCAGGCAGGCAGGCAGAGGTCCGAGCAAAAAGTCTTTATTATCAGAGAACAAAACCCAACTAAAAAAACACACACTTACTGTGTCCTAGTATCTGTGAACTACTGTGGCAAAATTCCTGGCAAAAACAAGGCATGGCATGGCATGGCAAGGCAAAACCAACAAAAGGTTCCTGGCATGACATGGGAAAAAACGCAGACGCACTGACCAAGGTGACTGGGAAGACAAGGACTAAATAGACAAGACAACGAGACACAGGTGACACACATCAGGAGGGAGAAAGCAATCAGGAAAACCAAAGCAAAGCTACATGAAAACAGGGCACACAGTGGAAGAGACACTTTGAAAATAAAACAGGACATGACAAAACCCTTTAACATAATATATGGAAGCACAAGACAAACATGGAACATGGCACATGGACAGAAATCAAAAGACAAAGCATAACAAAAACCCAGGCATGACATACGCAACAGGGATCGCATCTCTTTCAGTGGAATTTAACCAACGCCTTCAGGATTTTGCAGTTATTGAAAAGTTGAAAAATGTTGCCTTCTCCGTGGAGCCTAATGATGCTCGTCCACAACTGTAGCTGGAGCTCGTTGAGCTGCAGTGTGACAATGAGTTGTGCAGCAAACACCAGCAGCTTTATCTTGTTGACTTTTACTGGCAACGGGATAAAGGCAGGTTTCCAGAAATGCAAACATTTTCCCAGAGAAATCCTGAGCTTATTCGGATGCACATATTTGTGTGAGCAGACATTCTCTGTCATGAACTTGAGCAAGAACTGATTGAGGTCAAGACTAAGTGACTCCCGCTTACATGATATTTTACGCATCTCAACCACTGCCATCAAACCAGACCTGGCCTCTTTACTGAAATCCAGATCCAGATTATTCAGCAAGTTATCTGTTTCTTGATCAATCTGAAATTGGGTGTTATGAAGGGTAACATCTGTCATTATTAACAGTGAAAAGCCAAAAACACACTTATGCACTTAGACTTATGGCACTTATTTTAATAAACTCTTGAATGTGATTTGGTTATAACTGTTGATGTTATGTACCTGTAGATGTGACACAAACTATTACTTTCTGAAAGATCTTGTAAAAGACAAGAGCAAAATCAGAATCAGAATTCCTTTATTTATCCCCGAAGGGAAATTCTTTGTCGTACAGACATTGCACTTGCAGTATTCCCAAGAAAGACCAAGAAAGATAAGTGAAGGGTATATCGAACCGGTGACCCTCCGATCACAAGTCACTTCTCCAACCTCTAGGCCACGGCTGTACAGGTATTTATAATGTGTTCAAAATTTAAAAAAAAAAAAAAAAAAAAAATTAAAAATACAGGTATGCACATGTGTAAAAACAATACATTGTATATATACAATGAGTCCAGTTCCTCTCCCACAACATGGCTGGCATGCCTTCTTGATGATTCTATTGAGTCTGTTAGTGTCCCTCACCCTCAGGCAGCTGCCCCAGCAGGCAACAGCATATGTGATGGCACTGGACACCACCGACTCATAGAACATCCTCAGCATCGTCCTGCAGATGTTGAAGGATCTCAGCCGCCTCAGAAAGTAGAGGCGGCTCTGGCCCTTTCTGTAGACCATGTCCACGTTCTTGCACCAGTCCAGTTTGTGGTCCAAGTACACCCCCAGGTATTTGTACTCCTCCACCACCTCCACAGTGGCCCCTTTGATGTTCATAGGGGTCACTGTAGCCTTAGTCCTCCTCAGGTCCACCACCAGTTCCTTGGTCTTTGTCACATTCAGCTGTAGGTGGTTTTTCCCGCCCCATTTGACAAAGTTGTCCACTGCCGTCCTGTACTCTCTCTCACCCCCCCCCCAGTAATACACCCAACAACTGCAGAGTCATCAGAAAATTTCTGAAGATGGCAGGTCTCTGTGCAGTGCTTGAAGTCTGTGGCGTAGATTGTGAAGAGGAAGGGAGAGAGGACAGTCCCCTGTGGAACCCCAGTGTTGCTGATCACTTCATCTGACAAGCAGCACTTCAGGCGTACATACTGCAGTCTGCCCGTCAGATAGTCTGCCCGTCAGATAGTCTGCGATCCAGGACACCAGTGGGGCATCCACCTGCATCGCTGTCAGCTTCTCCGCCAACAGAGCTGGCCTGATGGTGTCAAACGGACTCGAGAAATCAAAGAACATGATTCTCACAGTGCTTGCCGGCTTGTCCAGGTGGGTGTAGACTCTGTTCAGCAGGTAGATGATGGCATCGTCCACTCCAAGGCGGGGCTGGTAGGGGATCCTGAAATGGTTGGACCATGGGCCGGAGCTGTTCCAGGACGAATCTTTCCAGGGTCTTCATGATGCGTGACGCCAGAGCCACAGGCCTGTAGTCCTTGGGGTCGCTGGGACGCGGCGTCTTTAGATTACCGTATTTTCCGCATTATAAGGCGCACCTAAAAGCCTTAAATTTTCTCAAAAGCCGACAGTGCGCCTTATAATCCGATGCGCCTTATCTATGGATCAATATTGGTCAATCGTGGCTACCGTAGTCAGGGGGCGTGGCCGAAGTAACAGATTTAAGCGCACTGTGGATAAAACGAGAGCACGTACGGTGAATGTTCGCACCACAGGGAATGAGAAGTCGTCCTTCACTGTAGTTCTCGCTTGCCAGGCTAATGGCCAGAAACTACCACCCATGGTTATTTTCAAGAGGAAGACCTTGCCGAAAGACTTTCCAGTCGGCGTCATTATCAAGGCTAACTCGAAGGGATGGATGGACGAAGAAGAGATGAGTGAGTGGCTGAGAGAAATTTACGACGTTAACGATGTTAACGAGCCGGGCATGTTGGATGCCGTATTCGCCCAGCTGTTCAATTCGGACACTGAAGAAGAAGAATTCGAGGGATTCGTGGATGAGGAATGAACTGATAAAGTGAGCTTTACGTGTTTCTTTTGTGTGTTCACAACTGAACAAGGTTGGTCATATTGTGAATATGGACAGTAACGTTTGAGCAACATTGAGTTATTGTTAAATGGTTATTGCTTTGCACTATTTCGAGAGTTACTATATTGTTATTGCACTTACGTCTGAGTTACCGTAACGGTATCAGACTCTTTAAGTGTTTACTGAATCGAGGAAAAGTTCCCGTCCACTACGTGATAAAAATGTTGCACTACCTGTTATACCGTGCTGTTGTTAAAAGATAAACTGTGTTGCGAAAATACTACACCGCTGACATTACCTCGGGAAAAATAACACAGCTGTTTATTCATTTTGGGAGTGAACGGGGTTGTTATATTGTTATTACTTTGCACTATATAGAGAGTTACTATATTGTTATTGCACTTACGTTTGAGTTACCGTAACGGTATCGGACTGTTTCTTTTACGTGTTTATTGAATCGAGGAAAAGTTCCCGTCCACTACGTGATAAAAATGTTGCACTACCTGTTATACCGTGCTGTTGTTAAAAGATAAACTGTGTCGCGAAAATACTACGTCGCTGACATTACATCGGGAAAAATAATAACACAGCTGTTTATTCATTTTGGGAGTGAACGGAGTTGTCAGAACGCTGGTTTGTATTCTATTAATAAAGTTTGACTGACTTATCTGACTGTTTTGTTGACATTCCCTTTAGCGCAGCTCCATCTAGTGGACGCAAAACGCAACCCGAACCACTGCTGTAGCTTCTATCCTATGCGCCTTATAATGCGGTGCGCCTTATATATGAAAACAGTTTTAAAATAGGCCATTCATTGAAGGTGCGCCTTATAATCCTGTGCGCCTTATAGTGCGGAAAATACGGTAGATTAGATTAGATTCAACTTTATTGTCATTACACATGTACAAGTATAATGCAACTAAACGCAGCTTGGCATCTAACCAGAAGTGCAATAAGCAGTAAGTGCCAGGTATACAATAATTTACAGTATGTACAGGGTATGTACAGGTGTCTATGCTACAGGTATACTATAAACATGATATACAGATTGTTGTCATAATATACAGGGTTTCTAAGTACTATGAACATCCTATACAGATGGATATGTGCTTTAATGTGCATCCAGTGTAGGCAGAAACTATAACACAATTTAAATTTACATATGATATTTACAGATGTTAAATTAAGCTATAAATCACTAGTGCAATGGACAGTATAGTGTACACAGCGATAGGCAGTAGGCTAACTATATTAACAGTGAGGTAGAGGAACTAGTGCAACACTCAGTACATAGTACTCAGTTAGGATAGGGTGGTGTAGTGGAGTGTGGTGTAGGGTGAGGGTGTTAGTGGGGGGCTGAGTTCAGGAAGGAAGCGACAGGACAGGAACGAGGCATGATGTCTTCCACACCACGGGGACCCTCTGAAGACTCAGACTCAGGTTGAAGACATGATGAAGTACTCCGCTTAGCTGGGGGGCACAGGTTTTCAGGACCCTGGGGCTCACACCATCTGGGCCTGCAGCTTTGCCTGCACAGAGTCTCTGCAGCTGTCTTCTCACCTGATCAGCTGTGAAGGTCATCGTTCAGGTGGTGGGTGGGGGAGGAGTGCATGTGATACCCAGGTGAGAGTGGTCCACCCAGGTTTCTGGGGACAAGGTGTGAGCGAGGCCATCCAGATGGAATGTGGGGGGAGGGAGAGAGGCTGAGTGGCTGGTTGCTGCAACCGTACTGCTGAGGAGTTGTTTGAAGCGTGAATTAGGGTCCCTGTGTCGAATCTGTTAAAAAACTGATTCAGCTCATTCGCCCGTTCCACACTGCCATCAACTCCTCCGCTGTTTGGCCCGTAACCTGCGATGGTCCTCATGCCACTCCACATCTCTCTCGTGTTGTTCCACTCCAGCTTCCTATTGGTCTGTATCCTCTCTGTTAAAATGGAGAGGGAGGGGTTTATGACCTACAATGGAGCCAGCCACAGGGGCAATCAAAATAATTTGGCTTCACTTGCCAAATTAGTAAAAATATTCCTGCTACGTTAAGTTGAGCCTAGCCTAGTTTTGGTGTAACACAGCTCAGTGTCACTCAGTCTGAAGTCAGTAACAACCAACTTAAACCCTGATTTGAATATTTTTAGTGGGGCGGCCATTTTGATTACATTAAAACTACAGATTGTGATTTCAATTAAAAACATGTGGAGGAAAAATGGAATGGAACTGTATAGATCAAAGCCAAATAGCATAGAACCTTCGTGAATGAAAGGAATCAAAGGATCAAAGGAAATTCCATTCTATGGTCCCTATATAAGGAGCAGCTCTTCAGATCATTTCAAACTTTTCAACAGGTGACCACTGTGAAAACGTGCCACATCTTCCCGAGCAAACACTGTTACAGAATCTGTTACACATCTGTTAACTGGAAACACAGTGTTTACAACAGACAGAGAAAATGCAACAAGTGAGGAAAACAAGAGAGTTCCGCAGGACACGTGGACCGAGCTTCACAGACAGTTCGTCCAACAGTCATCAAAACCCCTCGATGGAGCGCTCTGCACCTCGTCAAGTAATTGAAGAGCTGAAAGAACTTAGGAAGCAGCTGGACGAGACAAGGGAAGAGTTGAAAAGACAGAAGACCCTGAAAGAAATGTTTATCAACCAGGGAAAAGAGACAAACAAAGAACTGGAGAGGCTGAAAGCATACTGTGATTCTAACACTCTCAGCACTGCAAATATTGCCGCTCAGGTGAGAGATACCACCAGAGATAAGAAGAAGAAAGACCTCCACAAACATTATGAGGAACTGCAAGTGGCTCACATTATCAGCCACGAGAAGTTCACAGCTGAGCTCCAGGCAGAGAAGGAGAAGAACCAGTCTCTCCAAGCAAAACTGGACACAACCAACGCTATGCACAATGACCTCAACAGAATGTTTCAAAATGAAGCCAACAAGGCCAAGGAGTGGGCTGACACCCTTCAGTGTGAACTGGAGAAGGAATCCCAGCAAAGGATGATCCTTCAAAAGTCCTATGAGGAGCTCCAAGAGACACACAGACACAGCAAGGAGACACTCACTGCTCAGCTCCAGGTGGAGAAGGAAAACAAAACACTTCTCCAGCAAGAACTGGACAGAATGAAAGTTTCATATCAGGAGGAACAGCTAAGGTATGAAGCTGAGGTGACGTCCTCAGCTGAGCTTCAGGAGCAGAAGGAGAAAAACAAGCATCTCCAAGAAGAACTGGAGAAGATCAGTGTTTTATACCATGAGATCAGCCAGAGGTATGAAACAGATGTTCTCACTGCCAGACAACAAGCTGACACCCTCCAGCGTGAGCTTGAGAAGGAGAGCCAACAGAAGACAGTTTTGCTAAAAGAATATGAGGAGCTGCAAGCAGCACACGTGCACGCCCAGGAGACATCCTCAGCTGAGCTCCAGGGGCAGGAGGAGAAAAACAAGCATCTCCAAGAAGAACTGGAGAAGATCAGTGTTTTATACCATGAGATCAGCCAGAGGTATGAAACAGATGTTCTCACTGCCAGACAGCAAGCTGACACCCTTCAGTGTGAACTGGAGAAGGAATCCCAGCAAAGGATGATCCTTCAAAAGTACTATGAGGAGCTCCAAGAGACACACAGACACAGCAAGGAGACACTCACTGCTCAGCTCCAGGTGGAGAGGGAAAACAAAACACTTCTCCAGCAAGAACTGGACAGCATGAAAGTTTCATACCACGAGGAACACCTAAGGTATGAAGCTGAGGTCGCCAGTGTCAGACAGCAGGCTGGTAACCTTCAGCGTGAGCTAGAGGAGAACCAACAGAAGACAGTCCTGCAAAGAGAATATGAGGAACTGAAAGCAGCACACATCCACAGCCAGGAGACGTCCTCAGCTGAGCTTCAGGAGCAGAAGGAGAAAAACAAGCATCTCCAAGAAGAACTGGAGAAGATCAGTGTTTTATACCATGAGATCAGCCAGAGGTATGAAACAGATGTTCTCACTGCCAGACAGCAAGCTGACACCCTTCAGTGCCAGCTTGACAGAGAAATTGAGGCACACACAGAAAGCCTTTCACAAAGTAGGAAAACAATCAACCAGCTGAAGGCTGCCTTCTGTCAAAAGATGGTGGAGGAGACCGACGACATGTTGCAGACAGAGAGTCCTTATGCGAGAGAGCTGGAGAAGCTGAAAGCTAAGCTCAATGACCAGATCTCACACAACCCAAACCCTTCCACTCTCGAGGCCGAGAGAACAGACGACCCGCCTCCAAGAAATATGGCCAAGCAGGAGGAGGAGCATGAGGATGAACCCCACCCTGCACCTGCTGTGGACACACCAAAAGAAGATGAAGTTCCTGAGGAGCTGCAGAACAATCAACAGGCATCCACCTCCGATGCATCAGACCTTGAACATCAGTCTCCAACAGACCCGCCTCCAAGAACTATGACCACGCAGGAGGAGAATTGTGAGGATGAGCCCTGCCATTCACCTGCAGTGGACACACCGAAAGAAGCCGAAGTCCCTGAGGAGCCGCCGAACAATCAACAGGCGTCCACCTCTGATGCACCAGACCTTGAACACCAGGAGGAGGCTGAGATCTCCGAGGAGGCTCCCCAACCAAAGACGCCTTCCTTCTGGAAAAGAACACGTCACCTTCTCGGCTTGAGGAAACCACAAAAGTGGAAAAATAAGAACTAGGACTGCCAGAAACACCATCATCCACCAACACCAAAATAAAACCAAACAGTGCCATTCTTTGGACCCTTTCCACAGAAGATATTTTGGCTTGTCATAGCGTGACAAGACAAAATGTCTACAGTGAAAGGGTTCTGTGTAACATAGGGACTGACAGTAGGGTTTTCCCCGGGTGCTCCGGGTTCCTCCCACAAATCCAAAATCTTCCAGAAAAATGGTTGATAAATGGATTTTAAAAAAAAAAACACACACACACACACAACACACACATGCACATATGTGCATATAAAATAAAATAAAATAAAATAAAATATATAATATATATATATATATATTATATTATATATATAATATATATATAAAATATATAAAATAAAAAATATAATATAAGATCAAGGTCATGCTGGAAGCTCAGTGAAACTGAACTAAGGTACAGCTGTACTTGTTGTCACGGTGGCCGAGAGGTTAAGGCGTTGGACTTGAAATCCAATGGGGTTTCCCCGCGCAGGTTCGAATCCTGTCCGTGACGGTCTGCCTGTATTCAGTTTCCCTGAGGGAGTCGTCTCAAAGGGATCAATAAAGTGAACTCTGAGTCTAAAACGCAAGCAGCTATGTGTGCATTGGTGCAATTTAGACCTACCAAATGGTTGTTACCCAGAGCAGGCATACTGGCTCACAGCATAGAAAGTAAACTGCTCTTCGTTCACAGAGTGCAGTTCACATACTGAGGGGATTTCAAAGTGCTTTATACACTATTAAAAAGTGAAGAATTTCAGATCTAATATCTAATCAAAAGTAAAATGAGCACAAATGTGGCAATGTCATACTTTTAATTTCTACAATATTTGTTCAAAATTAACATTTTAATAAAATAAAATTTATTTGTGGTTTGCCGAATAGCACATTTGTTTTTCACTCTGCCTGTAGTTTTGAAGCCGTTTGGGCCTTGGGCTTTGTTAGAAGATATTGCAGGGTAACTGGATCGCCTTGTGTTTCAGCTTAATGTAAGTAATTCTATTATGAAGAAATTCATTTCTATCATTGTAGCCTGGTCTCTGTCCGATATATATTCACTGTAGAATGTATAAAGTGTTCTTTTTTTATCAACTCACATGATAGAAGATACTTCTCTGATTTACATTTATAATTTCAAGTGGTCTTTTTTTATTTACTCCAAAGATAAAAGAGAAAAAAAAAAGGTGTCATTACTTACATGCTAATAAAAAGTTCACAGGTGGTGATAGGTGTATTTTCGAACTTTTGAGAACAGAGGTGGTTTCGCTGTTTGCCCCTGCTTTCAGTCTTTAGGCTAAGTCAATCATTTGTTGTCTCACATCTAAATCTCTGCAAGAAAACAGATGAATGTGTTCCCAGTGTCATACTATTACAGTGAAAAGCCAAAGGTTCAAATGAACAGATTAACTATCAGGTAAAAGTGTTAAAGGTTACCTGGTTGTTGTCACACTTGTTCCACAGTTCAGTTCAGTTCTTTTCAGTTTAATTAATCAGAACCCATACCAGAGTCAGTTATTATAGGGAATTTGTACACAGTATTTAACATTTAAACAGTTAACTGGCATACAGGAATAAGCTGTAATAAATATATTCATAAAATGTGTTACTTTTATTGTCTATATATTTATATAATTATTCAGGTAAGCCAATTCACCCATAACCACGGCAAGTTAGTGTGATATAGTTGTCTCCCTAAGAAAATCAAAACTATAAATCACTGCCCAGTGATCACTATGAGATAAAATAGGTTTACATTAGTTAGTAATTGTTGTCATAATAGGGTGCTGTTATGTTTGTAGTGACACAAGACTATTTGTGCAGGCAAGCCTACAGTGGTTGATTTTATAAGTGCACTTTGAGTTTGCTGGTGAATTGTGTGACTTCTTTCCAGCCCAGTATGGTGGGTTTGAATTGGTGGGTTTGTTCTGCCTGACTATCTCACTGTGGTGCATAGGCGAATAGAAAACACTGTTTTCAGTTATGGCTTCACTCGGTTTAACCAAAGGAATGCTGTATTGATCAGGTTAGGTGTGTGTGTCATACAGCTCATGGTGTTCAGGCCTCGCTTTCCAATCTGTGACTTTCATTTGCACAAAAGTACGGTTCTCTCCGATTTTCAGGCGCATATTGAGGTCAGCTGATCTTTTGAAAGAGATTAAATGTGTCCTGGATACCAACAGGACTTTCGAAATGTGTGCTGCTCACACCAAGGGCTGGGAGCTCTGCAGCCAAGTGTAGCAATGGTGAAATTCATTGTGACACCAGTGTATCAACATTTAGAAGGAAAAAACATCTGATGGACCGAATTTCTTATTGTGGAAAATTCAAAAAAATACAATCAGGATTCATAATTGTTTTTGTTTTACCCCGTGATTTTTTCAGTACATAATCTTATTTATTTACCTGGTGTACTATTTATCCAACATAATTAACAGTAATGACACTGTAGAGCATATTAAGTGTAAAGACATGATATGTATCTAAACAAACAAGAATGGAAGGGAAGGCTGTGACCATGTTTCACATGGTGATGCTAATTTTGGGTGTCCTCCTTGAAACTGTGCTGACTGTATGGATCTTCTTCTTCATACTTGACATTGCAGTGATGGCTTGCATTTTGCCGTGAGCTACTCTTATTACTGTTTTGGTAAATTTCTTCAACATCTTCACAGGCTGGGGCAGCGCGGTGGTGCAGTGGTTAGCACTGTCGTCTCACAGCAAGAGGGTTCCAGGTTCGAATCCCGGTCTGGGTTCTTCTATGTGGAGTTTGCATGTTCTCCTTGTGCCTGTGTGGGTTTTCTCTGGGTACTCCGGCTTCCTGCCACAATACCCTGACGGATAAGTGGTATAGAAGGTGGATGGATCTTCATAGACTGTTTGACTCTGGACAGACTAAAACTTGACAGGCTTGATTTATCTACAGCAGCATGACTCACTGAGTGAATAATAACAAATCAGTCCGGAGGGCAGTGGAACAGGTATGGACAAAAGATTTAAAATATAACATCACCAACAGTTTAACATTTGTAATCGGGGGTTAGGGTTTTAGTGTCTTTTTCTCTCTGTGTGCAGGAATATTCCTGGATAAAACTTGTCTGAGTATTGGCCACTAGATGGAGCCAAATGAATGACTTGTGTCATTACAGCTGACACTCTCATTTATTTAAATCTTTTTTAGCAAATGTTTCTGTGCTTTAATCATTTCATTATTCATTATCATTTCATCATTCCTTTTCATTTTACTGGTTAATTTGACTCTGTTTTCTAGTTTACCAGTCCTCTTTTTTAGTTTGTTCACTCTCCGTATGGTGATGTTTGAGGAGATGACCGAGGAGATGACCTGAGACAGGTCACTTAAAACAATCATTTGTAGCTTGCTGTTCTCCCCTGCGTCTGGAATTTCTGCTGAGCTAAGCTATTTGCTAGCTATATGAGAATGATATTGATCTTTTTTCCTGTAAAAGATTTATCAGAATATCAAACCTATTCTTTTAACTATAACTTGTTATGAACATTTTTGCAAGCAAGAATCTGGTTTCATTTTGACCCTCACAGCAGTTGTGTTTTCCTGTTATTCCAAGCAAGCTGTTATTTTCATTTTTGTTATTTTAACTCTGCACAGATGGGCTGGAGGTAGCTGTAGTCTGCAACCACTATAGTTACATGCCAGATAACTACACAGAACAGATAAGGTTTGAATAATAATATGTATGCTACTATAAAGGTAACCTGTCAATTCAGTATTAATGTATTTACACCATATTAAGTTGATTCGGTTGAACATTGCACAGCCAAGTATTAAAGATGCCCCAAAGATGTGAAGAACTCGACTCTATGCTTCCACGGGGTTTTGAACAATACACCTAATAAATGTGAAGCTTCAGCCCGATGCTGGGGCTGGGACAGTATCTGGTTGGACTGAAAGACATTATTCACGGTATTCTTTCACTCCACGGTCTAGAGAGACTGGACAGAGACCATGGCTTTTGCAGACTCAGAGGGATTTGTCCTGAAGCCTCAAAGAGAAGGAGAATGTAATTTAGCATCAGCATACAATTAAAAACTGGCATGTGGCATGTGTGGCTATTTCTTAATGAATAGTGAATGTCACATTGCGTCAGCTATCACTGCAAAAATGAAGGTGATACATGGCCTCATGAGTCTGCTTTGGCTCTTCAGGAAACAATTATTTTGGAGAGGACATTGTTGGAGCTGCAGTTCTTCTGTAGTTTGTTTAAATAGTTTATATCAAAATCTAGCAGCTTGCAGTTTCACAGGCTGAACACTTGGGGGCAGTAAAACCAAAGGCATTTTCTACATACAGTGAACACCAGAATTCTGCAGTAGGGTTCATGTGACTCAACACTATATATTCTGATTTCCAGTGGTGCAAGATGTAGCTGTAGCTCCCCATAGTGTCTCACTAATGCATCATTAAATTAGTAATGCTATTAGATTTTCAGCCTGACACAATATTTAATTTTGACTTAATAATCCTGAAGACTTTGGGGTTTTTTTTCATATTTTTTGCCCTTTGTGCCCCTTTTTTTGGACATTTTTAGACCTTTCATGTAAATGAAACCATCTAAGAAGTTTAAGAGGAAATCACTCCTTTTAGGAACTGCTAACATCTCATAGACATCTGAAACATGACAAGGGAAGGGGGATCAGGGGTCACTGTTTTAATTTTAAGAATGTACTGTAATGTGTAACTTAATTGCATTTTTTGTCATGTAAAATCTTAATTTCTGACTGGGCTTTTCTGTTCTGAGTTCATGCTCTTTCTGGGTGGATTTCCCCTGGGTGCTCCAGTTTCCCCACCATCATATATATTAGGTTAACTCTCCTGTGCTTGTCCAGGCACTGGTTTAGAACTGGAGTTGGTCCCTGGACGCTGTGCAGTGGCTACCAACTGTTTCTCAGTGATGGGTTACATTCAAGGAACAAACTTCACTGTGTTGTACTGAGTATGACTGTATGTGACAATAAACAATTTCCTTTTACACAATATACGATGATTGAAAATAAAGTATTGCCATTATTGTGTTCATCTCCTGTTTTTGTTTGTTCTTGATGATTAGAATTCTTTGGTGCTGACTGAGCAGCTCATTCCAGTAAGCGGTCCAGGTCATCAAACAGAGACAAGGGTCATTGTCAGTGAATGTCATCAGCACTGCAGAGAATCTCCCACAGGAAACACAGTTCTACTGCCAGAACAGCCACAGAAAAATACCTCTTGTTTTGTTTGCTGAATCCGCTGTCCCGAGGAGATGGTGAGTGCAAGAAGTGAAATTTGTTAGTCAGCCTAGTTTAGGGTTGTCAAATTTGAATCACCTCAATCCTTTCTCTATGAACAATGTGACATGATTAAAATGGGAAGTGCAAGTAAAGACTGACTTGAGTGTCTGTCACTGTGTTTCACTTTCAGCTAATGTGTCTGTTCCCATATTATTGTTTACAGTGTCATTGCAAGAGTTCGCACATGAAAATCATGAGCCATTGGTTAGTGGTCAGCAGTGTGCTGATGGATTGATTTCTGCTCCTCCTGATTTACATTTTATTAGATTCATATGGTCAGGACAAGAGTTCAGCAAAATTTCAGTGGAACCAGCAGTTCCCCAGTACGCAGCTCTAACTGCTCACAACCCCACTCCTGAGCAAACATTGTAAGTGCAGTATAATAAGCCAGTTACACAAGCACTGGCCCACTTAGCCAATGGCCTCTCTCTCTTAAGTATGAGTAGACAGTGTGTGGATTAGAGCGTGTATTGCACAGGCGGAGGACAAGGTAGAAGAGTCACAATGTGGGTCATGGCAGGGTGGAAGTGGGTCAGAGTGCTCCGGCTCTCTGACCCACTTAGTAGTAGTAGAAGTAGTGACAGTGTAGTTAATTTTTTGTCTTTATTGGATGGTGAAAGCTGAAGGGGGGGGGGGGGTAGAAAGCTGGAATCAAAATCAAACTAAGGCTGCTGCAGTAAGTAACTCAGCCTTAGTGCATGCTGCACTCAGTCTACAAGGTGAGCTACCACAGTTCCCAAATCAAAAACAGATTCTGTTGTTTTTCACTTTATAGCACTCGATGCTTCAATCCTACCGCTTCCACTACATCCTCTTGACAAGAATAGCTGGAAGTGAAAGCACTACTGGCTCTCATTGTACCTTTGGTACATCCTCTACTAAGACCACAACTCCCAACTTCCTACTGCGGTATCAATGCTGGTTTTCCTGTCTGAATGGTAGAAAACACCAATGAATGAATCTAGCAGCTGACGTTTACCTTCTGTCCACATTACTGGCATTACAGTCATGATTGTGCTAAAATAAGTTACCTAGAATCACTCATTGAAATGATTGTGTGCTAAAGTTAAAATGCAGCAAGGAAATCCCGGAAAATGACTCCATAGGAAAGGAGCTTGATAACTAAACACTCTGGTCGCCATTCTACTTTTGGAGACTCTAGGAACCACAAGTAACCCTGCATCCTGGGAGCATAGCATTCTAGTTGAGTGCCAGGGTAAGATGAGTTCTTTAAGGCTTTAAGGGCTTTGTATGTGAGGAGTAGAAACTTTAATTCTATTCTGAATTCTATAGGCAACCAGTGCAGTGAAGGCAGTACAGGCTTCATTCATGGTCTCCTGGGGATGAATCCTTCTACTCTCCTGGCCTCTGCTCTTGCACCTCTGTAGGGATGATATTTGCATTAAGTGAAATGTTGCAAGAACTACTGAACGGATTGCCACGAAATTTAGAACAGATATTCATGTACCCCTAAGGATGAATTCTGCTGACTTGTAATGTAGTTCATCATCTGTCGTCTATCTATCATCATCTGTCATCTATCCAGTACTTTAGTTTATAGCCAAATGTTCAAACCCCCAAGAACCAAAGGCATGTCCTTTAAACAGTCAGCAGTGAACTTTGACCTTCCACTTACAAGGCCACTTCTGCAACAGCTACAGAGTAATATATAATTTAAAACAAACAAACAAAAAAACCTTCTCATGAGGTAAGTAATTTGACAGCAGACACTACTGAGTACTGTTCAGCTCAGCCTTCTGTCATGACTAGAATATTATATCTGTCTCATTATCGCTTTCTGCACATACTGCATGTGTCTGCATTTGGTGTTGATACACTGCATTCACTGTGTCTGGTATACATATATTCACATTTGTAGTGTTACTACTCTATTTGCATGGTTTGCAGTTAATTAGCACTGTCTGCTCTGTCACCACAGTGTGATGATAACATCCTGTCTACGGCTGTGAATGAAGGCAGTAACAGTCAAGACGGTGACAGACATTTTCAACACATAACGACTCCCATCTCGTGTATAACCATTCCAACCACACCACACACATAAAGTTATGTCCACCTGATTTGGCTCAGAGGAAGCAGAACTGTAAAGCCTCACAGACACGAACAGCAGCAGGAAGAGTCAAGGTCACTTCCTGTTTTTGTACCTTTCCCAGTTCTTCATTACTATAAACTGCAGGCCGCATAATCCCCAGTTTCCTCTGCTATTAATGACTGATTAACAAACTGCCCAATGGAAAGTTCAAGCAGTACAGTCAGCGGAGCTTTATATAATTGATGCTCAGCGGCGACTGACAGGCTCCCCTACTCAGCACTTACTGTCAGCCTGGCTGGAGCCGGAAAGCCTGTGCTCACAAACAGCGTCAGAGCAGGGAATTCATAGCATTATTTTATTCACTGTCGGAAAATGAGACCTTTACAAAGCGGGAAAAAAAGGTGTTTCAGATGTGCTTGATCATTTTGAACGGTCCTTATTGACTGTGCACAATCAGCATGTATATAAAATATGAAGCAGGGATTTTCAAATTATTTTGCGAGTTCATTTAATTGATTTACCTGTCAATATTCAATAGAGATGTAGTCTAGTTGTGCACTTTGACTAATTGCTACTGTCCCACCCTGAACTACCGAGTATGTAAAATAAATGTCACTCAGAGGTATAAATCATCATTTTAGAGAGTCTCCTACATCAGTGTATTTAATGAGATAGTAGACAGACTTTCATGAGTTGTGTCTAAGTATTTGACGTAATTAATGCTGTATGTTTACCAGGTGACAGAGTCCTGCAGACATGCAAGGACTTCAGCTGGTTTGAAGCTGAAAAGGTCACACTGATGGCTGCTGGACTGCTTAAGGAATACAAAATAAGATCTGGTAAAAACGATATGAGCTGAACTAGCCAGTGAACATTTTAACGCAGTTCAGATGGAAAAACTTGTGACTTGTTTTTGCCTCGCTTAAACAGGATTTCGATGTATCTGCTTCTTACTGAAGTATGGTGTCATTATTTAGCCTGATTAGCATGGTCAGCTAGAGCACTTTTAAAAGTATTTGATTACAGTACGATTATACTATATTGTAAAAAGCAGACTTTTCTTCCTACATACTTCAGGCCATTGTCAAAGTTACATGATCGTGTGTGGTCAGTGAAACATCAGCGATTGGACCATGATGAATATTAGGGTAGCGCAAGACACGTAAACTGACAATTGATGTCTTACACATAAACAATAAACAAACTAGTTAGCAATAACGTTTGAAAAAACAACAACTTTGCATCTCTTACAATTAGGTCCTTCCAACACCAAGACTCAGATTTTCAAATCAACAAAACAATATTACTGTTGTTTATTTATCAGAATCAGAATCAGAATCGTCTTTATTGCCATTACTAGGAATTTGTCTTGGTGATTGGTGCATACATAGAATGTAAGAACGAGTAACATATAATAATAGAGTAAAATAAAATAAAATAGAATAAGGTAAAACAAAATCAAATAAGATAAGTAAAATAAATATGGTTCTGGAGGTAGTGAAAAAGTGAAGTTGTACAGAGTGGAAGTAGTGCAAAGTAGGTGAAGTAAATAGTGGTCAGCGGGTGTGATGACATGAGCATAGACTAGTGCCTGTCCTGAAGTAGCTGAAGTGCAGAGCAGTACGTTAGTCAGTTGGTGTTCAACAGTCCAACAGCAGAGGGGAAGAAGCTGTTCTTGTGGCATTGGTGACACACTGGATTGTATTTCAATAAAACCTGTTACCTACTGAACCCAGTTCACTTTCATCACAGCACTGTTAATTATAAATCATCACAGAATCATTCACCTCTGAGTGACAGTCCTTTCTTAACAACATGGTTAAGAAATGCAGGTTATCAAACATCATTGGCATTTCTGAACACACACTCACTGAGGATCAAAGGCTTTAGAGCTAGTACTTGCAAGCAGAAGCTTGAGCGTTGCCACATCAGTGTTCTTTATTGGTTTTTCAGGAATGAGGAAGTGTGTGAGGCAGCATCTTTACGGGAAGGCAGTGAGTATCAGAGGGAGGGGCTAATGGGAATGCATGTGGGTGGGGAGGTTATGACAAATATTTGTTAAGACAGACAGGAAGAGAGGGACAAGAAGTAAGGCAAAGTGCAAAGGTGGAAAACTTTAATTACATTTAAGGCTGGGTAATCACATTTCTCATCTTACTCACACTGCAGTCGGTCTCAGTGTACCCACCCAGCTGCTGGATTATCATTGTTACTGTGTTACTGCTTGCAACGTCTTGGCAAACCTAGTTATTGTGAAAGGAAATTTCATACCTGAGTCTGATTTGGAAAAGGGTTGTTCAAAAAGGGAATTATTGTTGCTGGGAGCAATGATACACTGTGTTCTCTTTCACAATGTCAAGTTGGTAGAACATATTCCAGTTGAAACAATGTGCAAATAGAGAGAGATACACACACACACACAGCAAGAAAAACATTGTGTAGAAACAGAATGATTCACAGGTCAGTGACATGCACGTGTTTACACCGCTTTATTGATCTGTGTACCAGGGCCATGTGTAAGTGTATGTGTTCTCTAAAACTGCATCGAAAGAATCACAACTCACCCTGCATTGCATTGCAGTGCCTATGACTGTATTTTTAGGTCCATATCTGGTGTTGCTGTGTCCGTTTTCTCACTAGCTGAGAGAGAGAGCAGGCTGACCTTTTCCCTTAGAGGACGTGGCAGCAGGAGGCACAATGTGTAAGCCAGTGAGTCAGCCAATAGGAATGCGGCACTCCCCCAGCATCTCCTGGAAAACTTGCTCAGGTTCTCACAGAGATCCTTAGATGGGAGGAATTATCCTAAATGTTGCTGCAAACCCATATTTCACTTTTTAATCTCAGCAGGTGATGGTCTTCCTTACGAATGGCCATAAAAGTATGTTTTTGCTCTATTTTGCGAAAAATATTCCTTTTAGAGGATTAGCAATCAACCAAAACCAAGAGGCACTTTTAGCAAACACACTCTGTGTACTCTTCCCCTGTTCATCAGACACTTGGTTCAATGACACTCAGCGTAATCACAGTTTTAGGCGAAACTCAGTCATTAGTCACACCGAGATTCTCCCAGCTGGAAATGATTTCACCTAAAACAGGTCGGCCTGGTGGACTTGGGTGTAAGCCTACTTGTTAAGCCTTTCAGGTAGTGCCAATCCCTTAACCTCAGGGTAACTTCATTCTGCAAGAAAGGAACTAAGTACCAACAGCAACATTTGCTTCTGTTGAGACAAATAACTCTGAAATTCAGCTCAAGGCTGAGTTTCTGTGTTGCTTGTTTAGGCATCAGTGCAGCCAGTGTGCAAGTAAGTTCAACTATTCTTCCGGACAAGCTATACTGATTTATTTATTGTATTTAAGGGTAGCTTGACATTTTGTGAAATACCCTTTATGCTCTTTTTTGGCCAGAGTTATTTGAGAAGATTGATACCAATCTCACATCTAAATATGAAGCTGCAGTGAGGAGGTTATTTGCTTGGCTTAGCATAAACACTAGAAACAGCTATCCTGAATCACTCTTGAAAAGCTTAAAAAGTGCAAAGCTCACAAATATATTATATCCCATTTCTTTAATTTGTATGTGCAGAAATACAAGGATAAATTGTGATATTAAGGGGAGTGCTGGAAATTTCTGGGCAAGCTAGGGGTCCAGGCGCACTGACTTCCTATGTCTCTGCTGGTTGAATGGCAGCTTCATGGTGTCGATTTCTGATTTCTGTTCTTGTATGACTGAAGTAAACAATATATAACATGTTGTTTCATAAATTTAAAGGCTTATAGATGTGCTTTTTAGAAACTGGATGGGACCAGGCTAGCTGTTTTCCTTGGCTACCAGTCTTTATGCTAAGCTAAGCTAACTGCTTCCAGCTTCATGTTTTTACACAAAGTGTTCCATCTTCATGTTCTGTCCTTTGACAGGGTGGGTATTCTGTACAAAATAGTAATTTTTTTGACCTGAAATCTGTGAGTTGTGATGTTGGACTGCATATAATGAACAGAATTGATTTGATTAGAGCTCCCAACATATCAAACAATTTTTATGGCCATGGTGTGCAGTAACTGGACATTCATAGGTGTGAAAAGGAGGATGACACAACAGGTCATTACATAAACTAAAACACGCCATCATGAATGCAGAGCAGAACCCTTTTTTGGTGATTTCCAAACCCATTCTTCTGAGCTTTCCTCAACCTCCCCTTCCCATAACCTTTCAGATTCAAGTATCCACTGCCTCCCCCTCCCGCAGCCTATCAGCTGCTCAGGGAATTAGCCAGAGAGAAAGTCAGGGTCACCCCTGGCTCAGACAACTTACTCCCACTACCCTGGAAACCCAACAGGCATCCTGGAGACAAACACAGAGCCACTGAGCTACCACAGTCAGTTCCTGGACTCCCACACTTTCTAGTCTTGCCTGGGAAAAATACTCACTGAAAATGTTTTAACCAAGGCAAATAAAAGAGAAGCGTCTGTTAAAGTGTGTTTGGTGAGAAGCTTCAGCTGGCCTGTGGCAATTCACAACTCCTAATTTGTTCTCAAGATCACTTGGGAAAAAAACAAAGGCTTGCGGCAAAACTACTTGGGAAACAGTTGGACTTTATGGTTCTTCAGCTCAGTATATATTTTTTTACAGCTGTTAGTGCTTTTACAGAAGTTTTGCTGTGAAACTACAGATTAAAACAGATTTCAGGTGTTTTCAGATCATTTTCAGTTTATCTCCAAATAACAGAGATCACAATAAACTGTTTTGCTTTTCAGCAGTTGTGTTTCTTGCCTTGTCAGGTTTTGTTAACAATGTCACTGTGTTCATAAATCTAAGCAGTTAGTTTCGTGAGTATGATGTTATAACAAACAGAAATGATCACTGATATGATGGAATTTTTGCAAAAATGGTTAAAGCTGGTTAACAAACCAGCTACACAAAGGTTTAAAGATTAAAGTGACATATTTTGTCATTGGAGGGAACTCACTCCAACGAAATTTGTTCTCTGCATTTAACCCACCCAAGTGACGTGCACACACACACACACAGCAAACCCGGGGCAGTGGGCGACCGCGTGCAGCGCCCGGGGAGCAGTGGGGGTTAGGTACCTTGCTCAAGGGTACCTCAGCCATGGACACCGGGACGGGGAATCGAACCAGCGATCCACCGGTTACGGGTCCGACACCCTAACCGCTGATCCACGACTGCCCCAAAGGTCATGTTCTGATGTGGAACGTGAATATTTTAAGAGGTGATAAATTGAGAATGCATGGTAACTGTCACGCAGTTTCTTGTCACATAAATGTCAAAATGCATGCTCTCTTTTTCCCATAATCTCTTATCAGCAGTTCTCATATTTTTCTAAGGAATTTCAACTGATAATCTAGTTGGTTAAAAAAAACCAAACAACAACAACAACAACAAAAAAAAAACGTTGCAGCAGAAGCACTTGCACAATATGAATGTCCCTGTGTGTTTATGTAGGCAGGACAAACCTCCTCATACCGTTAGCTAAGACCTCCCGCTCCCTCCATGTGCAGGCTTGTTCGTCACAGAGGTGTAATGCGGCTAGGGATGGCCACAACCCATGGAATCCAGCATAGCTGTTGAGAGAGTGCTGAGGTAGGGCAGAGAGCTGTCCGCCCTCTCTCTCTCTCTCTTGTTATGAAGTCTGAGTCATTCATAAAAACCTGAAAACAAAGTCAACAGCATAACTGCTTTCATGTGACTACAAGTTGAGAACGAGAATGACCGCCAGCTATCTTCTCATGCAGAATAAACTGAACAGGAAGAGCTTGCGCAGAAGACAGAGAAAAACATTCTTACTTAATGAGGCAATAAATAACACCACCATGGGAACATTCTTTAATGAACAAATGCTTTGCTGCCATGTTTGCTTTCATTAATTTTACACTCTGCTGTTTTCTATTCGCAATGGCTCTGCAGATGGAATCCTCACAGAAAATACAATCATCACTTGTGCTCTGAGAACGCTTTATTGCTGTGAGCCAAAGCTATACTACTCAAGATTGATAGTTAGGATCACTTCTGCAATAACTAACACTGTAAATGAAGACCTTATGGATGATGTAGTGTTAATTACATACTAAAGAGTACTGCACTGTAGTTCTGCATCTACATAAGAACAGATTGCTAACAAATAAAGGAGAGGGGGGATATATTTGAGGTTTTAGTGGCTTGTCCCTGTGGTGACCAGCTGCTGGTGGTCTTTACCCACCTTTACCACAACATCACTGTGTGACTCCTTTCACTGTGAAAAGATGAAAATTATGAGCTCCTGATCCATGGAAAGTCCTTTTTTCAATCTGGCAAACAAACAAATACTCCTTAGCAGCTACATCTGACTGAGCATAGCAAGCAGGCCAAGCTATGATATCTGGAACACTGCTTCCATGACAAAACAGACAGTTCATCCAGACCTCTCCTGGAGCATCGTACCCTCAGTTCTGCTGGAAGAAGTGACACCAGCACTGGCTGTCCTCCATCCATTACTCACGTAACGTATGTGTGCGAGAGTCTGTGTGTATTTCAGTACTTCTGCCTTGATGAGGTTGAAGTGACCTTATAAAGACAAAAGAAAGAAGGAAATTCTCCAAGATGAGGACATTTTGGTACTCCTTGTTTTACTGAGGGTTAGTTTAAGAGTTAACTTTTGGTGTCAAATTAAAGGTGCAGTCAGTGCAATTTTTCTATGCAAGGAGGCTCCAATGAAAAACTATACTGAAGTTGCACTATGGTATGTGAATGATTTTGGTATGTAAATTTTGGAGCTCAACTCGCATTTGCAAATAAAAGTCAGGATATCACTCCTTGTAGCCTCAACTCCCACTATTCTTTCTTTGCTCCACTCTGCAGGGTCCTTAAACTTTAGAGAAGAGCAGTGATAAACTGCTGGAGAACCCTTTAAAGGGGTGTCAGATGGAGTGGCAGAAATGCAATACTAAGAATAATTGTTACCATAGAATGAGCAGTTTATATCTACAGAGGAGTCCTCCATGTTGCAATGCCATGTTTCTACAGCAGCCCAGAATGGGCAAACCAAATCCTGGCTCACGACCACTAGTGACCACCGTAGGGAGAAGGTGAGACAAGAGGTGTTCAGTTGGTTGAAATCTGGAACTACGCCACACACTAGACTTGTAAATTTAAACAAGTATTAGGCCCTGAAAAGATCATTGAAAAGAATGTAAAAATAGTTCATTACAAGCAAAAGTCTGAATAAAATGCTACGTCTATACACACAGTGTTTGATCTGTAAGGACGAGTAAAGTAAAATTGTTTCTAATTGTCATTTAAGTCAACGTTTGCAAAAACAAATGTACATCAAAAATTACAAGAAATTTGTACATACAATAGACAGCTTAGCTTCAGTGTATTAGCCAGCACATGAATAGGTTACATTTACACCCCTGTGGTGCTAAGATGTACTGTTCAAACCCTTACCTCTCTTTTTCTTCCTGACACAGAATTTTCCTCAAGTACAAGTGAAGAAGTTGACCTACTTTGAGCAACGAGAGAAGGTTCCACAGACTAGATTTTTTTTCAAAGGAGGGGGGGAATAACAACTATTATAATTATAATAATAATTACACTTGCATGTGTTTTTGCATCAAGCACTGTGTTGCCTTGAAGGCAGTTTCTTTAAGTTTCACTTTCACTTTCCTCCTTAATTTGTTAACAATTTAATTTAGTTTCTGGTTGAATTAAAAAAGAAGTGAATTCTTATTGTACTGTTTAATGTTTAAGATGTAATGCATCTTAGTGTTTTATTCTGTAGCATGGTGACAGTACATCCTGTTGGGTCATTTCCTGTCAGTTTTGTCTGTTTACCTGCTCCTGCTGGAGAAACATGTGCTGCGTGCTCCTGGAGCAATCCACTGCAATCCACTGTTAAATATCATAGAGACAGTGCCGTAAGTTGATTTAGATGACTTTGGATATGTTAAAAAGTATATATTAGAAGTTATCTTGCTAAAAATTAGATTTAATGAGTTAGTTAAAAGCAAGTTTGTTTACACTTATGTACGATGCAAATAAGAAACACAGATACTTAATATTTTGTATTGTTTTATTGCAGTTTTCACCAGTTGTCATTGAAGAAGTGTGACAGTAAATGGCCAACCTTACTACGACTCTGTCTTCATTGGCATCGGTTTAACTTGGTGTTTAGTCAGAGTTTCCCCTACACCCTGCATGAGAACACTAACCTAACCCAAGCACATACATTACATCTGTAATTGGAATCTGGTACAATGTAATGTACAACATATTGCGACCATCTCGTGTACTGAGTGTATCTCTGTATATGTGTAGTATTTCTCCTTTAAATATAACAAAATAAAAATGTGAAATTGCATTAATGTAAAATATCAAAATTAAGTCAGAGTACCTCAAAACTGCACTAAGGTACAATAGCTGAGTAAATGTATTTTATTATTTTCCATCTCAGAGTTTAGGATTAGGTTTCGGGTTTCGTATAATAAAATAATCTCTATGTGTGCCTGAAAGCTTTTATTACGGGTTTTAATAAGAAAATAATCCCGCCTTCCTGTGACTGAGGGCTGAATGAAGTTCCTGACAGTCTTGCCTTGCAGTTGGGACAGGGAGAGGTCAGGCTTTCTGTGTCTTTCAGGACTTACGGGAACAAGACAGAGAGAGTCAACCAGCTCCAGTTGGTGAGGCATTATGAAGTCTCGGGTCAATAATGTCTGTTACAGATGAGTAAAGCACAGATTTGAACAACATTTTGCATCACAGGCTCTGTAATGTGATGAAAACAAATGACACACTTGTTGAATCAGTCACACATCATGGTTTTTCAAGGAGACACAAAGGAGTTATCAGTATGTCTTTTCCTTCTAAGCTAAACATAGACAGTCTGAAATGTCTCTGGTTGCTATTTCACTGTGTCCTATTTTTGTGATGACTCAGTGCTGAATAAAGGCAGTCAAATGAAGTCTCATGGGCAGTGGGGGTGGGGTGGTGTGGTGTTGTGACTCACTGACAGTCAATGCAAATACCCAAATCTGCATTGACTCTAAAGACAGTTTGCATGATTAGTCATTCCACATGTGCATGGAAAATTGTGGTCAACAAACAATGCTAGTATGGACAATAAGACAGTTCACTGGAGACACAACTAACCTAAATGTATACTTGTATGAAAAGGAATAGCTTGACCTTTTGAGAAATAGATCTGTTCACTTTTTTACCAAATGAGAATACAAAAACCACCCTCACGTCTGTCTATAGCCAGCAGTTAGATAGATTAGCTTGGCATAAAGGCTAGAAACATGACCTCCTGAAAATGTTTGCATTGTCTTTAACATGCAACCAACAGAGACTCAAGGGATACACTGTAATGCACACATAACCTCCTTGTAAAACTATAACTTGTTTTAAACACTTAAGTTTTAACACAGTTTTCTGTATGTCACTACGAGAGGCCACTTTCACATTGTTTCCACACTGTCATTTGACAGTTAATATCATTAATTACATTAATATGAAAATACTGTTAATAACCTCTTTATCGTCTTAGTAGTGACAGCCATCATCGCAAATGAGACAAAAATACATTCTATCTTTAGTTTTCGTTTAGTTATCATCTGTCAGACACTCTGAATCTCCAAATGAATTAAGACTTAAGAAGAAGAAAGTTGCTTTCAGAAGAAATCCTGCTTTCCAGTTGAAATACTTGGAATTCTGAGAACTCCTTTGGCTGCTTGTAGGATGTTCGTGAAAAAACAAGCTGACACACAGAGTTTGGCGTGCCATGTGGTTCTCAGAATTAGAAAGGAAATAAATGCTGGCGTCATTCTCAGAAACTACCTATGGTCTCTGAAACACTGTTATCTCTGCACAGGAACTGTAGGTTGTCTAAGTACCTGCAGAAGAAATTGTCAGTGTCAGATCAAAAGAATTATTTAACTCTGACACCACAGTTTACATTCACACTGGAGATGATATCTTATTTTGGGTGCTGATTTCCTTTGACTTCTATTAATACCTGATATAATAATACATACAGTGAGTTGTACGGAGCCACCGTCACTGCTATGTTCCTAACTTGAAACATGGATGTCTTAAAACCTTTGAAGGATTAAGCATTATGTCAAACAGACAGGCAGAAGACTTGCAGGAGCTGATAAGGGAACAGATATCAGGGGTAGGCTGAGGATTAGATGGCGAAGGAGCATGACCTCCAGAGGCTGGCTCTGAGCACCAGTGGAGATGTACCCTTGGGATGATTTTGACTTAAACCCTTTATCGCAAATGAGTGATGTGTGTAAGCATTTATTACCTACACGATAGCTGCAAACTGTGCAATTTCTGCAGTAGCAATTAGAAACATTTGCTCTTTATCTTTTTTGTTTTTCATGATTACAAGTGCAAGAGAAAGATCATAATTGTTGAAATTACTGTAGCAAGAGAAACCATACCTGGTCTTTTGTGTTCTAACAAGACTTAGAGTCCAGCAACTGAGGCTCTATTCATGCATAGATGCATTCTCAAAATGTGCGAGCATGCTGACATGTAACAGGAAATGGTTGGTTCAATAACCATCTTAGAGAAGTATGTTAGCATGGCAACAATTTGCTAGTCGGCACCAACTGAAAGCACGATCGAGGCAGATGGGAAATTTTGCATGTGTCTGGTCATAAACCAAAATATTTGAGAAATTAAAATTTTGAGCTGATGATGGCGCTAGATATAAAAGAGAGTTCACTAGAGAATTCATCCTGAAGAGAAAAATTAATGTGTGAACCAAACAGTTTGAGACATTCATTCATAACTACAAATGTTACCCTCATGGTGGCGCTAGAGGAAAAGTCAGGGGGGTCCTAGAAATCTCAGATGATTCGTCTTCTGGAAACCATGAATGTCACACACAAAATGCCACAGCAATTCATCCAATAGTTGAAATATTTCAGTTTGGGTCTAATTTGTGGACCAGCTGACACTGCCATCACTAGAACCACATTGTTAGCTAAAAAGTACCCTTAAACCTGCAACAAATTATATTTCAGTCACTTCAGGGTGCCAGAAACAAGCTGTAAACACAACACTGACATGTTATCACCTTTAAAGTTGATGTGATAAACAGTTATTTATCCTTCCAGCAGACACTGAGCAACGCTAGCATTTATTTTGAGTCTTTTTGTCCTCTCAACAAATTTAAGTCTAGTATTTGCTCTTCTTTTTGCACTGTCTGAACCAGTCCTTCAGAGAACAAGCTGGCTTGGATATGCTCTAAATGCTCCACTGTGTTCACAGGCTGATAGCTAACACCATGCAAGCTGTGAGCATGAACCAGAACAGTGAAGCTGAAAGATCCTAGAAAGCTCAGTGAAGCTGATGTGAGCTGCAGACACTTTTAAGAGATGGCACAGTGGAAACATTCTGGCTTCTTCTGTCTCCATCTTTTCATTCAAATCACAGCTGGTGAACACCATTATATTCACCCGACAGGCACTAACTGCGGCTGATGGTCTGACCTCAGTGTAATTTGTTGTCGTGCAAATCTTGGTTTTGTTCTAGGTGGGGTCCTGGCAGCACTGTCTGGAGGAAGCTTGCCAGCGAGACCATGAGTCCTATGGGAGCAACACAACTGATTAAACCTACAACTCTTATCTGTCCAAGAGAGCAGATCCATGATAGGCTGCTGCTAGCTTGTCACTATCAATGTCTACATTAACCCACAAGAGCATCTTCTTCTTAGCTGGATTAAACCCATAACAGATGCTATGAGGAATAGTGGTGAAAGAAGTTCTCAAATTCTTTACTGAAGTAAAAATATAACCATTAACCATGTGAAAATACTTCATAGTTACTTCTTACACACAAACAAGCAAAAACCCTGCATATTACATTTTAATTTACTTGTATGTATTCTCAGAAAAATATACTAATTATCAAAAGCAAAAGTACTTTCTATGCATTATATTATTAGGTTGTTATTACTGATGCATAAATATATAAGCAAGATTTTAATGTTGTAGTTTGACAACATACAGCCATACTAACTACATTATACTTACTATGGTCTCTGGGTTTTGGATGTGTAATGAGGAAAGTGGGAACTTGGTGGTCTTTTGTATGAATCACCTATCAGTAATGAACTTAGTAGTTTGACATTCTTAAATATTTCAGTTTTGAGTAGAAACTCACTGCCGGGGATGTTTTTTCCGCCTCCGTATATAGAGAAGAGATGAGAAGATAACACTCCAAATACACAGCTTTTCTAAAAAGGTGCCAAACAGGAAACCTGCTTCTTCTGAGATGGTAAATGTTAAAACACTGCATGTACCACTGTTTTTTAAAATGTCTTACACATCAGTTCTGTCCTCATCAGCACACCTGTTGTTTATCTATGACTTCTGGTGTCACCCTGATGTGAAGTGTGCTGCAACAACAGCACTTTTATAACATGACTATGAGCTCCACAAGGTCATAACAACCCACCATGTTAACTAAAGCAACACAGAACAGTCAAGAGTCATAGTTAAAAAAATATTTATTGAAATCGTATAAAAATAGTTTCTAACATAATTTACAATTCTAATTTGAATGGATGAAAAAAAAAAAAAACAATCCAAGCTGAAAACATGAAACCAGAAGTTTTCCCACATCTCCCCCGTTTTCTCTCTCTCTCTCACACACACACAAACACACCACACATGTCCACAAATACATTCATACACACAGACATCCAACATTCAGAATTAACTCACATAGCAGACAACAGTGTAACAAACCAGTTACCATCAGTAGACTTTCAATGTTTAGATACATTAAGATGGAAGTGCTTCTGGGACTATTTACAACATTATTTACATGACATACACAAAACATACACACACAAATCTGCTCTTCCAAAATTTCAAGCCATAAATATGGTCAAAATCATTTTGTCTTTGTTTTTTAAATAATCTGTGGGCCCTTCGGTGACTGTGGAATGAAATACATACGTACAGCCGAAATTCTCTCATAAATAAATAAATAAATTCTGCGCTCATTGAGGGTGAGAAAGAAGTCACAGCAATAATAAATATTATTTACAATTCTTATCTCCACTGAATTTTAAGACCTTTGTGAGGCACTGTTTAAACATAAAAAAATCGAAGTGACGAGCAGGGGATGTTGTATTTCTGTGTACTTGACTTTGCATTGTGGTGTGCATTTGGGTGGACGTGGACAAGCGGTCGCCTAAGCCTTGTGTTTGTATACAGTACAACACCAGAAGAAGAGGAAGCGGAGGTTGTAGAGTAGAGCGAGTAGAGGTGCACGCTGTAGTAAAGAGAGTGAGGTAAGTCCAGTGTTTCTTGTTTTATGATTTGTTTGCACAGGTTGCTACCGGAGCTGTGAGGTTGTCTGGTTGCTAATGACATTGAAGTAGTAGAAGTAGTGATAGTGGTAAATGGCATAGGCTTTACTGATCTAGGCCCATGAGAGGAAAAAGAAACAAAAAACAACAGCAATAATCAATATAAAGCCTTGTATAGAGTGAGGAGCAAAAAGGTCGTTGAGAAGAAGAGCCTTTTTGCTATCACAAATTCAAGTATTTTCAGGGTCCCCCAACAATCTCACAGAAGGCACTTTTTGAAAATTATGCTTCTCTTCGCCAGCTCCTCCGTACATCCCACTCTGTTGTGACGCAGAGAACAGAGCGAGAGGTTACATAACTCAGACTCCCCGTTTGCCATTCAGCAAAACGGTGAGCACATGTACTGTATTCGCTCAACACAGGTGTCTGTGCATACAGAACACACCCTTCTACAGACTGATAAACATGCTGCCTAGATCAGAGTCCAGCAAGGATGATGTTCTGACACTGGCGTGGGTCAACAGCTGGGAAAATCAAGTAGTTGGGGTTGTGAGTGTGAAGAGGGTCTGGCCTGCCATGTCATGAGCAGTCCTTTACACCTTGCTCTCGCCTGTGTCTGCGCTTGGTGTGCAGCCCATCCCTCCTCCTCTCCGCTTCAAGTCTCTTACATAAGTCTTTTGTAATAGTCTCATGTGTCAGAGCAGTCCGGTTCGGACCAGAGCGAACCACCATCACCGAGCCACGGCTACAGGGGTGGGCATGAAAGCTGTGGGCTCGTGGCTGATGCTGTGCAGCCTGATCTCTGTGGTAGTCTTCTCTGTCTGCACTGTGGACGGAACTACAGAGGAGGATGTGCTCTGCATCCACGAGTGGTTGATGATATCCTCAAAGGATGGACGGTCAGCTGGGCGCAGAGACAGACACCACTTGATCAGCTGCTGGCATTCTGGAGGAGGAGGATGAGGAGCAGGAAGACAACCAATAAGTCTGGAGCACTAAACTGACTATGTAATAGTATACACACATGACCAAAAAGCTAAAACAGGTACTGCAATGTGAATTTACCTGTGGAGATTCTCCTCCGAAAGAGGACCTGCCCTCTTGTGATCTCCTCATCGTGTTCGAATGGGATGTCCCCACACACCATGTCATACAGCAAGACACCCAGGGACCAAACTGTTGCAGAACGTCCATGATAACGATGATATTTGATCCACTCCGGTGGGCTATACACTCTTGTGCCTGTCAGTTGGGGGGAGAGGGGACAAACCTCATTTAATAACAAGGCACCCACGAATTCAGAGAATACAATCGCCATACATATCAAAGTGGTGCACTGGTGCAATCTCTTTTAACTAACAAACAATATCAGATTTGTATTATACTGTCAAACTGAAAATGAAAACATTCTGTATGAAGTTAAATGGTTAAAAAAGCTTGCAGATTTATCAGCACAACCTGTTTCTGAGGGTTTAATCTGAGCTCAGGTGCCAGGGAGCGTGACAGGCGGTGTGTGTGTGTGTGCGTGTGTGTGAGAGAGAGGGAAGAGCTTGTGTGGGAGGGGGAGCGAACATGTGACTTTGTTTACAAACTTTGAGTTGTAAAAATGCAACTTCCTCCCCATAGGGGGCGCTAAAGCTACAGCACCGCTGCTCAGCCAGTATCAATAACCTGCTGTGGGGGGATGTCAAAGATGACACAAGCTAGGAATTCCTGCTTGAGTATGCAGGCACAAATTACAAGAATTAAGAGGTTCACGGGGCTGGCTATGATGTTAAAAACATTGTAACACTACTGATTACAAAAAAAATTAAAGGTTAAAGAACGACAACAAAGCAGTTGATGATGACTCACCATCAAAGTCTGTGTATATGGTGTCTTTCAGTAAGGCTCCTGAACCGAAGTCGATGAGCTTCATCTCTCCAGTGCGGAGGTCGATCAGGATGTTCTCGTCTTTGATGTCCCGGTGCACCACGCCGCAGTTATGGCAGTGCCGCACAGCCTCCAGTACCTGGCGGAAAAAGCTCCGGGCCAGCTCCTCCGGTAAGGCACCTTTCTCGGTGATGAAGTCAAACAGATCCTTGACGTGTTCGGGCCTCTCCATCACAATGATGAAGCTGTCCGGGCGCTCGAACCAGTCCAGCATTTTGATTACGCCGCGGAAGCCCGTCCCGACTTTCTTCAACAGCACGATCTCCATAGGGACCCGGGAGCCATTCGGCTGGGGATATAAATATAACCATTAGCATTTATTACATGTATTCGTGTTAAAATAATGCCCAAATTCAAGGCAAATATCTTTATATAAGCAATGTTATATAATATCATGTTAATTACTTCGATATTAGCACTAAAACAGTTGTATAAATCGCTTACCAGCTCCCCCCACTCAGAGATCCTGTCCTTGGCCACATGTTTGACAGCAACCTAGCAGAGAAGCAAAGCAGCACCGTCAAATGACACGTACAACAACCCAGCACGGTGTTAGAAAGCAACTGGCTTTTATATAATTAAACACATCGTTTTACAATAACACATAAGGAATACTAACCGGGGCTCCGTCGGCTATCCTCGTACCGGAGTAGACGGTGCCGAAGCCGCCGCTGCCCAGCACCGCGCCGACCTGATAAAGCTTCTCGAAAGGCTCCTTTTCCTTCACTGCAACAAACACAAACACAGCCGGTAAATACCAGGGACGAAGACTACCCCCTCTGAAAACACCGGCGGCTGTACCGAAGCAGTGCCAGATTCAAGATATTACAGCATAATAACAGGATTACTATGTTGTAAATAAACTGAATTACGACGTAAATGCAATGCTGTCCTTGAAAACTGGCACGTAATAACATGTGTGGACGGAGCCACGACAAGCGGACGCGGGCTGCTAGCCATTGCTGCAGCTCCGTCCTCCATGACAACAGAGTGGAAAAAGGGCGTCTAACCTGGGTGAACTTGTAGCTGGATTTTCGCCGGCATATCGGTGGAGATGTGGGCCAAAGAATTGAGCTTGGACAGCAGCATTCCTTTAGGTATATATCCACCACAGGTCAACGACGTGTGTATTCTTCGTTTGTTTGTTTGGACTTAAAGCAGTAATTTTAATACGACAGTACGGCTCTCCCGTTTCCCGTCAGAGCTTTAAGTCCACGTTGCATCAACAAAAATGCGGTAGGAATCCTTTCATCCGGACAGAAGAAAAGCCGCTTGTGATCCAGGAAAATATAGCCCAAAACTTGGTCCCGTAATGTGGATGTAAATACCGCGTTCGTTCCCGCAATGTTTTGTAAACAGCTGAGTAAAATTGACGATATAGACAGATAAGACAACAACCAATGCCTCCCTCAGACACCGGCTCTTGGAAACAACGAGGTGGGGGGAGGACGGTTTTAAGGCAGTAGTAAGAGGGCGTCCCCTTACGCTCCGCCGTCCCCCCGTGTCACCGCCCATTTCCGCTCTCTGCACCAATAGGACGGCAAATGCGCGTTCCAAACGCCGAAAACAAAGCCAATCTCATAGCCGACTGGGCCAGACACAGACGTGGCGGGAATAAAAAAGGCGCTAAAAAGTGGAAGACTAAAGTAATAATTATGAATTCAAGTTGGAGGGAAATGCAAATTCAAAGCCAAAGCCAAGTACTGTCCCTCCCCTTCACGGAAAACTGACTCAGAGAGTATAAGATATGGACACACTATTCTTAATAGGCTGATAGACGGGTGGCACAAGTTACTCAAACGGGATGCATAATATATTCGATTTAAAAAATAAACAGTTTCAGCATTTTTTGATAACGAATTCTCTGCTGCTGTGTTTTGGATTGTTTTCTCCGCTCCTGTTATGTTTGAGACTGAACAGAATCAGACTGTTGCTGTTGGCTGCACTTAAAGCATCCACATGGCTTAATAGATACTTTGCGCACGAGGAGACACGTAAAAACCTATACAACCCGAGCGCAGTTCATCAGCTGCATTCCAGCTATTCTTGTCCCCTACCATTAACCTGATTATTTTCACATTAAACACTGAAGTTTATAGGCTGAAGTGAAGTTCAGGTCTACGGTCTTCATTTGACTTGCCTGACAATGCCTCTCAACTGGCTGCGCATCAAAGCGCGCTGGGGAGAATAGGCGCATTCCACTCATTCTTTCAAATTGGGTGGCCGCGTTTGCAGCCGTTCACAGGATGTGGGAAACTAGAGATAAAAAGACTTCCATTTACCACCCCCCTCCTCCTGTCTCTGCTCCTCCTCTCTCCGCCCTGCTTTTCCCGCTCATGCTTTTGTGTGAATAGCGTGCTCTCTCTCCCTCTCTTCCTACTCTCTCTCTACCTGTTAAGTTTTGTTCTGCTTTCAAATTTCATTTTAAGTTGTAAAAAAAGAAAAAATGTAAAAAAAAAAATAAAAATGCTGGCACAGGCTATTGTAATTCACAAATATAAAACGTGACGGTCTCTCTATCACAGAGGACAATTGATTTGGAAGGAATGAATAGCCAAAGGAAGGTTGTTTGTTTATTCAGTGGAATTTGCTTTGTTTAATAACATAGGTCTTGTCCATTGTCCAGTCTTTTGCATGCATGTAAAAGCAATCATTTATTGAACTCTGCTGACTTTGTTGCATGGGTCAACACGAGGCGATCTGGACACATAAAATGTAAGTTTAATGTTAAAGTTCTAATACACAAGTTAGTGGCTCTATTTAAGCTTTATGTCACACACTTAACTCTAAGTGTCTGCAGTTCACCCTGACTGACTGGAATGAAAGTAAGGCCATGGGATGTTCATACTTGCTTTTGGGATGCCCAGGGCAAATACCTTAAATACTTTTGACATTTTTGAAGACAATATGCAAATCTGTCATAACCTGCTGCTGACAATTGGCCATCACATTTGGAAATGTTAATCGCTCTTCATATTATTGAATTTAAAGCTGAATACGTGAAACATCCATGATATTGTTAAGCAAAAGTAATATAGTAGTTCTGTTTAACAAACACTATAAAACAATGGTTTTAGAGTGTCCTGAAAGCTGCAGAGGTGAGTGTGCGAATTCATGCCCGGTAAGGGGCATTGGAGAGGTGTGCGTAAGTGGAGATGTCCAAAGCAATGAGTGTGAAAGTGACCGCAGGAATGAAATGCCACCACTGAGCGCATCTCTCTGGGGCTGCGGATATCCCTGCCTGCATGATCAGCAGGGCTCAAATGACAACCATCTAACCTCATCTGTCAGAGGGGGAGATTATGAGTTGCACTGCTCACTTTGAGGCCAGCTGCTCAGTCCAATCTCTGAAAGTCCCAGTTTCCCCTGAAGGACAGGCCAACAGGTTCTTACTGTAAAGCAGGACATCCCAGTTTTTATATCAGTGATCACCAAACAAATTCAAAGTTTCAGAGGCGTTTGTCACCGTCACCACCACATTGTCTTTTGAATACGGGTCCTGCGCTGCACACCGACACTTTAGAGGCCACAAGGGAAAATAGCTGTATACAGGCAAAGTTTTGCCTTACATAATACTTCTATGAATTGCTTCCTCTTTCTAGATAAATAGAAACCCGACTCACAGGAAAGTTTCACAACACCAAATTACGTTTCTGCATGTAGATTTTTAAACTGCGCATAATCCACTGAAATATATCAACTTTCTGAATTTGCGCATTTGTGTAAATATATTTTTAAATACTTTATTATATTTATTATTTACATTATATTTATACTGGCAATATTTATGAGACCACTAAATGTTACTTTTTGTATTTATTTGGAGCAATTAAGGTGCACTTCTATGTAATGTTATGTGTTGGATCATGATGCGGTTGTAAAAATTAAGAACACAGATTTAATGGCAGAATAAATTGGGACTTGAACACACCCTATCCACTGTAAGCAGCTCATGTCCCTCTTGAGCTTCATACTGTAAGTTGGTTTCCTTTTTGTGCAACATTATGTCTTAATTGATGTCGCAAAGTGAAGCTTCCCATAAACTCTGTTATCAGCCTTCTGTGCACTGTTGACCAGGTACTCCACCTCCTCTCTTCATCACAAAGCTATGACACTTCCTATGTTACATATTAACTGAGCAGAGAGATGGTTCACTTTCCCCCACGTGACCTCAGAGACTCTACTGAAGACTTTGTCCCCTTATTTCTCCTCTGCTTTGCTCCTTCATTCTTTTCTGTCTTCTTGGATGGCTTAGCTTAGCCACATGTCTGCACTTAAAACACTTGTCTGGTCATCAGTCATGATGGTCAGCCGATCACTTCTCTACAGCTGTCCTCGGATCCCACCTGCTGCCACTCTGTAAGTGGCAGGAAAAATGATTATGGAGGTGGACAAGTGTAGTCTTGTGTAGGGTGTTTGGTGGCTCTCCCCTCAACGCACTGAGCAGATAATGGATAGAGCATGGCAATGTTTTGAACATGGCCTCGGTGGTCACTCAAACAGAGGTGTGCATGTCATGCATAAACAGAGATACTCACATAGCATCTCGATACAAAAGGACACGTTGATTTATTTTTATTTTATGCTAAAACTGTCTGCATGGAATTGAGACTTGTAATTGTTTTCTCTGCTGGAACTAGTTTAAATGAACACACGCAGGCCTTTCTTTAAAGAAGTATGTGGTGATGACTGTGTTAAGGGTTAATGGATTTTGATTATGATTTCCACAGTAATGGTTTTGTTTCTTTGCAGACAGTTTTGCCATGCATGATGGTAACTTAAGCACACAATACAACCCAGAACTGCAGATGTGTAAATATTCCAAACTAAAGAATAATTGCTGTTTATATATTATGATTGCTTGAAGCCCTGTGAGCCTACAATGAACTGGAATAACCTTTTGCCTGATTATGCTAATGCAGATAAATTACATTCTCTTAATAGATAGGTCTGAATGACAAACATTTCTGCACCATTTCATGGTAGTAATTAGACTTCAAACATGCATCAAGATTATGGTGCACATGTAACAACATATGCATGGATGTTTAATTGATATATGCTCTGGAAAATAGACTACATTCTTCATAATGATGCTTTCATGTCTGTGAATAGGCTATTTCACATGGGCATAATAAATGGGACCATTAAGCTATCATCTTCTGTACCACTAATGTTAAATCGCTCCAAGCAACTTAAAAGTCATTTGTATGCTTGTCCTGGATATGTGATGGGCAGTGCAGTCTGCAGCAATGGAATAAAACCAGGTGTCTCATGGTGTTGTGCATGCCTTGACAGTGATTGACAAAAATTACCCTATAATTAGAGGAGGGTCGTAATACTGCCCTGCAGCTCAGCAGGAGGAGCAGCCTTGCTCCTCTCAGACAAACAAAGCCTGCCCATGTCAGTTAGGTTGATTGGCTTGCCAGACAATGAGGCCTTAAGGATTTTCATTTCTTATTACCTTAGATTTGATGGTCATAAATTCACTGCTTAATGCAGTTCTATAAACATGAAGAGATATCAAACAAGCAGTTGAACCTATTCTGGTTCAGGGGTCTAAGCTAAGAGGTCCCCTGATTTCAAATTCGAGCTATCGCTGATTGTTATATCGTCAACCCTCTCAGCACTGATCTCACTGCATAAACATGCCAGAAGAGAAAGTTATGGTTGGCAGCTGCCCACTCTGACAACATGGGACCTGGAAGTCACTAACCTAACCACCCCACACTGATGCATACATACACAAATAAACACAAACGCTGAAACATTATCTGTCATGCTTCCAATTTAGCCGCAAAGGCTTTTAAACTCTCCCCAAATAAGGAAAGCATCAGCATGTGTGAAAGTATGTGTATGTGTGTGTGTGTGTGTGTGTGTGTGCTTGTGCGTGGGTGCGTGCTTGAGGGGAAGAGGCAGGGAGGCATATGAGGGAGGGTGAATTATTTTTAGAGGCGTCTTAAAGGAAGAAGGAATAGCTGTGTGGTGGGTAACCTCCGGTGTGGCCTGGCCTCTCCTCAGGTAGCCTCTTAACCCCTCCTCTCTTCAGGTCCTGAGGGGTCTTGACTGGCGGGGCCATGGGAAAAGGCTCCAATGGACATCAAAGGCAGTCCTATGTGGGAAAGCACCACAGAGAGCTTGTAGAGAACCCTAAAGGTCACCACGGGTCAACTTTCATGTCAGCATAGGCCTGATTCAGGGTCAAAGGCTATTGGCATACCTGTCCAGCGCCAATCAGACTGTTCTTTCAGGAAATTATCCCCACTTGTCTCAATTAGAGGTTGGGCTACTGAAGGGTGCATGTAAGGTTTGTTTATTGCTATTGTTGTGCTTGTTTAGGAGGAGGGTATAATCTGTGTGTAAAAAGGGAAGGGTGCTAATAGTACTATCATCAGTTTTAGACCTGTCCATATGGGTTTATATGGTACACAGGCTGAACAGGAAATAACACTTTCTAGTTACGCCCTCTGATCCCTGTTGATAACACTAATAGATATAAAAAATCCCAAAATTCATCATCTTCATTCCATAAAGAGTTAGTTAGCGATATAAAATAATTGTCATTAGTGTTGCAATAGGCCATTCCCTTAACCCCTCTGCCTAACAGCGATGGTCCAATCATAAGACAGACCTGTAAAGCTTTGAAACACGAAGCTAAAAATAGCTTACAATAGCATTACTTCATTGGATAACAACATTATTTTGTAGGATGATGTGTGATGTTATAAAGCCTAGATGTTAATTCATCTGAGTTTAGGCATTAGTGGTCGACATGCAACTTTAGCCTGAGTCTTTTATCATGATGCTACTTATGTAGCCATTATGTGCATGTTTAGGACCATGTTTACCATGGTTCTTGTTTTAAAATAAGTCATTGGAAACATTAAGAAGTCAGCCAGAAATGGTGCTTTCAACAAGCTTGTGGAGCTAATGCTGACTAATTACAATTGTCGTTTTCTCCAACACATCAATAGTTGAGATGAGAAGCCCTTTTAACTCTTTGTGGAATGGAGGAACTGTTTAAAAAAATTCAAACTATTTAAAGTTAAATCTGCTGCTGTTGTCATTGTAAATGGCATGCGCTAGATGCCTTGTTAAAATGGAAAGCTTGACAGGTATAGGAGTAGCTGAGAGGGATGGGACTTATTAGTGAAGGGCTAACTGTCATTTCTGCAAACCAAACCCAGCCCAAGATGAAGTCTGTTCACTTGCAGCACCACCTTGGCTTTGCACCAAACATCATCCTCACCAAGGCTTTTACAATGGTATTGTAATGGATGTAAGGGTCACACAGAGAACTGGGTGATTGTGTGTGTGTGTGTGTGTGTGTGGTGGTGGTGGGGGGCTTTTGGAACGAGATCGAATTTGAGATGATGAGGAATGTGCTGAACCAGGAAGGAGGCTGCTGGTGTCACCTTCCCACGGAGGTTAAGAAGAGACCGGGGTGGGGGGTGGGGTTGTTGTTTAGTTGGGGCTATACACATTTATCCACGTGGGAAACAGACAGTCGTGACATATTAAACTGCTGTCACACAAACAGCCTAGTGACAGTGTAAGAGAATGTTGGTGATGGGATTACTGCAAATTTCCCACAGAGAGAGAATAGGGGTTTTTGCCTTTGCCCTTTCTTTACGTTTGGCAATCAGCTGGTCTGTTTTTGTTTTGAGCAGGATGCAAGCAGTCTGAATGGGCGGGTTATTCACATGAGAAACAACAAGGGAGACAGGTTACACTGATACCGACATACTAATAGTTCTGTCTCAGATGAATAAGACTCTCCGGGTAAGTTGTGGAATATATAAAAAAATCCCCATGACTGTCGAGAAGCCAGTTTTGCCTTTTTTTCCACTTAAAGTTTTTCAGCTGATCTATTTTGTTTCTGACTCTCGGTTCAGCCCCCACCCAATTCTTTCCCTCTCGTTCTCACTCCCCCCACCCCAGCACACTGTTTACAGTTGATTTGCATTGTGGCCTAGAGAGTAGGGTAGGCAGTTATTGTTGTTGTCATGATGGTAGAGGGGTTTTCCCACCAGCTTCTCCTTCTCCTCCGGCTGAATCAAAACACCTCTGTGTTGCTGGCGGTGATGTCATGGCCTAGAAAATACTCAAAGCTGCTTCCCTGGGAAACCCCATATCAGGAAATCCAGACAGTTTTTTCCCCTCCTTGATTGTTATAGCAGAGCAGCTTGGAAGAGACTGTGAGGTTTCTGATTAGGTTCCCATACACTGCCGGTTGAGATGGCCAGTGTGAACCGACTGAACTCAAACAACAGGGCTCAACTCGCTTAACTGTCCTGCTTTTTTCATTGCTTTGTTTTAGAATAAACAGATGGTTTTCACTGAACAAACACTAAAAAATACTACAATGTGGAAACAGGCATCAGCTGTATCTACATGGTAGTTTTTGCTTTTTTCCTTAAAAAAGAACTACTCTCGCCAATATTTGTTTTGCTGTTTTCTGTATTTGTATTGAGCCTTTGGCTATAAGTTGTGATTAGATAGAGTAGATCCTACAGTTGAAACCTTTGGCAAGTGTCATGTTACATCCAACATGTGAAGTGAATTAATCGCACTAAACCAAAACTTTGTTTGCGTATGAATTGGTTGGAAATTATTATTATTATTATTATTTTTAATTTATTAGAATTCCTGTGTAGGAGGGTTTTCCCAATGTCGTCTGTTTGAACATATTTGTTCAAGCACCTTCGAGTACTTACAATGTTGAATTGCGGCAGCTGAAGCAATATGACACACTACATCTAGAGCCTTCCCACACAGATACTGCACCAATGAAATTACCAGACTGACACTGTTAGTGTAAAAATACTGTTGTGTTGGTATTTCAGTGTATCGCCAATACAAACATGTCTGTGTCAGTATGAGAGAGCATGATGTGTCATGGTTTACAAAGAGAAAAGAGGGGTGGAAGTTAGGGTTGAGGTGTGGGTCACACACACACACACACACACACACACACACAGCTTTTACCCAGGAGACTGGAGTTGACATTCCATTTGAAAGCAAACACATTTCACCAACGTTTTTCTAAACTTAACCACATAGTTTTTTTTGCCTGAACTTCTTAAAAGTGCTGTTTCATGTTAAATCATGAGTTGGAATGGGTGTGTCAAATCATTGGTATGTGATGAGCTTGAACGAAAAAAATGTGAAAAAATTGATGCCCCCTGAGGTGGAGTATGCTGTTGCTGTAGAATATTAAACAAAATTTGAATTTCTTATTTTTGGTAGTGATTACAAATATGATCAGAAGTCAAAACAAACACCAGGTCGGGTCCTTGCTATGATGTTGTTAAGATGCTGTCTGTGATGGCGCAAAATAAATTTTACAGTGTATAATCTCCCAATTACCATTTTCAAATCCATAAAAAGCATTGCATTGTGGGATTGTTGGGAGAATGCTGTTTATATACCATGGACATAGCTTTTTGAGGACACAATAAAATGGGTGCATTTCACAGTTAGAATTTAGAAATCTTAAATGAAATGATTTTTTTTGTTTGTTTTGTTTTCTGGCTTACAAGACTGTGTTGACCTCTTGGTTGCACAGTAGAGCTTCTATGACTGAAACCTCACTGATACTCAACAAATACAAAAAAGAAGTATCATTTAAACTGGAAAAGTTCCAGCCTTAGCACTCATCATTATTCATGTTGACGATGTTGAATATTCAGTGTCCCTCTTCACTTCATCAGAAAAGTCCCATTCACATTAAAGAGGTTAAGTTTGTGTACCAACAGTTTCCCTTTCTGAACTCTGATGAGTGCATTAACCTTTGAATGGCTGGGACACAAAACATCATTCTGCTGGCCTCACCCACGATGGCTCCAACACGTGCAGCCAGCACATGCTGCTGAGGGGCCTCTCAGCAAGGCAATTGCACTGATATGTGTATCTGTGCGTGTGTGTTGTAGCTTTGTGGGAGGAAGCACGAGGACCCGTCTGGCCGCGCTGTCCCTGGAGGGAAGGGCGGGAATGCAGAGCGAAAATTCCTTTGCTCCTCGCCTCCTCAACTCATGTCTTCTCACTCTTAACCTTCTCTTCTCTTCTTCCTCTCCATCTGTCTGATGATCACATCCTGTCTCCTTGTCATCACAGGATGACACATATCCTCCGTTGGTCATATCTGATGTTTTTTCCTAAGTGATAAAAATGAATGAAAACACCACCAGCTTCAAAAAAAATCTTGTAAATAAACATTTATAGATAATTAGTGTCGGGCTCAAAGGACATGTTGTCCTGTCCTGCACCAAATGTTCAAAGACATCCCAACATCCGGTATTCTGTACAAACTGTTTGTGTACAAGATTTGGCTCCTGTTGCTCTTAAAAGAACGCGATGCTTTTGACTTTTTCTCAGAAGTATTCTGGATTAACTATGAAACCGAGCTTGAGTGCATGAGATGATTTTAAGTCCAACCTCTGTATGGCTCTGGTGACCCTCACTGTCACTGTGGGAGTTAATGGTAGAAGGAGCACATGGTAACACACACATTGTGAGTATACAGCAACTGGTTGGATGGATGAATGATGACTGTGGCTTCAGCTTAAAACTTTAATTTTGTTTAGACTTGTGTGCAATAGAGGATGTAGCAACACTGCGATTTCAATCATAATCTGCATAACTTCCCTATCATATGATCTCTTACAGTAACCTGAGCTGAAAATGGATATCTTATTGAATTGGTAAAGGAAAGAAACGTCAGGAAAGCAATTAGAAGCCCCTGTGTCTTATCTGATCATTTCGCCTTGATGAAATATATCTTTAAATATGTTACACTAATGGAAAAAATATCCAGACCTTTAAAAGTAAAAGCAGCATTAAAACAGTATACAAATAATGCATTACAAGTATGTAAAAATAATGCAATCCAAATGTGACTTGACTACTGTACATGTACAGAAGATAAGTAAATATATTTTTATGCAGACAGACTGTCTATGTGATTGTTATATGCGTGTGTTAAATTAGCAAATGATAACTATAGCTGTCAAATAAATGTAGTGGAGTAAAATCACCAATATGGACCTTCATAAATGTTGTAGAGAAGTAGAAACACCTCAAAATTGTACTTGAACAGCACTTGAATAAATGTACTACAAATGTACTTCACAGTTTCACAAATGACCTATTATATGTAAAATCAAGAGTTCACTGGTGCTGTAATACAAAAACATAAATAATAAAAATGATCCATTGTTATGTAAACTGCTCTTTATTTTATGAGGAAGTTCTTTGTTTTACGTCAAACCAGCTGTTTGCCTTGCTGCTCTCCCACAGATGACTGCTTGCTAAACTCACAGTGCTTCACAATGTGGACAGGTCAAACAAAAGCTACGCAAAACTGCAGAGCCTTGGCGCGGCCCTCTACAGTCTTAACAACACACACGGATGTGTAACTTTCCTTCTGTGCTCCTCACATGCCATCAAGACCACTTGTGCATCAAGGAAGCCTACTATAAACACCGGCCATTAATGTGAGGGAAACGTGGGAGAGGCACGGCCTGGAGTCCCTGCCTTTGTTTACATTCTCCAGGCCTGACGTCAGCACAGAGTGGAGGGCTCGGTGGATCAACAGTGGCCATACGGGCGAGTCCTGTTTACTTACCTGGGGGAATTAGTGTGTGACTCTGCTACATCTTATGCAAACACGACATGCGGAAGAGAGAAACAAAAAAAGCAGAGGCAGAGAGATGGGGAAAATACCTTGATATGAAAAGCACTGAAGACAGACATAAACAAAAGAAAGAGTTTAAAAAGGAAAAGGAAGAAGATAAAAAGGGAAGGCAGATCAGCAGTGCAGCACAGAAGAAAAACTCATACAGGGTTGGTGTGCTAAACAAATATAGGCCATCAAGTCCTGTCAGTCCAAGCCAAGCTTGAAACCTGAGACACCAGCAGACGTCACGCGCTGACACAAGAGATTTCCATTTCGAAACTCCAAGCTTGGTTAATCACCCTTCACTCCCTTTGGTTCTCACTTCTCGTCTGTGTGCTCTTCATCTCTATGTCACACTCTCCTCAGTCACTTGTGCCTTTTTATTCATGCACACACACTGATATTTTGCCCTCTAATCTGTCACCTCTCTTCATTCTGATTTGGGGCGTCTTGCCTCTTTCCTACGTTGGCCTTGTCTATCATGCAGCTCTGGAGCAGCTCCATCTGTGTTCATGACAAATTTGACATTTATGATTTGGCTGGGAGGTATCGCCCCCTGAGGTGGAGACTCTCAGTTTTACCTTTAACTTTTACTGCAGGTGAGCTGTGAAGGAATGAATAGACTTCAGTCAGCAGCCATGCCCTGGTTCTCCACTTCTCTCAGAGTTATAGCTCAGTCAGATTCCATGCATTTTCCTGTGTGCTTCTTTCATGCTATCAGTCATGCATTGTCATGTCATAGTTTAAAAAGGAATCCTGTGCAGACAGGTGGAGACAGTTGTATTGGTCTGAACTGCAGTAACACTCTGCCAATAATAATGTTCCCCTGGTTCGGCCTGCTTTCACAACCTCCCTGGAGCTGATCATCTGTTGGGTTATGTAACTTTAGTCAAGTGAAGTAGAAGATCTGTGTGTGACAGCTTCTGCACCAGAAAGTTGCAGGTCTAAAGAAAAGAATTTTAGCCACAAATTTAATAATAAAAATTGTCAGTATTTGAAGACTTCATTTGCAAAAACAAACATCTCTAATTCATTTCCCTAAATCTTGTGCGGACATCAACAAATCTATTGTTGGTGTCCCATTTTAACAATGTCTCCTATTTGCAAATTAACTTGCGAATTTACTGTACATGCGCTTAAAAAGAAAAGATAAGATATTAAAGACAAGTCTCTAAAATTAGCAAAGCACCTTTTACGGGAGGTGTCTGATCAAAACTCTACAAAGCCATGTTCTACAAAAACAATGCAGTCATCTGACCCTAAAATACTGTCTTTAATTTTATGCTGTGACAATGATGTGTTTAAGGTGCGGTTAGGTTTTTGTCCAAAGAAATACTTGATTACGGCAAGGAAAAGATCAAGTTTTGGCTTGAAAAGCATTGAAAAGTTTTGACTTAATTTGTTAAGTTGATAATTTTCAAATTTTCTTAGAAAATATCGGCTTCTGTTGCCACACATACACACTCACACACACACACACACATATACTATATATATATATATATATATATATGACCAGTCTCACAGCCACCACCACCATCCCCTCCAGCTCACTGATATGATGGAAAGTACTTCACTCAGAAATGTTGGTATGACACATATGAAACGTTCAAATGTCTGTGCTTGCATAGACTGGGCTGCACTGAGCATGTACATGTATAATACTGTTGCTGGTCAAGGTAGAACACATTTTCCTACTTTACATATCATTGAGTATTTAATTTAGTACAATACATTGTATTTAGTATGTCGTGGAAATGCAGGGAATTTTGTACTGAAAGGCTTATTCAGTTTAACAATTAGTCTAGCTCACTTTAACTAGGACTCTCAACAGCCACTATGAATACAATTCAAGATCTTCCACCCATATTGCATCTATAAAAAAAGAATTCCAGAGATATAAAGTCCAATAGCATTATAGGAGCATGAAGCTTATCTGAGAATATAAACATTAAACAGAAAGGCTCAAAAAACATATTGGTTTTAAATAGACAGACAAAAAATACAGAAAATCAATGAAGTAAAAGTAAACCTCTTTTGGATTTCATATCAATTTCTTTCTAACGCAATCTACAGTGTGCTTCTAAACCTCAAACCTGATGGCAACACCTAGTATTTAGTGTGTAGCACATGGGATTGGTGCATTATTACCTTGTTGGCTCACCTTAGAACAGCCTGTTGGCAGGTTGACTGCAGGGATGGATGCTGTCTTGCACCAATTAACCTCCATGCACTCTGCATGAGTTGGAATAGCTTGGACTTCAGTTACACAGAGAGGTTACCAAACCTAGCTGTGATGCTGTGCTGACTGGGCTCTCAAACTGAACAGGGGGCAGGCACAACCAGTTTCAATGTACACATGGTAACGTGAGTGCTGTTTTAAGATCATAAAAATTGGAAAGATGCAGTAAATAAAAAAGGATGTATGTAAGTAGTATATTTCACTCTCAAAGACAGCATACTGCCAAAACACTGATACATACATACATGATTCATAAAAAAATAAAATAATAAAAAAAACCCCAGAATCCAGTCATTGAAAAAAAGGGGCAGTGTGTACTGATAACAGTTAAACAAAGAGTTCCTAAGTATGTTTTATACAGTGTCCCAACTTGTTTTGGAATCAGGGTTGTTCACTGCAGATCAGTTGACATGTTCCAGATGTTCTGTTATGAAAACAGGACAGAAACAACTGCAGTTTTAAATTATTTATGATATGGGAGTGTAACACATTGTCCATCACTCCCTAACCTTGATGGACCTTTTCTGCTGTGTTTTCCCTGAAAATATCTGTTCTTCACAGCAGTAAAAAGCTTCACACATAGCTTGCATTGTGTAGGACAGCATGTCCATTTCCCACTGGAGTAACGAAATAGAGACCTGCAACATAGTTGGACGAGATGTTAAGGAGGACAGAAGAACATGATCCTGTTACTGGGCAGAGTGTTCCAGATAGGGGTTTAGGAGTATTACGTGTAATGGATAAAATAACTTGAAATATTAGTGAGCCAAAAGAGCTAAACTGAAACCAGATGGCCTAGTTATCATTTAGTCTGCTTCCTGGGTCTGTGTGACCAGCAGGAATAAAGTCAAATATACAGTTGATAATAAAAGTACAGTAGTTGACAGAAGTACTGCAGGTAAAAACCTACTTAGTACATAATAATGATATGTCACAGACAATAAGCTATACAGAGTCAGCATTTGGAGGGTTGGGCAGGGGAGGGGTAATAAAATAATGATAAATACAAATTATGTTACTTTATGTTATTTATAAGGGGTATTCAAACCTCTGTATTGTATTAACCCTACTTAAAATAAATAGACTTTCTTTCTAAATGCCTGGTAGCTTCTGATAATGTTGTACTGGTATGTTTAATACAAAGACAACTGCATTTCACTGTCTTGTGTCTGACTAATTCTAGCATCTTTGCTGCAGATAATGTACTTCTTCGTTAAGTGATCTTCATTGCTGCGTACCGTCCCAACAATCTTTATCAATAAGATAAGACAGCTTGTACATAGCCTGAGAGGTTAACCCCAGGACAAATAAATGTGAAAGTGCTCGGTGCTGCTTGTTAAGCTCATTGCCTCGAGCACACAGGAATAACTGACTGAGACTCATTTTTTTTATCTCTCAGATCTCATCAGGACTATTCTGGGAGGACAGCACAAGAATGATGTTCTAAAATCAACATTGACAAAAGTGAAGGGGACAGAAAGAGGATTTTGAAATGAAATAAATTACAAATGAAAACAAATGAGACTTGAAAAACTGAATTTGAATACTAAAGTTTGAATACTGAGGTCAGAAACACCTGAAACTCTTTAAATATGACGTCTGTGAAAGCATAACTTGGTTTTTCTGTAGTTAATCAACAGCTCTCAGACGTAGCCTGCAGGGCAAGGTTGTCCTGTTATGCTGCATGGTTTACTAATGGACAGAAATTGCTCTTTTTGTACGCTGCATATCAGTGTCAGCGGGTGAAACACATGATATAGTGTTGAGAATCATTCATGAATGATTCGTCACGTGTTTCACCACCTTCACAGCACCTTTCACTGAAGAACAGCACGTGTTTTAGTGTCTTTTTAAAGTGTGAAACTCAGACGACGCCAGAAGTCGACATCACAAGAGCTCATTTAAACCTTCGGAACATTTGTCCCAGAGAAGTATCACTACAGTCCCTGTCAACTTAAGCAGCCATCACTCAGAGACTGGAAATTCTGCTGTGTTGAAATATGGATTTTCACATTTCAGGTATGAAGAGGAACTGGGCAGACACCAGACACATTTATGTATGGCACTCTTTCCAAAATAGTGACACATTCTTTCACAAACAGGATCAGTTGTCCTGTAGTGGTAAAATTAGGCAGACACAGAAAAAATACATCAATGATTAGGGTAAATTATTTGTTTTATGTGCCTTACTGTAGACATGCAGGAGTAGAGGAGTGTCACTGAGTGCAGGGAGCCTGTCCTTCACTCTGTTGGTCTTGTTTCAAGGCCTTTGAGGCAACAAGCACCTGCCGATGTGTCCTTCACTAGATACTGAATCCCTTGTTGTTGGACCTGCTCTGTAGCTGACCCTGACCTCTGACCTCCTTGTGAGAGGAAGTAGGTGAAAAGAACATAGCTCTTTTTGGGATCAATAGATTATCACAAAAAATAAATGAGAGTTTGGTGTTTCTTCATGGAAATGAAGACTTTCTCTGGGGAAATTCCTTTTGGATTGCCTTTTGTGGGCCAGGACTCTAAATAGGTTGTGGGTCTATTACTGATGGATCCCCTCATGGTAATATGTTTTAATGAGCATGGGTCCCAGAGCAAGAGACTACATTTTAGATTTAGGATGAGAGAGCTTAACAGATCACTAATCTGTGACCCTTACTGACTACTGCCGGATGCTGCATTTGTGGGTGCTGTAGCACAGTACAGGTAAGTGTTTTTTTTCTTTGGGACAAAACTTGACTCATTGCATTTATGAACTGTTTATATCATTTCTGTTGAGGTGCATTTCTTTTCCCTTTTTCCTCAGCACCACTTGGCTGTTTGTCCTTTAATTTGTCTTGTATCTCCATCTATTCTATGTGGGCGGTCGATGGAGGCCAACTACTATGGCAGCAAAGGAAGGGGCTACGCAGCATGGAGCCATAACAGTGTCATCAAAGGTGCGTTCACCCATGCGAAACTCTGACAAGTTCCTCTAATGACAGTGTGGTCACAGTGCACACCCGCGCCACACACAGACAAACATGCAGGCTGCAGGCAGACGCAGATGACCCAAAACATTTTCACAAAACCAAAACCTGACACGCATGTACAAACGCAAAAGCACACCTCACGTCTGCCCGCACAGATACAGTAGCTGGCTTTGGCTGCACAGCCCAGCGGGACTGGAATGTGACCTATTGTTACAGGAACCATTTAACAACAATAGAGGATCACAGACAGTTAGCACTACAATGCCTCCATGCTGCTCTGTGCAGAAGCCTCAGTGCTACTGGTTACAGCGGTGCCCTGCTGAGCTCATTTAACTGCTTTGGAATCAGGTCGCTTGTGCAACTCATCAATTAACGATGCTTTTACAACAATTACTTTAATGGCAATGATGTAATGACGGCACCGCCGAAACACCAGGGGAGTTGATTATTTGGATCTGTGATGAGAGCTTTGTAACTTTAACTGATTGGAGAACATTAAAAAGAATTGAAATGAATAAATGTATTGTTTATGTTTCACTTATGAGAGAACTGAGAGCAATGAAAACACATCAAATCAAGTGTATTTGTATGACACATACAGGGACAGTAATTGTACAACTGGACAATTAATGTACACACATAACTGGTATGGTAATTCAGGTACCTTTAAGGGTTAATTTCCTTACGAGATTAGATGTTTTCTTTAATTGTATCTGCTATAAATGTGCATGGACACTAAATATATACTTTCCTTTCACTTCAAACCAGTTTATCTATTGTATAAAATAAACGACAGAATAGAATAGATTCACAAATTTTACTCCTCCATGAAAATTACATTTAAATATACATTTAGTTATTTTTTGTTTGTTTGTTTTTATTGCAAGCACCTCAGTGACTTTAGGACTTCAGGTGCTGTTCCTGTTGGGCAGTAACACACTACTTGGTACTCTAACTCAGTAATACATTATATGTTATAATAACATAATTACACTTTTCAATGACCAGTAAGGGATTACAATTTTAAATTCAGCAATTGTGCTTACTAATCCCATTAATGCTCAGTTACTTCTACAGTTAGGACATCAACTTGTTTACTACCTGACTGATGAGTTTGTTATATCTGTGTTCAAGTGGACAGACTGGTCCTGTGAGCGTTAGCTCAGTGTGTGGAGGAATGTGCCTCCCAGTAACTGCAAAATGATCATATTTACAGGTTGTCTTAGTTTGTTTACTAAGATTAGGCAGTGGTGAGCCTACATTCAAGAAGTGAGGTATGTGGCAGACAACATCATGAGAATGAAACTAACAGTCACAATTTGGTTAGATTTAGTCACCCAAACTACTTAAATAACTGCTGTATGATAACTTTGTAATTGTAAACTTGTCAATACACAAGTATGGATGTACCAGTTATTTGGACAGAGGGAGTGGATGGATGGGTTCGAGACAGGACTTTACTTCATGAGACTGAGAAAAGAAGTAAGAATATACCATGTGTACAGTCACATTGCACGGAGTTAATGAAACCACATGGTTTTGCTGCAGGGTGTGTGAACCCCCAGTAGCCTCACTGTGAAGACAGGACTTCTGTAGATCTGTGAGCAGTCACTGGAGCTAACGTTAGGCTAGCTGTTGATGGTCTTTAAACACCTCCAAATCATTGACTGGCTGCTTGGTAAATGACAATCTTTAATTTTTATTTCTACACAGATAAATACAGGTTTTGAAGTTGTTGAAGGAGCTTTGACAGTGTAATGAAAGGAATCTAAGCAATGCAACTGCTTACTGATGGTGACTTAATTGCATGCCACTTTGGAATTTTGTGTTTTAGACATGAAGAAAAGGATGAGGTTCAGGGGGAGAAAAAAGTTAAAATAATACCCGTTTGACGTACCTCACAGAACTTATGTGTGTGAATTGGTTATCATTTACTTGGCTGGTTATTCACATGCCATTTGGTGGGACCAGGCTTGACCCCAGCAGTTATAGAGTAGCATTAACATTAACTTGAAGTTGAGTTTCTGGTCACATGGTGAATTTAAGTCTAATATTCCCTCTCTTTTTGATCTCTTTTTGGTCTCCACCAATGAGAGATGAAACCAGAACAGTGGAGATGCAGACTGAACAGCTAAACAAGGAGCTGAAACTTGCTATAATGCTCCATAAAGCCAAGTGGAGCTGCAGAGTGGTGATAAGTCTATAGATTCGTCACTACAAGTGACATTTTTTCACAATTTCAAACTGTTATCACATTGTCATTTGATACATTGTTAGCATAGAAAACACTGATTACGGTTGCTTTACATGTAGAATATTTTATTGTTCCATGTTACTGGTAATTTAAGGAGTGTATCCTTTAAACATTTACATTAAACATTAAACATGTAACATTTAAATTGAAGCAAAGTATAGTGGTATTTCATTAAATAAAAGCATTAATAGATTTTCCAAGCAATGAAATACTATTTTGGTTTCGTGTGTGACATTAGGGAAGAAACTGTGGCGACACAAAGGAACAGCACCTAACAGTTGCCTCCCAACAGCAACACCCTCGCTGGTAGGTCTGTGGCCATCTAGAAGGCCCAGTATGAGGAAGTGACTCTAAATTTGTGGGAAAGGAACTGGAAATGGCGATGAATGGGGATTTCTTTTAACCTAGTTTCCATTTGTTCAATAATGAAGTGAGCTGTACTGTTAAAGGGAAGTTGCTATTATTATCAGGTGTCAGACTGACGCATATGAGGTCAAAACTGCATCTGACCACACTAACACAGGTGCAGTTGTGGAAGAAGTACTCAGATCTTTTATTTTGGTAAAAGTGGCAATAATGCAGTGTAGAAATACTCAGTTACAAGTAAAAGTCATGCATTTAGATTTTTATTTAAGTAAATGTATAAAAGTGTTAGTATCAAAGCACACAGCAGCTCATTATGCACAGAGACATATTTCAGCATAATATATATTAAAGTACTGGATTATATTTATTGATACATTAATGTTGAATCAGAATCAGAAGACGGATTAACTACTTTATATAGTTTATCGTCTGGTGTGGCTCATGAAATCAAGGGATCAATAAAGGTTTATCTTAATTTCTTATATATACATATATATATATATATATATATATATACATATATATATATATATAGCACCATCCATCCATCCATCCATTTTCTATACCGCTTATCCATCAGGGTCACAGGGGTCTGGAGCCTATCCCTGCTGACTACGGGCGAGAGGCGGGGTTCACCATGGACTGGTCACCAGTCGGTCGCAGGGCTGACACACAAAGACAGACACTCACACCTAGGGGCAATGCAGAGTAGCCAATTAACCTAATGTGCATGCTTTTGCGATTGTGGGAGGAAGCCGGAGTACCCGGAGAAAACCCACGCAGGCACAGGGAAAACATGTAAACTCCACACAGACCGGGATTCAAACCTGGAACCCTCTTGCTGTGAGGTGACAGCTAACCACTACACTTAATTATGTTTTATATTATTATACAAAACCTGTAAAGTAGCTAACTAATGTTCTAAAATAAAAACAGTGGAGTAAAAAGCCCATTATTTGCCTCTGAATTGTAGCGGAGTAGAAGTACCAAATAGAAGAAGATGGAAGTAATCAAGCAAAGTACAAATACTTCAGACCATTGTACACAAAAGGACAGTACTTGAGCAAATGTGCTTAGTTACATTCCACCATTGCACACGCATATCAACAACATTGGGTTACAGACAGGAATACAATTTTCTTAAACATTTCCAGTAGCACAGAAGACTTTCAGACCCAATTGCACCCAAAGTGATGACAAATAACACAAGTCTGGTGTTGTAGTAATGAAAGGTGTTTAAAAACCTCAATTCTACCCAGCAAAAGAATGAGATCAGAATGAAATGTGGAGTACGTAATGTCATTGAAAACATGTAGAATCTTCTGAATGGGGAAATATATTCAAATATGCTCCAGGAAACTGAAGCACCTGCAGAATGACAATAATCCCCTGGGGAAAACTGGACTGAGAATTTCCACGTTTCCTACAACCGTAAGAGTATATACGAGTAAACGAGGGAGAGGCAGGTGAGAGAGAAAGGCAGACAGACAGTCAGATGATTTCCAGACAGATAGAAAGCCAGAAAAAAAGAAAGAGAAGTTCGCAGGGGTTTTAAATTCATGTTTTTACTCCCACAGCTACACTCTACCTTGCCTCAGAGTCCACTTAAAGATAAAACAAAGAGGATGTGACTCATTTAGCCACGAGTACAAAAACATTAACGGCTACGTGCACACACCTTTTTCTGTTTATGAGTCACAGTGTAAATGTGAAAGTAAAGCCCCAGTTAACAATATATCAACCACATTCAACCACGTGAAAAGAAAGCAGAGAAACAAAGAGCATGAGTTACACGAGAGGGTAACTTACCTGGGGTGTGTTTGTTTTGTGTGTATGGGATGGGTGGGGTGTGAGAAGGTAAAGACACAGAGGACAGAAAGGGTGTGGCACATCTTTTGGCAACTAGGATTGTTTTTAGGCCAATTTTTTGAATGTTCAATTTTTTAAGAGAAAGACTTCACACATGCTACTGTTTAAAAGCAACATCGTCCACAGTGTTTTGACTGTAGATCAGCTTCCAGGATAAACCTGTGCAGGGTTAAAGTGTTTAGAATAAACTGAAATTGAAATGAATTATGGGGGCATGTACAACCATAAAGATTAACATATGCTGATAGAAATATTTATTGAAGCCTGCATGTCCTGCCATGTTACAATGTATAGATCAAGTGTGCTTTACACTTTAGAGATGTGGAGCTTTACCTTCACTTATAACCCTTTAATTGTCCAATTCTGAAAATGCAACAGAAACAGGGTTTGCTGTGGTTTCACAAGTGGTTATGTACTGGACTATGCGTAGTAATTTCCTGGAGGAGGAAGGTGACAACAAGGCTCCAGGAAGTTACTGCACTCTGACAAGAAACCCCCTGTAAGTTCACAGTTGTGCAAAAAGTTGTTGACTTTTTCATGTTCTAAAATAGTTTAACTGTAATAAGTGCAAAGAAATTTTTCAACAAGATATTACAACTTAAATTGTTCTGAAAGTACCAAATGGTGGAGCTTTTCAGGCAATCGGTAGTGTCATCTTCAGTCCAGTAACAACAATAAAGAAAGACAGAAAACTCTACTCAAAGCAGGCAGGGACCAGAAAGACTTTGTGCATGTTGGGTAATGCATAATGGAGGTATTTGCACCAGGGTTTCCCATGCTAAACATGTGTGGAGCCTTGATAACGCGAGAGTGCTTGGATGCAGCTGTCTACTAACTGACTTGTTGGACAAAGAGGAGGGACAGTGACACCTCAGGTGATAGTAGCTCTGGTCCACATCACACCTTTAATGAATGCAGTGGATGCACAGCAAGCTATTTCACTTCTAATGCCGCAGAACATAGCCACAGTATTTGTGCATTCTCGCCAGATATCCTGGGGTAATCTCTCCTCTTCATTAAATGTCAGTCATGACAGAAGCCTATTTTTATTATGTAACCCCAATAACCTAAGTGAAATGTTATCAGTGTAATACCATAGTAATTGGCAGCATTATTCTGGGTGTGACTCCAGAAACAATAATACGACATGATAGAACACCAAGTGTGTGTGCTTGCATATCTGGCATGCTGATATTACCACAGGCTATAAATGTGGAATGTGAACATTTTTACTTGTACTGACAAACCAAAGTGTGACTTGTCAAGTCTATTTGTATATGCATATATAAAGCAAACATTTGTGTGGGACATTTTGAAAGTTCAGTGGGAAACTCCTTCACAGAAGATCAAACTTTCACTTAACCGCAAGAGAATGAAAGTTCATAAATTGCAGTTTAGCAATAAATGCAGGAATGTTAATGTACTAGTACAATAACATTAACAATTTTAATAGTTTACATCCAGAAACTGCTATGAAAACCTTTTTCTCCTGGCTTGATCAAAAACTTGATTTGAAAATGAATGTTGTAGCATCGTCTTCTAAATGTTAGGTTATGTTGGCTGAAAATCTGTGGTCACATTTCACTGCATGCAATTTTTCTTGTATACACTTCGATGGTGAATTGTGAAATGGCTGCTGGTCAAAGTCATTTTTTATTCCACAGGAGCTTTAATATGTGGCTAAAAAGACTGCTGTGCCATATGTGTGCATGTGTGTGTTAAAGTGAAACAGAGTCAAGAGTATTTAGGCTTTTCTGCATGATAAAACTCCAGGCAAAGGTGCAAATTATATCATTATATTGATGGAATGGAGACAGAGAGCAGGTTAAATAATCCATAAGGTAGCTTCATTGAACATACAGGCAAACTCTGGTCTCATCACTGTGACTCATTATTAAGTGCTTAGAAACAGTGTTGACTGTTTCTAAACAGTGACACACTCATTCCCTGTGGGTCCCTGTGGGTCCTCGAAGGGTTAGTTCACCCTCTCCTCCTCTGTGCTTTTTCTCTGTCTCTTAGCTGTCATGTGGCTGCCTCCCACTTGTTCTGTGGAAGCCCCAGCCCATTCTTATCTCACACTCACACTTCCACAGAAACCAACACACCCCAGCCCTCTACAGCGACATGTGTGTGTGGATTTATTCTGTGTGTGCACATGCACATGCTCCACTGTGTGTATTTTAGTGCTTGTGTGTGTATACACAGTGAAGGAGGGGTGCTATGGGCAACTGATAATGCACACGCTGCATGTCTGTTTATTTATAATATTGCAGCATTGGTTCTGATAGCCTGCAGTTAGTACACTTTTCCTGGAAGAGCATGACAACTCCTGTGACGATGTTCATGCTGCTAGTGTGTTTGCTAGATTGAAAGAGATGCGCCCCTCTCTGAGCCCTGTTGCCAATGTTTTTGATTAAGCAGTTGCACAGGCCCACATCTATAATGCATAAGTGAGAAAAAATCCATTTAGATTGCGAATATTAACAGAGGCAAGCCAAAGGCTTTTTCTGAGGCTTTTGCAAAGAACACGGTTATTTTGCTTTATGACTTCTGACTCACATAGTCCCTTTTTCTCATTTGATAGACTATGTACATGCAATGCAAACAGACCTAAGAGGAGAACTGGGGAATCATTTCACGAGGACCTTGGAAGACATAAGTGATTTCTACTTGTAGTTGAAGAAACAATATCACTAAATCATTTAAAATTGATTGTTTAATATTTCTAAAACCACCAGTTTGTAACTGATATCAATTTTTGCTGTCAGTATAAAATATTTCTTCAATATCTGCACACAACAATACAGTTTGTTTAAGGTCAGGGAAAATTTGTGGTTACTACAAATAAGCTGTGTTTTAATGTATCGTTAAGGTTAGGCAAGTAAAACATGTTTTCACAGAAGATATTTTGACACACCACATTTAAATATGAAATATGAAATATGCAGCTGTAAACAATAATGATGGCTGAATTCCTTTTCCCTGATTCGTCTTTTGTCATTGGGCAATTGGTTGAACAGGATTTCAAATATATTGGACAATGGACCCAAGGGTGGGAGTTGCCATACCCAATCAGAAACATGGATACAAATGTATATAGTTATAAGTATGCTAAATTATAAGAAATTCGACAAATTCAATTCTTAATTTATGTCAAAGGGCTCCTCTGTCTGAAGTTCTTTTAGTTTGTCCACCATAGACAAGACCACAGGGACATTTCAACATGTAGACATGTATGCTCCTGCTGTTAATCAAAGATTTTTTTTTTTTTTTTTGGTGTATTTGGTACTGTGTGTTGATGCGTAAAGCACCAGGTGTCTGACAAGTTAGAACAAATGAGAATGTTTGCTTGCTCATCTGGTTGTTTCAGTTGGACAAAATCACATTTTGTGTTGCAGGTGGCACTGGAAGGTCTGAGTATCAAAGTAGATAGTTCTTCATCCTATGGCGATAATGACTGTCTATCTGATCGATCAACTGATAGGTCCGATGCAGCAACATTCATGAGTGGTTCCAGGGTTGGGATCACAGGGTCTCTGGTCCCAGATGAAATATGATTGACCCCTGAAGTGCTTATGTCTGCTTCATTGGCTGAATTATAAAAAACGCACAAGCATCATAGTAGATGTTACCCACTAAATTCACTTCAAATTTGTCTTCTATATTGAAACTGTGGGATCGTACCTGCAGCAGAGATCCTGGGTGATCTTTGACACAAACACAGAGCCATCTAATGGTGATGTGACACCACAAAAGCTTCATGGTAAGTTATGCGTCAACATGCTAGCAGATGTTTGAATGGGCATATACCTGTTGTCACAGAATTTTGGTTACTAACTGGCAAGTCTTGTTGGAAGGTAACGTTGCCTAGTGTACACATTTAGTGTTCCATATAGGCTCAGACCAGAAAATGTGGATTGACCTCCTCAATAAATAAAACCGTTGACTGATGCCTGAAATTTGTGCTCACCTTTTCAAAGACAATCAAAGACGATTCTGCGATTATTTCTTTGCATATAAAGTCACCAGAATGCATAAAATGAAGTGTCTAATGCTGGAATTTTCCTGTAGGAGGACTCCCAAATATCTACTGTGCAAGGTATGGCCTCTTTGTGACCTCTGGAAGACTAAATCTGCCCCTTCAGTCATCGCCATTCCTAGAGCCTCTCTGGTAGCACGGCTAAAAGGTGCAAATGTAGTTAATATTTACTGATTTCCTCCAAATACAAAAGCTACAACAAACTAAAGTTCCAAGTTCCAAAACCCATTCAAGCCATCAGCCCACAGCTGTTACCATTTCCAAGGAAAGCATAGTCTTTCTTTGCTCATATATCAATACTGTGCAGTGTTAAAAAACATATGGAAATGCTATAATGTTACATGGTTAGGACACTGAGGAGATTCAATCAGCCTTTTACATTTAAATACTCCCATCTCTAGAGCGCTGGCAGAATACTAAACAATGATGTCAGTGCATTCCTTAGGCTTCAGAGACATTCTCCAGGCAGCACCAGAGAGCTTAACAACCATGAACTGCAACATCCTCAGTTCGAATCCAGGAAAGGGCCTTAGTAGCATGTCATTCCTCATCTCTCCCTCCCCTTGTGTTTTTTGTTTTTCTCTACTGTCCAGATCTTGACTAAAGGCATAAAAAAATCTGCACCAACTCCAGCTGGCAGAGATTTTAAACATCCCCTTTTAAGCTCGTCAATGCCAGCACAACATCTATTGTTCTGTACGAGGGATGGGAGCACTATACTGAACTGAAATCTCCTTTTAGCTCTTATCAGCTTCTCTATTCTGTGTTAGTTGCATACGAAGAAAAAGAAAAATGTGATCCTAGACGCTGACAATCGTGCAATTTGCTTTCTGTCTACTGAAAAAAAAGGGAAACTGGCAAGATGAATGCTATTTTATGTCTCAAAAGCTCACAGAACAACCAACCAAACAACCTCCAAACAACCTTAACATATAAAAGACAGCAGAATTCTGATTTCATGTATTTGAATTAATATAGCCCAGAGCTATAACAAATTACATTTTCTTGCTAAAGATAGTGACGTACACTGTTTCACAAGATTTTTAAGATAAGATCATCATCTTGAAATCAATTACCATTCATGGAATTGCTGTGTGGAATTTTTCACATCAAGTTCAATTTTAGTTTGACATCCATCTTAATAGTGCTGGTCTTTGATGGAAGAGCTGTATAGTTTAATAGCTGTTGCATCATGCAGATATAATCTTTGTCTGAAAAGAAACTGATCCAAAAAAGGAATCATTTTCAGACAGTTATGAAAGGAAATGATGTTACAAATATGTCTTTTGAATAAACAAAGACCTTCCTGTCCTATTAGCAACCTGGTGAACTAACTAGCTACCTTGTTAGCTTTGAAAGTTTTTGTCATTCTTTCATAACTGTATTTTATGAAATTATGCAGAATTGCGATTGTCAGGCAGGAATGAAGGGCAGAGAAGATAGAAAGAAAACAGGATGGACAGTTAGAGCACAGTTCAGTTAGATCTGTTGCTGCAGATCACATTCTTTCCAGGAAGACACACCATCTCCAAGGAAGTGGGTCTGTTTCATTGCAATGTCTGGTTTATACTGCTGCTCAACCTCACCCTCGCTGAGGCCTCAATGACTCCATACACAGCTGATTGTAACACACACACACACACACACACAGGGTAAATTTCCTCTCCACATCCACCAGCTCTGTGACCTCATTTTTACTGTATGGCTGAAATTTTCTCTTTCATCCACACTCACTGACCCCTGGCAGCTGATTCCCCTCATCCCTTCCCAGAATGAGCTGATGTGATGAAAACAGCTGCAGGGCTGATCTCATTCCATACTCAAATTTGACTAAAATTCCTTTGAATCACAGCTGAGATATTATGATTCTATAGAAACATCATTATTGAATTTTACTGTCAATAATGATAATTTATAGAAAGCTTTATTGAACAGGAGGTGACTGCATTTGGCTGTTTTTTGAGCAGACATCACTTGCTGCAATAATGGCAATGAAAGCTTAGGTTAAGCAAAAGCTGTTTCAGATAAAGTCTGAACTTCCCATCATAGGCCTGCTGCTGAAATTATTCATCTCTTACTTTCACTCTGACTGTGCACCTGATCCGATTAGATGACCCAACTTGACACAAAAAAACTCCAAAACACATATGCACCCTGTAAACTCAAAAAACATCAAATGAGTCCCTGGAAAGCTCGTAGCAAATACATGTAGTCACACTGCATCACCACACACACAGGCAGGGTAGGGATTCATCTTAAATGAATCTGCGCTTTATTAGTCCTGCAGGCTTTTTCATACTTAATATATGTGATATAATGTGATAGAGTAACAGTGCAGCTACAATCATAGAAAAGCTACTGTGAAGACCTGAAGTCTGTAACCTTGACCCAAAAGAAATAACAAGGATAATGCTGAGTGAAAATTCAAAGCAGTTGTTCTTCATTCTAGTAAATGTGTGTGTGATGCCAAAACAGGAAGCTGGTGTCATAATAAATTTGATTTAATTTGGGGAGCTTTTATTGGGAGCAATTTCTTGATCAATAGCAGCCTGGCTATGGGCGCACTACTCTGGCCATAATACAAGTTGCCAACACTGCTATTGTTTACCAAGAACTTAGATGTAACCCCTCCTGAAATCACAAAGGGTGGCTTTTACATTTCTGTTAATGTATGGATAAAATAAACAAGAAAACATATAAATTAGTGAACTTCATCAGTTTATAACAACATTGCACAAATCCCATAGCTGGCTTAGTGACCATACAGAGAGAGAAGAAAAAAAGGGTGAGGCTGTAGTGAAGGAGTTTTTGGTGAGATCTGGATTCAGTCAGAGGCTGAACTGGCATACCACTGTACTTTTGGTGTTTCAAGCTAGTTTACAGTTGACATGCAATTTGGATAATGACTGCTTGGAGAGAAAAAAAACTGCAAAGTGGAAACTCACTTCACATCTGAACCCTCCTTAAAGCTTGGTTGGGAAGTGTCACAGCATTCATACGTATTATGCACTACAACAGTCTTCCATGAATAAACAGTAGTATGTCTTTTTAGTAGCACTGCTCAGCGTGTATAAAGTTTCTCTTTGCTAGTTAATGATGAACTAATTTAAAAAATATACTATGACAAAGAAACTGAAACCTTTTACTTATTTATACTGATTTTACTTATTGTGTTGCATGTTGTTGACCCCTATACTGGATTGCACTGTGGGATATTTATACTGGTTTAGTGACTGGTGCTTGCATATTTGCGTACAGCAGAATACATGCACTATTGGTTTCATACTAAAGTAAAAAAAAATGTCTCATATTGTGTTGCAGTGTGTGACTTCCTGGAGGCTCCACTGCTGACCTGATAAAAAGAATGCTCTAGGAACTCACTGCATCAGGAACATAAGCCCAGACAAAACTGAGCAACTGTATAAAATTAGTTTTTACAGATTGTTGTTTAAATGGATTACGAAAAGACTGTCCCAAGTCTTTAGGCTAAGCTAAGCTAATTGATTGTTGGCTGTAGCACAGGCATAAATGCTGTATCAATCAACTCACCTAACTCTCTGGAAAAAGAAAGCATATTTCCCAAACCATAGCTCTGTTCTGTTAACATTAACACACATGACCCCCCCCCCCCCCAAACCTGTTTTCAGCAACTGACTGATACTGAAACAGAAGATGACATGTGATAAAACAACTCAGTCCTGAGATGACAATGTGATTTTAGAGATGATTAATTCGTGAAGACAACTAACCACTTACAGTTGCACTTTTACTGTGCTGTGTTGTCTTAATATCAGCCGTGTGGATGGATATAACAGCCGTTACCTGAGATGAACCTCGCTGTCGTTTTCTGTGGTCTATTTTCTCAAGCTGTCTGAAGCGGCTGAGTGGTTTTCTAACACACTCATCTGCTCACTCGCTCTCTGCCTCTCCTCATCTTCTTCTGCTCTTTTGTGCCGTCCCTAAATGACTCTCTCTTTCTCTCTTCTGTCTCCGTGTGCCATCATGTCTAGTGGTGTGTATTCACCTCTCCATTTCTCTTCTTCTCTTCCTCTGCCATTACCATCTGCTTGTCTTTTTGGGTATCATTTCTCTCTTGCGTTCACTGCCTGTCCGTCTGAGTCAGAGAGTTTAGGCTTTCACAATGTTTGCTCCAGTTACTTCACCATACTGTATTTATACATTCACTGCAAAACCAACTTTTCTTTCATATATGCCCATTGCTTTGAAATTAATTCAAGCAACATCAGTTTAAACATGCATGTTTTCAGAAAGCTACAAGTATGTTTACTGACTTATTCATGGGGTGAGATGCCTGAACCTTGGAGTTTAGATGAGGTTAATAGTGTAGTATGTGGATGGAGACATTTTACAGATGCAGTGCATTCCAAGACCTGCATAATTGATGAGTGCAAGATGAGCGACTCCACCTCAGAGAATCACCCAGATTAACCCCTGCGACTATGAAACCACACAGGAACCCAAGTGATGATACTATCAAGCACAAAAACAGGTCTAAACACTGTCTTCATTGTTACCACATACTTTGAACACAACTCGGATGTGCACGCATTTTGTTTGCAAACAAATTTAAAATTGTGCAAAGATAAGCAAGTCAAGTCAACATTCGAAGTGTTGAGTATTTGTTCTCAGATGTAGAATGATTTTCTTTATGGATGGTGACCAAATGACTGCAGCAGGTTGTGAAGAAACAGCTATAATGTCTCCTGACTAGCAAATGATCTCTGACGCTTCAGGTTGTAATGCCATGTGGCTGCATCTGATCTTCACACACAACAGCTCTCTCAAACACCTACATACACAGATAAACAAACATTGCAACACATGTTCTACCTGCCGTTTAATGTTTGAGGAAAACCTTAATGTAACTTCACATTGAGAAACAAGAAACAAAACACAATATAATAACGATGGATGATATGACTCTTGATCTGGCATACCCCTCGTTGCTATGGTGCCCAATGTTTCCCTGCTGGTTCCTGGAAGAGGAAAGATTGTAGTGGGACCAGAGCCAGCATGGCAGCAGTAAAGCATCAGGAACCACGGGAACAGATTCCCTGAACAGATTTAGCTCTCCGCTCAAAGCTATTTGAAAGAGAGAGCTGCAAATACCCTTGATTCTCTTGCACTTTGTTTCATCTATAAACCTCTGTGTTAGAGAAGCCAGGAAGAATTTCACCTTTGACTTATTGATTGCCACTATTAAATACCTACTCAAAGGATCCCATACAGAAGGTAATTATTTCAAGTGAAGACAACAGGATCTGAGTAATGCGTTCACAGTATGTAACAATGTCCTGGCTATGTCCATTCCTCTACTGGGTGCCAATGTGTATTACTTAATGAAGGCCATCATATTACTTAGCAAAATGGCCACACTAAATACTAAATGAAATGAAAAAGGTTGCCTTTCATTGCCTTTTAAGTGTCACATGGTTGTTTTCTAGGGGTGTGACAATTTTGATTCTACATCAAAAACCGATCGAAATGAGTTCCCAACTTTCCTAATGGAAATCAAAAGCAGGATTGGCAATTCTCACATTATTGTTGTTTTCTTTCTACCTCTGCCTATTTTGTGCATATTGGCAGAAAAAGAAATGCCTTCAATTTGCTTCTTTTGTCCAACCAACAGTCTGAAACTCAGACTCTGCATTTACTATCATCAATGCAAAGCAAATCCTTTCATTTAAAAAGCTGGAACCAGCATGTTTGACATTGTTGCTTTAACAATGACTGAAACAATCAGAATCAGAATCAGAATCGTCTTTATTGCCATGTAAGTGATGAGGTTTCCCATTACTAGGAATTTGTCTTGGTGATTGGTGCATACATAGAACGTAAGAACATGTAACTTATATGTTGTAAGTAACATATAATAGTACAATAAGATAAAATAAAATAGAATAAGGTAAAACAAAATAAAATAAGATAAGTAAAATAAATATGGTTGTGGAGGTAGTGCAAAAGTGAGGTAGTATAGGGTGGAAGTATAGTGCAAGTAGATGAGGTAATCCATTATCAAAATAACTGGCAACTAACTTTATTTCAATCCACTAATCGATTAATGAATTAATCATGGCAGCTCTAGTGCGAGAAGACGATCATCTGACAGGTGCTAGAGGTAACTGTCAGCGTCGAAGCCGTTAGGAAAAGTCAGAAATCAGAAATCAGAAATCAGAAAAGACTTTATTGCCATGTAAGTGAAGAGGTTTCACATTACTAGGAATTTGTCTTGGTGATTGGTGCATACATAGAACGTAACAAGTAACATATAATTGAAGAATAAAATAAAAAGAAAAATAAAATAGAATAAGGTAACACAAAATAAAATAAGTGAAATAAATATTTTTCTGGAGGTAGTCCAAAAGTGAGGTCGTGCAGGGTGGAGTATAGTGCAAGTGGGTGAGGTAAACAGTGCAAATGAACAGCAAGTGGACAATGAATGAGCAAAATCAATTGCTAAGGTACAGGGCAGCATGTTAGTCAGTTGGTGTTCAACAGTCTAACAGCACAGGGGAAGAAACTGTCAAGCTGTTCTTTCAAAAGAAGAATTTGAAAATTCAAGTGAAAGTTGTCAGGGTATGAAAACAGCGATCTGTTGATCTTTGCAAATACAAATCCAGATGCGATAGCCTAACAATGGCATATCCATCAGTGCTGAAGAAAAGTTTAAATTGAATGACCTTCTGATCTGGCACTCATCAACAGCATAACATTGTTTCCCTCTGACACACTCTTAGAAAAATGACTGCCAGGAGGGTTTTCTTGTCTACTGCTGCTATGGTTGAGGTTTGCTTAGGTTTATGTAGTAAACCAGGTTATAGGGAAAGATTACAAACATACTTTGAAGAAACCAACTCTGCTGGGGAGAAACAAGGTGAAACCGTGGCAACAGAGTCACACACCTCCCTCCTTCAGGCCTTCTCCTCTACGGAACCCTACCTGTAAATTAAGGTGTAGCATTTGTCAAAGGTTCGACTTTAGTTAGGGTTTGGGGAGGGGGTGGTAGTGTGACCAAATGCAGTTTCACTGTTTTTTATTTTTATTTTATGTTAAGGACAAGCTGAGGAATTATTTCACAACTTTATGCACACTGTTCTAAATTCTTCACTTCCTTCTGAATCAGAAGAAAGAGAGTGGGACCAGCAGTTGCTGATGTGTCCGTAGCAACCTGTTCTGATAAATGCTGCCAATCTGCTGCTGTCTGATCACTCAGTCAACCTCCTATTTCATATGCACAACATTAATACTAGACACAATTATTCCATTGTTGTCTGTCCTGCGACTGCAGCTGTCTACAAGATAGCACATAGAAATTATGTCTCAGTGTTGTCTTCACACAGTGGAAATGCAAGGCAGAACCAGGGTTATGGGTAGTTGAGTTCCAAGCCCAAGGTATTATGATGCACATTGGTAGCCACACTGCATACAACTTATCATCTATTCTCCATCAACACCGCAGGATTTCCCCAAAGCGTCAAAAAGAATAAGTGCAGTGACAGTCAATGATGAAGAAAGTGGAAGTTCATCAAAGGCTACATTAATGAGAGCATCACTCAGGACAAGTACATGTCAAGACAAATAAAGACATAATGGCCCAGTGGGTTTCTGAGCCAGTTCAGTTCATCTGAGGTCAACATCAAAGCATTAACTCTCTCCATAGTCCCATTAGGGCTATGCTACGGCTCAGAGCTGACTTCAAAACCTAATCACTTCACGCAATGATATTTAATTTTCTGTAATCGATCCTCTCTCGAGTTATTAGCTGCTGTAAACATCTATTAGTATTATTGAAAGTCCATCCCCTAGCTTACTGTTTTTACAGGAAATATGTAAAAGGATGGAATCAAACAATACAATCCGCTATCTTATGGTGAACAAGTCCAGACTGCAACTGACTGCAGGGTCCAAGACCAACAGAAGCCAGTTTAATGGCAGGGAAGTTGAGTACCATGGTGGTTTTTACAGGGTTTAGGTACTGACACCCTGAACCCAAGGATGCGTAATTAGAACAGTGAAACACTGGAAATTTGGGAAGTGGGATGGAAACAGACTTAGCGAGTAAATCCTGACGTAGACCTACATGAAATGTGTGATTTGTCACTGAACAGATGAAATTGGCGGCAGGTAACTCAGTTGTGCAGAGACCGTTTATCTGACTATATAATTACATTGGTAGATGCAAAATTAGCATATATAGCCATGCTAGCAGCTCTGTGAGACTGTACTAAAGTCACGTTGGTGGTTTGAGCGAACAAGTCAGCCATTCAGCTACCCAGCCAGTACTCAGTAAGTCAACTGATTACCCTTCCATTTAATCCAATTAGTTATTAATCTTTCTAATGAATTCAATTAATTAGATCGAGTTGATGATAGATGATAGAGTGTGAGGCCACTTTAAAATTTGCTGCATGCAATAAAACAATCAAAAGCTATTGTCTTATACATTGAATTTTCTTCTGCAAACCTCAATCTGCATTGAATTAAAAAGTACAATCATAAATACATTTTGTTTGAACATATATGCACATAGCATCATTTGCAAATAAAGTGAGATATAGGCATTATGTATGGCATATATGCACCTGACTGTGGCATATATGTGGATATATTTAAGTCATATATGACACATATATTTCCTATATATCCACATATATGCACATATATGACCCTAAAAATGGCATACATGCAACAATTCTTCATATATTCTGCAGATATTTGGATATATATTTCATATATTTCCTTTCCATGTGGGGATATGTGCATGTGCCACCTGACAGCGGGACACTGGAAACCTGCCAGAACACCGCAGGCCTGACTGGCTAATTCACAGACACAAACTCACACTGAGCCACAGCTGTTTGCTTTGGACAGGTTGGGAGTGGAGGAGAGATGTTTTCCAGCTCCTCTCGGCCTGTGATTCAGATAGAGGACTGGAAAGGAAGGGTGAGGTATTGTCTCGTGGTCAGAGAATGAACTCATTCCCCCTCCATGAAAATGCCCATAGACAGGAAGACAGAGAATGGAGGGATGGATGTAGGTCAGAATGATGTGACATGCTGGGCCAGACGTGGTTTTTCCAAACAGACTTAAAAACCACGTTGTGTTGCTACTCAGTCTATAAACCACAAAAATTCTGCCTGCAAAACTGTGGTGCAAACAGGCTGTCGGTGACACTGTCTGAGAAATATGTCAGGGCGGGAGTGACTGTAACGAGCTGTGCAACTTGTTGTTCTCAGACAGACAGACAACAGACAGACAACCTTTCAGTAACAGCTCTTCATTTTTGAGTGAAATCATGAATTGTAGTACTAATCTTCAGTGTATTTGCAAATACAACAGGGCAAAAAAAATTATATGTACATACAAACTCATATATTTTGTGTTGAACATTAGAAGACACTGTCCAGAAGAGAAACCAACTAAATCAGCACCACACCACAGCTGTAAATTTTTACTGCAAGAAGATAAAATTCATTTTCAGAATTATTATGTGTCGAAATCAGCAGCTATGCAGTATTTGTTTCATGTGTTGCTCTTGCATTTTTTTCTTTTTCTTTTTTCTTTTTTTTTGCCAATTCAGGACAGTGCAGGAAGAGAATATTTGCAGTGGACCGAGTCCAGGACCACATGGCATTTTGCTGACCTTCCGTGCAATGAAAAAAGCCCAGACAGCAAGTCCAAGTTGTTTTTGATTCTGTTTTATTTTAGAGGGAAAAGCAGTCGTAGCGCCGTATGGTTTGGATTTTCTCGCACTGTCTGCACGAAAGTGAACTCTTACACGGCACTGTAATAGTAAAACCAAATGGCACATCTGAAGCATTTAATCTCAAAACATAATTAAAGCTTAGTCCTGGTGCTGGGTTCAGCATCAGTAAGAATTATTACATCCTTAAAACTTCTGGTGCGTGTAGGCTTTTTTTAGGTAGGTCTTTTTACCAGCAGATAATAATTTTATATATATGTCTTTTGACTAATATTAGCCGTTTTTCCCAAGATGAGTTGGTAAATTAAAGACTGTATAATTGAGGTTGCAACATTTTCACTTCTTTACTCGGCCCATGTGCTCATGTGCTCAGAATGAGCTGGGCACATGAGCGCCACTTTCTTCATAAATCTTTTTCTTAGTGTAGACAATAAAAAGTATCATCTGTTTAATCAGGGTCTGCATGAATTATGATGTGGTTTCCCCCAAACATTTACTTCACGGGACAAAGATCGTATATTTGAATTCAGCACACGTACGGTACTAAAGGGTCACTCCAGCAGCAGAGGTTAAAGTATCCTGTTAATCCTAAGTCTTTGTAGTAAGTCTAAGAACACTGCATTTTCCACGACATGTCTTTCATTAGATACTCAATCAAAAATGCACACTCATGCAGCTCGTAATGTATGCTTTTTGTTAAATGTCAAGCCTGAGCTGAGATGTCCATAATGACCTCACTGTAACATCACCAGCATTATTTTTTTCCAGAACGCTGAATCCTCTCTTCAGAGTTACATTACACCGTATACAATTGTTTTTACATACTGATTTGTACTCCTCATGACAAGTCAGCCGGGTGTAAAATCTGTGCAGTGCCTCTTGATGATCCCTTTCAAAATTCTGCATTGTCTTATTGAGATTTTTCTACATTTTCTATCAAACACCTTCTCACAAGGGCAGCCAGACGACTGATGAACACAGCATACATTATCTCGGCCCTCCATCCTTTACCTAGTCAGCTACATGAGTAGTAAAACCATTGTTAATGAGCTTCCACACAAATCCATCACTACAAATGAGACAAAACTGGTCCCAATGGCGAATAAATGTAAAACAGATCATGTTCGTTTGTATGGAACGTGGATTAGTGTGGCAGGTTTAAATGCTATTTATACTCTGGCACTGACACCAGAGGCGGGACCAAGAGATGAAACCTCTGGCCCTCATTAGCTGGCTAGTGATAGTCTGTGCTAATCCCAGGTAATCCTGTCTCCGTCTGGCCCTGACCTTCATTCTGCTATCGAAACAGAAAAGCATGTATAGGTAGCCCTGTTTCACTGTTCACAGTTAACAAACAAGGATAGACGCCATGTTTTTAGCCTGTCCTGTTTTGCTGAAACATACTTCATTTTGTGCGTGCGTGTATGTATGTCGAGGAATTTTGGCAGACAGCTAAATGTAAACATGAGCCCTCTATGCATGTCAGCAGTGGGGATTTGAAAACGAGACATGAAAGTGACACGATGACCTTTAGATAATCCAATAACAATATGAGATCCATCGTGATCATATTATCATTCATGTTGGAGCCAGATGGCTGTGGATGAGAGGAAGGCAGTGAAGCTGCAGTCTGCTGTGCGCCTGTGTGTGAGTGTTTGTGTGCAAGTATGATACACATGCCGTGGTTAGAGGTCATCTTTCAGGCGTGTTGTTGTAGTTACTGTTTGGGTGGCCAGATTAGTCAGACCAGCTTTCCAGGAAGTTGCACCACGCACAAGTAGCAGAAATTGTAAATGTACACAGGCCAACAGAGATAGAGATGTACACAAATACTCATACAAACACACGCAAACCAGCCATGCAGGCAAAGACACACACACACACAGTCGCATTACATAGACTCACATTCATTTCCTGGATGCTTAACCACCAGCCAACCATAACAATAAACATTACCTGTCTCATCCTAACCCTCACCTTAACCTGACCCTAACATCACCCTAACCTTAAAGCAAGTCTTCATTCAAATAATTAATGATTTATGTTGTGGGGACTTGCATTTTGTCCCCATAAGTAAGGCAGGTCCTCACAATGTGACTGTGTAAACAGATTTCTGTCCCTACAACTACAGGAATATGCGTACACACACACACACACACAGTTGTCTGGTGAACAGATGAAGATGGGGGTGTCAGTGGCATAAGTGTTGAGTCTAGATGCACTACATTTATCATATAAATCACTTTCACTAGAAATCATGTTGAAATGATTCTGAGCTTTACCCTGGATTTCCAGATGCAATTTTTAAACCATATGTGAAGGTTAGCACATATCAGGCTGGATATAAATTGGCAAGAAAAACCCTGCATTTCAACTCACCACATTGATTACTTGGTTTTATCACACACCCCTGAAAGCCCCCATGGGTTTAATTTTTCTTTTTGTGGACTCGGGGAAACACATACCCTGTTGGTAAATGCACAGCTGGGAATCATAAAAAATATACTAATCTTTTCTCTTTTTTTGTATAGTGTGCTTCAGCTACCCTTTTGATATGGATTCCTTTTATCCTAGTTGTAAAGTTTAAATTTACCCTGAGTAATGGCGAAGATTAACTGTAATCGTTTAGCTGAATGTAGACATAGGTATAGGTATTTTTGTTGTTTTTTGAAAATGCATCCTCTTGAATCACATGACTGCGAGAAACATTCATATTTTTTGTCTTTCTTTCAGTCTGAAGATGCACTGAGTTCGATCAGTATTTCAGGGTGTGGTTTATGTCGGGTTGCCACGCACTGTTACAGGGGCCTAAGAGGTCTGCAATGCGTCTCCCAACAGGCAGTCTTACTGTATGCATGTATATCAGTCCTTATGACAACATATATGGAATTAATCAGCATGCTGATTTACTATGCACAGGTAATGAGACGCTGACAGGGAATATGATGGCTCCAGTTTTACATTTTTAATAGCTGCAGCTGATGGGCTCATCATACATGCATGTGGAATGACACATGAATGCACACATACAGTCTGAGCATAGAGTGATAATACAGATGCATACATTGGAATCACAATTGAATGCCTCAATGCAGTAGATACACCTCCCCCATCACGGACATATAGTCTCCTACCATGAGCGTAAAGACTGTTCAACATGCATTTTCAACATCAAAAGCTGGACTGCTCCATCATAATTGCTTTCCTTTTATGTGTGGAGAGCACTGTGAATAATGAAATCTCAGTGTAACAGCAGGGAATGGTATATATTTGCACGTGCATACGCGCGCGTGTGTTTTGCATGCACACACATTGCTTCCACACACCACCACTATATAAACGCCATACTGGTACAAACCAAGCTCACAACATGGTGCATGTGTACACACTTGCATACCAATGCCCTATTTTCATCATGCTGCCCTGTAACTTTACACAGCTAATTGCAGAGGAAAAATAAGTTGTCGACTTTGCAAATTTTTTGACTGTTCCAATTAAATGTCTTGTGATTCTGTTTTGACTAATGTATTTCTTCTTAACAAAAAGGAGATATTTTAGTTTTATTTTTCTGTCATGATAACAACCCCTTCTGAATTTTTGGTGACTAACAGGCTTAGCGCTGTAGTGCATTTGGTGTAGGTGTGTGTGTGCAGGTGCTAAAAATTGTTCATATTATCACTTCACTTCCTTGACGTACAAGCATAGACAGGAAAAATACACCTCTAGGGTCATAATGGGACTGTGGCCTCCAACCCGCAACATCCACTGATCAGAAAATCAACTGGCTCGCATTAGTTACTGCATGTTAACAGGGAGTGCTGAGGGATCACCAGCTGTTGTGGATTTTGACAGCTTGGTCATTTGCCACTCCCACAAATGGACCTATAACAGAGAGACGGGTAAAGTTAGCTAGACGCAGATCACTCCATTGTTTAATGCTGGACGAACACAACACCACCGAAGCTTTGATAATTGTTCATTAAAAGAAACCATTCCTGTTGGAGTCAGTGTTAACGTTAGCCAGCAAAGCTAACTACCTTCAACTGACTTCAACAGCATGGTGGAAAAAGAGAAAAAATGTTGTTCTCTATAAGAAGAAGAAGCACGCAGTTGCAGGTGACAGTGCATACCTCAGCAATATCTGAGCAGGTTAGGAGGAAAGCCACCTGGAGTACTTCATTTGTGTTTTTCTTGACAATACATCAAATTAACAGCAGTATCACTGTATTTCCTGACAAAAAAAATAGTACAATGCAAAGTTCAGTAACATTTATAAAACAAAACAAACACTTGAACCAATGCATCAACATTTGTGGACCTCAGAAGAAAAGCCTTGAACCACTGCATCACTTGCTCATAAATCAATACCAGCAACCATGTTAGATATTTAACCTTTGAACTCTTATCATCACGCTCTCTTTTTTTCTTTCTCTCTCTGTCTCACACACACACAACACAGTAAATTAATGTCAACCCATGAAGATCCACCCTGGGAATATTGTGCTGATGTTTTTTACCTCACCATAATAGCAGGGAGCATGTCAGACATGTGGCTTAAGATTTTGAGAACAATCGATTTTTAACCTTTTGATAGAAGTAAGGGGCAGTCGTAGAGAATAGAGCGACGCTTTCGGGGAGGGAAATGGAAAAACAAGTGGGAGGTAATGAACCAGGGAGTGAGGACATAGTGTTATTTCTTTCAAAGGTATTTTTCTCTGAATTCATGACAGCATGAAGGAATTTTGAAAAATGTTTTGAAAAAAAACAAAACAAAAAACACTAACTTCCAGAGTGGAAAATACTGTGCAAACCAAGAGATACCTTGCAACTCAGTGACCTTGTTTTTCCACTGTAGTGTGAATATAAGGTATTTAAATTAAACAGGATATCTAATTGGGATCCTGTCATGCTAACAATTGAAATTGTTTAAGCTTCATATGGAAGTCTTCATCACACAGATACAAATTTGGAATTTTATACTTGTGAAAATCCTCATTGACATGATACATTCCCAAACCATATCTTAACCTTCCAAAAGCCCTTTGAGGAAGGCAGCAAAGGGTAAAATGTCCTAACCTGCCAAGAATGTCCTCAGAATGTCCAAGAATGCCGCAGCACAGACATACATATTCACCAGGACTCTATATGTCGGCCTGCATGTGTGAGGGCGGTGATAAAAATGGACGCACATCTTTACCATCCATAATTTCATCATTTCAGAGTTGTTGTATGCAAGATACAAAGCTATAGCGTCTGACAAGATCAAACTGCCATGCTAGCTACAGATATGAAAGTTGAAATCTGAGAAATAAAAAACATATAATCATAAATCATGTACAGAACAAACTGTAGGAATCTCTTATCAGAATATAACTTAAAAGGTGAAAGGAATAATTTGTTTGCATTTGGGTGCAAATATGTGCTCTGATCCCCTTCCATCTTCATCTCTTTCTCTTAAAAACTTTAACTCATGCTGGCTGACTGATGCCACAGTTTTTTTGTTTTATTTTTATTAAGTTTCCACTTTCTGTCCCAGTGACATTATTGTGTTGCTTTATGTAATCAGATTTGTGCAGATGGCGTGTTAGGACATTGAATTATATAGGGATGCATGTACATATAATATACATACAGGCTACACATGCACAGAACAGGAAAATCATGGGTCATCTCGGTACAGTCTGTCCTAAGGGCATGATTTTCCTGTATTTGATGCATCAAACATAAATAATGAGAGAGAAAGGAAGCTGAGGTTAAATGATTCAGACTTAATATCCATTATATGTATATATGTACTTTATGTGTGTGTGGACGTGTCTCATATATGTGTGTGCGGTATGCAGTATGACAGAATATAACATTGTGCTCTTTCTATCTCTAATCTAAGCGGGAATTAAGAAGCAGACAAAGGAAACTTCCGCATTCACCAGTTATTACATTTTAGTTCCTGTTCCTGACGGTTTTTGTTATTGTGATGCATTTGCAAAGAAGCATTACAAAGCCAGCCTGTTAAACTTGGCCAACTTGTGCTGCATTCATACTGTTTGCTGGAAATGAAAACTATCATAGCCATATTTTCATAGCCTCACCTGGAGGAATTATGAAGCATAAAACAGAAACTTCCTCAACCATCAGTTTTTGCATTTTAGTTCCCATTTTTTGCAGCATAGTGATAAAACTAAGGGTGCTTTCACGCTTAATATGTTTGTTTTGGTTTGAATTACTCATTTTCCAGGTTAGAAAGGCTCATTTGGGCTGGTGTGAAAGGTGTCAACCCCAGTGTGAATCGAACAAGAATCTCACACACACACCGAGACTGCTAGAAAAGGAGTCAGTGTATCAGTGTCGGTAGTTCAACACCCATTACTGGATGAATTGCTGTGACTTTTGGTAGAGACATTAATGGTCCTTCAGGAATTAATTGTAATGACTTTGGTGATCTCCGGATGTTCCCCAGCAAGGTTTTCTCTTGTGGAATATCTCAAAATTCAACAGATGCAGGGGAAACAATTTTAGTACAAACGGAAATCGTTCAGAGAGGATGTATCTAAATGACTTCGGTGATCTCCTGACATTTCATCTAGCACCACAATAAGGTTTTGGAGAAATGCCCCAAAAACTCTTGGATGTTTTGCCCTGAAATGCGCTACTTTCATGTTAAATATTAGTAAGCTAATGGTCAACATCACGTGCTAAACATCAATGTATTGCGTTGTCATTGTGGGCATGATGGCTGCTAGCATTGGTGTAGATAAAATACACCGAGTACGACACAGGGAAAACTCCCCACACTCACATGCTGATGTACATAGTGTTACACCATCGGCCAGAAGAATGTGTGGCGGCTGTGCAGCTTTGTTTTATGGAAAGAAGTTTGTTTGGATATTTAAAAAAAAACTCCAATGAAGAAACACTATGACTGAATGGAAAAAAAATGAAAAATATTTTTTGTATACACCTCAAGTTGATTGAATCCTGAGCTGTTCAAAACCATGCCAGTGTTTCCTAAATAAATCTGTTTTACCTTTCTTCAAGGGAAGGCTTCCTCACATTGCCTTAGTGGTTGCATCAGATGGGTGCTTTTGTTAAAATATGCGCAGAATGCAGCGTGTCTGACCTGGTGTGTCTGTGTTTTGGAGAGAAAGAACAGAGACAGAGATGCCTTTTCTTAAACATAGCTTTTATGCACACTTTGAAGTATCACATTAAAAATGTTGATAGAATTTTTAGTCTGGATGTACTGCAGTCTGGACCAAAATGATGAACTGACCTTCACTACCATACTTAGAGTCACATTGTTGACTAAAAATCTGTTTTAAAAAAAGAAAATATCTAAAAAAATCCATCTGTAGAAGATCTCAACCAGGGAGGCACCAAAAAGTTGAAATTAACAGTGAAAACATGTTTTGATGTACAGCCAACAGAAACAACAGAAACACATTCTATCTCTGTTACTTTGCCTTGTATAGCCAAAGCAACAAGACAGCAGACTAGAACCATTAGAGACACCTGAAGAAGGAAATACATTCATCCCTAAAATGTAGATTATGAGCACCCAGAATGCAATTCTGAGTTAAGGTCTGCAGCGTTAATGGAGCCTTTCTTGCCCTCAGTCAGTCTGTCCTTGGTAAGGTCCAGGTTCTCTCCTCACTCTCCTCTCTGGGCATGTCCTCTCCCTGTAGAGCGACTCAAAGCCAAGCAGCTCGCTGCATCGACTTGACTTTTTTAATGTTTTCCGTGGAGACTGAATCAAAGTGTTGCTACTTAAACGTGGGGAAAAATCATCTTCTAATCCTTGTGGACAAATGTGACCTGATACCATCTGCAGTCCTCAGAGATCAAAGGTTTGTCCTGCATCTATGAATTATACATTGCCAGACATGAGGCATGTCAGGTATTATTCATGTATATAAGCAAAGGAAATTCACTGGGGTAGCACAAGCATCACTAACAGAATACAAAGCTCTGTGGCATTTAAAGTTAAAGATGTATACATCAAGGTAATATCCTGTCGGCCAAGTTTGTTTCACTTCAAACTGATTGAAGACTGATAACATAAAAACTGTTTCTTATACATAGTGTGCATTAAAGCGGTTTGTAAATCATCCATGAATAACCTTGAGGGAAACTGTGGCGTGACTTCTGTTGGAGTGAGAGCTTCAGTTCAACTTTTATAATACGCAAGGAAGGTGGACTGCGATCTTATCTATCTGTAATCTATCTAAAACTGCAATCACTAGTCAGTTTTTTCATTTGTTTATCACTAGAAGAGGGCTGCAAATCTTTTGATAATTGCTTCAGATATTTTCTTTATTAAAAACAGTTCAGTGTTCAATATTTTCTCCTGCCAGCTTTTGAAGTATGAGGGTTTGTTACTTTGCTCTGGCTTCTATCATGTAAACTGAATATGTTGGCTTTGCTCAGACTGCAGGCAAATCAGATTTGTTTCTCAAATCAGATCTTTAAGAGAGACTGTCACATTGTTTTTCTGCAAGTGACCAGACTGAATTTGTGTGAATACAGTCTGCATGGGTTGCTGTGGTAACAATGTAGGCATTAGGTAACTTCATATGCCACTGATGTCGCTTTTCAACGTGGAAACATGAGAAATGAAGATCCATCATCTCACCGTCCAAATGGTCGTTCTGTCAAGTTAATTTATTTCAGCGTCTGTCCACAGACTGCTGTTCTCCGTGTTGTCTTCCATATCGCTCTGCTAGTCGCAGCATGGATTCCGCTCGGCTGCTCTGATGAGCTTTCGTCACTCCGTATTTGAAGTTGTCGTTGCATATCATGTTGTGAGTGACACAAGAGAGACTTCGGTATCCGATTTGAGCACCCAGTGTGTCCTAGATGCAGAAATTGGGACGCCCCTGTAGAAACTGCATTTCAATTCGACTTCAAATGTAGTTTGCAAAAATTTATGATTTACAAAAATTGTATTTCATGTAGTTTTTTGTTGTCCTGACTAGAATGGATTTTGATATGATCTGGATATGCTAATAACTAACTTGAGCTGGCAGTCTAAACAAGGTGTCAGGGATTGGACAAGGAACTTAAGGACGTCACCAGAGCTTCTGGATTTTTCAAAATTTCTTTAGATCACCATTTCACATTTTAAAAAAATAAAAGATTAATCAAAATGAAATGTGATGAAAATGCTAACAGCTGTACTTTTAACTGATGGGTTGGAAGTATCTGCCAGGTGACATTTTCTCATTGATATAGCTCTTGTAGTAGCTAGCTCAAAATGACTGAATGTTTTATTCTCTCATTTGGAGAAAAATGGAGAGCTTTGATAAATATTGACATCATTAACTTTAAGATCTCAACAATTTCCTTGCAGAAGATCATAACCTACAATTCAAAAACAAGAAAGGAGAAGTGAAATCTATTTTGCCAAGAGGACAAATCTTGCAGGTTACATATGACCAAAACAATTTAACTAAAACAGTTTTCTTCATTATCATTATGAACTCAAAATTATTAAGCACCCAGTTATTATTGTTATAGCTATGCTCATGCGGGAATTTATCCATGAGTGGAAAATGCTGCTCCCTCCAGTCATCACTGCTCTTTTAAACTCTCTCTGAGACCACCAGAGCCCAAACAACAGGAAGAAGCAGTGATGATAAGGAACTGGCTCCTCTGACATCTATGTAAATCCATTTACACAGTGCAGGGTTAATTGTCTTGAGATATACACATGAACATCACCTGAAATGCTGGTACTTGATCTTTTCTCAACACCCAGCTCTCCTCACAGGGATTTCTGCTGGAGTGCATACATAAACTACGTCTGGAAATAAAACACCTACCATGCAGTATTGTCACCAGAGGCCAATCTGAAAGATTACATCCCTGGCCTCTCTGCACATAATTAGAGCCTGTGTTAATTATATTCATTTTTTAAAAGAAGAACAGGCAGCAGACTCCTCTCACTGCTTTAATGGTTCCCAAATAACAATAAGGGTGACAGAAAGCAGGAAAGGCAGGAGAGAGAGTTCAGGCACTGAATCAAATCTTGAAGCTCTGGCGTTCATTTTCCTCCATCACTTACATTACGTTTACACACTAAAAAGGCCAAATCAGGAACTAAACGATGTGTACCCAAAGTATTTTTGCTGTATGGTTTGTTTTGCTGAATCTCAGCTGGTTAAACCTTCATTGTGCTCCCTCTGTTATCTCTCTTCACTTATTCTGTGGAGGCTGCCAGTTCAGTGCATGCGAGTTATGGAACCACTTTCATTTCGGTGGAGATGTTAAGTTTAGAGCAGCCACAGTTTGTGCATGAGCAGCGCAGCTCACACGTGATCTTGATCTTTTAATAGTCAGCATTTCATGACAATTTTAATGACTATATCTATAACATAGGATGCTACTAACATAATTAAGTGTAGTGGTCAGCACTGTCGCCTCACAGCAAGAGGTTTCCAGGTTCAAATCCCGGTCTGGGTCCTTCTGTGTGGAGTTTGCATGTTCTCCCTGTGCCTGCATGGGTTTTCTCCGGGTTCCTCCCACAATACCAAAAACATGCACATTAGGTTAATTGGCTACTCTACATTGCCCCTAGGTGTGAGTGTGAGAGTGTGTGGTTGTCTGTCTTTGTGAGTCAGTCCTGTGATTGACTGATTGACTTTTGTCTTGTTTTCATTGTGGAAATGAGGTCATTATCAGATTACTATTCATAAGATTTTTTTGTTGACTATACTAAAGCGCTGGTTTAATCTTGTCAGAAAGTTAAAACAGAGTTAGGTATTTTTTCTGATTTAGTCAGTGATTTAGCCAGGGTAATTGCCATCTTGACTTTCTTCTCTCTCTCACATCTCCTCCATGCTCCATCCAAAAATGGTGGCCATACAGTCCAGTGAGAATTCCTTGCCTGGCATGTATGCTGACAAGTTTTGTAGTTTCCGAGTTTACTTTCTGGGTATGCGGCCCATTGAATACTTGCAGTAGCGTTTCTCAGTTGCAGTTAGAGGTGTTCACTTTTACCAATGTGGCTATCTAATGGTCTATGAGGGAAATGTTTTTTGGGCCCCAAAGAATTTTCCACTGCAATAAAGCAATTGGTGATTGGAAAAAAAATGGAAGCAAGGCAAAGGAGTGTTGCTGTCATATGCTGATACAATCATGACTTAGCTACAGCACTAATCTGCTAGCTTGTTCTCTGTGCTGTACCTTCTGTGGAGAAGATTAATGAAGGGAAAATGTTTCATGTTGGTATGCAGCTCCATAGATGCCATTAATAGAGAAGGCTGACCTTGAGCATGTATAAACATATGTTATTTCGTATATGTACTTTCACAAGAAATTCACTCATATCAACACAGATACTCACTTAGCAAGATAAGTAAGGTGGGGAAGCTGCCCCAAGGCAAGTCCTTGCTTGATGTGTGTTGGTGCTATGCAGTGAATACATTAAGGCACACATATAAGATAAGATAAGGCAGAACTTTATTAATTCCCAAGGAGATTCTTCTCGTGCCAGAGAATGTATTATAACTGTTTAGCTCAGACTTTGTATGCTAGAGGATGCGGCCTTCATGAAAGAGTGGGCATGTAGTTTTGAGTATGTGTTTGCATACATGTTTGTATGTTTTTGGACTATATCGGAATGTGTGTGTGTGAGAGAGAGAGAGAGGGAGAGGTGGAGGAAAAGAACGACAGAGCACAGAGATAAAATTTAAAATGCAGAGAATGAGGGTGGGAGGGGGGAGCTGACAGCTTGTCTTTAACAGAGGCTTGCACACTCTGCCCCTGGTGGGTATCAAGGACTCTCTGTGGGCATGCATGTGTGTGTGTGTGTGTGCGTGGAGCCTAAGTGATGCTCTGTCTCTTTGTGTCAGCTCCAAGGGGGAAAGCCACCTGCTAACACCTCGCTGACCGTTGTCACGCTTCATCCATGTTACATGTGAGTGCTTGTGTTTGTGTGTGGTGCAGAGAAATCATCCTGCATGACAATGTGCGAGCACAATGCGCTGAAATAAGCTGTGCACAGTGAGAAAACAGTTCCATATGAGCTTCCTGATGAATTCATGTAATATTCCATCCCACAGAATAGATCAATTCTTTCAAAAATATTGCACGGTCTTGCGTATTGTATATGTTCATGAAGAATTGAGCTCGATGTTCGATTCACGCCTTCAGTTATTTTATCGTTCTGTTGGCAGTACAGGAAAACTGTCTAGATAAAATAGACCTGGGTGCTCATCCATCAAACGATGACACACAATATCTGGTCTGTTTGCTGACAATAGCCCATTTTTCATAAAGGCACACTTCATTGTGCAGAAAAGCCCAGAGTGTCATTTTTCAACATTTCCCAAATCCCCCAAAAGCAATTTTTCTAATGCACCAGACCGAAATGTATTTGCCTCGTTTTAGATTCTCTTGCACATATATGAGACTTTTAAAGTGTCAGCTGTATCCTTACAGTTATGTCTGCTCATTTAATACTGCAGCTAAAACAAATGACAAGCTTGTTTTAGATGACTTGATCCACATGCTACATGTAGATCAAGTCATCTTGAGATACTACAGCTCAGCTACTTAAGTTTGACTGAATAGGAATTCTGAATAAGCTGACAACTACCAATCAATGCAATGCTGTGAATGAATTTCAACCTTTTTTTTTTCCAGTCAGCATTTCTGCCCGATTGCTTCCAAGGAAATCCTTCATGGCCAATGCAGTGCAGTCTTGCTGGAGTGGTCAGATTGGGTGTGATACAAGTTCTAATGAGGGAGGGTGATGAAGGGATGAAGGGAAGAGGGTGAGGTAAAGAAAGAGGGACAGGGGGAGGGGGAAATGAGCAATTGAAGAAGGTTTTTGTATGGGAGAAATGGGGGTTGGTGTGTATAAGACATGCATAGATGTAAGTGCATGTGGGTATGATGTGTGTCTTTGATGGGGGAGGGGTTTTGTTTAAGGGAGGGGGTTGGGACTATCAGTAGAAGTGGTTAGTGGGTGCATGGGAGATAAATGGGCATGGAGGCGTTATTGATGTTAATTAATAGAAGGTGAAGGCGATTCACAACCAGTTGTTCTCCATTTAGAAATCCTCTGAAGATGGAGGGGTCAGTAGTGCTTCTCTGTGGTCCTATGATGTGGACTGACCATATGAGGCAACAGCAGTGTCAAGAATTAATAAAACAAACTAAGGTGCACTGTCTTTTTTTTTTTTGACAAAAAAGATAAAATAAAGCAGCTTTTTTTTTTGTTTGTTTTTTTCAGTTCAACCATGCCAATGGAGAGGTCAGGGTCTTTGAAATCCTCAGGGAAAAGGGAAAAAGCCCTACATTCTATGTTAGATGGTTATGTTCAAGAAGAAAATAATGAAATTTAGATGTATGCCTTAGAGCATTACTTGGAGTTGCCTGGCACAACTTTAGTGGTGGTAGTGAGAGAGGGGCATGCACTGCTTTTTTACTTCCATCCCATCCTGTCGGCAGTAGAAGTCGATTAATTGCTAAAAATAACCTTCAGCAAAAGCGCAAAAATTGTCAGGTTCCAGACTCACATATGAACCTCTTTAAGTCATCTAAGTGATGACATTTGAAGTAGCATTTGTCACTGTTTTATGACATTTCACAGACAGACTGAGTGATGCAGATTTAAAAAAAATTTAATTCAGTATTAAAATCAAAACAGTCAGTTATAGCCATCATGGGGGTGATACACTTGATAAAACACTTTAAGATATATACTAGCTGTATTTCTATGAAATTGTCAAATTTGGAGCCAACTTTTGTAACATTGTAAAAAAAAAAAAAAAAAAAGGAAAAAACAAAAAAGAATTAGATGCTTCCATCAGCTGATTCAGGCTTCAAGCTACTTGTTTACCAGTTACGAACCTTGGATACACCCCAGAGAAGAAGAAACCAAACCAGATGCCTTTGTCATCTTTGAAAGAAAAATGGAGAGAAGATTTCAGGATTTCTTTATCTTTTATGGGATGTTAGAGGAGAGGCCAACCATGGCAACAGTATCTTCTTCTGTGTAATGTGTATTTTCTGTAAGATGTACTAATAAATATCATATTCCTAAGGAACAGAGAGTACATTTTAATAATAAAACAAAATGACAGAAGATGGACTCTCTGGTTTCACCTGCTCTCACTCTCCCACTGGCTGTCCTGTTAAAGCAAATGTCCATGCTCAGGTTACTCTGACTTCAATGCAAAACAATTTACATCTTTGTCTTTTCAGAATCTTTCTTTCATTTTGGAAGTGAAGGTGCATGAGGAGGAGTTTTTACAAGGCCCTTAATACAATGTACTATGAAATACTCTTATTTTTATTGCATTTTCAGCTCTGGACAGAACATTGCAAGGATAACTTGTCTGATTTGTGCCGCCCAGCTGTGGAAAGCAGCAGAAAAGAACCTTGTAAAGATTCGAGGTGATTTATGGAGAAACTGCGGCTCACATTTACAAGAATATGAAAAGTGCATGTGTTTGTATATCTCCTATCAATATTTACAGGCTGACTGTAAAGTTTTCTTCTTGCACATTTGATTTGTGTGTTTGTGCATGAGAAGTGTCACTGTAATGGAGACCTTTTAGCATCTCATGACATTTTATGCGGGGGGAATAAAACATGGGGATCGTATCTGGATCAGAGAGATTCTGATTGGCCAAGCTGATACAAGAGAACTTGACTGGCTTTAAATTAATATGTGCCAACTGATCTACATCACAGCACCTGTCACTGTGATCACCCAGCTTCAGGCACGTAGAGAAATATGCACACATGGAGCAGTTTCTCTGACTTTGGTGTGTGTGATCAGTCAAAGGAGGATATTAAGGCTGAATTAAATCTGTGGAGCTGTCAGACTGGGGGAAGACCATACATAACACTGATTCAAATGGGTGTGGCACACTGCACTGATGTGTGTGTGTGTGTGTGTGTGCAAAAGGATGTGTGCATTCACTGCTGTCACACACTCACACAGGAGAGCTTTGAGCAGTTTGACGGTTTTTGCTCCACTCTCTCCCATCCCCATATATATATATATAAACCTTCGGGCGTAGCGGGACGATAAATCACATGACTAACAGAGCGAAAGACCCTGTCTGCTGTGAAAAGGTGGCCTTTCATGAATATATATGGAAAAAGCGTGCGTGTCTCCGCCAACTCGCCATCACAAGTCTTCTCGCCCTGACATTATTGAGCAATTCTGTGGCGCTGGTGGTGGCACACCTGCTGTTTGACTGCTGTCATAGGCTTGTATATAAACACACTCACATGCAGATACATACTTGACAATGCATAAATTGGAGACAATGTATGTGAGGAGGGCAGAGTCTGAAACAGGGACTGGAGAGACAGGGACTGGACCTGAACCACACACTCGGCAGTTCTCACACACACACACACACCCACACTCGCGCTCACACTCGCACCACAGCTGCTGTCTGGTCAGCAACATCCATCTTCCACCAGATCAGGGAGAGTGACAGATCACTCTTCAGACTGCTGATCGGGTCCCAGTTAGCCAATTGCAGCAGGAGAGCACTGACCCCACGAGACCGCAACACTCACCCCATACCCCGTTCACCTCAGCTGACCTGTCTCTGTCTTTCAGCTTTGTAAAATTGCTTGACCCAAATTACTTTTTTTCTCATTTACCCCCACTTGTACGCAGCCATGCATATAGTCTCGATCCTATTTGCCTTAACCCTAATACAATGAAGGTGACTGGAACTTTTTTTAAAAATATATTGAAGAAATAAAATGTTTCACATGTTTTTTTATAGACTACGGTCCTCTCTGCAGAACATGATGTGATTTTCTATACATGGCTCACTGAACAGTGTCAATTTCTATGAAGTGATCTCCTTACGGGAGGCAAAGCTGTGATTTTTGTCACTGTAAATCATTATGATCATATGTATGTATCTTTCTTTTCTTTTTCTTCTTCTTTTTTTCTCTTTGCTCTTTGCTTGTATGTTTACCTGACGGAGACCTGGGGATTGGGGATGTGGAGTTACAAACAAGTGAGCTGGCCAAAACTCTGCTACTCGGTCCACTACTCACCTGCTTGAGGCTACATTAGCCACTACTACCAAAACACACCGTTATCTAATGCTGAAATCATACAGCACGTTGTTTGGGTCTAAAGTGGTTAAAAAGCCTGAAGATACGCACCTTTCAGAAGAAGAAGATATTCACATTTTGTTATTGACGACACAAACTGTGTGAAAGGTAGGAGTCATGTTCAACAGAGGAAAATATGAGGCGTGATAACAATGAACTTCCACTGCATTGTCTCTATGTATCCCTCCACCCTCCTTCCATTTCCAGCTACAGCATCGCTCTCTCATTACATACCTCTGTTCCCTTTCTACTCTTCTATACTCTTTCTCCCCACACTCTCTTCCACTTCCTTTGCTCTGTATACCTTCACACCACAACTGCAACTCCGTCCTGGAACTCAATCAATCTGCCCATTTTTCTTTGCATCAAACCAACTTGCTTTTATTGGCCGGTTTCTCCAGCAATCCTACTTCTCTTCTCTTCTCTTCTCTTCTCTTCTCTTCTCTTCTCTTCTCTTCTCTTCTCTTCTCTTCTCTTCTCTTCTCTTCTCTTCTCTTCTCTCAGTTTCATTTCAAATCAGTCCTTTCATTATTTCCATCTACATTTTGGTCTTTTTCATTTTCTTGATCTCTTCTTTCTCTTTGATTCATTTTTGTTCCATATCTCCTGCTTCTCTCAACTGATTTCCCCCACACACTTCCTGTCACCTCCCATCTTTCTGTTCATCTAACCACAAGCTTTTCTATCTATTTTATTCTTTTCTAATCTATTGGCTCTTTATATTGGCTTCCATTGTTATCAAACAATTATCAATCCTTGCCTCATTCACAGATTTTTACAGCATGCCTTTCTTCTCATTCCTCCACCCCCTACTTTTCTCTTCTCCTTCCCCATTCAGTCCACCAAGCCTGATGAAGCCTCCATTATTTCCTCTTGCATCACACCATCCATCCTTCTTTCCTGCTTTCTCTCTGTCTTTTCTCTTTGACAGAGTACACTCTTTCAACCGTCTCGCTCACTTCAACTCTTCATCTCACAACATCATCATCATCAGCTCCCCCACCCTGTCGTCCCACTGTGTAAGACGCATCATGGTCCCCATGGCAACAACTCAAACACTGTTACCGTGGCAGTCCTATTGGCTAATTGAGGCAGTTATAACTTAGCATCAGCTGTTGTACCAGTGCTTCCCATCCCCCACATCCCTGCTTCCTCTTCTTTCTTCATCCCCTTCCCCCTCTGCTTTTCCATCCCTCCTTCTTCTTCTTCTTCTTCTTCTTCTCCTCCTACCCTCCCCCTAACTTGTCCTAAACTCTCATGTCCCTAGTTGCTTATCCTGTCTTCTAACCTCTAATTTTACCTCATCCACCTACCTGAGCCCATCCTCCCTGCCATCCTTCTCTACATTTATCTATGATTTCCCATCATTTTACTTTTCACTGTCAACAGTCTTTTATCAGTTCATTTAACCTAGCACTGTATTTGTCCCAATATTTATTTCAGAAGGGTGTGAAATACAAATGATTGCTAGGTATTAGGGATCAATATTTTTTGTTTCTACTTATTCTACTCTGGTGACACTGTGTCTGTGTCTGGGTGTGTGTTAAATAGAATGAAGATGGACTGTTAAACTGGTGTTTACTTGTATAGTCACAGGAAGATTTTGCTCCAAAATGAAATACTCTTCACTTTTACTTTTCACAGAATCATTGCATGCATGAAACTGTTATTCATAATAAACAGGTTTCACAGCTATGTATGTGAGCGGCAGGACACAAACTGGGATGACTGAGAGGTTATGAGGAGATCAATAGCATGAATCATAAAAGTAAACGTTAGCATCTAGTAATCTGGTCAGAGCCATGGATTTCAATGAGGTTGGAAGTTTCGGAGAGAAATCAGTGAGGAGGACACGCCTGTTTTTCATGCATGACAGCTCACTCTTTTTGTGTGTTTATGGCTGTTAAATGAATTTTGTGAAGGCTTGTCAGCGTCAGTAATCAGTGCTTTGTCAGTTAGTCATCAATTAATTAATCAATTTCAGTCTGTCGATAAACAGCCAATACCCGTGCAGACTGATGACTTTGAATGGAAAATGCATTATGTTAAACTTTTAATTTTATTGGAGTCTTGCAGAGTCCCTGCAGAGTTTCAATATCTATCACAGCCAATCAATGACACTTATTAGATCATGTATTGACATATTAACTAATTTTATGAACTTGAAGAGGTTAAAGGGTATTTATATCTCTTTGTGTTCCTACAGGAACAGGCTCTGAGGTTTCACTGCAGGCCTCACATCAAAAGTGAAAGTGTGTGAAGTTCATTCATATCTGAACTTGAAACAACGATAATATGGTAAAATGGATGGCAAAAAAACAATACTCATATACATAATTTTTTTCCTTGTCTTTATTCCTCCTCCACCCTTCCCTCCCCCCACCATTCTGTCTGAAAAATGATGATGATGTGGTGGTTCCCCCACCTCCTTTCATTCACTGAAGAAGCACTTCAGGTTTTCCCCCTCATGGCCACCAGAGAGTACGAGCACTGATGTTACTGGAACCAGTGGGCGGGGGTTGCTTGGGGGATGGGTTGCACACATCCACACACAAATTAAACTGTATGTTCGAATGTGGACACATGGATGCACACTCACACACACACAATTCCCTGGTGTGTGATGGCTGTTTAGCGTGTGATTTTGTATGATTGCTGAGGGGCCTTGGCTGTGAGATAGAGCTTTGATGCTTTAAAGATGTTTCATATTCTAAGGATATTTGTCTATGCAAATGTTCAGGTTTATTAAAATAAAATGCCTCATGGGCCAATTTGGGCCCATTCTTGTGTAAGTAATAAATATTGGCCAGCGTTGTGTAACCAAATGAGTGAGTAACAAAGAAAAAAAGAAACCAAGTATGCTTATTTTTCAGTCCGCCTGAAAAATCACTCTATAGGTTTTTTTTGTTTTGTTTTGTTTTTTTAAATCCACATATTTTTGACAGATTGACCTTACAAATGACAAATAATATTTTATAACCTTTTCATTCGATCATCAATCAAAATAAATTATCTGGGCCTCACACATTGCATATTCTGTGATTTTTAAGATGAAATTATGTCAAATTCATAAAGACATAATGCTACCTAATAGTATTTAACAATCGTAGTAAAGTAAAAAAAACAAAAAAACAAGCTGCCTTTTTGCACATTTTCATGATATAAGAAAGAAATAGAATAGATTTTATCTCTTCAGTGGTTGCTCATGAGGGAATGTTTGGTCTATATATTAAAGAGTACAGTATGGACCTGCTCTATTTGGAAAGTGTCATGAGATAACTTTTCTTGTAATTTGGCACGATGTAAATAAACTGAATTTAATTGTTTCAGTTTTGCTCTCAAGAATAATATTGTCTTTTAAAAATCAGTTTCTTCAATACGATCTCTTTCTAACTGGACAGATGATTTATGTGTTTCTCCAGAGATTGTGATCTGTGTCTGTCTGGCTTGTCACACTCAGTTCATGCTATGTGGTTTGCTCTCTGAGCCTGTACTTGAAACTGGTGCTTTGATGAAAGCAAAATGTTGTGTGCGGGGCAGAGGAAAATGAGGCAAACATGTTTGTGTTGTTGCATGTAAATGCAGTCTTAATTAACGCATGCATGTTTGTGCTACTGCCTGAATGTGCATGTGTGTCACTGTATTGGTGTATTTTTCTGTGCAAGGGAACTCCAATGCGTGAGCAGATGTATGCCCAACTCCTCATGCTAAGGAGCTGTTTGCATGCACACTCAAGTGATTCTCCAGGCCAATTACTGGGAGTGCCTGTCATGCGTGTTGTGAAAGGTACCCATGCCAGTGTGGGGTAAATACATGGGCATGCCATGGCTAAATGTGCAGCGCTTTCTCCAAGAGCTGAGTGCCACAGGGGAGCTTTAAAAAGCTCAGGGAGGAGGTGTCACTTCAACAAGAATTCTCTTCAACGAGGGCACTTGGCCCATATGAAAAATATAATCAACACAAATGCGTAGTCAAAGAGAAAAATCTAGTATCATGCAATAATGTTATTCTGACTTAATTTACACACCGTTCACAAATTATTATGTTATCCACATTCACACTGATCCCATGTAACAAAGGTGGGCAGTTCATTGTCCTTGTTATGTGAGTTCTTTTGAATGCCTGTAAGGGAAAAACAGCAGGAGATTTTTGAGTAACTGAGACTGATGCAGGTGGAAATTTCAGCGATGTGCATGTGCGCAGGGCAGGACATGGTGGGTAATGTGTGTTTGAAAGGGATGGGGGGGGAGGCATATGTGCGAGTGGCTCTTGTTCAGCAGTGGTCTTATCTACCTTGCACAGATGTATTTCTCTGCCTCTTTCTATGTCTCTGTACAAGCCTGTGTCCACTCATGAGTCTGTGTGTGTGTGTGCGCATGTGCGTGTGCTTGTGTGTGAGTGCAGCTTATCTCTTTGGCCACTCAGCTGGAAGGCACCATATCGCATGCAGAACACAATGTAGAAGAAACAGCAGATCGACTGCTTGGAGCGTTTCTGCTTTACGCTAGGACAACTCAAATTCAGCCAGATGTTATGGTTAAGAAGGCCCGCAGAATATGATATCATGAATTAGGGAAATATGCTGAGCTAGGCAAGAGATACCCATGTGTTGGTTTATTCAGCAATGGTGAACAGTAACTGGTTTTCACCTACAGAAGAAGCTGGATGGAACTGTGTTGTCCACAAAGAAAGTGTCTAAAAAGGCTTTCTGGTGCAGGATTATGGACTTTCTTCTCCTCTTTTCCAGAAAACCCCTTAAGTTAGGAGATGATCCAAGTGAGCTGTGTGAAGCAATACATTATTTGCAGTAGTTGATGCAGCTGCCTGCATCAGCACTGAAAACCTGTGTTAAGAGTTGTGGACACTGGAGTTGATAAGGACTGTGATGTGGCTCTGTGGCAATGTTGGTCAGTTGATCAGCCCACTACTTTGGTCCAGACTGAAATATCTCAACAGCTGCTCAATGGTTCAGACAATCATGTTTCCAAGAGGGTAAACTGATGTGAAGTGTTATGTTGGTAACTTCAAGACTTTTACATTTGCAGCACCATAGTGAAAGGGCTCAACAACAAATGGATGGATTGTTTTTAAATTTGTGTTCAATGCCAGTCAACAAATATTTGCTAAAATGATGAAAAAAAAAGATATGATAAAGTAAAATGGTAAAAACGCTAAACATCATTGCTGCTCAAACACAGCCTCACAGAACTACTAGCATGACTAGCATAAACTCTTGTGAGTAGCTTGGAGAAAGGTTGACGTGCACTTAACTGATTTCAGAAAATTCTGTGAACTGAACACAATGCCATCACAGCACCTCAGCTCATCGTGACATTAGCAGTTCCTGAATATACAACTGCTTTCTTTTTCCCAGTCTTGATCATGTATCCTAGTGCATGGAATACATTGGGGTTATTTTTAGGTAATAAGGTAACATAAGGGCAGGCATGCTGTGACAGTAAAAAACTGAGTTGGCAGTGAGCTAGACTTAATGAATGTGAAAGTACGTGTGTAATGAAAATGATGATCCAGGACTGGTTCTGTGCATCGAAAAGCTGGTTTAACAAGGTCAGTATCTACCTCACTATTTACTGTATATACTATAGCAAATGTATTTGTGTGGAAGCAGTCATACAATCAGACATACACGAGCAGCTACACATTCAAGCAAGCATTCAGAGTGTAACTCCTGGTCATGAATAAGTAACGAGCGGTGTGATAATGTAGAGGGATGAGACCTTTGGAGCTCATGTAAAAAGGCCAGGGTCAGAGGGATTGTTATTTGATATTCAGCCATGGCATTTTCTTCGCTACACACACACACACACACACACACACACACACACTGTGGCCATCTTCTGAATGATTAATGCTCTAGTCTCTACCTAGAGTGGAAAGCGTGTATCTTAAAACAGGACGAAAGGTTGATATTTAACAGTTACAAATGTTCTTTTCCCACAGAGTCTCTTTTTGCCTCCTTTTGAATTCATGTATGGACACCTTGTGATTTTTCATTTATCTCAGATAACTTGCAAACATTCCTAACAAGCATCTGTTAGTCTATGTCAGAGACTATCACACTCCACATTATGGTGGTGTTGGAAAGAACAAACCCACTAATTATTCTTATCAGTAACTGAGCTTGTAATTGAGTAATTGAAGGCCTTACCTGGCTTAATCTCTTTTCTTCACAAAATATTTTTAGATTTTATTATCTTTATGTCTTGATGGTGGAAGGCTAAAAGTCTAGAGAACATAAATATTGTATCCTATCCCAATGTTATAGAAACCTTGCCAGTAGTTGTTGAAATAGTAAGCACAGGACGTACTTTGAGGTTTTCCCTTCTGATGGCTGAATGACTACCTTTGAAGTTGTTGTTCATTCGTGCTTCATTATTATACACTGTGTACAATTTAAAGGTGCTAATGCTGTGCATAAAAGTGGGGGGATACACCCAGGACTGGTCACCAGTGAATCACAGGGCAATACTTGACACGTTATTTCATGAGGAAGACAGCGCATTCAACTTTTGTTACACGTCATGGTCCTGCAGAGTGCCTTTTGGTAAGCACAAAATAATAAATGTGGCACAAGTTCATCTCTTTACCATAAGAATGACGTGGGCTTGGTGCTTATATGATTATATGGTGTAGCAATATTAAAAAGGTGTGTTCTTGTTGTTGGAACTATTTTAATTGTTTGACTGTTTACTTGTTCTCTGTTTATTTGCCCCAAACAGCCAACAAATATTATCTGTAAGCTAGTTAGCTTTGTCCACACCAGCCATGTATTTGTGAAGTGTGCCTGTGCTGTTTGTGTGGCAGTTCAACCTCTAACTCAACTCAAACCTCTTCAGAAATGCCAGTTCTGTCTGTTATTTCTCTTTGATCTGAAGGAGATTCATAACAGAGATTTCTGACTGTGCCCACTCGTCTGTCTACTGACTACAATGGTCTGTTTGGGATGAAAGACTTGGTCAAATTGTCCAATATATTTCCTCAGAAATTAATGTTGTGTGAACAAATGGACAAAGGAATAACAGACATGTGATTAAACCCATCATCTATACTGGCTCTCTTGACATATCGAATCGATGGCCAAGCATTACGTTTGTGAAAAGCAGCTTTCAAGAACGACTTTCATTCTCCTTGACAATAACATCAAAGCACCAAAAAAGTGATGACACAATGCTGATTGAAGTGCTCTACATTTTACTGTTAAGTCCTTGATCTGCTTCATAGTGTGTGTATTTGTGTGTGTGTGTTGGTGTGTATGTGTGAGAAAGACAGACCGCAATTGCAGCTGAGCTAATACAGTACGAGCTGGCTTTGATGTCCATGTCCAGACAAATGTTCAGCTGTTCCTTGATGCTCTCACCGTCTGTCTGTCAAAACACCTGAAACAACAAATGACCACAGCAGCAGCTGCCCTGCGTCTAACCCCCCGCTGCTATTTGTGTGTGGACACGTGCACGCATTCACAGACACCTGTTAATTGTATCATTGCTATAAAACCAGCAACAGCCCTCACAAACACATTCGTTAGCAGGTGTGAGGGTCCGGCTTGAATTCCCATCTTGTAAAGCAAAGAAAAGCCAATGTTTTAGGTAGAAGAAGAAGAAGAGGAAAAAGAAATGGTGAAGAGTAGAAAATGTATTGTGAGGTTATATAAATATTCGGTTAACTTTAAGACTCTTTGACATTTGACCTCTGTCCTTCTGGGACAGTTTATTAATCTTTTTAATCTAATACATTCAACACTATGTGTGCTGCTTTCTTCACAGAAGGTTCACAGAAGGAAACTTTTGACTGTTGTGTGCGTCAACGTGAATGGATTAAATAAGATTATGTGGTGATCAGCAGCATGACCATGACTGTGTGTGTGTGTGTGTGTGTGTGTGTGTAGTTAGGGAGTATCCTGGTTACAGCTGGAGAGCCACAGCTTGATAGTCACCCTGAATGGCTTCTCACACACACACATGCACTCACAGCGTCACCCGAGCTGCCTCTGCTTCACTATATATAGACTTGCCCTATCAGGCTCCCTCAGCAAGTTATAAATAGCTCAGCTGTGTGCGTTCACACACTGTGTGTCTTTTTTTTTTTACCCCTTTATCACAGACAAAAAAAACCTCTGAACCCCCCTTTCCTTGTTTCCCACTTATTTGCACTAGCTGTAAATGTTAGCAACACCCACCCTCTCTTTCCCATCTCCTCACATCTCCTCCCTCTTCACGCTCTGCCCACAGAGCTCACAGCTTCAGGTGTGAGATGGGGTGGTGGGGGGGGGGCTTCAGGGGTGATGAATAGGGCAAGGGGAGGCAGAGGCTCAAGCCTAATTCATACGACTGCCACCCAGTGCACCTGCTCGAAATGACGTAAACGCATCTGAAATATTGAAGGTCAAATGCGAGGTCACACACACGATCTTGTAAATTGCTGACAAGGCAAAGAGGTTTTTAAATTGATTCAGGTTTCAGATTTTTATTTTCTTGGTTACACACACCATGATATGGAGTACCAGAAATAATAACCATATTACAGTTTTAAACAACAGGAATTTTTACAGACAAACAAAACGTGATATTTGTCCCAAGGCACTTGCCATTAGATGACAAAGTTCTGTATAGGAGTTAATTGTATAATATAAGCATTTCTATCCTTCACCTCATGTAAAATCAACAGCCTTAGCATGCTAATATACATTATTGTTATTACTGCACTATAATATGAGAGTTTTGGGTCTGTGTGTTTCATGCACATATTGTCTCATCATTTCCAAATATGGCATTCCTGCTTGGAAGTCTGCCTTTTGTGCAGGACATTTTTAAAAGGTGGGGCCAGAGGGCCCAGAGGGTGGGGGGTAGAGCAAATGAGAGTGCTGGGGTACAGGGGTAAAAGTCTCATGCGGGTCAGGTGAGGGCAAGGAAAAAGGTTGCATCACCCTAAGGGTGCATTGCTCTAGTTGTCACAGTCCCTCCTGTAAACCCTGCTCTCCAAATACACCAGAACCTTTCCCAAGTAAACACTGCACTTCATATGGTGCAGTATGAGCAGGGCCTTCATTGACTTAACATTATCATTCTTACCAAAAAAGGTAAGTCTCTAACATGCAACGTTCTGGAGAAATGAAGCACTGTTGAGTAGCTGGCTGAAGTTTGTTCGTTCAAAAACGAACAGTCGACAGTGCTCTTACTCTCGTGATCAAATTACTGATCTGATGCTTAATTCTGAGGCTGTATCTATTTTTCTAATAAAAATAAATATGGCAACTTCTGATCAACATCAGTTTCAGGTTTCCATTAGAAAACATTGCATAAAAATATATTTTTCTCAAGTTAAAGGACAGTGTGTGGGAGTTTGCTCCTCTTGTGTCCACAGATACAATATTTCCTCTTGGTCTACAGGAAACTGAAGATGTGCATGAGCCTTTACAGTTTACACTTAAATTGACAACTTCTGGTTAGTTCATCCCTGTTTAAACACCACCTATTCTAAGTACAGATATGGATGAGATAATGTAGTTGGTTCAGCAGATGCATATAATAATGTGGTCACTTATCTCCATTGTCAACAGTGTCTCTTTCAGAGTTTAGTTGAACTGTCACGATGTTTTCAACCAGGTGAATGAGACTTCTGTGTGCCTGTTTGATCTTGTGCAGCTGCAGCCCTTACATTAAGCCATTGGAATTTAATTCAAAGTAGTATTGTTTCGTGGACATTACAATTAGGACCTACTTATAGTGAGATTGCCTTTGTGACTTTCAATGACTTTCAGTGTGAACCAGTTTGTTTAAAGCACATGCCGGCCTTAAGACTCCTGTTTGGTGTGCCATGCTTGAGAAATGCTTTGTTTGATAGTCATTTTTATATTTGCAGTATATTGCCATTTATTTCAATTCTGCAACATAAAATGTGTTAGGATAACACAAGATTAATGCATTAATTCTTTCGTTTGAATTGCAGTATGTGCAAAGAGGTAGAAAGCTAAGAATTAAGAAGAAAGTGGTGCAGGAGGCTTGACTTGTGGTTGCAGTAAAATCCATCCTGTAACCCGTGTTAGATAAACATGTTGTGGAAGCAGAGCTGCTGTGTGTTTTTATGAATGTGGCTCAGAGGTTAATGGATACTAATGCTGACATCTGTCTTTGTGTGTCCACAGGAAAATGGTCAATCGCTGTCACATCCTGAGTGGAAGCCGGAGGGGAAATTGACTGTGTTTTTGTGTTTTTTTTTTACCAACACCAAAGTCACTGCCAACTTGTTGACTCAATGGGAAGGAAGATGTGTGTGTATTTGTTTTGAGCACAAGAATCTGTGTATACCCACCTGTTCATCTGTGCACAAGGATGTATGCAGATGCGTAGGCTTGTTTTGTTTTTGTTCATGTAATGTGTCTGCGCTTCTTTGAGAATCTATGTTTACATACTCTCAACACCCAGATCAGGAAGGACTCCACAAGGAACTCTGAGCCGAAAACCTACAGGAGCAAATCCTGTTTCCTCATTTTTCTGGCCTGTGTGTGTGTGTGTGTGTGTGTGTGTGTATCCATTACATAAGTAGGTGAGAGAGGACAAACACTGCTGAACAAAGAGCACGCTTGCTTTATAAAGGAAAACAACAAAACCATCTTCCTTGTTCCATACAGGAAGGATGTATTTCTACAGGGTGAAAGGAGTGGAAAAGAACATTTCACACACAAAACACTGATGCAAACTCATGCATTGAAAACAAACCTATTCATGCATATATACATACGCCTATACATGGAAAACTGTTTGATTGAAATTAATTTAAAATTGTTTTTTCAGCTGCAGCATGAATCATCTTGTGAAATCAGTCCTTCTTAATTCCCCCAAAATGTTAAATTGAATATTTAATATTAGATGTTCTCCCTGAGCAAGATGATCAAGGGCAGCATCGCATATTTTCATATAAATATTTTTCAAGGCTACTGCAGGCTGTTCTCTGATCAGCTGTTATATTACAGAATGTTCAGAATACTTCAGTGGCATGATTACAGGTAAGGGCGGCACGGTGCTGCAGTGGTTAGCACTTGTGTGGGTTTTCTCCGGGTACTCCGGCTTCCTCCCACAATCCCAAAAACACGCACATTAGGTTAATTGGCTACTCTACATTGCCTCTAGGTGTGAGTGTGAGAGTGTGTGGTTGTCTGTCTTTGTGTGTCAGCCCTGCGATTGGCTGGCGACCAGTCCAGGGTTTACTCTTCCTCTCGCCCGTAGTCAGCTGGGATAGGCTCCAGCCTCCACCCTGATGGATAAGTGGTGTAGAAAATGGGTGGATGGATTACAAGTAAACCTTCTCCCTGACAATAATTAAACTCCATCTGATGGAGGCCAAGAGATACAGCTGAAAAACTCCAGAAAAACAACATTTACTTGATATTATCCACTTTCAGCTGCTGTTAGGTTTCTGTTTTTCTCTAACTTTCTCTGACTATGATAAGCAACCATATTTTTTTTCAATCAACACATGAACTGTGAATTGTTTAACAGCTGTTTACTACAATACACTTGTGTCAGACTGTGCCTCAGGAAGCCATCAGATATTAAGCTTTACAACAGGGAATGTGTGGGCAGAGTGGACCTGCGTGGGGCAGATGCAAGTGAATATTCATTAGTAATGAAAGAACAGTTTCATCCGATGATATAAATAGAAAAAGTAGATGTATTGAGGTGGAGACTGCAAAAGAATTCTGCAACATCCTGCTTTTCTACTTTGGTATCCTTTAAGTTATTTGCTGCTGCAGCTTTCTGCAAAAAAAGAAAACAAAGAAAAAACAAGCAATGAGTTGTAGGGCAGTATGGCTATGCAGAGACCGAAAGATATACACGGGGAGAAAAAGGATTCAGCTCAGTGTATACAAATACTGCAAGATGTAAGCTGAAGGACAGGATGGTGTTTCAGCCAAGACTGAGCTCAGGCAGCTGAGATACTGAGATACTATGCACACAGACACAGACACACACACACACACATACACATGCACTCAGTGCTCACCCTTAATGCAGCTTAAATGGTGGACAAGGAAAAGCTTTTTGAAAGCATGTCTATAAAGACAGGAAATAGTTTATGAATAATTTGTCACCTCAAGGGACCTATGCTGGGGTGGGGAGAGGTGATTATTAGATATGGAAAAGAGTGGAAGGAGCTGAGGAAAAGCGAAAAAAAACAAACATACAAATCTTCAGAGTACACTAGAGACACAGCATGGGGTACAAGGGAGGAGATGCGTGTGTGTGTGTGTGTGTGTGAGTGAGTGCATGCTCACATGCGTGCATGTAACATTAATGCATTCATGTTCATGTGTATATGTGAGAGAGACAGATGGATAAAGAGAGTGACAGACAGATGCACAGACACAGTGTGTTTCACAGTCCTTCAGTCAGACAGACAAGCAGGAAGGGGGTCAATTATTGTAGTAATGATCCTGCTATGAATAAACCAGGTGGAGGAAGTAGAGCTCCCATTAGGCTTTCCTCCTCAGGCTATTAATAACCAGAGAGCTAATGCCTCCTCCATAATCAATACACACACCCACTAGGACACGGTTAAAGACACACTCCGGCGTTTGATCTGCAAGCACTGCTCAGTGGGCTGATGGGATTCGGTCTCTTATGGCCATCTGTAGTATTTATTAATGTTTCAAAGTGTATCGGATTGTGAGACCATAGTACTTCATTTTCATCTCTTTTGTAATGTGCTATGGCAATGAAAATGACATTTGAACTATTTTATGGTTATTTTTTTTATAGAACATTGCTTCACAGAAAGACAATAAAAAAGGAGGATGACCCTCTCGTGATTCACCCATTTTTCTGCAAATAAAATCTCGAAACAAAACCTTTCATGATGTCTTGCAGGATTTTATGGCAACTTGACACGTCAGTCTTCTTTCAGTCTGGGGATGAAATTCCAGTGGTTATCCAGCACTATGTTTTGGCAGGTGGCAGATGTCATTGGGTGATTCTGCAAAACTGTTCACTAAACTCAGTGTAATAATAATAATAATATGTATCAAATGTATAACATGCTTGCTCCATGAAAGTCTTTATACATTTTTTTCCCATAATATTTGTGCATCACCAGGTGTGTTTGGAGGCTGTGATGACAGGCTCTGTTTGGATGCTTTTTTGTGCTCTCTGGCACCCTATTAGCATTCAAAGCACTTGTTGAAAGAAAAAAAAAATAAAATGTGTACCCTGATAAATGTTCATTCGTCTGCTGCCTCTCCCCATCTCTCTCTCTCTCCATCACCTGCTGCCAGAAGTACCGTTCACTCCATCTGCAGGTGTTCTGACCTGTTTAAGCCTGACTGATGTGCTGCTTTTGGAAGTTCTAATGCAATAAAATCAAAAACAAAGCAACAGGGAGTGATATTTCACAGATTAAAAGTTGTTTGTTTATATTTTAAGGTTATAAATGTGTTGAATTTGATATATTACAATAAGTGACCCTCATTAAGGTTAGGTTATTGATATGACAGTAGAGATAAATTGTTCATCTGCCTCATCTGCAGTTACTTCCTTTGCTTTTTCTGTTGTCAGATTTGTTTAGACTGTGTAACTGATAGACTGCAACTCTGGACAGCCCTCCTGATACACTGAGTTGTGAAACCTGCCTGCAATTTACATAATTTTTATGTTTATGTTGTTGTCATTATGTCATTATTTCCAAAATTAAGAATAAAAATTTCCATGTAGTGAAGCAAAAATGAGTGTTGAACAGAGAAAGGAGTCACAATCCCTCTGTGTGTGTGTTGTAATCTGAGCCTCACGGTTCTTTGTTTTGGTAGCGGGGAAGGCCGCACGTGCATGTTAGTGAATGCGAGTCCCTCCTGGTCCTTTCTGAGTTTGGGGATCTGGTCATAAATTTTCTCATACTATATGTACATGGTACGGTTTACTAAAATACGTTTCTGAAAACATTTGAAGTGAAAAATAGGCTATGAAGTAATATGTTCATATTTAATCAGCACTACCTGACTTTATAGTTCAGATGCTTTTCTTTTTTTATCCACTACATGGCATCTACATTTGTTTTGGTCTGACATGATGGTGCTCCGGTGTGACATCTCCTGGCACTGAATGTTTTAGATTTTACCTTTAAAATGGGTGGAGCCAGCTACAGGCTATGATAGCTTTCATTATTTTGGACTTATTCTGTGGAGATTTGTTTTTCCCTGGTGTGCAAATTCCATTTAAATTTATTGATTTTATTCTCAGACTTTGCAGGTTTAAATGCTGGCGTGACTGGACCATGTATGGCTATGAAGGACACACCACTTCATGCACTGGCACTGAATGTTGCCACAGGATGTGCCTGTGAAAACGTACATTATGAGGGCAATTGCTGTGATCCTAGCTTTTGTCCATCCATCCATCCATTTTCTATACCGCTTATCCATCAGGGTCACGGGGGTCTGGAGCCTATCCTAGATGACTACAGGCGAGAGCCGGGATAGATATTTTGCACGTTTGTCTGGTGCCAGCATTCATGTTCTTGAACTGACATTCAGCACATTACCTTTAATGTAAAATACAGTGCTAGCATTTTCAAATTGCAAATTGTGACTTTATCGGTTCAGGAAATTGAAAGTGTGGCTGATAGAAAATTTCCTGTGAATGGGAAAAGAAAGCTGACCCTACATGGATGGTCATATCCATCAAACTGATCACCAAAGGTTTGTTTCACAGCCCTGTCTCACTCAGCTGAAATCAAGAAGACTCCCCCAGGGCTGAGCTGTTACTAGATATCATTGCTTGTCAGACAAAAAGGAAGAGCGACAGACGTGTGGATCAATATGACTGTGCGCCTCCAAATTGAATTTTTTCAACAAGGAAAAGAGGATTCTTCAGTGTGTATCCCAGATACAGGCTGAGCATCTGTGAGCCTTGCAGGATACATCCTGGAACATGAAAATGGTGTACTGTTATCTGGTTAACGCAATAATCTTCAACATGAAAACTCTCATCTTTGTAGGCACGCCGGGTTTATTATTAGAAGGCAGCGAGCACATGGTTGTACTGGCTTGACTTTGTGTGAATGAGTGGACCCTTAAGCCTACTGAAGTGGGATTGGTTTTCAGAGAGAGGGGGACAGAAATGGGTGAGAGACAGTGCTGAGACGCTCTGGCATTATCCATCCATCCATCCATCCATCCATCCAGCAGTAATCCCCCACCGCCCAGCACACGCATCACCATACCCTTTGGCTCTTCATACTCCAGAACAACAAAGGCCTCAGAGAAAAAGAATCAAACAGAACCAGGATCTGTCTTTGATCACAACACTTTCAAACAGTGTAATTTAAGATGAACCCCACTCTCCAAATTTTTTGTTCCACAGACAAAAAAACAAAAAACAAAAAAAAAAAAACTGTAAAGGTGTGTCTTTAAGATGATATTCAGTCAGCTTTAAAAGCTGTTTGATAATGAGACAGTGACTGTCACCAGCTTGGCACAGTGTGCTGTGTGTGTGTGTGTGTGTGTGTGTGTGTGTGTGTGTGTGTGTGTGTGTGTGTGTGTGTGCCTGTGTGTATGTGGCTGCATCAAGGGAGTTTGTCCATTATCAGACTGCAGCTGAAGCACAGATGAAGAAGAGAAAGAAGAGACGATGAGGCTTGTGAAGTTAAGGCAAACACTGTGCAACTGTCAGCTGTTGAGAAAGCATACACACGCACACACACACACGCACACACAAACAAAAGCTTTTCAGACAAACATGTTTTCACCACTTGAGTTCATTTTCCTCAAAGGTTAACGTGAGCAGTATGTTTTTTTCTGCAAGGTAGAGATTAACTGATACACACACAGGGGACGCAGACCTTCAGTTTGACCTTGACTTTGGAAGTTGTGATCATTTGCGACAAAAATTAGCTCTTTAGTGCAGGTCTGGCTCAGGACAACACATGGCCCTTGGCAAGATTTTCTTTTGGGGCATTTCTTACTTTTCCTGGAGCTGAGAATTATGAATTAAAACTATTAACTATGTACATAATTATAAAAACTCTTTGAGTACTGAACTGCTACCATGTGGCAACAAAATTCACTCAATCAGAAAAGTAGGTTTAATCAATGCATTATAATACAAAAAATGCACATTTGTAGTAAACATGTCCTTATTCTAGATGTTCAGACCTTAAATCATAGGATTTAGCAACAGGTTTAGCAACCAATAAAATATATGAGAAATATGTGGTCAAATGTGACAAACAATTAAATATAGACTGGATTAAGTTCAGTGCGCTCGGGTCAGCAAGTGGCAGAACAGGAACTACATACTGTGGCTGTCTGAGGATAAACATCAGATATTTATAGACTTTTCTAATGTAACACTTGTTTCCTTTCAATATACACAAGAGACCAATAACCAACTTATTCCAACGAGTATTTTAGGTTATTCTGTAGTCAGTGAAAACATAAGAGACCACAGAAACTACTTCCTGTTGTCATGATTTCTGTCTGTATTTCAATTTCAATTTAATTTCTACTTATTTATATAGCACTTTATACAATCATATTGTCTCTGGGTGCTTTACAGAGACCCAGAGCCTGAACCCCTGAGCAAGCAGGCAGTGGCAAGGAAAAACTCCTTTTTAATGGGAAGAAACCTTGAACAGGACCCGGCTCACAAGGGAGAACTATCCTGCTGATAGTCGGCTGGGTGAAGGGGGGGAAGAAGAAGTAGAAAAGACAGAGAGGATGAGAGAGAGAGAGAGAGAGAGAGAGAGAGAAACATACATGCAATAAACATCATACATTATAAAGAACAAACATGACAGGTTGTTATAACAAACATGACATCTGAAGCTGTCGTTCACATTAACTTGGCAAGTTTGGCTCACTTTGGCTCGGTCTCACACCCCCTCGCCAAAGGCACATTTCCATTCGGATGAGCAGGATTTCCACCAAAGGAAATGTGAAATTGGAGGCCTTGATTCAGGAGAATTTCAGCTGCTGCGCCTTTCCAAATAAAATCCATCCTCTGACAACGGAGGACACTGGATCAGAGCTATTGATTGGCTTTATGTCTCCCAGCAATTTTTTCTTTAACAAAGAAAGTGAAAGGATTCGCAGGGCACAATTATGTGTTCAGCCTCTAAGGCGGGGAAGAGACCGCCTTCACTGTCCATCAGTACTCCTCCTCGCTGTCCCAGTGCTATACAGAATAATGTTACACAGTACTAAAACGTGAATTAGAGCTGTCACTGTTTTAAATTCAAACTACAGTGCTGTTTAAGTTCCTGTGGTCTCTTACAGTGCTGTTTAAATATGGAAAAAAACAAATGTGTCACTTGTTATAATTATTGTACAGCAGATAACAGACCTCAAAACATCCAAGGAGGGAAAACACAATCAAATAAAAAAAATACAAACAAAACAAAACATCTCCACATGCATCTGCAGATACTCAAATTAGCCAAACAGGAAATGGAACAGGAAAATAGCTTGGCCGTTTTGTAGGCATGGCTAGCAAAACAGATCTTTTGAAGTAACAGCCATAATATAAATGTACAATAGGGACATGAGAAATGCTCTGTGTGGGAAACAGAGAGAGGAAATGTTGTTTTTCACATGCAGAGTAGCCTGAGTTGGCCACTGAGTCAATAGACAGGCCTATTACATCTCTATGAAGCTATAAAAGTCATCTAAACACACACACACACTCTCAGATGTGCTTACTGCACCTGACCTGTAAACGTGAGTTCAGCCTGTCCATCAAAGCCTCCCTTCTCTCTCATGCTTTGGGCAATTTGGGCAATGGCTTTGCTGTTAGAGTGGAACATAAAGACAGGGGGGAAAGCAGCTATAAAATTGATTTTTAATAGGTCTCAGCTCATTACGTTTATGTGCATGCGTGTATGTGTGTGTCTTTGTGCACTGCATGGGGGTGGGGGCACAGTCTGCTGAGGCGGTTTAATACAGCTTTGGTCACACCTGACTTTCTGTAGCTTGTGGTAAAGAGAGAGAGAGAGAGAGAGAGCTACTGGCTGCTTCTAGTGTAATGTCACGCTCACATGCATGCACACACACTTCACAAATGTTTCTCATTTGAAGAGTGATCTGTTGGTGGAGACAGATGAAGAACTCTCCACAGTTCCTTAAATTACCTTTTTGAATGATTGAACACATGGGGATGAAGCAAATTAAATTCCACTGGTCTCAGCTGGTCCCAAACCAATAGAGAGGAAGATTGAGGAACAGTCAGCCACTGTGGGGTCCAGTTCAGTCCAGTCTACTCCAATTGTTAGACAGGTTAGACAGACATTCAGTGTGAGGGCCCTCACCTTAAGAGAAAAAAATGACTAAAAATAAAAATGAGGAGGATTAAATTGAAACTGAGAAAAGATGATTATGAGCCTTTATCATAAAACCTCATTGTTCAAAGCCAGAATTTTTGTTGTCGTATAAACTGTTTCTGATTTTCATCATGATCATCCATCAGTCATACCCATAATAATAACATTGTGGCCTACTCATCAAGTCAGTTGGTGAGACCTTGGAATCAGGTGACGTCCCTAACTAGACGTCCAGTGGGGCGAGTAACATGTGGACATCACATCACAGTGATACACATTTTACTTCTTGTAATTAAATATGTGTGCACTCAGTTTTCTTTTTCTTTCTCAGCAGCAGTAAAGATTGAGTTTGTAAGTAAACTTATGGACATTATTAAAAATAGACCACTGGGTTGAACCATCTGATACCCCAAACCTTCTTGTTTCTTGGACATTACTCTTCATACTACGTCACCCAATATTCATTTCTCCATGACATGTGGGCCTAAAATTACACATGAAAGCAAAAAAAATGCATTTTGATGACACACAAATCACTTGGCTTGTTCATCATATGCCATTTGGTGAGACCAGGCTGGGAAAAAAAGGCAGCAGCTTGCAGAGCTCCGCGAGGGCCCGAGGGTCTCGGTGCTCGCGGACACGCAGAAAGAGATTGCATTCACAAAATTCGTCTTAGCTTCCTGTCCCCGGGCTCCGATCTGATGCTTTAAGTTCTATTAATGAGTTAAAACACCAAAGTCACAAAGAAATGAACTGATCGAGGGAGCAGTAAAACCAGCAACTGCTGTCTTCTGCAAGGTAAACTGCTGTTTTAGTTGTCGCTTTAAAGAAAGCACAGGTGACATAATGCCTTCAGTTCTCATAAAGAAGTCTGCTTGGGTGACAGCCAGCACAGTTTGCTTTTGTCACATGATGAGAAAAACAATAGACATTGTTATTAGGAGTCGTGATCTAACATTCCGCACAAATGACTAGCTGATGCCTTTATTCGGGTGCGAAAGCTCAGAAAACCCAACTATATTGCAACAGAAAATGATGCCTTTTTTTCCCAGGGCAGCGTTCACTCTTGTGTGACAGTATTAGTGACAGAAACAGCAGTTGGAAAAAATATCTTGTAAAAATTGCTTTTGGTGTGTAAATGCCTTCATTCTTAACTACAATTTTCTGTCATTGATTTTGTAGAGAAACTTAAACCAGCAAACCAGCAGTAAACTTGAAGGGGAACATGTACGGGTCAGTTTCCTGTGTACTGCACAGATGAAGAATGCAAATTTAAACTGAACATGGTTTTACACAGGACTGCACAGACTACACACAGCAGTGTAATCACTAGTGCCTGTAGGGCTCTTTTTAATGACCATGATGCCAATGTGAGAATCAATAATTAGTGCACAAAAACACAGCATTACCCTCATCCAAATCTCTACTGTGAATACATCAAATCTGCAGAATAGTTTTGGGAAAGGTATTTGGACACAACACAAGACATTATCTGTCTGTTCACAGTGATTGTAAATCCACAGTGTATTAATTAGCTTTGATATACCAGTCAAGTGCTGTGTATTTTGCATATGTACTATAGAGTGTCTGATTTATTATTCCTAACTCTTTTGAAATCACAATAATGATTTCAGTCAGCCATTATCAGCAGTGTTAACAACACAAGCCCTTAGTGACCACACATCCTTGCCTGGGGCACGATTCCCTCTCATCCCTCCATTCTGCCTCATCCTTTATTTAGATATTTCCTTCCATGCATCCGTCCCCATCTTCAGCACTACATCCTGCACTCCCCAGTGACTGCCTATTACACAGGGAAGCATCCTCCATTTCCCCTCCCTGCCGCGTATGCATTGTGTATTTGTGCATCTGTAAAGCATTGTGGGTGTACTGACCTCCAGCTGTCACAAATGGACTATGTACTTTCAGAGTCATACCTATGAATGAGCCAGCTGTCCAGGACGTACAGCTCTGTCCTGTTCTTGCCACATGTTCAGACCCTTCTTCTTCTCTCTGCCAGAACCCATACAAATCGCAACCCACCCCATCCTCACCCATCACTTCTTTGTGCTACAACCTTCCAGATGCCCTCCTGCTCTGATGGATGCTCAGCGGAGCCACAGCTTTCTCCCTTAATCGTTCTTTTTTCATTCTGTATTGCCCCATCATCTTTGAGCCTCATCCTCTTATCACTCCTTCTTACACGCTCACGTCCCCTGCCTTCCCTCTTTAACCTCTTCGCCTCCTATCCTCTGCTCCTTGACTTTTCACATCCACAGTCTCCTCCAATTAACTGAGAAATGCACACATTGAAGCCAATATGCAAAAACTCCCATTTACATACTTCTCTAGCTGCCAACCTAATCAATATGTATAATTTATCCCTGGGAGCGCCAACCAGGATGTCAAGCATTGATGCTTAGTTGAAAATAGGGTGATTTTGCCCTCGTTTCAGTCAGCTAAAATGTGATTATAAGAATGTGTCGCAAAAATCTATTCAGGGGGAAAACAATGTTACAGCAGCAAACAAGCAATGTAGAGCATGATAATGTGTAACAGAAATACTCTAAACTAATTCTTAATCATGTATTTCATGTATTTCAACCCTTGACTGCAGAAGAGGACAAAAAATGTCTTTACTGCAAATCCTGTTGAAATATAATTTAAATGGCAATGTTCAAATACTGTTCAATCTAAGTCTAAGTCTTTTCACCAGTAACAAAGACAGGATCAGTGTCACCTATGTTTGACATACTTTGGCCTTTTTACTGCTATTGTCAGTATGATCTGTGGCATCACTGAAACATATTCCTTTGAACTTTTCTTGAGGCAATTTTTTTGTTTGTTTTAGGCAAGATTGCTAATAAAACAAAATTCAGGTAAAATTTTGTTTTAAAAGCAAATTTTGCTGCTTAAAGACTGTATGGACTGATTTGTGAAAATCTCGGACACTAGTCATTACTGCCATCACTGAACTCCAGAGATGGATCATATGAGCAGATGGTCATGTTGCTTCTCATGTTAGTATAAAATACATCTGGTGCAGATGGTCTGTGATACTCCAACACAATTTTCAGTTTCTGTCTCAGGTTGCAGTCTATCTTCTACTGAAAGTTTCTACTCACTCAGAGATTCTCACTCCCTTTTCTCATTATTCTAAGAGACATCTGTGGTTGAAGCACACCTTAAACTACAAGTTAAAGATTTCAGTTATCAATGAATTTAACTTGAATTTTGTGATAGTTCAGACACATTGCTACGGTGCAATACAGAAGGCTCCATCGACTCACTGTAGAGCAGCACAGGTCAAATCATCTAAGCTTCACACAACAAAACTGGAAGCCAAACATGGTTGATGCCTGACTTGTAGGTTGCGTTAAATTTCAGTAGCAAAAGTCTGACTGGAGGCATACAGGCTCTTCGCTGTTTGGAGGCTTATGAAAGACCTCCCTGAGGAGATGAGGGCAGCAAACAGTGTTTCGTCTTTCGACTTGACAATAGCTCATGCTTTTTGGAAAATATCCTTATTTTCTCACTTGCTGGGAGTTAGATGAGAAGATCAATAATAATCTGTAAACTAAAGATGAAGCTGCAGCCAGCAGGCAAATGTTTTGACTTGACATGAAGCCTGGAATCAGGAGATGAAAGTTTGGCATAAAATTAGTCCTAGTGCTAATACTAGTACAAGATACAAGATACAAGATACAAGATTTTATTTTCCAAGAGTTTATTTGTCACATACACAATCATACATGGTACAATGTGCAGTGAAATTTTTTATGTCCCTGCTACCAAAAATAGATAAGTAAAAACAAAAAATTAAATTTTGTAAAATAGTACCTCTAAATGTTACTTCTGAAGACTTCACATACATCTAGTTGTGAAAGCAAACAGAACTGCACAAACCTTAAGCTGTAATCTAATTGTATTATTTCTAAAATGAATGTGCAAGTCATTCACATTCTCCACACATCCGGTCTTTATTCCTCACTCATTATTTATTCAAAAGACCAGAAGGACAGAGAACTGTCTTACGCGAACTCTGTGGCCTCCAGGGAAGCCAGGGCATGCTGGGAACATCCTGCGTGGCTGGCCAGAGTCACAGCTGATCTTCCTCTCTGGGCTGGTGCGTGAACCAGGCCCTGTGTAGAGGACATTTACGCACACACAAACGCACACGCACACAGAGCCAACCATGTGCTGTCTGACAGTAACAGCTTGGACATTTCATCTGCAGGGTTGTTAGCTTGCATACAGCACACGTTTGTGCAACGTATGGAGAGCATGAAAAAGCTTAATGTGATGCAATCAATACTTTCAATGCTACACTGTCAAGGTTACGAGGGGAGGGACAGAATATGGGTTCAGTTCATGTGTGGAAGATGAGAACTGTGAGCCCTATCATGATTCATCCCTAGAAATTGATTATCATCCATAAGTGAAGAGAGAGAATCTCATGTGATGGTAGGTTAGAGAAATTATGTGTGTTTTCTCCACTGGCTACAAGCATCTGTTTGTTTCTCTGTGCTGTCTGGGTGAATTTCATAAAATCTGATAGATGAGAGGGGGGGTCAAATATAATAATAAAATAATAATGTGTGTTGTGTGTGAAGTCCATTCGGTCCAAATGCTTTGTTGTGAAAAGCAAAACTGGCTTGTCGTTGTCTTTACATGATGAGGCTTTTCCCCCTTACTGAAGTGCTTAAGGACACGTATCTAACACTATCATGTGTGTAAGACATGTCCATTCCAGTGTGTCAAAAGCAATGTGCGCTAATATTCAGCGCGCACTGAAGTTGCCGTGGGCTTAGTGCTGAGGACTGCAGCAAGTGAGCTGTGCAGGAGACAGAGAAGAGGAATGCGAGGATGTGTGTGAGTTTCATGTAAGCACCAATACACTGTGGATGATTGCGCAGGAGAGGAAGTGCTGACGCCAGAGACTGCGTTGCTGATGCAGATCCCGGACAGCCAGTGAGTAAGAACAACAAGCTCCTCCCGAGAGCATCTTTCCTCCCGTCATCCCCATTATTCTCTGTCGTGAGGCAGCGGAGGTTTGGAGTCAGTCCTTACCAAAGAGTGTGAATCATAGGTAAAGGCTACCAAGGTTGTATGACGTAGAAATGTAGATATAGAGAGACGCATTTGGCTTTGAAATGTAGTGATGACGCAGACACCCCCACCACCACCACCACCACCCCACACACACACACACACACACACTCTAATTGATGCTGAACGTGCTTGTCATTCAGATCCAAGGCTCAGCATGTGTCAGAAAATCCTCTGCAGTGGGAGGGAAAGAGAGAAGTGGGAAAAGAGACAGAGACAGACAGTACAAATTGAGAAAATACTAGGATGAAGGGCACTATAACAGTATCCTCAGTAATTAAAGAGCTAATAATATGCTTTTATGTTGACCATTAACCTCATAGCAATGCCTTAAACACAGGATGTTACCACGGATACACTCCCTTACATACTGATACTGACTGATACTCCCTGCCTAACACTGGATTCATGGCGGTTTCTAATGGTACCATTAATAAATCATTACAAGCTGGCATTGATGTGTGCCGGCTACATCCGTCGAGGCAGGGTCACTGAGTTCGTCCCTTGAGATGTGGCTCCTGCCCAGCATCCTCTCCTCTGTAAGGACCCCGCCCTGCTCTGGCATGCTCTCTGCTACATTATCCCTCTCACACAGTTCCGAGGCATTTTCAGTGGGCAGAGAGAAGCAAGGAATCAGGGCAGGGCTAGAAATGGGCCTGGAGGCTGCAAGGCCTCCTAACCCACTTCCAATCACCCCAAGTCTGCCACACATCCCCCTGCCAGAAACAGGGATCCAACTGGAGATAGAGAAAACACTGTTTGAATTTGTCTAGTACACATTTATGTTCATTTAAGGTATAGCAGAATTTTTGCAGCACCAGTGCCCAAGGATGACTTAAATTACATTAATTACATTTTTCTTGTATTTTAATGCTGATGTTCGGCAGTTCAGGTTTCATCTTTAGTGCCAAAATCTAAAGCCACCGATTTCACCCCATATCTGCAAATGCTGGAATGTTCTTCCTCCACGCCAGGGAGGAACTAAAGTGAGCTCCTCCAAACATTCTTGGTCACTGAACATAACCCACCGCTGACATCAGTTCTATTCAATCTACCATTTAGGATACAGCATACATTTTGTCAGAGTAACTGGAGTGCTGGGACTCGTGTACTGGATGAATCATACTGTACATACAGAGTGCCTCATATTTTTGATTATACTATTTATAATTTAGTTGGAAACAAGACAGACTGTATACTTTATACTCATTCAGTCTCTTAAGTAAACATCGCTTGATTTTAGTATGTAGTTGGGTGCACTTCCAATTTTAAATTTTAAATTTAAATTGGGCATGAGATATTGACTTAGGAAAGATCAGTGAAGCCTATCAGCATCTGCACTGTCTTCTTCTTGTACTGGCATCAATCAGTAGAAACTCTGACGATGGAGATTATATGTTTTATCTCTGTTTTACTTCCACTTTCTAAAAAGCACCTTTGCACCTGAAAATGATGCGCTTTTATTCTTAAGATCCGGTGAGGCGCTGGTTCTATTATATTTGTGCACATTAATTATCAGTAAAAACAGCAGAAAGACCTTTCAGCAGATACACATGCCCTTTCCTTATAATTCCCATAATCTTCTTCTTCCAGCCTGTAGCACTCTTATTATCTTTTTCTGTTTCTTCTTCCTTACGATACCGGTCAGCTGCTTCTCAAATGTGATTCAAAGCTTTTACGGTTGTGAGGAAGTCGGTATGGTATATTTTTCCACGAGGAAGCAGCACAACCAGCTTGGTGCAGTTCCAAAATAACAGTTCTTCTATTGCCAGATCACGTGAATGGAGCATGTGATTCTAGCATGGTTTTTGAAAAGACCTATGAAGATAATTTTTTTTTTTCACCAATAATTTAAAAATAAGAACAATGGATAGACTGCTGTATGCAGAGTGTGATGCTGAAACAGGGAGGGGAGTCTTGCTGGTCAACATTTTGATCCTTGAACCTTAACCTCTGGTCTTTAACTGCCTATGGCCATGACCATCTCTCCTCATAGGGCACTTAAGTCATTTTCTTAATTTGGTTCTGAGGGAGATAATAAGGATTTAATCACGGGCTGACCCCTCCCTCGTGGCCCAGTCCTGACATACACACACACACACACATTGATAGGTCGTGGTCTCAGGAGATGTATGAAGAGAGGCAGAGCCAAGCAGGTCTGGAATTCACTGATTATCTCCAGATTTCCCCAGAGGGCTCACGGCTTGAGAATGTCCACAGAGTTTCTATTTTCAACAAGAGACATAATATCCAAATAGAAATGTAATTGTTGTTTCTATGTCAGCCACTAAATGGACATAATCCAATTCATGTAATGTTTTGTGTACATGAAATGCAGCGCTTTATATGAGGATTTGCTATTGCCTGGTAATTTGGTGGATCTGGACGGAAATGTGAGATGCCAACACTAATTCATGGCTATAGTGGAGGATAAAGACAGGATGTCAACGGATTTAAAAAAAAATCAAATCAACTGTAACACACTGTAACACAACTGCACTGTAACACTTGAGCTTGAGTACAGTCTTGGACATTTTTGGGAATATTATATGTCAGATCACAGCATATTCATGTGTGTACAGAACAAGGCTGTTGACAAAGTGCTGAATTATTGCCAGTGCCATGGGACGAAAGACAAGTTAGAGTAATGCCATGGTCACACCTACATTCTGTCCCCACTCACTTGAGTGAAGAGGGGTCAAATTGTATTTGCTTCCTGTCTCTCTCACGAGTTCAGTCAGACTGACCTTTGACCTGCAAAATAATAAGACTCACCAGTGTCCAGCCAGCTTTCATTCCTTCATATCCTTTCACACTGAAATAATACTGAAGTCCAGTACTTTGGCTTATGTACAAACAACAGCAATGACTCATCAGCCTTAGCTGTGGGCCTGTTTAATGTTTAGTGTTGATTAGCAAATTTTAGTGTGCGAATACACAAGAACATGAACATGGCAAACATTAATCACATTAGCATTGTTACTGTGAACATATTGGCATGCTGATATTAGCAGTGCAGCCTCAGAGAGCAGGTGGTGTGACCACAAACTCTCATACCAGTCTGGACTAAAGCCATGTTGGATATATTAGATTAAAATGTGTTTAATTTTCAACTTGTGGACTTCCATTGTGAGCCTATTGGCCAGACTAGCTCCCAGAACTGATGACTGCAACTTTTCATGTCTGCATTAATTCCTGTTCCTCCTGCTTTCCCCAATATTGTATGAGTAAATTTAGGCCTGGACAGTCTTTGTCTAAAAATGCTGAATAAAATCACATGAAAGTCATTAGCTGTCCTATTCCCAATGTGTGTAGTTTCACTGAGTGAGTCTCCTTGAAATCCTCCTCAGGGATGTTAGGATGTGATATTGAATCTCATAATCATTCAGAGGTAGAGGTGACCAGGATATGTACACATTTCTAACAGTTTCTTCTCATCTCTGCACCTTTATTGTCCTTTATAATTGCCTGCCTTTTCATGCCTGTGTGTGTACGCACATGCACGTCACGTACACACACAGACACCTACGCCCATCACTGCAGGCAAGCACCATCTCTGGCTTCCCCCATCATTTTCTCCTCTCCTGCAGCTGTGATCTGATTGGCTGTTGAATGGGTGAGGCTCACTGCAGAGGCAGAAATGGGGGGTGGGGGTGCGGTGGGGTGCGCGCGCACACACACACACACACACACACACACACACACACACACACGGAGGGAATCCCTCCTTTTTGCTGTTCACCATAAGTCCCGTTTTCAGTTACACACCGCTATTAAATTATTCACAGCCCAACCAGGTTTGAATGTGCTGTACACCAGATATGATGAGGAGATTTTGGGCATCTCTGAGCCCCTCACTGTTTTTGAGAGTTTCACCTCATTTTACCTTTGCTGAGAGGAGTTTGATGTGTGTATCTGCCAAAATGAGATTCCCACCAGTGTGTTATTCATATCAAAGTCTCAGCACTGGTGGTTATGCATAGTTATGCCTTCACAGGGTAAGAAGACCAACACTAGGGTGCAGCTGTCGAGTGCAGACAGTGGGTCAGGTTTCACTACTGATGTACATGTGCGCCTGTGTTTGTGTGTGGCAGAGCCTAAATTGGCATGAGGGAGCCTCCAGTGGCTCTAGAGAGGCTCATCAGGATGTATTTCCAATTCATGTGTTCTGGGACTGTGTGTGTGTCAGGGGGAGTATACACACTCACATGACCATCTTTTATATCTTATCTGTGCTATTTAGGATCAAATAACATTTCTGAAGGTCATTGATCACAAAGCTACAAGCTACTGATGAGGGATTAGAAAAGACATGCTGTGACAGTGGTGTAGTTATTGTACTAATGTAGTTTCATTATTTTGAATAAGAAAAAAGAGGGGTGAGTTCGCCCAGCCAGTGGCATCATGTGACACAACAAGGCACATACCAGACAATAACAAAATTATCATTAATTTATTATGGGTTCTATTTATGTTTTGCCAGTGTTGGCAAAACACAGCAGTGATGTGAATCTGTGCATTTTGCCTTTCCCGCACTGGAAAGCCAACTGCACTGCAGCCTTACTAATAATAACTCAGCTGTAATATGAATGGAGACATCCATATATGGTGAAGGAGCCACAGAGGCAGGGACCTGGGGAGTTATCTCATGCCCAGTGGTCACGGATGACATCAGTGTCAGGCTGACCCTCCACCAAAAAGGCCTGGGTGCTCTCACTCTCTCTCTGTTTGTACATCCCCTCTCTCACTCATCCCTCAGCAGCTGCATGCATACGGTGCATACTGGTCTACGTCATTTCCAAAAGTCTGGCTGTCAGCAGCTCAGAGAGAGAGGGTCACAAGAAGCAAGAGGTGGTGGTGGCCCCGCAAAGCTCTGCACGGTGCTCTAAACTGTAAAGAGCACACAGCACAGTCACACAGCAAATGTTGCTGTGAGGAATGTGAAGAATGATTAGAAGTGGTGTGAGAGACTCGTGGATCCTGTCAGCTCAGACAAGATCATGTGAGACGCTGTGGCTCCCAGTTTCTTGTTTTAGGTCCAGTAGTTTACAATGAGTGTGTGTGTGTGTTTGTGGTATTTTTTCATCATGCGACAGTGTCCAGGCCATCAATTAGGTAAGTGTAATGATCAGCTGATTCTTAAGGTTCTGCTTTTGGAAATAAGTATGTTCTACACTGTAGCTGGTCAAGCTATATTCAGCAGTCTGAAAGGCCTTTGCCCTTCACAGTCTGGACCAGGGGCACCCAAACAGTTTCCCTTGGAGGGACAAAACTGAAAATTAATGGTGGGTCATGAGCCAAAGGCAAACACGTATTGTATTATAGTGTACTGTATTTCTGAGATGCAAAATGGTACTTGGATCACAAGTTCCCTTAATCACTGTTTTCCTTTGCAAAGTGTCACTCTACCCACCTGAATAGGAAAAATAATTAATAATCAAGGACCCTACATTTTTAAAGAGCAGCTACCTTGCTACAAGACTAAGCATAAAGTACCACTAAGGCTCATGTGAATTTCACAGTTTTGCAAAGATTTGTCATTAACCGCTGTATAATGTTTAAGGTATAATAAATTATAATGGTTTTGATCTGATGGTGACACTAAAGTAAAAGTGAGGGGAAGATGAATGTCTGAATGACATATGGCATGATAATCCATGTAATTTCAATTTTAAATATTTCCAAAGCGGTGGACCAACTGAAGCCATGCTACTACCACTCATTGCATTGGCTTAAAAGAGTCCCTGTCTGAGCATTGCTCAATTTATGACCTCATAAATGTTTTATTGATGTGGCATTACTTAAACTACAAAAATAGTCCTCCGCTGCAGTTGTTGTTGTCATTAATTGATCGGATTGTAATATCATGTTGTAAGTTTTCTGTCATTTATGTCATTTATGTCTTCTGAATATGTCTTCTTTTTGCACAAGTCACCATGAGTTGATTAAAGATAGAAGGAAAAAGGGAGTGCATTTGTTTATGAATTATGCTGCTGAGACTTATGTGTGCATGCCATATGTTGCATGCACGCCCAATATACGGTATGTTAATTATGTGTGTTTCCTCTTCATATTCTGCTGTTAGTTTTGTGCACCAGCTGTGGGAGGATAATTGAGTTTTTGCATGAAATTTTAAACATAACTTCAGGATTTTATCTTTACCAACCGTGTTTTTGACAGAGTAGAATTGAAATTGTACATGTTTGTATATACACCAATGTATCTTACTGCAGAGTTGGAGCGCAGCTGCTATGTGTTTATTGTCCTGTGCAGCATCTGCGAATGAACAAGAGAAGTGACATTTGTTATTGAGTAATTAGTCTCTATATTATTAGGCAAGAAAGCTGTGTGATGAAACCATTTACAAATAATGCTTGAAACCTTTGAAACTATTAATACAAATTGTTTATAATCTGTCATCTACGTTAAAATTATTAGATGTAACTGCCCATTTTTCCAGCTGAAATGAAAAATCTCCAGCTGCTGAGGATGTCCTCTGATGATGAAACACTCACATACACAGTCTTGTTTCCATCACTCCTGGGGACATTACATGGACTTACATTCATTTCCTGGAGTCTTAACCACCACCTAACTATAACAAAATCATTACCTGCCTAATCCTAACCCTAACCCAACCCTAACCTCAGTCTAACCTTAAAGCAAGTCTTCACCATAATATTTTATGATTTATGTTGTGGGGACTTGTACTTTACTTATGGGGACTAAGACGCAAGTAAGGTGTCCCCACAACATGACTGTGTAAACAAATTTTTGTCCCTACAACTACAGGAATATGCGCACACACACACACATGCACATATCTGTTCTGTTTCCATGACTACCTGGTTAGTCTGTTAATTCCTCACTTGGAAGATTATGTCAGTTTCATACCTATGTAGACAGACAATTAAGTGTTTTCATAAGTATGCAAACCCCATCAGCAAGGACAAACACATTATGAAATAAATTGCTGGTGAACATCAAATGACTTATTATTTGCCCAAGATAAATATCCCTTTGAAATCATTTGGAGCACTAAGCAAACTTTACACAGTGTTAATTGTGTTTGATGTGGCTTTTGATTCAAACACCATCAAACGTCTTTACCTTTTTCCTAATCTTCCCTCCTCATCACATTTTTCCCCACCTTAATCTGCCCTCCCACTCTCCTTGACCTATTCTTTTCATCTTCATTTGTATTCAACTTGCTGACATAAACTCCTCACTTCTTTCTTTCATCGGGGAGGAGAGCCAGGTACAGGTACAGGAACACTGCGCTGTAGTCTACAGCACTTTATCCAAGTATAAAATAAATGGAATAAAAATATACATTTTATCTGGAACAATGTCTCCAAGAAAGTATGCTGTTGTTCAGCTACAGTATTCACCTTTTACCACATCACAGTAGTAAACTCTCAATTATTCTCTCAAAAAAAAGAACTTTGTTCTTGTAATATTATGAATTTTTTCTCTCAATTTATTGATGATAATTTTGTGGTGGGAATACTTTGTCATGGGAATTTGGACCTCAGTACTTTTCAAATTGCTCTGTGTATTCACCCTCAGATGATTTGATGCAGATATTAATTCAGCTCACTTCTTCTGTTGAGCTGTGGTTTTGGCCCATTAGCTAACATGCATTCATTATAGCTAAAGAAAAAGGATTAATTATTGGGCTCGAGAATGTTCTACATAAAACAGGGGAGGATGATTATTCCCTTAAATGTTATCAAATGTGTATTGTTTCCATACCTTCAACATATTATCAACAGCACTACATGGGTGCATATACATTGTAAATGATAAACTTATGGCTTTAGCTCTTAACTCTTTGTTTTGTCCCTGTTCAGTGGGACATGAGTGTTTGGTTCACAAGGTACTCACTAAGTCCAGGTGATGCACGTCTGGCCCATGAATGTTTAGAATTTTTGTTTCACAGCGCACATTTTTATTGCTTTTTAAGCATCGAGAACATTTATATTAAACCTTAATGAATGAAAAGTTCCTTAAACAAACATGAATAATAAGTCCTGCGTGCAGTGGAGGTTTCTTTTATATGGGTGGCCAATGGGGAAAATACTGCTTGGGCAGAAGTGAATATTTTCATTGCTGTTCAGAAAGTAGCCCTTGGGAAAAACTGGCAGCATTGCATCTAGCTCTCCTACATCCATGGTCTGACACAATGTGAATAAAAGAGGGATAACAAGTTGAAAAACTGAGGGTGAAATTTGCATGCAGTACCTCAGTATGGTTTAGTGAATCGGGAGAGAAGCCAAGCTTGAACTCAGGTCTAGCTCGCGTCATTAATTAACCTGCTCCTCTGCTGTCTTCTCTCCTCAGGCCCGCCTGCCCTTGTACTCCAGAGAGCAGAAACAAGGTTTAACAACATGCCTAATTTATTATTCAATTACAATTAATGTCAGCAAAGGATGATAGATATACTGCTGAGGTAACAAGGACGAGTCAACAGAAGATGCTGCATGATGGGGATTAAGGCTTTTTCCCCAAATAATTTGTTCAATAACATCCATTTTTTGAATATTCTCTTATTTTCTGTGCTTATTTGTGATGTGACCTTCATGAAGAAACTTAAGAAATAAGAGAGAGGCCATGGTCAGACAAAGAACGGCAGCTGGTCAGGGACACCTACACATGGTGAGTGCTGTCTGACGTGATCATGAAAATCTCGGACCTCACGTTGAAGGATAATCTCCTCCCATCCCCCCTCTGCCTGCCTCCCACTCCCTAAGGCTGCTTCCACACCCAAACACACACCATCTTACTCACACACCATCTTACACACACACCTTACACCACATGCTCATCAGAGGGCAACAGGGAGATGAAAAGTTATGACAGATTTGTCCTATCTGTCACCACTCACAGAAGGCTGTCTTTGTTATAGTTTCATACCAGGTTAATGGCATGAATGTAGCCAGTCATAGATTACAGCTAGTTAATAAAGACAAGAACATCTGTTGGCAAAATTATCTGGACCTTGTACTCACATGTCTCTCTATGTTTAAGTGTGTGTGTTTCTGTGATAATGGTGCTTACCTGTTATATGCGTTACTAAAGCCGAATCAACCGGGAAACAACACAGATCTTTTTTATTTACTCACATGCTAATGAGACTGAACATGGTATTTGATAATACCCAGTTTGAAAACCGAAACTGAACTCGAGGAGAATGATGTGTTCAGATTTACTTTACCCTTGCAAACAAATCCACTGACTGCAAAAACAACAGCTGGAAGGCTGCCATGGCTTGAATCATCAGTAGAAAAGAACAACTGTCTTCCAATGTCAAGAAAATATCTTGTTCTTTGATTAAAAGTCAAAGTTACAGGACTTTTCGTTCAATATCAGTGCCTGACCTCACAAATGCTCCACTGCATGAATGGACAAATATCCCCACAGAAATACCCCAAAATCTTTTAGAAAGCCTTCATAGAAGAGTGGAAGCTGTTATAGCTCATTATGCAGAATCAAATATTTCGGAATATTGTATATTATAGTATTGGGTTAGAATTATATAAAGAATGTGGCCACTTATGAGTTAACACTGCTGTGCTGTTACCACAGCATGGTACAGGTGGCCTCCGATGTTCTTGACCCACTTCAGGCAATAACAAAATGCAAACAGATGGACAGAAATAGAAAGCAGGTCGAGGAGGTATAAAGATACTGTATTGCACAGTCTAAGCAAACAATGTGGTTTCTTGGTTTGTTTCAGGTATGTACTCTAAATGTATTAAATCTTATTAACATCAAGACTGAGATACGCCATGCTCTGTTCATAGAGATATGCATACATAATGCAGATAATGTAACACTATGCTGCACTGAGTGCTCAACCTGTTCACCTCAGAACTGTCAGACTGTACTGTGCCCAGTATCTTAAGGGAAAGCTGTGTAAGTAGGCAATGGTGTCATCACTGTCCATGGACCTGCTATTTAGAGGCACAGAATAAACATTTGAAAATCTAAATCCAGTGTGACCCACAAATGTTCCAACCGCAGGGGCAGAATAAGAACAAACCCCAACATATGGTCAGATCAGCAGCTGTCATGCGATCCCTCGAACTTACAAGAAACAAATCTAACCTTTTAGACAGCAAAGTGGCTATTAAAGCCTTTGGCCATTTGAAAATTACCAGCACTTCCAATCATTTGAACACAATGAGAATGGCATAGTTTGTGATTACACACCTGATCACTGCTGACTGAGCATTTTGTGTGTTCTTATAGAGCAGTAGTGCAGTGTTCAGCCTGAGGCTCAGGTCACAAGTGGTCATTGGCCAGTCAGTCTAAAGGGCCCCTTTGTTCATCAGCTTATGTTACTGTATCTAAAATCAAATGAATTTTTGGTGTGATCACCCTTTGCCTTCAAACAGCATCAGTTCTTCTAGGTACGCTTGCACACAGTTTTTGAAGGAACTCAGCTGGTCGGTTGTTCCAAACATCTTGAAGTCGCAGCCACAGATCTTGTGGATATAAGCTTCCTCAGATCCTTCTGTCTCTTCATGTAATCCCAGACAGACTCAATAATGTTGAGGTCAGGGCTCTGGGGGCCCACCATCACTTCCAGGACTTGTTGTTCTTCTTTATGCTGATGATAGTTCTTAATGACATTGGATATATGTTTGGGGTTATTGTCCTGCTGCAGAATAAATTTGGTGCCAATCATATACCTCCCTGATTGTATTGCATGATGGATAAGTATCTGCCTGAAATTCCCAGCATTGAGGACAGCATTAATCCTGACCAAATCTCCAACTCCATTTGCAGAAATGCAGCCCCAAACTTGCAGGGAACCTCCACCATGCTTCACTGTGGCCTGCAGACACTCATCATTGTGTTGCTTTCCAGCCCTTCAGTGAACGAACTACCTTCTTCTACAGCCAAATATTTCAAAATTTGACTCATCAGTCCAGAGCACCTGCTGACATTTTTCTGCACCCCAGTTCCTATGCTTTCGTGCATAGTTGAGTCGCTTGGACTTGTTTCCATGTTTCCACTCTTGTCCAGACTTCCCCAGACAGTGGATGGGTGTACCTGGGTCCTACTGGTTTCCACCAGTTCTGAGTTGATGACAAAATCTTCCAATTTTGAAGGGAGATAAGTTTGATGTGTTTTCAAGTTTCCTTGGCCAACCACTGCGTCTACAGTCCTCATCATTGCCTGTTTCTTTATGCTTCTTCAAAAGAGCTTGAACAGCACATCCTGAAACCTCAGTATGCTTTCAGTTCAATTCAATTCAGTTTATTTATATAGCGCCAATTCACAACAAAAGTTATCTCATGACACTTTCCAATTAGAGCAAGTCTAGACCAAACTCTTTAATTAAATTGTAATATAAAGAACGCCACATTCCCCCTTGAGCAAGCACTTGGCGACAGTGGCGAGGAAAAGCTGCTTTTCAGAAGGCAGAAACTTCGGAGCAGACCCTGGCTCAAGATGGACGGTCATCTGCCTTGACCGATTGGTTTGATAGGGAGAGAGAGAGAGAGAGAGAGAGAGAAAGATAGACAGACAAAGAGAGAGAAGGAGAGGGGGGTGGGCGTGAGAGAAGGAGCACACAAGCAGAGATGCATAGCAGCAGTAATAATACCAGAAGTATACAGAAGGTACTATGGTGACTATGATATCAATATTAGTAACAATAATAATGGTAGCAGCTGCAGCAGAGTAGTAATAGAATTAAAATAAATTAAGACTAAACAGTAGTAATTGCAATACATTTTGACCAGGACCGCAGCAGTCCAACCACAATCCATGGGAACCTGCAAGAAAGCACAAGGACTCCAGGGAAGAAGTTGAGTTAGTGATATGCATTAATGGGACATGAATGTGTGCAGAAGGAGAGGGAGAGGAAGAAAGAGCTCAGTGGGAGGACCCCCGGCAGTCTAAGCCTATAGCAGCATAACTAGGCCTAGGTCAGCCCTAACTATAAGCTTTACCAAAAAAGAAAGTTTTTAGTCTACTCTTAAATGTAGAGAAGGTGTCCGCCTCCCGGACCGAAACCGGAAGATGGTTCCACAGTAGAGGAGCTTGATAACTAAAGGCTCTGGTTCCCAATCTACTTTTGAGGACTCTAGGAACCACAAGTAGCCCTGCATTTTGGGAACGTGCTTTGAAATCTTTGTCTGGGAGAGACCTTGCTGATGCAGTATAATTACCTTGCGTCTTGTTGCTGTGCTGTGTCTTGCCATGGTGTGAGCTGTGACATGACAAGTTTGGTTGTTCCTCACCCAGTTTTAAACCTCCAGTTTCAATCTGCATGTGAAGTTGATGATCATTAGCACCTGTTTGGTGTAACTGGTTGGTCATACACCTGACTATAATCCTACAAAACAAGTTTACGTATAAGAATTGATGGGGGTTTGAAGGCAAAGGGTAGTAAAACCAAATATTGATTCAATATAGATATTTCTTTCTTTCGCTCACTTTGCATTTTGTAAATTAATAAAAATGAACAATTATTATTTATATTTTTGACAGCATTCCTAGTTTAACGGCATTTTTAACACCTGCCTAAAACTTTGCACAGTACTATAGCTCTAACGAATACTGGAAGCTGTGAAAATAATAACATCAGAAAAGTTTCATTATTCATTCTTTTGGCAGACACTTTCATAGCAACTTATTTGTTTCTATGTGAATATATTAGAGTCAAGTTTGGGCTCAAGGACAAGGACACCCAAATGCATGAACAGGAGGAGTCAGGGATCGATCAAAGACACAGTAGTGTTTTCGTCTACAACCTGAAAAATGTTGTTAAAGTGATTTATGATTTCCACCCCAAATTGTCAAAAGTCAAGTTGTTTCTCACAAGCAAAACTGTGTTGCCTGTGAGAGTGTTCACCTCCAGTGTTGGCCAAGCAGAGACACTCTGTTTAATTTACTTATATACCTAGAGCTAATGTGCAAGTGGCTGTTAATATATACACATGCAAATAGTATGATTTCCTTGTGTTCATAAAACTGATGCCATAGATTTGAGAATGCAGTATCATAAGATAAGATAAGATGAACTTTATTGATCCGGCAGTGGGGAAATTCACTTATAATCATCTGGTTGTACTGTGTCAAGTGACAAGATTGCTGGAAACATATATGCTCGTTGTATTACTAAAAAAAAAAAAAAACCCTCATTTGATTAGTCTGTGTGTGCAAAATACATGTCTTATTTCTTTTTAAAATTTGTAAATGATATTTATTATAAATTAGAAGACCAACAGCCAAGTCAAGCAATCTGATTGGTTGTTAGTCATGGTATAACTAGGCAATAGCTCATGACAGGCCATAATATATTATGATTAGTTCACATCTAACGGGTGATGTTCAGTCCAACGCGAAATGGTTTGTAAATCATATCCATCTGGCACATGCAGTTCTGATCTGAAAAGGAGCATCATTTTGTTAAGTAATTGCTTCCCCCTGCTAAATGATTTAGATTTACTTCTCTATGGCTGTTGCTTCTCATTTTCTTCACATTAATACTCCTTACATGCATAAAGCTTGCCATAATTAAGCAATAGCTCACAATAGGCCATGGTACATTAGAATGTGTCTGCTTCCCATCAAACTGAATGCCCCTGTAGGTGTGAGCTATTGCTTTTATGCAACATTTACCAACTTACTGTTTTAGACTGTTCAGAAGTTCAGCCTTATCATCACAGTAAACTGGACCTCATAACCTGTGCTATCAGTCAATCAATCAATCAATATATATATTTTTAAGTTATTTGCCACATGTTATCAGGTATGACAGCAACACTAACAATGGACAAAATTATGAAAAAATAAACACAAATTAAACACTGACCGGGCCATGATTGTGGCTGCTATAGTAGGCTGTTGCAAATTAATTTTAAACCATGTTTATTACAATATATATAATAACATCAACATTAATTTAAATTAATATGACGAATTTTGAGAATTCTGGAGGCAATACCAAATTCTTCTTTGTCAGGCATTGACCCCAATAGGCTAATAGCTCATTTTATATTTTTTTTATATTTTTTTTTATATATATATATTTTTTTTGCAATAATTTGTATTGTTTGTTGCCATTCATTGTGCAATTGTAGGAGCTTTTCCAGTTTGTTGACCTTTTTTTTACTTCAGCTATTCCATCTCTGTATGTGTTTTAGGTTCAGCAGCAGGTGATTTTTCTCCCTGAGACATATACTGATCAGTCCACTCATCCATAGCTAGGCTTCAATGGAGATTCCATGGAGTTGATCTTAAACATTTCCAGTTTGTAGCACAGATAACAAGCAAAATTGTGCGGTCTTGATACAAAATAAGCAAGCCAGAGCTACTTACATGCTGAGTGATACAGATTATTATACCACAGCTCACAATGAATCAGATTGTTTGATTTGAGCCTTCATCTGCCGTTCTTCAGGCTGAACAACACTTTTAGGTGTGATATAATCGCAACATATCATAGTGTGTCTTGAGCTATTGCTTAAATATTTCACGGGTTGTTAATATTTACATTTGTGAAAGCACATTGCACTTTATATTTCCTTTTACACACACACACACACACACACATACACACACACCCCCTCATCTCAAGCCCCCAGGGTGATCCCCAGACATTGTTACAGCCATTGAGAGGGTGGGGCTTGCACACACACTCACGAGTTCAGTGAGGGCGTTGAAAGGAGGGGCTCAAGGGGGGATTGATGTGAAATGTTTTAGGCGCCATGTGGGCAGAGTGAGGGGGATTGTTCACCCTGGAATATATTTGTGAGTGTATTCCTCGAGTACGAGTGATAGAGTGTGTGGGTTTGTGTGTGTCTTGGTCAGCAGCAGCATCCTTTGAGAGCTTGTTGACTTACCGCTGCAGGGTTAATAAGGTAGCCACCCAATAACTGTAACCTATTCAGCAGGCACTGGAAGGTCACAGTGCTTGTGTGCCAGTTCAGTCGTTTTAGGTGCTGCGTAGGCTGCTCTCATTTACCATTTGTTCTGTGGACAGCAGCTCACACCAGAGTAGGCACGCAGGGTCTTCTTATTTCCTCATCTTCATCACTTCTTAAACCCACCCCCACTTGATGCACACATCCTCTTCCTCCTTCACCTCCCCTTTCCCCGCCCTACTAATTCCCCATCTTCTATCCAACCACTGAAGTGTATCCATGTGCACATATGCATAGATACACACTGGGACACCCCCACTCCACCATCAATATACAAAAACGCACACAGTGCTCTCATTTCATTACGCAGTCCCTCAGCTCATTACCACATGGGGATTAACTATCAGAGGACTACTTGATCAAGAACAGGGTCTGGGATGTGCAGCAGCATGAAAACCACAGCAGCGCCACCATCATCATTAGCATGCTACTCATGCAAGAGAAAAACAAGCACATGTGTTTGGTCATATAGATTTCCATTTTGCATGTACACACATTAATACTTAGCAGTACTGATTCCAGCCCAATTACTGAGTCGTAAATGCATGAAAAAAATCAATGAGCCAGACAACAGGAAATTAATCTTTTGCAGATTTTAAAACATGTGATGTCTGATCAGTTGAGATAGTGTAATTGGATTTTTTTTTTTTTCACAAAGTAGGATTGTGTGTGGACGTTTCTAAGGAATTTATTATTTTAAATATAAATGTATGAAAAATTACATGCATGAGGAGCTATAGTGAAGGTTGTTAAACCTTGAGATGATTGCTTGAGAAGCTGCTTCCTGTTTTACAGATTAAGTTGCTATAGAATTTAATATAGCACAGTTGTATTGCTGCAAATTGTAAATAGTGAAACAGTAAAAAACAACGCGACAACAGCAATGAAAGAACATATTAAAATTGTAAACAAATATGAAAGAAGCAGAAATACATGAAACATGCAACAATTAAAATATTTCAATTGAACAATAGAAAAAATTACAAGTTTAGTTTTCTGAGTGTCCATTCAAACAGTAGTCATGTGAAACTTTGGAAATCACAAACATGAGCTTAAGATAATGTCAGAAAGATCCTAAGACTATTTTTTGATAATAGAGCATAATTATAATGGAGGACTTTTTCAATTAAAGTTACAAGAACTATGAACGGGGTACCTTGTGGCTGTGGATGAGAGGCAGATGGGTGTGACAAGGCGTTGCTGATTTGACAAAGTCATCAAGTAGCTTCACTTACTTAAACATATCAGATGGTTTGGTTTCATCATTATCTGTTCAACTTGGCTTGCTAGATTTTGAGTGCATAAAGATAACACCAATGGCCTACTGGCACGATGCTGCATGCTGATTGAGACGTGTTCAGCACGTGTTAAACATGAAGACTATCCCTGAGTCCCTTTCAGATCTGGGTCTTTCCTTTTTATTAATTTATGACTGCCACTCATTTCAAGAGAACCTTTGAGAGAAGTACACCATTTTTGATGACAATAAAATGTAACTCAAAATGTAACTCAAGCTCATAAATTTGTGGTCTTCGCTCACTACACCTAGTTGAAAGCAGAATTTAAACCAGTCCATAAAGGGAGAAAGGATCAAACCTTTTTTTTCCTTCTTATCTCATCTCCACCTTTGGTCATACATAAACCTGCAATTAAGATTTATTGCTAATTCGACTGAAAACACATTTACTGCCCAGTCCCTGTTTCGGAACATGAGGAATTTTCTTGTGTTAACTACCCTATAAAAAGAGGTCACCCCCCGGGTCATCACACCCCTCTCCCTCCTAGCTTTGCCTCTGGTCTCTGCTCTGTCTTCTCCCCATTTAAGACAGGGCACCAGGGTTAAACTTCTTGTGCTCTTTTTATGCTCTGCTTTCCCGCTAGTTCTACCTAACGCAGATCTCTGGCAGCAAAACCCAGGTTTCCCCCCTCTTTCGTTTCCTCATTTTCCCCTTACATCTTTTGAAGGGTCAGTCTGTGACCTTGTCCCTTTCACCCTTATTGTGCCTTAAACTGATTGTTCTGCGGCCAGTCCCTCTGTCAGCATGTTCCCTCAAAGGTTTGATTTATTTCGCTGACTAGAACGCCAGCAAACAGGCCTCCGTCTAGGTTAAGCACTTCACTCACACATTGTTCCAAGTTAATGCGGTCAGTTGAATGATCTGTGACCCCTGTATCATAGACCCGTTTCTTTTCACCTCCTCAACTCTGCTGCTGCTGACCATGGGTGGCAGCATCACAGAACACACACACACACACTGTTCACTCACATATATTTGCAAATGTCTTAGTATGGATACGTACTGTGTGTGGGTCTCTTCAGATAACCACATACACAGGCTAAACAAGTATGCACATCACATACACATGCACATCAAAATAGACAACAAAGTATGCAAGTGTATGTGAATTTAACATCAATCTGGTTTCTCTCTCTCTCTCTCTCTCTCTCTCTCTACCTACCTATCTAGAGCAGGGGTCTGCTCCGAGGTTTCAGCCTTCTAAAAAGGAAGTTTTTCCTCGCCACTGTTTCCTAGTGTTTAGTCATGGGGGAATGGTGGTTCTCTCTGTGTTCAAGACAAATTAAAGCGTATGGCCTAGATCTGCTCCATCTGGAAAGTGTCATGAGAAAAACTTTGTTGTGATTTGGCACTATATAAATAAATTAAATTGAATTTCAGCTGAACTGTTTTGTGCAGTCCATGTACAGATGTCTCAAATAGTGCGTATAGCTGCTGTAAATGGGATAAAAATCTCCTCGGAAGGTCATTAGTTGTAGTGGTTTGGTCAGCAGCACACAGAACTGGATTTATCAAGGTGCAGTGAGAGGGAGCAATAAAAGCTCCACTTAGCTGTCAAATAATCAATGTTTTATAAAGTGTCTGCATGTCTTGGATTGGATATTAGATGATCATGGTGTTTTTGTTTAAAAATGACCTTCCTGCCAAAAAACAAACTAATGAGAATAAATTAATGACTTTTTTGCAGAAAACTCATTGGAAATCCACACTATCAATAGCTTTTTATTGTACTCATGTATGGGATGAACAACTGGGCAGTCATCTCATTAGCGTACTTTACAGAATGTATTAGACATTTCACAGAAATAATCGATTCTTCTGAGGAGGTTTTTCCACCTGCAGTGGAATAAACCGGGGTAATAAGTTTGAACTATATATGCAATACACTGACTCATTTGATGCACGTTTGAAACAAGACGTTTTAGTCTGATCTCACCAAATGAATTACATGCGAATGTCTTAGGTTATGCTGTGTCCTATCACAATGCAATTAAACATGTGTTTATTGTTATTACTGTGACAATGAAGGCTGCCTACTATGTTGATAAAGGTCATCTGATGAAGGACCTATAAAATGTAAATGCCATTAGTTGATATGCAAAAAAAAAAGATTAAAATGCATGACATGAAATGTGTAAATGTTCCTAAAAGTAGCGTGCTGTTTATACACCGTAGAGTTCACACTGTATGCTTAGCTGACTAAGAATATCACAGTTGCCAACAATCACACAGTTCTGGACAGTCAGTTTTTTCCACACACAGACTGCTCTTTACCTGATCTGCGTGGACCCCCACACACCCTGCCACCACCCATCCAGTGTTCACATATAAATAGTTCAACCTTCATGTGTACCACAAGTGCTGGGAACATTCTGTCCTCATGAGAAGCTGATATCCCTATTTCTCAAACAGCAACTCTTTCTCTCAATCCAAAAACCACCCTCCTCCTTCATCACCTCCTCCTGCTCCTCCAACGCCACTATCAGAGCCCCCTCACTGAGAGCCAGTTGCCGTGAAACAAGATTGGAGACTGAAGTGGAGGGAATCCTGTGATGCAGAGAGGGGTGGGTGGTAGGGGAGACAGGGAGAGATGAGAGGGGGTAACAGTGACAGATGGAGAGACGCTGGGTGACAGAGAAAGTAAGTATGAGAGCGATAAAAAGGGAGAAACATGCGGGTGGGGGGGGGTTACCTGTAACCAACCTAAGGCCCTGTGACAAGTGTTTACAATAGTATAGAGAAGTCGTGTTAGATGGAGGAAGATGTACCTTTTAAAAATATTCCATATTTACTGAAAAAATACCAAATAAAACCCAATTTATGTGTTGGTTTTAAATTAAGTTGTTATAACAAATACAGAGGAGTCTTGATTACCAAGAACTCATTTTGAATTTAGGGAAATTTTAGGGAGAACAGATTTTTTCATACATATAATTTATGTACAAATCAATTCTATGTCATTGAGAATTTTTTTTTTTTTTACTTAACATGTCAACAAAACGGGTGGTGCAGTGGTTAGCACAGCAAGAGAGAGAGCAGAGTTTGCATGGGTCTTCTTTGAGTACTCCGGCTTCCTTCCACACATCCCACATAGAAAAATGCACATCAGGTTACTTGGCTCCTCTTCATTGCCCCTAGGTGTTACTGTATGCATGTGTGTTGTCTTTGTGTGTCGGCCCTGCAACTGACTGCCCACATTAAGCATCTGGCTGTTCAACTGGTGTAGAGTACAGATGACAGTACAGGACCAACAGTCTAAAAGTGGTAACTGATCTAGATAAGACAACACCACTGAAGTAAAAATACATAATATATACAGTGCTGGAATTTTGGTGCTCAACTCACTCTTCAAAAGGCTGTGAACAAAATGGGCCCTTAATCCTTCCAGCTCCAGGAAGAGAGAGGTGCTTTAGATCCAACGCCAGCCATCATCCACAGAAGAGACTTTCAGCCTGTGATCCAGTGATTGATGAGGGCCTTAATGGGGCACTGTGGAAACGAAAAGCCAGAGAGGAAATGCCTCCTATTTCACAACCACTCTTTAGCAACAAGTGCAGGACAAACTGGTCATTAAACCCCATAGACGCAATGCGCTTGTGTGCTTGTGTGCATAAGAATGCGTGCACACATGCATGCACGCGCGTGCATACACATGCACTGTGATTGTTGAAAATGTGCACATGTTCATATGTGAGTGCATGCACGAATGTGTATGTGAGGATATGAAACTGACTTGCACTATCCTACTAATGGGAGCATATTCGATAAACGACACTTACACCACTCAGCCAGACGATAATGCATACACAGATCCTTCCTCTTGTTGTTTCTATTCCAAGATGGCCTGCTTTCTTGGAAAGCTAAATGGAGCATTAGCAGATGGCCTGTGTATTTTAGTGGAGGTTTTATCCCATAGAAGGAAGTGGTTATTTATTTTCAGTGTAACTATATAGCAGGAAAGAAGGTTCGAGGAATCTGATTGGACGATTTTAATGTACAAATGATCCATATCCTCAAGAACAACACGATTAACTCACCTCACCTAAAATGAACTGCTCCTCTATAGATACACTATCATAAAGTATAAACCCACAGTGTGATTTAGTTCAAATTATGTTTCAACAACAGTTCATGACTATTGCATCTCTGTCCGCATCATGTTTTATCTCCTCATTATGAGCTCTCAAAGCAAAGTATGCATGACAAAAGAGCTTTATCAAACTTGCCTTAATTTGAGTCATGAGTAGTGAGTACCAGAGAGTTGCCTTTGAAGTCAAAAAAGAGAGAAGCATTGAGTAGAAAGGGTGAAAAAAAAACTGTCCACCCTCACTTTCCCTCCTTTTTCCAGCCTCTTTGTGTCTCTGTGAACTTGCTCTCTTTGGATGAGACACAAAGGCTCCAGAGGAGAAAGGCCTCAGACTGCCACACACAGATCCTTTCACTGGAGCCGGCCGTTGGAGCCACAAACCCAATGACCACTCTCCCCTAATGTGTGTGTGTGTGTGTGCGTGTGTGCACCCCCACCTCGAGCAATCTACGACTTCTTCTTCCCACATTAAACTATAAAGGAATGTGACCATCAAGCAAAGCAGAATCCCACTGATTTGGAAAAAGGAAATTTACATCACGCTCAAAAAAGTTAGCATTATTGCTAAATGAGCCGAAAAGTTCTATCATGATGAATTATCTTCAAATTACAGAAAATGTGTCACTCAATCACCTTAACAGATTATACTTTTAGTTGAACATGTAATTTATCAAACATCAACAGTAGTGTAATGTAAGTGTTCTGGCTGGCTAAAAACGTTCCTCACTATCAGTACATTATTGAACTCTCTGCGGAGGCTTTGTGCATTTAGGTAGATTTAACTGTACAGTACGTAAATGGCCTCAAGAAAGAAATTTAAATGTGGACAACCTAAATATTATCATGCAAAGTTTGTTCATTCATTCAGTTTTCTCTTCCGGCCAGAACAATTGTTCTCAAATTATTAGTTAAATAAACTGCGAGATGGAGGTGCACAAAATCAAGCATCTTAACATCACTAGCAATAGTACAAATACTTCAGCACTTCTGAATTTGCATGACTGGAATTATAAGCTTAAATAAACTGAGGCTAAGGTATACCAAGGTGTAGCACTCTCTAATTCCATGAACTGAACAAATGAGCACAAATTGCTCAAAGTATCCCTAACAATGTGCTCTAAATATACCATTGTATTATTTGTTTGCTGAGGTCTGTGGACAGGGAAGAGGAGGACTACTATAAATGAGTATCTAGAGAGTGTTGGTTGCATGCAGAAGAGGCTAAACTCTTGTGAAAACTTCCTAGTTCACTTCCTCAGATATGACCCCAGCTCACTCAATCCCACCCACAATGATCCAGCATGGGAATGCCAGAGAAGGAGGCGGGATGAGACTGCCAGTAGCATTCCATGGCTTGGACTCTGACAGAAACAAAAGCATTGCAAAGACGAGGGGGGGTGAAGGCCTGAAAGAAGAGGAGCAGATTATGGGTTAGAGAAGGAGAAGCAGCTGATAGGACAAGGCAGGGAGAAAAAGTTTCTACAAAAAGAGAAGGTAGGAGAAAGGGGGTGTGCATGGGAGTGTTTTGTGTGTGTGTGTGTGTGTGTGTGTGTGTGTGTGTGTTAGAGAAAGAGAGAGAGAGAGAGAGAGAGAGAGAGAGAGAGAGCGTGGGGAGGGAGGGTTGTAGGCCAGACCCCACTCCTCTTCCCATGGTCTGCCCAGACACATGAACCACAGCAGCTCCTGTTCTCACACTGCACTGCCCTCAAACATCCGTCACATCCCATTACTGCTTACGCAGGGCTCCCAAAGAGAACTGGAAGGGCATGTTGAAATTGGGGTCAAAATGAATTTGAAGGCACGTGATGAGGTCCATTAGGTTATGGGGTGTCTTGTAGAGCACAGACCTTTGTTGCTCCATCAGAGTGGCATCTCAAATTCAGGGCCAGAAAGAAGAGAAGCCATCAAATGATCTTTTCAAACTTTAAGCTTTAATCTTTGAGAGGATAATGTGAAGTTGCTTATGTACCATAGAAATTGGGAAATAATGCATGAAGAATGCTAAAATGTAAATTAATGCTGCTGCTAACACTTGACTAAGGGTTGAAGGCCTGTTTTGGACTCCCTGGGTCAGCACTGTTAACAGCCAGTGGTGCAAAATTGCGTGTCAAAGCAGAACTCACACACAGATTTACTTTGTCCTCGTAAACTCCATTTCAATTTAAAGTCAATTCAATTTCAATTTAAAAACAGAAATTGAAATTGTCCTAGTAAACTAATCAACTAATTGCAGTGTTAACATTGAATGGATTCCCATCTCCATGAAATGTCACAAATGACGAGGCCTTCAGGCAGAAGTAAAAATGTGTTCTCATACTTACATTACTTGCCCCAATTGAAGTGAATTTCTAAGCATTTTTAAACACTCTTTTATTTATATGCCTAAGAGGGCTGCAGGTGCACATGTAACTTCTGTCCAATTCTTTTTTATCATTCAAGCACACATACACACACGCACACACATAAAAATACGCATGCACGTGTGGACACCACCATGTGCTTAAGTCGACGATGGAAGCACGTGGGTTTGACCATGTGGCCCTTGTTATCTGAAATTCTCCTCCTTCTCCTTCTTTCCAAACTGCTTCTTCTTTCCCCCTCCTCCACACAGAGGATACCCACAGGAGGTAAACTTTGAGAAGCCCGGAAAGACAAAGCATATCCCTGAAAAGACAGATTTTTCAAAAGGCTACCAAAAACCCCAGGGTGTTTGCTTTCACATGGAGAACCAAATCATTTGCAGAAGCATAACAGACATGGATTCAGGTGGTTTTCAAGTGGCTGCTGAGCTGAGTATTCACAATTAAACTGAGTAACTTGCTGCATGCTACTATCAGCAGCCACTGCCTTAAGGCAGTTGTAAATGTGTTTGGCCAATCAATGTAATGCAGGGATATCACTCAAAGGTTTTCAAAGACTACAAATAATGTGTGATATTTTCCCATTGCACACAATGTTACAAAGCAATGTTCATTTAACATTAGCTAACATCAGTTTTTTTGCTTCCTGTCAGAGAAACAATTCCTTATTTCAAAAGTTGCATGGGAGTGGTTTCAGAGAACTGTTCTCATATCTGGAATTAAAGAGAATATTTTAAATAATTGTTGATTAGAATCTTGAGAACTTATTAGCTTGCAGGGTTCATTCAGGTCTGTCAACCCAGAACATACAATGTGCAAAATATCTGACTGAGCCCTAAGTCTTGCCTTCTGGGCATAATGAATCCCACCTTTTTTTTTTTTTTTTGAAGTGTATTGGCTTGCTATTGGAATTATGAAACAGTTGAATGGATCCAGAAAGATTTTGCCACACATGGAAGATGCACGACAGAGTGGCATGTGCATTTAATATTCACTGTAAGAAGGAAAAGATGTTGCACCGCCGCAGCCTGCCAGAGCACACATACGGTGGTATGAGTTCTGTGGAAAAGAAGCTGCTGTAGATTAATCAGGACATTGTGGTGTCAACTGTCTCACCCATGCAGGCCCAGTGGCACACTAACTCCTTTGACGTCAGTAGTACTATATACAGTACACACACATATGCAAGTATACAATTGAAAACTAGGCTACAGACACCTCCGCTGCAGATGTGGTTGTCATTATGATGTAATTGGAATTGCACTGTAAACTAAATGAGAACCACACACACATAAACACACACACACATATTATCTATGTCCCTCATAACACACATCACTGTCTGCTGCTGCTCCACAATGGTGTATTAGTTCATTAGTCACCATCATTTGCAGGTTAAAGAACTGCTTCACATGGGGTGAACATCACCCAAAATGAGCACGCAGGTTAGACAGGCTGGAAGAGGGTGGATGTCACATGCTGTTTGCAGGCATCTGTAGATGTAGATATGTGCGTATTTTCTGCACTGCACTGCATGCATGTGTTACAGCCCTCATGTGGGAATGCCTGTGTTTTGAATATACAGTATGCACGGTCAAGCGTCTGTCCCTGCAGTCTCAGAGTCTGTGTGTATGAGAGGGAGGCTGTGAGAGAAATGGGTGTATATTTAGGTTGGCTTAGAAGCGTTGGGACTCCACACTGCAGGGTCTGGCTGCCAGCCAAACTCCTCTGTTACCAAGGAAACATGCTGCAGCCTGCCATCCAAGGGGAGCAACCCAATTTAACCGTTTTTGGCCTTTTTCTGTTGCTGGGGCAAGCTGTCTGTGGTGAATATCACAGAGCTCAAAAACTGTACGGCATAAAGGACACACACACACATGCAGATGTACACACACTTGTCCTTAAATACATGAATTCATGCACACTGAGGCACATACATCCTCCAACAAACTAACACTTTGGGGGAGGGGGCCACATGCCTCTGCTGCATCAAATTCATTTCACTTACTCCTTCTCCTAAATCCCCGCTATTATTAAATCCTTATGTTTCAATCACATTTGGAGCAGCATGCTGACAGGACTGACTGGGGACGTCTAAAGAAAGAGTAATCTGGTTACATGGGCCGATGCTCTTGGTAGCTCGGTGCAACGTTTCCTGGCAGAAATCCGATTTGAAACGAAGAAATGGTACAACACGTAAATCAGTCATGGGATTTCTCTATACTACATAGGATAGGCCTTGAGAGGTTTCCAGACCCAATTCCCTCAAATTCAAGGACCCAGCACAGCATAGTTTCAGGCACACTGAGAATTTTTGTAATGGCGTCAGGCTTTACAGAAACTCACAGACAGCAAAAAGAAGGTGAGGTTAGAATGTGTGAAACTTTGTTACAGTGATGACAGAAAACTGCAACACACATACAGACAGCAGAACGTAGCCTATTTACTAACATTAAATACAATAAAAACACTAAGAACTGGGACATAATATACAAATTCAAGCTCTATCAATGACCCATTGCTATGTCTACCATCAAAAGTTTTCAAGGCTTTGATTTTCCCAACAAACTCACAGAAGTTCAACCCCTGAAAACCCTGGTTCATGCATGGCAAATAAGTTGTTAATTAAACATCAAAACGCTATAGATATGATGATGCTTTTATTTTAAGCTGGTGCCACTGGTGCACATCTCGCTCTGTCACTCACTGACGTACATGGCACACAAAAGTGACAAAATATTGAAGTTATCATTTCAGTTTTAGTGAGACGTGTGGGATGTTGTGGCCAGACAGTTCAGAATGACTTCTTAGAAGACCAAACAGTTCTGTCAAACGAGGAAGGAAAGAGTCACATGACGAGACTGAAATCTGAGACACAGTGGTGACCATGCTACCCTCTGGATGGAAGTGATAAGGACATCTGCTTTCTATTCTGCTTTCCACCAGTTAATTTTATTCATCTCATTTCAATATAACTCAATTTATTTTCAATTTACTCAAACTAGCGGTTTACTAAGGCCTTACTAAATATATTTTACACAGAAATGAGATTATTGTGACTGCTAAACAGTTGACAGTCAGAGCGTGTTCTCTTTACTAATGTCAGAGCGCCCCCTGCTGGTACAAATATTGCTGGCCAAATGGTCAAATAAACTGTTGTTTCCTGTATATTTAATGCACTTCAGAACTTTGTCTTCACATTTCACCAAGTAAAACATGAACTCCATTTAAATTCCTGGGGTGATAGACAATGCAATGCAAGCCAATGGGCAGCTGCAGCTTTTTAGGCAAGCCTAATCTCATCATAGAACATGTGTGAACATGCTGCACAGTCCACACAGTAAATGAATAAATGACAGTGTTATGTAAGCACAGTTATACAGATATATATTTGCACAAATGCACATGCAAGTGCACACATACACATGTCTACATACACATGCGCACTCATGCATATGTACATGTACAGCCTATACACACAAACATTAATACACATATTTACAAACAGGGACATTGTATCAATGTTGTTTTGTATTTGTGGTTTTGGGTTGTTGATGAGCACTCTTCTGAACTGCACAGCTTCAAATGTTACATCGTTCTCAAGAGTGCACCACTGAGTTTGCTGAAATGCACTATTCATTATTTGACTTTGCGAGAAGCTGACAATTGTACACAGTGGAATGTACAGAAGAAACAGTATATTTTCACAATGCCCTTTCATTCTGAATGTTGTCACAGCTTCAGTGTTTGTGTGCAATGAGAGACATAGCAGTTTTATTTTTACATCTGTGACTTTATTTTCAACACAAGCTGTGACCTTTCTTCAAATCCACACCCATCTGTAGTTATATGAAAAGTGAACTTGCTCTTTGCGAACATGGAGAGAAAAGAGGAGAGGCCAATAACGATAGTAGGAAAAAAAGGAACACATATGTGGGAAAGACGCGGCCTCTTTCCAGTAACTCCACAGAGTTCCTCTTTCTGTGGAAGTCAAACCCCCGTCATATTTCGCTTTCAAAACATTGCTCTTCCTGTTTTTATGGCATTCAACAGACGTGTAAATAAATACACACAGCCTTCACAGTGTCAGCCTGACCGCACACACTGACCCACCTGCACAACATTATGAAACACTGAGCCCTGGTAGAGATGGAGGCCTGACCGTGCATACTGTGTTTGTGTCTGTGAAGCTGCCACTCAGAGCTTCACCTCCCTCTCTGCCTGTTAGCAAAGCTGACACTCTGACATGGCAATATGCAGTTTTTGCCATTGATAAGTATGCATATTATTATTTTTGTCTTTTTTTTTTGTTTGATCTTACATTTAAAAATATAATAAAATAGTAAATAGTAAAAAAATAGCAATAGTAAAATAGTAAAAATGGATAATGTTTATTGCTGATGTAACTATGTGTTAAATGCTCATGTTCAGCAATACACAGCAGTCTGACTTTACTGCCATTTTTATGTCAGCCCTTGCACAGCATAGTGTCTTTTCATGTCGCTGCCAGAAGTGCCTGAGGATATTTCTAGTGTATCATATGTAAAGTAAACCTCTTGTCTCCCTCTCTGGCAGTGAGAGTAATTACACAAATGCTGTTGATGTGTATGGAGAGCCATTTTATTGCAAATGAAATCAATAAATATGGCTTTGAAATAAACCCAATAAACAAATAAATACATTTATTTGTTTCACAGGATTTTTATTTCATGGCTCTATTTATTTCTGTTTCTAATATGCAATTGAGGGGATGTGGTTATCTTCAGGCCAAAGCAAATGCACCAGATCGCAGAAGCCATTTTTCAGAGAGGATGGAAGGTGTTACAGGTATCAGAGATAGCATGTCGACCTTAGCTGCTGAAACTGATCAACATGGCTTGTCAGGGGACATCATTTTGACATGCAATGAAGGTCCTGTGGAAAAGTACCTTTATCAGCCCAGGTATTTCTACAAAATCTTCAGTGCATGAAATGTGTCATTATGAAATAAGAGTCCTGTTGAAATAAATAAATAAATGCAGTATTATGAAAATCAAATCATTTTGAATAAAGCAGCTCTCCATGGATGTGCTTCTGACACCACAGGCTCTCGTGCTCCTATTTTCTGTAGTTCATTCTTATATGTGCTCCCCTCGTCAGCTCTGACAAACATTTGTCCTACAAAGCATCACTACTGGTGCACAGTGAAAGGTAAAGTCTGCAGGTGAATGGACATTCATATTTCTCAACCTGCAGGTTTGTACTGTGACCGATACAAAGAGACTAAGAGCTGACAAAACTGTAAAAGTGAGTTTGTGTGTGTATGTTTGTTTGTGTGTGTGTGTGTGTGTGTGGGGGGGGGGGGGGGTGTAGGAGAGAAAGAGAACATATGGGGACAGGGCAACAGGTCCTGTCATTTCAGATTGTGAAAGAAAGGGAACACAGCCAACACGCCATCAAACAAACGCACATAAAAAATGTGTACACAAGCTTAACCCCAGTCCCAGAACGGCAACTCGGTTAGTGGTCAGGGCCCGGGAACTCCAAACCCCCTGCTGTGTCCCAGCCAAGCATGAGCCCTGGCCCAGCAAACAGAGCATCTTTCACGGATGGCTGCTGGTGAGCACAGCCCCGTCAGGACTGTCAGTGCCAAGGAGCTGAGTGGTGGAAACAGAGCAGGACTGATCACTGATGCTGGACTCATCATCTTAAAAACATGGGGACCTTTGTTACACAGTGCAGCTTTGACACCAGTCCATTTTGCAAAAAGATAGGAGTCTGAGGTTTAGTGCTTTTCTAAGGTTACACTTACTGTCAGGTCACTTAAAACTCAAAGTGTGTACTTTTACTAATATTTTGTTGCTTTAACAACAAAATAATAATATCATGAATAAGATAAGATAAGATGAACTTTATTGATCCCACATTGGGGAAATTCATTTGTCGTGGCAGCACACAAGAACAGAAAAAGTGTGCAAAAAGCAAAACGTGCAAAAACAGTTATATAGAGTTTTATATAAAGAGATAATAAATTAACAATTTACAAGTACAGTAAACACAGTACAATATACAGCTATATACAAGTCCTCATAAGGGAGGAAAAGAGGACTAGACCATTGAATTATACAGTCTAACAGCAAATGCCATCCTATGTATATTTTGTACATAACAGAAAACTACAAAAGCAAACAAAAAAAGAGAAAACAGCAGTGAAAAACATTTTGATATCAAATATATATTCCTTCATGGAGTTACATAAATGGGATGGATAAAATATTATGATAGTAACATGTTTTGGTACATTCTCATACTCTGACATGACCTCAGTTTTGTTTAAAAATAACGTAGTCTGCTCTGTATGAGAATTAACACTGACGGTGGACTGCTCACCTTCACGTACAGTTGAGGGTTATTATTATGATGATGCTATGCAGTGCTGAATGTAGTTCAAGACTTGCAAGATAAATATTTCAACTGAAACATATCACATCAAAAACAGTGTGAAATAATGTGCAAAAAAAAAAACACTCACTCAACCACATGTGAGTGTTCACATACTTATTTTTACAGCACTCCAAATGGAAAGGTTTTAGGCGCAAACAAAATCAGGTTGTTGCAACAGGAACTAAAAAAAGTCTTTTGGGGTGATGTCAGTGCTCAGGTTACAGTCAGGCAAACTGTGCTTCACAAGGAGAGATGTTAATGTGTTCAGAATGTGAAGAATCCTGACTGAAGTGTCCAGTCAGCTATCCTGTTTCTTCTCTCAGTGTTCAGCACATGAGGGCCACAGGGCCAGAATAGTATTGCTGATGGCTCGACGAGGATTCAGTAAAATGTGTTTACTGAGGTGTGAAGTTATTTACAGTTGCTGCGGCATGTCCCAAAAAAGGGGCATTTCTTTCCTATAAATACACAAACAGGCCTGCAGGCATAAGAACATTCACTTTAGCAGAAGGAAGAAAATGCGTTTCCCTTTAGTGTCACTAGATGGCAGCATTTTAATAGTTTCTATAGACCTAATAAATCAACAACATATTGGACTGATGGTTTGGCTTTTATTGTGATGTAGAATCATACAGTGGAGTGATTGTTTCTGTGAGTGTGTTGTGTAACTTACTGTACATAATCATAATCAACAGCATCCAGAAGCATTCAACAATGACAAGACAAAGGGAAGATTCTCCCCCATGCAGGAAACATAGTGAATTCCAAGGCTGACAACAATAATCTCATCATGACATAGGTCAGTGGCCTTCACACGTCATTACCAGGGCTCATAAACCAGGTGCTCCTCACTATAAATATTCAGTGAATCTACTCACACTTCTTTGAGAATGTGAATACGTGCACAATGCTTTGACTCCATAGCAACGGGCCATCAACCACATATTCCTGAAGAACCTCCTCAGGATACTTTGAGGGACACGGTTGGAAGTCTTTTCCAAGTCCATAAAACACATGTGGACTGCTTGGGCAAACTCCCATGACCTCTCCAGCACTGCTGCACTGGACCCACTCTGCAGGCTGCAGAGTGGGTCCAGTGTTCCACGACCAGAACGAAAACTGCATTGTTCCTCTTGAATCCGAGGTTCGACTAACAGAGGGACTCTCCTTTCCGGCACCCTGCCGCAGACTTTCCCATGGAGGCTGAGGAGTGTGATCCCTCTATATTTGGAACACACCCTTAAGTTTGTTTGTGCAGTAATCAAACAAACACTAATGGAGTTTATCATGAGTACAGCTATACAGTACACTAGACAAATACACAAGACATCTACAGCAGGTGATAGTTGCATTGTTTCCCCTGGTTTGTAGGCTTATCTGTGAGTTGCTCTTAAAAGCTTACATAAAAGCTTTGTAAGGATGGTAAAATTAGATCATCATATTCTCTGTGACTGTGTGTGACAAAACACTGACTGCTGCAATAACCGCTACGGTTCAGTTGACTGCGTATTCACAGTAATATAGAGCAAGCTAGCTAGGCCAGGCAGTTAGATTAGCGCTTAGCTAGGCTAATATCTGAGGTGAGGTAATGTCGGTTACTGAAACAAGTCTTTACCGACTACAGCACTGAGATTACGACTTACAGTAAACAGATAGACCGACCTAAGCCTGGAAGTCAGAAACAAGCAGAGGTTGAGGGAAAAGTGAAGGGAGCTGAAAAAGACCTCTAATTTCAAACTGAAATTTCAGAATAACAACATAACATGAATGTCTTTCAATGTTAAGAATTCACAACATAACATAAATAGGTCATTGTACATGTTTAACATTTTTTTTTTTTGCAGATACATACAGTGCCAACATTTTATTGTGCCGGTTGGGCTGAACAAGCTAGTGATTTATGGTGAGAGAGTTTTGTCAACCTATTCCCAATGTCAAGAATGAGCGACCAAACGCAGCATCTTCAAAGGGACTGACTTTCTGAGCATTAGTAGCCCTATCAGATTTTTTCAAAATGCTCCAGACTGAGAGCTTTGCTTATATTGGCACCTCTCTCAGAGTTCTGCCACGCTCCTAGCCAATTTGACAGAATATCAGCTGTAGTGCCATCAAGCTATTTTTAGAGATCCACCCTATCAGACAAGATGCAACTCTACTATAACAGTTGTTGTTGACAAAACACAACACACAGTATCCAGCAAGTTGGAAGTTCTCTGGGGACAAAAGCCACTGTGCGGTGCCGGTATACATTTCCAACACTCTGCTCCCTGCAAAATCTCTGTGGAATCTGTATGCCACCCTGTTACCCCATGATACAAATAACTGGACAAGCATAGCGGTGGCTCAGCCTCATACCACACAATTATCCCAATTAACACCAGCCACAAGGCCTGCTGTTGGCCTGAGAGAACAGCACGGTGTATGTGCTGTTTTGGATTGATCAGATGGAAAAACTTTTGGAGGGAGGACAGAGAGGAGAGGAAAGAGAGAGAGTTCATGTTGTAACATGATTCTGGTGTGACTCCCTCGGTCATTGCTCCTCATTCCATTGTTTGATATTTGCCTTGGCAAGAACATGAGGGGTCATACAACATGCATCCTGAACATAGCCTCAGTAAACCCACCAGGACTTAGCCTAGAAGACATCATATCATTCTCCCTCCAGCCACCTGTGCTGCTATCACAGCTCGATTTGTCATTCACCTCAGTCAGCTTGTTGGAGAGGTTTTGCCCTAGAAGTAGTAAGATTAGAAGGGACATACAGCACTGTAGAGCCCTAGCTATTAAAATTCTCATTTAGCAAGGTTATGCCATTCATGTAGAAGCTATGTGGGAAGAGTCGCTGGTTACACTGTGGCTATGCCGTCGGCTACCTGCGCCTGTCGTTGTTGGTGCGTTCCAGGTTCACAGCACCTGATTTGAGTGCATTCATGCTACACACGCAGAACATTAATTTTTTATATTTTGCTCCAGACAGGGAGCAAACCCTGATGTCCTGTGTCAAAGTGCAGTGTCTGACCCACCGGTCCATCCCAACCTTGTGACCCATCCTTTGGTTGCTGGTACTTACACACTGATGCAACACAGCATACTTATTTTAGCTGAAACTATGATCTCTTCCTAAACTAGAGTATTTTATGTGCCTAAACCTAACCACAACAGCCACAGTTTCAGAGTGTTATTCTTATTAATGTAATCTTAGTTCTTATCTTGTTGTTTCTGATCATATTGTCAGGCACCACAGACATACCTCCTGCACTTCCTCAAAAATATAACTACACATCAGGGCAAGAGTGATACCATGTGGTGATTGCAAGAACTGTGACTGGGTACTTATCCTGTGTGTTCTCCCACAAGTTTCTGATGCCTGATGCTTCTCTGATAGAGGCTGATCTGTGGAAATACAAGTTGCAGAAACCTTTAATTTCATGATTATCATCTCACAAACCCATTTTCACAGAAGTCCTTTCTTTTCCTCTCTATTGCAGTGAATGAAACAATGTAAGTACAGTGACTTCATGAAATAGTGTCATATTCAGTAATGACATTTTCACTATGTTCATAATGTAAAAAAGAATGTAACACTGTAGAGACTATAATCAAATCACAATAAGACCTAGTCATCAATGATACACCTGATGAGTGTTGCGGTGGAGATACCAACTGGTAAAATAAATAAAAACCGGTGCCATAGCTGTCCCTTGTGGACACCTATGTGTCTACAGTGACATAGGTGTCTACAGCGGGACTTGTGAGCTAAATTCTTAAACCAGCTTGCTGAAATGCTCACAATGACAATTCTAACATGCTGATGTTTAGCAGGCTATAGGGTTTACCAAGCTTGCCATGTTAGCATGAAAAATATGCTGATTAGCACTGAATATAAACACTGAACATAACTGAATCTGATGAGAATGTCATTGGTGTGGGTAATATATTTTAGTCTGATGATAGTGCTGCATAAAAATTTTTCCAACAGCCATGTGACATTTCATTCAGAAGTGTAAATGTGAACCTGACAACCACTACAAGAAAGGTGAGGGAATCACCAAAGCCAGCAGAATTCAGCATCTTGGAACCATGAATATCTGCACTAAATGTCAAGTCAATCCATGTCAGACAAACTTTGACTATTATATCAAATGTTATGTCAGTCCACCCAATTTTCTGGAAATATTTTCGGGACCAAAGTGGTGAACTGACCTTACAGACCCGAGCCATGTTGTTAGCTTGGCTAAAAAGCAACACTGTGCAAGTGCCTCTGTAAATCCAAATAAACTGAGTTGCTTTTTTGATTTCAGTTCAGTTCAGTTGCCCTAGAATCACATTGTCACTATTAGTGGATGAAGCATTGCTGCAACAACACTTTTTCACAATGCAAAAATTGGTCCTCTTTTTATTTTGCAGGGTGTTGATTTGGATTAGAATGTGGATCGAAACTGCACAGTAGCATTTCAGTCTGTACACAGTGCTGATTACAGCCTTTCACTATTTGCAGTACTTTTATGGGAACACTTACACATAGTATGTGCAGTTGTTAATTCTGTCTTGCCCATTTCTATATTTAGAAAAGACTGGACGATCCAGCTACCATGTTGTTTCCTCATTTCAGCCATGTCCATGACTATCCTAAATATCTGAGCTCATGACCAAGAGTCTAAGTGACTCTCTATACATCATCGCAGAGAAGACAGGTCCCAAAGGTCCTGCTGAAAGTCAGGTGGACATCAGGCAGAGCCCTTTATTTAAAGGGTTGCAACAATGATGGCAATAGAAAGTTTTGTAAAAAGAAAATCACTATTCCTTATTAATTTACTATTTAATTTGTCACAAGGGCTAAAATTATTATTATTATTATTATTATTATTATTATTATTATTATTCAGACCAAAACAAATGCTTAAAAAAATGAAAAATGTGGCCAGAGAAAATAAACTTCTTGAACCACCTAACCAAAGGTTAATACAGCTTCAGTGACATGAGAGAAACAAAGAGAAAGAAGAAGAAACAAATCATCACATTTGATTGGTACTTACTTAATGAATGCAATGCAATTATTTGATTACTAAAAGAAAATGTTTAATTAAGTTTTTGCCAGTTAATTTAATAATCCACAAATACAAATAATGCAAGAAGAGAATATACAGTTGTTGACAAAATTAGCTGATTATCTGAAAAACAGAGATCTGTAGTGACTTCAGAGGTACAACTCTATTAGGCAGAAGGCTCTGCCATGAAGCGGCATGTCAATCTGAAACCATATCTTAGCAGCCTGTCTTCACCCACTCTATCAACACCGGCACTGATGTAAACCCCATTCCTTCAGTCCATCTACTTACTAAACTTTCTATTTTAAGAGCCCCTGACCCCCTCCCCTTGTTTGTGCTGTACATACACATTTCATCAGAGGTATTCTGTAGTACATTACACAAACACTACTTAGCAATCTCTGATTACTGTTTATTGTGACTTCAATTTTTCTGAATATAATGAAACTGCAGTCACTAAGTTGTCTGAGATTATGTATTAATTTATGTGCTATTTATATGTTATTCAGCTTGTGAAACGATAATCCTTCTGAGGCCCAGTTCAAATGGCACACCTCCAGTATGAACCTTGTAAAGTAAATTGGTCCACGCTTTCAGTGCTTTACACATCACCCATATCCACTGAATTTTAAAGTTTGAAAAGGCAGACACTCTTGCTTTATCTTGACCACCCTATTAAACATTTACAGATAAAGTAACATTTTGTATGAACATACATAATTTGCAACAGTTCCCGTGTCCAGTGGCGTTAACCACCCTACATGGACCCCCAAATTTGGGTGTGGCAACCAGGAAGATTCAGTGCCTGTGAGGATAATTTTATCAATCAATGTTGTGGTTTCTACGGACTGGCAAGAATACTTTTGAATGTCCAGAAGGCGCAACAATAAAAATGAAGATGCCCATAAGTAGCAAACATGCCATATTACCCGAGTGATGATGGAAAACTCTGTAAAAACACCAGTGTATTTTGACTATGGACTACTGACTATTATTTTCATGCATCAGTGTTTAAAGGTACTAATCAGCAACCAATAGTTAAACACTAGTTACTGGATAATCATGTGTGATATTTGTGAACCTTGAGAACTAAAAAACAGCAGGGGAAGAATGTAGTTGGAAATGTTAAAGATGTGTGTGTGCGTGCGTGCATGTGTCTGTGTGTCTGCCTGTCACCAGGGACTGGACTGTAAAGATGCATTTTGTCACGCCCAAGAACCCTATACCCAGAATCATCACTGGTGATTAATAAATCTTTTCTTCCACAACAGGTGCGTACGCATTTGAACATGTCCATATTTTAATATGTTATGAGGTGACACATTTCTCTTTTGTAGAATGAATTAAACCATTCTTGTGCACCATGTGCAGACATGCATGATAAGCCGCATAAAAGAAAGTGTCTGTAAATTAGCCAAATGACTGAAACATCATGTACAAGCAATTTGTGCATGGAGAGAGTGAAGTCACAACCCCACATTAATGGCCTGGCCAGTGTTTAGAACAGCTGTCAGATACGGTCTGTGATAAGAACAACACTGTTGGAAATGATGACACGTTAATGTAGTTTCACACAGGGATAAATTTCTCAATCTTAACGATCAAGCTTTGGACTAAATGTCAAATGTCATCCTTCCTTCTATCTAGTTGGCTAATGTTCAGAACAGCTGTGTGAGATATGGAGTTTATAAGGAATTCCCAGTTCAAGTCTTGTCTACAGTCCTCAAAATCAATCAACAATTGATGTATTAAAGCTGCTTCATCATTATTTTTATGTCGACAGTGGGTGAATTGCCTGTGTAGTGGGAAAGGGGTCGCTGATAGTGCCTTCTTACGGAATTGCTTTGGTTTTATGGTCTACATAAATATTTGATGTTGGAGGATTACCAGTAAATACTGTGATTACTTAGTAGAAAGGTGCAAAATTTCCCTCTCAGATGTCCATATTTTGGTCAATCATTGCTTGTTGCATGAACATGGACAGGACAGACTGCTGGTGATGTCAGCGCTCTCGTCAAGGCAAAGATGCAGCTTTTTTTTTTCCTCAGCTCATATCTTACATCCTATGTGTCCTTTATAGGACAACTTATTAATTAGGCACAGTGTCTACTCAAGTCAGCAGGAAACAGATAATCTTTTGGAAACACTGGCCTCATTGGCTCCTGATAGGTTTTCCATGATGTGGAGGTGGGAACAATCATCATTTGGAATGAATATTCCCTCCAGTTTCTTTTGGAATTGATAGAGGTGGCTTTATTTTCACTGCGTGTCAAAAACAGGAAAATTTTAAATGCCTTTCTAATATTAAGTGTGGAAAATAACCGTACTCTTGTTACTGATATCCCTGTACTGACAGCTGAAACTACACTTCATGGTGTATCTTCTTAGTATTGATCTCAAAATATTTGCCAAATGAACAGCGAGAACTCTGCCTGCACCGAGCTAGTTTGTCTACACAGCTCTGCAATTCCATTCCTGCGACACTTTGAGGACAGCAGTGGTATCGTGATGGGACAGGAAGTCGGGATATGGACCCTGTCTGGCGCCTTGAAGACTACTGTGCACAATCCTGGGATGTAAAAGATCCCAAATATGACGTGACCCCATGTCTGTGGTGACAGTGTAACATGATGATCAGAAACTTCAAAACACGCTCCACAACATAACTTTAATCACCACTGGCTGCCTCAGACAGCCTGACGGAGCACTGAGGAGGGTTGCTGTGATGTGGACTGTTACAGAAAACAACAGGATGCTTTTAGAATCTATGCAGTAAAAAAGATAAACATATCTTTTCTAAACTTTGTCTAGCACGCTATAATGAGCTCATTTGAAAATTTAAAACCTCATTCCATGCTAATGTCCAACCACCTCACTTTCAGTGACCCTTGTAGATTTTTGGAAAGCCAGCAGCCCTCAACTACAGTGACAGACACCTCATTAACCCACCACAGCCCTGCAGAGGCCAAAACACCAAAGTATCCATTTCTTTGTATCATTAGTCCTGCTTGTGTGGACGATCAGCGCCCCCAGAATAACTACAAGGGGTCACAGTGTTGAGTGAATTTGCAGTAAATGAAACACAAGTCAACACACACACACACACACACACACACACACACAAACACACACAAACTTACTTACATGCAGGTGCGGACAACAAGACCCCCATTAGGCCTGTCCAAGTTGTAGGCAACACCACAGAGGATTTGTCTGTATGTGTGCCACAGCTTGAGTGCATTCATGGCTTCCAGTTCAAGGCCATGAAGGTAAGACTCCCACTGGGCTGGTGCTGGCTTTGTTTAAGCCCCCGTGAAGTGGCGACTTCTAATCTAGTTTGCAGATAAGAAGATTCTATTTGGGTGTACTCCATGTACAACGCAAAAAAAGCAGAACAGGTCTAAGATTATACAGCTATGTTAACGACTCGAAGAATATAGTTTGATACAATGGTGCATATAGTCAAATGTCAGCATGTTTACATGCTCACAATCACTAAATGCTAAACTGCTGAAATTTAACATGCTATCATTTGCGAAATAGCGCGAAAAATTAGGAATGGGCATTTTCATTCATTTCCATGCAAGTACGGGTTAGGGTTACTGACACACCTTAAAGACACTGTCAGTCACTGTAAGTGGTAATCCAATGGCTACCTTGTCAGCTCTTTGCAGACCAGCCCTCAATGTCAAAGGTCTTTCATCATAAAGACATCATTCTCCACTCATATTTGTTGTTTGTTGCAAGGACCTTGCAAGATGTGTGTGTTCATGTTATTGTTAGTATATCTGAGTGCAACATGTAATCTACTCAAAGCATCAGACCATGTGTATATTTACTCAGACATCTCACCGCAGTTTATGAAGCAGTAACAAATCTCTGTAAACAAGTCAGCGAAGTACAATATTTCCTCTGAATTGTAGTGGAGTAGCATTTTAAAGAAATGGAACAGAAGTAGGAATTTGTACCAAATATTGAATAAAAGTATTTTGCACCACTGAAAAAGTTTTATAATAAAGCATTTTGTGTGTCAAAAATAGAATATAAATAAATTCTAGTGATAAGTATTTCCTGACAGTATTTCTACCTTTGTATCCAAGAGATTTATTTATTCAATTCAATTCAATTTATTTGTGTAGTGCCAAATCACAACATAAATTGTCTCACAACACTTTCCAGTTACGTATAGACCAAACTCTTTAATTCAATTTTGTGTAACAGACAGACCCAATCAAATCCCCTTGAGCAAGCACTTGGTGACAGTGGCGAGGAAAAAGTTCCTTTTAGAAGACAGAAACCTCAGAGCAGACCCTGGTTCTAGGTGGGCAGCCATCTGCCTTGAACAGTTGGGTTGAGAGAGAGAGAAATAGAGAGAGAGAGGGGGAGAGAGAGAGAGAGAGAGAGAAATGTGGTGTAAAAATCACAAAAGCCTTTATAAAGCTTGACATTCACATGCATTATCTGTAAAGATTTGACAGGTGCAGAGGAACTTTTCAGTGTATTGTCCCTCTACACTGTGTGAGTGTGTGTATTATTAATGACCCATGAATCTGTTAAGTGCTACTAAACTGTCATATAAAGAACTATGTGAATGAGTGACAGTTGTTATCTTTTTCTCTGAAACCTTAATACCTGTTGTATGTATACTCATTTCATGTATTTACACTGTAGGCCAATGTGTGCGTGTGCATGTGTGTGCATGGGTGTGCTTGCGTGCTTGTGTGTGCATATGTGTGTGTGTGCTTGCGTGTGCATGTGTATGTGTGTGCATGGGTGTGTTTGCGTGCTTGTGTGTGCATATGTGTGTGTGTGCGTGTGCTTGCGTGTGTGTGTGTGTGTGTGTATGTGTGTGTGTGCCCCCTTGCAGAAGCAGAGGCAGTTTGTAATCAGCTGTTAAAGTGGGCTCTGTCCCCATCGCAGCAGTTGAGAGCAGAGCTGCGTGCTGACCAGTGAAAAGCTTACAGGTCCGCTCTGCATACTGACCTATACAACAACAACAGCAGCAATAGAGGACTCACAGGATAGATATTCAGACTACAAACTGATTAGCTGGATTTTGTCAGATGTAAGCATGGTGGTGTAAGTGTGTGTCTTTTTTGTGTGTTTGGTTTGCCTGTTTTCTGACTCCACTGACTGTACTGGAAGAGCAAGTGAAAAAAAGGTAAGACTTGAAGTAGGTGATTTATATCTATCATGGTTGATAAGTGATATCCACTATTTAAATTTCCTTATCTATCTAATGCTACTATTTAACCTTACAGCCATTACAGTTGCCGCTGTGTAAAGTATCACTGATAAAGCGTGAAATAAAATAATACATTCAAGTTCATTCATCTTTTGTTGTCTTACTACATCTTATGCACACTTTGTTATGATTATTATTTGAGAATTCATGAACTGAATGTTTTATTTCTCATATACACTAGTAATATGTCTAGTGAAGTGCAGTGTCACATGACATGAATGATAAAAGTTGGAAATAATAAACTGTAATGAGGTGAAAATGAAAAGTGTATCTATCTTAGAACTCTAGGCTAATAAAATACAATGTGTTAGACACTACCAGGCATATCTGAGGTCAGGAGTTCAACATCCTAATGGCCTGAGGAAAGAGTCTGTCCAGTCTGTCTTGGACTTGAAGCTATCAAGAGATTTGTGGTGGTTTAAGGGTCTATGCAGTCAGTGTAGTTTCTTGTGAAATCTAAATAACTTCAGATTTTCTCGGATAAATGACAAATTAAATACACTTTCTATGAGTTTTACATGCACTGTGTGGTTTACACGACTGCGTTGCATACACAATATCTTGCTGAGAAATTAGGTATCAGGTCAACAGGCTGGTAGTTATTGTCCAAAAAAGGCATTTTTACAAATCATAATTACACCATCTTTATTAGGTGCCAAGTAAATGCAAAATTTGTGACACATTTTTAAAAATTCTATTATGAATATGGTAAAAAGTATTGATTTTTATGATATGTTCATGCTTTTGAAACTGCATCTGAAAATACTGGTCCTGGAATGCAGTTATGGTTAGCATTCTGTTGCATTTTTGTCTTGTAGAAATAAATACACTTCATTGTGGCTATTCTCGGAGTTGGGCTGTGTGAACAGTGTGTTAGTACAATGTGTGATCCGATGATGCTGGACATCCATATTACTTGTAGTTGTTACTAACTGCAACACTTGAAGGTGTGGTGAAAAGTCGATCATCGATGGGGGACACAGTATTTCTAAACATGGGAACAACAGCTTTCCTCGTGTAGCACTCAATAATAGTTGTGTCAGGATGGTCAAGCCCTACTTACTCTCTTGCTGCCAAGCAGCCAACCAATCATGGCATGTATTGTGAATCAGACCCTCAGTTCTCAAAAATTGCAGAAAAGGTTGGACATCGCACCTCCTAAACCAACATCGAAAGGTGTGGGAGACCTCAAAGCCATCCCTGGGCTTTTTTTTTATCATAGTTAATATAATGTAAATGGAATCCAACTGACTGTTGTGTAATGATATGCTCAGATATGATCTAGAAAAGTCTTTCGTGGTACAATATATTCCAATCAGAATGGACCTTAATAGTAGCCTAGAACCATGTGCGTCCTACCTCTAAGATCAATGACAAAGTATTTGTTTGGTCCCATTCCTGTGTGAGTAAAGATGATTGAGCTGGGCCTCGCCGATGGCAGCCTGATCGATGAGCTGATGGAGCTGACGGCACAGAGCCTCAGCCACCTGGAGATCCAGGAACATTTCAACATCGTCAAGGAGATCGGCCGAGGGAAATACGGCAAAGTGCTGCTGGTCACACATCGCTTCAGGGGTAAGACTGCACTCCTTTCTTGATTTTTTTTTCTCAGAACACAACAAACAATAAAGATTTCTTTCTTTTCAAATACCAATTAAAGTCATTATGCTCATTAAATATTTTGTATTTGCTGATCTCAAGCCCCTTTTTTTCCAGAAAAAAAGCAAGTAAAGAGATGATGTGTTTTGTAACTCCAGCATTAGTAACAGGAGGAGGTAAAAAGTGGAACAACTTGATATTTTAAAAAAGTTTCTAATGACCACTTTTTAAAATTACGCTCTGTGTTGAATTTTTCTAACTGTTACGGGGTGCTGAAATCCAGAAATTTGTCAAGCACTGAGGTTTCCGAATCAAAAATGTACACTTTTCAACTCAGATGAAAGTCTCAAACCCCAGGCAGTCCTGAGAGGAAAAAAGCAGAGTCACAGTGGAGCAATAAGCTAATAGGTGTAGACAAAGGAGAGAACAGAATGCCAAGCATGAGCTGACAAATGGCTGGCTGGGTTGAGTGACCTGAGCAAGAACGTTGCAGAGTAATTACTGCAGCATACAGCGAATACCTGAGTGTATCAGTACACTGAAGTGGTCATAAATATATTTGTAAATATTCATAATTCTTTACAAGGAAAAATAGATGCACATTAAACATGATAACAACAGCACAATTGAAGTATGTATGATCTGCAGGGACTCCTATGGCCTTGAAAGTGATGCCCAAAGCCTCAACTAAGCTGCAGGGTTTTCTGCGAGAGTATTGCATCTCTTTACACTTGTCCTGCCACCCCTGCATCGTGGGCCTCTTTGGCATTGCCTTCCAATCAAATGAGCACTACTGCTTTGCCCAGGAGCTTGTCATTGGAAGGGACCTCTTTGCTGTCATCCAGCCAAAGGTGAGTCAGACATTAGCAAAACAAGAATAAGAGACTAAGACTACAGCCACACCAGCAGGTCTGTATCTGACATTTAGGCACAGTGGTCAGATGAATGCTAATGTGAGCTAAAATATAAAAATTTGTTGATCAGCACATAAAGTAAAAAGTACTACAGAAGCTGCTGAGAAACTTGTTGACACATTTCAATGAAAAATAAAAATGGTAACCTCACGATGACAGAAAAAAAATCAGAAGATCACCTTGAAAAGAATGAACTGAGACTAAAGACTTAACTGGTGCTCCAAAGAAGTCCGCAAGCATCTACACCTGTCCATGTACACAGTTCAAGTAGAAGTAGTTGGGGGCTCATGTGGACCTTCTGCGGGCTTGGTAAAAACTGTATATGTCCTCATTTTTGCATTCTGGCATGTTTGGATGTTTGTTTTAACAACACAAAAGGCCCTAACCCTCGTTTGTCTCATTATTTTAGGTGGGTATCCCGGAATCTTCAGTAAAACGTTGTGTCCTCCAGATCGCCAGCGCTTTGGAGTTCATCCACAGCCATGGCCTAGTCCATCGTGATGTCAAGCCTGAAAACATCCTCCTGTTGGACAATCACTGTTGCCAGGTCAAGCTGGCAGATTTTGGGCTGGCCCAGAAGAGAGGCACTCTGATACGCTTCATCACCGGAACTCTGCCCTACATGGCCCCAGAGCTTTGTACCATGGCCCTTCTGGAGGGCCAGAAAGAAGTGACTGCTCCGCCACTTAGTGTGGAGCCAAGCCTGGACACCTGGGCCTTTGGGGTGGTTATCTTCTGTATCCTTACAGGCTATTTCCCATGGGAGTGCTGCATGGAATCAGATGACTTTTATCTGGAGTTTGCAGACTGGTGCAGAATGGAGGAGCGTCAAGACATTGTGGAGGACATTCCTTCTTTGTGGAAAAGATTCACTCCGGAGGCCATGGAGATGTTTAGTAAGCTCCTGGCTCTGGATGCAGGAAAAAGGTGTACGGTGGGGGAAGTGAGAGCGTATGTGGAGAAGGACTGGCTTAAGAAGACACATGGTATTGGGCAGGAGAAAGCAGAAAAAGTGAATGGCTCTGAGAATAATCCTGGGCATGCTGAGATGGAGGAACAGCCTAATACTTAGATCGCACATAAAAGCTATGGCTTCATCATACAGCATGTAAAATATACAGTATAGAAAGCAAATCATTGGTGCCTGGTATCAGGTATGTGATTTGCCGTGATTTCTCATATGACATTTACATGTGAGTGACACATTATTTTAGACTTGTGTCATGCAGTCAGTTTGTAAGACCATTTGATAGCAACATAAACGCAGCCCACGTACGCTGAAGTGAACAAATACTCACATCCTTTTTAAGTCCTGGATTCAAAATTTTGCTTACTTGAAAATGACAGAAAAAAAAAACAACTTTCACAGTGAACACACTCATTACATATGATATTATTCGATTGTATTGCTAAATGACACTAAATAGTATTTTAAAAAATAAAGCTGATTGCAACTACTATATACTTGCACCACTTGTGTGTAATAATATCAACTTCTGCATTGTTAAGTCAGGCCCTGTCTTATACGGAGTGCATCATATGTTATAGACAATAATGTTTTAACCAGTGTTGTAGTAAACTCCAACAACATATAGCAAAGCATTTGGCTCCAACTAAGACCATTCAGGAGTACTTTTCAGCATAAATCAGTTATATACAAAATGTTTTGTTACTGTCTGTGTTTCAAGACATAACTGTGATCTGCATGCAGCACATGCTTGTTTACTGCCTTATGTCTTCTTGAGTGCAAAAGTTGTTATTCTGAACTACTGGGTGTGCCGCTATTGCTGCACAACCTAATAAATGTTGTTTAGAGTGTGTCTAGTGGATTTTATAGAGACTAGTGTTTATAGAGATAATTTTCATATACAGTATTAACTTTGATACATAGACTGTATAATTTCACATCTTTTCTGTGTGGGATTACCATATTCTCCCAGTTACTTGGAGGACAACCAATGTAGTCATAAATCATTGATAACCTTTGCCCTAATCTGCAAAACCTGATACAAATGCTGGATGCTGGATTAGATTTTGCACATGTCAAAGCTTTCCCATTTATTAACTTCTTGTTACATTGGAATATTTGTGTTGTTTTATGTCAAACTCAGTATACCCACCTATTTATGATTTCTTAATGATTGTTGTATTATTCTCCATCATGAATATATGGTCATGCTGTGAGAGCATGCAGATGGAAAATAAAACAGAAATAAAATAAAAATAATTTTTTTCCTTGACCACATGTCTTATTACCTGTGTCAAACCTGTGTGTCAAATCTCTTGTTTCCTCAGTCTCTCTTCTTTCACTGACCTTCTTCAGCCCCTTTGCACTGAATGATCTCTGCTACAGTAGGCTCTGCACTGATGGATGTCCCGCTTTTTTGTTCAGATGTACAGGCCACCACAGGTGTTTTCACAACGCATCGCCTCTGAAGAAGCAGGCCTGGGGCCTAAACCCGCTTCGCTCCCTCATGCTTTACAGCATATTTAGGGCATTGCACTATCCAGGGTCATCTTTCAGCTGACCTGAAATGACAGGCCTGTCATACAGCCACAGTAAATCCAACCACAAAGCCTGTGTTGGCATTTGACTCACCAGCTATCTGTGATGTCGTTTTTATGGATATCTCAGCTTACAAAAAGACTTGAAAACAGCTTCTTTTTTTATTTCTTACTGCTTGGGTTTTATTTGATTTGTTTTGCTTTTTTTTGTTTGTTTTGTTTTGTTTGTTTTTTGTTTTTTTGCATATGATTGAAAGATTGCTTTTCTGTTAAATTTCACAGTTTCACAGTACAAACTCTTAATGGTAGACTGAACAGATAAGCAAAGTAGAACTTCTAAGAAACTGCATCTACATGAGAATCATAAATCATATCATCATCATTTCCTTCCCCTGCCAAATAAAGATCATTTTGTGCTGTCATGAAAGGCAATGTGTGGGCTTTATCTCTTATCTTGTCTACATGGGTCTCGTGTTTCTGAGTACTTAACCATCACATTAGTACATCAGCATGCACAGTGACAGATAGATGCATGCATCCTGGAGAGGGCCATTCCTGACCATTTTGCTTTTAGATTTACCAAGAGACAGCTGCACAGAAATATATCACAAATTATGATATAAGTAATTTACTCATGCTTGATAAATCAGTTTGATCAGTTTAACCAGTTACTTTTGGGTTGCCAGGTTTTGAAAGATCTCTCTGGCTGGTGTTTAATCTACTTCAGGTCCTAATTTGTATATTTAGCTCTTCAGTTCAAAACACATTCAATGGAGATTGCAGAGTGCAGAATTTTTATACGCGGAGCTTCATAACTTGGGACTTAAGCAAGGTTGCAAACACACGCATACATACACTAATAAAGTAGATAGCAGTAGTTTTTAAGGGCTGAAAGGAACTGCAGGAATGGAATTTTACTGCCAACATCGTGATACGAGTAACTTGTTCTACCCTGCCAAAAAGCCAAAAAGAAGTCATGGTTGCAGCCACAGCCAACCACAGGTACTAACATTAGGTCTGTATAGCTGTGTCAATAGTGTGCGAGATGCTCATGAATGGAAAATAAAAACATATTTTTTCTAAATGATTAAGTGGCCAGATTAAGGTTATTAAACGGTTATTAAAATAATTTTATTCTTTTTTCCTCACTGACTCATGGTACCATCACCTGTGCCTACAAACTTCCCTGGCTCTGGGTATTTAATTAATAATAATTCTTAACTGAACATGGAATGGAAGGAATTTTGCTCATGTAAATTCCTCTCTCTGGAGCGAAGATGTTCATAGTATGATTTGTTATTATGGGTGGAGCATATATTGAAACAAAGGACTAGCCATATATAAGAATGCATGTGTTTGGTTTCCAGTTTGGATCACACTGCCCAACCTGTAATTTCCTCTCTCTCTCTGTCTCTTTTTCACTCACACACACACACACACACACACACACACAAACACACATGATAGACAAGATATCCAGGCTTTCTGGATGACACCATATACACATGGGAAGTACTATTAATAACCCCACCCCGTTTGTTGTGGAAAATCACCACAACTAGGCCTCGTCCCAGCCTCATTTCCATAAAAAGCTGGCATCACGTGGCTGAAGAGACTTTTATCAGCATTTATCTTTGTTTTTAAAAATTGGGACCATGAGTGGAGCAGAGGAGGCAGACCACAGTGTTCTGGATGAATATTTGAAAGGCTGAATTATAAACATTTGGTCAAAGGTGTCTGAGAATGGGCTCATTTCAAAACAAGATGTTCTTTGTTCTATCATAATGGGAAAAATTACATGTTAAAGAAGTCAAATTGATTTTAAAATGGAATAGTTTGACAAACTCTTATGAAATGTTCAGTTTTTATCTTTAATTTTTTCAAACAAGACAAGACTATAGGCTATGGCTATGCAGGCCTACACTCAATGTTGGTAGTCAGATTTTTTCTCATGTCATTTATTTCATATGTCGAGGTATCAGCCACCAGCACATTCATTTAGAACAGTGAACAGACAGGATGACTGCAACTAATCAGCAGACGTCTATTATCAGGAATGAACCGACACATGGTATAAGAAAAGTTAACAGATGACCAATGTTATCACAATCTAGTCTGAGGGAAACGTTAACATTTGAACCCACATTTCATGGCAATTCTATGAATAGTTGAGCCATTTTGCTCAAAAATGTTCTCTAAACCACAAGTGCAGAACTCATAGTGGTGCTACAGAAAGTCATTAGGATTCACCTTTAGGGCAACTTCAGTGTCTGCACCAAATTATGACAAGCTATCCTGTAATTGGTGATGACATTTAAGTCTTGACCAAAAGAGTGCACACTGCCATTCCTAGAGCCACACAGCTAGGATGGATAATATCAATGCAAAATGAAAAATGACATATTAAACATGATTTGAGGTTGAACAGCTAAAAAATACTAAAACATCTGTAAGGTCATTTAATTCTGAGGGGAAAGAGGATCAGATGATCACCAGAGCTCTGATTTATTTTCAGTAAAGATCTTTTCTGACTCTTAGACTTAGATTTTTAGAAACTGAAACAACAACATAATACTTGAGCTCTTTGAGTTCCTCCTTGTCATGTTGGATGACCCCTTGGGTCCTGCTGTGGAGAAGTTGAACATGAGACTGAACAAAAATGTTACCTCTTTCTCTCACAGATCACTGTGTCTTTGCTGTATCTATTTCAGCATCAGCCACACAGCAGACCTAATCCTATGCCATGATCCCTCAGTAAGGCCTGTGGTAGTGAGGTTGGGTGTGATCTTAACATAACATACGAGGGCTGCTACTTACAAATTAGTCCCTTTGGGTGTAATGCAGGCTTTGTGATCTCAGTGGCCCTTGGCTAGCATCTGACTAAACATGTGAGGCTCTAGCATGTCTGTCAATCTCTTAAAAGCACCACCAGAATGTCTGTCAGTCCCTTTGGGATGGCCTTACTCATGTTCACATTTGTAGCAAGCAGCTGCTCTCTCACTGTCTTGACCACTGGGAGGAGATGTTCATGTGATTACAGAGAATGTTAAAGTGTGTGGAGATGAAACTGTATTCCAAATGTTTTGAGCAGAGCCAGAGTGTTTGGATGTCTTTTGTCGTCCGGGAGCACTGCTTGGATTCATGTGGCAAAGACAGAGCAGAAATACAACAATCAGTTGATAATAAAGCGACATGTTAAAATAAATAGATCAAAAATAACTTAGACATAGACATACTTGCAGTGTTAAAGATGAGACCAACAGTGAATTTCAGGCTTCTTGAAATGATGTCTTCTGAAGGAAATGGCTTATTGTGCTGTGTATCAAACTATATATGATACATAAAACATACAGTTTGATACTCAACATCTGAGCCATTCTTCAAAATCTTGGAGTCTGAGAGGTGTAATGTAGTAAATAAAATGTAATGTAGCAAGACTGAGCATAGACAAAGTCACTGCGAAGAATGTGATAATGTTTCTGCACAAAGCTGCAATTAACTAACATAAGGCTTATTCATTTTAAAGTCTTCTGCTGAGTGACTTTAATTTTTAAGCAAAGAAATAAGACATACATTAACCTCACAATAATCACAAATTACTGACAGACCAAGGGATCATTTAAGAAAGAGTTACCAGTTTTTTCTTAACAACTTTCTTATCAGTAAATAAAACTTCACTTGCCAGTTTGACAACATCTGCATTATTAACCAACAATAAATGAACACAATCTTGCCTAACTGAACATTATATTCTTATTTTTCAAGATTTTTCTTAAAGGAATGTTTTTTACTTTCTTGCCAAAAGTTAGGCACATAGATTCACACCAGTCTCATGCCTGTACACTAAATATGAAGCTAAAGCTACAATACAGTAAGCTTAAATAAACACAAAGGATGAAAGCAGAGCAATTATTTTTATTATTATTAGCATTATTAAAAAAAGTCAATCTATCAGATCCTCTAAATCTGAACAATTAACACCTATTTAGTTTGTTTAATCAATATATATACAAACACTTAAAACAACTTATCGTCAAGAAATAGTCTAGCACATAACAATCTGCAAAAGTCAAAATATCATGTGTTGATAATGAGCCTTAGACAAACTAAGACCCTCTAACTGCTGGGTTTTGCCACAGTTGGAAGGAGCCGGGCTATCTGGTTCTCCAGCAGTGAAATTTCAATGTTATGCATTCTTACAAAGCTTATAAACTTAAAAAATATACAAAATCCATGTGGTAATTTGACCAGTTTGTTGTATCAGCTTTGTTAGCTACCCAATGAGTTTGATCCATGAAACCATTAGTTTTATTTTTGCTGTCTCTGTGCTTTATGGAGATAGGTTGGTACTGTAGGCACATCCACATGTTTATTTGGTAAATATTAAATGCAGGTAAATTAGCAATATCCAAAAGTAATATCACATTAAATATTGAACCTAAACTACTAAATATACATTGTTTTAAACAAATCTCAATCAAAAAATATTGTAAAAATTTGTGACCATATCCCATAAATCCCAATAACTAAAATGCAGGTAGTATCTACCCCCCCCCCCCCCCCCCCCCCCCCCCCCCCCCCCCCCCCCACCCCCCCCCCCCCCCCAACACTTTCTGCATCCAAGAATAACACACATTTAAGTGAAATAACAGATAAAGCAAAGAAAAAAGAAAGGAAAGGACCCTCAAACAAGTCCTTCTGCCTTGAGATAAATTGTTGAGTGATTTGAAATTATTATTTTTTTTATTTATTTATTTTTTTTTTTATAGACTCAATTGTTGCATTAATTTTCAATTTACTTTAACTAACTACACAACTGTCTGCTGCATGCAAAGATTCAGTAATGCAATGTAAAGGTCATTTGGATATTTGTTTTCACATTTTTACCAGAGGTAAAGCGAGCTGCATTTTGGCGTGATCCATTTTGCCAGATTTTATTTCAGCAGGTTTTCAGTTCTGGCTCACCCATCTTGGCCTGGCACCAGATAGTCCTCACCCCCCTTCACCAATCCCGGGGGTGTCACTGCAATGCTGTCAGGTGCGGTTTGGGAGCTGTCGTAGACTTCTGCTTTAGTCTGAGTGATTTTAGGGCAGGCTTCAATGTCGTCATAATTTTCCTGCGGGTCGTCCACTTCATAGGTCTCCACATCTGTAAAGAAGAAAAACATCTGCATATTAATTGCTGACAATGTGGGGATTTTTATTGGTATTTAAGTGTGAAAAGGATTTGATTAAATTGGTTCAAAACTTTCCTGAGCTTGAATTGAGGACACTCTGATTGACGTATTTGTCATCTCTGGCACCAGCAGTGGCAGTCGGAGAGGTTAAGGGCCGAGCCTCAACTGCTTCATCAATATCATCGTAAGGAAAAGAGGAAGTGCTCCGGGCTTCGCCCTCCGCGATGACATCAGCCTCTGATGGGAACCCTACATAAACAACAACACCAACGCTTTCACAAACACTTTTACATTGTCCTGCCTTTTGAATTACAATGCCCTGCAATTTCATGACGACAACATGAAACCATGTTCATTTTTACTTTGAAATCAAGTTTGAATATTAAGTTAAGACTTCACCAAGCTAAGATTTATGAAGTTAATACATACAGGTACAGGTATAAATATGAGTTAAATAAATAATAAAATAATAAAGGATATCATGTTATATATGCATATAAGTGTAAATAAATGTAAAATGAATGGATAAATGAATAAGTTTTTTAGACTCACTGCCATGATTGAAGTCTTCCCTTGCATTTGCTACGCTTGCGACATCCTCGTAGTCACCACTTTCAAACTCAACTTCTTTTCTTGACAATATTGCTACATTAAAAGGGGATCACACATTTACTGGTATATGACATCACTGTCTCATGAGCCAGAAAAACTGTATGATTTTTGTTTTAATGCGCTTTGGTGAGCAAGACAAATGAGTCAAAATTTCTAAAAGCTGAAATGTAAATGCAGATAAGAAGCCCAAGACTGGCCTCTTGTGGCAAAAAGGTTCCAGCACAGCTTTTCATTACACAGGAATGATCAGGAATGATCTTTGGATAGATAAATCGATTGATTTTTTGGATACTTTTGATCTTTTAATTCCAAATGAAACATTTAATCAGCTAAAACCACAATGATAAATATATCAGAATACATAGGTACTCACATGACACATTCCTGGGGTTCTTGGCTTTCTTGACAATGCAGACTCGTACAAATAAAACAGTCAGGATCACCAGAAGCAGAGAAAATCCTACGCCAATGATGACAGGCAGTCTTTCTTTAAACGTGGGTGGCCTAGCTGTTGGGGGGGTGGGGGTTTGTACATACCCTTCACAGTAGATCTCAGAAGGTTTGACTTGTTTATAGTTTGGAATATGGCTGACACAGTACTTGATGTCCTTGTGATCTTTGGTGCAATTCAGTGCTGTTTCCAAGTTGACCTTGACATTTAAACATAAAGTTGTCTTTAGAGAAATACCTGTTCTTGCAGCAATACAAAACAATAGACATTTGCCAGAAAAAAAAAAGAGGGCTGAATGTATTATAAAAAAATGTAAACAAGCCCAATTAAACTATACAGAAATCGCACGACTCATGAGACTAATGAGTTGCAGCTTGACACAATCAAGTGTAATACAAAGTTTTACCTTTTTTATGTTTTTATCATTCAGTAATAGACGACCACGACAACCAGGCGCCTGACACAGCTCGTCAGTAATCTGAGGGGTAAAATCTGGGATATGAACGTTTTCCCACTTATTTCTATAGTTGACTTCAATCACACCTCCACAATTTTCTGTGGTTCTGAACTTGACATTACCTGTAAAAGAAATAAAAATAATTCAACTTTGATAAATAGGGGTTGTAGCAGTAGTTTAATATTTTCTGAAACAGGTTTAGAGCTGGTTGAGAATATCCAGACCTGTCTGCTAAATAAGAAGTTGGAATTAGGAGTCAGTGAGTTTAACTGAAGACTGGAAGCAGAGGGAAACAGTGATTCTGACTCTGTCCAGAAGTATTACAGCCAAAGGGTACAAATAATGAATGCCGCTACAATTTTATGGGCCTACTTCAGTTTTCACATGAAACAAAAAAACAACATCTGACATGTCAGTTTGTGAGCTTTACAGGTGCTGGTAGGCTATTTCAGTGTTAGAATACAACTAAATACATTCCCACAAGTACTGCACTTAAGAGCAAGTTTAAGGTACTTTGTGTGAGTCTTTTCTTTTCAGGCTACGTTCATCTTCTACTTTAGAACATCTCAGAGGACAAAACATTGCATTTTTTTTTACCTCACTACATACATCTGGCAGCTTTACTTTCTATTTACTTAAAATTTTTACACACACAAAAATATTATGTTTTGCTTTGAATTAAACTAATCAATACAGTACAGCTGAAAAATATTTTTTCATTCAAAAACATGTCAGGGTTTTATGAGATTTCTGGGGTTTTTTTTCTGGACTATTAGTTAGACAAAACAAATACTATGAAGGTGTCACTTTGGGCTCTGGCTAATTGTGACCACATTTTTCACTTTTACATTAAAGCATGACCAAAAATTATCTAATGTTATCACATTTAATAATATGACAGTCACAGGGGACCTTTTTCTACACTGAGTACTTTTACTTAAGGGAAATCTGAATACTTCCTCCACCACTGGGCACATTCTTTACTGTTTTACTTTAACTTTGGACTCAGCCAGCTAGGCTAATGTTTCCTCATGTTCCCTGCCTTTATGCCAAGCTAGGCTAAGCTGACATGACAGCTGTATCAGGGTTTTAATCAAACTCTGGACAAGATACAGCCAAGTGTAAGGGAGCCTATTTCTGTAAGAGGCTACAAGTTATTTGAAAGGATTCACCATTTCACTGTTAGCTGCAATAAAGTTTTAGATGCAGCCAAGGTGTGGGTACCCTAGAAACTTTATTTGGCTCATTTGTGACACATTCTCTCCATTTACAATAATAACATTTAAGTTTTCATTTGGGATACAGGATGATTAGATGATTATACAAAACTTGATGCATACTTACCAGTGCAGTAAACAGAAACCAACTCTTCGCACTTCACTTCCAATCTGTTGCACTGGCCAAGTTTGTGATGGTAACCCTCACAACTGACACTGTAGTACTCATTATCTGGATTAGCTGGTTTACCTTCAAACCCAATTGCATTGCCACATTTCTGTTCCTGGCAAACCGAGTGTGAATAGTCTAAGTTCCAGCCATTTATGCAAATGCCAACGTTATTTATCTTCACTTCACCGCTACAGTTTTCTGAAAGGTTGATATTGGGCTCACCTGGGAAGCAGAACAATGAAACAAGATCAGATGGTTAAAGGAGAAGTAAGCAGAGAACATATGTTCATGACAGCAGAGTTACTTTAACACTTTAAAGATTCACACCCACAAACACTCACTGACGGCACTCATTAACAAGAGTTTATATTAATGGATATTAATGGATGTTTTACACAAGCAAATGTAGTACTTTAAGAAATAAGAAAAATAGAACTTATTCTAATGTAAAATGATTTTAGTAATGAATAACGTCAGGCCCGGATTTGCCATCTGCAGCTACCTGTAGTAATTTGAAAGGAATAGTGTGATATTTTGGGAATTACTTTTACTCGCTGTCTTGCCAAGAGTAAGAAGAAAACACTGATATTGCTTCCATGTCAGTACCATAAGTATATCAACTGAATACCCAGGTGAATAGTTGGATTGTCTTCTAACTCTTGGACAACGCAAATACACACAATTCCCAAAATGTCAAACTCTTACTTTAAACGTAAGAAAGCGTGAATAGTCATTTTTAAATGCCACTGCAAAGTTTCTTTCATCATTTGACAATAATTCTGTGGAAAAAAAATGTTACCTTGACACTCAATATGGAGCTGCTTCTTCTCTGAATGCAACGGTGAATTTTCACAGTCCCAGATGTTTTCTCTTGCTACATCTGTACAGTTAAAGTTTTTTGACCAGAAAGGATCATTGGTTTTGTTTCCGTAATTGTTGTTCTGTTTGACGCTGCCACAGTTCAGATCCTTGCAAAGCTGATTGCCCTCAGTGTCTGTCCAGCCTTCACTTGACACAGCATGCCATTTTCCCTCAGAGCGAACAAACACGTCTCCGCTACAGGCCTTGCCGAATCTCAGCTCCATCTTTCTCCACTCTATGGGTAAGAGCAGAGATGAGTGAGATAAGATTTGGGAAATACAAAACTCACAAAACTTGAGATAATTAGTAAGAACTCAAAGAACTCAAAGGCAACAGATGTTGCCCCCACAAAATACTGAGCACTTTACAGCCACACTATTTCATTAAAGGAAGTTCCCTGACATAAATTCAGCTGAAAATTACTGGTCTACTGCTCTGACCTTACATATTCTAACTTTTCAAACATGCTTTTTCATTGTGATCTTGTGTCTTGCAATAACTATTTTGTGATATATATATATATATATATATATATATATATATATGTATATATATGCATATATATTGCAGTGATGAATTTGAGACAAAATCATTGCACATACCGGAGCACTGGAGACCACCAAGATGGCCTGTGCACTTGTCAGAAGTGATGTTACATGCTGCTAATGGCTTGGTGCCATTTGTAGAACATTGTATTTTTGAAATGCCACGAGTCCCTGGTGATGTTGACCCAAAGTCTAACTTTTTTATAGCCTGACCACATTTCAGCTCCTCACAGATGGTGTTTCGTGTTTCGATGTCTGTAAGAGCATCTGAACACACTGGCAGCCACTGGTTTTCATACATCATCTCCACATTTCCAGAACACTTGTATCTGGAACTGTTCATTTTTATCTTGACGCTTCCTGCAGCGAAACAATGGAGGGTACAGAGTTAGAGCCTCCTGTTACTTATGCTGTTTGTTTTTTGATAAAACAATCAAGGAAAAAAGCAATCTGGATCAAGATATACATTTTAAAAAAGACAGTGACGAATAAGTTATGTTGATTTAGATGTATGATGTAGCATCATGTTTTGATTTGTGCTTACTTTATATAATTCATGAAAAATAAATATAAACTGATTTGGCTCAGTTTATATCAAATAGGCCACAGCTTGAAGATTTTGAAGTAAGGCAAGGGCCATATTAATAAAAACAGACTGAATATATGAATATGTATCACATTATATGTATTACCTGAGCAAACAACGTAGCCTGGCTTTTTGTTACAGGTGGTATCTCCGTCATCATTTCTGACCAAGTTGCATTGGTTCAGGTTGGTCGTGTGCTTTGTTGTGTGCATACTCCTGATGATCACCTCAGTTTCTACAGGTGTGCTGCTTGCAAGTATTCCATGCCCGCAGCCCAGGTTTTCACACAGCATATCAGACTTTTCATCTGACCAGGCGTCTTTACACACACCTCCACACTTTCCTCCCACACAAACATTGACATTCCCCCAACACCCGTTGGTCAGGTTCACTGTGACGCTTCCTGTTGGTGCAACCAAAAAAAAAAAAAAAAACCCAAACGGAATGATGAGGAAGTTGCTTGCAGACTCACATCAGCAGAAAATTTCACAAGCATTTTAGTTTACGACAAATACATGACAGCTTCTGCAAAAAATGGACCAATACATCATTTTTAATAACTGTCATGAGGATTAAAAGATACATACTCAATTAAATTCTGTGTTTTAAGTCATTCCCACACATTACCTGTACATGTCACACTGGCAATAGTGTCATTGTGGTCAGGTGGCTGTGTCATATTTTCACATTCAAACAGAGATGTGGTTTTGGATGAGCATTTGTAAGATTCTCTCCAAGTAGTTTCCTTATCATCTTGCTGGATGGAGGTATAGTTAGAAGCTTCCCCACAGTGCATCTGCTGACACACTGTGTTTGCAGACTCTTGATTCCATGTCTCGTTCGATCCGGATAGCCAATAGGTTTTTTGCATGTGCTCTATCCCTACCGTGCCAGAACAGGAATTATTTCCATTCAGAAATACCACCTTGTGATCTAACAGGGCCACAAAAAGCAAAGAAAACAGGAAGAGAGATAGACGTTAAGTTTTATAATCCAAGGTGTCCCTTTCTTCTTGTACAATGCATGCTGCTCATATGCCCCCTCACAAATTTTAACAGAGTCAACAAGTATAGAAAATTTGTTTGTTGAAAAATCATAAAAATACTGAGATGTATGTTAAACAATAACTGTGAACACTTAATTTGCGGAGACTAAAAGAAGACAAAAGAACAAATATTGTTTTCCATTTTTAAAAATCCACATAATGTAAATTTTACTGGAAACTCAAAGCCTTTAATGGTCCTCTCAAGTGATTGGTTAAGAACGTTTTGAGCTGTGATATCTTGGGATGTGATGTATTCAGATTAAATTTGCTGTCCCTCCAATAAAGCTGCTGAGATTTTCTAAACCAAAAACTTTTCAGCCGACTTTTTTCATGGAAATGTTAAAGGCATACTTTGATGTGTTCAGAGGATTTAACTGAACTGAAGGATGCAAATGTACATTAAAAAAGGAAAGATGATGACTCAATCACATGTCAGTTAACAGTAAAGGTAGACTTGCAAAGAAAGTTATTATATTAGAATAATGCTGGCTGCTCAGCACAGCAGACAGATAAAGTTAATGACTAGATGGTGAATCTAGTATTTAACAGCTAAAAAGCCAGATGTTTCCTTCAGGAGTGGGTGAAGAAGTAAAGGGAGAGTGAATTTTAGACTTGATGTTTATCATGTAGTCTGAAACTTCAAAAGGCAGCTCAGTCACCAGAAGAAAAAGCTTGGCATTGTGTATATCTGTAAACCCCAGATATATTAAGTTTTAAGTCTCACTTGTATCACAATAACTTTTCCATAAGTATCATAATACATTCAGATTCATTCATTACATTCAGCATGTGAGCTGATATTTTGCAAACATCTTTGTGGCAACAAACCTGAAAAATTCTCAAAGCTCTGTGTTTGCTGGATGTGTAATTAAACAACTCTGTGCTAAAACTTACTGCTCCCAGGTGTCAAAGGTAATTAATTAATAAATGCACCAAGACACACTGTTTTATTTGCAGACAGCATCTACCTTGCAATCACAGTGAAATATGAAGGCCACATTCAAGTTCACAACAGTACCTCACACCTCTCTATTCTAACTGACAGTATCAGGCACAGCGAGAGACAGTTTAACAGCGAAATAAACAAATGAAAAAGCACTCACCCAGGCAGGTTAATGGCACTGCATTGTTCTGTTCGCCTCTATTGTTTTCTGTAATACACTCAGATATGTGTGTGGCTTTTGACGCGCAGTTCACAGTCTTAGCCAGGAAATCAGCTGAGCCCTGGTTGAATTTGTTAGGTCTGGTGGGTTTACTTTTATCTCCACATTTCAGTTGCTTGCAGACAGTATTTGAATTGTCAGAGGTCCATCCTTCATTAACTGCCCTCTGCCATTTGCCTTCATACTGGATCTCCACTCTTCCAGCACATGTTCCAGGACCATCCTTGAGTCTTACATTCACACTATCTGTACCGTGACAGCAAGAGAATTGTCAAACATGTGACACATATTACACACACTTATCCTAAATATTATTTATAACTGACTTGATATTCGCATTGAACCGATACGTTCCATGCTGTAGTATTAAAAATCTTATTACAAAAAGGAAGAGGCTTTCACTGTATGGTCGTCGGCACATCTCACCTGCACAGACTACGTAGGCACTGAAAGAACATTCGAAAGGTTTGTCATGCTTTGCCCTACAGTGCCACAGTGAGGACTCTTTGCCTGAGCACTTCACATTGTCCATTATCGCAGCTTTGTTGTTTGACCTTGCATCTTTACTAATCACCTAGAAGAGAGCATTTGTGATAATTTGACATTTTTGTTTCGCAAGTTATGAGGAAACTCGTTTTTGGGAAGATCGTTACTCCTCTCACACAGTATCTGTCTGCTAAATTTGATGCTTGAACCAGGAGATGGTTAGCTTAGTTTCACATTAAAACTGGAAATGGGGTGCCAAATCAGATTTGTATAGAGGTAAAAAACAACAACAACAAAAAAAAAACAGCTGCAAATCTGCCGATTTCTGGTTTCCAGTCTTCTGGCTGTAGATTCACAGATGAGCGAGGGGTATCGATCGTATCTTCTAACTCTCGGCAAGATAGTGAAGAAGAGTATTTCCAAAAATACAAACTATTCCTCAATACATTTAAAAAAAGAAAATCTTTCAAGAAAAGGAAAAAACGCTCTTCTTCTGAGATACAAATTTGAATTAACAAACATCAAAAACAGAATATGACAATAAACACACTGTTGCTTACTTCAGTGTCCTTTGTGGTCCAGTATGATCAGTAGCGTATGATGTCTGGCTAATGCTAGCAAAGCAAACACATAGATGTTTCTATATAGCTGACATTACCGTGTCAGTTCACTGACTTTACGACACTTTTTTACTTGTGCTGTTTATATGCTACATTTTAGCATTTACCATTATCCTGTAAATGTCACTTCTCCTCACAGCAAAAGCTGGGCAAAGATTCCATAAGTCTTGCATTAAACAAAACAAAACAATTTTATTAATGCTACTGAAACCTGACCATGCAAACTCACTTTCCCACAGTTTAGCTCTCTGCAGACCACCTCAGCATCCACACTGGTCCATGTGGAGGCACAAACAGGATGAGTCAAGTCATTCAGTGCAATGTGAACTTCACCATAGCACCTGCTGGTTTTGCCGTTGTCCATCAGAACTACTTTAACATTGTCTGCGGGAAATAAAAATGCAGAAAAGTGTTCATGATTTGGATTTTCAAGTGGCTCCAGTTAGTCGCTGATTAAAATATTAATTCAGTTCAATTCAGTTTATTTATATAGTGCCAAAACACAACAAAAGTTATCTTATGACACTTTCCAATAGATATTAATATTAATGATATATAATATTAATGACGTGAAAGACTGTCATTTTAGATACTTTCAAGACAAAACAAGCTCATAATGAAAAAGTTGTTTTGAAGCCACATTACCTGTGCAATTCAGCTCCGTGCTGTTGTTATCCAGACTGTGATTGGCACTGGCACCACAGTACATTTGCTCACAGAGTGCATCAGGGCTGATTTCGTCTGAGCTGGTAACAGTATGCCACTTGCCGTTTTTCTCAATTTCCAGCTGGCCATGACAGACGTTTGGTGTGTTTCCTTTGAGCTGCACTCTCTTATGACCTGTTTAACATTTTTTTCTTAATTCACTGAAACGTTACAGCACTTGAGTTAACTCAGTACACGTGTGTGAGTGTGTCTTACCTGTGCAGATGACTGAAGCAAGCTTGGAGCACGATGCTGTAGTAGTCACGCACTGCCACAGATTATCTACGTTTTGAAAGCCCGAACAATCGATCATCATATTTTTCAAGTTTTCATCTCTTCCTGAAACTATCCATTCGTGCTCAGGAATCTCTTTGACTGTTCCGCATCCAAGGCTTTGACACAAACGACCGGCTTCTTGTTGCCCTTTATGAGAGAGGAATCATACGTACAGCGTTTCATAATAATTACCTAAACATATCTAAGCTTAACAATAGTGATATCAGCAATGTGAAAAAGAGGAAGGAGTGGTAGAAGAAGAAGAAAAAATCATTAAAAACAAATCCATTCAAACAGTGAAGCTGCTTTGAATTTTTCAGTATGGAAGTTAGTGCAATGTTGTTGTCAGCTGAAAATCTACCAAAAAAAAAGTTTATATAAAAAAATTTATACAAAATAATAATAAAAAAAAATGCAGATATATACGCCTTTTTATCAAAATACTCAGTTCTGTGAGTTCAATGATTGCTTGTTGTTATTTTTGTGATTTATCATGTCATGTTTTATGTTTGCTACGCTGCCTGTATATTGCAATTCCAATTGCAGAAAGTCACATTTAACCTCGCACTGCACTTTTTAAAGTAGTTTTCATGAATATTTCCACCTTAAACTACTTTATATTTTACTCCATCAAATGATGCCTCCTCTAAACTTCTCACATAAATCTCCCAAAAAGTCCCAAAAATAAAGTCTAAAAATGAGAAATTATTTTTGGAAAATAACTTGTTCATTTATTTATTTAATCATTTATTTAATTATGATCAGATTTGTCTCGTGACACTTTAAAGGGGCCTGACCCCCACTGGGAAGCACTCGACGTTTTAATGTTGTACAAAGTGGACTACAGCTGTACCTCCACCTCAACCAGCTAAATACTGCTTTATCTCGAGACATGATCATTTCTTCTTCTTCTTTCTCGTGATTTTTCAAGACTGAATCCTGTTGCAGTGTACTGTACGCTTGATACCAACTCTTACCCCAATTGTCAGCACAAAAGTAACCCGATTTTCTCCCATTGATGGAGTACTGAACATTTCCAGCACATTTAAATCCATCCAGGCTAATTTTGATTTGATCTAGAAAAGAAAAAACAACAATCACAGAGTCTTTGCCTTCTCAACAATGCATTTCACTTATGTCAACAAATGTAAAAACTAAAAGTCCAGTCTTACTTTTACATTTGATCTTTTTCAAAGAATCCTTTCTGTAAATACTGATGTTCCAACCAGGAAATGCGCAATCCCACAGATGTTTTTCATTTCCAGTGCATGTCATTTCATTGAGCCAGACTGTGCCACTTTTCTCGAGGTGGATGTCCTCTGTGGACTGAGGCTCCCCACAGTGAGCGTTTCTGCACACCACTTTTTCAGTTTTCTCATCCCATTTAGTATCTCCAACGTAGCCCCACTTGTTATCATGGTAGATTTCAATGTGGCCTTCACATGGATTGTTTCCATTCTTTAGAATGAGCCTGTTTACATCTCCTAGTTGTAATGGTAAACAGAAGTAAAAGTTTGTAAATACAGTAAGGGTGTAGTTTCCATTTTATACTCTTCATTAATTTACTTGTGAATTCTGAGGTTGCTGTCACTGTTTGGAAACCTGCTATACCTGCTCCAGAACTATTTCTAAACCTTACCCACACACGCTTTGACAAAAACATTTAATTGTGAGTCAAAATGTTTAAAGTTTGTGATGTCTTCTGTACTTGAGGCTTTTTTTTCTTTTTCTTTTGGCTTTTACAAAACCTAAAATCTAACCATCAAGAAAATCCTTTGTTCTTTTGAAGACATTTTCATGTCTTCTTACCTAACAATAAAGTCAGTCCAAAATGTTACACACAGTTTTTCATACAAATTAAAGAAATGATGTAACATAGGGAAGAGAAAAATCACATATTTGGTAATATATAGTTTCTGAATATTTTCAGCTTCAGTTTCCTGAATGCCTATGGGAAAGAAAGAAAGAAAGAAAGAAAGAAAGAAAGAAACTTCCTTGACAGAAAAGGGTACCCAAATGGCAAGCAACAGCACATATACATATATATGTATATAAGCAGGTGAGAGTCAGAGGACTGGTCACCAGGCGATTGCAGACAGACAACACACATGCTCATATAATCACACCTAGGAACAATATAGTGGGGTCGTTTTTTGGGGGGGGGGGGATTTGGGTTTTAGATTTTGGATTTGTTGAACTCTCTTATAAGCAAGTGGTAAACTTCCTTACTCTTTCACCCTTTTTCCTTCTATCCATCATGACTAAATTTCGAGACTGGAACCTGAAAGTGATGCCGCTCTTCGTCCAATCCCAATCGTTTCAATGGAGCGTTTACTATTAACAACAGCAAAATAATTCTTTGCATTCAGAGGTTTCCTGCAGCACCTTCAAAAAAATACTTAAATATAGTTTATGTAAAGGTGGAAAAAAAAGACACCAACTGTCTACATATTATCAGGTAAACAACTGTACAGTTTCAGTTAGTTACAAATATGGAGAATAAAGAATAGCTGTGACTTGCCTTGTGAGAACACCTGCTCAATGTGAGCTGTGTAGAGGAGAAGGAGGAACCACATCGTGTCACCACAGCTCACGGCCAGAGAGTGAGGCACGCAAATGATCAGCTCAGCTTTTTATATTGCCAAGGATGTGTCCGCCAATGATGAATTGTTACATGCAAGTCATGCACAGTAAGACTCACAAATATTGTCTAACAATGAAGAAAAAATGAACACAACAAAAATGACAGACATATTTCTGAGTGGATTCATGAATAAATAAATGGGTAAAGGATGACTATAAGATAAACCTTAAGTAGTCCCACAGTGGAAAAATCCCCAAGAAGGACATCTTATGTAATACATGGATGGATGTGTTTAAAGCATAAACTGGCAATCACTACAGTGATGAATGGGACTTAGCGGAGACGTGAACTGGATTTGTAATTATACTGGAGGACTGAATTAACAACCAATAAATAAATCCAGTACATTTATATAATAGATTAATATGTGAGAGTACACCCATACCTGATGAATGACTATCCATCCATTTTCTATAACACTTATCCATCAGGGTGGCTGGAGCCTATGCCAGGGCAAGAGAGTAGAGCAGCCAGTCGACCTAATGTGCACATTTTTAGGAAGAAGCCAGAGTACCTCGAGAGAACATACAAACTCCAGGACTCAAACCCAGAACCCTCTGGCTGTGAGGTGACAGTACTAACTACTGCACCACCATGTACAAAGTCCAATATCTGGAAGGGAAATTTCTTTTTATTGTTAATTAATTGATTTTTAGATTTGGGTTCGATTTAAAATGTCAAAGTCAAATTTTTCTTCAAAAAAAGGTATTTCAGGTTACATTGCTGTCTGATAAGAATATTTCTTAAATGTAAATTTTTGAAAATGTTATGACATGGCTGCTCAACCGAAGCAGTTGCAATTACAACACTGTAAAGTAATATAAGTACCCCAAAATTGACAAATACAACATTCTGTAATTAAGGGGCTCAATTAAATAAATCAAAAAATTAACAACTTTACTTAATTATGTATTTATTTAACCTGTTTATTTTGTTGAGATTTTAATCAGTGCCTTTACGCACAGTAGACAACAGTTCCCGTACTCGCACAGAAGTTGATGCCAACATCGTTAATGCAGACGGGGAACTTTTCAGCCCGGTCTCTAATCTAGTTCAGTTAGTTCTGAGCTCTGAGATCTGCAAATTTTACACACAATGGGTTTGCAAATAATAAAAAAAAAACTTTAAGGAGCAAAACAGTGCAGTCATCAAGGGAGCAAAATGTCAGCTTACATTAAAGAAATGTCAAGCTATTAATATTCTTAGAAAAGAAACATTATTTTCCTGAGAAAAAAGCTACCTGCTATCATAAAGGATCTAGAATCTATTAAAAGCACTGATAGCGATGTGTTCCTCAACAGAAAGAGCAAGACATTTTCTACAAGACTTTGAAGAACATGAAGGTTATCACATTAAACTGGTAATTTACTCTGACATTTCGTGAGGTAAAAGTGTATACTATATCTATATATATATATATATATATATATATATATAGATATAGATATATAGATATGTATACTATTTTCCAAATGAAACTCACTGTTTATATTTGCAGCATTTATTCAACCAAGACTTATTTGTGCAGACATTTTTAAGCACTTTTTTTAAATTTAATTTTGAACTTTTTGAACAACTTAATAACCAGAAAGGAAGAAGAGACGGCAAAACACGGGCGAATACCCGTCACACTCACAGACAGTCCGTCTGACAGAGGAAAAGTGATAAGGCTGACACAGTGAACGCGTGTCCATGCCTGTTGCATGTTGTGAACAGTGAAAAGAGCAAAAGAGCAAAGGTTGGAACAAAGTCAAAAGTCATAAACCTGGATTCAGTTTAGTGTGGCAGAGCTTTGGTTTTATTGATATTTCTTTTCCACTGTTAATGATCTTTCAGAAAAAATGTAATGAACAACAGCATATTCAATTTGCTTGTTCAAAAGCAAGATGTACATCGAATCTTTTCTTTTTCTTTTTTTCTTTGCGTTATTAGAAATGCATACGTTTGATTCAAATGCCCACATGATAAAACCGAATCAAACTGCTTTCATGGGTCAGATTTTACATTTGAATGTTGCCTGGATGTGAACGCTGGTTAGAGGTGCAACCTAAAAGACATGACAGAACTGCACTGGGATGTGACTTTGTGGATTCAGACTTCACCAGGATGTATAACAACACATTGCTACAAATTGAAAAATTAAAAAAAGATAAATAAAGTGCGCTTTATTTAGCTTCTAAGTGCCACTCAAGGCTAAATGCCCTCAAGTAAGTAACCAGTAACACCAGTAAAACACTGCGTAACCACCAGTAAGCTCTTTTTAGTGAAAAACGTGTGCCTACAGGTTTTGCAAGAGTTATCTGGCAAAACAGATCATTTCCACTTGGCTCAGGGGCTTTTGCTCTGTGGAGAGCAGAAGCTTCAAACAGATTTTTTTTTAAGATCTTTATCTTTATGTTCTCTTTTCTCAGGGTTCTCAGGGTTCTCAGGGTTGTATTCAGATCCTTTTACTAAAGAAAAAGGAGTAATACTTCACAATCGATTATTACCAGTACAGTCATGCACTGAAATTGTTACTAAATTAAAAGCCCCTAATTATTATTTGCAAAATGTTGAAAAATGACGCAAAATGCAATTTCATGTACAAATTCACGGAAGGAAAATGAGACAGGATGTAGACAGGGACAGGATACGTAGAAGGACATAACCAAGTGGCTGGCATAGTATGCAGGAACATCTGCAGTGAGTATGGGCTGCAAGTCCCAAAGTCGGAGTGGAAGACGCCTCCCAAGGTGGTTCAGATTTTTTTGTCAGTCTGGACTTCCAGATCCATATATATAATTAATATCATTAAATAGATAGATATTATTATTAAATATGACCAAAGAAGAATAAACATTTCCATTTCCAAAACATCTAACGTGTATGACTCATACAGAGGGGTTTGGGCCGTGTGTGCTCTTATCAGTGAAGCGATCACAGATTTAGCGTAACTGACTCGACCCTCGATTTGTGAGCGGTGCAAGCCGAGCAGAAATAAAGCCACAAACCCAGAGGTTGTGTTTTTGAAACCAATCTCCTATCTAAACAGGAAGCAGCAGTGTCACACTTGCATCTACCTCAGATGTTTTCTCAGGAAACATGAAAGCGTCGACTCGTTTAGGAAACTTTGTATAGCATAGTTTATTTGAAGAATAAATAGCGTAGAAAGGGGCATTAATTAATATATGATGTTTTATTGACACAGGAAATTGTGAGTTTTTATCAAATATTATCTATTTTCATCAAACAGAATGAAAAGTTTAACAACACAGTCAACGGCAGCCATTTATGTGTTAAGAGTCTCATAGTGGGACAAGAACACATACACATGCACTACGACATCTCACAAGGGAGTGGACATAATGTCTCACCTTCAGAAATAACAATGAAAAGCTCTTTTTATTGTCTTTATAATCAATAACGTGTCTTTGAAGGATACAGCTGGTGATGTTCCAGAGTATTTTCATTTCTGTCATTCCCATGAAAAGACCAACACCAATAGTGCATAAATCCAACTAATGAGTATTATCATGTAAAAACTAAACGCACGTCACCGAGCAACGCTGTGGCACTAGTTGGCATCCATTCCTTTATCACCAGGAGCACTCAAACGCTGTATTCTGCTGCTGCAAATACCAGCATACCAAATGTGTAGCTGAAAACAGTCTCCATCAAATGCAGTATTTCCTCCTGTTTAACTTGTTAAAAACTACATTACCCAGCTGCTGTAGGAAATGATTCAACCTTTACGTAAAAACAAATGTTTATAGTTGTGACCCTCTTTCAGTGATTTACGCTTTCAAAAGGAACCAATGGGCTTGGGGCTGAGAATCACACATAAGGCAGGGAAGTCTAATGGTCTTGATAGACTGATTATCACATTGTTGTTGTTTTTTTTTTCTTGACAGCTGTCCCTTAAAGAAAAGATAAAAATAGTATTAGGTTTGGAAAGCCACTCATGGAAATCATGTAAGTGTATCAGCACAATGAAGCAGATTTCCCTGCAGGCTTTCTCACCACTCAAGCTGTGCGTAGAAATTCACACAAAACTACAATAAGTCACCAACTCAGTAAACCTATTGAAAATGACTCAGATAACTAAACAGTAAATCCCTACATCCTGCATATCTAATTAATGATTATTGTAATGATTACAGCAAAGGTTTATCAATTCAGTTCTTTTTCAATTCAATTCTATAATTCATTATTTCTATTATTATTATTGTTGTTATTATTTTTATTATTATTATTATTATTGTTTAATTTGCACAATTAATAGCAATTCATAAAATAGTTAATGATGGTAAGAACCTAACAGTGAACGGTAAAAAACAGTAATTTATAGATTTGCCCTTTTCTGCGAGAACAAAGTGCATCTATACATTATCTCTGACTGTATAAGAAGTGTATTTTCTATCAAGAAAAAACATTTAAATATCTCTTCACTTCACTTACATGGCTCTGGTCCAACATCAGAGATGGGGGGGATTTAAGTTTTTACTTTATTTCAATAGAATCTAATTTGGTGTCACAGAGGTGAACTTGTTCAGTAAAGGAATAACATACACTGTATGTCTGTGAGCAACAGCTGTGGTTGACTAAAATTGTTGGTTGTTGGGTCATTAAGATACTGATGTATTCTTTGCAACACTGTCAGGTCCAAATGAGTCCCAAACAATTTATAGACACCACCTATTTATTTTCATAATGACTAAATACATTTTTAAAAAAATAACAAAAAATTACAGATCTGTTTCTGTGTATTTATTTATAATGAGGAAATTAAATTCCCCAATTTACACCCTGTTCAGATTTATTGACACTGTATCTGTACATGTATGTATGTATGTATGTATGTATCTGTACATAAGAACTAATCCTATGAGTTACAGGGTCTTTATTGAATTCTATGGCAAAATGTATCAAAACACATGAATAGAAAAACTAAAAGTATTAAAAGTTTAAAAGTATACGCAGTTTTTATAGTAAATTTTATTGTTCCATATATTTTCATAATAAGTTCCATATTGTGTTTTGTTATTATAGATTTATATTTTGAAACACTGCTTGTTATTTCTCTATGTTCATTAATGGCACAAACTATGAATTTACTGTGTTAATGTACAATCAGCCCAAGTGTGAGAGCACGAGATGTTGTTTATGGCAGATAACAGCATGAAGGAATGTGAACGCGAGCTCAGCAATTCTGATTCTAATCTACTAAGTCAGTCTTTTTAAAAACTAATTTCTTTTTAACGACAAAGGTCCCATGAAGAAGCAACCACATCGGTGGAAGCTAAAGGAGATCTTTTAAATAATAAGACAAAGACATTTTATTTATAGCTTATTTCATTTCAACTGATCTCAGAGTGTGTTACATTAGAATTCATGTTGTGCAAACATTTACCCAGAAGCCACATCCACCCTACAGCTACAAACCACAGACACATACAGTAACTATAGAAAATTAAAAAGTTACTTAGTCTTGACTGTGAACACATTTATGACTGTTCTCAGGTTTATTATTTATATAGAAGGCTGGTAGAAAAAATAATAACAATAATAATAATAATAATGATGGCTGCAACTAGCCAAAAATAAACTAAATTAACAATATAAATTGGAGGAGGATTACAATCCCCACAGTTTTGGTGAGGCAATTTTTCATCTTTATACAAGACTGAAACTTCAGTGACAAGCAAGTTGCACGCCGTTAACACATCATGTTTTGTATGATGTCAGTTTATTTCAATGCTCCAACTATTCAAACAATCATTTTCATTTTCTTTTGCACATTTTCTGGATATTTTTTACAATGTAAAAACAATATATCCACTTGGGTATTTTTTATGATCTATTCTTTTTTTAAAACAAAATTATAATTTATAATTTTTCTTCTTTTTTTTTTTTTCCAAATAAACTGTGTGCTCCACTTTCAGGGGGAAATACTGAACTTTGATTTCAGACTTTTTTGAGGTAATAAAGTACTTGTGAATTACTGAATTTCCCTCAGGATGAATAAAGTATCTATCTATCTATCTATCTATCTATCTATCTATCTATCTATCTATCTATCTATCTATCTGTCTATCTATCTATCTATCTATCTATCTTAATCTTTTACAAAAAAACATGATTAATCTTCAAGACATGCTCCATTGTTTAGTACTATATCCACCAGCTATATTAACATAATGCTACTTTAAAATCAATTCTTTAGAGTGTGATGATTTAACACTCTTGAAGGAGTATCTGCATCATAATGTTTACTTTTCATATTTTAATTATGAATAATATATTATGCCTAATTAATAGTCTCACTTTTATTGTGAATGTAAGATTTTTAGTTCTCATGCTCACAAACAAACACACACAGTTGTAACTGTAACCCTAACCGTCACCCTTAATCTAAACCTAAACCTAAACCTTAAAGCCCGACCTTAAAGCAAATCCTCACACCAAAATGTAATGATTTACGTTATTGAGACTTTTTCTTTCTGCCCATTAGGAGGACAAGTCCCCACAATGTGACTGCGAAACTGATCTTTGGCCCTCAACAAGACTGATACACATCTATACACACAAACAGGAAGTGAGACATGATGATGTCATGTTGAGCAGGGGACTTTGTAAGAACATGTTTGCACCACTAGGTGGCAGAAAAAGACAAATGCTCAACAGCAGAAGCTGTGTGTAACTTGTATGAAAAGGATTTTAAATAAAATTCTGTCTAATTTAAGAAGACAGTGCATTTAAAAAAAAGTCAAATGTAAAAATGTCTTGAAGCAGAGTGACTCCTGCATTGTTTCATTTGTTAATGCTAGGTAACTGAAAAAATATGGTAATATGGTCATTTTCTTTCACCTTCTAACTTACATTATTGTGGCCTGATCTCAGCCTTATTAAACACAAAGAGAGAAATCACAGAAACCAGAATTAATGGAACTCGGTGCAATTCAAAGCGAACTCATGACTTCCATCCTTAATGGCAGCGGGTTGTAGCTGGTGGAACGGGGGGGGGGGTTGTGCTTCTGCAGGGCTCTTGTATTAGTCATATCCGTGCACACAGCAGAAAGAAATTAAAGCATACGACTCATATCCAAACCTAAGAGCAAAAGAAGAAGAATGTTTTGTAAGTTTCTTTTTTAATGACACTGGTTCAAGATAATATTGCCTGTAAAGATCACATATAGTCTTCTGGGTTGGAGACTCACTATTATAAAATTAACTGACAGTGTGCCGACCCTCTACAGCTCTACAGGCTGCTGCTGTGAATCAACACAGAGCTACAACTTGTGTAGCCTTAAAGCCATAGCCTAACCCCTCCTGTCATGCTACCTCGCTAGCTAGGCCAGTTTGTGAGCTGAGTCAGCATGTATCTGTGTTCCCAGAGGCCTGTGCTCCCCAGCTCAATATTCTGTTACACATTAAGACCTTTCATGTTCTCGGTAATGATTTTTTTCCCCCAGGTCAAATGTTCAATGTATGCATGCTGAGTTAATTAAGTTAAGTTAAAAAGGGATGACAGTGTCACGACCCGACCAATTCTGCCTCTGATTGGCTAGTAGTCAATGCCTTTGCCAGTTGGGTTTGGTTAAGAAGTGAGGAGTGAGACTGGTTTAGGTTGGTGTAAAAATATCAGGGTAAGCCAAGTCAGAGGTGAGAGCAGGTCATGCCTATTCCAGCCTGAGAAAATCACTTACAGATTACTGCAAATTCCTGATGTTCGACACACCTGCTCAGTGGCTGAATTAGTTTTTTTTAACCTTTCAAACTGCATTTGAAACACTCACACCCGTTAGCTCTTTCCAATGAATTTGAACTGTGAGGACAGCCCTTTGAAATCTCTTACAACATTAGTTTACATCAAGAGACCCATGTGAAAAACAAGAAGTCGGACCAACTCAGAACAGATGAAGAGTAACAAAACCACTTTCAGAGGATGTAGCTGGAATGTTCACAAAGTCCGACTTACCCACGACCGTGTGAGTTTCCTCTTCCAACTATAGTTTGAAACTCTGTGATTGAGTCCATCCATCTATTTTCTATACCGCTTATCTGTCAGGGTCGCGGGGGAGCTGGAGCCTATCCCAGCTGACTACGGGCGAGAGGCGGGGTTCACCCTGGACTGGTCGCCAGTCAATCGCAGGGCCAACACACAAAGACAGACAACCACACACTCTCACACTCACACCTAGGGACAATGTAGAGTAGCCAGTTAACCTAATGTGCATGTTTTTGGTATTGTGGGAGGAAGCCAGAGAACCCGGAGAAAACCCACGCAGGCACAGGGAGAACATGCAAACTCCACATAGAAGGGCCCAGACCGGGATTCAAACCTGGAACCCTCTTGCTATGAGGCGACAGTGCTAACCACTGCACCACTGTGCCTCCCCTGTGATTAAGTCATTGTTGTTAATATAGAAAAGCTACATGGTTTGAAGAAAATCATTCAAAACAAAGATAGAAAATGGCAATTTGAACCTTGAGACAAACCATTCTTTTTCTTTTGTCACAGTTGATAATAACCTTAGAGAAATATCTGATGACCATAGCAACACGCTTTTTGTTCTGAAATTTCTGTTTTTGCATTTTCACAATTCAAATTGCGACTATTATATTTTTTTCATAATTCTGGTACTCTTTTAGTCACACACGTACTTCACTAAGCAGGCCAGAGGAGTGCATGGGAAGATGTCATTCTGGACAGTGGAATGTATCGTTAAACTGTAAAATACCCTGCCTTTATTACAAATATTTGTGACGCAGTAGAGGGATCACTGACGCTTGTGTGTTGATGTCAGAACATTTTTACTAGTAAGAAAATGGATTATTATTGAAAGTTGTTTAAATGGACAGCAGAGATACTGCGCCTAGCGAGACAGAAAACTATCTTTCAGCAGTTCAACATCTATTAATATGCGCTGATTACCTTACGGTGTGCAACAGCTGCTAGAAATAAAAGATGCATAGTAAAAATGATACCTCAACACTAGTTAACGTTCAACATTTCCTCCTAATTTCGTACCATAAGCGTGTAAATGTGAGCTGGTATGACAATAAAAGTTCCTTGATCCTTGAAGTTCCTTAATCCTTGAACATTTCAGTCACATCACAGTCTAATCTTACAGGCAGAATAATGACCAGCAGGAATAAGAGTGATGTTTGGCAGTATTTCGACTAAATAAGTGGAAATAATAATTAACGTTTAATGTGTATTTATTTATTTTGTTTGCAAATATTTGATAATAAATGAAATAAAGTACTCAAATATGGAAATGAAAATTAAGTTTCAATACTTTACTTTGACGTGTGTACAGTAACATTTGGCTGACCAATGATTTGGTCAGAAGAAGACCACAAAGCAGACACAGACAACAAAAGTAAAAGTTTAACTCTTTACTTCAACAACAGTCTCTGAGTACAAGGATATTAAAAATACAGTCTTTTCCAATAAAGTCATGTTCCATAGGGAAGCCAGATGATGGCAGGTGTTTGCTTGTGGTTTACTTGTAATTAACTCCCTAACAATCCAGAGCATGAAGAGCAGGGAAAAACAGGAACTGGGCAGTGAACCCAAACAAAGAAAAAGAAAGTTAATTCTAGAGCGAAAAGTTAAAGAGAACATCCAGACATGGATACCACAAGGTAAACTGCATAACAGAATGAAGGGACCGGAGCTGGGTGAGCAAAAGGTGTGTAGAAGGTGATTGGAGGAACGCAAGAACTTCCCAGATCTGCCCCTGATTGGCTCAGGTGAGTGCACACACACACACACACACACACAGGAGAGGGGAGAGGCAGAAACACAGAAACAATACTAAATCTTAACAAATACATGCTTTATGCACACAGAGAGTCATTGATGCGCCTGTACATTTGAAGGTGCCTTGGACAATCTGTCTTGTACGTGATCTGAATGTGCTGGCTTCCTACTTGTGTGAGCGGATAAACCAAACAGTCAGCTTTAATACCACAGAGATGTTACAAATAGCTCCATGATACTGTGGGTTGCAGAGAAAGAATAACAACGTGTCTTGGATGAAAGAATTTCACACTTTGCCAGCATGTTTGTCAGACCCAGAGTCATGATTTTCTGGTATTTATCTGTTTTTCTCTTTACTTGAGCTAAAATAATAAGCTTACAGCGGCCACATGACTAGTGGTGTCGGTGTGCATGTGCCCCATGAGAAAGAACGCTCATTATTCCTGTTCATCAGCCTTTAAAAATTAGAAACTAGACAACAGATATTAACGTGGTGTTTAATGTGACACTGTTATCTACCAAAATAATATCCGACTGGTGTTCCCCCTTATTTTTCCATATAATTCATCCAAACAAGCATTTTCCACAACATGTTTACCATCATCATTAGGAGACATGATTGGAATAATGCTAAGTATGAATCTGTGTCAGACCAGACACCAGGGACTAGCTGAATGAAAGAGGTGATAGGATGATCACTAATGTTTGATTAATTATCATTAATCAAATGTCTTTCACTGTACAACCCCTTGTTGCATCTGACTTGAGTTAAGACAAGTCAGTTTGGGAAATGTTCCCTCTAATCTCTAGGGCATCTCACATGCCCACGAAAGGTAACTGAGAGTAGTGTTCATCAGTTTAATTGCTTTGCCCTTCAAGTCAGTCCAGTTTGACAATGGTTCAGCGGTGTTTCTTTGTCACTTGTTCTTCTCTGCTGTCACTAAGACAAAACTGATTTATAGGATACTGTAAACAGTGTCTTTCTTAACTATGAGCATATCCAGAGTGTTTCCTCACTGAGTGGGAGACAGTGCTGAAATATTTTTTTTCTTTATTTATTTGTTTAGTGTAGGACGGCAATGAGTGTGAAACCGATCAGTCACAGCGATCAATCACAGCGAAGAAAGGTTCTTCACCTTAAACCCTGTAACAGCCACACAGGGAGGGTCTAAAACTTCTATTCTAAACACCACACTTACACTTCAGTAGTACTACTTTTATATTCTAGAATATGATGTATTTTTTTATAAGGAGCTTTCTGCCAGAGAGCCCTTTATTGAAGAAAAAAGTTTTAGGAAGTCATTTGATGTAGTGTAAAGCACAACAGCATCCATTTAGAGGAGGTCATGGTGCACTAATTGGTAGAACAATAAACTTTCACCAAGGAGACTGCGACATACATCCTGTGTGAAACTTAGTGATGCATTTTTTTTAATAAATATTGTCAGCAACTGATAATTGATTCATAAAAATCAATCAAGGTACATGTTTAGAAAAACAGGGGCAGTTTCTTTTTTTTTTTTTTTTTTTGATATCAAAGATATTTGTCCACTATACCTGATGTTTCCCACTAATTATCCAGGAAGTTCTCAGAGATGCTAACGTTAGCAGTTCTGTCCCGCTGTTCACTGGGTTTGGGAAAGTTTACACTCTTTACCCGATGCTGCGTGACATTTTCCAAGCATTTTTCAGTCCTGATCCTGAAAGCCTTTTTTCTTGTACAACTAAAAATTAAAACAGACTATTTAAAAATATCAACTCATGTCTCTTTGTCTTCCTCATTTTTTTTGTTGTTACAAACTCCATTTTTCACTTTAGAAAGTCCATATGATGTAAGCATCGCTCCTTGTCTGAAGTTTCAACTAACAGTTAAGTGATGCTCAACCCAGTCTTTGTGGATATTAACTGGAGGCTGAAGCTCATTTGCATTCATCTATTCTGAACATGCTGAAGTGCTTTGTGATCAGCTACAGATGAAGGAGAGCATCATCACTCACAACATTACAGTATTAGCGTCTGTTTCCTGCGGACTGCAGCTTGTATCGAGCGTGACATGTATTCTGTGTGACAGACTATTCCCTTGGAGGGTGTGAAGAAACTGGAGGAGCAGCTGACCATGGAGTCACACTTCCAGTTGTTACCACTGCGAGGAAATGAATGCTCATTCTAATTTATTTTTCCCTCTATAGGAGCACTCCATTCATACATCGCGTTTGAAGTGGGTTTTGATGTGAGCTTCATCTATTATGGATCAGGTGACATTTTTCTGATGACAGTGCCAGATACACCTCTAAAGAGACAGTCATGGAAATAGATACCGTTATGATCTTTTTCTGTCATTACCTCCCCAGGAGAAGATGCTGGAATCGGGAGGGAAAGAGTACACAGGACATATGGAATCAGACAGCAAGTCAAAATAGTTTATTATAGAACAGGATTCATAGTCGAGGCACTACCTCACATTTAGTATAGGCACTGAACTACTGCACTGGAGTCACAGCCACGACTCGGTCTGAAAACCAAAGCCTGCCAAGCCACGTCAATGTTGGTTACAGCTACAGGTACAGTTTGTCACCACCCTGACTGACCTCTGACCAAATCAACACTTCACATTATGTAAATGTTAAATGAAGTGGTCCGGTGTGGATATGCTTGCACAAAAGCATGAAAGCTGAATGATTGCTGAGCAGATCCCTTCAAGGTGGTAAACAGGGACCAATTATTCTTATTAATAAAATGGAAAGTTCAGCATATACTCTCATTTTTCAAGTTCTTAACCAAACGTATGTAGCCAATAATGGGACTGACTGAATCTTGCTCTTTGAAAAAGAGAAAAATGTAAACCAACTTTGGTGTGTCATTGATGTAACAATGTGCCTGGCAGGCTTTGGTGAGGGGAGGCAGCCTTTCCGTGTGTAAATTCCACCATCCTGCCATACTAATTCATTCTCACCTTGCCCTGGACTCTTTGAAACATCCTAATACACTTTTTGTTCTCTGTTTTCTCAACCCAGTCAACAGTCTAAGAACACACTGCATCTATTACAACAACAAGCACAACAAATATCATTATTATAATAAAAATTATAATAACAAATGTAATGCTGGCATATCCCCTCTTGATCCACTCTGTATGTATTTTGTCAGTATGAGCGAGCATTAAAAAGTGAACACCTGCAAACAGGCAGTAGCCTAATCTTGTTTGTTCTAAAGAGGGATTATCAAGTCGCATAAATTCTGGTATAATGACTTTGAACAGAGTAAGCACCTCGCATTAGTGTGATCAACATGTGTTGCTTCTTCTGCTCGTTCTTGAGTGATCCCTTAAGTGGTCAGCTGAGGTCACATTTGACCACAGCCGAAGAAAATAAATGTGGATGAAATCCCTTCCAGTTCCTATATTGCCATGGTTTCTGCCTGTACGTGGTGATATGCTGTGTATAGGCCCACATGGGGTTTGAGTCAAGTCAAAATAAATGTATCCGCAAAAATGTGTGTGTTGATTAGAGGCATAGTTTGACATTTTGGGAAGTTTGCAAATTTGCTTTCTTCGATAAGATCAACTCCACTGTTGACTGTGCATTAAGTATGGAGCAGGAGCCTGGTGATTACCTAAGCTGCTTCTGTCAAAGATAGACTTGGAACACCATCAGAGGCAGCTAGGCTAGTCATTTCCCCCTGCCCCCTGTTATAATCAAGCCTCCAGGAAGAGTACCACGCTTTGAAGCCAGCTTGACATGTTTACAATTTTACAGTTTGTCCCATAAGCATACATTGTGACAGAAGGCTGGAAAACTGTGGATTTTTTTATTTGTTCATTATTCATTCACTCAACACCCCACATGGCAGAAGCTACGCAGAAGATCCAGGTAATTTTATACCGGGGAAGTCAAACATTTTTGGCTTCATGCGCCACTGAGCAACTTTCATTGGAATGAATGAGGCCCTGCCTCCAACGTCACAGCAAAATGTTTCCTTAATAGATCCATGTTCTTCATGCTAAGTTACCGTGCTTTGTGCTGATCGCTTGCAGGCACTGTAGCTCCATAGATAATGCACATTAGAGTGGTATCAATCCTTTCATTTAACTGTATAAATAATACAGTAAGAAAAAAATAAAAATTTTTCCCAAAGAATCAGCCTATTCATTTAAAGGATAATCATATCTCATCTGTCAGAAAATAAAGCTACACCTCTTTCAAGTGGACTTTAAGGTTTAAAGAAATGTTCGCTCCAGACCCCCTTATGTTATAACATCATGTTTCAGAGGTAGTGATTGTGAATGTGTAATTGTAAGTTTGTGTAATGTTATGGTAAAATGCTTATTTCATTGGAGTGTAATGCGTGTGACTGCCATGTAGCAGCTGATCAGCACACATTCTCAGGTGTTGAACCTGTGGTCAGATCGTGCCACAAATCCCATTTTAATCATGTTGCTGTTTGCCATCAATTCACTATCACCTGTTTTCTCAGGCTGAAAGGGTCACCCAAAGCCACAGAGGACATTATACAACTGTGATCACTGGCTTAATGTTCTAACAATCATGTTGCTGTAGAGCAACACAGAATGTCACTCATCTGATCCTTCTGAATCTGTGTGTTCTGTATGGTTAAGTTAAATAACATATATGTAAGTTATATATATATATACTTAGTCATTGTGCATAGTTTGAAGTGGCAGACGTTTCTGTGTTTGTTTCTGTGAGTCTTTTTGACTGAAAGGGGTTATTTAGGTTTTTTTTCTACACAACTAAATGTTTACACAGTCATCATAAGGACCTCCCCACACAAGCCATCTGAATGAGTCCTGCCTTCTTTATATTTAGTCTTCTATCTTAACACATTCAGTACATTTGACAAAGTTCAGTAAACCTCCCAGATCACATTTTCACATAAAGAGCACATGGCGATACTGATCCACTGAGACCACAAAGCAGTTTACCAGGTTTCTACCATGTCAATCACTGTAGGGAAACAGCACAGTACAGAGAGATTAGAACGGGACAGGGATTCTGGGTTTGTTTCCCAAAATGTCTGTACAAACTAGTTTCACTTTCACTCTGAAGGCCAGGGGTTTTCAAGTTGTGCGAGTTTTTAGATACTGATCCTGACCAAATATCACCTTCTGCAGTCATATCTACTTATCATCATTGCAAACTGTGTTCCTATACATCTCATCTGACCAACAAAGTGAAAATAACTATATTTATGTATATACTTCTATTAAAAAAATATTTGCTGCAACATCAGCTGAAGCAAAGCTTTGCCAGAACACACAACCAGTGACAAACACTTTGGGTAACCCAGCTCAGAGCTGGACAACACGAGGACACATCTGTCACCACACAACCTCAATCCACAGTACAAACAACTGGAGGACAAAATAATGAACAAACATGAACAGAAGTAAGTAGAAGTATCAGTTTTATCTAATCCTGATTACCTAATCAATAATAATCAAGGAGATGGTTGATACATATATCTATATATATATATGTGTATATATAATCTTTTTAATTACATGACCACATAGGGAACAAAAAACAACAAGAACACATGGTTATGCTGATATAAGAGGAACACCTTTATGCTACCTGCGGGTGATGACACTGGTCCCTGTTGCCCAGGAAACTGTGTTCAAGTTTGCCCGCAAAAAAAAAAAAAAAGAAAGAAAGAAAGAAAGAGGCTTTTCAAAATAAGACACAGTAAAGCATTGGATTTATAAAGCTGAAAACAGTAAATTAAGCATCCTGCCCCCCCTTCTTTGCACTGTGTGGATTGGACCCTTGTTGTCTTATCAGAGCCTGAGTCTGTGGGCCTTCTTTTTATGAATCAAGGCACAGAACCTGCCATGCACAGTGTGCCTACACTAAAACAGCATCCTGATTGTGTCTTGGACAGGTGGGTACCTACTGTATCTAGAAATGTTTGAGAGGTAACGATACACAAGGCAACTTTCTGGGGCGATGCAAGTCTTGTTTGTTCGCCTTTGACGACAAAGGTGTGACTGAAAATGGAAGTTGTACTTGCTCATTTGTTGCTAGTCAACATTATTAGTTACTGTAAGGTATTAAAAACTTCTGTATTTATTGTATTGTATGGTCTATATTGTATGTAGATTTTTCAGATTCACTAAAATAAAACTCATGCTAATTAGAACCAGATTAATCCTTATGTAATGGGAAGCAGGTCCGCAGTATATTTTGGCTTTCAACGAGTTCTGGAAGAATACAGTTCCATACGCATTTGCATATGCTTGTGCATCATCTGCTCACTGCCTGCTGAAAACAGTACAGCATGTAATTAAATGCTACCTGTACTGAAGCATCCTGATCTTTTGTTCTGTGTTTCTTAACCTGCTGTCAGAAGCAGCAGAGAGATTTCACTGCTCTGAGTTAAAACCCTCACTCTTTCATCATATGTCATCATGGGAGCCAGAAAAACAGATTTATGAGGCATCCTTTCTCTAAACACAACCTGACACTGACAGGGTCAGAGAGCGAGTGGGAGAGACAAGTTTAAAAAAAGAAACTAAACAAATGAGACAACCAAACGAGAGAGCTTGCTCTGGCAAAGTCCCAGAATTCCTTGGGGACTTCAGTGTGGCATGTAAACTGTATCGAAGAGCCAGAGAAACTGAAAAACTGCAGAGGAGACATTGTACATCCTCCGGACAGCTCAGACAATAATAGATGGCGACTGTGTCTTGGTGTCAAGAATTTGCACAAACACACACACGCACGCATACAAGAACAATAACAACTGTGCCCACATGTGCCCACGTGCAGTCATGGTCACACAAATGCACACACAAGAAATCATGCACTAAAGCTGCACTAATGAGTGTCTTTTTTTATTAATGATGGTTGAAATGGCATGAAATGTCATATGAAATGTATCGCTTGTAATGAACAGCCCACGGAGAATTAAAACCAGACTATGAGGCTCTATGCTTTTTAGGCTCTTTCATTTTGTTGTTTGTACTGCCTGAAAATTCAGTTTTTAACAAAACTTGTTTCCAGCAGTAGCATGCAGTTCTTCTATTTCATATAGGCGTCATCGTCACATCTGCAAAGCAACTAAGAACTGATTTATTATCTTAAACCTTGAGAGCATTTCTATGCCGCATGCACAAACGCAGTCCCTCGAGCACGGGGCTGTGACAAGATCTGTCAAGACTTTGGTAGAGATGGGTTGATGTCTGGGTTGACGGGTTGTACTGACTAACCTTGGATTTGCTGTTTAGTGTGATCAGACAGACAGGCAGTTGTCTGACAGAACAGTCTGTTCTCATGTCAGTAATTCTTGCTGGTCACATTTGGCAGTAGTGCCAAAAAGATTGACAGCTATATTAAAGTGATTTTCCTGTATTGACCCGGATGATAAAGCTACACACTCTAGCATATGTAGCTAACATTAGCCTTGTTATGCAGTGTGTCCATTCTTCATAAACAGTTAAATGCAAACTGTGATTCAGGAGAACTGGTGCTCTACATGTTTAAAAGTTTCTTTCTCCAGCAGTTTAGTGGTCTATCTGAGCTGTTGAATTCAAATCCATCTGTAACTCCACATGTCTCCTGTAGTGATGCTGCTGCTGTCACTGTGTTCTCTGGCTGTGCAGATCAACTCAGGAATTTCTTTCAGCACCCAGAACTTTTAACTGTCTTTGTAATCTTTTTTCAGTAAAAGTTTGTTCATCAGTTAGTACATCTGCTAATTTCAACGAGGCAGTTACTGAAAACAACTGCTAAAGCCTTCAGTCCACATGCTAGATTTGTATGAATATTCAGATATGACTACAGTGTTAGGTGGACAAAGCCTTTTATATTGTTCAGGTCTTTGCCCAGTAAAAATTGGAAAGATGTCTTCAGTCAAAGGAGGGAAGACATCAGGCTATCCTCACCTCCAAAATCACAAATGTCAATTTTATAGCTAGTGTTGACCATGAAAATAAGCAAGCGAGTGTGCTGAGCAGACACAAGCATGAAGGGAGGGTCATCACAGCCAAAACAGGACTGCATTCATGCACACAGAGCAGAAACAAGCTGGCAGCTTTAAGATCCAAAGGTGGCAAGTTCATGTTCTCCCCAATGGACAAATAAGATATTGGCTCACACACACACACATCCCAAACAGCCTGTGGCCCAATTAAAGAGGCATCTGTAAACTGCAGTGGATTCTAATGGGCTAATCGGTCTTGGGTGGATTAGAGGATCACAGTCCCCAACCAGCAGAGCTGTTTACTGACAAAATGATCTCTCCCAGCATTTGTGATCGTTGTTAGATAAAACAGTGTGAGAGAGTGAATAAGATGGACTGCATTCTTGCAGACTAGCATTCAGACTTACAGATCTGTGCTTGGCTTTGCATCCAAGCACATTTGTTTGTTTATGTGTGTGTGTGGCTTGTAACTAATGCACTCAATTAAATGCACACAATTCAGCACCAGAAATAACCATCTAATTTCATCTAATTTCCAGCAGCTTCAGTGCAATGTCTGATGTCTGATTGTGTTAACAAGGTCTGCCAGGGTGCAGACCAGGAAATATGAAGTTTGGTAAGTCAATGAAAAAGTGTGCCTGTGTAAGAAATAGTGTTTTTTGGGGAGTAGAGGTAGCTGTCACTTCTTTTATATAACTTATCTGTATTTTTAACCTCCGTACAGTCTTCTCCTCTTTCCCCTCTCTGCATATGAGCCTCCTAAAATAGAAGATAATATACAATAATATAGATATACAGTATTGAAATTCTCTTAGAATTCTCTTTCTCACACAACTGCAACATTTATTCAGTTATTTAAAAGATCCAGTGTGTGGGATTTAGGTGCAGAAATGGAATATAATGTTCAGAATTGGGTTTTCATTAGTGTTTAATGTAAGAATTACTGTATTTTTCGTCCATGCAGTTCACCACATTGGCCCAACACATTTCTACAGTAGCTCAGAATGGACAAACCAAACACTCTAGAGAGGGCCTTTTACTCTTTTCACATTTTTAGCAGTGACTGTGGGGAAGGGTGAGATGAGGTGTGTTCAGTTGTTTGCAATCTGCAACCATACTTCTAGATCTCACTAAATTCTGCAGATTGGACCTTTAAAATTGTTTAGATGTAACAAATAAATGCTGCCTCTTAATGTTGCACCATGCAGTAAGGGTGCAGGATCATGTCTACTGATCATGTCAACTGGACTGTGAATCTGTGAATTGTCCAGTCATATGGGGCAATCCATTCTGGTTTTAATTTTCAAGTTTGTTTCCTTCTGTGAGTCTGAGTCTCACTGCCATTTATCATTTTTGTAGCACATTGTACCTTAAATCATCTCACTGTGAAATAAACTCTGGTGAATAATAGAAATTGAGAACTTTTGTCATAGTGCGTATCATTACGTGCACTTTCCAAGCCGTGAGGAAAAGGGATAGGATGATCAAGCTGATTGACCAGTCACCCAGTGATTCAAATTTTAATAAAAGTATGACTAAGTGCATCAGCTACTTTAGGGGGGATGGAAAATGGCTTTCATTGCTGCATAGATTCAGTCTATTTGAATATTTACTGTATTGTCTCAGTAAAAGGTTTTGATGCTGGAGCACATAATTCTTGGCCTGTGCTACCATCAAATCAGCTAAGCCACACTTTACTCGTGTTACATTATATTCATTCTGAATGGACTGGTTGGTGGCTGACTCTTTCAAGTACACATTAAAAAATGTGACCAATATGGCAGAACTTTAAAAAAGGGCTTTATGTCACCCATTAACCCACTGCAATGGATAATTCCTTTGTTTCCTGCCCAACCTCGTCTGATATCCACAGGTCACTGAATCTGTCACAAAGCATCCTGCACTGCAGCTCTCCTCCATCATCTCTTGCACACAAAGCCTCACCTCAGCCCCAACAAACTACATCTCCACCAGAGATCTGTCTTTTCAATATCAATTGCTCACCCACTGTAGGATTTAAAGTCGGCTCTTTATAGTTTGTGGCAGAAATGGTCACCTTGAATTCACGGCATTTAAGTCATATGCACATGTTCATAGAGCCTCTAAGAAGCATTCCCACAGCACAATTCTTTGCCACTGATCTGCATGTTCACCATGTTGCATGTATTGTTTTACACATCATAGTTAACGGTGCTGGGCTGTAGTTACTCTGATACTACTTCATACTGCTACACTACTCTCTAATGGGTTACAGTAATGTGTGGAAGGAAGGAATTAGGAATTAAAAGTTACTTATCCAAGTTACACATAGTTTTGTTTTTTAAGACACTTTGGAGTTCAGTTTGTTAACTCACAACATGTTTGGTAGAGTTTGAGCTGACTTCACTTTAGTCTCATGCAGACTACAGGACATGTTAGCTTAGCGCAGAAGCTGGATGTGTTGAAAGGTGGCTAGCTTTTAGTGCAAGATAAAATGTGCTTCTGGTTATGTCTGAAAATGTATGTGTTCTTTGCTGACCTTTTGTTGGCTTGTCCATTGTTGGAGAGTGTGAGGACAGTAGCTTCTCCATCAGGACAGGACCTGCGAGATTAGGCTAGCTGCTGATGAAGAGTAAAACCAAAATATCACATTTGATATTTCTACACGAGCTAATACAGGTCCTGTAATCATGGAACCTATCAGTCTTCTTTTGCTGTAAAATAATATGGCATGGCAAAACAACTCCTCTTGTGTTTCTACTGTTATGGGTTTAGGAGAAACTGGTCAGAAGCAGATAATTTAGTTCTGATGAAACAAGAGATTGACAGGACTGTAACCAGTAACGGCTGAGTATGCTACTTCTGCTATTGCTTCAAAGCTTTGCTGAAAGTAGCATATTTATGAATTATATCTATGAATTCAAAGTATGTTTTTCTGGGACACAATGAACATACAGACCAGTGGTGGAGAGAAACATGCTGCAGGGTTGACATTCCACAAACATTTTGATATGTTTGACTTTTTCGGTAATAGAATAGACATAGGACTACAGAAGATCCCTTTCACTACTACTACTACTAGTAAAACTCTAGTAAAAAAAAATTATATTCATGGGAAAACACTCCAAATAACCACAGTCATTTAAATAAAACTCAGATCTGTACATAATATGACTCAGTCCTATTTGAAACATTCTTCTCCTTGTTAAAACCTAATGTGTAACAAATCTGCTTCATCACCTTAAGATGCTCTTCTCATTTATCCATCCTCTACCTGACATCAAGATGCGGTAAAGAATACAATACGCTGCTATCACTCATAAAGCACAAGGGGAATATAATATGTCAGGACGCTGGTGTTCAGATTATTATTTATCTGTCTGGATGCTTCAGTACAGCAGGTTATGAGTAACTTTGCATTCATCCCATGAGCAACGTCACATCCCTGTGCTACAGTGTGAAGGACTGCTTGAGCGTGCTGACTGATTGCTGTGGTGCTAATGTAGTAGCAGAGGAGGCTAGATGTGTTGCAAAGCAAAGTGGCAACAAGTTCAACCACAGTCAACTTTTCTGCATTTAGAAATAAAAGAAACACAGTGACTGTGGTCAACACCAGCCAATGTCACTGAAAATCGATGGGCGTGTGAACGCATGTTAAGGGCCACTGTTGTTGACATTGTGTTGCTAGCAGTGCTAACCTTCACGCTTATACTGTACAACACTACGATAAAAAGCGAAGAACCAAAACAGATACTCACATTCCCAGAAAGTCACTGTCTTAAACTCAACTAGGTGTTCTTTCTACGATCATAGAAAGCAGGGGACAGCGAAGCTGCTGCAAGAGATACAGATATGGCCCTAGGTTCCTTTAATATCCAGAAAAGTACCCTGCTTTTATTCTGAAAAATGCTCAACAGTTCAAAGGCGTGTTGTTTCTTCAGACACCGTGTGTGTGCCCGTTTTTTTGCTCTTGTTTTGTCTTCCTCTGGTTTCCCCTGTGTACAAAAGCTGTCAGATTGAATGTCCTTAATCTTGTATTCATCCAGCTCTGTCAAAAATTGTCTCTGCAGTACCCATTTGAAAATGCTTGTTGAATTTGAAAAAGAGTTTCTTACATCCCCATGTACAAGACAAATCCATCAGTTGGACATGAAGGTAGAAAAGCATCTAAGTGTGATCTGTGGATCCAATTCATGTGTTTTTGTCTGTGTTTACACACATACATGAATAAAATATCAATGCATTTATTCCTGCGTGTGTGTCGCGTGAGCGTATGTGTCACACTGTTTCCGGTAAACACAGGGCTTCCACAGCATTACTGGGTCCCTGGGCGACTCCACCAATTACAAAGAGCATGCTGGTTGTCTGCAGGAGGGCAGAGGAACAGCGTGCAGTGGGCATGGGTGCCACATACTCCCAGCGCCGCTTCACCGGGTTGTAGCTCTCCACTGTGCCCAGTGGTGCTGGTTCATTACCTGCAAAATGTAAAGTAGCATGTTAGGATGACAGCATTTATTTTTCTAATTCAGAAATACCCAAATATTTCATTTAGTCTGGAAAACAATTAAAAACAAATTCAGAATCTGATACAGCTTGGTTCCATTTTTTTTCTGGACTATGGAAACAAACTAAGGCCATAAAGATGTGCATTTTATGAGCAGTTCAGACCACATAAATTCATGAATTCACATAGATTAAAAATAATTCAGTGGTATGAATGCAATACAATAATTCAATAGTGATTAAGCATTCAGTTCCTCATGAGACTCATATCTTTATAACCATTATTTGCTTCTGTTGTGCTGAGGTAGGTTACTGGCAGAATATTAAGGATTATCGAAGATAATAATTAATAGTTATAAAATTATTATCAAATAATTCTAATTACAGGTCATCAACCTGTTACCAGCGATGAATAACCAAAATGGAAAGGTGTTCACCAAGATGTGTTAATATCTCTCAGATATTAACAGTAACCAAGTGAACAATGACGGGTTGAATCCCAGCACGAGCTGTCAGAATCCAGCAACTGTCACATCAATATGCATATAATCACAAACGATGACCAGTTAAACTATAATAGAATGTGTTAATAAAAGTAATAGTCATTTACAGTGACATCGTCCTACTGGTTTCAAGATGGTGAGCTCAACCATGAGGGTTTGGACAAAGAGAGTGTGGAACAAAAGGGGAGCAACATGGTCTAACACGTGTCCAATCAGGAGACGGAGCAAACCTGACTTATGCTACTGTGTGATCCCTACCCTGAAATGGTTGTGGATATCTGAAGTGTGTGTAGGTGGGTTAGTAAAGGAGAAAGAGGAGAAGAAGAAGTAGATTGCCATTGCCACGACTCTCCACACTGCTCTGACCCACCTAGAGCAGCAGGGGAGCTACATACAGCTGCTGTTTGAAGATTTTAGCACTGCTTTCAATGCCATCCACCCCCACAGACTGGTGACCAAACTGGCAGAACTAGGGCTATCACAATCCATCTGCCTCTGGACTTAAGACTTCCAGCTCCGAGAGGGTTAGATTAGGCCCCCACGTCTCTACAGCTCTCACCCTCAGCACCGGCTCCCCACAGGGCTGCATGCTGAGCCCCCTACTCTATACCCATGACTGCACCCTTGCCCAATCCACCAACATTACTGTCAAGATTGCTGATGACACAACGGTGGCGCGGCTCATCTCTGCGGGGGATGCGTCTGTATACCGGAATGGGCACCCCTGGGAGCTGGTTATCGACTACAGGAAGAAATAAATGGACATTCAGCCCTAATACATCAGCAGGGACTGTGTGGAGAGGGTGTCTGACTTCAGGTTTCTGGGGGACCAGATAGAGGAGGACCTGCCCTGGAGAACTAACACTATAGTGCTGGTTAAGAAGGCACAGCAGAGACTCTATTTCCTGGGGATCCTCAGGAACTGCTGAATAACCATCTTGCTCAGAAACTGCCTGTGTCCTTCTACTGCTGCGCCATAGGGAGAATACTGACATACTGCATGTGTGTGTGTGGTTTGCCAGCTCCACAGTAGCAGAGAGGAAATGTCCCCAGAGAGTCATCACCACCGTACAGAAGATCATCAGCTGCCAAAAAAAACCCAAAAAAGCCAATAACATCCTCAAGGACCCAACCCACCCGGGATACAGAACAATCAAAACACGGACAAACAGGTTGAAAAATAGTTTCCATGCATAAGCCTTAAATGTCCTAAGAACTGTTTCTGAACAGATACAATAATACCTATTTTGCACATAATGCAAAATATATTAGAGATTATGCCAGCAGAATGTGGAATATATGTGTGTGTGGATTTATGTGCATCCGTTCATCCTTCCAGCCATGCAGTGCAGCTGTCTCTATGGATCTGAGTAGACAGTCTTGTTGCTTGATCAGTCAGTTAAAGACAGACTCTCTGTTGTTTAAATCTCAGTGCGTGACATGAGATCCCAACACTTCCATAGTGGGCACACAAACACACACAGCACAATTTACAATTTGACACTTCAAGATATGTACTCATCACACCTCTCATCAGCCACTTGTCTTTTCAAAGGAAAACATAAACTGACAGATATCACCTTCAGAGAAGGTGTGTGTGACACATGCAGCTGTCACAGTCACATGTGCACTGACAATGAAAACATAAACACAAATCCAAGATAACACCCTCTATAGCAATGTGATGAAGAATCCCCATGACTCAGTCTGCACCTGTTGTCATAAACACAAACTTCAGTAGTTTCTGAGTATCAATACAATCAATCTTTTCCCAAAAGAGCCTTTATCTGCAGCAATCGGGAATGTTGTTATGGCACAGCTTAGCTTGTGGTAAAATCTTATTTCAGTAAGATTATAAAGACAGAAGTATCTCGGTAAAGTGAACTGCAGGTAACAACACCAAATATTAGGTGCCTACATTTTAAAATTCTTTTTGAGGGCATATTGATTTAAAGCAGAGCTACCCAATTACAAATTCAGCTCAGCCAGATTTTGAAACCAAGAAATTTAGCTGGACATTTTCAGTGGACTAAAACGGAATAAATGTATTATGAAACAAGTAATGTTTATTCATTGTTTGCCTCTAAAATTTGGTCCTATCTGACCCAGGCATCAAAAGGAGCCATGAAAAAAAAAACAGAATCTGAGGTAGTAGCAATATTTTTTTTTTTCACTTTTGACATAAAACCAAATATAAATAATTTTTTATGTATATTTCACAATCAGAGGAATAATTCTAAAATAAATCTACTAATTCTAAAATAAAAGCCAAAGAGCTTATTGAAGTCATTTGTTTTCATTGTACGGCGGCACGGTGGTGCAGTGGTTAGCACTGTCGCCTCATAGCAAGAGGGTTCCAGGTTTGAATCCTGGTCTGGGCCCTTCTATGTGGAGTTTGCATGTTCTCCCTGTGCCTGCGTGGGTTTTCTCAGGGTACTCCGGCTTCCTCCCACAATACCAAAAACATGCACATTAGGTTAATTGACTACTCTACATTGCCCCTAGGTGTGAGTGTGAGAGTGTGTGGTTGTCTGTCTTTGTGTGTTGGCCCTGCGATTGACTGGCGACCAGGCCAGGGTGAACCCCGCCTCTCGCCCGTAGTCAGCTGGCATAAGCTCCAGACCCTCCGCGACCCTGACGGATAAGCGGTATAGAAAATGGATGGATGGATGTATGGATTTCATTTTACCTACAAAATGTTAAGTCTCACTTCACCTTTCTAAGGTTTGCTGTGATCTCCTTCATTCTTTCTCCCTCTGTTTTTCTTTTGCTCCCCCGACCTCCTTCTCTTTCACCTCAGGTGCAGTGCTCACTGTCATTATACTGCTCACTGTCATTATACATCAGCCAGCACTAAGTTGTTGCCGTTTCCATGGAGACCCACATCATAGCATTTCGTCAAATGATAGGAAATGGGGTGTGTGTATGTGTGTGTGCGTGTGTGTGTGCATGCGTGTGCACGTCTGTCTGTCTAAGAGGACTATTATCATCATTTTGTTGCAAGAACAAAGAACAGTACCGAGTCGGCCTTTTCAAAGCTGCTCAGGCTTTGGCTTTATTATTCTTTATGAAGACACACATATGTACTGTTGCCCAAGACTGCACACACACACACACACACACACTCATAAATGGCACAGAAACATCCTCCTTGCTGCTCTTGGAGCTCAAAGGCTTCCTGTCGTGGCTTTGATTCATGTCCAACAGATGTCATGCTCATCTCTCTCTCTCCGTTTGACCTCCATTCCTCTTTTTTACTCCCATCCTGCTTTGCCATTCCCTCCTTTGTCTTTTCGTGACATTCTCTATTAAGTTCATTCTTCATTCTATCGGTCCTTTTTTTTAAAAAAAAAAAAAAAAAAAGATCTTAATCTTTCTCATTCCTATCTATTTCAAAGCTTTTCTTAGAAACTATTTTCTTCTACTTTATGGCTCTTAACCCCTATTCATCTGTCCTCCTCCTGTTCACAGCAACTATTAGTTCTCCATAAACCTGTTCCTGTCAACTCTCCTGCTTTCATTTTGGCTTCAGTTTTTTCTTCTTCTTCTTCTTCTTTCCTTCTTCTTAACATGATGATCACAGTGATATCACTGTAAATTTACCGCGTGCATATTTGTACAATACCTGTATATGCCTGCACAACCCCCACACAAACTTTATATTCTGGAAATACTCTTATTTCTATTTTTATTATTACTCCTTGGCCTTTAGACTTCCAATCTTGTTTGGATGCATTTTAACAACCCAATTCCCCCCAGGGATCAATAAATTTCCCATTCCCATTTCCCATTCTGATTTTGTTGATAAATTGTTGTGACTCACTTTTTAATTTTAGATCCTATCCCTCAACCTATATCACCTTCTTCTTCAAAAAACACTCTTTTTATTTTTTGCTATTATTATATATTTATTAATTAATTCATTAATTTACTATTTTGACATTTTAATTCATATTCATGGCTACACTGTACTTCACTCTTGATGTCATACTTAAATCTTGTAACTGCACTCACTGTTTTTACATTTTGTGCTGATGGTTTTAATCATCTATTGTGTTAAGTTTTATTCACTTATGACTTATTTGTGCTTAATTCATATATTTCTCAGTATTTTGTTCTATGTTTATCTTTTGTTGCTCTTATTAAGCCCTTTGTAACACTGCTTTTTTAAATGTTACACAAATAAATTCCAAAAATTGCAGGTGAACCCCTTTATGTTTAATTGACAGTGCCCATTGGGCAAGTTTTGTATTTCCTTTTCATTATAAAATGACTGTGTGTTCATTCTGACACACTAACTTGAAAAAAATATCTACTGTAAAGATAAGTGTGTGCTGCTTATAATCTTCGCCCAATAATATTTGGGATAGGCACCACTCCACCCCACAAATAAAAGGGTATAAATAATGAACAGAAACGCTCTGGGACATGACTCATGGCTGAAATGCCTGCTGGACTACTGAGGATACCGTGTGTGACAAAAAACGTATCTCTTCTCTGTATTTGATGAATTCATTCCCAGACGGTTTTGGAACATCTTTGCAAAATGAAAAGATTAGAAATAAGCCTTTGTTAAATTCTAAGGCACTGACATTAAAACTGACCTTTAATATTGATTTGACTGAAATTCACAAATTTATTACTTTCGTGCTGCTTCAGTGTTATTTACTTTGTGCCTTTGAAGCTGAATGTTCTCATTTTGAGACAATGCTACTGACCTCAAGTGCTATAGTTAACTCTCAAGAGTAAAAGACTTATTGGAGACCTGTAGCCAATCAAACGACTAAGAATAAAAGAATAAAGTATACAAGACTTAACACCTTGCACGTAAGCTACACTATACAGACAAAAGTATTGTGGCACCTGACCATTACACCAACAGGGACTTTAATGACATCACATTCGACATACATAGACAGCTTTGCAGCTATAACAGCTTCCACTCTTCAGGGAAGGGTTTCAATTTGTACAGCAGAGCATTTGTGAGGTCAGGTACTGAAGTTGGTCAGAAAGGCCTGGCTTGCAATCTCTGTTCCAGGTCATCCCAAAGGTGTTGGATCAGGGTTGAGATCAGGGCTCTTTGTAGCCCAGTCAAGTTTTCCGCACCAAACTCATCCAGCCAAGTCTTTATGGACCTTGGTTTATACTGCTAGGATAGGCAACTCCTGAAATACAAAAAAACCTAGGTTTGCTTGAAATTGAGGGAAAAGGCTAAATTCTTATTTTGGACAGGTTAAGGTTTACAGCAAAAGGGACTACACTGTGCAGAGCAATTTGGAGGTGAATGAACCATATAAGAGTGAGATGAACCGTGGCTTTGTGCTGAGATCTAATAAAATACAAAACTCATATTTCTTTTTTATCATAAATAAAAAGAAAGAGTAGCACAGAAGTTGTTATGACTGTAAAAACTTTTGTGTCATTTAAAAGCTGAGACATTTCAGTCTTGACCAATCATTTGACCAAACAACTGACCTACACTGCCATCCCTACAAAAAGGCAATACACTGAGCAAAGCTAAAATTGGAGGCTATGTCGGCTGAACTGAGATAAACTGAAATGACTAGATGACCTGGATTATCAGTCTCACTCATGGTACACCACACTATTTTACCCTGTTTACTATTTTTTTTCCTTTACTAGGAAGATGTATACTAAGAGCCAACTTGATACTGGTGTGGATGTGATGATATGATAACAACCTTATGATTGAGTCCCTTGTGTTTCCAAGTTGTATTGTTGTTGCTGCCGTTGTTGCAAGCACACCGGGAACATCTTCCCTTCTCCTCAAAGTAGCAACTACTAACAAATCAGGACAGCAGCATGAGTTTATTCATTCATTTAGTCTAGAATGGAGACATGAAAGTAGATATAAATGGTGCCATAAATGGATCAGTCTGCATTTACCTGGAAGATTTCATGCTTGGTGACAGACAGAATTACATATTAAAAATGAGGTTTAGTGGGAACCAATCTAAATGCCAATGGTGTCAGCATCGTACAGCCATTACACTGCAATCAGCATTTTCTTCATAATGATACATTAAAGCAGAGATGTCTAACAACCTCCCAAAGATTTGATGTATTTCTTTGAACAGTCACAGTTGTTTTAAAAGTAGGTAACACTTCATGAAATGTATGATGCTTGGCTCAGTCTGTTGCAGTCTGTATCTCTTGTTGCTTCAGTGTCAGTTTTATCCTCTGCTCTCTCTATTTTCCAGTGTTACCTTTTATGAAGCTAGCAGGTGTTTTGTATTTTCTGTCTTTTCTGTTCACCTCTCTCTGACCCCCTGTTGCTTCTATTCTCAGAAACAATAGCATGGCATGTTAGGTCAAAAAGAAGTCACAACAAACCTGCAGTGGAGCTTGTGGTAATGTTTGATCAGCCCTGTAGTGTCTCTCTTCAGTAATAATGGCATTTTCACAGGTAATACACAGCACTTTTCCTTGACATTCTTGGTTGCTTCTTCCAGTTCTTTATGATTAATATTTGTGTAACATAATAAGGACAATCTCTCAAAATGCTGCTACATAGTTCACCACAATATATGAGTGAATTGTACACATGCAACCAGCACTGTGTGCTAGGGACAAAGTGACTGAACACCACTACTCAGTGCAAGCTAGCATCTCGTCCACACCATCATGCCATTCCAGCAGGGTTCAGGTCAGTCACTGCTCAGTCCCAGCTGGCTACTGGCTGTTGCCCTACAGTAAGGGGTTGACCTATGGACAGACAAGCTGCAGCTCAGGGTAGCTTTGCTGCTACAGGAGTATTTAGTTCTGACAGTCTCAGAAGGACCAGGAGGACAGCATTCAACACAGGACTAATCAGAGCTTTGATCAAATGGTGACTGTTGGCCACCATCAGAGTCAGACCCAGTCATTATCCTCCCCACTGTGCTCAACCCAGGGCTTTGCTTAGTGCTGAAAAACAGATGCAGGAGAGGAGTTGAGAACATGTTGCCCTGCTCTTAGGCTGCTCTCTTTAATTGTGGCTCAGTGGAACTTCAACAGTAATTTACTTGCTCATAATGACTCTTAAAACCAGTCGAACTGTATCTTATGTGATCACTCTTACATGGTTTTTTCTTAAGAAGCTGCTGAGAGCAACTTTCACTGAGAAACTCAGAGAATGACCAGTCTGCATCATATGAATGTGAAATAAAATATTCACCGAAACACAGGAGCTCAACAAAGAACATAGATAAACAGATTTCATTGCACTTTGGGACTGTATAATGTGTACTTAATGAACTGTTGAACAAATTGGGTTCTTAAGATTGTATTAGGATACACTTCTTCTACACCTCTAATGCATGCTTACAATTAAACTGTATTATACACCACACTGCTCACTTTGTTTTCATATAGTTAGTGTTAAAATGCTGTGGTATCTGTCCATAGAAGGACCCACACATCCACAGAGAGAGCACCATTACACAATATATACATTATGGAATTATATCTTATGTTTAAAACACTGGGGGCATCACATCCTGGGCCATTCATCACAGGAGCCAGCCTGATAGCTGTCTCACCAGCCCTGTGAGCCCTCACATTTCCAAAAACTGTTCTGACTTGCTTCTGTCTGGATCCTAATTAACCTTATAGAAAATGTTTATTAAAATTCAGTATCATGGTGTCTTTAAATTATGCTCATATAAGATGATCTGCAGTAGCTGACTGATGACACGCCTTAAAACACATGGGCGAAGTTAACCTTCAAGGCTTTCTGCTTGGAAGCCTGAAAGCTTTGTGTCAGAAAGCATGTAGTATGAAGAGTCACAGAGCCAGCATGGCAGACATGATGCCATGGCTGAGTGGCTTGTCTTGGTCTGAAACAGGCTCTCCAATGCTCTCTCTCTCTCTCTCTCTCTCTCTCTCTCTCTAAAAAATTATTTTGACACTTATCAGTCAGTTTAGTTTGAGGTAACAAAACTACTTGGTGACTTTTAGGCACCAAAAACACTTATGTTTCAGGAAACATCACACAAGATACAAAGAGCTTTCCAGAAAAAAGACTGAAAGGCTTAGAAGGTGTTAGAAGTACTCTGAAATGCCTCTAACTTTTCTCAGACCTCGGAGCTAGTTCTGAAAGACTTTGTGAATTACTTAAAGAAGAAAAGAGCCTGAAAGCTGACACACCCCTTAAGAGTTTCTTTTAACTCTGCTAGTACGATTCACTTTTAGTCTTGCTGTTTTATGTTTTATGAATACAGCTTCTGAACCACCATCTAAATAAACATTTAAATATTGATTTTGTGTGTTTTTAGCCCATCATACTGTAATGTAATCTGTGGAAACACTTGCAACTCTGTTATCTACAAACCTTAGCATGTCATTAAAACAGGATGGCAGAATTACTCCAAATTTAGCTGTAGACAAGGAGGAAATACAGCCATTTTCCCGCTGATTTTTTGGTTTAAGTCATATTAAGCTGATTATATATTTTACGTTTCTAATAATATCATCCAGTGTATTAGGCTTACAATTTTGAGCATGGAATGAGTTACATCAGATATGACAAAGTTAAAACCAAGTTTGAAAGAATGGGATGCAAAATGGGAATGCAAAACATTTAGGAAGAATGTATGCACAGCAGCAGCACTCTGTATGGATGAGGGCTGTATACAGTTTTCTGTGTGCTCATGTGTGTGTGTGAGAGAGTACATTAGTGACAAATAATCTATTGATATGATATGGCTGAGCACATAATTGCATCTCAAGTCGGTCTTTTCTGTCTAGTTGCATCTAATTACAATTTACACGCAAAAATCAGAGTTGTTGAGCGTTCAATCATGTACAGGGTCGTGGTGAAAAAATAAAGAGGCAGTGAAGAAGAGAAGGACTGAGGGTGCGTGAAGACTGTCACATTATTGTCATTCTAACAGAAACATTGAGAACAGCCCAAAATCCTGGATCAGGTATCAGTGAGTACTAATCCCATACCACGTAATTTTGGCTTCTTCCCAACACTGCCCTGTACACTTGTATGCAACTTAACTTACAATGGTTTGTGCTTATTTACTGCACAAACAGCCAATACCCATGAATGGCAAGTGACTTGTGCAACTTCAAGCCTGTCAGCAACCTTACAGTTGCTGATATTTGTTTTCTTTTTTGAGATGACTGACACTCAAATTAGAAAAGAAAGTTCTATGGAATGCTTTCTTTCTCCATATATGTTCATGTTTTACATGAGTGTTAACCTAAGCCAGAGCATACATCAGTATCAGGAAGGGGAAAATTGTATTATATAAGTAGTTTTTATAGGTTCAAAAGAGAAAACCTTGCATTTGTTTTCTTCACGGTTCCTCAGACTGTTACGATTAATGTTTTATTGTATGGCGTGTGTTCTTAAAAGCTCATAAATATAGTGAAAAGCTTTTTTTTTTTAAAAATAAAATAAAAATGTAAATAAATTTTGTATGTTTTAACATGTTTTAATTTCCAGGAATTTACATTAAAATATGTTGTAATGTATATTATGTGATGTAAAATTGAAAAAGTTCTGTCCAGGTTTAAAAGAACCACCTTCAGCTGACCAGCCAGCCAGAGTGAGTAAGGAGGGGAAACAAGAGGGATACGATCAGTGTACGCAGTACGCATTTGTCACTCATGATCACCCACACTTTACAGAAGGCTAAACACTGCTGCCTCTTGCTCTTAGACTTGAGCAGTGCAAGTGCACAATTAAGCTCACAGGTGTCATCTACTTTTTGCTTTGTAGTTTAGAGTGGCACATTGTATAATTGTACTTTGATGTAAATGTATATACAGTTTGGCAGGTCTGAAAATCAACAAACCAATGCAAAGCAACTTGTTTGACAAAATGTAATCAACAGAATCAAAGCATTGGGGAGATCTACAGAGAGGAGAACAGTGAATTAATTAGCTAAAAGTAAAATCTAAACAAAGACCATGTTAACCATTAATCCTAATGTGTACTGTATACGTAGATACGTATACGTGTATATACATGCATCCAAACGCATACAGTATTACAGATACTCTTGGTCTTTGCAGATGTACAGTATTTCTTCTTTTATTTCAAAAAGTCAAAAGGCAGGGGGTTGGAAATGTGCCATAAACCAGCAATGACTCACAAGTCCAAAATATCCCCATGGATTAGATGGGGAGCAAGCCACACAGCTGGCACTCACACAAAGAAATATGTGACATATCTACCTCCTGTCTTCTCTCTCTTCCTCGCTCTGTCATTTCCACATTAGCAAACACACACACACACGTCCATTTCCTTCTTGTTTCTCATTCAATCCATTTTTTTTTCTTTTGCTTTCTTTTTTTCACTGCTGAAATTCTGTGGCTCTCAGCAGGACAAGATTGGCATTTTCCTCTCTCACACACATGGACACACTCACAGACACAGCCTTAAGAGATGTCAATCCACATTATTGACTGCCACTTTGAACTGTGCAAGAAAAAAAAACTGTGAAAGTGTATTAGAAATGGAAATGTGTTAAAAATAATATGAGGGCTGGGATTTTAATCAAAGATGACTATTTAAGGCTGTAATAGAATTTTTAAATGTCTCTACGAGACTGATATTGCAAGTGAGTGTAATAAGTTTAAAAAATCAAGATCATATTTGAGATAATAGTTAGTCCCTACCTCATGCATTCTCCGCAGTTTGGCTATAACGTGTTAATTATCATTGCACAAGATTTCTGCTTCTCTATTTAGATGTTTGATGATTGACATTACTGAAAAGTGATGAACATGATGGAAATAAACTCTACACTGCTTTAGCTCCCCATGTGTAAAAACAGAGAACTCTACCTGCTTTGTGCCATAAAACATTACAAGCATCATTTTTCTAAAATATAAAGCTGGTAAAGACTGCTAATAATCTCAGGAGTGGCCTCATACTTTGATACAGTGTCTCAAAATTGATGTGGCTGTTATTTTCAGATGACAAAATACCACAAGTCTCACTTTGAGTGTGATGTACCAGTGAAATAATTCTCATTCATCGTATTGTTCATCTGTGGGCTGTGTTCTTTGTGCTCACATATGCAGAGAAACACTCTAGCAGGAATCCACAGATTTTGTGCCTGTCAGTTGATTTCATTGTGTAAGTTCAGGGTTTACACTGCTTTGGCTGTATGTATCTTGCTGATGCATGCATGTTTACAGAAAAGAGAGTCAATATCTGCTTAACAAGCATGTCAGATGAGAAAAGTTGACCTCTTATTAGTTTGTAGGATTGCTCAGTCTCTCTTCACACTATATTTAAGTCGTTCAGTCAAGGAGAGAATGGAAAGTTAATGGAAAATTCATTTGGCTGTGTGTGCGAGCATGTGTATTGTGCGTGTGGTGTTTGTGATGAATCAGAGCTCTGGTGTTTGATTTGTTGTTAGCAGCAAGTCAGCATTAATAACTTCACTGTCTGTTAGTGCTGAGACCAGATGAAGCCACCTGCAAGTATAAGGGCAATATAATATGGTTGTAACTGTTGACATAATTATTGGGGCAGCCGTGGCCTAGAGGTTGGAGAAGCGGCTTGTGAGCGGCTTGTGATTTGATTCCCTCACCAGACGGGCAAGAAAAAATTGGGTGTGGTGGAGCGATTAGCCCGCTGATGTGCCCTTGAGCAAGGCACGTAACCCCCAATTTGCTCTCCGGGCGCTTGTTGCAGTCCACTGCTCCTGTGTGTTTCACTGCATGTTGCAGGTGTGTGTGTGTTTCAATCAGTGATGAATTAAATGCAGAGAAGTAATTTCCCAGCTTGGGATTAATAAAGTAAATAAAATTAAAAATAATTCTGTTTACTCAGCCCAGTCGCCAGAATAAAATCTTGACACTGTTTCTGCAAATATGAATATGTTAAATGTTAAATTTGTATGTTTACATACATATTCTATCAACATTTGCACAGTACGTACTATGTTCAGATTACGTACATATGAGATGAGTTTCATGTCAGGACGAGCAGGGGTGGTGGTGATGGTGGTAAAACAGGCAAAACAGCTGTCTTTGTGTCAAGTAAACCTGATATTTTTAATGACAGGGCCATTGTTTGTCTGAAGTGAAGCCAAAACATCTCAACTGCCCCTGATGGCTGGCTGCAGTACAGGTCATAAACTCCTCCCCTTTCATGTTAGCAGATGGGACGTGCGCAAAATTAAAAACTACACATACACATAAAATTATTTTTTCCAAAAGATGGTTTCTGTCATTTTAGGTAGTTCTTATCACATTAATAATATAATAATTACTAAAAATATTCAGTGACTATACTGTTTTACCAGGTAATTTCAGTCACTGCTTTGTGTCTTAGAAAGAGTGTCATAAAATACTTTTCCACAGAAAGGATCAGGTTTTTTTGTCATGAGGAATATAGACCCTGTGAATTTGGAAGGAGTTTTCAAGAATCAAAAATTGAAATTGGAGGCCTCTAAATGAAAGTTACAAACTATGGTGGAAATGTACAGACAGATAACACAGGGATAAGGCCGTTGTCAGGTACACTATATAGACAAAAGCATTGGGATGCCTGACCATTACAACAACAGGGACTTTAATGACAGCTAATTACACAGACAGCTTTGCAGCTATAACAGCTTCCACTCTTCTGGGAAGGCTTTCCACAAGAGTGTTTCTGCGGGAAATTTTGCCCATTCATGCAGCAGAGTATTTGTGATGTCAGGCACTGATGGACCAGAAGGCCTGGCTTGCAATCTCTGTTTCAGATCATCCCAAAGGTGTCTGATGGGGTTGAGGTCAGGGCTCTGTGTGGGTCAGTCAAGTTCTTCCACACCAAACTCATCCAACCAGCATGACTAGGGCACAAATACTTTTGTCTTTATAGTGCATGTCCATCAACAGACAAAAGCTGCTATAACACTGGAAAGTAGTCACATGGTGATATATTTTTATTCTGTCTCTGTTCTCGCTTTCCTTCCTTTAAAGGAAAGCATATCAATCAACTGACAGAAAAGAACAACTGAAAAAGATGGCAAAAAAGAATGGATGTGCTGACCTAGACCACCGGCGACAATTACTCTTCCTCCCAGGCAGCCTGCCACAAAGTCAGCCCTCTTCTCCCTCATCCTGGATGTTCGGCTGGGTTTGATCCAGATGCCTGTCAGAGGTGAGAGAACACGAGATATTGTCAGTATTGCAAAACAGAAAATGGAAATTTCTGTTTGCCATGTGATTTTAATAAAAACAACATGGCCTGTATGCTGATACTGCAAGATATAATCTGCTGTTGTAACATCCTCCACTCATCTGTTCTCAGGCTTTCCACCACATTTTGGAACCTGGCTGCAGGAATTTGTTCCCATTCAGACACAAGAACATTAGTGAGGTCCAACACTGATGTTGGGTCAAAAGGCCTGGCTCACAGTTGGAGCCCCAGTTCATCCTAGGCCAGGGCAGTTGAGCTCTTCCACACCAAGCTCAAACTCAAAAAAACACTTATTTAGGGAACTGGCTTTGTGCATGTTTACAGGAAAGGTCTACACACATTCATTCATCTATTTTAGCTCAAGTAAGTTGACTATTTTCAGTTTTTGGTTATACAAAATATTGAACAGAAGCACAAGGAAAATATGAAACAGAGATTTCCAAAACTGAACCTAAACATGCAACATCACATTCATGAGAAAGTGATTCAAATGATAATAGTAATAAGGAAAAAAAAAAAAACATGCATTCTTTAGCACAGTCTAACATTACCACAAAGTTGAAAGAGAAACTGACAGCAAATATTACTGTTTGATGTAGTATCAAGATTTTCCTTTATTGTAAGCAAGGGGCCCAGCCCAAACCATATAAAACAGCCTGAGACCAAAAGCACACAAAAACACTGTAGTGTATAGTGAGGGTTGACTAGATGTTTATTTTTACTGATACAGTAAAGTTGCAGACGATTTAAGACATTAATAAACACTATTTAAGCTGTAAATTAAAAGGAAGCCTCTCAGGGGACTGAAATTGCTCAACCAAATTCAAATTGACATTTGGTGTATTTTTTGTGTACTGGACACAAAAAAGTATGGCTCAGTACTTCAGGCATTTGAGCAAAAGTGTAAGATTCTGGGAAAGAAACTGTATGAATTCTTTTCTGAAATGTATGGTTATATTGCAGCTTAGCATAGCATAACAATTCCCAGCTTGCATCTGTCCAAAAACACATTTGTCTAGCAGCATCTTTAAAGCTCACTATTTTGCACAGTATGTCTGTTTGTCTCTCCTGATCGCAAATTCTGTGCTAAACCAAGCTACCTCTAGTTTTATACTTAGCATACAAACATGAGAGGGGTATTGATTTCTTCACCCATCCCTCATCAGGAGGGTCAATAAGTGTTCCAATAAGTGTATTCCCAAAAAGTCAAATTCAAAAAAGAATACTTTTTACTACTACTCTTTCTGGAAACCATCGCACTGTGAGCTGGAGGTCACTGTTCAGTGGGGCCATTGGGTTTGATTTACTGCAGGCAATGCAAACTAAGCTCTCACTCCAACAATGCAAAGATCGAATAGCCCATAGCAACATGTCGTCTATTTCATATTCCCTCAAAGTCCCTCAAAGAATTCTGAGGGACACGGTCATAAGCCTTTTTCATATCCAGAAAGCACAAGTAGACCGGTTGGTCAAACTCCCATGCCTCTTCCAGCACCCTTGCAGGACTGCAGAACTCCAAGGTTCGACTAACGGGCAGATTCTGCTTTCCAGCGCCCTTTAGTTGGCCTTTCCAGGGAGGCTGAGGACTGTGATCCCTCTGTAGTTGTCTGGTCCCCCTCCTTGAAAGGGGAACCAACACCCCAGTCTGCCACATTGATGTCAAATAACAAATGTATTTTTTTCATTCTGGGCCTGGTCTGTCTGTGGAAATGTTACTGGACCGAAAACACTGCGGACAAATCCAAGAACCAGTTGAAGTGGACATGGTGGAAGACAATGCTGGGGCGTACAGGGACAACTGCTCTGCAAGCCTAAGCAGCTTGAAGGCAGACGGAGGTGTCGTTCAGTGAATTGCTGGAGAGGAGTACGAGAACAAATGAACGTTTGAAAACATAATAAGCTTAGTTTCACATTGTGTCACAGGTGCAGCATTGATTGCCAGAGAACAGTTAAGTTACCAAACAGCAAGGAGTTTGTTTTTCTTGTTGTACTTCTACTGCAGCGATGCACAAGGAATGCACAGCAGAGGATAGAGAGAAAGCTGACTGTAAAGTACCACTAGTTTAATAATTGAGTGTATCACAATCTAACAGTTCAGGTGCTGTTGTACATCTGTTTTTGAAAGTCTTTTTTGCTTACAATTTCTAAATAGCTGTTCGCATTTGATATGCCTCACTATCCAAGTACTCATGACATAGAAGGATAATTTCTGATGTTCAGAAATATGTACAATTAGTGCATTTGAGGAGAGGAGGGGAGAATGGAAGGAGAGGAGAGGCATACTTTTCAGATAGCACATATGGGTTGCAGAGCCGCTGTAGTGCCGACTGTAGGGAAGCAACGGCAGCTAAATGGTAATCTCTGAGTCAGAGGAGGGAAGGGAGAGCCACCAGAAGCTCACTGATAAATATGCTGGTTGCAACACATCAGCTATTCAGCCGTGGAAAATGGAAGGGCCAGATAACATGCAAATATAGTGCAGATATATGGGCCAAGAGGAGTGAGCAGTTGTGCTTTCAAACAGGCATGCAAGTTTGTAACTTTTGCTATTTTTCCTCTTCTTCCTGGTGCTGTCTGAAGATAAAGTGGCAGAAATAGCCATGACGGCCTTGTTGTCTCGGTGTCTCGGCTATCTCTGGATTCAGTTCAGCCTCTGCACTTTTTCTACGGTTGTCTGATAAATGTGTGTTTATTTATCTAATGTTTATCTTATCTATATGAACAACCATATAAGCAGCTCTAGTTTACAGTGCAAAATACACAAAACTCAACAAGAAAATACACAAAAGAAACAGCAAAAAACATGAACAATGATACAATGAAATGACCTCAAAACTCAATGACAAGCACCAAGATTATGTGGACTATTCCTCTTTCTCTTTGTCTGTCTGTCCAAAGGTTTTATTAGAGGATACCTCATGGACACACCATATCTAGGTGTTCCAGAGAGGTACCATCATCACCTAGCACTATTGAAGCAACATTTAGGCATTGTTGAAATGATCAAGCAAAGGATTGCCTCAGTGGAATCCACAGAATTGTCATTACACTTGCTATTTGTTGACTCACAATGGTCAGATTTCAAAAAAGGGATCAAAAGGCATAGAAAGGCTTTAATATATAATATATATAATAATATAATATATAAAATTAACCAGAACTTAAATGGGAAAAGACCATGAAATGCATAAAACTATCCAGCAAACAGTTTCTTAAGATAAGTACAATAGGTTTGCTTTAGTGTCCATGCTCACCATGCCAATATTTATCTCAAGTTTTAAGTAGGAATTAAATGTAAAACCAAGGTATTTTACTTCCGAAATGTGTCAGACATTGCCCAATAATCAATGCTGCTCCCTTGACTAATTCATTTCCAAAACTGACAATCACGCCCACTTCACACAAAGATTGGCCTGGTGTGAGGGGGTCTAGGTGTATGGAGCTGGCAGTGTTCTAAAGCTTCCTTTTTTCATTCTACTCACAAACTAAAAATGAACATAAAAATATGAATGTCTTCAAAGAGAGACTGTCTCCATCATCTGAGTATTTTCCATCTTTTTAAAGGGTAAACTCCCTTTAAGATACAGTTTCTTTTCAAGAAACCCATAACTCTCTTGGTAGGAAGATTTCTCATTGTTAATAAAAACTCTTCACCATTATGTAAGTAAGTAAGTAAGTAAGGATTTGAACCATTATAGACGTTACATTTGGAGAAATTATAACTTAGGGATATTATTTATCTTTATTTAATTCAGAAAAGGTGCCCAATCACACCACTGCACCAACGCATTTCACAATTTTTTCTTGTCATTCACTCATTCAAACACATACACACTTGCACACACACTCTAACATGCAAGGGACTAAAAGTATCTTGCCCAAAGATGCTTCAACAGGAGCTGGAGACTGAACCGCCAGTCTCAGCATATGACCAGTTCTACATCCTGAGCCACAGTCACCCCAAACTTTAGTATGTGCACTCACATAGTAGCCTGTCACATCTGTATTGTCACACACAGCCTCTCACAAAGCTTGTCAAGCAGAAAGCTACCAAGAGACAGAGACCGTTCTCCCATGCAAAAAAGAAAAAGTCACATAAAGCATTTCTCACTGCTTCTTTAACCTATAAAGGGACAAATGAGTCTCTTTGAAGAGGGAATGTTGCCATTTATCAGCACAAATTATTAATTCTATTGGCCCAGCCAACTACAAACTTTAGGAAAGAGGAATGAGCAGGCATTAATTTACTTCAACATTCCTCTTGTTCCCGTTGGACCAACTGACAGACAAGCATCCATATATCCAACACTGTCTGGGGTTGGGTATGAGAGGGAGGGTGAGTCAAGTGACATGTGGGGCAGATATGTGTCTGGTGGACTCAGCTGGAGGAGAACAGAGTGTGTTATTTAAAGCTCCAAATCAATCCTCTTCCTTCTCCTGTTTTGCCCTCACAGACACTGTGTACCCATCACAGAGCTCAATAAGACACACACAAACACACACACACACTTAGAAATATGAAACCGAGAGAGTCACATGCATGCACACACACACACACACACAGACACACACACACACACACAGACAGACAAAGCACTCAAACAAAGGGACAGAGCAGTGCAGATTCTCATATGCATGTTTGCAGATGTGGACACATATATACACAACTTCAACTATTCATACAAAAACTACACTACACTACATCAGCCCACTGGAAGGATACACTTACAGCCCACGTTGTGCCATTTCCAAACACAAAGTATAAATGGGAAATACTGACAAGGAAATGAGGTGGTAATGACAGCAGACCCTCTCTTGGATCACATGCTGATAGATGGACAAAAATACACTGAATGCTTAAGGCAGAAATCAAAAAGCTACAGTGCATGTTAAACACCAGTCAAACTGGTGTCTGTTTCTTTCTAAAAAACAGAAAAATGTTGGCTAACATCATAACCAGGTTTGTTGCATTTTTCAGCTGCCCACAGTGTGACAGCTCATCCTCCTTTTTAGATGACTAGCATTACATAATTTTATGGTTTATTGTGCTAGAAAGTCAAAGTGCAATAACTACACAGGAAAACAGATATGCTCATAACCGCAAACTTATCGAGGTGAAGAAGTTTGAGTGCCGCTGCAGTCAGAAGGTCTCGGTGCTAGTTGGTGCAGCAATCCTCAAACCTGCTGGTGGACAACAGGGTGAAAGGTGCCGTCAAGCTGAAGAAGGAGTCCTACGGTTGGCTTGTGGGACTCCCGAGGTAGCTGATCGCTACCAGCAGGCCAGATAATGGATGTCACAGAAGCAAAAACCCAGGGGTGGGAGGAGTTTGGTGAGACCATGGAGAAAGACTGGCAATTCATGGAGAAATTCTAGCAAACTGTCTGGCGACTCAGGAAGGAGAAGCGGCACTTTGTTCACACTGTTTACAGTAGGAGTGAAGAGCTGAAGAGCTGCTGCCCCAAGTGGAGGAGTTTATCTCCTGTTTATGAGCGTGGGTAAAATGGAGTGGGAGATTGACAGGTGGATCGGATGCTGCCGCGATACGGATCCTGTACCGTACTGTACTGTTGGGGTGAAAAGAAAGCTGAGCTGGAAGATGAAGCTCTCAATCTAACAGTCAATCTATGTTCCTACCCTCACCTATGTTCACGAGCTGTGGGTAGTGAGTGAAAGAACAAGATCGCAGAAACAAGCGGCCGAAATGAGTTTCCTCCGCAGGGTGGCCGTAGCTCAGACATCAGGGAGGAGCTCAGAGTACAGACGCCGTTCTTTCACATCGAGAGGAGCCAGTTGAGGTGTTTCGGGCACCTGGTTAGGATGAACCCTGGATGTCTCCAGGGGGATTTGTTTTGGGCACGTCCAACCAGGAAGAGAGCCCGGGGCAGACCCAGGATGCAATGAAGGGATTATATCTCTTGTCTGGCCTGGGAACGCCTTGGTATCGCCCAGGACTAGGTTGTGGGAGTGGAGAGGACAGTTTGGGCTTTCCTGCTGAGGCTGCTGCCCCTGCAACCCAGATTCGGATAAGCGGAGGAAGACGAGACGAGACAAGATGAGACGAGGCAACGTTTGTAGTATGGTAACATACTGCACTTTGCCTGTGTGTTCTGCAGTATCATGTATGTGCCCCATATTTTTCTTTAAAAGAGATTATCTATCACTTGAAAAAAGCTCCCATGAAGATGAGTATTATAATGGAGAATTATTTGGTGTAGTTTGAGCTTCTAAAGTACTAAATTCATTTAGGAAAAAGTACAATACAAGAAAAGTTGAAAAACGATCCACATTATGAGGATACACTTTCACATTATCTTATCTAGAATGCAATATATAAGATATTTCACAACAGTATTCGCCACTTATTCACATTTATCACTGAGAGTATTTGCAGAATGAAGAGAAATGACCTTAATATAGCCAAGGTGTTGAAAATGAGGTTGATCCCAGTCAGAAGTGTTGTTGTCCCTCCACACTTGGCGGAGTTACAACAAGGTCTACAGTGCGTAGAGATGTCATGTTGTGCCCATATGGTCGCATTCATCTGCATCTGCTGGCTGACAAGACTGATGATGTCTCCACGCTGATATGTACAGGCAGGTAAGATGACACAAGATCAGTGTGATGTAAAAAAAAAAACAAACCACAAAGGTCATTCAACCAGCAAAAAACAAATTTAAAGTGAACACTGTTAAACACTCACATGCACACAAGCTGTTGCTGTAATACTCTACTGTAACAGGCTGTGAGGCAGGCAGACAAGCAGTCATACATGGGACTGAAGGCCAGTCAGGTTACTGCAATTTAGTGCCAGCGCTAGAGTCAAAATGCTGTATAAGCATTTTAATTAGGAGATTAACCGTGAAATAAAATCAACCAGCTATCCAGTAATAGTGCAGGTTTTTCTGAAACCTTTGATGGCTTTCTCTTCTGATTTATCTATCGATCTGTCCACAAAAATACTGACAAAAGTCTAATCAGTTCACCCCTGAGTCCAAGCGGACATTTGTGCCAAATTTGAGATATGGTGCTCACAGTAATGATACAAACGGACAACCTAAAAACGTACCTCTAGCCACAGCTATGGCTGACACAACAGAAATAAATTACACTTAACTGAACCAGATGAAGGCATTTCTAACACTACGCTGAAGTACCATCTGTAAGACCGATGTCACCAGGAGGCACTGTGGTTTTCATGATCAGACCTATCAGGAAGGAACTATGTCATTTTTGACATATGGACTGTATTTTAGCCATGGCATTGGTAAGGCTCTTTGGATGACAGTCTCAGTCAATAATCACTTCAGTCCAATCGGAAATATCTCAACAACCCTTAATGGACTGCAATGAAATTTGGTCCAGACATTCATGTCCTGCCTTAGATAACTTGAAATGAATTTGGTGATACCCTTACATTTCATCAGGTGTCACCATCACATCAAAATTTAAATTTTCCTCAAATTCATGACCAAAAGGAAATATATGAACATATATCCAAATATATGCAGAATAAATGTTGCATGTATGCCATATTTAGGGTCATATATGTGCATGTATGTGGATATATAGGAAATATATATACCATACATGACTTATATATATCCATATATATACCGACATTATGGTAAAAAGAAATAAAAATGAACAACAAGCAAATTATCAATGGACAACCGGAGGTTCCCCAAACGTTCGCCCTCCCAAGCAAAAATCTCTGCATTTTTTTAAACAAACTGTATGTGGTGAGGTGGGAAGCACAGCTAGCCCTACGGCAGATGCTAGCCTAAATGAGAGCATCTCTCCCAGCCCAACCACAGTGCTTACCAATCCCGTGCCCCGGTTAATATCGCCACAGTAGTAAACACACCTGTCCCAGCCCTCACACCGAGACACATAGTTAGAAGCTGCAGATAGGTCACCACCGTCAGTCTGGCTTTGATCCAGCATGGCTGTCAGACTTAAGATACTCTCCATGGCGGTACAAGACTGAACTTGGTGAGCGAACTGATTAAGGAGGATGGATGGATGGAGAGATAGATGCATATATAAATAAATGAATGAATAAATATACAAACAAACAAATAAATGAATGAATGCTGGATTCATTTATTTTTTGAATGCGTGATTGATTAACCAACTGGCCAGGTTTAGCCTTTGGGACCACCTATTTGCAATTAGTGCAGTAAGTGCCCTGTGTGCACCCCAAACAATGAGCTCTTTAGTTTGGGATATGCTGAGATGTGTTGACTATGCCAGAGTGAGTAAAATAAAGCATTTGATTGTTGTTAATCATGTTTTTTAATCATATGTTTTTTTAATCTTATCTTGTATTTTCCATCCATGTGAATTTTTGAGGAGGATTATTGTTATTATTATTATTTGGTTGTTTTTTTACAGGAATGTTTTGCCAATTATGTAGGCAGCACAAGCAGGCGGTTACAAGGTGAAGTCAGGCCAGAATTTTTATTGATCTACCCTGCCACTAAGCTGACCTCAACGTATGAAGAGTTTGGGGTCCTCTACCCTGTCTTAAGTAAGTTGGCTGCCATTGCCCTGACTGTCCATCAGTTCTGTGAATTGCGAGAGGAACTTCTCTACCTTGAACAGGGTAAGAATAACATCTCACAACAGCAATAACTGTTAAGCCATTAAGGTATCACTTTTAAAGTTTAATTAATGTTTTTGCAGGTCAAGACCAACATCCGCAACAGGCTGCAGGGAGACCATCTTGCAGCCTGCTTACAGATATCAATAAATGGGCCACAGGTTGCTGATTTTCCTTATGGAAATCAGAATCAGAAAAACCTTTATTGCCAGGTAGGTTCCACCTACGAGGAATTTGTTTTGGCATCTGGTGCAGCAGACATACACAAGAAATGACAATAAAAACAAAGGCAATGGAGATGTTTTTCCAAAAACCAAGAAAGATCCACTGCAGCGAAAAAAGCTGCCCCCTTTGTGGGTAGAGTGGGCATAAAGTTTGTTAAAAGTTTCCTGCTTTGTCTCAAGACTTAGGGGTTGCTGCACTCCCAACTTCTACTTCAGTGGAGGCATAAAACCCAATCCACAACCACTGCATTACCGTGCCTCCCCCATTACACTTCCCTTATAAACATACGTGTCATTGCTAATTAATTGCATATTATGTAATTTCTAGGAGACAGGGCTGAAAATCTGTGGTCACGGTTTTAAAAAAGTTTCTAGATGTTACAAAGAAAAATGGAAAAACTCTGGAGGTCTTTCTAATGCTCTGTTGAATCACATGTTACATGCTGCTATAAAAAGACTTCAAAATTCTCTTTGTGTTGCCTGTTCCTTCCTCGCTCCACCAGGTTTTCTGCTCGATCAGCTGGTGCAACATAAAGCCATTAAAAGTCTCCCTCTCATTCTGCATTTCTTTATCTGGCTCTCTGATGGTGAGTATTTATTCCCCTCTTTTCAGCAACTGGATTTGCATCCCAGACAGGCAGTAATCACAGAGCCACACACACGTACACACTTGAATGTACAGCTTGGGGCAGTTTCTGCAATGCAGGCTTGATTAATAGCACTCAACAATCGATTGCAAGGATCGATGTGCTAATCCTCATGTTTTATGAGGATTGAGAGGAAGCACAAAGCAATAGGGAAAAATAACCCACCCTACAGGACTTAGAAAACTTCCTGTGAGTTCAGAGATAAGGATATGCATTCATTTATAACATGCAGCTCTGTGGACATCTCAACATGAGGGAGTAAGACCGCTGCCTGAGCTGAATGAGGATATGGTGAATGAGGCACGATATTACCCAGCTCAGTTTGGAAATGATCCTGGACAAAGCGATTACTGTGGCTCATTCTTATCCAGCAGGGCTTCAGGGGATGCTCAGGACAAAAATGGTGAGGGGTAGAAGAAACAAGCTGATTTCTACTAGTTCTGCTAATGAGTCTCCTCGGTCTATCAGTAATCCTATAAAGATGCAGGCTTCATGGGTGGATCTACAAGCTGATGTGGGCTTTAATCAGTTCTACTGTTATGACCACATCATGCAATCTGACCTTTCTGAACTATGAACAGAACTGCTAATGCTCTCACGAATGATAATTCCTCTCCACTCCGGTTCTGTTAAATTCTCTGTGCTCAGGTGGTTGCTGTGTGGAAAAACAGTGTGATGTGAATGATCTTCCATAGAGTAAACAAGGACAAATCAATCAGTCAGTCAGCTGCTGGACAGAATATGAAAATCCACCCACTGAGAGCAGAGCCCCAGTCGATACGCTCATCAACCACACCCACATGAAGATGAAGAGCACTCATCTAAAAAAATCACGTTAATACACAGAAATTTGGACTTCAGTGAAGCTTCTTCTATTTTGCTTTCAATTGCTAACAAGAATCGGTCATTACTGAGGCTACTTATTCAAAACACTGCATACAGTGCTTACATACTTTTACATACATACTTTTTTTACGTCAGTATTTAAATCAAATCAATATTTGGTGTTACTATCCTTTGTCAAACCTGCATCAATTCTTATTTGTAAACTTGTTTTGTAGGATTATACCCACACAGAAAGGAAATATATGAACATATATCCAAATATATGCAGAATATATGTCGCATGTATGTCATTTATAGGGTCATATATGTGCATGTATGTGGATATATAGGAAATATATGTGTCATATATGACTTAAATATATCCACATATATGTCACAGTCAGGTGCATATATGCCATACATAATGCCTATATCTCACTTTATTTGCAAATGATGTAATGTGCATATATGTTCAAATAAAATGTATGTAACTGTAAATGTAACAGCTTTTGATTGTTTTATTGCATGCAGCAAATTTTCTAAGTTCTAAGCAGATTCTCACTGAAGACATCGAATTATGTAGTAAACAAAAAAGTGTGAAATTACTCAAAACATGTTATATTATATTTTAGCTTCTTCAAAATAGCCACCCTTTGCTTTGACTACAGCTTTGCACACTCTTGGCATTCTCACCATGAGCTTCATGAAGTAGTCACCTGAAATGGTTTCCAACAGTCTTGAAGGAGTTCCCAGAGATGCTGAGCACTTGTTGGCCCTTTTGCCTTCACTATGCGGTCCATCTCATCCAAAACCATCTCGACTGGGTTTAGGTCAAGTGACTGTGGAGGCCAGGTCATCTGGCGCAGCACTCCATCACTCTAGTTCTTGGGCACTCCATCACTCTAGTTCTTGGTCAGATAGCCTTTAAACAGCCTGGAGCTGTGTTTGCGGTCATTGTGCTGTTGAAAAATAAATGATGGTCCAACTAAACGCAAACTGGATAGGATGGCATGTCGCTGCAGGTTGCTGTAGTGGCCATGCTGGTTCAGTGTGCCTTCAATTTTGAATAAATCCCCAACAGTGTCACCCCCACACAATCACGCCTCATCCTCCATGCGTCACGGTGGGAACCATACATGTAGAGAGCATCCGTTCACCTTTTCTGCCTCGCACAAACACACGGCGGGTGGAACCAAAGATCTCAAATTTGGACTCATCAGACCAAAGCACAGATTTCCACTGGTCTAATGTCCATTCCTTGTGCTTCTTGGCCCAAACAAATCTCTTCTACTTGTTGCATTTCCTTAGCAGTGGTTTCTTAGCAGCTATATGACCATAAAGGCCTCATTCGCATAGCCTCCTTTGAACAGGTGATGTAGAGATGTGTCTGCTACTAGAACACTGGGTGGCATTTATCTGGGCTCTAATCTAAGGTGCTGTTAACTTGAGATATCTGAGGCTGAGGCGGATGAACTTATCCTCAGCTGCAGAGGTGACTCTTGGTCTTCCTTTTTCCTGGGGCGATCCTTATGTGAGCCAATTTCCTCATAGTGCTTAATTGTTTTTTGTGACACATTCAAAGTTTTTGCAATTTTGCAGACTGACTGGCCTTAAGTTCTTAAAATAATGATGGACTGTCCTTTACTTAGCTGATTGGTTCTTACCATAATATGCATTCTAACAGAGCTGTCAGCTGTATACCAACCTGACTTCTCCACAACACAACTGATGGTTCCAACCCCATTAAGATATTCCACATATTAACCCTGACAAGACACACCTGTGAAGTGAAAACCATTTTGGGTGACTACATCATGAAGCTCATTAACAGAAGGTCAAAGGTTTGCAGCTGTGTCAACAAAGCAAATGGTGGCTACTTTGAGTAATCTAAAAAAAGACATATAACATATTTAGAGTTATTTAACATTTTTTCCTTTGCTACATAATTCCATATATCCTACTTCATATATTTGATGTCTTCAGTATGTATCTACAATGTAGAAAGTAGTAAAAATAAAGAAAAAACACTGACTAAGAAGGTGTGTCCAATCTTTTGACTGGTATTGTGTGTATATATATATGTATATAAATCTAAGTTTGTGTGTCTGTGGGCTTGTAGTAGTCCGATTTGAGCCCTAGTTTTAAGGACTTGTGACTTGACTTGGGCTTGAGAACTGTTGACTTGGACTCAGATTTTTCTTTAATGACTTGGACTCTGACTCGAAGTTTGGGGATTCGACTACAACAATGCGTGTCTGTATTCACCTGCAGCAGTGACAACATAGGAATCAGCCCAGGAATTAGTGAGTGATGTTACTGTCATACAGAAGTACTTTTGTCGGCTACACGTCTGTGTATGGCGCTGGTGTCACTTAAGGGTCCATAGCAGTTTTTTTTTCAGACTGTGCAACACAACCTCCACCCACAGCTCTACACACGTACAACTAAAGCAGAAATTCATGTTTATAATCTAAGAACCTGGGTGAGAATTTCATCTACCCTACATTTTCACTACTTTACGAGGGCTTTCATAGGGACACTTTGTCATTGCAACAGTGTAGAATATTAAGTATTGGATGAGTAGTTGAGCTGGAATTTTAAAATATGGATGGTTGATGGACGGTTCCCTGCTGTAGCAAAATTTTCTAAAGAGCAATATGTTGATTTCAAACAGCACTACATTCCATAAACACAAATAACATTTAATACAGTTAGATTGCTTTTGCTTGCATACTGCAAGATAGAAAGGAAAAAGAAATATCTTTCTTAAAGTGGTCAGTCAGTGAGAGTCAAGAGAGGTCCATCTGTCTGAGTCACATGCTTTCACTTTTTTCCTGACTGTCACCTATGTATAAAGTCTTGAATGGTGAAAGAGAGACATGTTCAAAAACATATCGGAAGGAGGGAAGTTCACTGGAGCTCACAGCTTCCAAAACAGCAGGGGGAAAATGCGTGGGAAAAATCCAATATCCAAAGATCAAATCTTGAAATGTGTTCACAGAGTAGCAAAGAGAAGACATGCAGGGCAGAGTGTAAACATGACAGAGATGATTCAGAGAGAGAAAAACAAGTCTTTGGTTCTGAAGGTCTGACGGAGACTGACAGGTTTTGAGTCATCACACCTCTGCAGTCTCTTCTCTCCTCCTGGTGAGGAACAGTATCGCTGATTTGCACTCTGTAATTATTCTGCAGATAGTGCTTTAATAGAAAGAGATATAATCAGCAGGATTCCTGACAACTCTGATGGTCTGTTCAATCACAAGATAATATCAGCTTTAGCACAGGCAGAATAACAAAAGTGGCAATGACAGCCACTGTTTTCAGGCCACCATGAACTGTAATGACGAAATGGAAATGATATTATTCTGTCTCTCTTCCTCTTCTTGTCTCCGCTTCACTCTTTCCAATTTATATCTGGCCTATCATCTCACTGTTGTTTCTGAAGGTCAGTCACATAAAAGTTCTCTCTTTTAGCTCATTTTTCTCTCACTTCACTCTCCCTCTTTCCTTCATCAACAGAATCCACCCAACAGAAAATATTGCTCCATTACATATACCCAGTCCACAGGGGCTAGTTCAGACCAGCGTCCATGTCCATTAGCCTCTCAACATGTGTGTGTGTGTGTGTGTGCGCGCATGTTTCCATGCAAGAACACACAGATATGAGAAATACTGTACCGTGTATGTGTCAGAGAGAAACACAGCTCTGAGAATGTGTGTATTCACTTTTTAAAGGGTTAATTCTATCACTTTCGAAAGCATCATTTCTCACACACGTCAAGCTGTATCTACCCAGTAGATAGAATTGGTTTTACTTGTTCAGTACTGGAGATGACCACCTCAGGGATTTCTGTCACCACAAAACAACAGAGGACAATGAAATTTAATTTGTGGTCTTTCTATTTAAGAAATAGACCCGGTGAATTCTTCACAGCATCTTTTGTGGATTACCCAGAGTAACTGGGACAGTGTTCCTTAAAAGACTTTTTAAAGACTAATGCTAATATGGTTTAAAGAATTTCCCTTCGGGGATAAATAAAGGAATTCTGATTCTGATATGCTATTATTGTCAGCAACAAAAAGTTCCGGTTTGGGGAAGGCCCTTTTCTATTCCAGCATGACTGTGCAAGCAACGTCCATAAAAACATGGTTGGATGAGTTTGGTGTGGAAGAACTTGACTGGCCCACACAGAGCCCTGCCCTCAACCCCATCAGACATGATGAACTGGAACAAAGATCGTGAGCCAAGCATTTTCATTCAACATCAGTGCCTGACCTTACAAATGCTTTGTTGTACAAATGGGCAAAAATCCTCACAGAAACACAGAAGAGTGGAAGCTGTTATAGCTGCAAAGCTGTTTATGTATTTAGCTTCCATTAAGTCCTTGTTGGTGCAATGGTCAGGTACCTTAATACTTTGGTTTATATAGCGTATCAGGATGTTGTATGCGGTTCTGAGTCATCATAGTGAAGGAATATGCCACATGTTTCTAATAGTTTCTGGACAGAAATCAGCTCTAGAGTACAAAGAGATACATGAGAATCAGGCTTTGTGATACACACAAATGTTAGTAGGAACAGTTCACTGGTAGGTATCCTGCAGATTCTTGGCAATAACAAGAGTACAGAATATCATCAGACTTACTTTTAATGCTGAAAGCCCCCTCAAAAATACAATTTCCATCACCTCTACCGAGCTGGTGTTGCAGCAGAAACATTATGTCTTTTGCTATTGGTGTTGTTCAGGCAAAATAACCCCTCAAAGTGATAAAGATTTAGTTAGAGAAAAGTGTTTATGGGGTGTGTGTTTATGTCATAGAGAAAGATTGAATCAGAGAGAAAACTACGTAGGACGGAAGCACAAGGTCAAAAAGCCAAAAGATTAGAGTCAACATATTACTTTCGATAGGTTTATACTGTACACAGTAAATGGAGCCTGGAAGAGGATTGATGGACTGACGTAAACTTTCTAATGGAGGACACACAACCAGGGCAAATTGTTTTACCCTGACAAGCTCATCCTCAAGAGATGATGGAGGTCTGCCTACAGAGAGATAAACAAGTTGTGTTCAAGTCCTCCTTCTTACTTTGTGTCTCTGGATGAGTGCTTGGGGTAGTGGGGCGTGTCAAGTATTTCTGCAAACCTTCATGATAAAACCTTGACTACACGTGACAGGTGATTTAATCACTCTATTTCACCTCCTCTTGCCTGGAAGAAGCCTGACTCCGAGGGAGAGCCCTGTGGTCAATAATTCAAGGTCATTATTGAATTCATATATAGCATGGACATAGTGACTTTGATATGAGATATTTATTGTAAAAGTAGAAAGAAAAAAGTATGATACAGTGATAAAGCCATACTGTTCAGGGTTTGCCAGTTGCTGTTTGTACCACAAATTGGCTCCACAACCCCGGCTCAAAAAGAGACAGACAGAGAGCCAGAGAGAGAAACAAAATGTTATTTTCTGATTGTTTCTGATCGGAAAGTGCCATGTTGTATGTTCTTGTGTCAAAGAGACACACAACACTGAAGCACTTTTCACATCTGTGCAAGCAATGCTGTCCCTTTTTTCTCTCCTTCACCATTTTTAAAAAGACAGACAATGCCTGGTGTCCATAGATGACAGTTGGTGATGATAATGCTCCATCCGGTTGCAGTTTGCTAGTAAAAAGAAAAGAGGATAAGAACAGTTCACATAGGAATGTGGTTACTTTGGGTTTGCCAAGGACACACAGTGGCACACTGTGCAAAGGACCAGTCTTTTGTAGAATTTGAAGGATCCTGGACATTGGAACAGTCCTTTGGTGGCACTGGATGTTATAGCATCTTTGGAATTCAGCTGTTTGAGGATCCTTCCTTGGGATGCACCCATTGTCAACTGAGACAAGAAGTATGCACACACTGCTAGTGTAAACAAACAACACAGGCCTATGAAATAAAATATCACCTTGATTAAAGCATCACAGCATATCACAGTATGACTGAAATATTGTTTCTCAAAAATTTTCCTAGATTAAATGACTTGAACTGGACAGAATTGAAGGGTGTGGGGCTGAGTATAAAGGGGTTTCAATGAAGACAAACAACAAGAGAAACCAGCAGGTGTCAGGTTATTTTAAGGCAAGCACAATTTCAAACAGCACTAAGACAGCCCTAACACAGGTAACCTAATTGAAAGAATTTATCACACAAGTAAGCTTATGATTTAAAAAAAAATAATAATAATAATTAAAAAAAAAAAAAATTCCTTCGATCAGAAAATAGAAAACAGATAGGCTTTAAGAGTTCAGAATTTCTGGCTTACAGTGTTTCTTTTCTTTTTTTTAATTTGCAGACTGCATTGTAACAAGGAAGGATCAGAGTGACCCGGGCGTGCCATTTCCCACCTTACGCCTTAAAGGAAGGGTGCCGTCACACCCTGTTCGGCCAAGAGAAGAATGCACCAAGCTGCTCTCAGTTAGGAGCCAGCTTCTACACCCTGTGCAACAGTGAATAACCTCAATAACACCCTAATCACTGTAGAGGGATTTTGACATCCAGCTAAAATGATTAGGTGAAATGAAAAAAGTATTATCAGCAGGAATCAATTAAGGGGACGGCTACAGCAAAATGCAATGAAAATAAGTAAAGACAGACAGAGGGCAGGTGGATACACAGCCTCACACGTCGGATGGGCCATAAGTCATGATTACTTTTGTCTCGATATTGTTTTTATGGGAATCCTGCCTGATGTAGCTTTAATGTAACAAAGTTGCTGTCAAAAGCACACAGTCTGCATTTTACGCCTGATACATAAATGCCTGATTTTTCTTGGCACTTGTAATAAAATGGGATTCATATAACTAAGGTCACAAATGCTTTTCACTGCTCAGTAACCTAAAATGTTAATAATAAAAGTACATCTCAAAAATCCCAGCAATTAGCTCTTCATGTGCCTAATGTAGGTGGTACTTCATGCTCTCATGCAATTATGCGTTGCCATGTTTGATTGGACTAATGACTACTTTAGATGTCAGCTCTTGACTAGAAACTCTATCCATTTACAGGTTGCAGCTTGCAGTCTGTTTGTCAGAAATTACAATAACTCTCCGTCTTTTATATGTTTTTTAACACAAGGTATATTCACAAACCATTATTCAAGGAATAACGTTCATATTGTCCCATTAAACAATTTATTATAAGCTGGATTCTATGGCGAGAGGTGCAGTTAAGGAGCAGCGTGGACCAACAGCACAGGAAACATGTTCTGTACATGGCTCATGATTAGACGAGCTTTGGTCTTAGGCCAATTGCCACACCATATGGCACTGCATAATGAATCTGTTTTCTATTTTCCCCTTCCTCTCTCCACCCAGCCCTATTCATCTCCTCCTAAGATGTTCAGACATTTGACCACAGCTGGGAATCTCCACTGTAAAAAGAGGAATGTTTTAAATTTTTTTTGGCCTAAATTTCATTCGCTCTCAAAACATCCTCACACTACAGGTATCATCATGTTAACGGAAGCAAATGTGCACATGAACATACAACCACAAACGCGCACACCATCACCGCCAACACTCCCTAGAGTCTATTTATAGGCTTCATGTGACAACACGCCCTAACCAATAATACTCTGAACAGTAAGTCGGCCTTTTAATCGCATGCTTACACGCAGATATGTAACGCCTATTCCACAGTGAAACTGCTTCATACTTAACATAATTACAGTTGTTTGTGGCATCTGACAGTTAGCAGATCAGTTAAAAATGCATGAATATAATTACCATGAAGCCAATGTATTCATTTGCATACTGATGTCTGCGTCACCCCCGTGCTGCTATGTTGTGTGGTGAATAAACCATGTAGGAGGAAAACAAATCACAGTGATGACCTGTTGCATTTCACCACCGCTACAATCCCCTAAACAAGCACTGGGAGGCCACTTTTGGTAATGAAACTCATTACCAGCATCGGCTGAGAGAGGGAAAGTGATTGAAAGAGAGTGGCACAGAGTTAAAAAGCAAGAGAAGGTGAGGTAAACAGAAAAAAGAGAATCGTAAAGCTTTAGATTGGCTGTTTTTCTTCGACATTACACAAGCTAACCTTCTCTGATAATCAACAGACACGTCTAAAAAAAAACCCTATAATGTCAACTGAGCTGATTACTGTATAATTGTCTAGTAATCAGGGTCGATGTGGGGAGCAGATGCAGTAAAATGCGGTTTAGTTACAAATTACACAGTTTATAACAGTGTTTGAAAGTATTGTTTCTATTTCAGGTCTAATGCATTTGTCTTGCTATGCAGGAAATAAGGAGATTAGACAGAAAATTCAGATTCTCTTCCAACCCAGTTGCCAGAATGATTGGCATGGTTAACGTCATGATTACGTTTCTGTAAACCAAGGATATGCTAAAATTCTACCTTTGAAATGTTGTAACTTATTCGTTTTCAGTATTATGTTGACCATGTGTTTAAGCTGGATTTGTCATGCCAAACACTGATGGAAACTCTACCAAAATATCTTTTCAAAATGTTCCCTGTATTAGATCGGAATTCTTGCAGAAATATAATGCATACAGTCTTAAATATCTGTCTGGAGAAACAAATATGATTTCCCTGCTGTCTGAAGAAAGTCTAACATATCTGTGGTTTGCAGAAATATGTGGTGTACTTATTTTATTCTAGTGACTGGTCTATCTCATCCCTTGTTTCTATAATTGTGCTTTTACAAAAAATGTTTATATATTGCCAGAGGTCCCGAAGAAATTTGTGGTCAGTGTCTCTGCTCCCAAGTAGGCATACACTAAAAGGATGAGAGTGTGAAATCTGTGTGACCAGAGCAGGGCCACAAGGGACAGTGGCATTAAAAACTGTCAATAGTTCAATGAGACAGAAAGTGAGGAAAAAGCGGGGAAATTCAAAAAGTGAGAGGCCAGGGGAGTTAGAAGAGAAGGTGAAAGTGAGAGGAGGTGGACTGTCTGAGTGGACAGAAAGATAAAGCAAAAGGCTGAAAGGGAGGGAGACATTACGAATGTGTAATGTTTGTGTATGTCCGACTTACTACCTAAAGCATTGTAGCAATTTAAACTATGGTTATTTTCAAGAGTAAATAGCTTTTCATAGTGAATAGCGAGGTATGTCACTGATATATGACTGTATGTCAAAGAAACCTGTGTAATAACTCAAACCAACATATAATAACATGCAAATAAATGTACCATACATGTTTAATCATTAAAAAAATACTCTGAAATCTAGAGTCTCTGACGGTGGTAATGGACTTTCTAAAAATGTTATTCTTGCACAGTTATATGTTATACTTCAAAATTTGTCATTGGTGGTGTACATATCAATCTGTCTTTCCATATACAAATTTCATTGTAAATATTTGAAATCTTTGACATAACCAGTACACTTCAGATCAGAATCTATAAGCACTTTACCGGATAATCTGTGCTGACCATCAGTCCGATCAGAGGGAGGGAGGAGAGAAAATTAAAGAAATCTTAAAGATAAACAATGGGTTGACATAACATTCCCATTACAAGAAATCAGTTGGCAGATCAAAGCCCTGCATCCTAACCCTCTAAGGAGGGCTTGCTTGATTGACATGCCACATCTGGGAAGAGGGTTTGCAGGCTGGCGAGGTTGAGGCTTTATTATCTGAGTGAGCTCTAAAATCCATCGAAGTTTCACATAAATTTCAGCTGAAAACCCCGCATGACTTTTAAGCTGAGATAGAAGACAGATAGAAAATATCAAATCAACCCAGTGACCTGGTTCAGATGGCAGAGACATGGACAGGATATTTTTAAGCTGGGGAGATTGTGATGCAGGTGAAATAATGACTTTGCTACAAAGCAATCACCACCTCTGTTTGCCTGTCAGTCAACATTTTCACAAAGCCAAGCTTGTAACAGATGGAAGTGAATTCACTGTCTATTTGTACACACACACAATAACGTGGATAGATACTGTATATAAGTGTCTCAACAAAAATAAAATGCAAAATGTGCAGAAAATGTGCTTTGCTTCAGTGAGAACATATTTAGATTATGTATTTTCATTTTAATTACTGTATTGATGTCTTTTTGTTTTTCATTAGGTGGTTTCAACAGCGGAGCTGAATGAGAAAGAGGTACTTAAAATGTTTATGAAAACATTTTAAGGGAGAAACAGGCTATTTGTAACAAATTCTTGATTCATATTTCAGCACTGCCTTATTTCAGCTGTGTGCTCAAAAGCCTCTTATTTATTTGTTTTCTCAACTTTATTGAGTAAAAGGTGGACACATTTTTGATCTGAGATGCTGGTGGTAGTGTATCTAATGCAAATGATGGCTGTATATTTCACCCATAATTCTTAGATTTTGTAAAACCTTTGGAAAAGCTCAAACTCTCTTAAATCATACACACCTCACTTTAGAATAATGTGTATATTTCTCCAGTACTTTTCACCATTTTTCTTTTTCATAACTTTTCATCTGGGACTGGGTTAAAGTTTTAACTGGTCCACTACTTTGTGTTTCTGATGACAGGTCCGCAACTCTAATGACTTTCTTATCGGCCTCACCTGTACATTTTTGCGTAGACCAAACTATAGAAAAATGCTAGCACAAATGCTAACATCCTAAACTAAGATGCTGCATCTGCGTAATGTTAGCGTGTTAGCATTGTCAGTGTGAGCATGTTAGCTAGCATGTCAGCTTACTTGTGTCAGGATTTAGCTCAAAGCAGTCCTGTACCTAACTAGAGTAAATCCACACAGAGCTGCTGGGATGGCTGCAGTGTTCGAGTCTTTGTCAGGATCTGTCAGTGTTCCCCTCCTACTCTCCCTTTGTTCTCCTGTGTTTTACCCTCCCTTGTGTTTTGGCTTTGTCCATGTCTCGTTCTTCCCCTCTCCTTGTCTGTCGCTGTAGTATGTCGTTGGGCATGGTGACCTGGTTTCCTCTTCCCACCTCTGCACCTGCACACCTGCTAGCAATTCACTGCAATCAGCCCCAACCCTGACCACTGCTTAAAAACTGGTTCACCCACACCATTTTCGCCAGATTGTTTCAACACTCATTGTGGTTTCAACACTTCAGGCTCTCTCTTTTGGAGAACGTTTTGTTATTACTTCCTTGGTATTACTTTCAGTAACTTTGCCTCTCTTTTTACCTCAGATCCACTGCCTCCCTCCACCACTCCACCATGCTCAGCTCACCTCCTTTATTTGTTTGATTGTTGGATGACAACACATTAGATTTTTGTGTAGAATCCAAATGACACTATTTCTAAAGCAGTTCGTGTCTTGGCACAAGAATCCTGAACTGGTTGAATTCCCTGAACCAAGATAAATCTGGTCCTAAAGATGTGGGCTCTGAATTCACAGAAAAATCCAGCCCTGTGGCACCTTCCTGCAGGGTTGTGCGGAGGCGTGGGTATGTTTATTTGTGTTTTAGCATCTAAGAGCTGGGAAAAATATCCAAAAATAATTTAGAATTCCTCTGATTCACAGATTTGCTGTCCCCAACGCCTCATGTAATGTCTAACTCACTCGACCACAGCTATTCTCTCAAGTCAGGGCAGAGTGGTCGGTCCAATCTTAGGCATTAAGTGAAAGCAAAAAAGTCATTTGTGTATCTGTCCCATGGATTGGGTTGGGTCCAAAATTTTATGGGTCTTTCCACCAAGTTTCATGAAAGTCAGGCCATAAGTTTTTCCATAATAATACTGACAGACAAATGGAGAGACAAACGGGAAACACAAACTACCAAAAACACAACCTACTGGCAATAGAAGATACAGAGCCATTTACCATCAGATTAAGGTATACATTTCAGCTTCTCTCTCATAATTGATCTTGATCAATTATTATCAAGATCAATTGATCACAGTTATGATGTTTACAGGAGTGCTGACCAAAAACAGGGTTTCATTCATAAAGGCGGTTGTGTTTACATTTAATCTTGTGCACAAGAATGATCAGCCCTCAGAACTACAGCTTTATTTGCCGTGGTTTAGTAGAAGATACAGTATCTCGCACAGAGCAATGACTCACAGTGAACACCAGGACATCCATTAACCCTGCATGCTGCTCTGCTTCTAACCAGAGCTGAATCCTGATGTAGAGAACATTTAAATGCAAATCACCTTGATTAAAACATTTCAGAGACTGTACAAAAATGAACAGGTAATGAACCTGCTCAGCATTAGCAGAGGTCCAGAAGATAATAACCTCTATTAAAGAGCATAATCACACAACAGCTCTCTTTGACACTCACGTGCATGATTGTTGTGCCACTAAATTAAACTGGATGGATCTAAACTTGCAGGGTTTGTCTTCTCATGTTCTCTGTTTTTCTCAATCCACATTTCTATTCTCGTGTCCTACTGCACTCTGTGATTCTCCCACGGTCTCAGTGGGCGGTGCTGTGTTGTGTGTCTGAAGCTTCAGGAAGACATTGTTTATGAATATGTTGCTGTTATTGTTATTGCTTTGATGAGTAGCACCATGGCACACTCACTTGTATCCCTGCTCCTGGAATCTGTAATAGCTGTGTGTCAATCACACTGCTGCTGCCGCCGAACCCATTAAGTCGCCCCCATCCCCCACACCCCAGGACACTGAAATGAAAATGGACAAATGCTAAATGCAGGGCAACAACAGCAATGGATGGAAATTAATCACTGAAACACACACATGACAAGCCAGGTACAAGAAAAGAGAGTCAGCTCAAGTTTTGCTGCTCATGCAAATATCTATGAAATGTCAACACTAAAATGCATGCATTAATACATACTGTATGTTGAATGCACAAAAACTGAAGCTATAACAAGATGTTTACCAGAATCACATCAGTATCATTTGTGCAAGATCTCCAGGGTTTTTCTTCTTTGCTGAAACTCTTAAAGGTGCTATACCAACAAGATTGGATTACTGTGAATTTCTACTGTACAGAATTCATGTTAAATCATTACTTCTAGAACAAGAAGCAGCGGGAAAGAAGTTACTCCGACTTTTAATCTCTCTGCTCAAAATAGCATCTTTTGAAGGGATTTTAACATTCTTCATGAGGTGTTTTAGTGCTGTCACAGCCAACTGTATCTGTGTGTAGTCTGTATCTTAGTCTGTATCTTAGTGATATGATTATTAGACGTATCTCGGCCAGGTCGCTTAGAAAAATGCTAACTGTCCCGATAATTGTGTGATAACAATTAGTTAGTGGTCAGCTTAGAGTTAGAACCACATCATCCTAGACTGTGGAATTCTGTTTCAGACTATTAAAACACGTTCATTACTTTAAATGAGAATTTTTAAGCACTTGAAGTTGCTCTAATCAATATTTTTATGTTAACCACAGGTGATGTCACATTGCATCTCATAACTTTTTTTGTTTTGATTCAATGCCCTTCCTCTCATCAGAACTGTTTTCAGTCAGCGGCTACAGCAAAGGTGTTTGTGAAGCACTGAAACACTGAGTTTTAGTATTTAGTATTAATAGATAATAAAATAAAAATAACAGATCTTTTCCCCATTGTTTACTGAACACTGAGTGTTTCAACAATCACCATTAAACCAGTAACCATAACATCTCCACAAACACTGTGTTGAAAGTAAACACATCAATCAATATAAGCTACTTCTTGGGGAAAAAATGATAATTAAAAAATAATAAAATAAGTTGAAATAAAATTAAGAAAAACTCTTAATTATTTGGGTCTTCCTGTAAATTTTGTGAATGGTATACATTAAATTATTATAAAAACACTGTGCCTGTCAGTCATGCATGTCTTTATTTGCATACAGAGTGGAAAAGCTGTCACTTTAATGGATGTGAAGACGCAGTGTAATGCCAGATGTTAACTATCAGACTTAAACCTGTCCACTTGTGATCAGATAACCCATGTTAGTAAAGGGTATGAATAGACTTGTTAGACACTCCCAGCCTGGAAAACATGCAGGCTTTTCAAACTTTATGCTTCCTGTTTGTTCTGCAGACATTTGTTAACAACTGGTCATCTTCAGGCTCAAGCCAATAAAACCATAAAGACAACATCAGGATTATTATTATTATTATTGTTATTATTATTTCTCCTATTACAACAATGCTGCATTCACAACTAAACCACGCACAGGAAACAGCTTTCAAGTCTGGGCTGCATCTCTAAGGCGAGGTGAGAATTAGGCCTGATAGTTGTGAATAAGGCCATTATAGTCTAAAGCCAAACACATTAAACCCGAGCAAGCGGACTAACAAAAGCAAAGGGATAAATCAAATGTTATATCTCAAACTGACAGGCACAGGGCAGTGTGAAAGGATGCATTGTTAATATGGATGGATGGAGATTAGACTCACTTGATTTTACACATAAATTCCACATACACATTGAGGAGAGGGTGGGGGTGGGGGGGGTTCACAAGAGAGCAACTACATTATTCCCATTTCTGCATACACTGAGGCACTTCCAGCTCGTAAGCACCTGTGTCTCGACAGACGTAGGTTTTGCTTTGTCTCTCTCTCTACCTCTCTCTCTCTCTCTCTCACACACACACACACACACAATGCATTCATCCAACCATGAGCAGCTAAATCATAGAATATATTATAGAATATTTAATTATCTTCCTTCATGAGGCTGCACCAAGCTCAGTCATCTGTGTGTGTGTGTGTGTGTGCGTGTGAGTGTGTGTGAGTGTGTGCGTGTACCAGGTGCAGCCACTATATGTTCATGATAGTATGGCACAATGACAAAGCAAAAATGTCATATATGTTGTCAAACTAACACTTGCTAACGAGCACCAAACACAAAGTACAGCTGAGGCTGATGGGAATGTCATCGTGTTGTTTGATTTGTTTACAGCACTAGAGGAAAAGTTAGAAATCAGCAAGTGATTACAATTCATCAACAGGGGGACAAAAATGTCTGTGCCAAAAATCACAAAGATAAGTGTATTAGGATACATCATCTGGGAACCATGAATACCTTTGCCAATTCATCCAGTAGATGTTAAGATACAGTACTTCTAAATATTGGACTCATCTTGTGTCACCACAGTAAGCAGGCCAAAATGTGCCAAAATAAGCAGTCTTCCCTGCTCATCCAGCTGGTAAAAACATTATTTCCTGTCCACCACTACAAACTTTCCACCACTTTCATGATGTTTTTCAACTTTCTGCTCATACAGTTTTTCTTTGGCTCGTCACTGACCTTTTTCACAGCAGATATTTTGACATGTCATAGCAGGAAAAGCCAAATGTCTGCTGTGAAAAAGGTCCACTCCCAGGTCGCCTGCTGTCCCACAACGTCTCGAAAGGTGATTCACTGTGCTGCGCTTTGCGTTGCGTTGTGCTGTGTTCAGTGGGTTTTCACTTGGAGGTGAAATGTAGTTGATGTTGTGCTGTTACAGCTGCATACTGCTACGCTGGTGCCAAGAACTGGCCACCTTTTGAGTTATCCGCTGCCCTCCTGTCAGAGCAGGTCAACACAGCAGTGGTGATGTTTCATCAGTTTTTAGGCACAACCAAAAAATAAATCCCTGAAATCACACACTCTCCTGTATTGATGTTTTGTTTGTGTTTCATTTATAGTCTCTATTCTTCAACCCACTCACCTGATCACACAGAAAAAAAAAAAGTTGTATCCCAAAGGCTCAAGTGCTTGAGCACCCAAGAAAAAGACTGATCACTTTAGAAATGCATCTGTGTGTTATTAACTACAAATCACATTTAATTGTTCACACATAAGGCATGGGGTTATTAAACACTGTGAACATCATTATGTTGTGGCCAATATGTTATGTTAATACTAACCCCTGACTGTGTGCCGATGTGGTGTAGACTGTTATGATTTGTAGCTGAGCACTGCCACATTTCATCAAGGAGGCCTAATAAAGTCCAAGCTCAATAAAAGAGTGATTTTGTGACAGTCACCACTGGTGGTATTCACTTAATTTGGGCACACACAGGCAAAACCGTTAATTGGCGCCTATGTGCCATACACTGTAACAAATTTTCCTGTTAAATTACAGTAAACTACTGGCAGCTACAGATGTCAGCTTCCAACTGTTATTTTATGGTGTATCTACTGTGATCTACAACAGTTTAATACTGTAAAAATATTACAGTACTGTGCTGAATGGAAAATAAACATTACAGTATTATACTGTCAGCTCTTTGGTTGCCATTATACCATTATTTTACAGTTTCTACAGTATTCTCCAATAACAACTTATTACTGTAAAACTATGTTGAATACTGTAGAATGTGATCTTCACAGTGATATAAGCTAATGATTTAAAAGTTCCACATTTAAAAATGAAAATCCCATAAATAATAATAATAAATGAACAGAATACCACAGAAATAGCTCAGACAAGAGATTGCTTGTGGGCAGACAAACAGTGGGCATTTATTAAAGCTTAACATTTTTAGTGTCCATAAGAATCCATAAGAACACCATTAACATAACATTACATGTATTAAACTTTGTATTGTCCTCCTGGATAAAAAAAAAGTGGGTCTGGTTTGACTGTTTGGAAAACATAAAGTACAAATCTTCAGCCAATCCCACTTTACTAACTTTACTGCAAGTTTTTTTCCTTCTTTGCTCCTCCCTTCACCCAAAGACAACAGTTACTGCTACCTTAAGTAACGTGCCTCAACAGAGTTAAACTTTTGTCCATATAGTTGTAACTAATGCTAGCTTGCGGCACATAATTTTAAGCGAGTCTTATTGGCAGAAAAACAGTCAATAAAATGTTAATCCGACACAAAATACCATAACAGCATTATGTTGAGTTTTGCAAGATTATATTTACGTTCTTAAGAAAGCCACGGGATCAGGATGGATAAGGGTATGCTGTGCAGTTGACGAGACAACCGGGAGAAAACAGCGGGTGGGGCTTCAAGTCTGATTTAACAAAATACTGTATTATACTGTAAGATTTTACAGAAGCTTACTGTTAAGATTTATTTCCTCAAAGACATAAGAGTTTATAGTATTCAACAGTATTAATGAAAAACGGTGCACTACTGTACAAAATATCCTGTATTTTTACAGCAACTTGTTACAGTGTAGATCATAGATACAGTGTTATGATCATAGAACACCAGCATTACTAAGTGATTCTTACCAGCTATACAGGTAATAATTTCCCTATAAGCAAAACTCACCACTGGATTCTCAAACATGACTGCACCACTAGGAATATTCCTAAAGACTGAAGTCCCTGATGTTTAAAGAGTAAGTTTAAACATCAGGGACTTCAAACATCTGGGAAGTTTACGACTGACTGATTAATCCCACACATTCATAGTCACAACCTCTAACACAGCCAGTATAATGTTTGATAATGTATTGGCTTCAGTTTACTGCACTTAACACCATGCCACTTGGGTCATGAAAGTAGAGAATGTTCATTCAGTAAATAAAGTTCTCAAAAAAAAAAAATAAATAAAAAAACATTAGTTAAAATCACAGTAAGGAGGCTCAGAAACCATCAAGTGGATTACTCTTAGCTCAATGTCCAAAACACTGTGAATACTGGCCAGAGTTACTAGCTTTCTTGTCATGTTTCTCATCTGGACTCAGTTTTTTTTTTCTCTGCAACTCTAAATTGTGATCCAACTGAAATCAAATCAATCAAGTCACGACTCTGTGCACCGAGCTTCGAGTCCATCTATCCATCTATCTACCTTTAAGATATATAATCAATCATATTTGCAGTGAAGACATTTTGAAACACCACCTCACTGAATCTAACGGCACCGTATGCTCTGGGGGGCTGAAAAGATCCAGTCTATAAAGCTACTTCACATTAAAAATATAGACAGAACATATAAACAGCCCCTGTTCACCAAATAGAAATGTTTTCCATTCATCCATCATGTATACTTCCAACTGACCTTGAAGTGTGCACTCACATATTTTGCTGCATGCCCACACATTTGAACATGTGTAGGCCTGTTCCAAATTTATGTTATTTTTCATGGGCTTTCACTCTCTAAGTTTATATTACAGCATAGTGTATAAAATCACACAGTATTTCAAAGATTTTCAACTTCAGGTGAGAATCACAGGAGGTTCTTATCTTCTCATTCGGCTAATAAAAATTAATGGTAGAGAAAAACATTCAAAATGCCACTGTGAGTGACCATAAAAGCCAAGCCACGAGAACAGCATTACACGCTCCCAACACTTCTCAATTATTATTGTGGGATGACTCATATTATGATATGGTGTTTCTGGTGTACTGTTGATATTAGATTTGAGATTACGCAGAGGAGCAAAACATATCCATAAAGAGCTGGGCACATAACAGAGTTCACCATCTGATAATCCATCCATCCACTTGATAATTAACATTCCTGCAACGTACCTGCAGTGTTAACATACTTGTGGAGTCTGCAGATGCTGCTGTATATAGATTCTTCCTGTAAAGACAGTAAATCGCTGCACCTTCTTCATATCCACATCACGCTTACCCTGCGTTCAGCTTCAGTACTCAACATCCTGCAGATGAAGCTACTGAAAGCTCGACAAAAGCACTTCAGGAACAGTGGTTCCAGCAGAGCGGTCATCCTTGAGCTTCTTACTGAGATTGTCTTACTCTGTGCCCTTCTCTGCTGACATCTTCCACCAAAGCAGTTTTTTTTTCTTTTTTCCATTTACTGTCAACTGGCATGGCGGAATCCATTTCTGCTCTTATGATAACTGGCCTGAAGTTTAATGGTTAAGTAGCCTCACTGTAGTGCATTCAACCGATAATGACAAATGCTGTTTGCACTTGTGGTAGAATCTCCTAAAAACATGATAATTTATTGCCACATGTGGCGTGGTAATGCTAAAGTGTGTGTTAAGGTGTCCACAGATTGTATGATCTCATAAATTCATTGCATGACACACTGGGCAAGGTGGGACCAAGTAAAATCTTTGCTGCACTCTGTGTCAGACTGTATAATGTAATTTTATGGTATGTCAGATGGCGTAATGAATGTTTGATAAATTATAGTGCTGATGTACAGTAAGTAGAAAAATATAATGCTGGCAGAGACATTAGAAGGGACACAATCGGCCTTCCATCAGCTTCCATCAGTGCTCCCCAGCATGGTGTCATTCCCAGGGCCCTCTGTTTGGTCATGTCCCTCTGTGTATCCATATGCAGAAGTGTCTGTATTGTTGAGTACAATGTCACAGATCTTTGCATTAACCTCGCCAAGTAGTGTTTGTGCCTAAACCTAAAAATAATCATTTCTGGAAGCACACTGACCTGCTGGGAATGGACAGCTTTCAGCCTACTGGAAGGCAAGCTACTTTATCTGGTATTATAGACAGGTGTTTATGTCAGATATTACATTAGGGCCTTGAACCTGACAGGTAATAGGTGATCATTTATTTATTCTTCTGTTAAGGGCCAAAATAAATGTGATGTCAGAATGATACACAAACTGTTTTTGTCTATGAAAATAGCCATTATTAGAGGAAAGGCAAAAAAAAAAAACAAACATATGGCATATGGCATATGGATGATTCCAAACTTTTGAACAGTAGTAGTGTATCTACAACAGAAATACTTTATATGTGATTAAAAAATACTTAGCTATTGCCCATATGGCTGCTGGGCATCAACAGATGTTCACACTGCCCATGTTACCACCATCACCTCAGTGTTGATTCATCTTTTAGCCAGTTATAAAAAGGTGAAACCATGGTAATCCCCTGAAATGAACTTCCCCTAAAATGCATAGCACCAAGAAGGACATGATTCTTCTCCATCTTGTTCAAAAAGATGATATTGTACACTCTGACAGATGCTGGGACCCATCTGGAATATCAGATGTCTCATTCGTTGTAATATCAGACATAATTACATTAATATATGATGGAGGCACACTGTTCTGTTTTCATGGTGCTTAAAATGGGATTTGGAGCAGATGCTGTGATCCTTGCACAAAAGCACAAAATAATAGCATGGGCTAATTAAAGCTTATCATAGCACAAATCATCTTGTTCTCATTTTGTGCATCCTGTTTCTGGTTCTGATCCTTCACAGTGTAGCAAAATACTTGAAGTACAATAACTGAGTATGGCACAGAGGTAAAATCGCTCACAGATTCACAGCACCTGAGGGCATTTTCAAACCACTAATGTGGTTGCTTCATCTAAATCAGCATATTACCCATACTGCATATATGCATTTGATCAGTTATGTTTTATGCGGCAACATTTCAAGTGAGCCATAACTCAAGGAAAGAAATGTGGTGCAGGGAAGGACTTTTTCTATCTGCATCTCCATCAGCTTTGATATGATCTGATTCAAATGATGCATAATCTTCCCATATTTGGCTTGGATTATGAGCACAGAACAGATCATGTTCTCACTCCATTCAAAGTGCTCCGGGGTGGCACTGCATACATTGTGAGAAACCCAAACAACCATTCTTTTGGGCTGCATACAAAGCAGCGTCTCTCTCCAAATGCATCAAAGGAAGACAAAATGTCCTGAACCTGAGGTTATAACATTTTATAGAAAAGCAATTTTTAAATCATTGTATGACTTGTGTTTTTCTTTGTTCTGAACTGTTGTACCTCACAAGATTTAGTAGTGTGCTTTGTCTCTTTGCATCACCTTAAATTCTATGAGTCATTCCCACCTAGCGGTTAGTCCTGCCAGGGGCAAACGGAAATTATAAAAACAACCCTTGACTAAGAAACTTGTGGACCAGCCGCAGTTTACAGGGGTTAAATAGTGATGTAAAGGAGATTACTTAAAATAACTATTATATAATAATACATGAAACATGTGTGATGTTAGACTTGCTATTCAAACCATCTCAGGTGAGAACTGCAATTCTCACATGTGGACAAAACATCAGAAACATCTTTTTATATAATACAATCCACCTAACACTTTAACAACAAATTAGTAATACCAGCAAAAGATGCATATAAATAAGCAGGGTAACTAGCATTTAAGCAATGCCATATGCTTTGCATTGGATCTTACATTTTTCACATTCCAGTCACTGTTTACTGAGCAGTACTGTTGGTATATGATTCAGATTCAAACTGGACAGTACACTAGCAACATAATTAGGTTAATAGTTTTCATTCATTTCACACTTGAATAGGAGAGGAGCCCTGCAAAGGATGTCAGAACTTGTCACAGAGACAACATATTAGGAATACTTTAACAGTGAGTACCTTAGATTAGCTTGTCTGTGTTGTCTTCTGCCTACCACTCCAACTGTAAAACCTTATTAAACCCCCTATTCTTAATGACTTGTGGTCCCGAATTCACTCTGCAGTCCTCCTGTTGCAACCAGCAGCACTAAATGCATTGACGAGTCAGTTTAAAGCGTTTAGATGCTTCTATTTCAGGGCATTTCAACTTGTACCAGTACCAGTACCAGTGTACCAGCAACAGTAAACTACAAGCTCCATCAGTATCAACATGATGTTGTTTCAACATAAAAGGTGCAGCTGGAGCTACAGGAAGAAGCCTGGTAAAACAATGCGATTGGCAGGAGGAGGGACAGTCAGTCCTGAACCATTGGACTGGTCAGCTCATTACACAGGGCCAGGTACTTGTGTCATTGTATCAGAATCGCTTATTGTTATCACATATTGTATAGTTAGGTCACTGCTTACCTTGATCCAGATCATACTCCTCCATGGTGCTGACAAAGTGAGGTCTGGAGTAGAAGTTATGCGGTCCAGGCTGCTGGAGGCCCCCCAGGCTGAAGAGGCTCCGCTCATTTGTGGCACAGCAGGAAAAGGCCCTCCGGCTTGGAATGCAGGGGTAACGTGTCCAGCTCTTCATCTCCAGGTCAAAAGCCTCCAGCGCCGTCACCGGCATCTTTCCCTGACGACCACCTGGGGGGGGGGGCAGACGAATGGTCAAATTCACATTCACAGTACCTTGATGTTGATTTTGAGGATTCATATGTCCAATGAGTTTATTCATCTACTGGGAATATGATACTGTAACAATCTCCTGGGTTATATGATTGAGCTGAGATTTTTAGCAATAATCATTTCTGGATTAGTAACATCTAGATGTAACATCTCATAAATGAAATACATATCCAGCACTATTAGCGCATATATAGATATTAAGATATTTTCATTGTTTTTAAATCCCCTGCTTCTGCCGTAAAGTTTCCTTGGCATTTATGTCAAATTATGGCAAGCGTGCAGACCAACACCGGGGCCACATTCAGTTTTGAATGGAAAGCGGAGCACAGCAGCAGGGTGCTCCCCTGGGACGCCTACAAGTTGTTTACTTCCATAAATCATAACTTAACCTTGTAAAGTACAACTACAAGAGGAAGGCAAAGGGGGAGCATATAGCGGGCAGTAAGAATGTGAATGATGGAGAAAGGAAGGAGAGGCTGAAGTTATTGCTGGCCAATGTGAGAGTGGTGTTGAGGGTGTAAGAAAGGACCAATGGAAGAACTGGAAAGAAAATAACAAGAGAAGAATATGGAAACAGATGGCAAAGAAGAAGGCAGAATGACAATATGAGACATCGACGCCGAAATTGTGCAAAAGGGAGGAGAATGTGGAGGAGGGAGAGAAGAAAGTCGAAGAGGGTCAGCTGGAGTAGGCAGGGTGGCATGGAGATCGATAGCAGTAGCGAGACAAAGAGTCGAACTGAGTGGGAAGCATTAGAGTCAGAGAGAAAGAAGGACATTTTGAGCTAGAATATCTGCTGATTACAGCGTTTAGGATCAGTAAATACAGGCATGAAAAATCTGCACTAGAACTAGAACTTCAAATACAGAGATAGGGCGTAAAATCTGAATAGAACAAAATATCAATATCAAACATATTCATTTTTCTGATTTGTTTTTATGCTGCTGAAAAGTGCAAAGCAAACATCACTTTCCATCTCCTCCTGTACACATCCAGATAGTTAACAAGTATTACCCATTTCCACTTGATTTGTCGCTATTTGTCGCTCCTGCACATTTTTCTTTTTCCCTCAAGCATTTCCCCACTTAGCTTAAACTGCAGCACCCACCACTAGGATCCATCCCAAAATGCCCAAAGTGGCTGATGTAAACAATTGTGGCAATTTATGATTTATCTGCTGTTAACTGACATAACTTCAGGAGCAGCAACAGTTTCTGAGATTGGACATCTGTCCTTGTAGTGATTTAAATTCCTTATTAGTCTTTGGAAAAGTAAAACAGTACTGTTACTCCTTCCTCCAAAAACAGGGGATATTCATTCAGTCAATCAAGATATATAACTATCATGATAAATAAAGCTCTCACATAATAAAGGATGTACATTATATGAAAATTCTGTGAGTTTTTATGGGCATATTGTTTAGATTCACAGAAGAATTTTGATCATTACTGAAGAATTTTAAAGTGGCATAAAGCCTGCTGGGTTAGGTCATAGGCTAATAAGTTGCCATTCACGAGGAACGGAGTGTATTTAAATCAAAGGCAGTTCAGGTACCCACTGAAAATCCCCCCACCTCCCCCCCGCCCCCATAGTGAAACGGCGCAGCGAGTAGCATGAGTGCACAAGACAGGCAGTACCTTCCCACTACATGACACACAGAGAGACAGAGAGAGAGAAAGACAGAAAGAGAGTGAGAAATATTGACCTGGATATCCAGTTATAGAATAAACAGCATGAATATCACATTATTCTGTTTGCACATCGCTCATAGCTCTGTGTGTAATATGATATAATACAATTAAACTCGCATCTGTCTATTTCTGTGTGTGTGTGTGTGTGTGTGTGTGTGTGTGTGTGTGTGCACGCGCGTTGTATCCACGTGGGTGCCCTCAAGATTAACTATCCCTCTTTGTCCCTTGCACTCTGCAGATGTCATTAGCTTCAGCCACATCAAGATGAAGTAGCTTGCTACTATCTGAAGAGAACTTGTGTTTATTTTCTGGCCATTTTTTTTGTTGTTGCACCATGTTTCTATTTTTCCTTTTTTTTTTTTCATTTCAAAGAATAGGTGTATCTGCTCCTCCACCAACTACACTGACAGATTTTATTGTCCAGCACACCCAACTAATCGGTGGTATGAAGTTCAGAGCCACCATCACCAGCCCTGACAATGCTGTCAGGAACAAAGCTGAATCTATGTCGTGCACTGGAGAACATATAAGAAAGACACTATTTATTATATTCTTTGTAGTGTGACAATACATGATATTTTCATTTCACGGTTGGGAGTAGCCAGACAAACAACACTAAAATCCAAGGTAAGATGTGAGACTTGACAGGTAGGACTGTAATTCAAAAGGTTTAGAATGCTGATGTGCCCCAATTCAAAAGGTTAGAACCATATGTAACTAAATATTTTGAGAAACACACTTTTTACTCTCATATCCACGTCCATTTAATATACTGTATATGGCTACAGCAAGCAGATTTTAGCATAGCACAAAGAGTGGAAAATGGTGAAAACACAAGTACAAAAAAAACAAGTACATTTCCCCAAATGTCAAACACTTCAAATTGGAAGACATGAGTGGGAAATATTAGTGTACAACGACAGATTTAAAGGTCCAGTGTGTAGGATTAATGGCAGAAATGGAAATAAATATTTATTCTATTTTTCAATTGTGTACAATCACCTGAAACTAAGACCTGTGTTTTTGTTATTTACTCACGTCCTTTCACAGCCATGTTGTGCCATGTAGTCTTGAATGGAAAAACAAAATACTGACTCTGCCAGATGCCATTAAATCCTTCACAGCAGACCTTTAACAGTTTGTGAAACCAAACTGTGGTCTCAATTGGGGGTATTTAATAACTAATGGCTTTGTTTGAAAAATGTGGTGACTAAGAAGAGCTCAATGTACTGTATAAGTTGTATATTGTATAAGTTAAGAAAACATCTTGATCAGTTTGAAACAGCAGTGATGAGAGAATCAGGTGATACCGGCTTCATCAGTACACATAGTATATAACACAGTGTAAAAATAATCCAATACAAGCGGAAGGACTGAATTCAAAACACTAATTAAGTAGTACAGAACAGTTAGAAGCAAAATATATTTTAAAATATTTTTAAAATAAAATTCATTCTCATTATGTGACAAAATGACCCAGAGAGTCTCACTGTTATCTTTAATAATATTTAAATATCATAGGTCCAACTGACATTTTAATGTTGCATCTGGTGGAAATGCTGCAAATCTGAAGTACATGTTTCGTCTATAAGAATCAATCTGATTTTATAAATTAATCACATATTTGGTTGAATAATTATCTACAGTGTAGTGCAATATGACCGAAGGGTTTCCCATGAAATGCTGTGGAGTAGAGGTGTAAAACTGCATCAGCTGTAAATAGTGGAGGTGCTGAGCTCTCTCTGCCACAGCACATTACCACAGAATCATTTTATCCCTCTGGTGGAGCATGTGAGGAAAAAAAATGATATGGAAATGACCAAAGCTCCTGCTCTCAGGAGGTTACAGCTACTTTGTCCTGAATGTGAATTGTGTTGTTGCTTGTGGTGAAATGGATTCATTTCTTTGCAGAATGCCTTTTCGGTGAGATAAAATGATCACACCGTGCTTTGTGTGCTTCACAGTTTCTCAGCAGTGATGTGAAATTTTGACCAAGTGTCAATGAGCAATAACAGCCTCCCAAATAGACATAATGAGAACAAATGCAACCTCTGATCATGGATAGCAAATGACTGGATGACAGCCCTGCTCTGGAGAAGAACCAAAACACAGAGTGAAATATTCACAAAGAGAAAACTGAGGCAGGTGTGATGCTTTCCAGGCTACGCTCGTGGAGGTTAGCCCCACTCCAAACCGGAAATTTATCTAAATTCTAATCTTTCTGTTTTTAGATGTCTTGTAGATGATATTCTGACATGAAACAGCCTATGAACTTCTGAGTTTTCACCATTCAAGCTTCTCATCCACCATATTGCTATCTGTAACTCATGATGCATTACTTACAATGTGTCAACCAAAGGAAGTTACAATTGAAATATGGCACCACCTGCACTTCTATTGGTTCCCTATAAGTCTTCACTATGCCACGCTGTCTGCCAATGGTCACCTTTTTCCCACAAAAATGAGAGGTTGGATTACAGCAAAAGAAAGTCTTTGTGCCAGTGTGCGAACAAATTTGTTTTCCCTGGTAACAGCAGAACAAGCGGAGCATCTGTGGAAACTCTACCATGTAAAAGAAAGCGAACCCCATTGAGGGGGTGAATGAAGGCAAAGAGGAAAAACGAGTGAATGGACAGCACACACTTGATGGAGAAAGCTCCAATGTTGTGTCGAAGTCTGTTACCCCGTTGATGTGTTTCTCCTTACCACTGGGCCTCAAGAGAGGTCAGAACTTTCTTTCTACAAGGTCATTAACAAAACCTGCCTACGTAGCCAGGTGTTTTGTCCTGCCTTTATCAAAGTAGTGAGTTTTTCATTTTAAATTGGGATCTTTAAAGTTATCTTGGACAGAAGCCTGGGTGCTAGTGGTAACCATGTTGCTAACTCAATGCTCGCTAATGCTAGAATTAAGAAGAAGAATTAATTAAGAATTAAGAATCACTTTATTGACAGTATATATATTTTTACATACACACACTGAATTGGTCTTCTGCATTTAACCCATCCTTAGTTGAATACACACATGCAACACCCGGGAAATTACATGCAGTGAAACACACACAGGAGCAGTGGGCTGCCACTGTCAGGCACCCGGGGAGCAAATTGGGGATTAAGTGCTTTGCTCAAGGGCACATCAGCCGGCTACTACCATTAGCCATTAAGTTGTCTTTGCAACGGCAGCTCCGACAATAATGCTGTATATATAATAAATTAGAATAAAATTCAGGGGTGGGGGAAAGTCAAAACGTTTTGTGTTTCCACTTTAAAGTTTACAATTTTTGATTTTAATATATTCCTGAGCTAAACCCGCCCTTTTCCCAACAACAGGACCTTTTTCTCCTACAGTGCAGCTTTTTAACTCTAACACTGTCCTTCTGATGAATATTGAACCAAGACTGTGACACTCCTCGACCCTGGAGAGTCTGACAGAAGAGAGTGTTTCTATTAGTTCCTCTCACTGCTCCAAAATCACCAGGCAGAAAAAAAAATCACAGACCTAAAAGGCCTTGGGTGAAAACAGTTCAACACTCATACATCTCCTCTCAGTAGGTGTGTGTGTGTGTGTGTGTGTGTGTGTGTGTGTGTGTGTGTGTGTGTGTGTGTGTGTGTGCAAAAAAGTAAAACAGAGGAGATTTAAATTAGGTTTAAACACCACATGTGTGCACAAACACAACTTCTAGGGATGTGATCACTACATCATCAACACATTTGATGATGTATCATGTCACTGAAACTCCCCCAGGCGTTCCTAGAAACATAATGCCTCCATCCATGGCTATTAAAAGTGCAGAGGTATAAAAAACATTTTGGGATCCACTTGAATAGAAACAGACAATGTGGATGAATTAAACTTTGAGAAATGAAAAGACAAAAACAGAGAAATCAGATGGCATAATCTTGTTTCCTACCCATCAAGTAGATTTTGTTTCCTCTCATGAAAGGTGTGGCTCCATACCGCGGCGTTGGCATGGAGGTCAGCGTCTGCCATTGGTCCTTCTCTGCCTCATAAACTCTCACCAGGGCCTGTGGCGTGGTGTCGACTCCCATACCTCCCAAAGCATAAACCTTTCCATCTGCAGAGACATTAACATGAACATGTTTCATTATAACTGACTTTCTTGGTGCCAACAGTGTAGTCAGTAGACTTGAGAGTAATTACAAGCTTGTTGTCAGGTTAATGAGGTGAAGGAAGGAAAAATATTGGCAACACCTCTCCAAACAGCCAGATAAAGTGATGCATCGTGGTGCCCTTTTGTACCACCATTTCTGGTCTAGCTTTCATGTCTGCTATCTGTCTCATCCACCTACATTCATCCAAACAATCTGAAATATTTATGCACAGGTCTGAGAAACTTCCAGTTGACCCTCAAAGGACAAACATCCCCAACTACTGCAGTGTCATTGGAAGAAGCAGAAGAAGCAAGCAAAAGTGCTGAGCAAGCAAACCCGGTGCTCCTGCAGAAACACAGGGGAAGTAGAATAAGGGAGAGATGAAAGGAGAGGGGGAACATCATAATGTTGTACATTAACAGCCCATCCGCTCTCACAGTTGCGACAACCTAAATCTGAGGAAGAAAAAGAGAGACAGAAGAACTGAGAGACATGGAGGGAAGGAGTGAGCGAGTGGGGGGGTGGGGGGGGGGGGGGGGGGGGCGGGGAATTCAGTCACCCAGACAGATGACAGATCCATGGAGCTGTGACTTAAACTGTGAAGAATAAAGCAGTAATAAATCTGTCACTCCAGATGCACCTCAACATGAGTGTGATCGCTATGCAATTCAGCGGCTAAGACTGACTAAACCCAATTTTACTGTTGTACATAAAATAAATGATGCAGCAAGGACACTTTGATCACATGAATGTGCGTACGTGGAGAGGCCAGGCGGAGCAAAAGTGGAGGAATATACACCTCCTTGGCTTGTTAAAATTTTTTTCCCTCAGTAGGTGCAGCAGAGCACTAGCACTGTAATTGCAAAGGGCCACCCTTAACACAGTGTAAGCAACAGTGGTGTAGTAATGACTCATTTATACATAGTGGCTTTATGCTGTGTATCCCCCATCTAGATTCATTTGTATTTTCAACAATGTGAAAACGTAGTCCCTAGAGTAACTTTTAATTGGTACGTTGTAGGATCACCTTTATTATGCATAAAGTCAGTCTATGTTAAGTGAGGCTCTAACGGTCATTGTAAAGAAAAAGGTTTTTAATTGTTCCAAGTAAATTCACGTAAGAAGCTTTAGTAAACAGCTTTGTGTAAGGCATTAGGCTCTTACAGTATAATTTTGTCCGTGTCAGTCTTAATGTCAATAGGTGTTCACAGGTGTAAAATGTAATTACCACACTGTCCAAACTGCCTTCAAGGAAACATCAAAGTTTAATAAATTAAGGATTCACAGTCAAGGAGTTGCAGTCTCCCAGAAAGGAAGTCTGCTGTGTGTGCACGTGTGCATGTGTGTGTGTGTGTGTGTGTGTGTGTGTGTGTGTGTGTGTGTGTGTGTGTGTGTGTGTCAAAGGGAAAACAGAAATAACGCAGGTAGATATAAAGTAGATTAAACAACAGTCAGCAACGCGCATGTGCAAATCTGGAATAGAGAAAATTATTTCACATGGAGGACTTGTTTCTGCGCACAGACCAATTCAAACGTCAAAACGTCTGTCAGACTGAATTGCTTTTACTCTTCCTAAAGCTCCTTTGTCACTGCAGTATAATGAGCATTTCCATGTGCAATGAAATGAGAACCTGTTACACTGAGATTAAATGTAGAAAAAGCATTTACATGCCCAGAAGACAGCTGGGATATTGAAAGTTTTCTTTTAAATGCCTTCTACAAGGAACTTTTGCATTTCGTCAGGCAATAAAATCACAGGATGCAGAACGATCCAACACCTTCATAATTCATCACTGACTGCACAGACTGTCATCATGAAACTATATCAGAGTCAAAAGACATCACTACAGAACAAAATTAAAATCTGCTCAAGTGTCAGTAAAAAGTGGACGTAGAATAAAATATAGAATTATTAAAGAAAAATTCTAGAACAGTAGTTTCCATTGAATGACGAAAGTATAATAGAGAGAGAGAATAAGAGAGTAAGAGAATAAGATAAAGAAATCGTCTTCATCACTCAACATTTGCAAAACATATGACTGCAAATAAAACACATTCAAGTACAGAAATGCTGCAAGTTGTCCAGGGGCCCAAACTACCTTAACTGAGTCCTTTCAGCACAAAGGAGCCGCAGGTCTCCTGCTGTCTCCACCTGAGAATTGAGAAGGACATTAACTTCCTCTGCCTGTTACCCCACAGCTCATTCTTTTTGTCATTACCTAAAGCTTGTGACCATACATCGACCCGTAAATCGAGAGCTGCACCTTTCAGATGAGCTACCTCTTCAGCGTGACAGTCTGGTACAGTGTTCGCTTTGACTGCTGGAGTGGCAGCAGTGGGCCTGTCAGTCTTCAGACCCCCACAGACTCACCAGAATACAACCAATATGTTGGGACTTTTGAGTATTTTGAAATTTGCATTGTTTAAGTCATGTTTATTGTCAACCTGCGCAATAGGAATACAGATTACATCGCACACATGTTCATGTACCTGTACTACTACAAACAAAAAAAACTGTGTACCTGTTGTTGAATAGCACTGCTTGTGTTTTGACCTTTTGGTCGCCATTAAAAAAAATAAATAAATAAAATAAAATACAAAAGAGTCAATTTTAACCAAAGTAATTTCTGTATATGGAACATTAAATCTCAATCACAAGTATCACCAGACCTATCAAAAACATCTGGTAACACCTCAGCTAGATAAAATATTCCTATTGAGGCACCGGGGGGGAGACTGGGCATGTCACCACTTCTCAGGCCATTTGTGAATGATTTCGCCTCTCGGGCAACAAACTGTCGAGGTTGCCGTGTCTCATCGCTGGATGTTGTTAGACTCAAATGTGGCCTGAGCAGAAGAACGCAGACGTTACTCGGGGGAAAAGGCACTTATGTCGCTTGTGTTTCTTGTTGAGGGAGAATGTTCTTATTTACAGTTAATATCCTTCTAAAAACATGTTAAAACTAACCATCAGGCGAAGCTCAGGCACTGAAACACAGTGCTGGTCTTTGTAGTAAATGATCTTATCAGGTCCCTATCAAGGAAACAAAACATGATTTGAAGTAGAGTTAGTGCATCACTAATTCCATTTACATAACATTTCTCATTTTTTGTTATTCTACCATTTTCTTACTACCTGATGAACATTTTATAACATGTTACTTTCTCGATGCACTGTACATAAATGTATAAACTGATATTTTAGTGCATATGTAAATATACGGTATCTGCAGAAAATAGCTTTGTTTCGCTTTCTGTAAAGTTGAAGAATCTGACCAACTTAGGAAACCAATCCATTTGCAAAGATTAATAAGGGTACAACCTTGTATACACAGAGGAATACTGCCAGTATGACATAACAATGAATATCTACCAATCAGGACTGTTTGCTGACTGACTGTAGACGCTTGACATTCACTGTCCACCCACACTGTTACCTGTGACCTGAAGCATCTCATCATTACTCTGTGTGTGTGTGTGTGTGTGTGTGTGTGTGTGTGTGTGTGCACGTGTGCACTCTTGTCTTTTGGACCAGCCTCAGTCTGATCATGCGCAATCTGCTCTAATTAAGGAAACTGTGCTCTATTCTCTGCCTGTCACCCCTGGAGACACCATGGCAACCACAGCGCGTAACCTACAGACTGTTATTATGGGGTGGCTGTTTGGCACATTGCAGCTTGTAGAACAAAAACCATGTCACTACTCAAAACCAGACCACTGAGTCACCACCTGAAGCTAAGTGATTAAAAAAATAAGCTTTCTGGACAAAATGTGCACACAGCGCCCTGAAGTGAAAATGCTAATCATCAGAAACAGTGAGGAACAAATCTGTAAATGCGCCAGGCACAGCAGACGTCAGGGACTTCTCACACAGTAGTTAGGCTCTTTATTTTTGTCCTTCTCTATCTTAACCCTGATGCACAAACTCGGCTGCTTTGATTCATCAGCACAACATCTTGCATCACTCTCAGTGTTTCTGATATTCCACCGTCTGTCCCTGACCATATATTTTTTCTCCCTCTTGCCTATCAGTTTCATCCTTTTATCCTTCCCTCTCAGCACCTCCATTACTCATGCATTTGCATCCCCCTCCCCTGACAGAGCGTTCAGCTCGGGGATTGGATACTTACTAGAAAAGCAAGAAATTATGAAATCTAGGATTGTTCAGTGTTGTCAAATAATACTTTTAATATATTTTTTCAAGCCAGTAATTAATGTGTATTTTTACGTTAAAAGTTAATATTTTGTACCCTGCATGAAATTATGTTTCAGCTAAAAAAAAATAAATAAATAAATCTAGTTACAGTATTTCATTGCTAGTAAAAGGTATGAAGGTACAGTAAAACAGCTAAAAAGAAATACCACTCAGTAAAATTTAATTAAGAACAAATAATTAATATTTAGTCCCCGTTCTTATAATCATCACATTTTGCTTTCTCCACAAGGCAGAGCGCTTAGACCAGCTGAAAGTGAAGCTGAAAAAGAAGCACATTTGTTCTCTGCAGAATTTCACTTTGATCCAAATTCAATTAGGTTGCCCATTCACAGAGTTTAATAGACCAGTTGGAGTACATTATGAGATAGGTTTGTTCTGTGTACACATTAGTTTGTCCTGAAACTTAAATATTCTCTTTCTGAGGACTTACTTCTAAAACACTGGTTTACTGATGGTCTGCTGGCCACTGAGGTTCTAGACAAGTTAGTAGAGCGAGTGTGTAATAATCTGACCAGTAATAAATCATCAGACCAGAGCTCCAATTTGTAGAGACTCTCTGAATCCAGGCAGACAGCAAAGTAACAGAGAAACCTGGGAGCAGAGGGAAGGGAAGTGATATTTCTAACCTTCAAAAAATTGTCAAATGTAGACTAATTGCAAAGTTTTTCCCTGATGCAGTTAGTGTAACTTCACACAGAGGCAGTCCTGGTGGACCGAAGGGCACCTGAATACAAAATGTCTGACACCACAGAACAGAGCAGAAGTCATACATCCTACATGTTGCTTTGGGTTCTTGAGCTGCTACACAAACTTAACTAAACAATAAGGAGGCACTGATTTGGCTGAGCACTCTTCGGTCTGTGCAAAAACCTTGAAAAATATTTTCTGTGGCAAGGAGGGTGCTTTGCAAAACAAACAATATGAAACAACATGACATAATTCAGCATTAAATAATTCAGTGTACTTCAGTCCGATCAGCACTGACGATTTCAATAAGATCACCATTTTTCTCTACACTTAACTGAGTGTTTTGAGTTGTCTATACACAACTGTGTTAGCCACGTTTTAATTGCCAGGGATGGATATTGAAGGGAAAACAGATAAAGCACCACGTTGTGTACATACACTGTGAGTCCCGTCCGTGGTGCAGTTATGTGCAGTTCTCCCTGTGCCTGCGTGGGTTTTCTCCGGGTACTCCAACTTCCTCCCACAGCCACAGAAACATGCACATTAGGTTAATTGGCTACTCTACATTGCCCCTAGGTGTGCGTGTGTTGGTTGTCTGTCTTTGTGTGTCATCCCTGCGATTGACTGCAAGCAATCCCGCATCTCGCCCGTGTAGTCAGCTTGGACAGGCCCCCCATTTAAAGCTCATTTAAAGAGGTGAAGAAGGGGTTTCCAGGACTTCAAACAATATTTAAAACTATGATGACGTTATACAGAAAAATGTTGGGGTTAGATTATACAGGTTATGGTTACAGTAGTAAACATCTAAAGGTAGTTCTTATTCAAAACATTCACTGAATCTGGGAATTCTGAATTTGGGTAATGTACACAAAAAAGTTATTGGTCTGCAGCACTTGCTTTTTGCTCTTGGAAACATCTAACATGGACAAAGTTGGCCTGTAATGACAGCCCTTACTGCTGTCATGATAGATGGAAGATGATCTCCCACTGTGACATTTAAAGGACACTACACTCCTCCTAATGAACACTCATCAATACAGGATCAATAAAAGCCTCCAGCCTGCTGTAAGATATAGCCACTATATACTACATGTGGACAGAGAGAGACGAGGCCTCGGCTCCTTACTTGCCAGCGTCTTTCTTTCTTTATCTTGGTTTCCTTCTTCCCATCTTTCCTTTTGTCTTTTATTTGTTTCTAGCAGATGTATGAAACTGTTCAACCAGTCCTAAGTCATTAGGAGGAGTCATTCTCTAGTTATTTCCTTCATTTATTTCTTTAAGACCTTCTTTCCTTCTTTCTTTCTTCCTTGATGTCAGGGATGATGTAAAATGACTGGTCTACAATTACATGGCACTACAGACACACATTCACACAGAGGGGTCAATAGTATATAGGTATATAGAGGAGAAACTACAATCGTGTCTTTTGTGAGGCTAAGGGTCAATCAATAGTCCCGTCAAAACCTCCATCTGAAGACCACCTTGAGGAGGGAAAAGATCAAAGTGTATTTATTGGCTTGAAAGATCTCGGACGATGGTGAAGAAAAGAAGCAGGTTCGGCACACCGAGCTGAGATTCTCACCAGAGGCAGAACAGAGGTGAAAGTAGTTTCCTTTCAGTTAGCTGTGTAAATGGAATGAATAGTGACCTGCAGACACTATTTAAGTGTTGAGTCTATTCTTTCTACACAACATGTGGACTTGACAGAAACAGAGAAAGGAAACATATGGCAGATGATGTATAAATATCAGTTCACAGGTGCATATAGTGTAGAGATTTTCTTTTGAAAAGGAAAATTCAGACTTGATAGATTTCCCAGGTTGAACCTCAGCAGGCAATGAACTGAAAAATAGACAGTATTTTTGGCAGAGAGACACCATAAGCCCAGGAGAGCACTCTATATATATATACAATATAAAGTCAGTCGTGAAACTGTATCACTACTGGGATTTCACTGGACTGGAATTTAACAGAAATCTTCTTTCCGGAGGAGATTTTCAATCAAAACCAGTTTTTCTCTTGAGTGATTTAGTGATAATTAGTGATGCATTCACCTCATCACTAACTGGTTGCCCTCAACACAGCCAGTATGCAGTACAGGTACATTTAATACATTTTTTTAATTAACTTAATTTAGGAGGCTTCATATGAATGGAAGAATTCAGCTGGGTAAAATACAACCCCTAAACTACCAATTCCATCAAATACGGCATGTCTGACTGCAGAATGCTAATGCTACTTTGTTCTAGGTTATTTTGGTTGATACCTAAATGGTAACAAGCACCCACGCATAGTCCTAAAAATGCAGTAGCCTGGTCAGTGGCCCTGTGCTTCTGAGTATGACCCTAATTACCTCTCTAGCATCATTATTGGAAGCACCCTTCTAAAGTAGTAGTATAAAAGAGCAAGCAGAGTCTGAGTCAGGAGTCATTGTAGTAGAATGGGTCAAACACGGGACTTTCCCTCAGGAGACTAGGGTTCAAGTGCATTTTCTGACCAAATCTCAAAGTGGAGCTGTTTTTAACTTACAGACATTACGTGGATTTACATAAGTAACGTATGTGATGTTCTCCTGAACTTAACCAAGTAGTTTTTGTACCTAATCTTAACCAAACTGCAACTGCTTTACAACATTATTAGCCTAATACTCATAATACATCATCATTATATCATATCTTTTAGCAAGCTTTATTTTGAAAGTGTAACTTTACTTTGCTTATTTATTATTGCTAAGTTCACTGGTTGCCCTGCGACCCAAAAATATTATGGCCAATGAGTCACTGTTGAATGTTTAAATTTTTCAAAATTAAGTGTTGTTTTCTGTTTTACTGCACTGAACCCCAAAATTAAATAGAAAACCATGAATTTTATTATACACTTACACCCTGCTTTGTACACACAGTCCTATGCTCAAACACACAACAAAAGCTGAATGCCTGTCTGCCAGGGTTACATTGCTGGAAAATGATCAAAGGGAAGAGCATGGGTGGACACTGAAGGTCAGGCATCAGCAAAGTCCAAAAATAGCCCAGTGTGGTGCAAGTCAAAACTTCATCATGACGTCCAGTCCTGTCCAGCAGAATGTGAGGGGTACACACTGGCCAAATTAGGCTTAGATTACTCCTAGATGTCCAACACAGTCTGAATGCATTTGAATCAACAGAGAACAGCAGTATCAGTCACCTCATAAAACAAAAACTGCATGTATTTACACTATGGTCAAATGACAAGGACTTTAATGTGATATACTGCTGTCCCTGTTTCCTACCAAAAACCAACACTGCTTTATTTTACAGTGCATCCGGAAAGTATTCACACCTCACACCCTGATGGAGCTTGAGAGGTTCTGCAAAGAAGAGTTGGAGAAACTGCCCAAAAATAAGTGTGCCAAGCTTATAGATCATACTCAAAAAGACTTAAGTGTGCTGTAATTGCTGTCAAAGGGGTCTCAACAAAGTATTGATCACAGGGTGTGAATACTTATGTACATGTTATACTTATAAAATGTGCAAAAAGCGAAGCGGTGTAAATACTTTCCGGATGCACTGTAACTATGACTGCTATTTCTCACATTAGCTTAATCAAGTGGTTATAAAGTCAACCATGATAACAAAGGTGCACCAAATTCAATGCAGAATTCATTTACACCAAAGCCCTAACCCCTAACCAAGCTGTTTTGATGGTGTGTTAAGAGAAAATGTGGATTTAAAAAAGGAACCTTTCAAAGTATAAGGAAACATACCCAACATGTTTGTCAGATCTCAAGATAAACTTTTTGCTGAGAAAACATGACTTAGTTTTCAACAAAATTCCACTGAGCTCCCTTAAGATAAAAGTCATGTGCACTTGGTAAAACATTTGCTTTAGCACTAAAATGTATCCCGTATAATGAATTGTTTAAAGTCTGTATAGTGTACAAATACAGGTGGAACATTACATTATGGAATCAACTGTTCAATTAGCCACCTGGGCAAGACTGAAAATACACCCTAATAAATGTCTTTAATTTGTCAGTAATGTTTAACTTAACTTAATGTAACTCTGGTGTGCAAATACAGTGAAGGCGTGAGAGAAAATGAGTGAGTGAGATACAAAGTGAGGTAGACTAGCTAAATGAAGGCTTAACTTTATTTATTTGGCAACTTGGCATATACTTTGCTGAATTTAAATGAATAAAAACAGCCTCTCATATTTTCATGTAATCATGTAAAATGCTTTTAATGGGTGGGAGAAGTTAGACAGCAGGTAGAATGCCTAACTTCTTCCACCTACGTCGCCATTAAAAGCATTTTTACGATTGTGTTTAAGCAATGGCAGCACCAAAGATTGTGGTCTTATTTAAATATCAAAAAAATCAGCAGCGATTTGAAGCACAAGGGAGGAGATATTTACTTTATCAGGATTTAACCAAAAAAAATAGCTTTGCTCAAAATTGTAAATTTCTCCATTGTGGGACAAATAAATGATAATCTTATCTAATCTTAACCCAAAAGCCTTTTTCTTTATACAACTAGCCAAGCACGGAGCCCAGTCATTCAAGATACTTGTTGGTCTCCCATTTTTCTACAAAAGAAAGAAAGAAGAAAACAAATTGGCAGCATCTAAGCACAAATTTGAGGACACACTGTTGGAGTCACAAGTAAATTATTTATGTAAACATCACAAATAAAGTTTTGTTTCATTTTATTTATTTATTTTTTTTTTTAAAAAGGACAGCTGCTAAATATGACCTTACCTAAAGAACTAAACTGACAATTTAGATAATTTTAATGTCAACAGGAAGAAGCTTTTAGAGAGAAGCTTTCTACCTTTTCCTTACATTCTCATGCAGTTCTTAAAATGAGAGAGAAAATTTTATGTTTGTGTAAAAGTAGAATGACTGACTTCAAAAAGTGAGAATGTATAGACTATAGACTTTTTAACATGAAATGCTTGACCAATGATAGAAATATTCACTGAATAGCTTTGATTTTCTCTCTGCCTGTCTCTCTCTCTCTTACACATACACAGAGTGAGGGAGAGAAGGTCATTACTGCTTCTACAATGTTTTCTTTCATTGTTTTATGTGCTACTTAATGTATTCTCATTAGTTGAAAATGCAAGATAGAAACTACGGAAGTGGCCTTGTGCTGGCTTTGATTCTTACTTCCTCCTGTGTGTTTACCACAAAATGATGAACTATCCTTTCTGAGGGGGTTCTAGATGGTCTTCATTGTATCATTGTTTAATGTACCCTTGTTTCTTGTCAACATTTTATTCCCCATGTTCACACTGATTCATATAACACATTTCCTTTTCTGTTTCCTGCACAGTTTCTTTGATTTCTGAATGTGTTTGAGTGTGTTCTGAATGTGTCTCTGTCCCTGCACATACAAACAAAACATGATGTCCTTCTCAGTGTTTCCAAATTTGTGTTAATTCTGTGATTTTTCATCTGAATTTCATCCATTATTTCTTCCTGCACAGCTGGTCTCTCTCCTTTTCAAGTGTCCAACCACACAGTATCTTATATTCAGATTCAAATTTATGCCTTCAGAAAATTGCTCAGTGGGTGTGAAATGTTTTTTATCATAACACCAATGTAAACAGGTACCTGGAACAAAAAGAAAAAAAAGGACTCATCAACATGCCAGACAGCAAAATCTGTCTCATTTGAATTAAAGCAATCATGTTCTTCGCCAGCATCTCTGTGGCCTGTACTTTTATGGCGGTGAACTGGCAGCAAAGAACAGTATTACCAGTGTATGTTCTGGTCCACATCACAGAGATGGATGCACTAATCTGGATGTGGGTGTGTTCTGAATATTCTGTCACTAAAGGTGACCTTTGAATGCTGCATTAACCTGTATTATCTGGAAACATGTTTAATATTTGTGCTACATTTAGATGGAAACCTGGCTACAACAGAGTAAACAGTATGCTTCTATGTGATAAATTAATACAAACGTTAGGTAGGATAAAATCATGAAACACAACATGTTAAATACCTGTCAAGGATATTTAACGCATATCTTACTCCGGAGAAATTCCATAAAAAAGTATGTAAGTAAAGTATATATTTAGTTCAGTCAGACGACTCACGTTTCAGATGTTTATTAAAGCAGTAGAGCATGTTAAAGTTTGCTGTCCAGGCTCCAACCTCATCACTCCCCACAGATATGCTTACATGAGATATTGGGGATTGATGAGAAACGTTTGTCATTGACAGGCACAGGGCGAGATGGGGATTTCTGTAGCCTAAATAGACCAAATTGGGAGTGTGTGTGTAAGTGGCCAGCAGGGAGATTGAGATATGTCACGTGTATGCAGCAATGCAACTCGAGTTGACTGCCTGAACTAGCTCGTTGGCTTCGCTCCATTATAAACTGTACATAAAGTATGTTAAGCTCACTGTAAAGTCATTAAACATAACCAGATATGGGAGTGATCCCATTACGGATATTATAGGAATATTATGTGCAACAGGGTTTGAAAGGATAAACTAATTAACAAGTGCTCCAGATTTTATTTTATTTTTGTTTAAAAACAGATTTCCTTTCCCACACATATATTGCTATTAGTTTTCTGCATGACTAAGAATAATATATGAAGATCCTTAAGGCAGGAAAAGTCATCAGATGGGTCAAATATAAATACGGATTATATCAACAAACAATGGCAGTTAAATAAAAACGCAGTGACAAAAGAAATACAAAGCTTCACATCAGTGGAGAGAGGGCTGTAACCTGGTGGTTATATATATACAGAAAGTGGCAGCCTTTCAGAAGTAAGTCTGTGGCCCTGAAACATGACCACAACCTTGGCTCCCTTATACTTGCCCAGGTGCAAACTACTAGCCCAAGTGTAGTGCTATTTGTTAATTGAGGTGCACCTATGAGGTATTTGCATACCATAACAAGTATGGTTAAGCTGTAGCTCATTTTTAAAGTTACGTAACCACTGTTCCTGCAGTGTTCATTTTACACAGATTAGCCAGCTATAATAAACCACACAGTCAAATGACATGAAGTAGTATCAGGTGATACCATGGATGGAGCAGGTTGTAATTAAAGTGGCTTTACTACTGTGTTTTCAATGATTTCATTTACTTATTTGTATACTCGCCAATGAAGCTGCATTCACAACATCCATTCTGAGGAAAAGTTGCAGTGTAGAAAGAGGTCAAACTCATCTAACAGACCATGAAAACACAGCTGGACTAATGTTCATTTCTGTTACAGTGTGAATGCAGCATAAGCTGGTCACATTTAACAGGATAACCTCAAATGCATCACAATTAATGCAGTCGTCAGAGTGAATGTTGAATGATAAGATGTTTCGCTTTTCACTGTTACTAGCTGAAGTGACAACGAAAGCTACAGAGTGGCAGCACCATTTAAGATAGAATGTTTTCGTGCATGTTACTCAGTGCATGAGTTGACATTGTGAATCAGTCAACGCACCTTTAATGTCAATAAAATAAAGAAATAAACCATTCTATTTTGTTTTAATTGGTTCTATTAAATGATGTAAACTTTAATGATTAAATCTTCAAGATCTTAAAAACATTTATGTAAAAGACAGCATTTTAACCCCCAGGCTATTGCTTACTAACCTTTGACAACTACAACCTACAGCCTACAACCTAACTTGACCAGTGGCTTATGGTGGCTAATGTTAAAGCGTAAAGTCTGTTTTCCTGCATAGGCACATTACTGAGTCAGTTCGCTTTACTCTTCATCTCCACATATGGACTGATGTGGGTGTAGCTTAGCATTTTAGTGACAGACCTTGTAATAGTGACTGTTCAGCAAAAGTTACGCAATGTAGTCTTGGTTTAAGATGAATAAGAATGTAATATTATAACGGCGTAGTGAATGCAGTTCCTTACTTTGATAAAGATGATCTGACTAAATAACTCATTAATTAACACAGCTTTGCAGATACTGCCACTGCTCAGAATATAACACCGTGAAACCACCTAGAAGTGACCTGTGCAGAAACATATAGAGCTGCTGGAAGTCATTAGAGTTTGAGTGCCTTTCTCAAGAGCACCAAAAAAGGAGGGGGGAGAATTTGAGAGTTTCAAAAAACTTTGAAGTTTTAAATCAGCTCGTCTCAGGAGGCTCCTCTAAACTAATCAACTAACAGGAAGGTGCTCCTTCCTGACCTTTCCATTTTCTTTCACTGCTGCCATCCTCTCTCCTTTGCTTAACTCTCAATCCTGCAGCACAAAACCTTTTCTTGCCCAAACTACTGCATCTACTGACAAGTGCCTTCTTCAGATAAATGATTCATAATCCAGCACTGCACCTGCTGCACTCCTAAAATAGTCAAAATGCCACTGAGGTATTGATTCAAAATCATAATTACAGTATCTGGCTGCGGTACCCAGGCCCATTATGCTTTTACTGCTCTTGTTATGTGGGGACCTGGCAATGTGAGCCCATGTCCCCTTCACAGGGAAAGGCTGTATTAGTTATTGCTACTGTGACCGACACTGCAAAGCCCAATGAAGGAATGCCACTTGAAGTTTTTTAATTGCTCGATTAAAAGCATAAAAGCAGTGTTTTTTGCATGCCTGAAGCTAATTACTGATTACTGACAAGGTCATGTGGCATGTTAGTCCACCTTTATGGCAATTCCCTGTTGAGCTGACTAGGCACAGATTAGAATGGGTACTGCCAAAGGGGCTGCAGTCATGCACTCACAGCCCCGTAGGGCGCTTTAGGTTTTAGCATCTCCGGAAAGACACATACACCACGGCTGTACTGTGTTTAGGGATTACTGAACATCACCCTTCAGGTGTATTTTAAATGGGTTATTACTTAATGAAAATCTCTTCAAAACACAGCATTCAACTGGAGGAAGCTATTACTGACTGGAAGCAATTTTTTGCACATAAATGCATATAAGTGTGTAATGATTCTTTTGCTTCAGCTCTAATGTGTTCACAGCTGGCGTGTAAAACTCATTTCAGTTTCAACAAAGGATCACTTTGAAAGTAGGAAATTGTCAGTTTTGAATTGGGGGGGTTACTGTGGTTAAAGCAGAAATACCAGTAAAACAGTCCTTATTGACCTATGAATGACTATGAGAGATTCTTACCTTATCTGTTGTCCACAGCAGATTTAGACTGTTTGAATATTTCTCTTCAATTCATTAAATCCACATGCCAGTCTGAAGATGTTCTGTTTAAATTTTACAACTGATTTCAATGCAATCTGTGACATAAGTGAGGTCCAAATTGCACACAAATTGGTCACATTTCTGAAGAAAAGAAAAGACAAAATGCACAAGAATGCAAGCTGAGGTGTTATATAGATATATTATAAATATTTAAAAAGATATATATTTTTTTATTTTACATCAAAGTTATGTTTAATTGTTGAGCAAAACGGTACGGCACGGTGGTGCAGTAGTCAGCACTGGCGCCTCATAGCAAGAGGGTTCCAGGTTTGAATCCCGGTCTGGGCCCTTCTGTGTGGAGTTTGCATGTTCTCCCTGTGCCTGCATGGGTTTTCTCCGGGTACTCCGGCTTCCTCCCACAATACCAAAAACATGCACATTAGGTTATCTGGCTACTCTAAATTGCCCCAAGGTGTGAGTGTGAGAGTGTGTGGTTGTCTGTCTTTGTGTGTTGGCCCTGCGATTGACTGGCGTTCAGGCCAGGGTGAACCCCGCCTCTCGCCCGTAGTCAGCTGGGATAGGCTCCAGCCCCCCTGTGACTATGACGGATAAGCGGTATAGAAAATGGATGGATGGATGGATTGAGCAAAAAGTGGAGGGCAGCATACACTCTGTTTTTCTTGAACTTTTTTGCAGACATAGGCAAAACTGGACTGGATTAAGCTTTGATGAAACAAAGGCTGTTTGATCATTTCAAACCTATTTAACATTCACCATGAAGCATCATCTTCAGCCATCGATCTCAGCTGACAAGTGATAAAGTGTTTGTCGTCAGGAGAAAGCTGGCTGATGGTGGTATCTGGCAGCTTCTCCCATCTGCAGATAACCTCATTCAAAACATTCAGTTTCCTTATCCGTGTCCTGATCCTCCCCACTGTGCTGTGACATTCACTGCACTGCACATACTGCACGTATATTCAATTAGCTCTGTACTAGTAGGAAATGACTGGAAATTGCCAGACAAGGAAATTGAGTCTGCTGTAGTCTCCTAGACTTGAACAACATGCAATGTGCACTCAGCCCTTTGCTTGTTTTGGAGACTGTGAAAGTTTTTAAACAGCGGAAGACATAAGCTTTCCGCACTTTCAAGAAACCTCATTTCTGCCTGACACCAAGCACCTGATAGGTGGACAGGGGCTGCTTGGTGCCAGCAGTAGAGCATGATTTTCAGGATCAATCAACCCTCCCTTGTTAAATAAGTGTACCAATTAAGCCTTGGTTCAACTACAGTGGGTCTCATGCAACATATATGAAGTCGTATTCACCAACCTCTCACATTTGTATTGATACTTTTTTTCTGAAAATGCGATTGTGGTAGACTGCAGACCACGGTTTTTCAGTTCAGTCACAGTGCTGCTATCGCTATAATATTATCTAGTGTGGTTCCACAGCAATATTTGAATTGTTTTTGCAAATGAGACTTGTTCACAAATAAAAATAACAGGTAGTTTTACAGCGCAGTTTTGTGGCTTTACTTAAAAAAATCTTTCACATCCTGAAAGAATTGCATGTTCCTGCTGTCTTAAAATGTCTTTCACATCACATCTGCTGTTATTAATACCTTAAAACACCTTTCCACTTGGATGGATATCCATCAGTGCAGCTGCTTTCTCTCCACGGTCTCCACTTGCTACTGCACGCTGCACTAATCAGATTTTCTGTAAAGCCATTGTTGAAATGATTGGGAGCAACTGTAATGAGTGCCTCTGTTTGTTAACTGCTGTTTTAATTTGCGAGCCTTTTACAAAGCAGAGCATAATAGATTCTTCCTGTGTATTCAGCAACAGAATGAGGACAGGTTTTGTCTAGCTACACTAGAATGTGAATATTGTAATACTTTGCAACGGGTGCACTGGAGCTGCCAAAGGTTTGTTTATGATTTTAGTGTTTCGGTACATTTTATTTAAAAAATGCTAAAAGCCTATTTCTCAGCAACTATTGATGCACTTAAACATAACGTCCAACGTAATGGTAGTTAATTTAGCACACAATCAATGCCGACAGCTACCTGCTGCAGCAAAACTGCACTCTCCACCTAACTGGATGCTCACCTGAAGATGTGAAACTGTAACAGCTTGAGAGGTGTGCGTAGGTGAATCTCGTCACATGTAAAAGATTATGTTGATGCACACGTCAGTGAGACATGTGTGAGACAAGTGTGTGTGTGTGACTGCAATGATGATGAGATGCAGAGACAAGCCAGCTGTGACGTTGTGCAGGCTTGTCCTTGTTTGTCAAACACATGCTAGCAGACATTAACCTAAAGTGACAGCAAAGGCTACGGCAGTGACACACACTCATACACACCCCATCAATCTACAGCTGTATTCATCTTCCCGATTCCCGTCAACACGCACATAATCAGCACATCTCTCCTTCTGATACACACACACTGTCTAATTTCTCTGATCTGTCCCGTGCTCTTGACAAGACGGCGGTGATTGTGTTTGCCGGTGCCTGAGCAGAGTTGGCTGATGACAGGGAGGCGACACAGCGAGCCACGGCATCAGGCTTTGCATCGTGCAGTTCAAACACAGTGACAAAACAACATCATTACCCGTCATTCTGCGGGTGTCAACACTGGTACAAACAGGCTCCCACAGCCCAGCTCCTTCGACTACAAAACAAACAGCCGTCTGTGTGTTAATGCTTTTCTGACGATTACTGAGATGGTTTACAGTGTTCTTTTGGGAAACACAATGAACCTGATGGAGAGAGATATCAGATACAGACACAAGTGTGTGGGCTACAAACCATTCAGTTTAAAGGGCCAGTTCAACAAAATCACAAAGGTTCTTGCCTATAAACTCAACACAGTCTACCATATCACCTTGTGTAATAAGGTTTATCAATAAAACAAAAGACTGAAGAACAGACCACTAAACCACCAAACAATACAAGCACAATCAATATTGAACAAAATACTTTGGTCCTCTTTCCAAAATGGAACAATGAATCATGGTTGTTACATTTAAAGCTTTTTAAACATGTGATAAAACCATGAAGTACATATCATCCAGACCTCTGAATACAGTGGGCTCACTCACATATATCACTCTTATCACTCTTCCATACTGTCATCCCACATTGTGATTTCTCCATAGGACATTACACTTACCTGGGGGTCCTTATCTTCTCCGCCAATACGTCCCATTTATTCAGCATAATCAACAGACAAAACACTGGAGGTACTGTCTACCAAAAACACAATCATTTCAGTAGAAGCATAATTAGGGGATTCATTTCCTCCCATGCAAGTTAAGGTTTAGTTCTGACATGCAAATTTGTGCCAATAATCGATAACAGACCACACTGATAGAGCTCATCTTTTAGAAGACAAAGAGCAAGACAGTCCAAAACTGAGAAAGCTTCAGTATTGTAGCTTAAAAACTGTGTTGCAACAAAGTTTATGCCTCCCCTGCAGAAGTACAAAGTGAGTTTAGACAGCTATGACACAGGAGTTGATGACACAAATTTGTCTTATTTGAATAAACTATATGAATGTTATTCTGACTGACTGATGCAGCTGTGTTCCTCAGCAGATGGTTTGATTGTTTGGTTTGCATGGCAGTAGTTCACCAGCTAGCCCAGCAAGTAGTTAAGCTTCTAAGCTTCTAGGACCACCTATTTCATCACTGGGCCACTTTTTGATGTGACAGTAAAGACCACTGTTTAATGCAAAGATATGAATATATGCACCAAAGCATTCCATTTACTTGTTTTAGTGAAAAAGTTCATATGCCAGCAAAAATTGCTGTCCAAACAATTCACCGTGTGGTTGTTGCCTTCAGGGATGGTGGTCTGAGAAGCACAGTCTGTCACAGAAACACTCACACAGCTGCCCAGTAGTACTCTACATTCACCCTCTTTACAGATGTGAGTCACACACTGCCTTGCTCAAGTGCCTTGCAAACCTCATTAAGGAGGTGAGAATCCTGCTCTTTATCACCCATGATTTGTTTCTCTGCCAGCTGTGGGACTCACTTGGAAAGGCTTTGAATCACTGCCGTCTCATGTTCCCTTTCATGTCCTCTCTGAGAAATGCAAATCCTACAATCTGCTGTAATCACTCACGTTTTGTGTTTTACCATCTTCACATGGCATCCAAAAAATCATCTTGAAGAGAGTTCTACCTCTTTTGAATGTGCTTTAAAAAAATAATATGGATGAAGCCAATGCAGTGTGCACAGTGACTCAAAGAAATAAGATTAAGCTGAGTGATGATGATACCAAGCCCCTGTCTATGGAGTGGGCAACTTATTTTTCTCACATTATGATCAGGCAGACAGGAGCCTCCAAAGGGATCATAAATGTGAGCGGTCTTATTAGCCCAGAAACAGACTGTCAACCTTTTCAGGGTATTTCCTTGTCCTCAGCCCTCCACAACCCTGAAATGAACAAATGGCCTGTATCAATGGCCACACAATTCACACCAAATTCACAATTATATCACCAAGCAATCTCTTGGGAAATAAGTGTGGAAAAAAATACTTCAATTAATTGATTCAGCCTCCTTAATATAGGCTTGCAAATTGCCAACACCATTTATTCCACTGTGTCTGACAGTGTTGCACACTCTTCTGCTGTGCACTGCAGTGTGTAATCCCTGGTAAGCTCGGCGGTAATACAAGTTTTGATGGGATCGTTAGCTAATGTTCCACTGAGGATTTCACTGAAGTAACTTAGCTCCACCAGCACAGCGGAGCATAACCAGACAGATGGCTGAGATTCTTACAAGCCACAGGTGCCTTCACACAGCCCTGCAAATACACAGACATGAACCAAAAATACAGAAATGCATCAGTTAGAACAAAAAAACAAAACATTTCTGTAGCTCTTTAAGTGCCAGGAATTCATTTAGCGTTTCTAACAGGGACAAAATAAATGTATGCTTCCAATCAAAAGTCCACATTGTAAGTATTGAAGTAAAAAGTTTAAAATTTCTCAAGTCATTTTCTTTCTTTCTCGGTTTGCATTAAAATAGATGGGACTGTTACTTTATGCAAAGGTAGGGCAGGGAACATGGCTCCTACTCAAAACCCATCACACTGCTACCACAGTACACACTTTGCAAACTTGAAAATGACATCCCTCTTTGGCACTGGTCAAAATGCACCATTAGACTCCAATCAAGAAGCTAATAGATGATGTTTGTAGTGTGTTAACCCCAGAGGCCTCAGGGATACATGGGTGTTTCATTCAGCTGCAGGGCTTAACCAGCAAAACTTCAGATCAGGTTTTGTGAATTTGCTGTACTGTGTAAAAGGCAACCAACCACCTGTCTAGCATTTTCCTCCTTCCTTTTCATGGTGAGAAATGACAGATTATTTATTGTTATTACTGTGATTTTTTTCTTGTAATGATTATTTTTCCTGTAACAACTTTCAATTAATTATTTTAAACTGGATATTTCTGTCTCCATGCAGCCTTACTGTACTGAGATTTGCCTCTATCTGCAGACACAGCAGCCATCCACAGCAGATTTAACCAGTACTCACTGCAGTACAAAACTGTTCAGCATAATCAATGTTGCACAATTAAGAGTCTGGTGCAGCCCTGAATCACCAACTGAATCTGCACTTTGTCATCAACCGAGTGCAGCTTGCAGATGAGAGTCACTGTAGAGGGTGCTCTCCTTCTAAGGCAAACTTTGTGCCAACTTCACAGGAAGCCATTTTTAGTTTCCATTTTAGTTTTATTTTTTAGTTTCCTGAATATGTGACAACAGTGAAATCAAGCTTTGTAAAAAGTGAGATGTAAGATCAAAATATTTCTTTTTTTTTTTAAATTTCAATTTCTTTAACAGGAAAGGAAGAAGTCAGTTGACTTTGATCTATCTCCATTATCACATGACCTATCACTGCAGTTTTTTTATATCTATGACACTCATATATAAAATGATGCATGAAAAGCTTGGTGTTGGTGTGTTAAATGATGCTAAAGAAATAAAATTCATGTGACAACATGCAAAACGACTTGACATATTTGTGTGTTATTCATGTGTCGCTTGGTGAGACCAAGTATGATCTGACAATCACCTGCTCAAACCCAATTTGACCTTTGAAGACAGCAGCGCAGTAAAGGAAAAAGCGACTCAGGGCTCCAGAACCACCTCCTCCTTATTAAAATGATAAATGGCTTGACAGCCACCTTAGTACATACCTCATTTCTTCTCTGCATAGTGTAGACCTAACAGAAAATATAGTTCTCCTGCAGGTTACAGACAAGACAGCTGCTGTTCATCATGCGTCAGTGTGATGACTGTGTTACAGTGCCACGCCTTTATGTTTCTTGTAATTGATTACCCCCCCCCTCCACCACACACACACACGCAATGTTCCATTACAATGATTGCATTACATTATACACACATGCACAAACATGAAAGAATATACAAAATACACTCCCCCTTATACACAGATAAAGACACTATTTCAGGTAACAAATTGGTGGATAACAAATTATTCTCCATTATGGTGATGTGTTTCTTGACAATGGGTCATTAGTGGAGGACAGCATGCTGTTAAGAATTCATTGGCTGCTTTCTTTATTTGCTCAGGGGAGGTCTGAGTCATTTGTCAGAAACAGAAGGTGTTGGAAGTGTCAGCAGGAAAAGTCTTGGACGGACTCAACAGGAATAGATGTCATTCAAGATGTTTAAAAAAACAGTTTGAGTTTTTTTGTCAGTGCTGTAGCTGTACTCACTGCTTTGGGTACAGTCACTGTGCCATGTCGTTTCATGAACTGTCGAGGAACTGGGTTGAGAGATACTAACTGAATGACATTGTAAAAAAACCTTTTGTTGAGATTTGTTCAGAAGCTAACGCTGCTCATGTTCATTGTTCACTCAAACCAGTGTGAGCAGCCACATCTGAATAACCTCGGACATCTACAGAGGTGAGTCTCTCCATTGGTGGAATTGTTTTATTATTTAGAAACACAGTCCAATAGAGGACATGTTCTCAGAAAGGGTGACTTAGAGGACATTCATGTTTGTGTACGTAAAAAGAACAGAAATAATCCATTGGGTGTCCTCATACATCCAGTAAACCCTCCCCATTTCAGAGGTGCAGACATGACTCACAGAGGTGTGACGTGATAAAGAACATGATGGTTAAACTAATTTCAAAGTGAAAGATGATTATATGGCTCTTAAATCCAATAACAAAGCCTGTACTGGCTGTCACAGGAAAGGAAGGTGGATGTGAGCTGTAGAGTGGGTGCTCCTGTCACTGATACTTCATTCAGTTCGGCCTACGATGCTAGCAGAAGGCTCAGTGATGGATTCTGGCATCCTATAACTATCCCCTACCTGCAGGTGTCTGATACAGACTTTTTCAGTCACCTGTCAAGAGTTGGCAAACTAAAACAAAAATACCTCACAACCTGTATTTTTCACCGGCAAAACTAATCAATCAAATAAAGTTTTTACAGAAATATGTCGCTCTGCCTGTCAAGGGAGCTGTGCAACACCAAACTCTATGTGAGACACTGAATAGGAAGGTCAGAGCAGATTTAGAGATTTAATTTCAAGTATGTTTTCATATGTATCAACACATGGAAACAAAGCTGTATCTGAGCCTGAAGGCAGGCAGAATAGACACTGTATAAAACGGTGTAAGAGAGCTGACAGCATGAGGTAGGTGTTCACTTTGTGCCTGTACACCTACATCACCAACCAAGCTTGATTCTGCATTGACATTTTGGCTCACATTTACACATCATCATTATTATTATTTAGACTTAAGGCTTAGCACAAGACAAGACTTCAGATGAAAACTACGAATTCAACTAGAACCACCAGGAGCATTCCGACATCTAACCTATTCTTACCCCTGAAAACATTAGTCTTTATATAAAGCCTAATTTTTACACAAGTGCAAGTCATTGCACTGTAGTTTTTAGCAAATGTCACCCATAAAGAAGGAAATAGTGTAGGGGCCATTTTCAAATGCATTTACAGTAGCAGGACACAGACCTTACTTGGTTGGTTGGTATCAGTCTTGGTCTTTTCATGCAATGTGTCAACAAGAATATCTTATCCATTAATATCTCTGTTGACCTAAAGAAAGGAATCCCATAGAGATAATTTGGAGAGGTGTGTGACATTGCATGTGGCAGCTTTGGGTCACTGTCAAAGGCCAAGATTGAGTGGTCAAGAGAAAAAGAGTGTTACAGTTCTATTTCAAATTGATTCGTAATTTAATAGAAAAGCGGGGCACTATTTTCAGGCTCTGTCCTCATCAAACAGCATGCACTCATGTTTTTAATTCAATGCAGCGCAGCTGGACCTGTTAAGTTAACTGGTCTTGATCATCATCTGGCCAACACTGAGACAACACCGGTGGATAATCCCCTTCAGGTTGAGCAGGTGTTCAGATCCTGTGTTATGTAATATGAAGGCCTTCTGGACACTATCATTGTACAGTGGTTTACAGCGTGCACACACACAGATTTTACAACTCTGAAAAGTTAGCACTATTTTATTTTGCTATTACGATGAGGAAAACAGTATGTTTTCCTATTTCAGCAGGATTGTGTGCTTGTATGTAGACACAAAAGTTTTGTGTGTTTACACCAAATGAAGGAGGCCACTCACCTCTAATGCAAGAGAACATCTCATCTAGACCCTCCTCAAAACACACACCCTTCAAGGCCCTGATTACAACAAGTAGTTGTTTTTCTGTGAGAAATGTTCAACACTTGGGAACATGTTGAAGTGATGACACTAGCTTCATTCACTGATGATGATCACAAGAAGCTCCCAAAGCTACAGTAGTAAGTGGACCTTTGGGCTGAGATTATTATGTTACATATTCAATAGACTTAACTCTGTTAAAAGGGCCTTAAATCACATGCTGGCACAGTGGGGAAGGTTCTATCCTTTGTGTAGAAGTTAAGCAAAGTCTTAGGAAGAACTGTACAGAGGAGTGACAGCGGGGTGAGGTGTCTGGGTAAAGCTGGTCAACACACTTCACATTTTATTCAGTCCTGAATTAGCCTTTAAAAGTTTATACAGTTAATGAAATTAATTTTCCCCCAAATGAGATTCCACTATTTCTTACTTTTGCAATAATCGCTCTAATGTTATAGTAAAATCCATTACACATTACAATTGCAGATGAATATCAGGTCTGTCCAGAATTAAGATGAAACAATATTGAATGTAACACTTCAGTTACTCAGATGAAGCAGAAAGTTAAGAATGGCAGAGTAGCTGCAGATGAAGGGTCAGACAGAGATCAGACAGAACCCAGAATCCTTCAGTCCCGGCCCATGTAGGTCAGCTAGTGTGGGAGTGAGAAAAGTCCTTTCGCTGAACAAAGATACAGATCAAACACGAAGGTGAAAGACGACAGGTGTATTTTGAAAGAGAAAACTGCTCAGGCGTCACATCAACCCAAAAATATTACCCTGATGATAACTCAATAGCAGAATCTGACAGAGAGCTGCAAAGACAAGCCTGCACACACTTTTTTTTCCTCCTCCCTACTGGTCTGTCTGAACTGAAAGAAAAAAAGACTTCTATGTGCTCCTCTGCAGCTCTGTGGGGACGTGATCAGGTCTGTGGGGACGTGATCCAGAGGGACACAAACACACAAGCACGTCGTTACTTTATTGAGAGAGAAACTCTTCTCCCCTGTACTTTGTGTATCTTTTGATTTCTGTATGAAACCAAAACCAGTGTTCCATGTGTCGCCCACTTTTATAGAACACTGCAGATACTCTAAACTAAAAACACTAGATACACTAAAAATCCACACACTTCAGTGTTTGATACACCTAAGCAGCTGTGTGGAAGATTAATTGTATCAGCACTGAGTGGCAGCAGTTGTGAACACCATGGCTTAACTGGCTCATGGAAGAGGCCATACTGTGCATTTGTTGGCCTTTAATTTACCCAGAGGAGGTTACCTTAACAGGCTGCATCGCTCTACATTCACATTCACAAGTCACCAGCAAAGACTACAGTTCCACAGAGCTGTCAAGCTTTCAGTGCCTTGCTAAAGGGCACATCAGTAGCAAGCATACATGTCAACCCTCCCAAATTTCCCCGGAGACTCTCATTTTTCATTGTACTCTCCTGCTTTCCTCCTTTGGTCACAATTCTCCCAAGTTTCTCTCCATTTATGACACATTTTCACATCCTTTTTCCACTGTCATTGTCACAGTCAGTTTCTAGCACTCTATAGTGCATATAAGCCTTACAACTCTTAAAGCGTTTCCATCCAGACAGCAATAAGAGCTGCTTGCTCTCCTTAGTCAGTGAGAGACAGAGAGAAAAATGAAGAGTACAAAGAGAGGGAAATACTCAAGCTAATTTCAGAAGTCCTGGAAAGAAGATTTTGCATTTCTTACTAGAAGCTTAACTACCTGTGAATTTATTTTGCTATTTTTATTGTTCATAAGTTACCAGAATATAAGAAACAAAGTTTCAGACAAAGTCAAAGCCTCTGAAACTCTAATTTTCACCCAGACCCTTACCTCAATTTTTGAGGTCCTGATGTTGCCAAGTATGGTGGTGTCTGAGAAGGGTTTATCTCCACTGTCAGATGAATCAAAATGTCACCCCTCTAAAAACATCAACTTTTCACTCACCTCTTCACTTCAAGTATCAAAAAAAAATCTACCACTACGCATAATCAACAGAGTTCCAGGAGTTGGAGTGATGACTAAATGAACAGCAAACATAAATGGCTCAGTTCATGATGCATCAGTGCCACTCAGAATAACAGCTATGAAAGCTGCTAAATTAGCTGCACAGCCTGTTGAACTCTGTTGTCATCCACACCATTACCCTGCGTATTACAGATGAGTACACCTGTGAAAACTACTGTAAAACTCGAATCACAGTCTACACAGAGACACATCAGCTCAGTCTCCCATCAACAACAGACAATGTCGTTCTATCTGCTCGGTGACATTTGTCCCGTCACCCATACAATCTCACCTACCTCTCTTGAAGATGTGCTGCAGCTGAAGGATAAAGGAGGCTTCTGGTTCACTACAACTTGGTTATTATGTTCATCTAGTTGTGTGTCCATCATTTCCATCCTTTACAATAACATTGTGCTTGTCAAAGTAAGAGTTGAGTTCTGGGAAAATGGTGGCATCATCACAACAAAGTCACTAAAACAAACTAAAAAAAGTGAGAGGTTATAGGATAAGAGAGGTTGTAAAGAAGCCAATAGTTGAGTCAGATTTGTAAACTATTTGGAAATTAAACCCCTGCGGCTGGTAGTTCTCTGTGAGCAGTGAATTGGGCTGTCCGGACTCCACAGACCACGAGCCAGCAGGCTTTGACCTTCTTCTCCACAAAGCAACAAAACACACACAAAAACAGCATCAACACACAGCCAGACTGTAAACTATGCTGAGCACTGTATTCAGCAACTCCTTCTTCTGTTCCAGGACACTGAAACTGTGAGGAAAAGGGCCCATGTTTAATGGTGGAATGCCTAAAGAATGAACTGAGAACTGAGATAACCAAGAAATAGCCAAGGTCTTATTTCCCAAAGAATCTTAAAGCTAAAATGATAGTAAAATAATTCTCAGTGTGTTGGAGCTCATGAGGTGTTTCCCTGAGGCATCATAGAAATTATCACAGACAACAAATTATTCTTACCCCCCCAAAGCAGGCTAAGAACATCTCCAGAACCTCCAGGTTATTCATTTTTAAGTCATTACGTCAATCATGAACATTGACGTTCTTTGTTAATGTATAATGCAGAGAAGATCACAAATATGCATCCACAGTTGGTGACATGCATATTCATGAAACTTATACAGTATGTACTGTATTATATGTTCACCTACATATTTTTAATACATACAACAGCGTATAGACTAAATACTTAATATCATCTACACTACAGTCAGCTAACAAGTCCAGGATTTCTTGACTTCTAATCCAACAAATTAAATATCTTTAACCCCACCAAAAGTTTTGGCACACACATCTGGCACACAGATAGCTTGGATGAGTGAGGGTTTGTAATGACAACCAACATCTCTTGTGTCTCCCACCAACCTCCCTCCTGTTCTTTTATCTGTTGGCACATGGAGCAGGAAGGAAGATAGTCAAAGCACCATACTGAATCCTATAGGACATCTTACATCACAGTCCTCATTAAAACTGAAATCTCCCTCTCCTCCTCCTCCTCCTCTCTCTTGCTCTCTCTCTTTCACTCTGGTGATGACAGACGCCCACACTTCACCAGTCAGATATCACACTCACATAAAGAACATGGCTACAGAAGTCCAAGAATGGGTTGCAATCAATAATGAATCTAGCAGACACACACACCTCAGCTGTAATCAAGCAGCTTTTGTAAAGCCATGAAACTGTCCCCTGTATAAATATCTTTGTCAGATTGGGTGTAATGACCAGCAGGGACATGCCGGGACAACGGCACTGAGATAGTGTAGTTGTGAGTTCTGACTGTACATTCTGGTTTATCTATCAAACCTGTGCAAAATGTCCACACTGTGAGCAGAGAAATGTTTTGTTTTTGTTTTTTTTTGTCTCCTGTGAGCTGCTTGCTGCGGTGCAAACAGGTGCACAAGCTTATGAATAAACATCCTCTTTCACTGTTGGAGTCTCCCCCCCCCCAGACCTCCAGTCTCATCTCAAAGGACTATCATATATCTGATGGGACTCTTACAAGTACGGAATGTCATTGTTCCTTTACTACCTTTCTCTCTCTGCTGTTGCCTGCAGCTTGATCTGGCACCAAGAGACGGTGGTGAGAAAACAAAAAGAAGAAGAGATATAGCACTAAGTGTATATGACACATTTATTCCATCTGTGTGATGTATGCTGGCCTACATTTCGTGCCAGGCAGCTCACTGTTTTCCTCCCGCTTTACTCTGGAGGCTCCATTTATATTTAATGTAAATCTGTGATAATTTAAGTACACATGCAATCCCATGCCGAGTTCTGTGACAGAATATTTATGCATGTACTATACAGCTGGCCTTGACTTGGTAATAAAGGTATTATTAATCAGTAGGTGAACAGCACACCTGGGGGTCTGCCGTTATACTGTGTGCAGGTGTGTGTGTGTGCATGTGTGCATGCGTGCGTGCATGCGTGTGTGTGTGCATGCCCAGTACCCGAAATAAAGTCAAAAACAAGAAACCTTTTAATATGCATTTCTTTTGTAGATATAATAAATGCCATTAAAATGTTTATATATTTATATATACATATTTTATATATTATATTAAAACAGGGCAGCACGGTGGTTAGCACTGTTGCCTCATAGCAAGAGGGTTCCAGGTTCGAATCCCGGTCTGGGCCCTTCTATGTGGAGTTTGCATGTTCTCCCTGTGCCTGCGTGGGTTTTCTCCGGGTACTCCGGCTTCCTCCCACAATACCAAAAACATGCACGTTAGGTTAACTGGCTACTCTACATTGCTCTAGGTGTGAGTGTGAGAGTGTGTGGTTGTTTGTATTTGTGTGTTGGCCCTGCGATTGACTGGCGACCAGTCCAGGGTGAACCCCGCCTCTCGCCCATAGTCAGCTGGGATAGGCTCCAGCTCCCCCGCGACCCTGACGGATAAGCGGTATAGAAAATGGATGGAAGGATATTAAAACACAGAAACCAAATTGAAGAGGAACAACATACATTTCAGTGTTGTTCAGCATAGACCTGCCAACACCAAATACAAAGTACCTCATTAGTTTTGATTGATTTGGCGATATATAAATGTGGTTCCCTACATGCACTTCGCTCTAGAAATGGTTGCTACATGTACATTAATAGAATAATAATAGTTAGTTTAAGAACTAACTAGAGTTTCTTGTGCTGAGAAGTGAGGCTAGCATTTAAACAAGCAATCACACACATCCCTAATGGTGATTTAGATTACTAGATACTTAATCACAAATGTAACTTGATGTGTAGTGAAGTGAGTCCCTGCAGACATTTATGGGTTGTGATTACAACAACAAATGTTTTTCATTTAATTAGAGTAATTTTATTAAGAGAGTAAATGCGCACCATAAAGAAAATATGTATAACAATATCTGTTCTTTATTTACAGTTCTTCATTTCTTTGTTTAATGTTTTTTTTCAGGGCTTTCAAATCCTCCTTAGGTGCTGTATATATCTGTGTGAGTTTTATTTTATTGTTCCCCACAAAGTCTGGCATTGAAGATGGCCCTCAACACACAGCAGAGGCAAACCATTAACATACGTAGGCGGGCTAAAGTCTCCAGGGATCAGACTTTGTTGCTTTCATATTTCAATATTTCTCTGCTTTTTGCCATCTCTATTCCTGAAAACAAGGTGGCTCATTAATGTATATAATACGGCTTTTTATGGAACAGGGTTTCATTGCATAAGCCCGATCTCACTGGTCTGTATGGATGAGGAGGAACGAAAGAGGTAGCAAAGAATTCAGACAGATCAGGAGAAAGCTGCATTGATAGCCAAGGAACTGAACAATGCTGGTTTTTGCATGCCAATTTTCATTTCATTCTTCTCAGATTGACCTTTAATGTATTTCTCTCATCACCATAGCAAGAGGTGGAGTCTGATCTGTTTAGCTTTCATGCTCTGTGCTACGACATAAAGCCTATGGTTTCCCATGAGGACTTGCAGTTGCTTTAAGCCAATTACAAGCTTCACTGACTCCCAGGCTACTCCATTTAAAAGTGTGTTCCAAACTCACCATGACAAATTTAGAAGATCGGTGCAGCTCATTTCCTGAGCCTGCAGCAATGGGGCAACACCTTATCATTGTTGTCACTGTGTTTTCAGTGTAGTCTTTGTTGACTGCTTATGTCTGGTTAATCAATTAGTTTTCTTCATATGGGATCAGCCTTTGTTTCTTGTGTAGAAGCTGTTTTATGAGCTGAATGTTGTTCCAACCTCTCATTCAGCCAAAGTGGAGGTAATCTTTTTTGTGTGGGAAGTGTTTTTTTGTTTTGTTTTGTTTTGTTTTTTTTTAGGGCCAAGCAAAACATTTCAGACACAACTAACGCCAAGACTTGAGTTCTGCCTGTATGTTTCCTAGCTATCCAACTCTGAATGTTGCTACCTCAAACTTTAAACGCTGACAATCCAGGCTGCACCTCAAAATCTTCTGGTTTAACAAGAGAAAGCTTAGAGACAAACCTAATAATACACCACCACTCTCCAATGTCTATAAATCTTTCCATTTCATCAGACAGATGAGGGTTGGTTTATTTTCGAAAGAAAATTCATCTCACTTTCACCTTTGGCTTCATTTGTCCAGGTGAGATATTTATCTCCAGATGATGGTGAAAGGAATTTGGTTTGGGTCATTATGAAAAATTCACCCACCCAGTAACTCTGGGAAATCCACAGATTTGTCTGTGAACAGTGATTATAAGGACTATTTTTACAGTATGAAATAATTTCAATAAAAAATGGTCTATCTCCAAAGTAACTAGTGGATAATGCAACTGCCGTTCATCTAATCAGACTGTCAATAAGGCTGGCAACATAATCAATATAAAAGGTGATTTGGGGTGGAAATGTTTTTTTCATGAGAATAATAAAAATGTCAACATTCGATTGACAAGTTACATTGCTCAACATTGTATTAACAAAGAACTTTATCAGTATCTAAAGTCAGATAATTAAACAGGAAACTTCACAAATGTAGCAAGCTAATCTGGGCCAACTATGCTGGTGGTGTGGAAATACTTTGACTACTCCCAAATAATGATAAGCTACTTAAGGTCTGACACATTACACATAGCTGCTGTACGCACATTGTTAACTAATGTGCCGACAAAGACAGGAAATACCACAATACAATGAAGCCCAAAGCAATTAGAAATAGGAAAAGACCCCGGCAACCAACTGGGACTGCAACTATTCTCTGCTTTTTGTCATCTAATGATCATGATGTACATTTGAAAATGAAAGATTTTAACTGATGAATGTCATTAACACAACATCTGAGCTCCCTGGCCGTAAACATTTAACACCACAGGAATTATAAATGCACAAGATGTGCTCCTTACAAAAGGAATATATAAATAATTTACTAGTGATTCCCGAGTCTGAGACACACTCGCCCACGAGTGGAGAATGACACGCCTTATGAATAGAAGTATGTTTGTCATACAAAAGCGGACGCCACAATTGGCAGCTGGAAGGAGGATGCTGGAAGCACATTCAGATATAAAACACAGAAAATGTGGCTCCGTGTTAGTCGTTTGCATGACTGTGTGTTCAGAAATGCATGCGTGTGTTTGTTTATGAATGTGTATGTGCTGTTAGATTCTCCTCTTGTAACTGTGTGCTTGTGCTCAACCTATTTAAGGAGACATCCCTGCGCCAGTAAACCAGAACATTACAGTCATTTATCTTCATATCCTAAGCTCTTCACATCCTAAATAAACGCTCTAATGATCCTACGCGATCTTAAATGAAGGAAGCTCGCTTTAAATAAAATTACAATACAAAGCCTTGTGGGCCATAATGTAATAGAAGAAAAGAAACTAGCAGGAAGAAGTAACAGTTTTATTCTTACCTTCAGAGGAGTTCTCTGAGTGGCATATGAAACTGCATGAACTGTGTGTGTGTGTGTGTGTGTGTGAAACTAAACGTGTGATTTGTGTAAAAGTTTTCAAAAATTGAGGGTAGGGTAACGAGTGTTCAGGCAAGCAGCCTGGTTTGCTTACACACACACACACACACACACTTCTTTTTCAGTGCCTTGGGCATTTTAGGGGTTCAGACGAAGAGCATCGTGTGTACACTGGCTGCATGAAAAGCTGAGCAGCCAAAGGCAATGCACTGGGCTGTATGATCAATGATGACATGCCCCTGTGAGACCTAGAGAGAGACACACACACGTAGAGAGAGAGAGAGAGAGAGAGAGAGAGAGAGAGAAGGTAGGGGAAAAGGTGGCGAGGAAGGAGCAGACCAGAGACAGGTGAGAAACAGGGAAGGCAGCAGAAGTGATGGGAGCAGTGAAAACTCAAGACACATCCTGGGGAGCAAAATGTTCCAAACAAGGCCACCGAATCTGACTGTCAACCATTTGTCGCTCAGTCACAGCTCTCGCTCAGGGCTGACGTGATATATCAGATATATTTATCTCAGATAGGCATTTCTTTTTCATACTATACTGTACATGTGTGCAGGAATGAATCACTGAACCCCCTGCACAACAGCCTGGTGTGACTGGAAATTCAATCAAATGGCCATGTTGAAACACAAAATGTTCACCTTGGATCTTTAAATGTGGATGTTTGGCCCTGTGCAGAAAGACTGTGTGGCTTTTTACATGTGCGTGACCCATTGTCTCACAATCTGTCCATGCATGGTCATTCCAAATCAACAGTTTAAAGGATCAATTCTAATCCTAATACAAACTACAGCAGAAATGCTATTGTATGTCGTCAAAGTGGCGTCTACCTCCCACACGAAAGCCGTGGGCGCCTTGGGCAATTGCTTCAGTGAGAAGCTGCTCCACTCCCATGGTTTGAAGGAGCACAACTGCAAATAATGTACTGTTGCCGCTGTGAGGCTCGTTAGTCGCCACTGTTCTCAGTGGTCCACAACGGTTTCGAAGATGTGTACAAGTTGAATGTGTCATTTGCTGGTGAAAAGAGCTGTAAAGGCTGATTGCTGCATTCTGCTGGTTGGCTCTGTTCCATTTTTTCTCTAGTGATTTGGTGCAACCCTGCAAACAGTGTTCTAAGACTGCAAATGCAGTGTTGCAGTGCTAATAACTAACTAAAGCATTCACTGAACTTTCTGGCTCTTCTCAAGTGCAGGCAATGAGTACAGATTTCACCTATTTTCTTCTACTCACCAACCTCTGATCCTAATGAAGAAAAATGTGCTTCTATAACTGAAAAGTAGGACAGAAAATCAGGCAGTAAAAGTTACTGCGCCATTTAGGAGCATCTCGTGTATAAACTGCTTCTCAAAAACATGGACTGTTGGTATAAATTGTCACGTTTGCAGCCGTGCAGCAACCTCCCTAAGTCACACAGAACACAGATAATACAAAGGACAGCAATGGGATTTTTTTTAAATAAAAAAAGAAAATCATGAAGCTACAAAGATACTGACATCTGCCATCTTCTTCTACTTTGAGAACTGACTATTAGAAAGCTAGACAGCTAATGTGGCTGGCCAATAATAGCATCTAATACCTATTTTGCAAAGCTGCAAAGACAAACTTCGCTGTGCAGATTTCTGGTAGCAGTAGGCCATTACAGACGGAAAAGAGAGATAATTTTTTTTTTTTTTTTTTTACCCGATTATACCTTGCATGGACTTCTGCCTCCACAACTGCAGTTGTACATTTATAGTCAATGGCAATAACTTCATCTGTAGGCAACAGAAAATTACTACCCTCAAGTCTAAAAAATATTCTCTCTAAATTATGAGGGGGGAAATGTGATGAGGTATTGATCAGTTTCCTTGTTCACACCCTGAGAGGATGATTAGCAGCCCGCTGATACAAAAAGAAATCAAAAGCATACTTGTTTCAATTCTTTAAAAAGCTCCAGCAATATCTAACCTGCTAGTGGAACAAATAAAGCAAATGTACTTGCTAATTCACAGGTAAGCTGTTTATCCTTTCATGACCTTAATGTTCTGTGCTGAAGCAGAGGTGGAGGTGAGGGTCTGCTGGTTGGGGAATGATGAGACATTCAATGAGAAACACAATAAGGAAGTCAGCACAAAGAGAACATCACATGAGAATAAGGGTTCTTTCTCAAGTATTTAAGGAAAATTTTACTGTCGGAGCGCCACAGTGAAGACGCCAACAAAAGTTCATTTCAACCTCAGGAGAAAATTAGTTCTTCATATGATTAAGTTTAGTCTGACATAATTCATACAATTGTTCCTTTGTTTATTAAAGCAACATAATTTAATACAGAAGAGCAGTCTATAAATATTTATATTACTATTATTTTAGCTTTGGATTGCAGCGTTCCTTTCAAAATGAAACAATGAAGCGACTTAGCTTTGCGGGTGGCTGAGTGTGTTTATAATTCCACTCAATTTTGGGGTAAACGCAGCAGAGCAGCAAAACAGAAGAAGGGCATTTCACAAGGCTAAATATAACTTTCTTTACAGGTCAAGGAAGTCACTGATGTTTGTCCAACAGAGCATGTTTTACTTCCTGAAGGCTGCAGTGCAGGCCAGGCAGCACGAACAGAGAAGGTGACGAAAGTGTTCATTGATGACAAATGTTTGCAAGAGACAGCCACTGCTGCCATCTTACAAATTTATACATTTTTTTTTTCTTTTTTCTTTTGACTTTGTCATCATGTTGATGAGAATCATACAGGAGTAGTTCAACATTTTGGGGAATACTGGATTTCTTTACATAAGAAAAACAACACCACTCTCATGTCAACGTGAAGCTCTAACCAGCAGATGATTCACTTAGCTATTATTTGCCATTATTAGCATTATTATTATTATTATTATTTTGTTTAATCTACAGGAAAAAAAAATAAATGTAAAAATTATAGTATGTGGTTTTTCAGGGAGTTTCACATTTGAACAATTTACTGGCCATCTGCTTGAAGGCATGATTTTCAATATAGCACACACCATGGGCTTATTAATAAAAATGTTCTTTGATTAATACTTAAATACTTAAACACAGTTAAAAAGGTCATTTTCTGATGGTGTGATTACGTTCACCAAAAATGCTGAACAGGAAAAGCAGGTTCCAAGAATTTGCAACATACTCATCTGTGATCTATAAATCTCGACTCAACCTACATTGATGGGTCCTACCTTATGATTTTTCCTTATACAATGACAGCACAAATGAGGGTTTCATCAGAAATATCCACAGACCAAAACAGAAAAATCTAATTCTTTGGAAGATGAGATCACATCAGTGGTAGAGGATATTGAAGCCAGGCAACACGTATTATTCTGTCAGACACATAGTTTGGGATCGTGTCGACACTGTAGTAAAATAGGGTGGGGCAGAAAGACACAACCACAGCTAATATGAAAAAGTAGTATGAATAGTATGAAAAGTGAGGCAGTCAATCCAAAAATAAGGAGTGTAGGTCTGCTAATTAACCACACCTTTAATTGATAATTCCTGTTACATTGTTCAAAAAGTTCATGCAAAGTTAGACAGGCTTGGAGCCACTCCGTACCTACAACCAGCAGGAAAATCATTTATGCCACGTCTGGACTTTACTCATTTCCACGTCAAAGTGAGGTTTTATAAATAACTACTTATTTCTGCTTAAGATTAAAATTGATCACAAGACCATTTTACAAATGATGGCCAACAATGTTTTTACATTTCTTTATAACGGGAGTTTAAAAAATCTGAGTGCCATTGGAGGTGAGGTTTGGAGGGGAACCACAGGCCTTTTTATTTATTTATTTGTTGGTTTGTTTGTATTTACTTACATTGCACTGCCAACATTAATGGATTTTGTTTTATTGTTTTGTTTTATCAGTCAGTTCCACTAATGCCAAAGTGTAATGTTGCAGTTCATTCATCCATTTTCTATACCGCTTATCCGTCAGGGTCACGGGGGCCTGGAGCCTATCCCAGCTGACTACGGGCGAGAGGCGGGGTTCACCCTGAACCGGTCACATGTCAATCACCGGGCAGACACACAAAGACAGACAACCACACACTCTCACACTCACACCTAGGGGCAATGTAGAGTAGCCAATTAACCTAATGTGCATGTTTTTGGTATTGTGGGAGGAAGCCGGAGTACCCGGAGAAAACCCACGCAGGCACAGGGAGAACATGCAAACTCCACATAGAACCTGGAACTGACCACTGCACCACTGTGTTGCCCTAACTTTGCCATATTGTCCTGTATTTTTTTTCCTCATATTTGTTAACATTTTACCAAACTGGTAACAAACTGAGCAAACAACTGGCACTGGATTGCTTAAATACTGAAGAAAATTTAAAAACAACAAGCTCCTCAGTCAAGCTCTAGAGGTCCATTTTCCCAAGCAGATATATAGATGCTTATTTGCACTGGATATAATTATCATATCATCAGAGTCAAGTGTATCATCAAGTGTAATCACACCAAATCAATATGTGAATCATGTCTGAGTGCTCACATTTCAATAATTTCAGATTTTGATAAGCGTGAGTCCACACTGCCCAAAATTACTGCTTCAAATTTCTGACTCTGCAGCTCTAAGTACTGATTGTGTTGGTAAGTGGAACAACTCAGTGGTCAAATTGCAATACCTTATTTCCAGTTGTTTTTAGAACATCGAATTCCTTTAAACCTCATGCGGTATCTTGTCTCTCATCTCCACTGTAACTCCATGCCCTCCCTTTAACTCTCCTGTGCTGCCCTGGAGAGGAAGCTCTGCTTTAAAACATCTGAAACGACTGCCATTCTAAAAGGTACTTATTTCACCTATTTCTAATAATACATTTTGCGTAGCTATCAAAATAAAGCAGACCACTCTATACCTATCAGAGAAATGCGTATTAATATATTTATACATGTGCGTCTGAATAATACTGAAGTGACGCAGTGTTAGCAGGTTGACTTCAAGCAATGATGCAGCAAAATGTCCACCGCATCCTCTCCCTCCCCTATCATTTTTCCTGACTCTGTCTTCCCTTGACTCCCTATCCTCAGTTCACAAACCCCCACACCCATCCTCTATCAGTCACTTCCCACACCTCACAGTCCTCTTTTTTTGCATCCTCTGTCTCCTGTCACTTTCTTCTCTGTGCATCGCAGTGGTTCTCACTTCCTCTGCCATGTAAGAGTTTATCTCCCAAAGGACACAAGCAATGCAGTCATATGCGACTCCGACACTCACTCACTCACTCACACACACATACAGATACACACACACAGACTGGTAGTAGTTCTGCAGTAGTTCTACATACAGTCTGGAAAGGCATAACAGGGAAAGAAACTTTCTTATATACTGAGGATTACTTTTATATTCAAGAGTTGCCTGCAACAGCTTGTGCCCTGCACAATCTTGTGCTATAAATATTCAGAGTTATTAGTTTTCAGATGGATTACAGTGGAGTCAGGATAGAATATTGTTTGAAGAAGGCACCACAGGAATTTTGCCAGTGTGACTGTCCTGAAGAGGGAAAGGAATCATTTCACCACCACCTTTTTTTTTCTCAGCCTTGTCCTCCCACATCCTTATCCTTCCACTTCCACATTAAGCAGCTTACACTGCATGTGTGTGTGTGTGTGTGTGGATGCATATTCCTGTAGTTGTGGGGACAAAAATCTGTTCATACAGTCATGTTGTGAGGACCCACCTTACTTAGCTTAAGTCTTCACAACATAAATCACAAAATATTATGGTGAAGACTTGCATTAAGGTTAGGTTGAGGTTAGGGTTAGGTGAAGAGGAGGGTTAGGATTAGGCAGGTAATGTTTATTGTTATGGTTAGGTGGTTGTTAAGTCTCCAGGAAATGAATGTAAGTCTATGTAATGTCCCCAGGAGTGATAGAAACATGGCTACATGTGTGTGTTTTCATTGTATGTTCTGTGTGTGAACCTTTGTGCCCTTTGTGTTATCTATGTGAACTCCGTGGGTGATTTAAGTCCTAAATTCTCCCCCTTCCCACTTATTCTCTTTGCATGTGTCTGTGTCAGTATTTCATATTTTCACGATGCAGCTAGCTGCTCTACGCTGCCGTGGCCTCTCTCTCCCCGCCTGGAGCCTGGGTTGCCCAGGCACTCTGCAGTCCGTACCTGCTTTTCAGTTTCTTCCTTTCAGGAGATTTGTAATTCAGATGAGCGTAGAGAAGAGAGACAGGGCAACACCTGATACCTTGTATGCTGCTGATGCCTGTGTGGCAGCAATGCATCAAACATTAGGCACTTTGGTACAAAGGAGTAAGCAAATTCGAAATGGAACGATTTTGAAAATGTGAGATGAGGGAAAGCAGCATCAAGAAGGCTCAGGTTTCTTCTTGATGAAAGGCCCCGCAATGATTGCACGACAGACAATAGAGGATGGCAGCAGGGCAAGGACAACAACGATATCTTGAGTCTTTCTCATATTTATATCAGTCTGTTATTCTCTCTGGTGCCTCCATGTGCACAAGTCAATGTGAAGGACTATTAGTGGATACAATGACACTATGAAGGCTGAAAATACAATAATAATTCAATATATCTGTGCCCTAATAGACCATGACAGGTAGGCAAACTCTGTATCTCAAATTAAAAAGGTGTCTTATGTTCAGTCACAATCTTGTACATGAAGTGAAAAAACTGTTTTTTCTGATGTGTACATTTTATTCTCAGGAGTCTTGGTGTTGACTGTGCAGAGCGTTACTCTTTGTAGTGTGAGCCTTCAGCAAGTCTTTTGAGAGTCATTTTCAGCAACTTCATTTGTCAGTTCCGGATCCCTATTCTGATCTGTCATCTCCAGGGTTATGATTTGTTTAAATATACAAAACAGGTTTAGGTTAGAGAGCAATCATGGTCATTTTACAAGAAACCTCATCGCGCCAGCATTTAAAGCAGCATTTCATTGTGTGTACAAGGTTGAATTCTGCAGTCTCTTTACTGGTTATCCACTGGGTTTTTAATTGTTGTCGGTATTTGTCAGATCCCACATTTACAGATCCTATTTATTTGTCAAAGCCCTTGAAAATTATAAAACATGTCTACAAATGTGTTATAATGTTAAAATGGAGGGTTTTCTTCAGACGCCAGCAGAGAGAGCACGATAGCAGGAAGAAAATGGACACTCGCTGACAACTTTGACACAAGCCAGACCTTTAACTCGCCTTCCAGTGTTAAAACAACCCACTAGTGAACAATGATCTAAATACCATGATGAACACTGTAAAAGGAAATGTAGAACCCCTGAGGCGAAAAGTGGAGTGTGTATTCAAACACGTAGAGCAGCTGTCACTGCAAAATCTTGAGAATGAGTTCAAATAAAAAGGAGACAGGAGTATCTGATCTAAATGTAAACATGAGTAAATCAAACTATCAGAGGGCCTGACTGCAGCATGAGCACAGCATAGCGAGTGTGACATTAAAAAGTTAACCATACATCTTAACAGAGGGCAGTGGAACACACATATAAAGAAGCTTTAATTAAAAAGCTTTAGTTAAAAAAGTAAATCATACTTTCTACAGTATGTGTCTGTTGACAGTGCTGCATAGGTGGTTCCTCTGGTTCCAAGTAGACTTATTTGCCTTGGCAACAACTGCTCCATCCTCCTCTCTTCACCTCCCTCGAATTCAATGGTTTTCTAAAGTGAATATCACAGCACCCTGGGATGCATCACAGATTAGCCAAGGTGCTGCAACATTTACTTCCACTTTTGTTACAGTACATTTTTAAACTTCTCACCATATGAAAAACAAGGAACATTACATTTTACATTTTTCAAACTTATCAAAAAGTAATAACTGAGCAACAGACCAGTTACCAGTTTTAGATGTAGCGTAACTGGGCATTTAGTGATGATTTTCATCATGGTTGTCACAAAACATGCTTCTGGATTTTTGTCAGGGCCAGTGATACAAAGTTGCTGTCATTATAAATGCCAATCTGAGCCAGCCTAAAGAACAACAGGATGTATAGTGAAAGCTTGTTGTGGACAGGGGAACCCAACTACTTAGCTGCATGTTTAGCATACAGATTAGAAAGTATCTGTAAGTATCTTCTCATATAACTCTTGACAAGAAAGGGAATATGAACCACATAACATATTTTCCTGTAACTGTACAGAATACTGGGTGTGGGGCAGCGGAGAAAGCAAAGGATGCACCAATTAAAATGTGGGCCAGACAGCCTCATTTGGAGCAGCCTGGAATTGAACCTGACATGTCTGCACTGTATGATGTATTTGGTCTAAGGATGCCCCTAAACCGGGGGACAACATCTGTGTTGCACATGCTAACCTCTCCTGTCATCACCTGACCCAGTAATCTGCCCACCCAGCTGCTCCTCAGCCACAGTATATGTCAGAGGACTTCACACTCAGTCACGCTCTGCCAGACTCTATACATTATCTGAGCACTTTAGGCCATGTGTACCTGTTCTGAAGGCCATCTTCTTGCTTCAGACCACTGCATTATTTTGCCTGGTCTGAAAGTCTTTTGACCAAGAACAGACTGTTTTTACCACATCTGTTCTGCCTCCTCATCCTTTATGTACCTGATCTGATATCCAGTGTTACATCAGTCATGTTTCACATTCCTTTCTAGGGAAACTGTCAAATAAAAGATAATAAACTGTAATAACTTCAGGAAAGTATATTGATTAAACAGAATGCAAAAAAACATCATATGGCACACACTGTGTTTTTTCTGTATTCAACTGTTTCATAGCCAGTTAAAAACTCATTGTGTGTTTCAGTATATTAAGAATAGTACACAGGGGGAAAAAAATAAAAATAATAATCATTAATTTATAACAGTGGCAGTTTGTGGTGGCCTATCAGGTCACTAACATCAGGAAGACACTGAGCAGCTTTTTAGCTTTTTAGCTTACTGAACCTTGCTAAAGCTTTGTATAGTGCTTCCTCACCCATTGACAGAGTGAATCTGACAACATGACAGATAAGGACTTACAGAAGCTTTTATGGGCTCACTGAAGAAGTTCCAGCTGGAAGCAGCACCATAAGGTCTCACCTCAAGAACGAAGTTCTGACTTTTGTGTCTCAGCTTGTCTGAAAATACTTTGAGCTCAGCCAAACTTTTAGCTATAGCTCAATTTCTGTAACTCTATTCAAGTTAATCTAGCCAGGGTCAGCTTCATAACAACATCTATTGTTCACCTATTCATATGGAGTCTGGAAAATAAAATATGGCACTGAAAACAAAGGCATTGAAACATAATAAAATATAGAAAATAAAATATAGGCATTAGAATTCAATTTTCTGTTACCATTTTGGGAAACCACTTTAGTATCCACTCCAATCAGGCTGATGTGGCGATATGAGGTTTAAGTTAACTTTAAAGGGCTAAAATTAGCTAATATCAGCTAACAAAGCTAACATTATGTTCTATGTGAAAAACAACAGAAGAGAGAACTTGCTACCTTAGCAAGTGCCAAATAATAAATTCCTGCCTAAAACAATCACAACCTAAAAAAATCACCTAACAAGATGCTAAAAGTGAATTCGCATGCTAATGACTTGTAAGCCAACTATCATGCTAACAACATGTTAAGCGCAATATGGTTCTGCTGTCTGAGCCATCCAACTATTCTCTGTAGCCATTTCACATCAGCAGTTACCTCAGCACAACACCTCTGTCAACAACTACACAACCAACACCATCAACTCACATTTCTGCTTGGCTTTAACTTTTCATCCCAATGTACATCTCCATAACTTCATTTGTAGTTAGACTCTTTCTCCTTTTCACATGCTCTTTGACTGCATCCTGAGTTGCTTTGGATTTCTCAAAATATGAAGCAATAGTAAAATATGTAGCCCATATTGCCGTAGAGAGCGACTTCCCCTGCCTAACCAGAAGGCCAGAAAACATCCTGGAAATGGCTAGGACTCCTCTGTATTAATGGATCTGACATGATAGTAATGTTTTTGTAAGATTCATCTCACTGTAAAGTGTGAACCTGCCTGAGGAACATGTTGGGAAGAGCCGTGGATAGCTGAATATAGACAGTGGCATACTGTGATAAGGGAACTGAAGTTAGCAGAAAATAACAAGACATCACGGTGCTCCGAGCTCCCCAGTGTGCTGCTAAAAATAGTGCATGTGTGTCTGTGTTACTCACTTTCAGAAGTCAATTATTTGTGGAGGTTGTGATGAGAGTTGCACTGCCACATCACCTAAGGGCTTCGTGGAGTGCAGAATGTTATATAAGATACAGTAATTTTCTAGAAACTCTGATGAAGTGTTTTGATGTACATGCATACACAAGCATGCTCACCAACCATACTGCAGCAGAAATGCACTTTAATCTTCCCAGCACACTGATCCACCAGAGCTCCTTACATTATTCATCTGATTATCTTCTCAGAGATTTAAAATGCTTCCTTGCCATTTTCTCAACGCAATGACTGGCTCACTGGATTCCAGTTTTTCATCTCATCTCCCTGGAGCACGCTTGAGGCAACCATGAATGGAAGGGGAGGAGCGAGAGTTAGAATTCATACTCCAAGTTGCACTTGTTGCCTACTGATGCACTTGTTATAATTTTAAATGCACAATATTCTAATGCAAGATCCGGGAATACTGTTCTGTATTTGTTTTATGTCATTATTATATGATGTTCTATGGAGGTAGATTAAAACTTATACATGAACCAAACCAAAGGGAGTCTGGCACATTAAAGCATCACAAATCAAATGCCATCTAGTTCCATTATATTGTAGACATCTCTACAGCTGATATCTCCAAAACTGCGGCTCATACCAAAACAACTTGGATGTTTAAATAGCATTACAGGCGAGCAGAAAAATTTGTATTTTTGATTTTGGGGTGAACTGTCCCTTTATTTCACAAACAAGAGAATAAATATACACTATAGTGACAAAAGTATGTTGGGGCACCTGATCATTACACCAGCAGGGATTTTAATGACATTGTACTCTATACAGACAGCTTTACAGCTATAACTGCTTCCACTCTTCTGGGAAGGCTTTCTACAAGGTTTTGGAGTGTTTCTGTGGGAATTTTTACCCATTCATGTAGTTTTCTGGGGGTGGACCACTGGACCCCACATGTAAAAGTGTCACCCCTAACACTGAAACAAAACACCTTGGATACAACAATCCAAAATGAAGCAAAGATGTTATGACCGCCAGCAAAAACCATACCTTCCACTATATCTGCCACTGTAGCTGAGTTCAGTTGTGGGACAAGTAACGACAAGTAACAATAATAAGTGTGGCTATTTTTTTTTTTTTCACGTTTACATGAATGACTTTTATCCGTCTGTTATTAAATTAACGGAAGGGACAAACCTACAGTGTCAGGACTGCAGACAGAAGACTACTTGATCTTCTGCTGAACCTGAACACAGCGAGGTGCTGGTGAGGAATCTGGTGAAGGACAACTGTAGGATGCAGTGCAATCATTTCTGGGCTTATTCTGTTATAAGAGTAAATAAAATGTAGTGCTTGATCATGCTGCTACATGGTCCTGGAAATGTTAAATGATTCTGCCTCAGAAAAGTAATTAAACTAATCCCCTAACCCCCAGCTTGGATTAAATATCACCGGTACTCGTTAAGTTCCTGTAGTGAAAACGTCCTATTTCTCAATAAATGAGGGGTTACTATAACTCTTCTGAGTGAATCAGTTTATGTGTCAAACAGATACCACCCAAACAATCAACTCCACAAGAAGACAGAATTACCAGTCAAATCAATTATGTATTTTATTTTATTTGCAAAGATGCCCAAGCCATTCAGTACACTTTAAAAGACCTATCAGGAAAAGTCAGTGTTACCTAAGAATCACAGAGCTCCATGAAAGCTTCCATAGGTTTTCATACTATGACATTGCTGTTATTCCTTTGAGAGATAAGTGGATTTAGCCCATATATGAATAATAAAGGGATTAGTTTATATAGGGAGAAAAGATGGCAGTAGATGGAGCAGCTCATGGGAAGTAAGGAGAGGAAGAGCTTAAAGATGAGTAAAAAGTCACTATGGCAGATAGAGTACAGACAGCATCAAGAGAGGGACAGTTAGCAAATGTGTGTTAGAATATCTCTTACCTATTCGGGTCCTTGAAACATGGTTGGAGAGCCAGAGAACACATTAGATGAATCCTAATGTAACATTTTTCTTTAGAAAAGAGTCCCATCCCACCATGGCAGCCTCCAGGGGAGCAGACAGAAACCAGACAGGCTTAAAATCTGAATCTGGTTTTGGTGGTGGTAGTAGGAGCAGAGTAAAAGGGGGTTGGAAGTTAGCCTGTTAAAAGAAATTTAATCCAACTAAAATTTGAATTCATTTTTTGTGTAAGAAAAATACTACAGCTGTTGTGCAGGGGTCTTCTTTTTTCCATTTTGAGTGGAAACAGTGCCTTCTTCAGCTTCCCACTGAGAGGGCCTTTCCCATGGATGACTTACATGTGTGACACTGACAGACACTATCAAGTTCTGTAGTGTGCTTCTGACTGGAGCATGATATACTGCATATTGTATGATCATTGATTTAAAAAAAAAAAAAAACTTAATCAAACATTTGGACAAACTGCTAAGTTTGTATTCCACTCAGGAAGATGGAGGTCGATATCACAAATGTTAGCACTGATCCCAAGAGATGTTTTGTTTTCATTCTTGGTATTTCAGCACCTGCTAATAGTCAGCACCTGCTGAGTCAATGGCAGTAGCCAGTACAGTATTTGTATCAGAAAGAATTTAGTTAGCTAAAATTTCTTTCTCCCATAAGTGATGCTGTAAACTCTGCACCACTCCATATGCCACACTATGATCCAAATCACCACATGGAAGGAGGAGTACTGATTCATGGAATATTACTCGACAGCTAGTTAAAGCTGAGGTAGGCAGTATATTCCATTTCAACTTTTAGCATATTGTAATTGAAGTGGTCAGAGAAAATAGCAGAATTCTGTGCCTCCTCCTGGCTCTGTTTACAGGTTGAAGAAAATCTATGCTGTGACAGGAGACTTTGGGCAATCACAGGACATTTCAGAAAGATGCCTTCCCTACTGCCTGTTTTACAAAAGCAGATGCACATTCAAGTCCCTTCAGATGATGAAAGCCTGATTCAATGGCAGAAAATCACACTTTTGCCTACGGCGTATAGCACAAAAACACAGAGCTTCAGGCTCATCATGTTCGATGCCATAGGGCTCATATTGACAAGTGACAAAGTGTTATTATTACGAACAATGGAAAATAACTTTTGAAGGGGAAAGTGTGTGTGTGTGTGTGTGTGTGTGTGTGTGTGTGTGTGTGTGTGTGTGTGTGTGTGTGTGTGTGTGTGTGTGTGTGTGTGTGGCGTACTAGCTGCATCGCTTTTGCTGGCACAAAGCTACGTATGTTCTGTGTTACTAGAGGTCGCTGTGTCTCATAATACAGCATCCTCCTCCTAGAGACAATAGGAGCTCCACAGTCCACTATTGTCCCTCAACGCCAAAGCACAGGGCTGCTGAGGAGGATCTTATTAAAACTACTGGCATCGCAGCTACCTCTGATGCCTGGAGTGCTCTGCCCTGGGGCTGCCAATAGCTGGAGGGAAATCTTTGAGAAAATGAGTCACTGCGAGAGGGGCCGGGATCTTGGCGAGGCTCACGTCACAGGGAGCAAGTCCCGCATGGCAGGCATGAGGTTTCTCTGGGGGTAACAGACTCATTCTGCTGCCGTTTGAACTTGAGTGCATGGTGGAAGGGGCTTAGCAGAGTAATGCGTAGCAACAGGGAGGAGAGGCAGTTTTAACTGCCTGTGTGGCTCTTGGAAATGTTGTGATATCATGGACAGTTTATTGCATCTGCACAAACAGATATTGAACAAATCAAACAATGCCAACGCTGTCAGTCTTGCATCTATTCAAACTCCACAACACCAATGTAGGGAGCAGTATCACTGGAGATAAATAAATGAAACTTTTGATAATTAAACTAACACCAGATTACATATAGTGATTTCTTCTGTATAAAATATTTTAATTTTGACTATACTTTATGAAAGTCTGTTTCTTTTCTGGTTAGGTAATCAGTAGTACCACTAAAAGTACATAACTTCTAAGACAAGGTCCCAGTTTTCTGACTCATGTCAAGTAGACATTACATCTAAAACTGAGACCAGAACAATTTCCTGAATACAAACAGATTTATGAGAAAGTAAGAACTGCAGTAAGATCTCTTACTGCAGTTTCGGTTCACTAATGCCACTTTAGAGGAAAGCATTCTGGCTGAGTGCACACTCGCTTAATAAATGTCCTCCACTGAGGCAAGTCAATGTCATTGAACTAATTTAACTCATTACAACCGCCAAACCATCAATCTCAAGTAAAATTAAGCTTTTAAAATACTCTTAAATGCTGTATACAATATGCATGAAATGTTTGTGCGTTTGTGTGTGGATGTATTTTATACAAAAATCACAAAAAGCAAAGAGTAAATGCATTTTACTCATGCTTTCCACAGAGACTCGGGTAAATAATTAGTTTGAGAAGGGCAGAGAAGAAACTTGAACAACATTTCTAACAACCTGATGATATATTGAGAATGCTGTTGAGAAAAGTGGCTGAGAGCAAAAGGAGGGCAGAGAGAGCACAAGGTGAAACTGCACACGGTGGAGCTATTACTGTTAATCAAAACGTGTTTGACTAACCTGGAAAGATTTTGTGGAAATGGCAAAGGGTAAAGTGCTAAAGAGAGACAGAATGAGGACAAAGTGGAGTATAAAGGGCATGAAAGGCACCAACAGGCGAGTAGTGGAGGTGAGGGGGGTGTGATTAAAGAGAGGAAACGAGTGCTGAGAGGGAATTAGAGGAAGACAAGTCGAGACATGTCTGTAGAGTGAGATTAAAGGTGAAACAATCTGAAGTACACCATAATATTAATATAACATTAAGTCCACAGTATGCACACAACACATGCAGACTGTCTGTCTAAAAGTGTGGATATTCATGTTCACATACTTTTGTGTACTTTTGGTTCTTAGTTGCAATGTTATATGAGGGTACATTAAACAGCCTTGAGTTTTGGATTGTTAGGCAAAACAAGCAACTGAACACACCAATTTCTGCTCTGGGAAAATGTGACTGACATTTTTCACTGTTATCTGATATGGGCAAAACAATTAAACAAAATATAATCTCATCGAGCCAATTATCAATACTGAAAATAACTGCAACTCACAGCTCTAATTGGAGAGCTGACAATGAGCTAAACATGAACCCCTAACTTCACTGGCCAGCCTCAGTAACTGACAAATGAGACCAAATCTCTGCAGCCAGGATCCAAAGTTGAATATGTATAGGTCTATATTTTACATATTCATTAAGCCATAGATTGGTTTTAAGGAGGAGAATGGTAGGTTTATAAAACTGTTACTTTTGGCTTGTGTTTATTTGTTTATTTTGTGTCATCACTTTTACAGATTTTCCCATTTTCCATTTGTGCTCATACAATGCTTTATTTTCCCCAGAGGGATCAATAAAGTTTCTTCTTATTTTAACAGGGTTGACTGTTTTTTGTTTTGTTTTGGGTTTTTTTAGATTGTCCATTACAGGGAGTCAATGTTTTGTGAGAGTAAACAACCTCCACAGGCACTAACATCATTTCTGTTTGACTACAGCCCATTTTTCCCTGATTTTACTGCATGTCCTGAATAAAAGAAGCTTAGTCAGTTCTGTTCCCGGAACAGATTCCTATGGAATCTGAACTTATACACTGTGGGCAAAGAAACTATTGTCCTGTTGTTGTTGTAGTCTTGACCCTAGTTAATGGGCAGACCTTGAATCAGGCTATATTAAATTAGGGTTTATTCTCGGACCAGTGTTCATCATTACTTTCAATGTAATCATCGTTATCTGTCCCTCATCCTGCCCTGAGCAATAAGGAGACTCATCCATATTCAGACAGTTTCATCAAGAAAGCACTAATACTCTATTATCTGACATTACTATGCATGCAGTGAAGGTGGAGACAGAGTGATGGCCAGGGGCAGACACAGGAGAAGAGATGGCATGAACAATAATAAAAGTGGGAACGTGAAATCTCTGAAAACATGAGAAAGTAAGAGAGAGGGGAGGGAAGAAAAATGTCAAGTGTTGATTTGAGAAAGGGGATAAGGAGGAAATCCCTTAAAGTGGGATGAACAGTGGACTGAGTCTTTGCTAAACATGGTTCAGTCATGCACACCTTGTTTAAACTGGACAATTGACTTAATTTGGGTGTACAGCAAGGCTCATTAGTAGCGAAAACAGTTCAATCCAATCACGGAAAATGGCTCAGAAACAGAAAAAAAACAATACACAAACCAAAATACAGGTGACATATGGAAACAGGTGTGGTAGCCAGTGGTCAAAAATAAATAAGTAATTTAAATTTAGAAATTTAGCATGGCATTAGCAAAAACAGACCAGTGATGACAGAAACCACTGAAACAACAAATGCAAAATGTAAAGGAAAATGCCTAAAGAAAATATTAGCAGATTCATATGGCAGCATTATCCAAGTGACAAATGTAAATATGTGTCCATCATGTGTGAGGAGCTGCCTTGTGCATATTTAACCCACGGCCTTGCTGCCCTCCCATCATAATATCTAATGGTGCATAAACAAGGGAGCAAATCAGTGTCTATTTATATCTGAACAAATGTGGTGTCAAGTATTGGTGTGTGGGTCACTGACGAACTGGATGTTAATGTCAGCTCTTGACAGATCTGGTGTCGCGCTCCAATATCTGTAATGCTGGCCAGCACAGCAGGCTAACCTGGTACAACAGCCTGAAAGCCATGTCCCCTGCAGCAGCCTGAGCTAACATTAGCATGTCCATAGCCAGCACTGCCTTCCTTCAAGGAGAGCTGAATCCTCCATGAATGAGCGCAGCTCAATCTTTAAGTGGCACAACTTCATTGACAACATCATTTAACTAATAATCTAGTTGGACAAGTTGTTGGGGGAAATAACTGGGCTTTTTTTTCACTGCCTTGGATGAACTTAGCTTATTTTTGCATATTTTCTTCATTTTTGTCCAGTTATCCAGGTTGAGTAAATTCTGCAGAGCAAATAATTAATAATTTCTCCAACTGATGGCAGGTTTTTAAACAGCTTCCTTCTTTGAAGCAATGCTAGGGTTACACCACATTTAGTGACTATGGATTATAACTTAAATTCCTTTTTATTTTCTTTATTCCAGACCACTGAGTACAACTACCAAACTCCAGATTCCATTGAAATATGGGTTTTGGTTCAAATGTGAACGGTGAACCCAGCCCCGGTGTACACTCTACAATTCCACCTTTTTAAAACAGCTTGATAACCACAGCTGTATTGTTTTCCTTGTCAGCAGGGTTCAGTGGAACTTTCACATTTTTCACCCACTGCTGCAACATCATCAGGTTTGTAGAGTGACCACACAGTAATATCTGCAAATAATAACTGACATGATATGGAAGAACAGGAGAGGAATGTTCATGCTGTACACAGATAATGCCATCTACAAGTGTCTCTGTGTGGGACAAAGAGCAGTCACTGAGCCATCAGATGAAACAGGATATGCTAATGTAATGTTCTATTAGGTGCTCTGTATCAGTCTATTAGCCTGCTGATAGCAATAACCACCAAAGTGCCACTGTGGCCGCTACACAAGAGCAAGAACACTGCAACAATGTGACTTCTGAACTACAGGAAACAATGTTGATATTTTTACTTACATACAAACTAATGCAAACCTGAGGTCATCATAAAAATCTCAACACAGGTCTCATACAGTAGACTTGTGCTTTTTGCAGGACATGGTCAAAGGGACAGTGAGTGAGTGAGTGAGTGAGTGTGTGTGAGTGAGTGAGTGAGTGAGTGAGTGAGTGAGTGAGTGAGTGAGAGTGTGTGTGTGTGTGTGTGTGTGTGTGTGCGCGTGCGTGCATTGGATCGATCACAAAACACCCAATATGTTAACATTAACTTCAGTGCTTTGCAAGGAGGGTTTTCAAAATACCAGAATTGTAAATTTTGGGACAGTATTGTTATAAAAAATGATACTATATATATATATATAATATATATATATATAATTCTTACTCACACAAAATTGATTTTTTCTTACCTTTAAAAAATGAATGACGAGCACACTTACCAAATATTTCTAATAATGTTAATATTACATAATTAATAACTGCAGCCTTGGGTTGAAAATGTGATTGCATGTACATTTTTTAGAGCTTCAGCACTTTTCATATTATCAAATGTGGATATCGTATTGTCTAACGACATGGTACTGAAAAAGTACTTATGGACTTCAATGCTTTTGTACTGGCTGTGGTTGATACTATATGCTAATAAATAAAGGGGTAATGATTCAACAGTACAAACTGTTAATTTCCCTATAGGAATTAGCTATGCATTGATCTAAGCAGACTGGTTCATGCAACAGTTTGCAGAAAAATGAATACTTGAGAAGAAGACGACTTGAGAGTTGACTTGTTCAGCCAGAGGACTGAAGTAAAAGTTGCCTTTTAATGTTGTCAGTCTGTCTTTCAAACTCAATACCAACTGAATGAAGGAAGTGGGCGAAGATGACTAAACATAAACTGAATAAAATAAAAAAAAAAAACCTCCTCCATGAGCATTCCTGCCTGAGTTATGTCAGTATTTCAGTAGTAATGGTAGTTGTTTGACAATGACTCCCATGATTTCACACTACTTCATTACATTATCATTACATTTTAACACTTCATTTGGGGTTTGTTTTTTATTAGTGGAAGAGTTGTTGTTTGTTTTTACACGTGAACTGCTGGATATTTGAGTTTCCCCGATGGGGATAAATAAAGTACCTATCAATCTACACATCTACCTATCTGTCTCTATCAAAGTACATCTTTTATTTCCACTGTTTTGGTTGAAAGAACTCTTGCAGCAGAAGCACACTCTGTAAGTAATTGCTAATGTTTGGGTTAGTAGTCAATTAATTCATTATTTGACACTAGTGTTTCTAGTCAAGATTTGTAACTACTGTACTGTTACATTATTGTTTAACAGTATTGTTCTGTGTTTTGTAATTGCATCTGAATAAATTACCGTAAAAATCAGTCTCTTTGTAAACGGGCTTTCGTCCTGAAAAAGCCTATGGAAACAATAGTATGCAATAGCAAAGCTCAGTTGATAATGAGACCAGTTCAAACATTTATACTGTAAAATAAAGACAGCAGAAAATATAGGGGCTATAAATGGATGCTGCCATTCTGACCTTCTTCTGAATGTAGCAACTTAAGCCCTATATTTGCCCAAAAGAAAAGTCATGTTATAAAAACATACAGTATGAAGCACAGCATGTGCTCAAAATCGCTGCCTCTCTACAGCAACTGATGTCTATACTTCTAATGTCTGGGCTTATTCTTATTCTCTTTATACTTTTCTGCCAAAGCTTTTGACAGCTGTCTTTGCCCAGCAAATACAAGTGCTGCTAGAGACTGCAGCAACCAGTCAACTAGGAATAAAGGAGACTGTTCAACAAAACAATTCAGGATGCTATTATGAACTTACCTGCAACTAACAAATTAACAAGCAGACTGAATAAACAGCTGTTACATTATTTGAGCTTTTGATTTTACGTGTTTCTCATGTTTTAATTTCGCATCTCGTTTCTCTCATTCAATCTTCTCTAACTGTTTTCCTGCATGTCTACTTTCCTCTTGAGCACAGAAAGTTCCCCTTCCAGAATAAGGAGCACAAGTGTGTGTTGTTGTTTCATGCCACCAAATTTCACACTGTCAGACGGCAACTTCTTATTTGTGTAGGTTTCCCTCTGTAATCATCCTCTTTCTGAGGTACTAATGAACGCCTCAGTGGGGCTCCAGGCGTCCCCTGGTAAAGCGCTTTAGTTGAGAGGATGAGGCACTGCCACTGGAGCCTAGGGTAAATGGAGAGAGTATCATCAGACACCAGCCTTCATAAGTAATCCAGGCTTTAAAGAGTCAGCATCTCAGTCTTTGGCAAAAGTGCCTCAAGTCTAGACTTATAGCACTGCTGGGTCAGAGTGGCACAGGGAATATGATCAGAGTGTTTTCACTGGCCTTGGCACTCAATGTAATTCCTCTTAAAAGACGTCAGTACTCTCAGATACTCTCAACTTGTTATGTATCATCAATGTGTGATGTTCAGCGCACTTCCAGGAGTTTTTATTTCAATTTATTTATTTATCTTTTTTGCTGTACCCACTTTTGCTGTCTCCTCTGCCTCTACACTGAAATTCTTATATCTTCTGAATGCGTTTTGACAAAAGAAGGATCTTGGTGAGTGTTTTGCATGAAGCCTGTGTAGGTGTACAGAGTAGAATCTATACTTATACTGATCAAGGCCAAGGTGTTCTTCTATGTGAGAAAAAGCTAGTCGTCTTGTGTCTTGTGGTATTGCACTCTTCCTCGTTCTCATGGAGAACTTGTATCTCTGCCTCTTCTACAGTAGACGTCTCTTTAAGTTTCAGTGTAAAAAAAAAAAAAACTGCTTTGGATAAGACAAACAATGTCTGGGAGGCTCATCCCCAAACTTCTGTTGACTGTTAATGTTTATAATAGTGTTAAAATTCCTAACTAGCAAAAACATTGGAAGTGCTGTAAACATCTACATGTAAAAACATATTCAAAAATTCCAAGTACATTAACAGTGACTGTTGGAGAGTTACGCTTGTGTGCCTTTTATGGAGCTAAATTCAGGATGAGTTAGCTTTGTATAAAGACTTTTGACTCTACCTTACTTGTGCCAGTGTTATTGGCTGCTTCACTGGAATGCACATCACATTGATTTGTTGTTGCATGCTTTCGATTCAAACAGATGATCCGGGAGTTCATGGACAATCTGTGAACAATCTGGCAATGTTAACGAGTGAGGGAAAAAAAAACACTAATTCAGCTTTTAATTTGTAAGAGGAGGAATTCAACTTTCAAAAGTTATGCACAACGGCCTTGCTTGTTTTTCAGGGTAGTTTTTGTTTGATACTTAGCTGGCCTGGAGGACTAGAAGCCAGCAAAAGCTTCCGAAAACACAAAAGGTAACAATCAGCGAGCCTAAAGTAAATGCAGATGTTTCTTTCGTCTGCCTGGCTCTCATAATAAGTGATACAATACTGATTGTGACATGAATGTGCAGAAACTACTTGCACCCTCCAGCAGAACATCTCTACTTCAGCTCAGCTGGGCCACAAAATCAGAGGTTCCTGTCACCAGAGATGAATACCACTGTGCTCAGCACTCAGAAGTGTAGGGTTTTTCAAGGGTACACCAAAAGCAAAACCTTTGAAACTCCAAACACAATCCTAATTTTTCCAAATTCAAAAGTCTTGTCAAAAAAAACAAATTCTCCACAGACAAATATCACTATGATGTCAGCATCTCAGGATTTTCTGATTTCCTTAATCTAATATTTTCTGAAAAAAAATCCTTTATAAGTTGCTTAAAAAGTTTGCACAAACAGCATGGCTTAAGATGTGTTTGTTTTTTTGTTTTTTAAGCTGAGAAACATGATGTAAACAAGCTGCTCAGAGTAGAATTCAAGTCAAGATAATATGAAAGCTGGTGAGTGAAACCCAGACATTATTTTTAAAGAAGAAAATGGAATATATATTGGAAAAACACACATTCACACAAAGTATGAATGCATTCACACTCAGGAAATATATACACACGCAAACATAATTAGCCTCTGTGGTAAACCTAAGCCAGCTCACTGAAGCTAAAGGCAGACTGATCAAAACTCAAAAATGGCCCCTGGCATCTGTGTGTGTGAGAGAGTGTGAGTGTGTGTGTGTGAGAGAGAGAGAGAGAGAGTGAGAGAGAGAGATAGAGATTTTAAATACAAAAGGGCACATGAAATGATCAGTGGAACAGTTCCAGGAGCAAACTCCAGCACTGTAACTGATTGCTGCCAAAAACTTTTAAGGAGATGTACAAAAAACAGCTTACAAACTTGTTAGATAACCTTGTACTTTAGCCACCTGAATTTCTTTTGCATAGACAATTGTTTGATCACAGAAAACGCTGATAAAGACGCAAGAAGAACTTTTCTGTGTCCTGCTGTGTCCTCTAGCATTTTTTTTTACCTTGTTAAAACAGAGATGTAGAGACAGAATCTGTGCTGATAGAAGAAAGCTGTAAGTGCTCAAAACCCTAGAAAGATCTCTATCTATCTCTCCTCCTCCTTCTCTGAATTTTGTGCATGGAGAAAGTGACTACTTTGATGATTATTATTTACCATAACACGAATAATCAGAATCAAGTCTTGCAGATCCAGACATAGTGGACATATTCCCATCGAATCCATCACTTGACCAAAGTGACCCAAAACTCAGCATACTATCACATCACAGAGAACGTTCCAGCACCCTGCTTGTAGCAGAAAGAAGCAGACTCTTGCATAATGCATACTGAAGCTCCAGGAGCCTAGAAACCAGGTCATGACAGGTTGTTACAGAAAAGCTAGCATTAGAAAAGATGTGGAAGTTGCTAAAGGAAGTTCTGATGCACAGAGAGAGCAAAAACATACATATTCATTTACATGCTAGGAATTGGAGATGACAACCGTGCCACATTAGTAAAGCAAAGTTGCAGTACAGCTGCTTGCAAATCATTATCTCACTCACAAGAGTCATTCTTTGGATTTTGTTTGTAAGTGACTTCACACTTTTCATATTCTCTCTCCTCTCTCTACCACCGTTCTGAGGTCATTACACCATGACTTTATCTTCTTCCCTGTAGAAATATACCTTATACCTTTCAGGAGCTTGACAGCCCTGCAGCAAAGTGATTTCTCAGTCAGGTGGCGTGCAGGCCTGCTGACAGACCGACAGCGACTGTTGACTAAGGAGAGGCCAGCAGTCGTTAGTCACAGGCCGAGGCAAAAAGGAAATCATACTCATCAGCGCAGCAGGAGTTTGACACTTTTGAGCCATGCTACAGCAACAACTGTAGAGCGGCTCCACAGATGCACGAGGACCACTAAAAGCTAGATGTTCTACGGAGCAGCGTATTATACACAATGCTTGATGTGCAAACCGAGCTAAGCCAGAGGAAAAAGGCGTGTTTTCTGTGAGCTGAGGTGTGAGCTGATCCCTGAGTGAAGTAAAAGAGGTGAGAAGGGAAAGACAACATAAAAGGGCAAACCCAAAACTCAAAGCAAAATAAAAAGTGGGCCAGCGTTTGAGCAGACAAATGGGGATTTCTGTGATATACGGCCGTGTTTGGGATTAATAATGAAGGATGAAAAGACAGAGAGGGAGAACTGCAGGAGAAGAGAGAAAAATCCACACACAGAGTACATGGTGTTCTCTTCACTAGAGGCACCAAAATTATACACACAAAAACACACACACGCTCTGTCAATGCTGCTAAAGTTAGGAATATACAGAGAATGCACACACGTGCTCTGTCTGTGGCTCGCAGACATTTACGACTAATCTGCTCGTTCCCTCTGATTAGTCTAAAAACAAACACGGCAGTCACACACTTGTTGCCAGGCAACACCAATGCTTGCTTGAACAGTCAACTCTGAAATGGAGAGGAGAGTAGAGAAGAGGAGGCTACAGAGCAGGCCAAGACATGTCAATCACCAGACCACCATCTGAAAGACACAAACAGATACACACACACACACACACACACACACACACACCCATGACATCAGAAGGCATCAGTGGAAAATGTGTGGATGTTGGCTGAAGGCACATCCCAACTTAACAAACAGCTGAAGGCACACGCTGAACTATCTTGCTACTGGTCACTCACACACAAACTCTCTCTCTCTATCTCTCTCTCACACACACACACACACACACACAAAAGCATATGAATTGTAACCATTTTTGTTTGCACAATACTACTTCATAGTCAGTATTCCTTTTAAAAAAAAAACATTTTATGAGTGATATGACTAAATACAAAATAATCCTCATGGTGTAAGGAACCAACAGGTCACACCACGAGATAGAGAGGAGATTATACCGTTTTTACACCATAAGAGCCTACATGCTGGTATTTGTATTTTTGTATTTTTTTTTTACAGTGAATCCACGAAAACTAAGTGACTAATTGCTTTTCTGTTACCAGGAGACGGGTTTGTCTTTCTGTTTGTTCTTTCCAGTTTTCTTTCTTTTTTTCTGTTGTCTTGCACTCAACACAAATGCACAAGAAAACAGGAAACGGTAGAAAGCAGCATAGAGGGCAGTGACAAGGGAACTACGTTTTTTAAATGTTTTTACCTCAATATCTCTCTCAAACTTCTCTCAACCGATCAATGTCTGTCACTGTGACAAATGGAATACCATTTACACGTCAACACCCTGAACTTCAACAATAGTCACGGTATCAAGGTGGACGTGGAATGAAAATTAGCATGTCCAAATGTGTGTCATGTTTCCATCATTTCTAATCAGAGCTGGAGCCGATAAAAACACTGCCTTTGACTAGGGATAAAAACCAATTGCACCAACTGAAAACAAAAACCAGATGCTAGCAAGTTTTTTTTGTCCAGAGTAATAGGAGCTTTTCACAGAGATTGTGCTTACAAGAAAACAGCAGTATAGTTACAATTATTTACAGTTGAGTTATGGTAAAGGTTAAACAACTAAAAAAAAAAAAAAAAAAGTGTTAAGGTTAAAAAAATCCCAACATCAACTGTTACATCTGTGACAAGATGGAAATTTGTTCTCAGACTCAAAGGTCAGTCGTGCTATATGCTAATTCACACTTCACCACATGAACATTGAATGTGAAGCAAAATTTAAATCTGTCAAAGAAAAATTCTCTTTTTCCATTTAAATGGGTGAGGGCAGAGGAATGTACCAAAAAATAGACTGAATACCCTCAGCTTACATGAATATCCACAAACATTCTCAAAAAGAAGATGATGTTAAAAAAAAGGCGATGTAACTACATCTCTGTCTTAGGCTTTCAATAAATCAAAGAAAGGACTCCACCCACCTATTATGCCCCACACCTGTACCCCATGACTGCAGAGAAGAACAGAACACAACAGCAAGATAAAAACTATTTGCTATAGCTGGGCACAAGGGGTTCCAAAAGGGCTTTCCATCTCATTTCCAGAATTAGTTTTTGCTTCTGAAAATCCTGCAAACAATCACATCACAAACATCAAATGATGTTTGCATTGTAAAAGTCTGGTAAACAAAAAAAAAAAAAGTGGTACTTAAAGTGGTGATCTGCATGTTTTATTTGGTCACACAGCAGATTATTTCTGAAACTACAATAATCCTAAACTCACGGTACAGTAAACACGATATTAAATCTATCTCTTCATGTACACACTCATGCAAACGTGCGAGTCCTAACAGCTTGACAGGACCTGTAGGAGGATGTAAACACTGTAGACACTCAGCGTGGGCGTTATGCTGGATCAGTAATCTAACACACATGCTGTGTGAACGTGACGTCTTTGGTTAGAATCTAACTAAGGACCTTCAAAAGGCTGCTCTCCTGGGTCTGATCTCTCCAACAACAAATTATCCCAAGTATATTAAAGTGTCATTAGTGGTACTCCTTTTCACTTCCAGTGTGTTGACCAATAAGTTAGCAGTGCTGAGTCTTGACACCAAACTATCTGAGAAGTAATATGTTGAACCATTACAAATTCCACACATCACATAGCATGGATAAAGGTAAAGCTCTTTGCTGACTTTGTAAAACGCAGCTGCTTTCATAAACAATAACTAATCAGACAAGTCACCTGGTAACTTGTTACTCGAATGAGGCAGCAGAAGCACCAGAAAAAGCATTAATTCCAGACTGCTCACAACGAGTGAAATAAAATGATGACATTTCTTAATTTAGCATGTTAGCATACCAGCATTAGTTAATTAGGACTAGACATAAAGTACAGCAGAGGCTGTGTTAAGGGATTGCAAAAGTGGCGACAGCTCATTCTCTGTGGACCATAAATGTGTATGTCAAATGTCGTGGAGATCCCTCCAGCATTTTTGAGACATTTCCATGAAAACCTAACATTTCCACCTCATGGCATGCTAGAGAAAGAGTCAGAGAATCGCCAAGTCAATAGGATTCACAGTGAGGTGACCAGGGATGCTTATATAAAATTTCATGGACAGATACAGGACAGTATAAGGACACACAACGGTCATTATTATTATTTTATATATGATTTTATATTTGTTATTTTTGATTCAAACCTCAGCTTTGACCTCCAAGTCAAAAGAATTGTCCAATGACAATTCTTGGCACGTGATAGCAGCCCACTGCTCCTGTGTGTTTCACTGCATGTAATTTGCTGGGTGTTGCATGTGTGTTCAACCAAGGATGGGTTAAATGCAGAACACAAATTCAATGTGTGTATGTAAAAATATATAAAATATATACTGCCAATAAAGCGATTCTTAATCTAACAGCACTTCTGGGTCTCGCTCCAAGTTATATAACGGAGTTGCTGACCCCCTATAAGCCAGCCTGAAGCGTGAGATCCTCGGGTGGGGACTTTCTGGTTGTTCCAAAGTCGAGGTTAAAAACTAAAGGTGACCTGACTTTTGCTGTCAGAGCCCCTTGACTTTGGAGCAAACTCCCTGACGAGATAAGGCTTGTCAGTGACTTCTTTTAAATCACTTCTCAACACACACTTTCACCTACTGGCTTTTACATGATGTTGTCTTTTTACTGTCCCCTTTAATTTATTGCTTTTAACTTATATATCTCCTTTTTATCTATGATATATATATATATATATATATATGTATTTTTTTATTTTATTTTATTTTCATTTTTTTTTATTTTTATCTTAAACCTTCACCATTTATCCATTTATATTTTGTTCTTTGCATTCTATTCAGTGTACAATTTGTCGATTTGGTTTTAAATTGTTTAGCACTTGGGAAACCTGCTTTTTTGAAAGGTGCTATATTAAAGTTATTATTATTATTATTATTATTATTACATTTTAGCACATTGATTTATTCAGAAATAAACATGTAGACTCCTACTCCTATAATTTTGTTGACAGTATTCAAAACATGCATATTCACAGGTACTATTTGCATCTGTCAACGTGCAGCAAAATCAGACATAAGAACAACTGAGGTAAGTGCTTCTTTATTAGAGAAAGAGTATATCAGCTCTTCCGTTCCCCAGCTGTAACCCTGTGACACATGTCACAATCTAAATTGTCCACGGTTTATTATTTAAATGAAGCAAGCAGGGTCTAAAAGCCACTCTTCTGCACAATATGTTGTGCACCTCTACCAGCCTCACACCAAATCTCATTGAAATTCTGTATCTCTTACGGGCAGAAGCAACTGCATTCAGCTGCAGGCAAAATTTCCAAGATGTGACTGAGATTTCACAAAAGTTTTATCCCAAATGCTGGAACTTTAGCAGGGTAGGTAAGAGTAACATTACATATGACAGGGAACCATGAAGGATGTATCCACAAAAAATGTAATGTCAGGTCCAGTATCCAATTAAAGCAAGTCTCTCTACTATCTACACTAACTGCTATTGGCGGCCATTAACCCAACCGGCTGTCAGCAAGCAGGGTGCCACACATGCAGTATACACACAGAAACACACCACACACATTGGTGATATAGTTGGTCATTTGTTATGTAGGTGTCAGAAAGTTAATAATAACATGGACATGTTGCTTAGCAAAATATCACAGTACAGACAAAGTCATTTGTACTGTTTCTATAGTAATAATGCTGTAGTACTTTTCTGTAGTAACATACAATTCATTGATATAAAGCTTAACAGGTAAAACAGCAGACATAATCCATATGAACACTGGGTCCTGGAGTATCTCTGTTTAATACAGGATTTAGTGATGGTGGTGGTAATCACCTAGGCAAAATCTCTTCTTCCTCCCATAATTACAGAAGACTGGAAACAAATAATTGCAAATGAATGATATGAAGAGCCCAGCTCACTTGTACTTCCTGTATATTTTCCTGTTTACACTAAAGCTGCTGAGAGAAAAACACACTCTGATGTATCTCTTTTGCAGCACTCAGCGAACATGAAAACCCGCACGTTTGAGCAGTTAATGTTCGTCTTCTCTCTAATGGGAGTTTTCCTCTAATGAGTGTGACAGTATCCACTTAGAGAAGTGTTTTGAAAGCACAACTCTTCTGCTGCACTCGTGTCTGGACTGAAAGCATGTCCCATCTCGATGCTCATTACAACACACCACAGACTGCACACTGAAAGTTTCACAAAAACCACTGTCCTATTTAAGGAAAGGATTCTGATTTTTATTAACAACTGTCATGCGAAACATAAAATATTACCAAGGTGTTGCTAAATAAAAATATGGCTTACCTTTAAAGTAATGACTCAGAATAAGACTACATTATTCAACTAAAGAAACAATAATGTAGTCAAACCTTGAATATTTCTTATATTGCTTTACTAAAGATATTGACAGACTCTTCCGTTTACTATAGGCTGTAAGCGACTGAGCTCAACATGCTAATGTTTGCAGTTTATATTACAGCAGATAAATACCCTTAAGTATTTACACATTTTCTCTTGTACTTTTAACTCTAAACTCTTTTTATACAAATTATCAGTCTTACAGCACATGGACTTTTATGTCATCCAGAAAGGTGTATTTGAAAATAGGTTTTGTTTTGTTTTTTTTATCTGTAACCATAGTTTTGAACAGTGAATTGTCTGTAAGATTAGTTTTGTAGACCTGTACTTTTAGTTTAGTTTTTTACTGCAAACTAATTAAAATTAATTAATTTAAAGAATTTTCCACAGGGTATTAATAAAGGAATTTTGATTCTGAAGTTTTGTAAACTTCTGCATTCAGTCACAGGCTTGCAAGCTCACTTTCATAATCCACACAGCAATCTGACCAATCAGCGTCTTTGGTTAGGTGGTCAGTTAATGCGGTCAGTCAACCCTGATCATGCTCAGCTCTTATACATGCATGGCCAAGTCAGCCGTGAAAATATATGAACCTGTTTAGCAAATGCAAATCAGTTTAAAAGTTTTGATTTGTCAAGTTTTCCTTGACTAATTTTACATAGTACATTTTCAGTCCAATATGTAATGATGTATAAATACTGGAAGAATCAGACTTTTTTACCTTGTGTATGAAATACAGTATACATACAGAAATAGACAAAAATATTCCCTTTGTCTCTAGTACTTTTGAAAAATAAGCATACAGCATGAGAAGTAAACACAGGAAGGAGAAGGAAGGAAATGCCACAAGTCTATTTCTATTCATTTTGTGCCCTCAGTCTTCGATCAGTGTATTACATAAAATCTAACTGGACTGGCTACAGATATGCATAACATCTTTTCCCTTATAACAACCTGTGATCAGTTCATCTGCCTGTTTCCTTCCTCCCTCTCTTCTCTCCCTTCTTGCTTTCTCATGACTCCCTCTTCCACTTTGCCAACATGCACAACCTCAGACAGCCTGCACACGCCTTGAGAATGAGCATTGAGTCCAGTATGTTTATTGAGCAGAGGTAGCCGGCGTGACAACTGGCTCTTCCACACAAACTATGTTTGACATTCTCCTGAAGCATATAACGAAGGACACACACGCACACTGTCAGAGATATCATAGATATCATACACCTACATACAACATATTGACCACTTACATCATTAGAATGTTGAGATTGCAATATTTACTGAACTTTAGACCAAGATAAGCACCAGCCTCATGACTTGTGTGAGTAGCCATCGATCTCAGTGCTGCTCAGCTAAATAACAAGTAAGCAGCTTCCACTCGAGAGACATTTTAGCTGCTTTGTCACTGAAAAGCTTGGAGGGACTTTTCACAAAATGAACAACTTATTAGTTAACTTTGAATCTTCAGAGCAATGGGTTTGTTGTTGCTGTTGTTAATTCAAAGTTTTATGAATGTGTCAAAGCTGGACCATATTTCATCAGTTCTTAATGAGCCTTCACAAAGTTTTTGGAAGGCCTGCACTGACAAATTTAAAATTTAGAGATGACATCAAAAGAGCACTATCAAAGAAATGCATGTGGATAACTAATACACAGCAACACTAGAGCTGAGCATAGCTCTTGATACATAAACACCAACCAAAATCAGAGCCCCTAGCTAACCTTACTTTGAACTCTGGTATTGTAACATCCTGACCCTGGGCCTGAATGAGCTTTTTATAATGTTAATTTGCAACCCCAAAGTGGCACTGTTGGATGTGATGGGCAATCTGTGGATTTTCAGGTGAATTGTAGAGATCACAAGAAGTATCGTTTTCTCACTTTTGTTTCCAAACTTCACATAAACTCATTGACTCAGGGATCTATTCTATGTGAACATATCAATAGAATGATGCCGCCTGGACAAATTAACTCGCAAGATTCTTCCATGGGTGATGTATTTAAATAATACAGTGTAAGTTAGCTAGCAACATAGTGATTCAGAAATTATCTTTAATGCAATATTGTGTTTTAACGGTGAAAATTGAGACATTTTCAATATCTGTGCCACATGGGTTTTTCCTCACCCCTTGAGAAGACCAGTGGCAGGTCCTGAGTCAATTCATTCCAACTGGAGACAAAAAAAATTAACTTCGTTTGAGACCTGCCTGACTCAATTGAACAAAAGCATTGTTTCCACTACCTTGCAAAGATTTCTTAGTCGAAAAACTTACAAGTGAATAAACATACTAGACACATTAACAACTGGTCAGTAACCAGTGAAACTCTGTCAGCAGGTGACCTTGGAAATCACATAAGGACAGCAATTGTTGCTCTTGTACCAAAACAAACATGAAGGATATCCAGCAGCTTGCACTGTTGATATGCAGTGGCATTTGAGATGAAAATGCCAAAAAAGGAGGAAAATAGCTCAGTTTAGTTCTTGAATTGAAAGGCATGTAGGACTTTATATCCCACAGAGGTAATCTGGAGGAGAACTTTGTAAAACAAAGCTAATCACAGGTTGGGCAAAGCTGTTCTGCACGTCCCATATGTCTCACTCAGGCAATACATAAGTGATATCATCTGTCACCAATGCCACTTGCAAATATCAAGCATTTAAAACGGCATGACTGGCAGAAATTGGATCTGAAGACTTTAGAATCCCTACATATCACAAATCACATGGTTTTATCTGCTGACTGTCAGCTCCAGCTGGAACAGACCTGGTCAAACTGATCAGATGCACACAAATCACGCAAATCATATTTGATATCAACACTCTAAAAATGGGACTTCACATCCATGCATTCCACTTTCTTACCTTTCTCAATAGTGGTGACTCCCATGGAAGGCTGACCCAGGCTGGCCCTTGTCTCCCATTTGCCCTCGTCAGGGTGATAAATCTCCACGGATGCCAACGGAGTCTGCTGTTGATTCATGCCCCCAAGCACCAACACCTGGCTCCCCAATGCCACAGCCGAGGCCCCCGCCCGCGCTGTCGGAAGTGGCGGCAGCTGGCTCCATGTCTGGCTTTCTACATCCAGAACTTCAACGCTGTCCAAGGGCATGCCAGTCTCACTGCAGCCCCCCAGCACGTATAGCAGGCCTTCATGGTAAACGGGAGTGCAGTAGACACGACGCTGTGACATGGAGGGGAATTTCTCCCAGTACAGGGACTTGACAGGACTCACCGCCATCTCCTGCACAGGCATGTCTCCAGGACCGAGAGGAGGGGACGCACCATCACACACCGCACCAAGGGGGAGGAAGAGAAGGAGCAGGAGAGGGGAGAGGTGGAGTGAGGGTCACGCAAAGGTGAAACAAAACTTAGCAAGAGCTGAAGAAACAAGCAGAGGCACAAGCTTGTTTCTGACTGTCTGAGTGACCGCCTGAACCCCTGTGTCCACAGGGGAAAAGACAGGGAAAGAAACAAGAGAAAGTGAAAGATGTACGGAAGGTCTGGGAATGAAGAGGATACGGATGCCAGGCAGTGAAAGAGTGGACAGAATAAGTAAAAAGAATGAGAGGGGGAATGAGGAGTGTCTAACTCACTGCTCAGCCAGATGTCACTACTCCCTCTCTATTCAAATGTTTTATTCATCTGGCTGTTGGTGTTTTGGAGCAGCAAAGCCATCTGTCTTTCAAGTCCCTCTATTCCTTTCTCTCCAGCACTCTTCACTCCTTCAATGAGTCCTGCCAGGAGGTTATTTTGGTTAAAGTTTTGGCGTGACAATATTCCAGGGGAGAAAAGGCTTAAACTGGGTGTCCCAGGGCTTAATACTTAATACCACAAAAACCTCAAGGTCAAGAGTAGGGATATTGAAAAAGAGAAAAAGAGTGAGTGGGAAGATGGCACTGGATCAAAGGCCTTGGAAGAGGAACACTGACCTTCACTAGTGCCCTGATAATCCAAGAGAAAGCCTTTATGGCAGAGAATTTTACACCTTCAAACAAGAGGCAATTACTCAGGGCTACACGTCCCCTTCAGCTGCAGCTCCGCTGTTCTATTTGCACCACGGCGATAGAGTCTACGGTGAGCAAAATAATCCTTTAATAAGTGAACCTAAGTCTTTCAATGAAAACTCTGCGGGAGTGTAATGACTTCAAGACTTCCTTGCGTTTTTAGAAAGATTTTCTTCCCTTAATTAAATGAGAACTTCAAATCCAGAGGCATTCTGAACTGTGTGCTTCACAGCTTCCTGGCTTTGAAGAGGAAAACATCCCTTGGTGAGACAAAACCTGGAGGACAGACAGAACAGAAGACAGAACAGGATAAAATGAGGAATTAATATATAAATTAAGAGCTAGAATGATTATTTAGAAATTAAAAAAAAAAAACACATCTTGTTTACATGCTGAACATTTACATATGTCATATTCTTGTGGCTATATGTTAACACGAACATAATCTTCCAGGAATGTGCGCTTGCATGTATGTGATTGGCCCATGCAGCCAGGTTTAGCTTTTCTTCTAGATCACCCTGTTTGTTGTTGTGAGAGTCTTCTGTGTTGGCATTACTGCTCCCCCAACAGACAGGCCTCATTTTAATGAAGGACAGCTAGGGCAGTCCCGTATACTGTTGTTGAGGTTTTAAAGATTCAGTGATAATTACGCATGAATATTCAAATTGTCACACTTTGCTTTTATCGTAATTATGAGTTTAATGAGAGACAGGATGGGAGATGTCAGCCATTGTCACCGCCTCCAAAGTCTCAAAAGTTAACTTGTCGAGCTTATGCTTATCACAGCCCCACGTGCACAGAACGGCATTGGAAAGAAGCCATTTCCCTCAAATAAACTCAAGAACTGTGAATATATAGGTGGAAAACACTAAATGCTTTGTTGGTTTCGGAACACTCATTTCATTTAAGTCCAAAGACTGATTATTTTTTCCTGAAGTTTAGTGATCACATCACTTTCGAAATTCACTGTATCACTGTAAATGAAATTATCACCAGTGTGCCGATCGGTGTTGATTCTGACTGTCTTCATTTCTGAGCATTGTGCTAAGTATAAAATTAGGACTCTGCAAGACCAGGTAAAAGGGTAACAGCTCAGCAGCCACATATTTGCAGCCAAGTTATCAATTACAATGAACTTTAAATCAAGCAGTCACAGATTGATAAAAATTGTCAGTTGTGACCCACCAGTAGTTTGTCATGATTACTATAACTTACTAACTACGAAACTGTTTGACTTTTACATTTCTTGGTTGCATTTCTATATCAGTAAGTGTGGTTAAGTATACCACTCAAATAACATTTTAATAAATGTGGGGTAAACTGTCCAAATTTCTTCTAGAAATTTGCATGCTGGCAGGAGGTCTACTGTTTCTGAGCGAGATATGGAGTTCTTCCACTATAATTGGGAATTATCCCCAAATGGAATCAAAATTAGATCTACATTAAATCAATAAAGCTTTAAATTTGCAAATGTAATCTCCTATTGCTTCTGCAGTTTCCCCACATGGATGACTCTAGGCTGAGTTAATAGCACACAGACCCAGAAAAAGTTACCCTGTCAAATCTCAACATAATAGCATCACATTCAGATAACAATGCATGTTATAATCACAATCACATTCATACTGACGACAGCAGTGTGATGTCTGGCTGTGTGTGTGTGTGAGAGAGAGAGAGAGATAGAGTGGTAGAGACACAGCAGGAAGTATGTAGACCTGAGGACTGAGGGTGGAAGCAATGACATTTAGAAGGACAGTGGAAAGAATCACTGTGTGGTCCTCAGTTTCTCCTTTGCTGTCCTCATCTTCCAGCTCGTACTATATATATATATATATATATATATATATATATATATATATATATATATATAAAATTGTATATTTTATAATTAATGATGCCTTCTTCCTAGAAGTCCCACTTACTGGCCTGAGCCCTGTGGATACACTGACCTTTTACAAGTGAGAAGGAAAGAGAAATAAAAATAGCAACAGCAGAGAGGTTAGTGCATTTCCATACATGCATGTAAGTGTGACTGTATTTGCCAGAGAATGGACAGTGACACGTCTTTGTATTTCTGTGTATGAGAGCGCATTTAAGAAAATTCTTGAGAAGCTCAAGAACATCAGACAACCTCATAGGGGTGGTGTTACCTTACAATAATACCTGATTTAGAATATTTCTGTGCTACAATAACAAAAAACTATATGAGACATGTTTTGTCTTGCTCCCTTTTGTCTTACAGTGTTTAAATATTACTGTGGTTTGGTGTAGATCTGACCTTTAATATAATTAATGGTTGTCCACACTGAATACTGCATATTGAACCCCAACTGACCCTGAGACAACTTTCCACACACACGTTATTAACTCAGGGTTGAGCTAAGCCCAATGCTATACAATTTGCACTGCCTTAACAGACCTGGGTTAAATGTCCGTTCAAAAATGCTGCTAATGTTAACACTCTAGAACAATGAGTGACTACTTGAGTCTATTTTATCCCTGTTTAACACTGGTATTTTAGTTCAGTTGATTTTCAAAGGACTCAGAACTAGCAAGCCAGCAAACCCTATACTAAAGTCAGAGGTAGCTCACTTTGGAATGTGCCAGGATTGTGTGCCAGGAAGCCCTAATGTTGCTCCATCTTTGGAACTTAGTGCTGCACAGCAAAGCCAGCAGCAATGTTGTTTTTTGATTCAGCAGTGCTTACTGCTGCTATAGCCATAAGCCATAACATTAGTACTTAAACATGGCATTAATATCATAATTTGATTTTTTTTTGTTTGTTTTTTGTCACGGTTTTTACGCTGAATATGAGAATATGAGAGGAGAATCTGAAATAGTGTGTAAATGATTTTCATATAGGAATAGATGTAAATAATAATTTTAGTCACTTAGCTCCCCTCCTGTTCATTGAGGCCTACCTCATGAGTGCCCCCTACTTTAATTGCAGCCAACTTTCGGTACAATGGGATTTAATAGGGAGTGGACAGGCTGTCTGTAGAAGGGCTGTGGTTACAACCAAATCTATTTTGACTTCGCAATGCAACCTGTTGCAGTGACAACAAGACCCCAGGAAGTCACTGCACTGCAGTTTCACATTTTTACATTTCTGTTTGAAGACAGCCAGGCTGGGTGTTTCCAGTTTTCAGGATCTAGCAACACAGTTGACATACAGACATGAGAATGGTGCTTATCTTCTCATATGACTCTCAGCAATAACTGAAGGACTATTCCTTTAATTCATTGCTCACAGTCAGGTGTGCAAAACATCGCTTTACCAATCCTTTAAAGCTTTAACTGTGTATGTGTATGTGTGTGTGTGTGTGTGTGTGTGTGTGTGTGTGTGTGTGTGTGTGAGTGAGAGAGAGAGAGAGAGAGAGAGAGAAAGCTCTGTTGTGCATTGGCATCACAATGACTGTGAAGACAACTACTAGATATCACTATGTGATATCTGAGTTTATTCTTCTCTTATTTATCAGTGTTCAACGAGGAAAACTGAAGCCAACTGTTTTGTTACAATGGAAAAATTCTGCCACAAACATGCACTTATAAAAGTAACATGCCAACATATGATGTGACACATATGAGTGAAGTCTGCTAAACATGTGGAGACTGTCATATAAATGGTGCACCCACATCCTCACATCACAAAGAAAAAAAATAGCCCTTCACACTCAGTCTTTCCCCACCATGACATTGTGTGCTTGATGATGCCAAATGTAACTTAAAGGCTGATATTTTTAAATTTATAATTTGCCTGTGTTAAAACTACCATTTCTTCTAAGGATCTAATTGAGACATTTCATTAGCAACTTGCATGATCAACTATTTATGATGACAGTGTTGAGCTAAAGAGTGTCTCACACAGTCCCTGAATAAGGGTTTATGTTTCATCAAAATTTTGCACCTATGAGCCTTACATTACATACATTACATGAGGAACATTTGAGAAAACTGTTAATGATCAAGGCCGATAGAATCAAAGCACCACACTAATATCGGAATACAATAACATAATGTGGTAGGAAATAATGGATGTATATAGCTAGAGTCAAAACCCCCTGGGGCCCTCGTCTGTCCAGCCACCTCATTTATCACTGGCTAAGTACAGTCACAAGGGTATTTTGTTTTGCGTGTGAAATGAGGCTGGAACATATAGGCTAATGGATTTTGAGATGTACAACTGATCAATACAAATAAGAATGCAAAATTACAATAAAGTAAGAGTAAGGTAGTAGTAGTAGTAAGAGTTACAGACACTTTCGCGCATGAACGCACCAAAATAATGTATAACCTAATAAAGGTTCTCAGTCAGTAACACAGTCTGTCTGTTACAAATTTGAAGGCTATCCATCCAATATTTGTCAAGACATTTAAGTCCGGATCAATTAAAAAAATTAACGTCAAATTAAAATGTAGGATTCCATTGACCACTTACTATGTCACTATGCCATTAACAACACATCGTCAGATAGAGACAGAAGTGTTCTGCAATTGTTAGCAAGCTAACATTCCCTCAGATCTCAGACTCAGTGACATGGAGTGGATCGGGTACTGAGACAACCACAACCCACTGTGACACAACATCAGAGGCAATAAACAAACTGAAAGAGACTTTGAACACTACTCTGCATATCAGCCCGTCACACCACAACTTGATCTCGTTATTTCCCAGAAGCAAGCCTCTCACTGAGGGTAAACAATATATTACTGAACATATTTACAGCCCAGTTTATTTTTCTCCCTTTTATATCACGTTATGTTATGCTCCCATTTTTGGGAAAGTGGCCCTCAGTTTTCAATTTGTTAATAGTTGGTCTTCAGTTACAAAAGGCTGAGAATCCCTGATGTAGAGCATAACTTCAAGGGAGGGACGATGCAAAAGTGGGCCCAAGAGTCTCAGCTGAGATAGAAATTATAATCATCAGTCCTCCCATGAGACTACAGAAACATCAGTGTCATAATGCCAAAACCCTCCTGGGGATACTTTTAGTATATGCCTACAAAAGCCATTAAGCTGAAGCTGCTGCTGATGAAAAGGACAAGTGGAACTGCTGATTTATAAGGGTATAAATAAGTCACATACTAATTATTCGAGATTTAAATAACACTGTGGCAGACTGGCATGTCTTTCAGCTTACTGTATTTATTAAGAGACAAAACTATACACACCAAAATCATCAGTGTAAGGACTGAATCCCGTACTCACAACTACCATTTTATCACATTTAGCAGTTATTTTACAGCTCCCTGTAGCTTATGAAACAACTATTTTGCATAAACATAATTTAGCACTGAATAATGCTTTAAAGGAATTTACAAGTTCCTCTTAAAATGTAAATCAACAAGCCTAACCGACATCCACAGCTACACTGTAGCAGAGCTGTTTGTTACAGTACAACAGAGATGTAGCCACCGAACCATAAATAAAACTGATTGCAGCTCTGCCTCTAGCCAGCAATGATAAGTTAATTACAGTGAAGATGTTTATGCTATGAAAACGTTTCTGATCTATTTTGGTGTAGAGTGTTTGTCTGCTGCAACCTGATGACACAGCGTGAGACCTCAACCTGATCAAGCTCACAGAGGTCTACAGAAATACAATACTGAATAAATTAATACACTTTGTAAATTTTTAAAAAGAACTAGCATAGGTATCAGACCATGAATACTGTCAAGAATATTTTCATGAGCAAAGGTTGAGTAGTTTTCATTACATTTTAGCCAAGATTTGAATGAACTTATAGAAACTGAATCTGAATCCTTTCAACTCTATCGAGGCTTGAAACATTTTAAGTATTAAAGCGGCACCTGTCAATATTCTGATATTAATAATGAAAATGCAATATTACTGAAAGGTCATTTTCGATACTTAGGAAACTATTTTTCTTCTTAACTGATTATAGTTAATTGCATTCAGTAAATCACATAAGGAAACATTTACACGTGGCACAGCAATGTTGCGACTGTAAATATAAGGAGCAAATCTGGCCACTTACATAAATTTAGAATCACCTATTAGAATTATATAAAAGAGATTTGCATAAAGTAAAAAGTTGTTAGCCACTATATAAATGAACTTGAACCAGTGTGGAGCAGCCCATGCAAAAGAACAAAAGCTCAGTTACTCTTACATTCCACCATGTCAAAAGATTCAAATAATAAATGAAGGTACCTGCTGTGAGCCACATGTACATGCTGTGCATCAAAAACTGGAGACTGTAGATGTAACACATATTCCTGCCGTTGATGGGTACAGACATTTAACCTTGTCTATAATCAGTAGATGACAGTATCTGTAGGAAGCAACCATATCCATATCATTTTTTTGCAAATTATTAGAGGTTTGAGAGTCTGTCTCAGCCAACAAGCCATGAAAATAGATTGCAGGTGGTCTGAGTAGATGGAAACATAAGTAAACATAATCTATTCAAAAAATGGACGGTACATTTGCCTCCTCAGTTTACATCCATCAATGATTTTTTTCCCTCTACTTCATGGCCGCCTCGGCCCTTGCATTTGCCTACACCATCTAAGCCAGCAGCAGTTGTCTCTGCCCCGCTTAAGAGAAATGGTTGACTTAATATATGACACATTACACTTCAAATGTGAAAACATTAGCACTGAATTAAAACCCAGTTTTGCCAGTGAGATTGTATATGTGCTGTTCAGCTAAACTTGAGTTCATTTACTTTGCATTTGCTGTTAAAAAGGAGAGAGATAAAATATATGACTAGGTAAAAGAGCAACTCAGTTTTAAAGGTAATTTAAGATAGCAACCACCTACACACAGTATATAATGCAAGTTACCATGAAGATGTCTGTAGATACATAGGCTATATAGATACAGTTCACTATCATCAGCTTCTGATTGTAGTACCTAAATCCAGTTGTTCTGCTTTAGCAGTGTTAGTGTTGCAATATACTGTACATAATGAACATAATAAAGATCAAACTGCCACTTTTCAACTATTTACATGACACCAAGGAACAGGCAGCAGACTGATAACTAAATCCAAAACCAAATGGTAGTACATACAATAGAATGCTTTTAGTTCTCCCACAGCCAACTTTAGTTGTAACCAAGAATACATAAACAAACAAAAAGAAAGAATCATTTAGCTAACCTCTGGTTAGCAATACCACACAGATTCACCATGAAGCTACATGCGTGCTGAAAAGAATTAAGCTAGCAATGTCAACAGTACTGTGGCATGTTCATTCATTAATTTACAACCAATATTGACCAATATTGTTGCAGAAGCTTTTGTGGTAATTTTAACATACAAAGTATTAAAAATATGGGTACACACAAAAAGTGAAGGAAAAGATTTTAGGGAAGCTCACCAGTATTACACTTCCACATAGCACAGTGTCAGGAGCAGACTGGTAACAATGTCTGGGGTTTACCCCTCAAGCCTGCAGGGGCCCCTTAGGAGTAATGGTAAGTGGACACTAACAGTAATAAAGAGCTGTACTTTCCAAACATACAGCTGAATTACACAGTTAGGAGGGTGTCAGATTAAAATAATAGAAAAAATAATCAGCGTTGCACCTGGGATTCTTTTTCCATAATCTTTATACTATACATACTATATCACCTAGGACAAAGTAAGCAGTCAAAGAGTAACAGCTGTTTAGCATCAAAATGTGCCAATTGGATGCTGTCAGTGTTCAGGAAAAGCCATGTAATAAACTCAAGGTAGGGACACTGAGCACTGATACAGACATGCCCAACCCACAATAGGAAAACTCACTCCCTGTTATTTAGAGAGATCTGTAATTCAACACACCAGAACAATATTGTTTCTCTTTCTGTCCTGTCACATTGAAAACAATCATGGCATAACTGATTCCAGTCTCTAGTGATGTCAATAGTCTCTTTAATCTGTTAAGAAATGCTAAGAGCATGTATTTACTTTTATTGCATATTCTCATTGTGGGAATAGCTCAGAGCGAGACAGTGATGTCTTGCTACATGTTCACGAATTTAAGACAGAGCCAGTGAGTTGATGTGATCACACTCTGAAACAAGTAAATTTCCCTCGACAGAGTCTCTGACAGTAACAATAAAAATCTCACCGGCTCAGGAGGAAGTGCTCGTATTTCCTGTCCTGTGGAAGACCTCCTGTGTGGTTCCAGTTCCTAAGACTGCACACCCCAAGGAGTCAAACCACTACAGGCCCATCGCCTTGACTTCCCACCTGATGAAGACCATGGAGAGGCTCATCCTCAGTCACTTTCGCTCTGTGGTGAGAACAGCGATGGACACGCTGCAGTTTGCCTACAGGCCAAACATCGGGGTGGATGACGCTGTCATCTACCTGCTGCACCGGGCACTGACTCACCTGGAGAGTGCTGGGAGCGCTGTGAGAATCATGTTTTTTGACTTCTCAAGCGCATTCAATACATTTCAACCGGTGCTGCTGAGAGGGAAGCTGGAGAGAGCAGGAGTGGACAGACATTTGGCTGCTTGGATCATCGACTACCTCACCAACAGGTCACAGTATGTGAGACTGCGTAACTGTGTGTCTGAGGTGGTGGTCTGCAGCACGGGGGCCCCCCAGGGAACAATGTTCTCACCTTTCCTCTTCACCCTCCACACCTCGGACTTCACCTACAACACCAGCAGATGTCACCTCCAGAAGTTTTCTGACGATTTAGCCATTGTTGGCTGTGTGTCTGAGGGGAATGAGACGGAGTACAAGCCAGTCATCATGGACTTTGTGGACTGGTGTGAGCGCAACCACCTGTGCTTAAACACCAGTAAAACAAAGGAGATGGTGATTGACTTCCAAAGAAGGACATTACCACTTACACCGGTGAACATCCAGGGCTTGGACATTGAGATGGTGGACAGTTTTAAGTATCTGGGTGTTCACCTCAACCATAAACTGGACAGGTCAATAACACCGAGGGCCAAGAAGGGCCAAAGTCGCCTAAACCTTCTGAGGAGACTGAGGTCCTTTGGAGTGTGCAGGCCCCTCCTAAGGACTTTTTATGACTCTGTGGTAGCCTCTGCTATTCACTACACTGTGGTCTGTTGGGGACTGGGAAGCACGGACCGGAACAGGAAGAGACTAAAAAAGCTGGTCAGGAGGGCCAGCTCTGTCCTGGGCTGCCCACTGGACTCCGTGGAGGAGGTCGGTGAGAGGAGGATGTTAGCCAAGCTGACATCCATCATGGACAACACATCTCACCCTCTGCATCAGACAGTGGAGGCTCTGAGCTGCTCCTTCAGCGGCGGACTGCTACACCCTCAGTGTAGGAAGGAGCTACAGCAGGTCCTTCATTCCCACTGCTGTTAGACTATGTAATTCATTGGTCTAGTCCTCTTCTCCTCCCTTATGAGGACTTGTATATAGCTGTATATTGTACTGTGTTTACTGTACTTTGTAAATTGTTAATTTATTACCTCTATAATTTTTGTAAATGTTTTTGCACACTTTTTGCACTCTTTTTCTGTTGTTGTGAGCTGCCACGACAAGTGAATTTCCCCACCGTGGGATCAATAAAGTTCATCTTATCTTATCTTACTCATGTTGATGTAAAAATGTGCTTTTATTCTCTATTTGTGCCCAAATTTTTCTCAATGCTTTATGCATATTAACATGTTAACTGAGTCCCACATATTCCGCTTTCATTTCCCCAACTTTGTGAAAAACTGTATCATTACCAAACATTAGACATTCAGCTATCCTACATTAATGCTACATCTTCTCATTGTTGTGTATTTGCTAGAAGCTTATTGAACCAGAAACTGCTGCTTTGCACTGTGGGTAACACAGAGTAACTGGATTCAGAAATAACATTGTGCTCAAAAGGCAGAGGAGCTTTTGAACTGCTTGCAGGCTTTGAGTGACAAATGGAACAAATACTTGCAGGCCCTGTGCTGACTATCAGTGTCACAACTGATCTAATTTCCGATTTATCAAATGTTATAACTGGTACTTCAAGTTGAAGTAGAGCAGTGACTTGTCAGTTGAAATCAATAAAAGAAACAAACAAGGTTTGTTTATTCAAGATATGCAAATCTGAAAATCTCTCACAGCATCAAAGATAACAGCTGTGCCTTTTGTTTTTATAGAGGTACATTAAAGTATTGAAGCATGGCACCACACACCGATCAGCCATAGCATTAGTAACCATCTCCTTAATATTTTGTAGGCCCCCCTTGTGCTGCCAAAACAGCTCTGATTTGTCAGGGGAAGGGACACAGGATCTCTGGGGGGTATGGTCACCGGCATCGGATTGTGGCTGATGGATGTATAATGAAACTAATCTACTTTGTGCATGTATGTAGTGTGTCTATGGGTCTCTTGAATTGAGATTCAGTACCTTTCCACTGTGCTCTGATTTTCATGTTCAACTTAACAAGCTAAGCATCATAGTTACATTCCACAGTGTCACAATAAAGATGTCCCATGTTGCATGACTCACAGTTGGAGCACCTCTGTGACCTGGAGCTGCATGAAACCTCCTTGATTAAACCATCAGTCCAAATGATCAACAACTCCATTACAAAATATCTTGTTCTTTGATAAAATGTCAAATGTACAAGTCTGTGCAACAATACAATTTTAAATTATTGGTCAGCGATAGATGAATACTGCAATATTATGCCATGGTTTGTTACTAAATGATCAAACTGTTAACCTAAATAAAAACATGACATTTTTTGGGAAATCTTATTTTTCAACCTCTGAGGATATCATTTTTAATATCTGAGAATACAGAATTGGAAAAGCACTTTAGGAACCAGCTGCCTCTCAGACTTTGGTCCTCTGTTGTCAAAGCTGAAGGAGAGATGGAAAACATGGATAGATATAAGTTGTTTTTCTCATCTGATAAAGGTCAAGCTATTGACTGCAGAGGATTTAAGCCAAGGTTTTCTCAAAACATGCCAGTTGCCTGGTGTTCAACCACATCTGAAAGCATTCATAGCTTTTACCAGCTGGCACATGGAAATAATGGATTAAATGAGAATAAAGGTGCACCGTTTTGAACAGTCCTTCCTCAAAAGCATTAATGTGTCTGAACATGGTTGTACACATAAGAAGGTAAGTATTGTGTGAAGAATAAAAAGAGAGTGCTTGAAAGACAAGTACATAACCTGCCAATTTCAAAAATAGATAGAAATAGATAGAGGGGTCGTCAGATGCACTGCAATAATCCAGTGAGAACAGTATAATGAACTCTTTACAAAGCCTTGATGTATCTCTTCTTGTACCGAGGAAAAAGTCACAAACTCAAGTCCTTTGAAGAAGCTGTTCATATTCAACACAGCCTAACCTGTTCAACATAATTCAAGATGTGGGATATCCACCTGGTTGCATGTGCTCACTTGTGTCTTCCACTTTGTGTTCATAAGTCTACAGCCTTCTTTAGTTTTTTTGGGACACTTTTTTTTTTTTACACTTTTTTGGTGACACACAAAATGCATAATTCCACCCTAAGAGTAACAAAACCACTGCAACAAACTTGGAGTCACCTGTTAACTGTGAGGCTACAGTGCTAAGCACTGGGCCACCATGCTGCCTGAAGAAAGAAGTCTAGGAAACAAGGTAATTATTTCATTTTAAACCTTCCCAGCCTTTAGACTGTCACTTAAATGACACAGCCGAGTTACCACAAATGAACTGAACCATGTAAAATAGTTCCCAAATGCGGTTAGAGAAGCATTAGACATTATAATACCTGAAATATTATGTTGCACGTGCAGCACTGCAGACAAGACTCACTTCTCAGACACTCTTAAGACAGACCATGAGCAGATCTCATCTCTGAACAGGAAGTGAGCCAAACTCTTGAGACATCTTGTATAACAAAAAGGTCAAATATGTTTATGTTTCACTTCCCACAGCTCAGAGCTGTAGAGCCTCTCCATGCAGAAACTGTGAAGTGTGTTGAGACAGACGCGTTATCGCAGCAGCTGCTTGCTTGTTCTGCTGTGCTCCTCAAAACTTAAAAGCCTTTTAATTTTCTCCCCCCATTTCATCATGAAGGCTGTTTTCTGATGCACAGAGGAATAAGTTCAGTTGCCCCCAAACCCAAATTCGTTAAAGACACTGTAGCTTCACTTCCTATCAGAACCAGAATCAGCCTTACTGACCAAGTATTTGTTCGTATACAAGGAATTTAACTCCCGTTTTTCATTTCTCCCAATTTACTTACACAGACATATACATTCAGCTAAGAGCATGGACAACAAAACTGAACAAATTTTACTGCATTCATTTAACTATTCTGTACACATAAGAAGGTGAGAATATAGATATATATGAAAGGCATCTAGGCCTACATATAAAGAAACAACGAATATCAGTATACAGTGTCTACATACAAGTGCATTTACACACTATCGATTATAAACAAGTACAATAGTGGAACGGTGTAGAGCGAAAAGAGTGCTGGAATAAATACTGGAAGTTACAGAACACTGAAGGCTAGAGGTTACTTTATGTACATGAAGGACGTGAATATGACGGGGCATGTATGTATCCATATCTATGTACAGCTGGGTTTAATGGTTCAACTAGGAGCATTAGGCCTCTGGGGAAAATTCATTTTGTAAATGTCAGTTGATAACATGATGCTGACTGAACAAAAAATGCTGAACTCAACGATTAAAGGGTTAAGACAGGGGAGTTAGAAGCAAGTGGAGAAACGACAGCACACACATGCCAGGGTTATATTGGTAGTTATATGTCTGAATAGTTACATTTTATAAGACAAGCCAGATGTATAATGTGAACCTTCACCAGAGTCATCACCCAGAGACTAACATGAACCTCAACAGTAACAAACTAGACCAGCTGACCAACAAACACTGCAACATTTGTGTTGGAAAGCACAGGGGGGATGTTTTCCTCCAAGGCTGAAACTGATTCTTACTTACCACGTTCAAGTTTATTTTCTACTCCAAATTCATTGTCACTTTTTTGTCACTCGCTCTCTCTCACACACTTAACCACATATGCATTATGCACTACTCTATTCAGGAGGTACCAGTACACTGCTCTTACCAAACATTAACTTACAGCCTATTGTAAATTATTTTTCCATTTCACACATATCTCATTTTAGGGACAACTGTGAGTGAAGCACTCACACCGTCGAGCCTTGCTGTTTGCTCAGTAGGCAAACTGCAGAGGGAGCCTGTGGTGTCCAGGTGGGTCAACACCACTCGCTTAAAGGATTTCATGACCCCAAAGGTTACGGCGGTGGGCTGGTAGTCATTGAGTCCTGTGATGGAAGCTTCTCAGGGACTGAGATGATTGCGGAGGAGGGGACTTCACACAGCTCCAATGGTCTGATTGAAGATCTGTGTAAAACACGGGGACGAGACAATCAAAAAAGGCTTTCAGACAGGAAGGGGAGGACCGTGAATGTCATCTTATCAAACCTCGTTTCCTATAATTAGTGATGTCCTGCAAGCTTTTCCGTACCAACGCAGGTTTGTTCACTGAAAACCTATCAATGAAGCTACCAGCATATGCCTGACAATGTTGCCTGAGTTTAGCTGTAAACCATCGTTTGTTGTTGTACTTGCAAAAAGTTTTAGTCAGTACACACACCCTCAAAAAGTCTAAGATGTCTTTGCTCTTTTCTTCCATCCCTGCTGCTTGCTGCCTCCCAGATTCGGTCTGAAAGCTCAATGCTGCCTGTCATCCATAATTTAAATCTGACGTGCATTGTGTTCTGGTTCCCCGCTTCCACATCCTTCACCCTTGCTTCATTACTTTCTTTAGATTTTCCTTTTTTTTCTGTTTCCCAGCTGCTTTTAAAAAAACTTAAACTTCAAACTTTATTGTCAGTGTATTTTTGACATACACCGAAATTCTCCTCTGCATTTAAGCCATCACTGATTGAACCCACACATGCAACATGCAGTGAAACACACAGGAGCAGTGGGCTGCCGTTTCAGGCCGCTGGGGAGCAGTTGGGGGGTTAGGTGCATTGCTCGAGGGCACACAAAATGTGATGGCCACATACACACCATAATATCGTTTAGACTGGAACCAATTACATGTCTCAGCTGGGATCTACTAATTCTATCATTATTCTTCTTTTTCCTGAGTAGCTAGTTAACCCAAATGATTAGTATACATAAAAAATAAGATCTAAATAGGGCTTTTTCTACTGTATTCTGTAATCACACAAAATAATGTAGTTAGCCAGCTATCAATATGCTTGACTTTCCTACTAATACTTGAGTGCCAAGCATGATAACATTTGCAGCCTACATACTTTACAATTTTGCTGTTTTGCTTTTGGAAAGGTTAGGGAAGAACAACACTCTCCAAAGCCATATAGCCGTATAGGCTACGTGTCACTCTCAACACATCGCCTCCTGGTCATGGAGGAATTTAAAGCTTGGTCTTCCTGATTACAGTAGATAATCTATGATTGCCAGTGAGGACTTTAGCAAAACGTCAGCTGGTCGACTAATTTGTTTTTTGGAAGAAAGTCTTAAGAGGTGCTTGTGCTGCCTGACATTCTGTGATGTCAGACAGCACAGAATTTACAGATACAGTAAAGTTTTAATTTTAGATTTTGGGACTTTAAATCAATTAGTATACCCACGTGTTGAATGATTAAATATATAAACTCAAAATGTAAAGTTGCACTGATGATTGCTAATAGGTGAACTGTCAAAGCTTTAGCCAATAATGCAGTATTTTGAAAGAAAACCTCTTACCTGAACAGAATTACAGGATTTGGACCATCTTTCCCATCGCTATATGATAACAAAATTTTATGATGAGCGCAATTGTCAAAGAGTAGCTGAGCCTAGCTGACAAGAAAGCTGCAGATTTACATGCAAATACACACATTCATGTTCATCTGCATTTAGAAAGCTAGATCAGATGTTTAGCCCAAAATATTCCTGGCAGATCAGGACCAAAGAACGCAGCATAAATATCATGCTACGTTACAGATTTCAGTCTTTTCTGTAAAAATCATGCAGGCATCAAGTTTGTTTCCTTTCCGGGGTGCATAAATTGGTACAACAGATTCAGTCCTCTCAGACTGCAGGACTTTTGATCAAATAAGATGATGAGAGGGGAAAAATACACTGGGGCTCACACAGATCTTGTGTCGGTAATTCAACCATGTCTGAACATTTATACGGTGGCTGGCTTTCTGAGACTGCTGCAGAGGCTTAGTCTGTGTGTGTGAGTGTGTGTGTGCGTGTGTGTGTGTCAGTCTGTATGGAAAACGGAATAGGTATTGTGCATGCTAGGTACATCCAGAACATTGGAGAATTCCTCCAGTGGGATTAGGGAGACAATGTATTTTGTGTTAATGAAGTATAATTTACGTGCAAGACGAGACGTGTTTAAGCCATCATGAAAACCATCTGATCCAATTGCTAAATAAGTCAGAAAACTAAAATAATTTTCATATGGAAAACATTTGCCACCACTGCCTCCACTGTTTCCTAATGTACTGCAGCCATGATTATGAGACAGGCAGCAACAGTAAAACGAAGGTATACAACTATATGCTACTGCCGTCTGGTTGATAAAGAACTTTTTCCAGCTGCCACAGTTCAACTCCATCATAGTGACCATAGAAATCACACTTTGAGCTAAATGCTAACGGCAGTACGTTTACATGCTCATAGTGATAGTGCTACCATGCCAATGGCATTTTTACAATGTTAGCATGGTAAAGTGATGAAAATGTCATTAAGGTTGGAGGTATTTTATCAAGGACTTACAATGTTGACCTAATGATAGCACTAAATTTTAAATTCATCCTGAGATGAGCATGAATGTCTGTAGGCTATCCACATTTCATGTAAATGAATCCAACAGTTGTCAAGCACATATCACGCAAAATCACATGTGTTAACCTCATGGTGGTGCTAAAGGAAAAGGAGGAAATCATACATGATATATGACATACATTAACATTGTTTATTCATTTCTTTACATCAATTAGATGTTGTGTACACACAAATTACATGTCTCTTCTGCAACTGATTAAATCATATTGAGGATTATGCTCTTCAGGATACTTGGGATTTTGCATGGACATCGCTGAAATCTTTATTTGATGAATTATTTTGTTTTTGATTTTTCATAACAGATTAAGGGTTAATTGTATATCAAACATCGCATCTTGTAACAATAAAATCCTAAGCGTCACAAAATGAATTAAATTATAATTAATACCCACAAGCCTGAGGGAATGGGCCTTCAGCGTAGGATGATGGTGGTGGTGGTAAGTGGGGGGCTAGGTGCTAGGTGCTACCATGTACAATAATGATAAATGCTGAGCTCTGTGCAGAGCCAGCTCTCACTGCAGTGTGAGCCTATACAGCTGAATTCAGCATCTTCATTTGGGATCTTACATGAAAACTATATACTACAATCCGCATAAAAAGCCTCTAGGAAACTTAGAGATTATTTCCTGTGGGGCCATGTTGAAAACATTTATGTTGAGCTGTTAATACTCTCTGAAGTGTTAAATTGGATCCCAATGTTGCAGAGTGAATCATCCCTATTAAGCCACCAGGAGGGTTTGACAGAACGCTACATTTTTAGGATTGTCATTCCAGCTATTTCTATAACTCTAAGCAATCCATTTCAGTGTATTCCAGCGGTGCACTAACACAATAATACCAATATTCTGAGCTGGCTAAAACAGATTGGCAATAACTGTTTTGCTGAGGCAATCCTGTGGCTGCCAAGTGACACAGAATTGAGATTCCCAAAAACTCACTAAGGTACTCCAGTGAACTAATCTTCCTGTGCTCCTCTGGGCAACAACGGAACAAGACATAATGAGTTGGAAAAAAGGTTTTGTGATGTGGCATCAGTACAAGACAAACATGATGAGAATATCTATTACAAGTAATGCATGTAACAAGCAGCCACTGTATAATTACGACATTTTTCTAGACACTCACTTTCATAAGTGGTGCAGACAAATGAGAGCTGATAGTTTATTGTGTTTCACTGAAAGGATGATCAAATATACTGCAAAATACAGTGTCAGACTGACAGCGTCAGCATGGTGCCACGTACCATTTCCTCTGTGGCAAACTGTTAGGATTGTTCAGGATAAGCACCTATGAGGGAAATATTTCCATAAACCCAGACATTTTCGCCTATAGTGACATGAGAAAAGCTTAATGTGTTAAATGGTGGTAAATGACATATGTATAGCAAAAAATGCACTTTAAGAACACACAAAATAACTTAAGCCATCAATGTGTTATTCATACAACATGTGGCGAGACCAGGATGTTTCTGTACACACAGATCTCTAAATGGCTACATTCAATTATTTAATGACCTAAAAAAGAATTATAAACTAGGCATGAATGACACAGGGAAAAAGGCAGACATTGTGTCACCCTTACCACTGAAAAGTATGAGCAGCATGTTTCTTTAAATAACAAAGTTGTGCCTTTGTCAAACCTCCACAGGTACAGTGCTGTTTATAGAAAGGTGAATGGGTTCTGGCTCAGTCTTCTCTTCTTCATAAAGCCTGACTCACCACTAGACTGGGATTCAATACAAGAACCAGTCACTGTAAACACGGGGTGACGAATTTCAATAGAGATCAGGACAACCAGTGTGAAAAAATCATTTAATGTATACACATGCACTGAGAAAGCCCATGCAGAAAAGCAGATAGAAGAGAGCCACATGCACACATACAGTTCAATCATACTGTATTATGACTGAAATACAACGACAGCAGAGGCGATGTTCAAAGACAGACAGAGACGAGCATGGAAGAGATGTGAGCAAAAGACTGATTGCAAATTGCAAAGTAGTCACAATTTACTTAAAAGAACAAGATGAAGGAAGAGTAAAAAAAAAAAAGGATAATAAAGGAATGGCTGCTAAAAGATGTGACTGAATAAAAATACTGGAAGGAAAAAGAAAAACAGAAAGAAAAAACTGGTGAGAAACAGAAAGCAAAGGAAAAGGATGGTCTCGATCAATGAGGCACGTAAGAGCAAAGAAAAATGTGTTTGCATGGGAATTATACCAACGCACACTGTCTGCCGGGCAGACCAAATGAAAGCGTTTCTCTCTAGCGCACATTTTCCATCAGTTCTACTAAGAGGAACAGCAGGCCCAGTTGGCTCAGATGCCCCTGAGGTTAACTGTCCAATCAGTCGCTCCACTACCCATCTCCACATAGACAGCCCCAGTGACATCATTAAGGGTGAAGGCTGGCCATACGAACTGATAAAACAACTACGTCACTGATGCCGTGACCACACGGACACATTCAAGACTGGTGGTGTTATATGTTGTTTGTTTCACTTCAATCCGCACCATTTAATCTTCTGGATCTAATCCTCTTTCCCTGGCTCTCACTTTTGTTTTCTCCCTCCCTGATGGACAACAGTTGCTAGGAGAAACTTCTAAAATGAAAATAAATGTCTCTCTTCCAAACAAAGAACACTAATGATACAATAATTTTATCTATGATTACAGTGACTGTCTTTTGGATGAACTTACTGGATAGAACACAGTAAATCATTTCAACGTCTACACAGAGTGAAACTGAGAGACATTTCAACAAAAGGAACTTAACGGCTTTAGAAAAGTCAAAAAAAACAGTCAACTTGTGAACTTTAGGTTCAAGACTATATCATGGTCACTTCCCAGACACTAGATCAAGTTCAAGATCAAGATCAAGATCGCTTTATTTGTCACACACACACAATCATACACAGTACAATGTGCAGTGAAATTCTCTTTGTCCCTGCTACCAAAAATAGGTAAGAAAAATGAGTAAAATTAGATATATAGATACTACATACTAACACTGCTCATGCTCTGCATTCCACAGAAGTCACATCAAATAATGTGTCAGCTACATTAGCCTTTAAAATGTCCACAGTCACAGATGGTTGACAAGCTGATACTGTAGCACACCTCTCACTGAAGCCTGTGACAGCTAATGAAGGTTACAATCATGCCAGAAAGTCCAGACGTGTTAATTCAATTAATTCTGCAATGTTTGGGTTTCATGTTTTTGAAAACTATAATCCAACCAATATTTTAAAAAAATAAATCTGATAATTACATATTTGATTTTATAAGCCTTATTCTTTGAAGAAATTGTGACTGCAGTATTCGCTACAACATCTTTAAAAGCTGATAACTTACAAGCGTTGTGTTTACAACTTGCTACTAGTTAAAAAAATTCTAGCTTTGACCTCCTTGTCTTGTTATATAATGATCATGATCTTGTGCTATAATACAACAGTTACAGTACACATTTTACAGTGTAACTACCTGCATTTTCGTTCTTCCAAATCATCTTGTAGAGGTCTGCAAACAGATATTTTAAGAGATCCTCTAATGGGATTGACTGTCACTAGCTATACACACCCACCAACCCTCACTCCCTGACTCTATGACCTACCAGTTTCCCTACCAGTACTGTATCTCCACCAATGATGTCATCCATCACCATAAACTCTGAAACACAGCACTGATATCTTACACTAACCTCCACTAACAACATGACCTTTTCCTTCAATACAGTAAATCCTCACACTTGTTCTAATTAATACCCAGAAGGCCCAGTCTGACAAGACCCTGCACCAGGGCCCAACTGAACTGCGCTAATGTACCACTGATACTGCCCACAACATATATAATACTGAACCCCCCCTAAAACCCCCATTTTTCTAGTATTCATGGTCTTAGTAGTTTTTTCTTTAACAGCCATTCAGTGTATTTGTTTTCTGTAATTATGTAGGTGATTTATTATGACTGTAGGTGATGATTTATAATGAGGTTCACCACGTTGCCAAACATATGACTATATAAATGACTTTGCATGGGCTCAGGAACACTTCTTACTGGCTGGTTCAGCATGGAATGAGATTTTCTGAAAAAGTGACGGCCATGTGTTTAACTTTGAATGTACAAAATGCTGTAATGCACCATCCACTCTATGTGTCCATGTTACACCAGCCTGTCATGTTTAGAGTCCATCTGTTTAGTTGGTAATGCCAGCCTTGAGTTTTAATCTACAACTGGGTTGGGGTCAGAGTTCACACACACACACACACACACACACACAAAAGGCTGGAGATAATGCTTGACTGGTTTAATTGGAACAGGGGGGATGCTGGGTAGGTTTGATTCTTTCTTCAAATCCCTAGAGATGGAGGGTACAGTGTCCTGCAGCTGTGCACTTTATTCTTGCAATACAGCATTTTTGTATCGAGGCACATAAAAAAATACATTTAAATTCTTGAATATTATTAATATTCACATTATTCATAACACTTAACATCACTTTTACCTCTGCTTCTCTCTTGTTTTTGTATAAAACTGAAATGAACTGATCTTTTTCATTTTAACGGCCTCCTCGTGGAGTAATATTGAGTGACGCACCTTCCTGCAGCTAGAAGAGAGAGTAAAGTCTTTTCTGAGAACTCAGCAGTGCACTGCTCTGTTCCATGGACATGTTAGATTTGACTTGAGAGATGCAAGAAAAGCACTCTGACATTGCAAAAGTCAAGAGAGGGTGTGAGAAAAATGGAGACAAGGTCTTTCGCTAAGCGACCAAAGGAAACTATGAAGTGGGTCGGATTGGGCTGAGACTCAACAGTGCAGCAGTGGACACGTCTCCTCGCAGAGAGCAGGGCTGCTGTACACATACACACAGATACATCAGCAGAAGCCGCCACTCACTCCAGGGTTGCCTGGAAACAAGATTTAAACAACTAAAAAAACAAACAGAAAAGAAAAGGGATGAGATCTTCTACACAAGGTCAGACTAAAAATGAGGTGAAAATTGAAACTGGGATGAGTGATTTCTGCTTCATTAGATATGTGTTTTGGCTAGCAGAGTGCTATTTGATTCAGCATATTTATGTGTTTCCTGTAAAAACAGGAAGCTAGAAAGAGACTTGTTACGAATATAAATTGGAATTACAGTAACCAGTAGTGCTCCTATTGCCAAACTGGCCTCCGAGACCGACAGAGGCCAGTTTGATGAAAGGGAATACATAGAACACAGTTAGAGGTTACTTTAGCTAAAGTAATCTGTCCATCAGGAAACTCCGTAAATCCCCTTGGTACTGCACTTCCTGTCGTCAAGCTGGCCTCACGACAATGAATGAAATCTTAATGAAAAGTTCAAATTGTCCCACTGCAGCTGAGGTCAAAGGAATTATTCATGACATAGTTATAATGGTCTCGTGACAACCAAAGACAAAACCAAGCATATATGACATTTGAATGTAAGGTTACTGTATAGACCTGAAAAGCTTCTGCTGTTGAATTCACACACTCAAAAGCCACATAGCAGCTATTTATGAAATGAGCAAAACGAGCGGCGCCCATCTTCAGGTTGTGGTAGGTAACTAGTGATGAAGCATCCCTTGATTGACAGTTTTATATTGTTTTGATTAATGTCATGTTCTCACATCCATCCATTTTCTATGCTGCTTATCCATCAGGGTCGCCAGCTGACTACGGGCGAGAGGCGGGGTTCACCCTGGACTGGTCGCCAGTCAATCGCAGGGCCAACACACAAAGACAAACAACCACACACTCTCACACTCACACCAGGGGCAATGTAGAGTAGCCAATTAACCTAATGTGCATGTTTTTGGTATTGTGGGAAGAAGCCGGAGTACCCGGAGAAAACCCACGCTGGCACAGGGAGAACATGCAAATCCCAGGTTCTGGGATTCGAACCTGGAACCCTCTTGCTATGAGGCGACAGTGCTAACCACTGCACCGCCGTGCCGCCCCATGTTCTCACAAAAAAGGCAATATGCAAGTATTTTTCAGGTCAAACCTAAAGGTCTTTCCCACGTGCAATTTGTAAGCATAGAATCAAAATTAGGGCAATGCATTATGAGAAAAAAATTGTGATTTTTTTTTTTTATTATTATTTATTTATTTATTTATTTTACCAATATTGTCAGGGTGACTGAAAATGCTGCTATTTTTTATAAATTCAGCTAAAACAATTTGTGTAATTGAACTACTGTTTTATTTTATAAACGAAATAACTGTGGTCTATGTATAGGACAAATACCTTGTATAGACAAATGTACCTGGCCAACTGACCATTACACCAACAGGGACTTTAATGGCATCTACATACAAAGACAGCTTTGCAGCTATACCAGCTTCCACTCTTCTGCGAAGGCTTTCCACGATATCTTGTTGCGGAATCTCTGTTCTTCAACAAACTGTTGCCACAAAGTTGGAAGCATAGCATTGTCCAAAATGTTATGTTGAATGTTATGCTGAAGCATGAAGATTTCCCTTCCCTTGGAAGTAAGAAACCAAGTCCAACCCTGAAGAGATGTGTCTAGATATTTTCTATATAATGTACCACCAGCAAGCAATCAAAGAATTTACTGTCTACTTAGTTTGAAACAAGAAACAGTATACTTCTACCAAGAATAGTCACAAATTGATCCATCTATCCATCCATTTTCTATACCTCTTATCTGTCAGGGTCGCGGGGGAGCTGGAGCCAATCCCAGCTGACTACGGGCGAGAGGCGGGGTTCACCCTGGACTGGTCACCAGTCAATCGCAGGGCCAACACACAAAGACAGACAACCACACACTCTCACACTCACACCTAGGGGCAATTTAGAGTAGCCAATTAACCTAATGTGCATGTTTTTGGTATTGTGGGAGGAAGCCGGAGTACCCGGAGAAAACCCACGCAGGCACAGGGAGAACATGCAAACTCCGCATAGAAGGGCCCAGACCGGGATTCGAACCTGGAACCCTCTTGCTATGAGGCGACAGTGCTAACCACTGAACCACCGTGCCGCCACAAATTGATCTTCTTTCTAAATACATAATTTTTGAGGTCCACCCAGGATTCAAACAAGAAATTCAAAATCATCTTTTAAGTAAACTATATTAGTGGTATATTATATATTTAAATTGCTATAATAGATATAACAACGTGCAAAGGGTCACACGTACTGATGAACTAACAGAACAATCATCTCAAGCTCCCTCCAAGAGCTTCGTGGCGAGCTCATTGTTTAGCTGTCCAGCTAACAACATTAGCGTTTTGGTTCAGTCATTCAGACACAGCTGGCAGCTGTTATCAGTAAAGAAGCTCTAAAAATACACTGCACACTGCCCTCTCAGCGCCAAACAGCAGGCAGACGGATAGTCACACAAGCTGGTGAACACAGCAGAACAACTCCAGATGAATGATAATGTTTCTCCATAACTGCTCGATTTACACAAACGCCTGCGTCTCACTCTCTTTTGTTAGTCGCTCTGTGAATACACATGGTACTATTTTTACCACACTATCTGTCGATTCATGCAGACACGAGCTGGATAAACTGTTTTGTGTACAGAATTTAAATGGTTTGTAAACCACACCCATCTGGCACAACAGCGCTGTTATAATCTGAGCATCAATTTGTTCAGTAATTGCTTCCCTCTGCTAACTGACTTTTTACCTCTCTATGATTTTTGCTCCTCATTTTTCTCACATTAGAAATACTTGCTATAAATCTTTATACATAATTCTAGTTCATTACAACACAGATGTTATTTTTGTAGTTTTTGTAATCAAACATACCCATTAAACTGCTGAGACCTGGGAAAGGAGTGGCAATTCCACATTCATCCACTGTCAAGTGAGGCAAGAAGTACCTGCGACCTAACAATCAGACAAGCCAATAGTGTAACACGTGTTTCGTTTAATTGGTGGTAAAACTGAAAGTGAACACACCCCAATTTTACAAAAAAATTATCTTCAAACTTCAACTCAGATATTCATTTTAGATATTTGTACACTGACGGCCCCATCAACACCAAAATACCGTTTATATAAGTAATGGATTCTTCCACAGTCACACAAAAAGCAGCTGTTTTGCTGTTGGTGTGTATGTATGTGCAGGATTCTTGCACAGAATTCATGGCCAGCAGCAGTCCTGCAGAACCAGGCTGTCACAGCAGGACAGGGCGCAGCAGAGGTGGCGCTCAGCACACTGCTTCTTTATTCTATTCCCCCTGTTTCCCTCGTAAATCTTCTCCTCTGTCCACCCTCCATGACTTTAAACGGTTGCTTTCTTTTATTCATGCGGATGCCCTGTCCATATCTGTCTATCTGCCACAGTGCATTGCTCTCTCTCTTCCTGCCTTCCTTTGCAGCATGAGCCACCACGGGGCATCTGGGGACTTGCTATGCCATTCAGCCAAATCTCCCCACCCAGCCCAGCAGTTTCCCAGCAGATGATGCTTTCTTCCTTAAATAGATAGGATGTAAGGCCGAATTAAGAGAAGAAGCAACAGAGGGAGGGGGAAGGGAAGGAGGGGAGGGGGATGATGGAAGAGAGAGAACAAACACAGAAAAAGCCAGTGAGGGTGAAAGATGAGACTACAAGACAGGGAGTTGCAGGGGGAAAAAGCAGACAGAAGAGGAGAAGAATGTAAAAATGCATCTGGCCAGCACTGTTATGTTGACTAATGTGCACAGTGGCCTTCACAGCACAGTGTAATAAAGAGAATGATGTGAGTTTAGAAAAGGATGGTTGGGTTCAGAGACAAGGTGGAGGCTGGGAAAGAAAAGAAGCACATGTGATGGAAAACAGAAGCAGGGAGGTAAAGTTAGCCACACACTTGTCCCTGTTGGCTTGTTGTTTAAATATAGAGCTATAACTGCATTAATGTGAACATGATACATCACTGATCTGGGCTCTGCTCACCAAGCAAGATGAAGAAGGGTAAACAAGCACAAAACGTTCTTCATTTCATTACTAATCAGTTTAGTAATACTAATTCTCAAAGCAACAGAATGTAACTAATCACATTTACTCAAGTGCTGTACTAAAGTACAGTTTTGAGGTACTTGGACTTTACTTGAGTATTTCCATTTTTGCTACTTTATACTTTTACCCCACTTCATTTTGGAGTCAAATACGGTACTTTTTACTCCACTACATTTATTTGATGAATTTTTGGGTTCTTGGGTGCTCCATCAAAGCCACACTCATGCATTTTTACATCTATCTATTTTATCAGCAATCTGATAAAGAACAGAAAATACTGATAATGTAGATGCTAATATTGTAGCCTTATTGAAAGTTTGAACTAATAACTTTACTTTTACTTTTATTTAAGTATGACTTTTGGGTACTTTATACAACACCACAACTCAGTAAACATTTCCTGAAGAGAAGGGATGTTCACATTGAGATAATTAACGGTCTGATTCCATTAATATCAGGTCTGCCAAAACCAAGTCCAGACACTTATGCATCAAGATATGCAGCAATGATTAAATATGCATGTGGCACAATGAACAGCTGTAACTGCTAAATGTTGACAAAATTTACCAGAGGCTGTTGTTTAAAACTATTGTGTTTATTAGCTTAAACTGCTTATATGATAAGCATGAAAGTTGAACTGTGAATTGAGAAAAGATGTGTCTCTCCGCTGAGTTATTGGAACTACAAAAACATTCGATTCTACGGTTGTGTTCCTTCACAAATGATGTTCAGCTGAGCACAGGCACCAACTGCAGAAAGAACACAAATCAGAGAACAGACAAAGTTTTTTGAGGTTACTCACAGAATTGACATTAATTAACAACACATGATGTGACCTGCTGCCTGTGATGTTTATCCTTTTGTACCGAGAAAAGAATGAATGAAGAGCTGCTACGCTACCGTTTGTTAATAAGGAAGAGAGAGGGGACTCATTAGTGCTGAAGCTTAGAGAATCTTGAGCTGATATTTTGCCAGTCCAAGTGCCAAAACTCTCACTGGTGTCCCCAAGCATTTTTTGTTTTTAATACTTTTTGTTTTTCACAATTGCTCACTTGTTCTCATTCACATGTGTGTGTGAAATGCTGAACTGTGTGGCCCAGTTATGGTAAAGGAGGGCAGCTTTAAAAAAACAGGTTAAGGTAACAACACATACTGCTGTATAATGAAAAAGGACTGAAAGGGATTTGATAAGGTTTATTTCAGCCAATACTGATCCATGACCATCTGCCCAGATCGGCCTTAGTATGATGAACTAGAGACATCTCTAATTGTTATCCAGTTATTCTTGAGAATAGTGAGACAAGAAAGAATTCAGCCCAGTCACAGCTGAGATGTGACAGTTAAGATTAAGACATACAAAACCAAAGATCCACACGTGATGGCTTACTTTCACAAACCCAGATTAACAGTTTTTAGTCCTCACAGTCAGAAAGAAGCACATGTTCAATGGTCTCTCCACATATGAGCTGCACAACAGCTGTGTGACTTCCTGTTCTGACATGTGCTGGAAGAGAACTTCTTTATGTGTTTCTCATCTTTGATGCTTATGTTTGCGTGCTCTGTGTTTTACCTAGCTGCCTACCTGAATTTCATCTTGAGGACTGAATAAATTGACATTTGGGTAATATACTTCAGTACTCTCTTGCAGACAGTTAAACATGAAGATTAATAACTCTCTCATATGACAAATATGAAGATGGAACAACCAACCAGATTAGTTCAGCAGAAGGTTGGAAAAAGAGCAAGCCCGAGGAAACAAAATCTTCCTCCAGGCAGGCCGTGTACATGGGTTATGTGTGCGTATTTCTTGCCTGGGAGCGGCGTTTTCCTCGACTTTCAGCTGGTTCCCTGGGAACTGCTCAGTGCCGAGAAATAGTCCAGCACATAAAGCAGCAAACTGTCAGGTTTATTTTTCAGTTTTTCTACAAAATAAACTAATCAGATTTAATGCTGTCAAATGACATCATGTCCAGACAATAATTCAAGCTTCACCACAGCCTGGAATCATGAGTGACATCCACAGAAAGCCTTGGAAAAAACTGCTTTCACTTTGATCCTGTTCCTGCATCAGGGAGAGGGTCTGGACATTTCAGCTGCAGCAAGTTTTGGTTTTATAACTCATTTCAGCTCTTTTTGGAATGAGTTTGCAGTAAGTCTTAATCTCCCACTCTGAATTGTGTGCACCTGAGCAAGGCCCCCCACAGTAGGAGGCTTCCTTCTGCTCCTAGTGATAAAAATGCATCACATTTCTATTTGCTCCTGGGTCTGTCAGTTGAGATTTCCAGCACAGTAAAACTCATAAAGAGTCCAGCTATCTGATACTGACAAATGAAATCAGGTGTTTTATTCCCTCTTTCAATACTAGAAACTTTATTACATTTGACTCAAACCTCTTCTTTAACAACCAAGTATTCAGAGCAGTACGATCATGTTTCCTTCACCTGAGGACGATAGCTCAACTTTTGCGGTTTCGCTTCAATATCCTTTAATGCATGACAGATTCTATAACTGTGACTGTATCCTGTCGTGGTCTTATTTCTTTGCTCAGTGCTTTAATGTCATGTTCTGTGTCATGATTCTGAATCCTTCTTGAAATCCAATAACGATTTGCCATTTTTTCTGTTTGCATATAATCTTGAAGCACTAAATGATTTAATCCCCTGATTGTCAGACTGGAACTGACTTGGCCTATTACTGACTACGAAATCATAAATCAGTCTAAAAATAAGCTGTAGTGTCTGTCCATCCATTATGGTTGGTATGAGCTGCCCAGTATTACAGGTGTTTTGATATCTCTTGTAAACTAAGCTGGAAGGGGACACTAATGTTTTATATTGAAGAAAACCTAGTCCAAGCTATTCTCACATAATCATTACAGGATATTTCAGAAAACAGAGCCAAGGCTGTGCTGCAAACTGTTCTACATTACAAAGGCCTTCTGTTAGACTGTACATTTTAGTGGAAGTCAACTGTCCTTATTGCATAGAGTTTTTCCTCCAACAGATGTCGGATTTATCAACAGTTCTAGATGTAATTGTGATAAACCAAAGACCTGAAGGAAAGGTTGCCCTGCCACTCAGGGAAAATTCAAGTCATTCGGAGCCATCATCTGAAGACTGTTTCGTCTAGAAAATTGTTATCCCAGTGAACAGATTTCAGTCCACTGATGATGGCAATGTGCAATAAGGTTGTCAAAATATTAATACTTGGATACTTTGTCCATAGCACGAGTTAACAACTAAATGGCATCCGCTTCAATAGTATTGAAAATGCCAAAGCTTTAAAACACACAAATCTACAATCAAGGCTGCACATACATTAACATTATTATTACCACTATTTCAAACTTGATGCTTTCAGTGACTTGTTCTGTATCAGCATTGTTTGCAGGTAACAGAGATTTAGTGAAGTTTAAGACTGTGGAATCATGACAACCTTACAGAGCAATCCTTGGAGCCACACAGCGTAAAGAGAAGAAGAGGAGGCCCTTTCTGAAATGGAACCAAAGTTTACTTATTAGAAAATATCACACTCCTGTTGTGACCACTAAACCATCACAGGCAAGTGACAAAATGTCACGGGGGGCATTCATAACTGCACTGGTGCACACAAGTCATAAACACCAGGACTGGGTGATTAATCGGTTACTTTTTTCCATAATGATTCAGGCTTCCAACAGTCGCATTTTGCATTTGCATCTGTTGCATTCCGTTTCACAATGATGACATGACAACCTGCAGAGCATGTATCTCCTCTAAAGCGATGACTGTACACAGCTAACAGTGTGTCTCTGGTCACCAAGCACGTTCAGTAATGAATGAGTTGGAGAAAACTCACACACGTCACTCAGAACTGCACAGAGGAACGAGCTGAAGCCCTTTCTTTCCAGCTCTATTAGACACACAAGCTCCTGTGACACCGAGAGGCTCGCTGATCAGCCCAAACACAACTACCAACGAGCGGGAAAGAACAGGACCTCAGGGGCCAGTGATGAAGTGTCAGTGAGAATATGGTCATAATTAGTAAGAGAACAAAATGGCAAGAGCAAGTACAGTGAGGCCAATGGGGAAAGCCTGCATGAGAGTTAACAAAACTGATGAAACCAGCACTTCGCTTGCTGCATACTGAATGGCTCTGGGGTTGAATGCCGAAGAGATTTTCTCCTCCTTCACACTTCATTGCAGAGTATCAATTAATATGCTTTGAATTATGCCATCTGCATTACAATCATGACACAAGACGGCGCGATGGGTCAAAGGTCTTCAGGCTGTCATGTTTCGGGCAATAAATGGCTCCAAAAGAGTGTTGTGTGCATTCTTCACTATTCTAAACACTAAACAATAAGTTGAGCAATAAATTTACAGTCATAGTTGATGTGTCTAGTGTGTATCACTGCACAATTTTGTGATAAATCCACGCAGCTGTCTTGGAAAAAGGGGTTCAGCCTTATGACAACTTTTCACACGCCTCCCCAGCAAGAGTTAGTATCAAAGCCAGTGTTTTCTGGTGACAGCAATCACATGAAGCGATCAAAGAGCAATCAGTTTCCATGAGCTGGGGTATGTCTGTGCCTCTGGCAAGCTTGAAATAATACCCACTATTCCATGTGGCAACAGTCACACAAAGCAATCACACAGCGGTTTGTTCCCCTCCACTCTAAGGCTGTGCTTCTGGCAAATCTAAAAGTGGAAGCAATCGTAGCAAATAATCAAATAGCTATGTCTCTGCTGAGCTGGATTCTCTCAACGCTGAAGCAAAACTTAAAGCTATTACAGTAATTATTTAATCAACCTCCTGTTGTCCTCTAAATTGCCCCCATCATTAATGGGCCCTGTAATAATTTAACTAATTTCAGCCTGACAGTTACTTTCTTTAAAGCTGTTGTCACATGAAGCTTCACAACATATGATCAGCTTGGAACTAAAAGTTACTGTAACAATCCCCCAGTTTCTCATTTTATTTATCATTTTCTGCACCCTTGATGCTACAGTAGCTCATATCAAAGGTCTTACTGTTAAATTAATCATTCTACAGCTCTTACCGTCAGCAGCAGCTGAACAACGTACCCCGTTACATTTTGAAAACAGGACCGCAACAAGGGCCTGCAGACTCCCCAGATCCCAGCCTGAATAAGCCCAATTTACCCTCCCACCAGGTGGGGCCTGCCACTACCTTATATATTCAGTAAAGTAGAAACTCCCCATGTTGAAACTGTGGACAACAACAGACGAGCGGAATATTTTTCACATCTGAAAAGAGATTAAAGATTTTTGATCAGCAACATGGGCGGAGTTACGGGGGGGCCAGGGGTGGCCCTGGCCACCCCTGACCACGCCCTGGCCCCGCCTTGGCCACCCCACGGCCGGAGAATAATTTTAAAATAAATTATATGTCTCGGAGAATTTTGGTTCCGGCCGCGAGATTTTAGTTCCGCTGATTTGTTTCCCGGTGGGACCCATTTTGCTGTAACACCCACAAGCTGTTTTCTCAACCTCTCTGAAACGAACGTGCCTCGTGTAGCAGCAACTGGTGGAGGAGTCAGTCGAAGTCATGTCCAAGTCCGACAACACAACCTACCCATGAACCAGGGCCGTGAGATTTGGAGGTAAGTTATTTCTCCATGTTTTTGGACATGAAATTTTCTCATTTTGCTAACTGTGGCTTTCACAAAGTCCTTTCACAACTAACTCAATCAAAAACATCTAGCTAGTAGATTAGGGTAGGTAAAGGCTCACAAATTAATTGTAGTCTACTGTGCATAACGTCACAACCATTTTTGATTGATCCATTGTTGTATTTCTGCTAACAATCGTCGGTAACGTTAGCTTGCACATAAGTTACTAGCGATAGCATCTCGAGTTTGACCGTTCTCCCTGTTTTGAATGAATGTGTCTGCCCAAAAGTGCTGGTGTGCCCGAACGTCTCAGTGTGCTTAATTTGAACGTGGTCACTTTCAGTCATTGGTCTAACTTGAGACGAGATGTCACATCAGTACTCACTCAGCCATTAGGCTAAACAACTCTCACAGCAATTTTTTTTTATTGAATGGTCAGATGCAACCAACACGTTATCCCTTTTGCTAAACTCTTATGCAGCAATGTGGTTGATGCATTTATGTTCTTTTCTGTCAGGAAACATGAAAAGAAAAATCACACACTATTTCAGCCAGTGTACTAGTAGTAAACAGACATGCATCAAAGACAGAAGGGACAGTGTTGAGGATGTGCAGGATGAGATAACAGAGCAGGATAAGTCAGACAGCAGCAGGATTTCATCTGGAAATGGATCCCAAGGTACCACACACACTAGCACTGCTATCATCGTATATTGTGTGTAGAGTTATGCTTTTTACAGGCCTCACCTGTTATAGTGTATATGATGTACCCATGTCATACAGAGAAGACAGATTCAGACAGACAGACATCCAGCAGAGACAAAGGGGACAGTGTTGAGGATGTGCAGGATGAGATAACAGAGCAGGATAAGTCAGACAGCAGCAGGATTTCATTTGGAAATGGATCCCAAGGTACCACACACTTACGGTCATCATTGTACGTTGTGTGTAGATTTATGTTTTTTACAGACATCATTATGTTATGATGCACAGTGTATCTGATGTACCTGTGTACTGTATCACTAAAACTTTCTGTTTCTGTAAACTGTTGCATTTCAGTCATTGATCCAGTAACACAACCCACTCAAGGCACTTCGCAAGGTAAGCAGTATCCCCACCACCACTGTTGATTACTGTTTAGCATTACAATCAGTGATCAGATTGCATGCAGCATTGCTAGGAGTATTATACAAACTTGACATCACTAAGTTCCAATATTATTTTATGTTGTGTGGTTAAACTGACAGATGCCAACAGACGATGCCAACAGACGAGGCAGCCGAACACCAACCCTGGGTTCAGTGGGCCCCCTGCAGGTATAAATCACATTCATGTCTGTGCAAGAATACATAATGTATATGGAAATGTTTGGTGACATGTGAGATGATGGGTTATGGTTATTTTTCTTGTTTTAGACATATCCAGATCAAGATCAGACCCACCTACCCAACCCCAGCTGAAAGAGTACCCAAGAACAGCCTTCGGTGCAAGACAAAGAAATTTCAGTCCTTCGTGGTATGGTCTGTACACATGGATTGAATACTCCCAGTCCAAGGACGCTGTTTATTGTTACGCCTGTAGGCACTTTAGCCTTCCCAACGTAGACACTACTTTCACAGACAAAGGCTATAAAAATTGGAAGAAAGCAATGTACTGTGATAGTGGCTTTGCTACACATGCCAAATCTCAGTTGCATATTAATGCAATGTTAGCTTGGTGTAACTACCAGACAAAAGGTCCGGAGGAAACTCTGATAAATACACTATCACACTGTGTCGGAGAGTTAGTAAAGGAAAATCGCCATTATATAAAAAGTGTTGCTGAAGTGTTATTGTTAACTGCCACGCAAAATATTGCTCAACGAGGGCATAGAGAGAGTGATGAGGATAATAACCAAGGAAACTTTTTGGCCATTTTGCAGCTTCTTGCAAACCACGACCCAGTAGTTGAGAAGAAACTGAGTGGGATGCACAATGCCAAATACACCTCACATCAGATACAAAATGAAGTGCTAGATATATTAGCAGAAATGGTGCGCTCCTCAATTATAAAGGAAGTGAAGGACAGTCAGTTTTTTGCCCTTTTAGCAGATGAGACCAAAGACATCGCAAAGAAAGAACAGATGTCAATTGTACTACGCTACTATTATAATGGGGAGATAAAAGAAAGCTTTTTGCATTTTGAGGCTTTGGAACAGCTTGATGCTGCTGAATTGACCAAAAGGATAGTCAGTATACTTGAGCGCTACGGCCTGGAATACAGAGAAAATTTGGTTGGGCAGGCGTATGATGGTGCGTCGGTTATGCGTGGCAAAAACAGTGGTGTTCAGGCTCGGCTGAAGGAGTTGGCAAATAAAGCCTTTTATGTCCATTGTAACGCCCATTGTTTAAACCTAGTGCTTGTGGACACTGTTAAAATTATTCCGGAAGTTGACAATTTCTTTACTGTCGTGCAAAAATTGTATAACTTCATGTCAGGGTCATACGTTCACCCAAAGTGGCTGAATATGCAGAAACGATTGTTTGAAGGGACGCCACCAAGGGAATTGCAAAAATTGAGTGACACACGCTGGGCCTGTAGACAAAAAGCGTGCCAAACTATTCTTGATAGGCTCCCAGCCATTATCTGCATTCTTGAAGAACTAGAAGCCAGTGAAAGTGGGGACCGATCTATTGAGGCGCGTAGTCTCCTGGCCTTGATAGATATACAGTTTGTTGCGCTTCTGGTCACAATTTGCAAACTTTTTGGAGAGGCGAAATGCCTTTCGGATGCACTTCAGTGCAAAAATCTTGATCTCGGCGCAGTAGTCTCTCTGGTGGAGGCACTAGTAGACACCCTTAAAAGCTTTAGAAGTGAAGAATACTTTGAGGGGTTATGGAGAACTGTGATTGCTATGGCACAAGCATGCAACATTGACATAGAACCCATGAAGAGAAGAACTTTGCTTAGTCAAAGGCTGGACCATGCACATGTAACGTCCACTGTCGGTGGGCGTTCTGAGAAAAACGTGGACACTTTCAGAATTGGCATCTTTTACCAAATAATAGATGTAATGCTAAATGAGATTGAGCGGAGGTTTTCAAAGCCAAGTTGTACTGTAATGCATGGAATTGAAGCCTTAAACCCCAAAAGTAATCACTTCTTTGATGAAGAAGCACTGCTTCCATTTGCAGCACTTTATGGCTGCAATGCAGAAGATTTGACACATGAACTACATCAGTTTAAGCGCATACTGGACAGAAAAGTCCAAGCAGGCATTGAAATGCCTTCAAGCATACTTGATATGACGAAATTGCTGGAGCCTAATAGCGAAATTTTTCATGAACTATTTAGGTTGTACAAAATTGCAGTCACCCTCCCAGTGAGCACAGCTTCTTGTGAAAGAAGTTTTTCTGCACTTAAACTCATTAAAACATACTTGAGGTCAACGATGGGTGACCAAAGATTGAACAACTTGGGTGTACTCAATGTGGAGTCTAGACGATCAAACTCCCTAAACTTGGATGAGTTTGTGAATCATTTTTCTCACACCAGCCGCAGAATACAACTTTAAATATATACATATATATGCAACACACATCATCTGTCTCACATACACAACTCATGTACTACACCTCACCTACTTGCAACATATTCTCACTCTCTCTGACTCACACACACACACACACACCACCTCTCATGGACTCTCTTAGAATATCCCAAACAATAGCTTGTAACTCAGAGATGTAGTTTGTACTGTACATGTAATGAAAAACATCTCAACATGTAGAAAGATGTGGTACTGTATATGTATGAGTTCAGTATAAATGTAGAAACATGTGGTATATGTATGAGTTCAGTATACATGTATTTTCTTTTTACTGCAGAAAGCACCTTTATGTTAAATAAGTATGTTACAATTTCACTTAAAGTCTATCTCAAACAAGAGCTCAGAACTCAAGAGATTTAGTTTCAACAGTACATATGATGGACAATAACATGTAGAAAGTGTTAACATGTGGTATGAGTTCAGTATACATGTATTTTCCTTTTATTGTAGAAAGTATCTATATGCTTATGCTACATATAATAAATGAATACATTGATTTCTTACCTTGGATTTTCTTGGATTTTGTTCATGAGTTGGACCTAATTGAATGAATACTACATGGCACCAGATAGGCCACCAAATACACCAGAATATAGGAAATCAAAACTAGCTAATTTAAAATTTTTACGGGGGAGGACCCCCGGACCCCCCCGCCTTAATTGGTCACAGCATGGCCACCCCTTCGATTGCCCTGGCCACCCTTTGGCCACCCCATGTAAAAAATTCTGGCTCCGCCCCTGATCAGCAACATTCTCACATGTTACGAAGAATGTAGCTTATTTGTTTAAAAGTCCTTGTCACAAAAAGTATGCCTGAAGAAGATCTAAGAACAAACGCTGTGTGTACATAATCAAAGGGAACTTCCACTGATTTTAAACATCACAGTCTGGTGATGGGTCTTGTGGAGCTCTACTGCATAAGAGAAAACCTTTTGTGTCTCCTGCTGTGTGAAGCCTGATAAATGTCCTCAAGTGATGTCACCTGAGTCCGATTCACATGGTGAAGCCCCTGCCAATTCTGGGTCCCCCACTGGACCTTATTTTGGAGAAAAAAAAAATATATATACGGTGGTTAATGCTGAAAGACACTTTTTGAAATTAAAAAAAAAAACTGTTTAGACATATGATGTTTGTCAATTTAAAAGATAAGTTGGCAGCACAAGAAAGTCAGTATGAACCATTTACTTTTGTGTAAAACCACTCAATAAACCACATCTCTCACCAACACCAACATGGCCGTTATTTGGCACAGAAAAAGCACTGAAAGAGGTCCCAATCACTACAAGTCTGTTCTTGTTAAAAGCTGCATGCAGGATCAGCTGTACATGGTTTCAATCAGGTTATTTAATAGCACTGTTTTACAAGACTGTTGGTCATGCAGTCTTTCTACTCACATATTTTCAAGTTTTTACATTAAACTGTAACAGATTAAACCTGGTCTTCATTCCAACAACATATAAAATCAGGCATGTGATGGCTCTGTGTGTGTGTGTGTGTGTGTGTGTGTGTGTGTAACTTTAAGAGCGAGGTGGCAGAGCTTTGAAGTGGAATACAGTCATTTAGCCAGAGCCTGATTTCATAAAACAGATTTTTCCACAGCCAACATTTAGACTTGTCCCAACAGAAAAGGCACATGTGTAGCCAATAACATTAATGATCACTCCAATGTAAGTGTCCCAGCAGGCCATGACAGGGAGCCGCCATGGACAGTATAGGGCCACAAAAACCACGTGAGACCAACAGAATTCAGCCAGCATTAAGTTCATTAAGTACACCTGTGATTTCCTTACTGAGACATAAAGAGTGTGAAGCGGTCTATTCTGCCTCATCGTCAGCTGTGGAACCGTCACATTTAATCAGGCCACAGCGTAGAGCCCAAGGCTTTATTCCCCCATTTAATCAGGTAAAAGCAGCTGTCAACACCGCTTTACAGAAAACTTAATTTAACATGTTAATTAGTCAAAATGACATGTCGGCATGTTAAAATGTCATTTTCACTGGAGAAAATGAAATTGCTTCTCATCAGCCCTAATGAATAATGTTAAAAGGGCTTCCCACCTTTTTAAACAAAAACCTTTTTAAACATATAGATATGGTCACCATAGTCCAGCTCAATAATTTGCTGTATCAGGCTGGTTAGGAGCCCCAATCCTACATTTGCCCATGTGCGCTCATGCTTGATATTCTAAACACACTGCTGCTGTTGCTGCTGGAAACAAAACATTTGTTTTATTCCCAGAGGACCTGCCTTCGTTCCCGATATATCAACCAGAGATAAAACAAGTACATGCTAACATGTTTCCCTGAACTCCAATGTCCTCCACCGTCCCCATCACCATGATCCCCCCACCCCCGCCTCAGCTGTACCGGGTCAATGGGCCTAATGAGGGGAATCATGTAAACAATAAAATGCAATTATATAAAAAGGCTGCTGCTGTCACCGACATGCAAAACAAGCCCATTTACCTGAGCTACTGTGTGTGCTTAACAAAACCCTACTGCTACATTCAGCAAGCTGTTTCAATTAACATGTGCACCTTCACAGGTGACGACATGACGTTTTCCCTTTTCTTTAATACTGACTGATTTTTTTTTTCTGCCCTTCATCTTTCAGCAATTAAAGGAAAAGTTTGACAAATGATTGACTTTGTTGCTCTGAGTTACATTAGAAGATTGAAACCTCTCTGTAGGTCAGCAGGCCTGCTCTGAGCAGTAACCTACAGACGGCAACCATTTTGATCAGCTTAACCTAAAGACCAGAAGCAGTGAAAATAGCTCTGTCCAAAGGTAACACACCTGGCCTAAAGAGCCAGCCTAAGAGCTAAATTATCTGTTCCCATAGAAACAGGGAACATGGCAGCGCGCATTGCAGCGGCTTTGCTCTCCCACAAGCACTAACATTTCATTGTACGGCTGTGCAGTGACAATAAAGGCATTCCATTCAAACTTCCCCTAACTGGCTGCTAGCTAGCTTCATGTTTAGCGTGCAGACACGAGAGTGGTACTGAAACTCTGTCTGCAAGAGAGTGAATGCACATACAGTACCTCCCAAAATGTCAAACTATTCCTTTTGAGACACTGATGCAATTCACCCGAGCTGCTTAACAGTTACTTTCTCCACATTAGCCACCAGATTTATCCTTCTTTCCAATTCTCTCTTTTTTCCTCCCTCGGAAAGCTCATCCAGGCCTGAGTGTCCCCCATGTTGGCAGGCTGGATGTCCAAACTGTCCACTGTAAGCATCCCACTTAATCCTCTGATGGGAATATTGGCTCAGTTCCACACTCATCTGCCCGGGTTAATGCCTGTAACTGGCTAGTGTGTGTGCGTGCGTGTGTCTGTGTGTGTGTGTGCGCGCGCGTGTGTGTGGCCATCTCTGTCCCACACAAGCCACCTTAATAGCATCTGAAGACATTTTGTACTGTGCACTCATACAACAGCTCTGTCCTGTCGAGTCCGGGGCCTTCATTTATCAAAGCATGCACAGGAGAAGGTCTGGATGTGTGTGCAGGAACAGCCTCCCTCAGCGTCATTTCAGTACCACTTGAGTGTAATTCACAGATTACAATTTTTACAAGTGCTGCACTGTTTCAGCATATGTAACATGGCTTAAATGCACAGTAATTTCTGCTGCTAAGGGGTCTCTCAATAAAAAAACAGAACAAAATTAGGCGGGCTCATGGAAGCTGTTGGCTTGACTGATGAATGAGCACTTTTGCCAGTTAAAATCTACCTGTTGTAACTCAGGCAGAAATGTTCACAGACGAGGTACTGATGTGAAGTTTTAGTCACTGCCGTCAACCTTCTTCCTCATTCTGCGACTCTGACTAAATAAAAAGCACCGTTAGCTTAAATAAAATTACAGATTTCTCTGGTTTGACCAATGGGGTTTTTTTTTCTATATTTTTTGGGCGTTTGCGCCTTTAATGATAGGCCGATAGGTCAGAGAGAGTGAGAGAATGGGGGGTGTGAGAGAGGGGAAGACATGCAGCAAAGGACCACAGGCCAGACTTTCAAGCTATAGGAGGTGAGCGCACTAACCACCACACATCACCCCTGTTTGAACGCTGTTGGAAATAGCTGGTATAATGAAAATATGCAACAACAAAGTGTAAAACATACTGTAGGTCTGGTTCTGTCCAGGCATTTTAAAGATGAAATGTTGCATATTAGGGCGGCACGGTGGTGCAGTGGTTAGCACTGTTGCCTCATAGCAAGAGGGTTCCAGGTTTGAATCCCGGGCTGGGTGAGTGTGAGAATGTGTTGTTGTCTGTCTTTGTGTGTTGGCCCTGCGATTGACTGGTGACCAGTCCAGGGTGAACCCCGCCTCTCGCCCATAGTCAGCTGGGATAGGCTCCAGCTCCCCCGCGACCCTGACGGATAAGCGGTATAGAAAATGGATGGATGGATGGATGTTGCATATTATATACTCAAATCTATTAAATGGTTCATTGCCATTAATAGATTCTCTGGTTATGAGAGGGGGCACAAGAGCTCAGTGACACAGCACCAGTGAAACCAGGTGAAAGACCACAATAACTCATTTCACACTGGTTTACCTGCGGTTAAACCTGTGTACCACTACGGGTTTGTTGGCACACGTGGACAGAAGTTTTTCCAAATGTACAAGCACTTTGAAGCACAAGAAGAAACCAATCAATCAGAGCGTATGTGCAGATTTGAGCGTACGCATGGTTCAGACACAAACCTGTGCTGAAACATGGTTTGATAGACGAGGGTCCAGGCTGCCATCACCTGCTTTCAGGTGATGTTTTTATCCAGCGCAAATTACAACGAGCTTCCCAGGACGACAAGGTTCAACTCCCAGTTCACAAAACATCACGGGCATCTGACAGTTTTAAAGATAAGATTCCCGCTGCTTTCGTTCTATCATGATGAAATGGCTTGATAATGCTGGCATGAGAGAAAAATGCAAGGACGTTTTAAAAAGAAGCCAAGAAAAGAGGCAGAACAAATGTGAAATGCAGTCATTTGCCCTGAGACAGCTTCATCAAAAATAAATGTCTGTGTTTGTCATGTGGAAACTGACTTCAGGACTGTGGCTCCTCTTGTGGGCTCTGACCTGTGCTTCGACCTTTAGAATAGATTTAGCTCTAAAGTGGGCGGCTCAACTGTTTATGCAGCAAAAGTCGAACACAAGGTTAAAAAAAAAAATAATCAATAAACACTAACAAGAAAAATATATTTCCTCCATCAGACAGAACTGATGCTAATTAAAACTTTTAACTGATAAGGCGAATCAATTTGCAATGCTTGTATCATTTGTACATTTTCATTTATTCATTTTTATCTAAGAAGTCATAGTGCCAACTGTAACATCAACAGCTCATTTCTCACATGAATAATTTCATAGTCGGACAGTCCATTTGTCTGCGTCCCTCACTCCCTCTGCACTGATGATGGCAAAGAGGCAGAGGACGGTCTGTCAGAGCAGACTGCAGCCTTCCTGGTGAGACCTGATTGAGGGTGGCATTTTGCTGGCACAATGAGAGCTGCCACAGCACTACGCTTCTCTGCTGGATCCAGCTAGACAGACCCAGACGCTGCATGTCAGCTGTAATCCTCATTATGCAAATGGACTCACACCAAGCTCCAAGTTAGGAGCTATCGTTGTAGGTCAGAGGGAAAAGTAGCACCAGCACACAGAGAAAGAGAGTAAAGAGTGGAGAGACGAGTGGAATTTGTCAGAGGAACAAATAACCTCTTTAGCAGAGCAGACAGTGCTTTCATCTGTAGGATGCTGCTCTTACAAGAAAGTGAGGGTGGGGGGAGGGAAGCAGGGTGGGTGTGTGAGAGCAGTAATCCCCTTCTTCTCGGAGGACGGGACGGGGAGGGGGGCTCTCTCCACCTGAAGACACACAGCGCAGCAGAGAGAGAGCAGAAAGTTGAGGCTGCTCTAAGTGTACCAGTGACTGACAGCCGCAGCCAGATGTTGGCCAGCGCAGCAGAGGGCACCCGAAAAGACGCATCTCACTAAACAGCTGGACGGATTTGACCGACAACCTCTCACCTAAAGCCCAGATTCTGCACCCAAAATCTAAAAGCTGTGCTCAAAGTCTAGTGACACAGCAAAGACGCTTTTTACTATGGGAACTATAGTATACTATATCCTGCGCAGTGGCAAAGTCCCCGCAGCTGCTGTTATTTGCCGTCCAAACTTGAAACAAGCTCATCATGTCGACAACATAACAGCTGACACAATCAAAATCCACCAGCAGTCCCGCAGTGCTAAAATGCGGTGGGATTATTTAGGATATGGCGTCAAAAACAGATTTTGAGTCCACCATTTTAGCACAACAACCGCATCGTGAAACTTACAGAGTATCCACACATGCTCATACCGATTCGACGCCAGTCGGTAGCTCCGTGGCGCTCGACAACAACAACGAAAGCGTCTCGACCAACGGAGCACATGTGCGCGGAGGTGAAGCGCCACACTGCATCAAAGTGTGCCGAGCAGCACCGGCTCCAAAAAGTCCGCAGGAGCGCCTGTGCGTCATTCAGCCCCGCGAAAAGAACGCAGAGAGGAGGAAAGTTTGGTGACAACAGTCCTTACCTGTTCGTCCGCTGGCCAAACGGTGCGTCGGAGCTCGCTGGAGCAGCTCCGCGTAAAATGTTTTCACACGATGTCAGCAGCAGAGGACAGCGGTGGAAACGCCGCTCCTCGCGTGTACCTGTGCAGTAACAGAATCCAGTAACAACAACGGTTACCATCATCCTCCTTCCACTGACTCAACATCTCTTCCCGTCCCTCTCCTCCCGTCTCCTCCCCTCACTCACCAGTGCGCATTTACGCAATTCCGAAGCACCGCAAACTCGTGCGTTCACAACGCCAGCTGGCCGTCCGCCATCCTGAACCGACAGCATCCGACTCATCGCCGCTTAGACATATGAATGAACCCAGTGCTGCCTGTGCGTCGTGCTGCTTTAAAGCCACTGGTTTCAGGCTTCCCCCTTCGCCACCCGCATCAGGTAACTCCAGACTCACCTGAAAGGAAACCCGGCTGCCTCTAAAGGTGAGGGGCTTCCACAAGCTGCACTGCTGCCCTCATGTGGATTCGGGGAAATCTGGATCCCAACTTTAAACCACACAAACCATGTCACACACTCGGTTTAACCAGGACTGTAAGATACAGTGCAACGCATCTGCATTGCAGCTGAATTCAGACCTGCCGTTATAACACAGTTCTTATTGTCTTAAACGAGCAGTATACAGAAAACGGTAGAAAATCTCCAGCACACACCAACAGAAAAAAGAGAACAGATTAAAAGAAACAATTAAATATTGAAATACTCAGCAGTAAAGGATCTAGCTGATTGCTGTCTTTGTTAAAGTTTGACAAGCCCTTCCCCACTAACAAACTGAGACAACTCAAGAACATTCATGAGAGCCAACATCTGCATGTGTTAAGCTTCTGAGTGGACCGCTGTGCTCTCTGTAAGGAGGTCGTGACTGCCAAAGATCTGCTGAAATCTGTACTCCTAACTCACAGCATGCAAATTGTCCAGGTTTACATGCCGTCATTTGTAGAGCGTGTATAGGTCTGATTCAGAGGGGGGCCAAAAGGACCTTTTTCATGACATTTTGACATTTTATAGCTTTTAAAATGCAGGTATATTTAATTCATGAGAGTTGCATTCTGGTAGCGCACAAGCCGACTCACTGCTGAAATAGAAACCTGAAATGCAGGAGACACTCACTTTTTGAAAACACAACATACATTTCTCCACATTCTTTGGAAAGCAAATCCCAAAGCCAAGCTCTGTTTTCCAACTGGCGTCTGGTTGTAATTGTTCACTTAGAAATCAAAATAGTGGCACTATAAAAAGTTCACAGATGAGCTCTTGGTTTGGATGAAAAAGGAGGTCAATGGTGAAGCGAGAGCTGGAGGTCAGGGAGTGAGAGGAAGCAGAGGACAGATGCCTCAGAAGAGATCAGGGACACAATATGGTTGACCATGTGCTCAGAAGTACACTAATCCAACATTCAGAACCACATAATGTCAGACAGCACATATTCAACAACATTCACCGTGTGCTTATCTTTCACTGGAGTGTGTATTACAGAATAAGTGAATCCTGATGAAGCAGGTCTACATTTGTTGATGCGTTTCCCATACTGACCATGATGATGACCATGAAGAAGAGCAGGGAGCGGTTTCTGCCACACCACCTGAGGCCACAGGTTCTGCTACGTCCCCGACCGTCTGCAGTTTGCGTACCCAGGAGAAGGTGGGAGTGGAGGACACCATAGTCTACATGCTACACCGGTCCCTCTCTCACTTGGACAGGGGCGGCGACACTGTGAGGATTACATTCTTAGACTTCTCCAGCTCCTTCAACACCATCCAGCCTCTGCTCCTCAGAGATACACTGACAGTAGGATCACACCTGGTGGCATGGATTACGGACTACCTGACAGGCAGATCTCAGTGTGTGCGACTGGGGGACTGCAGGTCTGATACTGTGGACAGCAGCACGGTAGCGCCGCAGGGGACCGTGCTCTCTCCGGTCCCGTTCACCATGTACACATAGGACTTCCACGACAACTCGGAGTCCTGCCGATTGTACTTCCTCAGAAGGCTCAGACTGATCAGACTGCTGTGGCGGGCGCCCTCTTCTATACTGCAGTGTGCTGGGGAGGCAGCATCAGAAAGAGGGACGCCTCACATCTGGACAAACCGGTGAGGAAGACGGGCTCTGTTGTGGGCACAGAGCTGGACAGCCTGACATCTGTGGCAAGAACGACGGGGGCTGAGCAAGCTCCTGTCAATCATGGACAATCCACTGCATCCACTGCACAGCTCATCTCCATGCAGAGGAACAGCTTCAGTGACAGGCTGCTGTCACCGTCCTGCTCCACCCACAGACCGAGGAGATCGCTCCTCCCCCACACCGTGAGGCTCTTCAACTCCACTCGGGAGGGGTGTTAACGTTAACACTCCTCACTGTTCTGAACTGGAGTCTGTACCACACACTGTTCTTCATGCACCTTAAATTATTATGCTGCTTTGTACAGGACTCTTTACTTTTAATCTTTGTTTACTGTGCTTTTATTAGTATTTATTGCATGCCCTTTTATCTTAAGTCTGTGGATGCTGCTGAAATTTGTGAATTTCCCTTGGGGGATGAATATTTTATAATATTTTTATTGATGAGGCTGGCTTTAATCTAGAGAAAGGAGGGGTGCACATTACTAACCAGTGTGCCATTGTGAATGTCCCCGGACAGCGTCCTCCGGCGCTACGGCACCACGTTCCTGGACACACAACATGGCACCTTCATTCCAGCTGAGCAGAGGGGTGCACCAGAATTTTCCAGGTGTGCTGTCATTTAATTTATTATTCTGTGCCTCCCATCATATTCCCAGGTTATTTTTCAGCACACAAACGTGTGTGGCTGAATCGGTCTCTCTGGAAGATTCCTTGCCTGCAGTTGAGCCTGGGAGAACATTGCCTGCTGTGGCTACTCTAAATGGAAAGCAGAATGCAGCCTTATTTCTTTTTATTTTTTCCTGGTATTTTGCATTGTTTATCTATTCATGTTTATTTTACAGAACAGAAACAGCAAGATTTGTAAAGTTTCACAATTTGTGTTCAAAGTTTTGTGTTTAAAGTTTTAAGAAAACGAGCCAAAGATAAAACAAAAAAACGTGTTAATGGTAGAGGAGAACCGTAATTCCAATTGTAATTTTCCTGAAATGACACATCAAAATGTCTGCTGTGATAAAAGCTCAATGAACACCTGCTCTTTGTGTAGTGTTTTTTGGTTATAAGTCATGAAATTTTCATTTTCATTAGCACCCATGTGATATTAACAAATGGTAAACATATGAAGAAAAATCTGAATGGGAAATGTTGGATGGTCCAGGAAACAGTTAGTCTCGTTAGTGATTAGAATGAGAACTTAAGCCTTGTTTCACACCTAAAGAACATGTAAAAAGAACAATACAGAAATACATTCTTTGTCAAACATAAACTCTGAATAAGCACGTTAGCAGGAAGGGAGCTCAGCAGCAGAGATCACAGAAGTCCCACTACTGGTTAGTCCTATATGTCCTATGTATCTGACACAGTCACATGTAACAGATACATGCCCCTGCTAAAACACAGGATCTACTTTCTGCTGCCTGGGCTTTCAATAATAACAACACTAAAGACGTAAAGTAGCAGGTCATGGGAGTTGTTAGCTTCACTGATATATCACGGTGCAGTTGAGAATCTGCCTGATGTGACTCGCACAGAAATGTTCACAGAAGAGGTTAACGTCTCAAAGTTTTAATCACCTTCCTGGGAGTTACAACCAAATGAAAGGTTAGCGGGAATAAAATGAGATTTTTCCTCTGGTTTGAACACTGCTGGAAACATTTGAGATCATGGACGTTTACACCTCAAAATATATAACAAATGTCTATTTATTTTTATACATGTTAATGCAGAGATATTATATCTATTTCTCTACAGTAACTCCACAGGTGCTTGTTCTGGAGCCTCAGTGTATTGTGCGTTATTTAAAAAAAAAAAGTGAGAATGAGGCAGATGATATTTCCTTTGTAGCAGCTCAACGGTTGAAAATACATCATCTGTCAACATGGAATTTCAGATTCCGTTGTAATGTCTGTCAGCAAATAGCCACTGTGTGTGCTATACACCTGCAGTCCGTAATAACTATGCAAAACAGTCGCTCAGGCTGGGAAAAGAAACGGAAGAGAGGGAGCAGCAGAGCAGGAACTCTAAGTGGAAAAGTAAGGCTAAATAATAAAATGTCCAACACCATAAGTGGTGTATAATGTAAACACCAGTACCTGTAGTGAGCCTATAGCGAGTTTATCACTTATGCAACTGGTCGCTAGACAAAAGCTGAAGAAGCTGGAGGAACAGATGGATCCATCACACATACACATTTCATATTAATGTCACAAAAAGCTATTCAGCATTTTGGTTCCTCTTCTGACTGACACAGTCAGTACCCTCTGCTTTGTAATTAAATCCTCAAATGTTCAGTCACTCATCATCCATCACCTTCAGCCTGGCCTTATGTCATTAATTAACGCGTCTGGTCCTGTGCCACGACGAAGAGGTCAGTTAGAGTACGATCAGAATTACCTGTTAAAACCTCACTTCAAAAGTTTTTAATCGCAAGGCAAACTACAGGGAGAGGAAACATTTTATCTCACCGGCACTTCCCTTATCATTTGGTCTCCTGCTACTGCTCATTTCCACCTGAAGTACCTCCAGCTAGCTGCAGATAAATGTGGCTGTGCAGGAGATAAGAATGTTTGCTTTGAAATGGCCACAAAAAAAAAGTATTACACAGAGTTTAAATGTTCATTACAACACACCAAAGCAGACAAACTAATGTGCTCACAACACTTTGTACTGTCCTTAATTAAGCCCCAGTGGATCTGACCAGTACACACAAACAAGAACACACGCACATGCAGCGACTGGTGAGTAACCGGCTGATGATTTATAAATGAGCCCTGTAATAACACCGTGTGCTGGCTCCCTACAGTCTTCATGTAAAACACCAGACAATTTAACAAAAAAAGAACTTGTGTGTTTATTTAAAACCAAATTGCAATATTTAACATCAGGAAAACAAATGAATAAATGAACACATTCAAGTTTTGATGTTTTGTGTGAGATGTAGATATGACTTCAGTGCACACTGATGCAGTATTTTCCAAGAACTTGAGAGATTCAGTGTGCAAAACCCTTACTTCAAAGTGCCAAAGTTTTCCTTACCACAAAAACGCTGCGTCCTCTGAATAAAGCCACCTCGTCAACTTACAGGAGGTTTGGAGTCTTGAATAACATGTAGCAAAGCCTGTGCTCACAGAACAGAAACGGTGAATTGATCCAGTGCAGTAATCAAGTGATGTTTGTGCTACATCATTTCATAAACTTTCATAAACATATTTTTTGTCCCAGCCTAACCATAAGGGAATGACCAGGGCAGTTCTTATGAGAATCAGTGACCGTTTGACAGCAGTACATCATAATTAATGAATTAAACTTTAAAATGCAACACTGATTAAAATTCAGTAATAAACATACACAACGCTGCGATGCTCTCACTGACCCACGTGTGTGTATGGAGCACAGCGTTTTGTTTCTCTCCCACGTTGTCCTTGCACTTTTCAATGTACTCACTTACATACTCTTTGTTATCCCCTGCTCAATGCATACTGGGAACACAATGTAACATCATATTATCACTCCACTCTTCTAAGTGACAGTATCTTTCTTCAGATTATTGATAATATTTGCATTCAGTATAGCCACTAAAAAGAACTCTCCCTGAAAGCTTAACAATAAATAGATCCTAAAACTACAGTGACTGAGAGCTCAGCACACCGCAGCTTAAGTGAAACCACGCGAACAGACAAAACACAAGCAAATTAAGAGACCATCTTTGTCAATGTCACTACAGATGCACTGCAGACACATACAGCACAACCGTTATTGTATTTTTTCCAAATAATTTGAACTGACGGGCTAATAAAAAGCGAACATGTTAAGGATGGCTTCACGGCAGATCTGCAGTAATATCTCATCACTCCATGTTCAGATAAATGGCACAACGTTGCATTTTATCTCATGTTCCAACGCTGCTGACGAGTAGCTGACTTCGCTCACTTAATGAATCAGAAGCGGATGCAGATCACTGCTGTGTTCCAGCCGGGTTACAGGGCTGCAACGAACTGTCAATTTCAATTAATCTGCTGCTTATTTTCCACAAGTAATCAATTATTCCTTTAGTCCATAAAATGTACGAAAATAAATAAATGTGAGAATGCTCACCACCCAGAGCCCAACATGATGTCTTTAAGTTGCTTGTTTTATCCAACCAGCAGCTCAACACTTTTCATTTACTATCATAAATGACAAAGAAAGCAAATCCTTACATTTAAGGAGCTGGAACCAGCAAATGGTTGACATTTCGGCTTGAAAAATGCCTGAAACGATAAGTAAATTATCAGAATAGCTGGCAACCAATTTCCTTCTGACTAAACTTTGATTTGCCTACAAACAAATCCATATCCATTGTTGTTTCTGTACATGTCTGTGCTGTGTGTGTTCGCAGTGCATGTGCTGTCAAACTGATGGAGATGTTTGCTTAACATGTTGTGTTTTGTCAATTTGCATGTGTTTCACGAAGTTACAGTGCACTGAGCTCTCTCTCTCGGCCACCAAACAAAAATCCTCAAAGCAAAAATTACCACAACCTCCACACAAATTCAGCAACAGTAAATAACTCAGTGCAAACACAACCCAGTGATATGTGTCGAGAAGATATTACTCGGCATGATCAAACTGCTCTGACAAGCTCATTTCTGATCTTATTAGGAAAATAACAGTGAATATAATATGGTGTTTCATGAGACTAAGACATCTTGGTGTCTTTGTGACTCCTACTAGCGACAGCCACATGAGATGAGATGCGACACATGAGATGTAATTCATTTCCTGACTGCACCGCCGTCATAATGTATCAGATTCCTTTTTCAGCCAGCTGAAAATACTCAAGTATTATCTTCCAGTTCCTGGTGGCTGTAAACAGTGCGGGCCAATAAGCCAACGGACAAGCTACATGAAAGTGTCACACCCTGAGGATGACGAATGAATAGCCGAGCGAAAACCCCTGTGGATTCCACTCACCAGACAACTAATGCAGCGCTTGATGGGTTTCTCAGCCTTTCTGACCCCAATTACTCCTGTTTGGCACAAATTTCAGAGAGTTAGGCTAATTATCCCGTGGCATCATTAGTCACAGAGCCTTTGCTGTAATAAAAGAGTTTGGCCTGGCCACTTTACTGCTTAAATTAGGTCAAAAACACTTTTTTTGTGTGGCAGTTCATCATAGGACAACAAAATCTATCTGAGAAGTGCTCCTTGTAGAAGCTGGTGTCCTTTCACTGCCATCCTGCTACAGGTAAAGCATGTGTAACATAAGACCTGTTGTCTAGCTGCTTAACTTCGAAATCTCACTCATTTAGTTTGTCCCAAAGGTCTAAGAATATTTGCTCATCAGAAAGCTGTGGTCCTTCCCCTGCTGTGTATTCATGTGACTCTCCTCCATATCTACAACTTTCATTTTGGACCTCCAGTCCTTCAATAAGTCATCAAACTTCAGCCCACTGTCTGTGCTGGGACAGACAGGGGGTAGCGCCTGGGAACCCTAAGCTGGAGGTCATCGTGTTAAAGCACAGACACACAGGACAGGGGAGGCCGAGCTGTGTTCTAGTCTGCCCCCTGCTGGAGATTCCTGTCATAGTTTTCCAGACAGATGTGGACACGCTGAGTGAAGTAGCTTGGGTCCGAAATGGCTCGGAGGAGGTCGGTCTGGACCAGAGTGATGTCATAGAGCTCAGAGGTGCAGGCTGTACGAGTCTCAGCACTATCCGGATCCAAGAACACCTGAGGAATCACAAAATGGGGGGGGGGGGGTCACGTTAGCTTTCAGGAGCTCTGAACTAGCAGCTACGTTCCTGAGTCTGATTCAACTTATGGTTTAGCAAAAAAATATATTATTATATACTATTATATATATATATATTATAGCAAAAAAAAACCATCACAGAGACCATCAAGAGATAAATGTACACACAGTAGTTGAGCATGTGAGAAAACTGGACCGTACATAACAAACAATGCATGTTGGGAGATGTTTGTCTGTTGTGACATGTTATACAGTAACTTCTTCTCAGAGAGAAGTAATAACTCACTTAATAAACTCAGTTTCATCTAAATGTGTCTGCAGTGCACAGAGACGAGAGAAACCATGTGGTCAGCTGTTGCTGTGAGAGGGAAAGCGCTTCAAATGACGGACGCCAAAAACGTTTTGCTCCTGTAGCCGACTAATCCAGGTGGTCCACCGAAGAGCCGTTAGCGTTTTCCAGGAACAAAGAAGCTTAGTGCATAATTAATGCAGCAGAGAGCAACAGCGGGAGATCAGAAACCCTTGCATACACAATGTTCACTTATCATAGAGTAAGTTGTTAGGGTGATGCCAGAAAGAGCATGATTATCTATCACACCTAGGGAAGAAGTCTGTCGGCATCAGGCTTCGGTGTTGTAACGTTCTCAGTGAAATAAACTGGTCCCAAATAGCCTGCCGTTAGAAATGACAGCAGCTGGATGACTTTTCCTATCGAGCTGAATCCTATTTTTGCTTGAAACGGCCCTCCCTAAAGGTGCCCTGTGTGGAACTGTGGTTGGTGTATTCACGTCATTCCCTTTGAAAGAAGTGACAGTACCTTGGGATGAACTATGGTATCCTTGTCATTCTGGCGTATGTTGTCGTCGATGAAGATGTGCTGAACATTTTGGTCAAAGGGGTCGACCCATAACGGCTTCCCCCCTCGAATGGAGAAGGTATTACTCGCCCACCTGGATGAGAAACATGTGCACAGAAAGATTTGGAAAAGGAAAGATCACGGGACAGAGGATAAAAAACACACCTGAACAATGGCTTGAGGAGCGTTAGGTGTACCAGTCAAAGTGGTCCTGAAAGCCCCCCAGGCCCTGGACCGAGCTGAAGTACTGGTACAGGCCCCTTTCTCCATCACGACTCGATACTCTGTCTTCGGCTCGGCTCAGGACGACTCCACTCTTGCTGCAGCGGATCTTACCCGCAGTCATGTTCACACTTAACTGTGGTGAGAGAGGGAGAGAGGGAGAGAGGGAGAGAGGGAGAGAGGGAGAGAGAGAGAGAGAGAGAGGAGTCAGGGTAGAAACAAAGAGGGGGGACCCTTCTGAACTGTGGGCTAAGCATAAAAACTAAAAGAAACTTGAGCAGTGAAATTATTTTGCTAATGAAACATGTCCTCTGGCAGACTTGGCCTAAATTAACTGTGACATCAGCATTTTACGTTCTCAGGCATTATTAATAGAAAAGTCTGTGCCAGCAACAGAAAGCTCAGTGTGACCACCCTGTAGCTCCTTAAGAAATGCTAATGACCACACATCTGTCCAACAGCAGGGAAACGATCAGTGACTCTGGACTTGAGTGCTTCATGGTGAAGTTTTAACTTAATGACATGCCACAACTTTAGAAGAAGTCGTATTAGCTGTTGATTACTTAAATCGTGATTATTAATTTTATTTATTTAATTTTTTATTATTATTTATTTAATTTAATTTAATTTATTAATTAATCAATTATGTGCCATGAAAGCGGTGTGGCTCGAGATCAGTCAGTCCCTCACTTAAGTTCAAATACCCCAACAGCTGTTGGACGGATTGTAAAATGACAGGGATGCACGACATCTATAAGCTGACAAATTATTATTATTACTTATTATTATTATTACTATTACTTCTTTTTAGACTACAAACATGTGAAATAATCAGTTCTTTTATTATTATCAGCCATGGGAACCAGGTTTGGTTATCAGTGCTGCTGAAAAGAAAATCCATAATTTCCATCCCTAAGATATTCACATTACATTGACATGACAGGATGAACTGCAGTGACTGTAACTCCTAATCCTGCCCTTCCATCAGGTGAACATCTCCATGTGTCCAGCACTTTAGCTTCTGACTGAATACCTGCAAACAAACGGCGTCCTGTTAGCCACAGCTGTGTTTAGTGCCAATCAGAACACGTAAACACGCTGACACATTAATCCAACATGGAGAACAACGTAGCTGCTGAACATGTCAATACCGTCACTGGGAGTGTGTTAGCATGCTGACGTTATCATGGCATTTTTTTTGTAACATCATGTGTGAAGCTGAATGAAAATGGGTGTAATCCAGCAGTCCATTAACTCACCAGGTCTGTTTTCTCTTTGAATCCCACACGCTGAGGAAATGAATGTTGTACATTTTAATGTGACGCGAGTGCGGTCATAAGGTTAGAAAGCTTAACCCATCATAAGGCAATGTACATGGGCACACACATCTATCCCTTAAAATGGTGTATTTAAGCCGTGTGCTTATTATTGGCAGTGCTCGAGTGCCTTTACTGTAAAACAGCTGTGGCACACGGACACCATATCGCTATGGAGACGGTGACCTTTTAGCTTAAATGTTAAATGAACCAATGATTCCAAGATTTAGTTGCCACTGCAACCACCTCCAAACCTTGACAATGATGTATGTATATTGTTGAAGCTGCTGTGTCCAAACCCTCACTGAGGCAGGAAAACAAACAGCTCATGTTCCCCCCAACCCTAAACCACATCACAAACGAAAGTGAACTGATCAGAACGAGGTCAGTGGCAGACTATTGTTCTTATTATTAGTTAATATGCGTAACCGCTTAATAAATAAATATTCCAGTGGTGGGAAAGTCTCTCTTTAACTCATGAGGATTAAACGTGACTCTAATTCACCTTGAGATCAGGCAGATCAGGAAACAGCGGATGAGTCCTTTCATTCAGTACTTTGAACACAGCCTTCAGCACACGAGGCAGGTCGGTTCCGAAAGTACGGAAAAGGACGGCGAACTCTCTCCCTTCCTGCGCCAGATCTCTGAGCAGCTGGAAGAAGGAGGGCAGGATCCAGTGGTACAGTCGTCCATCCTCTCCTTTAATGGCCAGCTCTCTGTCTCCCTGCAGGGAACAGAGTCAGGGAGCAGTCACTGACACATGAGTGCATCTCGCATAAGGAGGCTGTATGGCTTTCAGGAAATCTGACTTATTTTTATACAGGAATGTAACCGACATCTTGCCAGTGAAAAACTGATTCGCAGACATGGCCCGAACACTTAATACACTGGTCCCGAAAATGGCAAAAGCTACAGAATATTACACATTATTTAGTCTTTTATGAGAGAAAAAAAAACGATTTGCTTAAGCAACAATCTATTAGCAATAAAAGTAGTAATTTTCTCTGGCTTACTTTTCCATGCAATAGTCCCTTGCATTGTTATCTCTAATATCACTGTTGTAAATAAAGTAAAAATAATAAAAACAACAAACTACTTGTAACTTCAGGATTAGCAAAGCAACAATCTTCAAAGTCACTGAAGGAAATAAACCCTTTGACAGGAATCGCATCCACAACATTTCTAACAACAACTGTCAAGAGCCAAGTATCATATTTAGACTAAACGTGAGAGTGGAAGCATAAGGAGTAGTAGTGATCACAGATGAACTTAATGAATCTAACTTCCACCCGACTCTTCTTGTCAGTGTCTCCTTTACGCGAGGCTTGCCTTGGTGCCCTCGGGCCAGCGAAGCAGCTCCAGATGCTCGTCCAGAACCCCACGGAAACGTCGACCCGCAGCCGAAGTGAAACCTGGCACCCGTCCAAACTGAGAGTAGTAACTGACAGCATCATCACAAGGTGGCAGCAAGGATGGTGAGTCACTCAGCCACTCCCATTTCCCTTCATAAAGGAAAGGACAAAAACTAATGATTTCAAAGGCAGAAACACTAAACAGATGATGACCGACTGACTGAAGAATCCTGGTGAGATGTGACTGACAAAGGGTGTTCTGAAACTGGAATTTAACATGTCTTGCTGTGGTACAAAACTGCAGTAGTGTATTAATTATTCAGTTTTTCCACAGAACTCTGATGAGTTAAGTGGAGTCACAGGATTAAGAATGAACAATTATCACTTCTCTTCTATAAGAACTGAATACATGGAGATATTTCTTGAAAAAAAATATTTGAGTATCTTCCAACAAACAGATCAATGAAAGGCAATATGAATGGCTCAAATTTTCTGTTAATCTTTGGTTTAATGTCCACTTCCATGTGAGCCTAAAGAGCATATCATAAAATATTACTTTAGATATTTGAGATAGTTATATTGTTGGTGACCTGCTATTCGGCGTATGTGCGATTGAAATTATGAATCTAGTTTCAATAACATTTAAATTTGTTTTGGCTGGTTGACGGTTTGTTGTGATTTATATGTACAGGAGAATGAACGACGGAGGTGTGCTTTAAATTCATAGATTTTGAAATGGAATTCGGCGTGTTCTTTTAACACGGCAGGAACAATAACCGCGCTTGTATCACACACACGTTGCTAGCATTGTGTGATGCTGAAAGGTATTATCAAGTTAATGTGCAGCTTACCGTGTTTACTCATCCTCCCCCAGGTGACAGTTGTGAGAAAATAGTCCAGAGCCGCCACAGTTCCCTGACTCGTCACGGCGTCCGACACCAGTATGGTGTTGTTGAGGTCGATGTGCAGGATTAACTTTTTCCTCCGGTCATGATTTGAGGACCACAGCCCCCGAGGGACGGTCACCGCTGGGTCACATGTCCCACCGACAGGCTCAGGGATGTTTCTGCTATTTGTCCCGTCTTGTTTTTCAACTTGGTGGCCTAAGTTCTCACCGAATTCCGCCATGAGGGTGACAGAAGGGACGACTGGTTCTCGCTTTGAAAATACGTCAACTAAAAGTTGCTACATAACCGGCCGGCGCAGTTCCCTGACACATTCATCCATCGGTACTTCCTCGTTGTCAGCTGCATCATCTTCTTCGCCCGCGAATAAATAGTTGTACAATACGAGACAGAGGAAGGAGCGCCATCTTGTGGTGCTGTAAAACACTCGTAAACTCACAGATAGTATTACATCCACAGCTTTTAATATCCTGGCTGATAAGACATTTAAAGTAGGGTGCACTGTTAGTATGAATCAGTTTTCTCTACAGATAATATGGAGCAAAAAGTGAGTGGATGCAAAACGTTCACAGTAAAAGCAGCAACACCACAGTGTGGAAATATAGCTACAAGTAAAATTATATAAAAATTAGCTAGTAGAAGTAGTCAATACGCAGAATGGCCTGTTTGTGTTGTAATATGCAGGCACATTATTGGATACTAAATGGCCAATTAATGTACATATTACTATAATGCTTAAAATTGCAGTTCGTCTACTTAATTTTACCCAGAACATATCTAGAAATGGTTTGTTAGCCATGTCTGAATGCAGACGGATTTTGAATTTGAATGTTCTGAAAAGTTTTTCACAGAACATATTTGTCATAGTGGAAAATCAGTGGTGTTACTTGTGACTCTGTTCTATTCAAGTGTCTCAGTAAGTCATGACAGTGTGGCAGATGTAATCTACAACAGCTTGTCTAATATAACTAAGAAAAAACCACTAATGCTAGTAGTTCCCAAAAGTGTTTTTATTTATATTAACCATTTATATGTATCCACAGCAGTATTCTTAATGATCCTCACCTTTAATATATGCAGTCCATTACAAAGGAGGGAGGGGTGAGACTAGACAACTCACGCAAAAATGAAATAATGATAGCAAAGATATGAGGGGCAGGGGGTTACAGCCTGTATGAACATGCAGTCATGCACATTTCAGTTTATACTGAAGCCTCTGACAATTGCATCCACAGGATCGAATAACTAAACAAGTACAAAAAAAGGAAAAAAAAAACAGAATACGCTACAATAACAGAGGCCAAAATCAAGTTATAAAGCAACAAAACACAGAAAAAGCGTGTGCCTTCTGTTGTCTTTTTTAAAAGTAGCACATCAGCACCCTTCTCATGTTTTTTTTTCTTTTCAGTTACCATCTTTCCAACTCACAGAACAGCCTGGCACAAACAAATCAAAAGCAGGTAAAACCTCAAAGAACAAGAAAATAATAAAGGATTTACACACATTACAATAACCTTCACTCAAACTTTGTAAATTCAGGCCAATAACAGACCATGGCTTTAGCCAGGGATGAACAGGTCAGGTCAAGGTTTGCAGTGAGGTCTTTAGCTTGAAACCAGACCACAAGGTGCGATGGTGTGCGTGAAGGCCCAGCAGGCAATCCACTCAACTCTGACCTCCTATTGCAGCAGCTCATGACCAGTTGCCAACAGGAGCCCACGAGATCATACAAGTGTGTTAGTTTCTGTGTTGGCGTGTGTGAGACTATATGCACTGAATGAATGAATGTAAAAACATATAGTTTGTCAGGGGTTTATTAATGGCTAAGTATATTAATGTGAGTATATCAATGACGTGTGTCTAGTTAGTACTGAGCACCCATCTACATGTGCATCTGGAGGTCTTTCACAAGCGAGCGCAGACCACCTCTAGCTGTTGTGGCAATGCAGCGATACTCTGACACCAGATCAGATTCAGATGCCTGTGTAGGGTGATGAGCACTGATGTGTCTTTAGCTGAGGAGCAGCTTCCACTTCCCTGGATCATCTGCATTTCCTTCACCGCGACTAGTCCACCTCCTCCATGTTGCTGAAAGACGGCGCTGCGCATTCCCCAGAGTGGGCGAAGAGGTCAGAGGGAACCTCTGGGGTCAGCGTAGGTGGTCCTTCAGGATCCAGGTCGGTCCCAAATAGTGACTGGCTAGAGGCCTGTAAAATAAACCAGTGTTAACAATAAATCAGGCTTGTTTAGGATTCTGGGAGATTTCAGCTGTTTGGAGGAAATGTTATAGCTGGAACAGGACTTATAAATAACATAAAGACAATAAACAGATGGAGACTTTATTTCCATAAAGGAGTATAACATTTTTTATATTAGAAAGCAGCATTACATGAGGATATAACAATACATTATTGCAGGTAAATTAAAATGGTATGATTTCCTTTAAAATACAGTACTTGTAAAATTTTAACAACTCAGTGATTCAAAGTATATTCCCATTATTTAGATCATTTCATTACAAAATACAAGGTCATTCTTTTCAGTTAACACACACACACAGTTACATCCTTCAGTCAGGTTCATTTGAATCGACACCCAACACCCTCTCTTCCCACATTGGTGTATGTTAAGCACTAGCTGTACCTTACAGAGGATTTCAAAACTAGATGGACTTCTGTGTTGCATATATCTGGGTCAAGTATACACAGTTTGACGGTGCATAAGGCAAACACACAGCGGGTCACTGTACACTGCCTCAGTAAGTGAAGAGCTCTGGGATTTCCCTGAGTCCCGTGTACACACTCACAATCACAGCAGCAGTAGAGAAACAATCTGTCGACAGTCTCACAAAGTGTTAAAAGACTTTGAATAGAGTTAAATTAAGGGGGGAACAAACCTGTCCATACTCATTTACTCTAGAGCATTCTACCCAAAACAGTCCAACATGTTGAAACACGTTACATTCAGAGGTGGACAGCAGTTTCTTCATTATGGCAAACTCATAGCTGAGCTTGACTGTGGTAAGACTGCATGGTCATTTCATTTCTTATCTTACTTACACTACACTTCATCCTGAGAATTTTAAACCGTCACCTGGCTATGGCTTTAAAATGTTACAGTGAAAGCAACTGACTTTAACAGGCATTTCAATAAAAACCAAAAACACAAATATTATGGAAAAGTAAAAATGACAAAACTAAAAAAAAGGTTAAAAGAGGCCATTTAAATAAAAACAAAACAAGGGTGGCTGGACACAAACTGCAAAAGTCAATTAGACATTAAAAGAAGGTAACAGGTGGTCACAAATGTTCCATTCATCTGTTCGCAGCAACTTGCAAGCTTATTCTCCTAAGAGTGTAGTGCAACAAAAGCTGACTACGACATTCTTTTTATCAAAACTCTCACCTTACAACAAATACAGTCCCTTTGATGTAGATGCTCACCAGCTTTTCACAGAGCTTTTAAAACCTCTTACGATGTTCCTGGTCCTTGTGAGTTATTTTTTCCTTTCTTTTGCTTCCCAGCTATGCTCAGCTATACATTAACGCCAGGATGAAACAGCAGTGACGGTGATTAAGGCTGTCAGAGCTCAGAACCATTTTCAAAAACGTGAGACTAAAGAAAAAAAAAAGTCAATACAGCTCATGTGGGCAATGTAGTGAATAGTTTAAACTCAATATGGCGGTGCTGTGTGCTGCTAGTATCGCTTGCTTGGAGCTTTAAACAAAGCTTTTCTTAGGATATTTTTCTTTTACCTCTAGAGCCCCAGAGTCTTGTCAATGTGTGACGGTGTGCCCAAGTATTTTAAAGGGTTGAGCCATGTAAAGTTACACATAAGCTTTGGGAGTTGGATAGGACGGAGAACCATTCTAATAGATGGAGACTGATGACATACTCAGCTCTTACTCAATGCCTCTTTCCTTAAAAAATTTCCTATTTAAGCTGTCCTCCTTTGGACATATTTTCATATTTCTGAGTGTCGCAGCCAAAGCAATTGCCAAACTAGCCGCTGCTGAGGTCCAGCTTGTAGAGAAGAGGGTAGACCAAGTTGACAATCAGAGCAAACACGGCTGCCAGGGTGCCCAGGACAAAATAACGGCCGCAGTCGTCATCGGGATAGTCCGACATCCTCCTCCCCCTGCCGTGCTGTCGCATTAACCCTTCGGTTCTGTCTTCGTCTTCCTCATCTCTGTTCCTCTGCGTTTGCCCCCTCCGCAGCGCAGATCGGAACAGTCCGGGGGGCCCTTCGTCGAGCCCCTCCTCCTCCTCTTCCTCCAGTTCCCGCCATATTAGAGAGGCCTGCGATTGGCGGAAACCGGTGTCAGCTTCTGGGAAAAGGCGTGGTCTAACAAATACTATGATCACAATTGGACACATTTAGCGGGTCTACCCCGCAGTGTCAGATGAGCCATGGTGATTACAGTGAAAGAGCTAATGACATGCCTACTCTGTTGGTAGTTTAGGTTTTTGTTTTTTTGTTTGTTTGTTTTTTTTCTCAGAAAATCAGATGGTTACATGAGGAGGAAATTCACATGATTTAAAAGTACACACACAGTTGAGTAAATCAAAAGCACAACATTTTAATTTGTTTCCTGGAGCCCTTTCCTGCCAAACCACACAGTAACCACACTGTACTTTTTCCCCATTCTGTCGTCAGCTCTTACTAACACGGTACATCAGAACACAAAGTCGCGGTTTGATTCCACTATTGTCTTAAACACATTCACTGCAAAACCCATATGAAAGTTAAAACTCTTTAAAAATAATGACAAAAAATGAAAAGTTTGTCTTTGGATATGTATGGTTTTGGTCCCATAATATCACATGGTTTCATGATCGGGTTACACCTGACAACCCCCGTGCTAAAACTCACTGTGCAGAGGGAACACAGCCTTTGCGTAATTTCTGCAGAGAGAGGAAGATCACATATGGATAAAGGAATAAAAGTGTACCTTCCTAGAGGAAGAGGAGTGAAACACCACACTGTGCGATCCCCTCTTTCTCTCTCACCAGCATCACAAAAACGCTTACATTCTATCCAAGTTAAAGCAATGCACTTCACTTAATCCCCCAAAAAATGAAATGTCACGAGATGCTAATGCCGCCTGACAGCTGAGCTCAACAGACCGTCCTGTGATTGATCTTTCCATTATGAACCCACTGAGCTGGAGTTATTAAGCAGTGCTCCTGTCAAGACTAATTGAGAAGAAGCATTGGTACTCAGAGACACTTCTCTCATAAGACCAGCCAAGTACTGATAATTCCTGATCAGTAGCTGACACATTATGACTCACAAAGCCTGCTGACATATCTGGGACGATTTCTCAACATAACAGCCAAAGTCTGATTCGGTAGTATCAGAGTAAATACATGGGACACCCTCATTGTAACTGGACTTATCTGCATTCTGGATCTGGATTCCCTACAACAGAAATACCACGTGTAGGAAAGTACTGAATATCAGCGGTCTCGCCAAAATATTAAAAAAGCATGTGAGTCAGCCAAAGGATATTAGAACATTGGCTGTTACATTCCAGTGTTAAAGCCCTTCTGTGGATACTTAATATCTTATTGTTGTGGCTCCCTCACCTGGCTGGCAGTGGCTCCTGCAGCGGCGGCGGACTCGGCTTCGACAGGCCTGAGGAAGCGTGGCGGCCTCTCAACGGGGGAGTTTCGTCGTCTGTAGAACAGGACGTAGGCATAGCGTGTCACCACCTGGCTCTCCTCCACCATTGTTACGGTGCTGTCATCAAACAGACGCCAGCCTGAAGGACAGGGAGGACGGGTAAAGGAGGAGTAAGGGGACGGACGTTTCAACAGAGTGGTAGAAAAGAAGAAGAGAATAAAGGAAGGATTTAACATTGTTACATAAAGATCTCGTGCACTGCACACACACTCACCAACATCACTGCGCTGGCTGTTCTTGTCACTTGGCAGGCGAGCGTAGGCCGTGTAGTGGCCTCCTATCATTCCTCCATAGTGGTTGATGACTGCATACAGGTCATAGATGGGGGGTTGTTGCATCTCATCCTTCTGACCAATACAGAACTTACTCAGATCCAGATTCCTAGGGAACAAGATTAATTAGAGCGTTTGCTTTGGAAATGGGCGAACGCAGCACTTAAAGCACAACACGCAACAAGCTTTGGATGGATATGTGGTGGAAATCTAACTTTTTACTGTGCGTGTACCTGACGGGGAAGTCAACCATGTCGTTGATTTTATCTCTCCAGATGAAACTCCTGAAGGAGAAGCGTTTGAGCTGGATGATCAATACGTTGGGCAGACGCCACAGCAGGAGCTGCTTGGAGGCCTCTCGGTGCTGCTGGCACTTTGGACAGTACCTTAAAAACAGACAAACACTGTTCTACAATCGCTGTTCCCCAGTTAAAAACAAGGACCATAAACACATCGTGCTGAAAGACGTTAGTCGTGTTCAGTTTCAAAATTTCAAATAGCGTGCACAATTACACTAGTAAGCAGGTGTACTGCAAGCACCTGACGTAATGCAAAACGTCACACTGACTTTTAGAAAACATTTTGTATCATTGTTTAGAGAGCAGCCAAGTCATAATTTTAGGAGACCACTGAAATCTAGAGCTTGAATTCTAAAAATTCTAAAAATAAAAAAAAAAAAAGGGGGGGATGCCACCTTAAGACGGTAGGACAGACCTGGGCACAAAGGGCCGGTGTGGCTGCGGGTTTTTGCTCCAACCAACCAAGAGCACACAGTTTGACCAATCAACTGTCTGAAGACTGAGATCAGTTGATTAAATGAGTCAAGTCTGGTGTGCTGCTGCTTGGTTGGAAAGAAAACCTGCAGCCACACCGGCCCTTTGTGGAACAGTTTGCCCAGGTCTGCGGTAGGAGATGAAAAGGAGACTAGAACGACAGAGAGGATAGAGACAATGCTGCAATCATTTCAATGATCCCATCATGAAATGAAGATCCCTACCATGCCTCCTCTGGAGCCAGCACCTCTGGCTTAGTGAAGAGGTTCAGGCACTGTTCCAGGGTGAAGTGTCCGGCTCTGGCCGTCTCACTCAGGGAGCCGGGGTCCTCCTCATACTCCAGCTCCTTGGAGCTCACCAGGACGTACTCCTTCAGACGCTCGTTGTTTTTCCATACCAGCTCCAGGGTCGCGTCCTCAGGAAGGTCGGCCAACGCGTCCTCTGCAGGGGAATTGGGGGGGCAAGTGGAGAAAAACAACTTGTTGTAGAAAGCTACAACTACAACTTAAGTAAGTAAAAAGAAATAGGAAATTATGAAAGGGAATCCAACTAAATATCAATGCCTGAGGCAGGTCTGCTGATACCTTTCTCATCCAGCCTCTGCTCCTTGTTGTTAGAGTCCCGCACAGCTATGTAGAACTGACTGGCATGACCAGATGCTGACTCACTTGGATGCTGATAGCCTGTTACTGCCGCTGCAAAAAAGTGACAGGAATGAGAAATGAAGGGCTGTTAAGAAAAAAACAACAACAGTCACAGAAGTACTGAAAGCATCTGTCCATTAAGAACTATGTTATTACCTTCTGGACGCACCGCCTTCTCACAGGATGTCTCTTTTTCAGCATGAGGGTCCAGGGAGCAGCAGGAGGTGGAGGAGATTGGCTCAGAGAATCCCGAGTCTGTGGTCCGCGTGGTGGGGAGCGAAGTCTGGGAGGAAAGGGAATCAGACTCCCCAAAGTGGAGGGCTGCGGCCTGAGCACACTCTGCCTGGGATTCAGGCAGCAGAGATTGGCTCTCCAGCTCCGGATCAGCTGCTCCTACAGTACTGCTGCCACCCATGGCCTCATCCCTGGAACCAAGTCCCTCAGGAGAGCCTGCTGGCACTGGGGGGAGGTCACCCCGGCATTGTGACGTTTCGGGAGATGTCCTGCCTGACTGGAAAGGAGGCTGGAACACGTTGACAGAAAACCTGCGCAAAGACAGACATTAAGGAGGTAGCATAAACAGATTTTATGGGGTGGTTCTGATCTTGAATTGACGTGGAACAATGCAGACTTATTCAGACAGACGATCAATGGAACTACTAGCGAAAATAATGAAGTGTTGCTCTAAAAGTTTGTCATCTGTCTATTAACAAGCACCAGGCATCATGGTGATGGCTGGATAAGCAGAACCACGTTTACACATGGGTATATGGCCCAGAATTATTTAGGGTTTTTTTTGAATTTCTCAGCAGGATATAACAATAATTCTGTAATTAATGTGACTTGAAGAGTGGCAAAGAAATAAAAGTTAAGAATGATTAATTTAATTTCAACTTTATTCGAAGCCTTTGGTAAAATCATGAGATAAGCGTCCTAGCTCTGATAATTCACTGTCACGACACTTTTGGTGCACAGATCTACAACGTTCTCTACAATGTTCCTCAAGCGCCTGCAGTCAGATATAAAACCATTTCTGAATGAATGACCATACAGACGGCATGCCTTCATTTACCCTGTAAAAGATACTGTCCTGACCTTCATGAGCAATAATCATCCCCACTAGTATGCTTTATCATCTATCTAATAATGTTGACAGTAACAGCTGACAGTGAATGTTGGTGTCTGTGCTATATAATATCACACATAGTGAACAAACATGGAATTAGCCGTCAAACCCAGAAAATAATACAGACTGAGAGGCATAATGCAGTAAAGAACAGGGACACTGTGCAAAATGTAAATAAAAACAGAAGGAAATGCTCTGCAGATCTCATAAACCCATATTTTATTCACAGTAGACTGTAGAAAACATATCAAATGTTGAGAGTTAGACGTTTTACTATTTCACAAAAAATATTAGCTCATTTTGAATTTGATGGCAGCAGCACATCTCCAAAAGTTGGGTCAAGGCTACACTGACCACAGTGTAGCATCCCCTCTTCTTTTAACAACAGTCCATAAACATCTGGGAACTGAGGAGACCACTTGCTGTGAGTTTTGGGAGAGGAATGTTGTTCCATTTTTGTCTGATATAGGATCCTAACTGCTCAACAGTCCTGGGTCTTCTTTATTATATGTTCCCTGGACTGCAGGCAGGCAGTTAGGCACCCGGCCTCTTCTGCTACAACAGTGCTTCTCAATTATTTTCTGTTACGCCCCCCCCAGCAAGAGTTACTTTTGTCTCATTATCTTCGTCTCTCTCCGCCTTTCTTTTCATCCCTGTAAAAAATTTCTTCATGTTGTCTCTTAAGGGTTCGTTTACTGCACTTCATATCGCCTGCTCGGTGCAAAAAACCCGCTACACCATAGAGCTAATACTCCCTGTGCACACTCTGACAATGAGAGCGCCACTGCCAACTAGTGTAGTGGATGTGCAATTACACTTTATTCTAGTACGGCAAAAAAAGCATGTTCCCCAGGGTCACATGCGCCCCCCCTGGCATCGCACCAATATTTGAGAAGGACTGTGCTACAAAGACATGCTGTTGTCATTGATGCATTGATTTTAGCATTGTCCTGCTGAAATCTGCTGCCCTAGAACCTGTGTATACCTTTCAGCACTGATGGTGCCTTTCCAGATGTGCAACCTGTCATAGGCACTAAGGCACCCCCATACCATCAGAGATGCAGGCTGTTGAAGCAAGTACTGATAAAAAGCCAGAGGGTCTCTCTCCTGTTTAGTCTCCTTTTGTTGCCCATGTCGCATCTTTCAAACTAAAATTTTTCATGAGATAATAAAATGTCTCGCTCTCTGTGAATAAATGTTTTACTGTGAATAAAATATGGTTTTTATGAGATTTGCAAATCATTATATTCTATTTTCACACAGCAGCCCAATTTTTTTGGACCTTGTAAGTAAATAAAATCCCACATCCTACCTTTCTGCGAAGGTAGCTCCACAGACATGGATGAATGGTTCAAAAAACTCCTTGCCAACCCAATGAACATGTGAAACTGGCATAACTGCATGCATGTCGATATATAGAGTATATCAGAGCACATATCTTACTAAGCTAACCTGCCAATTACATGTGTGGGCCATGTCATATTTTACATGACGAAGAGCGCTAAAGGACTCTATGTTAGACTGCGTACCTGGAGTAACCCTCTAGCAGCTGAGTGAGGCGGGCGTAGGACAGTCGAGACTCCGGCACGCTGAGCAGGAAGGGCAGGCCCACGTTCTCCGTGTTGGGTCGACACAGACCCTTGTGATTGGGCCAGTGGTTCCTCTGACACACTCTGAGCGGGTTCATGGAAACATTCACTGATTTAATCCCACAGGAAAATGAACATATCTGTTTCAAACAATATCGGGATGTGTAATTGTCAAGTAGAACTCACTGATTGCAGTAGCCCACACGATAGCAGCGAGTGCACCGCTTCAGCTTATCTTCGTCAGACACTGGAGGCTTCAGGCAGGCAGCACACTTTGAGATAGGGATATTAGGGATCTGCAGCCTCTGTAGGACAAAAGAGAGGGCAAAAAAGGCCATCTCAGTATCAGTGAACAAAGACAGATTTAAAATGCTGCAGAAATATTCAATCATGGGTTTTATTACCTGCTGAACTCTGAGCAATATCACTCTCTCTTTGGCCATGTCTTTGGAAAGCACCTCAAAACAGAACAGCATGTCAGAGGAGGACACCGTGTCCAGGGAATGGGATGGCAGGAGCATGCGCTGGAAGCGGTTCTTCCCCACCTGAGAGCAAGAAAGGAAAACATCTAGTTTTATCCTCACATGTCGTTCTGCATATCATCTCTAACTAATTTCTGTCAAAGTGTGAAACTGGAATATTTTAAGAATCGAACCTCTGCCAGCCTGAGGTTCTCCGGTTTGACCCTGACACTCCTTGAGATGGATTCGAGGACTTCAGCAGTGCTAGAGTTCTCCTTGCTCACACTCACCAAAAACTGAGAGACAAAGAGAGTGGGTCACATGGAAGGTTTCCTTTAACATTTTCTCAAAACAAAGCAAAGCCACATATCTGCATGACATTGTTCACTGACCATTTTCAGCGGAGACATACCTTGATGGGCTTTTTATGAGGTTCTTTAGCAAAGTAGAAAACTGAGAGCACCTTTTGTTTCTGGGGTAAGGGCACAGGGAGGTAGAGGAAAGGGTCAAAGGTGATGGACACCTGAAGAAATAAGGACAAGCAAAAGTAGGTTAGTCATCACTGTAACAAGACAAGACAGTGAAGCATTTTGTAGAAAGTTGTTGTATGTTACCTTGGAGCATGTGGGGCACACAAGTTTGGATTTGAACTGGCCTTGGAAGAGGTCTACTATAAAGGAGTCATTCCTCATCTTGTGCCTCTGCCAGGCCTCCTCCGCCACCACCTGCAACAACAGACAAACAATATTCTCAGCTCAAGGCTTGAGCAGTGTAGGAGCAATTGTAATTCAGATTTTTTTTAAGAAATCCCCCCAAAGTGTAAGTATAATTGATTATAATCAAAACAAGCCACCAATGACAGCAGCAAGGTATCTTATGTCTGTATGTTCAAAAGCAGACCAACTCTCAATATGTCACAGATGAAAAAAAAAAAAAACAAAAAACAAAAAAACCCCACCTCATCCAGCCGTCCGTCAGAGTCGACTGTCTCGGTGTAAGGTTTATTCTGGATGCGGTTCAAGTCCTCGTGAAGCCCATCCAGCAAGAAAGCCATGAACTCCTGGGCATCGTGCTGGGCGTAACCTGTAAACTGACTGGCTTTACTGGCCACAATAGCCTATGAGTCAAAAGGGAAATAAAAAAAACACTGATCATGTTGCCCTTGCTACGTTTGGCATTAACAAGTTTCCCCTGGGGGAAGAGAGTGAATGTGTGGGTGCTGCTGCCTGTGTACCTTGAGTTTTGAGGGCTGGAAGGCATGATGTGTTCCTTTCCACAGTGCCCTGAGCAGCACCGCAAAGCCAATGGCTAGTCTGCCTCCTGTTCCCAGAGGATTGTTACAGTTGATTTCTGCCTCAAATGCTCGATCTGCAGCAGCAAAGAAAATACAGGCATGAGATAATAATAAGGCAGGCAATAAGATAATAAAACCGGAGATCAACCCCAGAAGTCAGTAGTTTAATTAGTTAACCAGGCCAGCAACATTCATTGTTTACCAACCAGTGGCTAAGCACATTACGTCCAAAGAACCAGGTGGCCTAGATTTTGTAGCAATTACTTTAATATTCTAAATGCTTGAACTGCAGACACTGCAGATAAATAAGGCTTATTCAGATAAAACAAGCTGATGTCAGAGTCCTCATTAAATTTGCCCCTGTGGGTCACTTGGCACCACTTCTGCTTTGTAAGCAAGCAAAGACAGCCAGCATAACCCGAGTTAATTTTGTCACTAATTAGCATTACAGCATTATCTGTTTATCTATGTACCAAAGCACCAATAAAACACACCCTTCTTAGCAACATATCAGGTGACACGTCTGTGGCAGTAGTATGACACAGCATCACAAATTATACATTTGGCAAACATTAAACTTTACCATGAAAGTAATCCCTGAGTTCTCTGGTGTTGGACAGGGACTGGATGACGCTGTTCATGAAGCAGGTGTTGCCAAGGTTAACCAATCCTGTAAAACCAGGAAGGCACACCTTCTTCTCCTCCTCCTCTTCATGGCGCTCATTGCTGGCAGGAGGCGCGTGAGTCATGGGCTGCACCATGCAGGTAGGTTTAGGCTGACACAGGAAAGATTTACACACAGAATGCATAAGCCCAATACAATTTTTATCTTATTTTATTTATAACAATTTTGAACTTCACTACTTTATCTCTTCAATATAGATTTTTTTTAACTAGTTAAATTTTTCTGTTCTCACCTTTATATTCTACAATTGATAACAATATGTTGCCAAACCAAGCAGTGTCTAAACAACAGTCTTTTGCCTCATTTCTTCAGTTTAGATGATAATTTATCTTTCTACAAACCGTGGTAACAGTGGACTCAGTCTTGGAGATGGCAACATGCTCTGAGACGGTGCGAGGTGTAACAGTATCCAGACCGCTATCCTCCACTCTAGACGAGGCCTTAGGAGCGTTGGGTTTCTCCTCCCCGACCCTCGGAGGCTCCTGCTTGGCTGGCAGGCTGTGTTGGCTGCTGCCCGGCTGGCTCTTCTCCATGCAGGCAGGGCTGGAGGGCACGGCCACTTTGGCACCACCCACTGCACCTTAAACAGAGCAGAATGGCGCTTGTGGTTCGAAGATGAAGGGTCAACATGAGACTGGACAGTAGTGAGCATGAATAGCTACAGCAGGTGTATCACAAATGAAATTTAAAGCCTTTTTAGGGCACATTCATTTTAGAGAAACTATGTTTTCAGAATATGGAATCACATCAAAACATTACAGCAATTTAGACTCATTATTTAGTTAGTAACAGTGCTGACAAATGAAGCGGTTTCTGCAACATAAACAATCACTTAACGGCTATATTTTGCTGTGCTGTCATGAAACACAGGTAACGCTTTATTTTACGGGTCTTATTTCCTGGGCAGCTTGTATGACATTTGGGCTCTCAAGAGCACGAAGCCTTATTCAGGGGTGGGGGGTCACGCCGTATGTAGGATCGATAAGGCCAGCAGAGCAGACTGGCACCCGTATCTACTTACTGGCTAAGTTACAGAGTTCAAATTCCTGTCATTGAAAGCCACTGCAATGCACACATACATTTACCTCACACATATACAGTAAGCACACACACACACACACAAATAACCATGTCAGTCTACATGGATATCAACCCTGTTCTTTCAATCATTTAGTTACAGTAGCTTCAAGTATACTGTTTACAGATACAGTTTTAAAATATGGTGGAAGGAAAAACGTTAAATCTAAGATCACGTGTTGGAAAACTAACTTTTATGATGGGCTGAGCATGTTGCCAGGGTTTCATCATTTCACCACTAACGCAACACCAAAATACAAAAAGCTACTCAAAAATCTACACCATGTCAGCACTGTGTAGATGTAGTGTTAACACTGTGTAGATGTAGACCTTGTGTGGCAGGGGCCTCCAGACCGCCCCAGCGCTGGCTGTGCCTCTTCTTCAAGGTGATGTCCAGTCTGGACGGGGTGAACGAGTAGCTGCACTGCTCAGGCTGGATCAGGTTCCTGAGACACAGGACATGTAGACAGTTCTGATTAAACTAAAGGGACTGACTTGAGGCTACAGCTCACCACCAATCTGTTATTAGAGTTTAAACCACTGAAGACTGAGGCTGATTTTTGGGGTTTTTTTTAAAGTCTAAATCTGTCCAAAACTCCCATGTGCTGTCAAGCCAAAGCAGTTAACCTCAGGGAAACACTGACTACTCAAGTAATATGTCATGGGACAAATGACTCTATACTTCCCTCTATACCCACTACACTAATCACATTTGGGTCAAGTATTTAGACGAGCAAAATGAAAACACTGAACGAAAACACAGAGCCCCTCGGCGTTGTCGAACGACTTACCCGAGGAGATAAGGTTTACAAGGTCACGGAGTTCTTTCAAATCACTTCTCAAAACCCACTTTTACAGACCGGCTTTTAAGTGATCTAGTCTTTTTATTGCCTTTTTATTGTCCCTTTTAACTTAATGGTTTTAAATTGTACAATTCCCATATTTATATTTTCTTTCATTTGTTGTTTTACCTTTTATCTTACATCTTCAACCTTGTTCAATTGTGTAGTTGTATTTTGTTTATTGCTTTCTTTTCTTAATACTATTTGTTGCTTTTGTTTTTAACTGATTGTTCAGCACTTTGGAAACCTGGTTTTGAAAGGTGCTATATAAATAAAGATATTGTTATCATTATAACTGTGTCAGGTCAGATTCTTGCCCATCAGAGTGACTGGAGCCAACTAGTCTATTTATGAGTTTGAGCAGATGCAGCACTAGTGCTTCAGCACAGTTTTGTTTATTTGTGGCTCAAGGTCGTCCATAGGTTGTGAAATGAATATGTTGGTTTGGTTTCCTGGAATAAATCAATACAATGTTCCTGTGCAGTTAGCTCACAAAATAACATGAAAATGTTCAAGCTATGTTCACTCCAAGTGGCCATTTCAAGATTTTTAAATTTGAAAAACACACAACTGGTTACCTGAGTTTGACTTGCCACTTGAAGACTGTGTTTGGTCCACAGTCTGAATGAAGACGCAGAAAGTTACTGTCGCTGTAAAAGGGCAATAAGGAAAGATCATTCGCTGGTTGTTTCTTAAAGTTACTAAAGCAAGCTGAAATGGTACAATCGTTCTGTATCTGCAGAATATTCACATTCATCACCTTGTCTGGAAGATGAGGGTGAAGTCTTGTTCCCTGAAGATGACTCTAGCCGTGTCCCTGCAGATCCCCTTCAAGTAAACATTAACCACCATCAGGTCCGTGCCCTTCTCGTACGAGTCATTCTTCACAAACTGCAGGTTAACCATCGGCTCCGGGGCTGCAGGAAGTTATTACAGCCATCAGCAAACCCACATTTAATCACTGAACAAATCAATGGTGACAAACTGAAGAGCAACAAACCTGACTGTTTCTATGCAGGATTTAGTTATTACCACTTTTAACCTATGTAAGTTTGTCGATTTTGTCATATGGGTTATAAAGAGTCTATAAACATAAATCCAGTGGAAAGCAGTTAGCATTTGTATGATAATTCAATCTCACTGTCCCCAAACCTTCTCAACTAACCTTCCTGTTCCTTTAATTCTAGAGGAGGCTCCTCCTTCGACTGGTCCCGCTTTTCCTCTCCGTCAAGGCTGCCCAGCCTCGAGGCCAGACCGGGCGACTGACTTCGTTTGGCAGCCACCTCAACAGCTGGTACTGAACCTGCTTCTCTCGATCCAAGCTGCTGGCATATCAGAGTATCCTGCTCTGATTCCTGCTCAACAGGTTTTTTCTCTGGCTTAGAGTCAGTTCTATCTCCACATGTTTCTGGAGAGTCCTCTGCACGGTTGAAGACAACAGGTTTGAGGCGGTCGCTGGTGCTGACGGGAGCTGCTGGTTGGCTGTCGCTGCCATATGCTGTAGCTCCAGACATGTCCGACGACTGGCTTCGCTTCTCTGCCAACTGAATCGGGAAAGAAAAGAGAAATTTTATCCGAAAACCTCCAGAGCGGAATTTTCACTCCTTCAAGCCTTGGCACTGAGGGCTCAAATGAATATCTAGGAGCAATGGATTCCTCGGCTTTGGCAGGATTTCTACAACCATCTTTCCCCCTTTAATCACTCCGTTATCAAGCGAAAAGTCGACAACTTGTTTCCAGTTCAAACAAAGGACGCGTATAGTAAAACACAGATACAAGAATCAGTGAATTCTTCCAAAGCACGGTTCACTTTTTTGACACTAAAGGCTGAGAAAACACCTCCAGGTGCTGTGTAAAAACTGGTGGCAGAGATTTACCACCAACAGGTACAGAGTTCGTTTAGCAGAGGCAGTGATAAGATAGGATATGGGCTGTTAGTGATAATGTTTATCAAAATGACAGTAGAGGAAGTAAGGATTTAACATGTTAACTTTTTTTTCATTGAACACATTTCCAATACAGATATTCACTTACAATGTAGACCAAATCAAGATTCAGTCTTCAAGATTTTTCCTATGTCATTCCACATGGCTGCACATAACTTTGTATGGATTGAAATTCTTATCTGTGTAGTTTTAAGAGTTGCACCGGAAATATGTTTAATATGATAAAGAAGTATCCAGTATATTGATGAGCTGAATACTGTACAAGTCTGTTCGAGGCTCAAGGGAAACTTGAAAAGGCAGAGCCCACGCAGGCCAGATGGTGTTATTGGCTGTAATCTCATAAATCATACTGCTGAAAAATTTGAGGAAATTAGTCAATTATGATTGGACTGATCTGCTTCTTTAGTTTAGTTGTGGTTCTATATAAACAGAAACAAGATATATTTACACAGTTTATGAAAGAACCGCATCAGACAAAATGAGAGAAGTCTCAAATGTCGCTCAGTATTATTCAATACTCTCCAGTCACTCAGCCAATATAACAATATTGTTAACTACTATATTTACCACTGATCATTTAAAAATGAAATAAAATTCCTGAGATAGTGAACTGAACATTTCTTAATTCCAAAGATTATCAATAACGGAAACAATCACTCAGTCAGCAGCAATACAATACTGAACGTCTGACTGACAATCTCTAATGATACAGTTGAAAGCTCTGCACTTCAGCTCTTACAGCTAATGTCAGTTTCACAGACTAACATTAATAGTAGTCCTATAAGCAGTACTGTTAAGATAAGCAACCAACATGTGACAACTTTTCTCACCCGAGTTTTGCTGGTATGGCTGGCAGCAGCGAAACCAACTCCTGGTTTCTGTTCCTGGCCACTACCTAGTCTCTCTGCTCTGTTGTCTCCATCTCTACGTTGGGTCTGCGGGCTCCGACCAGCGGGCAGGTGTGTGTGTGCAGCTTTACCACTAGCTACTGTAGATTTGACAGAGTGCGTGTCGCTGTCAGCCGGGGACGCGGCCTCCTTGGTGGTCTTCGGCGGCCGTACAATGGTGCGCTTGGCACTGGGTTCCTGAGGCTGTTGCTGGCCTCTCGTGACTGTAACAGGCTTCATGGTGGTTGCTGGGCCATCTCCAGCTTCTTTCACCCCTGCACAGTCCGTAGTGGCTGCTTTGTTTTTCAGGCAGCGCTTGACGCCCCGCTCAGCTTTGCTGCCGCTGCGTCTTGACTCACTATGTGCAGGTGAGGAGGGAGGCTGGGGCTGGAGTTGTGGCTGCGAGGAGGACAGTTTGGGTTTCTCTGATGAATCCAAGGCAACAGGCTTCATCTCTAGCTCCTTGTCGTTTTTGGTCTCTGTGGGCACGGCCTCCTTCTCCTTCTTGTTTGACTGGAGCAGAATACAATAGAAAAACTGACTGAGCTGGAAACCTTGTTTACAGTGCGAACGCCACTTTATTGTCTTCTGCAACTACGACACATTTTCTTGAAAAACTATATATCATGCAAAAACACCACCTTCATGAGTGCAGACAAAAACAAGACACAAATGTACTCTTATAAAGACAAACAGAAAAAAATCTCTTTGGTGTATTGTGTGACTCACCTTAAGTGAAGGCCAGTTGTGAAAGGGAATCTTCTTTTGCATTATGACGTGCAGGAAACCTCCCTTCTCTTTGTACTGGACTCTGCTACATGAGGCCTCAATTTCCTCCTGCAACTGGCAGTCCCACTGCCGCCCATCTGAAAAATGAAAACAGGACTCATACAATCCACATAAATAGTACAATAGCAGTGAAGATAAAGTATAATGAAGTACACTGCTCAAAAAAATAAAGGAAACACTTAAACAACACAGTGTAACTCCAAGTCAATCACACTTCTGTGACATCAAACTGTTCACTTAGGAAGCAACACTGACTGACAATCAACTTCACATGCTGTTGTGCAAATGGAATAGACAACAGGTGGACATTATAGGCAATTAGCAAGACACCCCCAATAAAGGAGTGGTTCTGCAGGTGGTGACCACAGACCACTTCTCAGTTCCTATGCTTTCTGGTTGATGTTTTGGTCACTTTTGAATGCTGGTGGTGCTTTCACTCTAGTGGTAGCATGAGATGGAGTCTACAACTCACACAAGTGGCTCAGGTAGTGCAGCTCATCCAGGACGGCACATCAATGCAAACTGTGGCAAGAAGGTTTGTTGTGTCTCTCAGCGTAGTGTCCAGAGCATGGAGGCGCTACCAGGAGACAGGCCAGTACATCAGGAGACGTGGAGGAGGCCGTAGGAGGGCAACAACCCAGCAGCAGGACCACTACCTCCGCCTTTGTGCAAGGAGGTACAGCAGGAGCACTGCCAGAGCCCTGCAAAATGACCTCCAGCAGGCCACAAATGTGCATGTGTCTGCTCAAATGGTCAGAAACAGACTCCATGCTTACAGCCCAACACCGTGCAGGACGTTTGGCATTTGCCAGAGAACACCAAGACTGGCAAATTCGCCACTGGTGCCCTGTGCTCTTCACAGATGAAAGCAGGTTCACACTGAGCACGTGACAGAGTCTGGAGACGCCATGGAGAACGTTCTGCTGCCTGCAACATCCTCCAGCTTGGCCGGTTTGGTAGTGGGTGAGTAATGGTGTGGGGGGAGGTGGCCGCACAGCCCTCAATGTGCTCACCAGAGGTAGCCTAACTGCCATTAGGTACCGAGATGAGATCCTCAAACCCCCTGTGAGACCATATGCTGGTGTGGTTGGCCCTGGTTTCCTCCTGATGCAAGATTTGGGGCAGTCGTGGATCAGCGGTTAGGGTGTCGGACCCGTAACCGGTGGATCGCTGGTTCGATTCCCCGTACCGGTGTCCATGCCTGAGGTACCCTTGAGCAAGGTACCTAACCCCAACTGCTCCCCGGGCGCTGCACGCGGTCGCCCACTGCCCCGGGTTTGCTGTGTGTGTGCACGTCACTTGGGTGGGTTAAATACAGAGCACAAATTTCATTGTCCAATGACAAAATATGTCACTTTCATGATGCTAGACCTCATGTGGCTGGAGTGTGACAGCAGTTCCTGCAAGATGAAGGTATTGATGCTATGGACTGGCCCACCCGTTCCCCACACCTGAATCGAACTGATCACATCTGGGACATCATGTCTCACTCCATCCACCAACGCCACATTGCACCACAGACTGTCCAGGAGTTGGCGGATACTTTAGTCCAGGTCTGGGAGGAAATCCCCCACCTCATCAGGAGCATGCCCAGGCGTTGTAGGCAGGTCATATAGGCACGTGGAGGCCACACACAAACACTACATTTTGACCTCATTTTGACTTGTTTTAATCAGAATCAGAATTCCTTTATTTATCCCTGAAGGGAAATTCTTGAAGGACATTAGCACATTACATCAAAGTTGGATCAGCCTGTAGTGTGTATTTCCACTTTAATTTTGAGCATGACACCAAATCCAGACCTCCATGGGTTAATAAATTTGATTTCCATTGATCATTTTTGCGTGATTTTGTTGTCAGCACATTCAACTATGTAAAGAACAAAGTATTTAATAAGAATATTTCATTCATTCAGATCTAGGATGTGTTATTTTAGTGTTCCCTTTATTTTTTTGAGCAGTGTATATTTCAGGTAAAACATGTGGTTTTACATGTAAACTCTTGAAACAGGTCTGAAGTTCAATAAGGTCCAAACTCAAAAGCACAACTTCTCCTTTTGTGGTTTTGCTATATTCTGCATACTTCCTTCCATTGATGTTCCACTGTAGTAGCTTCAGTTTGTTACTTGCATTACTGTGACTTACCTGGGAAGCACACATGGCAGTGTGTATCAGTGAAGGTCGTGTTGATATCCTCTGTCCTCTGTACCCCCTCCCCACAGCGCAGTCTGACAGTCACTTCGTTGACATTCTGCTTCCAGTCCACAAACACATCTGAAAAACATGAAGAAAATGAGTCACTTCTATGTCAAACGACAAAAAGAACTTGAAAAAATGACACAATAATTATTAGAATATATTCAAAAATTAGTAAAATATTACTGAGTCTGAGCAGCACTGCCACTTTTTAAAAGATCAAACAAGAGAAAAAGTCAATTCCCAAACACACACACACACAAAGAAAAAGGAAAAAGCACAACAGCAGAATGCCAATTCAGCTTTTAAGTAAGACCACTGGTGAACATACCGTATCTCTACTAGAATAGACACACTGAAATGCACCTGCTCACAGATTCACATTAGGCATACCAATGCACTCACATATGGCCATGTGGGTCAGTCCACAGCATTCAGGCACAGACAGAAGCAGACAGTACGGTGAACTGAGCGATACAGATGGGACTTCTAAAATTATCTGTGCCACACAAACTGTATATCAAGTAAACAAATGCATGAAAGCAAAGATCAATTTACTTTAGAAACCACGCCACCAGGTCGTGCACATGCTTTTCAAGGTAGATGCAAGAGAGGAAACTGACAAAAATATCCCAACACAAAAAACAAACAAAGCATGTACCATTTTTCATTGTGACCTGCAAGCTGCAGCAGTGACTGAAAAATGAAATATCATCCCAGAAGTATGAAAACTAAATTCCTTGCCGGCAAAGGAGTCACGGATGGACCACGTTATCTTCAACAACAACTAGAGAGTCTCAACTTTCCCACCACAGCTTGTTCACTCTCTCACTCTTCTCTCAAACTTAATCACTCCAGAAAGGTCACAAGCAACACCTAATCCCTCCCCTGGCTGGTGTATTTCCACTGGAGCCACACAACAGTGTACCCTCATGGCTGGGAAAAACATTGCACCGACACTCATGATATGAACATTACTGGCACACATGCACGACGATGATCTCATGGCTACTGCACATAATTTATGTCACTAAGTCTATTATTGGCAAAGAAAAGGCAAAAAACAAAACAAAAATGTAAATCAATAACGTGTGTGTGTGTGTGTGAATAGCTTTGCATTAACAAAAAACATTCTCTGTCTCAGACTGATTTTGTCTGACACACTGTTTGGAACAGTTTAGTACAGATGATTGTAAGATATCTGAGGGGAGAGACAGTCAGTAGAGAACAATTACATAAAAGTATTTTCAAACCACAAATGTCCGATGGTCTCTAGATTTTTACAGTCAATACTGAAATATATTTAGAAGTTTTAAAAAGCTGATAGCAATATATTGGCCAATAGCCAGTTCTTTAATGTAAACTCTCTTGATACAGATTCCCTAAATTTGCTTTTGGATTTTTGAATTATGTCCAAGATAGACAGCAACAGGAAATTGCACAGTTGAAAAATCTAATTGTCAGTGCTTTCAGTTTATTGGTCTGGCTCCTATTCCTGCCAGTGGAAACTGTTTTATATTAAGCCTGAGCAATGCTAAACCTGCTGCTGGTAGCAATATGTACTAACAAGTTGATTGTTGACAAGTATTAAAAAAAGGTGGCGTTGAGAAAGAGTTTCAGGCCGTTTACAGAAACTTAACGAACCCAAGATTTCCAGATAAGGGAATGACACTCTCTCAGCTAGAGTTACAGCACTTCAGCATGATGCAGACAACCAGCAACATTAACACTGTAACACTTATGCAACCCTAAACCATAGGCACAGCAAAACAGAACCAGCATGATAAAGCATTCTGCAGACACACCCAAACAACGTAAAGTGCCAGCAAAGTAATGTGTATCCACTTACAATATGTAGCACTGACCAATCAAAACACAGCCTTGTCTTCTCATGTATCTGTGTTCACTGCAGGAGCAAAACGCAGTCGAGTCTGTGGTAATGTTCAAAATGCCTTCTGATGATATTCAGCGAGGCAACACAGGCGACGAACACCATATCCAGCCACGGACTATTTGCAAAAGGATGCACTGATCCAATATCAGGTATCCATGTGTAGTCATCAACATAAGATCTATTATTAAAGCTCTACTTTGGCCTCTGATGTAATGTTATCAAATTTAAACAGGACATGGAAAGATTTTTTTTTTCCATTGACAAACACTCAAAATGTTAATTACACAACTTCCATTCATATTCTTCTTCCTTGGCATATCTATTCATTTTTGCATTGTGACTAATGACTTGTGTCTTCAATGACTTCAGACTTGTATAAGATGGTGTAGGGAATCATCGGGGTCTCTTAAAAACATGATAGTCCTTGTACCAACATTTCTCCCTCCAGGAAATGTCAAGCAGAACTATCAAATGAAGCAACTCAACTGCAGTTTTGATTGTCTGTTTAGTCATGTACAGTGCTATCAATACTGGAGTGATTCCAGTGCAGATTCAAAAGGTGATGAGGAAGTGAAGCTGATTTTTTATTTTCATTTGAAAACTGAAAGGATTCACCAAGCAGACTTTCTGCCTACTGTGTAACAACATGTTTCAGCAATAAACACAAGGATAGATAACTTAAGCAAAAGTAAATACTTCAGTGGTCAGACAAGATAACCAACAGTTTCCTATTTGAAAACAACAGAAAAAGACTTGCCCTATATAATTTCTAGCTGTCTGAGACATTTCATGCAACTTGAGAAACACAAAGCAGGTTTCACAACTACAAGTACTTGTTGGATCCAAGAAACACTGACATGTTCTTATTGTCAAATGCTTGTGGGTTGGGGGGGGTTGTATTTAAAACTGAAAAAAAAAAATCCACCTCTCAATGGCAGATCGCAAAAGCACATTCTGCTTCAAGCACTGAAAAGCATGAAACCATTTAAAAGGAAGCTGTAATCCACATCCACATACATATATAAGGTATATATAGAAAATTCTTTTGATGAGACATACAGCCCACATTAAATGACACAGTACACAGTACAGTGCATACAGGGTGGTCAGATTGCACACAAAAGCTTTTATGCAGCAGCATAAACTGTAAGTAAGGGAAGAAATAAACAGTAAAAGGACAGCATTGCAACTAACTAACAGCAGTACATGTTGTGTATTGTATTTATATTAGTATATGTATTTACAATGTGCATGTATTATATGTTTCTACGCATTATGTACAATACATCCTTACCATGCGCTGCATCAACATGTAAAACAATCCATATCATAAAAGTATTAATGGCTGTGAAGCCATAATAAATGAAAAACTGATCTCCAATGTGTTTGCCAGACAATTATACCAAATGATAGACACAGCATTTGTTCCACACATTATTAACTTTCAATATAGGTCTGCAGTTATCAACTATTTTAATTCCTTTTTTTTTTTTTTTTTTAAAATCAGAATGATTAAGCGATTTGTCTCTTAATTTTCCCCCACATTTCCATAAAAGCCAAAATGCTGTCACGAGTGGCATGTTTTCTACTGGCAGACCAAAACTATAAAAACCTCGAGCTATTCGGTAAAACCAACTAAGAGCACAACAGTGGTGATAATAAATCCCAAGAGAGAGAACGGCGCGCGCACATACACGCACACACTTTCTTTCTCTCATATACATACAAACAAAATATATACAGTATACTATATTGCAGTCAGTATTTCTCACAAAACAAACTGTGTGTGTCTTTGAGGTCTAACAAAAGTATTAAATCCTTTTCTTTCCTAATCCACATTTGCAAAATCATTTTTAAAAGCCATGCACAGCCCTGTTTGCAGCCACGTTTGCAAGCTTTCATGTTTTTCTTCCTCGCCAATTGTTCAGGGGAAAAACGATGCAGAATGTGCATATTACAACAAACAAACAACATAGGCAACAAAATACACTTTCCTGCTTTCACACTAATCTTTTTACTGACAGTTAGACAGTTAACATGGATAAAAGCATCACACGATTTTAAATATTAAATAATTAATTCAGGAAGGCATCACATATTGGTGACAACAGTGAACATAAACCTAATTTTTTATGTTTACATTCATGCGACAGGGCAATATGAATAGTGATGGGTTCCTTTCTAAGTCTTAATAGATTTTAGACTTTTTACGTTTCCACTGCACAACAAATTACACTCAGTCTCTTGGATAATGCAAATGTGCTATAATTGTCAAACAGGTCTGTAAACAACAATACAATGCACTGCCATGTTGGAATAACGTATATTTAGTTTATAATATACAACAATATCTCAACAGCAGTGAGGTTATAATGTGTTTTTCCAGTTTTAATTTATAAAAGAGAAATTTAACCTGACAAAAAAAATCTGCAAATTAATCAATAGGAAATGTTCTGTTAGTTGCACAACACCTTTAGTCCTTCTTACCTTTCTTGACCTCTGCAATAACCCCATCTACGGCCGCAGCTGCCCTCTTGGCCTCTCTGCTCTCCTGATTGGCCCTGTCCTTCTGCTTCTTCTTACTGCTACTCGAGGTCAGGTCTGAGCTGTTCTCCCTGCCGCTGCCTCCTCTCTGCGGAGCCCCACTACGACGGCCCACTGTCTCACTACCAGCCACACCACTACCGCTGCTGGCCATCTTCAGGCACTTGGCACTAACAGGCCGCCCGTCGCCAGAATCACTACCGCTGCCGGGGTCTGGATCTGAGTTGTGTCTCTTCCTGCCTGGCCCGGCTATCTTGGCGATGATACTGGTCTGTACTCTCCCAGAACGGAATCAGGAAAGCTGATAAGGGATGGGGACCTGAGGTGATAGGTAGAAAGACATTAATTAATCAAGAAGAGAAGCAGATAATTCCATGATTATTCAGCATCAGTACTGTATGTGCTACCTGCAGGGTCTCACAGAGTGTAAAGTTAAGCAACTCAGGTAATGAGGACAATCTGCCTTTACTGTTTGTGTAAGACAGACACACACACAGGAAAAGTGGTCCACTGCTCAAAACTAATCTGGAGCGAGTTTCAAATGACGACAACAAAGAGTAACTTTACATTATGCCTGACCAAGGAAGCGTATGGATGCAAAGAACGTTAGTAGAACTAGACGGACGGTGATCCTTGCCTCGTTGTCTTGGCTTATCATTAGCAATTTGCTAGCTTGGACAGTTAAATGACAAACAAAGGACAACAGCTAAATCAGCCATTTTATTCGGCGTGCAATACTGCACATTTACTAAAAAAAACATGGGTGGTGTTCAATAAGCTAGCATGCAAGCTTAGCTATGTGGCTTCCCGTCCCCACAGTTGTTAGCCTGGTAACTGGTAAGTTAGCGAGCCGACTGCAGAGGTTCGTTTAATTTAAAGCACAGGTGTTTGGGGCTGTCATGTGCTCGGCGATCTAAGCTATATATATTTGCCCGTCTCTGACGTTTACTTAATCTTATGTCACCAAATTGAATTAGTGTCAACTCCGTTTATTGGAACGGAAAAATCATCTTTGGTCATTAACATTTAATGTTATTTCAACGTGTGGAGTGTGGGACAATGCAATTGCAGGGTGGCACGCTGGGATTTAATCATGTACTTTATCTTAAAGGTGTTAGCTGTAGAAGTATGAAAAAACACCCATCATCTTACTGCATGATGTCAAATTACATTTAATATTTTCATTTATTAATGCGATCAATGTACCCGATCTCTGGTCTTGTGTCTTCCAGCAGAGCGCAGGACAAGCCGGACAATCAAACGCTCCTCCAGTCTCCGAGAAGCTAATGTCATTAGCCTCATCAAGCTAACACTAGCTGACACGAAAAGGTTGGCTAACGTTTCCTATTTTACTCAACCGACACAACATGACATCTCGTGACAGCCAACGCCCGACTGTGATAAAAATGCCAAATTAATGTTAACGTTGAAACAGCCGACTTACGAGCTTCAGCTTGGCAAGAAGTGGTTTCCGTTCTTGACACAGAAGCAGCTAAACTCCTTCCCGGCCGCGGGCCGCTGCGCTCCTGTCCGCGCTCGAAACCCCGTAGTCCACGGTGTTTCTGGAATATTCGTTCATTTATCCAGGACCCATTTCTTGTAACTTTAAAGTAGCTATGTTGCGAGTTCAAACAAAAGATAACGATTGAAAAACTGCTCAGTCTAGTGTTAATTTGGTGTCATTCGACCTCTGCGGCATGAGTCCTAGTGTTACTTTGTTTGGAACAACATATACCGCTGCCCAGCCAGACCTGAAATGAGTGCGCGCATGGTACACTTCCTGGCTGGCGCGTTCACGTGATCTGTAGCTCTTCCTTTACCACCCCCTCTTCTCTCTCTCTCTCTCTCTCTCTCTCTGTGTGTGTGTGTGTGTGTGTGTGTGTGTGTGTGTGTGTGTCTCTCCCCTTCTCTTTCTCTGTCCCTTACAGTTTATCTCTCATATAATATATTATTAAGTTAAATTAAGTCAAATCATTTGGTCTGCAAATATGTAACATGCATATAAAAATGGAAGGCAATTCAAGGGCCTGGGCAAGCATTGAAGGTTTTAATATTACTCCTGGATTTTTACCTAAACTTGATCCCCCATCTTGTTTGAGGAGCCATTTGTCAGAATTTATTTTTATACCTTAAATATCTCAGTTGAGATTATGTGTATATCTTGCATACTAGCATATTTCTTATTTAGATGATCACACACCTATAAAAATCCAGGGCAGCATATTTTTCAGGTAAATGAATACTGGTTAGTTTCTGCACCTCTGTCCAAAATGGAGGGTAGAAACTTATTCTACAGCTGAAGATCATCCTGGATCCTCCACAGTCAACATTCAAAGGTTAGGCCATATGTTAACTCTTTATATAGGCCTATATTCCCACAGCTACTGGGATTTTTTATGAACCATCTGAGGGGGGCTTACAGGACTGTGGCAATACTACATCAAGATTCCTACTTATTTTAGACAGGGGCCTTTTCCCAAATGGCACCGTGGGCTCTGTGTCACCTCTGAGTGATCACTAAAACGATGTGATGATGCAGACCTGTAGCGTTCCCTTTTGTTATTGCTACCTTCTCAGCATTTAACTCCTGTGATGGAACACTACTACACATAAAGAGCATCCAGAGAAATAGCAACAGCACTAGCGTTTGATTACTTAGAAATAACTTTTTTGTATTGTTGTATACCAGTTCATATTTTGTATAAGAAGCACAATTATGCAAACTTTATTTACTTTCTAAATAATATACTTTGCAGACCCTGGTGGAAGGCCACAGTGCAGACAGTTACCATGCATATGGTCAGAATGTGGAATCTGATTTCTAACCAACGACTCTGGATAAAGTTACCTAAAGAAGCTACTTTGACACAGAGAAAAGTCAAGTTATCCAGACTTTATTCTCACAACTGTACACAGTTAACCTTTACACAAGCATCTTTTGGTACTTTTTGCTTTGGCAATTAGTTATCAAAATCATTTGACTGCTAGTTGATTTGTGATCAGAGGGAAACATGTACAAAGTTAGTTTTTGGTTAGGCATGTTTCCTAAAATACAAATTGTCATGCAGATAGTACATGAGTAAATGTCCAAGACACCGGCATACTGTAAGGCACAATTACACACTTTGCATACTGTAGAGTACTATGTCACTACAGTGAGGCATCAGTTACTGCAGATCGTACATATTCTGTCACAGTATATAAATATAACATTCACAATCAGTAGATCACTGCTGTGGCATTCATTCAAAAAGATCTGGTTGTTGACTACATCCACAACACAAACAGAACATTAATAATGTTTGAAAAAAAAAAAAACATTTTTGGGAATCAGACTTTATCCTCTGTACAGTGACCTCTTGACAATGTGTCAGAAGCCTGTAGATAGACCATATTGTTGTTTCATCAGATGAATCACTGAGGACCAACTGATAGCAGCATCATCAGAGCTCGGCTGCTAGCATTTACTGTTAATTTAAATCGCTCCCGACATTACTGCCAACCTCGTACTCCAGGCAGAGGTGGTTTTTGGGCGGTTCTGTTTCTTACGTGCTTAACCGTGTCAACAGCTTATTTTATTTTTACATTTAAAAAAAGGTCATATCTATTTCCTTGTTATTTATATCAAGGCAGACATATTACAAAAATGCATTCCTAGTATTGCAATAACCCTCTTTAAAAGTACACAGGGACAAGGGTCTAGTGAATATACCTCCATCTCAGTATTATGGCTGATTGGAGAATGAGCCAAAATGACTAAAGCCTCATGATTCTGACTTTGATGCACAGTTAAATGTGAGCAGATTTTTTTTCGGACTTTATGTTCTCACGCGCTTGAAATTTGTTCCATTTCATACTGAAAGAAGACACTGTCCACTGCAGTATATATGAAGTCCTCTTCCAATGAGCACAGCTCAGAATGTACTTCTAGTAGTAACAGAGACTTGATAAAGAAGTGATCTTGACCTGCTGATTATAAAACACACACTCTAAGTTAAAAAGAGTCTATAAATATTTAAACTGTAGATTGTTTGCAATGCATTATTTTCACCCACATCTGTGTATTATTAAATTAGAGTTTAAAATACAAATTTAAACAAATACATTTCCAGATTGCTTAAACACAGATACATTTCCTGATCGTTTTAAAACTTGAAAACCAAAATAATGTACACAATTAAAATTACAGCAAGTGAAATCAAACAACCTTTATATGTTCAGCTGTGGATATATATATATATATATCTATATCTATTATCGCAACCGTTTAAAATACTGACATAAAAGACAGTTTGCACACAAAATTTGCAAATTCACTTGCAGAGAGATAAAATAAGCACCGCAGCTATCTTCTGATTGCTTGCTTCTGGAGGAAATGGCAGAATGACACGTTGATGGACCTGTTTTCTAATGACAAGGTTACTGGCATGTGTTGTAGATTTGGATCTGTTTGTTGATGTCATTGAGAATGGCTTTCATCTTGTCCTCCAAGCCATCCAGCTGACGAGCTTTCCCCTCCAACTTCCTCTGGTTTTCCTCATAGTTCTTCTCCAGCTCTGTGGGAAGCAGGAATTTCAGGAATGGTTACACAGCTAGCCATTAGCAGCATTTTGTGTTGCTGTCAGTGACTCTACTTGTCCTGGGTGCTCATTTCGATACACCAAATCTCCAAATCATATCACAAAAACTGGCACAAAATCTTCCTACCAGCACCTCTAAAACTCACTAATGAATCCGTTAAGTTATGTCTCATTTTTTTAATAAAAACAAATAAAGTGTAAAAACAGTACAAGCTGAACAATTTCATGGCTAGATGTGATTAACTTCCTAGAGTCTCTACTGGTGTCTCTAACAATTGCTAGCTGCGTCCCTGTTTCCAGTCTTTGTGCTAAACTAAGCTAACTGGCTCTTCATGTTTATCTTGAGGACGTGGGCAGACTATCAGCCTCGTCATGGAACTCTTGGCAAATAAGCATACACCCCATATATAGCATATATCTTGTCAGTCACCAGTAAAGTGCTTTGAATTGCACTAACATGTACCAATAGTGTAATACACAGTGACTAATGACTAATTATATACACCACGTAATATAGTTTAAGGAACCAATTAGCAGCACCTTCTATCACAATTCTGCAGCAGAGGTTATTTTAACTTTTTAGCTTATGCCAAAGTCAATAGTAAAATCTCATTTTCATGTCTGCATCTTTGTACCTTTCACATTGCAACAGCTATAAACCTACCCTCTTCTTTGTCCAAACAAACAAGAACAAATAAGCATCTATTATCATCTACATACAGAAACACAAACACACATATGGATATTAATAAGTACCTGCTAGTCTCTGGAGCTTGTTCTGAGCATCTCTCAGTAGTTCCTTTGCTTCATCTCTGAGGCTCTCCGCTCTTTTCTTGGCATCCTTTACAGCCTTGGCCTTTGTGTCAACCCGCTGCTGCACCTCATGGTATTTATCCGTCAGCTGGCCGTCTAGAATCTGAGCATCAACACGGGACACAAAGGCTTTTCTAGAACAGCTGTGTACGCTTTTAATGAGGCAAGGTGTGCGCACACACACAGACACACACCTGTTTGGCTTCATTCGCCTTGTCTCGTGCCATGGTGGCTGTTTCTTCGGCTCGGGCCGCTGCCATACTGTTGTTGGCACGTTTGGTCTTCAGGGAAATGATCTCCCGCCCCAGTGTGGCCAACCGGCCCATGGCATCGTTCAGGTTCTTCTCACTGTTGGATGTCTCCGACTCAATCTGAGGAGAGCACAGCCAAGCAAAGTATAATAACAAGAGCAGCTTTTGTTGGATTAAACATAATGTTTTCATTATGTGTCAGCGTGGGATTTCTGTCCTGGAAGTTTATCTATTAACCTTTGTGTATATGTGTTTTAAATGCACTTTGAGCATAATTTTAGAGAAATCCATTCTACGCTCAGGGAAGCCTTAATACGCCCGCACACATTCACACTGGGAAGCTGCTCAGTGCAGCCACAGTCTGTTCTGAGGAACTCCACTAAAGCATTAAATGCTCAAAGGCACTTTGGTGGTGGCAATGAAGGGTGTGTGGGCTGTGAAAATTAGCTACCATTTTGGTTCACAGCTTCATTTCTTTTTTCTTTCAATTGTTTGGTTACCTGTACCAGTCGGTCATTTGTGTCCCCAATATCAGCCTTTGCTTTTGCTATGGCTTTCTCTGCTGATGTCTGGGCAGTCTTAGCATCTGCCAGGGCCTGTTTCACTGTCTCTACTGTGGTCTTTACTCCTTCAGCTCGATGCCTGAAGAACAACAGAGTGTTATTCTTTTTATTGGATGTTTTAGAGGGGATGATGGAGTATAGAAGTATTGTACAAATAATCCTGCGCCAACACAAGTCTCCTGACTACCTTGCCCTCTTGGCATCCAGTAGCAGTTGCTCTGCCTTGCGGACATCATCCTGTGTCTGCTCCAGGATGGCGTCCACATTTGAAAGGCTGCGAACCCGTTCCTTGATTTCATCAGCAAGATGTCTGATCTGGAGAGGTGAGGCAGGAATGGAGAGCTCCAACACACGGTTTGCCACTGTCTCAATGCTGTCTGGGTCTGCACCCTCCTCTGAGAGATGGACACGAGAAATGGCAGGATTGACATAACATGCAACATGACTACTACTACCTGACATCTATCATAATGTAAAACCCCAGCAGACAGTCAGACTCACGGGTGAGGAAGTCTCTGATCTGTTTGATGAGGTCTCTCAGGTCATTGTTGGAGCGCTCCACTTTGTTTTTGGCAGACGTGGCTTTGTCGAGAGCAGCTTGGGCTTTACCCATGGCCTCCTCAGCCTTGCTCTTGGCATCTGCTACCTGAATGGACGGCAGAAATGCTTAGAAAGGATGTAAAAGGCTGACAAGTTATTCACCATAGCTTCCGTCTTTACCACTCTTCAGTCACCTCACAGTTTTTGCAGGAACTCTTTACGACACAAATTCCTCCAGATGTTTTTTTTAAGAGTGCTTTAACTGAAAATCTGTTTTGTCTGAGTGCGCATATGTCCCAGAATCCAGTTCCACTGCTTATTTAAAACACACAGACTGATTATCATGTCGGTAGTACAAGCCCTCAGTCTATTCTGAGATGTGAAAGAGTGTAAAACTACATACTGTAAAAATCCCATGGTGGAAGACATCAATTAAAAAACACCAAAACAAATACCAAGGAACGAGGGAGGAAACACATAACACTTGCAGTAAGATTCATAAAGAAACTCTGTCCGAATCACAAGTGGACACAAAACTTTTTTTCTGTTTCCTTTGCAAAAATGTGTCCCTGCGTTTAACACAAATGCAATGTGCAGCTGCAAGTTGCAGCTCTATAAAAATCTTGACACACAAACCAAAACATCATTAACTGGTCGAGCTTAAAAAAAAAAAGTGATTCTATATATTTGAAACAGCTGAAAAGCACAGCAGCTACAGTTCTCATATGCTTCTATACCTTGGTAAAGAGTCCCTCCACCTCTCTCATGGCTTTGTTCAGCTCCTTCTCAGCGTGTTTGGCTCTCTCCAGGGCATTGTCAGCTACTGCTACAGCGCCATTACAGTTCAGGCCTCCACAGTGACGGTTCCCTTCATCGTCACGGCATCCTGCACCCCCACAAGGACTTTCCCCGCAGGGAGCATCACCTGGGGCGCCGCAAACCTGTTGGGACAGGTTAACATGTACTTTCATTAGAATGAACATGATCAGGTGATGTGCAGGACTGAGGCACTTGACTCAAAACATAATGCCAACACATTTAGTCAACATCGAGTTAAGACCATATTGTGACCTTTTCTTGTTTGATTTAGCACATAAATCAACATGACCACATTGAAAACAATAATTTCTGTGAAAACAGCAGGCAAAATTGTCACAAGCAACTAGAAAGCTAAAGCAAGATCTATCAAAATGAGTGATATAGCATCAGCTAAAGCAAACACTAATTTACTTGTTGTTATTACTTGTACTTTATTTATTATTATTATTGTTATTTATTACTAGATATTTACTAGTAGTAAAAAAATATCCATTTTAATGACCCAACTTAGCTAATTTCAGTCATGATGGAGAAAAAATAAACAGCTAAACACACTGCTAATGCCAACATCATTAGCTAAGTTGACTACCGTAACTACCATCTCAGCCTTTGACTGTGGTGAAATTATTTGGTGTTGTTAAGAAGTTATCCTTGAATCAAATATTTTAATGTACCATTTGCAGTTTAATTGATTACTGATTTCAATATATATATAGTAATCTGATAGACAGACACAAAGCAAAATCTTAAACAAACACAACATCTTTTTGTTGATACTGTGTTTTGCCTTGAAGGCTTAAAGAGGAATTACAGATGTTTTTGTCGGTTATGCACTTTACCAGCAGGCCATTAAAACTTTGAATTCCTTTATTCTCAATGTCACTGCTTCTGTAGTTACTTCTCTTTGCCTTTCTATGGCTGTATACATGTATGCTAATGGTTCTTTCAAATAATGAAGCATATGATCATACCTTCTCATTGATCTTCTTCAAGTCCAGGCCTTGTGCTCTGGTGCTGAGTTCTCCAAGTGCACGCTTGTTAGCAGCATTCTTACGGTTGAAGTCGTCCTTCTTGGCTGCGATGAGACGCTCCGTCCGGCGGCGAGTGTCTGCAGATTGGCTGACTGTACTGGGTCTGGTGGTTGTTGATTCATTGGCACGCCGCTCTGCATCCCGAGACCTGTTGTAGGAGCTGCGGATGCTGTCGTACGCACCTAGAGGAAAGAGGAGGAAGAGAAGTATATTCTCACGAGCCACATTTCAGATCAACTGAACTGATGCTGAACTGAATTTGAGGATTAATAGGGACAACAAAAGAGCATTGGCAATGTAAGTTTGACAGATCTTGAGTCACTTGAGTGTGGAAAGCCAGCAGCAGCAGAAAGTTTGAGGTAGGAGTGCAAATGGTATCGAAGATCTATCTGCCCTCTTTTTCTCACCGAGGAAGTTGGAGTTTTTTAGGATGTCCAGTTGGTGGTGTAGCTGCTCTGAAGTGAGGTTTAGTTCTTTAGCTTCTCTCTCTAGTGCACTCAGCTCCTTGCTTGCCTCTGAGTTGCTGTCCTGGACAATGGTTAGGTCTCCTTCCAGGCGGTTCAGGGTGTCTGTGGTCTCACTGATTTGTGCTCTGCAGGACAAAAGACAAGTAGTTGTTAGGAGACGTAATCCTGGCATGATTTCAAATGCACTTTGTAGGGCAAGTTGAATAAATCTGCTGATAGGGCAAACAGATTTTTCTTGACTCCATAGCTGATACTTCTATGCCAAACAATAAAACTTTAGATGGATATTTTTACATGAGAAACTCTTAATGAAACAGGCGTACCTGAGCTCTTCGATAAGCTCCATTAGGGTAGCAACAGCTGCCGCAGTGGCATTGCGTGCATTAACAATACCCTGAGCTTGTGCTAGTTTCTCCTCCAGGTCTCTGAAAGCCTTCTCATAGGCCCCAGTAAGCCCAGTGGTCTGAATCTCATGAGCACGCGCTGCCAGGGCTTTGGTACGCACTGCCAGATCCTGGTGTTAAGACAAAATAATGAAGGGTAAGGTTATTATGGTAAGCTCTCAACCTATAGAATGAAGATTAAGCCCTTTCTTGCATGGAACTGTACCTGCACAATGCGATCCCAGTCACCGAAACACTGGTGACAGGGCTGACAGTTAGGGAACTGGCCAGAGAAGCCTCTGGCACACTGGTCACAACGGACACCTGACACCCCCTGCTGGCAAACACAGTGGCCGGTAACCCGGTTGCACTGAGACGTCTCAATGCCGCGCCAGTCACAGTCACAAGCTGGAGGGGAAGGGAGGAGGAGAGTGTGCAGTGAACATGAAACAACTGGATTCAGCTTATCAAGAAAACATCTTAATTGTTTATATTTACATGTCTGTGTTAACTGCACAGCAGAGTGTGTGATTTCTAAATTATGAAGTTGCTGTAAGGCCTCATACTGGTTAGTTTTGTTACTGTTCTAAAAACAGCCACATTCAGACTTCCAGAAACATGCATTTCACAATAAAGTCTATCATGCATTCTAATCTCTATCTGTGTTCCTGTGGTTTAGTTTTGACTTTCATTAACTTTCATACCAAGTTCTCCACCTAGTGTTGACTTAAAACCACACAAAAATCCCAGGGGTTCAGTTATATCAGTTATATCTTGATCAGGCGCAGGTCTGTTCAAATACATCCAGTGTGTACAGGTGGAAGATCTTGTAATTAAGCATAAAAAAAGTATAAAAGTATTATGATCAAAATATACCAAAAGTGAAAGTAGCCTCCTCATTACGCAGAACGTCACATTTCAGAATAATGTATATTATGTTACTGAATTACAATTACTGATGTGTTCATGAGGGCCAATTAAGTTTTATCTTAATATATAATACTGCATCACAGTTTGCTGATTATACTTTTTAGCTCAGAAAGTAGCGCAACGTACTTATACTGCTGTAGCATCACCGTATAAACTTCTGTAACAGCTGCTAAGGCATTTTAGTGGACAAGCTGACACTAATAATAATGACACTAATGATAATGCTACCAAGAATGTTGTATTTTAGTTTGACGTTATGAAAATAGAGACACAGAATTTAACTTTTTTTTTAATTAAGTATTAATTCATTCTTTTTGACCAATGGTTTTTGCATTGTGTCTCACCTCTGCACTGTGTCCTGGGGTCTCCCCAGTAGTTCTCCTGACAGTCTGTGCAGGTCTTCCCCCCAAAGCCATCACGACACTGACACTGCCCACTGAACTGCAGAGAGTGGAAAAACAGAGGCGCGACACCATTTCTTTCGTTCCTTTCAGTGTGACTGAAGGTGAATTTATAACTTGCATCACGAGAATATGTACTTATTTGAACGCGATCAGGTATAAGTGTTCTCTACCTCATTACATGCGGAGGTGACTGAGTTGTTGGGATCACAGCCGCAGGGTTCACAGCCCCTCCCACTGGCCAGGTTCCAGTGGTTGGGGGCGCAGTGATCACATGTCAGGCCCAGGACATTTGGTAGACATTGGCACTGCCCTGTAGCACGTTGGCACACACAGTCCTCACGCTCCACACACTGGCTGCGTTCAGTACCCAGGAAGTTACATGTGCACTCTGTGGGGAAAAAATAATTATGACAATGCGTTTTTTGGAAACATTTTAATGCAAGCCAATGCTATTTCTTTTTGCAGACTTTTTTTTCTTTTTTTCTGAAAACCTGTCACTTACTCCTGCAGTTGCGTCGGGAAGCGTCCCCAAAATAGCCGCTCTTGCAGATGCCACATGTGGGGCCCTCAGTGTTGTAAAGGCATTTCCTGCACTCGCCAGTTTGCCTGTCACAAGCATCCATGTCTGACATGTCTATGTTGTTGTTGCACTGGCACGGCTGGCAGCGCCCTCCAGGTTGAGAGGGGTTACCATAGTAACCTGGGGCACATTCCTCACATCGAGCACCTGAATTGGGAGAAAAGCAAAAAGGAAATAGAAGTTACAGTTGGTGGCGATATGATAAATGCATATTTTCTACTTTTATTTTGCATGAAATATGCTTGCAATAAGAATAGGCAATGTGCTGTACAGGTTTTCCAAGCTGTTTTTAGGGTGTATGAAACAGCAAGAAGCAGGAAACGTGAATTTACAGCAGCAGAATCAACAAAGTTTTGCGGATCCTCCTCATAAAACTGGATTTTGCCCAAGTCCCAGATTGGAGCTAAAATGGTTTCAGTAGATAATTAATTACACAAAAGCATGTTAGTCTAACACTTGGCTGAACCCATCTCTGCAAAGCAGTGCATTACTAGAATCAGTTTTGTTACTTATCATCACTCATTGGGGTCAGGTTAACCACCTCTCGTAAGTTAAAAGTCTTTGTCATCACAGCTTTCTTTAGTAGATTTCAGTTATGCAATTTACTATACCTGTTGATAACACAGTACATTAGTGAGCAGTAATTTACAACATGTGACTTTAACATGATGTCTCACTCTGCTTCAAGAGCCTCCACAGAGGCAAGGGGAACCACTATGGATACATCCTGGTTTGCATACTGTTTCTGTTAGGCTGGACTCATAAGAAGAAATACCTGGCATATTTGATTGTAGCATTAAAAGGAAGTTAGAGAAAAAAAGAATGAGAAGGTGGGGTGAGGTGAAGAGTAGGGGCGAAGTACAGTGAAGATTAGATGAAAGAGAAACAGGAAAAAAAGGAAAGTTGGATGAAGGTCGAGAACAAAAGGGGGGGAGGGAAGTAGATGAGGGATTGAGCAGAAGGAGTTGGGTAAAAAGTAAGAGTAATTAGCTGCAGTTTCTTTCAGTTTTTGAGGTTCACTATCTGAAAAGCCAGGAAGGTAAAACAAAAGCACTCAGGCTGTACTACTATATGATTATATCAGCATGGCTGGCCTTCTCTGGGAAAGGGCTGCTAAACTAAATCATTTATTCACAGAAATTTGGAGAGCACATTTCTTTGAATGAAAAAACAGATTTTTTTGACACAATCACTCACTGGGTCAGGTCCTTTTATTTTTAGCATTCACAATGACCTGGTTCAAATCTTGCTTTGATTTAACTACTTACAGTATAATTTTAATATAATTTGAAGGAAGCATATTTGTCCCTTGTGACATACACAACACAGGCATTCAGAGAAAGGCATTTCATAGGGTTTAACATTACTCTTTGAACCAGGTCTCACAGATGGGCAGGAGTGCGCTGTGGCACAGCACCTGATGAGAGGGGTGCTGAAGCCATGCATGGGTGAGACTGGTAAAGTGGAGGGTCAGTGGAGTAGCATGAGGATGGGGAGAAGGAGGGAGGAAGGGATGGGGGTCAACCATTATTACTCACGCTTAAAAATGGTCGCCCCGGAGCGTTTAACAATCCCTGTGCCAGTAATACAGGGGAGGGAGGAAATAACACAGGTTACCATTCACCAGAGCCCACTGGGAAACAACATTCTTACCTCATTTGAGTTATATCCTTTGTCTTGTCACATAAGGTAGAAGATTGGAATTTTATCATAAAATTTTTCAGAACTTCTCCTGAAGAGGATATTACCCCAGCAGTTGACTCAATGGATCGACTTTATTTACTTTATTTTTTTCAACTGATTGAAAACATGAATAATGTGCTCCTAAATATGAACTAATAAAAATGAGCTGCCACCATCAGGTTTAAATTTTTGGTTTCAGACATTCATGTCCCCCTCAGAATGAGATAATTTTGGTAATGCCTTTACAAATTCAAGTGCCAAAATTGGACCAAATACCTGGAAAAACAATGACATTGTGTCATTGTGTTGCTAATTAGCTAACATGATAAACTATCCTAGTTTATCATGAGCATGCTAAACCTTATTACACCTGCTGAAGTACATCCTTATGTAACCGCTAGCATGGCTATAGTCTCGTATTGAGTTTCATCTCAATCAGAGAGGTTATTTATTATTTATTAACCAAACCACTGATGGCTTGATAAAACACACTTTATTTCTCTTTCACACCTTTGACTCAGATGAGGTTTTTTTTTTTTAGAAAACCTCAAAATAACACAAAGTACATCATGAAAAGCAGTGTGATGTGAGCAACAGGTATTCACAATGTCACAGGTTCTGCAGAAAATCAGTCACCTCTTAAGTTACAATGAATTTGTATGGGAAATTCATCGTAACTACAGAGACACACACACATCTGGACACACTGATGATTTCATGAGGATGACTCTGAGGACAAAGTGAACAAAAAGCTGATGGGAGAGGATGGACAAAAAGGAGTCATGTAGGGACAGAGCAAGTGTACAAGCATGGTCTTCGATTTACCTGTGTAACCCTGGTTACAGTTGCAGATAATTTGTCTGTTACGGTTGTCCTGGTAACAAGAGGCAGCAAAGTGACGTCCACTGTTGGGTCCATCTGGACAGGGGCATGGACGGCACTGACCACTGGATGGTAGGCCCAAAATTGGGTTACCATAGTAACCATTGGCACATCTAGAGAAATACCAAAGGGATTTACTCAGGTAAAGCTGATACTGCTCAGCATGAGTGAAATACAGTGTCTCAAATTGTGTGTCTCAAAATCAAAGTGTCTCAAAATCTCAGTCTCATTTGGTTTATTAAATCTGTTCTCTATCTACAGAAACATACATTTTGATTTTATAATAATGAGGTGTTATTTTTTGTGTCTCAAGATATCACATTTTTGAACATACTGACATAATGAACCACACGCATAATATGTTTAAGTGCAATTTTTGTTAACAGAATCCGAGAGGCCTTTTTATTTATTGGATGTGTGGCTTTTGATTTATTTATTTAAAATATTTTAATTTTTTTCACAGTCATATTTCACTGTCCCAATATTCTGAGGAATTTGGACTTCAGTGCTTTGAAAGGGTTTACTTGCATTACTGCAATATTAACTTATCATTAAATCTGTGGCATAAATTGTCTTAAAATGTCAATAATGCAGTTATTTCTGAGACAATATACTGCTCAACAAAACAACTTCTGGAGAGGTCTAATGAGGAGTTTCTAGTTAAGATGCACAACAATTTAATTCTCCAAAGCCTTTAAATAACTGACTTTATGCCCACATCTCTATCATAATTTATGCTTCAACTGCCAATGATCTCACGCAGCTTGACCACCTTCACACTGACACATCACTTCACCTGTCACATTTGTCTCCTCCAGTGTTGTCCCTGCAGCCGATGCAGGCTCCGGTCCTCTGGTCGCACTCCTCGGCGTGTCCGTTACAGTGGCAGGGTCGGCAGCTGGGGAAACCCCAGTGACCTGCTTGGCATCCATCACAGCGCGGACCAAATGCTCCCGGGCGGCACTGGCACTGACCAGTGAACTTGTCACAAAGTCGAGTCACGGAGCCTTCCAAGCTGCAACCGCAGGCTGGACAGAGGGAGTAAAAGGGATAAGGACGGGTGTGATGGAAACAGGAGAGATCACAGAAGGAAATGAGGTGGAAAATAAAAGGAATCAAAGGTAGAAAGGGAAAAGTAGGTTCTGGAATAAATAATTTAAGCAAGGGGGCTTCAAATTTGCAATTGTGTACCAAGAGACAGTAGAGGGCGCCAGCAGCATAGCTAATAACCAATCAATGGCACAGCAAATAAGGTCACTATAACATGTAACTAACAAAATGTGAGAATAAAACCAACTGCAATAATGTCAGTAGTGTGTGAGCTGAAAGAGTTTTGAATAAAGTTTTCCAGTGAAAGTGCCTTATTAGCTGCTGTGCTAAACCCAGATTACCAGGAAAATCTTTAGTAGGAAGAGCCCAGACAAATTAGGAATGTAAAAATATGAATATTATGTTGCATCATGTCCTCAAAAAACAGGTATGGAGAAAGGCCCAGAACTTCTCACCTATGCAGCCCGAGGGTCCAAAACCATAAGTTCCTGGAGCACACTGATCACATCGTCGACCAATCACATTGGGCCTGCAGCGGCACTGGCCCCCGCGCACATCACACACAGAACTGATGGACCCCTGAGGATCGCAATTACAAGCTGGAGGAGGACACAGAAGCACAGGCATGAAGTCACTAAATCCTAACATATGGAAACATCCTGCACACTGAGTTCTTGGCACAAACAAAGGCTGACGACTGAACATATCGATAAACATGACTGTAACGTGATTCATACCCAGTCCTGAGGGTACAATGAGTTGAAATTCACTATAAAGCTCCATGGAGCTGAGGGGAGGTGCAAAATCAGGAGATGACAGGTGAATAATCATACAGGTTAATCACAACGAGCCACCCCTCTCAACTTGCTTTCGCACTGACATTTGATGTGTGGCTAATCAATTATAGCTGCTGAGAATGATGATTCTTCACTCAACACCAATGTGAAACACAATTTGACATGGCAGTACGTCCGTCCACATGTCAGAAATATGACTACCAATGTTAACATCACTGATTCAAATAATGAGGTTATGTTTTCGGTGACAGGTCAGAGTACAGGTCATGTAACCCTGCAGCTTAAACATCATAAATGTCATTCAGACAAGGCAAAAGTATTTTAATAAGGCTTTTTTTTTTCACTCACGCAGAGCCCCATCATTTATGATGGCTGACATGCTGGTGATTAGCTTGGCACAGGTGTCACTCATCAGAGGGCGGGTCACACTCCTCCCTCCTTCGTGGCAGCGATACCGCTCGTAGGTCTGCTTTCTGTTGTTAGAAGCTGGATCCCCTGCATTGAACATCTCCATGGACAAGTGGCGAGGCATCAAGGCAATCTGGAGAGAGGGAATTATGCAAAGGAGACAGAAGGAGATGTATGCGTGTGGAATGAAAACTAAAAGATGCTTATTCTAATGGTCGGAAACAAAAAAAAATCCCCTCACAGAGTCCACAAGCAGGACTGCGTTGGCTGCGCCGTTGAGGATGCTGTTGGCGTCCTGATAGCGTCTGAACTCAAAGCGGATGGTATAAGTCACACCTCTCTCCAGACACACAGGATGAGGAAGGGCCACAAACCTGAAGCAAACACAAGCACACACCTGACGCTCAGCAATTGTGTATGTGTGCGTGGGAGTGTGTGTGTTTATGCGTGTATGCCTGAGCCACAGACCTGGCACCCGCAGGCAGGGAGACAGTGAGTCTGTCGTCATCTGGGATGGTGTTTCCACAGGGGCTGCTGGTAGGAATCGGTCCCGGACGGATCACTGTTATTCTCACTTCTTCCCAGTCTCGGGGCATCTAGGTGGAATCAGCATTACTTGATGAATAAGTGCAAAAAGTTGTGGTTTTACATAGGGTTAGGTGCAGGACTATTTCCTGTTGTGACCTTTTCTGTAAACTTGGCAGGAAGTCACTGCTCTAGGACAAGGACAAGGACAAGGTATTGAGCTTCTCATTTAAGACTCAACAAGAGAGAGAGTGAGCGTATTTCAGAAATGTTTAACTTTTCCTCCAATGCTGCAGTTAGATCAGAAGAGTCTACTGCCCACAGACCTGAGACTCATAGCGCATAAGCAGGTCATATTCCATGGAGTAGGGGATGTCACTGATGAGGAATTCCAGGGTGCCACCCTCAGGTACCCGAGCAAACCCAATGCCTGTCCATGTGGCGGGGCGCCCCGGTGGGTGCTCCCTGGTCTCCAGTGTGCAGCCCTGAGAACATAAAGATGTATTTAGATGTATTTTTAAGTAAACTTACACGCTAAAACGACAAAATCCCTCCAATACAAATGACAGTCGATGAAGAATTAGGGTTGGCTCACCTGCCCCATTTTGGCCAGCTCAGCCTCATACAGGAAGTGATCCAGAGCCATAAAGAAATATCCAGACTCCACCTGTGTGCACTGACGTCCTGTCATGTGACTGCGACAGCGACACTGACCGCTCTCCATGGAGCAACTACAGACAAAGCATAAATAGCACTATTATTTCATGTCTACAGATGATGTAACTGTGACATGTACTGCAGGTTACATAATGAGCATTAAACTGAAAGTACAACTGAGGCTGATGGGAATGTCATTACATTTGTTAATATTTGATCATAAACTGAAGTTCTGGAAAATTTGATTTTGAACTGGGGATGGTGGGTGATGAAAAGTTCATAAAAAGTTATTACGGTTACACACAGAAACATGATTGTGCCAAATATCACGGCAAATCCATCCCAAAGTTGTTGAGAAATTCATGTCAGCCTCATGGTGGCGCTGGAGAAAAAGTGGGGACCATGACTGACATTAGATCTTACAGTCATGGAGATATTTCAGTTTGGACCAGTGTGGAGGACAGATCTACACTGCCACCTAGCTAACAAGGCTGACAAGCTATTCCATGAAATAATTAATTTGACAAAAGGTGTAACAGAGGTGTAACAATTGCAGACGATAAATCTGAGTACATAAAGCTGCAGTTATTATTTTGGAGACACTAATAAATTTCTGAGTGTTATGTCTCAAAGACGGCGACCAGTCCAGGATGTACCCCGCCTCTCGCCCGTAGTCAGCTGGGATAGGCTCCAGCTCCCCCGCGACCCTGACGGATAAGCGGTATAGCAAATGGATGGATGGATGTCTCAAAGACAAAAACATTTGAAAGGGGCCTCCATGGTATGCGGAAATCTCATTTATCGCACTTGTGATAAATTTGCGTGAGCTGTCACTCAGGATTAAAACTACAGCGCCACTCACTGGTTGTCCAGGGCTCCTCCAACATCACACTCGCAGCCCCTGCACCCATTCAGGTCGTGGCTCAGAGCCCAGTGTTCTGGCTAGAAACACAGGATGACAGACAGAGGTCAGAGTGAGTGACAGGCAGAAACATAAGTTAGCTCCAGACAGACCTAATGTATCACTCTCCATGCAGTTACAGTGCAGCTACAGACATAATCTTACAATCTATCAAGATCACAGCCTCACAGTTCACAGCTGTGAGGCCTATGATTACTGCGTGTTTAATAGTTCAATATGGATCCACTTTCGGACCCTCTCCAGGCCCTGACCATTTTAGGCTTGTCGTAACTCACACCAACCGGACAAGGCTCAAATCCCTGGGTTAAATTTAGACACAGGGCCCAGGCAGGAGCTCACATTCCTGCTTACACTATTCCTGGCTGAGTGGATTTGGGACAAGAGGTTGAATTATAATAGGAAACTCATCACCAGCTAACATCTTTGGCCGCTTGGCAGTGATGGGAGGAAAATATGAGAAAGAAACAATGTGAAGATTATCAGCACTAACTTAGAAGCAAAGAGGAAAAACTGAAAGGGAAAGACACAGGTGGAAATACAAAGGAATGAGATTCAGACCTTACATGTCATTTTTAGTATCAACAATCTGAGAGAATAATAGCCAAAAAATGAAAACAGTGTCATAACTGGGTAAGAAGGTTAGCAGGGGAAAACAGGAAATGTATCTGAAGGTTTATTGTTCAGTGTCTCACTACCACCAACAGGGCTTCTTTTTTCCACTCTCTTACCAAACACTGGTCACAGCTGCGTCCAGTGACAAGACGCTTGCAGAAGCAGTCTCCACTGACCGGGTCACACTGGGAGCTACCTGACACTGTTCCCCTGTGGTCACACCGGCAAGCTGGTGGCACAGGGCAGAGATGATGAGGTTTTCTCACAAATTCATAATCAGTAACTGCAGCACACTGAGAAACATGGTTTTGAAGTGATAGTTAAATCAGTATCAAGCTGTATTCTAAATTAGTTTATATGTGATGCTGATTAGTCACACCACACACTTTTCTGTTGATCGGTGTACTTAAACTTCTCTAAAAAATGTCCTTCTCATGATTAATCACCAAAAAATACACAGGACAACTGATCAAAATTTGCTCATCTGAGTCATTTCTAGTATTACTGTTTCAAAAAATGTATGTGTTTCGCCTCTCAGGCAACATACAGTCAACCGCCTTAATGGAGACTGTTGAGGCTGTATGCGGCTGTTGATGTTGGAAAATGTAGGCTGCTTAGATTTATTATTTTTTTTAATCAATCTGTGTCATTTTAACAGAGGGTGTACTCACGTTGGCAGCCCTGCAGGTTGTCAGCGCTCAGGCCAAAGAAGCCGGTCTTACACTTGTCGCAGCGTGGCCCCTCCACATTGGCCTTGCAACGGCACTGACCTCCCACCATGCCGAGGGAAGGGTCTGTGTGGCTGTCGCACATCCCTCCATTCTGGGAACCATCTGGGTCGCAGTCACAAGCTGTAGAGCAGACAGGTGGCAGGTGAGTACTATTGCCTGAGATATCTACACTGAGGGCAGTATGTTTGCATGGTCTGAGTAGTTATTAGAACAGCGTCTGTTGTCATTGAGCTAAGAGCAGACACACACAGACACAGACATGCATACATACAAGACTGGAACCCACACCACATGTTCTCATGCCACCATACACATACACACCACTGTGCATTTGTATTTCAGATGTTTTATCCAATACTATTTGAATGGGGCTCAATGGGAATGCAGATAAATGTCACATGATTCAACACATGACTCAGCATATTCAAACAGGTCACTAGTGCTGTCACCATGTGGCCAGCTGTAAAGCACTTTGCATTTTGACTATGGACTATTAACTTTTCAGCCATGAGGTGCAGAAGAAAATCCAGTGGGTTTTTTTTGTTGTTTTTTGTTTTTTTCAACATAAATTAACCTGAACCAATACAGTCAGTTATTATAATTTGTGTATCCTATAAAAATCACAACTGTAATCAGCCAATGAGCATTGTGCATCAGTGTGTTAGAAATGATGCATATGCAAATTTGTACATATGCTTAACTAGTGATCTTAACATATGTTTTTTGTGCATATATCAGTTCCTATTTTGTCGAGTCAGCACCATTCACAGAGAAAGTGTAGCTCACACTGAATCTAAAAGTATGTCTATACTGTGCATGTTCTGTGACTTGAGAGAGTAACGACTCAAATAAAAACCTGCTGTGTGCTTTGATAAGCAGAACTAATCAGCATGCCAAATTACAATAACAAACTTCCTGTAGCGGTCCTTTTCACCTCATGCAGTATCTTTCCCTCTGTGCCATTCCTTTTAACTCTCCTGCAGTAGCAGCAGTCACACATATTTTATTCAAAAGATGCCATGAGTAGTTATAGAGTTGTAGATATACTCTGATCGGGAACACAATCACACACCCACCTACGCAGACTCTTGGGTCCCTGATATCCTTTACAGGCTCTTTGTAGTAGAAAGGCTTGCACATCTCACAGTTGCGTCCCATGGTGTTATGCTGACAGTCATCACAAACTCCTCCGCTGATATTGCCAGTGGCCAAATACACCGCCATGTCAAAGTGACACTGAGTGGAGTGGCCGTTGCAGTTACATTCTAGAAAAAAACACAAGATATAATAACTTCACACCCACACAATCGTATGTATGTATTGTCCAAGAGTTTGCTATCCACAAGCAGATGCAGCCCAGTCAGTGAAAATCATTGACAAATAACCAATTCAAAGGTGGCAGTTCACGTGATCTCTTTTTTCATTAATTCCTACAATTCCCACAATTCCTACACACTGTACTTAATGTCCCCTTTGCCTCCTCCTCTGCACTCACTCTTGCAGGCATTGGTGTTGCGTCCCTCTGCTGGTCTCCAGGGCAGGTCGTTGTGGAAGTCATCACATTGCTCACAGTTCAAACCCTTGGTGTTATGGTTACACACACACCTGCCGTGGACCTTAAAAATACATGAGAGGAGAGTTAAGAAGAGTAAATTGCTGAGAGAAACACTTGCAATGAAAGTCTGTACTGTAACTGAAGCGTCATCACCCACCATTCCTTCAATATCATCCCTGATGCCAACGATGGGGGCGCACTTCGAGGCGTGGCCATAGCAAAAGCAGTTTCCACGTACGACAAGCTCATACATGGCATAGTAATACTTCTCTTTGATTTCAGCTCTGGGGTCCAGGAGGTTGTCTCCCAGTGTGTGAAGCTTGGTAAAGTTTACTCTCAAGTTGGTAATCTTCAGCTGGTCTGTTGGAAAGAATAAGAGGAAGAAAATAAGTGGAAGAGCAATAAAATGTAAACATGCATTCAAAATAAGACGTCCTTTCAAGTGGACTGTCAAGTTTTCTGCTACATGGTGGCTAATAATCATTGAATGGATGATATGACACAAGCTGGTGTGGTAAAGGATGAAGGACAGCAATGAAAAAAAGGATTCGAAGTACAAAACAATACACTTAGACACAGGCTACACACAACCCCTTTTACCACAGCAAGAGGAAGCCACGGCCAGACAGAACTGACAGTGTGGGAAAGCATTATGGGTGAGCAGTAAATGATCTGGGAAGATCTGAGGATTGGTTAGTTATCAGAGTTCTGAGGCTACATGAGATTACATTGAATTTAAACACAGTTAACCAATTGGAGAAGAAACGTGGAGGGTAGTTTCAATACAGATGAATGTAAAATTATTTCCACGTTGTAAGCAAATTCACCATGACATATGTTAAACCTATAATAGGTCCTTATATATATATATATCTATATATACATTATTTTTTACATCAAAATCTCAGAATCATCTCCAAAAACCACAACTATTTTCATTGATTCGATGATAAAGATATCATTGATAAATGCACACGTAAGCATTCTCCAAGTCTTTTAAGTACATACTTCCCCCTTTGTATTACATATCCCTCCGCTGTGACTTGTAAATACGGTGAATTTTGCACTTGTAACTTTGGAAGATCCCCACTTAATTGGAGTCCTCAGAGTGCTTGAGTCAGTCACTGTTTTAGGCTCAGCTGATCTTTAACAAGTAATTTTGCACAGAATGAGTCCTGGTACAGTGACAATAAGAAATTTGTCCCCTGTCTCTTACTTTACATCTGTCCAGAAGAGTCCCTGTTCATGCTTGAGTTCTTTGACAGGAGTCTTGAGTAAGCAGTACATTCTCCACAAAATCTCACTGTAAAAGCATTTGCTCTAAATAGTCAATTCCCTGGAATAGGTGTCTCTGACTGAAGACATTATTTTAATGTTATTTTTGAGTTTCAAGTAAATTTACAGCATGGAAAAAATCCAAGAATGATCTAAAACAATGGAATGTAGTGTTGAAATGGGTTTTCCCAAATGCTGCCTCTTTATCTTTTTAAACTATTTGGAGAAAATTCTTTATAGGGAAAGATAATGCCTTTCCAGGAGGATATGTCTCCCTTTTCATCCTGTCAATCTGTGTGAGTATCCCCCACTGTTACAGTCCAGCTGTTCACCAGTAGTCATCAACACACACAGACAAAGTAACACAGCTGTGCCAAAACACCCAAGCGTACCAACAGACTTCGCACACATTTTCACAAGGGCATACACCTTTCCTTTCTTTGTCAAACACGAGCACCAGCACCCAAAGGCCTACTTTCCTGTGCCAACTGCAAGGGAAATGTGCATATACTAGTGACAATAAGCCACAAAATGAATACACATTATAACCAATGTAACTGACATTGAAAACTCTTCTTAGAAAACTTTAGATTGGTAAATGAAAGAAAACAAATTCCTTGTTGATTTCAATATACATTTGTATCACCATCATTATCAACATGATGAATATTACTGTGAGAATTAAGAACATTTGACATTGGCTCTCTTCCTGGTAAAAAAGGAAATAGCTACCTCCGTCATGTCCAGCATTTAGAAATGTTTAGTTTCCGAAACCGAAATCCTGCAGGGGTTGAAGCAGCAGGGTTTATCTTCCAAACTCTTGACCTTGACCCACTGACTGTATGTTCAGTAACAGAATCCCTGTCTAAAAGACAAGCCCTGATCCCTCCGATTCCATTGCACTAAGACAGTCTGTTTCTCCTCATGCTGTAATAGCCAACTAGAGAATAGTCAACTCGAGCAGCACTGACTACAGCTGCCAAACAGGAGCTTTCAGGAGCCCAAAGGCTGACATATATGACATATATTGCCAGTTCTGGCAAACACACAACTTTTACAGTTTTGAAAAAAGTGAATTAACACATTTTCTGCTGGGTTGTAATAAATGAAGAGACCGACAACAGGTATTCACAAAAAACAAGAGCCTAGAGTGAAGCTAGCAGCTCTGTCAAACTGGACACAGCACTGTTTTGAGCAAAATGCTAACATCAGCAAGCTAAAACTCACAGAATCACGATACTAACATAGTGATATTTAGCTGCTATCCCAGCTTGGTGTTGTAGCATGTATTCCTCATTTGGAGCAACAAAGCAACTTGTCCTTGTAATACTTTTCTTGTTTTATCATCTCGGTATGAAATTTAACTTGTGAAAATGTAAGACGTCAAGGATGTTTTTGCTAATCTGAGACAAAAACATGCCGACACCACATGTAAGCCTACCTAGGAACCAGTATGACTGCATGACACCCTGTAGTAAGAACGGGATTATTTTGATAGTGAAGAAAACTTTCAAATGTTATGCTTCTCAGAAAGGGTTTGGGGGTGTCTTTTTCTACGATTTGCATGTGGACATGGACGTGGACAAAAAATGGCATTTTTCATAACCTTATTAGAAAAGAACATTTGGAAGGCTGGTTACACTATACACTGCAGTTATGCTCTGCTGCAGTGTATAGTTAATCTGTAATTAGTGGGTTTTAATTCAAAGTACCAGATATTGAAATGCTTTAGTTTATAAATGGTGACAGTTAAAATTTGAGATATGATTTGAATTATTGTTTGTCAGTCAAAGAGGGACAATGTGCATGGAGGAAGGTTTGCCTGAAAGGCTGAACTGCACTCTACAAAATGATTTTGGATGTTGATTCATTGTCTTGACAACAGCAGACAGTAAATATGGATTGCTCAGCTGTGAAGGGGTCAGGGGTCTTCATGTGGGCCAGTTACACTGAGATATTTAGCAACAGAACAAGACAACCTCTGCTGCTGCATTGGAAACTGAGCTCGGGTTTCTGGGAAAAGCTCTCATGTCCTGCCAGTCTAAACAAGAGGGCCAGGACAGTGAGGCTGTGTGGGAGAGAAACAGCTGCTTTTCACATCTTTCCATGTCTTCCACACAGCAGGGCCATGTTTCAAACCACAAAGAGAGAAGCTGTTACAATCCATAACGTGTCACAGCCGGATAACAAGAGCTAATTGTTTCGGTTGGAGTTTGATTTATGGTGACAACTGTGACCATAGCCTGCAAAGGAAAGGGATAGAAACAAACTATAATGATCGTGTAGTTGTCATACGTATTTTTACATTTTTCAAAAGAGAATTAAGAGAATACTGATGCAAAGGGCATTTAAACGTTAGGCCTCTGGGTGGATGTTTTTCATGGCAGCGGATGATTGACACCTGAAGGCCAGGCGACACTGTTCTGTGGTGGACTGCTCATGCCTGTGAAGCCTACAAACATTGATAGAAGACGTTCTTTTCAAAACAACATGTGCTTTAAGACACAGTTTAAAATGTCTACACCTGTACACCATTCAACACCTGGGAGGACCAATTATGATGTTAAGTCTGTTATCAGCTTGCACAGACAGGGGCTCGTTAGCTTAGTTTGCTGGCATTAGGACTGATTCTCACCAGACTTTACTATTTATGTTAGTGACTTCAGCATCCGCTCAGTCATCCGCTCACTCAGTCACTCCTACACATTAGTAGCCCTGGCAGATGCGTATATGACATGTGTCTACTTGGTGAGACCTGCATTACTGTGAGGGTATGAATGTGGCATCACTGCTGCTCACCTTGCATTATAAAAATGAAGGGGTTTGCTGTCTCTCATACATGTGGTTACAGTGAATGACTTGCAAAACTTGCAGGAACAAAAGGAAAACACCTACTCTGGATGTTCGGGCTATATGGATCCTCGATCCTGATGGCTGGATCCAGCACTCTGTAGATGACCTAGGCCAAGACATAGCACACAGAACTATCTGAGATTTGGAATAAGACTTTGTGGTGTGCATGCCTGAGCATAATTCAGTGTGTGCACTTGAGATTTTGATTGTGCTTTTTTCATGTGCTGGGGTTATTCAGAGCCTTGAGTTCTTTGTCCTCTCTGTTTGTTCCTTTCATCTGTGAATTGAATTGTCATAAGAACTGAATTAAACCTTGTTTCCCTTTCTTGCCAACAGTTAGATGAAAGGGTCAAAACTCTGCTGCCTGTATAGTAAAAACTGAGATAGGTCCAGCAGACAGTTAGCTTAGCATAAAGAATGAACAGTACAACTCCAAAAAAATATCAATATAAGTTTTAAACACTCTGCCTCCTAATGTCTTTGAGTTTTAAGTGATTACTTGTTTGTGTAATTCATCCACAAACTACAAAAAAAGACAAAACAACAGATTGGACAGAGCTAGGTCAGCTGTTTCCCACAGTCTTTTTGTTAGCCTAAACCAATCTACTGAGAGTGGGTTTGGTATTCTCAGCATATTTCTCAAAATAAGAATTAATTCATGAAGTCAGACTGTATATGTACACTATTTTTGGGGCCACATCTATCAGAAAATTTTTGAATGGAAAAAAACACCTTACTTTCACATCAAAACCATATTTTCTCAAATTAAACTATTTATGTATCAATATTTATTTCCATTCACTAGAATATAGTAACCTTTCGTGTTTATCTTGAGCAAAGTAGCCTTCAATTCATTGCTCACCTCTCCCTCTGTGGACGGCTCAATGTCTGAGTACCGTGACTCACAGATGACATCATTAATGTTACGCAAAGGACCCTGGGACACTCCAGGAAAAGCAGCAGCGCAGTCGTGAGAAAAGTAGCGGTAGACCTGCCAGGTACGACCAAAATCTGCAGACCGTTCGATCAGCATGGCTGCTGGACGGAAGGTCTGCAAGAGAACAGCGTCTTAAACAAAGAATTCTGCAAGTTATTTGAAAAAGGAAAGTACAAAACAAGAAGAGCTATAAGGCACTTCTCTCAGCTTGTTGTTGACGCAGATTAATAAGCTGACGACAGCAACTTTCATCCTACCTTGAAGGTCATAATCAGGTGAGTGAAATGAAACTCTGCTTCCAGATCCAACTGGATTAAGACATCCGACTTTCCTTGGGGAGAGAGAGACAGATAAAGAGAGAGAAAGAGAGAGAGAGAGTTTACAATAATTGACATTTTACGGTTTAATGCTTATCAGTTAAATAATATCAGTAATTTATTAACCCGCTTTGCACTCTTTTTCCATCGCAATCATTAATTTCTGACAGATGGATGACAGAGAATAATTTCTAGCTGCAGTAAGTGAAGTAACAACAGAGCTCTGGATTTGAGGAATGGCATCTTGACAGGAAAAGGCACTCAGTCTTGGCAGGAGAAAGGATGTCGGAAAAGCCCACACGCTTCCTGAATTGTAGAGCACCAAATATTCTGAAGGACCACTTTACTCCGAGGACCACTTTCACTCTTGTTCTCTGTGTTTTTGCATTACACACACAAAGCCAAAGCCGAGAGGACTTTTTCCTATTCCTGCATGCTAACACATAAATGCCTACCACTTCAGTTTTTTATTCTGCAACTTGACACCCTAAAAGCCAATAACTTTTAAGCTGCTCATATGAAGACAAACCACAACACAGCTTTTTCATATATACATGCAAAAAAAAAAAAGACTAACGGAGAATTTGGTTTAACGCCCGTTCACGTGTTTTGCCAAATCACATGCGCACACACAATCACCTTTTTAACATTTACCATAGGTGCGTGAAGGTGTGTGGCACACTGTACTTTCCTGAAGTATGTTAGTAAAAAACAGGGCAGTTGGAGAGCATTAGGAGCAAAGGAGAAATGCGACAGATGGTATCCTATGCTACCTGTAAGGCTCAGCAGATTTACTGAAGCTGCACTATTGAACATGTTTATATAAACAATAACTGTGTCTCATGTGAAGCGTGTTGCGACTGATTATGTTTTTGGATGAGTAAACTGTTTGGCAACAGTTCCAACATTAACCACATGAACTTTGGTCTGTACATTTGCATTTACATGTACCGGTGTCCATGGCTGAGGTACCCTTGAGCAAGGTACCTAACCCCCACTGCTCCCCGGGCGCTGCACGCGGTCGCCCACTGCCCCGGGTTTGTTGTGTGTGTGCACATCACTTGGGTGGGTTAAATGCAGAGCACGAATTTCGTTGGAGTGAGTTCCCTCCAATGACAAAATATGTCACTTTCTTCTTTCTTCTTCTTCTTCTACATTTACAAATTTGTGTGTGGTGTCCAGCGTATTGTGTAGTTATGGCCCACAGTGCTGCTCATAACGTCTGTGCATTATCATGAATAAACTGGTCATCATGCCATCAGTGTCCATTATAATTTAGAGAAGAATTTTTGATTTTGGGGTGAACTGTCCCTTTAAGCCAGCCCTGTGCTTTTGGTAGCCAAGACTAAGAAACAGTTTCTTTAAAGGTCAACACTGAACCCAAGTACACAAGTATTTCTTTTTATATTTTTGTATCATTTAAACGGTTTTGTTAACCCTTGGGTCAGTGTCCTAAACTAGAGCAGCAAATGCATGCACACATAGGCAGAAACACTTCCATACCTAACCACAAATCAACAGCTGACAAGGCCCAGGAAGGGGCAAGATGGAAAAGAAAGAGAAGGAAGGGTGTGACACAGCCAGAGCGGAGGGGGAAAGAGAGAGAAAGAGAGGACAGTTCAAAGAGTAAATGAGCCTGAGCTGACCTGAGACATTTGTTGGGGAACTCATACATACTAAACCCTAATGTAATATCGAACACATACACAACCGACACACACAGAATGCACCTGTTTAGGCGACACTTGCTTACAGTGTGCTAATTCCAGCATGTACGCATGTAATCCCATGAAAAAGTCTCTCCAATTAATACATGCACACAATGAAACCACTGTAATCCATATCAAATAGGCATAGTGTGCCACCATCACCATGGAAATACCACAGTGATGCCACGGAAAAGCAGCAGCTACGAATAAAAATAGTAACTATGCTTCCTGTGCCCCTTCTTCTTCTGTTTCTCTGAGTTCTATTTTGGGACTGGCGCTGCTGCACAGTGCTGTCAGCAACGTCACTGTAGCATGACTGAAACAGCTGAGCCTTGTGTCCAACTCTGTGCAGAGTCGTATAGTCACACTTTGTCAGTGAGTGTGGAAATGCATCAGTTCAAACTGCTCCCTCTCCCTGTCCCTTACTACTGTGAATACTGCTTCATTTTTCCATCAGAACTTTGCTCCTGCTCTGTCATCCCTCTTCTCTCTCTTTCTGTTGAGATGCCAGAGCAAGTCCTACTCTGTTATTAAGCCCATCTGTAGCTGGTCAGGGGATGTTGGCCACACTGTGTGCCTGTGCGAGATGGAGTGTGTCTGTGTGCAAACTTAATGCTGCTTTTCAAGGTCTCTGTAGCTACCAGTTGCTTACTGGTTGCTTGTGGTTTCAGTAAATTTTTGAATTAGATTTAAATTTTAGAATCTTATTTTCCCATTTTTTCCCCTTTTCCATTTGAATTATTTCTGCTTCATATCGACTACCTAGTTTTTTTGATATGCTGTTTTTTGTATTTATGCTGGAATCTAATGCCTATGTAATTGGTGAAGCGGAGCATCTCTATCTCTGAGTCAGGTTTTTCACAGAAGCTTTAAACAAACAATCACACCATCAACTATTTAGCTTTTCTGGTGTAAGGTGAGAACTGGCACAGTTATTTAGTGCACACTTAAGAAATAGATTTTAAAGCATTCTGTTTCTTATCCAATACATAATTGATAACGAAGTTAAAAAGGGCAAAACATTATTATTTGAAAGGAGTGACATTTTCACCGCAACATACTCTTTCTGCACCAGAGTACTGCAGTGATTGCAAAGTGTGTCACATGAAATGAATGCCGCCCTTAATACAACGTGCTCCTAGCAAAGAGTTGGAATGTATAAATGCAAACCTGACAGGATAGACCACATTGTTTTTCCTGCCGCTCACATGTACCCATGCTTGGTATAGACCACCTTCTCTTTCCACAATCCTTGTGTGCATTGTCCTGTTCCACTGAAACAGGAAATACAGGGTACTTCCTTGGGTTTCGTTGATCATACCAAGTACACCTGAGTGTGAAACAGATAAGCTAATAGGCTAGGACAAGTTAGTAACTTAATCATTATTATTTTAAATGTTCTAATAGCTGTTTAGCTGAGATATTTTAATTACACAAGTGATTACAAGATCTCCTCACCATTCTCAGACTGCCACCAGGACTTCTTGCGGTGAGGTTTGAAGGTGGTGATAACGTTCTCTATTCGGTGATTGATGGTGTTGTACACTGGATCATATGGCCGTCGAGAGTCACAGTCGAAACACTTCTTCTCATCCTGCAAATGGTCAAAGGGGAAAGACTTCAGGGCTCACTGAGAAGCCCAGCACCACAGATAGAACAGAAGGACAGATGTGAGCAGACACACACACTAACCTGCAGATGACTGACAATGCAGTAGCGCTCTTTTTTCCTCATCCCACATGTGGAAGAGGCCTTCAGGTTCTTCTCTCGACCAACCAGCAAGTCCCCTGTTGCTGGGTAACAGCTGCCATGGGCACAGCCGTGGCTGTGGTCTGGCTCCTGGCCAACGGCAGCAGCCAGGACTGGAAGAAGGGAAATAGGAAATGAATTACCATGAATGAGAAACAGCAGTGCAGAGTGGCATCATTTCCAAACAGAACAGCCATTCACAAGCTTGTGTTGGCAAATTAATCTGACACTAAATCAGTGCCCGTCTGTCTGTCCTAAAGATAGAGACAACATCAAAAGCTCTTGTCTCTTCCTGAGGAAGAAAGACTCCAGGAAGAGAAGCTTGTGGACTTGTCTAGTGACATCACCAGTGAATCTGAAACAGAGCTTCATTGCATTTTGTCCCACAAAGACATCATGAGGTAGAAAGACATGAATAAAGAGGCAAGTGCAGAGGATGTAACAAGAGGACTTTTACAGCAACACTTTATATTTTATGCTTTACACTCTGCAAGAGTGAATATCTGTTCCACATCTATGAATAAATTTGTTTTCCAAAAGATGTGGCCATAGGTTGTAGCTTTTCTTTGTTTAATGTGAGCTCACAAAAGCAAACTCCAAAGTTATCATATATTGGTCATTATGAGGCAAAGTTAGGTCAGTTAGTGTACTTGTCATGGCTTATGGGAAAACGCTGTCTACAAACGTCTGGCCTCATAGAGGTCATGGGCCGCAGGATGTGAAGGGCTTGGATGCTGGGCCTTTGCAATTAGACAGCTACTGCTTGATCAAGATTCAGTGTTGAGACAACGTTCACTGGGAGAGGGATTATCTCAAGGCAGCCCTACAGGTTAACAGGCTCTGCTGCCTGCAGGGACCCCAATCAACTGATGTGACAAGGGGCCCCAGCTACAGGCTTTATCCGGAGCATGACCAACAAGTCATACAGAGGTCAACTAAGATCATCACCAGCTGGTAGTCTAACATCATAAAAACTAAAGAATAATTATTAGCTAATAATTTAATCTTCCAGATCTAACAGAAAAGCATGTTTTATAGATGCACAGTACATATGTTGAACCATGGAGTTGATACAGCATTCGAGTGTGAATAGCCGTGCTATGTGTGGGAGTTTAAATAAACCTTATAAACTTTCATGACAAGCAGCAGCAGCCGTCACACATTCCACTGGACAGCTTGATGTGAATCTCTCTCCTCCTACATGCCTCTGGGACCTGCACTATGAGAAAAGTGGAGGCTCAAGGGTCCTGCTGTCAGTCTATGGTCTGTCTACAGCAGGCGTTGTTAATCCTCCCTCCATACAGTCTACATGGTAACATACAACAGCTCTGACTTTTTCAGAACTAATTAATACTGACAGGCTGTACCTGCCTGCGCATGGACGCTCTCTGCAGGTCTATATTCACTGATTAAAGCAGACAAAGACAGCCTGGCACTGCTATGAGGCCAGCTGTATATCGAGAGACACAGCTGGGAACAGCACAGAGGAGCATTTCACATTGTCACTCACACACACACGCACACACAATCTTGACACCCAGACTAGAGGAAACCTGTGTCTGCCTGGCATCTGGACAAGTCTCAGATTGGTGCCAGCCAACTGAGCAACAAACAGTCATGGGGTTAACAATCACATACTTTCAGTATGCAGGCCCACATGTGCACCAGTGCATCTACATAGACACATATTCAGGCACTCATTTGCAGTTACAGTATGATAACTCAGGATTCAACAAGAACATCGCCATAAACACAAATGCTCTAATTTTCAAGTGAACGTAAGCATCAAGCATGTACTTGTCAGCTACACAAAGACATCTGTTAAGAGGATTTATTCAAGTATAAGGTAACAATCTGAGCTGCTTCATATTTGTCATTACCAGCGAACAAAATGACTGACATAATGATCTGGGATGAAATAGCCTAGAGGTCATTCCTGTATCCTTTATCTGACTTTGAAACAGAGGAAGAGAACTTGAAGAAACACAAACAGAGCAGCTGATTTGATGGCTGAAAAATATAGGGAAAAAGTAGTACGGAGCCGGGATATGGACAGCGGGAAGACCCATCCAGACACAACCCGATATCTACTGGCATACACTCAAAGGTCTGCGTGTGTCTGTAGGGAGGGCTGTATAATCACTAGGTATCTCGTTGTCTTTTATCTCAGTGTATTTCTGTCTGTGTTTGTCTACCTCAGGCATCACACCTCTGCTCATGACATGAATTGAGCTCACATCACTGTGGTCTTGTGGTTGTGATAAATAAAAGATGAACAAATTAGGAAACCACTTCAGTTTTCACAAATATATAGTGTATACATTTATGCATTTCACCTTTAAAAACTTCTTGGGCTATTTTATACTTATTGTATGTACTAAAATGCACAACAACTTCATTAATTCTAACCTGAAATGATAAATCATGTAAACTATGCATGTGGTTATTATCACAGTGAGTCTGTCACATGTAGGCTCGTCAGAGTGCTACTGCCTTGATGGAAACCATGGAGGGAAGCAAAGCATAGTGGAGAAAGAGAAGGATGAAGGAGAGATAAAATGGATGATATCCATCATTTGATGCACACTTAAATTCAAAGCACTTTAAGGTTAGTGAGCAAACACATACACTGGAGAGACAAAAGTATTGGGTTGAGGCTGTTTTTCAGGGGTTGTGCTCGGTCCCTTACTTCTAGTGACGGAAAATCCTATTGCTTCAGCAGAACAAGACATTTTGGACAATGCTATGCTTTCAACTTTGTGGCAGCAGTTCGGGGAAGGACCTTGTCTACTTCAGCATGACTGTGTCCCAGTGCACAAAGTAAAGTCCATAAAGACATGGCTGGATGAGTTTGGTGTGGAAGAACTTGACTGGCCCACAAAGAGCCCTGAACTCAGCCCCATCAAACACCTTTGGGATGACCTGGAATGGAGACTGCGAGCCAGGCCTTTTGGTCCAACATCAGTGCCTGACATCACAAATGCTCTGCTGCATGAATGGGCAAAAATCTCCCCCCACAGAAACACTCCAAAATCTTGTGGAAAGCCTTCCCAGAAGAGTGGAAGCTGTTATAGCTGTAAAGCTGTCTGTGTATTTAGAATGTGATGTTATTCAAGTCCCTGTTGGTGTAATGGTCAGATGTCCCAATACGTTTGTCAATACGGTATATTTTTAGTGTAGAGGCTCTAGCTGTGTAAGTGCAACTCTCATGGACTATAGGAGCTGTAGACACACAAGGTGAAGAGAAAGGGAAAAAGACATGGGTATCCAGAGACATTTTGGACTGCATCTGTGAATAACGCCCCTCAAAAATGAACTGAGATATTCAAGGAAAATTAGTCTTTGCAGTTTGGACTTTCAATGTAGGCTAGCTTTTTGAAGGCATGTGGAGGCTTTCCAAACCCTTCGACTCAGTGTGAGTGAAAAGAGGGCAGGCAGTTGACTAGCTGAGGATCAGGTTCCCTCCCTCTAAGCGAAAAGTTAATATTGGAGTTTTGAAGACAGAGGGGATGCAGTGGTTGATTAGATGTCTTCCTTTCTTACTTCTATTTGTCTTTCTTGCTTCTGTAGCCATAAATGGAGAGGCAGAGAGGAATGCAGGCTGACAGCTGAGAGGAAGGGGTTGTGGTGGTGCTGTTGCTGCTGTAAGGGGGCCTCAGTTCGCAAAGCTCTGCTGTTCAAAAAGCCATTGGCCTGTAACAGAAGGTTATGCACTACAGCCCTGCGTCATATTGTACACTATTCAGCTTTTTCTGCCTCTTGCAGCCACACACAACATTAGGGATTAATTACTCAGGTGTTTTCAGTATCATATAGGTGATGAGGTTCATATTACACCGCAGAGACTGCTTTTTCTTTCAATGTCACATTACGGCAGCAGTCAAGCATGTAACAAACTGCCCACTGTTGTTAACCTATTCCAGGCTAACGGTTAAAAAAGCCATGATATCATTAAGCTCATGCCAAAGGACAGTGAAATCTGACTCTAAGGCAGCAAGTCTTGCACATGAGGCAATGCTTTAACTGTCAGAGACAGTGATACAGAATGCATGGTGCAGTCTGCAGGGCATTCCCATCCCTGCCCCCTTCCCCCCAGGTGAGCTCTGCTTTTGTTCTTGACTCTGATCCCTGCCTTTGATTTCCTCTCTGCTCTCATCCAGTCAGTAAACAGAAGGTGCTCTACACAAGAGTGGACTTCTGAAAAAGTTTTTAAAAAAGTGCCTCACAAAGGGAAGCAGACCAGGCCTTTGCAGTAGTCACAACACAGATGCTGATTCCACAGTAGAGTCGGATCACCGCAACAGTCTGAGACTGTCACGTTAAAGCCGACACAAGACTTTTAAAGTCAACACACTACACAACTTTCTGTCTTGTACTCAGGAATCTTAAAGTTATTGTGGTTTGCTCGCTATAGGAGTTTTCAGTGACTAGAGGTCACACCTTACAAGCTCTTTCACTGGGAGGAAGAAGTAGGAAGTGGGCCAAGTTGATGGTGTGCTCATTTGCTCTTACTGACTGTAACATGCTGCATGGCTACCCAGCATGACCCGATATTTAGCCCACTTGATATCTTTCAGGTGTCTGCGAGGCACGTAGGGGCCACATCATTTCCTTGAAGAGTTCACACATAATGTCTGTCGCTCAGGGGAAAAAGTGCCTCCGATCTGGGGCTTCTGTCAGCATCCTCAAGAAAAAAATCAGATTACAATACTGTAGTGTGAGCTCAACATAAGATAACTATCTATAAAACAAACGGCACAGTATCACAATGTATGGTCTGACATTGTTAATGTTATTATCAGTTACAATGATCAGAGATCAAGCATTCAAACTTGTGCACCCCTCTCACACGCTATGTAGGCTTTTAGCTTTTTTGGGTGAACTGTTGTTTAAAACATACTGTTTAAAACCGCTAAAATTAAAGCAGTATTCTAACAATTATCATCATCATCAGTTTTACTAAAGTAAATATCTAACATGTGTTTGAAAGTAATGACAGATGGTATATTTCTTCTCGCGATGGATTATGGTTCTGTCTAGTTCCACCTGAAAGGACAAACTGGTTCAGAAATTCCTATAAATTTTTGGAGGTATATATGTCACTGTTATTAACTTTCATAGTTGCCATGCTATAATGGAAGGCTTAACAGGAATAGCAACAATGATTAAAAGAAAAAGGAAATATGCTTATTCGCCCTAATAGAACATGGCAGATTCCCATGATTCCTGTCTTTGTGCTGGATGCGGCATGTATATCATAATTACCATACACACATAAGAGTCATAATTTCCTCATCGATCTCTGGGAGAGATAGTAGGAGAGAGTCAATACGGATATTGTCTAACTATACCCTTACAGAGAGGCAGGGCTCAGCGAAGGGTCATTGAAACACCTGAGGGAAACTTTGGACCAATTTATTAGACTTCAAAACACCCATTGAGTGAATAAATTCAAGAAGCATGGCTCAGAGTCAAGTTCATAGACATCGCTGACAATGAGTGTGATGGCTGAATATTTTTTTGTTGGCTTTTTATTTCTTTTCCCTTTTCCCTCATCTGTCATCCATCTAATCTTACAGTGTACTAACTCACCCAGCTTTATGTGTTGGCAGGGTGGGATGCGACATCAGCGTGACACATTCCACTGGGACAGGCTGGTGAGACACAGTTTGCTGTCACATTTACCAGCATAAACAAAGCAGGAAACCAAAACTAACACACAAACAGATGGACAAGAAAACACACACGGATGCACATTATCTTAAACAGCCGGGGGGTTAAGAGTTAAATGCAAAGCGCTGCCAAGAATATTAACATGACAGCACGGTCAGACCCAATATCAGCTTGCCTGTGACAACAGACAAGAATAGCACCATTTTAAGCTGTGCAAAGAGCCGCATACCCGAAAGGCGTCACAGATACGTTTTAACACTCACCGTCAGACAGCTATTTTAAAACCAGAGTAAAGTCAACAGCCTTCCATTCTTAACTCCTCCTGGCTAATTAGTTTACATTCTCCCTCACCGCTATCTCTTTGCTCTGCACTTAGCTGATGGATGGTCAACTCCCCACAGCCAAACATCCAGCTGTTCTCCTCCTTCCTCGCCTCTTTATTAATCTGCTCTTGCCTCCAGTCTTTCTAGTCTTCACTCCTCTCCCTGCTTTGACTCCCCTTCTTGCTCTGCCGTTCACCTTACTCACTTCTTTCATCCTCCCTTCCACAGTCAGGGTCTAGGGCCTTGCTTATAAAAATGATTGCTGACCTTAAGGTCATGTATTATCTAAGACTAAACTGGAGGGACAAAGAAAAAATTTCATTAGAATTATTTTAATTATTAAAGCGGCTATATTAAGAAATAATTGACTGTGCTCAGGCCTGGTCTATGTTCCTCACTTTGAGGGGGGTGACAAAAGTAATTTTAGCATCTGATATTTCATAGCATATAGTTATAGCCCAAGTATGCAGCAACATCTGTTTTTAATACCATTGATGGCTTGGCTATAATTTGCACATAAAATATTGAATCCAGGGATTTCTTATGGCGTGCCCAGAGGCCTCCATTGTTCTTTGGTCGTACTTGGTGCCTCTAAAGCAACATCACATAACTATTTTACCCTAAAATAACAACTTCAGAATCACTCTGATGGCATACCCACTTGTAATAAGGTGAACGCTGTCACGGTCAGTAACATGCCATCCCACTATACTTGTTTCTTTACTGTCTAACTTAGGTGAGCAGGTATGATCACAGTGTGTCACATCTTAAAGCACTACCTCACAGAAACCACAAACCATCACTGATTGTGGTGAAACTGGATCATATTTTATGGAGAAAATGTTCTCTTTTTCTTTCTGATGTTCTCCAGCTACTCTGTCTCAACTCTGTGTTACTTACTTACAGAGAGCAAGCTATAACTGCTACCTACTGTAGTGGCACTGTTTTGACTCTGCTGGGAAGGCCACTGGAGATGTGCAACACCGGGGTCCTTATGTCCCGGGCAGAGGGAGACTCAGCGGAGGATGCTGTTGAGAAGTGGCGCTGGAAAGGGAACCAGAACTGGAACCGAGCTCAACAGCCTCTACAGACATCAAGATGGACACTAAGAGACGGAAAAGGACCTTGATGGAGGAAGTTAGGAAGGGAAACAGAAAGCGACTGAGCAACAGGCCGGACAACAGTAAATCTAAAACTGGCTTTAAGATTTTGGCAAGCGCAAAACCAGACACCACAGGACAGACACTTAACTGTTGAACTAATAAGTAATATTAACTGGATTGTTAACCGGCTATACTCACTCAAAGTTGTCAGCTCACTTGTTTTTGAACATATAACACTCTGGTCCATTTCCACAGAGGTTTAGACAGTTTTTGCAGAATATTGTTTCTGGTTTAGGTTATGTTACACTGGCATGCTACTGCTGTAAGCCATATGCAACTTCTGTGCAAACTTTGACTGCTGCTCAGTTAAAACGAATGTAAGTTTATGTCAACGGAAATTTCAAGACAAACACAAATGCCACAAGTTTTGGTTGTAGTTGGTGTGTATATTACATCTGCCAAAACTCTTACAGGAATCTGGGATTTGTATTTGTGATAGTGGTTTTGCACTCAGAAACTGTTGGGGTGACAAAGCTCACAAAATATCCGTTTCTATTTATTTTATTTCTATTGTACTTCTTTTTATAAAGAAAAACATTTTGTTCAGTTAAGGAAGAACAAAACAGACTTTTAAGTTACTAGGGGAAAAGACACATTTCGCATCTAGCAACATGGCCAGATCTCTGTGCTCTGTTCCACTGTCTCACAGTAACTGGTCTAAGACTAAAGCCTACAGCAAGACCACAGCCTCCCTGTAGATTAAGAAATTTGCATCTCACTTACAACCTTACAACCACAAAACTTCATCTTTACAAACGTTCTTTTGCCAAGAAATTTTGATTTTGTTCTACTTGACCTGCATTATTAATCGTTGTTAACTGTTTGTTTCATTAGTTTTAAAATATCTCTTTAACTTGTCTCATGAAAAATCCATGTTCCTATTTCTTTCATGGGTATTATTTACATCTTTTGTGATACAATGTATTAGGTCTTCTTAAAAGATGTATATTATGCTGAATATGTTTACAATATTCCTCGGCTGTTTCTGAGTTTGTCACTGACCACCTGTTTGCCTCTCTAAGGCAGGCAGAGGGTTCCAGTAAGCGTGGCCAGACGCTGGCCATTACACAAGCTGTTAGATTAACAAGGCATGTCCCCGGGAGGCAGCTGGAGGAGACGTTCACATTCCTGTGCCATCCCGGAGACGTCTGAATCACTCGCTGCTGGAGAGGAGACATGGAATATCACCAGCAACAGGTGCACATTGGGGCTGTATGGACACAACAGTGTTTGTTCTTAACTTAGTAGTACAGCAGACATTTGAGGCTCATTCACTGCTCATCGCTCTTCTGCCCAGGCTGCAGTTACTGATGGTTTACTGACATTTTAATAGAGACCAATGTGAAACATCATCTGCCTGACCTGTATGTAGGAAAATGCAGGCTTCTGATCACACACTTGTGTCAGATCATATTTAGAATTTGTGAATACAAAAAAAACAAACTCTCAGTCTTTAGGGTTGCCCAAAAAATAATCTTTAAATGCTGATGACGATGGCACATAACGGTCTCCACTACAACCAATGACATAAATTATAGAAATTCTGTGTAACCAGCTTCTGTCCACAAAGTACCTGTCATGCTGCCTGAAGCTCAATAAATCCATCAGGTGAGAGGCACATGCGGCCAGCAGATGTTGGCCACAGTCTGTTCGACAACCAGCTTGTCCATCAGCTACTCAGCGAGAGAGCTGCGGTGCTTGTTAGTGATTATGGCGTTGTGTGTTTGCCCTGATGCTCAGCAACTGCTCAGAGAGACACCGAGCGCTGACCACAGAGCAGATGTGTTCACCGTAGGAGCAAATCAGAGCCTCTGACCAAGAAAATCTGGCTGCACTTAGAGGGAAAGCTCAGAGAAAAGTGCAGCACACATGGGGCTTGTCATTAGCTGACTGATGCATTTGGTGTGTTTGTGACCTGCAGCCCTCCTGTCCTTTATTGATAATCTGGCTAATGTGAGCAATTACAATTACTGTCCTGTGGAATGGCTGTGCTTGTGTTTTGTCTGACTGTATGTATGCCTCTGACCAGCAACACGCTTAATTACGTGTGACTTACTATTAAATGCTGAAATTGCTTTCCTGTGTGAGACGAGAGGTGAACTTCTGTGTGGCCAAAGGCAAAGGTCAGAGTGTGATTCAGAATACACAGGGGAGTACTGCGTGTGTGTCTGTGTCTGAGATCATTTTTTTAAACTTTTAAACTGTTGATGACCCTGTGTTTCCCCAGAGAGAGGAGCCAGGGGAAGGAGAGTTTGTGTGTGTGTGTGTGTGTGCGTGTGTGTGTGTGTGTGTGCGAGCGCCTGTAATTACAAGGCAAAACAACATCTGAATCAGAAATAATCATCACATTAATTGCATCTTTCCCTTCTTTGTCTCTATCTCATCTTCCTCCATCCCTTCCTGCCTTCCTTCCTTCCTTCCCTCCTTTTTCCCCCCGTCCGTCCTGACGTGCTGCAGCATCGCACTATAATTGCGGCTTGTCTACAATTAGATGATAAGAGGTGTGGAGGTGTCTGAGAGTGCTTTTTAACAAAATGCATAACATAAGAAGAAATGTAGAAATGTTCCGTGGCCTATAGCAATAAAACCAATAAAATCACACTCTCTGAAACTAAAAGAAATCAGATCGGTGAGCATGAAGATGTTGTTTCTTATTAACAGGGCTAGCTACTGACCATGATGTGACTTCACCTGTTCACATGCCTGTTCACCTCCACATTGTAAGCACACAGCAGCTGCCCTAAAGTTCTTCACTGTACCAGCCACCTCATTGTTTTTAATGAGACCCGACCCCCCCCCTTCCCCGAGTCCTCCTCCTCAGTCTCCACCTCCTCCTTTCATCCAGAAAAGTCCCTGCCAACAGGACAGTGAAACCTAACTCACCGTCCTTTCATAGAAACAAACCTGTTCCCTGTCTCTCCCCCACCACTTCCCCTGTGCCTAAAGTCTGTCTCTCTCTCCCTCTTTTCACTTTGTCCTGTTCTTTTCACCCCCTCCTCCACCCACCCCTCTAATTTTTCAGCCTCTCTCCCTCTCTGACTCCAGTGCTGGTGGTTAGTAGGCTTTAACGCACCATTGTTCTGGTATCTGCACATTTCCGGAGGCTGTTGCTTACACAGGCTGCGGGAACACGCTCTCTCAGTCCCTCTGCCTAATGCCAGCCCTCACCTGCCCACACACACACACACACACACACACACACACACACACACACACACACACACACACACACACACACACACATCTGAGGAGAATGCCAGTGGTTTGACAAAACCTAATTCCGACACACACAAACCTCTAAGAAAGGTGAATTACCGAGGATTTACCTCGATCCTTTTTAATGTGAAGTTTTCCTTCCTTGCTTATTTCTCAAATCCGTCCATCCTCCCTACCTTCCTCCCCTCTTCCAAAAAGGGCTAATAATGAGCTGCTCTCTCCTCCAGTTGAACTTAATTCATCAAAAGTAATTTGCAAAATGACATTAAAAAGCGATTACTGATTAGGGTACTTTTGCTAAAAATGCTTTACAAAAAGTGCGGTACAGCTCAAACAATTTTTGCAAATACACACTATACACACACACACACACACAGTTAGTTTCCTACAGGTCCTCCTTCCACACCCCCATGGCCCACAGGAGGAGATTAGAAATAAAAAGTGAAAAGAAAATGAGAAGAGAGGAGGGACTGGTGGTTCTTTTGTCTCTGTGATCAGCCAGAGTCCTTTCACTCTCTCTCTCTCTCTCTCTCTCACACACACACACACACACACACACACACACACACATAAATACGTTCATATGCACACCAATTAACCCCTGTGTCTGACCCGGGGCTTTGGACACGACCCTTGACCGTGGAGCCTGTGCTCCGAGGCGTCAGGAGTCTGAATGGACAGCTCCCTGTCTCCATAATGACAGTGTGTGCAGAGACACACTTCACATCAGACACACACAGAAACACACCCTTTTCTCCCCTTTCCTCCAGTGATTTTCCTCCTTCCACTATTTTCACCGGCAGATACATGAGTGTTTCTTCTAGGTATACTGTAAAGTGACAATGTTCCAGTTGTTTTTTTTTTTAACTCTTTCACTTCAGTGTCTCTTTGAAGAATGCTTGGTCGGAGAAAAACGGAACACGGCAGCATCCAAAACTTCGACACACATCACAGCATCGCACAGGAAAAGAAATATTTCCATCACTGCTGATCTGAGCCCGAGCTGATTAAAACCTGTAGTAATTTGTCAAACGTATCCTTTGTCACTGAGGACAAAAGCCAGATGTCAGTGAGTGTTAAATGATCATATTCTGACTGATGGTTTAAAATTAATAGTTAAACAAGGTCTTTGTGTTGTTTAAAGGATAGACTCAGAGCCTGTCTTAAAACAGCATTCATATGTGAATTTCCTCCCCCCCCCAAAAAATATTGCACAAATACAGAAATCTAGCATGTAAAATACCAAAAAAAAAGGCAGAAAAATGGTTTGATTTTGTAGGATCCCACAACTCGTAGGAAAAATCGGAATGAGAAACTCAGTTCTCAGGGACTTTAAGTCTATAATATATTTTTATTGTTATCCAATATGAAAGCATATTGCTGCCACACCAAAAAAAAAAGATAAAATTAAAGGTTCACTGTTACAACACCATATTTTTTGTTGTTTGTTTGTTTTATAATATGATGTTTTTCCCAGTATTACAATATCACTTTTTCTGTCATGGCAGCAATATGTTTCTGTAAATCTGTTTCCATCTTGGCAACCAACTTTATCAACCATCTCAAAGAGCCGCAGATGTGATCAGTGACACCCTGGGTGCTAACAGCAGGCACTAATAGACTTTAACTGGAGCAATAAGCCCATTGTCTTCAGCTGCAGGAAACAATGCATTTCACCGAGGGTCATTAGTCAGATCACTGATGATACTGAGCACACATCCACTTTGCTTCGAGCAGTGCAGGTGCTGTTTTCAGGGTTTAATTGCAATTAAAAACAACCGATCTAATGAAGAGAGGCGTTAATCAGGCACTGCAGGGTTGGTATGTGTTTAAATCTGTTCATTTCCCAGCCATCTTTTATTTCTGTCACCCCCCGCACCCACACCCACACCCACATATAAACGCATCCATATACATGCAGACACACGCATCCAGAGGGGTCTTGAGCAGCACTGGAGGTGTAGGTATGGAGTGGGTGTCTCTATTTGCGGATTCAGCTGGGCTGTTTTAGGAGGACCATAAACAGAGCGACACCACCCACAGAGAGAGAGACACACACACACACACACACACACACAGACAGACAGAGGAAGAGAGAGACAGGGATGACCCCAGAGACCCAGAGGGCACCAGGGGCCCTAAAAAAGAAACATCAGCTATCTTATCTATCTAAGGTTGACCCTTTTTCTCCAGAATTGTGGTGAAAACTGGTGCCTGTACTCAGTGTTGATAAATGTTAAATATTAAAATGAAGTTAACAAAGAGACAGGTCTGATGAGTTCAATACAAGTCTCTAATAAATGCTCCTCTGGACTCTCATTTACAGTTAAATACACAAAACTGTAAGTGCAGTGTCGTATTGGAAAACCAGTGGTCATGTCAGTTAAGATTCACTCAAGTAACAGAGGTGAACGTATCATTTCACTGCAAACATGAACAAAGCAACCTCATGAGTTCAAATTCGTTGTTTATCTTGAAGAGATTTGAGCCTTTCTGCCAGTGAACTGAGATTAAGGGAAAAAACCGTTTTCATAGTATTCACACTTACAACCGCCCCCCCGGAACAACTGTCACAATCTCCAGCCATCACCAAGAAAATAACTCTTCAACATCCACGCACTTAACATGAACTCATGAGCTCCATATTTTCCAGAGACTAATCAAAGTAAGCCCAGTGACCTGGAGAGCCGCTCACTGAATCACTTCTGAGGGTTAGTTATGGAGTAGAAAACAGGGGCTGACTTGTGCAGTCCTACTCACCGCAGACGAGCACCATCAGTGAGGCTCGCATCTCTGAGCGTACATCAACCCGCGGGGCTGCAGGCGACCTGCGGCGAGCACAAGTTTGTGTTCAAGCTAACAGCGTCACAAACCACGGAGAACTGAAACAAGTACCGAGAGAGTTGGTGAGAATAAAATATCGATGAGTTTTACTTGTATTTATTCATTTTTACAGCTGTACAACGAAGGGTCATTATGAGCGTTTTCCGAAATCAGTTAACCGGTTAATAAAAACACTTCGCTCCTCTCAGACAGGACCCCGTTAGACTGAATGCAGCCCCCCACTGCGTTCATCTCTCTTTATTCAGAAAGTTAGCCAGAAAAAAAAAGCACACAAAGCGAGTCTGCACTCACCGTTTCGCTCCTGGTTCGGATGTTCTCTTCTGTTTACCAGTCCAGTCTCCGTGTAGGTCCACTTGCTGAGGAGTTGCCGGCGGACAGATGCGGAGCTGAACAGCGTTAACTGAGAAGGGGACTCCTCAACTCCTGCGCCTCTGCCCTGGAAACCCCGGGCTGGATTCGGAGCGGAGCGGGGTGGAGGGGGAGGGTAGGGGGAGGGTAGGGGGAGGCGGGTATGGTACATGAGGTATAAAGCAAGAGCATCCTCCCCTTACCCAGTTTTATGGTGCATTTCTCAGTTTCATGCGGCATTACGAAAAAGTATGTTTGACTTTACCACATAGCATTTTTTTCTTGCAAAGAGCCTTATAGCTCAGTAGTTTTCAAAATGGCCGACAATCAGGGGGTCCCCAGTAAACAGGAGAAGGACTTAATTTCACTGTAATTGCATCCATCTAATCCGAGAATTAATGAATATTTTGATCACCGGTTTCATACACTGTAATAAAACATCTAAAAACAGAATTCATATCAGATGGGGGTCCCCGGGACAAAATCCTATCAAATGAGGGTCCCTGAAAAAGTTTGAGAACCACTGCTGTAACCTATAATGTCCACATTAAAGTGAATTAAATGAAATTGGTCAAATTTAAAATGTTACGTACAAGAACCATAGCTGCAGTCAAGACAGTCCAGCTACTTGATCATACAGTCAAAGTCAAACTACTGCAACTTGAAGAGCAATAAAAAAGACAGGCTGTGTAATGATGAAGCTGAGTAAACATAAAGCTGCCTGCGATACGAGCTTTAGGGATTTACAGCTTAAACCACACAGACATCTCTGCCAAGCTTTATAATAATATGAGCTGCATGGTTAACAGTGAGAATATATGAAAATAGTCTGTTTCGTATAACATAGGCCAGAAATAAGGTTCTAGTGGGTGAATTTGATTTTTGACTGCTCTGCAGGTTTTGCTCTGGCCTAACAACCCAGCACATGTTTTCCTCTGAGCCCCTGGTCTGCGTCTGGCAGCAGGAATGCGCGCTCCCTGCTGCGGATTAGATTCCCTTTGATTGCACCCAGCGAGCGCGCACAGATCCCCTGACTGCCTGCTCAACCTTAAAACATCAGCCTCATCCAACAGGTGCTTGGGATGATTTGCAGTCATGCAGTGGGAAACAAAGGTGAACTCCATTTTAAGGGGGAAAGGACCTTCACATAGCTTCAGCTGATCCAATGAATTAAATCCGCTGTATGTTTTTGACTAAACACATTAAATGTAATCTATCACGTTACAAGCACATTTGATCTCATTAGATCTTTCCTCCGGTTCACTCTCTGATGTGTACAGGTGTTTGAGGCTCACAGCTGAACAAAGCCTGCAGAAAGTCTGTCATATTACACATTCCCTGTGCGGCTGGAGGACAGTCTTTCTTTGTTAAAGCTCAGGATGCAGTGCCAGAGCCCAACAGAGAATAGCACAACTCCTTCATACTGAGAGCAGGAGGGCAATAAATGGAAGCCGAGTGAATGGATCACTGGTACTGCATGGGAGACTGCAGGTAAGAAACCTGTCAGGTCAACATGTCAGCAGCGATTCTTCTCTCACTTTTGAAAGGAACTTTGTACAGAATTTCTCTGTTGCTGTTTGTAAACACACCATTAAGCGATTCTGGAGAAAGACAGCTGATTGTTGAGTCTCATTATCAGGTCTTCAAATTGCCACCAACTTAAAAAAGAACAACATTATTTGACATCCTTTCAATGAGACACAACAATCTTTCTCTAGACTCACTGATGCTCAGAAACAACCCAAACAGGAAAATAATGAGGAAATAAGAAAAAATGGGCAGAGGGCAGGGTCTCTTCTGGAGGGTCATAAGTCACGGATGAGAGAGATTATGAGTCTATACAAGTCCTGCATAGGAGTATTTACTCTCTCCTGGCTGTTTTTTGGTCTCCATAACAGCTCCATAAAGCTGACAGAAGCTGTAGAGTCAGGTGGTAATTCTCTATGTGTTCATCACTGCAAGTAAACTCTTTCGCAAAGCCTTCGAGTAGCCATTTAACCCATTGTTAATATAAAACATTTAGATAAGCACCTCCTTCGACTGAAGGAGGGTCACAGTAGTGCCAATCAAGCGCCATCTGGACGGGAAATCTAATCAGTCAAATTAAGTGAAAACAGCTGCGTGCAGCTGTTTCGGGCTTCTAATAGTTTAGCAGCAGACATTTTGACTTGTAGCAGGAAATACACAGCTGTAACTAATAACAGGTAACGATGGCTCTGTTCTATTTAACTTGCGGCACAAACACAAGGATCCTACGACTGGCTCACCTGAAAGCAGTTAACAGGAACATTTAACTACACCTTTCAGCATGTGCTTTTCCTGCTCTAACATGTCAAAATGTGTGCTGAGACGGAGAACACCGGAGAGCATCGGCGCCCCCTTGTGACAACAAAGTGACACACATACATTCTATGCAAAATAAACTTGGTAATATAAATACTGTGCACACATCAACACACAAAACGTAAACTGTATCAAATTTATTTGACTCCGTCATCACACCTCAGAATGAATATTGCTGATAAGAATACTTATGTATGCTTTCATACGTATTTAATCAAGAGGTTTTTTTGTAATAAAAATAAACACAACATTATTTTCAAAAATTTCACTTTTCCACATACTTCTTAATGGGAGTGTCATATTGTGAATATCATACTAATGTGGTTAAATTACAGCAAAAACACACAAAATCTTAAAAGCACTTATGGTCAAAACAACACATTTCTGATATCATACTTGATATATTTCTTCTGAATATTATTCATCAAATCAGTTATTATGGCCTATACAGTGAAACAAATACTCTCCACAGGTCATCCACTTGTTGTAATAGCTTAAAGGCACACATGTGGTACAGTACATGGACAGAGGAAGGCATTTCTGTGACATAACACTTGACAGGTAATGTGTAAAACCAGTGAAAGAATGGAGGTACCAAAGCAGTGTATTACTTTAACAGGCAATGCCATACCTCTGCTCTGGATTACAGCAGCAAATGGTAAACATGGAACTGTAACATCCTCACACACAGTTGCTGTACTTCTGCACCTGTTCCCGGATCTCATCGCGTACCACCGTAGCGTTTTCCTTCAGCTCGTCCAGCTCCATGCGCTGCTTCTGCATCCGCTGCTCGTTACTCTTGAACTTCTTCTCCAGTTCTGTGACCACAGGGAGTTCAACTTAATTGGCTTTTTCAGTATGAGCACAGTGCAATAACTGTACAGTTATTTGTACAGTGCAACAAGCTGGCCCAGATATTACAGAAACACCTTACCTACTATAAATACAACATAAGAAGGAAGCTCCAACAGGGCTTGTTGACATTTTGAGGATTGATCATTTTATAGGAATACTTAAATAGTATCCGGCAATTATAATGGAGGCCAAATAATCAGGCAAACTGACTAGTCTGTGCTGATAGGATGCTTTACAAACAACTGGGATCGGCTGAACACGTCTCCTATAGTAGTCCCTGCTGCACAGCCTCCACCAATCAACTCCTCAACTGGAATAACTGACTGTGAGGAAAAATAATAGTCCATATCAATAATATAATAATGATAACAATAATAACAATGACAACAGTTTGGGGAAGGCCCTTTTCTATTCCAGCATGACTGTGCCCCAGTGCACAAAGCAAAGCTTCATAAAGACATGGCTGAATGAGTTTGGTGTGGAAGAACCACACAGAGCCCTGACCTGAACCCCATCAGACACCTTTGGGATGAACAGGAACGAAGATTTCGAGCCAGACCTTTTGGTCCAACATCAGTGCCTGAGCTCACTATTGCTCTACTGCATGAATGGGCAAAAATTCCCACAGAAACACTGAAATCTTGTGGAAAGCCTTCCCAGAGGAGTGGAAGCTGTTATAGCTGCAAAGGAGGGGGCAGCTCTACTCTCAACTCCGTCCCAGTATTTTTGTCTACATAGAGTATCTTTACATGAATACTAATCCCTGTGATTTATGCTGGTTTTAACCCTCCCCCGCAGTGTACTGTATGTAGCCCACCTAACGAACAGCTTGTCAACACTAAGACCAGCTGTGTGTACTCACTCCTGAGTTGTTCTATCCCCTTGCTGGCTTTGTTGAGGAGGTCTTCTGCCTCCTTCTTCATATCCATGGCTTTCTGGTTGATGCTGTTCAGACCTCCAGAATCCCCACCAAGAGAATCCACCTTCATTTGCAGCTCATGGTATCGTTTCTCCGTGTCATTGAGGCTCTGAGAGACAACGCAGTATTATTTACTGTGCACAAAATTTATTTCCATTTCTACAGTGACAAAAACACGATATATTTTTTTCAAAACCAAAGCACAAACACTATCAATGTACTCACCTGCTCCAGTGAGGATGCTAGATGTGTGGCATTGTTAGCCAGTGCTTTGGCGTCCTTTGCCATCTGTCTGTTCTGCTCCGTTTTGTTCCTCAAAGCTTCCACCCCCATGGAGAGGTTGTTTAAACGCATCATGACATCCATCTGCTTATCCTCCAGCTGTGTCAGCCTCTCATCCAACTGGAAGAGAATGACATAAAAATGTAAGAATTAAGAGAGTAAATTGAGAGATAAGGAATAATGGAGTATTTTGACATCGGAAAGAAAAAATAAACAGCCCTTCAAATAAAGTTTGACAAGCAGGTACCCCCCCACCCAGCGAACAAGTTATCGTTCTCTCACACACAAACACAGCCAACTTTGAAGCATGCTGTACCTCAGCTGTAGCATTTCTCGTGCTGTTCAGGTTGTTGTGGGCCTCATTCAGGGCTGTTCTGGCTTTCTTTATGGCCTTATCAGACACATCCAACGCCTGCTTGGTATCATTGGCTGTATCCTTCACTCCCTCTGCTCGGCTCCTGCACAGTGCCACCACAAATGAGACATCTGGAGAAACTCGGAGCAGATAATCTGATAGAGTTGCCAAAACCAACTGCTTTAAGCATTAGGAGGACACGCTGTTAAACAGATGTAACTATAATCCCTAAATACAATACTGAACTATGTAGCGGCTGAAAGAGAAGCCCAGCTTTGTTGCATTTCTCTTAAACATTTTAATTTCCGACAGACAAAATTGGAGAGCCATGGGAAAGAGTAATAACTCCACAGACCTTTGAGATGACGACCTTGCAAGCAAGGAGGTTTGTGGGAAAAGTAGCATTTATTTATTTATTTTTTTTAACATACCTGGCATCTTTGGCTTCATCAAGCAGCTCCTTGGCTTTCCTGATGTGCTGTGAGGTTTGATTGATGATCTCCTCGACATTGGTGAGGTTGGAAAGGCTGTCCTTTATCTGCATGGCCATTTTGTCCAGTGTGGTCCTGTTGACTGGCGGAGGGATCGACAAGACCTGCATAGCCACCTTCTCTATGCTCTCTGGATCTGCTCCCTCCTCTGCACAGCAAAAAGCACAGTAAAAAGAAATACCTTTTAACTGACATAATCTCCAATTAGAATTCAAAGATTACTCGTTAAAGCAACGTCAACATACCAGTGAGGAAGTCTCTGATCTTCTTAATGAAATCTTTGAGCTTCTTGTTGTTGTTTTCAAAGTGGTCCTTCTTCTTCTGGGCTTTTTCCAGTGTGTTCATCGCCTGCTTCTTCACATCCTGTGTCAGAGAGGCTATATTCTGGAGCTGGACACAGGAAACCAACAAGTCAAGTCAAGAGAGACACCCCATAGTGCCCCGTCATGGCAGATAAGAGGATACAGTGTCACTCCCACAGCAGAGTACATTTGATAAATAATGTTTCAGCACCTTTCTGGCCACACTCTGCAGCTCCTCGTTGGCAGCAGTCAGACTGTCAGTGACGTTCTTGGCGTGATTCAGTGCTGTTACAGAAGTGCTCACGGTCCCGCTGCATCCCTCTCCTCCACATATACGATTGCCCTCATTGTCACGGCAACCGGCACCACCGCACTGGCTGTCCGAACAACTGCCATTGACACTGTCATTGCTGTGGCCACCACATACCTGGAGGGAGCAACAGTGTGGTATCACTCACACGGAATGATTGATAAATAAAAAAATAAATGGAAGTGGAAACTGTTTCCCAAAATATTTGGACTAGAGCTGCAAATAATAAAGATTCTATGACTCTTCTGCAAGTAACCTATAATCAGAAAAAATGTTATTTCGACATTATTTAATTATTTCATTTAATTTGGAAAAACAACTGTAAAAAAACAATTTTCTGTTGGCTGTAAAATGTAAAATGATAGTGTGTCTTTTCCTGCTTTTATCCACTGGACAATCTAATAAAAGAGGGAGTAAAAAGAAAAAAGTAAGTTACCAGGGGTTAAGTATTGTAATGATACGTAAGTCGTAAGTCAAAAACAAATGACCTACGAAATGACCAGCTTTACTGCAAAAAACAGTTAAACATCACACACAATCACTTTTTTATGATGTTCGTATAGACATATAAACATACATACTCTATGTATTCACTAACTCATAATTTCTTAGCAGGGTCCCCATCCAATCGGACTGTTGCTTTTAGATGTTTTGTTATAGAAACTGTATATCATTGTGTTACTTATGGATGGAATGGAAATACAAATAAATCATTTCCCTTTTTCGTGGAATTCAGGGATTCCCAAAGACATGACTGAAAGACATGAATAAAAGCTGCCTACCTTGTGACTGAGGTGATGGACGTTCTTATCCAAGTCATGGGCCTTTTGCTGCAGCTCATTTAAGGATTTGTTCTGAGCAGCCAGCGCTCGGAGGAACTTGTCTTTACTGGCATCCAGCAGGTCTTCAGTGAGTGTACGAGTTTCTTTGGACTGCTCCACAGGACTGAGAGGACCGGACACCGCCGAGTTGCATTGCTCCTCAGCCTCTACTGACTCCTGATAGTACTTCTTTACTTTCTCAAACTGATCTGTGAGTAAACAGGAGCAGCTTTGAAAACAAACACAACATTTAAGGAGCTTCACAGCAAACAGCTTTGCAGCAGTCGCCAAAACAAGTCGTGTGTGAATCCCATCTAAGGTAAGCGGATGAACTTGAACATGCGTACATGCGCTCCTACGGTAGATCATCGAAGACTAGCAATTTCTGCATACTGTGTCGTCTAGCAGCTTATGCAAATGCATTCGAGTTTGTACACACACTTTAGACGGGGTGCACACTAATGATTTTAGCACAGCGGCTACAGTGAAGATTTAGGTATAATAAAGGATATAAATAATGCCTTTTCCATCAGTTTAGGATCTCTGGACTTCTGGAGATTTGCATTATCCGACTACGCCAATTTTATTTATTTATCTGCTTATTATTTTTACAATTTAAATCAAGTCCCCTGTTTCTTCAGCTGTTTAGGAGGATGTGGCAGCGCTGTTTTGCTGTGAAGCTCCAGAAATGTTTCATTTTTGGGTAAACTGTTTTTGGGTGAGTTTCTAGCATACCTATTCTTTTCATTTATTTTGCAATAGCTTGATGATGACACTTACTATAGATTTTAATATTTTGCTCATGAAATTTTTGAAAACTCCACTGACTCGACTGACTTTGCTACCTGCAAATCCTGAGGTGAGGTAGTCATCCAGCAGGCGCTGTTTGTCTGCTACAGTTTTGTTGATGTCCCTCAGCTCCCTCTCTAGCTCACTCAGTGTGCGTCTCAGCGCCCCGTCTTCTTCTGCTGTTGTGTTTAGCTCTCGGGTGATGCCCATCAGACGCCCGTCGGTCAGGGCGATCTCAGCTCTGTGCACACAAAGAGTAAGGAATTTCATTTAACACGCAGGCAGTAGGTGACACATGAGCCCAGCAAACCTCAGTGAACAACCAAACGCTGTGTGAGATCATCACCTGAGGTCGTCGATGCTCTGTCCAATCAGCTGGTGGATTCTGTTGCTGTCCTCCGCAGTAATCATATCCTGCACTTGCTTCAGCTTCCTCTCCAGCTCTTTGATGCGCTTGTCGCCAATTCCCGGCGTGAACCCACTCTCTAGGATCTTCTGCACAATGTACTGGATGTGTTCCAGGTCCCTTCTTAGTTGGCACACCGCGTCGTCCCACAGTTGAAAGCACGGATGACACTGGACGCACTTGGGGAAGGCGCCTGTGAAGCCTCGAGCGCATTCATCGCAGCGCTTCCCCGCCGCTCCCTCCCGGCATTCGCAGGCCCCCGTTGTTCGGTCACACTGGGCCATCTCTGATCCCAGAGGATGGCACTTACACTCTGAATGGAAGCCGGGAGGAGGAGAGTCACAAAGAGGGAGGAAACAGGACAAAATAGGACACTAACAAACAATAATTACAGTAAGCGTCTATACTCATGTCTTAAAGAAGCAGCTAGGAAGGCCTTTTACTGATGCCGAGGTAACTGCTGCCACACGTTTAATGCTTTGTCAAAAGAAAACGATTTCATTGAAGTTCAAATTTGAGTTAAGTGCCACAGCTACCTGTCAAAGTTCATTTGCTGTTGGAAAATAATCACATACTGTGTTCACTGATTATTGCTGCTCTATTTTCTGCTTCCAAAGAAATCTGTTTCTAGTTACTTAAGATATTTTGCTTTGTCCTTATCCATTTATATGTTTTTAATTAACTGATAGAGTCTCCACATATTTTTGCATCATGTTTACTGTTACGGTGATAGCATTAAGATTCCTTCCTGGGAATGGTATGTTATGTATATATGTTTAGAAATCAAAATAACATCTCATGAAAAAAAAAAAAGTCATGTTTCTTTTTGCACCACAGGCTTCCTTGTTACTCCAGTAAATCAGTGCAATTCTTACGTGGAACACTGTGAGCAGAGTGGTGTGTCTGTATGTCTGTGATATCTGCATGTGTGTGATGCTGCTTAAAAAAGTGCTTGAAAAAACAGGAACGAAATGCCTTACATTCACGTGTGTGCTCCTGTTTCAATCAGTCCACTTCTCCACAGGCCAAGTAATGGCTTACGTTTTCCTTGTAGGTAAATGCAACCCAAAATGCTTCACATTTCACTTGGGTGATTACAGTCTTTGTGTGATGGAGTGTCAGTGCTGCCAAAGGATCGGTGAGCTACACTAAATACTGTGCCTGAACGCATCTTGTGAAGATGCAGACAGAGGACTGAAGCTACTGCTCTTGATATTTCACAGCTCATCTTGCTATTTCTTGTCTTGCTATTTCACAGCTCATATCACACTGAGCTAATCTGTGAGAAGGATTAATTCACAGCAAGAGTTATTGTAGAACAATTACGTGTCCAGTAATGTAAGCTATGCCTCTGTCACAAGCTGAATTACCTTGACATTGCACCCGTGGGTCTCCCCAGTGGAACTGCTCACACTCGCTGCACTGTTTACCTCCAAAGCCTGGACGGCAGTGGCACTGGCCTGTGAACTGCAGAGGACAGAAAGAGGCTGATGTGGACATCTAATAATCTTACACTTTCTGTCTGAGTTTTGCATTATCCATTTTCAGGCTGCCGGCTGCCTGCACACGTCCTCACCATGTTGCAGTGAGCACCCATGGCATGTTGCGGGTTGCAGCCACAGAGCTCACAGCCTCTCTCCTGGCCATAGTTCCAGTGGTTAGGAGCACACTGATCACAGTTGTGGCCAATAACGTTCCCTCTGCAAAGGCAGGCTCCTGTCTGCCTGTCGCAGTGACACTGTCCGTCACTGCAGGCTGACTGGATGGTGCCAGCAGTCACACAGGTACAACCTGAAAACACACACAGAGAAACAGTATGGCTCTACTCTGTCGAAATGTTCCACTGCCATATATGCAGACAAAATGAATGCTTTACACACAAATAACAATAATAACTAGTATTTGCTATAATCACTTACGTCTGCAGTCGTGGACCAAAGCATTGCCATAGTAACCATTTTCACACTGGTCGCAGGACGGACCATCGGTGTGGTACAGGCATTTAAGGCATTGGCCGGTTCTGGGGTCGCAAGACCCAGGATCCTGGGTGTCGATGTTGCCATTGCACTCGCAAGGAAGACACTCCCCACCAGCTTGCTCTGGGTTGCCATAGTAACCAGGGGCACACTGGTCACAGCGGGGCCCTTAGGGTCAAAAGGGAGAAAATGATGATTTAAAACTGGTTCACTGACGTCACCGGACAATCCTGCATTGAATATTTCAAACGAGTGAAAAGTGATCAGCAAACAGAAGGTGATTTAAACTGGGATGTCTCACCAGTGTAGCCTTGTCTGCAGTTACAGATGATCTGATTAGAGGTGAGGTCAGCTTGACAGGAGTGTCCGTTAAAGTGATCCGAGCCGGGGTTACCGGGACAGGGGCAAGGCCGACAGTGCTCCCCTGCACCGAGCACTGGGTTTCCAAAGAACCCATCCACACAACTGGGACGAAAAAGAGGGAGACATTCCGGCGTCAGTCTGATAACCGAGGACAAACACCAGTGCAGAGTGAGTGCTCCTTACCGCTCACAGAGGTGTCCTGCTGTGTAGTCCCTGCAGTCTGAACACTCCCCAGAGCGAGGGTCACACAGGTCTGCGTGGCCGTTACACTGACAGGGGCTGCAGCTGGGGAAGCCCCACTGGCCTGGTTGGCAGTCTGAGCACTGACGCCCGGTGGCTCCCTGCCTGCACTGGCACTGGCCCGTGACTGGGTCACACTGGTGGCTCAGTGAGCCCTCTGAGTGGCAGTCACAGGCTTGACAGCAGAAGGTATTTAAAGAGTTATTCAGTGTTATTCTAGTGATACTAGACTGGAATAAGAAACAAAACATACACTGAATTAATGATTTTTTTTTCTGCTTGGAACAGGGCATGCGTTTCAGGAGGAAGGACAGTTAACGGGCAGAATATATTTGATGATTTTCAGATGATGCGGCTCCCTGTGCGCCTGACATATTTGAGAAGGACTGATGTATTGGAACAGTCTGCAGAGACAATGTGAGTCTTTATTTCAAAATAAGAGACCTTGGCTTACATCATGTCTTATTATTCAAGACAACAACAAACAATCCCACCTTGAGAGAAAGATGGTCAAATATGTAAAGTGTGAAAAACAGACTCACCAGTACAGCCATTCACTCCAAAGCCATAGGTTCCTGGGGCACACTGGTCACAGCGGCGTCCAATCACATTTGGTTTACAATGACACTGACCCCCCACCTTATCACACTCGCCACTGAGGGAGCCCTGAGGGTCGCACTGACAGGCTGGATACAACAGATACCAGACAACAAGAAAAAACATCAGCCAGTTCTTACTATTAAAAGCTTTGAAGCTTTGAAGTCCTCCAAATCTGCTGTTGACTTACACAAAGCACCGTCATGAATGATGGATGAAATACTGCAGATGAGCTTAGAACACATCTCAGCCAGGGCAGGCATTGGCGTCATCATGAAGGAATCGAGACACATGTAGCGAATCATATCGTCCCGCCGCTGCTCTGCCTCGGGCTCATTATCTTGGAAACCAGGAAGTTCAGTGTATTTGGGGACAAGAACCAGCTATTGTGGAGGGAAAAATCAAATGCAAAAATGATTCATCAGTGAAATTAACACTGATCCTGACTTTGTTTATTAAATTCAGTATTTAATATTGAAACAAACATGTTTATCATATGTCATTTTTGTAAAAGGTTTTGTGATTTTTTGATTAATAATCAGATTGGTTTTGCCTTTTTGGCAGAGCTCATCAAGAGCTTTCATTTAATGTAAATGAGTCATTTTCACCCAAAATGTCGCTTCTTCTATGTGCTTCATATTAACAAGAACAGATAAATACTGCACTATAAAGAATCTGCTTTCTGTTCAACATCTTTAACTGTGCTAGATGTTTATTAACTTATTAACTTAGTACTTGTTATATTATTAACTTTAAAAGCTCATCCCAAGCACACAGATGTTTACCATTTGCATTTATATTTTCTAAACACTAGGGGGAAACCTTATGCTGTGAAGCTTTAAGCAGCAGGGGTTTTGCTGAAATCAGGGTATGCTTGATCATAATTGACCATTTTTTATTTAATCTCCTTTTAATCATGACAGCTACACTGATGGCACCACAGCCAAAGCAGACTACTAATTAAAGCCACAGTGATGTGTGTTGCAATACTGCTGTTGACACAGACAGGGCGGTGGGAGGGCAGTCTTAGCTCACCGAGTCAACTAGAACGAAGGCAGTAAGATGTCTGTGTGAGACTCCGTGGCGCTGGAACCTGATTGCAACCACGTAACGATTACTGGGCTCGAAACAGAACGGCCTGGGCATCTGGATGTATCTGTAAAAATATAATACATACAAAAATACTTATACAGATAAATAAATGCATAATTAGAAGTTTTCTGTTTTTTTCTCTGCTTTTATCTTCTATTCTAAGCTCTAAGAATATATAATATTTTAGTTATCATCGTTAAAGTCATTATTTAAATAGTTAAGATATGTGATCAATATGTTAGAGTTTTTCCGTCATTGGATTTAATAAAATTGTATTTGTCACACTGTTTGGTATATATTAAAACACACGGTTAGGTAATGTAATTTATGCTGCTAGGGGTCTCAGATGAAAAGCACTTTGACATAAGCAACACAACTCAAACAGCAATGTTGGCAGACAAGGCTGAACGTTTTGAAGTTCTGTTCAGTGTTATGTTCAGTGACGTTATTCGACTTCCTTCCTCACCCTCTGACTCTGTCCTGGAAGTTAAAGCGAAGTGAAACGCACCGTTAACTTGAATAAAATTACAGACTTTTGCACGTCCAAAACTAAACAAATTACAACAAAGGTTTACTCATTTGTAAACATACTAGTGCAGAAATGTTGCATATTATATCTTTAAGCCGAACACGATACGATAGACTTACTACCACCTTCCTACTTCCATGCCTGACTTGTCTGTTTCTAAAGCAACACTGTTCACCAGTGGCGACTTGACCGACTCTCTACCTGTGTTTTGAGCTCACTTTGCTAATTGGTTTTGGCTGATGGACCAACACAAGAGAATGGAAGGCTGAGACAGCCAGATCCGGGCAGTGGCCGACCTCTTAGTTCCAGATGAGTTCAGACTGTGAAAGGCTATTCAGCAGGTTGAAACTAAACAGTCTTAGTGTTAGTCTTTCCAAGTTTTTTCATCCCATTTCTGCTTCCTTTTCTACATGGATAATTAACACTTAATCTGCTCTGATCTGCAATAATCTGTCTAATGTGTTGATTTTGTAACAGTGCAATAAGCTTTTCATATCAACAGATGAATAGGAGGTAAATATTGATCTGTAATCATTCAATGAGAGGCTTTCAGTGGTTCTTCTGGTTAGGCAAATAACTTAGACTATTAGATAACTGTCAAACGTAAATGTAACTTTCTGTCTTAACGCTTTTTGTCTTTATTTAGATCATTTCAAGCTGATTATGATCTTATCATTGCATATTTTTGTTTTTTGTTTATTATTCTGCATGCTTTTAAAATGCATATCATTCCTTCACTATCAGTAAGGTTGGGTATGTTACCGCTTCTGCAGGTCCAGTCTGGTATACAAGCCAATTTCATTGATATTTACCACAATTTACATTTTCCAGGCACAACTGAGAGTTTGCTTAATGCTGGTTTGCTTGCTCCATTGGCATAACTCACATTTGACTTTAATCATTAATGCATGCATGTGACTGCTGCACCTTCTGGAGGCAGGTGGCGAGTTAAACAATGATACAGCTGCGAGAAACACACATGCAGTCAGCTGAACGTAGCCTGTTTAATAAGTAAGAAAATATCGAAACAGCTTCAGTTTCTGTTCTTGCACAAGACATATTAATTCAAGCACTTTCACTGGCACGTCTAATTAATGTATATTTTCAAATACTTTCAATACCATGCTTTTTTTTCTCAAAGTCACAAAGTCAGACTTGTGGGAAAGTCACAGTCACAGTCACTGGTCATTTTGATGATACGCTATCATCTCAATTATCCAAAAAAAAACTATATACAGCCTCTCTGCCAGACTGTCCTGTGCTCATGCAGCTTCCTTTCATATCACTGTCCATGATCCTTATGCAGGCTTTCAGGTATGTTTGCTCTCATATCAGTGCATCAGTGGAAAAAAAAAGGAAAAAATACCACAGGGTGCTGTGAATCTGGCTCATACAAAGCAGACAAGCCAAGGCAGGTTCAAGGGACAGCAATGTAATGATGCAATTCATCCTCAGCTATATCAACACCTGGAATACTGGAACCAATCCTGCAGTGGACTGAATACGCATACTGGCTACAATAGCCACTCTCTCACACAAACACGTACACACACACACACACATGCACACACACACACACACACACACACACACACACACACACACAGCATATGAAGTGTTCGTACCTGTTTTGGTGTGGTAGGGTCACTGTGTAGAGCTGTTCAGTTGGTAGGAGGTTTCCACACCGGAGACTGGAGGGCAGCAGTACAGATGTAACACTAACTACAGCCTCCCAGTCCTCTGTAGACTACACACACGCACACACACACACAAACAAACACTTAGTTCAAAACATCTACATTAATTGGAAAAAATAGTTTCACATCGATCTCACAAGTCATTGTCACACACCTCAGTTTCGTAGCGGATCATGATGTCATACTCCATGGCATAGGGGATGTTGTCAATAGTGAACACCAAGCCAGCACCATCCTTGACACGGGCAAAGCCAGGTCCTGTCCACGACACCATGTGGCTCGGAGTGCGCCCTCTATAATCAGGCCTCACATCCGGCTGAGAGACACAGACACATCACCCAACAATTATTTTCTTTTTCAGCTATAATTGATTCTACTTCACTTTAACAACCTGTGTTTCCTCTTAGTGAATTGACTTTCCACTTTCTTCAGGATGACAGCTGTGTGTGAGCGAATGTTGCTGAAATGTATAGTGTGATTAAGTAGCTTTTATGAAGAGCTAGAGCTGCTCAATTAGTCGTATAATCATTCTGATCCCCACAGGATTCTAACATTAAAGAGGCAATTAAGTCTGAAGCAGTGAGTATCTATTTTAGTTTAAAACTGAGAATTAGTTTGTACTGTAAGAGGGCATTAGGTTTGGAGTGAAAAGTGCAGTTTTTTTTAAAACAATGATGTAGCAGCTACTCCCACCAGCTACAACATCACCTGTTCTCAAGCAAAGTTTCAAAGGTGCCTTTTCATTACTATGACAACTGAAAGGTGAAAATTAATGGGGGCAGAGAGAGACCAGAGGGCTGTGGGTTGGATTGGCTTTTGTCTAAAGGCCGACTGAATTCATTGTTGTGTGTTCAAATGCAGCATAAGTGAGAGCATCTGTAGAATCTTGTGTGTCTTGCCAAAGCATAAATAAAATCAATGAATCAAGCATCCTACCGTTTGTTGAAGCTGGCGGATGCGTCTCAGTGCTGCTCGATGCTGCTGTGAACTGCTGATGCGACGGTGACGCCGGTGCCTCCTCAGCTGGTTGCTAAGGTGCTGGACACAGTCAGTCTCGGCCTGAGGACGAACTTTGCCCTGAGAGGAGAAGAAAGGAAAGGAGGGTTCATGTTCATGTCCATCACACACAGAACTTCTCAGCAAAACTTTTTGAAACCTGCAGGGGTTCATCCTGCACAGCTTCTCAAGCCCTGCTGAGCTCAAACTGCAAAAGCATGACGGTATACGACGCTGAGTGTGTGTTTTTGTGTGTGTGTGTGCAATGTGCTTGTTAGTGTGTGTGCTGAGCAGCATTAATTAGTTGGTGTCACTGTCTCCTCTTTTTACGGGTCACCTCAGAGTTTGAATTCTTACACAGTTTCCATCCAATGGCAGTTAAAGAAGCTATGTTCACTTGTTAAAGACAATAGCCTCCTTGTCAGAGACAAATCTCCCCGTGGCTGGTGCCTTTTTCCTCAAGACATTCTGAAGTCAATACTTAGATTTTTTTTCCACATTCCTGTAGCGGAGATGTTGTAAGGCTAAGGTGTCTGAGCTTGCCCGAGGGGCTAAAAGAGGAAGTGGAGGGGGCTACTGAAAAGAATGTGAAAAAGCTGGTAGTCAGAGATGAAGGACAGGAGGACAGAAGAGGCAATGTAAAACAGTAATGAGACTGATAAGTGGGATGAGTCAGTGACATCCGGAACTGCCACAATAAAGGGAATATTTAATAGCATTCAGTTTTGTGTTTTAAATAACTGGTTTGACAGAGTAAAAACATTTCTGACCAATGTTAGCTACAGCTATATGACTCTATGCAAACTCAACTTGTTGTATGATATGATTCAACACAAGTCTGAGAAACACTGGCTCAAATTGTCTCCGAGAGAAAGAGGGGAAATGTGTCCTCTTTTTATTCTACGCCAAGCTGTGGTGTGAAACTTGTCGTCTTCGGTCTCAACAGTTGCTCACTCAAGTGACATCATTTAAAGGCATAAGATGCAGTAAATTCCTAAAAAAAAATGCACAGACTCATACAAAGTAATAAAGTAATAAAGTAATTTCTCTCCATCATCCCTGTTGAAGTTTGTGATGGTGTCTGCAGAGACTTTGCCCTTTGTCTGTATTTCCTTATTTTCTCAGTTCTTTGCTGTGTTGGGTTGTTTCTGGGCGACAAAGGGATGGAGGTCTTTGTGTCTGTTTGAACTCTCTCTCTTCATTCACTGTCTCACTCGACCACAGATGCCCTCTCTTAACAGTTTTTCCAATGATATGGTGTAGATAATAACACTGCAGCAAGGACTCACAGACAAAAAGCTTTTCAAATAAAGGATGGAACTTGCATGAGAGGACTGATACCACTCTTGTGTTTATCTGTTACCTAGACCTGTGGACACAGTTAGCTTAGTGTAAAGTTACAAAGTGATCAGGAAGTTTGCCAGGTTCTATCCAATCAAACAGCATGTCTTAAGCTCACTAATTAACACATCATAGCTTGTTTATTAATCTGTACACAAACAATAAGCTGTGGCCATGGAGACACAGAATATGTTAATTAAACTTAAGTAGCTTTCTGCAGGCCACGAAAAAATTCTAGGTGGAGATGTCCCGAGCAGGTCAGTTATGGGTATGTATTCACAGACTAGTATTGGCCTCATTAAATGTCCAGTCCTTTCTTGACTAGATCCTGCTGTAAAGAAGAGTACGGTGCTCTCCATATAAAACCAGGTCTACACTTTTGCTGCATAAGAGAGTGTGAATGTGAATGGTGTGACTAAATCTGACATCGTGGTTGGCCATACACACAGATTCACTACACTCTATACTATACTATGCTAAAAAATCTGCTGAATCTGGTATCTTAATTCTCCCTGGAAAAGCAAATATTGTCGCTGACAGATCGTATCGGCTAACTGATGTTAACTCCAAAAGCAATTTCATTACAGACCAAATCAAACGCGTCTGTTGCCTGGTTTGAGTGCCCTCTATAAGTCTGTCTACTTATTCAAAGATTATCTGTGAGGAAGGAACCTCCTCTCTGTAAGGATTTCTGGAGTTCTAAGAACTGCAAATGTGATATGTTTCCTCTAGTAAAACCATCAGCTGATTTCTTCAAATCAGTTGGGGGAGTTACATTCTCTCAGTAAACTTTCATTCAGATCAGATCAAATCTTATAAACTTACTATATTTGAACCAGGACCTTCAACTTAGACCAAGTAACTCGCGAAAAATAAAGAGTAGCAAGTGTAGCAGGTTACATCAGTTACTTCAGTGTGTTAAATAATGTAATCAACATTCAGGTAAACATACATATCAGAAGAGTGAAAAGTGCATATTATTTATTTTATTTTTTTCATATTTCATTTTATATGAATCACGGTGTGCTCACCGGCAGTGCAGAATCAGTGGGGGAATGTCCAGTGGAGTCTTCAGCCTCATATTTGTAGTAGTCCAGTGGGGCACAGAAATAGCCAGGCTGAACCTCTGAACACTGTCGACCAATCAGATTCCTCCTGCAGTCACACTGGCCGTTGTCCATCATGCACCTTAAGTAACAGGCAAACTTTAAATGGCAATTTGAAACTGATCTGTTTGTGGGTTTCGCTTCAGAGTGATTCACAGCATCACGCCCCAGTGCCTGAATATTCATTCTTAGAAAAAACCCTGTTCCTTAAAAGAGAAACAGGTGCATAGCATTTTGAAAATTGATACCTGTTGTTAAAGGCTCCACCGAAATCACAGTCACATGGCCTGCAGCCAGCCAGGTCGTTACTGAGCCCCCAGTATTCAGGCTACAGGGATGGAAATAAACGTCAAAACCAGGAAGCACAATGACACGTCTACTGTGCACTTTTTACGCTCTTGTGCAGTTGTTACGGTGTTAATATTATCAGTTCAGGTCAAGTGTCTGGTGACACCATTGTTTTCATTTGTGTAGCAAGTTATAAAATGATGAAAAACATTGCAACATTTAGGAGCAAAAGATCTTAACAATCTCTTCCTTGGTCTTCTTCTTTAGAGATGCTTCAACATGAACTGTTATGACCTTTGATCAACAGCCATGTGCTTACTCTTTTGATACGATAAGAAGGGCAGGTGGTACTAACCAGACACTGGTTGCAGTAGCGTCCAGTGACATATCTTTTGCAGGAGCAGTCCCCGCTGATCTGGTCGCAAGGAGCTCCCATCATGATGATGCCACGAGGGTCACAGTTGCAAGCTGATGGAGACACACACACACACACACACACACACACAAATAACAAATAAGACAGCAGCTGTTGCGCTATTTACAGATCTTAAATGTAGATTATGTGGTCTTATATTAGAAATACGTGTTCAAACAGGAAGTGTTTACAGTGGCACGCAGCCACACACATACGTACGTTGACACCCAAGCGGGTCATTGTGGCTCAATCCGTAATAACCCTCCTTGCAATCGTCGCAGCGTGTGCCTTTGACGTTGACCTTGCACCGACACTGTCCTGAGATCATCCCCATGTCCAGGTCTGTGTGACTGTCGCAGACTCCTCCTTCCAAAGATCCGACTGGGTCACAGTCACAGGCTAGAGGTCAGAGGCCAGATCAAGAGCGTGAGCGAAGGGGGACAAGAAAGAAGAGGACATAAATGGGAGGCTTGAATAGATGAAGTGCAGTGAGGAAATGTTTTGGCTTCACATAAGATCTGCAATGTCAAGGACTTCAGACATTTTCCCAACTTGAACAAGGTTCAGTAAAATTGATCACTTGTCCACTCAATTACACAAAATAAGCACATACTTTAGACTAGTTGATTTTCGTCAAATGATGGAAAACTAATTAATGGAAAACAAGATTTTTACACTCAATACTGGACTTAAATACATTTGACATCAAGATTTTGTTAAAAAAACTCACCAATACAAACGCGCGGGTCCCTGATATCCCTGTTAGGGTCTTTGAAGTAGAAAGGTTTGCACATCTCACAGTTGCGTCCCATTGTGTTGTGCAGACAGTCATCACAAACTCCTCCGCTGGTGTTGCCCGTAGCCAAATACACCGCCATGTCAAAGTGACACTGGTTTGAGTGGCCGTTACAGTTACACTCTGGAGAAACACGTGCAAAACAAATAAAGAGCAGACTAAGCTTTCAAAAAAACTTTGCAGTCAGTAAGTACAGCAGTTTAAAAATCAATAACAGTAACACTTCATCTGCACACACACACACACACACGCATGTCACAAAATCTGTCAAAATATGAGGATGTCGTGTATGTGTGTGAGTTCATCCTCGTGTGTGTGTGTGTATGTGTGCGTGTTCTCACCTCTGCAGGTGTGTGGGTTCTCTGCCTCTGCTGGTCTCCATGGCAGGTCATTGTGAAAGTGTCTGCAGCGCTCGCAGTTCAGGCCCTCTGTATTATGTTTGCATACACAGCGGCCGTGGATCTGGCCAATCAAAAAGTTTCTGTTAGTTCCAAACAAACACTTTCAGTTGTTACTGCATCTCATGCAACAAGTTTCTCTCAGCATAGCACATGGGGGGAGACGACAACAGATTACTGGATTGTCAATTTTTTTTTTTTTTTTTTTTTTTTTTTTTTAATGATAAAATCCACTGGCTCACCATGCCGCCCTCCCGGGTGTCAACCCCTGGCACTGGGGCACACTCTGAGGCGTGTCCGTAGCAGAAGCAGCTTCCTCTGACCACCAGCTCATAGATGGCGTAGTAATATTTCTGCAGGACATCAAAGCGTCGGTCCAGCAGGTCGTCCCCGAGAGTGTTGAGCTTGGTGAAATTGATTCTCAGGTTGGTGATACGCAGAAGTTCTAGGAGAAGTCAAGGAGAAAAAAAAATAAAAAACACGCATTAACTCATTTCATGACAAAATTTCGTTAGAATGCATACATTTTTTGATTAACTGGAGCTTAGGTGCAAGTTAGCATCATTACAAGACAGCAATATAGGCTACTTTCTGTGAAAGCAGAATGTTTCAACTTCATATGTGACCTGAATGCCCAAAGTTTGCATTTACTTTACTGTCTTACATTCAGAAATTTCTACAAGTAAAGGTTGATGAAGAATTCTGGAGAAAAGTAGTAAGAGAATTGTGAGTAGTTCAATTTAGAGGGCAGGGAGAGATGGAAAATTCTTCAGCTGAAGTCTGTTTTTCTGTAACAGAAGTTTCTCTGAATACAAATGCAATTTCAGTGCCCGAAATAAAGATTCAACATTACTGTAAAAACCTCACTGACCTTGAATGTCCAAGCTGTAGGGGTCTTTCACATGAATGGCGGGATCCAAAACTTTATAAATGACCTTGAATATATTTTTTATACAGAGAAAGAGAGAAATCAAATTCGACTGCGCGACATCAAATTGAACTAAAACAACAGATTTCAAATTTACAACATCAGGTCTGTGCTCGATAAAAACTAGTTATTAAAGCTTCAGTTGATAAGCTGATAAACACATCAATCCATCACATCCCGTCACAATTTTCAAACAGCCCTCAGCTTTTATGAAAATCAGCTATAAAGAGTTGTTAGATGAAGAGCTGCAGGTGACAGGCTGCACAATTCTAACCTCTCAGCAAGGCAACCAACTCTATTTATGGTGTCCTGCTGTTGTGTGGAACACTACTCACTCACTCACTGTGCACAACATGAAACACATCTGCCCATGACATGAGGGAGAAATTATTGACTGACTTTTTTTATTACATCAATATGGATCTTTGAGGCAGCACAGCCAACAGATACACCATTTGCTTGTCTGTTGCTTTTCTGAGAAAGTGGCTGCTCAACCACTGTTTGCTGGTAACCATGTATGTCGCAGATAGGTCATGGGTCTGAAAAAATACAAGTAATTCTTGCTTGGTTTCTGCTATTTTGGGTGGTTCTAATCATGCTGATATATGTTCTAGTGTTTATTTTTTTACTTGTTTGGTTTTAATTTAATTTTGTTATTTGATGTTATAAAAAAGGAGCTGAAACATCACGACTGCCAGCTGTGCTCTGCTCTTGATTGGGTCAGATGGGTCAGTGCAGTAGTGATCGGGCATTGGAGCTGACTCTGGTTCTCTTGGCTTCACCAACTGAAGATGTCAGCACTTGCATATTTTGTATATATATTTTGGTTTCATTTTTGTTTAGTGGGAGAAAGTGGAGATGTGTTGTCCAGCTTTAAGTCAGTGGCGTTTCCTTGATTGACTGGGACCGAAATCACGACTCTAATGTTTATGTCAAAAAGCTAAAGTCATTGTCTTTCAAACTGCTATTTGTCAAACCAGAAATATCTTTGTGTTCATCCCATCTCAAGGCAGATGGCCGCCCACCTGCTCCGAGGTTTCTGCCTTCTAAAAGGCAGTTTTTCCTCGCCCTTGTGGTCAAGAGCTTGCTCATGGGGGAACGTTGGGTCTCTCTACATTTAAGACTAAATTGAAGTATTGTATGGTTAGGAAAGTGTCATGAGATAACATCTATTGTGATTTGTTTACTATATAAATACACTGAATTGAATCAAATTACTATAAAAGATCCATCATGAATCCTCAGTTGTACCTAAACAATAAGACTGGTGGAATTTTGTCTGTCTTACAGTCGACAAAGTTCTTGTGAAACCAACAACGAATGATTCAAACAAGTATTATGTGTGTATCCAAAATCTGATGTAAATCATTTCTCTGAGTCTGCATTCAACATTAGTTCCCAACAAATACAGCATTTCCTACTGTTTGGGTAACACTTGTAATAAGCTATAATAGCTATAATAAAACTATTTTATTTATCCCTCTGTGAATTCAGCTGTTAAAGATTTATTCCTTCAGTGGGAACTAATGGGCTTGGGTGTCAGAATTAAACTGCATTTTTGTATTTTTAAGGGATTTGCTTGTAAACAGCAACAAAAATTCTGATAATCGCCACTGAACACAGCACTGTGTCCTCCCAGCCAAACATGTCTCTACTATTATTGATCCCAGCACCTTTTCTCTTTCTCACCTCTCCATTAGTGGAAGGTTCGATGTCGGAGTAGCGTTCCTCACAGATGATGTCGTTGATGTGGTGCAGGCTGTTGGCGGGGATGCCGGGGAAGGTCCTGGTACAGTTTGAGGCAAAATAGCGGTAGGGGCGCCATGTGCGGCCGAAATCAGCAGAACGCTCGATTATCATAGCTGCAGGTCGAAAAGTCTGAGGAGGAAAATGAGGAGGGATTAGGGGGAGAAGGAGGAGGAGGAGGAAAGAGAATTAAGTTCTTTTGACCTCATACACATGCTTCTAGTGTTTGGTACTATGTGACTTTTTCTTTTTGAAACAGCATGGAGATTATAGTAAGAATCATCTTTTTTCTATGAACATAATACAGGTTAATCAATCAGTTATAGACTACACAAAAAATTCAGTGTCATCAGAAGAACTCCATATGACTGAGTTATCTGGACCTTTGTTTCATGTTTGCTTTACTAACAGTATGATGGTGAATTCGAGCCTGATGGAATGCAGTCAAGTGTACATAACAAACATACAGCTAGACAGTAGCATTCAGCCAGACATGCTTAAACACACAGAGTATAGTCAACACAGATTACACCAAACGTGTGCATACCTTGAACTTCATGATGAGATGTGTGAAGTGGAATTCGGCCTCCAGGTTCAGTCTGATGCTGACATTCTCTTGTCCTGTGGAGGAAATAACTGTCAATCAGACATAACAACCCAGCTGATGTAAGTCGCATCCCATTACATAGCTGTCTGGCTGGCTGACTGACTGACTCTAGAAGACCATCACCATCCTTCTCAGAGTTTTGATTCACCTTCAAGAAATATCTGTGTTTTTTGATATTAGCCGTATGAGGACATTCATTTATGTTTCAGTATGAAAGTGGGTTTTTTTTCTTCTTATGACTCATTTCATCTCAAAATGGGTACATTTGTTACCATCAGAATTTAACTCAACAACACACGAAGAAGTATCAACACATTTACTCTCACATAAGTACAAGGACAGAGGTAATCAGCCCAAAGAACACAAGGACTATTTACCAGTATGGTAAGAATAAATACACACACACGCACCGTTGACAGACTGCCACCAGGTGCTGTCTCCATTCCTGTCCATGAGGTAGATCACATTTTCGATGCGGTGGCTGTTTCTGTAGTAATACGGGTCGTATGGATGCAGGGAGTTGCATTCAAAACACTTGTCTGACTCCTGTTCAGGCAGAAAATGCACATTTACTTATAAAGAAAGCTGTTGGCTCAGAAAGTTTGCCTTACATGTTTAGATTTGATGATGAAGAAACAACCGAAAGATCCTGAGATGTGACTTTTTTAAATGTAGGAACACTTAGATCTGCACCGACAAGTAATAAAACAAATGGATGGTGCACTAGAGGAGAAACAGTTAAAACAACTTGCTGTAATTTCTTATAAACCTCTAAACATTCATTTTTTCATTTTGTTTACACAGGTTGTGTCTTGTACATGTTGGACAGTGTGAGATAAGACTCATTTGGGTTTTCATCTGTCAGGCTGAAATAAGGTGAATAATGTGCACTGGAGTGCCAATACCAGTGTGAATCATACACAAGCCAGAGAGGACTAGACTGCCTCTGATGGGTCAAGAGATTAAAACAGTTGGCGGGAAAGAAAAGAAAGCAAGCAAAAGAAGGGAAGTAAAGTGGAAAGTCGGAGAGAGGGACGCAGGTGTGAGGATGAGGATAACGGGCAATAAAGAGGATGCACTGCACAGCTCTGTTTTAGACTAAATGCTAATGTCACAGTCACAGTATCAACTTGTTTAACGTTCACCAACTTAGTTCAGCATGTGGTTCTTGGTGATGGTAGAGAAAAGGTCAAGGGACAGGATACATCCTCTGAGAAATGTCATGTCTGCTGAAAATTTCATGGTAATCAATTCAATGTTTGCCGAGAAACTTCAGCCTGGACTAAAGATAGATCATCTGACCAACTGACATCGACATTTATGACCCTTCTTCATGGATGGACAGAACAACCACTGAAGACACAGGAGAAGAAGAAATTTTTCACAGAATTTTCTTGAAGCAAATTCCAAGTTTAAAAAAATGGAGGGAAGAATTTCGCTAAGACAACGACAGTCATGGAGATGATAAGAGCAAAAGCACTTCTAGGTGACACCTTTACTTAAATTCATGCCCTCATTTACAATGAAGAAACAGTTTAAAATTACATAAAAGACACAAAATAATAAAAAAAACCGAAGATAAAATAATTACATACATACACAGGGCTATGCGTAAACAAGGTGTTAGAGTTAGGCCACTATCATGGCTAACAATCAATAACCTAAACACAGGATCCCACAAGTAAACTAAAAAAGACTAACTATTGCATCAACAGTACTGATGAGGATAATGAGAAAAAACAATAGAGGCCACAGTGACAAAGTGACATGAATGGTAGGAGAAGAAAGTAGAAAGAGAGGATGCAGTTAGCTGGTGTAAAGCTGACGTCGACAAGGTGGAAAACAGAGGAAGCCAAGGAAGAGCTCAGACAGAGGGCATGGGAAAGATACAAGAGTGTGGGGAGCAAGGACAAGAGCAAGGGCTTGAATGAAGGAGTGTACTAGAAAAGTTAGAAAGGGTGGTAAGAGAAAGGACAGTGCAGGTGAGACAAGTGGGTATGCAGTGGAGAGGGGTCTCCAACAGCTCAGCGGGGGTGAAGGACAAAGACGGGGGCCGGCAGAGAGTGAGGGAGATGCTGAGAGAGGGTGAAAAGAGGGTGCATTTGTGAGGGGGCCATGAAAAGGGGAGCTGGAACGGGGGAACGTGGGGCAAACAGGCAGATGAGGGTAGGAACAGTGGATTCCAGGGCAGCGTTTCTTAATTAGGTTGTCGTCAAGGGTGATTAAGCTGCTAACAACAACATGGCTGTTAGAGACACGGCTGAGAATTGAGAAGGAATGGCTAAAGCGTGCTGTGTGTTTGTGGATGTATGTGAATGTGCAAGACCACATGTGCACACACGCTCACTGGTACATGTGTAAATGCGTGTGCGCGTGTGTGTGTTTTACATGCATGTTTGGCTTCTTCACCTTCCCTCCCTAATCCCAGCATAAATCGCCCAAACCCTCATGTCAAACCCTGCTGAAAAGGGCATCTCTCTGTGGCCCGTCCATCCTGACGCAGCATGCCATCATTAGAGAGCCTTTCTGTAACAGCACTGAGCGTTTGCCGCAACTTTGCAGCATTCGCGGGAGCAATAATAGTTTTGGTATTCATACAAGCAACACTGATTCTTATTCATCTTCACTGTAAAGCTTCAGTTAGTTCTTGGTCTAAACTTGTGTGGCTTTAAGACCCTCCCTCCCTCCTCTGAGCTCTTATTTATCTCCCATTAGTCAAGCCTGGTCAGCTCAGCTACAAGGCTTTCTGCTCTAACAATACACTGATGTAAGTCTGTTGTTGATTTGAAAACGCATCTTTGTCACACTACGATGGTGGTTTTTAAAAAGTTCACCCCACCTCCTTCATTCAGTTTCCATCCCATCTAATTTACAACTCTGCAACTGATTATTTCCCTGCTGTTAAGATAGTATCTCATGTCTGTATGTCTCTGTGTTATTCTATTCTTTTCCACCATTTTTCCAATCGCATTCTTCACTTCTCTTATTCCTTTATCTATTCCATGAGAGCTTGTCTGAAGTTACAATTTTAAGTGCACACTATGAGGTGGATCAGAGGGCCAAACGAGGGCCCCCTTAAATGTCTTCAAGACAGTTGGTTTGGCAGTAGCTCACAAAATGCACTGCTTCTCCTGGGACACAACTGTGCAATCGGATCTTACAAGGGACAAAAAGAAAAGCAACCTAGGAGGACGTCAAACACAAATGATTGATGAATTTCTGGACATTTGAAGACTGTGAGACAAATGTCTGGGCCTCTAACAAACCAGCCATGGTCCACACCTGGTTTTACAAAACAGCACTTGTCACCATATCCCGCCCCTTATTGTAGTAAAGGGCCTCTCACCAATAAAAGAACGTCAATCACGTTCACCTGGAAGTTGACACTGTTGGATATTCCTGGCCTGAGGCCACGGAAGCACATGCACATACATGTAGATGCATGAAAACCCATGTAGTGTGCGGATGCAAGAGACGTGGATGTCAACATAATGTTGAACATGTCAGGATTTATGTCAAGTAGGGGCAGATAGAAAAACAACAGCTGCATACTGTAGAGGTGAGAGAGCGACTGTAACAGCACTTTGTCTGCCATCACATTTCTGTGAATTACGGCTGTAATGTAAAGCTACATCTGTATGTATCGCTGTATCTGCTTCTTTCACAAAATCTGCATATCTTGAGGTGAGAACGGTGGGTGGTGGTTCGCACTGTCGCCTCACAGCAGGAGGTTTGAGTCCAGGTCTGGGCCCTTCTGTGTGGCGTTTGCACAGAATGTGTACCCAGTGTGTACACTGCTTCTCACCCATTGCCAGCCGGGATAGGCTCCAGTCCCGCCGCAACCCCAACACATAAAGCAGCGTAGAAAATGGGTGGATGCATATCTGGATATTCATATATCTGCAAATATCTGTCTGTACAACCTGAGTCAGCCAGATTTATTCTGCACTGTACAAAAAATGTGGTAAACTAGATGACAAGACACTGGGGATGAATCTCACAGAGTCTGACCATCAAACTTTACACTATCTAACTATTGCCTATTTGTTATATTTCAGCAAATCATCCAAAAGCCGCACAAAAATGTATATGGCAACTAACTTCATCGAATGAATCTGGATGACCTCTCTTGTTGTGAATTTTCATCACTGATCTCCACTCACACTTAATCCACTGAGTGATTCAAGGTAAAAAAAAAAACAAAACGTTAGAGACAGAGAGCGAGACAGGGATGGAGGGAATGTGTGTGTGCCTAAGGTATGGCTGACTTGTTTGACTCCACCTGGGGCCTGACAATCAACAACTGGAAAGCGTCACAGGGGCCTTGCTCATGGAAACCAGACTACAAATAAACAAACTGATGGAACAAATGAAGATGGACGAGTGGAGACTGAAGGATGAGGATAGATGAACGCATGAAAGAGAGGACAAACAAACCATCCCATTTTTCCTTACCTTGAGTACAGGGTGCCATGTATTGTAAAGGGGACTGAGGCAGAGCGCTGAGAGACTGAACAAGCAAATTTAAAGTATGTGAGAAATTCAACTTGTTTGTTTTAGGGAGTTTGTTTTTTTGGTCCAGTGATACCAACTGTAGAATTATCCGTGTGAATCACAGCACATAATGTGATTCAGGTTTCAGAAAAATAACAATTAACCTATTAGTAATCAGGATGTATGAAGGAAAAATCACAATCAAACATTATTAGCAGTCATTAGTGCTCAGAGTGCACATTTTGATGCTTTAATTTAATTTCAAGCTAAAAATATTACTCTTAATAGTTTAACTGTGTTCACGTGTACCCCTACCTGCAGATGGCTAACAATGCAGTAGTGCTCCGGCCCACCTAGACCACAGGTAGAGGTTGCGGATAAGTTGACGGCCCGTCCAATCAGAAGGTTTCCTGTTGCAGGGTAGCAGCTTCCCTCTGTGCAGCCATGAGGACCTGACGGAAGCTCTTGTCCAAACACACTGAGAGCTGGAAGGGATAAAGGGCAGAAACATGGAACAATCATTGATTATAATAATACATAATGATTTTGCTGAGAATGTCAATGTGAAGTTCTTAATGGTACGGAAGTAAAGTCAGAAAATCCAGTCCTAACCGTTTCACTTAGTCCACTTAGTCACATTATTTGATACGTGTGTCTGTGTGCGGGCTGGGGGAAGGGGTAATAATGTCAATTACACATAAGACCTTTAGAAGAAGTCCTTGCATTTGTGTGGAATATTCATAATAACTCTAATACTCAGAATTTCAGCCACGGCATCTCTACTTTTTCCCTTGGCTTCTACAGTATAAATGAAATCTCAGTCGTCCTCATGGATAGCACGCCTGGCTAAACAGAAGCATGGTTTATTATAAACAGTAAGATCACGGTTACAGTTGAATATTTTGAATGCTGCCTGACATCCCATAAAGTAATTGCCTTAATAGACTTTCAGAAGAAGCACAGTGACCACCACTCTCTAAAATGTTCTGGTCCTGTTCCCTCAAACACTCTCCCTCAGCCGTGTAAACACTCTCTCTGCATCACTGATTCTGAACAGGCCTCGTCAGGTGGGGAGACAAAGACAACGAGATGAATGTTGTACGTACAAAATTAAAATGACCAGAAAGGGTTCAGCAGACAGGGTTAAGATGGTTCAGTCAAGATATTTACATCAAAATGTATCCATTTGTTGACAGACTGTACCTGAGCTTACAAACCAGCCAGCAGAGCCTCTGAGCAATGATATAGCATTTAAAGGAACAAGACACCATACAGAGAGAATTGTTGTAAATTCACAACAAAACAAACAAGCACAACATCTGTTTATACAGACTGCTCTATGTTTCAGAAAGGGCTCTGTCCCATAGAACATGGGACCATAAAACAAACTTTTTTTGCCTGCATGAAAAAATACGCTCCATTATCAGCAGTTCACATGCTTATATGGGATGGAAGATGCTGACAGATATCTCAGGGCCTTCCATTCTGTTGATGTTCAGAAAACAGCAGCGCAGCAACATGTTGAGGCATGAAGGGAAAGACATGGAAGCATCCTCTTAAAAAAACACATTTCTTCATCAAACAGATGACTGTAATATCTGTAGTGTTAGCAAATAATAATATAAGGATATAACACACAAGTGCAACGTTGTGCACCTATCTGACCTTATAATAACAGCTTCAGAATCATGGCTTGTAATAGTTGGGATGGTGTCCCTGTCTTTCCCACACTGCACCCTGAACACCAGCAGTTCTTCAACTATGAAACGTGGGTGGGTGGGTGGGTGGGGACGAGCTCCTGCGAGAAATGTGTAATACTTTAAGCAACAAATCACTGAAAGTGGATCATATTTTGTGGAGAAAACAAATAATGCTCTGTCATTTACAGTTTCCCAATGGATGGATAACTTCGCTTGTTGTTGAAGAAACTGCTAACTGTAGATTAGCTCTGAGAGGAGCTCAAAACATCAGTGGGCTATTGGTGTTTACAACACTAGCACAGAAGCTTGGGACTGAGGTTTTAAAGCTTATTTAAACATCCATTTACACCTAGCGGCATATGTGTACCTCTGCTGACCAGATCGTAAATCTGATTGTAATCATTTTTGTTTTCCCGGTCTACAGACACACCAGGGTCGGCACTACTCCAGTACAGAGGTTGAAACCAGAACAAGAATAACTTTGCATCTCAATAGTTTAGTAATAAAACTACTATCCATAATCTAACAGAGATACACAGAAGAACCGTATCAATAAACAAGATGAACAACAGAGAATTCAGTTCAGTGTAACAGCGAGGCTATTTTCATAGTGCTTACTGATATGATACGTGCGTATATTGGAGAGGCAAATGCATTAACATATTTTCAGCATCTTCTGTAAACTGGGTCTTAGGTGTATAAATTCAGCTAATTATCCTCAGTGCAAAACAAATGTGAATCTCTGACACAAGACATGCCAAAACATGTTCTCTTATTGTTCTTTTCTTGTCCATGAGATCCTCAGTGGAGTGTCAAAGCGAACAGAACTAGTCAAGTAACTCACAGTCAAACCAAGTTTTACAGCATTTACTGTCAATTTTCCTCCACTATAAGCCATTGTACAGCTGTCTATTCAAGAATGACCCCTCTTAAAATGTCATACATCAACAGTAAAATGTAGATCAATAACTCCTGAATTACATCATTACGCCCTGTAAAGAGATATAACACACGATCTTCCTATCTGTACCATTTGAGGATTTTGCAGTTAAATATTTCAAATGATTATTATGATCATATAATAAGCTTGCTGAGACTAGGAAATACCTCTGAACACATGCACGCACACACGCACACATACACATTGTCTATGTGTATGAATATCTTGGCTCCATTTCAAGTACCAGATTCAAGAGGCTGATTTTCTAAATTCCTGTGAAACATAACAATGCCACACTGATATTGTTGGCAAATCTACTGACAAACCTGCCAGAAAAATACGCCTCACAATCCAGCCAGTAATGCTGTTCCACTGCATGAGTATTCTAAATAGCAAACCTTGAGAAGTATCAAAGTAAAATCAGACACATATTTACACATGCTGTAATGGCAGGTGCGCACATGTTTAGTGTGGACATGCGGAATTGTACATAAATGGGCCTCAAGGTGAACCTGTGGACTGTAGATAAAGATCAAACACACCTTGGTCAAACATAACACAAGGCAGTGCTGCAACACTGAAACTCAAGGGAGTAATAGTACAAACACAAGGCTGCAAAAAGAATACTACTACTACCTGTGAAGAGTCTGTCTGTTTTTTTTCTGCCTGCATGTCCCACTGTTCCTCCAATCCCATTCAAACTCATCCCAAAAAGCTCAGGGAGGGCTGACCTCTGCATATGGTGTTTGTTATTGGAACTTGTTACCAATTTCATTTCCTTTTTTGTTAATGTTGAATGAACACTAAACAACACAGAGGGAACCCACCCCTGTACTCAAACAACAACTACAAAGATACTGAAACATAAGAAACTGAGCTGTCACTGGTTTCACTTGACCTCACTTCACAGGTATGACATTACACAGTGGGTTCACTCAGTGGTCAAATAACCTAATAACCAAAAAATACAAGGAAATCTACCTGCCTTGAACAAAAAAAAAAAACATCCGTGTCTGGACCAGATTTATTTTGAAGGAAATAAATGTGGTCAAAGATGTCATCAGAATGAAACTAGGAAATGACAGGTTACCACTTGATGATTTCATTTTGATGATTTAATGTTGATTTGGTTTGTGGCTCTGAGTTTTCTTTTGTTGTTAAGCTGTTTGTTGTCAATTTTTGAGCAACTGTGGTTCTTTATCATCATAGTTCATCACACTGGCATGCGCTGAAGTTACCTATTGAGAGAGAATGATAGAAGTAACATCCAGACAGCCTCTCCCGACACTTTGTCTAGGCACGTAACCCTCAGGTGGTAATTTACCTTAAGTTTTAATTGATGACTGAAGTTGTGTTTTGAAACAGACCACACATGCCTGGAATGTCACTGCTATAATGTATGCTGTTCACAAAAAAAAAAAATATCTAATGGCTAAAGTTTAAAGGCTTTCTCCAATCTGTCGGACTGAAACAGAAGCAGAAAAGAATGGTGTTTGGGTTGATAATTTACAAGTCAAAGCCATCATCAAGGCACACACACATACACCTATGCGTTAGAGAGCCTCATCTTTCAAAAGACACCTCTGACATCTGAGACATGACAGTAGTGTTCATCTCCCTCTCTGTGTGGGCTGTAGGAAATGTATCCTTTACTAGATTTTTACGTGCCCCAACTGGCATGGACAACATCAGAATGTGTATGTGGTAGTACGCAGCAACACACTGATGTCACTTTCAGGATTTTGCTTGTACATATAGTTGCACACAGAGACCACTTATATATTTTATTCATATATTTATTATATATGAAAATTATATATATATATATATATATATATATATATTTCAGAGTGTGCTTGTGGGATAGTTCTAAACTTCAGAACCATTTTATTGCAGAAAAGAAAATACAGCATAACAATAATGTAGCAAGGCAAGTCACCAGTTGTCAGGTTCAAGCTGGGCCATTCAGCGAGGCATGATTATTAGACATTTACAGGCTAACAAAATCCAGCAAGAGGAAAAACATGGCAAAGTTACGTCGGGAACTCTGGTGTCAACTAAAATTGCACTGGAGTAAAGCCCATACACAGTATAATAAACAAATGGAGCTATTGAGTCTGAAAACTGAAACCAATTCAGGAGTGTCTAACACCCAGATTCTTTCTGATGTAAAGCAGGAGGAGACGCCACTGGTTTCAAAAAGAAGTCTGACTGTAAGTAAGCTTAGGAGAAGATGGACCTTCTCACTTGATTTCTTACCTTAGTAAACAGTTTCCTAATGAGTGTATGGTCTCAGCTGCTGGTTTCAAGTCTTCAACAATACAGCACTATATTCATTTCAATGATAATGATAATCAATCATCAGTGATAAGGCAGTGTACACTGGCAAGGTTCTAACTACATTTGTCCAAAGGCAAACATTTTTCAAAGCATACAATGTGGTGTAAAAAATCCATTTATTTAACCTACTCTTGTTTAATATTTTAATTTTCTTACAAATTAATGTTATTTTATTATCCTATATCAGTATGAATGGACTCCTAAAAAAACAACAAAACTGCTGACAGAACTCCACCAAGGAGGGAGGCAGCGCTCACTTACCAAACTGATATTTCAACTAATCAGGAATAGTACTTATCTCAACATAAACTCCACTTCAGGATCTCAGGAATTTAACAAAAACACTAGTTAGAGACTCGGTCTACGACTGCCCAATGACAATAAGCCCAAGTGATGGCTTTTGTGACTAAATGACAAGCTACCCGACAGACTGGGACTCTTCCACAGTAACATAGATGTGCACGTTTTCCGAATTCATTAACATTCTGCAGGAAAGATGTGGTGCAAGGTCTATATTTGATGATCACCTCGTTAGTGTGTAGATGCCTTGTGACTGACAAGCCCATACAATGGTGGGTCCTCTGGTTCTGTGCCAGACCTAATCAGGATAGATGTGTAGCAATGTGCATCCTCCCCAGCTCCACCCCTTGTCCAAATATGGTCTTGTGTTTTTAAAAAGCCATGATGGCGATGATTGAAATGACAAACCTGAGGCAAAACATTGAACGACAAACCAATGGGTGACATCACGGTGGCTCCGTACACTATTTACAATAGAGTTTATGGTAAAGCGAAAGTGGAAACATTGCATAGCAGTAGCCACTAGTTAAGCATTGTTAGGCTGCCTTTGGCATGCTGTCAGTCTGAACTGAGAGGTGCTTTTCTATCATCAGCTGTCCTGTAAAATGAATGTACCTGGCGGAAATCTTTTAAACAAACAACAGCAATATGTCTCATGAACACACAAACAGTTCCTATGTTTTTTATTCAACACGAGGGCCAAAAGGAAAGCAAAGCAGAGCTGTAAGAGTGTGGCTTGAAGTAAAGCCAGTTGTGCAGATGTTGTTTGACAACAGCTGGTTTTCCACTGTGTGATTAGAGTAAAGCACGTGGCAATGTAACATACACACAGATGCACACAAATCAGAAAAAAGGGAAAAAAGGGAAGAGACGCAGGTAAAAACACCTTGGGCCATCTCATTCCTGCATATAACACTATGACAGGAATGCAGGGACAGAGAGGAATTGTTACTCATTATAGAAAACATTCCAGGTGTCAGTGTGTGGACACAAATGATGCAAATACACACTTGAGTTCAGCACGAATACACGGCCTATGGGATACAGAATGGATAAAATCCATCCATCCATTTTCTATACCGCTTATCTGTCAGGGTCACGGGGGAGCTGGAGCCTATCCCAGCTGACTACGGCTCAGAGGCGGGGTTCACCCTGGACTGGTCGCCAGTCAATCGCAGGGTCAACACACAAAGACAGACAACCACACACTCTCACACTCACACCTAGGGGCAATTTAGAGTAGCCAGTTAACCTAATGTGCATGTTTTTGGTATTGTGGGAGGAAGCCGGAGTACCCGGAGAAAACCCACGCAGGCACGGGGAGAACATGCAAACTCCACATAGAAGGGCCCAGACCGGGATTCGAACCTGGAACCCTCTTGCTATGAGGCGACAGTCCTAACCACTGCATCACCGTGCTGGCCAGAATGGATAAAATGGTTTAAAAAATGTCCTTCCCTTAAATTTATGACAAATTAGTAACAACAACAACATTGCTGCAACACCGTTGCAAGACAAATCAGGAATGTAAACAAAGCATGCCAAGGTCTTTTACACTCAGAAATCAGTGCTGATGACAAGTGACAAGCTCTGAGATCAAGAATTTGTTTTGTTTCATTTCCATCTTTGGTGATAAGTGGTGTTTCTGCAGTGCACTTCGCACAGATCACACATCAGGAACTGAATGTCATTTTGGACTGTGAGGTCTTTTTCTTCGTTTCTGTTGATGAAATTCAATGTCTTTCATTATTTCCTTTTCCTGTTCAAGGTGGTAATCATTCAACACTATTCTAACCAACTAGATAATCTAACATTAAATACATTACACCCCGTGATAGATTTTATACACCACATACTGGCTGAACCACTATTTCACAATGTTATGTGAATAATTAGGAGTGGACTTAAGTAATTATTTAATACCAGCTGTTTCTTCTTTTCTGTACTCATAGTCTCATATTCAGTGAAACTACCACTAACAAACCTCAACACTTCCTGATGTTTTTTTCACAACAAACACTTCAATATAAAAGTAAGACTCCAGGACTTCTGGGGGAAGTGTTTAGTTTCAAACATAGCAGCTTAATGTGGTTTGGGAAGTAAAAGACAAAGTAGAATCCCTAATGGGACTTTTCCTGTGCGTATCAACTGGTGGTGATGATAACTGATAACCAGTTCAGTATCTGTACAGTTGGTATCGTCAGTTACCTCTTGGCAATCTTTGGTAACTAAAGCAAAATATAAGATAACCAATGAGGCTGCTACTTGTTGTTTTGTCACCACAGGCATTCATTCATTCTTTCATTGATCTATTCATTCTTTTAGTCATTCATTAATATGTATTGCAAGACTAAAGCCAAGTTCACCATTACTGAGGTTGGCAGTTTCCACCCTCTCACACACATGAATACAGTCTTCTTCCAGTTAATAATTAACACAGAGCTAACAAAGATATGTGTATGAGAATGGAGAATTGACAATATGCTTAATCAGACTCATAAATGTGTGTGGGGAGCTAAAGACAAGAATTCCACTTTAAACTTCAATTTAAAATCATTGTTAAGTCTCCTGAGAAACCCAGGCACAGAAACACACTGTTTAAACAAAGCACATATAACAGTGTGTGTGTGTGTGTGTGTGTGTGTGCGTGTGTGTGGCCCTTCTTAAAATGCGCCTGAGTCACCAATTAACCCTGCAAGGTCCCGTTCTGCCTCAGATCCAGCACTTCTGTCAGTAGCCCATCATTTACTACACATTCCATAAATACCCCAGGTTCTAACAGAGTTTCCAGAGCTGACCTAATAAACTTGGGTTTGTATGATGACAGGAGCTTAAACATCATGAGCCGGATGAACAGGCTCTGCTGCAAGAAAGCTGTTTCACAGTGCAACAAATGTCCACACTGCAATGCAAGTGTGGATACATAATGCTTTAGTGGACAGTTAGGGGGACCACTTTTACTGATGGTAGTGGGACCAGATGTAGCCCAACAATAGCCCAGACATGTCAAATAATTCCGCTGATCTAAACAAACTGTAGAAATTTTTCAACTAATTGTGGATTACAAGGGAAGGATTACTCTCTGCTGGCTTTTATCGTTACTGACATGGACTCAATTAAATAACCAGTCACAGCAGCAATGTTTGAACATTTTCAACAGTAAGAACTAAAGTGTACCTAGTGGTGCAAAAGCTGTGTCAACTACTCTGTATTTACATATTGTTATACATCAATTAATGATATCATGTATTTTTATTATTAATGTACAATGTAGAATATGGATGGCTTTGTTCTGAAAGATAAAGACATAAAGAACAAAAGGCTAAAGTTGTTTGGACTACAGTCACCAAACAGTTCAGTGCACCATGAACCCCAATGTTGAAAAGATGTTGTTCAGTTACATTACACAACATCAAGCAAAATCTGAAACCAAATGTAAATATTTCAACTTGAAAATTTGCAGTTCCCTTAAGTAGCCCTTCCTGTGCAAATACAGGGGCAGGCAGGAGAGGGTTTGTGAGAAAATAATAACCAGTTCCTCAGTTGTATTTATCAGGTGTCACACAGAGGGAGCCTGTGGAGTCTGATGTCTGTACAGTCGGTCAGGGACTCATCCATTGGCTATTTGTGGCCAAAAACATACAGGCTATGGCCTCTGCAGCAGTCAAAGCCAGCTCAAAATGTATTTCACTTTGTATCTAAAGCCAGCTTGCTTCCTTTACTGAAATGATAGAGAGCACTAACTTTCAAAAAGAAAGACACTGCATGGTAATCTGTTACCACTCTGCACCATTCACACCCAGTGTGGGAGCCAGGTGATGTTTACTTGATATTGGAGTGTTAGAGTATATCACTGTAAGCCTTGTGGTTTGTTGTTGTGTTTTTCTAACAAATGAGGGATTGTGTTTAAAGCATCCCCATTACCGAAACGTTTAACAGGAAATGTACTCTGAATGTACTTAGGATCCATCCTACTATCCCCATCATTTTGACAGCACTGAAAGGATCAACTCAAAGGAGAGTTACTTCCTGTTCCCTGAAGTAAACACAATCCAGAACGTGTGATTAGTGTGTGTAAAATAATGATGGATTAGACCTAATGACAATGTACAAGGAGAGTATCAGTCTGTGAGCACTTCCACTGGCTGAGAGTCTACTAAGACAAAAACAACAACAACATAGGATATACTTGATGATCAAAACGCCTACTCACACAAGCCTCAGTAGTAATTACCACATTTAACATGCTATCCTGCTTTTGCTGCAAGACTGAAAAGACCAGCTACAGTGGAGTAGTCCTTCTTCTTAAGGAAGGTTCCCAGTGGCAGCCATGATCGGAGCTGGCCTCAACTCTCTGGCCTAGATGCAGAGCGCCATTTGACTGATTATTCAGAGTTAGAGTAAAGTGGAGTTGACACTGCATGTCTTTGGATCCCGCCAAGTGTGGAGCACAGACTTACAGACGGACAGACAGTGGTTCAGCTTTTGAATTCACGTGACATTCACATTTGAGTCCATTTGAAACTGATAAAACAGAAAAGAAACACACACCAAAGGCTGTTGTAAGGTGCTGAGCTCAACTTGGAAAACAAATATTGCACACTCTGGCTCCACATGCATTCTCATTTTATGTGATGCCCTCAGGTCGTCTTCAAGATTGATCTTGAATGGGAATGCATATGGAGCCACATGGAGTGTTTTCTATTCCAGCAGGAACTGAACCAAAGCCTAAATGTGATGTGAAAGCAAAGAAAGCAAGAGAAAAGTGATCTTTGATTTCTACTCACCCAGCATGAGGAGGCTCATATATACAGCCATGATGGGCATTGGATGCATGGACACCAGGCTGTCTCTCTGGCTGTAATAAACAGACACAAATAGTTTGAGAATGTATCCAAAAGAAATCAATAAATCATCTAGAAAAGCTTAATGTATTAAAACATCCTGGTTTAGCAGCGAGAAGTAAAATGATCCAATATCATCACAGTGGGTAGTCACCACTTCACACCAGAGGGTTTGTCTGGACAGTTCATTCTAAAAATTACAGCCAATTTCTTTTTAAAGGTCTTGACAATGGTTTGTTTTTTACAGTAAATATTATTAATATGATTATGCCTCCAAAGTGTTTTCTCTGAGGTCGGAGGGTCTTGAATGTGTTGTGAGAGTTGAGGAGAAAAAAGACCTCTTGTATACTCAGCCTGCACAAACATAGTGTATGTATGCACTGTGTATGTTTGTGTTTGTGTGAGGGTATGCAAATACGTTGACAAGCGAGAACACACAATGTTCATGTCATGCACTTACCCAACCTGACCTCTGAAACAAGAAAAGTGGTTACAGGAAGGCGAGAGGAAAGACAAAACAAAAAGACAGGTGGGAATTTGGGACCTTTGGCAGCCTAAATAAGCCATTTAAGCCTTTGTTGTCTGACAAATGACAAATCAAACATCTTCAAATTTAAAGAATTTCTCACATAGCTTAACTTTCCAAGCTAATCCAGGTTTTTCACACTCAGCTTAGCACCAAGAGCTCCACGTGGCCCCATGCTCACACCGTCAAAGGCAGAAGCACAGAGGAGGGGCCACGCAACTTCTCAACACACACACTTCAACAGATTTACAAGTGTATTAAGTTGGTGACTGTATCCATAACAATGCACTATTTGATTTCTGTTTGAATAAAGTTAGATCCCAACTTCCTGTTTGGTTTGTCCATTCTAGGCTACTGCAGAAAAATGTATGTGCAACATTGTGAACACAAGAACCTGCTCCCTCTGTAGATCCAAAAGGCTCATTCTCAGTCAGCTACAACACAATCAATGAAACAACTAATGAAAACATAATTCAGAATATTATATTCTATTTTGGCCAATAGATTATCTTAAATCCTATGCCCTGGATGCTGAAAGTAATTAGCTTGTATTCACACCAGACATGAAGAAAATTTTAATGCGGCAGGAGTGCAAAGTTTGGGCAAAGCTGATTCACACGAGCTGAAAATATTCAACTGAAGAAAGACATACTGATTTGTCCTATTTGACAGTAACAATGAAATCTTTTAGGACCAGCACTAAATTCTGCCTTTAATGATTCTGAATTATTTTTATTACTGAAGAGTTGAGAGTTCCTTTACAGGTTAAAATATGTCCTTGCTGGTACTGTTAAATAAATCATTTAAAAAAATTGGATTACCTAAAAAAAATTGCTGAAGTTGAAAATATATATTTTTCTCAACTAAATATTGAAGCAACTGGCTCAAGATTTAAAGAAAAAGACAAAGGAGGAAAGCTGCAGAGGTTTCTCTGGGGTCAGGTGATGGAGAGAGAAGTCATGACAAGGTAGAACTATGGGAGGTTTAACGTATTTTAAGGAATATTCCTAATAAAAATTCAAAACATAATTTTGGAAATCCTCGATGAAACAACAGATATTTACATACAAAGACTACAACAATCACTCAACAACTATATTTGACTATACTTAGGATAAAGTACAAAGTTAGATACCCTTATTTTGTAATTATGTTATTATCTCATAATTACAAGAAAAAACGTCATAAACAGGAGATAATATCTCATGATTATGAGATCAGGATGTCTTCTGAAAAAAATTATGGGAACAGTGGATGGAACAGTGCCATATGAATGGAACAGTGCCACATCCTGGCTATAGCTTCAGCTGTGCTCCTTAAGGATTTAAAATGGGTATCAAGCAGCTTGGATGCATTTCAAATGCATGAATTTATATCCATGAAGCATCCTGTACTGATTTAACTGCTCCTGCTCCTCGGGCAGGTCAGACTGTCCACCTGCACAGTACCAATAACTTGAGATGCTTGTGTAGGCATGTAGTCCTGACACGCTAATATCAATACCATCCACATTTTACAGGTTACATAAATATTCCCATGTCCCATAATGATAAGGAAAGTAGGTTAAATGTTATGGCACCATCATTACCCACTTGCTTAGCCTGTAGCCCAGATTACCGACAACTGTTATCTAGGCTACCTCAACTCTTCTCTTAATTACAAAATCATGATCTCATAATTACGAGATAATGGTGTCTATTTTTTTTCTTTTGTAAATGCGATCTGCCTCTCTAGTATTTTTTTAAACACAGCACTAACATTTGTTAGAATAAGTTATGATCATCTGATGGGCAGGAAGTGCTGAAATATAGAGCATGCAGACTGTGTTTGAATCCATTTTGGTTTTTGAGTTAGAGGATCCATCTTTCCATCAGTCAGCTACTCACAATAGAGTAGCTGAGATAAGGGAAGGTGGTAAACCCACCCCTTTTTATTTACTATTAAAGAGCTGGAGCACATTTGCCCCTGACTGCATAGTATCCAATCTGTGTCTGAGTGGAGACATCTGCAAAAAAATGTAAAACCCCTTTTCCGCTGATTTAACACAAGAACATTAAAACAGAAACAAACTTTCTAAGTTAATCAAAGTCATTTAACAAGAGCTAAAAAAAAAGGAAAGGCATCGATATGAGCGATTCTGATCATCAAAAATTATAGTTATCATAGAGACACTGAGGAAAAACCACCTGCTGCACTGTTAAACCACTACCCTATTGTTATAGTTTAACAGCTAGATAGTTAAATGAGTTTACAGATTAGCCACAGGCAAATTACGAGAGGTGGTAACATCACAAGTTCACAATTCAATCTTCACAAGTCTAAACTACCAAGAAGCTTCAGCTGCTGTTAAATAACTAAAACATTCAAAACAAAGCAGTAAAAGTGAAAGACTCATGATCGATCCAGCATTAGCAATAACTGATTCTGGCTCCATACTCACACGGCCACAGGTCACCTCACTCTCCTCTGCACTGCGTGGTCAGAAGTGCTCACTCTGTCTCTGTAGGCCAATTTTGTCTGACAGTGTGTGTGCGTGTGTGTGTGTGTATGTGTGTGTGTGTGTGTAGATTCCCGTATCTGAGTGTGCACGTGCGTTGGCCCTGGACCCCACTGTGTATATTTACGCGTGCATGCACATGTGTGGTTTGTATGTGCGCCAGAATGTGTAAAACAAACTTGAAAGCACAACTGACGGCTGCAATGTAAAAACAGAGGGAATGCCGCCGACCAATGGGAGCGCAGAATGTGTGCAGGACCCCCCCCCCATCCCTCTCCACCCTCCGGCTCCCTTAGTGCCGCCCTCCCTCGCTCCCTCCAACTCGTCACTGGGGCACTGGGGTGAATGGACAGCTATTCTTATTCTAATTCCTCTGTCACTCTGTGGGCCACTGGCTGAAAGAGGGGAATGGTCTCCAGGCTTTTGGAATGCACCACCCCTTTCTTCTGGACACTGGTAGAGAGTGAAGGGTGAGAGAGGCAGAGAGGAGGCCAGAGAGAGTGAGAGAGAGAGAGAGAGAGAGAGAGAGAGAGAGAGAGAGGTATAGGGGGGGGGGGGGGGGTTAAAAGAAGAACAGGAATAAAAGAGGAGGATGGAAGAAGTAAAAATGAATCCAGAAAGAATGAGAGAGAAGTGACACTGACAGTGATGAAGAGACATTTTGGCTCTCTGGGGTAAACTAGGCCACGAAGCTTCAGGCAACCACACAACTGATATGAGCTAGAGGTACTAGCATGAGGAGCTGACCAACAGATGAAACCAGCACCTATAATTAATTAATCCTGTCTGATTAGCATGCAAACCAAAGCACAAAAGCAATAATTTGAAAATTCACAAGGGATTGTTGGCTTTATTGTATGTTTTGTATGTGCTGCAATGCCACTACACTGAGCTGCATTGAGCAACTTGACATATAGGATCTGTATTTTATACAGGTTTATGGACAGCTGAAAAATATTTTGGTCCAGTTTCAGTTTACCACTGTCATAATGACAAAAATGTTGGAACTTGCCAGGCAACCTTGAGCTCAGCATGTGAATTTGCTGCAGTTTGATACTTGTCACTCCCAGTTAGACTAAAAAAACGTGGAATGTGACAAATCAATTGGGTTGAGGCATTGGACTGGGGCCATGGAGGTCAAATCTATTCATAAATTCAAAAAGGTTGAAGCAAGCGATGCTGTGGGTACAAAAGAGAAACAGAAAGGAGTTGGAAAGTGCATGCTTTTGCCTGTGCATGTAAGATATATGCAAGTGTGTGTTATGTGCATCCATGTGTGTGATTCAGGCTAGACAAATAAAAAAAAAAAACTGCCGGAGAGAACAAAGCAGCTTTCACATTCACATGCAACCTTTGACCTCTGCTAAAGCAGGAGAAAGAGGGAGAGGGAGAGGCACAATTTCTAGGCTTGATGGCTCGATGCACATATTGCAGAAATCAGTGATATTGAGGCTTTCTCAAACCTTCATTGGCTTCTAGTATTTACAAGTTATTTGAATCACAGCACTCATTCACCGAATTTTGTACTTGCTAATTTAATTCTGACTTTTTAAAAATGCTTAAATTGAATACTCTTTCAGGCAATCCAGCCTGCACCTACAGTATATTCACATATAGGATAACATTCTGTTATCCTCCACTTTACAAGCATGTAAGTATCCAGGTATTTAAGTAAAAAAAACTAATGCCAAAGCCAAGCCAAATATATCAGATGAATGCAGCTGATTAGTCTCAACCTTGAGTAAAGCCTTTGACAAAAACCCAGATATGGAATCATGACAAGATAAGAGGAAACGTGCAGAAAGTTCAGTTCCACCACTATAACTCCTGTGCACCGTTCAGACAAAGCCAAGAAATCTGGAGACATTAGTCCAAACAATCCCAGGCTCCCATCCTTGAACTCAATAACACGATAAGACTGACTCTGTGTGTGTGTCTGAGTTTATGTACACATCAGATGAAGGGCTGAGCTACCGAACACACTGACAATATCCTGCAGCTTGAGAAACCGTTGTTAAAGAATTGTAATACAAGGCCGGGCTGGAAATGGGATCAGATCATTCACATGAGCTCATGGAAGAAGTCTGCTCTCCTTGTACAGGCAGGTAAATCTATATTTAGAGCTGCTGCTACCTGCGCTGCTGTGACTCCTCTAGATCTGAGGTTCTGTCTGATGTATATTCCTAAAGGCCTGTCACATGAACTCAACCCCTTCATCGACATCCACCCATCATTTTCCAAATGTTTTGGACTGATTTCAAAATGAATGTGATTTAACACTATTAAAGATATAAAAGTGGATATTGTACTCTTTCATACCACTGAACAATGTGTAGGTGGGTGTAGGCAAGTTTGCATTCATGCCACCACCTTAGAATGCCATCTCAACCATTCATCCATTTCTTTGAGCTTTCCATATTAACTGTTCATTCCACAGCTATTTCTTTTATCTAATACCTTTAGCTAACTGAGTGGGATGACTGACATGGACTTCACTGCTTGCTTACTGTGTAATTAGTTAAGCAACTCTAAAATCACCCACATAGGCCCTGAGATTACAATTAACCCTTGTTGGGAGTCACAGAGAAAAGACAAGACAATGTATAAAAAAGAAATAAAGAAACCGAGTCAAAAAAAAAAGAAGAAGATTTCAGACGAAAAGAGAGGAGAAAAGAGGCAACGCACCACTTCAGTTTGCTTCTAACAGAAACTACAATAAATGCACAAGTCTCGCTTGTTCCATGCAGCACTGCTAGAGGCTATGCTTGTTAGTTACTACATAGCAACTGCCACAAATATACATGCCGTGTGCAGCTAGCAGCAGGGGAAGTGCACTCAAGTATCAAGGCTAGGCACATGGTTAAAACCTAACCTTTGTTCTTATGACACAAAACTCACCGTAACCATACTGTTGTCATATCTACAGTGGAACAAACAGCCCAAAGAGAAACATCCTTGAGGAGATCTTACTGATCTTAAAGTCCCCCTCTGAATACTGTTTGAATAATCTGAGCACAGCGACAAATTACACACAATGAAGAGATGTGTTATTTGTTGTTTGACAGGAATAATATAAATCAAAGCTGCAAGTTTCAGTTTTGATTTTATTCTCACACTTCTGCAGACACCCACACCTTTCAGTGAATACTTTTCTGTATCTATCTGTACTCTGTTTCAATTAGTGATTTACTGTATTGTAGAAAATGACTTTCAGCAACTATAAGAAACAGGATAAGGACTTGCTGCATTCAGCTGTGAGTCAGTGTAGGTGGACACAGTAATCATAACAATAGCGTGGTAGGCAACACTTTTTTTTTCCATCAAGGTCAGATAAGGTCAAGATAATTTTGCTTTCACTACACAAAAAGCAACAGGTGATGCTGCTGTTTTAAATGCTATTCTGTTGAAGCTACTTTGTATGGAGCCAGCCATTGCCAAATTCTTTTCTTTGCTCACTGTGCTTTGATAGAAAGTGCAAAAGGCAAAACTGCACGATCCATTTCCAGAAAAACAAGCACTTTAGCAGTGTTCCAATGTACTAAAGGCATTGACACACATTGACATTTCTTGCATAAAATGCAAATATTCTTCTCTTTTATTCTCTTTGTCTATTTCAAAATCAAGAAGATACTGTAAGTCACACCGGAAAACTTATTGGTGTCTATTTGATCAGAATGACTCAGTTGTGATACTCCAGATGAATGAGTGAATATTTGCCGTGCATAGCAAAAAATGAGTCAAGCAGTCGTAAATTACTCGAACACACCTTGAAGCCACAGTGAATATGTCTCCCTAAATTAGACTGAATGAAAACTGCACAGGCTTTCTGTAATTATATAGATCAAAGCACCGTCAAACAGGGTAGTTTAGTACTTGACAACGTAGCCATAGAGCATGCATGAAATTATGAAATTCATAGTGTTCTTTGCTTTACGCTTATTTGGAAAGGGCTATGAAAACAACCCTTAACATTAAGGTTCTAATGATTCATAATGGGGCTCTAATCGATAGTAGTAGTAAGAAAATAGTACTGGTCCATTTTAAAAGTTCGCTCATGAGCTGAAATCTATAAGGAAAACACAACAATTCAACCATCTGCTTAATTTGATGACTACAGACCACCCAAACACAGCAAGTTCAATCAAAGGGATTTAATTTAACCACAGTGCCAAACGACGAAACAGCTTCCTAATCCATTACATACTGTGGAGCCAAAGGAAATCTCTTAATGCTGTCTGGAGATTTGATTCATTCCTTCATCTTACAGTCAAAGAAAGATTACCATCAAAGATAATTCTCCTTTTCAGGCTTGCAGAGAAAGGGTTAAATCTCCCAGTGTGAGATGCTCTGCAGATTTTCACTGCTATTGACCAAGACCTCAAATAAAGCACACCTAATACCATCTACTGCTGGGCATACCTTTGTTCCACACCACCTATGTACACATAGACACACACACACACACACACACACACACACACACACACATACACACAACATAATGTGTATATGTGTTTTTCTATTGATACACAAGCAGTACTGTTTGGGTTTTTGTGTTGTTAAGGCCTCTTATTTAACCCAGCAACACTCTGAAGTCAGACATGCTGTTTAGGGTGTTAAGTGATTAAAGACAGAAATCAATTCTTTAACTAAACTCAGAGGGACACACCCCAGACTCTGACAGTAGCCAGTGAGAAGCCTTTAAGGTAGTTCAATTCAGTGCAGACGCACACCAACCAACATAATCACCACAATCATGTTTGGACTAGAAATCCAGAGAATCAGCCGATGAGAGGTGGAGGTTGAACAGGGCAACTCTGAGTATGCAGCTCAGCATTAAGTCTTGTGGAGAAGGTCAGTGAAGTGCAGATTAGCCAAGCAGAGCTTCAGTCAATGCCACACTCCTGGAAATCATTTCAGGCCATGTCATTATAGCCTTTATCTGATTGTATTTTGGTATTCAGAGTCCGAGTAACTTCTTGGAAACCAGTAAAATTGCTGTTAACAGCTGAGTGCATAACAGATCGTCAACAGGCTGCAAATGAGGCCCCTTTACACAACTGACAATATAACGATAGTTATAACCCTTTTGTTTTTTTTTGTTGGGGGGGTTATTAGATAATTTAAGCATATGCGAGTTTATACAAGGTGCTTTTTGCCTGCACCAGTAAAGAGCACACAAGAGTTCTCATTCTGACAATTTATGGATTCATGGTTAGCATGTAGGAAATTCCTGCACAGGTAAAGCTTCACTGATGAGAAAGTAAGGGCTCTATTTAAATTACAGAGCAATGACAGGTGCCAAGCTGTAGATCTTGGGATCAAGGTGTGTGTGGGCACCTGCTATTAAGTAACTGAGTAAGAACTAAGTAACAGGTTGAAGCGAAGGCGAATTGGATCAGAGGGCACGGTAATTAATAAATACTCTCTCGGCCAATCATGTCATGCCACATAACAGCAACTCCTCCAGAAATTCATATTGCCATGTGGATGATGCAGAGTGACACAGAGCACCACAAATCTGGCAAGCAGAGGCAGATAATGCGGTTCTTTACTACAATAACACATTAACCATCAGTGTTGGCCTCCAACTGCAACTTCAGGGAGTGAAAAATCAAACATGAAGCACAAAAAACTTCAGTTTGTTAAATGGCAACTTGTGGCTCCAAACGCGATCAATCATTGTAGACGCCCATATTAAAATGCTCAAGTAGAAATCAACAGTCTTTACTGCATGGTACAAAAAACAGTTATGGTCTCTAGAAGAAGAAGAAGAAGAAGCTTTATTGACAGTATATATATTTTTACATACACACACTGAATTCGTGTTCTGCATTTAACCCATCCTTAGTTGAACACACACATGCAACACTCGGCAAATTACATGCAGTGAAACACACACAGGAGCAGTGGGCAGCATCAAGCGCCCGGGGAGCATATTGGGGGTTTAAGTGCCTTGCTCAAGGGCACATCAGCTGTCTAATGAAGGGGGGGAGCATTTTTCGCATTAATCACTCCACCGCCACGGCTGTCTATGGCTCATTTCCCCAGGAAAGAACATGCTGGATGAATTACTTGGCCTGGGAACAGTTCAGCCCAGTCACCAAATGCTGTATGAATAACACGCCAACATCGTCAGTCATTTCAGTCAAAGTTGACCAATTTCACCTTAAGTTGTAAATTAATCTGCATGACATGTTTAACTTAAGTCAAGTGCGTAATGTAATTGATGTCACATAATTAATGTAATTTAACCCCAACCATGTCAAAGCAGACTTCATCCTTTCCTGTATATCCAAAACTCATGAAATAAAGACCAAATTATGCGACATCCGAGAGGACCAACCAAGGTCAATTATGATTTTTGATCCATGGGGATTTGAAACTTATAAAACCTTTCCTTGAGCCCAGGAAAACGATTAAACGGACATCTGACATCATCACAATTATGTAAAGTCTAGAAGAATCACGCATGATCCAGGCTGATGTTGTCCTGCTTTAATCTCAGTCAGTGTTGTCTATTAACACTGATTTAAACACAATGACTAGTTACTAAAAATTCAGTGTCACTACATGATCCAAACAGCTGGCAGGCAATCGGCTCTTTGCAAAGTTTCCTGTTTATATAAAAGTTAGGCGGAATATTTGAGCAACTTTTTCAGTAACAAATATCAGGAAATTGTGTTTCCTGGTATTGATGAGACAATCTGTGATGCGATTCATTTGCCATCAGCCATTTCCAGTGTAAATTACCCCTCTGTGTGCGCAATAAACCTCTAAAGACAGAGAACTGCGCTACATGCTGAAGGTAAGTGGTAATGACTGAAGCTAATCAATCTGGCTGGTATTGAAAAAAAATTAATAATCAGACATGAAAACAGGCAATTCTTCCCAGTTTCCAGCAAAAGAATATGTCACTCGTGCTTTCTTGGACTTATGTGTTTGAGTTTAGATGCTAGCAATCTTCTACCCCAAAAGGACATACAGAAATAAGGTAGATTGCATTTTTATAAATTACCATTCAAAATCAATCACACAAACACAAAGGTCTTTTTTGAGTGACCAAGTTAGGCTATTAAAAGCAAACAGATATGATTTAACAAAGAAATGGTGGAGCCACTTTCGTCTGCCATCATCCTTCTTCCCACATATGATTTATGCAGGTTGCTGCTGGGCCTCAAATGCCGTTGTAGGGCTACCAGCTGATAACGCATTAGACTGCTGAAAGTACATCTGTGCGACAGGCTGACAGGGTCAGAATGTCAGCATTAGTTGATACTAACAATAGTAACAAACTGCCCTGTGCCCATTGATTTTATGTCTTTTTTAACAGATTTCCTTCACCTTATTCAATCACTTATAGTCACTAATAATACACTAAAATTGTTATATGTTGAATCGAAATGCACCATTATGACAATTCACCCAGAGACATAACGTTAAGAGCAAAACAGACAGGAAAAAACAGGAAAAAGAGGCGTAGCAGTAATCAGTGCCTCTTGTCAGCGTGCCGCTAACAAGGGGCTGATTTATATCGGGGACATGATTATGAGCGTCTTAGACTGCAGGGGCCCTGACAGAGGCTCAGATATCAAAGACACACTGATAAAGCGCAAGGTGGCCATCAGCAGCAAGAAGTCTTTGGACAGGCCTCCATGCCGCACAGATTATTCAAACACAGAGACGCACATACTACATTTGCACTAAAACACATGTCTGCACTCAGCCCACAGTTAAATTACAATTACCGGTACATCAATTCTTCTTCTTAAACTAAAGTGGCGCATCACAGAACTGCAAACGAAACATTGGTACTTCTATGAAGTCAGCAACTGAGCAGTCACACCTGATATATAAAGGACCAGAACAGTGACACATGCTTATAGCTTACATCACTGAAAGCCATTTCCTCCTTCATGCATGTGGTGCTGTTATTCTGAAATGCATTCTTCCTACCATCCAGGGGCCCACTGGCTTCTGTTCTTTTCAATACAATATAAAAACCAATTCACAGGGACTTCAAACTTGCTAAACACTGAATCAAAATGAATCACGTTTGTGTGATGTACCTCGCGCATAATCTCCAGAATAAAATGTGTACACTGTATGTCTGTGCACATTTCATATATTGCATCACACTTCTGCAATACGTGTCATATCTCGTTCAGATTATATGCATATGAGCTGGCTTTCTTATCTGCAGTTGGAAGGGTCAGCAGTGGAGAGAAACCTGGTATGAGACAGTTGCCAAGCAAGAGACTGCTGTTTGAGACTGCTTCAACTAACCATGAAACTTGGGCATTTCAGCCATCTTTATGATAATAAAACCAGGCAAACCATGATCTTTGTTGTGATTTTTTTTGTTTGTTTGTTTTTTTTTGCTCCTAAACATGTTAGGAGCCTCTACAACATAAAATTAAAAACTAAAAACTAAAGAAACATGAAGTTTCAACAAATTCAATGATAAGTTTCAACATGTTCCCTGGTTTGCTGAAACCAACAGTGCAAATGTTTATTTCGGCTACTGAACTGGCACTTCACAGAGAAGAGTCTCTCCTCTCAGAAACTGTAGACAGAACATGAAGTCTTTTGTACTTCCCAATCCAATCCGGAACCACACAAAGACTGTGAGAGAAACATATTTACCTGACTTTTATACTATGGTATAAAATTTAATGGTGTGTGTGTGTGTGGATACATATTCCTGCAGTTGTGGGGACAATAATCTTTTTAAACAGTCACATTGTTAGGACCTACCTTACTGATGGGGACAAAATGCAAGTCCCCATGTCATAAATCATTAGTGAAGACTTGCTTTAAGGTTAGGCTGAGGTTAGGTCAGAAAGCATTGATGTTTACAGTGGGCCTATCACATGAACATTTTATTCTAAAAATGTTTGACCAGTTTGGCAAAATATTACAAAGCTAAACTAGTATTTCATACTTTTAGGAAATGGCTGGCACTAAATGAAGCTGTATGCAGATAGTATTTATGTGTCTTAAATTTGTGAAACCACTTGTATGGTCCTTTAAGAAGACATATTTACAGTATATGTCATAACAATATATCATCAAAACCAATTTATTGGTCAATTTATAGTCAACTGAAAAGCAGCCATGAAGCAGTGTCCCTCTATCCCACATGGCCATTTCTAACAGTTAGGGACTGAGCGACTCGTGGATCCTCTTAACCTTTCAGGTTAGAGTTGATCTCAGCAATAGGGCGAGAGGCCAGGTCCTTGAGCTGATTAAAGCTAGACTAAGCCTACAAGGGCCATGGGAACACGTACTTCTAAACACACACATCTAACCACATTGACAAGCTGGTGAAAAGAGTGAAATTGCAAAATGTCATTCTTGAATTGCAAGGGAAACAGTAAACATTTACTCACTGAATAGTCAGTGGAAAACAATAAAGCTGTTTGTTGTTCTAGCAATGGTCCCACCAATAAAGCACCAGTTAGGAGGACATGCTTTTCAAGGTTACACTTTTGGTACATAGTGTAAGCTCGGGGGAACAACTGATGAAGAAACGGCATGCCACTGTGTCAATGTTCTTCGCTTGCAGTAAAAACGTTTCGTATCATTCAGAACCTTTAAGATGGAGAATCTGAGCTGTGAACTCCATTAATCTGTGCTGCTGGTTAATCTGGTAGGAATGTGTGCAACAGTGTCAGAAATCTGCCTTCCAGCCATAGGTGACCCACCGGTATCAGAAAACAGGCACACACACTCACACACATTTGTGTCTGCTATGTTTTCTCCACAAAGGAGAATCAAAAATTCTCATAATTTCATCTACTCCTTCTCCATCATTGAAAAATCTATGTGTATGCAAATGCAAACATTTTTCATTTCACAAACTTCTGGTCTCATATTTCATTGTAAAGTCCATTCACAAAGCGCGCACTGTGTCACCAGTGGCTTCCTCACCCGACGCAGCGTCACATAATCATGCTCAGTACATAATGAGGCTGATATAAGGTCTTCAGGTGTCTGCATATTCATTTTATTCTGCAAAGTGTAGTTAAAAGTAAGGATAATGCGTGTTTGGGTGGTAGGCTTGAATAAAAACACAGATAATCCTCGTGACTCATCCCTTGGCGCTCAGTGGAAGTTAAATGTTCTAACGGACAACACAATGCTGGGCTGCAGCTTGCTAGAATCAACCTCCTGATGTTCGGCTAGCCAAAGCTCCAGGACAGTTATAACTACAGCTATACTGAAGTCCGACTGTTACTGCTTTATCCGATGATACAACTCTCTTATCACTACTTGAGACTATCTTTAATTTGACAAAAGCGTTGCAAAGTAATGCCACTGAGTTCAACACTTTGTTTTAATTTAGCTTACAGTTAAAAAAAAAAAAAGGGCCGTTAGATAATCATGACAGCAAGCTAACAGCCCAGAAGATAAATTAGCCTAGCATGAAACACCGCATAGTGCACTTAAGTCCCTTCAACGTCATTCCCCAAAGTCCCAAATTAAGAATATTACGACCACTATGAATTAGCTACAGTAAGGTTCAGTCGCTTCACAACACTGTAGCAGACCCTCGCTCCTCCTGCATGAATATTAAGGTAACATACTGTAACGTGACGACAGTGATTTGGAGTTATTGTGTTCCACTGAGGTGCAGCCTTCATTGAAAAGTTATCAAAGACGAAAGGACAACATGGGGCGCTCACCTGCTCGGTAGTTTTCTGCGACTCCTTTCGCTCTGTCTGTCTCTCTCTCTCACACACACACTCTCACTCTCTCTCTCTCTCTCTCCCTACACACACACACACACACACACACACCTTCCCGCAGCGGCTGTACCGCCTCAGTGAGCTCACTGTCCGGTTTACAGCGGAACAGTAGAGAGCTGAGCCCGGCAGGAGGAGGAGGTGGAGCCCCAGGTGTGACCGGCAGCTAACTTTCCAAGGAACGAAGGATCAGGTAGGACACCCACCCAATCCAATCAGATCAAGCTCTTCTGCGTAAAGATTACTCACAATTTCCTCAATGCCACAAAGTGGTGAATTCACTTTCCCTCAGAACGTTTCGAATGGAGGTTTACTTCCTCTCGACTGTCACATGAAAGCAAGCAACCAAACTGAGCCAAGTTTATGGAAGTTTACTGGCTCAAATAAGTTTAAATTTGATAGAGAAAACCTCATTCAATTTACGTGCACATTTCAACATTCTGTATTGACTTTCACAGAATTTCCCACCACTTTTCATCTGGCAGCGAGACCGTGGGTTTGGTTCATTATGCCTGAACAGACTTGTGTTCGTGTATTTTGATTTGTAGTAGGAAAAACACAGGTGTTACTAAGAACCTTAATAACGGATCCGATGTGTCCAAGTGTAAGCAATGACAGTGTGACAGTGAGCCAGCATGTGTTATACCAGGACACTGAAACTGAAGCAGCTAACTGCGATTCAACCATTAACCAGTGTCTTCTGCCAAGGTGACCCCTTATAATTCTCTCTTAATTGCCCCCAGTGCATTCTGGGTCCCTCACACCATGTCAGCACTGACCACCCCTTAGACCTCCACTGTGATCATACATGTCCTTTCTTTCCATAAATCTACACAGTTCTTAGATCTCCAAAAACAATGCAATTTAAGCTTCAAACTATTACATTACTGGTCAAATTTGAATAGGTTTGGCCCTTTACTAGTGCCATACATGAGGAAGGTTTTACACCATCTATCAGAGTGCCTTGTAAGAAATTGTCAAGGTGTCAGAGAAAACGAACAGCTGAAGGCTCAGGTCAGTGCAGAGCTTCTACACATATGTACAACATAATATCATGGAACAGGTGTTAGGTTTTATGGATCTTTATATCTGTTTATCAGTTCATCTGGTTTCCTTTTCGCTATTTATTAAATTTTGTGCACTTTTGTAAAGTTATGTTACTGACTCACCTCCATACACTTATATTTGGAGTGTCATTCATTCTGTCCAAAAAAGGACAAAACAATCAATAAACAATGTTAAAGAAAAAAACTGACTGTTGCATCATGGGCTCTGTGTCTGACTTCTCCATTTTGTTTTTGCTTATGTCTGTCTGAGGTCAGTGATTTTGTGTAATCCACATCTCAGATGAATTTCTCCAAATGTTCACATCAGGGTTTTTATTTTTCCTATAATGAGCCCACGTGATTGTGGTTTCTGAAGTGCAAGTGTTGCATTTCTTGACACTTTGTGTTCTTTCCCATATGAATATGGCAGTACAGAGTATAGCAGCCTTGTCCTGCTTCATGTGGGGAAGATAGTGGGATAGCTCAACACTGACAGGATTTGTACCACGGGAATTATCAAGAGATGCTGACATTCTCCGTCACCAAGCTCATTATGTGGTGCCAGCTAAGTCAACTGATACATACCCCCAACCAGCAGCCGCCTAATGCAAGGACAGTCTCCTTCACAAAGGGCTGATATATTTGTGTGTTAAGCTCTGATGTGATCTTTGGGCCCAATGTACAAAGCTGTTACTGAAATGGAGGATCCAGTTCAGTTCTATTCAATTCAAAGATTCTTATTGTCAATTAACCACATGTGCAGGACATACAGGAGAATCAAAATACATATAATACAAATATAGGTGTATATAATGGCAGTAGTGCAAATAAGGTCAGTGGGTGTGCTGAGTCTTCATGTGCAATTCTAATTCTGTACAGAGTTTTTTTTTGTTTTGTTGTTGTTGTGTTTTTTTTTTTTGTTTTACATTCGAAGCAAGCCTCTGCAAGTACTCCAGCAAATACTTTGGCAATAGAGAACATGTTGTTTTTGAGAAGTTAAAAGGAACAGATATGGACTGAAGCAGGTTACATAAAAACATGTTGTGAACCTTGGAAATGATTCTATCAGTCTTTTTTTCAGTTCAGTTCAATTTTTTGTGGACTTTGGACTTTGCAAGTACTTTCTGGAATTGCATGGATCAAATAATCCTATGCAGCCAATGTCAAAAATGATGGAAACTTCTAATCTTCAAACTATTTAGTACAGCCCGAGATGTTTCACAGAGATCACAGTGTTTGAAGATGGTGACAGACACCTGAAACAGTAACATGTTTACACTGGTACTGGGTTGTGATGAGGGGACAAAGAGACAGAGGACAGAGGAGTAGCTGTAAAGCACACTTTCAGGAGTCAGTGCAGGTTGTGCAAGGTGAAGCCTTGAAGGAATGGCTGGAATCCATAATTATCAACAGTTCTGTGCAGCCCTATTTTCCTGTTGTACAAACATGAAAGTAAACAGCATGTTCAAAAACTACACTGCACATACACTGCGAGTTATAAACAAACACAGGACTATTATATATATATATATAAAGATAAGTGGTGTATATGCAAGCACCAAAGACAGTGATTACCAATAAACAAAGGGAAGCAATGGTTCAGCAACAGACCTAAACAAAGAGATGTACAGGAATTGATGGGTAAACTAAAAAACTGACTGAAGAAATGAAGAACCTGTGACAGAACAGCAGAGGAAGACAATGATGGACATGAAAGACACTGAAAGAGAGAGGGAAGTGAGAATGATGGATGGAAGGTATCATCTCTCTGTCTCTCCAGCCACATTTCCACTTCTCCCCTCACTGCAGTTCTCTGCCTGTCCACCAGATGTCCTCAAACTGTTTCCACCACTTCCAGTCACCTGACTCTCATTCGCCTGTGTCCACTTTCCCTCATCAGCCCCCATATGTTACTCCATTTTCCACAGTCAGTGTCAGTCTTTGTTGCTTTATGTCTAAAACCTGAATCCCATATTTTGTAACCTGTATTTGGATCTGTACCCACCTGTCTGCAACTTTTTCTTTGCTCCATTTCTGCTAGTTTGTGATACTAGTGCTTCTTCTCAATGGACCTGCCACTGAGTGTATGTACCCTCACCTCTCCAATAAAACCCTGAACTGCTGCAGTCTGTCATGGTTGTCTGCATTTGCATCCACTCTCTGTTGTCTGACACTCAGCCCAGTGACAGAGGCAGAGGCAGAGGCTGTAATTTGTTCAGAGCCATACTCTTTGGTCAGTAAAACATCTGGAGAAGGTGGTGTTTTACCTGAACACTACACACACACTCGGAAAGCGAAAATGAACAGTTGAGAACCACGGTTACCCTCTTCTTTTCATTCTGCACGTGCTTTTGTGTAATTTGCTATGTGTGTAGCATGTGTTAGACATGTGTGTGGTTTTAGTGCATGGCTTGTCTGCGCAAGGGTGAGTAAGGATTGTTTAACACGAGCTCCCTCGAAGCTACTGTTTAAATTTTGATTTGTACAGTGCAGCCCATTTTATATGACAGTAAACCTTTTTTGAACACAGTCTACCAACAGCTATTTCTGCGGTGATAAATGGCCTTCACTAAGAAGAGCATTATTCTGAATATGACAGTGAGACTGATAATATCTGAATTAGTGTGCTTGTGTTTAGGCACACCTTTATCTTGTTTACGCCCACAATATAGGTTGTCCTTAATAAAGGATATTCTATAAGTAAGAAAAAAATAAACTTAACAATAAGCCTTCTCGGCCTGAAATAAGGTTTCACCCTGTGAGTCAACAGTTGTAGCTGGCAAATATCAGCAGTAGAAATATCCAAAAATTTGAGAAAGCAAATTATGAATTTGTAATTAAACATTCATAATCTACTATTGTAGTTTTGAAATATTACTTGTTAAAGAGGTCAGCCACAGCCTTTTAACTGTAATATAACACGTTACTTCATCCATTTCATTTTGTCTGCTTATGATGTAGATTATACTTAGTTACACATTTATGTTATGCCTAATTTATTCTTATTATATGGCTACTTAAAGAATGGACCTTATTTACTGAGGGTGACATGCAATTTCATGGCATGTTCTGATGGAGGATTCTACACTAAATTCATTGAAAGAACATAAAGAATAATAAAAACTTCAGTCTACAGTGATATATATTTAGCAATTATGAGAAGAAGCTTGGTGGGGCTCAAGCATCTATTTCCCCACCGCAACCACTTTGTGAGTCAAGATTCCCACATTTGGGGGATTTGCAGGACATCAGCACAACCAGAGTGCAATGGCTGAGCCCCACCCTGGGTGAACTACCTTCTTAATCATGGTATCTCTCCTACCAGGTAAGTATGGTAAGTAAATAAAGATGTCTCACAGCCACCTTTTCCCTTCTGCAGGATGCTTGCATCCACATCAGATCAGCCATCATGCAGAAACCATTTACAGTAAACAATCCCATGGCATCATGGTATCTAAAGTAACTGGAGAAGCTCACATAAACTTAGATTAAATAACCTTATTTAATAATGTGTTTCAAATCCTTAGCTATCCGTGACTGGTTGGAGTCTGTGACTCATCATCAGACATCAGTTGTTTCTGACAAAAAAAAGATGAACATGAAGAACAAAAGAAAAAAGATGCAATGATTTTGATCTTTTTATTAAACTGTCCATCATGATTCTGACACTGTTATATGAGTACATTGCTGAATTGGTGGAGTACTCCTGTAACTTGTACAACAGGCATTGAGACAGAGATGGATTCTCTTAACAGCATGCTGTGAGAGAATGGAGAGATGAAGAGTCCAAAACAGAGGAAGCTATAGTGCCTTATTAAATGATGGACCATAATCAAGAGTGTTTGGGTGATAGCAGTGTGATTGAGTGTAGCTGACAACTGCTTCCTCCGCAACCGATTTCAGGCGGTGCTAGAAAAGTCCAATCCACTTTGAACACCCATGGAAATCAGTGATGCAATGCTCACAGCAATCTAGTGTTACTAAGCTATAATGGTCATAGTGTGGACCTCTTCAGTAGTTATTTCTCTCAGGATTATACTGACATGTGCTTCTCCCTGGACACCATAAACAAAGATTTAGCCACATAGATGTGTTATTTTCAAATGTAAGTAGTATACTGAAATGAAGATATGAGAGTTGCACCCACATTCAAAGAATCTGAACTTACAGTAGGTAGTTAACTTTCACAGAATTAGAATAAGTTTCCTCTCAGATCAAACAAGAATGAAAAGTACTGTTCTGTTATACTTGAATGTAATATAACTAGGTCAAGTGATCTCCTTATGCCATATGTTATTTGTTCACTAGACTCTCACTTGATTCACTTGACTCTTCACTTACTGAGTGATTATAAGATGTCCAAGGGATAAAGGTCTCTATTTTGAACTCACTCATATTATATTCATTCTCATCTCCTCAAGTGGCCATTTTAAAAAGCAAATTGCATTGTTTCCATTAATGTTTGTTAAATTCAAACTATGAGTCATAACTAAATCATACGCCCACACCCTTGTTCATGAGGGTTCGCTTCATTTCATAGCATTCTCTTTAATTTCTTTATATTCAACTGGCAGTGTCTTCTGTACGCCTGGGTATATTAACTGTATTATGAATTTCAAATCTTTAAAAAAGTCAGAACATATTTCAGTTTTTCATTATGCTTGGAGGTCTTATTAACTACAGCAGATAGAACCACATAGGCAGCCATGGCCTAGGTTGGAGAAGGGGCTTGTGATTGGAGGGTCATCGGTTTGATTCCCCACCGGACGGGCAGGAAAAATTTGGATGTGGTGGAGTGATTAATGAGAAAAGAGACACTGAAGTGGACCTGGGACAAAGAGATAAAATGTTAGAAATCTCAAAATGCAAAAAAAAAAAAAAAAAAAAAAAATAACAAAAAGCTTGGGACAAGAGATACTCAGCCTGAGCATGTTAACACTATGTGAATCAATCTGGCTGAGATGGTGTGAAAGAGCCAGTCTTTTAAACAACAGGCAGGAGGTGGAGTTGATTGCAGTCAATGATTCACAGGTGCGCAGGTGAAGTAGGTCACCACGCCCTGCTCCAGACACACACATATACACACACACACAGGGAGAGAGAGAGAGAGAGAGAGAGAGAGAGAGAGAGAGAGAAACAGGGAAATGTGGGAGGACAAAAGGAAACACAGGGACAGTGGCAGATCCTGACACTATGGCCCAGCTCCTATGTGGCTAAATTATTTGTTGGGGTTTTGTTCCTTTCAGTTCCAATCTTATCTTTTTCCATTAAAGTAATATTTAAAGGTAATGGTCCTTCTTTTGACTTGCAATAATGGGAGAGCTACTTGACCTTTAGTTACAAATACAAGCTTTCGTTAAAATACAATGCTTAACAAACAAAACATGCAAGTGGTTCTGACTCAAATCCTTTTTCCAGTCAGGGACTTACCATATGCAGCAGGCTGCAGTGATTCAAGGCAGTGCTCATGCCCAGAGATGATCAATGTGACTAAAGTCACATCTGAGTTCTTAATTCTGCTTCCTGTGCTGAGTAATGTTTCAGCAGTGGTTTTGCTATGAGAGTGTCTGTTGCAGTAATTGCAGCATAACCTGTGGCGTTTGTTCCATCTAGGTCCTTTTTAACAGAGCCGTCTACAGACATTATGTTACTATCAGCATATGGGGTACCCTTTAAGTCAGGTCGAGGAAACACTATTTCAGGTATTTCTGCCAAACAGTCATGAGGTTCCCCATCAGAAGCGATGGGTACTAGTGTGGAAGGATCAAGAGTGGTGAATCGTTCAATAGTTAAATGAGGTTGAGGTAGCAGTATTGTCATACTCAATAGATGTCTTGATGGTGATAAGATATGTGATTTTGTAATAAGATGACTGACACAGCATGTGGCACTTTTAGCAACAAGGGGTGAAATAGTACTATTGAGGCACTTGCCTGCACTGCCATTGATGCGTGCATGGAGGTAATGCTCTAGCCACTGAGTCTAACCTTGCTGAGTAGTAAGCTACTAGGAAGCTTTGCTACTATGAGTTTGAGTGAGAACTGAAGACATGTACCCATCCTTACAGTTAGAGTAGTCCCATCCTTCACTTTCTCTCCCTGATCCACTTCTCCCTCTGCCTCTGCCACTTTCTTCTAACACAAATACTGTTGCACCCTTTTCTTCTACAACAAAAGTTTGACCTTTCTTGTTTTGTTTCTTGTTTTTGAAATGTTGCTCTGCATGTCTTGTGTAGAAGATTAATTAGGTGAGCAGGGCGATGGTCGATCATATGTTTAGTCATAAAGCTGCTGATGTGAGGCAGGCATTCCTTGAGGAATGCATTTTTTAATTGTTATTCATAGGGGGTGTCATTATTCATGCTAGTTGGTGCCTCCATCCCACTACGATTATCAAATGTTTCTTTAAGTCTGTGGTAATAATGATCCTCATCTTCCTTTTGAAGACAAAGGTTTATTTCTGTCCAGTTAGCTCTCACCTGGTATCTGTTAGTGATTCTAGCTGTTATCACAGTTATTCTTTCATTTAAATTGGCTATACCGTAGTATACTGTACATGGTTGGCCATTGATGGCATTTGGGTTCCAGTCTCCACAAATTATGCACCAGTCTGTCCCAGTAATCTGTCTCATAGCCATCTCCATTTCTCCCCCGTTGAGCCTGTTGCTATGATACAGTCAGTTCAGTTATAGCTATACCCTCTGTAGCCTTTTTTTACATCTTCTGCTGACAAAGGTCTATACACATACATAATTGGTTCCTGACCGTCTTGTCCTGCTCTTGGGTTTGGAACCTGTATCACTGGATAGGCCTCGGATGTACTTATGTTTAAACTTCCCGGACTGGGTGTTGTTTGTATTTTCCATAAATGCCATCCCTTTCCTGACGTGCCGTTGTATCCTGTGTCTTTTCTGAGCTTATAGGTTCAACTCTTGCTTCCTCAGTAGGAGACACATTTGGGTATAAAGGCTGGACTTGCGGTGCTGCAGGCATGGTTACATTTTCAAGAGGCCTGTATTATGGTGGATTATCTACCGGGGGAGGATCTAGCATAGATTCAAATGGCGAATTTCGGTGTCTTTGTCAGTGGCTATGTTTATGTCTTCTTTATCTTCTAGGACTAATGTTTGTTTTGTCTCTGTTTTCTTAGTCTTTCCTTGCTTCCTTCTATTGGCTTCCACTAGCCATGCTCTAGCTTGGATAAGGCCATCGGTTTTGTTCTCTCTTTTCCTTGCCAGCTTTTCCTATTTCTTTTACCAGTTTACTACATCCTTCCACTGTGAATCTTCCATTGAAGCCATATTTCAGCTTTCTAAGTATCTAAGTAAGGAAACCGAAACCAACAAAGTGACCAAAGCAGATGTAAGGGAATCAGTCCGGAATGTATTCTCAGCAACGGTTTTATATGAAACAGCTCACAGAAAGGTGATAACAACAAGGCCACAGAGAACATGATTATTTGGATTTCTGGCTAACAGTTGTGGTGGACCCTAGCACTATCAGCATAACAGAGAGGATTCTCATGCAGTGGTTCACACACAAAGTTGAAACAAAGTGTGCTCACATTAAACAGTTCACGGTCAGAGTTATTCTGGCAGATAGAATAGGCGTATTATTGCATTTTAATAAGGAATCATATGTTGTATAATAATTTTCCCCTACATGTACAGTCTGTGTGGTTTACCCCCATCCCAATGTGGCCTTAATTGCATCACAATGAGAGCTGTTGAGAGACCATGAGGTCTCTAGCTGGATGATAAAAGGTAAGCTGTACACATTGTGAAAAAAGCAAAATGACTTGACATCTTGGAGTGTCCCTTTGAACCTGCAAATCATTCACAAATCAGTCCTCAAACCGTGATGTAAAGTGGTTTCTTTATATGCGACATTTGTCATATCATAGGCCTCTCTACCAGTCTAATATGAGGCATGTCTGTGAAAACATCTTTCCCTTCCGGGTTATCAAGCTACATTGTCAAAAAAGTTATGACTAACATTATCAAATAAGTCAGCAAATTTAAAGCTGCTTGTCGTTCATGATAAGGTAGAGCTTACGTGAGCGACTCTTTTCAGACCGACACCTCAGTCCCACATCAGTTGCAGTAAAAATGGCCTGTTCATTCATTTGAATGTTACCCTAGACTTTTCCTGTCTATCATGCTCCTCACAAAGGATTCGCTGCATTGAGTAGAACTAGAGGCTCTGCACAGCTTTCTGTGTTTGCCTTTTGTCTAACCTTAAAAGAGTACTCCACCAATTTAGCGTTCCAATCCTGAGATGAATGGATGAATGAATCAATGCCTTTATTGTCATTTTATGCTTGTATACAATGAAATTAGTCATGCTAATCTACTGGTGCATTTCCATCTAAAGAAGAACACAAATACAAGAAACAATCATGAATATAATACAACAAGAAAAATTAATAAACCAACAAAGATTTCTAGATCTTAATATTGTTGGACCAATGAGGATAAAACTGATATAGCAGAAATAGAGATATCATCTTTTTTATTCCACACATTTTTCTTTCTTGTCAAAACCCGGCACGAGTGGTACTCCTAAATACATGTAAACAAACTCTGGTGTAATGTTAAAGGACGACTCAAGCGATTTTATATACCATTCGCTCATTCTGTGTAACATTTTTTAATGCACCCATCAGAACAGTGGGAACATTGTGATTGGTGGACTAATCTCACTATACTTTTAGGATAGAAACATAGAGAATAGGTTCATGGCTCTGTGGTGAGGAGAGGGATGCTAGAATATACATGAAAATAATAAAACATAAAAACAAACAACAATGACAACACACAAAAATTCAATGTCACATTCATGTGAACTTTTCCACACTTCCGCCTTCAAGTCAGCAACAGTCTACTTGATGCCTGCCACCATGTGGATCCACCAGTTGGCCTGCACAGTCCAGCCCTGCTGCTCACACAAAGAGATCTGCTGGAGGAAATGCTCCTCGGCCTCTGCCTCACCCTGTTCCTCCTGGAGCGCCTCCCGCAGGTAGCGCATGTCCTCTGCAGCACTCAGCTCTGGAATGCCCGTCAGCAGCATGAGGGAGAAAAGAGTGACCAGCAGGCGAGAGTGCGAGCGCAGGGAAAGGTACGCCTGGGTACAAGTGTCCTGACACAGACGGGTGGGAAAGAGGAGACGGACAGGATGACAAGGGCAAAAGATAAAATACATTTCTTTATTTCTTTACAGTACATAGACATATGTATAGTGTCATGATCTGTTGTCTATGAGTCACTGGTTTTTCCATTTTCCCCTGAATGCTTCATCCTTCAGCCCCTTATCACCTCAATCAGCCTCACTGCTCTCACCTGTTCTCCCCACAGGTTACAAAGGCAACCCCTGTCCATCTCTCATTGCCAGATTGTTCCTCTGCTCTGCATGACTCTCCTGCTCTGTTTTCCAGTTTGCCTTGCCTGTTGATGACCCTGCCTGCTTCTGTTTTTGCCTCCTGCCTTCTCATTTGGTACAATAGACTCTGATTTTTTCCCTTCGTTTTATGAAGAAGGAATTTTTTGTTGTGACTTAATTTTTTGCTGAAGAGGTTTATGTTATTGGACTTTTTTTGTGGAAGTTTTTTTTTAGAAAGAAGGATTTTTCGTTGTGGCTAAATTTTTGCTGAAAAGGATTTTTGTTATTGAACCTTTCAGTGGACTCCTTTGACCTGCCCTGCTCCCTGGTGGACGTTTTACTGCCTCAGCAAAGCTTCCCTTATCTAATTAATAAAGTTTTTTGCTCCTTATTGACTTTGTCTTGTGTGTTGCATTTGGGTCCATATACTCCCTGGTTTCATATAGTGGATTGATTTGTCTGTTCACTTAACACATAATCATCCATCCAAGTCAGGCTGGATGAAAACAAGATGTACAAGAATGTTGTTCTCACTTGTCTCAAGTGAGAACAACATTCTGGTGATCCATTTTTGATCTGATCTTCATTGTTCTCTTCCCTGTGTTTATGACTTAACAGCAGGTGAAAGGTAAAGCTTCTCCAAGGAATATTTTCCTCAGCAGCTGAATACACCACTACCTAATATTCAAATAGTAGCAGACTGCATTAATGTGCTCATACAAAATACACTGTATGACCTTTTGTTTTGGTTGCACAGAGAAATTAATACAAAAATGAATATTGTGATCCTAAAACTGTCAAAACAATGATGCTGTCAAAACTTTGTTTTATTTTCAACACTTGACAACTATCCAACTATTAACTTTAAGCCATTAGCACAGTCAAGAAAACAACTCAGATCAGACTTGGAAAATGGATCACAGGAATGTGCGGCCGCTCCGATATGTCCAAAATATTGAGCCTTTTTAGGAGGGCATCACAGCTGCACTTTATCAAACAAACCAAACATCATCATTAAATGGAGTGGGACTTGTTACCCTGGTAACCCAGAACACTTGAGGACAAGCTTGTTCTGTCTATCCTAAGCTCTATCAGACATGAACTGTCTGACACTGAGTGTTGCTGATGACTGTTGTGCTCTTATCACCCTCCAGGTTGTATGTTTGTAGTTCTGTGTAGTCAACCCACTCTTAACATAGCAGCAAGTAAGCTACGTACCTAGCTAATGTCAATCTAAACCACTGTATTTCATTTTTGTTCTCATCCCAGTACTCTGCAGTGTTGTCCAAAGCCTGATATATCTCACACTGTGTCATAGAGCTCCAATGTTGTCCTAAAACCCTTACATACAGTATTTGTGACTTGTTTTCAGATTTTGATATGTGTGTCTTCAATTGGAATAAATGGCCTTAATACTGTTGCTGTTGTCGGTTTTAGTCTTTTCATCGGGTCTGTTGACCTTAAAAAATACATGGAAGCCTTATCCATCAAATGCAAGTATCAGTACCTATAAAGCCAGGGTCAGACAACAGGGCTTAAAATCCCAACTGATTTTAAAATTGGGTTACGTCACTCACACATGAAGAGAAACTTAACAAATCGGCACATACTGCAAGATTTGAAAACAGCACTGCATGACACATTACAGGATATCGGTAAGATTATCATGCCAGAGGGTGCAGTGCACCACCTCATGTGATCTCTCTCACGTGATCTCCTGGTGAAACAGCAGCAGATCTCCTGGTGAACTTGCTGTAGTAACTCTTTGCAGTGAGAAAAAACAAAAGTAGAGGACTAAACGAGCCTGGAAAAGAAACTGATTGGGAGCCAGGTTGTCTATTCTTCATGAAGAACTGGAGATGAGATTTTAGCTCTCAGTTTCTGTCAGCAGTAGTGTGGTAGGGAACAGTAGCCTCAAGGACTTGAATGTTTATCATTGCTTAGCAGCAATGTCACCTGCTGCAGGATGTCTCTGTCATTGGCTCAAACTGTACTGATGTAATCATTCAGATTCTAATCTTATCTTAAATATCAAACAGGTTTGATATTTGTCTGATATTTGCCTTGATAAATCTGCAGGCCCTTCAGGAGGTTTACAACTGGATCAATAAATAATATGGCCCTCAATCTCAGACAAGAGTTCTCCTTCTTTAGTCAGGATCAAACTGGCCCCAAAATCCTGTAGTTAGAGCCCTGCATTATGCACAAACAAACACAATCCCATCTACACACAGAATCAGGTCTACTCACCCTGAATCGCTGAAAGTAGAGGCTGTTGCGCCCTCTGACCCTGCCCATGACATACAGGAAGTCAGGTGTGAGGACGAATGGTACACGCTCCCTGTTCACACCAAGGAAGCGTTTTGTGTTGCCCAGGATGTGACCAAAGTCAATGTGAAACAGGTTCCCTGAGGGGCCCAGGAAACAGATGATCAGCTAATCTGGTTTCATCATTCAGAATCAGTTGTCGTCTCAGTGTTTTAAGTTATCCATCCTATTAATTAACATACGGGCTGGTGGTCCTTTTACATTTGCTCAAATGCAGACAAGTTTGCTTGAGTAAATACAATGTGGACAAAAGTTTGTGGCGCATACCTTGGTCTGTGATCATGATGTTGTCATTGTGTCGATCTCCTATACCCAGTACATAGGTGGCCACACAGTAGCCAGCACAGGACTTCACAAACCTCTCCACGGTCTTGTAGTGCTGTAGTCAAATGAGATCACAGCAGTCCAGTAACATAATTTTAGCTTGGCACAGCATTACCGGTTCCAAGGTAGCTGATTCATTTCAGATGGCCTCAGTGAAGCATGTTTTTTCATTTTTAATCTAATCATAAGTTACTTTGGGTCCAAATCTGCCACCTCTGACACCTGGCTTTATATCTTATCCGTGTTTTCCATCTGACTTACAATTTCCTGGAGTGGACATTTAGACTTGAGCCACTCAAACAGAGCATCATTTTTGAAGGCTCCAGATGTTCCTCCCTGGCTCTTCTGGACTGCAGCGATGGTGGTTGCATCCCTCACAATCTCTATCACACCTGTGGAGGGGACACGAGATGAAATTCACTATAAGGCTTTTTCATAGCACTTTACTTAGGAGGCCTACATTATCTTGTCTTGTCATGTTCAGAGTGCATTAAGCATACTTATCTTTGCCACTTAGATCATCTTAATCACACAATTATGTTCCAACATCTCTTGCCATCCTGTAATTCCACCAATCAGGCATGAATTGTGAAAAAAATATCTGCCTGGAACTTTTATGGATGAGAGGATGATTTATGACCTCAACATTTCTAAACTTCTGGAAATGGCCCTGCTGCCTCATTTAGTTCATTCAAGTTCATTTCCGATGGGTTTGGTTCATATAAGAACCTTGCTTAAGCAGGTTCAAAGAATCCCATTTGTAACCCGCACATCTGTGATCTATAAATCTCAAATCAACTTAAAGTGACAGCAACTACCCTGTGATTTCTCCTCATATAATGGCAACACAAATGAGGGTTAAGTTGGGAACGAAAGAGAAAATTATTTTGGAAGACGAGATCAAAACGATGGTAGAGGAGACTGAATCCAGACAACACGTATTATCCTGTGGACTAAACAGTGGGTTGACAAACCAAGCCAAATACGCAGCCTGGGAGTGTGTTGATGCTGCAGTGACCAACGAGGGGCAGAAAGACACAACTGAAGCTGATGGCCTGATAATTTTCCACACCTTCAATCGATAATTCCTATCGCACTGTTCATAACACAGGCATGGACACATACGATTCCCAAACTGCAGCACCTCCACATAACCAGCAGGAAAATCATTGATGTCAAGTCTGGATTTGCTGAGATAAAATAATTTCCACATCAAGGTGAGGTTTTATAAATAACTACTTAAATATGGCTTTCTGTGCTGGCTTCACCTACAACTGATCACAAGTGTGTTTTATAAAATGTAATTAATATTGTAACTAATCAGTGTTGATACCTATGTTGTGTCCTGTGGAGATGCAGCCATATGGAACGAGGTTAAGTTCCAGTGATTTCTCCTGCCAGATGGACTCCATCACCACCAGTGTCTGAAAAGGAAGGAGATAATAATAAATACTGAGTCAGGTGTCACTTTACACAGGAGAAAAAAAAAGGAAAAAAAAACCTCCTTAACCTGAATGACCAACATGTCCTGTCTGAGGTCATCTCCCTCTTTGAAGATTATTCCAACAGGTGTGACACAGGTGGGCGACGGCATGGCACAGAACTCCAGCCAAAGTGGCTTCTTCTTAGAGGCCATCACCTTGCATTTGTCCAGCTGTATGAGAGAGAGAGATGAGGACAAGTGATTTGCTTGTGTTAATTGAATTTTAAAGGTTTTGGATTTGGTTGTTTCACATAAGAAATTTCTGTATGTGTGTTATTCTCTGTGCTCCTCTCTCTTACCAAAAGTGGACAGGTCTGCTAAAACTGCTTAAGAAAACATGCCCAGTCATTTTGGCACAGCATTACCGGTTCTCCAAACATCTCCAAAGGTAAACAGTAAAAATTTGCCATTCATATTATGCAGTAATCTACGAGGAATGTGTGATTGAATGGTGCTGCATTGTGGTATACCTTCAGACAGGTGCAAGATTTTTGCCAAATAGCTATGTGTTGGCACGCCACAGGGACCTTTTTATATATTTTAATTTGTTTTTCATTCTTATAAAAATATATTCTATATGTGTGTGTCAACCATGTATTTATTACACTGCTAAATTAGATTTTAGTGATCTCATTCCAGACTATTCAGTCTTACTTTAAACCGGCTCCATGACAGCTGTGGCTCATACTGGCAAACCTGAATACACTTTACCTGACTCATCTCAGCATATTTCAACTCATTGTTTTGATTTTGCAATACCCACAGGCAGGAAAAAGCTCTGATATGCCCTCTGTATAACAGCCAGGGGCCGACTTACAAGGGGATGATCTCCTTGAACCTGCGCTCTAGGTTTGTCGCCATCTTGTGGCCATCTCCATCTTATCAAAGAACTGATGATAATAAAAATGGTCCCTCTTGATTCCTTTGACCAAGAAAACAACATTATCCTGCATTCTCAGATAATCTGCATGTATAGCATGGAGGTCTAAAATTAAGTGTCATATTGATCAATATTCATTCTGTTTCTGGGAGATTAATCTAATTTGTAACATAACTGCATGAAAATAATTGTGTTTGGCAGTAAAACTTCCATTAAACAGTCAACATGTAAATAGTAAACATGGCCAAAAGATAAGTAAATGCTGAATTTTCATCAACTTTACAGTGACAATTGTAGTCAAAGAGTATGCACAGATATTCATTTGGGAAATTATTCGCTGAATCTTCATTGTAACATAGAGATAATATTTCTTCTTATCTTTCAAATGACATCATGGTTGAAAAGATATTAAGATATTAAAAATATAGATTAGCTCTTGGCATGTTATTTTAGCCTTTTCTTTTCTGAGGCATGGGGCTCGGGTTAAAGAGGTCTGTCAGGCAGTGTTTGTTCATAGTGCGTCAGCCAGTGCATAAGAGAAGGGAGTGAGTGGAGGGGGAGTCACAGCTAAAATCACTAAATCACTAAAATCAGCCTGTGCAGTTTACTAAGTCCTGATCAATAATCAATATCACTCTATTTCATTTTTATTTGAATTCAAAATGCATTGCATTTCCTTTGTTGATCTGAGACATGAGTGTGCACACAAACAGACTGCATGCACAACCTTGGCTCCATGACACCCACTCATCAGTCAGTCTTCTTCCTTTAGCAGCAGGGAGCTAGCTAGCAAATTGCTGCTAAGCGTATTGGCTTCAGGAGTCTGCGAATACAGCAGGACAAAAACTGAACACTGTCTCCGAGATGAACCAAGGCCAGTTTGACGTCAGAGTTTGTGTTTGGACCTGCTTGTTCACTGGCTGCTTGTCCCCTCTGCAATTTAATGAGTTTACAGATGGACAGATAGCTTTACCTGTTGCTAAAGTAACCACTAACTGCTTTGTATAGAGAGAAGGGAAATGAGATTCAATTCCAAGTTATCACTCAAGACACATAATCACGTATGAACTGACACACTCTGTCCGCTTGTGATCATATCACCCACGACACGTTAAGTTCACGTGTAAACAGGGCAAGGCTTTAGCAGCATTGCCAAAACATGTTTGGCAAGATCTTCAATGTAACAGATGTTCATTTATATGTAAAAGTCTTGCACTCCAGCTTTAAGGTGAACCATACCCAGAAAACTAAACATGGCAGACAAAAAAAAATGAAAACATCAATAACACACCGTCATACAGCACTAACACACTAACAATATGCATACACAGGGCAATAGGGAGGCTTACCAGGATCCTTCCAGCTTTAATGCGAGGGTCGAAGGGCAGCAGGAATTCATTTGGCAGATTGCTGTTTCTAAGAAGGTCTTGGAGCCTGAGGTGAGCTAGAACAACAGCAACACAACATGGAGCAAAAATTAGACAAATCTATTAAGATGGATTCCTCCAGGGAGGTAGCTGGCAATGAACGAAAAAAATAGATGAGAAGAAGAATGAACTTCCCACAATGAACTCAACAGTTTAGGTGCAAAATCAGGGTCTTTGCCTAAGCTTGAAGAGCGACAAACACATACATTTATGAATAACTGGCTGATGAGCACCAAGTGTGCAATGCCACTTAATATGCATGAAGAAACACAGCCATCCATGTTTTCTCAGCTCCCTGTGGATTGAATTTCTCTGTGGATATTCTCTGTGGTGTGGATACACCTGGTGCCAGTCTGAGTTAAACCGTGAAATCTGAGTTGGTTTATTCTGAGTTGGAAAACTGTGAGTTTCTGGTTTCAGAGCAGCTGCTCTGAGTTAATTCAATCTGAGTTAAGAACTGCGACTACAAAAAGCCATCATCAATGGAGCCCTGATACTTCAATTCACCATGGCAACGGCAACAAGTCTGAGCACATCTGACATGCTAGGCAAGATAAATATTGTTCAGCAGTTATTTCAGTGTGCAGCAGCTTTATCCTTAACATAATTTCCTCATCTATCCTGTTTCATTAAATAAATTGGAGCTGAGACTTTTACGCAGCCAACAGGAGATGGCCCAAAAACCAAGGAAGGTCAGTGGCTGAGGGAGTGTGTGTGTGGATGGATGAGATTATGAATGTATCTGATTCGCTGTAAAGAAAACAGCTAAGAAGTCATCGGGATGAGACAAACAATCCAGCGTGGACCTCAAAATTCTCTCCCAAGATTTATCATTTTGCTGAAATGGGCTTGAGTTACCCCTGTGTCTCGGGTTTGAGTTGCCTTCCTTACTGAAATGGTTAACCCAGAGTTTCCCTCATTTTAGGCTTAACTTAGTTTGGCTTAACTAGAGTTTTCACTAGGCCAGCTTTCTGAAATGCGCCCCAGGAGTCTATCCAGAGCAGACCTGGGTAGGGGTGACCTGCTTCCTAAAACCTTGAACTTATTCTCTTTATCCTGACCAGCTGTGTCACAGTATGGTATGGGAACTGCTCGGTTGCAGACCGCAAGGCGCTACAGCTAGTGGTGCAAACAGCCCAGCGCATCACAGGGACTCCACTTCCAGCCCTTGAAGACATCCAGAGGAAACGCTGTCTGCGTCAAGCTCACAGCATCCTCAAGGACTCCTCCCACCCTGCTCGTGGTCTATTTGCACTCTTGCCATCTGGCAGGCGCTTCAGGAGCCTCAAGGCCAGGACCAGCAGGCTGAGCAACAGCTTCTTCCCCAGGACTGTCTCCTTACTGAACTCAGCCCCCCACTAACTCCCTCACCCTACACCACACTCCACTACACCACCCTATCCTAACTGAGTACTATGTACTGAGTGTTGCACTAGTTCCTCTACCTCACTGTTAATATAGTTAGCCTACTGCCTATCGCTGTACACTCCATATTGTCCACTGCACCTGTACATACTCTGTACATACTGTAAATTATTGTATACCTGGCACTTACTGCTTATTGCACTTCTGGTTAGATGCCGAACTGTGTTTAGTTGCATTGTACTTGTACATGTGTAATGACAATAAAGTTGAATCTAATCTAATGTAATTTACTTGTGCTCAGGTTCACCTGCCTTCCTCTGCCTTGCGCCCAGGCCAGTCTTTGTCTTGTCCTCTTGGAAATCATTCCCAAAGCCCAAGCTTCCCTGGACTGCTACCTGTTTTTAAGACCATTTGCACTCACCTGCCACCTGGTTCCTTTATCGGATTCTGTTCCTAGAGACTCTCAGTAAATTATTCTTTTCTTAGTTCATTCATGTAGTGGCTATTAATTAGTCATCCTCTTTCATTTTGATTCTTGTAAGTAATTTGTGATTCATTTGTATTTAAGCAAATCCTCCTGAACTTTTATTCTGTGGTTTGAGCAATCTGTTTATTTGGGTCCAGATTTTGCTTATTTCTTCCAATTTAACAGTTCTTTGTAGGGTAGAAATTGCTTTACAGGCAGTGTTTTCACTTAGCAACACAGCAACAAAGTGGGAGACCTTGCCAAGACTGCAGCATAAAAGGTTGCAGATGCTGTTTTTGTTCGTGAAAAAAGATAACATTACAGATTTTAAATTAAATTTATCATTTATAAAAGTATTTGTTAATTAGTATACTAACCCATAAGGATAGATTTGATATAAAGATGTGTCCCACCTGTAGGGGAAAGGTCGGTCTTGTCCGGGTAGAGGTTTTTAATCATTATAGCAACCTTCTGTAGGGCCTCTACAGCCTGGACCTGCTGTGTGAAGCTTTCAAGCATGGCCTGGCCACAGCCCAGCAGGTAAGCCTCCAGAATCACAGCCATGCGCTGACGGAAGTACAGACAACCTGCGACCTCACTGCGGACATACCAGAAGAAGAAGTGGCCGATTCTCTTGCTCTGCAGTGAATGAGGTGAGGACAGTGAATCAGAGACACAGACACAGACCTTGGCTCACTGTTATGTGATCCTTCTAGACAAGAAAGGCCAAGACAGAGTCAGATTGAAAATAAGCTCCTCTATTTTAAGAGAATAGCCAAAACTTCACTGTGAACTTCAAATGAGATTGTCTGTCATAGAGACATACGTGTTGACCACTCCGACAGGAATCTGTGGTGCAAGTGGAGATTCAGTGAGGTCCTGTGTCTTTGGTTGGACTGCTAAAACTTACAAATGCTGTCTCTGACTGATGAAGTTACACCATCAGCCAATAGAGTATTGGGGTTTTCCCACTGGCCGTTGGTCTTTTAAAGTGAATAGCTGTGACTCATGAGTCTTGCAAGAACCAGACAATAAAGGGTAGACTGAACATGCCAGACAGACAGACATTTTGTACAAGAATATTCTACCGAGTGAAACAAACCATAGACAGGTTTTGGTTTAATATACTTTTGCAGTTTGGGTTAACCTCACAGTGGTGGATTTATCAGACTTGAACACTTCTTATCAATCACTACTAACCATCAATAAAACAATACTCAAACTCAATACCAAACCTTCAAAAAAGAGAATGGAAAAAGGTTGTACCACTAAAGTCCTTTTACCAGTATAATGACATTAAAATAGCATGATGTGTTGTGTTCACTGAACATTAGGATGCTGTGGGACTCACCCGCAGAGCTCTTTGGATGAGGTAGCGAGCAAGGAAACTGTCATGGTAAGGTTCCACTTTGAGGGTCTTTATGAATAAACAGAACAGATTAACAGGACTCTTTGAAATGTCACCAGCATACAGTTTCAACCTCACAACACGTCTCTAACGAAGTCCCTCTTTATAATAACAGTATTTGTTTTTAATGTCAAATACTAATATCCTATTGAACTGCATTTTGACCCATGCAGAAAACTGAGTGTCAGTGATCATTCAAATGAAATATGGAAGGACATACAGTATTTATAAGCAAGATGTCCCTCTTCTTATTGGATTGGAAATTACTCTCCAGTAGCCCCAGCCAATGTTAAAAGCATTTCTGGTTTAAAACCTGAAATCAAATTTAAAACACTGTCTGAAAATACAAACAGGTACTCTATGCAAGCTTAGGAGCCAAACTACACATTATATAAGGCAAATAGTGCAGTATAACCTTCTAATTTTTTTCTTATTGTTCTTCTTACATTCTATGTATGCACCAATCACCAAGACAAATTCCTATGTGAAACCTCTTCCCTTACATGGCAATAAAGACTAATATAGATATGTATTTAGCCATCAAGCGCACATTCAAGACTCCTTTTGCGGGGTTCTCATTTAAAAACCAGTCAGATGGAAAAAATAAGAAGTCATGAACGTGTCCTCTGACAGAACTAATATTAGCATTTATGCTTTATCACGTATGCGACTGATGATAAAATCTAGTTATGGTCAGACTTTTTTCAGCTGAGTTACTGAATGATACATTCTCACTATTATTGGTGAAGATATGAATCTATGCTGACTTATATATAAGCTGGTATACTGGGTTTGATGTTTTTGTACTGGATTGCATACAAAGTGCTTGACACACCAGACCATCAGACAGTGTTAACTATTGCTGTGCCTATCTAGAAACAAACACATACCTGCACCAGCTGTAGTAAATACTTCAATACATCATCGTTAGACAGGCTCTCCAGTCTCTGGACTGCTAGACTCCTGACTGTCACATCAGGAAAGTCCATGCTTAACAGCTCCAGGGCCACTGTTATATCCAGTTCTGCAGGATCCACGTTTCCCAGTAGCCAGTGGACATCCTCAACCACTCTGCGATTCATCCAATCAATACTGCGGAGGTAATAGGGTAGATTAGAGACATAAAGGGTGCTCTCTTCCCGAAATCTTTTGAGACAAGCCCGGTTGGTGCTGAAGACTGGAGATGGGGTTCTAAGAAATTCATTTTTAGTCAGTGGGGGTGAGGCGGAGAGTGCATCAGAGGAAACAGTAGATTTGGAGGTGAGATTGGGACTTTCTGGTCGTTCAGAGGAGCTCAAGCTATCTGGGAGAGCGACTGGGAAGCTGTAGCGGTCCAGAAAGAAGCTGATGGCCATGGAGTCCGCTATGTCCGGGTTAGTCGCAGAAGACAGCTTGTCTGCCTGGTAGGTGATCGCCCCTTCTTCTAGGTCCGGGTAGGACCACATGTGCAGGGTGTAGGGGCCCTGGCTGAGGATAGATCTGGAGGAATGAACAAGTGATGACAGACACTATAATTCGCCAATAAATAAAAAAGGCACACAGACTTTTCGTTGCAGTGTACTGCCAGGAAGCTGACCCACTTATGAGATGCATTTTGTGAAGGCTAATTTTCGTTAAATCTTATAAAAAATATAATACTTTCAGTAAGAAAATCAGCAGCTGCTCCCTTATTAACTTTTTCATGTTACCATGTACCATGTCCCTTTTGACATGTTATTCTTTTTGACATTTTAACACTGAAAAAATACTCCTATATAAATAACAAGATGTAATGTTGTGACATTAAACAACTGACCTGTGATCTATGAGGAGAAGATTGACAAAGTAGAGCACCTTCCCCTTCCCTTTCTGGAGGTCTGGTACTTTATTGGCTGAAGGTGATGGCAACTTTGAGTCTTTGGTTACTGGGGAGATGTCACCACCGCTGGCATTAATAGTGAAACCTAGCTTTGCTCCACGTGGCAAATCTCTGAGGAGAACATCAAACTCCAGCCACTCATTCCACAGTACTTCATCTGCGAAAGCCTTGGAAGGGGAGGACACTGAAGAGAGAACTTTGTTACCGTAAAGTATAGAGGCTGTTACATATACAGATTGAGGGCATTTGTTTGGGAGTTTTGGGATATCGAAGCCAAGCAGTTTCACCCTGAGCGTTCTGTTGCAGTCCCACAAGGATATCATGAAGATATCATCCAAATCCCTCCCTTGAAGGCGGAGGTCATCGTGGGAGCTGAACTGGCCACTGGAACCGTCAACGAGTGGCCAATCTACAAACTTGACAGTCTCATCAGCAAGCAGTGACACAGGGACAACAGAGAGGTGGAGTTCCTGATTGGTTTTCAAGCACTGTCGAACCCAGAGGAAGTTGCTGAGGGGATAGTCTCCAGATATATATTCCTGTCTGCCGGAGACTTTCAAAACCAGATCATCAGAAGTATCATAATCCAACTGCTGGTCTATCATCACCTTTCTAAAAACCCTAAAAAGAACATCTGGGGTTGTGCTAAAATCTACATGTATGCTGAAGCTGATCTTTTTCATGTAATGCAAGGTGACAGGAAGCTTTCTGTTTAGCTGATCCTGTAGGTCTTTTGGAACGGGGGCACACGTTATCCAAGGCTCTGTGGCGTATAACTTGTCATCCCGAATCCTTAGCTCTTGTCTTCTTGAAGATGCCAGTTTTCTGCGGGTGAATGTGAGCTCATCAAGTCTGTCAGACGCCTCTTTCTCCAGGTCGTGTCCAATCAGGAAGGCCAGACACTGCTCTTGTTTCTTCTTCTCCTCTGAATCACCTACCACCACTGGTTTAACTACTATGTGCGCTGTCAGGCGCCCAGTGTTGTCACATGACCATGGAATGGCTAACGTCCTGATAACCTGACAGTCATCGTAGGCCTCATACCAGTCTTCCCCCTTGGCATATAGCAAAGTGTATTTCTCTGGATCCAGTATTGCTAGTGGGTCTGGATGGCAGTTTCGTTCCTGGGCCTAAAGACATAGAGACAGACACTGGATGGTTGCAGCCTGATTACATATTTAAAAAAGAATAAAATCCAGCATCTCTGTAATGTTATATGATGAACTATGGATGCTTTAAGCCATACACTATTGTTAGCATGCTAAAATGCTTAAAATAGCAATGCCGACATCCTAAGTTCCACAGATACAATATTTAACATTTAACATTTAACATCTCTTAGCTTCATATGTTAGCTTATATTAGATTATTAAAAGTAGAGCTGAGGTTGGTGAGATGGTCTGGTTTACTTCTAACCACAGTCCAGTCACCAGTTACAAGAAAATGTTGTATGTTTCAGCAAACCATGGCTGTGTTTGCTTGGTGCCTTGTACATCTATAACATCAACATCTCCACAGTACATCATATTGAGAGCTCCAACAATTTGTTAATTGAAAGAAAAACAGTTTCCAATTATTCTGATAATCAGTTAAAAGTTTGAACCATTTTTCAAGCAAAAATGTCATACATTTGTTGGTTCCAGTTTCTTAAATGTGAGGATGTGCTGCTTTTCATTGTCATTTATGATTTTGACTTGTTGTCTGGACAGGAGAAGAAATCTCAGGACATGACTTTGGCAGTGTGAAATTGTGATAAGCATTTCAAACCCAACTATTTTAAGCCAAACCTACCTGCATGCAGATGCGTAGCCGCAGCTGGTAGACGCTGCACTGTGCAGGAAGGATCACTGACACTGACTCACAATTCATACTGATATTGTAATCCTCATTGTCAGACACCTGCAGTGGAAAAGGCTGAAACTCACAGATAAACTTCAGGTTGGTGTCAGAGCAGCTTTGAGTAAACATGCCTGACAGATGCTGTGGGCTGGGAAGATCATTCAGTGGCAGTGGAGGATCCATTGGCACTTTAGGAGAACAAAACCTGAAATTCAATACCTTTTTTGAAAATTCTGTGCATAGGAATCTAACTGGTTATCACCTTTTTCTCTGTAGCATGATTTGCAAGTTGTAAAAATGTTTTCCTTCTCTTAGATTTAATGCAACTAGATAGCACTTTGATTGTAGTCCTCAAAGCAGCCAAAAAATACCTCTGAAAAAAATCAGCATCGACATCTCTCTCCAGTTCCAACACGAAACTGCTCACAACAAGATCCTTGGATTATCTTGAGCTGCTGAGTCATGATTTTTGGAAGTAGACATTGCTGTTGAGTTGTATTTTTTGGCTCCCAGAGCACCATAAATGAAGTGCCATGTAGTTCCATTACATTCAAGAGAAGGCAGACAGCTCTACAGCCGATATCTCCAAAACTCTGCAACTCGTACCAAAACACTCTAGATGGATAAACAGCGCTACAGGTAAGAGGAAATATGACATAAAAAAATACATATAACATATTTCTGATTTTTGGTCCCTTTAATGTGACATGGCAGATGCAGTGTTCTAACAAAAAATGCATTTAAAAACAAACAACAAACAAATCTTACCTCAACAGGTGTTGCTTTCTTAAGATCCTAAGGTGGAGTCACTTTTTACCTGTGTGAGACTGTGTGTTCCCTTTTTGTAACTGCTTGGGTACTTCCTCATTCTTTCGTACCACAGTTCTCAAACACCAGCAGAGAGAAATAATAAGAAAGCACTTACTGACATTGTAAAGGGGTTGACTTCCTTGTTCTATTTTAATAGTTTCCCTTTCTGACATTTTTTTTTGACAGTTTGTGTTTCAGAACAGGCTTAAATAATTTGTGCTTTTACACTGCTGCACAATGAAATTTATAAGAAAATACTATTGTGATGTTAATGGTATGTCAGAGTCAAAAGGTTGTAGTTCTAATGCCTTACCGTGACACATCAAACCTGTTGGGATGGTTTGCTTTGCTGTTCTGCAAAGGCACTAATGGAATGTAGGTGCACCTTAAATTCATTCGTCTTTAAGAGAGCCAGATCAAGTTGTGCTTATTGCCTGATGTTATTTTAGGAGTTTGAAATAACTCTCAAGCTCTCTGTACATGTCAGTTACTGTATTAACAATGAGCAACAGTCTAAACAAAAGGCAAAAACACCAGATTACACCTAACTGACCTGCCACTGTGATTTGTATTACTGGTGTCCATCACGCAGACTCTGTACAAAAGCAATTGCACTTGAAAGGTTAACCTTATTTTATGTTATGTACTGTATTTCAAATAAACTGTGTCGAAATCCAAATGCTGTAAGTCAGAGGACAGATGTTTGCGCTTCAAATTAAAAAGATCATTGTTAATAGCATAAAGCAGTAATAAGCAACAATTAGAATTCTGTTGGCTGTCACTATCCAATGAAGGCAAGAATGAAATAAAGGAGAGAGTATGCATCCTTGTGCCTTCAGAGTAACTCAAACGAACTGTGCTGACAAAAAATATATAGCACCATCTATCCTAATCACCATTTTTACACATCTCCTAGTTAGTTTCATTTTTGCATGTTATGTTTATACAGCAAAAGAGCTTTGGTAAAAGTTAGTGAAAGATCACGAATTTGGTGACATGTTGATAGTAAGTAAACACATTGTATCCCGTGCTTCAAGTCATTGTTGATTTTTTAAAATTTTTAACCAAGACCATAACCTTTCTTTCACTTTAACCAAATGCCGTGAGTGCCTAAACATAACCACGAAGAAGCATAGCTATGCGTTAGTTACGAGTCTTGCGTTTCAGAATTGAATATAGGGAAATGCCGTGTTTCTTGTACTGCATAATATCTCACAGAAGCACAGCCTAAAAAAGGAAGTACTGTAGTTCTCCTTTGAATTATTCTGCTGAAGAAACCTGTTCCTGTTTTTGTACACGTGTGGGTATATTTGTAAGGTTGAACAAAAGTACGACTCACAGGCAGACAGGTAAACATTGTTCAATAAACAGACAGAGATCAAAAACATGTAGTAAACCAGGACAGATCATTGAGGTGAATGAGTGTACACAACATTCAAAAACATGGCTTGTACATGGATCTTGCCTACAGCCAATCCTCTGAATCCAGGTAACCGATGACGTCATCAGCTGGATCACAGAGGTCGATTAGGCATGACCTCTCTAACCGTCTGTAACCCACCTTTTGAACTCAACAGGCAGATGTACGTTGAAGGCTGTTATTCTCATGAATTAGAGTTACTCTGATACAGTATGGTTGTTCTGTCTTCTTGCTTGATTAAGAAGATGATCTTTGAATTCCTTGCCTGCTTCTCAAGGGTCAACAAATTCAGTCCATGATGACAAACAATAAAAACACACAGTAGCATGTTTTTAAGTGACACTTAGAGGTGCTTGTGACTGTATTTTGTTACAGAGTCAGGCTAACTGTTTCCAGTCTTAATCAACCGTTGGCTCCAGCTTCATATTTAGCGGACAGGTATGACAGCAGCACAAATCTTCTCGAGCAACTCTAGGCAAGAACGTGAAAAGTCGTGACTCCATAAAACTGCTCTTTTAGCATTACAACATCATCACATATGGACCCACAATTGGGCCAAAATACATATATACAATCTAAAATACAAAACAACAATAAAATGACTTGATTAAAAGATTTACAACCGTCACATTCATTACATCATAAAAATATTCTGCACAGAAAGCACTTTAAGTTGGCTGCATTTTGTATAATAAATAAGGATATATAACAAAGTGACGTCTGTATGTTTCGATTAACCTGGCTGCTGCTTAAAGCAAATGTTTAACAACAACGAGAGGCGGTTCTCGTGTTAAGTCCTGAACACTTGATGAGGTTGCTGACACCAGTAAACAATAGGGCTCCAATGGTAAGAGGAGCAACATAGTGACAGAATAGTAGGCTGAAAACAGCCAAGTCTTGTGCAGTACATATCCAGTGTTGGGACATGCAACCCGTACCTCAAGACATAATTGTCTCAGTGTAAAATTTTAATGACAGTAAACCACTTTGGTTGAAATTGACTATTTCCCTATAAAACTCAAAAGTGAAACAATATGCAGTGAAAAAAGAAAACAAACAAAAAAAATAATAAACTGTCAAAGTCAATTGAGTTCCTGTTAAAGAAAGTGAGTTATGGCTGCCATATAAAGTGACACTGAATTGAAATTAATCGTGTGATTAGGTTATCATGTGATCAAAGGGATAGTGTTTTAAAGGCATTGCCAATTTTTTGTAGACATTTGAAGAAGTGAGGAACTGAGAATATTAAAGAGTAATTAAACAATTATACACAATTAAGATCCTTCCTGGACATTTTGGCTGACCCGCAGCAGTCTAACCTGTCGCCTTGCCTCAGTGAAGCAGTGAAGTCCAGGTGTACTTCAGGACCCCGTGACGTCACTGCTGGTTTCTGACGCAACAGACGCACATTTGATGCACATTTCTGAACACTCGGCCATTGCTGTCAGTGATACCTGGTGGAGTCAGAGGTGAAACAAGCAGAGTGCAGTAAAACACCACTTTTCAGCGCTTTGCTAGGAAAAACAAGTAAATAAATGAAACCACTTTAGGCACTTTTTGAGCACGGGAGGGCAGGAAAAAATGTAGGAAAAAAGCTGGCTATGGCCTTTTTTTTTAACGCTGTGGCCTTTTTTCCCAATAGTCACATCTTTGCATCTGGTGCAAAGTGCATTTCTGAAGCCTCCGATTCGGCATTATGGCCATTGCGGGCTTGTTAAGTTTATTTGAAACCGGAAGTGACCATATTTGAACGAGGGGGATGGAGGAGGATGCTGTCCTGAAGAAGACCTGAGACCATAAGCTCATTAGAAAACTGTGTACTTTTGTCAGCTTTGATTCATGGCAGAACACTTGTAATAAATAAGTAAATAAATGAATAAAAATTTCAAACTATACTGCATTTCTTCTTCTGCTGTTCATTTCCATTTTAAGTAGCCCGTTGTTCATTTATATTTTTCTCAACGTTTCACCTTTAAGCTCATTGTAATGTAGCTCACATTTCCTGCCTTGTACTGTGTTAAATATGGAGCTGAAGCTATATTTTATTTTATGGACGCACGGACCATTTATTTCCTCCTATTTAGTCAGATGAGAGTTTCTCATCTTATCTCTGCAAGTAAGCGAACAATGTCTAGAAATGTCAAATTAATAATAATGAAAACACACAAACCAAACATACAAGCTGTTTGATATTGGTCCAAAACAGCATATACAAGCTGCAAATTTAAATACTGTAGGGAACACAATATTCCAAAAATATCACTGTAAACACACATAACAACTAACCTGGCCTCCTCCAGTTTTTTTTAATTGCACTTTTACAATATGCAAATTGCAAAACTTTGCACAGTAATAGTAGTTTTTGTTGTGGACATTCATAAAATGTTGAAGTTAGTTTGTTCCACCCTGCTGATCTATAATAATATAGTTCAGACTCCCTCTGGGCAGCTTTTTGACGCGGGTCTCTTATCGTCTCGCTTCTCTCCGCGCGCACCGACCCCTCCTCTGCGTCCACCACTGGAAAGGACTCAGCAGCGCGCGCCTCGTTTCTGCGTTCCTCAGCCCGTACACCAGCGGGTTGATGCACGGTGGCACTAAGAGCATTGCCGCCAATGACATGTGGAGCACGGCCGCCGCTTTAGGGACGCTCTGAGACTGAGAGGACAGTGCCACCATCGCCGCCGTCCCCTCCACCTCCCATATCACGTCCGAGATGACTTTGAACAGCAGCGGCAGCAGCTGCAGAAACAGCATGCCGCAGTAGAACAGCACGGTCTTACGCGCTGCGTTGTTCACCGCGTTGAACGGTATCATCGCGTTGCGCGCGTCCTGGTACATCCGCAGGAAGGAGAAGACGTAGACCAACAGGCACAGAAGCAGAGTAGAGGAACCGACGACTTTGCGAAAGACGGCAGAGGCGCGGGGAAATCCCATGTGCTGCTCCATGGTGTCTGGCTCGCACAGTAGCCCCCTGGTGACCCGCTCACTCTTTTGCTCTTTTCCTGTATGCAGCAACGCTATGTTGATGGTGCTGATGGAGACGGAGTAGACCCAGATGAGGCTCAGGGCAACCCGCAAGCGCACCTGAGTGAGCATGACCAAGTAGTGGATAGCGTGGCACACGTACAGATAACGCTCCAGTGCCATGCATGTGATGGTGACGAGGCTGGAGAAGATACTGGCGGTGCCCACAAAGTACTGGATGTAACACCAGGTGCTAAACGCCATGGTCTGACGCTGTACTAGTGAATGGATGACCGCCGGAGCTAAGGTGAAGGTCTGCATGAGGTCGCTAAAAATCAAATTCTTAAGGAAGGCAACGCGCGGCTCCCAGGAGAGGTCCTCGGACCGTCCGAGTCCGAACAGCGTGAGCCCGTTAACCAAAAGTGAGAAAAGAGTCAGCAACACGAAAATCCATATGAGCGCTGGAATTGTCTGTCCGTTGGGCAGTAGAGACAGAAAGAGGCAGCCGGAAACATCCAGCCGCTCGGTTACGCGCGCCTCAGTTCGGTTCTCCTGGCCGAACCAGTCGCACTGCTCGGTGAGGTTGTTGGCTTCAATGGCCGTCATCATGGCAGCTGTTGACCTTCCTTATGAGGCTGACAGGTCCGCATCTTCCACCATCTCTACCCATAACATGACAAGCTATAACATGACTCCCCCAGCATGCGCACACAAAGTAACCTATACACACACACACACACATCCCTGAGACGCATCTGGAGCCCTCTACTTTTACGCACCTGTAGAACGATTCATTAATTTTCCGCTCTGCAAATCCGGAAGTTGATCACTTTGTTTCATCTTTAAATCATCATTTATCAGAAATACGAAAACTCACCATCACATATTTTTCTTAGAACCTTTCCTCTCAAATGTAAGATTCCTCCGTGCGTGTTGTGATCACGGAATAAATCACAGAATTTGCTCACTGAAATCATCTGAAGTCTGTCATAAATCCCTGTCGTGTTGGACAGTGGACACAGGTGTACACTTTAAACACCTTAATTTTTGTGTGTTTGATGGACACTGCACAAAGAAATGTCGGCAAAAATAAATCAGTTGTTCCTGGCGTTAGAAAAGTTCCAGGGACATCCCAGCAAACATAAGTCGTTCAGTGCTGGCCAGTCACATTCAGAAGTTGTAACCTGTTGGATATTTTCCCGATGGCATGAAGACAGCGAGTAAAAAGAATATATGCAATTGCAATGTACGGCAGGATGGGACACACTCTTTCAGTCTTTCCATGTCATGTAGACTCGAAACGGTTTTAGAGTGTCTTTAGATGGATTTTCCTGCAGAGGAATAAATCACCTGCAGAATAAAGAGGAATTTCCCTTTAACCAATCTTATTCTGATCCTCGATTAGGCGATTAAATGGCATCTAATTTTTTTTTTTTTGTTGTTCCTATTGGCTCATTGTCACTTATCAAAGACAGGAACAAAAGCTAAAAACATGCATTCGTGTTAGAATAAACAAAGTGATTCCGCAGAAGTTATGAAGTCTGTAGATTTTCCTCCTTCAGAACGTTTGGCACCACCTGGTTCTTGCTGTTCCATTGAAATCCTCTGTGGCCGCCACCATACATGGTCAGCTCACTGGCTCAACCAAACACCGATTGAACCATAATCAGGATTTACACTCTCCAACAGAGAAAAAAATGAAAAGCAACTCCTCATTTGACCAAAAGGGGGCATAGTGCCTCCCAGTGTTGAACACTGGTAACTGCAGCGCAGAGGTCCGCTCTTTAGTTTGTCTGAGGCAGGAGTCATGCTGCAGTTTCTTAGAGCACCTTTTGGCGCAGTTGTATTACTACATTAATTGTACTGACTTCTAGGTGCTCTACTGCTGCACCACAAGTGCAAATATGCCTGATCCTGCTGTGAATACAAGAAAAGCACAAAAATAAAACTAACTTCAAGGATTTTGAAAATCATACTTTCAAACTTTGAAGGATTCAGCAATCGCAGACATAACATATAGGTTAAGAAATCAATCTATTAAAATGAACTGAATTCATGCCTCTTTTAGTTGTAAAATTAGCTACAAATTAATGAGATTCTTTAGAACCTTTTCTGTGACTCTTGCAGACCTCCATGATAAAGGCCTTGTAACCTCTATGCACAAATCATTGTTTTCATTTCAAAGTATAGAGGTCTCCAGTTCTCCACTCTCATTTACAGATATCAGCAAATCCAGAAAGGGAAAGTTCACTTGACTGTGATTTAGTTGCAAAAACAACAGAGTTCTTCTTCAGCAGATGTAAAACACCAAACCTTATCATCAATAATTTCTTATAGAAGAAAATGTTTTGCACCTTTGTACCTTTTCTCCCACAGACTCATGAACAAGTTGGCATAGGAGCAAAGGGAGGTTTGGGAATGCAAAATGGTTCTTGTTAAACTTTAAGTAATTTGACTTCTAGATTAATTTAATCAGAATTGTTATTATCTCGGGAATGTAATTTTGACTACTTGCAATTCTAATAATGATATTTACAAGTCAAAATGTTATTGATATGATGATATCAATATTCTTACTAATCTTTATTGGAAACATCTAAAAATGTTCTTAAATTACAGATATAAACAGAACTGAGCAGTCAAAATTACTGGTATGTCAGTCTGAATTTGTAACTTGTAAGAATGCAGGCAGGTTTGTGTGTGTGTCTCTTGTTCTCTGTTGTGTTCCACAGGTGTCAGCTGTGAGAGTGGATCCACCTGAGCTTAAATCAAGCCAATCATCACACAGGGACCTTGACATATATAAGCCAGCACACCCTCTCACCCTCTCTCTCTCTCACCCTCTCTCTCTCTCTCTCTCTCTCACTCTCTCTCTCTCTCTCTCTCTCTCTCTCTCTCTCTCTCTCTCTCTCTCTCGGCATTGGTCTGTGTTTTGTGGTTGGGTTTCCAACTTTGTGGCAACAGTTTGGGGAAGAACCTTTTCTATTCCAGCATGACTGTGCCTCAGTGCGCAAAGCTCCATGAACACTTGGCTGGATGAGTTTGGTGTGGAAGAACTTGACTGGTCCACACAGAGCCCTGAACTCAACCCCATCCAACACCTTTGGGATGACCTGGAACGGAGATTGCGAGTCAGGCCTTTTGGTCCAACATCAGTGCCTGACATCACAAATACTCTCCTGCATGAATGTTTCCCACAGAAACACTCCAAAGTCTTGTGGAAAGCCTTCCCAGAAGAGTGGAAGTTGTTAGCTGCAAAGGAGGGACCAACTCCATTCTAATGTCAATGTATTTGGAATGGTCACGTGTCCCAATATTTTAGGCCATAAAGTGTGTCTGAGATATTTACAGTTCATTTTATAACTACTTGGAATGTTTAGGCTTAAGTGCAAATGTTTTAAGACCCACAATGCAGAACACACACGGACAATAAAAAGTAAAGCCTTTCATTGTCTTTCAGGAGTTGAGCAGTATAACAACAGAGCTGAGTCCAGAGGGTGAGGCAGAGAGGAGACGGAGACAGGAATGGACTCGACTCGACTGAAGATGACACTGACTGGATGTAGAACTGGAGCCATTACAACCATGCTAACAGCTCTGTGAGGCTGTGTAGGCCCAGTCCTTTGGGCTAAATGCTAATATGCTCACATCGACAATGCTGAAACGCTGATATTTAGCAGTTATAATTTTTACTGTCCTCTCTTGTTAATAAAGTCAGGCTGAGGTGGATTGGTATGCAATCAGTTTTGTATTTGGTCATAAACCAAAATCCAAACATGGTACTAGATGTCATTCACTCCCTATGAAATATTTGTTTCCAAAAAGGGATGAATTGAGGGCAAAAAACCCCAAGTGAGTTAAATTGAGCAGAATTTTTGTTTTGAATAAAGCACAGGATTACCCTCCTCTAACCGTTTCACTGGATTACAGACAAAGCTCCCAAAACAATTTGGCATTAAATGAAACTCTCATCAGTCAATATGGATAAAAAGAGAAACAGTATGGTCCACTTGCTCTCTTATAATTTACTTTCCATAACAAATTTTGATCCGTTCCTTTTCTATTCACATAGCTGCTGTCCTAATCATCCACTTCATTTTCCCTCCCCCTGTCCGCCTCTCCTCTTTTTCTCCTCCTCTTTCCTCCCTTGTCATCATCTCACCCCACATCTATTCTCCACTCTACTTTAAACCCCTCTCATCTCATCGTCTTTCCACTATTCTCTATGTTTTAATCCATGCTATCTCGTCTTTCCAACTTAACCTGCTCTCACCCGTCTCACCCGTCTCAGTCATCATTCCCGCCCTCTCCTGTGGGCCACAGTGTAAGTTCAGCTCCATGCCGTCCGACTTATGTCACCACCCTCACTGAGCGCCTGTTTGGTCTCTGACTGACGGTGGCAGCTGTTGCTCTCGATGGATCGAGATTTTGCAGAAGTGCTTGTTTGAGGGTGAGACGACTTTGGTTTCCAGAGGAAGAACAGAAGACCAAGGGAAAATAGCATATCCTCTTTTTAGAATTGTAATTTTTCTTTTTGCTTTTCTTCTCCTTATCTCCACCTTCCTCTCCGCTACCTCTTTCTATTCCTGGTCATTCCCTGGAGGAGCAGCTGAACCTAGGCAAACACACCCTATATAAGGCTGGAGGTCTGCCATCACACCTCCTTCTACAGCCCCCTACCCCCCAAAGCCCCCTTCCCGTCCCTTATGGCTCTGTCTGCCCTGCCTCTGGCCCTTGCCCTTGGCCCTGCCTTACTGTCCCGTCTAGAGGCTACTCTTGCACCCATGTCACTCCTCCATGTCGTTGTCCACCCTGGTGTTATTTTTTAAAGGGCCAGACACAAAATGTTAACTCCTATCCAAAAAAATAACAATCAAACACCATTTAATAAGACCTGCAGTTTTTAATTTGTGTTGAAATGTGTCAGAGAGGTGTTGATTAAACCCTCTATTGTAGTTTTCCCCCCCGCAGGTGAGGAAACAATATTTTTGAAACCAGTGCATTGAGGGGTTTGTTGTATGTGTGTAATAATTTAAAACCTGCTAGTTTGTACCAGTTAGATAGGAGGGTGACTTGTTTAGGAACAACTCTGTTTCACTGTTCCTGACAACTTTCTGCTCCATGCTGCCTTTACTGGAACAGCATGGCAGAGTATTATATAGAAAAGTTCACCAACATGGTGTTTACAGTTTAAGTTCAGTAAAATTAATGCTCTCTTCTTTGGTAAAACGCATCAAGCTTGGTTTTTTAACGGATGTGACGTCACTCCGAGTTTGGAGTTACGATTAAAGAGTACAAATCAAATGCAGGGTAACTTCTTTGTATCCCTCGGTGAAGAAACTGAAGAGAAGAGTGTGTGGTATCCACTAACTTTCCAACAATTTACTTTATTTACTTCAGTAAACAACATAAATATGCCTAGGATATTATATAGGATAGCATAAATTTCCTACCTGTTTTCCCCAGATGCCTCAGTCATTTGCCTAACAAGGAAAAAGTCTATGAATGAGTGCTTACCCTGGCATCGCTACCAGCCAGCGAAAAAGAAGGCGAAAACCACCAATCATCAGTAAACATGCACAGTGTGTAAGGCTAAACTCTGCTCCCTAAACTGGTTTTTCAATGACAGTGGGATTATGGATTCAGGTAGCAAAAACTTTATCTCCTGGTAACAAATGAGAATTTTGCAATACTCACATTAGTCATATTATTGATTATACAGGAAATCAAAGTCCTGATGTCATGTCTGGCCTTTTCCTGAGTCCCACTAGCCTATAGCCTCTGTAGCTCAATGTAAAATATTATTTAGAATTTATTTCATGTGTTTCTATAAAAATGAAGTGTTTTTCTGCTCTGTGCAGTTTTTATTCCAGACACTGAACGTTTGAACCAATCACCGCCCTTTGACTCACCTTCCCTGTCGACTGGGTGATATTTAGCCTGCACTCATCCCATCCTTATGTAGAATGATGCCCATTAAAAGCACTGAAAACATAAATCTTGAATCAGCACTATCAAATGGATTTTTTTAAATTACCATCCTTATCTAGATACATGGTACCATTCGACATACCATGTTCAGAAATGTTATTTTCCCTCGATGGACATTTAGTTATTTGCATTGCTATGAATGTCAGTGTCGTTCTGAATTAGCTTATTTTTATATCTGGAACAGAACCAGAAAGATCAGGTTTCTCTTTGGCTCTATATTTCTTATACCTTGATGTAACAAGTTTATGGGTTTTGCAAAATCCCATTGTATTGTTGTCTGATTGAAATTGCTTGTCAAGTAGCCTTGTAGAATTGATAGCGTCAGAGGATGAGACTGTGGGTGACCAACACTTCATTGCTTTAATCAGGGTCACTTAGGAGTCAGACTTCTACTGTATAACCTCACTGACAATTTTGCAGGTAAATTTTAAGGTATTAAAATTTAAGGTAACATTTCAGTCACAATCACACGAACAAAAAATCTGATATTTGATTCTTTCTTCTCACCTACTCTATAAAGAACAGAAGAACTGCATGGGATCATTTCTGCCAACGCACACTCAGCTTAAAAGCAATGAGCCACCCAGACTCAGGGCATCTGCTGCTGGTCCTATGCACTGACTGTATATAAAGATGGACTACATGAGAGCTCCCCGAAAGAGGAGTCAAAACATCTTGGGTCACAGTCTCCAAATGATGTCATCAGTGCAATATTGCAGCACTTGTGTCTGCAATATTTTGGCTTCACTTTTGTACAGTGGGACAAAGTGGACACATCACCCATTATTTAAGTCAATGGTCCAATACAGTAGCTTCATAATCTGATGAAGCTTGATTTTATTGTCATTCTTCTATCTGCTGTGAGAGACTCTGAGCAGAGATGTAGCCCACTCAATCAATCCGTCATGTCTTTTAAAAGTGGATCTTTAACTTTAGTAATAAGCACTGATTCTTATCAATTGTGCATCTTGTACAGGAAGAGGCCTGACTGAGGTTATAAGCAACCACAGCTGCTGTTGTTTCCATGCCAATCAGACAGTTCTGCTGGCATAAATAGACGTCTGGTGGAAGAATTGACGGCCTGCAAATCCTAACTGCTTAAAATTCCAGAGTGTACATCAAGATCAGCAGAGACTGCTGGAGTGACTCATCTGTCAGCTGAGTTGGTGGTCTGATGAAGAAAGGAATCTTTGGGATTGTGCATTTGATATTAGACTGTATCTGTCAAACAATCAAAACTCATTCTCTGTTCATATTAACAGTGTATTTGTCTTACAGCCATGCCGATTCTAGGGATATCTATTCATCCATCACTTTGGTATAAATTGAAATATCTCAACAACTACTTGATGGATTTCCATAAAACATAAAACTAAGATACTTAGTCAAGAATAGCACTGGTGACAGTTTTTCTACAGTATATCGAAATTATTTAATCTGCCACAAAAGAGAGACAAAGTTAAGGCAGTACAAAAAACTACAGCTAGGGTAGGTGCATATATGATTACAAACTTGGTTTCATCCATTTTGTTGAGTTGTGATGGGAACTGAAGTTTGTTAAAGCTGATAGGTTTTGGAATGTTAAATAAACAACAACATTAGATCTTTTTCAAAAGATCATTACCTAACATATGACTCATACTGTTGAGCAAGGTTATGTCCAAAGATGAGGTTTTTCATAATTTGTGTCATTACAAATCTCTTTGGAACAGAACTCTATTAAGCCTTGACATTGAATGATGTAGTCATTACAGGTTGCCTGTTTGTGGCTGTATGAAATGGTTTTGTTAGTTAACTTGACAATGGAGCGACAAACCAACAGCAAACAAAGAAACAAAATGGTCAGAGATGCGGTATACTTGTGTAAGATCATTCATATGCCTCTTGAGTTACAGATGTCATAAGTGCAAGGGCAAGTTAACAGTGAGGACAGGGAGGAAGCCAGATGGATGGGTTAACGGACACTGTGACGGGGTAGAGAATCTGTGCATCAAGGGAGGTGTTAATATGTGCATGTGTGTGTGTATGCATGTACTCTGGTTCCTGCACAGTGAAATCAAGTGTCCATCTGTACTGAGATGCTCAGTTGATCCTCTGCCAAAATAACCTCCAGCTGCCTACACTGTTTTCTTTCTTTCTTTTTTTTTTAATAAATGTCACTAAGCTTGCCTGTAATCTAAATATGGGGGATTGGAGAGTGTGCCACCCAAGGGGATGTCTATCAGAAGATTGTGAACCAAAGATGAATTTGATTGGCTGTGTCTTGTCGGAGGAGGGGGGCCTCTTGCCCAATCCTGATCATTTTCATTAAAAGTGTCATGGGATGAAGGGGTACTTATGGAGAGGAGTAAAGCCACAGTGCTAAGTAAACTGTGTAGCAGGGGGACTTTCTTTCCCAGACGTCTGTCATTTTTACTGGTGTCTATTGTTCAGCACAGCCAGCCGCCATGGTAAGAAACTGAAAACTGAGAAGGAGGTAAAAGGGGAACAACAAGGGGCTAAGGAAATTTAGTTTGAATGATCTTTGAGGATTTACTTTTGTTTTCTCATGAGGAAGAAAAGACAGATGGCTGAAGATGGATATTATTATCTGAAGTGAAAACACAATTCTTCTCCTCACCCACAGTCACCCAGCAAGACCTCATCTGCAGCACAGCTGGTTTATCAGCTGGATATCTTTACCAGTGGTCTTTTATGTCTTGGAAATCCTGACTTTTTGGGAAATTATTTTGGTGCAAATACTTGCTGCACACAGAAAACTGTATTTTCCTGACTTGTGACCTGCTTTTGGAAACTTACACGTTCAACTTCTCTTTGCTGTTTGTCTACAAACTGATGTGATTTAACTCTTTTTCTCTTTTGTGTTCCATCATTTTGTAACTGCACTCACTATGATTGATATGTAGACTGGACGGAGCAATACTAAAGATAGAAAGTACACAGCTGAGTAAAGTGAGAAGACTTGCTGCCTTTCCTGAGTGTCCTAACATAGGACTTTCACCTTGAGAAAATCCCTCTCAAATCCTCTCCCAAATCCCACCTTAAAAATAGCTTTTAAGTGAACTGATGAGTGGTGACTGATGACCAACGTGTGGCCTTCTATATACTGCAATATGGATGAGGGTTTTTTGAGCAAACAGCAAAAGAGAGAAAATAATTTTCTGTACTGTAGTTTACTGCTGGGGACAAGCGCTGATGGTGGTTCTCCTGCTCTTTCAAAATGAAAATTGAACGTGAAAAATTCCTATTGGAGGCTTGAGCTACAGTGCAGTGTGATCTTGTGACGTCATCAGGCTTTAAGTCTGGATATAAGTGCACATAGCTGGGAAGATGGTCAGACTGGGAGGCTGGTGGAAGGATAAACGCTGGATCAGAGTGGAACAGATTAAAAGCACTTTTAGTATAAACTCTCAGCATCGTCCATGTTTCGCTGAGGCGTAAATGTGGAAATAACATCTTTTACATTGTGACGTCCATTCTTAAGAGCCATCGTTAACAAGTGAAGACAGTTGGCTGAGGATTGAACAAGACTTCTTACCTGACAGAAGTCTATTTTCAGACCTTGGCTGTCACTTTGTCAATGATAGTTCTGTGCCTTGAGATTCTGTTTTGTGTTTTTCTGGCTCAACTGAGAATCAGATCTTAAGTGTTAGCATAGAGTGACCACAGCATAGCAGTAAGGGATCATGTGGACATTTTTGGCATGTTTTATTCCAATAAACGTGTAAAAATACATGTTTTAGCATATATTTACTACAACTCAAGCATACATTATGTTGCAAGTAACAACTGTCCAAAGTATGCTGCAGGAGATTTAGGTTTTTTATTTTTTAATTTCCAGGCGTATATTGATTTCCATTCATTTTAATGGAAATGAAAATTTGAAAAACTACAATTTGAAATAGGTAATCTATTACAACAATATTGTGATACAGCAATGACACTAACTCTGTAACACAGCTTAAAAGCTGATAAGATGTTTAGCTGTGATGAATTACCAAACAAGTCAAACGAGATCCAGCTTGCAACCGTGGAACTTTAGCATACAACCAACTGAAACCAATGACTGCCTGCAAAATGAGCGAGACACTTGAAAACTGGTCATTAATAGCAAACAATCAGAGCAACAAAATGAGTGACGTATCACTGAACGTCTGACAGCAGAACATCAACAGCTTAAAGCACAGATGAAATATAAGCGTGTCCTAATGTCATGTCAACGCCACAACTACCAGCAACCACACGGATGCATTCAGTTAAAACGGTCAACATGCAGTGCATTGTTAGCCTTGCCACTACAGAAAGTTGTAACAACCTTTCAAAGTAGGTCTTGAGTGAAGATTGAAAAATCGGATTGGTTTATTTCTTCACTTTCTTCACTTGTTGTTGGACTGCTATGAGGAAATAAGTAGCAAGAAGTTTACTTCCTTTGGTCTACTTTATACAACAGACCCCTACAACTCATACTAAAGCTCCAACGACCCCAGAATATCACATCGAACAATAAACTATATATAGCCAACATGTAGTCAACAACAGTGTGTGTGTGTGTGTGTGTGTGTATGAGTGGTTCAGAGCTAATCAAGATATTAAGATATTCTCTTTTACTCTGTCATAGTCACTCTCCTTACATCCTGTTACGCTAATCACTTACATGTTCACTGACGTCATTATGCAGCTGCAGTGGAATACAGCTGGCAGGAATGGTAACTTATCTTTCCACCTTTTCTCTGCCACCTCTCTTAAGCCCACTGATGCCCAAAGCGATGCCCGCTCCTTCCTGACTGAGGAGATGATTGCAGGTTAGTCCTTCAGTATGTCTCCACTACAGAAGCATGAATCATCTGCTGGATACATTTGGTGAGGTTCCCCCACTGATTTTCTGAATGGCAAGTTGTTTGGATGGGACAAGCAGCTGAAATGATTTTCTGAAAATTATTCTTGGAAATTGCAGCAGTTGACTGATTTTTTTCACTTTTGCCAATTTTGATTTGTCCAAATTTGAACTATTTTCGTTTGTTGTCCAGAGTTCAAGGCTGCCTTCGACATGTTTGACACTGATGGTGGCGGTGACATCAGCACCAAGGAGTTGGGTACCGTGATGAGGATGCTGGGCCAGAACCCATCAAGGGAGGAGCTGGATGCCATCATTGAGGAAGTTGATGAGGATGGTGAGATCACTGTGAGATCAACAAATTAAAAAATACTTCTTGCATTTGAATTCATTGACACTTAAGGACAATTGTTTGATAAAAACAAGAAAGAACCCCATTTAAATTATTTATAGCATATTGTCTAAAGTCCATGATGCAAGTGTATTCAGGGCACGTCCAACTCCCTTTTGCTAGTTAAATGAAACATAATCTCAAAGTAAGGCGCAAGGAGTATTAGTCCCTTAACTATTCATTGGTGTGTTTCGGGTGTAATAAGAATTGAATTAATTGCTGTGTCATCTCCCATTCCTTTTAAAAGCCAAGTGTGCCTACATCTGGCGCACTGCAATTTAAACATTACCTGTCTTAAATGAAGGACAGATATCTGTTCCCTAGTTACTGGATCATCTTCCTCCACTGTCTTTCAACAACTCCATCTGACTGCATATGACCAAATGAACCAACTGAGGAGGAGGAGGATGAACACTGCTGCTTGTCCCTGTGTGTAATAGATACATGCAGTTTGGCTGGGCCAGGCAATAAAAATTGCCATTCTGATTTATAGTGGATGTGGACAGGATCAGTTAGGACTTAATTTAATTATACTGATAATTTAATTATTAAATATTGATTAGTCTTAATTATTATTTTTAAATGTATTTATATATAAATATATATTTTCATATGTTTAATTTGGGCCCTTCTATGTGGAGTTTGCATGTTCTACCTGTGCCTGCGTGGGTTTTCTCCTGGTACTCCGACTTCTTCCCACAATCCCAAAAACATGCACATTAGGTTAACTGGCTAATTTACATCGCCTCTCAGTGAGAGCGTGAGTGTGTGTGGTTGTCTGTCTTTGTACTGGTGACCAGTCCAGGGTGAACCCTGTTGTCAGCTTGTTACTGGATAGGCTCCAGTTACCCTGCACGTATAAAGCGGGTATAGAAAATGGATGGATGGATCCAAGTTCATTCAGCGGAATCATTTGGTGTAGTGTAGCCGTACTCCTGATAAATCCTGAGCTCCATCAGGGCTGTCTAAAATGAATTCTTTTTCCTCTGGAGAGTTTCTCTTTCTACTCCTGTTTGCAAGTAGAGCCTTTAGTTTTGTTGCTTAAAGCTGGGGTTAGTAAAGATGGAGAAACACAAAAGAGCAGCTAGATTCTGAAAGCATGCCCCCCTTTCCTATAATTGCATCTTATTATCTGAAATATTTGCTCTTTGAATAGCAGGAAATGCTGCATCCATCTGTGTGCCTATGAGCATGTTGGTCTTGGCTGTTGACTTTATACAAGCTTTTTGTTAGTCAGTAGCACAATTACTTTCTGCTGCCTTAAGACAGCAATGTGTCAACAATGCATCTGACTACACCTCATTTTAAGACCAGCATGCCAATGGGCACAAAGATGGATGCAGGTACATTTGCTGCTTACACAACATGGGTCAGAACAATGTTGGTCAGAAACTAGGGATGTCACTTGCACTTTGCTGTATACTGTTTTGCACTAAGCAGAAGGTATAGACTCAAAACGCCTTTTAAAAAGCGGAGACAGGACTCCTTCCAGTCACTTCACCTTTCAGCCCTCTCCATCTGCGTTTATTCACCTCCTCTCTCCTCAGGCAGCGGTACCATCGACTTCGAGGAGTTCTTGGTCATGATGGTGCAACAGTTAAAGGAGGACCAGGCTGGAAAGAGTGAAGAAGAACTTTCAGAATGCTTCCGGATTTTTGACAAGTATGATACCTAATATCAACAGAAGAACAAAATACAAATACATTGTTACTGTACAAGGTTTTCATGTTGTGCAATAACTGAATTGAAAAGCCTATAAATTAGAATATTTTAGAATTAGGTAACAGCCTGCAGACTCACTGAATACATTCTGTTGAACACAGTATTTATATGTGGACATTCCCTCAACAAAGCAACTTTATTTATAAATCTCATGTAAAACTGCACCCAGGGTCCATATTGGCAATGCATCAGATAACTGACTGTACATCCAAATGAGCAACATTTCATCATGATTATAATTAACAAACAAAAGAAACAAATCTGGGAATAATATTCTTCACACTGTGAACCTTTTTGCACTGATTTATTGTTAACATTTCTGAATATTTATTACAGATTTAACTATAGAACAAAGCAGCCTCTCTTGATTTTTAGTTTAGGAAACAAAATTGATGCACGTTGCGTGTAAAAGTTGCATGTAAAAGTGAAAACAAAGTAATACTGCTCCTTAAACCTGCAACAGACCAAACCCAGCATACGGCTGTAGGAGACTTCAACAATCCTCAAATTAATACATGAAGCATGAAGCTCATTTCATTACGCAGCATTTTGTTGCACACTCTTCATCTTCAGTGGTTTACTGGAACCAGCCTGGAGAATTGGCTGTATCTGCTGTATCCCAGTTAGTGCATAATGGTAGAGGATGGTCATGGGGAACGCATTTGAATTTTCAGCGAATTTTCCCATCTTCTCAAAATTCAGTTTAAATTTGCAATACATTTAAATGGAAAACTGGCTAACTTACAGCTGCTACAATAGAGAAGTAAAGAGTATTTGTGTGATGATGTAAAAGAGAAGGGAGTCGAGAGATCTGTTTTCACGCTGTGAATAATTTTGCTTTCAATCCCCAGGAATGCAGATGGTTTCATTGACCGGGAGGAGTTTGGAGATATCCTCCATCTCACTGGAGAACCTGTCACAGAGGAAGATATTGATGAGATGTTCGGGGAATCAGACACTAATAAAGACGGAAAGATTGATTTTGATGGTAAGATTAAATGGGCTGTTTAATTAGCTTAGTTAGCTAGCCTCTCAGCTTTAGCTTGATATCAGTCAGAAGTGAACATTGACCTTCTGGGTAATATATTTGTTTACTTTCTTTTCACAGTGAGCTCTCAAATCTGCTCATCTAATATGAAAGAGAAAGTTTAAAAGAAAAATGACTTGTACCAGCACAGCACCACCACAACCTAGATGAGAGAGAAGATGTAAAATGTGTGAATACATAAGTGCAGTGGTGTCAGTCTCTTAGTGTGAAAGCAAAGAAGCATATTTCTGTAATAATCCGGGATAGAGTGGAGGGTAAACGCATCAAATCTCAGTTTTCCCACCTATTTGGACGAATCTAAGTGTTGATGTGGTTGCACAGCTGTGCTGGTGACAGAAAGGTTAAGTTAAACGGCAGAATGTTAATTTTCCATTTCATTCAAAACATGGACTTGAAAGTCTGTAGTCACCTTATGAATATGTATGAGGCATTTTAACACGTGAATGAGAATAAAGAAAAACGATAGCTGCTGCAGCAGTGAGTCGATCAGGCGAAGGAGAGAAAAGAAGAAGGTAAAAGAGGAGGAAGCTGAAAAAAGAGGAGAAAGACAAATGAGAGATACAGCAGGGTCCATCAGTAGGACTGACAGGACAGATTTATCTCAGATTCATTTTGGGATTTTTTTTTTTGGTCTTTTTACAGTTTTGTTTGCAGCCAGACATTTTGATATGGGCTCAATTTTCAAACATTCAAAATTCTGACCAGATAATTTGCGGAGGACAATCCGAAGACACAGTGCAGCAAGTTTGGTGTCAAATGAACAAAAATGTGAGAGCAAACAATTTTTCTAGTTTCTGAGAAAAACAGAGTGATGGCCTTTACGATTGCTCAAAGCGTCTAAACATTTCTACTCAACTGGGCCTACATTTTGGACCCGTGCGTTTGTAGCATGAAAGGCTGATGTGCGATGAAGTTTTAAACTTTTGATGACTGGGGTAGCACAACCATCACGTCTGTGGGCTCTCAGTGTCAGCTGAAGTGAGAAGAATTAAGAATTGGTCCTCATACAAGACATTTATGCATTACAATTGCATTGTATTCCCCTTAATTTGTCCGTTTTAGTCTTTGTCTGCACACTATAGGCTCGGTTTGTGATCTGACTTTCAGTTTTTTCATTCAGTTATTCATTGATCAATCTGATGAATCGGTTCTAAGTGAGTTGATTAACTGATACCCCATTTTCTCTCTCCAGAGTTTCTGAAGATGATGGAGAACGTCCAATGATGAGACTCCACATTCCTTGGTGACCGTTCTTCAGAGAGAATATAAAGCACTCTGTCTGATGGAAATCTGCCCCGAGCGAACTCTATATGCTACAAAAATCCTGCACAGTTATGAATATGATGTTGTTTCTGAGTCATCAAAAGTGGCAAGAAAGAAACCCTCTTACAAACCCCGCCTCACCACCCCCACCCCCTTTCATGTGGCTTGGTGACAATGTCTATAAATATCTGTTCAAACCATTTAAGACGAAGACACCTTCCCTGGGGCCGCCTCCTTCAGCTGTCTCCTCGGCAGCTGCTGTTTCTCCAGAAATGCTACACCACCTAACCTAAGCCCCCTCCCTCCTCCTCCTCCTCCTCCAAGCTAAATCTTCTCCACCCTGTTCTGTGCTTTCTAAATAAATCCACCTTCACCTTGTTCATCTTTGCAAATTATTCTGCCATGCATGCCTGACATGCCTTATCTCTGATTGTTTCATTCCTGTCTCACTGTCTCTCTGGCCTTCTGTTTTTCAGATACACACACGTGCGTGACCACGCACAAAGTGATCATGCACCCTGACACACAAACACATGCACTTTCTACACCACCGTCAAATCCTCCTTTTATATACACAAACACATTTCTTTAATGACAACTGGTCTTGTCTCCTCCCTTTTCCTGGCCCAACTTTAAACTAGTCCCCTAGCTGCCTTTGCAAATAGCTCTATTTGCATAGGTAGTGTCAGATACCAACCTCTGTCTCATTCAACACTACACAACTGTCATAGCTGAGGAAGTGTTCTGTTATCTGGTCTAAAGTGATGTTGTCCAATCTGCTCTCTGCCTGCATCTGTCACTGATCCTCACGCAGCGGACTCCCAGCACATCAACCAACGCCCCCAGTGGCTCATCCCCAGTGTGAGCCGGCCCTAGAGGCTTGAGGTAGTCACGGAGCACATGAGTAAATTCCCCCATTGGAAAACGCAGGTCTCCCTCCGGGTATATAGCCTGCAAGCCCCCCCACCACTTCTCAAAAGCAACATCCCTCCCCTTTTCTCAATGTTTGCTCCCCCTCCTCAGCATCCTATCCTCCTCTGCTGCCTCTCACATCGGGCCCTCCCTTCAGGAACTGCCCACCATATAAGGAGCATCAGGTTGTGTTTATCAGGCAATGTGGCATGGGGAAGTGTGCATACTCGCCTTGCGTCCCGGTGGGTCTTCTTTCAGCCTAAAATCTGCCTGCTATTCAGGGCACGGCTAAAGAGGGTGGAGGCAGAGAGGAGGAGGCCCGGCCCCACAGCATTTTTCTCCTGGTTTTGAGTTTCACGCTCAGATTGAAATACCATCAAAACCCATAACCTACTTTAAAATGTTTGACTCCTCCTCGTCCACTGCCTTAACTTCTAAATAGAAACCAACAGTGTGCACTGACGAGCTGAGAGATGTAGTTATTTCTTTTAAAATTCTGCTTAAATGTTATTTTAAGAGATTGTCACCGAAATCTGCTTTGTGTGTATTTTGCTTTACAATATCAATTCTTTTATAGTGTATCACAGTTTTTCCTAACGTTTGATAATCCCAGTTTTAACAAACCAGGTGACAAAACATTCTCTGCATCATTTTTTTTCTTTTTGCATCTCTCTTTGATGCAGGACAGAAAAACTCCAGGTTTACCCCTTTTACATTCTTAGCCCTGCAACTTCAAGAAACAAGAGCTTTTCCCCTCCAAAGTGTGATTGGCTCACAGTGGCCCCAGAACCCTAAAAGTTCAGGGTACTAAATCTGGAGGCCTGTGAGAGTCTGGGGGCGGGACCTGGCTGTCCCGTTTAAAGTGTGTGAGAACCTTCACTTGACGTCTAGTCTCTCTGTTGGGGTGCACACGGATTGACCACTCCTTTGGGCTTTTCTTTTTTCCTTGGATATTTGGGGGGGAAAAGCTAATCCACAAACATGGTAAGATGAATCAATTGTGCAAATGACCCGTTGAGCTTTTCCAAGTTGGCTGGACAACCAGCCATTAGTTGTTAAGTCATAATAATGAGAGAATTTAGTGATCAAGTCATAAACGCGCGTGAAAGTCTGAAAACCATCATGCTGAGCTGCTGAAACATGCTTTCTGTTGATAAGATAAAGATGTTTATCTGTTACTTTCCCTTAAAGCTGCTACATTTTTATATAGATATTACATTTTTAGACTAAATATTTGATTTTTTTTTAGTTTATCTCGTAATTCGTAGTAAATACGAGTTTTAATCAGTTATCTGTCGCAAACATTACTGATCCTAGCAGAAGGTCAAGATGGGTGGGATGTCAGCTGTGAAGGTGCGGATTCTGCTTGGACGACAGATTCCCGGGGATTGGATATCTGCCGGCCATATACAGACACCCTAATGTGTTGAGCCTGAAATAGCTGGACTAATTTTCACCAGGCTTAAGAATCCTTTTGAGGCGCGGCCTCTAGATCCTGTAAGGCTTATCAAAACATGTTGTTGTCACATAAAACGGGAAAAGACTAAAATCTGGAAAATTCCTGAAATATCCCTAAAATGTATCGGCCCACAGTGCGGGATATTAGCTTCACTCTCCCGAGGTGTCATTAATAGTTGGAACATGTTTTTCGTGATGGTCTTTTTTGAATGAATCATAGGAGCAGATAATAAGTTACGGAAATTGCCACCATCGTGCGACAGTTTGGCCTCAATGTATATGATTTTAACTTGAATGATCAATAAAGCTGAAATAAAGCCTGTGGTGAATGATGAAGTGAAGTGTCCCCTGTTTTCTTCCAGACTGACGCGCAACAAGAGGCCCGCTCCTACCTGAGCGAGGAAATGCTGGCTGGTGAGTACAAGCCACAGTAACGCGTTACTTAAGGAATGACGTTACCAAAGGCTCGGTGACGTAACAGATTACAAAAGAAATGGTAAGCGGCCAAGCGGTGGTCGCACTTTCAGTTATCAGGATCAAATGAGTCATCCAGTTGCACCTCTTATGCACAAATCAGCTCTTTTATGGAACACGGAGGAAGATTTGCTTGTTTTTCAATAGAGAAATCAAATTGCGTATTTTCTTACTGTAAAATGCGTTTAGGAACCGTGAAATACAAACAAAATGCTACTTTCAGAGTAACGAACTACTTTCTGTAAACTCTGACACTTCCAGAGTTCAAGGCTGCCTTCGACATGTTTGACACTGATGGTGGCGGTGACATCAGCACCAAGGAGTTGGGTACCGTGATGAGGATGCTGGGCCAGAACCCGACAAGAGAGGAGTTGGATGAGATCATTGAGGAGGTCGATGAGGATGGTGAGCGATGGATAACACAGTACACCTCTGGTGCCAATACAGTGAGCCTATTGTGCGCAATGATCGTTTTTACGCGCAAGCAATATACGACTCCAGCACCTTATGTTCCAGATCAGCTCAGTCAGGGGAGATTTGCTTTCCAAGCCGTGATTTGTATTCAAATTACACAGAGCATTATATTACTCCTAACTCTCATTTCACTGTGGTTAAAATTGTGCGTAAAAACGAGGCACCGTCCTGTCCGCCATGGAGCACAGGGCATTATTCCTTTAGTCGGGATGGTCATTGTTAATCAGTTATGTGGATGATCAATTACCCTCAGGTAGCGGTACCATCGACTTCGAGGAGTTCTTGGTCATGATGGTGAGGCTGCTAAAGGAGGACCAGGCCGGCAAGAGCGAGGAAGAGTTGGCAGAGTGCTTCCGTGTCTTTGACAAGTACGTTGTTACCGTACAGACCGTGATTTACTTAGGAACGCTGAAGGCAGTGTTTTAGAATCTGTTATTGCTTGTCTATGTTTACAACCCCGTCTTTTGCGCAGGAACGGCGACGGCTACATTGACAGAGAGGAGTTCGCCCTCATCATCCGCAGCAGCGGCGAGCCCATCTCAGAGGAGGAGATCGATGAGCTGATGAAGGATGGAGACAAGAACGCCGACGGCATGCTGGACTTTGACGGTACATGCATGATGAAGATGATGATGAGCGTGTTAGGTCAATGTTAAAATGACACCTTTCCAGTTATGAAATATCCCAATAAAGCACTTTAGGAATATCTCTGGTTCCCTATAGTACAATAACTAAAGATTCCATTTAAAATGCAGGATATCTGGTAGCATGGTGAGGTTTAAGTGAACTTGATGTTAACACCTTGCTTGCATTTTTGTACATTTGTGAGTGAACTAATAGTGCAGACCTTGAAGGCTTACAATAAAATAACACAGCCTGAAAAAGACAAGATGTTGAATTACCCATGTAAAACCCTCCCTGTTGGATACAGTTCATTTGCAGTCTGTTAAAATAATTAAGACTGATGCTGTTGCTGCTGCTGACGGCCGCAGTAAATGAAACCTTTGCAGCTCAGTAATGTTCTCCCACTTCTCTTTTCTTTTCCAGAATTCCTCAAGATGATGGAGAATGTGCAGTAAACCCAGAAAGACTCATGGACATTCCTCCTCCCCCTCCCCCTCCCTGTGAACCCCCTTTCTCAACATATCTGACCCTCTATTGACCCACTCAAACCATCCACACTCCCTGTCCTCCCTCCTGTCCACCTGGTTCACTGCCTCTCTTCTCCATCCTTATAGACATCCTCAACAGACAGCTAGGGCACCAGGCGGGGTTCGCTGGCTGGGATACGTTCTTCTCCAGCTCGCTTGTGAATGCAGACAGCCCATGGATGCAATGAGGAAATTAACTGAGCACTGCACTGTGGTATGCATTTCATTAACAGGCGCCAGTCATCAGCAGCCCCCCTCCCCCTCATGCTGGTAAAGCTCTGATCTAGAATCTAGTCTAGATAGAACTGCAGCCTGTTACCTGCTGCTTAGACCAATTAAGTCACCCACTTCACTGTACAAAGAAGTAACTTGCTTGGACAGAATAAATGAACTAACACATGCTCACTTGTAGTTGGTCTGTCATATTTATGGTCTGTGTAAAAAATTTTGTTTTGAGGCATATCAATAAAATCTATTTGTTTCTTCTTTTTGTCCATTTTGTTTCAACCACAGACAGTTTTGTCTTTCTCACCAGCGTCTGTGCTAAACATACGGCACACTTCTCAGGTATGGTCACAGGTGGTGCCAGCAGCAAAACAATGTGCATACTATTTCCCACACTTTTGGTGGCAGTGTTATGTTTTTTCATACACCACATCCTGTAAAATTTCATTTGAAATCATTTATGAGTGATGAATCATTCTTTTTGAAACATAAACTTCTCTGGTTTGATGATCTTTTTTTTTTGACTTGCAAAGCATTTTGTGAAGTCTGTTTTCAGTGTGACTGACATGCAGCTGTGATGATGGTTTACAGGTAGTCTACATGGGACACTGGTGGGCTATGGGTGATGTAAATAATCACAGCCGAGCGCATCCACAGCTGCTCTTGTGCTGGAGAAACTCACTGATGAGATACACTCAGTTGTTGCTCTGGTTCATCGCCTTTTTCTTGCTGATTTATATGAACCAAAAAATCGATTAATGGAGAAAATAATCGGCAGATTATTCCATAACGAAAATAATCATTAATTGCAGCCCAACACAAAATAGCTTGAATGAGCTCCACCTCAACCAACTACAACTGAAAAATCCTGCTTTTACATTCAAACATGACTGCTAAAAATGGAATTACATTATATTTAATAGTCTCAGATTACATTTTTCTACATAGGGGATTATTCAGGCATCTACAGAGAGTGCCATATTAAAGTTTATATTAATTTGTGCTTATGATATTGAGCCATACATGGCTGTCCAGATGTAACAAAAAGTCTTGTCTGGTACCAATATTAACATCGATGACAGTAAGTTACGGTACTTTATTTAAGACAGTCCCAGACAGCATTATGACATCAGGTACAACACTTTGACCTTGCTAATCACTGACATAACACCATATAAAACCATGCACATCACATATAACAAAAAACACTGATTTTGATCAGCAAGTCAGGTCTGAACAAACTCATCATAAAACACAGGTCAGTTGATGAACGTTTCAATTGAACAGCAATTAAAAAGAAAGGAACCGCCAAGTTAGATGAAGGTCCAACAAGTGTCCTGTGGTCAAGTCAGGAACCATAATTTGCTTCGTCGAAAGCTTTCCGGGCTCTCTTCAGCTCTTCATTCATGGTCAGCAAATCTTTGACTCTGGCGAACTTCCGGGGATCCTTCCGAATGAGGAAAACGATGTCCTCCACCTGAACACGGCCCTGGCGTCCGATAGCCATAGCTTTGTGGGTCATTTCCGTGATAAACTCGATCACCAGGTCCTCTAAAATATCCACAGACTCCGTATACGGGTTCTGGTCGTCTCCAAACCCGTACATCATGCACCTAAGCTCCTTGGAGAATAACCGCTTTCTCCTCCCGTGGCCAACATCTACTCCGCTGGATCCGTCCTCCACCTCCTCATCGAAGCCAGTTTCGTCCTCCTCATCCGCCATGCTGCTGAAAACCACACAAACGGATTGCTTTAGCTTACGACCATTACAAGTACCTTACAGCCAAACTGTAACAGGTGTTAATATGACGTTTGCTATTAAGCTAAATCAAACATAACCTCGTAGTTAGAGTAAAAACTGTTACCTTGCAGTTCAGCGCAGAAAACAACAGTCCGCGGCTTCTGTTGACTTCCGTCTTTCTTCGACTGATGAATTTGGGGGGCATAAAAAGCTTGCTTTTCCAACTAGCGCCCCTTGTGGTTTTTGTCTTTCAAGCATGCTGTTCAACGAGGGGCGAATGGTATAACGCTAGCTTAAAGCACACAATTTATGCAGTCTTATAGTCAACATGACTGACGGTAGGTTTTCTTAAATAATTTTCTTAAAAAATGTCTCAATTTGATTTGTTGGTTGCTGCCAAAGGCCAAACTAAACAAGATGAATTTGAATAGTCCTGTCTGTGTGGACAACTATTCAGTTAGCCTCACATTGTAGATTTAGCTAGCCGAGCCCCTGCGTGGATAAACTTTGTTAACCCACATTTTCAGTTCATATGCTTTGTCGGTAATTGACATGTAAGAGAACACATTTATGGCACGTTTTTATAAATACCTCCATGGCGGCGGTACCGAGCAATGCAAATCAAAACGGAAAAGTCAGAATATACTAACTCATGCTACTTCTTAAGCTGTGTTGATTGAAGAATCGTTCACACAGATTCCAGCAAGGTCTTCGGTTATAATGCATCTGACTTGTCGATGAGAAATGAACACTCCACTGCTAGTGGAGGGATTTATCAGTGGAGTTCGGTATAATGCTGTCCACACAGGACAGTTACACGGAGCCGTTAAACGCACCGTGTGACTAGTTGCAGAAAGCGAGCGGTTATGTTGAAAGCTTCATGGACCCTAGCGTTACCTTCTCCGTCTACAAACATCAGCTAATTGTTAATTTTTTTGTGTAGAGCACGCCTATATAGTTATATCAATAGTACAAATAGTCATTTAGCTACATAGCGAGCTAATGTGAACTAATGGGGCAGTTAGACTGGAAAACAACTGGACCTGTCACACGTAGCCTAACAACCATCTGGTGAGTCCCTAGTTACACGAACTACTAGTGAGTTCATCAGCTGGCTTAATGTCGGTCTGTTTAATTAATAACCGTAAACTAACTCAGTTCTTGTTTAATAATCTGCCGGGTAACATAAAGTATCTTAATAGCGCCTCGACCGCTTACGTGGTTCAACAGCTAGCTGGTGGTGGCTGTCCAACTTGAGCTAACACGAAGTTAGTGTCGCAGCAATTTGCAGTTTTAATTACCAAATATGTGCTTGTTCCGCTATGAAATTTCTGCACACAATTGCAGCCAAAGCTTAACTTTGGCTCCTCTCTCTTTCCGCCTTCCCCTCTATCCGCTCTGGGTCTTAGGAAGGGGTGCAGAGTCAGTTTGGAGATGACCTTCCCACAGTAGCTGTCTGTTGTGGACCGCTGATCCTGGCAGCCCTCTATGGCGTGCCCTGTCCAGTTCATTTGTCGGGGGCTTCGCACTGTTGGATTAGTTCTTCTCTACTATGTATTTTCTATAGGCATCACCTTCTATAACAAATGGCTGATGAAGGTAAGTGAAACAGTTCGTAATGTGTCTTTTGTTGTCTTGGGAGCTATGACTTGTTTGTCTGTTGGAGCAGATAGACTGATGTACCCTCGCACTAGGCCATCCTAGATTATTCTGTCTGCTTCTCTCTCAGGGCTTCCACTATCCTCTCTTCATGACGTTAGTTCACCTTACCATCAACTTCTGCTTATCGGCTCTGACCAGGCGGGCCATGCAGTGCTGGACAGGGAAGCCTCGCGTCATTATGAGCTGGACAGATTACCTTCACAAAGTGGCTCCCACAGGTGAGAGTTTAGTGGTCTTGAGAGTTTTTGCACAGCTGTTCAGAAGGCAGCACAAAGTACTCAGACATGAGCCAATAAGAAAAACAGACAGTTGTTATCATGGTTAATTGCTGAGCAAGCTTTCAGTGATGAATACATAGATACTCCCTGACTAAAGTCCACGTTGATATAAACATTGCGTCACACCTAAAGGGACAGTTTAAGTTCTATGGTTGTAATAATCAGAGAAGATTTGCTTGTTACATTTTCTTACCCATTTTCTGTGACATCAGTGTAAAACATGCAGTTCTCCTGCTCAAAGCCTGAAATTATTAGCTTTTACTAAAAATTCATCATCTTCGATATACTTCATCCTTATTCACAACTTAGAGTTTCTCAACATAGTGATACAAGAATATCGTTTATTGTATGGTTTGTCTGCTAAAACTCCTAAATTCTGTCCCTCGTCCCCAGCCTTTGCAACAGCCCTGGATATTGGACTTTCCAACTGGAGCTTCCTCTACATCACCATTAGCTTGTAAGTTTGTGACTTAAGCTTTTTTTTAGTAGAAGATACTATTTGAACTATTTGCACCGTGACCTGACAAATTATCCAGTTATTGGATTATTCTTTCATATGTGTGACTCTTGGTTTTTTTTTGTTGTTGTTTTTCTAGGTACACCATGACCAAATCTTCAGCAGTGCTCTTTATCCTCTTTTTCTCCCTGATCTTTAAACTAGAGGAGCCGGTGAGTGAGCGCTCTGTTTATGTTTTGTTTTTGGTTTTTTTTTTTATGTTGACCAGACAACGTCCCAACGAAACCTGTTTTTACAGTGACATGGAAGAATTCTGAGTAACAGAATTGTTTCTAACTGATTTATATTCTATGAAGTGCAGTTAGTGTGCAGGGTCTGTGTTATGTTTTCTGAACAGTTATGGAAATATTTTACTGAAACCCAAAATCACAGTGACTCAAGAAGACAAGTTGGTGGCTCACTGGAGTCACGTGGCTTCATTCTCTGGAGGTCAGGAGTATCTGTACAAATTTTCATGACAGTCCTTGTTGTTGTTGTTGTTGAAATATTTCAGTCTAGATCAAAGTGGTAGACCTACTGACATTCCTGTCCCTAGAAAAATATCTTTTCCACACAAGACTAGTATGTTTGACTTGTGTGGAATTACATGCAGCATGCCACTCCAATTGCACACTGTGGGAGGAAAGAACATTATAATTATAGCTTTGTGCTGGTTCTGAATGGGATTAATTAATAGGTTCTACATTCTTACTTATTATATAAAAATCTGTGAAAATTACTGAACTGTCCTGCCATTAGCTGTGGTTTGATCGTGACTCAGGATAGGACTGATCCTCTCTCTACACCACTGGTTATACCTAAGAAGGGGTCAACTAACATGAGTTTTGAATAACTAAGCAGTCAGTGTCCAGTGTGAAATAGTTTGGATGTGCGGTTCTTGAGAAAGCTGCAAGCAGGAATACCAAAAGGTAAAACAATTGAATAGGAGGGTTGTGGTGACGGGGCGGCACTGTGGTGCAGTGGTTGGCTGTCGTCTCACAGCAAGAGGGTTCCAGGTTTGAATCCTGGTCTTAGCCCTTCTGCACGGAGTTTGCATGTTCTCCCTGTGCCTGTGTGGGTTTTTTTCCAGGTACTCCAACTTCCAACCACAGTCCCAAAAACATGCACATTAGGTTAATTGGCTAGTGTGGTTGTCTGTCTTTGTGTGTCAGCCCTGTGGCTGACTGGTGACCAGTCCAGGGTGAACCCCGCCTCTCACCCGTAGTCAGCTGGGATAGGCTCCAGCTGTGACCCTGATGGATGGATGGATGGTTGTGATGGGCAGTGGTCACTACACCATATTAAATGCAGGAAAACATTTTCCCCGCACAGAATTATTGCTGCAATAAGTAGCACATCAAAATGTCCACATTCACAGCTGTCAGTCTTATTTCTTTTTTTTACTGTTACTCTCAATTCCTGGTGTTTTTCAGAGTTTTCTTTAATTCTTTTCTCTTGCTGCTTCTCACCGTCTCTTCTGCCCCCTTCACTCAGAACTCACTACTGATCCTGGTGGTCTTGCTGATCTCCTGTGGTCTGTTTATGTTTACATTTGAGTCGACCCAGTTCAACCTGGAGGGCTTCATCATGGTGCTGCTGGCGTCCTTCCTAGGGGGGATCCGCTGGACCCTCACTCAGGTCCTCATGCAGAAAGCAGAGCTGGGTTAGTGTTGAGTCAAAGTGGAAATGATGAATATATGTGTATATGCCAGCCTATTATCTCATTTTCCTCCGCTTCGAACTTCATTTTCATATTGTACTCTCCTTCAGGTCTTCAGAACCCAATAGACGCCATGTACCACCTCCAACCCCTCATGTTTCTGGGTCTCTTTCCCCTTTTCCTTTATAATGAAGGTGAGTATCATCTTAACCTGTGGTTTGTCATTCTCACTTGGCTTTCACTGCAATAAATTTTGCAGCCCTAATTATGGTATATCAGATTTTTCCAATGAAAGATGACATAGGCACCTCTGTACAAACAAGGGATAGGAACTGAAAACTGGTTCCAAATTGTCTGATCCAGCACAATCATATGCCTCTAAGCTTATCACTTCCATTTATTCATGTATGTTTTTCTAACAGTCATGCACTGCACAATGAGTACTCAAAGTCAAGCATTTGGAAACTCAAGTCCCTTCCATGCAGAAAGATGTAAAGGGCGCCAGTTGTAATGTCTGTAAAATTGGCATTTCGAATAAGGGTGGAAGCATCAAAAATATGGTGAAATATCTTTCTACACATCACAGATTTAGACTATAAAAAAACCATGAATTTGACATGGCTTCCCAACCTAGCAGCACCCATCCTTGAGAGATATTTACTCTCATCCTTGAGAGTAAATATCTTATAATACATTAGATGTAGGGATGGGTATTGTTAAGATTTTAATGGTACTAGTACGTTTGCCAATACTGTCTATCGAACCAGTACCTTTATTGGTTCTTATTGGATATTTTTGAGGGAAAAACGAAAAGAAATTAAGAACCGAATTAACATTTCTGTAGCACATGTACTGTATGTAAAGGAACTCCCAGTAGCTGCCATTGTTAACGGCTCTGGGGCTCGTCTTTGGCTTGGGCCAGCAGTAGTAGAGCGAGGAGTGGGTTGGTTCATTGTAGCTGTAACTTTAACAAAGAAGTTACAGAATCTCGAATTGGGTGAGTTGATAAATTCAATCTGACAATCTGACCATTTGTTCTGTGGACATGAGTGCCACAGATTATACGTTCAACAGAACGTAAGCCGTTGATCCACTTCATCAATTAGTGATTTGCCACCCCCAAATCACTAAATCCGCCCCTGTACTGAGTGATGTGAAATAGAATTTCTGAATTACAATTTAAACAGTGCTCTGTCTATTTCACATTGAATTTATGAATGACTCATAACAATCAGACTGGCTATTAAGTACTTTCAATCATTAACTCATGTCTGAATAATTTTGTCAGCTCCATATCTGGGCTTTAGGATGCTAGCATACACAACTGTGAGCTTTGCTGTTGCAAACTGTGCACTTCTTCGTCTGTCCGGGATGCACTTTTGCCATGCGTTTAGACAGACTGCTCATGTTTCCATCCCAACAGGCAAAAGACTTGTTGCCCTTGCGGCCATTAGCGTTGTCTACATCGACTCTAGCGAAGTGTCAAGTTCTATTCACCGTTTGTGAAGCTGCTGCCGCTCCTCACACTCAGGCTCCAACAGAGAGGTCCTGCTTCTAGATTGGGGGTAGCATCGCAGACAGTTGTTTTAATCAGAAATGAAGTTGATGAGATAAAATGTGCAAAGTGAGTTTTATGTCACAACAATAAATGTGAAATCTATGTTGCTCTTTTTTTTTTGAGTACTGAGAACAGAACCGTAGACATTCGAGCTTATTGATATTATGGTGTGTATGAATTTATAAGCGGGTCCTGTTTAATAACAGGTTTCAGTACCCGTCCCTAATTAGCAGCACACAGGAAGGCTTTGCACATTTTTGTCTTTGCCTATGAAAACCAAAATTAAAAAAAAAAAAACAAAAACTGCTGCACAAATATTCGAGAAGGGAATGGAGAACCGGCTCCAAATTAAACAGCAGTTCAGCAGTGGAGCATTTGCACACTTTAGTCACATGCATACCTTTTTTCTTTCTTTTCTACGTTGTGTTCCCACTCAGAGATAATAAAAAAATGGGTGGATGCTATGTAGGCCTCCTTTTTTTCACAACACAATAAAATTTGAACCAATAAGCAGAATTGGTAATTGCATTGGTATCAATAAAATTTCATCAGTTCCCACACCTGGTCCAAACCAATGGTAATTTTCCTCATAAAACTGATCAGCATGCGGTTTTGTCTCAGTATGAATATACATAAATATGTTCTACTGTATAACAAATTAAGTTATTCCTTTCAGGTTGCCAGTTTTGTTAGCGGTGACTTCCTGCATATTTGTTTTTTTAATGATGATAATGGAGTTTTTGTTCCTTTTTATTTACACTGAAGTTGGAAGTCCTCCATGTAGACTTACACAGCTTACATAAAAGAAACAACATGTTGTAGTATACACTCTGTACACCTGTGGTTTGGACCAGTATTGTTTTGCCAAGGGTCATTTGATTGGATCAGTTGTAAATGTTAATTATGCAAAATGCTTTGTATTTGCATTGAAAATGTTTTGAAATGTATACCATTCTCCCCCTTAAAGTGCTTGTACGGGAAACACTGCCGTCAGTACTTCACAGCACAGTAGCATGCTACAGTATGTCCTATGTACACACATGAGTGAGTGCATAGATCGACACAAATGAAAGAGCAAGTGGAGTTAGTGGCTCATTAGGATAATTAGAATTTAAAAATGTTCTCTTTCAAGTTTGTTCTCATACAGTATGTACAAACTGTTGCAACTGCATTATACCACATTTAGACTCAAATGACCAGCCGTATAGTAGATTTTGACATAGTCTTGTTCAGAGGAAACCTTATTTTCCATTGGCATGGAAATGTGTAGATAATGATTGAATTTTCATTTTAAGGTGAACTGTTATTTTAAATATCAGATATTGACATGACATTGTCACGGTTCCTTGCTCTTGCTTTTCCGTGTTGCACAACCAATGTAACAAGAAGCTGCAGATACAAGTCTCATTAGCTGCATTTTTTTCAAATTCAATAATCCAATGGTAATGTGATATTTGGCAGTTACAAGAGTGAGATGGAGCCAGTCTAAACACTGTACCTTGACTTTGTTAATATGATCATGTTCAGAGTCACAGTGAGGACAGTTGTTTTAAGATATATACAATAGATCTATTATAGTCTACAGCATCCGTGCCTTTCTTTGAGAAACCCTATTTATATGAGCTTTACAATTAATTTGACCTGAATAATCTGGGATATCAGTGGACCCTCAACCTGTGGTAATTTGTAAAATTCTCCTCTCTTGTTTCCAGGGCTGAGCCTCAGCACCTCAGAAAAGTTATTTCGGGTGACGGAGGTCTCACCTCTCCTGTATTCACTCTTCACACTGAGTATTGGCGGCTCACTGGCCTTCGGTTTAGGCTTCTCAGAGTTCCTGCTAGTCGCACGGACCTCTAGCCTCACTTTATCCATATCAGGGATCTTTAAGGTATTTTTTAAATTCTGTGTGTAATGTGACTTTCTTTTTATATCAGTCAGTCAAACTAAGCCCAGCTCAGCTGAGCTTAATATGTTAGTGTGTTTGCTTCTACGTGCTATTTTTTTTTTTTTTTTTAAACATGTAGTTTTTAAATTCAATTTTTTCATTTGTTTAACAGCTTTACATCTTTGCCTCATAGGGGTCTTGTTCACTGGTCTTGTTCAGACTGTCCTTAGTTTACATTTGTTTTATTGTGCTGTTTTTCTGTAGGAGGTATGTACCCTGCTTTTGGCAGCAACTCTGATGGGAGACAAAATGAGCATGCTTAATTGGCTGGGATTCGCTGTGTGTCTGTGTGGCATTTCACTGCATGTGGGACTCAAGACATATTTTTCTAAAAGTAAGAATTTATTTTATTGTTACTATTAATGCTGTTAATATTTGTATTGGCAATAACATTACGAGTCAATCATATATGTTTAATGGTGTATATAATCTCAGCAGTTAAGTAATGTCTTGTGTCTGATATGGTTATACCAGAAAAAAACTGATGACATTTATTCTTAAAAATCTAGAATCTGTGACTGTGCGCACATTTCTCATTTCATAGTTAAGGCAAAATATGTCTACTTAACAATTAAAAATGCACTAGTTTGGCCTAAACCAAAGAGAGTCAAGACAGACAAGCTCCTGTACATGTGGCCACATGAGTGAGAGATCAGCTCTGGACAACATCCTGACCTGATTGTCCAGAGTCGCATTGTCCAAAGTTCACATGAGAAAATGGCTTCTGTCTGTAGCTAAGACTCTGTAGTATCGCTTAATGTCCTGCCCACAGCACTATGTGATTGGTTACACATCACGAGTAGCCTTATTGCGTACCGTCATTGTAGGCTACTGTGACTGAAAGGGAAAGAGCAATTGTAGCTCCTCTGCTGAAAGCAGAACGGATGAATTAAGAAGCACTTTTTTCCTTACTAAACTAACCAGCGGTTTCTCTGACCAGTGAAATTTGATTGGACAGCAGCCTAACGACAAAACCAGATGACCAGAAGTGTCACACAATCCTGCCTGTACCTCCAAATTTTGAATTAGATTTTAAAGCGAACAAAGTCCCAAAAACAAAATGATTGAGTGGTGGAGGACTGTAAGAAGTGGTTGTTAATGTTCAATTTCTGTGATATTTTCCATCAGAAAAGGGCCCGTCTTTAAGGCAGCTCAACAGTAAGAGCCCGGAGCTTGAGTTGCCATTACTATGGCAGAACGGAGACGAAAGAGAGGACTCGGAAGCTGATGAATACAATGTCGAAGAGGGGGAACAAGAAACCACTCTGCACTGACATCACAGGATACGTGCCAATGAAGTCTAGACTGTCTTCATTCTACTTATACCTTTCCAACTCTTCCATCAGATGGTTTGAACAGTGAAGTAAAGGTTTTAGAGCTTCCAAAAGCCATTATGTTTGGGACACACTGCCACAGAAGGAGAGAACGGCCTCTTCAGCTCTTTTCCTCCACTGATTGTGTCTTCAGGTCAGGCCAAGGCCTTACTATCAGCTGTACATTAACTGTGAGTGTGACGCAAGTGATGATCTTTTGCCTTAGCGGAGCTTCAAAATTGTAGCTAATACATGACAAGTGTCAACAAAGTACGATAGAGAGAGAGAGAGAGAGTGAGTTAACAGCTTTAAAGGGATATTCTGGTACCTTGAATTGTAGTGGGTCATTTTTCTTTGCTAGATGCTTGTCTTGCTGAAGGAATATCTTTCATTTTGTCGTACACTATATTATTGAATACTCTATTAAGAAACTGAAGGACAAAGGTACAAATTTAATTAATGAGGTTACGAGCGTCTGGCTTAGGAAAAATCAACTATAATTTGAAGTTCCCTGATATCCTACTGCTGCAGGGTTGGAGCCATTGTCACCTAATTTTAAACGACTTATTTTCTTTCCCTTAAATAGGTAACTTGATTCCCAAGAAAGGGACATGCTTAAGTTATTATTATTATTATTATTATTATTATTATTATTTTTAATAAAAATGAGATAATAGTAGATGTATAATATAGTTCCTCGGTTTCCTATTTTTGCAGATGGTTTTACTGCTTTACTGGCTTTACTTTCCTTTGTGGACTTAGTTATCAAAGCTAACAACATAATTTAATACAAATGGTTCATCAAGGTCTGTAGGGCTACAACTTACAATTATGATCATTAAATTTGCAGGTTCCTTTTTGTTTTATATTCCATTATTATTTAATTTAATAATTTTGGGGTCTACACAAAATGCCCATCACAATTTCCTAAAAGGAACCAACAGTTCAAAAACCAGTTATGTGCTGTCAGAAGAGGCAAAGAAAACAGCCAGCTTGTTACTAGTTTTCACCCATCCACTAATAAATGAATAGATTGTTCCAGCCTCATTAGTCTATTATTTACTGTGATTTTGAAAAATAACTACAATATAAAGTCAAATGAGTCAATTCTCTAAGCATACATACTGTACATGTAAATTCCTTACATTTAAAGACACCCATTGATGAGAATGGCGCCGTTATGAAGGCTGGAATGAGGTTTAATGTGATTTTATGTCTTGACATTTTCACAGAATGATAATTTTTAATCAAATTCATTTCAAAGACTAGTTCTGCGACCTAAAAAACGAGGCATTGATTTGTATCAGTAATGAAGTGCAGGATTGGAAACCATTTACTGAATCTAAAATTAATGTTCTCCAGCCATTGTAGTCATTACTTGAAGAGATGTGAAATGACTATAACTTAATGTGCCTTGTTAGCGTCACAGTAGTCAAGGGGACGGCTTTAAAGAGCTACTCTATTCTAAAATCCATGACTGAATCAGTTATCATAAAGTGCTTGAGTTGAAAGCCATTTAAGAGCTCAACCCCTTTGAATGTTTTTGTCATGAACTTCTGTAAATAAAGAAAATGTGTATCTCAATACATAGAGAAATAAAGTGAAAATAATGATTCCAGATTAAGCGATAACTAATATGTGAAGAACACTCTGGGATGCCCTTCTACTGGAGAAAACAAATTGTTTATAGTTCCCTGGGTGTTATTATTACAGAGGTGTAGTAGTTATAACATCTGAGTTGGGTAATAAAACAATTTTAATCTTAATCAGGGTTTGTAACCGTTTCATCATGGATTTCTACATGCTGGCACCCCACTGCATATAGCTGGTGCCCTTTTTATTCCTTTTTAGCCCCTGCCCCTCAGACAGCCTGATTCTGCCACTGATATCTTTGCTATAATTTGAGAAGAAGAAGATGAAGAAGAATCAGCTTTATTGGCAGTATTTATTATTTGTTTTTAAACATACACTTAATTTTTCCTCTGCATTTTAACCCATCTTTGAACACACATGCAATACCCAGCAAAGCACATGCAGTGAACACACACACACAGGAGCAGTTACGGTGTTAAGTGCCTTGCTCAAGGGCACGTAAGACATTAATAATGGACAGGGGAGAGCGTTGACTATTCACTCCATCCTTCCCCGAATTTTTCCTGTCGGCCCAGGGAATCGAACCGGCGTCCCTCCGGTCACAAACCGCTTCTTAAACCTCGGCAGATGTGCTTCTGCTCAGGAACAGCTAGTTCTGTCCCTGGTCGACCTACCAGCCCAGGTATATGTTAACTTAGCCGCAGAGTATGGTCGTGTTCCAGCTGTTTGGAAAGCATCCAAGCATAATCATGAATAGAAAACTAAGCCCCTGAGATACAGCACTGATCTCAGCAAGCTGATGGGGAGCAGTACTGTCTTACATTAGCGCCTCTGATAATCAATAATCGCGCACTGTAGCAACCGCTCGATGCTAAAGTTGAGGAACCCAGACTACATCTCATAAATCCATTGGGTTGCGTTTACTCAGTGTGTGCTCACTTATCTTGGCCTTGTTTGCTCTGTGAAGAAGTTCATATCCTTCACCGGAGTACCACGCCCATGTTGGAGCAGCGGGAGGGCCTCGCTTCTCGGATTTCACCCGGAGGAGTTTAGATACAACCTGATGTGAGGAGCTGATTTCTCAGTTTGGCGGAACTGGCTCATGTTGACATCCCACCTCTGGAATGCTGTGAGGACTCTGCCTAGAGGAATAACGTGGACTCACCAAACAGCCAGGTAAGACCTCACCTGGCTCCTTACAGAAGGAGAGAAAAAGTTAGATCATTTTGGAGAAAGAGAGCAGATTTTGTTACAGCTTACTCACTATATAGTCTCAGGTGAACGACGGAAATACTGGAAATACTGTGGGCTAACGTTAGTTGCAGTTGCATTGTTCGAAACTTGCATATTAGCATACTTGTGGAAGGGACCGTTCATCTGCTGCCTGTTTGCGAAATATATACACATTAAAAATAATTGTCAGGGTTTTTTGTATTAAGAATTATTGATAAAAATCGACAGAACATTTTTTTACGCATAGCGGTTAACTATAAGTTACGCAGTTATTAAATAACAGCGTTGCGTTATTCGTTCAGTCCTCGGCCTTTAGCTGCTAATTAACCTTATTCACCTAGCGAGTCCGTTCAGCTCCTGCACATGACTTTGATGCTAGCAGTATGTGCACACTGTAGCCTACAGGGTCAAGTCTTATGTAGGCCTGAATTAAAACGAGGACATGCTAATATTGCAATTTGTATCTGTATTCACCTCCCACTACACCATATGACAGCACTGAGCTCAAAACAAACACATTATCCAGTGTTCCACATTTATATTCTGTCTTTTACCATTAGGCCACCTGGGCACTTGTAAGGTTCACCAGACTTCAAGCTATTTTGTGCAGTTTTTTTTCTTATTGGTTGAATATTGTAATACCATAGACAGATCCACAGATGTTAGAAATTAAGTTATATATCCAAACAGTTTCTCATTTTATCACCATAATGCCGACATAACAATCTTTTACTGTATTGTTCGCTCAAAATAAAATCGGATCACTCAGAATGTCAATGGTGTCAACACTGGCACCTTAGTCCAATGTGCTACTGATGGCTTATATAACCTAATTGCATGTATCTAGAATTTGAAAAAAGGGGGGTCAGGAAAAGAGGAGACTCCACAGTTCTCTCAGCAAGTAGATCCACCGGCATTTCATAACAGTGAACATCTTGCCCTCTCCGTCTGACAGGCAGACAGACAGGAACGCATGACATACGGCTCAAGTTTAAGCTCAGACACAAGGCAACATTCAGACATGCAGATACATGTGAAACGTGAGATAACATATGGGAAAGAGCAATGTAGTCCCGTCACATACTGCACATGATGGCTGCACATCAGGTGGTCTGAAAAGCCTTCAGGCAGGCTGGAAGTTTGTCTTCAGTTCTTTTCAGTGGTGTCCTGTCATCTCATGAGGTATGAAAGCACAGACAGGAACTCATGAAAATATGAATCAAAGCAAACTGACAAAACAAAGACCAAGTGTGGAATGAAATAGATTTGACCGATACCACAGAATTACTGTTGTCTTTTAAAAATTCAAATGTGGAAATGATTCTGCGTTGTTTCATCGACACTGAACCAACCAACTCTGGATCTTTTCATTTGTTCTGCTTCCCTCATGCAGCCAGTCTGTGTACTCCTGTATGAGAGCTGAGCTACCAGACCACCTAACTGTAGCTTTGCTCTGCCTCCATTTTGTTGAACAATGTCCTTATTCACAAAGAACAAATGTCAGAGCTTTTGCCCTTTGTTTTCTAAAGACCATCAGCCTACACAGTTTATAATCATTTCCCTGCATTTTTCCTGTGCATTTCAAAATTATTGAGTACATTTAACCCTGGAAATATAAAAATGAGCTATGTTCTTTTAACCTTTTGATTTGTGACCCCCCCAAAAGCAAATGATTTTTAGTCATGATGTCTGTATACAGATGGATTGTAGCCAAGTGAAAACATTGGCTCTAAGAACTGTGCTTGATATAATCCCAAGGTAGCAAGTAATCTTATACACACTATGCACTAGTATACTAGTATACTACTTCAGCCTGGCTGGGAGCAGCTTTCTGAGCTGACTGAAAAAAGTTGGTCATAACATTATTATTTGGGTCTAAAGTTGTTGCCAGCTCCCTTTTTTTGTCTCTTTTTTATTTTCTGGCATCCCAGTTTATGTGCAGGTCCTGCCATAGAAAGGAAATTCAGTCCAACATTAGCTAGTAGTTAGTTTAGATCAGTAAATAAATCAAGTAATGTGGCAGCCCAGTGTTTGATACAAAAAATGACTCCTACATACATACATACATTTTCAGCAGAGGGATTTTTAAATATGAAACAGGCTTCATTATAGTTATTTCTGGCTCATTATCAATGCTTACATTATGAAGAACAGAATTTTTATGCCCTCCCCTCGGTCACCAGAAGGCTTTTTCCCTTCTCCCTCCTTATGCGTGGCCCTGGTTGAAGGCATTTTGTGTTCTCTTAACTGCTGGTCCTCTCAGACAGGGGTGTATGACCTCTTAAAATGCTGTGTGCTTGGTAACATTACAGCCCCTGTGCGTGTCATTAGCTGTGTGAAGTTTGAGAGTCCGTAATGGTGACTATCCCTGAAGCACCTGTAGTCTGAGCCAGCCATAAAAGAGTTCCCATGGGAAAAGGTGACAGATTACGTTTGTTTGTGCCAGTTTTTATCTTCTTATACACCAAAAAGAAATTTTATAAAAAGATTTTATCTGCCATCTGTTATGGTGGCATGAAAGCTATTCCAATGCCAGAAACGCACAATAATGTTTAATTATTTTTATGCTTAAATTAATCTGTTGATCATTTTCTCAATAAATGTGTTTTGGTTTATAACATATCAGAGTGTAGAGCAAGTTAATTTTCAGTCAGCGCTTATGATAAAGAAAGAGAATCGTCACGTCTGAGAAACAGGGATAAGTGAATTGTTGTAATTTTTGCTTGAAAAATTAATAAATAAATAGAATAAAATGTTTTGCAGACTAATTTTCTGTCTATTGCCTGGAGGTGCATGATTTTCACACACAAGCCAGTTAGTTCTTGATTGCATCTCTGCTGCTGCACTTTGGGTTACCCGATTGAGTTTTGGTGCTCGGTGGTCTGTATTTACTTTACATTCAATGCATGTTGTTATATGATAAGTCAAAGTTTATGAAATGAAAATGAATATAGCATATTTTTCTATGTTTTTAGGCTCCACTCATGTCTCCTCACCTCCCTCCTTCATCATCATCATCATTATCATCATCATCTTTCTGGTTAAAGCTGTGTTTCCTGCTCAGTGTCCTCTTGTTGCTCTCCTCAGGGGTCCATGGCCAAGGTAAACTTCTTTGTATGGCAATCATAAACATGTGATTTCAACCAAAATGGGGATTAGATCTATTAAACATCTATAAAATGTAAATCATTTATGAGTTATTTAAAAAATTAATGAAATCAAACTGCTACTAGCAATGCTCGCTTTTTAACTACCTGTATCCTCTAAGAAAGTGTTAAATCATGACCAGTAACTTACATGCGCACTGTCAGCAAACATAATCATTTTATGATTTTAATACAACAGTGCACATTTACTTATGGTGTATTTTTCACCTTAATTGTTCTTTACTATTTTGTTTTTGTTGTTGACAGTAACTCATCACATAAGAGTTGCTTGTTTGTTCTGTCTGGGATCACTTCCTGTTTACTGTATTATGCATCACATTTACCTTTATTTGCAATTAAAACAAATCACTCATACTGATAGCTTATTCTATTTTTCAATTGAATTGAACATTTTTTGCTATCATGAAAATAGGTAACACATGTTTAATTAATTTGCCGAATTTTAAAATGGATTTTCTACTGCTGTTTTCTGTATTTTCTCCTGGCTACTTTATGCTGCATTTCATAAAAACAAAACAAAACAAACAAACAGAACAATCAGCAAGACTCAAAGGGCTTATTATTCCAGTGGTGAATGAAAAAATGATGTCCACAACCAGCTGCTCTTACTCCACAAGTGAGGAAGTACAACACAGCTACTGTGCTTGTAAGCGTATCTGCACACTTATGTGGAAAAGTTGTTTTTGTTAGTGGGTTGGTTAGACCTTGACCTCACTGTCTCTAAATCCCATCATCTGATCCTCTGCCAGGAACCCAAAAAGATGAGGCCCCTGGCCCAAACACACACACACACACAGACTTAAACATGAACACATACATGCATACTTGTGAGCCAGAAGAAAAGGATCTGTTGAGTGTTGAGGGTCGTACGTCCACAGAAGCGATGAGGACGTGTGAATCATGCTGTTCATGTCTACACCCCTCTGTCTTCTGTGCTTCCGTTTTCCCCCTGCCCCCTCATCTTCCTCTCTTGTCAATTACCCTGCCACACAGTACATACAGCACCCTGACACACTGTAACTCTTTGCCATTCCTCCGACATGACCTTTGACCTTCCAGTCCCCAATCAGCATCCTCTTCCTGTTTCTGTCCCAGACGAGAGGACAGGGTGTGCTTTGATGGATGAAGGGGCAGCTGGAGAGCGGAATGGATGGACAGAAACATGAAAGACGCTGTTTGTTGGGAAACCCCTGCTGGAAATTATGTAGATGAAGTCGAAACAAAAGATGGATTTGACTTTGGAGAAGGGAGTGAGAGGGGTTAGGCTGTTCAAAATGAAGAAAGTTTCACAACTTATTTCTTTGATCTTTGAAAAGCCTGCAACAGTCATGTTGTCCTCTCTCTCTTGACCCAAATCCTTGATTAGACATCATGCACACACACATACCTGAAACTTTTGTCTTCATGTCTAGGTCGTCTTAAGCTGACGGTCCTATCTGAGGACAGACTGCAGATGAAATGGAAAGAGGCTGATGGACCCGTTCAGGGCTACAAGGTCCGAGTGAGACCCATCTCGGGTGAGACTATCCCTGATTGTTTCAAGTGTTGAAACTTGATGACATGAGTTGTTGTGATATAACCTGCAGTATATTCAAATAGCAGTGCAAGAAAACATTTTGTACTTTTGAGAAAGCAAGTGAGGTTTATTCTGTATTCTGTATTTTCTGTATTGCTTCCCTATGCTATTTCCACAGCTCCTTTGTGATTCTCACTTCCATATTGTGTTGATATTCTAAAGTGGTCCTGCATAATAAATGTACAAGTTTGTGTACGACCCAGATTCCAAAAAAGTTGGGTCGTTGTGTAAAACACAAATAATGTGAGCATTTGTTCATACTTTTTGACATACGGTATACTCAGTTAAAAACAGTTCAAAGATAACATCAGCTTCATTGACTTTTGTAAATATATGCTTATTATGAATTTGATGCCAGCAACACATTTCATACAAGTAGGGACAAGGGCAGCAAAAGAATAAAGGAAATTGCTGTGTACTGCTGAGAAAACACCTGTTTGGAACCTTCTGCAGGTGAATTGGTAACAGGTGATAGAATCATGATTGGGTGTGAAAGGGACATCCTGGAAACGCTCAGTCGTTCGCCAGCAAGGATGGGAGGATGCTTTGTCTAATGCCAAGTACATGTTGTAAGTTATAGTGCGTACTTGAGGTTGCAGTGGAATTGCAGTGGAATTGAGAGAGGTGCAAAGGTATGGTAATGTGCATAAGAAGACCAACATCGCAGATTAGTTCAATGTAAATTTTAAAGATGTAGAGCAATGTCTACAGTGTGCAATCTAGGACACGTCTAATATAGAGCTGAGGTTTGTGAGTGCAGAGGATGATGTGAGTCCTCGAGAAAGGGCCCACACTCTTCAAGCTTTTTTGTACAACAAATTCAATCACAGGTGGGATGGACTCCCCAGTTAACACTATTGTAACTGTGTGTCCTTGTTACATTCTGGAATGAATGAGTCACAGAGGTAAATTAAATTAATACCGAATTTTAAATTTGTCACTCTATACTTCAGTGTTATTTATAAACCAACAGTCCTAGAAGCTAAGAAAGTTGCTAGCATACCTTTAATCTTATTCCTAGGAGTGCATCGCCTCAGAATTGTGGGCCAAGTAGGAGAACTTTCCGCCTCTGAGAGATTTTATAAATATGGGCTGTGCTGTGTCAGGTAAAAGTCTTGGACTGTGTGTGAAACCATAGCTCTGCCATTGTATTTGAGACATACCGTAACTCCAGATTCTTTGGTTTTTGTGTTATGGATGGCATCATAAGCATGAGCATCTCTTCCTATGACAGCAGACTGCAACAAAAGAAAGCACAAGAAAGGTAAAGGAGATTGTACTGCGACATCAGATAAAATCCTTCATGACTTATTACCCTCCAAAGTGCACAATAAAACAAAGCTGGGCTGAAACTTCTTAGAAATCTGTCTGATCTGACAAGTTCTAGTCCCTATCTGATCATAAACTTTTTATATCAGCACATCGTGTTGGCTCTTTGGCTTCACAAGTGATGTTTGGATAAGAATGCAGTTCCTCCATCACACCTGTGATTCATCCTGCCCCTTTAACTTCTTAACATTGTTGTCTCCCTGTCACCCTCTTATCTCCCATTCCACACTGTGCGGCTCAGCCCAGGCACGTCCAAAAAGACGGACAGAGGGAGGCTTAGAGGGAGAAGTCAGTCCAGTATGAGACTTCACCTGTAGGCTAGCACTCTGGAAAATGTTTAAGAAAGAATTGTACAGTCTTTGAAAATATGCCCGTGATTTGGGGATTAAAAGAGAAAGCAGTGTATCATTTGATTAGTGATGGAGAAGGAGGGATTATAGTGAGTTGCTGAAAACATCCCCTGCTAATAGATTGCTTCAGGGGAAATGTAAACACACGCAGGTTTTTGAGTTTACCTTTATGGATGTAAAGGATGTACTCCATATGTCACTGTTAAGATACCTCATTATTTCATTCAGTCTGTTCAGAGAAGTGCTGGGATTAATGTGTATAATCTCATTGTGTGTTTTCAGGGGCTCTTGCAGCTGGTTGTGAATATGCAACATTGTCTGTGCCACTGTAAGCAACTAATGTAACAGAGACTTTTCAAATGTTCCTTCCTGTTCAACCCTTAGTATTTCTACAGCATAGTGAACATTTCGGCTTTCCGGTTAATTATATATTGCTTACATGCTAACTTTCTGTAAGTCTCTCTGCCCTGCTTTATTCCTTGTATACAAATGTTTGCACTCTCATATGATGACTCTGCTGAAATATTTAAATTTGCTGATGGTACTACAGTGTTTGGGTCAATAAAAAGACCAGATAAATCACCATATTTGACAGGGGTGTCTGATCTCGTAAGCAGTGTTTATAGCCTTAAGCGACATATGATCGACTGCAGGAGGGGGTCATAGGGAATAAACCACCTCTTATCACCCCTTAAACAGCAATGATGTCTGGTGATGGTGACATTCCATGGTCTCCGCTGCTGTTCAACAGTCTGATTGCAGTGAGCGCAAATGAGCGTATGAAGCGCTCTGTCCTGTTCTTGGGTGGCAGCTGCCACAGCTCGTGGTCATGCAGAGGGTGAGCTGGGCTATCCAAGCTGGCTTTGGTCTTGTCCCTGATCCTCCTCTCAGCCGCTCACTCCATGCTGTCCAGCTCCAGACTGCCCAGTGAGCTGGCTGTTCTTTATCACTGTAATCTTAAAGTTACTTTATTATTCCCAAGCTGGGAAATTACTTCCCTGCATTTAACCCATCACTGATTCAAACACACACACATGCAACATGCAGTGAAACACACAGGAGCAGTGGGCTGCATCAAGTGCCCGGGGAGCATATTGAGGGGTTAAATGCCTTGTTCAAGGGCACATCAGCAGGATAATGGAGGGGTGGGGACATTGTCACTCCACCACAATCAAATTTTTTCCTTCCCGTCTGGTGGGGGAATCGAACCAGCGACCTTCCGATCACAAGCCGCTTCTCCAACGTCTAGGCCATGGGCAGAAATGGAATATAATATTCATAATTATATTTTCACTTGTCTTTAATTGCCTGAATCATTGTCTTTTCATTACCTTAGAGTCAGTGTTTTATATGTACAGCAGGAGCACAGAGTTCACCATGTTTCTACAGTAGCAGACAGAACAGACAAAGCAAACACTGACTGTAGAGAGGGCCTTTTGCTTTTTTTGTGTTTTTAGGGGTCACTATAGAGGAGGGTGAGACCAGGGGTGTTCAGTTGGTTGCAGTCTGCAGTCACACTGCTAGATGTCACTAAATCCTACATACTGAACCTTTAAAAGACTGCATCTGAAACCTCTCTCTCTCTCTCTCTCTCTCTCTCTCTCTCTCTCTCTCTCTCTCTGTCACTCTTAGTCTGGCTTCATTAAAAGGCTTGAAACATTGTTAGAGATCCTTCTCACCCAGCAGCTCATCTCTTTCAGGAAAAGCCCTCTGAAACAGCTATGTTTTAAATCTGAGCCGTTCAAAATAAGTACTGAGTCTACTTGTCTCTTGAAAAAGTTCCCAAGATCCTCTTAAGGCTTACTTAATACATTAATTCTATTATTTATGTTATTGGTGATCTTCATATGTTTGGGTTATTTGACTTTTGAATTTGGAACTTCGAGACTTCTCAGTGTATCTTTTCACTTTGTTTTATTATATTGTTTTGTTAACTCAGAACCCAAAAACACACTCCCCCCTGCTTATTCCTCATAGCTTTGTCATTAATGTCATTAATTCTGCCTTTCCTGATAGACTGCAGTGCACAGGCAGTCATTTCTCAACGAAAATGCTTATCTTTTCCAGAGGTGCCACAGCCAGAGCTGATGCTGACCACCACACGGGGCCGGGCAACGGTTGCAGGACTGGACTCAAGTCAGGAATATGCCCTCCAAGTCCTCATGCTCAATGGGACAACAGAGAAGCTTCTGGCAAAGCGACGATTCACCAGTAAGAAACACAGTGAGGAATGCTGTATGCATATAAATTGTGCTAAGATCTACAGATGAAAGCTAGGCTTTTTTTTATATAGACTCTGAAGCAGATTTATTTGCCTGTAAAATGAGAAATGCAGTAAAACATGGGAAGCTGCTGTGTTTGTGGTGTGGAATGTTCATGTATATGTATTTAGGTCTATGACTGAGAGAGACTAAATGGACCATTTTATATTCTGAATAGAGATTAAAAAGAAATACTTTCAGCCGTAATGTGGACTCTGTTGGGAGTCATAGGAAGCGGTGCATTTCTGACATTCTTACACCCTCTTTGAGCATGCAGTGGTCCCCACACCCTCTGAATGACTACATGTACAAGCACACACACAGAATGAGTGGGTGTAAATAATATTCCAGTCGGATTACAGGCTGAAGGTGGGTTCAGTTTGAACTTAGTGTGTATGTTTACATGAGTTAAATGTGTTCCTGGGTTGTAAATCTGCCCACCAAGATGGCTCATCAAGGCACTTACTGGCAAAATAACAGTCAACAGTGTCTCTGTAGCCACACTGTGTGACTGTATTTCAGGGTGAGCAGCAGGCAGAGAGTCAAGCTGAGTGTCAGGAAGTGGGATACGTATGGTAGGATGGGGACATTTTGATGAAGCGTGACCTGTGTTTGGACTTTGCACTCTTATTGCTCTTCAGGATATTTCAAACATTTCTGTCTCTGTCCATCAGTTTTATTTCTTACAACAGTTCTCTGTCAGTCGATTGCCCTTTCATTTTGACATTTTCTTGTTATGCTCTGATTGATAGTCTCTTGGAGCGCACTTTGGATTGTGTAAAATGTGGCCTGTGGTAGCTTGGGAAGCAGTGCTAAAGATAATAGGTTACTGTGTCGAGCAGGGCTTGTCCAGGCAGCTCTGTAAAACACGTCAGCTTGGAAATTCGTAACTCCGGCTGTCAGCTGGAATGATGGTAGTCTGGGAATTGATGCCTCTTCACCTTTCCCATCTGCTTTAACCCCTCTGGGCTCACTACTTATTTCCAGCCGTGCCAGTGATAGCAGGTTACTGTGTCGAGGCAATTGTTACTTCCTTGGAAATTTCAACCTCAATTTGCTGTCGCTGACCTTGTCTCTTAACTCCAAGCAAGGATTTTCCAGTGAAGGATTTAAGGCAGCAAACGTGCTCGATCTTTGCTTAAAGCATGTTCAGTTTTACCTCCTTGACAGTACAGAAATCTAAAATGTTCACCAGATAATCAACAGTCCAGCAGTGCTTTTTTTGAAAAAACGAAAAAACAAACGTGACTGGCCATATTCCTGTACAATGTGTACTTACACATCATCAGTGACCATTTATGTAAAAGGAGCTGAGAGAAATGATGGCAGGTACCTGAGCAGAGGCTGCTGTCGTAATGATTCTACTCATGGTGATGATGTTCTGTGATTGATGCATACACATACATGTGGAAGAAGTACTCAGTTTTACTTTAGTAAAAAATAGCAATACCATCCTGTTTTAAGAAAAAGTCCTTCTTTCCAAACTGGTCCTATTCAAAATATTGTATATATGATATTACTGGATTATTGCTGTAAATTACAGTATAAAGTTATCAGTGTAATGGTTTAAAGTGGGCTTTAAAATACTTAATCTAGTCTACAGAAAATGGAAAGTACACAAATGTATACTTAAGTATAGTATTTGAGCAAATGTGCTTAATTGCTTTCCACCACTGCTGGTTACGTACTGGTCATGTTGTGTGCTTATATTTTCAAATGACACATTTTCCTCCTGCAGGTATGACAGGTATAGTTTTCATTAGTCATGGATGGGTGAGTCGGTCTGTTGTTTGAATGGGTGGTCCCACTTCAGCTAGTGATTTGGCTGCCATGACATTTTGTATGTCTTAATGCATACATATTTTGATGTAGCTTCTTTTTATAAGACTTTATTCTCTGGAAGGCGTTAGATTTCCTGCATCTCTAGCAGGGGTGTGACTGACCTTAATATGAATTTCTGCATCATGGATTACCTATATTATTAACTGCACTTTCTGTCTTGCAGTGGAGGGTCTGCGGGAAGAAGAAGTGATCCGCAGCGGTAGCCGAGAGCAGAAGAAGAAGTTGTTACCTGGCGGTTCAGGGTCAGGAGACCTGGACGATGTCACAGAGGCTCTCGTGGGCCTGCCAACAGTTCTGTATCTGGACCCCACCACTACCACCACCGCTGCTGCTGCTACTACTGCTGCTCCTACAGGTTCTGCATGATAGTAGATTGTAACACCACATCCACACACGCTCACACATCTCTTGGAGTTATTACAAATTGATGACCTGGTCTTTATTCATTCTGCTCCATGTCACAAACCTTACTACATTTGTCTTTGTTGAAATTGCACAGCGATATTGATAATGATAATTTTAGTGTTTTGCAGTGCTGCAAAACAGCATAGGAAGCACAGTTACGTGTAAAACCCATCAGTAAGGTCAATTATAATTATACAAATTGATCGTATGGACAAAAGAAGATCAACAGCAGCAACAATAAAGTATATAGTAAAGTATGCAGTATGGATTTGTTATGACTGCAGATGTGCGGACGAGTTGGTCCTTGTTTTAGATGTTATCTCTACAGTTGAAGAAGCTGAATCAAATAAAACTCCTCACTCCATCCGCTGTTTTAATAATAGTCCATAGAAACCTGCAACAGAACTCCCTGGAGTATGTTTCTAAGAGGTGATCTAGTTTTTAAGATGTTTCATGGCTTGTCATTATAACACTGTTTGAGAGAGAGCAAAGCATGGAAATGTTACTGACACACACATGCCATCCACCCAGGTAGACGCATGTACTGTAAGTACAGCATGCAGTGGTCACACACACCTACACTAAAGCACTTTGAGAATAATGACAGCCCAACAGTAGGTGGAACACAGGAAATAAAGTCTGGAATGAAATGGGTGGAGGAAAATGACGGTGTGCCCGGGGGCTTTGCTATCTTACTGGTGATTAATGCTGATTTGTGTCGAGCAACTTACAATAATGTTTGTGTGTTAACAGAAATCATGTTTTCTCTCACCTTTTCCTTTGCTAGTCTTACTGTAAACCCACTCTTGTGCTTGCCATTACCTCTGTCCCCCAGAGCCCCCAGCTGCAGAAACCCCCTCTCAGCTCCCTGGTGAGGCCCCAGAGAAAACCACCAAAGAGAAGAGGAAGAGGAAGAAAGATCGTTCTAAAGTAGAGAATAAGGAGGAGCAGGCGACGACTCAAGGCAAAGCAGTCGAGGAGAAACCCCGGAAGACACCTTTCCCTACCCAACCGGTGACAGGTAATCTGTCCTCTCTAGTGCTAGTAAAGCATTAACTCTGGTCTAAAATGCTTCTTTCAGTGACTTTTGTTATTTTATACAACCAAAACATGATGGCACCAATTAGGTCAACTCCCTTTAATCAGGAAGTTAAGCAGGTAGGCTTAAGAATGTTAGGCCACCACCATCACCTTCTTATAAGTGAAGGAACAAGAGACTTGAGAGCATTAAATGCTGGTTTGAAATGTGATGACAGTGTTTGTAAAGGGAGGGTCAGCCAAAGGAAAGGATAATGACAGGCCATCCTGCTCGGCCGCAGGGCTCGTATGTCCTCCCTCTTAATCCAAGGGAACACACATTCACATGCATGGAAAGTCACTCATGTTCATGTATGCGCCAAGTCAGCACATGTATACATAGTATTTACATTACTTAATGCATAGAGACATCTGTTTCCTGATGGAAAACCGTGCATATACACATGTGCTCACTAATATACAGATGGATGACAAATTAAAGTGAAAAACACTACAGTGTAACTTGCACTTCTCTGGAGCTCTAATCAGTTCAAGACTATTTGTCCCATGCTTCCTTTTATTAAGGCATATCTCCAAGGAAACCGTTTGAGTGTGACAGCGATGCAGCAGCGGACATCGTGTTGCTGGTGGACGGCTCATGGAGCATCGGACGCACCAACTTCAGACGGGTCAGAGATTTCTTGGAGGGCCTGATGACACCCTTCCACATCGGGCCGAACCACATTCAGATCGGTGAGGGTCATGGAGCTGTGAAGCCATCCCTCTTCCTTTCTGTGGCTTGTACTCATGTAGACACGGTGCCACACAGTGGATTTATTTTGTCTTCTGTCCCGTTCATGTCGTCATTCATACTGCATGTTACAGACGTGCACACTGTCTAAGGGGTATGATATGTCAAGCTTATTGCATTGCATTGATTATTATGGCATTTGTATTAGTTGGTTCAATTTTATAACAAATATTTATTTCATTTCAGCTAAACAGTCCACTTAAATGCATACATATCTGCTTATCCACGCATGCACTCGACAGACACACACAGATATTGAGAATGGCGTGTGTATTGTGTCATTGAAAAGGTCCTGCCTTTAATGTGTGTTGCATCTGTGATGCCGTCACCTCACTCTCGTTTGACACAAAGCATTTTGCACATTGGATTTTGGGTACTTTGGGCAAACCAAGGATACAGACAGGCATCTTTGAAAAATCTTTGCGGCAGACTCGCTCCTTTCTCTAAGTCGAGACAAACACATTTCTAAAAGGAAAACAAAAACATTCTCTGATTTCACAACGTTGTTTTTCATTTTTGGTTCTGATCATGTAGATCGTAAGAGAGCTTTTTTATCTTTATTGAAAAAGTCAGTATTGGTTGCTTGTGAATTAAAGTTCATTGCTATTCTTCCAAGGTGGTAAAATGCAGTCAGTGTAGTCACTATATAGATTTTGTTTTTATGTATCTCGATATGAAGACCAAAAACAATAATAAAGTCTTTTGTCCCAGGTCTGACCCAGTACAGTGGTGACCCCCGCACAGAATGGCAGCTCAACAACTTCACCACTAAAGACCAGCTGTTGGAGGCTGTCAGGAATTTCAGATATAAAGGAGGAAACACATTTACAGGTAAACACACAGAGATAACGTTAGCGTTCACGTTGTTCTGTGCTAGAGCCATTGACTGAATATACAGACGGATGCCAAGAGAGCTCACCAAAGCGTCTTTGATCACCCCCTGGTGGCTGGCTCCTGTACTGCTCATAAGCCCCTCCCCCTCCATGCTAGTAGATGGAACATGGGCCAAACTAAAAACTCAAAGCATACATCAATTAAGTTTTTCCTAAAGATGGCTTTTAGGTAGTTCTTAGCACACTGATGTATGCTCAGGTGTTCATTTTTATAACAATTGCGACTCATTAGTTACTTGTTGCTATGAAAAGGGGGGGAACATCGTGGTTGACAGCTGAGCACTGCTCACCACTGAGCTAAATGGGAACTCAATAGTGTGGCTCCACCACCCGATCACTACTGCACAGACTCAGGTTCCAAATGACGTCTCCGGAACAAGATGGAAACACTCGAAGATATTTTGGTTTCACTTTTGTACAGTGAAAGTAAGTGGAGAGTATGTATCTGTTAGTGTGTGACCATGCATCCATGTCCCAGGCCAGGCTCTGCTTCATGTCATGGAGGAGAACATGCAGGCCGAGGCTGGCGCAAGGTCAGACACGCCATTTTTCGTGGTCTTGCTGACCGATGGAAAATCTCAGGATGACGCCATTGCTGCAGCAAATCGGCTGAAGAATGCTGGCGTGGAGATCATCGCTGTAGGTGAGACTGAAAAGAAGAGACCAAATATTTTTTCCTTCAGCAGTTTCTGAAGGCTGACGTTTTCCTTAATCCAGTCACATCCATCCCCTGCATTTCTGTGGGCTCACAGACTCAACAGCTACACTGTCCGACTTTAATCACTTATAGTCTGATGCACTTTCACTTTTGCCATTATGTTGCACAGCGTCTTTTATTTTTTCATTGTATGAAAAAAGTGGTGTGAATCATTTTTTTATTTTGAATTATTCAGGTGTGAAGAATGCCGATGAAGCCGAGTTGAGACAAGTGGCATCGGAGCCTGTGGATCTGAACGTGTACAATGTCAATGACTTCCCCCTGCTCAGTAAACTGGTGGCACGACTGGTCCACATCCTGTGTGGGAGGATAGAGGAGCGTGGCATCTCAAAACGTAACCTGTCTGTCTGTCAAGCTGTCTGCCTACCTGTCTATCTTTTCTTGCCAACCCATCATATTATAAATATCTTGTTGGTTTCTTGTTGCTGTGTCATCAGGAATGGAACCCGGACCCACAGCAGACCCAGCCCTCTCCTACCCCAGTCCTACTGATCTTCGGTTTTCTGAACTGGGCTCCAGAGAAGTGAAACTCCATTGGACCAATCCAGCTAAGCCAGTCCATCAGTACAGAGTGGTGTACCACAGTGCGGAGGGTCAGAGTCCACAGGAGGTCAGAAATGTGACTTTAACTCTCATGAATTATTACCTGAAGCTGTCAGATAGAGTTAAAATATGTTGCCACATATAGCACAAACTGAATATTTGGTTTGATTGAATTAAACAGCACAAATTAGAAAGAGAAGTGAGCGCTGAACTGCTTTGCTTATGATGACCAAAAGTTAAGAAACTGGGAGAGAAAGGTTATCACAGTAATGCATACAGTTACTAATAATGGAAATATAATTTTTTAGTTTTTAAGACTTGAAAGAGGGATACAGATTTAAAAAAAATTGTAATTTTATTGATTTTTGGAAAAATTTAACCAACTACTTCATTACACCTAATATAAAGACTGAACAACCTGGCTCACAACAGTCATGTTGGTGGATATGTCTTATGAAGTGTTTCGTTCATGTCTGACTGTAAGTGATGCTTTGTCTCTAGGTGGTATTGGCCGGCTCACAGTCCACTGTGCTGCTGGACGGCCTGTCCTCTCAGACGCTGTACCACGTGTCCATCTTCCCTGTGTATGAAGACAGTGTTGGTTTGGCACTCAGAGGAACTGTCACTACATGTAAGACTGACATCCCTGCTAAGTGCTGTGTTTCAAGGCAAACATTTGTCTGTCCATCAGTCACGCATTTTGTGTCTCAACATGCTCATCAACAGCCTTTGAGCTTGTTTGTAAAATATGTTTGTATTCTGTAAACTACTTCTTCCATTTGTCTGCTTCCCTCATCCTTCCTTCCTCTGCCTTTTCCTGTCTCTGTCAATCAGTACCCCTGGCCATGCCTGCCAACCTGGAGGTGACCCCTTCCTCTTATAGCACACTGCGAGTAAGTTGGGGTGCAGCACCTGGGGCGACACAGTACATGATCCTTTATTCAGCACTGAACCATGGAGAACCTGAAGATGCCAAGGAGGTGAAAACTACATCTGTTTCTCTTTCTCTGTGTGCGTGTAAAACCCTAAATGTTAGCCTAGCACTAAGCTAGTCCTAACCTGTCACATGACTCTGAATTTCAGATATGATACAACCATCACACACGTCTACACTACAAAGTATAAATAACCTCAGCCAAGTATAGCTGTTTGCTCTGTTTGTAATCTGCATGTTGTTGATCACTAAAAAAAGCAAAAACAAAACAAAAAAAGCATTTTGACATTTTCATTTTCACTTTTTCACTGTTCACAACATTCACACGTGTTGATCAGGTTTAAGTGAAAACATGGGCACACCTGTGTTTACACATACATGAAGAAAGGTCACCTCCATCATCTCCAGATGGTATAAGTAGTTAAATGCTGTATGTACAAGGACAGTATGTTTGCCTTGTCTGTTTGTTGAGGGTGACCACATTAATCTGACCTTCAAAATGCTTGCTTTCTTCTATATAATCAGTGTAAGTATCTTTTGTTTTTTAAATTTACCTTTCTGATAGTTCAGCGTTATGTAACGTTAGTGTACATACGTATATAGTGACAGTCAACTTGCCTCTCTGTCTTAATTTCTCCCACTGAAGATGTCAGGAAGAACCAGCATCATCTGACTATATACATTTAAACAGTATGTGTATTATTAGAAGCTCAAGAAAAGTTACAATATGCTGTTAAATCATTGGCTTCTTACTTCTTTTTTTTTATATGTAATGGCTCAGGTTCAATTACTCTAGCAGCTTTTATATATATATATATATGATTACTGTTTCATTATGCACTTATGTGAGCAGATACAATCCTCAGGTCAAAATGTTGTACTTCATCTTGAGATGCATTAGCAAAGCTCTCACGCTTTGTTTCTGTTGCTGCAGGAAAAATTCAGCGCAGAGCAAACAGTGGTGGAGCTGATGGATTTACTGCCGGCTACAGACTACTCTGTCACTCTTTATGCCCTCTATGATGAGGATCCCAGTGACCCTGTCACTGCTATTGCCACTACATGTAAGGCATTCCCAAGTCATCCCATATTTTTCACTTTTCCACTCTTTATCCTTACTTTTTCTCTTTACTTCTTCTTCTCTTTTACTGCTTGTTCTAGTAATTTCGTACAGATCTTCCTTATTCACTGTTCACCACTTTCTTCTCTATTACCAACATCTCCGACGCACTAACTTCTCATTGGCACTGAGAGCGTTTCTTCTTCCTACAGTCCCTCTCCCATCACCACTGAGCATTCAGTTCCCTGTGGTCACCCACAGTATGCTGAGGGTGAGCTGGGTGGCAGGAGCCATGGACGTCCCCGGCCACAGAATTACCTACAGCACCAACCACGGCAGTGACGTTAAGCAGGTCTGGGTATTTGTTTTAAATTCGCTGGGGCAACACATATGTAGCTCTGAATAACAGAAATTATAACAGCACTGCTACGGTATTCGAGTGCAGGGAAACACAGGCTGTAACTTCCATAATATATATATTTTTTTTCTGGATCCCTTTTAAAAGCATTGTCACAAACTGCTTTGGATTCATAGATTATCAAGATAATTCAGACAAAGATAAGAAATGAAAAGGAAAAAATATTCCAGTGGAGTGAATAAAATGTATTTTAGTATAACTGTAAATAAATGATAACACAGCACTGTATAATTCCGCATGGGGCCCTTGACGTGACAAAGCTTGGGAAACACTGCTTCATAACACATAACTTGATCGTATACAGTCAAAAAGAATTTTGCATTTTCTAATGTATAAATTGCTCTGAGTGTCTGTCACTTCATTAGATCCAGCATACAGAAGATTACAAACTTATAGTATTCTATTTTCATGACCTAGAATCTTATCTTACCTGTCTAACACTATCTAGCCCCCTCCCCTTTTATCTTGAAGTTCAAATGTCCACATTTGAGGTGCTCAGTAAGGTGAAGATGTGGTGCAAGCTTCCAGCTAGCAGTGCAGTAAAGATTTCAGCTTTAAACTGAATTTTCATTTTTGGGTGAACTGTTCCTTTAAATGTATTTCCAGGTGGAGGTAACAGGACTGAACTCAGTACTGGTGCAGAACCTCTCCTCTCTGTCCAGATACCTGGTTTCAGTCCAGTCTCACTACCCACAAGGCCTGTCTGCAGGAATCACTAGTAACGTCACCACATGTAAGAGACACACACACACACTGCAAGTCTTTTAGTGCTTCATCTTGTATTTCTTTTGATGTGCCAAAGAATTGTCAGGTGTAACAACAACAAAGAAACTCTAATATAGGAAGAACTCCCACTCTCTCACACTTCCGGTTATACAGGGGGCAATCGAATGGGGGCTTGTGGAGCTGTAGCTCTAGTAGTAGCTGTAGTAACATTTCATGGCTTTTTTGTGATGAAATACTTTTCTGTATTATTATTTGAGTATTTGCAGCATACTCGCCAGTTTACAGCATTTGCCATTTTGGTTTCATGCATCAGTTATGCACAAATTTGTATTGATCACGTAAAGATAATTGAAGTTAGCCTACTGTAATGTAATGCTACTAGTCTTAAATCTTTAACCGACCAATCAGCATGCATTAGTAGAATGTAGTAGAATGCTCTTTATAGGCAAAACCATCTACCTTGTAAGAAAAATGAGTGGGTATTAATATTTTTTCTTATCCATTCTGATATATAACCGTTTTGCAAAAAACTTATAAAACTAAAATATAATTTGGGCATTTTCGTACAGAAATAGGTGTAAATAATAATTTTAGTCACTTAACTCCCCTCCCTTATTTGAGGCCTACCTCATGAGTGCCCCCTACTTTAATTGCAGCCAACTTTCAGTACAATGGGGTTTAATATGTAGTGAACAGGCTGTACGTAGAAGGGCTATGTCAAAATGTTTCTCGTTCCTTCCCCTCCAGTGAAGGTGCCGTCCCCTTCTGACCTCAGGGTGACTAATTTCTCAGGCAGTGAGATCACTGTGCGATGGGAGGCTGCAGCTGATGATGTTGTGTCCTACCTCATCAAGTGGATATCTCTCAGTGGAGGAGACCTGAGACAGGTGGGGATGGGTTAACAGGTGGATGGAGTGCATAATGCGTTATGACAATAAATATATAATGTGAAAATATCTGTGTGTTTATTTTAGCTGAGGGTGAGTGGTGAGAGTGAAGGAGCCATCCTGGAGAAGGTGGAAGACGACAAGGAGTACCAGATCTCTCTGTCTGCACTTTATGGAGATGGAGCTCAGAGTGAAGCTGTGGCTATACGCTACAGCACCTGTGAGTCACACACCTGCAGAAGATTTGAGAGAAACTCTCAGATGAAGACAGTACTGGATATCCAGATCAATTCAATTCAGTTCAGTTTATGCACAAATATCTGTTTGGACTCAAAGAAGAACTGGTTAGACTTTGCTGGTCAAAGGTTACTGTGACATCCCAAATAGATTTTTAGAAAGTACTCAACAGTTCATGCACTAACTATGGAAAACTGAAGATTTAACATGGAAATGAATGTTCCTTCAAGTCAGTCTGCTCTTTGTATTTTGTCCGTGCAGTGTCTGGTGGAGGCCCATCCGGTGTGTCAGTCTCAGAGGAGACTGCGGTCAGCTTGGTGGTCAGCTGGATACCTCCCAATGCCCATGTCCTCCAGTATCGTGTGTCTTACACTGCACTGACTGGAGCTGAAAGCCAGGATAGCACTGTGAGTGGGCTGTAATCTTCACCTGTGCAGCTATCTACCACTGCTTTGACAGATGGACATATTATTTGAAATCTTGATTTTGAACGAGGGGTTTTCTTGTCCACAGGTGTTGGTCCCAGGTGGTGAAAAGAGGGTGGTCCTGGAGTCATTACAGCCAGATACACGTTACAGCATTATGGTTACTGCCGAGTACCGCAACAGAGAAGGTGGCAGCGGTTCAGCTCAAGGCAAAACCGGTGAGACAAACACATGGAAAGAATACACATATAGGTCTTTGAAAAACTCCCCTGCTGGAAAACCTTAAAGTGGCAAAATGTGAACTGTGGCCGAACTATTGCTATTGCTGTGTAAAAGAAAGATTCATTTTAAATGTGACATGACATAGATTTATTCTTGCAGGCATTAATGTCCTTGAGAAAAAGTAAAGGAACATATAAAGTCTTCTTACAGTAATCTAGATTGACCATCTAGCCTGTCGGTTTGACCTGTCTATCTGTCTCCCTCTCCAGCCAGTCTGCGGGTCAGCAGTGTAAGTGTGGTCAGGTCAGACCACTCCAGTATCTGTGTGTCATGGAGACCTGTCTCTGCTGTCGATGGGTATCGTATTGTCATCCAGTCTGTCAAAGGTAATCTATTGGAGAAATCTGTAATACTCGACAACTCTGGGTGACCACTATTAATTTCCCCTTGGTGTGTGTATATGTGTGTTTGTTCTGTCACATTGTTTATAGACAAGCAAACAAAGGAAGAAACTGTGGATGAGTCCAGCAGCAGTCACTGTTTCACAGATCTGGAACCAGAGACTCTATACCGCATTAGCGTGCACTCGCTTCTCGGCTCAGCAGAAGGCCCTGCTGTTTCCATTCTCCACCCAACAGGTCTGACCCGCTCACAGCTCACTGGCAGTATGTGAGATTTGAGAAGCTAGTCGGCTTACAGCGATGGCCAGCGCCTGCCTGCTTTTTATTAAGAAGTTAAAAATGTGGGAAATAAATCAGCTCTAGACTGCTGTCCTCCATGAAATGAAATCAGATCATGTAGTAGTTGTAAAAATAATTGCATGTACATGCATACAGTATCCTTAAACCAAAAGCTGTGAAAATCTTTACAGTGTTGTTGTTTGTTAAACGTGTAATGATTGGTGTTACTTTTCAGCCACGGCTCCAGCCAGAATTCCCATCCATCCGCGGATGTACCCTATCCACAATGAAGGTGACCCATAATTATATTGCACTTACATTTTCCTGTAGTACAAAAATTAACTCATGAATTATTATTATTACTACATATTTTTTCATTCTCATGACATTAACAGAGTGAGAGATTGTCTAAGAACTGTTGTTCATTTCACAATAATCTTGACTGGTGTCATGTTTCACTTGTCAGTTTAAATTAAATTTAGTAGTTGCCATCGATTTGATTAACACAAATGTGAGTGAGACCATCAAATTACCTTCGTATTATTACATTATGATCCCACTGAAAGGTAATGAAAATAATAATAATGCAACATTCCAATCTTGTTTAACTGTGTTTTTAGTGAAGAGGCTTTGATATTTTTGTCTGGATTGAAAAAAATCCCCTGAACTGGTGGTTTCTCTGCCTTGTTTTATGGTTCATCACTGCCCTCTTGTGTTGCAGTCTGCCCTGAAGTCACCATCAGAAACAGCATTGTTAAAGGTGAGACAAGTTGTGTTCACGCAAGGCCACAAACGCTCTCATGAAAGAATTAACAGAAATAGCGCATGTAAAAAATCTCATTGCTCTCATGTATTTGTTGCCCCAGGATTTGACATGATGGAGGCTTTTGGTCTGACTGAGAGAGCTCACTCGTCTGTGGAGGGCGTGGCAGTCGAGCCTTTTGCCTTCAACACTCTCCCCACCTATACTCTGTACAGAGACATCCAACTGACACAGAGCACCAAGTGAGCTCCTCTCTGCTACTGCTTTTAATTCGCCCTCTACTTCATTTTTGTGAAGAACGTGTAGAACATGTAGAAAATGTAAACATATATATAAATGGTTGTATGACCCTCCTTTTACTTCAGACTAACTTCTCTTTGCCGTTTGTTCAGCTGTATTCAGCTGTGTTTAGGAACTATGTCATTCTACATGCAGCCTACAAAATGATTGCATCCAAGCAATCATTTGTGGTTAAACAAATGATTGCTCTGCAACCTTCATATCAGTATCCAGGGAAGAGTAAATGCTGTATACCAAACAGTCATCTAAAGAAGAAGTTTGGTTTCCACAACAAAGCTCCTCATTTCCTTCTCTCATTTCTTACACTCTCCTCCAGACAGCTTTGCAGAAGAGGGATGTGAGGATGAAGTGAAGATGAGGAACCGTATTTACCAAATGAAATAACGTCACTCGTTCCGGCATCATTTCTAGGAAATTGCCCATGATCCACTGCATTTGTGTAGAAATATTTAAGAAACAGTTTTTAAGAATAGCACTGGCTGACACCTTATTGTTTCTGTTACAGTGCTGTTTATAGATCTGTTATGTTGTCAGGGTGTCACAGAATGTGACTGTAAAAACACAATTACATTTTGTTTATTCCTGAAATGACTGAATTATTTTTAAAAAAGCAGTTAAACACAAAGCTAGTGATAGCGATAGGTAGACTTGTCTGTCTTCAGGCCCAAACCCAAACAGCTTACAGTATTTAGTCCAGTATTTGGGATATCGGCGTACACCGGCTACTTCATTGAGTACACCTTGATAGTACCGGGTAGGACCCCTTTTGCCTCAGAACCGCCTTAATTCTTCATGGCACAGATTCAGCAAGGTGCTGGAAACGTTCCTCAGAGATTCTGGTCCATATTGACATGATAGCATTGTGCAGTTGCTGCACATTTGACGACTGTGCATCCATGATGCAAGTCTCCAGTTCCACCATATCCCAAAGGTGGTCTATCTGATTGAGATCTGGTGACTGTGGAGCCCAGCAGTTCTCAATCAGATAGTACAGCAGCCTCATTGTCATGTTCAAGAAACCAGTTTGACATGATTTGAGCTTTGTGACATGGCAGTCTGGCCATTATTCTCTGACCTCTGGCATCAACGAGACATTTTTACCCAGAGAACTGTGGCTCGCTGGATATTTTCTCTTTTTCGGACCATCCTCTGTAAAGCCTAGAGACAGTTGTGCATGTAATTCTGAGTACATCAGCAGTGTCTGGAATACTCATACCAGCTGGTATCAACAACCGTGCCACGTTCAGAGTCGCTTAAATCATGACTCTTCCCCATTCTCATGCTTGGTTTGAAATTCAGCACGCCACCTTGACCATGTCTACATGCCTAAATGCGCTGAGTGGCTTCCATGTGTTTGGCTGATTAGATGTTTGAGTCAACAAGCAGTTGAACAGGTGTACCTAATAAGTGTGAGTGTACATGTTGTTCCGCTCCGTTTTGTTCAGTTTGTGTTTCTCAGTGCTTAAGTATTACTTATTGATAGTGAGAATGAATATTGGATGGCATATTGATATATCGATATTGATCTTTTTTTTTAAATTCTCTACTATCAGCATCTGCCCCAGAATGACAGTAATCAGATGGGCTCTAACTTACATTTCAAAATCTTCCAACACACACACACTTCTCTCTGTCATGTTCACACAGTCTTTAATATAAACCCTAATGTTGTCTTTCAGTGAAAACAATGGATCGGGTCCACTTGTTTCTTTACTTCAACAGATCCATCTTTCCGTGTCTTTCTCCAGATTTATCCACCCTGCTGGCTTCTCTCCAGAGCACACCATCAGCATCGCCTTCCGCGTGTTGCAGGATACACCCAGGGAGCCCTTCGCCATCTGGCAGCTCACTGACAACGACTTCCAGCCCAAGATGGGAGTGGTACTGGACCGTGAGTAACATTTCTTTATCTCTCCATCTCCCGGTAAGCAGATCCATGATTCGGTCTCATATTGAGTTGGAAGATCTTATTTTGTCCCCAGGACCTCTTGATAACAGACTCATTCTCCTGAGTGGGTCAAGATGAGCAGAATGAACATCAATGTTGAAGTCATGTTTTTCTTTCGTTCTGCTTCAATATGTTTTCACTATTTTTGACCTCTATTTTGTGGTTCTATTTAGTGCCAAAGCTATTAGTTCATTAGTTAACATACCAGTAATATAAAATATATAATATACAACATGCAATAGACAAGTTATCAGCAACATTACCAAACGTTCCCTAATTCCACCTTCTCAACTTTGAGGATTTGCTGCTTTTCTTATGTAATAATAAACTGAATGCTTTTGGGTCGTGGACTCAGACAAAACAAGACCTTTGAAGACTTTATTCACAAGCAGTTGAGAAAATTCTAATTGGTAGTGAAAAAAATGATGTCATTGTTATTTTTTTTGTAACGATTTTTAAGTAATTTATAAACTTAGCACCAAACAAGTTGTTTTTCCCTACAAATAAATGATGTGGCTGGATATAGGCTAATGAAGGAACAACAGTGTTGCTTGATGGTGTGTTTTTAATCGCTGTTGGACAACAGCGGAGCTCTATGGCACAGAGGAGGAAGGTCGCTCAGACTCAGGTATATACTCACACAATACCTGTTGGTGCTTTGGTTGGTTTTGGTCTTTTTTTTTAATGGGATTTCTTGACCACAAGAAAACATTTTTGAGAATTACAAGATGCCATCAGTGACCTCTGTTTCCCCTGCCCCTGTCTGTAAGGATTTAACTCACCGTCCTTGAAGATTATTGAACTGCCGTCTGACGGCATTTGAGAACAAATTAAACAAGAAAAAGAAGAAGAAGAAAAAAAAAACACCAGAGGCTAGGAACACCTTTAGAAATAGAAACTGCCAAGGTTAGAGCCCCATGTTTTCTATTGAACATGATGTGAGCTGATCCTTCAACCACTCTTCCTCTATTTCTGTGCTTTCCACAGCTACGACCAAGCATCTGGTGTACTTCAGCCTGGACTACAGGGGGGAAGTGCAGGAGCTGACCTTTGACCAGCCGCAGGTCCACAGACTGTTCTATGGCAGTTTTCACAAGGTCAGATGATGTCAGAGCTTTGCTGTCGCGCAGCGGACAATGAAACATGGATGTTATGCTTTCAGATCAGATTGAATGTCTTTGTCACTCATTCACCTCTGTGTACTCTGCAATGAAACAGAAATATTGAGATGTGATAAAGGAAAGAACATGAAGGAGAGGTGAAAGGGGTGGTGAGAAATAGACTTCACAGAATAAAGACCAACAGCAACGGAAGAGAAAGTTTATATTGGCTCACATTCTCAAATTCTGGACAGATGATTCATAACTTTGAATAGCAGTACATAAAATGCTTTACTTTGTTTGACAAGCTGGATGATGTCATGATGATGTACTTTCATCATAGTAATCTAGGACTCATTTGTCAGACTCAAATGAGAGTGAAGAATAAAGATTAAAAATCCTGCACTTGGGGTGATGTGTGGTGGAGTGGCTTAGTGTGCTCACCCCATGTAGCTGGAAATCCCTTCATAGGAGTGACCCGGGCTTGAGTCCGGCCTGCGGTCCTTTGCCGCATGTCTTCCCCTCTCTCACACTCTCCGACTGTCCTACCCATTGGCATAAACAGCCAAAAAAATCCTGTACTTTTTCTTAACTCCTACTCATCAACTTGAAAACAGAACTGATTTCTTACATTACTTTTGACTTAGAAACACTCATGATCTTGATGAATTATACACAGCAGTACTTGACTGAAGTAGTTTTAGCTCACAGTTTGCTGCTCCTGCTTTTTTGTCTCTGCATGTGGAGATACTAAGTGACACATTATCTGTGTAAGTAACATCAGAGCTGACTTTATTAATTAAGATACTTTGCAGAAATCACAGCAGAACAGAGTTTGGTCTAGACCTCCTCTAACTGGAAAGTGTCATGAGATAACTTTTGTTTGTTGTTGTTCTGTTTGTTGTTCTGTTTGTTGTGAATTGACGCTATATAAATAAACTGAACTCATTTGATCAACACAACTTCTTAAATGATCAAATCACTCCAGTGGTAGTTGTGTAAACCTTGTGTATATTTACTGAGTAAATATGACCTCCCTGGCCTAATATGGCAAGTCATTGTGGCATTATTTTGGACTGTGTGGCATACGGCTCCATTTGATAAGTCCTCTGTTTTCTGTGATTGGCAGATTCACCTGTCTGTCAGTCAGGTGAGCGTGTCACTGTCTGTGGACTGCCAGCATGTGGGCGAGAGGCCCGCCCGCCCGCTAGGCAATTTACCGACTGACGGCTTCGAGATGCTGGGAAAACTGGTGAAGACCAGGGGACCCAGGAGTGGATCTGCGCCGGTATTTTTATACTCCTCTTTCCTGTTCTGAATGTATCTAAAGGAAGTGGTAGACACCTTCCCCATCCTATGCTGAAACCTGTATCCTGTGTTCTTATCGTTTCCAGTTCGGGCTACAGTCCTTTGAGATCATCTGCAACACCACATGGCCTTCAGAGGACACCTGCTGTGACCTGCCAGGAGTGGTCAGTCTCTTACCATTTACATTGTCTTCAACAAGTGTCTTATAAGATGTGTGAAAATGACTCACCGCTTCCACTTTCATTCCCTTTCACACAGTCATGTTGCTGTCATCACCTTTTTTTAGTGAATAGTGAGAGATACTATACATATGAGAAGCATTAAATGTAATAGTGGGTTAAAGGGTTGAAGTGATGTCTTTATTATTTACGTGTGTGTGTGTGTATGTGTGCGTGTGTGTCAGAGAGATGAGGAGAGCTGTCCTGCCCTGGCATACACCTGTACCTGTTCCTCTGACATCCCTGGAGCTCCCGGTTCCCCTGGACCAACCGTATGACACCATGAGACCTCAGATAGGCCTTGAGTACCAACTGACTTGTTTTTTTATTTGTGTGTGATCCAATTTGATAACAAGGTCACAAAGTTCACATTCAGTCCTTTTCGTTTCCCAGGGAAAACCAGGTCCTCGTGGTGAGAAAGGCGAGAAGGGAGATCAAGGCCAAAAGGTGAGATGAAAATATGTTTTCAGGTGAAGTTCTATTTGAGTTCTGCTACCTGCACTTGTCTCTAAATCAGTTCCTGAACAGACTTGATCAGTGAATGTAGAGACTCGACTCAGACTCAATCTGTGACTATAAATAAAAAACACAGACTTGGATAAAAACACAGTGATATGTGCAGGTTATGGAGGCAAAAACACCCTGCCTGTTTTCAGTGGATGACTTGTTTGCCATTACGCATAGAACTGCAGTACTTGCATGACATTTGGTATCTGGCACACAATACTATATGACTGACAAGCTGTGCGTGATGTTCAAGGTGTCAAGGTGCGAAACCGAGTGAGGGCAGTCCTCTAATCTCCATATTGTAGCTTGAAAAAGTCAAAGTATTTTCCAAGTCAAAGCTGTCTTTGAAAATATTCTTTGTGGCCAAGGTGAACAGTTGAAATCCTAATCAAATTCTTACGGGGCATTTCGACCTTATAATGTGTGATATCTTCAAGTCAGTTTCTATGTGTGTTCAGGGGGAGGCAGGTCCTCCAGGAAATCCTGGATTTGAAGGAAGTCTCGGACCCCGCGGCAGCATAGGGCCCCGAGGCATGACTGTGCAGGGCAAAGTGGTGGGTAACCTTTCCAGCTTTCAATACGTGTTCATGTGTAGTGGTAATGACCGTTGTACGTGTTGCCAAATTGTTGTCTAAGGACTTAGAAATCTAGTATGTTGTGAAAAATTATTTACTTGTTTTCTGTTTTTCTGTTCAGGGTCCACCTGGTGCCAGAGGGGAAAAAGGAGATCCTGGGCGACCAGGAGTTCAGGTGATAGTGATGTATAGTGAAGTAACAAAAATACAGAAATAGAGAGAAATAGAATAGAATGGAATAGAGTAGAATAAACACTTGTTAATCACCTTCATCTCTCTGCCTCTCAGTGCATTCTCTCCAACCTCCTTGTCATCTTTCCCTGCAGGGTTCACCAGGACCTCCCGGGCCAAAAGGGGAGGAAGGGGTTCCTGGCCCCAAGGTGAGCTGCTTTATCCCAGCTAGTACAGAGCAGTAAATGTGAGCAGTTCTTCATCCAGCTCAGCCTTTTTGTTTGTCGTCATCTCTCTGCAATGTGTTTCACAGGGTATTCGAGGGGTTGAAGGGAACATCGGTGCACCTGGCATCACTGGACCCAGGGTAAGACTGAATTTCATTTTAAAGACATCATGTGGAGAATTCGAGTATTTTCGGCTCTGAAGTCGAATTTGAAAAAACAAATGAAATCAGCTGCAGATATTTGTTGCCCTCAGTGGACGAACCCTGAGACCTTTTGTCCTGTGCCACCATCAATGCACAGTTTACACGTACACACACTCACTCACACACACACACACACACAACATTGAAAGTCAATGGGCTGACACTCTCATTTTGCTGAGAATGAACATGTTGAACACATTTTGAGCTTTCCTCTAGCACCACCTTCAGGCACAAATGTCACATTAGTTTTCTCCAGCAAGATGCAGATTGCTGTGAAATAATTACTTTTTAATGTTACTGGAGTTCCACACAACCATAAACTGCTGGTAAGGCTCCAACAACAGTCAATATGTTGTTCATTTTGTCTGTCACTTTTGGATTGCCTGCTGTAATGACCTGCTAATGGGACTTTTTATGTGGTAAATCTGTTCTGATCTAATTATGCAAGTCAGACAACGTCATAGAATTTCACATTACAGCCTTGATATGATGTCTGTGTTATGATCCCCAGTTGTATCATGGGTGTTTGACCATTTCCTTGTAGTGGCAACAAAATGACAAAAGATGAAAACAGCACAAAAAACACGCACATTTCTTAAAAATATATCACGTTCTTGGGTGCCCATTAGGGCCAGTTAGTTCAGGCTGTAGAGGTTCACAAGGTAAAACAAAACGATGCGCTTTATGTAAAAACCTGAAGAGAGCAGTGAGAACACTGAGACGGTCTAATCAAGGGATGGATACAGGTTTAGCTCCCAGTTACAGTGCATCCTGAAAGTATTCACACCGCTTCACTTTTTGCACATGTTGTTATGTTACAGTCTCATTCCAAAATGGATTAAATTAATTCTACACAAAATACCTCATAACGACAAAGTAAAACAAGTATTCACACCCTTTGCCATGACACTCAAAATCGAGCTCAGGTGCCTCCTGTTTTTTATTGATCATCCTTCAGGTTTATACAACTTGAGTTGAGTCTACCTGAGGTGAATTCAGTTGATTGGGCAGGATATGGAAAGGCACATACCTGTCCATATAAGCCCTCACAGTTCACAGTGCATGTCAGAGCAGATACCAAGCCATGAAGTCAAAGAAATTGTCTGAAGACCTCCGAGACAGGACTGTGTCGAGGCACAGATCTGGAGAAGGGTACAGAAAGATTTCTGCCACATTAAAGGTTCCAAAGAGCACAGTGGCCTCCATAATCCATAAGTGAAAGAAGTTTGGAACCACCAGGACTCTTCCTGGACCTGGCCGCCCAATTAAAATGAGTGATCGGAGTAGAAGGGCCTTAGTCAGGAAGGTGACCAAGAACCCAATGGTCACTCTGACAGAGCTCCAGCATTGCTCTGTGGAGAGGGGAGAACCTTCAAGAAGGACAACCAGTTCTGCGGCACTCCCCCAATCAGACTTGTATGGTAGAGTGGCCAGATGGAAGCCACTCCTCAGTTGTCCTTCGGGACAACTCTGTGAATGTCTTTGAGTGGCCCAGCCAGAGCCCAGACCTGAACCCTATTGAGCATCTCTGGAGAGATCTGAAAATGGCTGTGCACTGACGCTCCCCATCCAACCTGATGGAGCTTGAGAGGTTCTGCATTGAAGAGTGGGAGAAACTGCCCAAAAATAAGTGTGCCAAGCTTATAGATCATACTCAAAAACACTTGAGGCTGTAATTGCTGCCTCAAGTCACAGGGTGATCACAGGTGTGTGAATACTTACGTACATGTTATATTTTTGTTTTTTTATTTTTAAAAAATTTACAAAAAATTCAAGCAAAGTTGTTTCACTTTGTCATTATGGGGTATTTTGTGTAGAATTAGAGAGGGAAAAAATTAATTTAATCCATTTTGGAATGAGACTGTAACCCAACAAAATGTGCAAAAAGCAAAGCGTTGTGAATATTTTCCGGATGCACTGTAAAGCTGTGGTCACTTCAGTGCGACTGCCTTGAATCAGCACCTTTGCGTGTCTATCAGTCTCTTGTCTGCTTTTCTGCACCATACACCTGTTTGTATTTTACAGGGTTTCCAAGGAATACCGGGACACCCAGGGCCTCTGGGAGAAAGGGGTCCCTCGGGACCTGTGGGACCTACGGTAAGACCAGAGGAACATGTAGCGTCAATTTAATGGCTTCATGACGGCGATAGATGTGGTCTGAGGCATAATGTTTTTGGGTTATCTGTCCACCCATACTGGTGAACACAATATCTCCTCGGGGGAATTTCATCAAAGTTAGCACAAACGTGCACTTGGACTCATGGATGAGCCAATCAAAACTATTGGCTTAAACCACAGGATAAAATGAAGTGATTTTATATCCAAAAGGTCAAGAGTCAACTTCAGTGTGGCATCATAATGTTTTCTGTCCATTATTTGACAGCATAGCTCAGCAATAGAAGGGAATATTATGACTGTATTTCATATTTGCAACTTTGCACAGTCCAGTTTGGTCCATTGGCAAGGATAGCTATGTCTAATAATAAATGAGGAAACTGATTAGTGTCACATTCATTGCCTTGTTTGGTGAAGACTGATTATTAGTAATCAAAGGTGGGAAAGCAGAGTATGATCAGTGACTGAACCCAACTCCATGTGAGAAGGCAAAGATTCAAATACAGAACGTAGCTGATTAAGGGCAAGATTGTCATGAAGGTTTGGAGATGCTGAAACAGAGTATGACACTATTTCTTACGAGACGAATTAAAATGCCCCATGAACATAATATGATAAATGCAGTGCAGTGAAGGACTGTAAGGTCCCAGGTGGTCTCCTGCAGCTCAGACGGGGGTCCTTCATGCCAGACAGTCACTGACTGTGTAAAATATGGACAGAGCTTTGAGGTCTGCAAGGTGAAGAAGTGCCTTACACCTGCATTGTTTCTAATGACCACCAGGGGGCCACTCCAGTTATTTCAAAAATAAAACTGATCTGTATGATCACATGTTGAAAATGTAGGATGAAAGTGGGAACACAGAAAATGGTTTGTATAATTTCAGAGAGCTTTTGCATTTAAAAGTTTTTTTTGTTTTGTTTTGTTTCGTTTTGTTTTTTTTGCATTTACAAATAATTTTCCAATTTGAATTATCTTTTTTCTTTTCTTAGTTTCACTGTGATCTAATTATTGGCAGTGGTATAGTAAAATGATAATCTTCGTATTTTCTATTTGAGCTTTCAGTTTTAGTTATGACCAAAAATACGATCCATATTCAGTGTGGTGCATGGCCAGTCAGCAGGATATACCTAACTGGTAACAACAAGGACATTACCTCAACCTGCCTCAGGAAAATGCCAGTTTACTGGTGCAACACTGTGTTCCTCATCCTTTGCTGACACCACAATACATTTCTGTTGGAGTTAATTGGCAGAGGCCTGGAACCAAAGAATGTTTTTGAAGCAGAGTCTTGTGTCAGATGTTCTTCCCTTTCATGCACATCAGCATCCTATGGATCACTCTCACTGTATGAGGAGAGTGGGAGAGGTTAGACATATACATTACATATTTATCTCTATGCTCATTTGTCTTTTGCTTTACAGGGTCTGCCAGGAAGTAAAGGGGAACGAGGAGAGAAGGTGGGTTACAGCTCTACAAACAGCTTGTCGTGATATTAATACTGGCTGTCTTCTCATTGCAGGCAGCCACATTTTGTCATTGCTTATAACTTGACGGATATAAGTGTGACTTCAAAATAATACATTGATTCTCATTCAGATCACATTTGCTGACTCTGCTGATGTTTTACAGGGGGAACCTCAGTCTATGGCCGTGATCTACCAGCTGGTCACAGAGGCCTGTGAGCAGCTAGTGCACAGTAAGAGCTCTTTTAGCAAGCATGTAGAAAACTGTCTAACTGTCAGTATCTTCATATTTTAGTTACACACTGGACCTTTAACAGATGCAAACATGTTCTTTACTTTATTGTATGTGTGTTTCTCAGAGGAGGTGTTGAAGCTCGACAAGTTCGTTGATGAGATAAGTCGTAAGCCAGCTCCTATTGAGGAGCCGGTGGGGCCCCCGGGGGAGCCTGGTATACCAGGGCCCAAGGGCCCTCCTGGCAGCAGGGGCTCTCAGGGACGTGTTGGGACAAGGGGGAGACCTGGCAGGGCTGGATATCCAGGAGAACAGGGTAAGGGTACATCTAAGCTTGTTTAAATAAGATAGCTGAGTTATAAGCTTTATTTTGATGATATGATTTGTCTCATCGTTCTCTACAGGAAGGAGAGGTATGCCAGGGGAGAGGGGTGATGCAGGGACCAATGTCCAGGGGCCCACAGGGGTCAAAGGATTCCCAGGTAACTCTTCATGAGTCAATTGTTTCCTATATCTCTGTCATAAAGTGCCCAGTGAACCATCAGTGCACAGCCCTATAGTGATGTCTGGTTATGATATGTGTGTGCTGTGTAATCCGTGTGTCTGCAGGTCCTCCAGGTGAGTCCAAGCTGGGAATCCCAGGCTCTAAAGGAGACGATGGTAAGCCAGGACCACCAGGGATCCCTGGACCTTCTGGACAGCCAGGCGAGGTTGGACCACCGGGTGTGTGTGACAGCAGTGGAGGCTGCCACAGAGCTCCACAGCAAACAGGTTAGTTGCTGGTAAAGGTTCTGTAACTCAGATGACGTCTGGGAATATTATTTTGTGATGATAAAGGCATCTATACTGAGGCTGGCACAAACAAAAATATTATTGCTGTAACTAAGCAACAGTTTCAGGTGCTCCAAATGTCACAGTCTGTCGGTAGTTTGTCCCCTGCTTCGTTGAGGCAGATTAGCAAGCTGTAAATGCAACATTGACGTACTGTGACAATGGCAATTTTATTTATGTGGCATATTTCATTATAAGTAAACTCAATGTGCCTTTCATTGAACAGCAGCATACAGAAAAGACAAAAGGCATTAAAATAAGACCACAATTCATAATGGTCTTATTATGACCATTATTATATTTTAGAATATAAGAATGATAGAAGTGATAGAAGAAACATCAACACAATCCCAATTAAAAACCACACAACACAAACACACATACACAGTTACAGTAATCAACCATAAGCCTGGGGTTATAATCAGTGAGCAAGTCAGAGCTGTGTTGAGCCAAGCTACTACGTGCTTTGTAGACTTTTAACAGTATTTTTGCTCACTGTTACCTGTCTCTGACTTTTGGGGCTAATTATGGGTATCTATAGTTTTGTCCTTATTCAGCTGTAAAAAGTACATTTTACATGTTTGTTAACAGGACTGAAATCACCAGAGGAATTTGAAGTGTACAACTGTGTGTCATCAGCATATGACGCCTTGTAAAGTGTTATAACAGTGAACATGTCAGCCAACAGTTGCCTAATTTAAAATACATCAGATGCAGAGCAACATTAGCAGTCATTGTAGTGGTGTTTGTGACCAAAACGTCCAGCATTCACTTGGGTTTTAGCTCCATCTTTGGCCTTCACCAGTTGTTTAAATGTACAGCTGCCTCCTGCAAGCAAGCGTGAGTATATTTAAACAGTTAAACAGTGACTTAAAGAATGCTAAAAAACTGTAGTCCTGAGGTGATAATATTAACAATCTCCAGTGATAATTCTCTGTGTGTGGTTTGATCAATTGCTAATATGAAATTATTGATTATAGCTCATTTTAAGTTATGTTAAAGTTAACAGAAGGCAGAGAAAGGATGCCCCTTTTAATTGAAATAATTCCATGGTTGTTGCATTTTCAGTTGTGGTTGTATATTCTGCCTCATGAATTCGGTGTAGCAACAATTTCCCAGTACTGCTAAATACAATGTGAAAGTGGTCTTATGTGTTGACTCTTTTTTTTGTCTGTGTGCTCTCATCACCCAGAAGATCCTTATTATGGCTACCAGCCTTGAGTGGACATTAACAAGCAGGCAGCAATGGTCAGATGACTGACTTCTGTTCGAAAAGACTGTGGTTCCTTTGGAGCTGAATGACAGACTGGGAATGGAGCTGAAAGAGCACCGCTGAAGAGATTTGGGGTGTTGAACTTGCCACAGAAGCTTTACAGGCTTCATCGTGTGTGGGAAAAGGAGTCAATTCAGGAAGGATCTCTCTGTGTCCTCTTGTTACAGTGTTCTTTGATATAAAATAAGGCAGAGAAATGAACTAAGTAGGAAACTTTCTAAAATATAAACAAACATTTTGATGAACAAATAGCATGATTAAACAAAGTGTTTTCCCATTGGAATCAGTCAAGTGCTGTCTTACACTGTCCACCATGTTCGCACTGAACCCTTTTGTTTCTATGTTTATGTACTCATGCACTGTATCAATGCCAAGTAGTTTAGCCATTTGTGGTGCACTGTGCCTAATTCATTTACCATTCTAACCTTAACTGCCTCAAGGATAATGAAAATGTATAATCCATGGTGTAAAAGCTAAATGATACTGTGAGAATTTCTGTCATGTGTATGATCATTTGTATATTGTTTATTATATTTACTGTATACAGTTACTTATGTATATTTTATAATGTACCAATTTATATTGAAACTTCAGGTTTACATTTTCTGATCTTCCGGGATTTGGGTGATAAACATTACGTGATGTTTGCGTGTGTGTGTGCGTGTGCGCGTGTGTGTGTGTGTGTGTGAGAGAGAGATTTATTTGGTAAGTTTGTTATCTTGTTAATAAAATTCCATTAATATGTAAACATGATGTATTATTTCACCAAAATAACCTGTTTATCCTGAGTGAGTTAGTTTAGTGGAGTGAAGTTCTATTTCTGCTGGAGGACTTCTGACAGCGAGTTTGTATTCTGCCGTGCTCGAGCATAACAAGAACTCTTTGGCTGGCGTTCTGAGGCTGAAGCTTACCCTGAAACCCTGTGGGTGGAAAGAGAATACATATGAGCCAGCAGGAAGCAATACTCAGAATAATGTCCTTTGTCGGAACCATGGTGAAGACAGAATAGTTTCCAGTGGTGTCTATTTTGAAGAGCACAAAAGCTTCTTTGCTGTATACCAGCGGCTTCGTTAAGTTAGTTTCATTGGTACGCTCACTTCCGGTTTTGTGCTTTTACTTTTCAAAATAAAGGAGAACGATGTTTCTTCACCACCTTGGAGAACGTGAATTAAATCTGGTGCCAAAGGAGTACCGATCGTCTTAATTAGTTGTAATGAGTTTGTGAGGACGTCGCTGAGTTAAGTTTGGTATTATAATGACTATGGGCGCATTAATTAGCGTTCATGCTTGAGAGGGACAAACTGGGGCTAACTCTGGTGTATGATAATGTTTTCACATTTTTCCGTGAAATTTCCTTGTAACTGATGTTAAAAAGACGTTATTTAATAAAACAGAAATATTTAGTAAAAACGCATGTATGACAGCTGTCGTGTTTGAGATAAGTTACATCGATACGCAATTTACTTTGATAGTAACAGGATGTTGTATAGCACATTTCTACGTTGTGGTTAAAGTACGTTCACGTCACAATGGCAAGTCGAAAAACTTCGCACCAAATCCCGGACGCTGAAGACAAATATTCAGTGCTATTACCTACCTACAACGAAAGGGAAAACTTACCTTTGATTGTGTGGCTTTTGGTGAAATACTTCGATGAAAGGTGAGTTCCGGGGATCCAACAAAGCTGTCCGGCTAGTGCTAGCTTACGTTACTACTGTAGTAATGCCAGTCAGTGATGAGCTGTCACTAATCCTGTGAGAAAATGACAGCTCTGCTCAGTAATGCACTTAATGTAGGCTTCCAAAGTTTATTATGTCAAGCTTAACTCACAGTATAAATGGGTTATTTCAAAGTTAAGATAGCTTGTCCTAGTTAGCTAATGTAGCTTAATGTACTTGACAAGATATGTGTGGGTCAGTGGTGGTAAAACCAAATCACTACGTTCCGTTTAATTTGTTGTATTTACAGTGGATATAACTACGAGATCATTGTCATTGACGATGGAAGCCCAGACGGGACACTGGAGGTGGGAAAGCAGTTGCAGAAGATTTATGGAGAGGATAAAATAGTAAGTTATGAATCGTTACTAGGTTCACTCAGCAGACACTTCTGACGAGAGCCAAACAATACATCATGACTCACAAATTAATGAACAGATTAGTTAAGCGTTGCTTACAGTGTTTAGCTGTCTAACGTACCGTGTAACAGTTGGATTTAGTAAATGAATAGTGCGTAGGGTCATTATACAGACTCTTAATCTGTCTTTTCTGGTGTACAGCTTCTGAGACCAAGAGCGAAAAAATTAGGCCTAGGTAAGTTCAAAACTGGTGGAATACGAAATTTGTGTAATCATTCAAGTAACCTTTGCTAAGGACTGATGAGCCCCGGTTTTCTCTCCAAGGCACCGCTTACATCCACGGTATGAAGCATGCCACTGGGAACTTCATCTTCATCATGGATGCAGATCTTTCCCACCATGTGAGCGATGCCTGTTTCATCCTGTGTATACCGACACAAGAAGCTGATTGTAGGACTATAACTAACAATTTGTTTGCTCTATATAATGTTAGGACACAGTGAACATGTTTCACTTTCCAACAACAGCGTAATTTCCTAAAACCCAACATGACAGCTTCATAATCTTCTATTTAATCTTTAATGTAAATGTAGCGTTATGTGTACTAAACCAGGTTGTGTGATATTTCACTTTGGACTGATAGTTCTTTGTGATTTTCATTTTTTATTTCAGCCCAAATTTATCCCAGAATTTATTGAGTAAGTCTCTTTAAATTTCCGTTTCCTATCACATGATTTAGTTTTATTGACCCTTTTTACATTTGTAAAGAAAAAAGTCAATTTAACTTGTCAATTGCCACAAATGACAGTTACAGAGAAATCGTGCATGTATCCCCTAGTTAAGACCATTTTGCCTTGTTTGTCAGAAAGCAGAAGGCAGGCAATTACGACCTGGTGTCCGGTACTCGATACAAAGGGAACGGAGGCGTGTACGGCTGGGATCTGCGAAGGAAACTCATCAGGTAGCTGAAAGTGAACGCCATTCTTCAATTTTCACTCACCCATCTTGCGTTGACCATAATTTCAGCAGGCAAGAGGCCGAGGTTTGATTTTTTCTGTCTCCTTTTCTCATTCACAGTCGGGGGGCCAACTTTTTGACTCAAGTGTTGCTGAGACCTGGTGCTTCAGACCTTACAGGCAGCTTCAGGTAAGTGGTGCGAGTGGTGCGAAATGTGCGTGCGCGTTTGGCTGTGTTGTCTCATACTCCTGCTGTGTTCTGTCGCTGATGTCAGGCTGTACAAGAAGAAGGTGTTGGAGAATCTGGTCGAGCGGTGCGTGTCCAAAGGATATGTCTTTCAGATGGAGATGATCGTCCGTGCCAGACAGCTCAACTACACAATTGGAGAAGTGAGAATTTATTCATTCATGCATTTATATTTCTGTTTGAACATACTGCATAGTTTTCAGAGAAATGCTTTTTATTCATAATGTGAACCCTGCAATGAAATTGAAGTTGTCTTCCGATGTAGAGGAAACTTAATGATGGTGTTTCTTTATATCTGGAAAGTATTGCAAATCCCTGTAAAAGCCTGAACATAACTTCAGATCCACCCTCAGATTTGACATCTGCAGAGACTGTTAAATCTGCATACTTAAGGTGAACAGGATTAACAAGCAAGCTGTTTAAAAACCCAGATATTCTCAATACATACAGATTCTACATTTTATATTGATGAAAACAAAGAAGGCTGTTTTGCATTGAGACAGCATTAGACCAGGTCGAGCTCAAATATCTGTATGGTTAAAAATCTGGACTAGATCATGAGTAAACTGCCAGTTTCAGATTTAAGGCCAGACCTTAAAAAACACTAAGGACTAATGTCAATGCTTTTATTTTTTTTTTGTTTGCTAATTCTGCCCAAGGGATCAGTCATATCCACAATATACATCAAGAATAAAATTTATTGAAGAATTGCTCCTGGCTAACATACTGTGCACTGAAAAACTTTGTCTGGGAAGCTATAAACACAGGCTCATGTGGTTGCTGTGACCTTTAATTGTATTGTTTGATTTTGTGGGGAACAGGACCCAGTGACATGCGTTAATGTTCTTCTTCTGGTATTATTTAAAACTTGTTTCTGTTCACCAAAATTCTATAATCGTGCATTTTGTAAAAATATAGAACCAATGTCACTCACTTGCAGCTTCAGGCCTACTCATCAGGCAGAACAATCGATCTACACTATAGGGACAAAAGTATCCAGACACACCTCTTTATGGGGCTGTTGGGCTGGGCCCCTTACTTTCAGTGAAGGGTAATCTTAATGCTTCAGCACACCAAGACATTTTGGACAGTGTTATGCTTCCAATTTTGTGGCAACAGTTTGTTGAAGGCCCTTTTCTATTCCAGCATGACTGTGTCCCAGTGCACAAAGAAAAGTCCATAAAGTTAGTTACTTGGCTGGATGAGTTTGGTGTGGAAGAACTTGACTGGCCCACACAAAACCCTGACCTCAACCCCATCCAGCACCTTTGGGATGAACTGGAGCTGAGGTTGCCAGGGCTTTTCATCCAACATCAGTACCTGACCTCACAATTGCTCTCCTGCATGAAAAAGTGCAATGCAATGGAAAAAATTCCTGCACACCACCAAAATGTTGTGGAAAGCCTTCCCAGTAGAGTGGAAGCTGTTATAGCTGCAAAGCTGTCTGTGTATTTGGAAGCTGATGTCATTAAAGTGCCTGTTGGGGCAGTCGTCGTTTATATAGTGTAATTCAGTAGTTTGACTGTCTGACAAATGTTTTTTTAGTAATATTTACCATTACTTCCTTAGTCAACACACCTTATATAAAATGTTTTGTGTGCTGTAAAACCCAACCTTTTTTTCAATTACAGCTCTTTGTAACCAAAAACTCAACACATCCCTGCCATCGTTTTGAAAATAGTGAAAGTTAGCTTGCAAAACTCTGATGCACAGCTACACCTGAATTCTCCTTTATACCATTGGTAGTTCACAGGATTGATTTATTACATATGTTACATGTGAAACCCTTACTGTCTGAATCTGTGTTTCTATCATTGGTACATTGCTCTTCCAAGGCAGAAATGCTCAGACATGGCATTCACTGCTACTTTTGCTAATGATGTGTCTTTTAGTATATGAAGACATTATGTGGACATGGTAACAAGCTCAAAAACCTTCAGTGAAGGGGGTCTTTAAGAATGATTAATTGCTGATGTTTTCTGTAGGCTGAGGCTGTTTCATCGCTTTAGCTTCTGAATGGGAAGCTTTAATGCTGTGAGCCTGTATCCCTGAACTGAAAATCAATTCTCTTTGCTTCCAAACAGGTACCCATTTCCTTTGTGGATCGAGTTTATGGAGAGTCCAAACTTGGAGGGAACGAGGTTGTGTCATTCGTGAAAGGACTGCTCACGCTCTTCGCCACAACATGATCAGTGATATACTCAATTTGGATGTCCCGTGGTCATTTAGTATGCCTTTTGCTCGTAAAGTCGCCGTCTTTAACAGTGCTTCTAACAGAATTTTAGCGGTGGGGGGAGCTCCACTCGCCTCTGGTCAGACAGCGACATGATGGCAAATGACAAGGGAGACATCTCCCTCTTGTTAGCCGTAAATATAAAACAGTTCCCTGTCAGCAGCTGTCCTGAATACTGAAGGAACATAGTGCGTTACATTCCCATCATCCTCTGTAATGAATTTTGAGCGAAGCACAGTGTTTCATCATTCCCAGTCCAGACAGCTGACTGAACTCTGCATTAAACACATTTCAGATGGGTTTAAGAATGTGTTTAGCTACTACACCTGTGATTGTTTGTATAAAATTAAACACTTTCTATTGTTGTTTCTGTTTTTCTGATTGTTTTTCTTTTTTATTGTTTTTACAATGAGTCAAAACCTAAAATGACAGACTCTTATCATTAGTCATTGCTCAAGGTCAAACCTAAATGAAGTGGGAGAGACTGTAGATTTTCTGAACACCGGCGAGTCATCTAAAACAATACCTTCAAGAGTTTTCACTCAAAACTCTGTGCAAAGATGACCTCAAGCTCATCATGGATGATTATGGTAATGTCTACCACTAATGTAACCTGTTAAAATTAAAGCCAAAGGTCCTGGCTCAGCAGAGGCTTACTTAGATAAATGTAGACTCTGGACCTTGGAGACAGAGCTTCTTTTGGAGTTTTCGCTCTCATCTCATGGTTTTCCTCAGAACAATACTGCTGAGAGAGTAGTAGTCAACAGGTATCAGCTTGGACACCTCTCTCATGTTTATTAATAGATCCAAGTGTCACAACATAATGAATATATGTCCATTCGTCCATTTTCTATACCACTGATCTGTCAGGGTCACGGGGGTCTGGAGCCTATCCCAGCTGACTACGGGTGAGAGGCAGGATTCACCCTGGACTGGTCACCAGTCAGTCACAGGGCTGACACACAAAGACAGACAACCACACACTCACACCTAGGGGCAATGTAGAGTAACCAACGTGCATGTTTTTGGGAGGAAGGGGGAGTACCCAGAGAAAACCCATGCAAACTCTGCACAGAAGGGCCCAAACCGGGATTCGAACCTGGAACCCTCTTGCTGTGAGGTGATATTGCTAACCGCTCCTTGTGTTTTGTATTGGTTTGTGTCTGTTATGTTGAAGGTTTGTTGGCGAAAAGAGCACAGCAACAGCTGTAAAGGTGGATCCTGCTTCATTACATGGTCTTGAGGCCTGGTGCCAAAATCAAGCAACATACAACATAGTTCCCACAAAGCAAGCAGATACTAAGCTGGGTTAAAAAACAACAACAACATAAACGATGTACAGAGTGGGAGTGGGTCTTAGGTCGCTAGGACTCTGAATGATGATGATGATGGCAGGAAGGCAGCAATTAACTCCAGCTGATGGAGAGTTTTCACCATCACTTTAACCATTTAAAGGCAGAGTCTTGCTGGATTTAGTGCCTTCACTGAACAGGATTGTGCTTGGGACTGCCCATCACCAAGCACTGTACAGGAAAGTAGTCCCGGTCAGTTTGGTGAAAATGGGCAGTTACTAACTCAGCACAGTACAGCGCCACCTACCGCCGGCCCAACCCAACCATTGAAACCGCTCCAGCTGAGTGCTGAGGCTCTGTGTACATCCGACCCTTCACGGGAAGGGAGGGGAGGAGACAGATGTAGCCAAACCGCGCATGCGCATTTATCGGAGCGACCCACTCCAGAAGGACGCCCGCTATCGGCCTGATCCTGCAACTACTTCGCCGGGTTGTTTACCCCACATACTCAAAAACAGGAACCAAGGGCAAGCCGTGTTGAGAGGCAATGTAGGTTTTTTAAAGAGACATCTGCTTAATTGGCCAAATTGATTGACACACCAATTAAGAGTTTTAATGAGTCGGACTCTCTCGAATCCCACAATGAGATTATTTATGCTAATCAAGTCGATGTCACTTCCGCCCCTTTTATTTGCGCCATTTTGGATAGGGTAGTTTCTAGGCTGGATGTGTATTGTCTGTCAGACAAGAGAATGGTTAAAGCGTTATCGGCTGCCAGGCACTCATAGGCTCACTTTGGCAATTTATTTGAAAGAGTGGATACGCCGGTAGTTAATCCCAACAATAGGACATGTGCCTGCCTGCACCACTACCGAGAATGGAGCATTTAATTGTCTAATGAGTCTCGAAGGTTTTCTGTACCCGTTTGCCGACCAGAGGGGAGAGGATAGCTCTAGTCGGCGAGGGAGAATCGAGTTTGAAGGATAGACGGACGGCCGGGTGACTGGTTCTCCCCCACGAATCTAGTTATCACCTGAAAGGATATTAACAAGCTGTCTGGAAGAAGTGAAAGTGTCTGCCGTTACATCTCGCCTCAGACATCCTGAGGTGACACATTTCGCTCAGACGGGAGCACTGGATGTGAAAGCAGGTAAACTTGTCTGTCATAATGTTCGGTTTAACCGTCAAAGGGAGATAGTTTGCTGTTAGCCGCGGCTACCTGCGGTGATGCGATGGGTGGTGGTGAACTACAGCTAAGGTAACTTGGCTGTCGATATAGCCAACGTTATGTTTGTGTAAGTCAGGAGGATTCAACGTATTCTCAAGCTGAATGACTTCTCCTGTATGTTTGTTCACAACAGTCCCGGTAAAATGCAACCGGATATCCTTTGTGGACCATTAAAGACAGAAATGGCAGCATTAGTTTTTGGACAGCCCATGTTGTTGGTGTGAGTTGGCTAGGTTAGCATGCTAACTTAGCGCGGTGTGTCCCCAATTCTTTGTCAGCGGCAGCAGCTCCCTGCCAAAGCTATCGATCTGGATATTACCAGATGTTGATCTAAGATTAGATTCACTGACACACACGTCGCCACAGAACACAGTTTGGTTGTTATGTGCTCAGCTAAAACTATCACGACAGATCTTACGCGTTAACGTTTTCAATCCGAGCAATGCTATGAATATTGAAAGTGCACCTACATTACTGAACAGAGTAATGTACTGGAGAGTTTTTGTCGTGGGGACACACTCATACATATTCACAAACACAGACAGACTGTGGCATAGAATCATAAAACCGTGTTTTAAATAATGCATGTCTTCCTTTTCACCAAAACCTCAGAGGTGATCAAAATGTGATCTGAGTTCAGCCAGGTGACACTGGGATGTGATGCACTCGTACCTCGTGTTTGATCTGGGGAGGGGAGGAGAGCTGTCACTTGGTCAGGACAAGTGTTATATTATGATCACTGCCACATCCTCATATACAAACAGCCCTCCACCTTTGTGGTTAAGGTCTACTGACAGGTGTTTGGCACAACCAGTGGATTTTAAGCATCCCAAACTTTTCAGGTGTGAATATGAATGTCACCAGCAGCTGGTCCCCTTCACACTGAAGAAGTGTAGAAGGTAGTAGTCAACCAGAACATAGGTTATCATGTCCCAGTGGTGGACTGAGCGAGTCTGAGGAAATCTGTGGCTGAAGGTTTGTAGGCCTCTTGGTTTTTTTTTCTTTCTTTTTCACAACACAGTAGAAGGGGGAAACCTGTTTTCTGCCAGCAGCCCTCAGCACAACGTAGCAGAGCAGCCTCCTATTGCCTTTCCTCCCTCTCCTCTTCTTCCTTCTCTCTCTCCCTCCCTTCCCTCCTGCTCAGCCTCTCCTTGGCTTTCTTCTTGCTCATTTTCTTCCTCCCACTGCCCTCCCCTCCGTGCCTATCCATCGCCCCCTCTTTCTCTCACCTACTCCCATTTTCTCCTCCCCCCCAGCCTCTTCCCCTCCTCACCCTCCCTCTCTTCCTCTGATCCTGTCTGTCCGACCTCCCTGCCTCCCCCTCCCCCCTTCACTTCCGTCACTCACTCTCTGTCCTCTCTCCTTTCCTCTCATCTCTCCTCTTCTGCCCTCACTCACTTGCTCCCTTCCCCTCTCTCGCTCCCTCCCTCCCTGCCTCCTCTTCCTCCCAGCTGCCCCCCACACACTCACCCTCCCCCTTCGTTGAGCTCTCTCGCTCCTTCTGTCCCTCCCCTTCCAACATCCCTCCCTCCTCTCCTCCCTTACCCCCCCACCTCACCTCCCCCCCCACCCACCCTCCCCCCTCCACTGCAGACATATTGTAGAAGCTGCTGCTGACTCAATAGGAGGCGCCATTCTGTGATGGCATTGCGAGACAGGGAGGAAAAAGGGGCCAGGCAGAGTATAGGGAGGCTTACATAATGGAGCTCCTCTCTAGCGCCATCTACATGTAATGGGAGGAAGCAGGAAAGGGAGACGGGAAGTGGGCAAGGATGTGTGTCTCTTTCACGCTAGCCCATTTTTGAATGGAAGACAGACATACAGCAGACAGGCAAGACAGTGAGACAGACAGGCAGATGAACAGAATTGTCTGGTTCTCCCAGCTTTACACTAGGTCAACAGTTGGTGGAGACATACACACACACACACCCTCTCTGTTATGTGTTTTCTAAAAGAGAAATAAGCTGAGGTGTTGACAGGAATTGTTTGGGACTGCTGTTTGTTGAAACTGAGCTGCCTTTCTGTCATCATACATCAGTGACCTTTGACCTCACTACATGGATTTCTGATCTGACTAGAGACATTGGACCAGCCACTTTGGACAGTGAATTAACAGCCCCTACTTTCTCTGGCCTTTACTAATGCTAAACCTATTGTAGATTGTAACACATAAACAAATGGGTGGATGGAGGTTTAATTGTATTTTGTATAGAACCGTTTTGAAAGGAACCAGTGGTTCTGTCTGTCTGTTGGCAAACTAACTTTCTACCCCAGACAGCTAAGTGAGGTTTGCCTAGGTCAAATCAAGACTTACACACTAATTTTGATATTAAGTTTTTTAGCTTTAGTTCATACCCGGCACACAAGATAAAAATCTGTGTTGTTAACCATAGACCATGTTCACACAGCAGCCATATTTCATACTGCTTGTCTTAGGTACCAGGTCTTATAAACTGTCAAATCGTCAGTCAGTTCAGCTTCCCAATTGATTATCAACTGAAAACACAATGGATAGTGAAAATCTGGAGTGACGTCAGGCCATATTTATAGTTGCAATTTGCAAGACATGGCTGTAAAAATTAGTCATCAACATTAAAAAATGAACTTGCACTGTCAAGAGAATGTGAAGAAACAGTAGTGCTAACATTATCTTAAAGATGTCAGTGTATTGTGTTGTAGAAATGTCTACTGAAGTTATCATGCTAACCTGCTAGCATTGGCACCATCCTGTTTCAGAATACCCTTTTGTACCTCTAGAGACGATAGTCTGATAGGTCCCCTGTAGTCTCACTTGGGAGATGTATATGAACAGCACGTTTGCTAAGTTTCACAAGTTTTAGCCTTTAGTGACATAAGTAAACAAAACAAACTCACAAAATGTCCAGAAAAATACAGCTGTACCCCTTCAGGTTTTTTTCTTTTACCAAACTAAGATGAGCTTAATTGCCTTGTTAACTCGCTGTAAAACTCACTACATTCAAATGAGACATAAACTAAATAAAACTCATCAAAACTGTCTTGGTTTGTCTTTCCATAGTCGCCTCTGATATATTCAAAATAAATCCTGAATTCAAGTAAGATACAAAAAATATTCCAGCACTACACACCGTTTTCACTTGCTGCTTTGTCCTCCTGTCTCTACCTGCTGTGTCTTCTTGTCCCCGGAGTCACAGTGTTATCCAAACTGGCCTCCATAGGTGGAGGTTGTCCCAGTCTGGTGTCCAGCTGTGTTCACTGGGAGGTAACTGAGCCCAGCTGCCCATGCTGACACAAAAATGCACTAGATGAAATCAAGAATTCTTTGTAATGTCAACTGTCTCCCTGTCTCTTCACCAGACCTCAGAAATGTTCTAGTTGAGTCAGTAACATGATGCGACATGATGGTCAGGAGAACATATTTCTGTCTAATTTTCTTGCAGATTACATCCAACACAAAAGAGTGTTCCAAGCACTTGCAGTGATTGTTTTGTGTGGCATGAAGAGACCAGTTCGATAGATCTGGTTATCAAATGTCATTTTATGGCCCATGTCCCTCTTGATTTTCACTAGCCACTGTCTTTCAGTTGCTGATCAGTTGTCAAGCAATGAAAAGATAATGGCTTGTCAGATTGCCTACAGTTATATGCCCTGCAACATGGAACACAATAATATGACATTATCTCACTATTTGAGTTTCCCCCCTCAGCATGACATCAGACAAAAATGATTGCTGTATGAATATGGTTTATTTTGCGCTGGGCCTGCGACAGGCGCAGGTCCCCCGGGGTGTTCTAGTAAGCAAACAAAAGTTACATTAGGTGTTGTGCGTATGCTTGAGAAACATATTAAGTACAATTCCCTCGTAAAATATCGGTAATCCTACATTGTTTACAACAATATTTACAGAGTAGAGGTGTCCTTCTACTATTTGCTGGCACGATGCTGCGCCTTCGTACATTACCACCACCCATCAATCAGTGGAATAGTGTGAAACCATTGTCAGGAGTGTGCATGGAGTTGGCCACATGTATGTGTGTCTTTGTGCATGAGATCATTATGTCTTAAAGGTATTCTTGAAATGTTTGCTTCTTTTAAGGCTCACCAGCCTGTTAAAAGTCTGTTAGTTAGCTGAAGCCTAGCAGGCCTCTTTCACAGGAGACACTTTAACATGTCACTGTAGGGACAGCGCAGATGTACACCATATTTAATTCCATTTAGCTGCTTCAGGTACAGGGTCATGGTCTTGTGTGTGCTGGCTTTCTGTCACACTGGCAGCGTGAGCCAGTCCAACAGCCAGCCAACACAGAGGGATCCAACAAAACACAGGGTTATATAGCGAAAGGGTGAACCAGGTTCAGCTTTTACCGCAACATAATGTTATCCAGCAAGGCATCGTGTTGGCCAATCACATCCATGCAAGCACATACTTCTGGTTTACTTTTTATGCTGATTATTTTTTGCACCATGAATGGTACATGTGTTACTGTTTACCTCATGATCATCATGGTCAAAGATAAAATAGTTGCCGCTGTGATAACTTTACGCAGTTGTAATATCCTGTATGTGAGTATTGCAAACTTTTGTGCAGTGCTTTGACATCTGATAAGCCTTTAAACACAAACTGTTATTCAGTTTGGACTTAATCATTGTCTCAGCAGTATACAAAACATCATGAACCCACCAATGCAGCCCCGTGTGCTGCTGTTACACAGGGCTGCTCTTTGACTTGATAATCTCCTGGGGCATCAGCTTATCACTTTTAGCCACATAACTCTTGATATAGATGTGACAATAACTCTGAATAGATCTATAATGAACATTTAAGTTATAGACGACCATATCTTAATACCAAGAAGATATTTAACAGATAGCCAAAGCCTTCATTGTTGTGTATGTCATATCTGAAAGATTGATTGATCAATTCTTCCCTTTTTAGGTCTTAAGCTCAATTTAAAATTCAAGTAAAATGTCCTTTTTTTTTAGTTCATTTCCTGACTTGAGTTCATTTAACAGACACCTGTCCAAATTTTACCCTCCACCTGTTGCTAACATGTTGTATGTGTCTTTTCTCGTCAGGTGGACAGAATGTTCCAGCTCCCTGTCAATAACCTAGGTAGTCTGCGGAAAGCAAGGAAAAATGTCAAGAAGGTCCTGGGAGACATCGGCTTGGAGTTCTGTAGAGATCACTTAGAGGTGAGCATGCCCAGACTTTTGTGTTTTTACAAGGAGACCACACATTCTGCTGTACCTTGGTGCTGATGGCTTCGCTGTAAGAATGATACACTGTATGCATTCTGCAGATTTTTCCTTGAGCTTGCCAAATCTGACTGTCTTCAGACTCATATTCCCATCTTTATTTTCACATTTTGCAGAGGTTTAAGAATAGTATTTGTTATATATAGCACTGGAGTACATATGAGAAAGTTGCTTTGGTTTGGTGAGGTTCAGGAGTTTGCTCTTCTGTTTGGCTCATTGTGGGAATTAAGGTTTCAGCAGTAGGGTGTCTGGTACTGTGGCATATTGTTGAGAATATATGATGATAGGAATATATGGAGAACTGAAGTCATAATGCATCCAGTATAATTACCCTATTGACACCATGTTCTTATATTTAGTTTAATGTAGGAGGAAGACGCTCCTCGATCTTAAAAGCAGAAACCACAGACTTGACATAACTCGGTACCCATGTGCCAGATCAGTGCTCAAGTAATCTTCTGTCACTAGGGTCTCACAATCGAAACAACAACCAAAGAGTTTAATGATGTCATGCAGTAGCATGGGATCATGGGTGCTGTTGTTTTCATTGTTGAACAATCACAATTGAGGTTTTAGCCTAGGGTTCCTTCATTGTTCAGGAGGTTTTTACTGGGAGCTGAATTTTCCCCAGAGTTCTCATCTCCCTTCAAAACAAACAGGCCTGATAATTAAACTGTATCATCATATATTATTACATTATTTTTGTATTTAGAATGCAGTGTAATTGAATTGCTGTTGTAGTAATGGTCACATGTCCCAGTACCTTTGTCTTTATGGTGTATCTCATCACTGAAGCAAAATTTTAGCTAGAGAGTTTGATCCAGAAGCAAGAAAGCTGAAGTAATTCCACCATTTATACATGAGACTCCTGTGTCCATAGATACCGTATTCAAATGTTTCATATAATCATCTCCTGATTGATTGTGCCTTTCTTTAATCATCGTCAAACAGTAATCTTAAATTCTTTTGTTGTATAGGATTATAAAGACTTTACTCCTCCAGAGGTGTATATAAAGCACACTACATGGGAAGATGTGTGCATGTGGGAGCCATCGCATACCAAAGTTCAGGTATGTGACACACACAGATGCACACTCTCACATAAATAGCCTGTTTTTTCCTGCAGCTCTGATATTTGAGCTTTTCTTTTAAATTGTATGTTTTGTTCACACCACAAAATCAGAAAACAAATGTATAAAAATGCATCAGAACAGTTTTAATGCCTTCAGACAAGGAATGTGTCAAGTCAAAGCTTTTTCTCACCTCTGTGTCTCCAGGACTACAGATCAAAGCCTTTCTGCTGCTCCGGGTGCCTCTTTTCATCCAAGTACTTCTCTGCATACAAGAGCCACTTCCGCAATGTCCACAGCGAGGACTTTGAGAACAACATTCTGCTCAACTGCCCCTACTGCACTTACAATGGGAACAAAAAGACTCTGGAAACGCACATCAAACTTTTCCACATGCCTAACAACACTGTGCGGCAGGGCCCCGGTGGAATGGTGGCGGGAGCTGGTGGGATCATGATGAAAGACGGGGTGCTGAAGAGGACGGGGGACAGTGTGGAACAGGCAGTGTACTACTGCAAGAAGTGCACCTACAGGGACCCTTTGTATAATGTAGTGCGGAAGCACATCTACAGGGAACATTTCCAGCAAGTGGCCCAGCCCTACATTGTGAAACCAGGAGAGAGGACAAGTACTCAGAATGGTGGCACAGCAGGGAATACAGAGAGTAATAATAACACAAACAATGTTAATAGTAACCAGATTCACTGCAAGAAGTGTCTCTTTGTCCCAAGAACCTACGAGGCACTAGTTCAGCACGTCATTGAGGACCATGAGAGGATAGGCTACCAGGTGACTGCCATGATTGGACACACCAGTGTGATAGTCCCCCGTCCTAAACCCATCATCATGATGCCCCCTAAAACTCAAGGGGACAAGACCATCATTGGGATGGGCCCTAAAGGTGCAGTAATGGCCACTACAAGGACTCCTGGCTCACAGCAGCTTAGTCGAGTTGTCATTGCACCAAAGACGGGATTCAACTCAAGTCTACTATCTGGGTTGAAGCATGATGCAATAAGATTAAAGGCTGGGGGCACCCAGCCGTTCTCCATGGGCAGCCAGCAGGTGAGGGTTACTTTACCAGGGAATGCCCAGGTTTCTGTTCCCCAGCAGTCACATGCAGCAAAGCAGCTCATTTCTGGTGGCAGCCTGAGGAGCCCAGTTGTGGTCAGCGCTTCGTCCTCCCTCAAATCCAACCCCCTGGGCTCACGTGTCCAGGCAGCAGCTACTACTGTAGCCTCTGTCACGGCCAAGAAAAGTGGCTCCTCAGTGCTCGGCACATCCTACACACAGAAGTGGAAAATCTGCACCATCTGCAATGAGCTCTTCCCAGAGAATGTGTACAGTTCTCATTTTGAGAAAGAGCACAAGGCAGAGAAGGTGCCTGCTGTAGCCAACTACATCATGAAGATCCACAACTTCACCAGCAAGTGTCTCTACTGCAACCGCTATCTCCCCAGTGATACATTGTTAAACCACATGTTGATTCATGGTCTGTCTTGCCCACACTGCCGTGCAACTTTCAATGACGTTGAGAAGATGGTGGCCCACATGCGGCTGTCGCACCCAGACGAGAGTGTTGGCCCACGCACAGACTCCCCCTTGACCTTTGACCTCACGCTGCAGCAGGGCAACCCCAAAAATGTCCAGTTGATTGTCACTACCTACAACATGAGAGACGCCCCAGAGGAGTCGGTGGCGTTTCACGCTCAGAACAACAGCACTGCTGTCTCATCAGCCCTGTCTGCCTCCCTAATATCAGGCAAGAGGTTAATGCCTCAGCTTCCACCCAAAACGCCTTCAGTGGCTGCTGATGGTGCACCAACCAAGAGTGCCCCGCAGGCATCTGTGCCCTACAAGAGGGATGTGGGCAAGACGCTGTGTCCTCTTTGCTTCTCCATCCTTAAGGGCCCAATCTCAGACTCATTGGCCCACCACCTGAGAGAGAGGCACCAGGTGATTCAGACAGTGCACCCTGTAGAAAAGAAACTGACCTATAAGTGTATTCACTGTTTGGGTGTTTATACTAGTAACATGACGGCCTCCACCATCACTCTACACTTGGTGCACTGTCGAGGTGTAGGGAAATCCCAGAATGGGCAGGACAGCCGGGCAGCTCATTCCTCTCGGGTTGGCCAGGCCCAGAGCAGCGCTCTCAAACGGGCCGGTTTTGATAACTCAGACACTAGTGCGCCAAAACGAAGAAGGCCGGGACCCCCTGGGGAAAGAGCCCACCCACACGATAGCAATGGTTCATCTACATTTGTGGAAAATCCTGATGAACCTGTAGTTCTGGCTCTTGACCCCAAAGGACACGAAAACGAGTCGTATGAAGCCAGGAAGGCATTTCTAACGCAGTATTTCAATCAAGCACCATATCCGACACAACGGGAGGTGGAGAAGCTGGCAGCCAGTCTGTGGTTGTGGAAGTCAGACATCTCAAGTCACTTTGTCAACAGAAGGAGGCAATGCATACAGGAATGCGAAACACAGAGTGCCAGTGTTTTGCTGGGTTTCAGTATGCACGAGTTGAGCAAAGTGACTCACGAGCTGGCGTTCATTCAGGGTGGCTCGTACGAGGGCAGACGCAGCAAGAGGCGGACGTCGAGGACACGTATGGGGTTGTCGGAGCAGGCTCTCCGAAGACACAGGGAGCTTGTAGCTGCTAATGGTGGTGTGGCCCTACCACGAAAGGGAAAGCCAACTGAAACTCTGAAAGGTACTAAAGCAAGAGCATCTGCCCCCAAGTCCAGCAAAGACCAAACCAAGACAATCAACAGCACCTTACCACAGAAAATGCCTCTAGACCTTTCTGAGCCCATTGCCATTGACTCTGACAGTGATGAGGAAGAGCTGCAGAAGGATAACAGTGAATGGGAGGAAGAGGTACATCGCCATGGCAACAAACAGCTGACTGAAGCTAAGGGGAGAATAGAGCAGAGAACAGGGTCCAAGATCATTTCAGATGTAGACATGTCAGACGACGATGACGATGAGGACGACGACGACGATGACGACGACGATGATGATGATGACAACGACGATGATGATGATGAAGATGAAGGGGAACTTGTAGAGAATGGCTTCATGCCCACAGAGGGCTCGGGAAGACAGACTGCTAAAGGAAGAGACAGTCTACCCATCATTATTCCTAAGTTTGTACCATCATCTGCTAGAAGCAGGAGTGATGGGGCCCAGCTGGGCAAACAGCAGGTCTGACTGATAAAATCAAAAAGACTCACACAGTCAGAGAGACACTTTAGATTTGATCCATGCCAACAAATCTGCCTCGCCTGAGCTGAAGGACACTGCACAGTTACAGTGGGCATCTGTGAAGGAGGGAGTGATAAGGAGAGAACTCAAAACAAGCCATCCAATGACATTTAAAGGCAAGGCTCAGTGAGCGACAAGGACTGATGTAAAGATTTGTAAAGAAAGTTTTAATATTTCTTCCCCAAGTGGAAGGGGAGATGTAAAGACAACAGTGAAGTGACACCAAACAAATAGAGAAAGTTTTTTGCCTTCTATATACTTTATTACCTTGACATAGGGAGTTATTAATGTTCATTTAGCCACTGAACTTGTTAGTGTGGCTTAAAATATTGAGTTGTTGTGAGTGAAAGCTTTTAAGCTGACCAGATAATCCATCACTTTTCATGTAGTTATACTGAGATGGGTAGTGTAAATTTGTACAGTCTTTTAGACATGTTTGGACACATGTTGCCGTGTACCGTTAAATATTTGCTATTACCTGCGTGTAAGGTAGCCTCATATGTTCTACATTGGTATGCTTAACAATAGGTGTCGCTTTGGTGGCTGGTATTTTCTTGTATGTTTAAGTTTATTTTTTAACAAAAACCTAGTTTGTTTGTTTTTTTCTTTTTTCCAAAATAATATATCTATATATAAATGAAATAACAGAATTGATTTGTTTTGGCTTTTTACTTGATTAGATTTTATTTTTTTAATTTTATCCTCTTATGGTTTCTGTTTCTGAAAGAATAGTGGCGCCAACCTATTCGAATTCTCTTACAGTATAAAGGAGCATTTCATCAACCTTTTGCAGCCTTATGCTCATTAGCCTTGACTCTACTGTATTTTCTTTGTATTTTCACAATTTGAACTTGATGTTTCTTTGCCCCACAAGACTGGACAGTAACCACCATACTGACATCCACAAAGGTGAAAGCTTTTTTTTTCTTTTTTAAAAAAAGAGGTTTGTGTTTAATGTGTTCTTTGAATTGTGCGTATTTGTTTTATGTTTCATTTTTCACTTAAGCATTTATGAACAATAAAGTGCTGTAATTGTGCTTCTCACAGAACTACTGGCCTTGCCAGCTTCTTTGTTCAACCTAAGGAACAGAAGGATGGTGCAAACATTGATGCAGGGCAGCAGTCAAATTTGTTTTTTTTTAAATTTTAAATTATCAGTTTCATTTTTAATATTATCGTGAGTATTGTGTATCTGCTTTTATATGCCATTGTCTAAACTTTATCAATCATCTTGTTTTTTGAAGTGTAGCCTTCTCAGTAGAAGTGAAGACTATTGTTAGTGACACGAGTTGCCTTCCACGGTGCACTGGTAGCTGAAATGCTGTAGCACAGTGGTTTTCAGCCTCAAGGTCAGCAGTTCCAGGAACACCAGTTAGTTGAAAAACTGTAGAAAAAAATCCACCCATTCAGGCTTTTAAAAGTCCTTTAAATTAAATTCAAGGAAGAAAAAAATCACTGCTTGTTGTCAGTGAATTCATGGGTGGATGCTGCTTCATTGTTAGGGTCACAAGCCAAAAACATTTGAGGCTTTGATTTTCAAAATACCATTAATGCAACCAGTGTGCTTTTTTTTCATTTTTTGACATGGAACAGGCAGTGATGTACAGAGGAAGGATTATTCATAAGTGTAAACCAATGGGATGTTAAGATGCTGGCCATTTTGTTACTTCCTGATACAGTTACGGTACTCTCCACCAAGATTTTCCACTTCTCCAACAAGCAAACCAAAGATTTGGGCAAAAATACAGAAAGTTTTAAAATTGTATTTTATATGGATACATTGGACTGCCAACAGCTAGTTTCAGTATGGTTTTAGGAGCTGCATACATTTTTGTCTGAGAACTTAACATATGCCTTAACCATGCAGACACCAAATCTGGGCCAACAGCCATAAAAAGAAGGGATCAAACATGGTTATATATCAGAATCAGAATCAGAATTCCTTTATTAATCCCTGGAGGGAAATTCTTGAACATATACATACAGTAGTAGAAAAAAAGATCATTGGATTTTCTGTTGTCATTTTTTCATTTATTGTCTCTGTAGGTCACAGGTGGTTTGTACAGAGTTGATAAGTGACAGTATCCTGATTTATCATACAAGAAAGTAAAGCATGCAATCCCCAATAATTTCATCAATTTATTATCTTATATTTCATTTACCAGCCAAAGTTGAATCACCTTCATGTATCCATATCCATCAGCAGGTAGCCCCACCTTGATGAGATTTTGTAATTTGAGAAAACAGTGGAGAATATCAGTTTAGGATAGGATTATTCTCTGTTCTTTTCTTTTCTAAAAGAAATATATGTATTCTCTTTCCATCCCCACATAAAGGATGCACACCTTGATCTTTGAGGAGCCAAAAATAGTTCCAGGAATATCCAGCATTGCTTAGTAACCAAACTTAAGTTGCCCACAAATTTAGTCTCACAATATCGGAGTGTTATTATATCTCCAGTGTAACGGAGAGTGAGGAATAATGTGCAGAATGATGATTTCACTGCCAGATAATCAGTATATTTTTGACCTTAGATATTACAGCTGAAAGAGTCACAGACATTATCATGATAAAAGATTCTACTCCTGTGTGTCAACATGCTGATGACTGATGAGTTTTGCCTTTAAGGTGTCCGTCCTCTAAATACAGCATGTATACATACTGTTGCTACCCACGTTCAATATCCCCTTTTCCAGGTGCACAATGAGATGTTTCAAGAAAACATGAAACAGAATATGTGATGTGATGTGTTTGTCAGAGGGCTACAGTACATTTTTCTGGTTATACAGCTATACCAAATAGACCTTGTCTGAGTCAAGTGATTAGATGTTCACAAGCATTGTTTTTTTTTTTGTTTGTTTTTTTTTCAAGCATTAATTTGCTAGATGACAGGTAGGCCTAAGCTCCCAAAGATCAATCAGATCTGACTGAGTTACATTTAGTGAGTCACACTGTTCTACCAAACCAGGTAAACTGAGTGACATCGGATGTGTGCATTTGCTATATGTATTTTTATCTCATCAAAATCCCATCCTTTGCTGCCCTGGGATGAGGAATCTAAAATGGAGGGAAATTACCCCAGTGCAAGAGGGAGGGAGAGTGAGAGAGAGGCAAGACTCTCCTTGGCTGCCTAGTCAGTGTTGCTATGCTGTTGGAAGGAGCGAGAGAGAAGGAGGAAGGGAAGGATGGAGGGAGGGAGGGAGGGAGTGTTTGGGAGGAGAGATAGAGGCCTGGCAGACTGTGGGGGAGGCGGAGGCCTCATCTGCAGTGCTGTGTGTAGAAGGAGCGCTTAACAGCCTTTCAAAGGGGGAAGGGGAGGGGAGGCAAGAGAGAGGGAGACCAAGGGAAGGGGTGGAGAAAGGAGCTGGGGGAGGGGAGGAGAGGAAGAGGGAGTCAGAGAGGGACAGGAGCATGAGAGAGGAGAGGAAAAGAGAAGGAGAATGGAGAATGGCAAGGAAAAAGAGGAGGAAGTCACAGAGGCAGGAGGAGGAGGAGAGAGAAAGAAGGGAGAGGAAGGGGTAGAGAGAGGAGAGGAGTGGGGGGAGGGGAGGTGATAGTGGTGTAGAGACTGGCGCCCCCTGTAGCTGGAGGAGAGAGACAGCGAGGCCCTGGTGTGTGTGTGCTGTCAGACACAAAGAGGTGCAAGCTGAGGGACTAAACAGCTCTTGTACAGGAGGGAGGCTAATTGGTTGAACAGGCCACAGGTCAGTCTAGCATTTGCCATCACCTAACCTGCAGCCTGCATCCACCTGTGTGGGGATCACATGATAATCAGAGTGAGAGAGAAGAGGGGCAGGGAGACAGATGAGGGGAGGAAGAGATAAAAGAGGACATATGGAGGGGGTCGGAAGCAGCCTGTGGTGGCGCCTCCTGTAGGAAAGAGGCGGGAGCCATCGTGAGATTCCGTTTTACAAACTGGGGGAAAATATAAATAACAACAAATTTGTGAGAGTTTTTGTGCTGGCGAAAGTGACTCTGTGGTGTTGTGGGTACAAAATCTCATCACGTGCTTTACATCCACTGAATATTGCGTGTTGCTATAGAGGTCATCTAGATCAGAGTGCCACAAAAACCAGGACAATAACACCAGCACAGAGAGTGAAAGTGTGACGGAGGAGGAGGGAGAGGGGGTGGGCTCAAGAAAGGCCTTCCAGACTGTGGGGGAGACAAGAGGCCTCTTCTGCAGTGCTGGGTGATGGAGGGGAGGGGGGTGCTGGTGCGAGTGGGTGGCTGAGGAGGGAGGTACAGACACAACAGGGAAAGGGACTGGAAAGAGAGAGGGGGAGACAGAGAGAGACATTGCAGACATACCCCACTACTAGCGCCTCCTGCAGTTAGAATGGCATGGCAACACACACACATGCACCCACAGAGTGCAAATGATTTGTGGAAAGAATAGGGTAAAATCGAATCATTCAGTGGGAAAAGAAAAGTGAGATAATGAAATGAAGAAAGGACTGCAAAAAGAGTGCAAGATCTGTGGGCAGTGAGAGAGAGAAATCATTTGTGATGCCAGAGTTTGCTGAGACTGAAAAGGGGAGGAAATAGAAAGAAAAGGAAGAGACATGAAGGTAGAAAGAAAGCCACAGTGGAGAGAGGTGGCAAGAAACTAGACTTTTAATTTGGGATGACACTCACCACCCAGCACTTTATAGCACATGAGTGCATCATGCAACATCCATTAGTGAGAGATCTGTACAGGGTCAAGGTGAAGGCCATGGCCTTATGTGGCACCTCAATACAGGCTATGGCTTGTTGTGGTCAAGGACAGTGCAAGGGCCTGAAGAGCAGTCAGGGTTTTTTATTTTAGAGGAAGTGACATTTTAGGAAATCTGATTATCTACCGTCTTTCTGTGAATTAAATGAGAAATTTCTTATCACCTGTTTGCTAAATAAGAAGCTATTACAGCCAGTTTTCTTAGCTTAGTACAGAGACTACAGCTTGTCTGGTTCTGTTCAAAAGTAACAAAGTCTGTCTACCAGCTTCAAAACAGGTGCTTTCAGACAGCAAGTTGTTGACGTCGTGGCTTCTGCCCAGCAACATCAAACAGTAACTTTTTAATAAAGACAGTCATTTATTAAGGATAACTCAAAATAGTGGTGAAGTGTTTCACCTGGGGTCTCCAACCAGTTGTATGTGACTGGAAATCCTCCAGATGAATGGGCCCAGGGTGCATGTTGCCTGAACTCCTCCAACTGGCTCCTTTCTAATGTGAAGGAGCAGTGGTTCCCTCTGGATGTCTGAGCTCCTCACCACATCTCTAAGTTTGAGCCCTGCCACCTTACGGATGAAACTCATTTTGGCTGTTTGTATCCATGATCTAAATCTTTTGCCACTACCCAGAGCTCAGGGCCATAGATGATTGCTGAAATGTAAACTGACTGATAAATTAAAAGCTTTGTCTTCAGCTACCACACCAGTTCACTTGTGAATATTGCTCTGTTTTATCCTTACCCGTGAACAATACTGCTAGGCACTTGAACTCCCTTGTTTGGGGTAATAAATAACTCCCAGCCCAGAGGGAGCAATCAACTGTTTTCCTTCATAAAACCACAGGCTCAGACAAAGAAGTGCTGACTTTCATCCCAGCCACTTCACACTCTACTGCTAACCACCCCAATGTGTGCTGAAGGTCACAGTCTGATGAAGCCAACAGAACCGCATCATCTGCAAACAATGCAACCTGCTTTTTTCATATTGGGAACGAAGGAACGGTTCCGATTTGGGCAGATTATGGCGGCTGTATGTTTCGTCTCATCCTTAAATGACAACAGGCACATGCTGAAAAGAACCTCCAATATGCCTGTCAACATGTAAGTAGAGCTACAGAAACTCATGTGGTGACACAATCATCATCTCACTGGACAGAGAGAAATAGAGACCCGGCAGACTGAGCGCCTCCTCTGCAGTAGTGTGTGCATTGCTGGTAGAGGGAAGGAGGGAGGAGACCTAGAATGAAGGGGAGTAGGATTGTGTGTGTGTGTCAGTGGGCTACCTATAGTAATATTTCCACTGAAAGGACAAGGAGCTGAGAGAAGCTTAGTATGGTGACAATGAGGCAGCTACTGGCTTTCCTTGTAGGTGGAAAGAGGATGTCTGCTGCATCACATATTGCAGGGGGGTTTGTGGGAGGGGTGAGGCACAGGGGAGTGAGGAATCTGCTGGGAGGTCAGGAACTTTTTCTACAGAGCTGTGTTCACTGCAAGTCTGTAACAGGGAGACCAAAGGGAGTGTGTGTGTGTGTGTGTGTGTGGGGGGGGGGCTGCAAACTATTGGGGACTAAGTACTGATATGCCTGTTATAAAATATTTTTTTCCTGGTTTTTCATCAAGATCCATTCAAATTTTGACTTGATAAAAAACACCTATAAGATCAACACATTCATTATTTAAATGTATTTAAATAATGAATGTGTTGAGTCAGGTTCAGTGTAATTTCAGGAAGACAAATTGTTTGCCAACAGAGCATCTGAACCTGTTCTGTCCCTCTGGAGAACAGCATCTTTAGATAACGTGCGACCCTGCTATGAAAATACATTTCAGTGCAAAAGGAATAAATTTACTTCTTGCTTCTTTTCAGTAATGCAACTGGCACTTCTGAATCACAGACTCCTCAAAAACACACATTTTTAAGTATCATGAGTACATGCTGCATTTCTACAGAATAATGTAACTTTTACAAAAATGAAAACACATCACAGTGTTTACAGTGTTGGATCTTATGTAAGATTGAAGTCTTAAGAGGCTCGAGGCTTCCAGTATGATTCTTGTCACTTGAAATCACATATGTATGTATGGAAAGCAATGGTTCTCTGAAGGGGAGAGAAAATAAAAGAATAAAAAATCTGTATGTTCTGCTTTGGAAAGTGTGTGATAGTGACTATTTGGTTAGTACATGCTGGTGAAGTCACAATTGAAAGTACAAAATAACATTAATTTTTAAAATTAAAGCCAAACTATGTAACTTCTGGGGAGGAAGAAACAGCAAAATATAATGCTCACAAATGAAAAGTTTAAGTCATGGTGAGTAAAACACCATGACTTATGGCTCTATCTGCCTATCCTGTTTCTGTTTGGTCTCACCGTTATCATATTGTCGTTTTTCGTTTGCTCCAGGCAGCTCTTGGTGAAAAAGCGAAAAACCCACACTATGCATCTTCCTCATCACCAATTTAGCAGCTAACTAACTAACTGACTAGCTAACTTTGCCATATCAACCTTAAAGGTGATAATGTGTCTGTCTGCTGTGTTTATATCATGCTCCAAATGGCCAAAGCGATAGTTATTTAATGGAGCCGGGACAGTGACTTTAAATATTGGCATCCAAAATAATGGCACTAAAATATTCATCCCGGACAATGTCGTAAGGGCATTGAAGCAAGTGAAAAAAAACTGTCACTCAACGAAAGAGTTACATAAAAAACAATCATAAGACTATCATTGAAAACAACATCAGAATTCAAAAAATACAGTTCTACAGATGTTACCTACATCTGTACCTACAGTGAGGGTGGAGTTGGACAAAAAGCCTTTTTGAATATAGCTATAACAGTGTTATTGTGCTTCCCTGTTGGCCAGGTGTCCTACCATTCTCTTTACAAAAGGAAAAATGAAGATGAAAGCATATTGTACCACAAGCGCTTTAACAATGCATCTGTTCTTTAAGTGTCCCAGTGGAAAAAAAAAAAACATTACAGTGTGACAGTGAGCCAACATTCACAACACCAAACTCTGAGACCACTACACTACACTACACTCTGAGTCTGAAGCCACCTTTAATATTTCATCCTTTACAAACAGTCGAAAAAATTTACTTTAACGTCAGCGTTGTATACACTGTTTTAAAACAGTGGTTCCTCCTGGTTTCCAGGGGCCACCAGGGGTCATTCAGGGAGTGATTCAGGGAGTTCTGTGTCCTCAGCAAAATATTTCAAAGACTCTGTACATCCTCACATGTGTTTATACTTGTTCTCGGTGATTGGAATGTTGCTCTGATCAAGATGGGAAGAATCATGCTGAAATATCACCAAACCCCTTTTACCAATACAACTGACAATGGTATAAGTACCTACACATTTAAGATAAACTGATTCAAAAGGCATTTGAGGTGTCCTAATTCTATGCAGAACTTCACATGATCGCATATATCTACCACAAAATTAGTGGTACCTGTTGTGACATAGTATATGTGTGTATACACTATATATTGGATGTAATTACATATACAATTTATACACAAAATTGAAACACCCATTCCTTTTAAAGAACTGAATTCCGCCATTAAAGACATTAAAGATGGTTTGTTGTGTTTTGCTGCCGAATCCCATTTTTGATTTAAAGACACATCATGTGTTGTGAACCCGTTTAAGTGTTCACCTAACCAAAAGGAAATACATGCATATGCGTGTTGTTTTCTTTTCTTTTTTTTTTTTTTTTCGATCAAACCAAACTTGTTCCAAGAGGTCATTTTCTTGTGATTATGTTCTGGTGCTCGTGTATGATGTAAATGACATAAAATGTCGAAATTCCTGTGCAGACCGTGAGTCATGTTAACACTGACTTTTGCATTTGCTGTAATCAGCAAAGGGAGTTCTTCATTTTTTCTTCAGCTTTTATTATATTTGCAGGATTTATGTAATATCATGCTTTTGCTATCTTTTGTATGCTCTATTGAATATTTTATACACTTTTTGTTTTTATAAAATTAAGCATTGCAGCAAAACTAAAAACAGTGTGAGAGATGTCAGTCATGCACAGGTTGACGTCTAATCAGGCACATGTGTGAGAACGCCCTTTTCTGTAGGTTGGTTTTAATTTCACTGATTTCAGTAATGTTGTCTAATGAAACAAGAATGGCCTTTAATCACATGATCCTGTACCTGACGAGGCCACACAACAAAATTATTATTATATATTTTGTTGTTTTATTATTTATTATTTATTATTATATTATATTTACATGATATATTATGATATTGTCATATCATAATGTGGTCTCATTAGTGTCATTTTATTGTCGTTTATATTGATGCTTCATGTTGACCACTGACTCTGGGGAATAGCTCAGACATCTTTTTGTGTTCCACTTCATCACTAAAACTGGGACATGATAAAAACTTATATGACATTACAACTAATGGTGGGACATATTTGAACTTTACAGTGTATTCATATGCAGTGCATACCATAAGTGTGTGCATAGACTGGGCTGGTAGTCAGCAGCAGTGGGCTTTTATGGCGTTTGGCCAGAAGATGTCACTATACTATAAAAAAACAAGGCTCAGCCTTCTACAACATTTAGATTTTATATCCGTATTTCACATCATAATGATAATTAACTAATTATTTTAAAATACTTACTGCACCACTTCCCCTACATCCTGTGTAAACAAAATACAAATGATGTCACACATGGTTTAGTCTAAGGTATAATGCCAAGTTTGTTATTTGTTTGGTTTTGGATTTTTGAACAATATTGCAATATTTTTGCAGTGAGTAATAAAAAGGGAATTAGATAATGACCGCTATGATTACTGATAGCCTTATTAGGGAAATACAAATGAAGTCTTAATATTTATAGAATGAAAGGTGTGAATTTACAGTGTAGGAAATGCTTTCAAAAGAGGACATTAACAGAGGTCTGTGGGTTGTCCAGTGCAATTTGGATTGTTCAGTTTTCGTCGTGTCATAATCATTTCACTAACACATTAAGATAATGTGTCAACATTATCATGCAACAAGTGTAGATATTAACCAAATCATGACAACTTTGTACAAAGATGGGGTTTGCTGAATAAATAAATAAAAATTAAAACCATAAATAAGGTTTTAATATTGATGGAGCTATTTAGGGCAAGGTTGGAAGCCCTGCTAGGACAGTCTACGTCAGAGTTGGAAGGTGAGAGGCTCTTATTTTGGAGACAAGAGAGGGCGAAAGACAAAGGCTGAGCCTTTTATTTTGAAGTCGAGTTTCGCCAGCTCTCCGAGCACAGTAAGAGAGAGAGAGAGGTAGAGGTAGCAGTAGAGTGTCATGTTCAGAGTAATATTCGGTAGTGGTGTAGCTACGTTAGCAGCATCAAGTATGAGAGGAGATAAGTTTATAGGGTGAGGTAGGCTGGTTGGCAGCCGCTGTCGCAGTCTCGAAGAGACAACGCAAACCGTTGAACGTCGAGAAGTGGTGGGACAATCTGTGTTACAGGGGAAATAACTGGTGGACACACAGGTTTTCTGGATACAGAGCGACAGCGGCGACGGCGGCGACAGCAGCGGTAGGAGCAGCGCGAGTGTGTGCTTTGGCGGCGGTCCCGCTGCTAGCGAAACATGAACAAAAACCACCGAGTGCCGAGCAGCCGTTCTCTGAGCGCCGTGGAGGTCAAGAGCAAGGTAATTTTACATAAGGAGACTTTGTTAGTGTACTTGCTATATTTGTAGTCTTCACTGTACCCGTGATGATTACTCGGGCTAATTTAGCCTGCTAAGTGGCTTGATAGCAAGTTATGATGTCGTCCAAATTCCATAGATATAAGCTAAAGCTTAACTAGCCGACACGGGTTTCGTTACTCTGACTAGTGTAGCTCGCCACACTTAAAATTTCGATTTAAAACTGTGGTGTAGTTTGATTCTTCTGATAAGTTTGATAGCTAGCTAGTAAGTTTGAAGGCAGAGGTTATTGTCAGCTGACGCCACAATGAGCCAGTGTCACCTGTCACAGCGTCGCCCCCCCCCCTTCCGTCCTCCTCCTGCTCATTTACCAAATATTGACTCGAACTTTGAGCGAAGTTGTCGGTTTAGCATAAGCACAAGGGGAGTTTACAAAAGCTATAAGACGCTCAGCTATGTCAAATTAGCCCGATATGACGTGTTAATAGCTGCTTGTCATATCATTTAACCGTTCGTACAGGTGTCACACGGCCTGCGACAGGCCCATGGCGCCTTCCTCCACAGATCGCCTGCGTCCTGCCTGTGGCGCGCATGCTGAGGAATGGGGCCTCAGAGCGATTAGTGCTGATCAAAACTTTTTTTATAGCCTCACACAGTTTGTGACATAGCTGTCGGTACCACTACCTCTTTAGTTAATAGTCGCATTAAAAGTCCCCCCAAGCGCTTAGCACAAAGTAATAACAGTTTTTGTTTTGCTTTGTTCAGCTCCTTCTCAAAACACACAATCCAGGAGCATTTCAATGTGTTATCTTTACATACCTCAGTGCGAGGTACCTGTGTTGTTTCGCAGTCTCTAATTAATACAGTTCTGGATTGTATTCATGAATAAGATGATGACTGTCTGGTTTGGTAGCGAATTGTAGATCATCTTTTGTCAGTGCTGGGCAACAGTAACCACAACACTTACGTCTCATCAACACCACCAATGGCACATTGTGCTCTGTTTCAACTATCTGTCTCAGCAGTTGCCTAATGATTAGGTATCTATAGCCATTGATCCAGTCAGACCACACTGATTACTGTGTTACTCATAAGTCAGCAACATGTTTTGTGGGAATGCATGTTGAGTGCTGAAAATACTCTTATGACTGCACCAAACAGTCTGTTGGGTGGATTCATTAAACTGTGCTATTCAGTCTTGCACATTGGGCATACATAAACACAGAACCATAGAGATGTACACATCGCAACATTACTACATTAATAATTCATCATGTGTCAGCTTGTCCACATGGATGACAGACTCTTATAGCCTGCAGTGGTTTTGAAAGGAGCAAGGCTGTGTGCTTTTTACTCATAGCCCCAAATCAGATCCTTTGAAGAGATGTTCTTAATACTGTGTACGTGTATTGCAAGCATATGTTTTGCACTACATCTCAGCTTTCTTTGGCTTTTAAATAATCACATTCTTCACGTCTGTCTGCGTTTGTGTGATTCCACTGACTTGTGTATATCCTCATCGCAGTTTGGTGCAGAGTTTCGTCGGTTCTCGCTGGATCGGTCGAAGCCGGGTCGTTTTGATGAGTTCTACGGCCTCTTGCAGCACGTTCACCGCATCCCCAATGTTGAGTTGTTGGTGGGCTACGCTGACGTGCATGGTGACCTGCTGCCCATCAACAATGATGACAACTACCACAAAGCCATCTCCACAGCCAGCCCTCTGCTCAGGCTCTTCCTGCAGAGGAAAGGTAAGCACAGAACAAGTATTTGAACAGTGATCTAATTTCCACGTGTTTCTTTCCTGTGTGTGTACAAACAAAGGTCTTGTGGTAGTTTTGTATATTACAGCATATAAACATGTGGTAGACTTTTGAACAGCAAAGTATTGTCAAAGATTTTTGTCTAGATAACCAAAAGGATAGAATTATAATGACCACATTATTACTTTACAATATCGGTTTGTTTAGGCTGAATGATGCTCATGTATTTTTGAGCTGTCATTTGAAACAAGCTACTCAACACACCTGTCTTCTACCTGTGTCCTTTGGTATCCTATTCTGACCCATATGTCGAAAAGGTCAGGGACATTGCTGAAAAGCACTGTCTGTTTTGTCCATGTGCAAGAGCTGGACTAAACAGAAATAAATCAGCATAAACTGCCCATGTGATGCTGACAAGTTCAGCACACACTTACACTATTTGTATGCGTTATTCCTATTGTTTTTTAGTTCCCCACTGGCTCATGTTTAATCATTACCAATAAAATAAAATAAATAAAAATTATAATTATTGTTCTGCTAATACGGTGTATTGTATCACAAGCAATCCCTTTGTCTTTTCAGGTGCTGGGGGAAGTAGATAATTGTAGCACCTTGAAATTTTTGTTTCTGCAATTTTTGCTCATGACTGTGGTTTGCTTCTCATTTTGGCACAATGGGGATTTGCATAAACCTGTCAGACTCCTCTTGATTGAATTTATTTTTGAGATGTATTTCTATCTGATGAGTTGCTGAGTGTGACCTGTTGAATGCAGGGAAGACCCCAGGATCTGTTGTCCAGGGCAGGTGGAGCCGTGCGCTCTGTTGTGTTTAAGCTGTTTCGCTGTGCCATATGACCCTATAGAAGTTAAGCCACTTTGTCAGGAGGAGATTAGTGGGGTCACTGTGTAGCACTGCATGGGACCGTGTTTCAATTACACGCTCCAGACACTAGCTTCATGCTGGGCTCACTGCTGGTCACACACTCCCACAACAACACATGAAAATGCAGTCAGTCGGACAGCGATCACACATCAGTCCTGCACTGCCTTTTATATAAGATGGTACGAAGGCAGGATATGTGCATGCACACACACACACACACGTACAGCAATGCAGCCACAACCCCCTGCAGACCTCATTGCCCTCAGACCCTGGTTTCCCGCCTGATTTGTCTACCCCCCCATCTGACTGCTAAGCACCAGTTGGTCCCAGCTTAAAAGGCTCTGCATTTTGCGGCTGCAGCAAATTGGTAGCTTATAGATTATTTAATATACATCTGGAGACACTAATTAGTACCTCTAGTGATGGCAGTATAGCCTGTTAATTGCTTCTCTATGTTGAGACCAAGGTCCTTTGTTATCTTGTTTGTTGTTATGGCAGTTTCTGCACCAGCATTAACCAAAAGGAGTTCATGCTTTTTCAAACCGTCATTGAATCCAGTGAGTCAACCCCAAACTCTTTCACGTTCACTTGTTATGCTGCAAACAGCACAGGGAGAAGGTCATAGTGGAGGGTCATGGGGTCATAGTTAGTGGGTCACATTTAGTCACATCTGTGCAGTCCTTTGATAGTTTTCAGGTTTTGAGTGCTGAGTAATTTCAATAAATCTGTTTAGTGCACTGGAGTTTCCGTCAAAAGCTGACTTTTAATGCCATTATTCTACTACTGTGTCTTTTGAGATGGCAACTGAACGATTATGTAAATGTCTTGATGGTCACTGGTCAGATGTGATGTGATTGGTCGCTACTGCGTAAGAGCGGGACTTCAGAACAGGCAGCACTGTGGGCCAGAGTTTGTTACGTCTTGGCGTTCATGAATAGTGCATTATACAGAGGTCTAGGAAATGAGTTTGGAGCTGTGCTCAGTGACTGTTCCAGTTCCAACAAATACAGTTGATATGATTTGTGTGTGTGAGTGTTTAAAAAGTCGTGTTTAGTCTTGTGAGGTTATTTTTGGCACTGCATTTTATTTGTCTAGATGACTAAATCCAGGCCACATATGTCCTAGTTGAGGTGTTTTGGGGGTTTTGTTCAGTCATTGGTGTGCAGATGGTTGGATGGATGTTAGTCTGTGAGTGTCTGTTGTCGCATTGTGGCAGTCTGGTTCTTGAATAATGCCCGCATTGTTGTTGTTTCTGCATCAAGGCTACATCACCAACCAGCCATCAGTGTTGTATTGTTCACTGTTAAAAAATGGGCTAAGCGCGCGCGTGTGTGTATGTGTATGTGTGCGTGTGTGGACCACCAGACTGCTGGGCATTTTTAAAATTACTTCAACACACACCAGTACAACTGAGCAGCATTGCGTATCCCATGCACCTCACACCCATCTGTGAACAATATGGTGATGACTACTGAGCTGGCAGTGAGATGTCCACTGTTTACTGGTTGTCATGACAGCAGTGAAGATGTCTGTTCATAGGTGGATTAACAGTGCGGCAGTCTCTTTAAGGCTGATGGAGGCTGCACAGCATGCTGGGAGCAGTACAGTTCGCATTTGAAAACACAGACTGTATGATCCATCCTTCTACAATTTTGCCATTTGAGTTTGTGATAGTAATATGTAGCTGTAGCTACTCTGAGTAGACAGAATCAATAAAACCTAAATGAAACTCAGTCCGGGCAGCACATTATGATTCACTGATACAGCAGAGTGAGAGCCATTTCCTGGTCCACACTGTTTTTGCTAAGCTCTGTGTAAGTTGAGAAGGCTGTGGTCATTAGTCAGCTGTTGAAGACAAAACGGTCTATTGAATAATGTTGATGTGAGTTTCTATCTCCTGTCATATCAATGTCTGCTGTTTTAGATGCTGACAGAAGCAGTTTTTTCCCAGTTGGTTGTTAATTATATTTCCTTTTGTTAGACCACAGTCAGTCTGTCAGTTGTTGTTTGTCACAACTCATTGTCTTCTAGCTTGTATAGGAGGGAGTCAGAAATATGATAATGTAATACCTTGCTTTACAGTGTATTGAATACAAACCAAATACAAAATATCAAGAGAAGAACAACAATACTTCATCTCACAAAGTATTAAAAAGTTGAGAAATGGGGCACACTGTTACAATAGGAGCTTTCATTAAGTTTCTGTAAGTTCTTAAAAGCTCCAGATCTCATCTTTTCCCAGACCCTGCCTCAGTCTGTTGAGGCTGACATTTAAGTTGGTTGATATGCAGATCCTTCTCCAACTATATTATGAGTACAGTATGGACTTTGGACTAATTGTTTTTAACATAAACAACAATCTTTATACAGCTCCCTTTAGATTTAGAGTTAAAAAATCAACTGGTATGATGATGTTGTTTCTAAATAACCTCAAAGCAGCATTTCTTTTATTTCACTCTGTAACATGTTTTTATTACTTGTTGGCTGACTATGGTGGTGCAGCTATATCTGCAATAAGCTGATATCAGCTGTTAAAGGGGCCTGGCCTATTTCTCGGTCTAGCTCTAACCTGTGGACTTCGATTCAAAAGAAATGTTGAATGTTCAGGTGTACTTTCTGATCCCAGCAAAACTGACATTGTGAAACTGTGAGTCACACCCAGCCTTGTGTTTAAGGGGCGGTAAAAGAGATTTTCCTGGGTTTGAATGACATCATGTTTGCCTGTATCAGTCATCCAGAACATTATTTGCGTATCCAGGTTTCCATGTAGTGGTGGTATCTTTTCAAGGGCATAATTTGTCTCAGTACATTGCTCATTTCTCCCACAGTTTCAATCCTGAATGGCTCATAACTCTTAAGCAGTAAAGTAGAGAAGAACCGTATGGACTGGATCGGATATGCTTGTATTTGCCTATCTCAGAAGGGACTGTGTTAGTAATTAGTAACCTGTGAATGAGTCATCCAGCCCGAGAAAAGGGAATATACTGTGTGAAAGTACAACACACAGTAGTCTACGCACCCTGCAAAGCAAGCATTAGAGCTGGATAATAACACAGGTCTGAGTGTGATAAGCAACGCACTGAGGGAGAGGAAGTGTAGGTACATAGTGACAGGTATGTGACAGTCACAGTGACTCAGATGAAACAAGGAAGAAGGCGTGGTGAAGGAAAAAGATTTGGATAGAAGAGACAAAGCATGAAAAGTCTTAGCGAGGATGTCACAACTTGTGAGGAAAGAGAGATTTATACTGTGAGCTTGAGATGAAAGGATTAAACCGGGTGAAACAAAGTACTGGCACGTGCAATGGATGTCCTTTTCCCCAAGGAACACACAGGAGTGAAGTTTTAGGGGCCAGGATCTGTGAAAATAACAGAGACACCCCTGCTTTGGATCTCAAGTTTACCACAGAGCATGAATTATTCCCTGGGATGCTGTATGTAATGGGTTAGGGAATGATGAATTCTTTGCGCTGGAGGAGGAATGCGCGGAGGAGGAACACATCTTAGGCCTAATAAGAGAGATGGAAGGATGAAAGAGAGAGAAAGTAAACAGTATTAAAGAGGGAGTAATGTATAAGGCATTGTTTAGGCAAGGCATGTAATTAGAGATGTGGGGAAAGGAGAGGGAGTAGTGTAAGTGTGATTGGAATGCAACAAGAGAGAGAGAGAAGGATAGTGGGAATAGTATTAGTGCAAGAGGAATGTAGATTGAGGCCCAAGCTGGGGAGGGTGGGGAGAAAGAGAAAGAAATAAAGAGAGGGAGAGAGAGATGGATGAAAGTAGGGAGGGAGGGAGGGAGGGGGCATTTTGGGTGGAATGTGGCCAGCCTCTGATCACGTCTGCTGGCTAGATTAGACGGGACAGCAGGCCAGACTGGACCCTCGGCTCCAGAGCCTGACTCGATCAACAAGGAGTAATATAGAGGGACAGAAAAAGTGATGGTGAACAGTCTTGAAAGCAAAGGAGAAAAAGTTATACAAAGTAGAGGGAGAGAGAGAGCGTGCATAGCCTGGCAAGTCTTACTGTTCAACCTTTGAAACCTGGCTGGATGTGACTTTATTCAGGCTAGTGAGAAGATGGAGTAAGGTTGGCTTAGATGGAAGAGTAAGGAGGGGGGGCAGTGGGAGACCAGGCTCTCTGTTAGAGAAACTGTCAGACTTTCTCAGCTCACTTAGGGAAGATGAATGGATATAGTGAGGGAAGAAAACAGGGAGCTCTGGAAAAAGAAGGACAACAACCACAGACTAGATGAGAAACATGAAGGAGGGAGAAACAGCACTTTGGATCAATGTGGAAAGAGAACGCAAGAGGTGAAGGGGAGGGTGAGGCAGTGGGCAAACTGGCAAAGTGAAAGCGACCAAGAAATTGGACTGTTGACTACTGGAACCCATAAGGGAGAAACAAGAAAGGTGGGAGGGAAAGTACGTGTGAGTGAAGCCGTACTTTGCACAAATGCAGCCAAAGAGTGAGCTCTGATTGCGTCAGGTGAATGTGTGACATGCATTTACAGGGACAGATGAAACTTAAAACTTGACTCTTGAAACTTGTCATAAATGCTAGTTTATGCTTGCAGATGTTGGAGAATTCCTCATATTGTCAGCTCTGTCTATTGTGCAATGGGTAGACATTTATTGTATTTTTAGAAAAAAAAAGAAGTGATAGATGAAAGGTGATAAGACTGACTGGAGTTGGCTTCCACCCATATGTGAAGATACATGAGAATACATTGATAATTGGTAGTATGTTTTTATTTTGACTTGCAAGCAGAGTGATTTATTTCTTGCTGATTTTTAATTAAGAAGCATTCTTTCCATTCCCTGGGATTGGTGTTCCAACAACACTGATGTGGAGTATGATAGCTGATATGTTTATCTGTGAATTTCTTTCAGCACACCATTCCAGCATATTTACCCTGGTTAGCTGCAGCAGGTGCTGACATGCAGCTCCGCTGTTGCCTAACTACTGTCTCTGTTTATGCCCTATTTGCTTATTATTTGTTTCTTTCTGTGTGTACATTGAAAGCACAGGTGCATGTGATCAAATTTGTAATTCTATTGCAGGTTTTATTGCCTAGTGCAGTTGGCTAAAAGTTGATTTTTGTGAGAGAAATTTTCCTCTGTGGCCAGATCTAACTGCAGGTTGGCTGTGTTGTCTTCCAGAGCCACATGCTGAAGGCAGGACAGATCCGGAAGCACAGAGTCCCACCTGCTCGCCCCTCCCCAATAGCCCCTCTTCAGATCCATGAGCAACAGGCTTGTGAGGCTATACTTGAGTTCCCTAAGCCTGCGTGGCTGTGCTTCCTTCCCCTACCCCTGTCCCCTACCTCGCCCTGCCCCAAGCTCAGATCCAGCCTCAGTCCCAGATACATCCCTGCTCCTAGCTATCCCGAGTGCAAGGCCAAGTCCAAGCACAAATGATATCTCCATCACTGCTAGTCCAGTCTGCATACCCCATGCTCACTGCTAGCAGCATGTCTCAGCTATCTCAGATCCACACTTGTCTTACCAGTCCAGTCTTGGTCATCCAGCCAGTGTCCCAGACATACCCACACCACGTGTCACATCTATTGTCACAGTAATTGGTTTGAAGGACCATGCGGTTAGATAGATGCACCAGAATGACTGAGGGACAGACTGTGTGAAGGGCAAGGAGGGGAGAAAAATGGAAGGAGGAGGGTGAGAGGTGTTGTGTCAGCACAAAATAAATTGCTGGAATTGCTTCATAATGCTGGGATGACGCAGGAAGAAAATTTGTGTATGTGAGTGTGGACTGGCAAACAAAATGCTTTATTCTGCATTAAGCCCAAATGCAGGCTGTGTTAATTGTACTCTGCATTCTGTTAGATCACAGCTGCTACCCCACAGAGTAAATTTTAGTTGTGGTATTTTTTGATAAATGGCTCCTGTCAAGACTATAATAAAGCAGGACTGATGAGTGTAATAGATAATTCAGTGAGACTATGTGAGGAGGTCTAGAGGAGGCTAATGTTCATTACTGGAGTCTTTTGAATTATGGATTTAATAAGTCATTCATCAGATTGTGTCAGCTCAATTACACATCAAGGTTTTGTCCTTGTTTCAGTTTGTCCCACAGCTCTGCAGGTCTGTACAGCATCTTCCCCTCCCAAACACTTCACTCACATCAGCACACTGTGTAGTCTGCTTCTCGGTTTTTGTGCTGTCCTTTCCTCTCAGCACTCTTCCTTTGACTTCCCTCCCTCCATTTCTTTCTCCTGGTCTTATCAGCAACATTAAGGCATTTTTATCTTGGCTGTGCCAGGGAGGTATGTTCACCACACCAGGAATAGTAACCCTCTGGGAATTTACTCCTTTGAAAGTTTCTTATCTCCTCCTCCTCTCTTTTCCTTTCTTCTCTCTCTCTCCCTCCCTCTCTCTCTCTCTCTCTCTCTTTCTCTCACTGTCTCTCCCACTCCACTTTTGTGTGTTTGCTGTATTTCTGTCTCTCCTGCCTGTTTTGTGTCTTTTGTTTTACACCACCCCTGGTTTTTCTCATTGACGTGAGTTCACATTGACACGCACGTGCACTCCCCCTCCTGTATCGTTCCGTGTCAGGAACACCGAGGCACCGACTGCGTGTTGAACGCCCAGGCTTGTCATCAACAAACCTGACTGTTTCCAGAACACGACAGCCTTCAGCTGCTTGTCTTTTTCTTTGTGTTTTTCTTACTTAGAGCCTTCAGACATGTTATATTTAGAAGACTGGTGTCCTGGGCAGCAATTATTATTCATAATGAACAGATAAAGACTGGCAATTGCTTTTAGTCAGAACACTACTGATGCATGTCTCAATACAACAATAACCGATACATTGTCTATGTGCTGTTGTGACCTTGTTCATAATGCCCTAACTTCACTGCAATGACTGCAGTTTTAGTTATACAGGTGTAGTTGTTGTGTGTTATTGTGCCATACGGTGAAAAGATAATATAGTAGTAGCATGTAGTAATGGTAGTTGAAGTAGTTGTAGTGACGATACTTAGGACTGTCATGTAGCTCCTTCCTGATCTTTTTGTTTCACCTGGCCACAGTATCAGATTTCCCTGACGAAGTGCCCAGCACTACAGGTACCAGGAAGTAATGGATTGTTGCTGTCATCATTGTTGTCAGGGATCATTATGTTACAAGGAAAGCCAGGGCCTTGTCACTCTGCATCAGCATAATTGTAATTGGGTGTAACTGGGAGAGTAGCTGTTACTTCAGACATAGGTGTAATGAGAGTGTTGGAGCAGGTGCTTGCATGAGTGGTGCTACAGAAGAAAGTTTATTAATGTTTATTAATGTAATTAATGTGCTGGAAAAGGTGCAACTTTACACAGTGTACACTACATTTTGGTAGTTTTTTGTTTTCATTTTTCAAGAATCATTTTTCATAGTAAAAAGAAAAACAACATGTTTACTGTTTACATTTTTTCCAGATAAATAGTTAGTGTCACACACAGCAGTAATGGTGTCAATAGCTGTGGTGTGTTCTGAATGCCTGCACATCCCACTTATTCTGATCCATTAACACCGGCTCTTTTAAAGTGCAAAGCATGATGCATCCAGAGTGTATGAAGAATAGAGCACTGAGAAAAATGATGTGTTCAGCCAGTGCATACCAGTTCACACAAGTGGTTTCCTGTCCTTAGGCAGAATTGTCTTAGCCCCTTCAATGTCAGGATAGAGATGCGTTAGTTGTTCACCCTGCGTGTGTGTTGGCTACATACTATAGAGAGGAATGACTAAGCATCACTGCATCTGTCCTCATTTGATGATGTGTGTTGGGTTGTCATTTTCTCCTCCATTGCTTCACTACCTTTGCTCCTCACTGACTCCATTCAAAGTGTGGGAAATCAAAGCAGCCACTGCATAGTTGGAATACCTAACCTGCATGTAGCCGCAGCGAGTGCATGGCTGGAGATTTTTATTCAGGGTTTGCCAATTTTGCCTTAAGTATGTTACTGATACACAGATGCCGATGTATCTTCTGTAATGTTATTGTCTGAGTAGAAAGACAAGAGACCAATCAGAGCTACTTTCAGACATATTAACAGTAGTTAAAGGGTAATCTAGTCCTGCATTTCGTTCAACTTTGGAAACTCACAAGAGACAAGCAAAAAGGTCACAATCAAAGCAGAAGAGGTTGAGATGTCTAGACTCTGTATTAAGCTCTAAAAAGACTGGGTCATGCATTTCTCATAAATACATCTTTTCATCAGACCCTCTTGTGAACAGCCGCACTTTTCAAATGCTGTGTCCCCCAGTTTGCATTACAGACTTTTCTTAAGTCTCAAAGGCCTAACTGAGTTAACAACACAAGGACGTCACTAAGACATAAGCAGGTGTTGTCTTCTCAGACTTGATAATGCAGCTCCGGAGCCACAAATGGCATTAAACATATGTTTTCACAGACTGTGTGATACTGTCCATGTCCAGTAAATTGACCCTTAGCTAAACCTCTACTGTCCCAAACAGTGATTCACCAAATGTTCAATCATAGACAGGTCTATGAAGCTTGGTTTCTCTATACGCTCAAGATGCATGCAAGGAGCAGTAGTAAGTAGTAATTAGCCTGTATATAAAGAGTCTTGTGTGTTGTGACAAGGACTAACTCTACATTGCAACACGATGTCAACGCGTTTTCATTTCATTTCAGTGTCTTCTGCTTCTGCTCAGTGAGGATGCTGACTTTTTGCCTGACACGCCTATTTAAAGTATCCATGGAGAGAAAGGAGCAAAATCAACAGCAAACCTTAAAAAGTGACGTTCCCAACCAAACTCTTACGTGAGCTGACATTAGGTTAATTAGCTAGCCATAACTGGTAAAATCTGTTGCCGACAGTCATCATTGGAGAAATGAGATGCCTGCTTTTATTCACTTTTCTCTGAAATCAAGACAAAAGTAAGTAAAAGCAGTAAGTGAGTAAACGAGCCAACTGTGTAACATTGGTGTAGTATCTCTTCACTGGGCAAGAGAGTAAAAAGCTCATTAAGGGAGAGGAAAAACTGTGGTGGAAGAAAACATTTCAGTGAGTTCTTCATACTTGCAGTAATTTGTTGCCAATATGTCCATAAATGTTAGAACACTTTAAACAGCAGCCTTGTGTGAAATATCCTCTCACATCTTGGCATCGTAAGACTTTCCTATCTTGCACACTCATAGCTGACCTCACATTTTTTCAGTGAATCATTAGCCCAAGCAGCTGCATACTTGTACAGTTGTGTCATGCTTCATGCATTTACAGAGCACAAAAAGAAAGAAATAAACAAAGGTATACTTGTACTATACAAACGAAACAGCAGACACCAAAAAAACCCTCAACTTTACTCGTCCGATCTTAACCTCCCTTGTAGCATCAGCCACTAGCCAAGCAGCTTTCACAGTGGGTCATGTTCAGATGACTGTGGCCTGTTGTCTTGCTCAGGTCAGGCTGTCTGGTGGAAAAAGTGCCAAATTGGGATAAGAGGTGTACATTAATGATCTGCTGTTGTTGTTCCAAAGCCTGGTAGCAGGTTATTGCTCATCAATTATGATTTACCACAAGCACCCAGTCTGTGCTAGCCAGTTATGACTGTTGCACTATTGCTTGGTAGACCACTAATGGTGCTTGGATATTCCAATAATGCCACACACTACACAGTCCCAGGACCGCCTTGAAACATTTTGTTAAACATCCTGACAAAAACTGAATTCTTTTTTTTATTAATAACTGTTCTAACATTTTCTCGACTGAAGTGTTTCCTTGCTACCATCCCTTTACCTCAGCTGCCTTTGCTTGCCATCAAGGTGACAACAAAAGGAACCTTATTGGTGTTCTGTACCACCAGCTATGTGCAGGTCATTTAGTGGAATTAAATATTTTATTTTATCACTTGCCATATTATTTTCTGGTATCACTGATACAGTTGGAGTAGAATTATTTTCAAGCCCGTGTGCAGAGAAAAAAGTGGAAGCAAAAGAATGTTATTTGTACTTGAACAAATGAGGAACTCATTGTGTGTATGTTGATATTGTCCTGTGCCCACAGGCCTTTGTAACCAATTAGACTGAGAGCTTTACCTCTGTGCTCTAATGAGCTATAATGTGGCTCTGATTTTTTCAGTGTTTGATTTCTCAGTGCTGCTGTTCATTAGTGCTCAGGCTTCAGCACTAACCAGAGATGAACCTTATAGATCCACATGTTCTGTGTGTGTTTAAATTAACACCTGCTTTTATGTGTTTGCAGATGTTGACATGCTGTGGTCAGGAAATTGCCTGCTCATATCATTGTTGCTGGAAAAGCATGGCTTTGCCCAGTGTGTGAGTGCTTGTGAAAGGCCCTTAGGGAGTGACCTATAACTCTATTGTCAGGTCTGATCTTTCATACACTGCAGATAGAGGGATGGTTTGGATGAAAAGAAGTCTAGAAAGAGTGAAATGAGATGTGGAGCATCACTTCCTCCTCTGCATGACTGCACTGCAAGAATAACCCTTGTGTCAATGATTGGGGGAGAAGTGTGTGTGTGTGTGTGCGCGCTTTGAAACATCTACCTGTATGCTCTTTGTGTGTAATGCTGCTTTTTATGATACTGTTTACATGCATGTAGGAAGAACTGTGTAAGGAGTAACAGAGCTTGTGCCTCATGGGAACTGAAACGCGAGACTGCCGCTCTTTCTCGAGACAGTTGATCCTTTGTTTTGGTTTTAGGGATGGCGAGGGGAGTGGTGGGGTGCGTACCTGAACCTGAGACCCTGAATCTTTATCAGCCACCTGAGTGGATATTTTCCCAGATTACACACACACACAAATGCATGAAGGAGAGAGACAAACAGCAAGGAGAGAAGTGTTAAGTCTAAGATTGTCAGAGTTTTATTTGTAGAGCACTACAATCTAAAACAGAATTTACAGAGTACTGTAAAAAAAAAGCAAAAAGTGCCAAATGTGGAAAAGGACATATTGAAAAGAAACATGTTAGAAATAACACCAGATATGGACAAAAAGGTAAAGTTTATCAGGTATAAAAGAGAAGGAAAGTCAGAAACATGTTAATGTTTAGCTGCTTGTACTGTATTGGTTAACCAGCCAAGGTCCAGGTTTTCCCCCCCTTACCTGGCCAGCCCTTGTCCTAGTGTTATCAGCCATGTTGGGTTAAAGTCTGCAGTAGCTTGATACTGTGTACATTACATCCTCAACATGTACATAACAAGTGTCAGGGTTTTGCAGCATCCCAGTGACCTGGGCAGCTAAAATGTGAGCACAGTATTCTTTGTTGGGATGTCAAACTGTCTGTTTCTCATCTGAAACAGAGATGGCAATAATCTTGATGGGAGTACTTCAACATTTGGTCCTCTGCTTTCTTCCCAAGAGTTTTGTGATGAGATGATATCAGTCTCATAACTCTCTGTCATTAAATACAAAGCTACAGCCAGGAGACGGTTAGCCTAGTTTCTGCACGAAATGTATAAACGAGGTGACGGCGAGACCACGGCACGTCACTGCGCCTGGCCACAAAGTAGTCTAACAACCTGTGAAACTGCTTGTCATTGTTACACTTCTGTTTCATATGAATTAAACAAACATAGATGTGTTAATTAGTGAGCTTTACAGATGCTCATAGGTAGATTGGTTTACTTTCGGGCGGAGCCAAGCTAAGTGTTTTAAAGAACACACATTGGAGTGCTATCAGTCTTCTTATCTAACCCTGTGCAAGAAAGCAAATAGTGTATTTCCCCAAATATTAAACCAATCCAAAAAGCTTTTGGTTGGGAATATGACTTTTTCCCAATCTTTGTTATTAATATCTTCATTGGGTGTTGAGGAGTAGAATAGACAGTTCGCACAGCCTGCAACACCAACCATATGCTCATTAAAACTATAATACGGCATTTCTGTTCACCAAGTGCACCTGCAGCCACCCACAGAGGCGGGTGGCTGCATGCCAAAGGGTGCCTTGAAGGACTGGCAGTTGGACTGAGCTCCCAGTTGGCTGGTGTGGCATTTCTTTACATCGGTACGACCTGAGGGAAGTTCTGGGCACCAGCATCTTGTGTGTGTTCAGCACAGACATGCTCCAGGGATGCCTCAGGCCGTGAGCTGAACCATTGCAAAACCTTATTTGTTCTTCTGAAACTACATGATGCAACCGAATGTCAGCCTGAATAACGACTTACTATGATGTTAATAGGAAATTGGCAAGCTTTTGTTAACGTATGTTCTCTTTGTTTCTCTCTTCCTTTTATCTCCCTTTTGTCTCTTCTGTACTTCTCCTTTGCTACGTCCTCTATCTTTCATTTTCCAGAGGAAGCTGATTACACAACATTTGTTACCGACTCACTGACCAGGAAGAAGAACACAGTGCTTTCGGCTGTTCTTCTGCGGCCCGACACCAACAGGAAAAAACCACCTGTGATCATCAGCCTCCCGAGGGACTTCCGCCCTGTCTCCTCTATCATAGATGTTGACATCCTGCCTGAGACGCACCGACGTGTTCGCCTGTACAAGCACGGCCAGGAAAAACCTTTGGGCTTTTACATCCGCGACGGCTCCAGCGTCCGGGTCACTCCGCAGGGCCTGGAGAAAGTCCCAGGGATATTCATTTCTCGCATGGTGCCCGGTGGGCTGGCGGAGAGCACCGGCCTGCTGGCAGTCAATGATGAGGTGCTGGAGGTGAATGGTATCGAGGTGGCTGGAAAGTCTCTTGACCAGGTGACGGACATGATGATCGCCAACAGCCACAACCTCATCATCACCGTCAAGCCTGCCAACCAGCGGAACAATGTTGTTCGCAGCGGAGGAGGAGGCGCTGCTTCAGGTAGCTCAGGACGCTCGTCAGACAGTGGTGCCAGCTACTATGGCTATTCTTCACACAGTGGGGTTGGCGCCGCGGCCTCCATGCCATCGCACATCATCCAGAACTTCCCCGTTGGAGAGCTGGAGAGCGACGAGGACGACGAGGACCTGGTGATCGAGGCAGGAGGTGAGGCCGAGCCCATCAGGCGCGCCTCCTCCAACTATAGCGTGCCCTCACTGCCTCGCTATGAACCACACCTCAACCTCCGTCCCACCTCCACCTCTGCCCTCTCCATCAACGCCAACGGAGCCCTGCCAGCAAGCAGCAGCAGCGGATCACTAAGCATCGCCACCTCGACCGTGCCGTCTCCAGAAAGAGCAATGGAGAGGCGGAGTCTGGAGGAGGATGGCACCGTTATAACTCTGTAGGCTGGGCATTCGCACACCAAACACTGGAAATCAGAGAGACACAAACACTCAAATACTACTACACACAATTGTGGGAATCATGGATTGGAAAATCAAACATCCTGTACCAGAGAAGCACAATGAAATGTGTACATATAGAATCTGAACATGACACCGACACCTAAATGTTTGTACATCCCATCATTAACTCATCAAATACTGTACCCCATGCTTGGCTCTCTTACATGCCAGTGACCACACCTGTGCCATAGTGGTGACACCCTCCTTGATTCTGCAGGTACAAACATGTCAGAGAAAGAAAGACGAGTAGAGGTAATACGATTCGGTTCAGAAGCTCTTATTTTTACCCTTAAAAAACTGTAGTTGCTGAATTTCCTCTAGAGGGCAGAGATGAGATGCCCCTTCCACCCCATTTCTTTTCATCAGTCCCACAAACAGATGAAGGTACAAGTTCATTCCACCACAACAAACACACAAAGAAGAAGAATTTTAGCTCAAGCATTTGTTGACAATCTGTCTTTTTTGCCTTGTCATTCCTAAATGTGCACCACACTACAACCACCTTCCTTCACCCAGGTGACCACAGCATGCGATCGGTACACAGTTGCGGTACTTTCCACACAATACAGTGCCACAACAATCAACCAAGTGCTCAGATCAGCAATAGCACTGTAGTTTTTATTTGGGAGAAACCACCTAAAAAAAAATACAAGTCTGGGTTCTTGGTGTTGGCTCAGATGCTTCTAACCACTGTTGTAAGCTGTTTTACCTGCTGTGTTAATAATGAAAGATTAATGATTTTGCCAATATTTGGGAGCAACTTGTCTTTTGAATATCCCTCTACCATTACTTTTTTTAAACAATATATTAGAAGTGGCTGTATGATATATTTCTGTCAACAGAAAGTGTAAGTCACTTCAGAAAATTGTGGGACATCTTAGAATTTCTTCATATTGCACTCCTTTCCTTTCCACAACAAGGGCTCTTTCCCCTGCTGCATGTGTACAAATGACAAAATGTGAATGTGATTTAATGTTTGTTTTTTTTTTTTGTTTGTTTTGTTTTTTTCCCCTCTATATTCATTCTGGACCATGACTCCACAGTTTATTACTGTACGGTTTATTCATCTCTGTTGTTTTCTAGCCAGTCCCTGAGTACACTTGGATGTGTCCTGAGATATTCACGTATGAAAAGTGCTCTCTGTCCATTCTCTTTCGCATCTTCATTCTCGATGACTCTCAACTGATGTCACACTGTTAGAAAATGTTCAGACGACAGCTGTTGACTGTGGGCCTAAATTGTGGATCAAAAGCTGGAGTGTGACATTGTTATCAAATCCAACAACAGATGTGAGATGGAATGAGTGAAACAGTGACAATAGTGAATCCGCCTGTATCTTAAAATAAGCCCTGGTCAGACTGAGTCATATTTAAACAAACACACATGCAGGTACACTGGGCACAAATGCTTTCTGTGTTTGAAAAAGGTGAGGTCTGTCTTTTGGTATTCCCACTGAAATTGCTGCTTTCTTTGAAATGTCCGTAACAAGGCTGTAATGAACTTCCCTCTCAGGAAAAACTTGATTGACAGATTAGATCAAAATGTAAAAATTCTTCAGAAGTCATTAGTTTTAATTTTCCCTTCAAAGTTGCACTTGGAAACGGTTTTTAAATACCCTGTTTTAAAACTCCGTGGCCTCTGAGGCAAATTTGTAATTTTAGGCTGTGTAAATACAATAGTGATGTTGTATTCAGTGACTGATTTTCATAGTGCAGCTTTCATTTATATCTGTGGGATTTTTGCACTTAATTAAAATGAATTTTCTTGTTAAATCACTCAAAAAAAATTGAGTTCCTGATCAAATCCCAGGAAAGGTTTTTCCACAGAAAGAAGTTCCTGTTCTTCAAGTGGATCCATAACATTTATTGGAAGTATATATCCATTAACATTACGTGCTGTTGTTATCTGCCTCCCTGAAGTGAGAGCAGATGCTCTGTTAATTTCCCTTATTGATTTACAGCATTCGGTCTCCTGTTAAAAGTGGTAACGTCGTCTTTTGCATGGATTTTTATCTTACTCACAAAAACATGGTTGACACACACGCGCACTTGTATCAAAACACTACATTCGTACAGATCACTGCAATATTTATCATTGTTCATTGTTTGATTATCTGGTGAGCCTATCAGACAGTAACGACTGGAAACCAACACACAGGTCATGTATGTGTGTCCACTGTTGTATTTCAGGCTATTTGCATAAGGTACTGTCTTTTTTCGGCCTGTTATGCTACAGAGTGCTGGTGCGATTCTGTCTTCTTTCATTCCGGACATTAGACGGTGATGGATGGTACTCTGAATGGAAGACTTTTAGAAATCAGTGATAATTTATTTTCTTTATTTCTAACTTTACCACAGGACACTGGGATTGTAACCACAGCTACATTGTTATTTATTCTCTAATCATGCATCTGCATATTTTCTTTCTTTGTACACATTTTACGACTTTATTTTTATAACTGATGTGTTTGTGTTGATTCATGGTTGATGTTTTGGCTATAAATCTCATGGTATATCTTGTTGCCCAATAGGAGATGATTTTAGTGGGTGATTTTACTGATCTGGCTACAGCAACAGGAGAACACATGTGCAAGATGTGACACAGTTTTTTTTTTTTTCTCCATACTGTGAATTATCAATATTATTTTGTGCGAGAGAAACAGTTGTATTAGCACAACCTCAAAACAGGCTACATGTTTTGTTTTGTGTCCTTTATTTTTTCTTTTTTTAAAGTGATCGAGCAATGATTTTTGCTTGCCAGATAAATCTTATGGTATAGATTTGTAATGAAGATTGTCAGTATTTTCATATCAATGCTATATATGATGTACATTTCTATCACATGTAATGAAAATGTTTTAAATGTCAGCTGGATATGTTTTGAATAAATTGATGTACACCTGTAATTGCTGATTGAAGGAGCTGGATAAAATAAACTAATATGTAGCAATCTTATTTGCTTGGTGTCTGTCAATCTGTATAATAGAAACAGTTAAGTAAAGTTAAGGTATTTTTTTATCTACTATGTAGCTCAGGGTATACTACAGACAATAATGCACAGTGTACGTAGCATAAAACTGAACCGTTGTTGGTTTAACTTCATTGTGGTATTTTAGCGCCACCTACAGGACGTTTCTGCACCATTTTTTTTTTTTTCCTTGGGAGCGCTTGATTTGCTACCGCGGTGAAAACGGCGAACTGTTGCTCAACCGTTGGCGCTGCTGAATCGTTAAAATGTCTTCTACCATATATTGATTCGGTCAAATTTTACAATATCGGCTTTAGATGATGTATAAATATCCATGAGTTAAATGTGACACTGTTTGACCCCATTTTTGAGGTTACCTGTCCCTCAGGGTGCTGTAGTCAAAACCCAGACAGCTGAGAATCACGTGACGTGACGTGTAACCAGCATGGCGGCACTGAGCTGAGGTAACAGCTCCACTGGACTGACACCGATAGCCTGGCTTTCGTTAGCTTTCCTTGTCACCTGCTTATTCGCAGGGCCAGGCCGAACATGACGGCCTGAGAGAAGAGCGGCAACAAGACCGAGAGATGCAGCAACAGCAACATCGAGCACTACAGCAGCACCAGCAGCAGTCGCAGTCTAAGGCAGAAAACAGTAAAACGAAGAGCATGTTTCTGTCCAGGGCGCTGGAGAAAATCCTCTCGGATAAGGAGGTGAAGAGGAGCCAGCACAGCCAGCTGCGCAAAGCTTGTCAGGTGGCGCTTGGTAAGTGGGTTTGTTTTGAATACTGGCTTGTCGAGCCCGGTGTTTTCTGTAGTGCTTCACTGAAACATTTCGATCGTGTGTGGCTTATTAGAGAGATAGACGAGAGCTACCCTGTTAGCTAACGTTAGCGTTAGCCTCTGAATGGCCGACTGTTCAGCCGTCCGTTGACGTTTTAAGGCAGCAGTAGCTAATAGTATGTGGGGGTCACTTTCACATCTTACTGAAATTCGGAAGTGTTAACATCCTGCCTTCACAACACTATCATTACTGTCAACGTGGACAGATGACCAAGTAAATATGTGGCTGTTATTAGCTAGTTAGGGCTAGGTTAGCTTGCTAAACAGACCAATCCCTGTGTTGTACGTAGCACTGTCACTCAGCCAGAAAGCCCAGTCCTGCTCTGCCGCCAGACACACAAGCTATCTTACTCCAGGATATTCTGACGCCTGTGCTTTTCCATTCATCACAATCACGGATAGTGTTACACGTACCAGACGGTTCACTTAATCGTGGTGTTGCTGGTTAGATTTGAGTCCAAGCTGCCCTGCTCACCCATTTTGTGTGCACCCACATCCTTGTCTTATTGTAGTTGTGGTAACTCAGCAAGTGGGTACACAATATGTTGTTGGTACAGAGGCTTTAAAATCCTACGATACTCAGGTGGTCTGGTACTAATCACATATAAGTAGTTATCATTTGAGGGGGTTTTTTTGTCGCTCAGTTTTGATGCAGTTGATTGAGAAATTGGCCAAAAACGAAGGTGTGCTTCATTATTTCAGTACATTTAAGCTGTTGGACCACATGATTACCTGCAAAAAAAATAAATGTCAGTGAAAGGTGGCCCAACAGGTCGGTGTATTTGAGCTGCTTTGTCTACTCTCTCACTATTCATGATACCAGTAAAACACAATACTCCCATTTGTCTCCACACACTCCTAACAGAAGCTATTTTGTGTTTGTTTGTCGGGTGTTTTGGTAAACTCCTTGTAACCTCCATGGATATCTCATCTTTCTTTGTTTCACTGTCCAAACATTTAAAGTGCCATGTTGTGAACCGCAGGCCTTTTCATCTGTCGCATCCATGTTTAATTAAGCATGCAGTCAAAGGAGATTTTTTGCTAATGCCTTTAAGTGAAGCAGCACACCTTAGCATGTTGATTCAATGTATATCTTGGTCCACAGCTAATTTGTACACGATGGAGAAAGGAACTGAGCTCATACTTTTATTATATGAAATTCCATGTCATTCATTCCTGGTTCTAATTTGAGTTCTGTCATCATGTCATCACTGTGGCAGTGATTGTGAGATTTCTGGTGAATATTGCCCATCCTAGTCTCCTGTGTAGCTCTGTGGTATGGAGAGCTTGTTGGAGTTTAGAAGTATTCGCTACTGCGTTGTGTGTGAATCTAACCGATTATGGTATTCACATATGGCTGAATGCACACCATTGCTCACTGTGTATCCAAGGCCGCAATGCTGGATAACTAAGTACGGCTTTAGACAGATCAATGTGGGGTTGAAGGAAAAATATGAAGAATTAGAAACTGATTTAGCTAGAAGAGCTTAGACAGCAGAGCAGATGGAAATGTTTATGCTGGGAATAAGACCAAAGATCTGAAGGAGGCCGTTCAATTTAACCAAACGTGATTAGCAGCAAAACATAGGATTGAATCCTGCTCAGCAATCCAGTAATACACTTTGAACAGTGACATCACGTATATGGCCACTAAAATGCAAGGAAACAAGCAACATGTCGTACTGCAGGTTTTTTTTTTGTGACTGGTCCAAATCTAGAGTCAAATGTTGTCATGCTGCTATGAGCTGCAAGGGTCAAAGTTTAGACTTGAATAACATTAAGTCTCATGTGTTTCCCTCCATAGATGAAATCAAGGCAGAGCTTGAAAAACAAAAGTAAGTATCGCTTTGCTGCTATGCTTGATTGGGTCGAGTAGTAGATGACTTCTTTTTTTTTCCCGCTTCCCGTGACATGAGCTGAAGTTTGCCCCACAGCAGTCTGCAGTAAACTCCAGCTGCTCACTTTGATTTGTGACTAAGGTGATTTGCTGCTTTTTATAACTGCTACTTTGGAGTATATCAGCAGCCCTTCAAACAGGCTTCAGGTCATATATCTGCTGCTATAGACAAGAAATTACTTTAACAGTAAGTCATTATGCTTTTCTAAGGTTTAAATGTAAAGCCTCAAAGCTCTGTAAAATCCTGCACTGTGAACATATAAATTTGCACTGCACTTTATCTCACTCACATCATCTGCTACCCTTTCAGTGAAGTTTCAATGGAGCATTTAGTATTTTTTTTTTTTTTATTACGTGAACCAATAGTGTGTTTATAGCAAGCCACTGTCACAGCTGTTTGCTCTGCTCTCATCTCTGCAGGGATGGTACAGTGGTCCCGCCCAGAGCCAACTACATCGAGGCTGACAAATATGTGCTGCCTTTCGAGTTGGCCTGTCAGTCAAAGTCTCCCCGGATAGTTAGCACCTCTTTGGACTGTCTGCAGGTTAATATCCAGTGAGACACATACACACACGTACACTGGTTTGTGACACTCCTCCCCCCTCCCCTGGGCAGAGGGTGGGTTGAAATCTTGCTCCACCTGATTCACACGTCTGATGTGCACGTACAACAGTGACACTACCATTACACTACCATACCAATGGCATTCCACACACATGCCATTGGTTATAATACATTAACTATGCTGTCGATGGACAGCATACTTAATGTATTGTGTTTTGTTTAAATTTTGTTAATTAATTGTTTTTATTTTTCAAATTGTGGCACAGGGGTCACAATTTGTTTCAAGTAATGTTTTGAGATTTTCATGTGAGCTGCGTAATTTTTTTTTCTTCTTATTGTTATTATATTATTATCGCTATCACATTGATAATGAAAAACATTGACACATGTACACATGGACAATGCGTCTCCTTTTCCTTCCACTGTACAAAAATGAAACTGAAATATCTGTAATAGCTGGTGACATCATTTGGAGCCAGAGTCTGCACAGTTTGCAGAAAATTTTACTTGATGTGTACTTTGGCTTGACCCATTTTTGGCAATTTAAGTTGTTCATTTTTCTCTTGTAAGTCCCCAGGCTTCACAGAAGTATGTGTAGAACCCTTAAATAAACTTATGGAGACACAAAAATGAATTCTAAATTTCAGCTTCTCACATATACCTCCATACAAACGCATGTGCAGTGAATTCTGTGCATTACACCCCACAAAATGACTTTAACAATACAAACTGGGTCTGAGAATTACACTCTGTCTCTGCTGCTCTAAACTGAAACGCTTTTCTCCCCCTGTAGAAGCTGATTGCGTACGGCCACATCACAGGCAATGCTCCGGACAGCCGAACTCCGGGCAAGAGGCTCATTGACCGGCTGGTTGAAACCATCTGTAACTGCTTCCAGGGCCCACAGACTGATGAGGGAGTGCAACTCCAGATCATCAAGGTACACCCAACACCTGTTTGTATGTTTGGCAGCAGCCATCAGTGTTCTTGCATATTGTTGAAATCAAACTCAGTTCGAACTGAGATGTTTATGACATTGTCAGCCATTTCAACTTATCATTTTACTCTGGTGATCATACAAATGCAGCTCGAACAACAAGCACATTCCTTAGAAAAGCCATCCTTTGTTAACTAACCAGTTCTGTGACTGTGGCCAGGCTCGTCCAACTTGTTTTTAAAAATGGATTTGATTGGTGATTAATTTTTTCTCTAAAGTCTGAAAAGGAATATCCAGTATTAACCTTTGGATTGGTGAGAAAGAGTTAACTTTATGTAAAGTTTAGCTGTTTAATACATCCTAATGAGGTTTATTCACATTTCCTGGTCTTCTTTGTCTTGAAAACCTGCTTTGTGTTTGCACAGTATTTGTAACTACAGCTTACTGACGTCTCCTGTGAGGGAATGAAATACATCCTGGTTGTCTGAAGGGGCAGAGTCTTTCCTTTTATAAGGAAACAGTTTTATCACTGTTGACAAAAGAGTTATAGTACAGATTAATAACTTAACTGTTTGCATTACGTTCACTGAAGGAGACCTCAATGTCATGTGAGGTCTATTTACACCTACTTATACAAACTTGGATCACAAATTACCATGCAGATGAATCAACCATGTGGACATTTTTCTAATGATTTTCTTTAATTTGAAACTCACCTTTTGAGTAACATCAAAATAAACAATGGCAAACACACCGTAGCAGAGTATGAGAACCAAATATATTTAGCCTTAATGTACCCATTAAGAAGGGAAGTGGAGTGGTGATTCAGCAGCATGTTGTGAACCAGATGTGTTGTCTGATAATTCTTTCACTTCCTTTTCTTTCCATCCAGGCCCTGCTGACAACTGTGACCTCCCCGCACATAGAGATTCATGAGGGCACGGTGCTCCTCACAGTCAGGACCTGCTACAACATCTACCTGGCCAGCCGCAACCTCATCAACCAGACCACCGCTAAGGCCACACTCACGCAGATGCTCAATGTTATCTTCACACGAATGGAGAACCAGGCTGTTAGTTCAGTTTGATGTTCTTATCATGCATTGCTGGCAAAACATAGGGAATGTATTGCTTTCTCATCTGCATTGTTTTTAAATCAAACTGAATGGTGCCACCATTAAACGTACAGGCACCACCTCAGATGACTGACTTTAATATCAGTGCATAAGCATCATTTGCAGAACGCAGTGGAAGACGGACCGAACTCGCTAAATTAAACTACCACATTGTGATCTTTCTAGGTGACAATTTATTTTCTTCCACTTTTCTCCTCCGCAGGCTCTGGAGGCTCAGGAGCAAGAGAAGGATCGGCTTCGTCTGCCTCAGCAGAATCCATCTCCAGTCCCAGGTAATCAGAGGTCCAGCTCCCCTCGGTCTGACAGGACCCCTACCCCAGAGCCCCAGAGCTCCCCATCTCCAGCAGCCAGTTCTCCAGACCTCACTACAATCAACACCACCAACTCAACACCGCCACCGCCAGGCCCAAACCAGGACACATCATCAGTCAATGGAGAACCTGAGGACGGTAATGCTCCATTGAATGTAGGGGCACCGGTCACCCCATCGAGAGGTGTGTGTGTGTCAGCTTGGAACTCCAACTTTCAATTTAAATTAGTCTTTCCTCTAACTTTTTTAGGAAGGCCTGAACTGTGGGTTGTGCAGCTTTTGTATAAAAACATTTTTTAATCTTGATGACTCTTTATGCTCTTTATTTGTTTACATCAGATTCAGTTTTTGAAGATGAAGGTGTGGAGACACCTCAAACAGCAGCACAGCCAGCTGAAGAAAGGGACAACCCAGAGAGCAGTCCAAATCCAGCAGAGTCAGCGGTGGCTGAAAGAGAGGAGGGGGAGCATCAGCCCACAGATAGGCACAGTGGAACAGGTCAGGACATGCTTGTCTCGGCTATTTTTGTTTGAGTTTGTTTGAGTCTCTTTTATATCTTCTGTCCCTTTTTCTTCTGATAAATGTCAGTACACTTGTCGGTGACAGCGTGTTCTGTCTCTTGTTCGTGATCTGTCCACTCCGTCTTCTCGTCCAGGAGGTGAACATCCAGCCCACCGTGTCATTGAGCAGACAGAGATGCCCCCTCCCAGAGTGAGAACAGAGGGTCAGCAGATGAACGGCATCATTGAGGACCGCTCTTCTGTTTCCTCCACAGATATGCTGGTGAGCAGGTTTCATAACATGATAATATAGTCCAAGCATATTTTAATGCTCTCTAACGCACTTTATCAACAGTCACAAGACATTATAGCTGTGACTTACAATGAATTGTAATTTGCAGGATCTATTGGAAGCTCTTGACGAGATATAAACTAGAGGTTGACTGATGGGGCTTGAAATACAACACACTATAGATGTGGTCTTCATATAAAGTGTTACCATTTAAATTAATGTTAACACACAAAGCTAATTCGTTTCTTTACGTTCGATAATTTGCCCTGTAATATGTTTATGACAGGTTATGTTGTCTTGACTGGTCTCAAGTTGTCATAACACAGACATCTCAAAATATTACTGGCATTTCTTACCTTTAGTGTCCTGACGGGACTGCATCAGTGGCCATAGCAAAGTGACCCGCAATAGATGATTTTGGGTCACTGGTTGTAAACATTCATGAGCATGTAAGCATGCGTAGGTGTGCTGACAGCCTCAACTATAAGAAATATGTTTCACACATGCAATGTATGTCCTGAAAGCTTGCTCTCTTGGTGTAGAAATATTGTTTTTCTTCAGTTTTTGTCAAGTAAAACTGGCCATCAATACTCTTTAGTTCCTCTCCGTCACACTTGAACATAGTTAAGGCAGGTTGGAGAATTCTTTGAATATAATGGAGAAGTAGTGAGCAGTGAAATGCACTTCTGCTTCCACAATGTGGTGAGTAAAATAAGTATAAAGTAACATGAGAAACTTTTTATGGGAGCAGGTTGATAAAACTCCAGCCTCAGGTCTTTAGGACACGTGTGGACACATGGTCAGACTGATTTTCTTCATCTGTTCCAGGATGCTGAGGCCCTGCAGGGACCCCACAGTGCTGCCCGTTTCTCACACATCCTGCAGAAAGATGCCTTTCTGGTGTTCCGCTCTCTGTGCAAACTGTCCATGAAACCTCTGGCTGATGGACCTCCAGACCCAAAGTGAATGTTTTATTTATTTATTTTAATTTTTATATGACAATCCCTATGTATAAATCCATGATAACATGTGCCGTAATTTCCAGACTATTGAGTGCACCATTCTCTCTTTGAATGTGTCAGTCTCTCTTTCGTTGTTACTGTCAATGTCACTTTCGTCTTGAGGCAAAATTCATAAATTAGCCGCGTCATTGTTTAAACCGCAGGGTTCAAAGCGTGTGAAAAAAGTAGCGGCTTATAGTCCAGAAATGACGTTATATCAAATTATTTTCAGTCAGACCTTATTATCAGTTGGACACATTTCTTTTTACATCACGAGATTAAAGACATTATTAAAAACATTTGCTGTAACATCCTGATCCAGGATCATTGCATTTGATGATTTCCTGTATGGTAACACAGAACGTGCATTTTAAATCATCAGTGCGTGACAGATATAGCTGCCTTTGGTCATGCACAGTGCTTCATCTTAGTCTCCGTAGGTAAACTTGCCCTTTTCCATCCTGGTGTGCCTTCTGTCATCTCGCGTTACTGTAACATTAGACCCTGAGCCAGTCAGTGTGAATAGGCCACAGTAAACTGAGCCCAAAAGAAGCTCACATAGAAGTCACTCTGGCCTACAATAAATAAATACCATGATCAATCAGAATTATATCCAAGTACCTAGTGTTTACCTCAGCTTAATAAAACATAAACTGGAAGACTATCTTTTTACTGTGCATGTTCCACAAATGTTTCCTTTTATATTTACACAGAAGACATGCAATACAGTGTGACTGATGCTCATACGATTGTTCTCTGCAGGTCTCATGAGTTGCGGTCAAAGATTGTCTCCCTGCAGCTCCTGCTCTCTGTGCTGCAGGGCGCCGGGCCGGTGTTTCGCACTCACGAGATGTTCGTCAACGCCATCAAACAGTATCTGTGTGTGGCGCTGTCCAAAAATGGCGTCTCCTCCGTGCCTGAGGTCTTTGAGCTCTCTCTGGCCATCTTTCTCACCTTGCTGTCCCACTTCAAGGTCCACCTGAAGATGCAGATAGAGGTACAGAGTGACAGTGACAGACTGTGTCTCCTGTGCTGAGTTAGTTAGTCTGACGTACCTCACACTGAACAGAGAAATGTACCCGTTACCCGTTATAGTTTGAAAACTTTTATTTTAACATTTTGGTTAAAGAGTCGTGCTGACATTTGTCTCGTCTCGTCCACCGCTCCTCAGGTGTTTTTCCGGGAGATTTTTCTGACCATCCTGGAGACATCGACCAGCTCCTTTGAGCACAAATGGATGGTTATCCAGACACTAACACGCATCTGTGCAGGTATCACTGTGACACAAGATTTTGTGTATAGTGTCATCATCATACAGCCCTGTGGGGTATACTATGAACTACATTGGGTATAGCCAGGCTTTGTCAGAAATTATCCTCATTGTCAAAAATATCATGTCATTGGTTTCTTTGTTAACCCTGGCTTTGAGCTTCATTCTTGTGTACATACTTAAGTCAAGAGGAACAAGTTGTTATAATGGAGAGCTATGCAGAATATAGAAAAACAGGAAAAAGCAGTAAAAATTTATCAAAATAGAAGTAAATAGACATAACAGAAAATAGACATAGACATGTGCTTGAACTGTAAATATATATGTTTATTACTTGTATTGTATTACTTTAATACTTACTTGTATTGCTGTTATTACCATGTTGTATCTGAGGAATATGATTTAAAGCTTTTGTAATATACCCCCCTCCCACCTCAGATGCCCAGTGCGTGGTTGACATCTACGTGAACTATGACTGTGACTTGAACGCTGCTAACATCTTTGAGCGCCTTGTCAATGACCTGTCAAAGATTGCTCAGGGCAGGAGTGGCCAGGAGCTCGGGATGACTCCTCTGCAGGTAGACTCAAGGATTCAGAGGTTCAGCATAATTGAAGAGTTTTAATTAGACATCCTAGTTATTAAGCTTTCCACTACATATGTGACCATAATTGAATTTTGATCATGTATGTAGTTGTCATTGAAATGCCACTTAGGAGTGTATGTATGATATCCATAGGAGCTGAGCCTTCGTAAGAAGGGCCTGGAATGTTTGGTGTCCATCCTGAAATGTATGGTGGAGTGGAGCAAAGACATGTATGTCAATCCAAACCTTCAAGCTAACTTGGGTAAGTGTGTGCTGTATAGTAAATATGCAAACAATACATGACCGAGTCTATACTGCTATAATTATTGTGTGCGTGTGCGATTTGTTTCCAGGCCAGGAGCATCCTTCTGACAGTGATGGAGGAGAGCTGAAGCTTCCAGATCAGCTGGCGGGACGTCGAGACAGTATCAGCTCACTGGACTCCACTGTGTCCTCCAGCATGGCAGTTTCCCAGGCGGATCATCCGGAGCAGTACGAGGTCATCAAACAGCAGAAGGACATCATCGAGCACGGCATTGAACTGTGAGCCCTTTTTCATTGCCTGGTTGGGATTTACAGAATGCTCAGTTCATATCAGTTTTATACCTTCAGTTCTTGTTTAGAGAAGACATCTCTCCCCTCTCACCTCTCCACAGCTTCAACAAGAAGCCAAAGCGAGGTATCCAGTACCTGCAGGACCAGGGCATGCTGGGTACCACGGCTGAGGACATTGCCCAATTCCTTCACCAGGAGGACAGACTGGACACTGTAAGGGATTATACCATCTTCAAATATGCAACACTGTGTTCTCAAACAACAAACATTTGTTGTTAGTAATCTCTGCATCCACAGACACAGGTGGGAGAGTTCCTGGGCGAGAACATCAAGTTCAACAAAGAAGTGATGTACTGCTACGTGGACCAGTTGGACTTTTGCGGACGGGACTTTGTCTCGGCTCTCAGAGCATTCCTGGAAGGCTTCAGGTTGCCTGGTGAGGCCCAGAAGATTGACAGGCTGATGGAGAAGTTTGCTGCTCGGTACCTGGAGTGCAACCAGGGGTAAGGCCCACCATAGATCACCTATTAAAATATGATGCTCTGAGATTTATTGGTACTTATCTGATAACTTCAGTGTCGTATTGTTATTTTTAGTTTTTACAAGTTTACATTGAATTAATGAAAGAAACCAAAGAGCGGTGCAGCTGTCAGCTGTTGATCTGCTATGTGTCCTCTTCTACAGACAGACTCTGTTTGCCAGTGCAGACACTGCCTACGTGCTGGCATACTCCATCATTATGCTCACCACAGACCTGCACAGTCCACAGGTGAGACCTATCACTGTCGCCAAATGTGAGCCATCAAGGTTACAAATGTGTCTTGTCTGTTCATGGAATATCAACAGTCCTTCTTTAGAGGTTGAAGAGTCATCTTGTGTTTCATGTGTTTCGACTCATGAAAAATGTATTTTAAAGGGCTTCAACCATTGACTTTATGTAAGATGGATGACCTGGGAGCTTCCCTAAAGTGAAGCTAAAACATCTCATTCACCCCCCTGGTGGCTGGCTGCAGTACAGGTCATAAACCCCCACCCCCCTTATGTTAGCAGAGGGTACATGGGCCAAACTAAACACTCAAAGTACACAACAGATAAATTTTGATGTTTTCTGCCATTTTAGGTTTTAGTTTTTTTTGTCTTGTTTGTTTTTTTTATTTTTTTTTTAGTTTTAGCAGGTTAGCAGGTTTCTGCTATTTTATTTCTTATCACATGTATGTTCAGTTGTTAATTTTTCTGATAAGTTTGGTTTTAACTACTTATTTGATGTTATATAAAAGGGATGAAACGTCATGATTGACAGCTGAGTGCTGCTCAGGACTGAGTCACTTGATACTGTGGCTCCACCGCCTGGTCACAACTGCACAGACACTGACTCTGAATGGTGTCACCAGTGCAACAATGACTTTTGAAGGGAGGAGGTGCAGATGTGTCATCCGTCTTTAAATATGTCAGTGGCTCAGAGTCATGCCAAAAACTACACCTGTGTGTTGTGTGAAAAAAAAAAACGCAAGGAGTTGATTTGGTTGGGCTGTGTTGTTTTGCAGACTAATGAGATGACGAAATACCATCCAGAGCATCCAGTTAGAGTAACAGGTGAATGGGGCTTATCGGACTCACTCAAACACTGCACAGTAGTTTATAACGCCGTGAGACAGGATTTTACAACTCAGGAAAGTTATTACAGTCAGAGCTGTTCTATTCTTTGGCATTCTAATCACATGTAAACCATATAAATGCAGCACAGAGCAATCGACTAGAGCTTCCGTGTGTCTTATTGGTCACACCAGTGCCTAGTCGGACGGGAAATGTCAAACAAGGCAGGACTTTTAGCTGGACGGACCTGAATTTAGGGTTGGGGTTAGCCCTCCTAATTGACTGCTTTGACGACTGGGTCCCTCAAATGAATGAGGGAGGGTGCACTGTCTCAACACAGCCTTCTACAAATAGTTGTGGTCTCTTGATTTATTGCTGCTGACAGAGCACTGTGACAGGGGAAATTACACCTAAAATTTAAAGCCTGGGAAACGCAGGCATAATATATTGTGCACTGTGAGAGAGAAGAAGTGAGAACAACGGTGTCAGTGAAAACACTAAATTGACAGCAGTAAGCAAAAGCAAATTATAAGATACACTATATTTCATGCAGCACCGAAAGACAAAAGAACCCCAGCAACAGGCTGTTTTTTTAACCACACATTTACCTTCCTGTCTGCTTCTGTTTGCTTCTACTGTTCGAATTCTTTTTTTTTGCCACTCTGTGGCTGTGGCTCATGGCAGATTGAGACCAGTATAATCTGATCACTTGTAATAAGTTTGTCTGTTAAATATATTTTATGTTTACAGAAATAACAAAGAAGTTTAAAAGAAGTTTAAAATTTTCACAACTTCATCAGTTGTCTTCCTCTTGGGCCTGCGTAATATGTGCATTAACATCGCCTCATGTCATAATGACAATATGACTGGGAAATAAATACATGCTAGCACGCCTGTATTTACTTATTAGCTGTCATTCCTCGGCCATCGTTCCAGCTGACCTTGCAGCTGCCACTAGCAGTTCTTCTGAGGTTTGCTGATTGTTAGCTTTACATTTTAAGTGTGAATATAATTATTTTTCTTATTATAACGTTTCAAACCGTCTTGCCAAGCTTTTACTGGGCATGTTCATATTGCGATGATATTGAAAAGACGTTTTATCGGTTAGCACTATTTCTGTTTTGCCCCGTATTGGAAATTAAGCTACAGAATACACCAATCAGATGAACTGTGGGTTGGGTACATTTGAGTAAATACTGTGCTAAATTGGAAAATTGCAGTTTTAAAAATGCTGCAACCCTGGCAGTCATTTGAAGCAGATTAATAAATAAAGACCAAAGCATGATAGAAGCTAACACATGACAATGGTAAGACATTAGGCAGCGTATTTTTGTTTAATTCAAATATGTGTGATACTTGACTGTCTTCACAGGAAATGTTTTTTCACTGTGTCCCATTGTCACATTTCCAATTGCCTCCCATTTTAATTGATCACTCTTACTGTCTTTCTGGACTGTTTTCGCTTATGTAGGTGAAGAACAAGATGACAAAGGAACAGTACATCAAGATGAATCGCGGTATTAACGACAGTAAGGACCTGCCTGAAGAGTATCTTTCTGCCATATACGATGAGATCGCAGGCAAGAAGATAGCCATGAAGGAGAGCAAAGAGTTCTCTATCACCCCAAAGTCCAGCAAGCAGAGTGAGTCTCCTTTCACGTGCATTCTGTCAGCATTATCTGCATTAAAGAAAATGGTCTTCTCCGAGGTTTGTGTTCTGAAGAGTACGTAATGCTTTGGCTGTTGAAAAGAGAAAGACATCAGACTAGTGATGTATCATAGAGGTGTTATCCAGACTGTCCCCCTCCTTCCAGGTGTAGCCAGTGAGAAGCAGCGTCGTCTGCTCTACAACATGGAGATGGAGCAGATGGCAAAGACCGCTAAAGCTCTAATGGAGGCCGTCAGCCACGCTCAGGCCCCCTTCTTCAGCGCAACACACCTGGAGCACGTCAGGCCCATGTTCAAGGTGCCCCTTTGTTCATAACACTCCTGATTAGATTGAACCAGATCTTTGAACAGCGGGATGCATGTGGTAACCAGAGAGGCGGCCTGTTCGACCAAGTGAAATATCAGATGTGGTCTCATTTGTGTGTGTTGTAGCTGGCGTGGACCCCTTTGCTGGCAGCGTTCAGTGTGGGACTGCAGGACTGTGACGACCCGGAGGTGGCCTCGCTGTGTCTGGAGGGCATTCGATGTGCCATCAGGATCGCCTGCATCTTCAGCATGCAGGTGTGCTCATCTTTCCACACAAACCGAGCTTCATATTTTTTAACTTTTAAATTGTGTCCATCGTGATCTTCTTTCTATTTTTTTTCCTCAACTAATCACATATTTTGAAACAGGCTCTGTATTCTTAGCGTTTAAAAGCGTGAAATTGTGACTGTGTAGTAACTGGCCGTCCTGTCTGTAGTTGGAGCGAGACGCGTACGTCCAGGCCTTGGCCAGATTCACCCTGCTGACAGCCAGTTCCAGCATCACAGAGATGAAGCAGAAGAACATTGACACCATCAAGACCCTGATCACTGTGGCCCACACTGATGGAAACTACCTGGGCAACTCCTGGCATGAGGTGAGGCCCTAGCTCAGGCTGGCAAACAGCCATCAGATTTTGGTTGCCAAAACTGAAAATATGGTTGCCTTTTATAGACACCTTAAACTGATGAATTAAGATAAGTTATTTGCTTTGCTGTGTTCCAACTGTAACAGCAGTCTTTAAATAACACTATTAATCCAACAGATATTTAAAATCTAATTATTGATGGTAACCAAGCCAACATGTGGTTGCCACTTTCTCAAAATGGTTGTAAATGGCAGCCTGGCAACCATTACTCCAACAGTCTTGCAATAAAAAACTTTATGAAGGTTGTAATGTTCAGTTTTCCTTGTTTTACTGAGATGTTAAGTCAAATGAACAATCACTTTGAAGGCTGCAGTTTGAAAATATTAGAATCACCTTTCAGTATAATGCAATACAGTTCCACAGCACTACATACTGACCCTTCTCTGAAATAGGGGCTGTTGTATAAGACTAACACAAAGACTCTCTGTGCAAAGAGTAATGTCCTTTTTAATTGGACGACAGCTTTGCAACAGGGATGATTTGGACAGTAACTGTTTCAGCAGTAATAAACTGAAAAGATATGCTCATAATGTCACAACTTATTTCCCCACACACTGTGACATTACCAAAGTAAATGATCTCTGCCACCTGTAAGGGCATGTGTAATTGAAAGGTGGACAGTGGATGATATATTTGTACTCGAATGGACAAAACATGCAAGGCGCAGCACTATGACTGACTAGGATAAATCACACAAATTGAAAAGTGTACATATAAAGTGTATTTTTTTTGGACAAGTGTTTACTTACAGCCTATTGCGAATGGATTATTGGTAAATATGATTGTAAGATTTAAGATAAGAATTTATTTTTTGAGTCAGGACATACAAACCAGAACACTTGATCATTCATATTATTTGTTCATAAACAGAATAGCCAACACATAAAAAGTATTGCTACATTTTGCATTAGTTCAATGGTAGGAATGTAGTTTTCATTTAAACTGGCCCAAAACTGTTCTGAGCTTGTCATAGCTAGTCTAAAATCTATGGGACATGAATGTCCCTAACGGCTAATCGTGGTTTATGTGTGTGTGTGTTTTAGATCTTGAGATGTATCAGTCAGCTGGAGCTTGCCCAGTTGATCGGCACAGGAGTAAAGACACGTTACATCTCAGGGGTGGTCCGGGACAAGGAGGTTGGCATCAAGGGCTTACCCTCCGGCACAGAGGAGTTCATGCCCCTGGGGCTTGGTGAGACACACACATACACACAACATAACTTATATTCACAATTCAACCCCTGACTTTTAAAATCTCAGTTCTTATTTCCATCCAAACTACAAGTTACTGTTGTGCTTCTCCAGCAACAGCCATGTTAACTAAATTCACATAATCTCCAATATTAACTCCAAAGCAGCTACTGTTTTGTGCACAAACAAGGGCTTTCTTAGTGGAAAATTAAAGCGAGCGCACACACACATTCTGCATTAATAATTTTTTTACTGTTCATTTAAAAGTCACATTTGTTGTACGGATCTGATACCTGACTGAATATGTGGTATTTCTGTTTGTTGCAGGTAACCTGGTGGGAAGTCAGGACAAGAGACAGATGGCTCACATCCAGGAGTCAGTAGGAGAAACCAGCTCTCAGAGTGTGGTTGTAGCTGTGGACAGGTAAGACAAAAGATGAAGTGCAGGTACAGGGCATTAATAACAGATTCTTTGTGACGGGTAAAGGTTTCTGTTCCCTTCTGTGATATTTGCAGGATCTTCACTGGTTCCACCAGACTTGATGGAAATGCAATTGGTGAGTGTGTCTTCGCCCTCACGTGCATCTCTGTTTGTGTGCATTCCAAAGTAGAGACTTCCTTCATCATGTGTTGCTGTTTAACTGTCTCCAGTGGACTTTGTGAGGTGGCTGTGCGCTGTGTCCATGGATGAGCTGGCCTCAGCACACCAGCCGAGGATGTTCAGCTTACAGAAGATTGTGGAAATCTCCTACTACAACATGAACCGCATCAGGCTGCAGTGGTCTCGGATTTGGCAGGTCATCGGAGACCACTTCAATAAGGTCCGTGGAGTCGTATTGTCACTTGGAAATTCTCAAGCAGGCAGACGTGTGATCTACAGTCTCACCACAGCAGGAGGGCACAGCACTGCTCTGTGCGCTTTGTTTTCTCCCATACCTCCCCTTAAGGACTCAGATTTATATAAAAATGCTCTTTAATTTAAATTAAATTAAATGGGGGCAACCATGGCCTAGAGGTTGGAGAAGTGGCTTGTGATCGGAAGGTCGCTGGTTCGATTCCCCCACTGGACGGGCAGAAAAAATTTGAGTGTGGTGGAGTGATAATGTCCCCACCCCCTATTAGCTCATGTGCCCTTGAGCAAGGCACTTGACCCCCAAATATATGCTCCCCGGGCGCTTGATGCAGCCCACTGCTCCTGTGTGTTTCACTGCATGTTGCATGTGTGTGTGCTTCAGTCAGTGATGGGTTAAATGCAGAGAAGTAATCTCCCAGCTTGGGATTAATAAAGTAACTTAAATTAAATTAATATGTCTGTTTGCAGTTACAGACCTGACATTGTCGTTTGTCATAATGTACTTCAAGTGAGGCATGTTTAGGCCTAAGATTTAACAGCAAGTATAATAATCAATATAATAATAATCTAAAAAATGCCATTTTAAATCTGTCACTAAGTAATTATTTCTGACAATCAGAGTTACTGGCAAAATTTTAAACTCCCCTTATTGATATTTTATACCAAAAAGCTATGCCACAATGGGTAATGTGGAAATAGTTGAACCCCAAGAGAATTATCACCAAATCCTGCTGTTGTCTCCAGCTTTGAGTAGCATTTTTAGCAACTTTCAGCTCTTAAATTTAGCTTTTATGAATCACAGCTTTACTGTTTTTGGTCCAGTCTCACACCTCTTGACAGTACTTTTTTTCCCCCTCTATCTAACAAGTTCTGGTAAACCCACTGTGTTACCTTACTACGCGCTCAGCTATTAGCTTGTGAATTAGGGCTGTCACAATATCAGACCACTACATGATTGTTGGGGCCAAGAATTCTCAATAATAATATTATCCTAATATCTGTGATGACTTCCTTTCTTTCAAGTGGCCAATACAATCAGTAAATGCAAGTTTAATGAGTAAACAGTCCACATACTGACCTAACAGTCTTGAAAAGACTGAAGAAAGTTTGCTTACGAGTTTTGCTTACGTTTGATTACGACTGTCGTGTTGTCCTTTAGGTGGGCTGTAACCCCAATGAGGATGTAGCCATCTTTGCTGTGGACTCACTGAGGCAGCTTTCCATGAAGTTCTTGGAGAAAGGAGAGCTGGCTAACTTCCGCTTCCAGAAAGACTTCCTCAGGCCTTTTGAGCACATTATGAAGAAGAACAGGTAAGGGATATTGTTGAGCAGACAAGTTAAGAAACGGTGCTTCTGCATTGTCAGAGTTTCCGCTGTTAACAGCGCCCTGGAAGATTTTGGCGTCGAAAATAATCTGTGTTTGAAAATAGTTCATACAGAGCGCTGATGTCATACATCACCAACCCAAAGCATTGGGGTTTGATGACCAGGGAATTAGACTCAACAATATCTTTCTGTCTTATATAACTCCACTTGTGCTGTGCCTGTGTTCACACAAAAAGCAAAGTAAATTTTCAACAGACCTTACTTGTGCAAGATTGACCACAGGATCATTTGTCTATTTGCTGTTGAACTCATCGCTCACAAGAGACTCCAGTTATTTTCCTCAAGTCTCTTCTTTTTCACTTTATTCATGAAGTAGGCTAAATGACATTTTGCCTCCAGTCAGCAGCCAACAAGGACGAAGAGACCAATTACAATTTGGTGTGGTATTGTAGTGGTGTGTTTTAGTGAAGCTATAATAACTCCAGAATAAGAAACACAGCATTAAGTCATGTATGTAACAACCCCTCTTAGGTCCCCCACTATCAGAGACATGGTGATCAGGTGCGTGGCTCAGATGGTAAACTCCCAGGCGGCCAATATCCGGTCAGGTTGGAAGAACATCTTCTCAGTGTTTCACCAGGCAGCCTCCGACCATGATGAGACTATAGTGGAGCTGGCCTTCCAGACCACTGGGCACATTGTCAGTGAGTATGACTGCAGTCACAGATTGCTCGTGCTGACAAGCGAGGCATATCCTCAGTCCTACTTTAGCCTTCATAGGAATGTGAGACTTCAACTAATCAAACAACAGCTCAAATCAGCAATGAATTCATCCTTGTTTCCTTCCTTTCTTTCCTTCTCTTCATCACCCTCAGTGAACACCTTCCAGGAGCACTTTGCAGCTGCTATTGATTCGTTCCAGGATGCAGTTAAGTGCCTGTCAGAGTTTGTGTGCAACGCAGCTTTTCCTGACACCAGCATGGAGGCTATCCGGCTCATACGACACTGCGCTAAATACGTCTCAGAAAGGCCCCAGGTGGGAGCAACAGAGTCATGATGACACTGGTCCAATAAAAAGACAGTTATGTGAAATATAATGCTACTGTTTGCAAAATCCACTTTGTGGCGTCTCCAAAAATAACTATGTCCTATCACACTTAGTGAATTTGTGTCCTCCTGTGTCCCTGTGCAGACCTTGAGGGAATACACCAGCGATGACATGAACGTTGCCCCTGGTGATCGAGTGTGGGTTCGTGGCTGGTTTCCCATTCTGTTTGAGCTCTCTTGTATCATCAACCGTTGCAAGCTGGATGTCCGGACCAGGTATGAAAAACACAACAAAAAACAGCTCAAACTGTCATTTAACTGTGGTGTTAAGTTTCAGCTTTTAGCACACATTTAACTACACCTTTCAGCGATATTGCTGGGTAACGCAAGCAATATGCTGTGCATAATTCGTAACAATTCAGATTAATTGTTTCTTTCAATCAATCATGCAAAAAAATGCCTATTACTGGGTCCAGCTGTTCCCTAAAGGGACAGTTGACCCCCAAATCAAAAATACCTGTAGTACTGTCTACCCATGTAGATAGGTTTGATGAAATGGAGGGCCATTAAATGTGAGGATTTGCTTCTTTTTCTGTGATTTAGAATATTCTAAATTAAATTTAGTTTAGTTTAGTTTTAGACTGTTGGTCAGACAAAATAAGGCATTCATCCACTGCGCGAAATGAAAGGTCCGTCCCTCATATTGTGGCGCTGGTTTCAGAGCTGTAAAGCAACCAGACTGATGTGAGAACTGTTTCGTCTTTGCTTCTGACAGAGGCCTCACGGTCATGTTTGAGATCATGAAGAGTTACGGCCACACCTTCGAGAAGCACTGGTGGCACGACCTCTTCAGAATCGTCTTCCGCATATTTGACAACATGAAGCTCCCTGAGCAGCAGACAGAGGTCAGAAGCTACTGCTAGCAGGCTGTCAAGTCCCACGGCTGTTTGACCTTTAAAAAAAAAAAAACTGTCAATGATTAATGTACACGTACAGAGTGAAAAATGATTTGCTTCTGTGTGTTTCTTGTTTGCTTCCAGAAAACCGAGTGGATGACAACAACGTGTAACCATGCACTGTACGCCATCTGTGATGTGTTCACCCAGTTTTATGAGCCTCTCAGTGAAATCCTGCTGGCTGACATTTTCACACAGCTGCAGTGGTGTGTCAGGCAAGGTGGGTGTTCACTATTGCACTTTGTACCCTCTTATTGATTTAGAAAACAATTCCAACTCCTTCCAGTATCTCAAAGCATTATGCGTAACATTATTGGGTTGTTACAGTTTCTTTTGCCATTTTAAGATGTCGTATGCTTATATAAACCTTAATATGTTAAGCGGACAATAACCAAAGTTAACATCAAAAATGGAATTTGGCAGCGTTTACATAATAAGAACATGGTGCATTCTGTTCACTGTGTATCCAAAGGAATAAATAAATGCATCAGTCACTAGTATCTTTAAACAGAACAAGAAATAACATTTTCTGAATATACAAGAAGGTCCAATATTATATTGTTATATTGTTATATATTTATAACAATTATTATACAAGCTGTTATTGTCACTGGTACTGAATGAGATGCATTCATTAGTATTTTGGGAGTGAATGAGTGTATCACAATCCAAACATTCAGCTGTTGTACCAGGATTATTTTGTCCAAAGTCTCCAACCAGCTGACGGTGTTTTGAAGTCTCTACCTTTCCTCTCCAGACAACGAGCAGCTGGCTCGGTCGGGGACAAACTGTCTGGAGAACCTGGTGATTCTGAACGGGGAGAAGTTCAGCCCCGAGGTCTGGAACATTACCTGCTCCTGTATGCTGGAGATCTTCCAGAACACCAGCCCTCACACGTAAGTCCTGAACCGCTGTACTTTCAACCAGAGATGTGGTTCGTTTAGTTAGTCCACTTCCACAGCTCGAACATGTTCATGAAACTGCATACAGACATCTTGACGAATGCTTTCATTGTGTCCATTGTTCAACTCATCCTGACTGATTAAAGTTAAGGGGGATTTAGGGATTAATTATTAAATGAAAGTACTTCAAAGTTATGGTGCTTTAGTGCGGCGATGACACCTGATTCCCGACCTGCCTTTCTGTTTGCTTTGCACAGTTTGTTGACTTGGCGACCGGCTGGACAGGAAGAGGAAACCGCAGATGGCAAACATTTTGTAAGAAAATAAATAAACACACTCTTAACAATAATTACAGCCTTTGCAACAAAAGCTCAGCAGATGTAGATTTAGACAATGAAAGACCTTTCTATCACATCAGAAGAATGACACTAACCCACGAATGTTCATGATGTCCGTCGCTGTTTGTTTCCAGGACGCTGATTTTGACACCCAATCCCAGAGCAGCTATGACAGAGCTCTGTCTGAGAGAGGACACAGCCAGATGTCCAGCGATGATACCTGGAAGGGCAAGTCCAACATGAGTGAGTACACACTTAAGCCTCCTGTAAACTCAAATTCAATCTGAAAATCTATCTGGAAATGAGAAAAGATTTAAACTGTTCTATCACATCTTTGTTGCTTTTTGTCCTTTAGGGGTTTCAGACCAGAAGCTCTTTGCAGGGCTGCTGATTAAATGTGTGGTCCAGCTTGAACTAATCCAAACCATAGACAACATTGTCTTCTACCCGGCAACCAGCAAGAAGGAGGATGCTGACAACATGGCTGCCGCACAGGTATGTTACAACAGCTGCTCTATGGAGTGAACATTGCCCTTCAGGACAAAGAAAGAGGACAAAGAAGGAGTCATGGAAGCTGAAGTATTGTGTTTTGTTTTTTGTTTTTTTTGATTGAAGTTGTCTAAAAATGTTCTCCTGTTAGCGAGATGCTCTGGAAGAGTGGGAGGCTGAGGGAGGCGAGGCGGGTCCAGATCAGGGTATGTACAGACACATGACATCTGCACACCTCTTCAAACTGCTGGACTGTCTGCTGGAGTCGCATACCTTCGCCAAGGACTTCAACTCCAACAACGAACAGAGAACAGCACTGTGGAGGGCAGGTAAATACAAAAAAAAAAAAGAAAAGAAGATACTTCACCTCATTAAATTGTATCTTCATGTATGAGACGTTTGGTAGAATGTTTCAGATAATATTACAAGTTATGAGGTCATCTTTTGCTAAAGCAGCCTTAGAGTGTCTTAAAATAACAAAAAAAAACTCTTGCTGCTTCTAAAATCCCAAAGTTTCAAAGGTAATCTAAACTTTTTGTTCACTATGAGTTTAAAGTTCAGCTGGATATTGTGCTAGTGACTGGATTGAACCTAAAATCTGTGACTTGCTGAATGAGCTCTCTGCTGACGTAATGCTTTCTTTGGTGCAGTGAGTATTCACAGAGGATTATCAGAGAGCAGGACTTTCCACAAGGATGTGGACTAAGCAGCCAGCTGGCAAAAAGTAGTCAGTCACATGATTACTTTAGGCCTTAAAAGCCCAAATTCGGGTTGCCACTATTTCATTGTTTCCACTTACTTTAATTATTTGTATATTTTACTGAGTTTGCCTACCCTTTCTAGTGAGCGTGGAATTAATTAGGCTTTTCACGCTTTCACGGGTACGGACATTCACTTTGTTACACGCAAAGCTCGAATGTTAATAAAGATCATTCATTACATCATTAAGCCCATAAACCGCTCTGGAAAATACAGCACTTTCAGTGGAAGGTTCCGCTGGTTTTTCCCAAAACAGCTTGTCTAATGAGGATGTCGCCTTTCTGTGCAATCGAAGCAATTCTTAACCTATTTGTCTTCAGTAATGTTGGTAGTACTTGTCAAACACTGAAGACGTGTGGAGAGTGTGGGTGCAGGACTGATACAGACAGACGTGTTTACTATCATGTGTGCAACATGCAACAGGGACGTTGCATATTTGTGTGTTTTATCTACTAGGCCATGTAAAGTCCTCTACTGCTGTTTTTTTTTTTTTTTTTTTTATTTAAATCAATGATTGTCTCTCTCTTTTGCACTCAGGCTTTAAAGGGAAGTCCAAGCCCAACTTGCTGAAGCAGGAGACCAGCAGTCTTGCGTGCAGCTTGAGGATCTTGTTCAGGATGTACTCTGACCCTCAGCTGCAAGGCTCGTGGCCTGACATTCAGACGCGCCTGCTGCTGTGAGTACAACATCTGACATGATCCTCAGAGATCTGACACACCTACCTAAGATGAAGCTGGGGATTAGTCAAACAAAAGTGTTGAGAGAAATCTGTTTGTTAGGGACTATTTTCAGCCATGATGAGTGTGTGTTATTGCCTGGTTAAACGTTGAACCTCAGATAAATAAGCAGCAACTGTATCACTTCCAGAAAGTGCAGCACGTGTTATGTGAGCTGTCTCTGTGACACTTCTCATATCTCATTATATATTTATGAAGCACACACCGTGTGTGTATTTACTGGAATATATTGGCATGCTTGAGCTTGGTACAGATCACCTTGTTGTGTTTGTCACTGAGCAGCTGCAAGGGAGCGGTTGACTCATGTGCTGCTACATCAAGAATATGTATGTGTTAAATAGCTGTTGCTGGAACCTTCAGAATGTGTAATGTTGGCCCACTTTTTAATATTAATAATAATAACAATAACAACAACAGTGTGGCAGCTCTGATACAGACCAACCATTTGTACCTTTTAAGTGTTGTATTGGGTGTGTGTTGTCTCTCTCAGGGTGTGTAGCGAAGCTCTGGCTTACTTCATCAGTCTGACCTCAGAAAGCCACAGAGAGGCTTGGAACAGTCTGCTGATGCTGCTGCTCACCAGGACGCTACGCCTGCCCGATGACAAGGCAGGAACACACACACACATTCACTTCCTTCACATCAAGTGTACTGTGTTTACTGTATGTAAAGAACAGGGTTTGATCAAGGCAGGGAAGCAGTACTTGCCTATATTCAAAAACACTTTGGTGCTGTGGATCATAGCTGTGAATAAATCTGAACCAGGATCAGAAATTAAAGAGGGACCTGGGGTAAAAATACTATGAGAAGTGTTATGTGAAATTCAACTTTTGTATTTATTTTTATTTATTTCATATTTTTCGTGATTATACACTCACTTTAGTGAGCTGTCACCTATGAGTCATGCACTCTGTGTGACTGCATGACTCACAGATGATTCATGGCAGCCTATGACTCAGGTCTTTTTTCTGAGGGCATTTTAGGCCCAAACCTGTGGCAGTTTTTAGATGGAAAACAACCCAGCATGCAGCTTGAAGCAATAGGAAATGTTGGCGCCATACAGCCAGCTTCGGGAGAGAATGCCAATAACCACACCAGCCACCGCATAAACAAAAATTTTAACGGTATTGTTAAAGTGGACTGGCCGGCACCGTTCTCTTGTGCAAGGCCTGCTGTGACTTCTGGGTTGTTGTTGTTAAATCTTACTGCTACAAATGTTGTTTATTTGCCTAAATGCAACCTTGTTATTCAAAGAAATTGCCCACCAAAATACAGCAAAAAACATACACCCTGCTGTGAACTCTTTGGCCTTCCTGTAGCACCTGCATATCCCGGAGAAACCATCCTTCCTTTCTCTGACATGCATAGTCTTAATGTTTCTATATACACACGTTACACCTTTGGCAAATATGTAATGTTACTTTACATTTTTTCCACTTTCTCCTTGTTTTGCAGTTTAAGCCCCATGCTTCCTGCTACTACCCCCACCTGTGTGAAATGATGCAGTTTGACCTGATCCCCGAGCTGCGGGCCGTCCTCAGGCGCTTCTTCCTGCGCATCGGCTCCGTCTTCCACATCGCTGCTCCCGAGGGGGCGCTTGCCCGGACTCCCGCATCCTAGAATGGGTGGGCACGGGGTCAGGCAGATGGACAGCTGGAGAGATTGGCATTGATGAGTAGATCACAAGTGGACACATAAGAGACTTTCTCCCTCTTTTGGTGTGGAAGAAATTACAGAGGGGCTGCAATGTGAGAAGGCAGACGTCAAAGACTGTAGCTTTTCTGTCTCAGTTCAGGACTCTGCGTTCATGTGTTGAGCTTTTCTACTGCACTCGGCTTGTAGAAAAGTCTTTACCTTGTCCTTCCTCCCTACTCTCTCTCTCTCCCTCTCTCTCTCTCGGGGATGAACAGCACTGTGACCAGCGCTCCCTGCTGACTGTAGTCATTCATCACCCCCACCCCTGTTCCGACTCTCATCTCAGCTTGCAATGACTAGAAGAGAACTGTAAACAAATAATTTATTGATGTTGTTGCAAACCATGCATCTGATTTTGATGGCTTGTTTTGTTTTGTTTAGTTTTTCTTTAATACTTAAAACTATATCTGAATGCAAATGGACGATACCATCGAATTTGCTCACTTTTTGCGAAGATCTCTTTTGGCCGCCTGTGCCTGTTAGAAAATGACACTGTCAGTGTCACCCTTATTGTGAGTTTGGTGATCTAATCAAAATATGTGGTAATATCTGACCCCTCACTTATCAGTGCCCAACCCCAAGCATTGTTTGTCACTTTAATGTTTATGTTCCCTTATGTCTATGTTATTATGTAGCCATCGTTAAAGAGACTGAAACTCTCAGCTGCAGGTTAACACAATCTGCATCTCTTCCAACACTATCAAAGATCTAATGCTTGACTTTGTTTGGGAAGTCTCTGCCCTCTGCCGCACGACCGTCCTGTCATCTTTATAATTTCTTGCCCGTCAGTGAGATTTTACTTATTTATTTTGCTCACTTGCTTTGATTTGTTTTATGATTTTTTTTTTCATGATAATTGCTGGTTTACAATGAATGGTTGGTTGAAAGACCGGACACATCCCTTTGTCATGCATTCCTTCACGTGTTGACCCTAGTGAGCCTTAGACTGAAGGACTTGGAATCATCATCAATCAGTCAACATGGAATCAACGTCTTCTGGGTTTAGAATTACAGCTGGCTCATGAAAACCTCCACTAATCCCATCAATTGACCCTCTACAGTGATATCACTGTTGTCTATTTCCCACACTCATTTTTGCACATCCGTTGCTGACAGTTTGCTCATGTATTAACACCACCCAGTGTACCATGCTGCTCTGGATGGTCAGAAAGCCCATCAGTGTTGTCACATTCAACCATTGAAAGGTTCAGGAACGGAGTGAAATCAAAACTCCGCATCCTGGGTCATTCGTAGTTTATTCCATGCCTTCTTTTTTTTTTTTTTTTTTTTAAAAAAAGAAGGATGTATGTAATTATTTAAAGTGCATTTAAATATTTTTTGAAAAGCATTCCTTCCCTTGCAACTATGGATGTCTACTTTTCTTCCCTAAAGCTAGGGAATATATAAATATATATATACAGTAAATGAAAAAAAATACAAACTGTAAAGTTTTCAATGTAAGATACATAGAAATGAAAGTGCTATACGGTTCTATACATAATATTGTGTTGTAATCTTCCAAGCATTTGGTGAAGTATCAATAAACCTAAATTCTGATCCACTCCGGTGACTATGGATTAAAACATTTGGTGGTAGTTTAGAGCTTTTCTCACATTTAACATTTTGACTTGTCAAACACATGTGTCACCAATAATATTAATAACCGTTGCAATCAAGGTTTTCCAGTTCCAGGGCTGGGTAAGTGCTTACTGAAACCATCATTAATGTCATTAGTTACACCTGTAAATTTCCTGCGATGATCACATGTATCACTGTCCGAGAGCCAGTTCTAGCCCTAGTGCTAGGCTTCGAAATGAAGTGAGACGCCACAGCCTCTTTCACCTGAAGTTTGCCTCACAGAGTTCTGTTTAAAAGAAGTCAATTTATCGTGAGTTGGAGGTGCAGCAAAGATTTCTAGTGTTTCTACATAAAGATGTCCACAGGGTGGCGCTGTGCTCAAACTGGTCCTCGGACTGAAGCGCGCTAGGTTTTGGGGTAACAAAGGTTGTCATGGGGACCCTCTTACATCCTTTGTTTTCGCCAGTAAAGTGATAAGCTGCTATATGGAGCGTTTTTAAAGATAAAAAGCTATATAATTAATCCTCAAACCAGTGACTAGATTGACAAAGAACGAAGAAAGCGGCAGCAGAACTCAACTGTCAATTTAGAGGGGTCAAACGACCCAGCAAAACTGACTCACTTCTAACCAGTTAGCGCTAACATTAGCTAAGTACCGCTAACGCTAGCTTGAACTTCATTGCTGCTATCCGGTCCAGCTAGCTCTTATGATTTTAGGGAGTGACTGGTAAATATCACTCTCCGGTGAGAAGATTACATTTTCTGCTTTATGCATTTGTTGTAGGTTCCTCACGCTGGATGAAAGCTGTCATCTATCCTGGCGTGAAGTTACGTAGAGAACGTAGCTGTGGGTGGATCTACTGCCAGGAGCTGGCTGGGTGATCTCCGTCGGCGTTAGCCAGACAGGCTAGCAATGACGGATAGGATTATTCCTGCCGGAGTCTGGATTGTGAGCCAGCAGACATGATTTTATGGAGACCACCCTACAAGTAAGAGGTTTTGTACACTGTACGAGTGTAATTTTAACGGCTTTGGTGGTTGCGATGGCGAAATTAGATGGAGAGGGTGGATTTTCCTCTCTGAATCCAGTTACTCAGGAGAAGGAGGTCGACAGATTTGGAAGAGGAATGCGTAGCCATCATTTTGTTTTCTGCTAGCTTTTTTTGCCAAATGTCACTGTGTTTGATGAAAAGCCTACGTGCAAAGTGCAGTAAATGCTTTTGGCACTGTAAATACACCTCTTTAGTTTCACAAGGTGCGACTGCAACAGGACAGTATATGACAGTGACAGCCATCTTCAGTAGCCTACATGTTAAGCAGCTGCCTACACTAACGGTAGAATAGGTGGAGCTGTGTCTACATGGCTCAAGAATTAGTTTTGTAATACCGATTCCCCGTGTGTTGAATCTATTTCGAGTTTGGACAGAGGAGTGGTGTCGTACCACGGCATTTTTTATGCATTGTGATGAAAGGTCTTTAGGACAGTGGACTGGCCTGTACTGCCTTCAGGGGCTCCTAATAAGCTCGTTCAATCGTTAATAAGTCGAAAGTTGTATCCTTTTATATTTTAATGAATATGAGAAACAAAATGAGCTCTGTGACAGATAAAATGTGAACAAATACTAGACGTCCCGCATTGGTTATGTGGACAGAATTGGGGAAATATGACATTGTGTACGTTGATGTCAGTAATTGTTTTTCAGGTTTAGGACAGGAGACGCTACAATTACGTTTCTAGTTATATTAATAGATTGAGTTTTATCATATCACTGTGGGTTTAAATGCCAGCATAAAGCAGCTTTGTCGACATGATAGTGGCACAGATATTCAGACATCTCGGAAGGCGTCGTGTTACGTAATAGAGGAGGGCTGGGTATGCAAAGTGGAGGAGGGAGTTATAGGAGGAGACGTGCAAACACATTCCGTACACAAAGTGGCTATCTTACATTCTTGGATTTTGACAGGTTTTGTACGGACGGAGCGACAGACTAACTGGCCGACAGATTCGTTACATTTGGACCGAGGGAAACGGTGAACGAACCGAGCATAACTCTAAGTGATTTTATTCAGTACCGCTGGTAAGGAGCAAATGTTCTTATCTTGTATAGATTTTAAAATCAGAGACGGTGATCAAAATGGAAACGTGAATAAATTTATAATCTGTAGATTTCCATCGAAGCCACAGATGGGGCTGATACAGCCAGCACACGCAGCCCACAGGGGCAGTACAGTATCGCTAACCTGTGCTTTATCTGTAAGTTCCAGTTCAGATTCCACCTCAATAAACATGAACTGAGCTTCCACTGTGCTTCATTTGAGTTAATATTTGAGCGATTGTCATTAGAAATGTTGCGTTCAGGTGCTATGTTTCGCTGCGACTCGCTGGTATTGCTGTAGGAGCTGCGTGGTGTTTACATCAGTGCTGGGCTCTTAAAGCACGAGCCACGTGTTGGTAGCTCGAGACCATGTGGCCATTGTAAACACTGCTGTCTTGTGGCTCTTTATCTGCTCGAACAGCCTTCGTCTGTTTCTTTGATTTCGAATTGTTGCCCAAACAGTCTGCTGAACTTTTCTTTGTAAGAAGTTGAAGTTTTTGGTGAAACTTGGTTGGAAGCTCTTGATTTGGCCAGGAGCCAGGAGCCAGTAGAGAGTGTATCGGGCTTCTTTTGTGCTATCAGAAAGAGCAGTTATGTATTATGTAATATTTGCATGGAGGACAGAGTATTACGTCCTCCACTTTTCAGCTTAAATGTCAATATTGTTAGAGGAAAGGTCAGATTCCCACATGATGATCAGGAGACAGTTGAGCAGCAGATGAGCAGCAAGTCATTTGCCTCCCTCATCTCTTTGTATAACTTCAGTTAATGACCAAATACCTGAAGAACTTGAGTGGGAAAAAAAAATGAGAGAGAGGCTGTGTCACACAGCCGCTCTCCGATTGTCTTTTGTGGCTGGCTGGCACTGGATGCAAGTTATTGGCATAAATCTTTAATGAAGTCCATTTTTACCATCCATCAGTCATTATATTCATTAATTATATTTTATGAGAAAAATGCTTCTCCCTTAATGATCATTAACCAAATGTAACATTGGTTCACAACACTGGTTCACAATGTTTTATACAGTGTCTGAAGTAGGGGTTCAGTAAGACATCAGTACACTTGAGTATCATGATTCATATGATATATCATATCATATATGTGATTTTTAATTAATAGTCTACATGCACAGATTTGTGGCTGTGGTTTAATTTGTCTTGTGATTATACCTCCGACAGGTAGGTGGTAGTGTTGTAATCTGTCTTCATCCGTTTGACTCTTACACTTAAATATAGTGTCGTCAGCTGAGACTGGAAGAAGTAAACACATATGGCTTAGCATAAACTTGCTTTGCAGTGTCACAATATATTGCAGTATACTGAATCGTAATCCATTTATTATGATATGTATTGCATTGCTAGATTCTCGTCAATAAACACCCCTCGTCAGAAAACAGACATAATTTTTTTTTAAAAAAAGGCATTTTCAAATTAATTCTGATTTATTTTCCTGGGGTAGATAGCAGTTGTTATTCTATTAAAGGAGCTCTTAGGAGTTTTCTTAACCGTTTACCTTCGGTGTCTGTCACAGAACTTACCTTGTCCTTGCCGGCTTACAGTTGAATTTGGTTCCTTCCAAATAAGGCATTTACAAAAGTGATTTTAAATATAGTAAAGTTTGCATTGTTTGCATCCATGTCTACCTTTTAGCAGTCTTCTTGCTAAACTGCCTTAGTTGGTACATTGCTGCTTTTCTTGGCATGTTACACACACCAACTGTCAAGTCAATCGAAGGAATAGTGTGAAACCTTGAATATTTATCGTGTCACACACACATCGTTGGTAAGGCAGCACAAAATAAACCAAAACAAAACAAGCATCTGCTAACAAAAACATTGCTCCACAGCGCTACTGGTGGTAAAAAGAAAAAAAAAAGGGACCCCACACGGTACCTTAAATTTACAGATTATTTTCTCAATGTATTGTTTTGTCAAGAATATTCTGTTTGCATGTTTTGTTTGACCAAATTCAAAACTCACCATTCAGTTTTCTGTCGTACATGGCACAGTATCAAATCATAGTTGAGATCAAAGAATGTTTGTTTATTAGAATAGATAGGTAATCATCTCACCTAACTTGTAATTTGTAAGTGAAGCTTTTTAAACATCACAACAGCAATGGATTAACAATAACTTTATGTATGCTACCCACAGGGCTAGGATTCCTAATACATTCACACACAAACACTTGTTCAACCTGCATTTGACCCTGTGATGTCAGAGTGCTGTCGTGGGTTAATCCTGTGTCACTCTTACTGCACGAATACTTATTTCATACATCAGCGCTAAACCACAGAATTGCTCAAGATATCCTAAGATATTTTATAGAAGAGTTTCCAAATTTGAGTTCATTAAGTGTTCACTGGATTATACACTTACTACATTGCAAGCAGCGTAGATAACTTTATTGGATTTCTTTATTTTAGGGCCGAACAATTAATTGAAATATAATCAAAACTGAAAAATGGGCAAGTGCAATATCCAAACCTTAGAAGCTACACTTTCATGATAGGGTTAAAATGTGTGACTAAACTGCATTATAATGAAATCCTGTACGATCACAGACATGACCTGTCAAACTTTAATGTCCAGATAAAAGACAACACATATCACATCATCATGATTTCTTTTTTTTAGAGAGAAAATTAAGATATTTTTTTATCATATAGTGCAACCCTACGTTATTTGAATACCAAATGATTGAAAGTGAAGGGCTCGCATTGGCAACCAACATCAATTATAAGGTTATAGTACGGTCAAAGTTTATTTTGTATTTCAGACCCCACTGTGTTCATATCATCATCCTAAAGCAGAGTGGTGTCAGACCAGGGTGGAAGCAATGTTGTAAGACCTGCATAGATAATATGTGTTCACACTTTCCAAAAAAACCAGCAGATGATCTTTATAATAACTCACCATTACTTAAGTGTGTACGTGACAGAAACAGCCTGCAGTTGAGACAGAGAAGGTACCTGAATGTTCAGATTGAAGGTCACAGGACACTGATTAGGAGATGGTGACTGTCTGATCTCTCCTCACCTAAACCTCATCTTCGTCACGCCGCCCCTCCCTTTGTCTTTATCGCTGTCTCTCGTTCTCTCCCTCTCACGCACACATTCACTCTACTTTCGTCTCATTAATATCATGGCCATCTGCTCCATATGTAACAGTCCAATTAGCAAGATGCACTTTGACCCCACCTGTCCAAATTTAATTTGAAAGTCTACAGCCATCCCTAAGCGCTGCTCTTTCCTCCTGCGTACACGCACACATACATCTAATCACAGTATTCTCTAAGCTATCTAGAGTTTGACCTTTCATTGTTGTCTCTCCACAGGACCTGAGCTGATTTGTCAGCCTTGTGTAGGTTTGGTTTTCACCCCCCAAGTGTCCTCTGGATATCAGCTGACCATGGTGGTCTGAACAGAGGAAACAGCCTGGCACAGTGTGTTCACTTAGGCACAGCAAGGCTCAACTAACAGAGGAGCAGAGAGGGAACGGAGCAAAGAGGAAGAGCATATTCCAACACAAAATGTCTGAAAACAGAGAACTCGTGGTTTTCTACATAAACTATAAACTCTCCCAGAGGAACTTTCCTCTCAACCACATGGAACTCATAGAGCCTCTGAACAGGACTGATGGCGGGGAGGCAGGGTTGGGTGAGGAACAGCGAGTGGCGACGCACGCCAATGGGACTTTTAACGGCATGAGTCCTGGAAGTCCCCCAGCGTCCCCGCATCGACAGCAACGGCCACCGTCGACGACGAACCTGGACGCAGTGAAAGAAGCCCTCCGGGACTCGGCCAACGAGTTTGAGCTGCGTTATGCCCGCGCATTCAGTGACCTGCACAACCAGTTGCACATCACGCCGGCCACAGCCTACCAAAGCTTCGAAAACGTGATGGATGAGGTGTTCAGGGACGGCGTCAACTGGGGTCGCATAGTAGGGCTTTTTGCTTTCGGCGGGGCGCTGTGCGTCGAGTGCGTGGAGAAGGAGATGAGTCCGCTGGTGGGCAGGATCATAGAGTGGATGACTGTCTACCTTGACAACCACATCCAGCCCTGGATCCAGAGCCAAGGAGGATGGGTGAGTCTCTCATACACATATACAGAAATACACAAACATGCACAGAGAAGACGTGCATGATGCTCTTCTCATAGGCAAGGTATGCTGAGATGGTCTGTGGAGAATCCTCTCCTTATTTGTCCAACTAATTCTGGAAAATGTGTATGGATGAGTTTTATTAACATGCTGTTTCAAATGCCTTTCTCAGTCCTTTCAATTACTTAAAAAATCCACAGTTGCTCAATAGTTTTGGTATGTTGTGTGCATTGTGTGCCTGTTGGACAGCTGTTGTTTGACCTCTAGCAATAGACATCCTGGGTGGTGAGTTGTATCTCACTGGGCGAAGAAAATCCATAGCATAATTTTTATTCCTTCATACATGTTGTAACTTATGCTGATGTACCCTGCATAAGCCAGCATGCTACCTGTTCAGCTGCATCAGCCTCCATGAGACAAGGACGTGGCACTGGGGTGGGTTTGGCTCTGTGAACGGAAGAGGAGAAAAGACTTTAGATTAGATACAATAGAGAAGACCAAGATAACCAGACAGGACACACATGGTCTAAAAACAGCATTTGTGCTTAAACCAGGAAAAACAGAATGTTTGTGTGGTCAGCAGCTGGTTCAGCTGTTCTCTAATTGATCAGCAGCATGGAGCTCGATGAGCTGAATCGAAGTGGGAGCTTAACAGGCTACATCAGGGCTTTGTAGCTCTCTGCAGCCCCCCCGCATGGGAGTCGAAGTTCTCTCATCACAGGGCTTTTACAGATAGCTCTTTGTTTTCCTTTGGTCAGTTGATTGGCTCTATGCTTTTTGTTTTGCTTTTTTCTTCTTCCACTATCTGTTAATTTCTTCCCCGTGCCCTGCCCTCTCCTCTCTTCTTTCTTCTGCTATGTTCTTCATCACCAAGGCAGCTGCATGCAGATGAAAGCTGTTTTTTTTATTTATTTATTTATTTTAATCTGGGGTTAGCTGGAGAGTGGGCCATCCTGGTATAGAAAATCTCAGTTTGCGTTTGTTTGTGTGTGTATGTGTGCTCAGGAGTGCTTCCAGGACAGTTAAGGTCAGCTCTTTTCCTTTGTGGCAGCCATTTGATGGTATGAAGGGGGTGGGGGCTGTTTATACTTTCTCCAGCGCTGTATCATGCCGGGTCAGAGGTCAGTCCTATGGAAACTGACATCCCAGTGGCTGAACAGCTTGCCTAAAAGAAAATCCCACAGAAAGTGTCTTTGTGTTTTGTTTTTTGTTTTTTTTACACTACAGACATAGAATTTATTTGTTTATTTCAGTGTTGGACTGAAAGCTGGAGATAAGACAGTGGAGAGGCAGCCAGTGAGGATGTGAGGATGAGGTTATGGAAACAGGTGATGGGATGTCATATGTGATAGTAAAAGCTCAAGCTTTGTAACATACTGATGTTCTTTGTTCCATTGTCGAAGGCATCCTCTTGACCAGCTCCCAGAGGTTGGGTCTTATCAGTGCAGTACTACCCCATTTCTGTCAGTCATAATGTTTCACCCCCTTTTTATAGCATCAAATAACTTTTTTATAGCATCAGAAAAAACTTATAAGAAAGTTATAAGAAAAATGAACATGTGAAGTCAGTTTCTTAAGAACTGCCTAAAATGACAGAAACCATGTTTGGGTGAAATCTTTTTATGATGTGTGTTTTGAGTTTTTAGGCCCATGTCCCATCTGGATATTCTGCCTTTTTGCTGTTTGTAAACATACCAGTAAGCCATTCTGAAGGCCGACAGTCAGTTGTTAGGTATTTGAGAACCTGAAAATGAGACTAAGCAATCGACTATCTGATTGTTGGAGCTAAAAGATGTCTCAGACACCACCACACCTCGAGTGGGTCATGAGTGATTACAGAGGGATTACTTTTGTATGATCCTATGTATCCTACCTTTTACTCATCATTGTATTGTCCAGATATTACGTCCTGATACCTTATCATCTGTTTGTAGAGATACATTAAGTGCTTGTTCATAAACTGGAGGCACAGGGCTAAAATAATTTGTTGTTGAAGAGTTTGATCTAATGTTTAATTTATTTCCGCCTCCTGACTGCAAATAAACATTTTTACCATCACTGTTTTTAACAGCGTAATCTACACATCTGTCGTGTGTGGGTGATCTCCATGATCTCATGTAGTCAGAATGATCTAAGCACCCACACACACTCCTCAAACTCCTAAAAAAAACCAAAAAACCAAAAAACATTCACACATTGGTGAAACATAGTTTGCTTAGCAACACTTTGGACTAACAGCATCGGCATGTTATAGCAGCTTGTGGTCAATGGCTTGCATGTCAGTGTAACTTAGACTTGAAGAAGTGAATGACTTCATCTGTAATGTTGAATGGATCAGCATGTTAAAAGTATTCACCAGTATGGTTTCACTTCTCCTGCCTCAGAATTACTTTGTCTTGAGCATGTGATGCCACTTCCTTCCTCTCTAAGTTTTGTATCATTCACTTTTGATTGTGTTGTTGATCCAGTTCAGTTTGCTATGCGTCCTGTGTTAGTTATTCGTCGTTTGGCATAGGGGTTGTCCCATATCTGCGGAGACGAACAAAATGCGCATTTCAGTAGGTGGTTTACCACTAGAGTCTAGTCATTTCTTCTCATCACTCATTGCTTTCTCCTTTGTTACATTATCATTACTTTCTCTTTTTGTCTGTTCAAAGACTCCTACACTATCCCTGAAATGGAACAGACCCTGTGAATAAAGCCACATGAGACGTGGTTGTTCTTCTCTCTTTCCTTCCTTCTTTCCTTCCCCTGACACCTCCTCGCAGGGATGAAGCACAGAGCCGTTGGCAGATGTGGGAACCTGAGTAAAGCTGTGAGGCAGGTGTGCCCTTAGTGTTAGCTGATGAAATATTAGTCTGCTCCAAGGTCACTCTTCCTCCCTCTCTCTCTCTGTCTCTGTCTCTCTGTTGTTTTTTAATTTTATTTTTTAAGGACTGTGACAGAGAAAGTGGAGACAGAATGAAAGGGAAATGATAAAATATGATTTCAATAGAATGAATCTTTTAAATTTGTTGATTTGAGCTCCAGGGTGTTTCCCAGAAGTTGGGGAATTTACACTGTTTGTGTTTGTCCAAGCTCTGACCTTTAGCATTGCATACACAACCTTATTAGGAAAGCAGTAATTTCCCAATATTACCATTCTGTGTTCTATTGTTTGCGTGAGGCGATTACTTGACTTTGACAGTCGATTAATTGTTTCAAAAATCCCAAACATTCTGTGGCTGCAGCTTTTCAGATTTGAATAATTGTTGCTTTTATTTGTGACAATAATAATAAACCTTTTGAGATTTGGTTTGAGGTTTTAGGATGGATAACAATCTATTTGAGTGCAAATACACCTTCTTGGGTTGTGGGAAATCATCATAAATATATATATATATATATGTGTGTGTGTGTGTGTATGTATATATAAATATATACAAAAATGTATTAATTGGGAAAATAATTAATCTGTCACCTTGGCTCTGTGACATTATAATGAGCATTTTTCAGTATTTTCTGGGAGTTCATAGATATTTTCATGTAGATTTTTCAGTGCATAAATACAAAGAAAAAGTGAGGTGTGTTTTTGAACTGGTAAAATACTGGAGGTGACAGTTAAATATTGAAAAGTGAAAGGTGTTTTGCACAACAGAGCAAACCTTGCTGTCATGAAAACTCATGAAGCCTCAGCCTAAATGATCCCACCGGAGCTTATTTTGGAGCCTCCACTGTCCAGGGTGCTGAGATATTTTATGATAATAGTTCAGGATGTGACAGAAATATACCCCCCCCCAAACCTGTGGGTTTAAAAAGAAGAGCGGGGGTAAAGCCATATATTGTCAGATAATAAACCTTGGCAGACAGCAGAGGTAGAGACAGTGGCATCGACCTAATAATGCTGTTTCCAGCAGAGCAGGCGATGGAGTGATTACTCAGTGGAGATTGAGCCGCCTCAGGGTGGGGGTATGGGGTTATTACCAATTATAGATGAATAATATCTCAACCTGCTACTGGGGGAAACAATGTTTTTTCCCTCTGACAGACTAATAAAGGCTAAACTCATTTAGAAGAACCACACTGCTGCAGTCTCGGGAAGCTTGGCTGGAGCAGGACAGGAAGGAGGGCGGGGGGGTTGTCCAGAGCAGAAATGAGGGGAAAAAAGAGACCATTATCCCAGTTGTTCTGCTTTTTGCTTCTGACGGTCTCAGTAAGGTCAAGTAAAAGTTGCCTTAACTACAACTGTGTGACAGCAGTGAAAGTCTGCCCATATTGCCTTGATTTTTACTTTATGGCTTCATGTAGAACATGTTGTTATGTTGTTTGTTCAGTACCGGCATTTAAATGAAACATCTGCCGATTTATGCATTGGTTATTTTCAGAATTAATTTATTAATTATTTGGTATATGAAATGTCAACGGTGAAAAAAGCTCATCAGAATATCCTAGAGCTCAAAGTGACGGCTTTATACCACTTCTTTTGTCAAGCCAACGGTTCAAAGGCCAAAGATTCTTTATTTAATTTCACAATAACCAAAAAAAAAGAAAAAATAACACCAACAACAAAAGAATCCTTACATTTAAGAAGCTGGAACTAGCAAATGTTTGACATTTTTCCTCGAAAAATGACTTAAACAATAAATCAGAGCTCAAAATAGGCTGATTTTGTTTCAATCAGTGAAACAATGAATTGACTAATTATTACAACTTTATACATATTGTAGTATTAAGTATTGTTTGAGCTCTGTACTGGAAAGAATCTGTTGATCTGATCTGTTACAGGAGTTTTATTTTCAAGCCTGTGTTGTCTGTGTTTACACTATGTGCTTAAGTTCTTCCTGTCTGAGTTTGCGCTCCGTTGCAGTGGAAGAGTCAAACGATTACAGCACTCCCGTCTTGCTGTTGGGGGTCACAAATCTTTGCATGTGAATTATTCATTGAAATTGATGTATTGTTTTTGAGATTCGATACAGTGTCACAAAAGAAAGTGTATCGATATTTTCTTCCATCCCTAGTAGCCAGAGCCTGATATATATCCTCCTTTGTCATAAAACTCCACTGTTGCCCAAAACTCACCAGTAAGACACACTGATGCTTCATTACCGCACACACACACACTGCAGTTTAAGTTCGTGTTGATCACATATTCACCTCCTGCACCAAATGTGTGTATTTCTGCAATTTAAAATGGCCCCCAACAAATACTGTCTGCAGTCCAAGACTTACACCTGCATTAGAAACCAATGGGCCCAGAGCCACAGGCAGAACAGGGAGGTCCAAATGTACTGGACATGGACTAACATATTTTGGCCTGCAACACAACAACAATAAAAATGAAATACAGTACTGTAACATAAACAGTGTGATTCTGAACATACAGCTGTCCATACTATGAAGTGTATTTAGATTCAGAGGCTGTAATTTAAGGCCTGAGGAGTGGCAAGTCCATTGACTTGTTTTGACAAGGGAAACACCTGAGCTTTCTTTGTGCCTCCCCTTCTCTCCCTCTCTCTGTAATTAACATGCACATAGGATAGGCAGTTAAGCTCCACCGTGTCATCTGTCAGACTAGCCTACCAGAGAAGAGCAGAAATGTCACCCCTGGGACCTATCCAGCCCGCCTCCACCTTCTTCTCTCTCCCTCTCAGTCTCTCCTCCTCTCGCTATCACCCCCCCCGCCCTTCTTCTTCCACGTCTCCCACGTCCTGCAGTCTCCTCTACGAGCCCTCCTCCACTGCCACCAATGATTTTTGTCTCTTATTTTTCTGTCCCTCCTCCCTCCTCCTCTATTCATCATTTTTCCCACCTTGTATGCCGTTCCTCTCCTTTTTCTTCTCCCTTTCATCCCTTTCCTACCGCCTCCACATCCATCTATCTTGGGTCTATACAGTGGCTAAGCATATTACAGAGCAGACATGCTGCCACACGTCCCGTCAATCTTGCCATTAACCCTGTGTACGCGTGTTCCAGTCCTTTTCCCGTGTTAGTTTGTTTATCAAAAACACACACACACACAGTGCACATTGTCATCAGCTCTATCGATTCGCTCTGACTTGATCCCCGCTCACTACCCCCACACCTCCATCGCCACCTGTGCAGCTGCAACCATCCCTTCATCTTTCCCTTCAACCCTCTTTTGCCTTCTCCTTCCCATCCTCCTCCTCTTCCCTTTATTGCTAATGTCTCACATGTGGCTAATTAGGAGATATCTTATTTGTCTTTGTTTAGCTTTCAGGATGGTGTTTTGCAAAGTTTTTCATAACATGATTGTGTCCCTTTTAATTTGTAATCACACATGTGACGCAAGTTTGTTGTCTCTTACATTTGAGCGTTTTATTGTATGGTAGCGCGCTGCAGAGGGGAGGGGACGGCGCCAAGTCAGACTGGTCATGTGACCGTCTCAAACAAAGGACCCATGGCCACATGCACACACGGGAATTTGCTTTACTGGCTTTTTAGCTGTGCCCACAGGTGTGTCGTCACTTTGCAGACAAAGCCATTGCTGAACAGGATGCACTGGTCTCAAAGCGACTTTGTCTCATTTTTCAACTTGTGACACATATGGAATCCGCACGCACAAGGTTCTCCTGCAAAAAACCCTTTTTGCATCAGATCAATGGTGGACACTTTTGTTCGAGCTCCGTCAGTAAATGGCTCTTTGTGGTGCAGATTGATCTCTGAATGTTTTCATATGAATGTAGCTGCTCAGCCATGGACATGTCTCTATTGTTTCTGTATGCATGTGTTTAAGCTCACACTTTGGTTCATGATCTGTGAGATGCGACGCACGTGTGTGCGTGTGTTTGCAGTCAGTGGTGTGTGTCAGAGTCACAGCTTGAAAATGGCAGCAAACAGATTGTTTGATTGAGTTGCCTCCAACCCTGTGACCGGAATATCAGGGACATGCCACGTGTTTGTGTTCGTATAGAGACTTTTGTTTGCCTTTAAGGAGAGGGACTCGGCTGAACCGTTCTTGAAACTGGGCTGTACCATTCCTGCAAGATTATCCACAATTTTGAGTCCATTTTAGATGTGACAAACTGGTGCATCAGAACCAACAAATACACTCTAAACTTCAGATTTTGGGGGAACATCTGATCGTTTCTGTAGGAAGTAATTGCTAGTAGAGCAGGCCTTAAGACAACAACTCTCCTGTGTGGACATGTGTGTGTATGTGTGTTTGCACCATTTCTCAGAACATCATTTGGTCATATGAAAGATAAGACCCTAGAGCCACACACGCACACACAGAGGGAAACATCGACATCAACACAGCCTCTAACAATTACATTTGCTGCATTCAGACTACGTCAGGATCTTTCTCTTTCTCTTCTTTCTCTCATTTAGAAACTCTCACTGGTGTCACAACAGTGGGACGTCCGTATGTTCCTTATCCAGACACTGTTTATGTATACAGGACAGATATCCAACTGTGTAATAGATGAGCGCGTCTGTGTCTATACTGCCAGCACACTGCAGAGCGTGAAGCTATTAGAGCAGCTCTGCCAGACTGGTAGACATCAGACTTCCACTGTAGCGCACCATTATGTGCTGCCTCCCCCTCTTGGAAGTGTCTGGCAACGTCGAACTGGCGAAGAAGACAAGAGCAGAGAGGGAGAGCAGTAGATGCAGATGGAGAGGAAGACGAGGCTCATGACTCAGCTAGATGAGAGTGCAGCATGTAGGTTAATAGGGTACGCAGCATGTATGGTGCGGTTCCTGAGTTGTGCACCTCTCTGTATTTTGTGCGAACAGAGCAGCTGGATGTTTGTGGAGCAGAGTGAAGACATTGGTTGCCTACGTGCTGCTCCACTTCTTCGAGGCTTAGTCTTGAAATCAGGTCACGAGCATGCCCCCCCCATCCTTCCATCTCCCTCTCCATTCTTCCCTCTCTTTCTGCCTGCTTGCCCCCTCATTTTGTTTTTTTTTTCACCTCTTTGCTTCAGCCCACGTCCCTACATTTCCTCCTGTGACAAATTTGTTTTATATATATATATATATACTATTTTTTCTGTCTTCATGTGGCCGAGCACAGAGCCTGAGCATCATCTCTCTCCTCTCTGATTACATTTCATCCTTCTCCATCCTCCTCTATCTGTCTTTCCCTGCTATTTCTCTCTCTCTATGCTCATATCTGTGATCAGATTATGAGGCATATCATGGGATTAGTGAGTCTCATGGCATGTATTAAAGTGGGAGAGCTGTGGGATGGATAGAGAGGGTTGATGAGTATTTCATGGTAATGTGGCACCCTCTCTCATATAGCACATGGACTAAATGATGATAAAGAACATCAGGGCCATCATCGTTGTATTCATCATAGGCTTATTTGAATGGCCAAGGGGGTAAAGCAGTAAAGACAAAGATGCCTTCTGTGCAATAAGAGACAGTAGATAACAGAAAGAGAGAACAAAAACAGACTTGCGTAGGGCCAATTGATATTCATCTGTACTGTAGTGATTCTGAGGGAATTGCTTTCTTTCATGTTGTCAAACTTTGTGAAACTGGTACAATAAGTGATGTCATGTGTAGTTTCAAGGAAACATGTCAGTGAGCCTCACTGCTGTCACTAGCTCCTCTCTCCACATACTTTTTCCCACTTTTCAATTTTCAGTGATTTTCGTCAGCCTTTTTTTCCACTCTGCAGCCTGCTTTACCCTTTTGTTCTAGGTTCCTCTCATTTTTCATTCTGATTTTGTCACACTCCCTGCCTCCCTTTGTGTATTCTGCTCTGACTCAGTCTCACTGGTTCCTGTCTTAATTCCTGTTTCTCTGCCTTCTAGACAGATGGCAGGTCTCAGGGTCATGGCGAGGTGTCTGGATGGGGTGATGGCCTATAGGGTGGAGGAGAGTCTTCTTTCCTCTAGCCGAGCCGCCTCTCTCTGTTGTCCTTTTCTGTCTTTACACTTTCCGAAACCTGCTCTCTGTGCCAGACGTTCACACACAGTCCTGAGTCCTTGGCCTTCCTGCTGTGCTTCAGAGGTGTATACGTGTGTGTGTGTGTGTGTGTGTGTGTGTGTTTGCTGACAGAATGGGGTTTTGTGGATAGAGACAGCCCCCAGAGTGGGGCAGGGAACAGATTGGAGTCTGAGCCTCCACGTCCTGACTCATTAATCTCCTCTTTAATTCATGGTCTCACCGCCGGCTCAACACGTGCACAGAGACACACAGACCAAGCTCCAAGGTCCAAATTGAGAGGAAAGGGTACCCGCAAACACGCTGTTACTGGCACAAACACAACCAAGTGTCACCACTGAGGGCAAGTTTAATGATTCAATTTCCTAATTTTTCTTGCCTCCTTTCTACTTCTTGGAAACGATCCATCACACTTCAAACCAGTTTTGTTGTCTCCATGTATCATGGCCTGGTTGCCTGCATTACACTAGGTTACAAAAATATTAAGTCAACAGGAATGTGAAATAACCCAATGACTGATGGACATTAGCATCTCAGGCATGTTACTGTCAAACTCTTCATCCTCATTCCTTAGACTACTTGGACTGTTTTCAAGCTCATACACCTGAATTCCTGTTCTGTTTAAGGGGTATGCAGAGGAAGAATGAAGCGATGTTGACAATTTATTATCACGCCACTTTCTTTCAAACTCCCTCAGTAATATTGTTTTAAAGCTGTGTGACAGTTGAGGCCCTGTGTGCATAGAGCTGCTGCCTATCAGCTTGTCGATTTAAATGTCTCGTTTTTCCTTTTCCTATTCTGTATCAGAAAAATAAGTAGAGGGGAACTACATCGAGTACAAACAGAGCCATATTTATTCAAGCAAATGTTAAATATAAAATAGCTACATATGACCCATGCACATTTTAAGCAACACGATTCGAATGGATGCACTCCTCGTCAGGCATCAGCAAGTGTTATATGTATTTTTCATGTTTTCCTCTCATAAGGGGGTGTATAGCTTGAGCAGTCCATCTTTTTGGATTGTACTTGATTCCCATTTTCCTTGTATTTTGCCTCAACTATGACCTTCTTTGTATTATCTAGCAGCTGCTCTTGTCGTTTGCTGAAGTAGAATTCAAAAACCCATGACTTAACCCTGCATCAACTAAATGCCTCAGTTGCAAGATCTGACTGTGCTTCTCTGCTCAGTGCTTAACTCTACAGTAATTCCTACCTATCCCGGACATATGGGATTTTTGGCAGCCGGCCTGACTCCGTTCCTCCTGAAAATATCTTGGCACTTGTGTTGAGGATGAAAAAGGGATGGAAGTCCTTGAGGACGGGCAGGAAGAGCTGGAACTCATGAGGATGATTGAGGCATTGATAAGGAAGGAGGAACAAGCACTCACATTGTGCTATAAAGATTATAACTGACATCATTTAACCACTGGAATGATAAAAGCACTAGCGGTAATGTTGTGTACAGTAATTGTGATCACGTGATGATGAGGGCAGGATTAGGGACGTTATGTTGCAGTAATGCTGTGAGAACTAAACTTGAACAACTTAAACTTGAACAGGATTTTTCCAGACATAGCTCTTAGAGTTCAGGCCAAACTGTTCAGGTTTGCCTCTTCAGACCAGGGAATCATTCTTCCTGCCGCCAGAGATCTTTAAGTGGCTTTTGGACGAACTCCAAGTGTGAAGTCATATGCCTTTTACTACGAGGGAATTCTGTGTCGTCACTCTATCGTAAAGACCTGGTAGACAGAGTTCGCCCAGTCCTCCACAGAGGAGTTCTGAAGCTCTGTCTCCACGGTCACCACCATGACTGAGACCCTTCCTGCCCAGTCACAGATTTTGGCCAAATGTTCAGCTCTATAAATAGCCCTTGTGGTTCATCCTTTTCACAAAGCTTTGGAAATATAGTTTTATAGTTAGTTTTATACTATTGCTCAGATATATGGTTTGAAACATACTGCTTGTTTTTTTTTTTTTTAGTTTGAAACAGGATGTGCAAAATTAAAGCAGTGTCAATTGTGTCGAGTGAGTTTTATTTATATGTACAACACCCTTTGTGCTCAATTTGAGTGACAAAAAACAGAGTTTGCCAAGTGACTTCTGTGCCATGCAACGTCATGTCCACCATGTTGATCTGGAAGAGGTCAGATCACTCATGCGGGTCTGCTCACTTGTACACCGGGCTTATCTTAAATGACTGGGAGGACATATGTATTATAAAATTTATTTTTAATCATCAAAAATCATCAAATCCTGGCACCTGGACTGTCTTTCTGTATGTCTATATGTCTTTCTGACAGTTTCTCACGTAAACTGGCATTTGCCACAAGTGTTGTGTGGCAGGTTCTAGAGCTATCTCAAATTAATCAAACTAAACAAGATGCAGCCATATTTGAAATGCCAGATCAACAGCATACGTCACAGTGGTATTTCTGAAGTGTAGATGATGTGATTGGATCTTTCACCTTAAATATGTCATCCAGCATCCAACAAGTTTATACATTGTGTCTGTATTCCCTCATGTGTTTTCTCTGAATCTTGGGAGTCAGTCTGCTATTGGTTTTGGTCTTGGTGAGTCATTTTGATCCTATGATCTGCTCATGGACTGTCTTTCACAGTGTGAGGCAGAGATTATAGCACACACACCAGATTCAATCTCTTGTACTTCATACACACTCATTCTTCGTATGACATCATCTTGTTTCATTAGCCTGAACATCAGGACAGCATGTCAGCTAAGTAAATGCTGTTTAATCTGTCACGTGTAACAGTGACTTTACTCAATAAACAAAAATACAAGATGTGTCGTGTTACGCGTGTGTGTTTGTGCACAAAGGCCATGCAGTGTCGATGACGTGTGCACATTCCAAGTGTTGCAACTTGCAGGAAGTGCTGCTCAGCTACATCTGGGACAGGTGACACTTGTGTTCCTTTTACTCGTGACTCTTGAGCGTCTGGCTTTGGGTCACTAGTTTCTTTTGAGCTTTCAGAAAGTGATCCTGCTTTCTCTTTTCCCACCTCACCCCCTGTGTTCATACCCTTTGCCCCCTCACAGGGTTTCTAATCCATGTCATGTAGGGTCTCTCCTTTTGTTAATCAGCATAACAAAGCTATCATTCACAGGGGTTCAACAGAGATTCTTAAGAACTGTCTTAAGATACAAGATACAAGATAGGTTTATTTGTCACACACACAATCATACACGGTACAATGTGCAGTGAAATTCTTTTTGTCCCTGCTACCAAAAAAATAGGTAAGTGAAAATTAAATATTGTAAAATAGAAAGTGTATAAAAATAATAAAATTAAAAATGTGAAAGTGCTCGACAATTCTCAAAGCCGTGGAAATAAGACGATGTTCTGACCACAATGCGCTATAAAACGTTGTCAGTCATTGCTAATTACGTTAGATTTAGTTTAGACTAGACCAGTCTCACAACGGACAGCAAGAACTTTCTCTGTCATTCATTTCTTACATGCCATTCAGTGATTAACCATGCGGATGTGGCTTTCATGCTTACTTGTTCACTACAAACACACACACACACAGATACCGATGTGCCCTTACTAACACTGGCCTGGAAGATTCTAACCGTGTTCACGGTAGTTTAGAGATGTGTGTGTATATCAGATGACTGAAATGTCACAAGGTTGGGTGTGGTATCAAGAACAGGGATACCAAATAAAATTGTGCGATACCAGAATTTTGAACTTCGATAAAATACTATTAAAACGCTAAGATACTTGATACTTCTTTCGATGCCACAGCATAAGAAAAAAAAAAGTTATAGGATGGCTTTTTGATACTTTTGACAACCTTAATCCCAAATACATTTGAACTGTAGATTCTTTTAAAATACAGCCTGGTTGCTTATTATTCTTATCAGTTCAAGGGCCAGAATAAAAACACATAATCAAATGTGTTTAAGAAAATAAAAATACCAAACCCTACCCAAATCGCTCATCAAAAAAAACAAAAAAAGAAACCATTACTGATTTATTTCTATATTTATTTGCCTCTTTCCCACAGTGCTCGACTCCCCACAGAGCATGATGTCCCTCGGTTTCACTAGCATTCCACTTTTCTTCACCTGCTCATTCGTCCCCTCTCTCTGGATGGGACTGGTTCAAAGCTGGTTGATCTGGATTGTTTTTGTCAACTCATTGCTATTCAGAGGGAGTGTTGCACATACACACTCATATACAAGCGCGCACACACACCCTCTTCCCCTCTCTCTCTCTCTCTCTCTCTCTCTCTCTTTCTCTCTCTCTCTCTCTCTCTCTCTCTCCCCCCCCCCCCCCCCCCCCCCCTCTCTCGAAGCAGCTCTAATATGTGAGCTTTCTGTAGCAGTCGAGCACTTTCCAGTGAACAACACTGAACACTCTGGAGCCTCGTGAATGGGACCCTCAGCTTCCTTTCTAATGTCAGCACAGTTTTGTCACAGCCGCCGTCTCTGCGCCTTTCAACCAGTTCCCAACCACTGCTTGTGGCCAGTGTGGCCTGAGCGTCATGTGCTCTGCGGGCTGCTAGAAAGCGGCCCTTGTCTGTTGAAGGCGAGCTGTCTTGCTCAGATGGTGCACACACAGAGACAGTGGGACTCTGACCTTTTAAAAGAAACCTGTTCCTCTGTGGTATTGAGAGTGCTAAACTTTAATGGAGTGCTAACCCAGTGGTGTTAATATCAGAGGTGCAACTAACATGTGTTCTTGTTGGCAATAAAAATGTAGATTATTTTTTTTATTAAAAAGTTCATCTTTTGGTCGATAAAATGTCCAAGAAAATGGTGAGAAATGCAGATCGTACTGGATTTTAAACAATTATTTCTTTATCGCAGTATAACAGTGCTCAACACAAGTTGAGCTAGAACAGAGGAAGGAAAAAGACACTCAGTGGGGGGATAAACATAGTTGATCTTTACATGGTAAAAATCACATTTTACACACACAGCTGTTGTATAGAGGGAAATCCAGGTCCATGTAATACCAAAACACATCAGAAACCCTCATCCAATGTACCCGAAGCTGTTTGGATTAGGTCATTTAGATCTCTGAGCAGGTCATCTGCTGCCTTAGCTTCATAAAACTCCTTGCACTGAGGCTTTCTGCTGCAAAAACTGTCTCTAAACCACTGTGTGGCAATAGGAGCTACTTTATGCATCCGGTTAAGTAGAGCACAGTTTTTGCTCAGAAAAATAGCTTAGATCAAGGTCAGCTGCTCACAAAAGCTGACTTTACAAATGCCGTGCTTCAAAACTGTAGTATTCACTCTGTTTTAAACAACTCCAAAAGCAACACATTGTCATTTTATTCCCCACACACAAAGGTGTGACATTTTTGGTGTGCAGAAACCTGATGAACACGCTCATATTGTTATGTTATACTGTGTTCTTTGTGTCTACCCAAGTGATATGTGCTTACTTATTCCTGCCCCAGTGGATGTTGTTACATTAAATCAAAAGGATGAAGACAGATGACACAGCTGTTGGGGGTTTAAACACAACACAAAATTAACCACATCCACAAAACAGTTTCCTTACACCTCTAATTTCTGTACAGGCTTGCAGTCATGAGCGTGACATCATGATTGCACATAGGATTACTAATATCAACACAGTGTGCTCTTTCAAAGTGTACCCAAGTTATTTCATTTCAATTCGTCTCCAACCCCATTTTGACCAAAAGGAAAAGGATATGAGGTGTTGTTCTGGTGTGTGTTTGTGTTTGTGTGTGTGTCGTGGTCAAAGAGGGTTTCACAATCAGGGCATTTGAGTGTTGCAGCTTGTTATGGTGCAACACCGGAGCAACCAACAAGTCAGAGCTGATGAATGGGAAGCTGCTGCTAATGATCGTTAAAATGCTCCTTTCTCCACATGTAGTATTGGGCCATTTATCAGCCACAGGATGGTCCTACAGGCCCAGACACACTCGCACACACCACACACGCTAATCAGCTGCTTTCCGGTAGCCGTGGTAACCAACTACAGAATCTCCTTCCCTGTGCCCACTTCTCCATTTATCTCCCTTTTTCTCTCTTATATCCAGTCTTTTGCTTTCATGAGCTAATCCTTCCCTCATCCTTTTTCTTTCTCCCCTGCTAACAAAGAAAGACAAAGTTAAAGATATAGAGAAGGAGTAAAAGACAAAAAAAACCCCAAAAAACATACAAGGCCTGAAGGTGCTCTGCAGGCTGCTGCCTCGCACATGATTTCCTGTGGGAACGGAGCGGAGATAAAGAAATAAAGGCGTGACCGTGTGAAAGGGAAAGGGAAAGAGTAGATAAAGACTGGGTTTACCTTCCAGGTGGGACTAGTGGAGATTGAGCACATCAAAGCAACAGTGCTGCCTTGACATGTGCACAGTGAGCTGACTGGTAATGCTGGTAAAAGAAATCAGCTAGACTCCACAGTTGTGTTGAAGTAACAGTCAAAATAGATCTTCTGATTCCCAAGTGAAGAAATGAAGTTTATAGACAGAGTTGTAATGTAATAACTGATTGAAAAGTAATTATTGGTATGATATTTACAATTATTGGTACTAATGTGCAAATGGAAAAATAAAGCCCAATTGGAACAGATGATGATGATTAGGGCAAAGGTGGAGGAGTAGATTGTTAAATGTCTAAATATAGATCAGTTGATTTGATATTTCAAATAATGAACCACAATGTAGGCTGGCACCATTCATGACACCTGTGCTACCAATGGAAAGGTTGTGTTGCAGTGTCCATTTAAATGTCATGTGCACAAGAAAAGGGCTAGAAACACTCTCTCTGTCCTCACCGCACTGGGTGACCTGTAGCCTCATTACTCTGACTCTCACTCACACACACACACACACACTGTCCTGTGCCTGAAATACTCGCTGTAACACCAAATGTGATTTAATCCACAGCTAAAACTAGTCGTCTGCCCCCCTACAGTGACCAGCTTTTCTATCCAATTATTTAGCCATTCAAATAAACGAATGCATATAGGTGTGACCTTTTCAAAGATTTACATAGTTACACAGTAGGAAACAATGAGCTTGGGTAAAACCATTGGCTGGAAGGTCACACATTGTTTGCATTGACCTTTAAATGTGATTTGTTGATTGTAACAAAAATATAACATACCACCAGCCTTATCCTTTAAGCCATTATGTACTCTGGTTGCTGCAACAAAACCTGTAACTGCAAGCTGTCACTAACATATTTGTGTTATCTCTGTTGCTACATTTTTTATTTCATTTGGACATTCAGTAAGTAGGATATTAATATTATCAGATAAAAGAGAAAATTTGTCATTTCATACCTCGCATCCATTAAATCATGAGTGAGGATATAAATATTAGGGATGTTCTTAATGACTAATTTCCCTGACGTTTAAACAGAAAGCTTAAATTTAGACTAGTCAACTAATCTGCAAGCAAGAAAACTCATAAAACAGTCATAATTGAGCACAATTTAACTGAGGTTAAACGTTGCCCAAAAAAAATCTTAGAGCCATTTAAAACCATTAATCACATTCTTCCTGAGCATCTTAGACACAACAGTTGACCAGCGTTGTTAATATTAGTAAAGGATGCTTGTTTTTATGAAGCAGTGTAAAGTCTATTGTTATGTAATTTAAATATGTACTGCAGCAGCTAAGCCTAAATTTCAAGCCACTGAGGACTGCATGGACAGGCTAATGGTCACCACAGGGTCCAACATCTGCTTCTTGGAATATTTAGTGTTAATAATTACTTTAATAACTGACGAGTATTTCTGGTACAAAGGGTAGCAATGTTTAAAGAACTAGTCAACTAAATGCTCAGATCCCTAATAAATGTACAGAACTGTGCAAAAGTGTTAGGCAGGTGTTAAAAAATGCTGTAAACCAAGATTGCTTTTAAAAATGAAAGTGTTGAAAAGTTTATTTTCATCAATTAACAAAATGCAGTGAATGCAGTGTATGGCTTTTTTGGCTGCATGTCTTCCATGAAGACCACTTCTGGCCAGAATTCCCCAGACAGTAGATGGGTGTACCTGGGTCCCACTGGTTTCTGCCAGTTCTGAGCTTATGGCCCTGCTGGACAATCTTGTTTTGTAAAAGAATCTTCTGATTTCGAAGGGAAATAAGCTTGATATATTTTTCATCTGCTGCACTAAGTTTCCTTGGGCGACCACTGCATCTACAATCCTCAACGTTGCCTGTTTCTTTGTGCTTCTTCAAAAGAGCTTGAACAGCACATCTTGAAACCTCAGTCTGCTTTGAAATCTTTGTATGGGAGAGACCTTGCTGATGCAGTGTAATTACCTTGTGTCTTGTTGCAGTGCTGTGTCCTGCCACGGTGTGACATGAAACTGTCTTCCACAACCTCATTTTGCTAGCAGAGTTTGGCTGTTCCTCACCAAGTTTTAAGCCTCCTACACAGCTGTTTCTGTTTCAGTTAATGACTGAGTTTCAATCTGCATGTGAAATTGATGATCATAAGCACCTGTTTGGTGTAACTGGTTGGACATACACCTGACTATAATCCTACAAAACCCCTGACTTTGTCCAAGTATACATATCAGAATTGTAGCTGGTTTGAAGGCAGGAAGGAGAGTAACACCAAATATTGATTTGATTTAGATTTTTCTTTTGTTCGCTCACATTGCATTTTGTAAATTGGTAAAAATAAACAAATATTATTTATATATTTGACAGTATTCCTAGTTTACAGCCTTTTTTCATACCTGCCTAAAATGTTTACAGTACTTGTATATGCAAGCATGAAAAGGTAATGTTAAACTTTTGCGTCCCCTTCTATTACCATGTAATCATTATATTAGGGGTATAAGAAAATACTGATACACTTAAATGTTGTCATTTTATGTTTTGGAATTCTGTATCAGTTTTCAAAAACACTATTGATTTTAAATGAACAGTTTACATTCAAAGATTTGTGTCAGTGATTCATTTTGTGTTGTGTTCAAGTCCCTGAGCAGTAGATAGCAGTCCTCTAAACTTCAGCCATTTCACATCAACTGAGACAGGAAAACACAAAGCATGTATCAACAGTGTGTCACCTTGCTTACAGTATTGCAGTATATCGCAATATATTGCATCGTGCACCCTGTCCTGTGATAGGCGTTGTATTGCCAGATTCCGCTATGTACAGAGTGTTTCTTTATGGATGGCTTGCTATCGAACGTAACATGTCTTGACTTGTCAGTTTTACAGGTGTTGTCATCATCACAAGGTGCTGTAGTAGCTCTCTACACCCACATTGCTAACATCTGAAATACCTCACAGGAAGGGATAGGCAGTGTCAGTCTGTGTCTTTATTAGGAAAGAAAACACTGACTCATTTACATTATGCACAGTACTGTGAAATCACACCGTGTCATTTATTTTCAGACCATTTAATCCCTTGTGGCTGACTGCACCTTATTTACTTTAATTCAGCTCAGTCTTTGTGATGCTTAAGGCCAGTTCTGCTCCACACCGTACATATTTCAACCCAGCCTCTCGTTACACACACTCTGTGGTGTGTTTGAGCGCACTTTGACTCCTGTGAATCCTTCCATCTATCCTTCCTTCCTGTGTCGTTAGTAACACTGAATGTTAACTTTGAAAGCCAGAAAGAAAGCCAGTTAATCTTCTCTGTAAATGTTGATGTGCTGTATCAAGGCCTGAGGGAAGTCAAGGTGAGGTTAAAGATAAACATTTACTCTTCCTTGGCAGCTTCCTCTTGAGCTGAGAGTAAAGAGAGTCTCTTTTATTCCTCGTAGTCATTAATAAGGCTTTGGTCGAGGGGGTCAAAGTGCCAGTATGCAAGGCCACACTATTTCTCTGAGTAAGAGGGGAGGAATGATGATGATTGAGTCCAAGGAAAAATTCTTGCGTCAAGAAAGAGTTATATATTTACCAACCCCTATTCTGCCCATTGACTCATCACAACTGTAAAAGCTTCTCTAAAATGTTTGTTCACTGAAAATCGGAAGTATTTTGCACTGTGTGTGTGTGTGTGTGTGTGTGTGTTTTCCTGTTTCTGTTTATTTAGAGCTTAACCATGAATGAAAAGAGCTACTATGTGATCAGCTAGGTCCTCTTAGAGCCCACAAAGTCCTCTTCAGATCCAAAGAGCACCTTTAGGCAGTGGTCTCAGCAGAACTTTGTCCATGAGCAAAAATGTTTAGTGGTTGTAACAAACAGAATTCCTCTTTGCTGTTTTAAAAATCCTTGTCAGTGGTAGTACAGCGCAACTTGCTGCGCAGCACATTTACTGTTTTAAAGTGGTGAATGTGAATTATATACTTATAAACTTATTTAAAGTTTTTTTTTGTTTGTTTGTTTGTTTTTCCCAACCTGCCACCTTCGCTCTGTCATCCAAAGGTTACACAAAGGACAAATTTAAGTTAAAGTTACACAAGTCATTTTCCATTTACACTGACTTCTTGTGTAGTAAAAAAAACCTGTTCAGTTGCATAGAGGTTTAGCAGCTATTAAATGACATCATGACTAAGAAACTTGTCCATCAGTGTAACAGTGTGGCTCTCTGAGCCTTTGACAACACTGGAGCTCTCAGGGACGGCTAACAAGGAGTCGAATATAACCAAACTGAGGCTTTCAGACATATTTGTGTAACAGGCGTCTAAGTATGCATGTTGCTATATTCAGTTTACCACCATTGTATATTTGTTGTTGCTGTGATAATATATAAACTGAGCAGCCAGTCAGTTTCTGTTTGAGGATGTAGCGCACACCACAAAAGTGAGGTCATCAGCACACCATCTCCCTCCCTTATCTTCCACTTACATGTCGGCTGGCTTCATATTCTTAGAAATATTCGAACGAAGCCAAGCTTAATCTCCTCAGGACCCTCGTTAGCATGAAATCATTTTGTAACTTGCACTCTTGTTGTTGGTTTGTTTTCTGAGAACTGCTCAGTTTCATGGTTCAACCTTCAATTTGCAGTGGTTCAAGGGTGATGATGTCACCGCGTCAGGCGACAAGATAAACTGGGGTGTGAAAGAAATGAGACTCCACAGTTCACACAGAAGTCAGAATGAATTAAAACTCAGGAATGATACCCCTCGGCCTCTTCATTCCTGTCTCTGTAAAGCCTGAGTTGTTCCACTCAGAGATACCATGAACTCACTCATTCACAGGCTCACTTACCCTGCCAACTTGCTGCCAGGTTTTCTTTCTGATTGGCCCCACCCCTACAGCCCTGCCTGAGGGCATGGAGGAGCTGTTGCACCCTCCGCTTCATTTCCTTATTGATCCAGTCGATACAGAAGCTTATTAATTTGCAGAGATTCACGCAGGGAGAGGGGGATCAAAATCCTGGTTGGATATTGGATCATTCCCCCGGGACTGCCTTTACTAACATTACATGTCTTTGAATAGTGATCTCGTCCTTCACATTTGAGCTGCATTCACACAGCCTTTACACACACACATCCACACTGCTCAGCGAATACCAGCGACATGTTTCTGTGGCTTATATCAGGTTCCAGTCACAGATCTGTAAGGGAAATATGTGTTATCTGCTTAGGGTTAGGGGTGGCATAGTATTGTGCTTCATCTACAGATGGTGCCACCTGAGTTCAGGTTACAGCTACAGCATTACAGCATTTAAAATGCAAAATAGTATTTATTCAGATTTCACCGCTTGATCATCCATTAAATAAAAGTTGAGTGTTGACTTTTCATCTCTACTCTGACTCTTCAGTGTGTTTTCAGAACTATCTATCATGCATTAATCCTTGTAGCTCAGCTGGATTAAAATAGAGGCTCTGCCCTGGTGACTTGTATTGGAACTGAGTTAATGATGGCTTTTTTCCCAGTCGTCATGCACGTGATTGTGTGTGGAGTTTCTCTTCCCATCTCGTCTGTGGGTTAGTCAACACAGAATTCAGGGTCAGGTTCTGTGATTGTTCAGCTGGCTTTCCCCGGGTCCTTCGACTTAAATACTGCTAGAACACCCCATACTTTATTACTCTGTTTCCAGTAACAGCCCCCTCCCCTTCACTTCTAGCATTTCAACAACAACAATCTCTGTTGCACTCTTTCTTTCACTGATAACTCCCCTGTTCTTTCACTCTCTTCTTCCTGTCTCCTTTTTCAGCTGAGTTTCCAGTAACACCCCCTCACCTCCCAAACTAATAAGCAAATCTCTGAATTAGTTCACATTTGTTCAGAATGAGATGTTGATCTTTAATGTCTCCTAAATGTGAACAGCATGAACATCATCAGTACTGACTCAGTGGGCCATGTCCAGCTCAGCTGATCTGCTTGTTGTGTTGGATTCTGACTGGCGCCCCCCCTTTTGGCCAGAAATGACAACTGCGTGCTCTGCAGTTCATTTCCAGGAAATGATTTCAGTGGGCGGCAATGTAGGCTTGGCAATGTGAGGACAACGGTGGGAAAGAATGTCAGCAACAACAACGGTTCTACAGAAATGTGCTGCAGAATTGACAGGAGGGGATGCAAAACATTTTCAAAGCCGGATTAGATGCATTTACTTATGTGCATGATGTGAGATCTTGCTCTTACTAAGAATCAATGCAGGTGGCTTTTGGGGTTTTTGTTAGTCGTGATGTTGCCTTACCTGGGTGATTGCTGCGGTGGATGGAAATTTCCACATGTGTGGGCTGTGCCAGTCATATGGACACCCACCTGTGGGTGGCTGAGCAGTGATCTGCTTGTCTTGGGCCTAGAGACCTTTTCAAAAGGGAATCTACCTGACTCCTTGAACCATCTGGTGGCTTTTGAAAGGGGAGTTTCAGGGAATGTCTGTGGTATTTTTTTTTATTTTTTTTTTTTGAACATGTGTCACAGAGCCAACAAAGAATACTCAAGTTAACCATTTCCCTTTTTCTCTCTCTCTCTCTCTTTTTTTAATCTCTGCCAGGAGCGCTTTGCCGAAATGTTCGGGCAGGACGCGGCGGCAGAGAGCAGGAGGTCTCAGGAGAGTTTTAAGAAGTGGCTGCTGGCGGGGATGACCCTGGTGACCGGGGTGGTCGTGGGCTCTCTCATTGCCCAGAAACGTCTGTGAAGCAAGAGCCCCTCGACAACCTTCCTATCACTCTTCTCCTGCCTGCCTCCTTCACTCCCCTCAACCGACACACAACAGAAGTTAAAATGAAGGTCCTGTTTGTCTTGTCAGAACTGCTGATGATATTTACTCTTTTTTGTTTTCCCCTCACACGTCCCACAGAGGACTAGGAATCCTCAAATGCTGTTGGACTTTTGAGAAAAAAAAGGAAAAGAGGAAGAGTCACTGTTTGCTCACCTTCTTCCACCCTGATGAAAATTCTGTGGTTATACAGGAAGTCACAGGTTTTTCTTTCATTCACTGAACCAGTTGTTCTTTTCTCCACTGGTTCCTGTATTATTTTTTTCCCTCATGTTTGTATTAGTTATAACAAATTTTGGTTTCCCATAATCGCACTCTAAAGAGGCTGAAACTGACTCCGGTCCTGTCTGATATAAAGAGTCGGAGCGCTGTGGGGCCCGAGCTGCTCTACGTTTTGTCTTGTAGCTTGTTGTTGCTCTTCCCCACAGACGGCTCTACAATAGCTTTGTATGTGCCATATGGAGAGTGAAAGCAGGGGAGGATGTAGCACCTGCCCTTTCTGTAGTTCCCATTTCCTGCCAGATCACCGACACATATAGTATAACATCATAATCCTCTCCTCCTCACGCTTATTGTTTTGTCTCGTCCTGTCCTTCTGTCCTTCATGCTTATCGGTTTTGTATGGATGAAAAACAGATTTTAGGGAGTCTTAAAGTAAAAACCTGATGGGAACATAGCTCCTCTGTTTGTTTGTGTTTGCTGGTGCATTTGGGTTTGGATTTGTGAACCATTAAAACCCCTCTGCCCCCGCTGATGTGTGTTTTATGGTCGTACTTGGCCTTGGTTTTATCCTGTTTGTGTTTAGTTGACCTTCTGAGTGCCAGACCGCTGTGTGTGGCAACTTCTCAGAATCAGTCTAACTCACTTCACACACACACACACACACACACACACACACACACACACACATATACAAGCAGGACGCCATGCCTCAGACCCTCCATGTTTACTACATAGTAGCTGAAGAATGAAGCAAATACTGTAGCAGCACATACAATAGACAGAGCAGCAGCAGTCACAGCCACAGTCAGCATCAAAGACTCTCTAGTCTTAACTGGCTTCAGGGTTGGATATTTGGATGTTTTCATTTTGGTAACGCTTTATTTTAACCCCCTGTTTAGTATTTATAAGCAGTATGTGGACAATTACAAAGTGGTTTGTTACATGTTAGGTTACACATTAGTAATAGTTGTGAGCAGGCAAGCGTTTGTTCACTTATTTGTCAACTTCTCCTTATGAAGCATCCATAACTGGTCTTTTAATAAGTTATAATAGTGGAAACAGTATGTTAATATAAATAATATCCTTGTATCAGTTTACGTTACAGTCTGTTATAGACTGTCAATTTTTAGTTTATAGAGCAGTAAGAATTGGTCGACTGTTGAGTAAAATGGACTAAAATACACTGGTTGCAGCTTCTCTGTGAGGATTTGCTTTTTTTTTTCTTAATTTAATTATATAAATTTGATGTGAATTAAAAAACTTTGAACTGACTGATCTGGACTCATCTGACACTTAAAAAAAAAAACACCTTTGGTGCTGGGAAATTGTGGCAAATGATCCTGTCAGCTAAACAATAGAGTAATCAGGGCAAAAGACTGATGATGAACGTAACCTTTCTGATTTTTTTGCTGCTATTTGCTTTGTTGATAAGTCGCAGTCACCAGTAGCACATTCACAAATCAGATTGTGAGACTCTAAGTACTGAAAAGTTCTCCTCCTGGAGTAGGTATTTGTATGGCAGTCTAAAATGGCTTTTGAAGCACTTAATTTTCAACAAAAAAAAAAGATTCTTTTTCATGTGAAAGAAGGCTGTGTGAAAGCTTGTTTCAGAAATTTGTGTGATTGCATTTGTGTGTGTTCAGAGATGAGGATAATGAAGGACTGAACCACTTTAAAAGTTCAGTTGTTTTTTTTGTTATTGTAACTAAGATTTGTTTCCTTAACAACAAAAACAAAATAAAAAACAATTACACTGGTGTCAGAAATTGGCCAAATAGTTATTTTAAACATCAGTCATCAGCTCGGAACTTCACAGTTGGTGCATCACTTATAATCTTGAGTTGCAGCCATAATCATACAAGGGGGGTTAAAATACAGTGTGCGAGTCAGTTCAGTGTTAATTTTGCAATAAAATCTTAATCATGTGCTTAAAGTGGAAAATATTTTTCCTGTAGTTTTCCTCTTTGTGCTAACTCAATAATCATTCCTTATTTTTGAACCTTTTATTCAAATCATCCATTTATCAGTGACACAGAAATACTTCACGTTATCACCAGAGGGAACATCATAGCCTTTTGAAGATTTATGTAGCAAACCGATGAAGCAGCTGTCTGTGAGGAGCCAACGCAGTTGTGCATCAGATGTTATTTGAGTTAGATTCGATTTGAAAAGTGTCACGATCTGTCTGTTTACCATCTTAAGCGAATCAACAACTGTCAGTGGCTGTAGAACCGTGAAAGTAGACACCCAAACCATCGCAGTCCATCTCGCACGCGCTCACTTCAAGTTATCCATGCGTCGCTTTCACAGTCCGCCCCTCCCTCGTCCTCCCCAGATACCTCAAATCTGTCAAGTCTCCATCCATCTCTCCTCCTCTCCCCTCTCCATCCAGCTCCACCTCTTCCTCTGCGGTCCCCCGGCTGTCACTGCACCCAGTCACGTGTGTCAGTCACAGCTGGCCCACCTGCTGCTTCACACAAACACACCTCAGCACGCGCACACGTTGGTAACGTACACACCTGCCAGTCACATGTAGTCCACGAGAGACGGGGAGAGGAAGGCCCCCGTCTTTGTTTCTAAACATCTTCCCATCTTTAATTTAAAGCTGAAGTTGGAGGAGTGTCGTGTCGTCTGGCATTTCACGCACTGACAACCGCCAGCTAGATAGATTTACTTGGAAGGAGTGGTGTACTCCTTCCTGTTCCTAGTGACACCCCTCCACTGCTGGTATGTCAATCATGATTGTGTGTCTCCAGCTAATAGCATGACCTGAGTTCTTTTCACCTTCTATCAAAGAAGGGTTCAGCTGTAGATTGGATCCCTGTTATGGAACCCAGGGAGTAAAACAAAATCTGGATTACCATGTGAATCGGCCATCGCTACATTGTCACTGTCCAGCTATCAGCTGTGCCTGATCGTCACAACAGGACTCATCTCTCTTCATCAGTGTCAACTTTCCATCCATCTTGTGCATCTCCATGGATTTTTCTTTCTGAATTTCTGATGGTAACCTTTGGAACAGAGATCCCACCAAATATAAACCAAACTGCATTGACTATTGATGAGCATCATTGTCTAACTGCTTGTGTCCTGAGCATTTTATTAGCCAAGGTCTGCTCTCATACATTCCAGTACAGTATATATATATTTTTCTAGTGTATGCCCCATTAAGAAGCTGCTCGCAGGCTTTTCTCTGCTGTCCTGGCCCTCACTGAAACAAGTTCTTTTCCTACATATATGTGAGTGTGTGCATATATATGTGTGTGTGTGCATATATATGTGTGTGTGTGTGTGCGTGTGTGTGCATGTATGTGAATTTCTGCGTGGCAAAATTTTCTTGAAGGAGGCACAAATGAAAGTGTGACAGCATTGGCACGATCCTATATATATGCTAGGTATTTAAACTGATTAGAGTAGTATGTTAGCTTAGGAACATATTTAAGAAAAACAGAATTGATGGCTTTTAAACATTATTTATATTTAGTGTAAAAAGCATAATTGTGCCCCTTCAAATGGCCTTAAACTCCATCGTTGCATTGATGTGAACTGTCATTCATTGTGTTTTATTAAGATTATTGGACTGCCACTAGACAAGAAAATGCAAAGTAAGAGGATATTTTCAAAAAGTTAGATCTCTGATGCATTCTTGTTGGTCATAAAGAACACTGAGTTAAAGATTGCAACTATGTCCAATGATCTGTTTGTGTCTTAGAATGCCATTGTAAAATCTTAAATTACATCGAACTCAATAAAGCCCATGTTGAAAGATGTTGTATATATGTGTCTTGGATAGTGGGTGGTTGTGTTAAACAATGCATGCATGAAGAGTTATCCATTAAGACATGGTGAGTATTAAGGGTATTTCCAGAATAGGAAATCAACCAGAAGAAAGTTAATCTTAAGCTAAAAAAGCAAAAAAAAAAGTACTGATAAAGTGCACTTATTTCATCCATTTGGTCAGTTTACTTTCAAATCCAAAACTAAATTTATTAAGTCCTTACTAGAGTTGATTGTTGAAGGCTGTATAGATGAATACAGGTAGTTATAATGCATTATAAGCCCTGTCATACAATCTGTAGTTTATAACGAGTCAAGAGCATCTATTCGAGGTTGCTAAGCTAAGGCATGTTACATCCCAGCTTTTACCTTTAAATGTTATCAACAATAGTTCATGTGTCTTTATATGGCAGCAGTCAACTCCATTAATTCATTTCAATAGTTAATGCATTCATTCAATGAGCCAATCAATCACAGTGTATTTGGTCAGCTCTGCCTTTAATGAAACAATTTTTGTCCAGTTATGTTTTAGCTCTTATTGCTTTAGTCTAATTCTGTCGTACTGAAACTTGCTATTACTCATTCTGTAAGTCGCTTTGGATAAAAGTGTCTGCTAAATGATGTGTAATGTCATGTAATTTCCAAAACTTTTGGTAAGCATGAATCACTTACACGTGAACATATGTAAACACAGGGTTCAGGTTTAAAACATAACTAAATTGCCTTTAATGTGTCTAAAGTAACTCATTGGGCAAAACGGATTGTTTAATCTGCAAAAAACAAATATTAAAGATATTTGATTATATTTGACTGGTAAAATCAATGGAAAAAGTCCAGTAAATATTTCAATCTAAATTAAGTTGTTTTTTTTTAAATGTCCCCATCTTGAAACATAGAAACAATAAAGCTGTCGTAGATTGATCCATCCATCCATCCATTTTCTTTTTAAACTCTTTTCTGAAGATTTATGATAATATAATTTTATAAAATAAAATACTTGAGGTTGAGCCTCAGCACTGACAAAGCAAATGAATTAGCAGTCACACAGAGCTTACTTCAAATCACAAAAGTGCTGGACAGAGACATAAGCAAACTTTATTATTATATGGTTAGAAGAGGACCATGACAGAAAGCTGCAGTATTTGGACAAGAGGCTGCTGACACAGGTGGCACAGAGTAAAATGACCCCAGAGATGATGACGACGGATAAGCTCCATCGTTCTAGTGGTGTGGACGGTTGCAATGTGACATTCAAAAAGAGACCAACTTCATCAGCAGCTTCACAGAGGTGTCTCTGAGGTGACCGGTCCAAACTCTGCGCCACCTCAGCCACAGGTTCTTTACTTCCACTGGCCCTTCTCATAGTCCCACTTGGATGAGAGACCCTGAATGGGGTTGATCCTCATATCCAACATCCTCTGCAGCTGTTTGGCCTGCCAATCGTCGTCAAAGGTCCTGGGGCGCTCAGGGCAGACTAGAGCAAACAAGGAATAACACTTAATGAGTTCTGCAGAGCAGTCAGTAGACTCAAAAACAGGTCTGCCGATGAGGTAAATAAAGCACGTGATCAATGTTTTATGCTGGTACACCCTTCTCATAGCTGGCATTTAGACCTGGTGTAAGTCATAATATTACTAAAACATGAAGTCTGTTGAGATGAGTCACTCCTGTGGCTCTGGTACTGTGCATGCAGGCTAACTGGTTTTGGCTTACTGGGATACTTAAAAGGAACAGAGGCATTGTTAATAGTGTTATTTACAGCTGTGCCTTTTCTGCTGTGATGAGTCAAAATGTCAACCGAGTGTGTGATGTTCTTAGCCACATATGTGCTGTCCTCATCACATTTCAAAGACATGGCTTTGTCCTGTCAGAATATTAAAGCAGATTTACCGTAGGCTTTTTGCCACCAGACCACCAGGCCAGTGAAGCCCAGAAAGAAGAAGATACCCCCCAGGACAGTCTTCCACTCTGCTGAAGGCTTGTTCATCTCTGGGAAGGTCTTACAGAACATCAGGCGGTACACTGCAGGGGAGAGGCGAAGCAGGAATTGAATTACAGGAGGGATGGGTGAGATGGAGTTCATGAAGAGAAGCGTACACGTGATGCAATGTGGAAATATTTCTCTTTTCTCTTGGTTATGATTCCTTGCATGCAAACGTCCACTAAGTGTATTAAGTAATGATTAAGTATGAATAGTTCAGAGTGTTCAGTCGCCACCCACATAACTGCAAGCTCCCCATTTTGGTGATGGGCCTTTGTTTCATGTCAAACCTTTCCTGTCTGAATCTCTGCTGTGAGAGATGCCTTCAAATGAAAGCAAAGCAAGAGGTCCTTTCTTCGACCACAGCCATGTTGTCTGTGTCCTGTAAGTGAAATTCCTCATTTAATATTTCCTTTAAACATTGCACAGGTTTAGCTAGAAGAATGCATCCCAGAAACATGCAAAATGAAGAACTCTTTTTGTTTTCAATGCTGAGAATGGCAGCACTCAAGCAAACAAGAGATTGAAAAACATTGGAATCTCTCAAGGCAAACAAGTGGCTAGAGACAGTAGCAGACATACAGCATGGAAAAGGTAACTAATAAAAATCAATAAGAAAAAAGCTCTCTTCTGATCAAGAAAAGGTAACTGATTAACTATATTATATAGAAATTAACTATTAGGACAAACTTTGAGAAGATTCAACTGCGCAAATACATGTGAGACTAATAGAAAACAGTAGCAATAGCAGGCTGGCTCCTTTTTTATCCCTCTCTATGTGTATGTGGGAACGTGAATGTATAGATCCATTTATCCATGTATCTATCCACATAGATATATGGTATGTGATTATGTATGGATATATACAGTAGTATGACTAATAACATCAGTGGTGATACCTCCTTTGTTTCATGTATGTTTTCACTGTGTGGATGAAGGATAACAGTAATTTAAAATAGCAGGAAAAGTATTAACATCATCTGCTCTCTTCTCTCTCATCTCTCTTTGCAGGAGATTAAAGCACACACACACACACACACACACACTAAGAGAAACTTAAAGTGTTTCAGATTTGTATTTGCTCTATAGTACTTCAATAGCTGTATTTAGTTCATCTCCACCACTGGTTACTCTGCTTTTTAAAAGATTGCAGTCTTATGTGAATGCTTTGCTTTGCTTTGCATAGTGGACTATGCAAAGCAAAGCTAGCACACACCTGTACATGCATATTTATGCTGCACATGCTAAACTGGCTTCTTAATTATTTATTTCTTTTCTAAGAATGTTTAGTTTAGTTTTTTTTCAACTTTTCATTTCATATTTTTTTATACCCTACCCTACCTATTGCTCCTGGGAACTGAGTCCTAATTTCGTACCATAAGCATGTAAATGTGAGCTGGTATGACAATAAAAGTTCCTTGATCCTTGATTCTCCTAAAATAGTGTTTTTAAAATTGTAATGTGTGTGTTTGGTTGCACATAAGGTGAAGTATAAGAAGAAGGAGAAGAAGAACCTACAGGCAATCTTCTCCTCTTTGGTCAGCTGGGTCCAGGATCCTTTCTCCTTCTGTTTCAGGCTCTTGTCAGCAGCAGATAGGTCGACTTTGTAGGCTCTGTCAGGCAGGGGGATGTCCCTACGATCCCAGTACATTGGCTGAGACATGTCCACTGTGTCTGACACCTCTGGATGGACAGAAACAGGAAGAGTCACCTTTGAAACCAAGGAAATTGCAACTTATTTCTTTCAAATGTCCCACATTTGATCAAACACAATAGCCTTCTGTCTACACGGCTGTCTAGTCATGATGATGCAGCAGCGCCATCTGCTGGTATGCGGCCATTGTAGACTGCCTTTTGTGTTAACGTCGGCGTTAATGGAAACAGGTAGGCTTATAAATTGACACTGGTTGATTTAAATCTGGTTTTATGCAGCTTAATTTATCACAGTATTATTTCGCTGTATTTTCCAGCAATTTCAGCATTAACAATCTTCAGATAATTTAGAAATTGTGTACAGGTGTTAAATGAAGAGACGCATCAGATTTTGTGATGTTCGAGGACTTCACGAAAAATGGGCCAATAAGCTGTAGTCTGTTATCAACATTATGACCCCTCCGTTCACATGTGGTAACCTTTTGGTAACAACTGCTCTCATATCATATCTGATAAAATATTCGCAGTACCAATACAGCCAAAATGCCTAACTGGTTGACAGAGTAAAGTTTAACATATGTGCTAAGGTCAAAGTTGGCTAGCTAATGGCTAGCATTAACCATTTTTTGTAGCTAGTGGCTAGCATAACTTAGTAGCTAGCCAACTTTGACCTTATGGAAGACATTTGTAAAACATCCCAATCCCTCATTCTTTAACTGAAGAGACTGTATATTCATGTACTATTCTGCTTCAGAGATAATAAGTGGTGGACATGAGTAACACACTGGTGTCATGGTACCATGACCGTGGCTCGCCATCCTCGCGCTGCTGGTTGTCAAGGCCACCGTCGCACGCCTGGCCATGAAGCTGCCCAGGCGCCCTGATGTCAGGTGGAGCATCTGTAAACAGGCCAGCAGTGACAGAGATGCACACGTTTATTAGATATGAATGTAGCTGCCTGTATGCATCTTAGAAGCCATTTATCAGTAATTATTGTTTGAACATGAAAGTACAATTTACTTATTTCAATTATTTAAGATGGATGGAAGAAAAGAAATGCAGTTAAATGTTTCAGTAACCTGTTTAGGAGTGATAAAAGAGGGGAAACCTACATTCAGGTCTTTGATAGGATACCTCTAACTGAATGGACAGGTTGCACAGCAGACATTTTGAGCTGTCACAGCAGGAAAAACAAAATCGGGATAACAGTAACATGGCTCAGTACCAACAAGTGTCCCATTAACAGTGACAGTGAACCAGCAACAGTAACAGAACCTCCTCTAAGTGGCGTGAAATCATTAATGCACCTGTGAGTTTCCTGCTATGACATGTGCACTGTGTAAATAGTCCTTCAGTATGTAAAATAGCCCTTCTTAAAATATTTGTGTTATAAGTTATGGCTGATTCACTGAAATTGGTATTTGTAGATTTGAAGTTATTAAATTCAGCTGCTGCGACCAGTGCAGCTGGCGTTAATGCCTTCAGCTCCTGTTGGAAATCATAACGTTCTCGCTTGACATAAACCTTACTTTGAAAACTGTGTGTAACATGTAGCCTACATGTCAGGACAAAATCACCATTACTTCCAATTAAGGTAGTGCTCAATTTTACATTTATTCATGGCAGATGCTTTTATCAGAACAAAATGCTGTAGCTGTAAATATCTTAATTTTCTTTGCGCATACATCAGCTAACTTTGGATATGCAGTATAATTTTGTTATGAAGTAAATTGACGCTGGAATGTACAACAAGTTGTATTTATGTGTCACAGAAGAGCACTTAAAGGTAGCGATAAGGACAACCAACACCTGTATAGAGATTGGCTAGGGAGTGCTGCTTTATGAATGTAGGTGTTCTTTGGATTTAAAGTCAGGAGACCAAAAACAGTCAGACAGGTTTGACCTATACTTTGCTTTATGGTCAATAAGACAAGACCACACAAATCCAATAGCACCCTGCTTTTGCAAAAATATAAAAAGATTTTTATGAAGGAACTTACAAACTGCAGCTCACAGATACATGTGGATGAGACCAAAAGGAGCACATGGCTCGATCATGTCTTCTTCAGGTGTAGTGGACGTAATTAATGTGACACCATGCAAAAATGTAACCATTTCAAAGACGAACATACGGATAAATTTTAAATATATTAAAACAGGATCATCATCAGCTACAATACAACTCACATGGTACACCACATATGATGCCCTTGTGCCTATTTTTAGCGTAGGGAGAACAAAAAGAAAACTGATGGAGCACAAATATAGAGTTGGTACAGGAGATGAAGATGGCTAAACAGTATAAACAGCACCAGGGATGTGCCTAGCCTCAGTCACATCAGTACAGTGACCACAGGAATGTCCGAGAGGGGAAGAGATAAGCAAAGCAAAGTACAAGGCTGACCTCTCTGTTTTTGGTCTCAAGTACAACCAGTAGTTCATTAATTCAAGAAAGATGTCGGTTCAGTTGTTTTTATTTACTGTACACACACAAATATGGATGCTCTCGGTTTGACGATTCTTCTCTAAGTATCTATTGCCCATTATCTTTTATGCTGCGCTGGTGTGAACATGTTAATTGACTATTAATTTTATTTTGGAAGCAAACAGTCGACATAATCTCTCTGTGTGAACCAGAAGATCCAATTAAGCCTACTGCAGTTGTAATGTTGATGTGGATGAATGCCAGATCACCTTCTTTGTCAGTTTGGATACTGTGTTAGCTTTAGCTGTTAAATATACTGCAGTGTAACATTAAATGAAAAAGCAGCCAGTGAAACAGAATTTGATAGCTCAGATGTGACCTTTCAGCTCTTTCAAAAAGCATTTAATGCAGCTTCTTTATTGATGCTCCAGTGAAACTGGGATGGCTTTAAGTCACAGTGATAGTTGCAGGGATTTAGACAGATGAACTTGCTGATATGGCATTATTATCAAATTAAGATCTAAAAACAGTTGTGAGCTGGGTGGAAGTTGTCGGTCAGCGACATGCAACAGGTCCTATTACGGCATACAACAGTGCACTGAATTTGGAGAGAGATGTTCGTCTTATCAGTCTTGAAATTATGTTTAAAAAGCTTCTCTCATGTTCCTTTTGTGTGTGTCCTTTCTCCTGTCCTTTTGGGCTTTATTACACACACCACACACACAACGAATTAAAATGGCGGAAATTGGCAGTCGTTCAATTTAAGAGTCCGAGCTGACCTTCTGAGAGGGACGGAAGTAAACAGAAACTTTTAACTTTTCCATCCATTTCCTGTAGTATAAGTGAGTAACTTAAAGCCACACAGTCTCTGCACTGAATTCTTTGCTTATTGTCTAAGAAAAGGTAGAGGAAGGAGCAATGTTCAGTGAAGAATATCATTCAAGCCATCATGTTGCATACTTTTTTCAACATTGTGAAGAAATGCAAAGTAGGTTTTTTTCATGCAGGGTTAAAAAAAATGCATGGAATTGCATGCAGCAATCATTTTAAGCACAAGATAATGCTTGTATTCTGGTATAGTTGTATATTTCTATACAGAATGTCATGAGGTGTGATCTACTGCCATTTGCCTCCAGAGCATTTTTAGTTTCCTGTACTAACACAGCTGCTGCGCATTTATGCAGCTCTAGAAACCTCTCTGCTCTCTCTGATCTGTCATGGTTTACTGTCTTATCTGCACGTCCGCCACTCTCCCCAGCCGTGTAGGGTTAGAGGAGTGTGTGTGGTGGGGGTGTCGGTCATCCCTGCGCCTTGCCAAGCACCATTATAGTCTGTTTATTTGATCCGGCAAAGACATACTCACGGTAGTTGTAAGAGAGTAAAAGTGCAGGACTGGAAGAGGAGAATCTTGAGAGAAAAGGACTGTTTATGCCTTCTTCCTTTAGTTTCTTCTCTGCTCTTATCACCACATAACACCGAGCAGGAACCAACTGGTGGGCGGGTGAAAAGAGACGGGATGGGATGGAGAGAGAGAGAGAGAGAGAGAGGGAGGGAGCTTAGAAATGAGAGAGACCAAACAAGTCCAAGTAAACAATCTAGCAAAGGACGTGATCAAAAGAGAAAGTCAGAAAGAGAGAGTGATTTGAGTTCATCTGTAATCACGAAGATGACATGAAGATATGCTATCTCTTATGTCCCTCTCCTTTAACATTCTCCCTGTCCTCTCCACACAGAGCAGAGACTATGGGGTCACTTTAGGTGAGCTTACATTACGGCACCGAAGACACTGTATTTTACAGTTGGAAGGAAGCCGGAGTGTGTGTGTATGTGTATAAGAAAGAAAGACGGCTATTTGTAGAAATACGCGAGAGTAAAGAAAGTTGGACACAACAAGAGATTAGTTACAGGATTTTACCCTAACTGACGCCTCCACAAGTGCAGGTTGGCTCCGAGCCAGCATCTTTCCATAGTTGGCTATGAGCCCAGGGGCGGGCTGCCTGTGGATGGTATGTGGAGCACAGGGCAACCGACGGTAACCAGCCACACCACAGAGACAGGCGGAGAAGGGGAGGAGTCCCGGGGGTCGGATAAGGACAAACTGTGTTCATAGTAACCTCACACTGCTGCTGCGTGTGCTTCACAGCTGTAAGGTGTATCATAAACATGCTTATATGAACTATATATGGAAAAACAGCTATTAGTAGCACACAAATCTCCTTTAGAAGTTCAAACAAAGCTCACACTGATGTTCTTTGACTTTTGTTTACCATATTAACTTGAATTAACAAAAAAAAAAGGCAAGTGATCTGATTCCACTTAGAATGTGTTCCCAGTTTTACTTGAATGTGCTTGAATGTTCAGAGAAAAGTAGCAGTCAGTCAGTGTCTTTGTCCCATTGCTCAACACTGCTGTTGTGTTACATAACCCTAAGAATACGTGCTGCCAAGTTCACAGTTGAACAGGTGCATATTCACCTGCCGTGAAGGGGACAAAGTGCATTCAGATTGACAATTTGGCAGAACAGAAAAATGCTGAAATATGACCCTGCATATAATCTTTATGCCTTATCCAAGCAGATAAAGCTTCTATTGTAGTTGTGCTCTACTATTTCCTTAACTGTGCCCGAGAGTGTTACAAAGTAATTCAGAACATTTAGTAAACTCTACTACCAATTAGGCACATGTTGTACTTCTCCACTACATTTAGCTGGCAGCTCTAAGTTTGTGACTCTGCACGTTCAGATTCTACATACAGAACTTAGACTTGGCAGTTTATTTGGCATACCTTGCTAAATTCAATGTAATGGTTCCCAAACGTATTCATGTCAAAACCAAAACAGTTATGACCATGATTAAATTATTCCCCTCCTTTGGTTGGGCCTCCCTGGAGCTCCCTCTGTGACTTGTGAGGGTACTTAGACCACACTTTGAAAACCACTAGTCGAACAGCCTTGCAGTAAATCCTACTTTCATGAAGGTTATCATGCTTATTTCCCGTTGTAACTGTTTCAAAGTGGTATCTTGTCATTGGTGAACAGTGCAGAGTACACACATCCCAGAAATGTCTACTTTAGACCTGCTGTGATAGTTTCTCCTTGCTTTTGTCATTTAAACTCTTTCGTGCAGGTAATGTATTAATATTTTACATTTTCATGGTTTTAGGGCAACACGGTGGTGCAGTGGTCAGCTGTCGCCTCATAGCAAGAGGGTTTCAGGTTCGAATCCCGGTCTGGGCCCTTCTATGTGGAGTTTGCATGTTCTCCCTGTGCCTGCGTGGGTTTTCTCCTGGTACTCCGGCTTCCTCCCACAACACCAAAAACATGCACATTAGGTTAATTGGCTACTCTTTGTTGCCCCCAGGTGTGAGTGTGTGAGAGTGTTGTTGTCTTTGTGTGTCGGCCCTGCAATTCACTGGTGAAAAGTCCAGGGTGTACCCCGCCTCTCGCCCGTAGTCAGCTGGGATAGGCTCCAGCCCCCCCATGACCCGGATGGATAAGCGGTATAGAAAATGGATGGATTTTCATGTCTTTTTTATGCTGTAGCTTGCAGCTATTACCATTCTTTCTTTCCTGGATGATTTATGTTATTCATATATTACATTTGATTCATACACTGAATCATTATTTAGATGCCACATCTTCCTATTTAATATTCTTACTTGTTTCATAGAGTCATTCAGTCTGATTTAACCTTAACACATGAGATCAAGGTTCACTAGTGTCCATACAGTTTGATGGGGGACTGGGACTGACCTCTGATCCAGGAAATATGTTTGTCTATTTTCAATTTTTATAACAGTATGACGAAATGAGACAAGGAGCAGAGACAAAGGGATGCTGATGGCTTGTATTGAGTGCAAGGACAGTGGTATTAATGGTATAAAACGACAGTGGTATCGTTGTTGTTGCCATTGACACCAAGACAACAGTACTGTTACTCACCGCACTGTACATGATGCACTTTCTCAAGATGTTTAGACATGTAGTTCATGTCTAAGGCTTGTGACATTTATGGCAACGTGAACCGTCATGATCGACTCTAGTGAAGTTTAACCACACTTCTGACTGTTGAGCTCTCTTTGCTGTGTGTGTGTTCTGCTTGGTGCTGCATCGTGTTGGTGTTGGCTGCTCCTCTCACACAGGCTTCAAAACAGGGATCTCTCTCGTGGGTTAGGGATAGCCAAAATGCATCACACAAAAATGTCTTCATCAGAGATGGAATTAGATTCGTCCCCACTGCTCATCCGTCCTAATACAAGTCTCCAGAAGCAGGAGATCCTAAATTGATTTGAAAACATTAGTTACACTGCACCGGTTTCAGATGGAGGTTGTGCTAAAGTGAAAATTTCAGCTTAAAAATTGTGTAATGCGAGTCTGTTTGAGACTTTTGTGCTCCTGCAAACGTGGTTTATGTCGTAAAAACTGTATGGAGCGATTTTATGTTGTTTTTTGGATTGGTTGTTGGTTGTTTAGGAGAATGATGCAATGCTGTTTTGCTTTGAAGCTTAAGAAATATATGGTGAACTAAAAAAAATTCACTTTACTCTCCATTGGCGTAGGGGTGTACGGAAGCGTATTGCATTCATTTGAAGAAAAAGAAAAATCTGGTTTTTCTGAGTAATTTGTTTTTTGGTTTGTTTTTCGGAGTACTTATTTCTGTTTTCCGGAGTAATTTTTTTCAGTTTTTCTGACTAATGTTTTTCTGTTTTTTGGAGAAATTTTTTTTTCCCCCTGTTTTTCTGACAAATTTTTTATTTTATTTTTTTCTGAATTATCAAGATACTTTGAAATCCCGCGAGAACATCAAAGCTGCAGATGATTCCGGGGATCTGTGGTGACATCTGCCCCGCACATACATGCCCCATCTCAAACTTTTTACCGTACCGGGTCAATAAAGGTAAGGCATGTAATTAGTTACACACAGGGTATGATACTCTTGTTATTATTATTATTATTTAGACTTTACTTTATTGTTGCTCATCAAAAATGAATCGCCTTTATTTCATTATATTGGCTTGGCACAAGTAGAACGAACCATTCATCATAACGTTAGGTTATATGCTAATAGTATACGCTAACACTATAGAGACATAATATGAGAATACTAACATAGAAGTTGTGTAACATGAGGCACGTAAACATGTAGTAGGCTAGTCACTATATTGACAGCATTGACGGACCATGACAAGTGTTTTGAGTTGCTGAGGCTACTGTGGTTTGCTCATGGGCTTCCTCTCCTTTGTTGTTTTCTATGTATTTAATACATGCATGCACACCTGAAACACACTGGGGAAGGATCTTGCATGAAATGTCTGGGTACATAATTATTTGAATAGGCCCATATGTTGAATAAAATAATTTAAAAATTTAAAGCGTTTTTGCACCTGCTTACTGGTAAAGTGCAAGAAGTTACTTATACCCTAAAAGCCCACTCTGAGCTGCTGAGTTTAGTCTTCTGTACTATCAGAATAATATAATTGTTTAGGAATAACCAGTGAAGGCTTTCATCACAAAAGGACACTACACAAATCATTTTAGTGGTGGTTTGAGTGAGCGTATTTAAATGTTTAATGACAGATCGACTTTTAAATGATTATACATATAGACGGTATAGAGTGTTTATAGGTCAACAGTCAGACATGAAACATCCATTTCAAACAAAATTATTTTATGCTTCCATATAATTTGACAATATCATGATACCATTGGCCTTGACAGTTTTAAACGTGTTAATTGTTGGTGCAACAAATATTTATACAGATTCTGCCTTTTTCCTAAATTTTTGCAGTGCCAGCAATGGCTACATCCTCAACCCCCAGCCTCCCACAAGATGATGGTCTGTGGATATTTCTTCGCAACAGAGGTGTTCCTGAGGAGAGTATTGAGAAAATGCAGCAGGATCATGTAAGTCACAGCTTCAGAACCTGTTTTGGTACTGTCTCATGCTGTCCATTGTGTTATCATATGCATTAGACATTTATAATTGGTTGTCCTGGAATTTAGCACAGAAGTAACTAGTCTTGGAGATAATATAGTTCAAGCTTTGTCATGTCTAATGTATACTTTTTGTTTTTTATTGCAGATTGACAGCTCGATAATTGGAGAAATAGATGCTGCCACTATGGCTTCTTACATTCCAGCCTATGGTGACAGGATTGAGACAAGGCGTTGGTGTATGGAAAAACAGAGAAGAGATGGGGATGATACAAAAAGACTGTCCTTATTTGAAAAGCTTAAAAAAAAAATGGGCACAATGAGCAACAAGGACAGCGACCAAGGTTTCAAAGGGGGTGAATACAGTGCAACCAACAATTATGCATCTAAGAAGTAGTAAGAGAGCCTGGAAGGTAACCAGAAAAATAGAATTAGGGTGGATATATGACGACAGACAGGTCAGAAAACGCAGTGGTGGAGGAACCAGAGTTCTTGAGCAAGAATGCCACTAAAGCTGAGATTCTGTCACAAGCTAAAAAGCTGTTCTTTCCTAATGAAAAGTCAATGATGGGAAAGTGGGAAGAGTTCAGTCACGATATAGTTAACACAGCACAAGTTGATGAGGATGTTAGTGTGGGAGACTACTACGAGACACACAAATTGGGGTTGTTAAGATTTTATTTGTTCACAAAGACCCTGACCAGTGGAGATGACCCAGAGGAAGGAGCTGATATACAGACAGATGAGCAACATGAAAACACAACAGAATCTGGACAAGATAAACACACAGTGGGGTTGAGCAGCTGACATCGAAATGACATAACACTGGAAATCAAATACACACAGTCGAAGATGATGAGCAAAGCACTGCCACAATGTCAGCTGTTGTCTCTATTGCCCTAACCCTAACCCTAACCCTATCAGATTATTGATCTTACATCTTTGTCTAATACATCAGAGGTCATTTTTGGTGCTTTGACAGGTGGGCCATTTTTAAGTGATCTTGATGATACATTCATACATGAGCCAATCTTATCAATAGAAGAGGAACAAATAAACACCCCCACCTACACCTCGACTCCTATTGATTCTGAGACAGCTTCTGTTAGACCACCAAGTCTTGCCAGTGGACTTTTGCATGTGACTGTGAAACTTCACAGAGTGACTCTCTTAGATGAACTGATTGCTCAATTCAAGGATGAAGCAATGATGACCTACTCTGTGAAATACAGCTTTGTTGATGAAATGGGGGCAGATGCTGATGGTGTGTCCAGGGATGCATATGCTGCCTTTTGGACAGAATTCCTAGACTGTGCAGCAGAAGGTGCAGATGTGAGGGTGCCATCACTATCCCCAAAATTGCAAGAGGAGGAATGGAAGTCTGTTGGTAGAATATTGGCCAAGGGACTGAAGCACCATGGGTATTTTCCATTTCGGCTGGCACAAGCCTTTACAGCAGCAGTCATATTTGGTGAACACTCTGTTTCTCCTGATTTAATGTTTGACTCCCTGATGTTGTATCTTAGTCAGTCTGAGCGTGATCTCTTGTCCACTGCTTTGCAAGAGGCTGTTGTCGGGGATGGCGAGGAAGAACTTCTTGATCTTATGGATTGCACGGGAGTAAGAACAGTACCAACACAAGGTAACTTGAGAGCCATGCTTGTCCAGGTCGCACACAAGCAAATGATCCAGCACCCAAAATATGCACTGGATAATATTGCAGAGGTTGCAAGACCAATTCTCAGGAAGTTTTTCCCAAGTGTACAGGATATGAAGAAGCTGTATGAGGACATTAAACCAACAACACGAAAGGTAATTAACAGCTTTTCCAGCTAATTCAGCAGAAAACCTGAGTTTGAGGTTTTTCCATCAGTACATAAGGGGATTGGATGAAATAGGTCTCCGGAAGCTGATGAGATTTCTGACTGGGTCTGACGTCATCTGTGTAAAAGAAATTCAAGTCACATTCACCTCTTTGGAAGGGCTAGCGCGGCAGCCAATTGCCCATACTTGTGGCCCAACTGTGGAGCTGCCATCAACTTACAACAGCCCTGAGCTTCGAGCTGAAATGGAGGCTATGTTGTCCAGCAACACTTATGCAATGGACATTGCATAGGTGACTTACAAAAACATACACATTTTTCTCTTCCTCATCACTGGGTGTGATGTAGGTTTAGACTGTGTGAATGTGGGATACAGCATGTAAGGAGAAAATGTCAGGTGCTGTGTGATTAGTGCAAAATTTCTTTTATTACATTTCAAGATTTTGGTTTTATTATATCAAGAAACAATAACTTACTTTGTTTTAAGACACTTTTTGTTGTCAGAGCATGTAAGGAGAATATGTGACTAGCTCAGGGGCTGTGTGATAAGCACAGATTGATTTTTTATTTTGGATATTTTCTTTCTATCATACTAAGAAACAGTTAAGAATTTACTTTGATTTAAGACACTTTTGCTATCAGTCTAGGATGAGAATGTTTGGACATTAAAAATACTTTTATTATATTTTCACTGTTAAATCATAATAATATTTGAATCTCTACCTCATGTCAGATGTTGATAATGACAGCGTTTGTGAATCTGCTCGTCACATTAAAACGTACTTTGAGGTGTTTTTTTTGTTGTTGTTTTTTTACAAATAGAATCACAAGTCTTGTTTTGTACAACTGTCTTCAAACAGATTATGTCTTTGCTGTTGAGTCATGTGGTTCAGGAGTCCTGCTCTGTGAGACATGATATGTTTCCATCCATGGAACATTGGACATGTTCCATTTCCTGAGAGTTTACTGACAACTGCATTTTAACGTAAATCTATGAGTGACATAGAAATAGAAAGAGGATATACAGACCACAAATAGGAGATGTCCATTAGTAAAGAGTTCACAGTCAGAAATTCATGGTCCATAAGATTTTCTACCCTTGCGTGGAGGCTTACATCCAGTCATTTGATCCAGTAGAGCAGGTTGTGATAATTAAATTTGAGCTTGTATGTAAGCACATAAGAACATGTAAAGCTCAATGACTTCCTCTGGAGAGGTGGGTGGATGAAGACTGTTTTCTGCCATGGCAAGGCAGCAAATGTCAAACACTGTATCATCGCAGGGATACGGTCCTCTCTGAAGGCATTCCTCTCTGCAGGCTTCTATCTTTGGTTGCGATACGTCTTTCAGGTACTCTCTGGCACCAAAAAGTTGCAGTAGGGTGTACATCATCACTGGGCGTCCCCCTGGAGTGTTCCAGAGGTGAAATATTTCCTCCAGTTCTCTCTAAAGATAAATAAAAACAGAAAGTGAGAAAATCAGTTCACACATAATCATTAAACTAGCCAGTAATGTAATTCAAATAAGCTCCAACTTAAACATCTGCAATAATAAACTGTATTATGCAATTAAAAACATGAAAACACTGACAGGGAGCATATCAATATCATTCTGACATAATATAGCACTATGGGGGGAAAAAAACAACTAAAACATATTGCAGTTCTTACCTCTATTATTTCAAGACGTGAGCTGAATGAGATTTTTGTCTAGAAAGTCACCAGAAAAGGAGTCTTTGTTCAGTTCTCAGTTCCGAGGTCCGAACGAATTCGGGCAGCAGTTCCATTCCTTGATGACTCCTCATCAATGAAGTATTGCGCGATTATTCTGGGATCACTGTTTGTAGAGTAGGCATGTAGCCATATCACCATTCGTGAAAATCCATCTATTGCACCATTGATGCAGATCCCGTATGGTACGTTTGAGTTTATCATAAGAGTCTACATGCCTGATTTGGGCCTGGATTCTGGTACATATGCCGCTGAAGGCGATTGCGGCGCCTCAGCTGCATACCATGGGGATCCAATATTTTCAGCAGTCTCCTGATCGTCTCTTGAGTCGGGAGACTGAGAAGTCAAGGAGTCAAGCCTGAATGCATTTCAAATGCATCATCTTGTATCCATGGAGCGTGCCATATATGTCCAGCTGATCCTGGAGAAACATTGCTATGTCTAGGAGATCTGAATGGACTTAAAGACAGGACTATCTCCCAGTGTCCTAAACCCAAATCAAAGTAAAACTTGATTAAACTAAACAAGCCGGTCATGTTTGTTTCCATCGAGCTCTCAGTAAAGGAATGAATGCATCTATTGTTGCTCTAGTAGTCCAAAAAACTGAAAAGAAAATCGGAAAAAAATTACATCGAAAAACCAAGCATAAAAAAAAATACTCCGAAAAACAACCCAAAAAAGACATTATTCAGAAAAACAGAAATAATTACCCCGAAAAACAAACCACTCAGAAAAAAACTGATTTTTTTTTTTCTTTTTCCAAATGAATGCAATACGCTTCCGTAGGGGGTGAGTGGTTGATGACTGAATTCTATTTTTGGGTGAACTGTTTCTTTCATTGAATTTCTGATTGCAGTACATTTACTTGTAATGGGGTGCTTTTACAATGTGGCATTGTTACTTATACTTGAAAACAGAAACTTTTCTATTCATTTTTTTAAATGTGCTCAACTTTCATTCACCTTAGGTAGACATTTAAGAGATGGAAGTCTCAAAACCCTCATCTCTCTTCAATGTAAATGGGAATCTATGGACTGTACATTAAATTGCCTGTTCGCATGTATGTCTTAATTCCCACATATGTCCACTAGGTAGCAGCAGCACACAAAACATCTGTGGCAGTAGGGGCCCTTAAAATCTCTTTGGATGACATTTAAAAACGAAAGCATTTTGAATAACAGTAGTACGTTAGGCAGTTGAAAGTGAAACAAAGTCAAATGTTTATCTCAGTGGACCTGTTCCACTTGAATGAGATGGAATATTTTTTCTGCCTCTGACACTTGCCCAAAGCATGCAGGTAGTAATAAATATATTGAGATGTAAACAGTAAGTAACCAGGGAAGTAAGCAGATGGAGCCAGTGCACTAGAATATCTGCGTACAGTACCAGTAGATATAGTGCAAGTATAGCAGTAGTATAAAGTAGTGCATGTAAGTGGAAACTTATGGAGACCTGGCCAAGCAGGGAAACAATAAAGAACAAGGAAACATAGAACATAGAAGCTAAACAGTAAGACACGGCAACATACCTACATGCATAAACAGTTAAAAACGTATTCATTCACCATCATAATATACTACTGAGAGCTTTGAAATCAGCCACAGAGACCAAGGCCCGTATTTTCAAATCTTTTTGAAGGCTATTCCAAGTGAGGGGAACAGAGCACTGGAAAGCTTTCTTTCCAAAACCAGTTTGTGCACTTGGAACAGACAGTGAAACCACTGACTACAGTCAGACTTCTGTTCCAACTAAGTGCAAATGTAAGATGCAATTTTAACAAGGATGGCTTTATAAAAGCAGCTGCCAATGTACCTGTTTACCAAAAATAAGTACCATTGACTGGGCCTGTGAATGGTCAGAGATGGCCATCTAGTTGTAGCGTAAAGAGTGCAATGATGAGTGAGGGCTTTACAGTTAGTATCAAATTTCACTGCCCTTTGATTTACAGGATCTTACACACAAGCAGTGTCCTTTTGGCCTTCTTGGCCTTCGTTCTACATGGATCCAAAGGCCATGCAAGGTGTTGCGTATTTCAACACTGCTTAACTGCATTCGGATCAAAAAACAGGACAAACTCCTTCTTTGTATAATAATTGTGTAATCATAATCAGGGTTTTTTAGTCCCGCAGGTAACCATTTGGACAACAACTCAGAGAGGACTGCTTAAGTAATCTATCAAAATAAATAACCTTTTAGTGGATAGTTGAAACTTCAGATGTTCTTGTTTTGAGACTATTTGATTCTCCGTTGTGATACTCAGAAATATTTCCTTGGCTGAATTAATGTTAAACACAGATGCGTCAGTGAGTGCTCCAGCTTCTTGTGCGAGCTGCTGTCTGTCAATATCATTAAGGAGCCACTTTCTGCACCAGTTGAGTTTCAGTTTTCATTTTTGGAAAAGCATCTGAAGCAAAGAAATATAAATGTAATTGGTGTACAGTACATTTTCCAGAAATACATCCAAAACAACTTCACAAATGATTTTAAGTCAAGTTTGATAAAATACGCGTATCCCTCCAGAAAGAAACAGACATTTTGAAGGTACTCCTGAAAATACTGCATTTGTCAAACAAGACAGCAGCTGCCAGTACACCACAAACAACAGTAGGGCACACGTCCCTAATTCATTTATGGAAATTAAGTGAGGACCGTGACGGTGCAATCCCAAGTCTACCACCCCTCCTCCTCCACACACGCTTTGTCCTCTATCCCCTGTAGAGCTTCACCCCACTATGACCCAGCTGCCCTCTGCTGCCCCATTAGAATTGGAGATGTTTCTCTCTCTCTCTAAACATTCGCCATCCGTCATCTCTCTTCTCGCCTTTGTGAAGTGCTGCTCACCCACTGTCCCCTTTCATAACAATAAAGTACCGAGAATGAGGATTAAAGGGAGAGGATTGGCACTCTGAGCAGTCAGTTTTGAGTCAGTCTGGCATATTAACCAAATTACACACACACAGATACGCCTCCTTAAAACAGACCTAACGGCAGATCTGTGCAGCCCACTCAAACATGTTTCCCATCTGACATCCTGACAAAAGACAGATTCAGCCCACTGCTTGCTGACAGTGACACTGACATCTCTTGGTTGCTTTGTCATCTTCATCACCTCTGTTTGTTGAGATTAATGCTGCGTCACATTGTTTCAGTAAATTCAATTCAGTTTACCCCACAGGAAAGTGGTTCTGAGGGTGACTTGTTCCTTGTGATTTCGCTCTGCTTGGCAAGTTTTTTTTTTTTCATCTCTTCATACACTCAGCTGAGGGGAAACCGCAGGACAGAGAAACAGAAGGAGACAGGAACCAGTGTCTGCTTGTCAGTCACGAGAATGCATCTTCAACAAACCTCTAATTTCTCTAACATGGTGAATGTAGGTCACAGATAGCAAAAACCCAGTCTGATGGTGCGTGGCCTCAGATCTTTCTGTCACTGCTCGGCCTCGTACTCTGTGTATGTGTGAAAGCCTTAGACTTGTGCCTGGCACCATCTGTCACGACCTAACCTGAGCATGTCCAGGCTTGTATTTGACCTTGCCCTTTTCTGTAGAACTTGTCTGGACCTTTGCAGAATTTGATCATTTATGTGAGCGTGTGTGTTGGCACGTGAATTTGCACAATTGTCTCTCCACTCTGCTTCCACCCTAAAGGCATTGTGCGTAACTAGGTCATGCTCCCATGCTAATGATGTTGCTCCTCCTCTTCCTCAATATTCCTCACTATGCCTCTTCCCAGTCGCTCCTGCAGTATTCTCCTTTGCTGCTTTGTGTTGTGTTGGTGGGCCCTCAGCCCTGGCAACCCCTCAAAGAGAACACCGATGCATGACTAAGGATGAAAGGGATCGGGAAGAGGCTGATTGAGTGCTCGCTCTGTATGCATAATCATAGGAAGAGCCAAAACATACAGCCTACATTTCATTATTTGATTATTTACTGCAGAGCATACATAATACTCATCATCTCCTGTTTATTAGGTTGAGGCTGTAGTTGCAGCAAGTAGCCTGAGCATCCTTTTTCCTAGCCACATCCTCCAGCTCTACCTGGGAAATCCAGAGGTGTTTCCACATTAGGCTGGGTATATAATCTGCTCAACAGCTTCTGGGTGTTGGACATGCTCAGAATAACTGTGCAGGAAGGCATCCAAGAGGCATCCTAATCAGATTCCCAAAATTATTTTCTTCAACTTGTGCAGCTGTTCTACTCAGACCTTCATTTGGACATCCTCACTCTATAACTGTGTATTCAGATAGAAAGTGAAGCAATGTTTTTTGCCTTGCATTGTTTGCACATACTTGCAGCAGTGAACCATTTGTTGTCTCAAAACAGAAAATGTACCAGAAAATGTACAGGCATTGCCACAGACCGTGTCTGTGGTAAAGAGCTTCGGTGTGTGTGTTCAGCTCAGCCTCTGACTGAGCTCAGGGTTCAGCGTCACATTTGTCTCCTTTTTCTTCCTGTCTGAGGCAGATTCGTGAAGCCACAAATGTTGCTTCATGCATCCCCAGGAGAATTTGTATCTAATAATGTATTTCTGTTTGTATGCATCTTGCCACCTCTAAAATTTGCTCAGAAATGTTCTGCTTCAACACACAGTGAGGGTGAGCCTAGGCACCATGCAAGGGAAACTCATTTTGGCTTGTATGCATGATTGCATTCTTTTGGTCATTACCCAAAACTCTTGGTGATAGGGGAGAGTTAGAATGCACATTGATAAATGAACAGCTTAGCCTTCAGGCTCAGCTCCTTCTTCGCCTAGTGTAGCACCCACTTTACGCTGATGCTGTCACACTCAGTTCTTAGCTTGGGACAGTTAATAAAAGTGAACACCTTTTCCAGGAGAATACCTTGGACTTGGAGCTTCTGACCCTCATCCCTGCCATTCACAATGAATCCCACAGAATCATCCGCAAAAAGAAGAGACGCAATCTTAGCAGAGTTCAGTGCTCACTCTTGACTACCTGCCAAGAATGCAGACATACCTCTCACTCCAGTTGTACAAGAACCCAACAGCACAGAGTAACAGTCCTGACACTCCCTTCTTCTGCAGTACCCCATGCAAGATAGCCCAAACAGCTGGTACCCCATTCCACGACCAGGATGGAATCCGCATTCCTCCTACTGAGGTCAGTGTTTCCTCGAGGAGGGGGAGAGTTCCAAGAACTCCAAAAGTAGATTCTGGGCAATGTTGATATTGTGGTGGACTGCCATAAATAAATGAATCTATGGGAAACCCTGGAGGTTTGTCAGTAGGAACAGATCACCTGTCCAGCACTCAGGCAAGTTTTCCTGGAGAAATCGTTAGATGAACCTTTGGCATAATACAATGTTCCAAATTGGAATTGCAGAAATCATGTTCACCTGATGAAAGGCTTTTGCTGTTTGTTTTTGTGATGCTGACCTGGATAAAATGCCTAATCAACACTGAGAGTTCTAAAATAAAGGTGTTGGGAGGTGTGATAATATTGTCTGTTTTTGTAGGTTTGTCACTGACCTGTTTCAACTGGACATGATGTCCCGTCCCCAGTTTGCAAGTTTAGTATTTCCCTCATCTAGGAAAGCAGGCTTAATTGTGGCCCTGGGATGAAGAACAGCACTGCTGTTCAATGTTTACATGCACACAAGACAGTGAGATTATTGGGAGAAATCAGGTTATTCGAGACATGTACACACACTAAATAACCAGGTTAGAGTAAAATGGATTTAAATGCAACTGTTCAGTAATCAGATTTCACTTCCACTCCCTGTTACATTTTTGAACAAAGGCAGCAATATTGTAACTGTATATATGTATTTATACATGACATTTTAAGTGTTAATGATCCTCAAATATTTCTTGTGCACATGCAAATATCATAATCCTTTCAGATTTTGACTGGGTTTATGATATCACATGAGTAAGAAATTATAAGTAAAACCAATATAGCACTGAAATCACAAAGATACCCCAAATTCCATTTAGGTAGACTGATAATTGGACTGAATTCTCAGTTTGTTTCACTTCACATGGATTCAACCCGAAATAAACCCTTCATGAATCCCCATTCATCTGAGTAAAGAAACTAATCTAATGATTGAATTTGTTACTTGACTTGCAGGCCTGTCTTGAAGATATAAACCGGGTCTCTCTTCAAGGTCCAATGTGTAGGATTAGGATTGCAACTAGCTGAACATCCCTCATTTTCACCTTCAAGAATTCAAAAGGCCCTGTCTAGAGCCAGTGTTTGATTTGTCCATTCTGGGCTTCTGTAGAAAAGGTTTATTTTAAAGTAATACAGGAAAACAGAATGATTCTTTGTGAATTCTGAATATCATATTCCATTTCTGCCAACAGATTCTCCTCAACCGTCAATAGAAGGTATACAGTATAACTCTTTCCTTCAAGTAAGTACCTTCTTTACTTTCTCCAGAAAATTCAGTCAGTACGTTCAGTAAATTCAGAAATACTTTTTTGACAAGTGAAGCATATAAAAATTTATATTGTCACTTGACTGCAGACCTGTCTTGAAGAAAACTGTCCCTATAAATTATCTGTATAAACTCATGTAACATGATGAAATTAACTGCCTGTAACATCTCACAGAGCTCACAAGATCAGTACTATTCACACTAGTTGTTTTTCACTGTTTTGTCTTGCTTTGTTAGTATTCTTGTGGGGTACTTTTTAGCTCTTTTGTGTTGGTGGGTTACTGTGGCAGCAAAGGGTCAGTTTTGTCTATGTTCTGAAAGCTGTGAGCCTTCCTCTGAGTGACAGCTCGGGTTCAGTTCCCATGATGGATCACCTGTGGATACAATACCAGGGTCCCCACCCAATGGGGATCCCATCTACGCCCTAATTAACTTAATACCAATTAATCTACAGGACTGTGCTCTCTGTCAACTCTGTCTGTTTTGTTAAGAGGCCAAAATCTCCCAGGGCTTTGGCCAAACGTGACAGGAATGAATCAGCCTTTAATCTGCGTAATTGGTGCAAATGATTTTTCCTCAACAAACGGGAGAATGCTGGTTTGTCATTAGCTTTTTCAGATGGGCTCATCACCCAGGGAATGAATGTTTCTCTGTGTTTCTTTGAATAATCCAGAGCTGTAAAGGTCATGGCAACAGAGCTTGTCTAAAAGAACCAACATAACAAACCCTGTAATAATAACCTGTAATTATAGTTTGGTAGTAAAGACAAAAAAGTCAAAGATGTTGCAAAACAATTATAATTTTTGACTATTCATATCTTTTTTCTGTTATTTTAAAGCATTACAACATTTATGATGACTGATCTTGACCTAATAGGTGAGTACGTCACTTTATTCTATCAAATGTGTGTGATAATGATTGACTCATTGGGTGATTGATAACACTACCTTTGATATGATGTGTTAACCATTAGTTTGTATGCCGTAGAAGCTGGCAGCGGGGTGTCATGGGTCAGAGATATATCTTTCAGATAAAACAGTTTTCAAGAGAGCATGGTCATGCTTTTCTTCATTCATTTCCATCTTATCCTCCCAACACCCAACATAGACCTGATCAAGTAACTAACTGAAAAGCCTCCTTCAGAGCTCTAGAAAGCACTTTTAAGTATTTGGCATTGTTTGGCAAACTGTCAAACTTATGGGTCTGTTACTCTGTGTCTGTTACTTACTGTTTATTTATAAGTACATATATACATATATATATATGAGCTTCAGAGCACATATATATTGTTGTACATTGTTGTAATTTATTTTGAATAAATATATATATATATATATGTATATATATATATATATATATATATATATATATATATATATATATATATATACAGGATACATTACTTTGTGATATTTGGACTGCTGTCTCTTTGTTCAAAATAACTTACAACAAGTGTATTCATGTATATGGTTATAACCCAAAAATTGCAAGAATCATTACTACAACAGGTTCATCAAATATGCTGAACTGCTTCCAATGCTGCATTTACAAAAAATAAGAAATGGCGAAAGATGGTTGTTTTTTTATGGGCCAATTTGCAGGTGAGCTTGTTCCTCCATTGTGGAGTCAAAACAGAAAACAGCTGTGATTTTGTTGAGCCATAATGAGGGAGTAATAAGCTGGTTTGGCCATGTCATGGGTGTTGAGATGAGCCTGAAACAATCACAGCACTTATTTTTACCGCAAACACATTCTATGCTGTACTCATCTCAAGATGAGTGAGCTGAAATGCAAGATGACATTTCCATGAACTCTCACACTTTTGCAGCAGTTCAAACAGAAGTGTTTCTGTTTTTTAACTCCAGTAGCTATGCTATTTTTTAATCTATAAAACCCCTGAACCATGAGCCTTAAATTAAACACCCCTGCAGCATAGTTATGCATTAGCAGAGACACATGCACCGTTAAGTTGGGTACATGTAAAATAGCTAAGATCATTGCATCATTTCGGTTTGTTACTGACAGATCCTAGAGCTGAGTCAACAGGGGACCCAGTTACAACCTCAAAAGTAATAAATTCATGAAGAGAAAAAGGCAAATATTGGTAAGAAATTACATTTTCTAAAGTGACTGAGCCAAAATTCATCAAATTTGTGTAGTCCTCTCTTTGCTAAAACAACACTCAGCCAGTTTTTGCTCAGTGCAAAGCAGAAGCTTGCTTGACTTTCTAAATTGGTATTGAGAATTAAAGAGATCATTTTGATGTGAGAGTGATGGTGTAATCTTCATGGCAGCATCACAATCATGAGCAGTGTCAGGCTCAGTAGACATGGCTTTAAAAGTGAGAACATTATGTTGAATCTAATCATTACCTCCATGGAACTATTCATCTCTTGCTTATTCCTCGTTGCACAGCACCCTGCACCAGCTATGTATATTATCCTCCTTTCATTATTCATTTTCATACAATCCATAATTCATGTTTTGGCGAAGTGCCTCTCTATGCTTATATCTGAGAGTGCTGCTGCAGATCAGCTCATGCCATACACTCTGCATCATGTGTCCCAGATGATCAGAGATGATGATGAAGAGGAAGCATAGAGGAAACAGGAGAGGCATGGGGTTGGGGGTGAGGAGCAAGTGGTGAGTGTGCTGATCAAGTGGTGGCAGAGGTGAATTTGCAGAGCTGTGGGATACATAAAAAGACAGGACATCCTGGCAGAGGAAGAGACTGGTGGAAAAGAGGCTGAAAAACAAGATTAAAGGAATAGTTCAATATTCTGGGAAATACCCTCATTCACTTTCTCGCCAAGAGCTAGATAAGTTAACTGAGATTAGTCTCATGTCTGTCCTTTAGATAGCTAGGAGATGGGTGATTTAACATTGCACATCTGTCCAAAGGTAACAAAATGGGAATATCAGCACCTCTAAAGTGCATTAATTAACATATTAACATGACATGTGGTGGTGATATGGGAGTCATTTGCTGGACTATTTCTTGACTGGTTTCAGTGATCTCCTCAAGTCTGGCTGTCACTGTGCACTTGTTGGGCAACCAGCAAACCAGGGCAGTCAGAGGTTTGTGTCATCACATGATGCACACTGGGCCAAAAAAAACATTTATCCTTTAAAGAATCACTGGAAAACACGCAGCTGACTGTTTCCTCCCATTTTTCAATCTTTATATTAAGATAAGCTAACCATGTGGTGACTGTAGCCTCATATTTGATGTAGATATGATTGTAGTATCTGTCTTCACATTTAATTCTTGGTGGGAAAACAAATATGTTTGTAAAGAATAGGAATAAAGGATACAAATTAGAGTGATGGAATCACATGCTGACAAGTAGGGAGAATATCTGTCCTTTCCTGTCCTAAATATCACAACTTTGAATTCTGCAATGTGTCCAGCAACAGTCATTTGTCCTCCTGTTCCCTTGAGGATGACATGAAATGCCTATCGTCTTCTCCATACACGTTTGCTCTAAACAACTGTTTTGCTCTGCTATCTCTCTCCCTACAGCACAGCTTTATGAGGCCATTTCTTTTAAATGCACCAAATGGTTTTCAAGCGCTGTCTGGTGAAGATTTTGGGTGAGTGTTTTAAGGGCTTTACATTATTGCTGTTTGCTAATGGCAACTGCTCGGAAGTGTGTCGAAACAAAGTGTAGTTGTGTGCCCTGCTGTACTTTAATTGCATAAAATGTATTTGAGGTAGCACTTCTACAAAAAAAAAAACAATAAAACTTTAAGAGAGACAGAGGAAAAAGGGTAAATGGAGTATAGTTTCAGATGGAGAGTGGTTAGAAAAAGGGAGATTGACCACAGAATGGACTGATTATGGCTTATTTCTTCCCATGGGCCTTTGTATGCATGTGTGCATGTGCGTGTGTCTGGTGGAGGTTGGGGTTAGAAGGTTTACTCACCCTGGGCTCTGACCCTGACTCTGCAGCTAAACCCAAACCCTATATCATATGTCTGTGGTTAAACCACCCATCATAAGTGTGTGGGTGGGGGTCTGTTGGACTGGGACCCCCAAAGGCAGTTAGGGGAGTGTGTGTAAGCGTGGCAGGGACCTCTAGAGACCATTAGAAATGTGTGTCTGTTGGACCCCAGAGCTCAAACCAAGCGATAAGCATGTACTCTAACAACAGTGGTAGTGGTGGTGGAGGGGAGTGAGCACAAAAGATTCTGGCACATGCAGGCCTGACCTACGACCCAGAGCGTCTAGTCACACCCATCCTGCCATCCCTTCCTCCTCCACCTCATCCACCTCCATCGCTTCTTTTCCTCTCTGGGGATCATCCCTCGCTCATATGGAAGTGTGGGGCAGCAGCTGGTTGTCTGTGAAGAAAGGAAGTGGAGGTAGAGGCGGGGATGAAGTGAAAAGGGAGGGATGTGTAGAAAGCAGGCAAATTGATCTTATTTATGAGTTTTCTGTAACCTTTGGCACAGATCAGCACTATTGTCACATATCTTTAACTACAGCAGTTGTTTTGGCAGGTCAGTTATAGATTTAATACCATGCAGTGCTCCTTACAGCTTAACTTCTAGCGTGTCTTTTGATATCTGAGTGAAACATAAGCAATATGTAAGTGAGTAACAGTTTTGTTGCAAATTTCATTTTCTTAAAGGAAAAACAGGAGATTTTGGGAAATACACTTATTTAATTTTTCGCAGGTGATAAGATTGATTGCACTTATATAAAGATATGATTAATTTTATTCACCTCACCTGCCAGTGCTTTTAATGTTGTAGCTGATTGATGTATGTCTGTATGCTAAATATGATGCTACAGCCAGGAGATCCTCTGCTTGATTGGAAGCAGTAAAAGAAAGCAAAGACTTTTATCTTATTTCTGCATTTCCCCTTCTGTCATTTTGACACATCATTTCTTTGTACACAATAAAATGCTATAATTACCAATGATACACTGTACAGGGTTGGTGCAAGCATCCAGCAGAAAGAAGTATAAAGGTCAGAGTCTACCAATACTCCATCTCAACTCAGATAAATCATTTAATAGACAAGTGCTGGATTGGTTAGACTTGGTTTAACTTGGTTTGCCAGCCCAGCATGGCAAGAATTTGCATCTCCATTACAACAAGGCAGCCTGCTTGAAGGTGTGTCTTGAAGAGATGACATGCTTGAGTCAACTGAATTTAAAAGCAGTGGAATGATCTAGGCTGTGACTAGTGGTGAAAGAAGCAAGTGTTTTCCATACAGTACCACAGGTAAAGGAAGTAGTTTACCCTTTGGAGGTGAGCTGTTTGCAGAGGTGCAGTAAGAGGAGGAGAAAAACTAAACTTCAGACCCCAGAGTTTCAGTTACAGAAGTGCTGAGAGCTAAACACATAGAGACTTTCAATAACATTTTTCTCGCTGTTCTACTGCAGAAGTCGAGTTTCGTGACACATGCGTGTTTGACGAAGAGAAGTTGGGTCATCACGGGTTACAGGTCCACTTTGGACCCGCTCTGGAGGTAATCTATCTCAGGAGTGGCCCAGCACAACTCGGTAGGGTTAAACTGGCAATGGAAATGCAAATGAGTACAGCATGGTTTGAAGGAAGAGCCCCCTCAAGAGAGACATTTCAACAGTGACACATGTGACAGTCAGACTGCTTTATGTTTCGTGTTTTCTCTTTTGTTTTGTTAGATTTCTCCTGTTGCATTATTGTTATCCTGCGATTTCCTGTCTTTATCTTTATTCCTGCCTCTGTGATTGCTGGCTCCGCCCTGATTAGGTTCACCTGTGTCTAGTTTAGTTCCATGTATACACCCATGTGCTTTCCCTGTGTTTAGTTACCAGTTCATTATGTACCACAGCATCATTTGTTCCAGCATTACTTCTGCTTGTTTCAACCTTGCCTTGGTCATCCTTCTGTTTTTGTTTGCCTGCGTTAACTGCCTACCTGTGTACCAAACTCTTGCCTGTGAACTGAAGATGGTAAGTGAATCTGTTTTCAGTTTTCTGGGTCATGTGTTTGAGTCTTGTTCACTGTGTCCAGTTAGCCTTAACAAACAGAAGACACTTCTGTTTTTAGCTCCTTCATTTTACATTTTTTCCTTGTTTGCTACATTTTTCTCTTTTTCACTCTTGTCTTTATGTCTTTTGACTTGCATGTGGTACCACAATAGTGTCTGCAATGTCCCTGAGGGAACCTGCTGCCACACTGTGGTAAATCACCATCTGTCTCAACTGTGTGATCACTTGACCTGAAATTGTCAGCCTTGACCTTTACCCTCCATCCCCCCCTTATGCCTGCTCACCTTTTACTCTACACACACACAAACAAAATTACAACATAATGTACAAAAAAACACCAAACATATAATTTGTCTTCATGATGTTAATGTGTCAACTTTGGTTCAAGAATAGGGATGCTCTTCAACCACACCTCTAATAATCTCCTCTGTGACTCTTCCTGAGGTTTGTTTCATTTTTATCCTGTTAAAAGCTTTTTTGGAGGAGTTTTTCTTCATTCGGCTCGTACATTTATGTCAGTCTTATTTCATTTTTCAATTATTATTTCAAACCTGTTACTAAGTGGTGAGATGTCATTAAATACTTGTAACATTAATGACATGTCTGACTTGTCTGAGTGAGATCTGTCTTCTCTGTCTTTTAGTTTTCATTAGTGAATGAATCTTGTGTTCACAGACCTTGCTGACCAAGTGCAACAAATGAAATGCCTCTTGAGGGGCGTATTCTGTCCCCACCTTGAGACAGACAAGATCCTATGTTGTACTACAGATTCTTTACGAATTTTACTGTACTACTACTACTTTACTACCTACTGAATACTACAAAATTATACATGCAGAAATTTCATTTTCTTTCTTTGTCTTTTTGTTTATTATTGAAACTAGTCCACCGAATTTGATATTGGTGGATGAAGGCATATGTGGTGGTCCTAGTTATTGTCCTTCCACTTCTGGGGTTTCCTCAAGCCGAGAAAGTGAAGTGTTCTTGTCCAGATGGTAGGTGTCTTTGGTTGGGGAGTCTCCTCAGAGATCTCAGCCTCCTTCTGGGGTTTGAGGGCTGGTGCATCGGGGACGGACTCCTGCTGCTCGCACAATGACTCCTCGGAGCCTTCAGCCTCCTTCAGCAGCTCCGCAGCAGGTGCAGGGAGGAGCTCATCCTCGCTCTTCTCCTCACGCTTGGAGATTTTCCTTGGAGGTCGACCGTCTTCTCTCTCAGCCTCGAGCTCAGTGGACAGCTCATGGTTGAGTGAGATTTAGTTATCAGCTCCTCCACTTCTCTCTCAAAAAGTCTCTCCTTCTGCTGCAGGTTGTTGCTCTCCTCTGCCATCTTTTCACAGAGGGCTTCCTTCTCAGCCTTCAGCTTGTTAATGGTACTCCAGCCCTCCGACACTGTGTCTGCGTGAGACTTGATCTCTTTGTCAAGCTGGAGCTGAAGGGTGTCAGCTTGCTGTCTGGCAGTGAGAGCATCAGTTTCATACCTTTGACTGATCTCTTGGTATGAAACTCTGATCTTCTCCAGTTCTTCTTGGAGATGCTTGTTTTTCTCTTTGCAGGACTGTCTTCTGTTGGTTCTCCTCTAGCTCACGCTGAAGGTTACCAGCCTGCTGTCTGACACTGGCGACCTCAGCTTCATACCTTAGGTGTTCCTCCTGGTATGAAACTTTCATGCTGTCCAGTTCTTGCTGGAGAAGTGTTTTGTTTTCCCTCTCCACCTGGAGCTGAGCAGTGAGTGTCTCCTTGCTGTGTCTGTGTGTCTCTTGGAGCTCCTCATAGTACTTTTGAAGGATCATCCTCTGCTGGGATTCCTTCTCAAGTTCACGTTGAAGGGTGTCAGCCTGCTGTCTGGCCTTGTTGGTCTCAGCTTGAACCTTTTTGTGGACCTCCTGGTATTTAGCATAGATTGTGTCCAGTTTTGCTTGGACAGACTGGTTCTTCTCCTTCTCTGCCTGGAGCTCAGCTGTGAGCTTCTTCTCTCTGGTGGTATCTCTCACCTGACTTCTCAGTTCACTTCTTACAACCATGTTCAAAAGCACGAATTTGAATATCTCAAATGTTGACTTCTGTTTAGTCTAGAGTTTTTTGTTTTTTTTTATTCCTTATGTTTGAACTTGGAACGTATCAAGTTAAATATCTCAAGTATAATGTTTGTTTACTCCTGTGTTGTTATTAATGCGTGGTATTAATTATGAAATGTTTGAACTTTTCTCTGATGTTACAGAGTGTACTGTGACATGAGAAAACCCTTTGCAATGTGATCAAGGATTTTACAAGAATGAATGTTATGTTATGAATGTTATTTTCTTAAAGCTGGGGTTGGAAATGTATTTTCGAAGTGATTTGTGATAGATTTTTTGAAATTGGCAATAGCAATCAATAAATCAAATGCTCTCAAACAAACAATAAAACCCATTATCTGTGGCTGACAAAGGCCAGTAACAAACCCATCCATTCAGGCTTATGATGGATTTCAATTTCCATTTCAATTCAATTTATTTGTGTGTATAATTCACAATAAAAGTTATGTCATCAGGTAAGGCTGTTTACATAACTTCCTACTTGTGTTCACTCTGCCTGTTGAAACTGAATGTTCTTTCAGCCCTTAGTAGAGCCTGCAGGTCTCTCTTTCACACCATATGTCCAGCAGGAAGATTGACTGCTGCTGTTGGCAAAACTTATTGCAGGGACAGCATGACAATGACACAGATAATCACATCAACATTTTTATCTTCTCTCATCTGGATTCTGACCATGGAAATGACACTCAGCATCACATTCCCTTTGCCTTCATAGCACCGAGAAGGAGGGACACAATTCAGAAGTGAACTCTAGGCCAATCTGTGTGGTGAGGTACCTCAAAGTATAAGAGAGAACCTGTTTATGGTTGTTGTTTGGATGAAGTCAGCCTGTGTATCTGAAAGAAACACACTGAAGAACGTCAAAAGGGACAGAGATATGTGGAATTTCTATCTATAGTTGGCGTTTGGTATTAATGCACAGTTTATTGTGTGTCCTGTACCCAGTGAATGAAAACAACCACGTGAGCGTGTCCATGTCTCAGAAGGCATTGCCACATGTGAGTAGAAATTTGTTGACTTTATTGCGAGCCCATGGCGGAGCTGAATGTAGTTATTTAGCAACTGCTTCTTTTATATGCATGTGTCAGTTTTTCCGTTTTTCTCACATTCCAGTGAGTGGAGGTAACACAGCTGTACACTGCCATTATGAAACCCAGAGGAACGCTGTGGTTGGCTTCACTGGAAGTCTCGTCTGCTGCCTGGGCAATTGCTCTGTCCGCAGCTCACGTTTTAACCGGAGCGCCAAAGCAAACCAGACTTGTACTGTTGCTCAGGACTCCACCAGATCATGTTTCTCTTGCTGTTTGTCCTGTTTTGATGCCATGTTTGTGGAATTCTCGCCACATTATCTTTATTATTTATCCAAATTTTTGTTTTGCATTGTAGAGATCGGGTTCTGTAGTTTGTGCTCACTCATCTCTCAGTTTTCAGTGTAAATATTCCTATTCATTTGAAATTAAGAAGAATTCCCAAAACAACAGAAGTGAATCTTGATAATCACTCTTGTGCATATTTTATTCATGATGTGTCAAATAAACAACACCACCACAACAACAGCAGAATAGCATCCAGGTAAATCCCTCACACAAAGTTTAAACTAATGTGATTATAATTTTTAATAATTAATAAGAAGTCACCAAGAGCAGCATTGTATTATTTTTGAACTCCTACTTCCTAAGTTCCATAAATAGTCCAATGAAGGAAACTGCAGTGTTGATGAGGAGTGAGAGATGACTTTTTTTGGATGAATCAAGCGGAAGATTTTAGAGAGTGGAGCTGTCACTTGTGATGGACTATCTGTATTCAGGTCGACCCTTTCTCCAACAGCAGCCTCACAGCCTCTGAATAGCAGGAAACCGGTCGTATAAATAATTCTGTGGTCTTATGCCTGATGGAGAGAGCTGATAAAAACAACAGAAATCAACATATATGGCCGAGCCAACAGGGAAACAATATGTTGCCAGAAAAGAAGCTGACTGTGACACTGTGCTCCATGCTTATTTTAGTTCACAATTCTTTCTTGGTGTAACTTGAGGGACGTGGGGAAGTGGGACTTGTTGCTTGTTGTTGCTTTTGCTTTTCACAAATATCCTATGAACACTGATTTTAGTATCTGTTTGTTTTTTGGATAACTTGTGATTATTGGGAAAAAGTTTACTCACAGTTTACCAAAGAAACAGGGAGTGGAGGGAGAAGAGACGTAGGCACAATGTAAGATATTGCAAAATTATGCTATTTTACAGAAGCAAAGACTGAATTTACTCATGCTGTGCTCATAAAAGTGCAAGGTCAGCACAGTCTACTTTTAAATGTGCAAAATGCCAACACCCAAGTCAACATTTAAAGTAGTGAACCGCCACCTGAATATTACACACAGCAGTGCTGTTCCTGCTTGCCTGGTGCATTGATTGGTTTTAAGGAATTTCCATGTGATTATGTGACGTTTTTCCAAGAAACTTACAGGGTTAGCTGTAGGTAGTGTCTTTCCTCCTTCATAGTTCTGAGAAGCCCGGAAGAACTCTAAGAGGGAAAAGCATGTTTACTCTATTGATTTCCCTTTGTTTGTACACACTTTTAGCTCTTGGAAGTTCATTCTAAAGGAGGCTCCTTATTTAACAGAGCTTAATAATATTTCCTATTTAAAGAACAAGGACAAGTTTTTACTGGAACTGGCATGAAGATTAGAGGATAAGAACTTTCCATGACTAAGATGAGATGCTGGCAAGCTAAAAAAAATAGATCATAAAAACTGTTATGAAATCTAGTTGAAAGAGAGAAAACATTTAGTCTAAAAGTTGACTGTAATCACTTTTTGTGACTAAAACTGGACTACACTGACAAAACTGACCGTTGTTGGATAGATTTCCATGAAATTTTGTACAGACGTCCATGTCTCCTTCAGGATGGCCACGGTCCCTTTACTTATAGCACCATTATAAGGACAAATATTCACTTTGTCCAATACTTTGGTTCCAGCCTCAGCTGTACTTTGTCGTACTGTGTAACTGTTTAACAGCTAACATGCTAAATAAATTAGGATGGCAAAATGGTCAAAATGATACCTTTTTACCTACATGTTAGCATTGTCCTTGTGAGCATGTTAGCATGTGTATGAATTTAGCTTAAAACAACAAACATATGCTAAAGTTGCTCTTCAAATACTCGGTCGGTGCAGCGGTGGTTTCATTTTTATAATCCCGCTCCAAGAAAGCCTCATTACTGAGGAATCTTAAGAGTCCTATTTGAAGGAAATGCAGCTGTAAAGTATAATTCCCAACATGTGCATTAATGATACAGCATATACGGTAAGAGCTTTTTCAAACACTCTGCCTCTTGTTTTCCTGTATGTAACACCCTGTGTGACCAAAAACAACCACAATACCTGATGATGACGTTGCGTATTCCAGGGGCCCCTGAATGACTTCCTCCTCTCTGAAGTCCAGCGGTTCGACTGGGGGTCAAAGTCTGAGCTCTCATGAGCTTCCTCCTCCGTAACTGGAAGTCATTGAAAAGACAATCAACAGGCGCAGGTGGAGCTGTAAACAACAGTCCGCCTGCTGTTTAACTAGCTCTGTATTGACTGCGATGCTGTGGAAAATATGTTTATTGGCGGGGGAAAATACTTGTTGTGTTACATAAGAAACGGGAAACAGCGATGTTTATTAACTGAACTACAAGCTTTCTGGCAAAATCACAAGAAACTGAACATTAATTGGTAAGCAAACTGCTCTGAGCTGTTTCAGTTTATGAACGTTTTTACTGATGTGTGTGTGGTTGGAGGGTATTTTGTTGCAAGTACTAGATAAAAGAGATAAGACAGTTATGTAACCACAAAAATGAGTACCTGCCAAGCCTCACAGTTCTCAAGTTAGAAGGAAGTGCACACTCCTGCTCCAGACTTACTAAATAAAGGCACAGTCACAGAGTCAGCCACCAAAGCTTTCTCTCAACACACCTCTTGCTCTTTCTTACTGCTTCAGAAGAACAAAGATGTCTTTTCTGAGGCTTCAGTTTTAGCACAATAGACAGCATTCACATCTAAATCACCAAGCTTTACCTGCTTTGTCTTTATTTCACTTTTTATGGTTGGTATTTGCATTGACCACACATTTTGTGTTTTTCCAGACATTCTCCACTCATAGAGAAATTTGTTTACCGAAAAGCCAGGTTTATGATGAAAACAAAGGAAAAGCAGCATTGTTTTCATTTTATCTGTAGTGTATATAAATAATTTGTAGTATTGTGTGAGTGTGATAGTTGCAGCCTACATGTGATTTGAAGTATTGGATTGTAGCAGAACCACATCATCATCATCAGGAACAAATTATTTGTTATAGGTGTATTTAAACTCTAGTAGCACCTGGTCCCTGAAGGAACGCTGTCTCGTTTCACTGTTACTGTTACTGTAAACAGGTGAAATAACAAAAAAAACAAAAAAACAAAAAAAAACCCCTCTTGACCTGACTTGGGGTTGGGTGACAGCAGGGCGATGGGTGGTGTCTGACACATGGACTAAATGTATGGCCACATTAACCTTCCAAACTGCCAGGTATTCAGCTTGGAAAAGGACATACTGTCACTGTTCAGATGCAGGTTATAAATAAATATTGAACAGAGTACTCACAAACTGTGTGAGAGCAGGGTGGTTTGTGGTCTGGTACAGTAATGTTGTACTACTCTGGGTGATAACACAATAATAACTTCTACATTTACAGACAGAGAACATCACTGTTTCTATTGGTCAACCGCACACATCCACGTGATCAAAGTTGAATGAAAGTTAACTCCACGCTCTATACCCTCAAGGAATGGGGAAAAAAAAAGTTTTTTGGGTAGTTGGAGAAGGAAGATTCAATTTGGAAAAAAACAAGCTTTTTGTTGCAGATAAGGAGGCAAAGAAAGCAGAGAGAGGAGACTGCAAGACAAGGAGGTCTTCAGGGTGCTCAGATCCCACCAGTTTTTTTCAGTTGACCATATGGTGGTTCTGCCAGAATACACTGAGTTAGACAACCACAGAGCTGGAGGAGTTGGGCAAACCCGATGAGAGGTGAGGGCACAGAGAGGACAGGACAAAGTACAGAAGAGTGTTTTCCCTCAGTGAGAGGGAGTCAAGTGAGAAGAGAGCTGATGCGACAGATGAGACTAAAGAGGAGGGAGGAAAAAGGGTCACTGTGTACAAAAGGGAGGTTTGAGCGAGGGGGAGAGATAATGAAATGAAGAAGTGTTCAGAGGTATAAAGATGACTATAGAGAGGCAAAGTCTCCCTAACATACTGGTGGACCACCATGGGACTATATTTCAGAAAAAATATAAATGGTAGTTAACAGCAAGAGACAGATAGTTTTGTAATGCTGTTTGAATTGTGCCATGAATTACGCACATCACACATATGTTTGTCAATTTAAAAGATAATTTCGCAATCTTACAATGTCAGATTGTAATCAGTTTTAAGGCTTCAATGGTCTACTTTTCAGGAGAATCAGAGAGATTGCAATATCTAATGTCTTCTTACTTATCAAACTTCACATGGATTGTAGTGGAGCCACATCATAACCCTCCAGCCGCCTAGACTGGCCAAATTACTTTAAAGGGCCCTTCTTTGGGTGATGTATTGTAAACCATTATAAATGATGAGGAGCTTGTGCCAAAAAAGGCGGCACAGGTCAGAGGTTTCACATGTAGTGAGCAAAATCCTGTTTTTCACATGAACACACATCACAAAAACATCCACTATCAGATACCCATAGTTAAAATGTGATTGTGCTATAATATCACCCACACCTCTTGGCAGTTCTTTGATGTGCAGTAAGTATACTCGTTGCATCACTCTCACACTTATCTACACTTAACCAGATGTATAGCCTCAGACACTTGGGTTTCTGAGGAGAAGAAAACAATGATTGTTCTCACTGGAACAGTGCAGTGAGTGTTGAATCCTCCTCTGCAAGCACGTGGATAAAGGGGGAGAAAACACACTCCTCTCTCCTTAAAACTGAGGTCATCCTGAATTAGTTAATTAAAGCAGGTTGTTGCCAAAACATTAGATCATCCCCCAGCTTGTTTTGTCATTATCTGAACCAAAGCCCCTCAAGCGGCCCCCACTCTGAGAGGGAGAACATGAAGGAGGAGGAACATGCAGTAGAGTTGTAACCTTACTATCATTCAACCCTAAAGAAATTTCAATTATAGGTAGAAAACACTATAAAATACCTTATACAGACAAAGGTATTGGGATGGGGCTGTTTTTCAGGGGTTGGGCTGGGCCCCTTACTTCTAATGAAGGGAAATCTGGAGAGGAACTTTATACATGCTCTTAAAGAACATGTAAAAAGCACAATACAGAAATACACTCTTATAAGCACGTTAGCAGGAAGGGAGCTCAGCAGCAGAGATTATAGAACTACTAATTACTGACACACAGAGGCCTGACCTCAACCCCATCCAACACCTTTGACTTACAACAGAGATTGTGAGCCAGACCTTTTGGTCCAACATCAGTGTCTGACCTCACAAATGCTCTGCTGCATGAATGGGCAAAAATCCCCATAGAAACACTCTGAAATCTTGTGGAAAGCCTTCCCAGAAGAGTGGAAACTGTTGTACCTGCAAAGCTGTCTGCATTTGGAAGGTGATGTTGATGTAATGGTCCATATAGTGTAGAAGAATATGCAGCAATACAAACTTCCTGCATATTCTAATCTGTTTTTACTGGTCCTATAGTAATCCTGTAATAAGTCACTTTGATTTCTTACTGATATATTATTGTTAAGCACATTAGTACTATGATATTATGTAAGATTATAGTTATAGAAGATTACAAAGGACTATAGGATTCACTGACTTTACACTCACTAGGTTCATATCACCAACTAAATCAGAGTACATCCTTTTGATGATTGCTAAGAAAACACACATGCATACTATTAAGTACTTTGTAATTGCACATAATACATTATTCTAATACAACAAATGACAAAAATACGCAAAATGAGGAAAATTAATTGATACATATATTCATTGAGAGGGGTGATTTTGTTAGCATTTATGTAGAAACTATGTCAGCACAAAATATATTAACAATAAATTGACCTGTTATCTGTAATAAAATTATTATATTGGGAATATCATGCTCTTAAATTTTGTAGATGGACAAGTGAGATTGAATTAACTATGACTGAGACTGTGAGCCTGAATTTGTTAATTTCTCAAGCTTTGCCTAATAAATGAACAAAAAGACTGCACATATGTTTGCTGTTATTTTGTTATTTATATGGATTTTAAAAAGTAACTTGGAGTAAAACTTCACAATCCATTCACAATCACTGTGAGGGCTGCACCGCTGGAGAAAGATGGAATATCTGGAAGAAGAAAAGTATGATCATCGTTGAAGCTTATGTAAGCTTATCATGCTTTTCGCTCTCGCGAGAAGAAGTAGTTACCAAGGTAGCGGGCACGCAGCGTCCTATGAAACTGTGAATGTCCACGGCTGACCAATAAGGGAAACCTCGACCGTACCAATATTATTTTAGGGGTGCGGTAAATGTCTCTGCTTGTATTTGAAATTGTAATTGAAAAGGGATTCAGCATTTCATAATTAGTGAGTTGACAATTACCTACATATATAAATATATTCACCGTTTAAGACTTGAATGCGTTTCACAGGCGCAGATTGCAAATACCAACTATTTGCTACAGTGTAGTAAAAGTTCACGCATGGTATAAACCCCGCCACCGTTGAAAGTTTCGGTGAAATTGGACACTGTTATTCGTTAATATTGACAATGCTAGCATTTACTTCAGTCCGGAATTAAACCTCTTAGACACGTATCATACGACAATAGAATACAAACTTTTCCAAAAAGAGCTGTCGACACAGGTGAGTAGGTCTTTCACAATGAACGTGGTTATGTGGAGTAATACATGTGGCGCACCTGTTTCTGTTGTAACCTCAGCATTATGAACGTTAGCTGAGCTCAGTGAAAAGCAAGCCAAAGCAAGGGTTTGAATTCACTTAGCGGTCCCTTCTAGTGGGTTGAGTTTTCTCTGAGAGTAGTCGAGGAAGGCCAGAATAGTTCGTCTCTTTTGACACTGTGTTTATCTGGCTTCTAAAGAAAGAAAATATGTTATCTTTGCTTCATTCTGACAGGACTTCAAGCTTAACTATTTCCAAAACTACTATTTTGGAGGCTAGCGACTCAAACGTTTTCTGTAATGTTCTTGCCCCATTGGCCTGCAGTGGGTCACTGATCTCTCTGAGACCACCTCGGGTCCTCTGTAGTCCGATACATTGTGTGATTGGGGAAGTGATGTAGGAAAACCAGGCACTGTGATTCTCAGAAAAATGCAAAAAGATGTGCAGTAACACGATACCTGTTGCATAAAAAGAGGAAGTCCACTTGAGTATTAGGAAATGAGTCTAGTCTGGTTTAAAGGGTCACACACAGCTTTGTACTGTCTAGCTGTTGATATATTTACGCTCATGTTTTCTCCAGGGGAGGAGGGTAGGTCTTTTCTCTTCGCCAAATGAGGAAGTTGAGGCCTGAAATGTGCCTCTGATGAGTCAGATGTCCTTTCCTGTATTGGTAGTCTTTGAATCGGCAGGATGAATGCAGAGTCATTTTAAAATCTTGATTTTTGAGCAGGCCATGGGCTGTGGGTGAAATATAACTAGTAATGCACGATACTCATTATATTTTTAAAAACTTTTAAGGATGTAATCAAATTGTAATCAAGTATTCCTTGACTATGGAACTCTTAAGTACACATTTTTTCATAAGTAATGATTGTTATTTTTCATAATGTGACTGATTATATGATTATATATGTGCATTCAGGTGTGCCTAAAGTAGAGGTTTTAAACTTGTTTTTAAAGTATAAAAATGTAGAATTATTGCTTATTTAATCAGCTCAGACAATTATCGTTTATTGGTGTCAGATTGAAAAATCCATATTCTAATGGACATTTTACTGTTCAGCTCCAGAAATTTACAGCCTATTACTAATATGACTGAATTAGCATTTGTGAATTTCCTTTGATTGAAAGACATCTAAATTATAGCATTTAAAAAAAAACAAAAAACAGTCAAGCCACAGTATATTGGTTAAATAATTGGCTCATACTCACAAAAGGCCTGCAAAAGCTGTTCACCTCAGGCAACAGTCACAAACACACCACTGTGTAATCTCCAGTCTTAATCATTCCCAGGACTGGAATGTCTAGTTAGTCAAATCAAAAGTCTGTTTGCTCTTAAGTTTGGAGTCATTTTCAGGGGCCCGTCAGTGAGCGAGCAGTCATCATGGGCAAAACAGGAAAAACAGTCAGCTGACACTAGCCGGACTCCGTGTCTTAAACCTAAATGGGAAAAACATACTACTTTTCAAACGTTAATGGCAGTTCATGACAGAGTGCATTTAACAGTGGTGCAGAGCTGTTTTTTCATCTGCAGACACTTTGTTTCCTTTATTTAGACAAGTTGAAACATCAAATGGGATGAAGAGTGTGGGTTGTTGATGTCTGGAAAGAAGCTTATGGGGGTTTTAACTGAAGACAGAAGCCCACCACAACCCGCTAGAATACTGTGCGTGGGATATACTTTTACAGCAGTGGTATCAAAGCAGGAGATGGGCTCTCGCTTACGTAATGCACTTGGAAGATGTTGGTTGATTATGCTGTACCGCTAACAGAGCCTTTTGTCTAATTCAGGAACTTCAAATTGCTTGACCAGCAACTTTCCACTGCTGGTGGGAAAATCATTTAAATACTTCTGATTGATATTACAGTGAAACAGGAATTTAACGGAATGCAAACTTCAAACATATCATCCTTTTATTTTGAATGATTTGAAATTTACTGGCACTTATGCAAGTAATGCATTCCTATAAAAGGGGTGCTCTCTCACCCTGGAACAACTGTTACATCAGCCTGCTGTAATGCATGCATAATGGAGGGACTAACCACATTTGCTAATGCTGATGTTGTTTTTCTCTCAGCTCTTCTAGAATGTCTATATGACAGCAAACTTGTGATGAGCTGGAAAATATCATATTTTTCTTACAAAACCTACATACAGTTCATCACAATGAAGAACTAGCAAATGATAGTGCGTCGCAGGCTAGGTTACGCTCTACAGCCTGTGGCCTGGAGTATTGTAGCCAACATCATAGTTTCAGAACCGCATTGGAAAATATGTTTTCTTTGCAGAGTGCGGAAAGGCCATTCTTAGATTTTGCACGTCTGAATGCATTTCTTTCAGGAGAGAATACAGTGAGTGGTGTTTTCTAGCTTTCCCAGGATCAGCACATGTAGCAATTGGTCGGAGTGTGTTAGAAGGTACCATAATAAAATGCCACACTGTTTCAGAAATGAATATTATTCATGATGCTATGGCAACTGACTCTAAAGCTGTGTGACTTCATTTCTCACTTGTCTGGCTGCTGAGAAAGTATTGCATTGTTTTGCTGACTGTGCCAAGTCCTCCTTGTCTGTTGCTGTGTTTCTCTTTCTGTGTCTCTGGCTGTCATAAATCTTGTGTGCTACCTGTATGTGGCCTTTATTGCTGTACTGACATGGCCGTTTGTGTGACTTATCTGCGCCGCCGTGAGATGATGAGGTCATCTTATGTTGCTGTCATTCTCTGCACCAGGCCAAATAAAGTGCACTACTTTGCCAGAGTATCCAATACACACACCACAGATTCAGTCTGACATTATGCAACGCTATTCCAAGTATTCATTTGATGTCAATGGCATTTTTGCGTAGAGGAACCACATACTGATTTGCATATCATGGGCACTTAATAAGATGCACCTTTGAATGCACATGTACACTAATGAAAGGTGGTAGAAGAAGAATTGGAAAAATAGCAAAAGTAGTAATTCTTAATTAAAAGTAATGTAAGTAAAGTCCAGTACATTAAGTCTTAGCAGCGAAGTGTACATGAAGTTAACATCCTGAAGACTTTCATCACATAAACCCCAAGTTTTGATTTATGTTTTTATTTGCTTTATTGTATTTATGGCTGCCATTTATTCCATAGTAATGCCATAGTAATCAAATGTACATACACTTTTTGGTTATACTAGCTTACATTGTCAGTGTTGCAGTGCATTCCAGTGCTCAGATGGCATGCACATGCACAAGGTGATTCAAAGGAAAAGACACACATATGTACTTGAAGAAATTTGGAAGACAACAACCGGCATACATTGCACATTATTTGTTCTTATATGCCTTCTGATGATATAATCTGGAGGAGAGGAACAGCCAGTCGGTTACATTTTGTAGAGGAAGCATATTTGCGTCAGTACACGTTAGTTATTTTCTTCACACAATGGAAAACATGTGCGTTGCTCGTCTGCCACTGTTGTGTGTGTCTGATCTGCCCACAGTGATCGTCAAAGTGTTATTTGAACATAACTGTGGGACTAAAATCTTGTAGGACTGAGATGTGATGCTGCAGTAATAAAGACTGCACAGTCAGGTTAAGCCCTCTCTGGCCCAAATATCCTAGACACTAGCGGTCATGTGGCTGGAGTTCCCTTCAGCCATTGGACCTTGACTGCTCCCACTTTGTCTCTCCCTGAGGAATGAGGTCAGTGTGACTTCTTGTCCTGTGTCTCTGTTTGTCCTGTACTGTGGAGGTCAGCAGCTCCGGACTCACATGCAGAATCCTCACATGCAAACAGCTCTCGTCACTCAGTGTGACTGAGTGATGTTGTGAGCCCGAGACAAACTGACAGTGATGAGAGGAGGACCATGGAAGATCCCTTTAGTTTTGAATGCATTTGACAGCTGAACTGGTCTCCACATAAAGAAAAATGTGATTCTGCTTTTGAAAAGGCTGATTTTGAAGTACCTTGGTGTTGCCCTGACCTACTTAAATGGGACTTTTGGGGTTTTTTTGTGTTTGCCATGTTTGCCAGGTGAAGGAACACAAGTGCTGCTGTTGTTATTTGTAAGCCAACACAGATTGAGTCATTAATCATAATCGGGTCAGAGCCTGGGAACCAGCAGATCAAGAATCAATGACGACTACACAAATACAGTATCTGGTTTGATGAATCTGTGTGTCTTGTGTCAGTTTGTCTTCATAAATCCATGCACGCCCACATCATGGGAGTTGGGACGAGCGTTTGCTTGTTTGTGCAAATACATGCGGGTGTGTTTGCTCATGTATTTTTAGAGGATCTGCCTTGTCTGCCATCTGCCCCACTCTTCCAAGACAAACAACAGCAGATGACAACCTTTCTTTCATCATTCCCAGAAAGCCATACTTCCTCGCTGCACGTGAGAGACACTCTGCCCTTTGCCTGTAGTCATCCCCTCTGGACGTTTTTGAAGTCGCTATTTGGCAACATGCCTCTCGTTAACCATTATTTACCCTGCCCCCTCCACACTGGACCCACTGACCTACTAAATACAGAGCTCAAACAAACAGCTTTTAACATGTCCACGTGTTAGAGATTCCTGTTGCTGTGTCACGTTGGGATCACTTGGCTTTCTTTATGTAGCCACAAACTGTCTGCAGAGTCACACATGACTGACCTGAGTGCGTCACCAAATGAATGAGAGGAAACGGTGAAGACAAGGTTATCACTTGTGATGCTACCAACATTTATTTTTGTTGAGTTATCTGATGGCTGCTTTCTTCACTGAAACCTTACAGCTAAAGAAAGAACTGAAAGATGCTAATCAATTGCAGTCAATTGTACTGCATGAATGGGTACATGGAGTGTTTTCACAGAAACACTCCAAAATCTTGTGGAAAGCCTTCCTGGAAGAGTGGAAGCTGTAATAGCAGCAAAACTGTCTATATATTTAGAATATGATGCCATTAAAGTGCCTGTTGGTGTTAAATTAATTAATTGATAAATTTCTGTTGTCTCATCATGTTATCATATCATCTAACTCCAAGCATCTGTACAGGCAGTTCAAGGCAAGATGTCGCTCGAAAGATAGAAGTTTCACATACAGCAGTATGGTTTGTTTGATTTTAAAAAAGGGTCGCAGGGTTTGGAACAAGTCACAAGTTGCCCTAAAGAACGTGTGTGTTAATGTTTAAACAAGCCCAAAATATTTGCTTTGACTGTTCGCAGAATGTTTGAGTATGTGAAAGTCGACACACCAAATGCCAGCGTTAACCAGGCCTGATAAGATCTCTCTCAAGAAATTTGAATTTCAACTGCCATCTATTGGCACTTATGAAATAATCTCATTTACATGGCCAAATGCAAGACATGAATTGCAAATTTGAGCAGATAAGTTTGAATCACCAGCACCTATGTCATTAAAAAGGTGCATCCTGAGGAGTTCATATTTGGTCATCGTTATCAAGTCGCAAAATGTCCTCACTGGGTTCAGTCTGACATTTCTCAGAAGAGTGATTTGAGTTTGATACAGTTTGGTATCTTCACCAACTGAGGATGCAGTGTGATGGAGACGGGGCCTGCTCGGGCATGCCAGTGTGTAATGTGAGCAGTAATGTGAGATGTTGGCCCTGTAAGTCCCTGCATTTGTGGAATGCGTCTGTGTGTGTGTGTGTGTGTGTGTATGTAACAAGTGACAGAGCTTATGATTTTGGTATGAGCGAAAGGAGCTACAGCTGCTGTAAGTTTACATGGCTTGCCCTCTTTTAGTGGTCACTATATTTTCAGGTGATGAATCAGAAAAGAGAATTGTGAATAGAGCTAATGGTGTGCGTTTAGTAAACATCCAGTGGTGTGACAATATAGGCTCATCACTGTCTCGGCTAAGTGAGCGTGTGTGCAAGTCTGTGTATCATGGATCACAGAGTATTTGGCCAAATGAGAAGGCACCACACACTCACTCTAATACTCTAAATCCACTTGTCTCCTCCGTGTCTCTGAGAGAAGGTTTATGTTCTCATGGAGGTGTATTACTCCTGCCGGAGGGCCAGGTTGGACGCTCACAGGGTATTATGTTGAAAATATTTCCCCTGCGGCACAGAGATAGTGTAGCTTTCAGAGGATGAGAGGAGGAGGAAGAAAGTTGAACAGAGGAATCAGACAACATGAAGACAGGATGGAGATGAAGCAGAAAAGTGAGGATAAAATGGCATGATGTAGGAAGAGAAAAGTACATGTTTTGCCAAAGAGAAAAGATTCAAGATTCAAAGCATTTATTGTCGTATGCACAGTAAGGAAACAGGTTTCCCTGTACAATGAAATTCTTACTTTGTTGTCTGCAGTGAATGTCATAAAAGTTTAAGATGTATTTAAAAAGTCCTCGGAAGGAGTGATGGAAGGAAGGAAGGGGACTGACGGTGTTAACGGAGGTAGAGACGGTGTTGAAATTTGTCGACTCAGCTAAAACATTTATTGACTCCCTCTGTGTGTTTTCAACTTCTGAGCTGCCAACTCCTTTTCCTCGACAGTGAGGAGCATGAGTGGAAGTCCGCTCCCTACCGCTGCCTCCGGAGAGCGACTGACCACTGCATGTGTGTGTTTTGAATTTAGACCGTGGGTGTGAGCGCTTGAATCGGTGTGTCGGTTTGTATACATGTATTTTAGTGTGTGTGCACCACAGGGAGGTTGGTCTGGCGCACCCCGCCCTGCTGACTCCTTTAAATAAACACCGCTGTGTTTGTTTGAACTGTAAGGAGCAAGTGCTGCTTGGCCACTGTGTGTAGGAACTGAAATAAACCACCTGTGAGAATAGATACAAGGGCATTTACTGATTTATTGTTTTGTATTAACACAAATCTTTATATACAAACTCACAGGAATACTCTTGAGGTAATCCGGTGGTTAAAGCTTCTGCTGAACCACTGTTTTGCAGGCCCTAATGACAGGATATCCTTGACCACGCCTCCGTCGTAATGATATTCATTTTAACAGCTGTTTTATCCCACTTCCCCCGCCTGACTTTCTCACTTATTAGAATTTATTGTTTATTATCACAGAAAAATCTTGGAAAGGAAAAAGCTCATGTTATCTGGAATAACCTGTGGCTTATGTAAATGTTTTCTGTGGTAATGTCTCTAGACTTATTCATGGGAAGTAATATCAGATTTAAACTTTATTTAGAGTGTTATTAAAAGATATCTGCAGTGGCCATGAAGGTCAAAACGCTGTGACATTTCACTAAACATGATGGCATTTCACAAAAGTCAGCGACATTACAGATTACAGAAAGGGTGAAACAAACCTTCTTAGGTTTGGGATTGTTCAGAACTCAAGTCCCTGGTGACAGTTCAGTGTGGACCGATCCGTCTGTCCCCTCAGTCACAGTCATTAGCAATACCTCACTCCAATTATGTTGCACTGGTTAAACCAAGACGACACAGCACATCTGTATTGAAATCAGCAGGAGGAGAGCTGTTAGCTGGGAGCAGCAGTCTTCCAGTGTGTTTAGCTAAGGGTTAGCTAATAACAAACATAACTAATAGCTTACAGTGGAACTAAACACACAGCAGGACTGAGAGTTTTTGTTCAGAGGAAGAGTTAAACAGTGACCTGCACTTTAATGTGACAGCACAACAGGTTTAGAGTAAGTACATGTACTGAAGTACTTCAACTGAGTACAGTTTGGACCTAAAAGTACTTAATTTGGAATTACATACACTTTACATCAGTGTACATTTGAAACTTGTATCAGATGTAAGCAGATACACGCAGTGACCGAGTGCTGGGGTTGTGACACAAAGACATCAACACAAGAGAACTGAGATTCTGTGTTGTAGTTATCTTTTCTTCTGTTTTGTACAGTTTACAGATAACATTTCATTTTTTAAAAAAAATTATTTCTTTACGGCAATCAAAATAAATGCAATTACTTATTTTCTAATACGTAATTGACGTTGACATTGCCAGTAGACGACTTTGTCTTTTTGTTCCCGTCGTGATTCAGTGTCAAAAATGGGGAACCGTAGAAAGAACTGACAACAAATGTCAGATGTTTGTGGGTTTTTGTCCAGTGAAATGAGTTTTAGCCCAGACATGCTTTATTGTTTTCTAATTCTACCCCAAACAGGTCTGGGCAGATTATTGCACAATGGTTTGCATCATACTCAGAAGTTTAGCCATAAAAGAGCGCAATCCTAATTCATTTCATCAGTATGCAGTTTGATGTGGAGCCCTGCTCTATAAGTAAAGCCTAGAAGAATAAGCAGAATGTCACAAGACGACCTGCTCTAATGAAAAGTTGAGCTGACTGGAATATGGACCTTTTTTGTAATTTTGCATAAATAGCCATAAATAGTACACTAATCTGATTAAATATTGCTTTTGTTTTTTTAATCATCACTGGTCATTGGTTTACCTATGTTTTATGTACCACTGCATCAGCGTGGTTACAAAATATATCATATATGTTTCTATTTCCCGCATTACCGGTGACGCTGTCACAGGTAGTGGAGTAATGTGAAAGTATCGGGAAGACCATGTGACTTTTAGGAAAGCTCTTGCTTCCTGCTCTCCCAGCTCCTGCTTCTATCCAGAGGGGGTGGAGTCCTCCTCAACAGTGGGAGGAGAAGGAGGCAAGCATATAAGACGCTCAGGTTAGTGTTCGTTTGGCTCACACACACACACAGGACGACACAGTAACGCTCATACCGGCACAGTGGTGCTTGTGCCACGCGAAAGCGACCGTGTAGACTCAGAGCTCCTATTCGCGTCTTTCAGTTTTCTTGTTTTCCTATACTCCAGTTTTTTTTCCAAGAGACCCACTTTGAGATCTAACTGCCTGACTCCTACACATCATGTGAGTAAACTTCACGTCCTGTTTGAGCAGATCAGAGTGCCTGCAGTGTGTAGACATGAGAGTGTGTCTGTGTACCTAACAGGGGGCTGAGGTGGGGGCTTGCTGCTCTAGAAGGTATCGACAGCAAACTTTACACTTGAGATGCATTGATGAAATTATTTTTGTCAGTATTTCAATGAAATAACCTTTTGATCTATGTTTTTGTAAATACATCCAATCTTGTGCAATAATATCTTAAACATAGGATATTAGCAAGTGGATCAGCAACAAGCCGGTGGGGAAAGTTTGTAAAAACTAAAAGAAATGCTCTGTTAAAGTAAAGGCAGCTATTGTCTTTTTCTGTGTCCCTGCCATGCTTTCTTGTCCTTGAGATGGAATGCCAAATCTAAAAATACTAGTCTTGATTATAACATTTGGCAGCTCTGCTCCAGGACTATTTTCATTCTCTCAGCCCCCTCAGCCGTAACACATTGAGAAGCTGCTCGGCAGACTGTTTGTAACAAATTTGATATTGACGTTTCATTTCAAGCAGGAAAGAAAGGAAGGAAGGAAAGTCTTTCAGAGCTTTATCATACCAGTAGTGCTTGAGCTTATCTCAGACTGTGTTGTTAAGGGTCAAGGATCTGACAAAGTTTCTTCAGCTCTTCTGTGACTTTTCTCTCTAATGTGCATGGTTTGGCTTCTGCTTTTAAGCACGTGTGTATGGGAGAGAATTGATGTTGGGGGCTAAAACAAATAGAAAGTCATGATGCTCTACGGACTTTCAGCACTAATTTCTGTCAGTGGAGAGGTTAACAGGGCTTATAAGGGGTTAACAGAATGAGTCTGCTTGTACATGTGAGTGCAACTAACTGTGTGTATGTGTGTGTGTGTGTGTGTGTGTGTGTGTGACTGAGTGAGTAAGTAAAACACTCCCTGTATCCAAGCCAACAGTGAGGCCTAGCCACTGAGGCGACTCCACAGTGACCACTCTCCCTCCCACCAGTGTGTGTGTGTGTGTGGTTACTCTGTAGCTGGCTGAGGACAGCAGTATGTGATTGCGTCCTTGCCAGCATGTCTCTGGAATGTGTTCATCATGATGTGGGTGGTGGGAGGTGGGGGTATTTTCGCTCTCTTTGCTTCTTTGCCTTTAGTCTCTACCATTGCAGTATAGAGGGGTGTGTGTGTGGGTGTGTGTGTGTGTGTGTGTGTGAGATGGTTCAGGTATTCTGTATCTCTTAGTATACAGTTGGCATGTTATTTCTTTAGTGTCTATCTGTATGCACTAAAGCTGCAATGATTAATTAATTAGTTGACTGTTTTGGTTTCTGATTAATCTGTTATTAATCTGTAATTTTTCGAATAATTTTAGAAAATGTACTATTTTAGAAAAATAGTAAATTCCCTGATTGCAGCTTCTTAAATGTGAATACTTTCTGGTTTCTTTGCTCCTCTGTGATGGTAACCTGAATATTTTTGGGTCATTAACCAAACAAGACATTTGAGGACATCGTCCTGGGCTTTGGGAAACACTGATTGACGTTTTTCACCATTTTCTCACATTTTATAGAGCAAGTAGTCGTTTGATCAATAGATTAATCAACTAACTGTTCTATTAATCAATCGATTAATTGACAATGGAAACCGTCATTGGTGGCAGAGGTGGCTGTGTGTCTTACCTAACAGACTTGATCCAGTTAAGTGAGGTGAGAAACGATGCCTCCAGTCTCTGATCCAAACACACACACACACTTAAATTACACACTCATAAGATCTGCATATCAGTTTGGGGGTGCACCCAAACTTGGTTTGCAGTTTCCATAATCAGCAGAAATTCTTTGCTGTATCAGAGTTATTTCAACCTCTAGAGGCTCAGCAATGCCAGAATCTCTACAAAACACTGTAAATCTGAGAGGTTGTAATCCTGTGAGTTACTACAAGTGTTGTTCTCTTCAAAATGTTGATTTCATTTGGAACGGAAAATTGAAGTACATAGAAAATGATCTTCTGATTTGTGCCAAAGGAGTGCAGTAGAAGATGAACATTAATACTGTTGGTAGGGAAGTTCTCTGGCAGTTTATCAAAGACTTTGTTGCTTTTAGTTGGTGTTATCTTATTTACAGCTTTTTTTAACCTTATTTACAAAGCTGTGAATGAAAATGTCATGCTTTTGTACTGTGTTGTTTGATGTTTATGTTTTTTCTGTTTAGCGAATGTGGCCAAACGGCAGATGTTATAATATGTCTGGTCGCTGGCAGCTTTAGTTTTCCTGAGGGAAGCCTTAGCCATCTGCTCTCCACTGATTACCTACTCAGTCAAAACTCTCTTTTCTGACAGTTAAAAATGAGGATGCTGGCATTCATGGATGCACAGCTACACATATACACGTTAGACAGGATTTCATTGGACCCCTGCTCATCCCACCCTTGGGTGTAATTGTGCGTGGATGTGTGTGTTTCCTGGGGCCACAGACGCAGACAGTGATGGGCAGAGGTGGAGGAGGGGGAATAGGAGGAGAGAGGCCTTACAAAGATGAAGCGAGATGCTATAATAACTGTCTGCTTATGGTTCAGTGGATGTTTTTGCAGTTGACTAGGCCCTTGAGCACAGAAGAGTTGCATAACCATGTAGTCCAGACACTTCAGTCATGCATGTCAGACAAGTTCTCCATCCAGCCGAAAGCTGTTTTCAGAAGGAAACGAGCAGTGTGGAGAGCTGATAGCTGGACAGCACTGTGTGGTGAAGCTAGGACATTAAGGGTTGAATCCCATGAGGTCTGGTACTCTCCTCTCTGTCTTCATTAGCTGTCATTGGAGCACCTTAAATCAGCCCTGAAAGGGAGTGGCTGATAACCTTTTGAACTCTTCTTTTAAGCTTTTTATTGACTTAAAAACTGAAGCTGGGGTGTCCCAGTGGGGTGATGGGCTGGGAATTGTGTTCTGTGCTTATAGGTTTATATCATGGTTGTGGCCTATTTATTCTTAGGCTAGACTATCATTCACCTGGAGGATACAAGGAAGATACTTAACTGAGGTGATTAAGCCTGGAGTGTTCAAGTAGCAGTCATTAGAATTGGCTTGCTTATGGAAGTGTTAATGACAGGTCCTTTGGTACTTTTGTATTTCCTATCCTGTCGTGTCTGTAGGTTTTCTTACCGTTAGCTGTAATTTGGTTCTGGAACCCAACAATATTTATTTTCAGTACTTTACTCTTTCAGTATTAACGAAATTGCAAACAAAAAACAAAAGACTTTGCTGCTTTTAGTTGGTGTTATCTTATTTACAGCTTCCTCCATTACTTCAGTGTAGGAAGCTGTTCTGAGGCTTGAGAACACCTGGAGAAACTGTTTTTACTGTGCACACCTCCACTTGGATAACTGGACTAAAATGAGGATGCAAAGTACTGGTTTATCTAAAAAAAAAAAAAAAAAATGTCAGAGGGATCATTAATAAAAGGTAGTATAGGGTAGCAATATGTCAGTGTAGTGTCTAATCCCAAAACGAAGAAGAAACACCATCTTAATCTTGTCTGTTCTGCTGTTACTGTCACTTACAGTATTAGTAACATCTACGCATAAACAGTATGCAAGTCAAGATATTACTGGTCTCAGACGTGCTACAAATTCTCCCACAATGTTTTAGCATACTGATTAGTATTTTTCAGAAGCAGTCCGTGCCTGAGTCTTGACTAATGTTGGTAAAAAAACCATCTGGGTGATGTGGTCTCTCTCTGACCCACATGTATTTTCAGTACCCGACCCTACCCGTCTCTTTAATGCAGCACACAGCAGCGTCCTATTCCAGTTTTTTTTAACCATTAATTAGCAAATGTTCGCATGGTCACACACTAACCTGAACATGAATGTGGTAAAAAGTCTACCTGATGATCGCCTTGAGCGTTATAGCATGCTGATGTTTGCCTTTAGCTTACATGCTCGCAGAGCTGCTAACATGGTTGTTAACTTTTAGTAAAAATTATCAGTGATTCTCCCAGCTGTCCTTGAGCAAGACAGTTAATCTCTGCCATTGACACAGAGGCTGATAGAGCAGGTAAAAGCAACACTCTCTTAAAAGTTGCAAGGCTTTAGTGAAGTCTGTGCTTATTTGGACCTTTTCTTAAGCACTGGTTAGATTGGACGGTCAGTGCCACAGCTTACCTAAGGTGGTGATTCCTCTACAACAGCTGCTCTGGCTTCATGACAAATACGCCAAGTCCAAGTGCCCAGAAATAGATGGTCAGCATAAAACAGAGATGAGGTGCTTGCCACTCTTTCACAAGCACACATAGACATTCAGAAGCAAACACTCCAGCTGAGTGTGTTTGTTTGTGTTTCAGTCTTTCTCACACACATTTCCTGTTGTGAATGCGTCATGGCTTCCTGCCCCCCCCCTCCAGTGAAAAATGGTGACTAACTTGCTGCAACGACCCCTTGGACGGAAGGTGATTCCTCCATAGAACTTTGATGATACTGAGATTTCTCTTACATACTGAAGGATTTCAAAATTATTTGCTAGTATCTAGCTGCACATTGCCCTTGAGCAAGATCCCCAGTCCCATCCAGGTTGAGAACAATTCATTTACATTACAGTATCTTTTTAACTTCTTTCATTCAGTTTACAAGATTGGTGGAAGGTGTGTTCTTCAGTATCTATCTTTCAGACTGGACTGGAGGGAATTTCTGGTAATATCTCTTTAGGTGTGGTCTGTGTTGTTTTCTATACAGCCTGGGGTCAATGTCCGCTGAGACCAAGTCCACTGTGATATGACAAGCCAGCTGGTGTCACAAAACACACACATGAATGCACCTTGTCTCTTTCCCTGAGTATTTGGACCCTCAGAGTGCTGCATCTTTCTGTTCTGTTTTGTTCTTTATCATGCAGCACATTTTCTAAGAAGAAACATATAAAAACTCAGGACTTCTCGTTCCTTTTTCCTCCTTCTCTACTGTGGATTAATAAATATTTACTGTGCCTTATTCTGTTATATGCTTTAGTATAATTTATAATGTTATAAGCATGTAGAACTGGTTGTTTGTCTCAGTACTGCACACTCTGAGGGAGATAGAGGCATCATACATAGTAGGAGAAGGACACCATATCTCAAGTCACTCTGACCGACAGGCAAAGACACCACCCCTCCCCTCTGGCTTGAGTGGAAAGGTGCTGAGACTAACAACCAGTGTTATCTTAAGGTATATATAATGATGTACTTCCTTGAGTGCTTTAGATCCCACTTGGCATTTGGCTGAAACAGACTTGAACTCTGTGGTGGGATCTCCAAAGATCTTTGTTTTTAAATAAATATGTCTGTTTTAAGGCTATTCAACAACTCTGTTTTAACACTCTCACATCAGCCTACTCGGGGGAGCAAGTGTGCTTCAACATTAGTCATCTCTTCCTTTCAGCTGCTACACTTTATGACATTTATATCATAGAGATCAGAATATTAATGTGGACAATTTTACATCCATCCATCCATTTTCTATACCGCTTATCCGTCAGGGTCGCGGGGGAGCTGGAGCCTATCCCAGCTGACTACGGGCAAGAGGCAGGGTACACCCTGGACTGGTCGCCAGTCAATCGCAGGGCTTATCTCCTACACTTTCTGTCTTTTGTACTACTCACACTCTCACACACCATGACACACTCTCTTCCTCACACACACGGAAGACATCATGAGCCTATATCATTACCCGCTAATGCGGTGGCTGGAAATGTGAATGTAAGAGCACAACAACAACAACAGCGGTTAGCATAGTTTTATGATAATCGAATCGAGACAGTCTCCATCGCGGAGTTGAAATATCATTCCGTGTCTCGACGCTGTGGTCACTGCCTGCGGTGCGCTTGTCACTTTTGGAGGCATCATCTGTTTGTGTAGCTGCAGAACAGAACATGAAAGGAAAAGAAAAGACAGAAAGTTAGAAAAACAAGTTAGACAGGAGATGTTTTGGTTCTTTGGTTCTTTAGAAAAGTTATTTCTCTCGCTCTCTCTTTCTCTCTCTCTCACACACACACACGCTTGTACACAGGTCCATGTACTGGTGGTTTGGCTTGATCAGTTCACGCCTCGTTTGGCGGCAGGCAGAGGTACAATGCTGCTATTTGCACACACACATCAGTCCATTGGCAGAGATGCCTTTAAGCTGCCTGATCCTGTACAGTGAGGAAATGAATGACAATAGTTGCTGTTTCTGTGGACTATCCAGGCTGACGGTATTTGCATGTAGATGTCTGTTTAAAGGTGGAAGTTAACTGGTTTGGCATTTGCATACTTCCGTATCTGATGTTTACATGGGTGTGACGGGGTTCTCTGCGTATTTGAAAGCACACAGTTTTTGCGTGGCTGTTTAAAACCTTGTGTTTTATGGTGCTGAATTGCAAAGATATATCCCAAGATTCTTCGAACAATCATTTTCACTTATTTATGACATGATTTATGCACCATGTTTGATTTATTTGATAGAAGCAGGGATGAAGCCAGCTTAGGATGTGTATACTTTTTAGACCATTAGACAAGCCTTTTTTAGAATTAGTTCCTATGACTGGACTCAACCATTTCTATATTATATTATTATATTATATATACTATAAGTGTTTTCAGTGTGTGTATGATGAGACAGAAGGTCTTTTTATTTGTGTTTCACTGAACGAGAATGCTTTTCTTTCTGGTTTTAGTAGTAGGAAGTGTGTGAACTTGACTAAGTGTAAATTTGAGTAGAACTTTAAATACCAAAAACATTATCTGTAAATGTTTTTGTTTAATGGTATGGGTGTTGTCTTCTGGTGTGTTTCTATGCTCCTGCACCTGAAACTAACAATCCCTCCTTTCTTTGCCAATGAGAAGTTAAAGTTTCCTCTCATTCAGATCAGTCTATTTTCCATTCAGTTTTTCCATAATAATGTTTTTTCCTCTATCCCCTAAATGTCCTCCCTAGAGGTTTGCTTTAAGGCTTTTAGTTCCTTGTTGTTTGTGAATCATTATTTTCTGTGATGCAAATATGTTTGTAATTTGAGCGTGACTATTTTAAACTCTTCTTTGGTTTGTCACATGGTTAAGATGAAAGCAAGCCGTGTGACTGTTCTTCAGGTTTTCATGCTTTTGAAGCTCCTCAAAACATGTGTGTGTGTGTGTGTGTAGTCCAAGTCTAAGCTGTCATTGTCGCTTTTGCTCTTCCTGCTGCTGGTCTGCTGTTCAGAGATGAGAGCAAGAGGGGGGTGGGTGGCTGTGGGGGAAACAGGGTCACATGTTGAGGGAGACGGGCAGAAAGACGGCTATAAAAAGACTAATTAAAAATGTGTGGATAGATATGTTGGAGGTGGAGGTGAGGAGGAGGAGGAGTGAGAGAAATGCGCTCATTAACTGGGTGTGATGTAACCCTAAATGTAATGTTGTAAATGATAAGAGGCAGAGGTGGGTTGTTTTTCCAGAAAATGAGAGCATGGAGAAAGAGAGGGAAATAGATGAACATTGTGTGCGTCAGCAGTGCTTTGAACTCCTAAATTTGAGAGAAATAAGTGAAGTAATTGGGTGCTAAGGTGTAGAAACAGGGGAGGGGAAAAAACTTTGACTGTCTGTCTTTGTTTCTTTGTCTGAAGTAGTGTGAGGCTGTTTTTTTTAGACACTAAACATTAAGTCCATTGTTCTGCAAGAACTAGCTAACTGATAATACAAACTAAAGCACACTAAGAGTTGGAGTAAGATACAGTTGTCTGTTGTTTACTGTGTATCTGTTGTTCACACACTTTTTCTCTACTTCTGTGGTGATGAGGACAAAGAGCTGAACAAGAAGAACAGTTGTGTGTGCTTTCAGTATTTTACACAATGTTTTCATAGCACCCCGCTGAGCTTGATGCAAGTCAATGTAAAAAATTGCAGCTGTTTTGCCCGTTGTCCTTCCCTCTTTTTCTCTCCCCCTTTCTCCCTTTCAAAGAATTTTCATTTGAATGAAAACCCTGCCTCAGTGTTTTGTTGTGCTCAAAGGGGGGGAGGGGTTCAATTGGTCAGAATCCCTTTTGAGGTGGACCAATGCGAGCGCGTCTCCCGCCTCCCACCCCGCCTCCGGTGCCCCACTGAGGCTCCCGGCCTGACATGTGATTGGCTGGCTGGGAGGAGCCAGACACCGTATTAAAGCCTGTCCCGTCTGCTCTCCTTCAGTGTTGAAGAGAGTCCCTGTCTGTCATCTAGAGAAGTGTGCGTGTGTGTGTGAGTGTGTGTGTGTGTATCAGTGTGTGTGGATGCTTTTGTCAATGAGAAGCAAGCAGAAACCTGAGAGATCTACCGTTATCTGACTTGGACTTTCATCTCTTTTAACCCTCTCCAGAACTGTGGGGCTCTCCAGCTGAGTTGTGTCAAATCACAGCTGGACAGGCCTGACGGACAACTTGGACAGGGATCGTAAAGGCTGCTGAGTTACTGAGGATCAGTGCCAGTTGATCTACCAGACCCGCATTTTGGATAAAGAGCTCCCATCAGCTGCACTGTGGCTGACCAGTGACCCCGATTTGCAGCCTAAACCCCTTTTGGGTCGCCGCTGAGCTAATAGAGGTGGTCTGGCGGGCCTGATGTGGAATTTGACCCCACCTGACCCTGTCCCGCAAGTAGTCTTCCATTGAGCCTGGACTGGGAAAAGGAAGATAAAAGAGCAAGAGGGGCGACAGAGAAGAAAAGGAGAGAAGTGAGAGCAGCAGCACAGCGACCGGTAAGGAAGTTAAAGGGGGCTCTGGGTGCCACAGAGGGAGGAGGGGGAGGAGAGTGGGAAGAAACGAGACTACAAAAGACCTATTTTCTTAAGCTTAGAGAGGACATGTGGGAGCTCTAAAAGAATATTCGTTGACCATTAAAGCCCCACTCACACCCACCTCTCCTTCTGTCAGTTCCTCTGTTTGTCTCTGCTCTAACTTATATCACAGGCCCGCAACACTGTGGTGGCTATGAATCACTTTTTGTTACATTTCACACAAAAACAGAGAGCTGAATCATCCTCTTTTTATTCTTTCTCTCAGCTCCTGCTCACTGACGCTTTGTTTGTGTTTCTGTTGCACATTATTCTCCTTCAGAAACCTTTTGAGTGATAGAAAATCTTTCTTTTTCCCTGTCAGCTCTTCCAGGATGCCAGTTGAGACCTTGCGGCCATCAGATGGCCGTCTGGCCGGGGTTGCCTTCACCTCTGCCATGCCCTTCAGGATTCTTAACAAGGGTCCAGACTACTTCCGTCGTCAGGCTGAGCCTGGGGCCCGTAAACTGAGCGCTGTTGAACGCCTGGAGGCAGACAAGGCTAAGTACGTAAAGAGCCAGCAGGTGGCCCTCACCCGCCAGGCTCCCATCAAACCGCCAATCATCCGCAAGCCCCTTGTTCCTCCGGGGATGATGCTCCAGTGCCAGATCAGCACTCCTCCAGCCCGCAAGGCTCCCCGCTGCCCAACTGATGTGGAGAATGGAGGAAGGAGAGAGGGACCTGTAAGGAGGAGAGGACCTGCTCTTAACTTGGATATTCTGAATAATCTTATCAATGACGTATGTGATGGACCCACCCCGTGTTCCCAGTCCTCTTCCTCCACTTCCCCCTCCTCATCATCTCCTTCGTCGGGAACTAAGAGCATCGGCAGTAGCCTGTCAGCAGAACAGGAAGGTAACAACCGACTCCTCAACAACCTCAAACCATTGAAGCATGGCATTGTCAACTCCTCCTCCACCTCCTCCTGCACTTCCTCTCCACTCAACAACAACCTCCAGATCCCTGCAGCGGAACCCACCCGGCGTCCCCCCCCTGTTCCAGCACGAGCACCCCGCATTGGGGTTCCAGCTCCCTATAGCTCCCCTAACTCGGTGGCAGTGCGCAGGGTGGACGTTCGGCCTCAGACTGAGATAAGGAAGCCTCAGCTTCAGCCCCAGCTCAGGCCCAGACAGACTGCTCAGGGCCAAGTTGCACACCCACAGATCCCACCTCCTCCACCTACACAAAACCAACCTCACCCGCAGCTCAAAAACCCCTCCCAAACCCTGCCCCCACCCCCAGCCTACCTTCCACCCAGTCCCATGCTGGTCCGCACTGGCGTGATCCCTCCAGCCTCCCCCGCTTTCACCCGTATATCAAATGCCAGTTCCAAGGGATCTTCTCGTAAGCACCCATCCTTGCACCGCTCCAAGTCGGACCTCAGTGACCGTTATTCCCGAGCAACAGCGGACATGGAGCGCTTCTTCAACTACTGCGGGCTGGACCCGGAGGAGGTGGAGGGCATGGGTGGAATGGAGCATTTCACAAGAGCCAACTCGGACATTGTATCCGTCTCCAAGCTCCGCAGCGTCAGCACGCCCAGCTCAGAGGCTGACCGGGCGAGGGAGGATGAAGGAGACGAGGAAAACGAGGATGGACCAGCCATGGCCAACGAACGGGTCCCCTACGGCATCTCCGTCATCGAGAGGAATGCTCGAGTCATCAAATGGCTATACGGCATCCGTCAGGCGCGAGATGCTAATAACGCTGTCTCTAATGTATAGACTAATGAGGACTTGAATACAAAAACTGGGAAGCAGTACTTTCTGTATGTATACACACGTCTGAAGAATGAAAACCCATCTGTTCATCTTCTGCTGCCTTACATCACATCATTTAAGGATAATCCAGTAGTTGTTTTTACTGTTTCCTGAGAAGGCCCACAACACTTGTTTTTGAAATTGCACATCAGTGATTTTTATCCGGGCTGCAGTTCAGGACTGCTTCCTTGCAACACTAAGTGGACGATACATTTCCTTTTTCCTTGATCTTGCATAACAATATTGGTATACGAAAGCAATAATAGACTGGTGTAAATGATGATGGTGAGGATGGAGGCTGAGGTTGTTTGTGGTCGTTCATGTAAAGGTACCTAAAGTGCGTGTGTGTGTGTGTGTGCGTGCGTGTGTGTGCACCAGAGTTCTCCACAGCACAAAGCCAGACTGAAAATTGGCTACAAACTGTTAGAGACTCCGATGCTACACGGTGCAGTGATTGAGCAAGGCAGGAAGAGAACCACGTTGATACTGTGAAACTTCACAAAAAAAGCTTCGATAAACATGTTTGTATTTTCAGAAAAAAAAAACTGGGGCTGTAAGACTGTTATTATACAAATTTCTGTCAGCATGCGAGTGAAAAGTTTGTGTACATTTATTTTAGGGGTTTGTCATCTCGATAAAGCACACACATTACACTCACATATTATCTCTTCATGGCACAGATGTACATTCAGGTCAACTCCAGTAAATACGGTAGCAGCTGCAGTTAGTGCTCTCTGTATATCTGGCTGTAACATTGTCTACTTGTGCGTTTGCATCTGAAACATGGTCTCATGTCTTGGATTATGCTGCATGGGTGCAGTGCAAGAAATCTGTTTACTATGTATGTCTTGGCACAGATGAGAGAGCTAGTCATATGATAAGGGATGATCTCATAAGTGGATGGTTGAAGTAAGTGTAGCATGAAAACGCTATTTTGCCTCCAGAGAGAAAATCGGAGGAAGGGTGAAAGTAAAAGAGAAAAAAGTGAAAGAGTATACTCATGCATTGTATACTGTGGTTCTGAAAGTGTCTCAGGAAGATGTACTCGGCATACTAACAAAAAATGGACCAATATTTATTTGGATATGTAATTTAATGTATTTTTTAAAAGTTTGTGTAGAGAATTCAATCCTTGCTCTTAAGTGCAATCTGATCATATCGACTGCAATTACAATAAATGTAGGATCACATTTAAACACACATGCAAATACAAACACCAGTCACATGCTAAGTGTGAATGTTGTAAACAGGGACTGCTACATGTAATGTGCTGTGCGGGGAGCACTAAACGTACAGATACCGTTGTATTTATTCGGCTTCCTGTTTGTGGCAGTGGGAGCAAAAGAGGAGATCTGTCCTCTCTGTGCACTTCTCCACCCTCTGCTTCTGCTTCCTTTTTACTTTTCAGGGTATTCAGTATGAGCGCCAGCCAGGTTTCGCTCTTTGTACCTGACCTACTGCAGGTAGTGAGGCAGAGCAAGCGGCAGTCAGATCAGAGGGATGGAGAACATGACAGCAGTGACAGTGAATCGAACGTGCTGTTGAAAGCGGCACCAAATGCCCAAAGAGTCTTAAGTAAGAGATCTGAAATGCTTTACCATGTTGTATTCTAAACAATTAATAAAAAAAAAGAGTTGTGAAACTATGTTCTTGTTCGCTGGTTTTCTTATTTTCTGGTCTTTCAAGTTGGCTGTAAATAAAGATGATAAACCCACATGGTTTCAGCATATGGCTGAGAACAACCACTCCTCTGATTTCTTCAGTGTTTTGGGAGTTCATGCAGTGCCGCTGCCAAGGCCTTGGTTTATTATCTGAAATCTGGTGTGGGTCCAGTTGGGCCGAGGCAGGTGTTTCATCCATCAAATCTTATTTCAGCATCAATAATTTACATAGAGCACTTTCACCGAGCTCCCCTGGATGAGAGCTCAGTGAAAGTGAAAATTTACTGTAATTGTGCTGTTGGGAGCTAGCAGCTCCATCACTTAGATTGCAAAATGTCCACACGCACTCAAATTCTCACTCTCACTTGACTCTTGGGTTATGTTCACACTGCAGACAAAATCAGCCCGAATCAGGTTTTTTTTTTGGATTCAGATTTGTTTGTTTCATGACAATGTGACCACGTAGAATCTTTTCAGTTCTGATTAGGTCCATGTGTGGTCCTAAATCATTTTTTCCTTTGTTATGTCAAAATTCATGGGACTTTGACATCACTCTAAAACGATGTGTCACTATTCTGCACTGGCGGGAGTCAGTGGATGCAAACATGAAATTTTGGATGCTATGTTGGATGTTGGGCGGCACGGTGGTGCAGTGGTTAGAACTGTCACCTCATAGAATCCTCATCGAATCCCGGTCTGGGCCCTTCTATGTGGAGTTTGCATGTTCTCCCTGTGCCTGCGTGGGTTTTCTCCGGGTACTCCGGCTTCCTCCCACAATACCAAAAACATGCACATTAGGTTAATTGGCTACTCTAAATTGCCCCTAGGTGTGAGAGTGAGAGTGTGTGGTTGTCTGTCTTTGTGTGTTGGCCCTGCGATGGACTGGCGACCAGTCCAGGGTGAACCCTGCCTCTCGCCCGTAGTCAGCTGGGATAGGCTCCAGCTCCCCCGCGACCCTGACGGATAAGCGGTATAGAAAATGGATGGTTGGATGGATGTTGGATGTTTGGATTCCTTCGCTCCTGACTCCAACTCTGCTTTCACATACACCTCCATACAGGAGTAGCATCCAAAAGGCGTAATTAGAAATTTGCCTTTGTTTCTCCTTGTCCTTGTTACCATCTGTTCATGAATCCTCTCCATGAAACCATAAATACTGACTTCATTGGCCTCCATGTTTGCTTCTGTGCCACAGTGTGCTGTGTGGGATGTCTTATTATTGTTTGTTGTGCATGTGACTAATTTCAGGACCTTGGCCAGGTCACGTTGGAATCTGATATTGGTCACATTTATATAATAATGGCGTGAATGGCCAAACAAACAAATCAGATACAAGCAATAAATCTGAATTGAGCACCACAGCTTGCAGTGTGAGAGTAGCCGTAGGTTTGTAGCCTCACAACTAGTTGCTCACATTATCATGTAAAGGTTTCATTATGGCAGTGTTCCCACTGTTATTGCAGTGTGGAAGCCTGTTGTGATGATCAGCATTTCACCTGTGGCAGAGTTTGTAGCTCACAGATACAGATTAAATAATGCAAGTAACATCTGTTGATGGTGAAGAAGGAGATTATGCTGCAGGACATTTCTATGGACAATTTTCGCTATGACTTTGTAACTCAATAAGGTCTGAGTTTGGTTTTAACTTTTTGGACGTAAACTTTGGATATTAACTGCTTTGAATCCAAGCTGAATAGATGTGCTTCCTCTCCACTAAAGAACAAACCGCAAACTTTTCAAAGCCACATTTCTATAATGTTATTATGATCTTAAGATTCCAAAAAGTAAAAAAAAAGAATCCAAAATCAAAGCAGCAGAGGCTGAGATATTCCTGATATTTAGTCCCCAGAATGTAGTCATGCTCCAGAAACACTGGATCCTTCGTTCTGTAGCGTCTTTTCTTAGACTTCAAATCTGAACACCCTCATCTCTTTAAGGCCACACCTCCACTTTGTAACGCAGGCTTTCTGTTTGTGGTGTCCAAGCCAAAGCAAAGATAAGCCTGATGACATCATTAGGCTTACAACTGTTTTCACAGGCTGAGCAGTTCTCCTCATGAGTTTAATGTTTAATGCGTGTAACTGACGACGTCCCCCAAACTTCAGCTCAGTAATACAAAACCACCTTGAGGGTCAGAACAGTCTGAGGTACGATACAGCAGCACCACTGAGCTTCCCGTCTTGTGTTTGTTTCCCTGCAAAGAGTTAGCTTACAGCATCAAATGCCACTTCTGATGAGCACTTCTGATATTTGGCAGCTCCCATCTGAGTTATGAAATCACAGAGCTTGCAGACAGATAGACTGTGGCTCGTGACCACTCCGCAGTGGGCTCGCTTGTCAGTTATCACAGTTGCTTCACATCATGACATTATTGCACGCATAATTTTGTCCTGAACGTGGCCTCGGTTTACTCCTCTCACAATTTACTGGTTTTGAGGGTGTGGGTGGCTGGAGAAATGTGGTGGGGTGCAGCACGCTGTTGTTGGAAAAGATAAAATATCGCCGACTGGAGCCTGGGGCCTGGGCATGGTGACAGCAGCCGCCTGATGTCCCTGGCAACTCTGATTAACAGCCAGCAACACGGAGGGGAGACACAGAAGCAGAGATTTAAGAAAACCAACAGATCACAGCAGTTTAAAGGCCCCGAAATGGAAGAGGAACTTGGTGGAAGGAGGTAGAAACGGGAAGAACTAGATGGGGAAAACTGGTTGGATACCTTGAGGGTTTAAGTGATTTTCTTCACATCCATATGTAATGTGTTAGCTTTGATTAGAAGAAGCTGTGCATCTCAGGGGCTTTAATGTCCAGTAAGTGATATCAGCAGCTCTGCGCTCATGGCAGGATGTTCTGACGCTATTCATTTTCAGTGAAATTAAAACAGGAGGTAGTTTTTCTTCTGTCACGAAATGGTGGTGACTACTTTTAGTTGGCCTCTTTTCTAATTTTCCCTAGTATTGCGGGTGAACCTGTAACTGTTTACTCTGTTCTCTTCAAGAAGCACCAACTTTAGCTAACAGTACTGGCAGAGACATGACATTGTATGAGTGCACCAGGGCAAGCAGCTGGAAATGTGAAAGCTGTGGCTCCACATATACATGCAGGTGATCTGAATACAGACACCTGTGTTAACGAATATGGAATTCATGAATAGTTACATGCAATTAAAGCTGTTTCGACGATACATATTTTGGCAGCTTTCCTTTCATGTTTGCAGTGTGGCTATAAACAGGAAACAGAGAAAAAGAGAGAGTTCCCTGGCTGGAACTCAAGCAGGGATGTTGTTGTTCTATGTGTCTTAACTACTAAGCTGCCAGACACCCTGAGAAAGTGATCATATTTTATGAGACTGCATCCTCTATAATGTTGAGATATTAAACTATGAACTTGTCTGCATAGCATATCCAACATAGAAAAATGCATCATTTCTTCCATTTGTTCGCTTCCAAGTGAACTTGACTGGAGCCCTGAAGTAGCAGAGCAGAAATTATGGCTTTTTGATGCAGATATGAAAAGAAAGATCGCAGACTGGCTGTAGCTGCCAGCTTCTGTTCCAAGTAATAACAGTTTTGTTTTGACCAAGTCACAACATGATAGACACATTTCACATTCTTCTCCAAACCACTGTGTGGAACTTACATAACTAACTAGTCAGTCTGGCATGACAATGCCCTTGTTTTTATCCTGTAACAGTTTCATTATTATGTAACCAAGAGTGGACACCTCTGACCTGTTCCCCACAGCGATGTGAAGAGTCAAAAAGGCTAAATGCTTAAGCTTTGGGAAAGGAACACATGTCCTGGGAGGATAAGATGTCTCTGCCTGCTGTGGTCTCCCTGTGGACAGATGAGGAAAACACGCCAAGAACCATCTCTGTATCATCCTCATACTCTCTCCCCACAGAGACTGACCGTATGTCCATATTTACTGAGAGATCAGCTGGGCTTTGGCATCCTTTCAGTTCACACACACGCACACACACACACACACTGAGTTTGTCTTTGCCTGTGCATGCTGGGTCGCGTGTCTGGGTCTTGTTTGTGTTGATTTTCTGAGCAGTAAGTCCTCGGCTCAGAGTATGTGCGTGTGCATGTTTAATGATTTTTATGGTACTTACACGAGAAGAATGTTTCCAATATTTTCGAGATGAAAATGTGAGGAGCAGTGCGTTTTGTTTTTTTGTTTTTTTTTTTTGCACTCATGTTCAAATGTGTGTGTGTGTGTGTGTTGGACACAGTATATTGCTTGATCCCAACAGCACCACTAATGTATGTCAAAGCTTGACATAGTATCTCTGAACAGCCTCAGCGCAGGGAGTGATAAGCTGATTAAAGCGCTGGGGCAGATGGGATCTCTGTGTTTTTGACTATATTTGTGTGTGTGTGTGTGTGTGTGTGTGTGTGTGTGTGTGTGTGTGTGTCTTTCACTGGGACCTACTGTATATCCCGTGGGAAAACAAAACTGGGTTGTCTGTGTTAGCTTAACGTGTTATTGCAGAGCACGGCGTTGCTTGCCTTATCTCTCGACATCCATCTTTCTATCTTCCTCTCTCTGTCTCTATCTGTTCATCTAAACACAAAGCAAACTCTGTGCTGTTTGTGCTCCTCCATACGTTTGGACACAGAGCAGGTTCCATATTTCATCCAGACAGGACCTAGCAGCAAATACCCTCCGTCTTATTCCAGGCTTGTAAATCTTAAACTGTAGACAGTAAAGGTATAAACCGATTCATGTGTGCACAAAAGTGCAAAGAATCCAGCTGTTGCCATTAAAGTTTCATTGTGAGTTGCCAAAAGTCATCTGCTGCAATTAGAACTAACATGATGACTGATTTCCTTTATAGATTCTGGGCTGCAGTGGTGGTGTGCTGCTCCAGCTGTGTGGAGCAGTGAAATTGTCTGTCTTCAGTCTTTTGGCCAACTCTACAGCCTGCAGTGAGACAGGATTTGGTTATTTTCAAGGAAAACCATTGTGTCTCTGTTGATGTGAGTGGAAATCACATTGAAATGATTTTTCCATCCTTTATAAACCACTTAAATTGCAGCTGTGGTTCAGCCCATCCACCACACTACACAGACAGTATGTTGGAAAGGTACAGTGAAGTCCAGTCAAAAATGTTCAAATCCAATTTAGTTTGGACCAGGGTTCTAGTTTTCTTGGCTCTGAACAGATTATTTACTGCATGTTTTTGGCTCTAATCCAAACAGCAGTGTGTGACTCCATTTTATAACCACTGAGCTGATTATGTAAGGGATAATGTACGGCAAGGGGGTCATTACTGCAAAATAAATAAGTAAATCGGAACACCGATAAGGTCATGGACAGAAACATTACTGTTGAGTTTTTCAAATGTAAAAGTGAAGGGCCGACTAGTTCCATAATATCTGAGAGACAGACATCTCTATGATATCAATTCCGCATAGATAAAAGCACTACAGGCAAGAGGAAAAACATTTATTATTATTTTTTATTTATTTTGGGGTGAACTGTCCCTTTAACCTGTGCACTGTGAAACGAAAAGCGCTCCAGGTTTACTTTGCCTTCTTCCCACTGTATTTTAGCCCTTTTAGGCTTGCCGTAGTCAGATCACATGACATTGTGCTCGAATTGTTCTTCTTCACTTGCTTTTTGCTTTTTTCACTTGGTTTTCTTTATGTCTGTGGGCCAGTCTCACTACATACAACAGCAAGGCATAAGGCAAAAACAACAGCTGCCATCTTACCCATAATCCAAAGCAGCAAAGGCTCTAGAAGAAGAGTAGAGTGAACAGAAAGAGGACTGAGGCCTCATCAGAGCTGAAGAGTACCAGAAAGAGAACTGGGCCCTCTTCAGCTCTGAATAGGACCAGAAAGAGAACTGGGCCCTCTTTCAAAGGAACTGAGAACTGAGTCCCTTTTCTGGTGGTTCACTTTTTTGTCCACTTTAAGGGGACTGATTTTGCTTGGTTTAAAAAGGACTATATGTGAAAACACCCTTAGCCTTGTTATTTTATCTGTACCACCAGGCCTGCTCCCAGTGCCCAATTATCAGAGCTGTAACAACAAACCTGCCTCAGCTGTGGTTTAACATAAAAAATGTATTGTAAATGTTAATATTAATGCTTTCCTCTGTGGATTATCGCTTGTGTAAAATACACTGACAGTGGATTTATTACAGACTTGATGCTTTCTTAAAATGGACTAAGCAGGGGAAACTACTTGAAAGGAATGATCCTTTATTGATTTGACCTCTTTTACTCACGAGTATTTATAGTATTCCTGTGAATATCTTCAGCTGAACAAAGAAAATTATTATTTGGTATAATAATGTTATGATAGCAATGTAATAATACTTCAGATTAAGGTTGTAGTCTGACTATTGGGTATCAGTGATACCATAAATCCCTCTAGGATTAATGGCATTAAAGGATGCCTGCATTTTGCAAGTTGGGATTCTTAATGTTTGGTACACTGAATGTCTGAAGTCCTGTGTTTCCCCGCATGAGAGGACAGTGTGGGAGGATGAGCAGGCGAGCGTGAGAAGGAGCTGTGATTAAGAGTGTTAAGATGTGTGTCTAAGCTGAGTTTTAATGAGCTGGACTGTGGCTGTGTCGCAACACGGGCGAACTCACAGACCACAGCAAAGGCTTTCTCAACACACACACACACACACAGGACAGCACAGAGTTGCCGAACTGCAGAGCTGCATTTGAACCATGACCCATACACTCTCAAACACACACGTGCGCACACGCTCCAGTCCTCACAGGGACCAAATTAAGACTCTTTAAAGAGTATAAGTGCTAAGAGCCATTGTCAATAATTTATCTGCTTAGAAAGTGGTGATTACTTGAAAATGATTACTTGTGCTTCAAAGGTCTGACAATCACTCACTGGGTTAGGAAATGTGCTAGCTGCATGACAACAGAACTACTACTAAAGAAATATTGCAGTATTCTTCAGTATTCTTCAGCTTTATTCAGTCTTATTCTCGTAATTGTTGCGATTCGGACTACGGACAACTTTTTACACATAGAAACGCAGAGTCTAGTAAAAAATACTGGACACAAGACACCTTTTCAAGGTTGCATAAATTCTATGCAGTTCTAAGTTCAACCAGAAGAAAACACAAACATTATCTAATCGCAGATAAGCACCATTTTCTTGCAGTGCATTCTTGTGTGGGACAGTCTTGTTGCTGCCTGTCTGTCTCTGTCTCATCTTTGTTCCTCTTCGTTTTCGCTTTACGCAGTTTTAGTGCCTAAACTTGACCCAAACGTTATGCTAAGCATGTGTTAAGGCTTTGCTGCTCAACCACAGACGCTAAAAGAGAAGCTCTGCGGGTTGGCTACAGACGCCAGAGGGTACCTGGCACGTCTGGGTGAGACGCACAAGGGCGTGACAAGACATCGCTATGTGACAAGCTGGGATGAGAACGCGATGGTTTTTCCCTGGCATTTTCTAAAGTTTTATGTTTCTCTCACTGTAAATCTCACTAATTCGTCCTGACATCTTTATGACTCAGTCATAGTGCCTGACTTTTCAATCAAAGGTTGTGGTCTAGAGGCATCAAACTCTGCTGGACTTTTACACAACAACAGTCCCGCGTGCAAACACCAAGCAAACACTGTTTGGATCCTCTGCAATCCTTTGCTGTCATGTAAATTCTCTTTCATACAGTAGCCAGTGTCTACGAGGGAGGACAGACGGTGGAAAAGGGAACCAAAATAAGTGACAGGACATTCGCATAGGGGAAAAAAAGCAAAGGAGAAGCAAGGAAAATTTGATTTGAATATATGTCATCACAAAGCTTAAAAGCAGTGAGAGGGGTTTTATTTTTTAACATTTGGAAGGAAATTCACACTGTCTACGTGCAGCCAGCAACTCTTTGGCCGGCAACTCCGCAGCAGCAATCAGCGGAAACATGGAGTTCACCCGCCTATCAAGGCTGCCAAATTCACAAAAAATGTGACTGGCAAGTGTGTGCGAGAGAAAGAGAGCTGGGCTCCCAAAGCTTAATGTTTACCTAACCTCTCACTGAATCAGAAATCCCCGTCTCTAACTGACCAACAACATAACTGCAATATAGGAAGTTTCCCACCCTGCTGTTATTGCCAACTTTCAGGTCTCCTTCCACTTATTAACTGATGCTGATTGTTGTGAGACTTGTTATGTCACAGTTGTAGAATAACAATAAACAGGAATGTGTGAATGCAGCTTTATAACCTTGCTTATTTAAGAAGAGAGGAAATGAAATGTTATAAATTGTAAGAACACTGACGCCGTGTGACAGACAACAAAACCACTTACTGTGCACTGGTCCTGTTTCAACCACCGCGAATGGAAATATTGATTGTAGAAAGAAAAAGTCAAACAAGACAAATAAGACAGGGATATAGTTTAGGCTTTGTCTGACCATAGCGTAGGGTTACTTTGCTGGCTACTATTCCCAGATATTAAGTCTTTATCTTCACTTTTCTATAGTAGTCTTAGTAGTAATAATATAGTAGTAATATTTGTTTTTAAACTGTACTGAACTAGTATATCTCATTACATGATTAATTCAAAACATGGCATAAATGCAGTTTCAAGAACAACACTTTCCACTCATATGAGAACGTATTCTAATTTTAAATATTCTATCAACCTCCAACCCCCAACCCCCCCTGCTTTTTCATTTGTTTCTATTTGTGGGATGCCTCTCGTTTCTCTATGACTCACTCCTGAGTGTTTTGTCAGATTGCTGTTTGGGGTGCCTTAACTGTGAGATCTCCCTCATGCCTCTTGGCACATGGAGACCTGTTTTCTTTCCTGCTCTGCCTTTTTCCACTGCAGTACTTTTCATGTTGTTTTCCAGTTTCATTCCCTTATGATGAATGTCAGATATTGTACCATTTCTGTAACCTCTGAGCACATACGATGTACTGTCATGCACCATTGCGCTCTCACTCGTTGACTGGGTATGGATGATTGATTGATCATTGATCTCATGAGGTGGGTGTGAGCTGTGTGTGTACTCTGGACCCAATAGGGCATGGACCCTATCCTGCTTCACCTTTATCCCACTAGCAACGGCCTTAGAGGGCGAAGCTTAAATGAAAAAAATGCTAGTTACGTACTGTGACTTCAGATTCTATGAGTGTAGATGTTGAAACTGTGGGCCATTTAACTGGTTGAAGAAAAAGCTAGTTTTTACTGTCTGTTGTCTGTAGCTGAACTTACATGTAGCACATGGTTCTGCCCGCTGGGATAAACTCACTCGCTATAGCCTTAGAGGACTGTGCTGATTCTCTTAGAAGAGTTATGGTATGCAACCCAAGCTCCTGTCTATTCATTCTGAAAGCGTAACAGTCAATGGGGAAATTCAAACACTTGTCCAAGCAGTGGTGTACTGGCTGATGGGTGTATACTACAGTGGATGTGTGCACATGACAGGCTTGCATATGGTTTGGACTGCATGTGGACATCCAGACAGGTCTGTATAGACATGTGTGGACATTCGCAGGTGACAACATTTATGTCAAATGGACCTGCATGGAAGCCAAACATTATGTTTAAGAATCTGATGCTAATGGTTGTGCTTATTACTAACATCAGTGTACTGACATACTCACAGTGGCAATGCTAACATGTTGAAGTTTAACAGGTATAATATCTAACACGTTTATCCCTTTTTTAGAATTTGACATGCTTGCATTTTTGATTTTGCAGGTATTTTGTGTTTTGTAAAGCAAACAAAATCAAATTTTGACATGCTGGTGGCATGAAAAAAGAAGTTAATGGATCACGAGGGTTCATTCTCTTGGAATTGTATTGAAATTTGCACCAATCCGTTGGTGCAAATGTTGAAACTGCTCGGAATTGTTGGATAAAATTTCATTTTTTTTTAAAAGTAAAAAGTCCTTGCATATGATTTTCATGTGCATAGATAGAATAATAGGTTCCATTCACTTTTTTACAGAGTGAAAATCTGAAACTTGAGGTTTGTATTTTATTTGTATTTGCATCAAGTCTGCATTGATTTTTGTCAAAGTTATTATTTCTGTTGAGCGCAAATTTTTATGTTTTACAGAACTGAATGGAAATAAATAAGTGGTTGGAGTGGTTGAGAAAATCCACTCAGATTTATAAAATGTAGTAGCAGGATGGTGCTGTAAATGATAAGTGATTTGTTGTAAAATAGGCAAGCTACTGTGTCGGTTGACATGTTTATTAATAATTAACAGTGGATAATAAAGTAATTCTTCCTCTTAGCAGCTCTAATAAGGCAGAAGCCTGGAGGCCACACATGAGAAGCATCATGATGAGGCAGACATGTTATGGGATCTTTGCAGCTGAATGTATGACCTGTAAACTTTTGACCTATTAACCAGCTCTCCTACTAAAAGCACTGTGATGCTGGCTCAGTGCTGACTGAGCTAATCTGTCCTCTTTCCTGTTCATTTGGCAGGTTTCCACAGACAGCCTTTTGTTTTGGACATACCTTATTCAGAACTAAAATACCATGACATGACTTCTCTTCCCTTTGTGTGATTGTTTTTACCAGGAATAAACATTTAGTCATGGTTTCCCAAAGCCCATCCATGCTGGTCCATACAAAATGAATTTATAGTTGAATCAGATAATGAACCAGTCTCTGCACCTCTCCTCCTCATCATCGTCATCATAACATCCATCTCTTTCCATTTACAGTTTCTCTTATTTTCTTCCAGATGTGTAACTGATCACCTCTGACACAGTTGGCATGGATTTTCCATAGATAAGGGAGCGTTTGATAAGATAGCAGGAGTTTTTGCCTGTGGTTACGTATTTGCAGCATCAAAACATATCTCTGCATTGCGAGGGAGTTCTGAATGCATGGAACGTTTAAAGTGCAAAAACGTCCCTTCTGAACTATTGGTACTGGTACTGTGTTCAGCCACACAGGCAGCTATCATGCCGAGGGGTCAACGTTGTTAGCCGTTGTTGGTCAAACCTGGAGAGAGAGGCCTCGCTATGATTTGAATCACAGGTTAACATAGAAGTGAGGTCACAACTGGACCAACGTTGCATTAACATATAAATATATGAACGGAAGGCAACATCTAGCGTGTTTAGTTAACAGTTGTAATTAACCTAGCTTGCGAGCCTCTCCTTTCAACACACTTTTGACACAAGGGATCATCATTCATTGACAAGTCTCCTAGAAATGTCAGCTCTCAGATGCGAGTCAACCCGTTTTGCAAAAAGGGAGCACAGCTATTAAACCCATCATGTATACTGGCTTGGTTTTGAGTGCTTGTTGTTTAGTTAATTGCTAGAAATTGCGTAAAATTCTGCTCTCCATGTGTTGTCTTTACCAGAGTTGTTTTTGTGAAGTCTGTATGGTAACGTTCTCCACGTGCGCCTCAGTCGCCTCCTCATGTGCTTCTGGAGTGATTATTACAATTGGTCACGGGGCCTCATGTGCACAGAAAGTGGGTGTGTTTGTGTGGTGTGCCAGTTGTCTTTAGAGCGGGCCGTTGGACCACAGCTGGTACTCAGCAATACAGCAAAACGGTCATGAGCAGCTGTCACTTGGACTCAACTGAACTGTGGGAAAGTATGTCATAGAAACAACGGCAGCCAAGTACAGTGTTGGCAGAAACTGCCCTCCTGGTGCCACCATCTTGGATGTCCTTGTATGACAGATAAAACATGACCCTCTGTTGGCCCAATATACGAGAAAACACACACCAGGTAGGCTGTTCTAGATGATTCATGTCTCTCAACTGTTAAATAGTAAACTGTTAAAAAAGTCTTTATGTTACATAGTTTTATTTTCACCAGGATCTGGAACTGTTTCACCTTAAACGTGTCATGACTTTTTGTGCAAAAGTGCCCCACTCCATACAGCCAGTGCCTTTTTCCATTCCATCCATTCATACAGTTAGTTATAACATACATAGTTCGTGTAAAAGCATGTGCTAAAATGTACACATTGATCAAATTAAACATTTTTCTTGTGACTCGAGCAGCAGCACAGTGTGTTAAAATATATGTTCACTGTGCGGGTGGCACGGTGGTGCAGTGGTTAGCACTGTCGCCTCATAGCAAGAGGGTTCCAGGTTCGCATCCCGGTCTGGGCCCTTCTATGTGGAGTTTGCATGTTCTCCCTGTGCCTGCGTGGGTTTTCTCCGGGTACTCCGGCTTCCTCCCACAATACCAAAAACATGCACATTAGGTTAATTGGCTGAGAATGTGTTGGACTGGCGACCAGCCCAGGGTGAACCCCGCCTCTTGCCCGTAGTCAGCTGGGATAGGCTCCCTCCCCCGCGACCCTGACGGATAAGCGGTATAGAAAATGGATGGATGGATGTTCACTGTGCTACCAAAATCCCAGGAAAAATGTAGGCATGATACATTTACAATTAAAGTTGAATTCAAGTCGATTCAGGCATTGATTGTCCTCTGAAACGCTAAACCTCCCCGAGAGAGAACCTCAGTTTTACAAATGGTCCAAAATTTGTAATGAATTAAGCCCAAATCTCCTCCTCCAACTTAAAACAAAGACAGACTGGAACAAAGACCAACACGAAGAGCCTGGAGCAGCTCAAATAGATACTTACAGAAAGACACTCAGGGTGTTCACACCATGAAAATAATACACAGAAAATAGCAGCATTCTTATAAACACTGACAGCTCTTTATTTGTGATTTCATCCTCTTCTCTCTTTTCTCCCTCTTCACTGAGCTGAGGAGGTTTTTGAGGGAGAAAAAAGCCTGCTCTGATTACAAATGCTCGATGTAGCCCACTTATGGCGTGAGCTAATGTCTGTAAAACTGCCTCTGTAAGGCTGAAAAGCTTATACTCGGCTGCACAATGAGGCAGCTCGTTCCTCAGTCTCTTTAGTTTCACTTCCGCATGCACTATGTCACGGCGACAGACGCAAAATCAAACTGACCTTTCCTACTGCATGCTAATTACATGTGTCATCTTGAAAGTACAAGCACCGAGCACACATCCATACCCAGCACCCATATACGCCGTAGTATGGTGAATGAAACACTTCTCAGACGGTGTGGATTCTGATGATGGCAGTGCTTCTGAAGCAGTAGCTGTGACATCTCATACACAGAAAAAGAAAGATGTTCGAGTGAATCAAACACTAAGATGCAGCAACCTATCACATACGGACTGTGCAAACGTGTCACGTTGAATTTGTGTGTAATGAGACAGTGCAGGAACACAGACTGCTGTGCTTCCAGTTTTCTGCAGGAATCTGCTTTGTCAAATGCCAGTTTTTTTAAGGAACTGATTCAGAGGGCTGTCGCGGCAGTTCGTCACACTGGTTTTATTCTACTTTAACACACATACTTCTTTCATCTTCCTGCACAGCCAGAGGACATTTGCTAAATTATATTACTGCAATAAAAGACAGTAAAATAAGCGGAGTGATTTTAATGTGAAATAACCTGGTGATATGTAGGTTACTGTTTCTAAACTCGACGACCCACTTCGCCCTCATCTTACTGAGGAAGAGCCCGTCTGTGAGCCTGGATTAATATTTCACTATTGTTGTACAAGGGATTTGTATGTGTGTGTGAGTGAGTGTGTGTGTGTGTCTGTGTGTTTATGTGTATGAGGATTCATCAGTGCAGCATGGTTGCATCTACTGTACTGTGTGTCTGCCTGATTGCTTCTGTGAATGCCTTCATGCTCCTGTGTGGGTGTGTCCAACTGTATTTGCATGCACACTTGTGCTATTTTACTCATTTATTATCACTTTATCAGGTAACTGTTAAGTTCTTAACGTTGGCTAATATGTCCTGCAGATGTGCCTCTTTGCAACATTGCATAAACTGTAAAAGAATTGGAAAAGAACCAACACAGTATACTGACTTTTATCTTAAAATCTTGTACTCACCCCCTTACTTTTTGCACATTTAATTAGAATTTTATTAATCAAATCGGTAAAATGCACTCCTCTGGAAGTTAGCCAGTAATCAGGCAAGAAAGGCCTCAGTCAGGGAACTTAATGTTCACTGTAATTTGAGAGAGATGACAGGGCCTGCCAGAATGACAGCAATATCAGGCCCTGTTTACACCTGACATTAACATGCATCTTCAGTGATCCAATCACAAGTAGACAGCTCTAAGTACATGTGTGAATGCGCCTCAGACACACAGAGGATGCACGCATATGGTCATACTCTTTTAGCAGTGAACAGGCAAATATGTCTTTGCCTACTCAACTGACATCCTCTGTAAGTACATAAAAAGCAAACTGATTTCCGTTAGGTTCACTGTAATGTAATACACTGTAATTACAGGGGACCATGATAGGTTTATATGCAGAAAAATGGAACAAAACAGAAGCAACAATCATAACTTATTATTACAAGCATAAACTGCATCACAAAACAAGACTAGTTTGTATATAGTATAGTATAAATGCAGCTTCTCAATAAACTTTAGCTCTAGCAAGCAGTTAACAAGCCTCTTAGCTCAAAGACCTAACAGATAACTTTTAGTTCCAATAACTCTTTACTGAATGGACTAATATATTCTTCTCTATTCTTCTTGTTTTTTAATAATTGCAACATGATAGTGGTTATATTAAGAGGTGAACTAAGTCAGGTATGTCCCCAGTGAAGGCCAAATGCACGGTCCGCCACTGTGGTTTTCTATTGCTATTGCTCCTTTACTCATTGTCTGATATTCCAACTTGTGTGACTTTCAGGGCCAGGAGAAAATATGAGACAGCTTATAGGTGTGTTTATGATCACTAATACGAAAACATAAGAAAGGTAATGGCTGCTATTAAGCTGTCTAGCAGCGGTACAAGAAGCATTCATTTGATGCAGAATATATGAATTTAACTCTTAGTATAAAAGAGAATAGATTATTGTGTGCAACACTTGAGAATATTTATTATTGAGTCATAAAAACTGATATACTTAAGTGAACAGTGCGCATTGCTTTTCCCTCATGAGGTGCCAGTTGGTAATTGAGCGATTTCTCCTCCTCCGGCTCTATAATGGGCTTGTCATGCTGTGCTGCTCAATGCATCTTCAAAAGGAACCAACTCTCTGTGGCTCAGAGGCGAGGGCTGTAAACTAGGTCGCCAGAATGAGCCAAGGAAATTTGCAAGACAGGAAAGAAAGTTTGTGTGTGTGTGTGTGTGCATGGGGGGTAAAATAGTGCATTACTAAGGTGTAATGGCTGGTGCTTGAGTGAATGCTTCTGGTTTGATTTATTTGGGTCTGGAGAGACACTAAATATGGCTTGTGTGCTTTAACAATGCCATAAAGACATTCATTTATTCAAGAGGCACATTTCTATGGTTTGTTTTGAGTGTTATGTAAAACTGAAGCAGAATTGAAGGTAAGATGAGGGTGAAATCACCAGGGGTACGACGAGAAAGGAGGGCAGAATGTTCCTCTGCCGGCATCATCAAGAAATTCAGACAACTCTTATCAAGAATGACAGTCGGATAAAGGCATGTTTTAACCTCTTAGGCCTTGTGCATGAACATTCAAATGCATCACTGCCTCCAGTGTGTGAGAGGTTGAAGGTAATGATGATGGTATTCCCCTCATCTCTATCTGTTTTTTCAATCTGGCTGACACTAACCCATCCATAAAAGGTGTCACGCCATTAAAAGTCTCCTTCTTTCCCTTTATGCCCTCATGCTGGTGCCTAAGAGGGTGTGTGTGTGTGTGTGTGTGTGTTTGTCTAATGGTGTGAGATGGGGGGCCTTCCATGTGAGGATAATAGCCTAGATGAGTGCCAGACCTTGCAAGCTTTTCATTTGACGAGGTGAGATCCCATGAGCCTTTTCAACGTCTTACTTCACTTAGGGTGTGTGTGAGCGTGTGTTCATCCCTGCATGCGTGTGTGTGTGTGTGTGGGGACACACAGTAAACAGTTATATCTATCTTTGCATTTGTGTCTGTGTGTGTGAGAAAGACAGAGGTAAACAACTAAAAACAGGGGTTCTGGCAGGGTCTGCAGACGTTGTGGAAGGATGACCAGATTGTGGAACAAGTTTGCTTGCGTGAGACAATGTGGGACACATTACCAATACTAAGGGGTGGCCTACATGCTGCTTTTGTACACAAACCACCATTTTTTTGGAATCTAACCAGTGTTGCCTTACTACCACAGTGCGCTGGCGTGTGTCACTGAGAGTATTGGACAGTGTGGTAAACATTAGTGATTTCAGATGCTGTTACCTCATCATAATCAGAACCAAGTTTTATTGTCCAAGCCGATGATGTCACTCCAGTTGCACAGGCAATAAAGACAGACTGTGTGCATGTAGAAGATACAGTCAATGTACACATTATTCAAAGGCAGGGCATATATACGGGTAATATTTGTCTTCTGTTTGGCAGTCATCTTTGGGTTTCAGTTTTTGAAGCACAGGTTTATTTTCTAATTCACGTTACTTCACGTTGCATTGTCCATTTTTCCCCACTGGTCATAGTGCAGGCAGCAAAAACTGAGACATGTTGAACTGCACTTTAACCACGTACATGCAATTTTGTTAACATCAAACACATCCCTGTGTAGAAAGCAGGGAAGGTTTTCTCAGTATGTGGAATGCAGCACAGGGATGCAGGAAAAGGTAAAAATGCTGGTCACCCTAGTGGAAGTGTGTCACCGTAACATCCTCCTTAAACTTACATATGCATGTGACTGGTAAGTCATGGCACCCTGAGGCCCATAATTCAGCTGAACTTCTCTAATAACGCTGACCCACATGTCTAACTCATGAAATATGTAAAGTCTGTATGCAGTTTGTCTGAAGTCTGGTCCTTTTTGTGTCTGTGTGTGTTAACAGTCGAGGTTGTGTGCCTACCAGCATGCATGGGTGTGTATGTGGCTTGCATGCATGTGTAGAAGGATGTAGATGAATTATAGAGAGGCACTGGGTTTATGAGATCAGACTATCAGAGAAGCGTACCAGCTGTAGCTGCTATGTTGATTGTGCATACGGTGTTTACGCTCTGTGATGTGACTGTACAGCCTGACTTACACTGTGACACAATGATTTACTGTAATTATGAATACCAGGGCATCCACTTAGCAGAATCTGATCTGCTAACTTACTAGTGTTAGCTGTGATAAGTTAATAGTTTTGGCTATTTAGAATCTGCAGTACAGATAAACCAAATATGAAAAAGTGAAGACATCTCTCGTGACAATAAATACAGGAACTAGTTGTTCAGATTTGGCTCATTAACCATGTAAATGCATATGGTTTTTATGCAGAATTTACTGGTGTTGGTGGAACAAGTATGTACTCTATTAGTGTGGTTTTCCCACATTACCCTGCCTGTGGCTGTGGGATCAAAAGGAGCAGAAAAAGGAAAATTCTCGTGGTTTTTCATGCAAGAATTCTCATGTGAAAAGTAGACGCCTCAAATAAGGCTGGTTAATGAAATGGCCTGGTGCCTGAAGTAAGCTGACATTGCAGGTCACATTTCAGCTATTTGGCTGATGCATGAAAGTAGTGGCAAATGAAGGCACTGCATCTGAGGAGAGGTGTGAGAATGTCCTTCACTGGAAATGATGGGGAGGATCAGAATAAGCTAGTCATATGTTAGTAAAATATTTCTGCTTTATATATTATTTCTGTGCTCCTTGCATTTGGTTGAAGTACTTACACTGAAAAGATGTTACAGTAAATAAGTGCATTAGAAGGACAGGCTTCCAAGATTACTAATTTAACAAGACTAAGAGTCTACAGTCACGCTAGCAGCTCTGTGCTGCTGTACTTGAGCACAGCAGCGCTTTACTAGCTAAAAGATAAAATCCGCACGCTAATGTTCACAACAGTAATGCTAACATGCTGATGTTGAGCAAGTATGTTTATCATGTTCAACATCTTAGCTTAGCATGTTGCTAACAGGTACAAACTAGCATCGCCAAGGTTGATGTGAATGCCAGTTGCAGGCAATTGGCCATAAACCAAATCAGACACATAAAGATTTTGACCTTGTGATCATACTACAAGATGATTTAGGGGATCACCAAAGTCATTAGGATTCATCTTCTGAAGACATTTAATGCCTGTACTAAACCTCATGATCATCCATCCATTTCTTGAGATATTTCAGTCTGGACCTGGACCAACCAACATCAACACTGGTTGGTTCAAAATTTCAGGCTGAAAAGGGTTGAACTTACCAGTAGCTGATCAAGGAGATAGAGGGAAACATAGGTTGTCATAATGTGTGCAGTGTCTGGAAATCAAAAGTCACAAAAATGAATGAGGACATTAAAATTGGAAAGAGGTGTGATGGGGGAGGAAGAGGGTCAAAGAAGAGAAGATTAGAGAGAAAAAAAAAGAAGTGGAAAAAAATATGATTCCCATGTGGCCAGATTTTATAAGCCCATTTTCTTACATGAGTGTAATACAAGAGTGCCATGTGTTACATGGAAATGGAAAGTCAAGCCTTCAGTGAATAGTGAAGTGATGAAATCACTTAAGGATTTTTTCCATGAAGCGAAGGTTGTGAAAATGAAAAAGGAGGCTTTGACAATGTGAGAGAACACGTGCAAGAGATCTGCTCATGCATAACATGTGAAGGAAGGAGGAGAGTGTGCTGTATATGTGTGTGTGTGTATGTGTGTGTGTGTGTGTGTGTGTAATCTGGCTGAGTAGTGAAGAAAAGAGAGAAGGTAAACATGGAGTGGAAGTCCTGAGTGCAAGTCCAGATACAGAGATTCAAAAGATCTGCAGCTTTTAACATCAACACAGAGCTTCAGTCTATGGATTCAAGGATTCAAGGATTCAAGGAACTTTATTGTCATACCAGCTCACATTCACATGTTTATGGTACGCACTCAGGTCCCGGGAGCAATAAGTAGAATATAAAAATATAAAAGTATGAGGTAAAAAGTTGAATAAAATAGAAATATAAGTTAAATAAAAATAGAATTTAAAAGAATATAAATAAATAATATATAAATATTAAATAAAGAAGCCGATTTTAGCATATAGCAGCATAAATATGCATGTGCAAGTGTGTGCAAGTGTGAGGTAGTAATATTGGGGAGAGCAATGTGGCTGTTACTGAAATAATCTACATTTCTGCTTTGAACTGGAAACATTTTCCACTGTGTCACGCATTGAAGTGTTTTGCTTTATGGAAGAAATGAGACCCAGTTTCATCTACTAATCTAATGATCTAAAGTGGATAAATCAGAACAGATAATGTGAATAACTTTTGCCCAACAGAATAATGCAAAATAATTTAATGTGAAAGAATAGTTCTGCAATTGCAAAATATGCTTATTTGATTTCTTGATGAAAGTTAGATGAGAAGACTGATATCACCTTCCCAATGTTTCCTCATCACAATTTGTGACCTCATGTACATGCAACAGTACAGGAGTAGATGGATCTATCTAATCTAACCCTGCTATTAGCACATATAGTACATAGGAGTCACTTATCTGTTACTAACCCTATATATAACATCAATGCTCAGTGGCTAGTGGATCTGAGAACAGGCCACAGCAGTCCCCTAGAAGAAGACCCAGTAACCATTACAATGGCAGACATCCAACAAAGACCGTCAAACATGAAGAGTTAGCCAGCACCAGGCCATGACATGATCCACCTCTACTGCCTAAAGATGTTAACTGCAGTCCATCAGTACCTGGCAGCACAAATGAACCAGCTGCTGACAGCCTGCCTCTGCACAACATGGAAACTCCTATCAGGCATCATACTGAGTTAGATCAGTAGGCACAATACATGAATGGGCCCCAGAAGGGAAGCCAGGGGAGCGAAGCACCAGCCACTGCTCAACAGAGCAGTCAGTTGAGACTGCAAGACCAGGCAGGCCAACCTGTGCACCGCCTGGACTGACAACAAGAATGTCTATGACTCAATGCCACACACATGGATGCTGGAATACCTTGAAATGTTCAACATCAACAGGACACTAAGAGCCCATACAAACAATTCAGTAGAACTGTGGAAGTCAGCTCAAAGCCAACAGAAGAGAAATCTAAAATCAAATGAATATTTGGTGTGACCACCCTTTGCCTTCAAACAGCATCAGTTCTTCTAGGTACACTTGCACACGGTTATTGAGGGAACTCAGCTGGTAGGTTGTTCCAAACATCTTGCAGACCCAACCACAGATCTTGTGGATGTAGGCTTCCTCAGATCCTTCTGTCTCTTCATGTAATCCCAGACACACTCGATAATGTTGAGGTCAGGGCTCTGGGGGCCCACCATCACTTCCAGGACTTCTTGTTCTTCTTTATGCTGATGATAGTTCTTAATGACATTGGATATATGTTTGGGGTTGTTGTCCTGCTGCAGAATAAATTTGGTGGCAGTCACATGCCTTTCTGATGGTATTGCATGATGGATAAGTATCTGCCTGTATTTCCCAGCATTGAGGACACCATTAATCCTGACCAAATCTCCAACTCCATTTGCAGAAATGCAGCCCCAAACTTACAAGGAACCTCCACCATGCTTCACTGTTGCCTGCAGACACTCATTATTGTACCGCTTTCCAGCCCTTCAGCGAACAAACTGCCTTCTGCTACAGCCAAATATTTTCAAATATTTATTGGCCTTGTTTCTGTGTTTGTGTCATGTATGTATGCACCTATACATAAATACTATAACATACTATGACACCAGATAATGTGGGTATTTTAGTCCATTTTGAAGGAGGCACTTCTTACTGTGACAGATTATTTCCTGAAGTGCATTGGTGGACAAAAACATGGCTTACTGAACAAATATCTCAGGAAATCGCGATATTGTTATTATTAAAATTAAACCAGACAAATGATGTCATTTCTAATTTTTTAAAATATCAGCAGTAGTGCTTTCTGCTGTGGATGTAACTTACAGGCTTCTCTAACTGAATGCCTGTTTTGATCGGTCCAGTTCACAGAGGCTTTTGGCTGATGACCTACAATTTTCCTCATTATACAGAAGAGAAATGGGGGTACTCGGAGAGGAAAGGGTCATTAGAGTAATGATTATAGTAAACCATCTCAGATTGTCTGCTGGGTACATAAGAGAAGGGGGTGAGAGGATACAGGGGTTAAAAAGAGGACGAGAGGAGGGGGAGTGATGAGAGAGAAAGGGGGTGATAATGGACACAGGAGATAAATAATGGTTACAAAGGTTAGAGAGCACACAAAGGCGAGACATATAAGTCAAGTAAATACACTAGGACTCACTTTGAATTATATTCGATTGCGCTTTTAGGTGGAATATAAGGGGAAGGTACTGTAAAAAAAATGAGATAAGTAGAGTCTGCTGGTTTACGAGGAGAAAAAGATGAAGGCAGATTATGATAAACTGTTGATGACTCCAAGCTTACAGCTGGTTGATTGTTCATCTGTCTGTTTTCCCCGCAGACTATTGGACACACAACCAATCCTCTTACATGTACCCCGACCTGCGACTATCTAATCCATGGCCTCTTATTCCCAGTCAGCTCCACACAGTCACAAGCTCTGGCGAGATTTACCCAGCCTGTGTGCCCCAGTCATTGATTGGAAATGCTTTGAGTGGAAGAAGTTGCTGTAGTAAACAATGCATTTGTATTTTGCTTCATTTGGTTCCATTTTGCAGTGAATATTCCTAACTTCTGGCTTTCAATCTGCTATAGCCTTGCCCCACTGACTTTGATCAAGCTTTTAGTTTGCTGAGAGGATCTGGAGACAACAACATTAGGTCATCTGAGGTCCATCTATCCATTTTCTACACCCACATTATCCATGCAGGGTTGAAGGGGGCTGGAGCCTATCCCAGCTGACAACAAGCGAAAGGTGGGGTACACCCTGGACTGGTCGCCAGGGTCAACACACAAAGAGAGACAATCACATGCTCATAGCCAATAATTATTATTAGCCAATTAAAATTGGAATTATTAGTCAATTAGAGTAGCCAATTAATCCAGTGTGCATGTTTTTGGGACTGTGGGAGGAAGCTGGAGTACCTGGAGAAAACCCACGCAGCACAGGGAGAATATGCAAACTCCACACAACTGCACCACCATGCTGCCCATAGGCAAAGATGTATCACAAAATATAAGAGATGAAACAATTAAAGGACTAGTTTGACAATTTTACATAGATAGATAGATACCACTCTCTGATAAGTAAGAAACTAGAGCCAGGAGTTGATTAGCTTAGGTTAGGATATCTATTGGAAAAACAGGGACATACTCAACCTGACTTTGTCCAAAGTAAGAAAAAAATAAATTTGTCAACTATCTGTAAAGCTTTTTAATTACGTGGTGATTAGACAAAGAAGATACCAGGTGTTGTAGCAGTAGTGCGCTTTGAAATGTTAGTGGGTGTTCTACTTGTAAAGCTACCCAGTTGTGGAGCACCTTTCAGAGGCAGGTAGAAATGCACCAGGCAATAGCCCACATGGAAGGACTGGGCTTGGCTCACGACATCCATCACATGTCTTTTACTCACACACTGCTTGCAACTGTTATGCAATGCAACACAGTCCATTCACTCACCGTGGCATTTCCACACAGATGTATTCTATTCTAGAGTGAATCATCAGTGGTTCTTTTGCCACATTTGTCTCTGTGTGAGTACTTTCCAGACTAACATGTCCAGAGAGGACAGGAAAGATCAATAACAAAGGTGTGAGTGGTGTGTCATGTCACTATCTGCACAAATGTAGTGATGTCAGTGTTATGAATAGTCTGTGTTCTTATCAAACTGATCTCTGATCTGGCAGCTCACTTAGACATTCAAAATAGCTTTAGCAGATGATATCTTTGGCTTTAATAATGTGTGGGCAATAACAGCTGGTATTAAAAGCATGTAGTATATCTTGTTATTTTTTTAAATGAAAGATAACTGACAACAATTTTAGCAACAACTGACAACAACGTTAATGCTGTCATTCTGAGAGTTTCAGAAGAGTGACAAAAAAGGGAAGAAGGAACATATTTTTCATGTGAACCACCTCAACTGGCTGCTCTCGATGTGAAGGAGCGGCGGCTGTATTCTGAGCCCTTCCCAGCTCCTCAGTAAGTCTCTAATGCTGAGCCCGTCCACCCTGTGAAGGAAAATCATTTCGGCCCCTTGTATCCGTGATCCTTTTCTTTCAGTCACTACCCACAGCTCGTGTCCTGAGAGCCTTTTGGCTCGGCTCTCTCTTCACCACGACTGACCGGTATAGCATTCCCATCACAGCAGAAGCTGCCATGATCTCTCTGTCAATCTCTCTCTCCCTTTACTCCCACTATATTTTCCCTCACTTGTGAACAACGTACTTGAACTCCTCCACTTGTATTGGCGATCTTGTTCTTTCGAACACTACCCAAAGCTCGTGACCACAGGTGAGGGTTGGATGGACGGCCTGTAACAATGGACCAACCACCCATATTCCCAGAGGACCTCTACAGGATGCCCCGAGGGACTCGGTCGTAAGTCTTTTCCAAGTCCACAAAACACATGTGGACTGGTTGGGCAAACTCCCATGACCTCTCCAGCACCCTTGCGAGGCTGTAGATTGGGACTGGACCACGACAGTTGGTTGGATCTGAGTTTTGACTAACAAACGGACTCTCCTTTCCAGCACCCTGGTATAGACTTTCCCAGGGAGGCTGAGGATTGTGATCCCTCTATGAGGACCACCACCCCAGTTTGCCACTCCAAGGGCACAAATTCAAATCTACATCATGCTAATTCGCAGTATGCAGTTTCTGACGCTAGGAGTATGGTCTCCCACTAATAACAAAACAAACAGTATACTTAATGTGGGATCATGGGAGTTGTTGCCTTCATTTTTAAACAACCACCATTAGTGATAAAATCAACTTGACAGGACTCAGCCACAAATGTTCACAGCCACAGAGTTATAGTTTAAAGTTGTATTCACATTACATTTAGACATGTTCACAAACTTCCTTCTTCACTCTCTGACTCTCTCCTGGAAGTTACAGTGACAGGAGACCAACTGAAACCACCATCAGCTTAAACAGACTTACAGACTTCTCTGGGTTTTAACATTTTTGGAAACATTTGGAACACACAACTTGACAAAATATATAAAAGAGGTCTATTAGCTTGTAGTCATTTATGGATGAAAAGCCACATGTTATGTATTTAAAACGCAGGGTAGAAGGTAAAATATCAGTTTAAGATTAGGACAATTCAACAAGTTGAGACACCGATGCCCTGAATGAGCTGACTTTGAATGTTTGAATAAAGTATCTAAGAAAAGCTTTTAGGAAGCTGGGTCCTCCCACAAAGGGAGAGTCCAGAAGAAGAAGAACACAGATATGAATATAAACTGAAGAGTGTGCCTCTCTGAAGCATGCTCCTTTCTTTCTATTTCCATTAAAAGAGTTTTTCTTATCTGAATGTCAAAATCTGCCTCATTATGAAGCTGCATATTTCAGCAGAAACATTTACATTATTCACTTGTTTTTCAAGTCAGTTCCGTCTGTGGAATAACTGCCTACTACTTCATACACCACAATGTAACCTGAGGCACAACAGAGGGATGGTGTGGAATTTCACTGGTGAGAGTGTGTGTGTCTATCTGCACATGTGGGAGTGTGTGTGACTGACTGCCAGGCAGTGTGTGTGTGTGTGCTATATCTTTCTGTTTGTCTATATTGGAGACATGGTTGTACCTCTGGTCACCTCCAGGCGAAGGAGAGCTAATATCAGTGTATTGGTTTCTGTTCCCACTCAGGACTTAATGCATGTTATTACAGCCTGTCATGTTGTCATCCTCCCCACACTGCAGGGCCTTGTTCTGTCTGCTGCCTCTATCATATTCCCAGGTCATTAAAGCCAGGTAAGAGATCTGATTCAGTTGCAGTTTGTGTCAGAGCTGCTCCCAGACAGACACATCCTTTTTTTTCCACCATGTTTTTTCCAGTTCTTACTTGGAAATTGATTGAATGTTATCTCTGCAGCTCAGTGTTTATCGCATAGGAAAATTGTTTTATCATATCTACCTCAGCAGGGGGGTCACATTCAGCCTCAGAACAGCAGTCTTGGAGCTCTTGCTCAGTTACAACATCAGCAGGAAGGCTGGTTGGTGAATGACTTGTCAAACCAACAGGCTGACAAAATGAAATCTTCTCTCATTGTTCCTGCCTGTTTTCCTTTGCATTAAATTTTCTAACATTTCCTCTCATAATTTAAACTAAAACTAAATTACTCATTCAGTTATCAATAATCATTATTTTTATAAACATTTGCTGGAATTGTGTCACCTGCAGCATAATCTGCTTTATTTATTTCTATTTTATGCTCCTGTTACATGTAGGAAAAATATTCCTGTGGAAAACATTCCAAGTGAAAGTGCAGGAAAGAAAAAGGCTAAGGTCTTAAGGTGGCCCTTGTATACCAACAGGCGACATTCACTGCTGCTAGTTATCACACTACTAGAGCATCAGCATCTCAGACAAAAACAAATGTGTGTGTTGTTCAGTCAATAAAGTTGAAACGAAAAGAAAGCAGCAACGGAACACAAACTCATCCCGAAACTCAGACCCACATTTAGGCAGTGCTATTCAAATATGGCTCAAGATTTTCATACTTCATTGCCTGCACAGCATATTTTTTAAATCACCTCTGAGAGAGTCACTTCTAACACTACGCTGGTATTTCTTTTGTCCCAATCTTTGCAGAGTTAATTTAACACTTCACCTAAAGTGTTACTAATACAACTCGGATCTAGAGAGCTAAATCCATGAAGATGCGCTAGCAGAGGCGTGGTTCCATAACTCTGTGGGACTTGAGTCACAAACTCCACCCAATGACACCAACTCTGTTACACAGTTACGGTAAGTTAAATCAACTTCTAACAGTGTCATTTCAATCCTATATTTTAACACTTTTGCTTCGCAGCGGAAACTAATTAATTTTGCTGTGTATTTCTTGCTTAAAGTGTTTTCAGAAACAGTGTACTATTTAGCTGTAATGGAAGAAAGTTTTCCTACCAGGCTGCCATGTTGAAAATGAATGTGAGGAGGACAGAGAGGGAATCACATGCACTGACATGCACGCACAGCCAGCCTGGCTACCCAAACAACAACAAACAAACAGCAAGCCAAACCGATAACACACACACACATAGAAGATATACTGTATTAGTTGAACCCCATATATTTTAAGTTCAAGAGTGAGTCAAATGGCACAAACATGACATGAACATGAGTTCACAAGGTGGATGTTTTTGCAGTGGTTTAATGTTTCACTATTCATCTTTTAATCCCAACTGAGCTATCAAATACCTTCAATTTTCTCAGTAGCCACCTCTCGCCCTCCAAAAGGTTCCATGAAAATCACACACATGCTCACACGCACACACACACACACCAGTGGAAACACTCCCACATGACTTGCAGGCTGAATCACCTGTAGCCGTCACTGTGACGTAGGTTCAGCAGGTGGGAGTCTCCCCTGAATTACACATACTCACACAAATATACAAACATGCCCATACACAACACTTATACACGTGTGCCAGTGTACACACCCTCACATGCACCTATAGACAAACTGTCCCTCGTAACAGGCAGCATATCTGACTGTTTTTTTATCTGCCAGATCATCTGCCTGTATGATACAGAAAACGCTCAACAGATGCAACACTTGTGCAACTTCTGAAAATGTGATAATGCTTCCTGTTTTTCCATTAAAGTTGTTCTTTTCCCTGTGTTTGCAGGTTTGCTTCTTATTTTCAAATGTGATTCAGTCTGAATAAGCTTCACAGACGTCAATCTGTCTGGCTAACAGTTGCTCTTTCTTCCTCTATATATTTGAGGTTTTGCTAAACAAGCTTGTTTAAGTTTGTGACACAATCATTGTGACCTGTGTGCTGCAAAGCTCACATAGTCGAGATGTTTGACAATGGCTGTCCAGGAGTAGACAGAGAGCAGTAGGTCTAAACATGATTTTACACAAGTGATAAAGGTGATGAGCAAATTGTGAGTATGTTGATTGAACTGAGTTGGGTTACATCAGCTATTTGTACATCCATTGCTAAGTTTGTTGCTAAAGTCCTTATTAAGCTCTTTACTACAAGCTAGTTTAATTTGTACCCGACAGCCTCTCTTTTTCCCTCACTATCATGAAATGATAAATGATGTTGCTATGAGGCTGATATGGAGCTGAATGTATTATGGCAGAAATATTTTATTTTGAATCAAACAAACTATGCTTGATGCAGTTGAAATGCATGGTGTAATTACAATAGTTAATAGATGCACATAAAGCCACACACACAAAGGAACACTACAAAGAAATGGTACAGGACGCCTCTTGAAGCCTTCAATTAAAAATTGATGTTATGTTCTAGTGAACGCTTGGCTGTATCCACTGAATATTTAATAAACAGTCTGACTTTTCTTTTTACATTGGCACCATTATGTTGCCTTGTGCGTGTGGGACAGGAAGCCACTATTGAGTACTTCCTGTCCAGTCTCTGGAAGACTTGACGGAAACCCCACCAGGAGAAACAGAGGTGTAGAAAAGGCAAAGACTGAGCATCAAGTTAACTGCTTGGTGACAAAACTAAGCAGGAGTGTTGGTGAGAATTGGAAAAGATATGGATACATTTAATAAAGAATATATTTGCTCATTGTTCAGTTATGCTTGATGACTCAAAGATAAAATGGGACGTGACATGCAATTGTCTAATCAAATCAAAAAAGATAAAGGGAGGGAGATGGTGTATATGTTTGAGAGAGGAAAACAGGTAGGTAAGAGATGATAGACAGTTTGAAAAAGCGGCAGAACGAAAGCCAGGCTGCAAGAAAAACATACGAAGATAGCAACGTTAGTGTTACAAGATCCAAGGACTTGTTTTGTCTTTGTGATAATCCGAGAGAGGAGGAGGGGGCCAGGAGCTACATGTGTTTGTGTGAAAGTGAGTGAAAGACAAGGATGAGGTGTGTGCTGCTGCATGTGATGCCTGTGTGTGTGTGACAGAGGGTGGAGGGACTCCAGGGGAATAGAACCTCGACTCAGCCTCCAAAAATCCCTTTCATGTGTGATTGGGGCTGCGCCTCTGTCTCCTCGTTATCTCCTCTTGCAGGCCGGGTATCGCTTTCTCTGCACTGGCTGACTCTGTAATCGACACCAAGAGTCTGCATCACAACTTCGGCCTGCTATCCTCAGCCCACTTCCTTCGTCCAAACTGATTTGAGTGGATGAGAAGCACTGATGGACTGAAATCCTCTTGGATGCCTATAGAAAACATGTTAGAGCACCATACAGACTGGCTTGCATGCTAGAAAATTAGTTGGCCTTTATATTCCTCTAAATAAATAGTTATTAGTTTTCTTTTTTTATTATTTATGACAAAGATGTAGTAATTATACTCAATTTTAATCTTAAGCATGGTTTGGAACTGTTTTACCATAAATGCATCATGACTTTCTGCATGCTGGTGGCCCACCATATGCAGCTGGAGACCCTGTGCCAACAACAGTCTGTCCACCACTGATCAGTGAATGGCTAAAACAATGCTCTGTCTTACTCTTGTTTTTGACCTAACATGTGTAATGTGCATTTAAATTTATTATATATGAATCCTTGTTTGCAGTGATCCATCTTGTGATTCAAAACATTTACTGTCAGGATTACTATCTTGTGTGTTGTGTCTTCATTTCCTGTTCTGTTCTCCCGCTCCCTTTGTCCCTTGTTATTGGTCTTTTGGTTTGTCTCTTGCCTGTCCAATCTGGACAGACAATCTGGAGTTGGGTGGAGTCTTTCCTGTGACCTATCAGCTACCTACGTATACACCTGTTCCTCATCTACCTTCAATCACTCGCCTCTACCAGTATTTAAGTTGGGCTCTCTTTCACCATGTTTGCCAGATTGTGTACTGTGGTATAACTCTAGTGGTATTTTGTTAGGCTTTATATCAGTGTTGAATTGTGTACTTCATCGGTGTGAAGTTGAGTTTACTTAAAGAATTTATCCTAATATCCTAATGGCTGAGGATACCAAAGTCAGTGCCTAAAACACCAAGCTGTCTAAGCTTAAAATCAAAGCATACAGACTTGATGGTGACTGAACCACAGTCTCTGTGAGATAATGTTGGGGTTTTTTTTGTTTGTTTTGTTTGTTTTTTTTAGATATCCCATAGTCATCTAATGAAGTCATGTGGCTAAAAATTTTATGTTGTAATGAATATGTCAAAATTACACTGATCTGAATGTTAGGTTTACAGCTGTGACTCAAATGAAGTGCACATAATATAGTAAAATCATCACTGTTTTCAGAGTGTCTGATATCATGTTCACTGTCTTATCTACGATAATAGAGTACGAGTTACCCTGAGGGCAGACTGGCTAAGATTCAAAACTTTAGCTTGTGTTGTGCAATGTTGGAGAGAGAGCATGCAAATTCTGTTTAAGAGAGCTTGCCAAACCAGAAAGTGGCAATGCAGAGCTTTTTTGTGCATCCTTCTGAAATAGATGCTAGATATGGCTATATGGCTTTGTGACATATTGACTACTCAAAGGTACCCCTGTGAGCTGTTGGACCACTGCAACTGGTGCGCAAACAGCTTAAGGCCATTTCATAGTGCAGCATCTGCTCATGTCTAACTAAAATCCACAATAGTGCACAGACTGCATACTTATTTTGCGTCCTGCATGTACTGTTAGGTCCATATATACTGGGACACCACCACACTAAATTTGAAATGAAACATTCAGATCTAAATGTGACCAATCCCAGACCTGTATCTGCTTGGTTTGTCATGGACTAATGAGGGAACTGGCCTTACCTAGCCACGAGACTGTCAGCCATTTGTCCCATCATTCATGAGCCACCAAAAATGGGAGCGGGTGTATAAAATTGGCTTTGCTCACATCTTAAGTGTTTCATTTCCAGGTTAATGTGGTGGTGTACAGAGGCCGAATGCCAAAAAAACCCTTATACTTGTCCTAATATATATGGACTGAACTGCATGTACTGTGCTCCTCATTCTTAGTCCTACTTTTGTTAAACATCAGTCATCAACAACAAAGGAATTCTTCTTCCTGTTGTGATTTCACTATGTTATGCCCATGTCAGGAATGTGTCCGTGTCATTGACTGCATAAAAATGGACAGCTCCCAAAGAGTGAAGCCAAAACATTTTGATCTCCCCCTGGTAGCTGGCTGTAGTGTAGGTCATAGACCCCTCATCTCCATGTTAGCAGATGGAACATTAGCCAAAACTAAAACTCAAAGTACATGTCAAATAAATTTTTCACAAAGATGGTTTATGTCATTTTAGATAATTCTTTTCATGCATACACCATGTTTGATGCTATTAAACGTTGGTGAAACATCATGATTGACAGCTGAGAGCTACTCATGATTGGGGCAGTCGTGGATCAGCGGTTAGGGTGTTGGACCCGTAACCGGTGGATCGCTGGTTTGATTCCCCGTCCCGGTGTCCATGGCTGAGGTACCCTTGAGCAAGGTACCTAACCCCCACTGCTCCCCGGGCGCTGCACGCGGTCGCCCACTGCCCTGGGTTTGCTGTGTGTGTGTGCACGTCACTTGGGTGGGTTAAATGCAGAGCACAAATTTCGTTGGAGTGAGTTCCCTCCAATGACAAAATATGTCACTTTCTTTCTTCTTGGGTCAGACACGGGTGTGGGTGGGAACTTGAAACTGCAGCTCCACTGTCTTATTAGTACTGCGGCTCCAAATGATGTCACTAGATGAGGTGCTAACATAATTTGGCAGGACCCTTATCCGAAATATTTTGTCTTTATTTCTGAAGAGTGGGAGACAGTGGTGAAACATGTATTTATATGCAGTTAATAGTCTGCGTATGTACACACCTGATTGTAGTATTTAAGTTTGATGGTATGTACAAGATTAAAAACAGACAGTTAAAATCTGAGCTATTGACTGACAAAGTCACAGTGGGTCAAGTTCCAAAAAACACTGAATACTACATTTTCCATAGTGCAGATTAATGTGTTTTTTTTTTTCTTAGATCCCCACAGCTTGGCAAACATTAAATTTATTTTAAACTCCCCTCCTTCAGTGTGGTGACACAAGCTTTACTTTCAAAATGTGTTGTTGACATAATTATGATATAATTTGGGTTTCTGTCTTCACAAAGCTCCTCCAGAGCTACAGAAAAAGACATTGTACAGCTATTCTCGCAGTGCGTCCCATGATGAGTAAACAGATCTTCATATGTAAAATCAGGCTTACACATGAACACATGATTATCCTGCAGCTGCTAATTCATTTAGTTATCGAGCTGACATCATTGAGGACGGTGTAAGGCTTTAGCAATAGTCATGCATCTGTTAATCGCTCTCAGTCTTTTCATCTCATTGCTTTGTCTCTCTTTCTGTCTGTCTTTCTCCCTCAGTCTCTCTTCTGCAACAATGAAGTGTCGCCGGCTTACATAAGCACATGCGTGGAAGGAGGGAAACTAAGCCTGTTTAAAGTGGGATTACTGAACAAGAAATTCAAAGACCCAAAAACTTGGAAGATGAAAAGATGGAAAAAGAAAAGAGAATTTTTAATTCTCATGAAAAGAGGACACTTGAAAGCATCAGCTTTTTGTGTTAAAAGGCCTAGTTTTTATGAGGCAAATCAATATTTTACCCTGACTATTCATCTCTGCTATAAATCAGCACATACAGCTTTACAAATGGTCAAAAATAAACAAAAACAAAGCCAAAACTGGCACCAGTGCATGAAAGGCATTTCTCAAGACCCAGTTACGATGCATCCAAATGTTCTCATTAGGCTCAAGTCATGAAAAAGAAATTTCTTCAGCATAAACCAGATTCACCAGCCCCTCCCCCCCACTGACACATCTACTGTACACAAACTCAGATACACTAAAGGCTGCCAAATGTCAACTGAGATCTGGGGCAGTGTCCTCGCAGGCATGGCACAGATGCCTATGCACAGCCAGATGAGGTCCTATATCCAGCCGACCATGTGGTTTCCACAGTGACCCTGGTCTCTTTCCATCACCACCAATAAAAATGCTGGAAAGGGGGATCGCCTAGGAGGCATTTAGTGGAGAATGTAATGGTCTTCCCTCTCTCTCTCGCTCTCTCTCTCTCTGTGTGTGTATGTGCAGTGTCAGTGTTGGACATTTAAATGGTTTGACAGGGCCTTGGTGGTTGTCTGGGTGTCCTGGTGTGGTAATAAAACACACACAAACAGACAAGGGTGTTTAATGTCCATTTATAGGCTGCTTTTATCTGAATTTGATTTAGCTTTAGCAACCATTAACAGCAGCACACAGCCCCTGGGGCTTTATTACACAGGCTCATTGACTCTCCTTTTAGGTTCAAGTGGATCCATTGGATTTTATTAGGTGCAATTTAGATGGACATGTTTAAATAGCACCTACAAAGCAAATTTATTGTATGTCTCTGTTGAACATTCTGGTACACTAAAACATGGTGTATCCAAATATTATTTTCCAAATTAATATGACTACATTTGATGCAACTGTGGCCAATCAGTTTGCGTTATGTCTCAGAAAAATAAGATGCCAACCAAGATACACTATAACTCTATAGACAAAAATATCCAGACACACCTCTTTATGGGGTTATTTTTCAGGGATAGGCCTGGGCCCCTGACTTTTTCCCACAATAAAATCAGCAAAAAAGGAGGTAAGACTATTAAACTTCACTGTATAATTCACTAGCAGGCTATCTGCTCCAAACATCTCAAATTTGATCATGTTATGAAACCATCGATAAAGGCCATCAATTGTATTCCCTCCAAAGCTCTATTCCACCAACAGTTTCAGCAGTTCTTGATTGACATCCAGGCTGAATACAGAGATGCAATATATCACGATGTGAGGTGGCTAAGTTGGGGGTGCAAATGCAGCGATTTTTTTCTCTCAGAGAGGAAACTGGACATTTTTTGGGTGAAAAGAGGCAACCGATGGAAGAACTGTCCGATCCTGTATGGTTGGCAGATTTGGCTTTTTTGTTTGACATAACGAAGCATGTGAATGTGCTGAATGTTAATCTTCCAGGACAAGATGCAGTGGTGAGCCAGCTGTACACTCACATCAAGGCCTTTGCCAAGCTGCAGCTTTTCCAAAGACACTTATCCCAAACAGAGTCCTGCACCGCGCACCCAGCTTTGAAAGAGGTCATTGACAGTTTCCCCACAGGACAACATTGGTGCGCAAATGAAGAGTTACGCAACAGGGATCGCATCTCTTTCAGTGGAATGTGGAATGCAGTGTGACAATGAGTTGTGCAGCAAATACCAGCAGCTTTATCTTGTTGACTTTTACTGGCAACGGGATAAAGGCAGGTTTCCAGAAATGCAAACATTTTCCCAGAGAAATCCTGAGCTTATTCGGATGCACATATTTGTGTGAGCAGACATTCTCTGTCATGAACTTGAGCAAGAACTGATTGAGGTCAAGACTAAGTGACTCCCGCTTACATGATATTTTACGCATCTCAACTACTGCCATCAAACCAGACCTGGCCTCTTTACTGAAATCCAGATCCAGATTATTGTCAGCAAGTTATCTGTTTCTTGATCAATCTGAAATTGGGTGTTATGAAGGGTAACATCTGTCATTATTAACAGTGAAAAGCCAGAAACACACTTTCTACACCCACCTGGACAAGCCGGCAAGCACTGTGAGAATCACGTTCTTTGATTTCTCGAGTGCGTTTGACACCATCAGGCCGACTCTGCAACACTGGGGTTCCACAGAGGACTGTCCTCTCTCCCTTCCCCTTCACGATCTACACCACAGACTTTAAGCACTGCACAAAGACCTGCCATCTTCAGAAATTTTCTGATGACTCTGCAGTTGTTGGGTGTATTACTGGGGGAGGATGAGAGAGAGTACAGGACGGCAGTGGACAACTTTGTCACAAGGAGCGGGAAAAACCACCTACAGCTCAATGTGACAAAGACCAAGGAACTGGTGGTGGACCTGAGGAGGACTAAGGCTACAGTGACCCCTATCAACATCAAAGGGGCCACTGTGGAGGTGGTGGAGGAGTACAAATACCTGGGGGTGTACTTGGACCACAAACTGGACTGGTGCAAGAACGTGGACATGGTCTACAGAAAGGGCCAGAGCCGCCTCTACTTTCTGAGGCGGCTGAGGTCCTTCAACATCTGCAGGACGATGCTGAGGACGTTCTATGAGTCGGTGGTGTCCAGTGCCATCACATATGCTGTTGCCTGCTGGGGCAGCTGCCTGAGGGTGAGGGACACTAACAGACTCAATAGAATCATCAAGAAGGCCAGCCATGTTGTGGGAGAGGAACTGGACTCTCTGACAGTGGTGTCTGAGAGGAGGATGTTGTCCAAAATAAGGACTATACTGGACTTTCCCTCTCACCCTCTCCACAATGTGCTGATCAGCAGGAACTTGTTCAGTCAGAGACTCTTACTGCCACGATGCACCACACAGCGACACAGGAAATCATTCCTGCCTGTCGCCATCAAACTGCTAAACTCAGCACTGTGACGGACACACTCACTCACTTTATATATACAATGTATATATTGGTTTTTTACACATGTACATACCTGTATTTTTAAATTTTCTTAAAAAACTCATGGAAATTTAAGGTATTCCATACAGTTTGTTCAATGTTATCTGACTCTCCAGATATGAATGCAGAATTGTGTTTTAAGAGTTGTTCATGTCTACCTAAGTGGCTTATATTTGGTTAAAATGCCATTTGAAAAATAAAGATTATTGTAACAATGAAAATTGTCTTATATTGTATTGTATTATATTTGTAGTTAAAAAAAATGTCAGGCGGAACTATTGGCCCCTGGTGCATCTTCACTTTATCAAATCTCGCCCTCTTTGTAAAAAGTTTGGACACCCCTGCCCTGGAAAGTTGTTTTGGGCATGTCCGTTCGGGAGCAGACAATTGGACGTGTACTTTGGTCTGTATCCTCTCTGTTAAAATGGAGAGGGAGGGGTTTATGACCTACAATGGAGCCAGCCACAGGGGCAATCAAAATAATTTGGCTTCACTTGCCAAATTAGTAAAAATATTCCTGCTACGTTAAGTTGAGCCTAGCCTAGTTTTGGTGTAACACAGCTCAGTGTCACTCAGTCTGAAGTCAGTAACAACCAACTTAAACCCTGATTTGAATATTTTTAGTGGGGCGGCCATTTTGATTACATTAAAACTACAGATTGTGATTTCAATTAAAAACATGTGGAGGAAAAATGGAATGGAACTGTATAGATCAAAGCCAAATAGCCTAGAACCTTCGTGAATGAAAGGAATCAAAGGATCAAAGGAAATTCCATTCTATGGTCCCTATATAAGGAGCAGCTCTTCAGATCATTTCAAACTTTTCAACAGGTGACCACTGTGAAAACGTGCCACATCTTCCCGAGCAAACACTGTTACAGAATCTGTTACACATCTGTTAACTGGAAACACAGTGTTTACAACAGACAGAGAAAATGCAACAAGTGAGGAAAACAAGAGAGTTCCGCAGGACACGTGGACCGAGCTTCACAGACAGTTCGTCCAACAGTCATCAAAACCCCTCGATGGAGCGCTCTGCACCTCGTCAAGTAATTGAAGAGCTGAAAGAACTTAGGAAGCAGCTGGACGAGACAAGGGAAGAGTTGAAAAGACAGAAGACCCTGAAAGAAATGTTTATCAACCAGGGAAAAGAGACAAACAAAGAACTGGAGAGGCTGAAAGCATACTGTGATTCTAACACTCTCAGCACTGCAAATATTGCCGCTCAGGTGAGAGATACCACCAGAGATAAGAAGAAGAAAGACCTCCACAAACATTATGAGGAACTGCAAGTGGCTCACATTATCAGCCACGAGAAGTTCACAGCTGAGCTCCAGGCAGAGAAGGAGAAGAACCAGTCTCTCCAAGCAAAACTGGACACAACCAACGCTATGCACAATGACCTCAACAGAATGTTTCAAAATGAAGCCAACAAGGCCAAGGAGCGGGCTGACACCCTTCAGTGTGAACTGGAGAAGGAATCCCAGCAAAGGATGATCCTTCAAAAGTCCTATGAGGAGCTCCAAGAGACACACAGACACAGCAAGGAGACACTCACTGCTCAGCTCCAGGTGGAGAAGGAAAACAAAACACTTCTCCAGCAAGAACTGGACAGAATGAAAGTTTCATATCAGGAGGAACAGCTAAGGTATGAAGCTGAGGTGACGTCCTCAGCTGAGCTTCAGGAGCAGAAGGAGAAAAACAAGCATCTCCAAGAAGAACTGGAGAAGATCAGTGTTTTATACCATGAGATCAGCCAGAGGTATGAAACCGATGTTCTCACTGCCAGACAGCAAGCTGACACCCTCCAGCGTGAGCTTGAGAAGGAGAGCCAACAGAAGACAGTTTTGCAAAAAGAATATGAGGAGCTGCAAGCAGCACACGTGCACGCCCAGGAGACATCCTCAGCTGAGCTCCAGGGGCAGGAGGAGAAAAACAAGCATCTCCAAGAAGAACTGGAGAAGATCAGTGTTTTATACCATGAGATCAGCCAGAGGTATGAAACAGATGTTCTCACTGCCAGACAGCAAGCTGACACCCTCCAGCGTGAGCTTGAGAAGGAGAGCCAACAGAAGACAGTTTTGCAAAAAGAATATGAGGAGCTGCAAGCAGCACACGTGCACGCCCAGGAGACATCCTCAGCTGAGCTCCAGGGGCAGGAGGAGAAAAACAAGCATCTCCAAGAAGAACTGGAGAAGATCAGTGTTTTATACCATGAGATCAGCCAGAGGTATGAAACAGATGTTCTCACTGCCAGACAGCAAGCTGACACCCTTCAGTGCCAGCTTGACAGAGAAATTGAGGCACACACAGAAAGCCTTTCACAAAGTAGGAAAACAATCAACCAGCTGAAGGCTGCCTTCTGTCAAAAGATGGTGGAGGAGACCGACGACATGTTGCAGACAGAGAGTCCTTATGCGAGAGAGCTGGAGAAGCTGAAAGCTAAGCTCAATGACCAGATCTCACACAACCCAAACCCTTCCACTCTCGAGGCCGAGAGAACAGACGACCCGCCTCCAAGAAATATGGCCAAGCAGGAGGAGGAGCATGAGGATGAACCCCACCCTGCACCTGCTGTGGACACACCAAAAGAAGATGAAGTTCCTGAGGAGCTGCAGAACAATCAACAGGCATCCACCTCCGATGCATCAGACCTTGAACATCAGTCTCCAACAGACCCGCCTCCAAGAACTATGACCACGCAGGAGGAGAATTGTGAGGATGAGCCCTGCCATTCACCTGCAGTGGACACACCGAAAGAAGCCGAAGTCCCTGAGGAGCCGCCAAACAATCAACAGGCGTCCACCTCTGATGCACCAGACCTTGAACACCAGGAGGAGGCTGAGATCTCCGAGGAGACTCCCCAACCAAAGACGCCTTCCTTCTGGAAAAGAACACGTCACCTTCTCGGCTTGAGGAAACCACAAAAGTGGAAAAATAAGAACTAGGACTGCCAGAAACACCATCATCCACCAACACCAAAATAAAACCAAACAGTGCCATTCTTTGGACCCTTTCCACAGAAGATATTTTGGCTTGTCATAGCGTGACAAGACAAAATGTCTACAGTGAAAGGGTTCTGTTTAACATAGGGACTGACAGTAGGGTTTTCCCCGGGTGCTCCGGGTTCCTCCCACAAATCCAAAATCTTCCAGAAAAATGGTTGATAAATGGATTTTAAAAAAAAAACACACACACACACACACACACACAACACACACATGCACATATGTGCATATAAAATAAAATAAAATAAAAATAGATCAAGGTCATGCTGGAAGCTCAGTGAAACTGAACTAAGGTACAGCTGTACTTGTTGTCACGGTGGCCGAGAGGTTAAGGCGTTGGACTTGAAATCCAATGGGGTTTCCCCGCGCAGGTTCGAATCCTGTCCGTGACGGTCTGCCTGTATTCAGTTTCCCTGAGGGAGTCGTCTCAAAGGGATCAATAAAGTGAAACACAAGCAGCTATGTGTGCATTGGTGCAATTTAGACCTACCAAATGGTTGTTACCCAGAGCAGGCATACTGGCTCACAGCATAGAAAATAAACAGTGACAGTTTCAGAACTAATATCTAATCAAAAATAACCAATTAAATTTAGAAATTAAACTGATTACCTGAAAATGACCTTGAAAGCGTATACAGTATATAGACAAAAATATCCAGACACACCTCTTTATGGGGCTATTTTTCAGGGTTAGGGCTGAGCCCCTGACTTTTTCCTGCAATAATGTTAGCAAAGAAGGAGGTAAGACTATTAAACTTCACTGTATAATTCACTAGCAGGCATCTCAAACATCTCAAATTTGATCATGATATGAAACCATCGATAAAGGCAATCGATTCTATTCGCTCCAAAGGATTCAAGGATTCAAGGAGCTTTATTGTCATTTCACACATGTAGAAACATGAGGTGGGACGAAATTAGTTTCCCCGGTCCCGGTATAAGCCCAATTACCTAACAAAATGCCTAATGCAAATAAATATAAACAACACTATATAAATATAAAAAAGACAATCAGAATAAAAGATAGAAACAATCAGAATAAAGCTATCTAAACAGTACTGCGGTATTGTGCAAATGACAGTAGTGCAAATGAAATGAGTAGCAGGGTGAACAGGAGTGGGCTCAGCGCACAGCCCTGGGGAGAGCCGGTGCTGAGGGTGATATCATGGATCTTCACTGTTTGCGGCCTGTCCGTCAGGAAAGCACTTCATGATAATCAGAGTGAGGGCTACTGGCCGATAGTCATTCAGGCTCGTCACTGTGGAGGTCTTGGGAATGGGGATGATTGTGGCGGTCTTCAGACAGGTGGGGACCGTCGCCTGTTGGAGAGAGGTGTTGAAGATGTCCGTCAGTGCCTCTGTGAGCTGATGTGCACAGCCCTTCAGCACCCGCCCCGGGATGTTATCGGGACCTGCAGCTTTGTGTGGGTTTATGCTCTGGAGGGTCCTCCTCACTTCTGCTGGGGTCACGCTGAGGGACTCTTCACCAGGTGAGGGGGTGAGGCTGGTGCTTTACCAAAGCTCTATACCACCAACAGTTTCAGCAGTTCTTGATTGACATCCAGGCTGAATACAGAGATGCAATATATCACGATGTGAGGTGGCTAAGTTGGGGGTGCAAATGCAGCGATTTTTTTCTCTCAGAGAGGAAACTGGACATTTTTTGGGTGAAAAGGGGCAACCGATGGAAGAACTGTCCGATCCTGTATGGTTGGCAGATTTGGCTTTTTTGTTTGACATAACAAAGTATGTGAATGTGCTGAATGTTAATCTTCCAGGACAAGATGCAGTGGTGAGCCAGCTGTACGCTCATATCAAGGCCTTTGCCAAGCTGCAGCTTTTCCAAAGACACTTATCCCAAACAGAGTCCTGCACCGCGCACCCAACTTTGAAAGAGGTCATTGACAGTTTCCCCACAGGACAACATTGGTGCGCAAATGAAGAGTTACGCAACAGGGATCGCATCTCTTTCAGTGGAATTTAACCAACGCCTTCAGGATTTTGCAGTTATTGAAAAGTTGAAAAATGTTGCCTTCTCCGTGGAGCCTAATGATGCTCGTCCACAACTGTAGCTGGAGCTCGTTGAGCTGCAGTGTGACAATGAGTTGTGCAGCAAACACCAGCAGCTTTATCTTGTTGACTTTTACTGGCAACGGGATAAAGGCAGGTTTCCAGAAATGCAAACATTTTCCCAGAGAAATCCTGAGCTTATTCGGATGCACATATTTGTGTGAGCAGACATTCTCTGTCATGAACTTGAGCAAGAACTGATTGAGGTCAAGACTAAGTGACTCCCGCTTACATGATATTTTACGCATCTCAACTACTGCCATCAAACCAGACCTGGCCTCTTTACTGAAATCCAGATCCAGATTATTGTCAGCAAGTTATCTGTTTCTTGATCAATCTGAAATTGGGTGTTATGAAGGGTAACATCTGTCATTATTAACAGTGAAAAGCCAGAAACACAATTTCTACACCCACCTGGACAAGCCGGCAAGCACTGTGAGAATCACGTTCTTTGATTTCTCGAGTGCATTTGACACCATCAGGCCGACTCTGCAACACTGGGGTTCCACAGAGGACTGTCCTCTCTCCCTTCCCCTTCACGATCTACACCACAGACTTTAAGCACTGCACAAAGACCTGCCATCTTCAGAAATTTTCTGATGACTCTGCAGTTGTTGGGTGTATTACTGGGGGGGGATGAGAGAGAGTACAGGACGGCAGTGGACAACTTTGTCACAAGGAGCGGGAAAAACCACCTACAGCTCAATGTGACAAAGACCAAGGAACTGGTGGTGGACCTGAGGAGGACTAAGGCTACAGTGACCCCTATCAACATCAAAGGGGCCACTGTGGAGGTGGTGGAGGAGTACAAATACCTGGGGGTGTACTTGGACCACAAACTGGACTGGTGCAAGAACGTGGACATGGTCTACAGAAAGGGCCAGAGCCGCCTCTACTTTCTGAGGCGGCTGAGGTCCTTCAACATCTGCAGGACGATGCTGAGGATGTTCTATGAGTCGGTGGTGTCCAGTGCCATCACATATGCTGTTGCCTGCTGGGGCAGCTGCCTGAGGGTGAGGGACACCAACAGACTCAATAGAATCATCAAGAAGGCCAGCCATGTTGTGGGAGAGGAACTGGACTCTCTGACAGTGGTGTCTGAGAGGAGGATGTTGTCCAAAATAAGGACTATACTGGACTTTCCCTCTCACCCTCTCCACAATGTGCTGATCAGCGGAGCTTGTTCAGTCAGAGACTCTTACTGCCACGATGCACCACAGAGCGACACAGGAAATCATTCCTGCCTGTCGCCATCAAACTGCTAAACTCAGCACTGTGACGGACACACTCACTCACTTTATATATACAATGTATATATTGGTTTTTTACACATGTACATACCTGTATTTTTAAATTTTCTTAAAAAACTCATGGAAATTTAAGGTATTCCATACAGTTTGTTCAATGTTATCTGACTCTCCAGATATGAATGCAGAATTGTGTTTTAAGAGTTGTTCATGTCTACCTAAGTGGCTTATATTTGGTTAAAATGCCATTTGAAAAATAAAGATTATTGTAACAATGAAAATTGTCTTATATTGTATTGTATTATATTTGTAGTTAAAAAAAATGTCAGGCGGAACTATTGGCCCCTGGTGCATCTTCACTTTATCAAATCTCGCCCTCTTTGCAAAAAGTTTGGACACCCCTGCCCTGGAAAGTTGTTTTGGGCATGTCCGTTCGGGAGCAGACAAATGGACGTGTACTTTGGTCTGTATCCTCTCTGTTAAAATGGAGAGGGAGGGGTTTATGACCTACAATGGAGCCAGCCACAGGGGCAATCAAAATAATTTGGCTTCACTTGCCAAATTAGTAAAAATATTCCTGCTACGTTAAGTTGAGCCTAGCCTAGTTTTGGTGTAACACAGCTCAGTGTCACTCAGTCTGAAGTCAGTAACAACCAACTTAAACCCTGATTTGAATATTTTTAGTGGGGCGGCCATTTTGATTACATTAAAACTACAGATTGTGATTTCAATTAAAAACATGTGGAGGAAAAATGGAATGGAACTGTATAGATCAAAGCCAAATAGCATAGAACCTTCGTGAATGAAAGGAATCAAAGGATCAAAGGAAATTCCATTCTATGGTCCCTATATAAGGAGCAGCTCTTCAGATCATTTCAAACTTTTCAACAGGTGACCACTGTGAAAACGTGCCACATCTTCCCGAGCAAACACTGTTACAGAATCTGTTACACATCTGTTAACTGGAAACAAAGTGTTTACAACAGACAGAGAAAATGCAACAAGTGAGGAAAACAAGAGAGTTCCGCAGGACACGTGGACCGAGCTTCACAGACAGTTCGTCCAACAGTCATCAAAACCCCTCGATGGAGCGCTCTGCACCTCGTCAAGTAACTGAAGAGCTGAAAGAACTTAGGAAGCAGCTGGACGAGACAAGGGAAGAGTTGAAAAGACAGAAGACCCTGAAAGAAATGTTTATCAACCAGGGAAAAGAGACAAACAAAGAACTGGAGAGGCTGAAAGCATACTGTGATTCTAACACTCTCAGCACTGCAAATATTGCCGCTCAGGTGAGAGATACCACCAGAGATAAGAAGAAGAAAGACCTCCACAAACATTATGAGGAACTGCAAGTGGCTCACATTATCAGCCACGAGAAGTTCACAGCTGAGCTCCAGGCAGAGAAGGAGAAGAACCAGTCTCTCCAAGCAAAACTGGACACAACCAACGCTATGCACAATGACCTCAACAGAATGTTTCAAAATGAAGCCAACAAGGCCAAGGAGCGGGCTGACACCCTTCAGTGTGAACTGGAGAAGGAATCCCAGCAAAGGATGATCCTTCAAAAGTCCTATGAGGAGCTCCAAGAGACACACAGACACAGCAAGGAGACACTCACTGCTCAGCTCCAGGTGGAGAAGGAAAACAAAACACTTCTCCAGCAAGAACTGGACAGAATGAAAGTTTCATATCAGGAGGAACAGCTAAGGTATGAAGCTGAGGTGACGTCCTCAGCTGAGCTTCAGGAGCAGAAGGAGAAAAACAAGCATCTCCAAGAAGAACTGGAGAAGATCAGTGTTTTATACCATGAGATCAGCCAGAGGTATGAAACCGATGTTCTCACTGCCAGACAGCAAGCTGACACCCTCCAGCGTGACCTTGAGAAGGAGAGCCAACAGAAGACAGTTTTGCAAAAAGAATATGAGGAGCTGCAAGCAGCACACGTGCACGCCCAGGAGACATCCTCAGCTGAGCTCCAGGGGCAGGAGGAGAAAAACAAGCATCTCCAAGAAGAACTGGAGAAGATCAGTGTTTTATACCATGAGATCAGCCAGAGGTATGAAACCGATGTTCTCACTGCCAGACAGCAAGCTGACACCCTCCAGCGTGAGCTTGAGAAGGAGAGCCAACAGAAGACAGTTTTGCAAAAAGAATATGAGGAGCTGCAAGCAGCACACGTGCACGCCCAGGAGACATCCTCAGCTGAGCTCCAGGGGCAGGAGGAGAAAAACAAGCATCTCCAAGAAGAACTGGAGAAGATCAGTGTTTTATACCATGAGATCAGCCAGAGGTATGAAACAGATGTTCTCACTGCCAGACAGCAAGCTGACACCCTTCAGTGCCAGCTTGACAGAGAAATTGAGGCACACACAGAAAGCCTTTCACAAAGTAGGAAAACAATCAACCAGCTGAAGGCTGCCTTCTGTCAAAAGATGGTGGAGGAGACCGACGACATGTTGCAGACAGAGAGTCCTTATGCGAGAGAGCTGGAGAAGCTGAAAGCTAAGCTCAATGACCAGATCTCACACAACCCAAACCCTTCCACTCTCGAGGCCGAGAGAACAGACGACCCGCCTCCAAGAAATATGGCCAAGCAGGAGGAGGAGCATGAGGATGAACCCCACCCTGCACCTGCTGTGGACACACCAAAAGAAGATGAAGTTCCTGAGGAGCTGCAGAACAATCAACAGGCATCCACCTACGATGCATCAGACCTTGAACATCAGTCTCCAACAGACCCGCCTCCAAGAACTATGACCACGCAGGAGGAGAATTGTGAGGATGAGCCCTGCCATTCACCTGCAGTGGACACACCGAAAGAAGCCGAAGTCCCTGAGGAGCCGCCAAACAATCAACAGGCGTCCACCTCTGATGCACCAGACCTTGAACACCAGGAGGAGGCTGAGATCTCCGAGGAGACTCCCCAACCAAAGACGCCTTCCTTCTGGAAAAGAACACGTCACCTTCTCGGCTTGAGGAAACCACAAAAGTGGAAAAATAAGAACTAGGACTGCCAGAAACACCATCATCCACCAACACCAAAATAAAACCAAACAGTGCCATTCTTTGGACCCTTTCCACAGAAGATATTTTGGCTTGTCATAGCGTGACAAGACAAAATGTCTACAGTGAAAGGGTTCTGTTTAACATAGGGACTGACAGTAGGGTTTTCCCCGGGTGCTCCGGGTTCCTCCCACAAATCCAAAATCTTCCAGAAAAATGGTTGATAAATGGATTTAAAAAAAAAACACACACACACACACACACACACACAACACACACATGCACATATGTGCATATAAAATAAAATAAAATAAAAATAGATCAAGGTCATGCTGGAAGCTCAGTGAAACTGAACTAAGGTACAGCTGTACTTGTTGTCACGGTGGCCGAGAGGTTAAGGCGTTGGACTTGAAATCCAATGGGGTTTCCCCGCGCAGGTTCGAATCCTGTCCGTGACGGTCTGCCTGTATTCAGTTTCCCTGAGGGAGTCGTCTCAAAGGGATCAATAAAGTGAAACACAAGCAGCTATGTGTGCATTGGTGCAATTTAGACCTACCAAATGGTTGTTACCCAGAGCAGGCATACTGGCTCACAGCATAGAAAATAAACAGTGACAGTTTCAGAACTAATATCTAATCAAAAATAACCAATTAAATTTAGAAATTAAACTGATTACCTGAAAATGACCTTGAAAGCGTATACAGTATATAGACAAAAATATCCAGACACACCTCTTTATGGGGCTATTTTTCAGGGTTAGGGCTGAGCCCCTGACTTTTTCCTGCAATAATGTTAGCAAAGAAGGAGGTAAGACTATTAAACTTCACTGTATAATTCACTAGCAGGCATCTCAAACATCTCAAATTTGATCATGATATGAAACCATCGATAAAGGCAATCGATTCTATTCGCTCCAAAGGATTCAAGGATTCAAGGAGCTTTATTGTCATTTCACACATGTAGAAACATGAGGTGGGACGAAATTAGTTTCCCCGGTCCCGGTATAAGCCCAATTACCTAACAAAATGCCTAATGCAAATAAATATAAACAACACTATATAAATATAAAAAAGACAATCAGAATAAAAGATAGAAACAATCAGAATAAAGCTATCTAAACAGTACTGCGGTATTGTGCAAATGGCGGAGTAGTGCAAATGAAATGAGTAGCAGGGTGAACAGGAGTGGGCTCAGCGCACAGCCCTGGGGAGAGCCGGTGCTGAGGGTGATATCATGGATCTTCACTGTTTGCGGCCTGTCCGTCAGGAAAGCACTTCATGATAATCAGAGTGAGGGCTACTGGCCGATAGTCATTCAGGCTCGTCACTGTGGAGGTCTTGGGAATGGGGATGATTGTGGCGGTCTTCAGACAGGTGGGGACCGTCGCCTGTTGGAGAGAGGTGTTGAAGATGTCCGTCAGTGCCTCTGTGGGCTGATGTGCACAGCCCTTCAGCACCCGCCCCGGGATGTTATCGGGACCTGCAGCTTTGTGTGGGTTTATCCTCTGGAGGGTCCTCCTCACTTCTGCTGGGGTCACGCTGAGGGACTCTTCACCAGGTGAGGGGGTGAGGCTGGTGCTTTACCAAAGCTCTATACCACCAACAGTTTCAGCAGTTCTTGATTGACATCCAGGCTGAATACAGAGATGCAATATATCACGATGTGAGGTGGCTAAGTTGGGGGTGCAAATGCAGTGATTTTTTTCTCTCAGAGAGGAAACTGGACATTTTTTGGGTGAAAAGGGGCAACCGATGGAAGAACTGTCCGATCCTGTATGGTTGGCAGATTTGGCTTTTTTGTTTGACATAACGAAGCATGTGAATGTGCTGAATGTTAATCTTCCAGGACAAGATGCAGTGGTGAGCCAGCTGTACGCTCATATCAAGGCCTTTGCCAAGCTGCAGCTTTTCCAAAGACACTTATCCCAAACAGAGTCCTGCACCGCGCACCCAACTTTGAAAGAGGTCATTGACAGTTTCCCCACAGGACAACATTGGTGCGCAAATGAAGAGTTACGCAACAGGGATCGCATCTCTTTCAGTGGAATTTAACCAACGCCTTCAGGATTTTGCAGTTATTGAAAAGTTGAAAAATGTTGCCTTCTCCGTGGAGCCTAATGATGCTCGTCCACAACTGTAGCTGGAGCTCGTTGAGCTGCAGTGTGACAATGAGTTGTGCAGCAAACACAGCAGCTTTATCTTGTTGACTTTTACTGGCAACGGGATAAAGGCAGGTTTCCAGAAATGCAAACATTTTCCCAGAGAAATCCTGAGCTTATTCGGATGCACATATTTGTGTGAGCAGACATTCTCTGTCATGAACTTGAGCAAGAACTGATTGAGGTCAAGACTAAGTGACTCCCGCTTACATGATATTTTACGCATCTCAACCACTGCCATCAAACCAGACCTGGCCTCTTTACTGAAATCCAGATCCAGATTATTGTCAGCAAGTTATCTGTTTCTTGATCAATCTGAAATTGGGTGTTATGAAGGGTAACATCTGTCATTATTAACAGTGAAAAGCCAGAAACACACTTTCTACACCCACCTGGACAAGCCGGCAAGCACTGTGAGAATCACGTTCTTTGATTTCTCGAGTGCGTTTGACACCATCAGGCCGACTCTGCAACACTGGGGTTCCACAGAGGACTGTCCTCTCTCCCTTCCCCTTCACGATCTACACCACAGACTTTAAGCACTGCACAGAGACCTGCCATCTTCAGAAATTTCTGATGACTCTGCAGTTGTTGGGTGTATTACTGGGGGGGGATGAGAGAGAGTACAGGACGGCAGTGGACAACTTTGTCACAAGGAGCGGGAAAAACCACCTACAGCTCAATGTGACAAAGACCAAGGAACTGGTGGTGGACCTGAGGAGGACTAAGGCTACAGTGACCCCTATCAACATCAAAGGGGCCACTGTGGAGGTGGTGGAGGAGTACAAATACCTGGGGGTGTACTTGGACCACAAACTGGACTGGTGCAAGAACGTGGACATGGTCTACAGAAAGGGCCAGAGCCGCCTCTACTTTCTGAGGCGGCTGAGGTCCTTCAACATCTGCAGGACGATGCTGAGGATGTTCTATGAGTCGGTGGTGTCCAGTGCCATCACATATGCTGTTGCCTGCTGGGGCAGCTGCCTGAGGGTGAGGGACACCAACAGACTCAATAGAATCATCAAGAAGGCCAGCCATGTTGTGGGAGAGGAACTGGACTCTCTGACAGTGGTGTCTGAGAGGAGGATGTTGTCCAAAATAAGGACTATACTGGACTTTCCCTCTCACCCTCTCCACAATGTGCTGATCAGCAGGAACTTGTTCAGTCAGAGACTCTTACTGCCACGATGCACCACACAGCGACACAGGAAATCATTCCTGCCTGTCGCCATCAAACTGCTAAACTCAGCACTGTGACGGACACACTCACTCACTTTATATATACAATGTATATATTGGTTTTTTTACACATGTACATACCTGTATTTTTAAATTTTCTTAAAAAACTCATGGAAATTTAAGGTATTCCATACAGTTTGTTCAATGTTATCTGACTCTCCAGATATGAATGCAGAATTGTGTTTTAAGAGTTGTTCATGTCTACCTAAGTGGCTTATATTTGGTTAAAATGCCATTTGAAAAATAAAGATTATTGTAACAATGAAAATTGTCTTATATTGTATTGTATTATATTTGTAGTTAAAAAAAATGTCAGGCGGAACTATTGGCCCCTGGTGCATCTTCACTTTATCAAATCTCGCCCTCTTTGCAAAAAGTTTGGACACCCCTGCCCTGGAAAGTTGTTTTGGGCATGTCCGTTCGGGAGCAGACAAATGGACGTGTACTTTGGTCTGTATCCTCTCTGTTAAAATGGAGAGGGAGGGGTTTATGACCTACAATGGAGCCAGCCACAGGGGCAATCAAAATAATTTGGCTTCACTTGCCAAATTAGTAAAAATATTCCTGCTACGTTAAGTTGAGCCTAGCCTAGTTTTGGTGTAACACAGCTCAGTGTCACTCAGTCTGAAGTCAGTAACAACCAACTTAAACCCTGATTTGAATATTTTTAGTGGGGCGGCCATTTTGATTACATTAAAACTACAGATTGTGATTTCAATTAAAAACATGTGGAGGAAAAATGGAATGGAACTGTATAGATCAAAGCCAAATAGCCTAGAACCTTCGTGAATGAAAGGAATCAAAGGATCAAAGGAAATTCCATTCTATGGTCCCTATATAAGGAGCAGCTCTTCAGATCATTTCAAACTTTTCAACAGGTGACCACTGTGAAAACGTGCCACATCTTCCCGAGCAAACACTGTTACAGAATCTGTTACACATCTGTTAACTGGAAACAAGTGTTTACAACAGACAGAGAAAATGCAACAAGTGAGGAAAACAAGAGAGTTCCGCAGGACACGTGGACCGAGCTTCACAGACAGTTCGTCCAACAGTCATCAAAACCCCTCGATGGAGCGCTCTGCACCTCGTCAAGTAACTGAAGAGCTGAAAGAACTTAGGAAGCAGCTGGACGAGACAAGGGAAGAGTTGAAAAGACAGAAGACCCTGAAAGAAATGTTTATCAACCAGGGAAAAGAGACAAACAAAGAACTGGAGAGGCTGAAAGCATACTGTGATTCTAACACTCTCAGCACTGCAAATATTGCCGCTCAGGTGAGAGATACCACCAGAGATAAGAAGAAGAAAGACCTCCACAAACATTATGAGGAACTGCAAGTGGCTCACATTATCAGCCACGAGAAGTTCACAGCTGAGCTCCAGGCAGAGAAGGAGAAGAACCAGTCTCTCCAAGCAAAACTGGACACAACCAACGCTATGCACAATGACCTCAACAGAATGTTTCAAAATGAAGCCAACAAGGCCAAGGAGCGGGCTGACACCCTTCAGTGTGAACTGGAGAAGGAATCCCAGCAAAGGATGATCCTTCAAAAGTCCTATGAGGAGCTCCAAGAGACACACAGACACAGCAAGGAGACACTCACTGCTCAGCTCCAGGTGGAGAAGGAAAACAAAACACTTCTCCAGCAAGAACTGGACAGAATGAAAGTTTCATATCAGGAGGAACAGCTAAGGTATGAAGCTGAGGTGACGTCCTCAGCTGAGCTTCAGGAGCAGAAGGAGAAAAACAAGCATCTCCAAGAAGAACTGGAGAAGATCAGTGTTTTATACCATGAGATCAGCCAGAGGTATGAAACCGATGTTCTCACTGCCAGACAGCAAGCTGACACCCTCCAGCGTGACCTTGAGAAGGAGAGCCAACAGAAGACAGTTTTGCAAAAAGAATATGAGGAGCTGCAAGCAGCACACGTGCACGCCCAGGAGACATCCTCAGCTGAGCTCCAGGGGCAGGAGGAGAAAAACAAGCATCTCCAAGAAGAACTGGAGAAGATCAGTGTTTTATACCATGAGATCAGCCAGAGGTATGAAACAGATGTTCTCACTGCCAGACAGCAAGCTGACACCCTCCAGCGTGAGCTTGAGAAGGAGAGCCAACAGAAGACAGTTTTGCAAAAAGAATATGAGGAGCTGCAAGCAGCACACGTGCACGCCCAGGAGACATCCTCAGCTGAGCTCCAGGGGCAGGAGGAGAAAAACAAGCATCTCCAAGAAGAACTGGAGAAGATCAGTGTTTTATACCATGAGATCAGCCAGAGGTATGAAACAGATGTTCTCACTGCCAGACAGCAAGCTGACACCCTTCAGTGCCAGCTTGACAGAGAAATTGAGGCACACACAGAAAGCCTTTCACAAAGTAGGAAAACAATCAACCAGCTGAAGGCTGCCTTCTGTCAAAAGATGGTGGAGGAGACCGACGACATGTTGCAGACAGAGAGTCCTTATGCGAGAGAGCTGGAGAAGCTGAAAGCTAAGCTCAATGACCAGATCTCACACAACCCAAACCCTTCCACTCTCGAGGCCGAGAGAACAGACGACCCGCCTCCAAGAAATATGGCCAAGCAGGAGGAGGAGCATGAGGATGAACCCCACCCTGCACCTGCTGTGGACACACCAAAAGAAGATGAAGTTCCTGAGGAGCTGCAGAACAATCAACAGGCATCCACCTACGATGCATCAGACCTTGAACATCAGTCTCCAACAGACCCGCCTCCAAGAACTATGACCACGCAGGAGGAGAATTGTGAGGATGAGCCCTGCCATTCACCTGCAGTGGACACACCGAAAGAAGCCGAAGTCCCTGAGGAGCCGCCAAACAATCAACAGGCGTCCACCTCTGATGCACCAGACCTTGAACACCAGGAGGAGGCTGAGATCTCCGAGGAGACTCCCCAACCAAAGACGCCTTCCTTCTGGAAAAGAACACGTCACCTTCTCGGCTTGAGGAAACCACAAAAGTGGAAAAAATAAGAACTAGGACTGCCAGAAACACCATCATCCACCAACACCAAAATAAAACCAAACAGTGCCATTCTTTGGACCCTTTCCACAGAAGATATTTTGGCTTGTCATAGCGTGACAAGACAAAATGTCTACAGTGAAAGGGTTCTGTTTAACATAGGGACTGACAGTAGGGTTTTCCCCGGGTGCTCCGGGTTCCTCCCACAAATCCAAAATCTTCCAGAAAAATGGTTGATAAATGGATTTTAAAAAAAAAAACACACACACACACACACACACACAACACACACATGCACATATGTGCATATAAAATAAAATAAAATAAAAATAGATCAAGGTCATGCTGGAAGCTCAGTGAAACTGAACTAAGGTACAGCTGTACTTGTTGTCACGGTGGCCGAGAGGTTAAGGCGTTGGACTTGAAATCCAATGGGGTTTCCCCGCGCAGGTTCGAATCCTGTCCGTGACGGTCTGCCTGTATTCAGTTTCCCTGAGGGAGTCGTCTCAAAGGGATCAATAAAGTGAAACACAAGCAGCTATGTGTGCATTGGTGCAATTTAGACCTACCAAATGGTTGTTACCCAGAGCAGGCATACTGGCTCACAGCATAGAAAATAAACAGTGACAGTTTCAGAACTAATATCTAATCAAAAATAACCAATTAAATTTAGAAATTAAACTGATTACCTGAAAATGACCTTGAAAGCGTATACAGTATATAGACAAAAATATCCAGACACACCTCTTTATGGGGCTATTTTTCAGGGTTAGGGCTGAGCCCCTGACTTTTTCCTGCAATAATGTTAGCAAAGAAGGAGGTAAGACTATTAAACTTCACTGTATAATTCACTAGCAGGCATCTCAAACATCTCAAATTTGATCATGATATGAAACCATCGATAAAGGCAATCGATTCTATTCGCTCCAAAGGATTCAAGGATTCAAGGAGCTTTATTGTCATTTCACACATGTAGAAACATGAGGTGGGACGAAATTAGTTTCCCCGGTCCCGGTATAAGCCCAATTACCTAACAAAATGCCTAATGCAAATAAATATAAACAACACTATATAAATATAAAAAAGACAATCAGAATAAAAGATAGAAACAATCAGAATAAAGCTATCTAAACAGTACTGCGGTATTGTGCAAATGACGGAGTAGTGCAAATGAAATGAGTAGCAGGGTGAACAGGAGTGGGCTCAGCGCACAGCCCTGGGGAGAGCCGGTGCTGAGGGTGATATCATGGATCTTCACTGTTTGCGGCCTGTCCGTCAGGAAAGCACTTCATGATAATCAGAGTGAGGGCTACTGGCCGATAGTCATTCAGGCTCGTCACTGTGGAGGTCTTGGGAATGGGGATGATTGTGGCGGTCTTCAGACAGGTGGGGACCGTCGCCTGTTGGAGAGAGGTGTTGAAGATGTCCGTCAGTGCCTCTGTGAGCTGATGTGCACAGCCCTTCAGCACCCGCCCCGGGATGTTATCGGGACCTGCAGCTTTGTGTGGGTTTATCCTCTGGAGGGTCCTCCTCACTTCTGCTGGGGTCACGCTGAGGGACTCTTCACCAGGTGAGGGGGTGAGGCTGGTGCTTTACCAAAGCTCTATACCACCAACAGTTTCAGCAGTTCTTGATTGACATCCAGGCTGAATACAGAGATGCAATATATCACGATGTGAGGTGGCTAAGTTGGGGGTGCAAATGCAGCGATTTTTTTCTCTCAGAGAGGAAACTGGACATTTTTTGGGTGAAAAGGGGCAACCGATGGAAGAACTGTCCGATCCTGTATGGTTGGCAGATTTGGCTTTTTTGTTTGACATAACGAAGCATGTGAATGTGCTGAATGTTAATCTTCCAGGACAAGATGCAGTGGTGAGCCAGCTGTACGCTCATATCAAGGCCTTTGCCAAGCTGCAGCTTTTCCAAAGACACTTATCCCAAACAGAGTCCTGCACCGCGCACCCAACTTTGAAAGAGGTCATTGACAGTTTCCCCACAGGACAACATTGGTGCGCAAATGAAGAGTTACGCAACAGGGATCGCATCTCTTTCAGTGGAATTTAACCAACGCCTTCAGGATTTTGCAGTTATTGAAAAGTTGAAAAATGTTGCCTTCTCCGTGGAGCCTAATGATGCTCGTCCACAACTGTAGCTGGAGCTCGTTGAGCTGCAGTGTGACAATGAGTTGTGCAGCAAACACCAGCAGCTTTATCTTGTTGACTTTTACTGGCAACGGGATAAAGGCAGGTTTCCAGAAATGCAAACATTTTCCCAGAGAAATCCTGAGCTTATTCGGATGCACATATTTGTGTGAGCAGACATTCTCTGTCATGAACTTGAGCAAGAACTGATTGAGGTCAAGACTAAGTGACTCCCGCTTACGTGATATTTTACGCATCTCAACCACTGCCATCAAACCAGACCTGGCCTCTTTACTGAAATCCAGATCCAGATTATTCAGCAAGTTATCTGTTTCTTGATCAATCTGAAATTGGGTGTTATGAAGGGTAACATCTGTCATTATTAACAGTGAAAAGCCAGAAACACACTTTCTACACCCACCTGGACAAGCCGGCAAGCACTGTGAGAATCACGTTCTTTGATTTCTCGAGTGCATTTGACACCATCAGGCCGACTCTGCAACACTGGGGTTCCACAGAGGACTGTCCTCTCTCCCTTCCCCTTCACGATCTACACCACAGACTTTAAGCACTGCACAGAGACCTGCCATCTTCAGAAATTTTCTGATGACTCTGCAGTTGTTGGGTGTATTACTGGGGGGGGATGAGAGAGAGTACAGGACGGCAGTGGACAACTTTGTCACAAGGAGCGGGAAAAACCACCTACAGCTCAATGTGACAAAGACCAAGGAACTGGTGGTGGACCTGAGGAGGACTAAGGCTACAGTGACCCCTATCAACATCAAAGGGGCCACTGTGGAGGTGGTGGAGGAGTACAAATACCTGGGGGTGTACTTGGACCACAAACTGGACTGGTGCAAGAACGTGGACATGGTCTACAGAAAGGGCCAGAGCCGCCTCTACTTTCTGAGGCGGCTGAGGTCCTTCAACATCTGCAGGACGATGCTGAGGATGTTCTATGAGTCGGTGGTGTCCAGTGCCATCACATATGCTGTTGCCTGCTGGGGCAGCTGCCTGAGGGTGAGGGACACCAACAGACTCAATAGAATCATCAAGAAGGCCAGCCATGTTGTGGGAGAGGAACTGGACTCTCTGACAGTGGTGTCTGAGAGGAGGATGTTGTCCAAAATAAGGACTATACTGGACTTTCCCTCTCACCCTCTCCACAATGTGCTGATCAGCAGGAACTTGTTCAGTCAGAGACTCTTACTGCCACGATGCACCACACAGCGACACAGGAAATCATTCCTGCCTGTCGCCATCAAACTGCTAAACTCAGCACTGTGACGGACACACTCACTCACTTTATATATACAATGTATATATTGGTTTTTTACACATGTACATACCTGTATTTTTAAATTTTCTTAAAAAACTCATGGAAATTTAAGGTATTCCATACAGTTTGTTCAATGTTATCTGACTCTCCAGATATGAATGCAGAATTGTGTTTTAAGAGTTGTTCATGTCTACCTAAGTGGCTTATATTTGGTTAAAATGCCATTTGAAAAATAAAGATTATTGTAACAATGAAAATTGTCTTATATTGTATTGTATTATATTTGTAGTTAAAAAAAAAGGCAGGCGGAACTATTGGCCCCTGGTGCATCTTCACTTTATCAAATCTCGCCCTCTTTGCAAAAAGTTTGGACACCCCTGCCCTGGAAAGTTGTTTTGGGCATGTCCGTTCGGGAGCAGACAAATGGACGTGTACTTTGGTCTGTATCCTCTCTGTTAAAATGGAGAGGGAGGGGTTTATGACCTACAATGGAGCCAGCCACAGGGGCAATCAAAATAATTTGGCTTCACTTGCCAAATTAGTAAAAATATTCCTGCTACGTTAAGTTGAGCCTAGCCTAGTTTTGGTGTAACACAGCTCAGTGTCACTCAGTCTGAAGTCAGTAACAACCAACTTAAACCCTGATTTGAATATTTTTAGTGGGGCGGCCATTTTGATTACATTAAAACTACAGATTGTGATTTCAATTAAAAACATGTGGAGGAAAAATGAAATGGAACTGTATAGATCAAAGCCAAATAGCCTAGAACCTTCGTGAATGAAAGGAATCAAAGGATCAAAGGAAATTCCATTCTATGGTCCCTATATAAGGAGCAGCTCTTCAGATCATTTCAAACTTTTCAACAGGTGACCACTGTGAAAACGTGCCACATCTTCCCGAGCAAACACTGTTACAGAATCTGTTACACATCTGTTAACTGGAAACAAAGTGTTTACAACAGACAGAGAAAATGCAACAAGTGAGGAAAACAAGAGAGTTCCGCAGGACACGTGGACAGAGCTTCACAGACAGTTCGTCCAACAGTCATCAAAACCCCTCGATGGAGCGCTCTGCACCTCGTCAAGAAACTGAAGAGCTGAAAAAACTTAGGAAGCAGCTGGACGAGACAAGGGAAGAGTTGAAAAGACAGAAGACCCTGAAAGAAATGTTTATCAACCAGGGAAAAGAGACAAACAAAGAACTGGAGAGGCTGAAAGCATACTGTGATTCTAACACTCTCAGCACTGCAAATATTGCCGCTCAGGTGAGAGATACCACCAGAGATAAGAAGAAGAAAGACCTCCACAAACATTATGAGGAACTGCAAGTGGCTCACATTATCAGCCACGAGAAGTTCACAGCTGAGCTCCAGGCAGAGAAGGAGAAGAACCAGTCTCTCCAAGCAAAACTGGACACAACCAACGCTATGCACAATGACCTCAACAGAATGTTTCAAAATGAAGCCAACAAGGCCAAGGAGCGGGCTGACACCCTTCAGTGTGAACTGGAGAAGGAATCCCAGCAAAGGATGATCCTTCAAAAGTCCTATGAGGAGCTCCAAGAGACACACAGACACAGCAAGGAGACACTCACTGCTCAGCTCCAGGTGGAGAAGGAAAACAAAACACTTCTCCAGCAAGAACTGGACAGAATGAAAGTTTCATATCAGGAGGAACAGCTAAGGTATGAAGCTGAGGTGACGTCCTCAGTTGAGCTTCAGGAGCAGAAGGAGAAAAACAAGCATCTCCAAGAAGAACTGGAGAAGATCAGTGTTTTATACCATGAGATCAGCCAGAGGTATGAAACCGATGTTCTCACTGCCAGACAGCAAGCTGACACCCTCCAGCGTGAGCTTGAGAAGGAGAGCCAACAGAAGACAGTTTTGCAAAAAGAATATGAGGAGCTGCAAGCAGCACACGTGCATGCCCAGGAGACATCCTCAGCTGAGCTCCAGGGGCAGGAGGAGAAAAACAAGCATCTCCAAGAAGAACTGGAGAAGATCAGTGTTTTATACCATGAGATCAGCCAGAGGTATGAAACCGATGTTCTCACTGCCAGACAGCAAGCTGACACCCTCCAGCGTGAGCTTGAGAAGGAGAGCCAACAGAAGACAGTTTTGCAAAAAGAATATGAGGAGCTGCAAGCAGCACACGTGCACGCCCAGGAGACATCCTCAGCTGAGCTCCAGGGGCAGGAGGAGAAAAACAAGCATCTCCAAGAAGAACTGGAGAAGATCAGTGTTTTATACCATGAGATCAGCCAGAGGTATGAAACAGATGTTCTCACTGCCAGACAGCAAGCTGACACCCTTCAGTGCCAGCTTGACAGAGAAATTGAGGCACACACAGAAAGCCTTTCACAAAGTAGGAAAACAATCAACCAGCTGAAGGCTGCCTTCTGTCAAAAGATGGTGGAGGAGACCGACGACATGTTGCAGACAGAGAGTCCTTATGCGAGAGAGCTGGAGAAGCTGAAAGCTAAGCTCAATGACCAGATCTCACACAACCCAAACCCTTCCACTCTCGAGGCCGAGAGAACAGACGACCCGCCTCCAAGAAATATGGCCAAGCAGGAGGAGGAGCATGAGGATGAACCCCACCCTGCACCTGCTGTGGACACACCAAAAGAAGATGAAGTTCCTGAGGAGCTGCAGAACAATCAACAGGCATCCACCTACGATGCATCAGACCTTGAACATCAGTCTCCAACAGACCCGCCTCCAAGAACTATGACCACGCAGGAGGAGAATTGTGAGGATGAGCCCTGCCATTCACCTGCAGTGGACACACCGAAAGAAGCCGAAGTCCCTGAGGAGCCGCCAAACAATCAACAGGCGTCCACCTCTGATGCACCAGACCTTGAACACCAGGAGGAGGCTGAGATCTCCGAGGAGACTCCCCAACCAAAGACGCCTTCCTTCTGGAAAAGAACACGTCACCTTCTCGGCTTGAGGAAACCACAAAAGTGGAAAAATAAGAACTAGGACTGCCAGAAACACCATCATCCACCAACACCAAAATAAAACCAAACAGTGCCATTCTTTGGACCCTTTCCACAGAAGATATTTTGGCTTGTCATAGCGTGACAAGACAAAATGTCTACAGTGAAAGGGTTCTGTTTAACATAGGGACTGACAGTAGGGTTTTCCCCGGGTGCTCCGGGTTCCTCCCACAAATCCAAAATCTTCCAGAAAAATGGTTGATAAATGGATTTTAAAAAAAAAACACACACATACACACACACACACAACACACACATGCACATATGTGCATATAAAATAAAATAAAATAAAAATAGATCAAGGTCATGCTGGAAGCTCAGTGAAACTGAACTAAGGTACAGCTGTACTTGTTGTCACGGTGGCCGAGAGGTTAAGGCGTTGGACTTGAAATCCAATGGGGTTTCCCCGCGCAGGTTCGAATCCTGTCCGTGACGGTCTGCCTGTATTCAGTTTCCCTGAGGGAGTCGTCTCAAAGGGATCAATAAAGTGAAACACAAGCAGCTATGTGTGCATTGGTGCAATTTAGACCTACCAAATGGTTGTTACCCAGAGCAGGCATACTGGCTCACAGCATAGAAAATAAACAGTGACAGTTTCAGAACTAATATCTAATCAAAAATAACCAATTAAATTTAGAAATTAAACTGATTACCTGAAAATGACCTTGAAAGCGTATACAGTATATAGACAAAAATATCCAGACACACCTCTTTATGGGGCTATTTTTCAGGGTTAGGGCTGAGCCCCTGACTTTTTCCTGCAATAATGTTAGCAAAGAAGGAGGTAAGACTATTAAACTTCACTGTATAATTCACTAGCAGGCATCTCAAACATCTCAAATTTGATCATGATATGAAACCATCGATAAAGGCAATCGATTCTATTCGCTCCAAAGGATTCAAGGATTCAAGGAGCTTTATTGTCATTTCACACATGTAGAAACATGAGGTGGGACGAAATTAGTTTCCCCGGTCCCGGTATAAGCCCAATTACCTAACAAAATGCCTAATGCAAATAAATATAAACAACACTATATAAATATAAAAAAGACAATCAGAATAAAAGATAGAAACAATCAGAATAAAGCTATCTAAACAGTACTGCGGTATTGTGCAAATGACAGTAGTGCAAATGAAATGAGTAGCAGGGTGAACAGGAGTGGGCTCAGCGCACAGCCCTGGGGAGAGCCGGTGCTGAGGGTGATATCATGGATCTTCACTGTTTGCGGCCTGTCCGTCAGGAAAGCACTTCATGATAATCAGAGTGAGGGCTACTGGCCGATAGTCATTCAGGCTCGTCACTGTGGAGGTCTTGGGAATGGGGATGATTGTGGCGGTCTTCAGACAGGTGGGGACCGTCGCCTGTTGGAGAGAGGTGTTGAAGATGTCCGTCAGTGCCTCTGTGAGCTGATGTGCACAGCCCTTCAGCACCCGCCCCGGGATGTTATCGGGACCTGCAGCTTTGTGTGGGTTTATGCTCTGGAGGGTCCTCCTCACTTCTGCTGGGGTCACGCTGAGGGACTCTTCACCAGGTGAGGGGGTGAGGCTGGTGCTTTACCAAAGCTCTATACCACCAACAGTTTCAGCAGTTCTTGATTGACATCCAGGCTGAATACAGAGATGCAATATATCACGATGTGAGGTGGCTAAGTTGGGGGTGCAAATGCAGCGATTTTTTTCTCTCAGAGAGGAAACTGGACATTTTTTGGGTGAAAAGGGGCAACCGATGGAAGAACTGTCCGATCCTGTATGGTTGGCAGATTTGGCTTTTTTGTTTGACATAACAAAGTATGTGAATGTGCTGAATGTTAATCTTCCAGGACAAGATGCAGTGGTGAGCCAGCTGTACGCTCATATCAAGGCCTTTGCCAAGCTGCAGCTTTTCCAAAGACACTTATCCCAAACAGAGTCCTGCACCGCGCACCCAACTTTGAAAGAGGTCATTGACAGTTTCCCCACAGGACAACATTGGTGCGCAAATGAAGAGTTACGCAACAGGGATCGCATCTCTTTCAGTGGAATTTAACCAACGCCTTCAGGATTTTGCAGTTATTGAAAAGTTGAAAAATGTTGCCTTCTCCGTGGAGCCTAATGATGCTCGTCCACAACTGTAGCTGGAGCTCGTTGAGCTGCAGTGTGACAATGAGTTGTGCAGCAAACACCAGCAGCTTTATCTTGTTGACTTTTACTGGCAACGGGATAAAGGCAGGTTTCCAGAAATGCAAACATTTTCCCAGAGAAATCCTGAGCTTATTCGGATGCACATATTTGTGTGAGCAGACATTCTCTGTCATGAACTTGAGCAAGAACTGATTGAGGTCAAGACTAAGTGACTCCCGCTTACATGATATTTTACGCATCTCAACTACTGCCATCAAACCAGACCTGGCCTCTTTACTGAAATCCAGATCCAGATTATTGTCAGCAAGTTATCTGTTTCTTGATCAATCTGAAATTGGGTGTTATGAAGGGTAACATCTGTCATTATTAACAGTGAAAAGCCAGAAACACAATTTCTACACCCACCTGGACAAGCCGGCAAGCACTGTGAGAATCACGTTCTTTGATTTCTCGAGTGCATTTGACACCATCAGGCCGACTCTGCAACACTGGGGTTCCACAGAGGACTGTCCTCTCTCCCTTCCCCTTCACGATCTACACCACAGACTTTAAGCACTGCACAAAGACCTGCCATCTTCAGAAATTTTCTGATGACTCTGCAGTTGTTGGGTGTATTACTGGGGGGGGATGAGAGAGAGTACAGGACGGCAGTGGACAACTTTGTCACAAGGAGCGGGAAAAACCACCTACAGCTCAATGTGACAAAGACCAAGGAACTGGTGGTGGACCTGAGGAGGACTAAGGCTACAGTGACCCCTATCAACATCAAAGGGGCCACTGTGGAGGTGGTGGAGGAGTACAAATACCTGGGGGTGTACTTGGACCACAAACTGGACTGGTGCAAGAACGTGGACATGGTCTACAGAAAGGGCCAGAGCCGCCTCTACTTTCTGAGGCGGCTGAGGTCCTTCAACATCTGCAGGACGATGCTGAGGATGTTCTATGAGTCGGTGGTGTCCAGTGCCATCACATATGCTGTTGCCTGCTGGGGCAGCTGCCTGAGGGTGAGGGACACCAACAGACTCAATAGAATCATCAAGAAGGCCAGCCATGTTGTGGGAGAGGAACTGGACTCTCTGACAGTGGTGTCTGAGAGGAGGATGTTGTCCAAAATAAGGACTATACTGGACTTTCCCTCTCACCCTCTCCACAATGTGCTGATCAGCGGAGCTTGTTCAGTCAGAGACTCTTACTGCCACGATGCACCACAGAGCGACACAGGAAATCATTCCTGCCTGTCGCCATCAAACTGCTAAACTCAGCACTGTGACGGACACACTCACTCACTTTATATATACAATGTATATATTGGTTTTTTACACATGTACATACCTGTATTTTTAAATTTTCTTAAAAAACTCATGGAAATTTAAGGTATTCCATACAGTTTGTTCAATGTTATCTGACTCTCCAGATATGAATGCAGAATTGTGTTTTAAGAGTTGTTCATGTCTACCTAAGTGGCTTATATTTGGTTAAAATGCCATTTGAAAAATAAAGATTATTGTAACAATGAAAATTGTCTTATATTGTATTGTATTATATTTGTAGTTAAAAAAAATGTCAGGCGGAACTATTGGCCCCTGGTGCATCTTCACTTTATCAAATCTCGCCCTCTTTGCAAAAAGTTTGGACACCCCTGCCCTGGAAAGTTGTTTTGGGCATGTCCGTTCGGGAGCAGACAAATGGACGTGTACTTTGGTCTGTATCCTCTCTGTTAAAATGGAGAGGGAGGGGTTTATGACCTACAATGGAGCCAGCCACAGGGGCAATCAAAATAATTTGGCTTCACTTGCCAAATTAGTAAAAATATTCCTGCTACGTTAAGTTGAGCCTAGCCTAGTTTTGGTGTAACACAGCTCAGTGTCACTCAGTCTGAAGTCAGTAACAACCAACTTAAACCCTGATTTGAATATTTTTAGTGGGGCGGCCATTTTGATTACATTAAAACTACAGATTGTGATTTCAATTAAAAACATGTGGAGGAAAAATGGAATGGAACTGTATAGATCAAAGCCAAATAGCCTAGAACCTTCGTGAATGAAAGGAATCAAAGGATCAAAGGAAATTCCATTCTATGGTCCCTATATAAGGAGCAGCTCTTCAGATCATTTCAAACTTTTCAACAGGTGACCACTGTGAAAACGTGCCACATCTTCCCGAGCAAACACTGTTACAGAATCTGTTACACATCTGTTAACTGGAAACAAAGTGTTTACAACAGACAGAGAAAATGCAACAAGTGAGGAAAACAAGAGAGTTCCGCAGGACACGTGGACCGAGCTTCACAGACAGTTCGTCCAACAGTCATCAAAACCCCTCGATGGAGCGCTCTGCACCTCGTCAAGTAACTGAAGAGCTGAAAGAACTTAGGAAGCAGCTGGACGAGACAAGGGAAGAGTTGAAAAGACAGAAGACCCTGAAAGAAATGTTTATCAACCAGGGAAAAGAGACAAACAAAGAACTGGAGAGGCTGAAAGCATACTGTGATTCTAACACTCTCAGCACTGCAAATATTGCCGCTCAGGTGAGAGATACCACCAGAGATAAGAAGAAGAAAGACCTCCACAAACATTATGAGGAACTGCAAGTGGCTCACATTATCAGCCACGAGAAGTTCACAGCTGAGCTCCAGGCAGAGAAGGAGAAGAACCAGTCTCTCCAAGCAAAACTGGACACAACCAACGCTATGCACAATGACCTCAACAGAATGTTTCAAAATGAAGCCAACAAGGCCAAGGAGCGGGCTGACACCCTTCAGTGTGAACTGGAGAAGGAATCCCAGCAAAGGATGATCCTTCAAAAGTCCTATGAGGAGCTCCAAGAGACACACAGACACAGCAAGGAGACACTCACTGCTCAGCTCCAGGTGGAGAAGGAAAACAAAACACTTCTCCAGCAAGAACTGGACAGAATGAAAGTTTCATATCAGGAGGAACAGCTAAGGTATGAAGCTGAGGTGACGTCCTCAGCTGAGCTTCAGGAGCAGAAGGAGAAAAACAAGCATCTCCAAGAAGAACTGGAGAAGATCAGTGTTTTATACCATGAGATCAGCCAGAGGTATGAAACCGATGTTCTCACTGCCAGACAGCAAGCTGACACCCTCCAGCGTGACCTTGAGAAGGAGAGCCAACAGAAGACAGTTTTGCAAAAAGAATATGAGGAGCTGCAAGCAGCACACGTGCACGCCCAGGAGACATCCTCAGCTGAGCTCCAGGGGCAGGAGGAGAAAAACAAGCATCTCCAAGAAGAACTGGAGAAGATCAGTGTTTTATACCATGAGATCAGCCAGAGGTATGAAACCGATGTTCTCACTGCCAGACAGCAAGCTGACACCCTCCAGCGTGAGCTTGAGAAGGAGAGCCAACAGAAGACAGTTTTGCAAAAAGAATATGAGGAGCTGCAAGCAGCACACGTGCACGCCCAGGAGACATCCTCAGCTGAGCTCCAGGGGCAGGAGGAGAAAAACAAGCATCTCCAAGAAGAACTGGAGAAGATCAGTGTTTTATACCATGAGATCAGCCAGAGGTATGAAACAGATGTTCTCACTGCCAGACAGCAAGCTGACACCCTTCAGTGCCAGCTTGACAGAGAAATTGAGGCACACACAGAAAGCCTTTCACAAAGTAGGAAAACAATCAACCAGCTGAAGGCTGCCTTCTGTCAAAAGATGGTGGAGGAGACCGACGACATGTTGCAGACAGAGAGTCCTTATGCGAGAGAGCTGGAGAAGCTGAAAGCTAAGCTCAATGACCAGATCTCACACAACCCAAACCCTTCCACTCTCGAGGCCGAGAGAACAGACGACCCGCCTCCAAGAAATATGGCCAAGCAGGAGGAGGAGCATGAGGATGAACCCCACCCTGCACCTGCTGTGGACACACCAAAAGAAGATGAAGTTCCTGAGGAGCTGCAGAACAATCAACAGGCATCCACCTACGATGCATCAGACCTTGAACATCAGTCTCCAACAGACCCGCCTCCAAGAACTATGACCACGCAGGAGGAGAATTGTGAGGATGAGCCCTGCCATTCACCTGCAGTGGACACACCGAAAGAAGCCGAAGTCCCTGAGGAGCCGCCAAACAATCAACAGGCGTCCACCTCTGATGCACCAGACCTTGAACACCAGGAGGAGGCTGAGATCTCCGAGGAGACTCCCCAACCAAAGACGCCTTCCTTCTGGAAAAGAACACGTCACCTTCTCGGCTTGAGGAAACCACAAAAGTGGAAAAATAAGAACTAGGACTGCCAGAAACACCATCATCCACCAACACCAAAATAAAACCAAACAGTGCCATTCTTTGGACCCTTTCCACAGAAGATATTTTGGCTTGTCATAGCGTGACAAGACAAAATGTCTACAGTGAAAGGGTTCTGTTTAACATAGGGACTGACAGTAGGGTTTTCCCCGGGTGCTCCGGGTTCCTCCCACAAATCCAAAATCTTCCAGAAAAATGGTTGATAAATGGATTTTAAAAAAAACACACACACACACACACACACACACAACACACACATGCACATATGTGCATATAAAATAAAATAAAATAAAAATAGATCAAGGTCATGCTGGAAGCTCAGTGAAACTGAACTAAGGTACAGCTGTACTTGTTGTCACGGTGGCCGAGAGGTTAAGGCGTTGGACTTGAAATCCAATGGGGTTTCCCCGCGCAGGTTCGAATCCTGTCCGTGACGGTCTGCCTGTATTCAGTTTCCCTGAGGGAGTCGTCTCAAAGGGATCAATAAAGTGAAACACAAGCAGCTATGTGTGCATTGGTGCAATTTAGACCTACCAAATGGTTGTTACCCAGAGCAGGCATACTGGCTCACAGCATAGAAAATAAACAGTGACAGTTTCAGAACTAATATCTAATCAAAAATAACCAATTAAATTTAGAAATTAAACTGATTACCTGAAAATGACCTTGAAAGCGTATACAGTATATAGACAAAAATATCCAGACACACCTCTTTATGGGGCTATTTTTCAGGGTTAGGGCTGAGCCCCTGACTTTTTCCTGCAATAATGTTAGCAAAGAAGGAGGTAAGACTATTAAACTTCACTGTATAATTCACTAGCAGGCATCTCAAACATCTCAAATTTGATCATGATATGAAACCATCGATAAAGGCAATCGATTCTATTCGCTCCAAAGGATTCAAGGATTCAAGGAGCTTTATTGTCATTTCACACATGTAGAAACATGAGGTGGGACGAAATTAGTTTCCCCGGTCCCGGTATAAGCCCAATTACCTAACAAAATGCCTAATGCAAATAAATATAAACAACACTATATAAATATAAAAAAGACAATCAGAATAAAAGATAGAAACAATCAGAATAAAGCTATCTAAACAGTACTGCGGTATTGTGCAAATGGCGGAGTAGTGCAAATGAAATGAGTAGCAGGGTGAACAGGAGTGGGCTCAGCGCACAGCCCTGGGGAGAGCCGGTGCTGAGGGTGATATCATGGATCTTCACTGTTTGCGGCCTGTCCGTCAGGAAAGCACTTCATGATAATCAGAGTGAGGGCTACTGGCCGATAGTCATTCAGGCTCGTCACTGTGGAGGTCTTGGGAATGGGGATGATTGTGGCGGTCTTCAGACAGGTGGGGACCGTCGCCTGTTGGAGAGAGGTGTTGAAGATGTCCGTCAGTGCCTCTGTGAGCTGATGTGCACAGCCCTTCAGCACCCGCCCCGGGATGTTATCGGGACCTGCAGCTTTGTGTGGGTTTATCCTCTGGAGGGTCCTCCTCACTTCTGCTGGGGTCACGCTGAGGGACTCTTCACCAGGTGAGGGGGTGAGGCTGGTGCTTTACCAAAGCTCTATACCACCAACAGTTTCAGCAGTTCTTGATTGACATCCAGGCTGAATACAGAGATGCAATATATCACGATGTGAGGTGGCTAAGTTGGGGGTGCAAATGCAGCGATTTTTTTCTCTCAGAGAGGAAACTGGACATTTTTTGGGTGAAAAGGGGCAACCGATGGAAGAACTGTCCGATCCTGTATGGTTGGCAGATTTGGCTTTTTTGTTTGACATAACGAAGCATGTGAATGTGCTGAATGTTAATCTTCCAGGACAAGATGCAGTGGTGAGCCAGCTGTACGCTCATATCAAGGCCTTTGCCAAGCTGCAGCTTTTCCAAAGACACTTATCCCAAACAGAGTCCTGCACCGCGCACCCAACTTTGAAAGAGGTCATTGACAGTTTCCCCACAGGACAACATTGGTGCGCAAATGAAGAGTTACGCAACAGGGATCGCATCTCTTTCAGTGGAATTTAACCAACGCCTTCAGGATTTTGCAGTTATTGAAAAGTTGAAAAATGTTGCCTTCTCCGTGGAGCCTAATGATGCTCGTCCACAACTGTAGCTGGAGCTCGTTGAGCTGCAGTGTGACAATGAGTTGTGCAGCAAACACCAGCAGCTTTATCTTGTTGACTTTTACTGGCAACGGGATAAAGGCAGGTTTCCAGAAATGCAAACATTTTCCCAGAGAAATCCTGAGCTTATTCGGATGCACATATTTGTGTGAGCAGACATTCTCTGTCATGAACTTGAGCAAGAACTGATTGAGGTCAAGACTAAGTGACTCCCGCTTACGTGATATTTTACGCATCTCAACCACTGCCATCAAACCAGACCTGGCCTCTTTACTGAAATCCAGATCCAGATTATTCAGCAAGTTATCTGTTTCTTGATCAATCTGAAATTGGGTGTTATGAAGGGTAACATCTGTCATTATTAACAGTGAAAAGCCAGAAACACACTTATGCACTTAGACTTATGGCACTTATTTTAATAAACTCTTGAATGTGATTTGGTTATAACTGTTGATGTTATGTACCTGTAGATGTGACACAAACTATTACTTTCTGAAAGATCTTGTAAAAGACAAGAGCAAAATCAGAATCAGAATTCCTTTATTTAGCCCCGAAGGGAAATTCTTTGTCGTACAGACATTGCACTTGCAGTATTCCCAAGAAAGACCAAGAAAGATAAGTGAAAGGTATAAAAATATTATTACATAAAAATAGGATAAACAAAATAATCTAACAACAAAAATCTAAAGAAGAAGAATCAACTTTATTAGCAGGATATATATTTTTACATACACATACTGAATTTGACTTCTGCATTAAACCCATCCTTAGGTGAGCACACATGCAACACCCAGCAAATTACATGCAGTGAAACACACACAGGAGCAGTGGGCAGCGTCAAGCGCCCGGGGAGCATATTGGGGGGTTAAGTGCCTTGCTCAAGGGCACATCAGCCGGCTAATGAAGGGAGGGGAGCATTTTTTCGCATGAATCACTCCACCACACCCAAATTTTTCCTGCCCCTCCGGTGGGGGAATCGAACCGGTGACCCTCCGATCACAAGCTGCTTCTCCAACCTCTAGGACACGGCTGTACAGGTATTTACAATGTGTTCAAAATTTTTTTTTTTTTTTTAATTAAAAATACAGGTATGTACATGTGTAAAAACCAATATATACATTGTATATATAAAGTAAAGTGTGTCCATCACAGTGCTGAGTTTAGCAGTTTGATGGCGACAGGCAGGAATGATTTCCTGTGTCGCTGTGTGGTGCATCGTGGCAGTAAGAGTCTCTGACTGAACAAGTTCCTGCTGATCAGCACATTGTGGAGAGGGTGAGAGGGAAAGTCCAGTATAGTCCTTATTTTGGACAACATCCAGTCCAGTTCCTCTCCCACAACATGGCTGGCCTTCTTGATGATTCTATTGAGTCTGTTCGTGTCCCTCACCCTCAGGCAGCTGCCCCAGCAGGCAACAGCATATGTGATGGCACTGGACACCACCGACTCATAGAACATCCTCAGCATCGTCCTGCAGATGTTGAAGGACCTCAGCCGCCTCAGAAAGTAGAGGCGGCTCTGGCCCTTTCTGTAGACCATGTCCACGTTCTTGCACCAGTCCAGTTTGTGGTCCAAGTACACCCCCAGGTATTTGTACTCCTCCACCACCTCCACAGTGGCCCCTTTGATGTTGATAGGGGTCACTGTAGCCTTAGTCCTCCTCAGGTCCACCACCAGTTCCTTGGTCTTTGTCACATTGAGCTGTAGGTGGTTTTTCCCGCCCCATGTGACAAAGTTGTCCACTGCCGTCCTGTACTCTCTCTCATCCTCCCCCAGTAATACACCCAACAACTGCAGAGTCAATAGAAAATTTCTGAAGATGGCAGGTCTCTGTGCAGTGCTTAAAGTCTGTGGTGTAGATCGTGAAGGGGAAGGGAGAGAGGACAGTCCCCTGTGGAACCCCAGTGTTGCTGATCACTTCATCTGACAAGCAGCACTTCAGGCGTACATACTGCGGTCTGCCCGTCAGATAGTCTGCGATCCAGGACACCAGTGGGGCATCCACCTGCATCGCTGTCAGCTTCTCCGCCAACAGAGCTGGCCTGATGGTGTCAAACGCACTCGAGAAATCAAAGAACATGATTCTCACAGTGCTTGCCGGCTTGTCCAGGTGGGTGTAGACTCTGTTCAGCAGGTAGATGATGGCATCATCCACTCCAAGACGGGGCTGGTAGGGGATCCTGAAGTGGTTGGACCATGGGCCGGAGCTGTTCCAGGACGAATCTTTCCAGGGTCTTCATGATGTGTGACGTCAGAGCCACAGGCCTGTAGTCCTTGGGGTCGCTGGGACGCGGCGTCTTTAGATTAGATTAGATTAGATTCAACTTTATTGTCATTACTCATGTACAAGTACAATGCAACGAAACGCAGTTTGGCATCTAACCAGAAGTGCAATAAGCAGTAAGTGCCAGGTATACAATAATTTACAGTATGTACAGGGTATGTACAGGTGTCTATGCTACAGGTATACTATAAACATGATACAGATTGTTGTCATAATATACAGGGTTTCTAAGTACTATGAACATCCTATACAGATGGATATGTGCTTTAATGTGCATCCAGTGTAGGCAGAAACTATAACACAATTTAAATTTACATATGATATTTACAGATGTTAAATTAAGCTATAAATCACTAGTGCAATGGACAGTATAGTGTACACAGCGATAGGCAGTAGGCTAACTATATTAACAGTGAGGTAGAGGAACTAGTGCAACACTCAGTACATAGTACTCAGTTAGGATAGGGTGGTGTAGTGGAGTGTGGTGTAGGGTGAGGGTGTTAGTGGGGGGCTGAGTTCAGGAAGGAAGCGACAGGACAGGAACGAGGCATGATGTCTTCCACACCACGGGGACCCTCTGAAGACTCAGACTCAGGTTGAAGACATGATGAAGTTCTCCGCTTAGCTGGGGGTGACAGGTTTTCAGGACCCTGGGGTTCACACCATCTGGGCCTGCAGCTTTGCCTGCACAGAGTCTCTGCAGCTGTCTTCTCACCTGATCAGCTGTGAAGGTCATCGTTCAGGTGGTGGGTGGGGGAGGAGTGCATGTGATACCCAGGTGAGAGTGGTCCACCCAGGTTTCTGGGGACAAGGTGTGAGCAAGGCCATCCAGATGGAATGTGGGGGGAGGGAGAGAGGCTGAGTGGCTAGTTGCTGCAACCGTACTGCTGAGGAGTCGTTTGAAGCGTGAATTAGGGTCCCTGTGCCGAACAATCAACAGGCGTCCACCTCTGATGCACCAGACCTTGAACACCAGGAGGAGGCTGAGATCTCCGAGGAGACTCCCCAACCAAAGACACCTTCCTTCTGGAAAAGAACACGTCACCTTCTCGGCTTGAGGAAACCACAAACATGGCAAAATAAGAACTAGGACTGCCAGAAACACCATCATCCACCAACACCAAAATAAAACCAAACAGTGACATTCTTTGGACCCTTTCCACAGTAGATATTTTGGCTTGTCATAGCGTGACAAGACAAAATGTCTACAGTGAAAGGGTTCTGTTTAACATAGGGACTGACAGTAGGGTTTTCCCCGGGTGCTCCAGGTTCCTCCCACAAATCCAAAATCTTCCAGAAAAACGGTTGATAGATGGATTAAAACACACACACACACACACACACACACACACAACACACACATGCACATATATGCATATAAAATAAAATAAAAAAAAAAAAATAGGTCAAGGTCATGCTGGAAGCTCAGTGAAACTGAACTAAGGTACAGCTGTACTTTGACGCTAACGTCAGTGTTAACATGCTAACACAATGACAAAGCTAATATGTTGTTCAAAAAAAATATATGTTTACCATGTTCAATAGTAATGGGCCCTGTGATTGACTGGCGACCAGTCCAGGGTGAACCCCGCCTGTCGCCCGTAGTCAGCTGGGATAGGCTCCAGCTCCACCGCGACCCTGACGGATAAGCGGTATAGAAAATGGATGGATGGATGTTCAATGGTCATGGTAATTCACAATGTGAATTTCCCCACTGTTGGACAATAAAGGAATCTTATCCTATCATCACCATCTAGTGTGTTAACACGCTAATATTTGTTAATTATTACAGCTGAAGCAGATGGGATGTTATTAACTTGTAGGTATTTTATGACAACTGGTCACTCAGAAGCAGGATTGAAACTGACAGTTGTAACAGGGCTGACATAAATGTAGCTGATTCAGTCTTGTAGCCTAAAATCACAATGCCTCAGGAAGCTTTACTGTCTGTACAGTGTACAACACCCTCTGAGACCCTCGATTTGAGTGAAGAAAAACCCTGTAACAAGATAAAAATGGAAGAAACCCAAGAAGAGCCACAGAGGAGGGATCCATCTCCCAAGGTGGACAGGAATGTGATAAATGTCACATGTACAGAACAGAACAACAAAATCACAGAATATACATGGTTGTAGGGTTGTTTCATGAGGTCAGATCAAACATAATGGTTACTGCAAAGACAAGTAACCTAAGAAAAAAGGGTTACAAGAAATGATATAATAAAACCTCACCAAACATGTGAATGAAGGGTTAGAATGTAGTTAGAAGATCTTTAATGATATTACAGTAATCTGATCTCAAACTGTATTTTATCAAATGGTAGAAGAAAAAGAAAAAACACAAAAACAACAAAACTCAATCATTACTGTACAGTAGTAAAATGATTTTGAAATGGAGCCCCACAACAAGCATTTTTCCATATTGTCAGCAGGTTTTGTGCCTTGTTTGATCTAACAGGGCTATTTTTTCCCATTGGTAAAGCTACTTTGACTGTGAATAACACAATTTTTTTGCCCCTCTTCTAAAACACCAGTTATGACAGTTCATGCAACACAATGTTTTTGAGGTATAATGAAAAACAAAATCAGTATAAAATCAGAGTCTGTGTCTGCCTAAATTTCCCTTTCTCACACAAGCAAGTAAGCAAACAAAAACAAAAAAACAAAGTTAAAAACAACATTTTTGGGGCTACTATCATGTGTGAGGTCTGGACCAATCACAACTGGACATTTTACACTGGTCCCCCTGTACAGCTTCAGGTGTTGTCTTGAGATGGGTTCAGCTGTAGTCTGAAGATCTGAGATCCTGAGATCTTTCCCTGATTGTAAACAAGCCGTTTTGGTGTCTCAACCTGAGTAGTTGTGGGACATCTGTGTGCACATCTCACCGCTGCTGTGAGTCCACAGATAGACTGGCGGTGATGGCCAACACCTGAGACCTGAGACCATCTGCCCTGCATGTTTTAGACTTATGTTGTTATCAGACTTCTGCAGAGCTTCATGACAAGCTGATGACTTCACACCATGACACTTTGTCCCAGGCAGTGAGCAGGGTTACATGCAAAGGCAGATTTCAAATTAGTGTCAAAAATTCACCTAATATCAAAGAAATTGTCATTCATATAGACAACATAGAGATGACGTGTCCCATCGAGTTTAGTCATGTTTCCACGTTCCTTCATATCCCATGTGTCCTGTTTTTATTTCTAAACTGATGTTGTCACGGTGGCCGAGAGGTTAAGGTGTTGGACTTGAAATCTAATGGGGTTTCCCTGCGCAGGTTCGAATCCTGTCTGTGACGGTGTGCCTTTATTTGATTTCTCTGAGGGAGTCTTCTCAAAGGGATCAATAAAGTAAACTGTTGCATGAATGGGCAAAAATTCCCACAGAAACACTCTGAAATCTTGTGCAAAGCTTTCCCAGGGAAGTGGAAGCTGTTACAGCTGCAAAGCTGTCTTAGAATGTGTTAAAGTCCCTGTTGGTCTATTGTTCAGGTGGCCTAATGCTTTTGTCTATATAGTGTAGTATTCTCTGTTTCCTCTCTTTTGTAATTATAGTCTTTTAATTTGTGGTTCTGAAGCTTTTTGGTTCCCTGCACCAAAGTTCATACAGTGTTGCTTGAACTGACATTAAAGATTTCACGGTGGTGCAGTGGTTAGCACTGTCGCCTCATAGCAAGAGGGTTCCAGGTTCGCATCCCGGTCTGGGCCCTTCTAGGTGGAGTTTGCATGTTCTCTCTGTGCCTGCGTGGGTTTTCTCCGGGTACTCCGGCTTCCTCCCACAATACCAAAAACATGCACATTAGGTTAATTGGCTACTCTAAATTGCCCCTAGGTGTGAGTGTGAGTGTGTGGTTGTTTGTCTTTGTGTGTTGGCCCTGTGATTGACTGGCGACCAGGCCAGGGTGTACCCCGCCTCTCGCTCGTAGTCAGCTGCTCCCCCCGCGACCCTGACGGATAAGCCGTATAGAAAATGAATGGATGGATGGATTTGATTATTAGCCAGTCCAGTTTTCTTTCTCCAGTAACAATTAAAGTAGTCACTCAGCTTGGCTCAGCACAAACGCTGGAAATACTAAAAGTAGCCTTGCCTGAATTTCACTAATTCACCTGCTATATTTAGTGGTATAATATTGTACTGTAAAAATAAATAACTAAGTTTCATTAGCCTGTTCACAGATTTGTCAGCAACCCCTTCTCTCATTCTGATTCACCCTTGAGAAAAACACAAGGTGAGCTCGCCAGCAGGATGGCACTGGTCTGCCAGTCTTGTATGGAGTCTCTTAGCTCTCTGTTGTCCTCTTACTGCTGGTGAGGCCTGTCTATTCGTTGAATGATGTTGAATTTTGAAGTCATTATGTGAAACATGAAATCAAATCTATATTATTGTCAAATTTTACGTTGATACAACTGATAAAAACACATGGCAGAACCTCGAACTAGAAGTCTTCTGGGTGATTAAAAGTTCAGGTGGTAGTTGGATATTTATCCAGAACACAGAACAGTAAGAATATCCTCTATGAAATGTTATGAATATATACACATGTATTACACATATAATGAAGGGACTGTAGTGCAACCCTTTCCTGGTAACCCCTGTGAGAGAATGCAGCAAAATTTGTCTTTACGTGTCTTCCAAATGTTTATGTCTTTCGTCGCAAATTCATAAAAAAATATAAAATAATAAAATATATAAAATTATAAAATAAAACATTAAAGCACATCATCTCAGTTTGAATACATACTCAGCTGAGTATGAACTACAATGTATTGACTGCTTTTACCAGAAGTTAAACCAGTAAAACCAGGTTAAATCCCTTTCCTCCAATTAGATCAACATATTTTAATTTAGTAATTAAATTAACAAGTTCATACATCTCCTCTGTCCACTGTAAATAAATCAGTTACACATGAATTACATATCTACATTACGTAAACTTAAACTTGAAAGTTCATAAGGCAGAAATTCTGTGTATTTTCTATATATTAAACTACATTGATTTTTTTTTTTTTAACTCCACATCATTCACTTCCTTCCTTCTTTTGCAGCCGGCCTGTCAGCTGCAAATCATTGCAGGTTTAATTACAACCTGCTCTCTACTGTGTCAGTGTGTGTCCCTCAGTTACAATGAGGGAGTGGTAGTTGCTCGACCCTCACTGACACTGGGATGTAGAGGAGCAAAATGCTCAGATTAAAAAGACAAAAAGCTGTAAGAAAAATGGGCTGTAAAGGTAAAAGGAGAGAAATAAGTGTGAAAATAAAGGAAGAGGAAAGGAGAGGCAGCATGCTGGTAGTAGTAAATCTCTTTGTAGCAGCAGAGAGAGGAGATGCCATGTCCAAATTTATGGTGGCCTGCTGGGGTAATAAGAGAATGGATTGGATCCCTTTCAATCGCCCCACTCACCGGGTTGTAGTACCTGCAGCCAATATCAGTGTACTGACTCACTGCTGCCGTGTGAATATCTATATGCTCTATGAATTCCTACAACATGCAGCCACTTTAATCCAATGTGATTTACAGATATCTTGTCATACAGATACAGATATCTTGTCATATGTAGGTCAGTGGCTCCTGTCTGGTCCCCACAGACCCGGTTCTGCCAACCGTACCAGATGATTGTCTGCTGCCATGGAGATAGAAATGGAGTTGGCTCTGATTTTGGCTTTTGAAGAGACAAACAGTTTTTTGTGCACGTGCAGAGACCAAACTAATGAGCTATCTAAACAGTATAATGACTGCAGAAATGATAAGGCCTTTCCTCTTCCCTCCTTCCTGTTGATACCAGAATGTTTCTCTTCCTCACGCTGTACAGTCTCAGGGGCTGAAGCAAAAGGCAGAGAAAAGTAAGCATGATATTATCTGCATGCTCACTAATTACGGAAAAACTCACGTGATGATTGAGAATGTAAATATCATTTGCCTGCAGCAGCGTGGGGTTATTTCTCTGCAAGATTTTGGCTCTGTTTTTGGTCTCCACCAATTGCTGAGGGAAATATCTAGCTGTTGGAGAAAGAGAGAGGGCCAATTCAGCATTGTTTAAGAATCCTATACAGCAAACATTTAGACATGTCATAGCAGGAAAGTCACAGGTGTGTTGATGATTTTTGCATTCAACCTTGGCTATCCATTTTATCGGTTGAATGACTGACCAAGGTTGACTAATTTTTTTTAGCATAGACAGCATAATAAGGGGACAGAGCTTCCCCATATGAGAACCTAAGCCAATATATTAAACCTGCGTTATATAACCTGCACCCAGTATTTTCAAAAAGAAGTCTGATTGTATGTAAGCTTATGAGAAAATGACACTGCTTCTCACTTGATTTATTACCTCATTAAATAGTTTCCTAATGAGTTTACACTCTCAGTCGCCGGTATCAAGTCTTCTTCAATACGGATGGATGTTCATTTTATAAATTATGTCCAAAATAGATAATAAAGCAGGGTATGCGTAGGGGTGTGGCTACCTTGTGATTGACAAGTTGCTATATGTCGTGTTCTTGGGTTCACGGTCAGATCCAGTCAGGATAGAGGCGTAACAAGGAGTATCCTCCCCAGCTTCACTTCCGGCTCCAAAACAAGATGGCAATGTCTGTAATGCCAAACTTGTGTCTTCAAAATGGCTGTCCACAGACATATTAGTGGGTCCTCTGCTATTTGTTAAATAGCCTAAGGTATGTTTTTTCAAATAGCTTAAGGTTTCGCACATGCTTTATCCCCGTCCCCACTTTTTCATTATTTTCTTTTTCTCTTTGTTGATCCTTCCTCAATATCACTCATAACTAAAATATACAAATTGAAAGAAAAATCTCCTTTTGCTTTCTTTTAATTGTCTAGTACTCACTACAGAACTTTGCATGGGAAAATGTAAACAATAATCATCTCCAGTCTGCATGCCAAAATTGTTTTGTCTGGTTTTGTCTGAAATCTGACCCGCTAAAAGGCATCAATAATAACTAGAAATAGCCAGTCTTCTTGGTGATGGTCTGGTTTGCTTATCTAGGTAATATAGAGCTATCAGTATTTACACTGTTTCATAACCCAGTATATAAACATATTTTGCTGTTAAATACTTCTCTTCTTTTAAGAGTACCCCCCAAGTTATTGACCACGAGTAAGACTATGGAACAGTGTTTTTACTTGTATGTCCCGATTTTGTTTGAGAAAATGACTCAGTACCGGTACATATGTTAGACCTCAAGGGTCACACAGTGTGTTTTGGTGAAAACATGACTTTTGTTTGTGCAAAAATAAAACTTTAAATACAGGACATGAATTCCTATTTTTACACTGTGTAATCAATACTTTCATTTAGAGAAAGGATCTGAGCATTCTTCCATAAGTGTATCTTGAGATTCTTTTTAGAGATAATGCAGGTAGCTACTGCTTGTCTAATCAAACATATGCATTTGTTTATGTATCAAGAATCATTCATGAAGTGAAGAAACAAACTCATTTGTTTTCTTCTAATCTGTTTTCACAACTCTATATGATGGCATTACTTTTGCTATTGCAGATATCACTGACGACGTCTCATGAATGGTGAACCAGCATGAAGTCTTCTAGGACCCTCTAGTCACTAATACTCTATTACTTTTCACATGTTTGACACATTACAGAATGGTGCAAGGTATGTGTCAGTGGTATTATGTCATCCAGAGCATAAGAAATAGTTCTGACAGTAATTATGTTTAGGCAGTTGATGGGCGGGAACAAAGACCCACACTGACAATGACCCTCAGGGCGGCCATTGTTGGAGCTGACTTCACCTGAACTCATATTACGGAGTCTGTGTGGTGGTCTGAAAAGTTGTCCCAAAGGGAAATACTGATGCAATGCTGTGGTTTCAACAGACTAAACCACTGCTGGTGATGACATTGATACAAGCACAATGAGTATCATAGTGCAGGGTCCAAAACCTCTGTGGCTCTTGTGACAAAAATACAACAAAGAGAGCATAACTTCCTCTTGGCTACAGATTATGTGGTACACTGAAAGAATGAATATGAAGATCGACTTCTGGAGAAAAATTCCAAACCTGTGTTGCAAGGAAAACCAAAGTGAAGACTCTAAAATATATATCCCAATATCACTTACGTTTGCATATACATAATGTACACATTTGTTTTGGGAGCCAGTGGTTTGTGGCACTGTTGACCTTTAGCAGGGTAGTTATGTTAACACAAGGCCTTGACCCATGAGACAGCACTTTTTCTTTAAGTATTATTCCAAAGTGCCCCTTGGTCAAAAAGTTACGTGCTTTCCTGAGACTGACAAGCTATTATTGGGGTGGGGTGAGACCCAGCCTTCACGAACAAACAGCCAGGAGTCATAAACAATGCTGTGGTTCTCTTTATGTTATGGTGTCATTGCCTGAGGGAGGAAAGAAGAGCAATTTAACTGCACAGCTTGTGTATGTGATTTAGAGGGGTGGGCTACATACAGAGAGGTGAAGGGATGTTCTTGGGTCTCTGGGTTTATGGGTGCTTGTCTGAATCAACCTCCCCCAACAGCTTCACTTTTATCAGCTGCCTTTTCACCTGAATTTCATGATGCTCTGCTGGTTATTGACAGCCTGGCCTGCAGGCTGCTCACAGATTAAAATGCATCATTTAAAATGACAAACATCCCACTTCTATATATGGCCATATATTTTAAATAAAGAGTTTTGAAACATTTTGGGGAAACATACTTATTTCACATTGTTGACAAAAGCTGACGTGAAGCTGGAGCAAGGAGGTGATGAGTTTATTTTAACACATGTTCACTAGAGTTTCTCTCCAGGTGAGCTGTTTGGCTCTTCCCTATACAAATAAATGGGATAAAATAATTTAATCATAGGGCTCTTCAAGACTTTCCAAATGTCATTAGATTGAATGAATCCAATTCTGGAACATATAGGGCCTTGTGAGATTTTACATCTGTGCTGTTTCCACTGTATGTGATTGTAATCATACATTGATTGTGCATGGGGAAAAATTTTTTTGGGCCAGGAATGTAAATGTAGCAACACCATCTGTGACTACCACCTGAAAATGGCTTCACAGTTGCTATATAACCTACTGTGATATATAAAATATATCACAAAGGTCTAGTTGTTGTAAACATCTTAATGTGGAATTGCTACATATTATATCTTTAACTTTAGGCAGAGGTAAAGCAAATTCTTTCCCCTTGCTTTCTGTTTTATGCGAAGCTAAGCTAATAGGTCATTAGCCCTAGCTTCAGACTTAGCTCAGCTCAAAAGGTCCTACTAACTTTACATTTAAAGCCTTATCAGTCTCAACTAGCAAATTAAACCAAAAATATCTTGTCTGATAGCTTGTCTCTTTGCCTCCACCTGGTGACTATGTTTAATCACATCCATACATTCTGAATGTGACTTTCTTTGTTAGGTTCATTGAATCACTTCCTGGTAATGTCTTTAATGCATACAGGACAGGGCAGACAGGGCAGTCAGTGTCTGCTGCGTGGGTCTAATCTTTTATGGTAGCATCACACCACAACAACATCAGCTTTAAATCTCAGGGAAAGATTAAGTGCATGTGTACACATACATCAACACACACATGCCTTCAGGGCTTCCTGAGGCGACAGTCACTGCTGTCAGCCCATCACTTGTGCTGTTGATGACTCTTACTCTGACTGTTGTGTTCTGACCTTTCGCATATGTTGCAGTACTGATGTGAGACAGACTTCAGCAGTTACTGAACAATACCTGTTTCTCGTTTGTCACCTGTAGTGCTTTATTTATCTTGCTTCTTTCTTAGTTTCTCTCACATACACACATTTTCTTGCTCATAATATGCCTGTCTCTGTCAGTTTAAACATCTTTCTCCTTTTCTATTGTCTCTTTCCGTCTCTTGCCCTGTATCTGGCTGCTGTTGCCTCATCACACGGACCCTGAAGCTAAAAACATCCAAAGGAGAAACAATATAATCACCTCCGTTTTAGCCTCCTCAGTGTGTAACACACCGTATATTTCTGTTTTTGTCTTGTTCTTTGTGTGCTTCTGAGAAGAGATGGGGGTTGTGCTTCATGAGGTGAGGTGACAACATGGTTTTCTCACTTTGCTACAGATTAATTAGCCTTGAAGATCAAACAGCCAACAGCTAACACATGAAAACTACACCAACCATGTCCCCCTCCCGAAACAATTATGATGCTCCCAATCTGTCTATTTATTACTTGGTACCACCAGCCTGCCATCAGACACTTCAACAAGGGTACAAAGATCTCTCACCAGAAAAATTCTCTCCATATGTTTAAAGGCACATGTTTGGTGTGGCAGTTTTGTCAGTCGGCATCTGTTGACTTTGTCCATACGTCACAAAAACAAACAAATGATGAGCAAATAATAACTGCAGGAAAGCACAGCATAAAACTACTTTTGGCCAACTGGAAAGCTCACAAACTGAAGAACACAAGTTGATCTGACAACGTTTAATGAAAAGGTGATGGACCGGCACTAGTGAATGAAAATGACTGTAATATGCTGCAAATATCATATTTTTTTATATAATCACATCACACGTAGCCTACTCCTTTTTAAGTAGTGACAGGGGATAATTTAGCCTTGGCTAAAAGCCGTATATGCTACGCATCTGTTTAATGTTTCTGTAACTTGTTACAAAATTACTTGCATTGTCTCTATCAAAAAATCTTACACAAATAAAGTCTTGTATAGAGAAGCAAATTAGAGATAGGTAAAGATAAAGTTTGATAAGATGCAGATCTTATTAAGATTAAAATCTGATTGCTGTAACAGAAGCTCTGTGGTCTCACCCTGGGGTGTCACATCTGGATAAGACGGGATGGCATCAAAATAATAAGACAAGATGAGAGAAAACTCTTACAAATGTCTTTAAAAGCATCTGATTTTCTGCATTTTGATAACCTGGAATCAAAATGTATTAGAGAAAGCAGTCCCAGTCAATAGCAGATGATACAACTATAAATAAAATGAATAGATTTTTGATTGTGTAGATTAGTCGCATCCTCTACTATCAAGCATATTAGTCATTATGAACTGCACATAGCCTAAGCATGTGTAAATATAAGCATTCTAAACTCTCTGCCCTTCTGTGAGGCATATACACAGAACATAGAGGGGAAAAAGCCTTATGCGGTTATATGCACTAGTTATAAGAGACGCTGGCACATCTTCTTTTATGTTCCCTGATCACGGGGGTCATATAGTCTACAGGGCTAGTCAAGACCTTTGTTATGAACAGAGAACGCTCATGAGTTAATTTAGTTTTGTGTGACCTGGGGATACATTGCCACCTTGTGGTGAAAATAATTTTAGCGGTGCAGGAAATCGTGGTTATCAAAAAGCGACTACAGACAGTTTAAATATAAAGAATCCCACATGTTTTTAAACACAAACGTGTTTTAAACCACGTGTTAGTCAGCTTATGTCATTGTAATATGTTTGCCAGAGTCTTTTTTAATATTGACCCTGGTTAAAACCAGATAGGAACCATCATTTGTTGCTTGTTTCCTCAGGTGGAGGCGGACGAATCGTTGAGCGAGCAAATCAAAATGGCGAGCCAAGAAGAGTCTGTGAGGGAGTTCGTTGCTGTTACTGATGTGGACGAGGAGAGGGCCCGGTTTTTCCTGGAGTCCGCTGGCTGGGATTTGCAGGTATGTCTTTTCTATATTTTTCTATTGAGATGAGGTGGTGCATATGATGGGAAATGAAAAGGACAGAGCGTGCCATGACTTGTGTCAGACGAATAGCTCACCGGCTAACGTTAGCATGTGTTGCCGGTAATTTGTGCAAGTCACTCTTTGACAATGGCCTGACCGCCTTCTGTCACCAGTAAAAAGGCTATTGTATACTTGGTTACATGACACAGCTGCTCTCGCATGAAGTTCCATTCTTGTCTCATTACTAAGCAGGTTGCCATCAAGTTTTGGCTAAGAGTAGTCCGCTCTAGTGTCCACTGAGCCGTCTTAGCTAGCTTTAGCGTAAAGCTAGGTTCGTATTAAGTTAATCTAGCAGGCAATATTGGCTAGCTGGCGATGCTGCAGTGTCAGTTGTCTCGTTGAAATTGTAGTAGGTGTTACTAGCGTTAGGTAAGACAGCGAATATGAATTCTATCCCCCCTAGTATGTTTGGAGTCTAGCAAATAGAGAAAATGAACCAGAATGACAGTTGTGATCAGTTTTCGCTCTCGCCCAGCGCTTGCCCACTTACAGTGGAAAATATAAAACTGATCAGTTAGCTGGCCTATTGTTTTGTAGGTATTTCTGTTCGGGTTTTTGGTGAGAGAACGGTCAAGAACCTCCAGTATAGAATCGTATAGATTGAAGTGATCTAGCCTTTAGATGACCTACTGCTTGAAACTTCATCACTGACATATGACATGTTGATTGCGTTTGCTAAGCTGTCTGTCAGGATGTTTTTGTGATACTGAGTAATTTTGCCTCCTCGCAGCTTGCACTCGCCAGTTTCTTTGAAGACGGAGCTGATGACGACATAGTGACCCTTCCTCAACCTGAAGGAGGATCCTCGGTCTCCCGGTCTGCAGGGCCATGGTACTGCTGCTTTCATTTGTGCACACACAGTTTAGCTTATAGTTTATAGTCCTGTTCAAGCAGTTCTCACCCTTTGGGTGAGAAGGCTCAACAACACCTAGAACTCCAGTCAGAGATACTGCGTATCACAATGGTGGTTATCAATTGTCTTTGTTAATCCAGACTTTCTGCTACAGGCTCCATCTGCATTCCCATAAAGGGGCCATTTAGTCTGTCGTTTGACTCTTCTACTGTGCAAAATGTGCTGATCGCATGCCGCCTACTTTGGTCAAGAAGAATAGGTTGTTATAATGGGAGGTTATTAAGAATATAAAATAAATTATTACTTCAAAGGGCAGCATTGTTGCTGCTTGGCAAGGTAAGAAACGAATGCTGACAACAAACATAAAGGATGTATATAGACATGAGAGTGGTATATGTATTGCTTATGTGACCTATTCCATCAGCTGAAAATCTATATTGCTCATGGAGAGCATCGTCAAGAGAGTCAATGAAAGGGCAGCACTTTTTATAGCCATTTTATTCTGAAACTCTGAACATTAGTTAGTCTGTGGGAATGCTGTAAATGAGAAATCTCAGTTGGGTGTTGTTATAAATGAATGATAGACAGATGGTAATGCAGTTAAGTTGGTCATCAGAGCAACACCTTCAAATAAAATGAAAATCAAGTTAATAAAATCAACTAACGATTCATCATCCGCTTTTTCAGTTCACATACATTTCACCTCTTTAGTTACTGATTTTGTATGCCTTTTCATCACCATTTTTTCAGTTATTTTTTGTTTATTGTATTTGTTGAGGCCACTTTCCCTCAATGGTAAATGACAATGCAATGGTAAATGACATAAATGATTTTGTGTTGTTAATGACTAATGCAAGAAGGGGAACATAATAGAACATTGTTCTGTTTTTATCACATCATGACTGTTTTAATCAAATTGGCTTCAAGTTAATCAAAGTGTTTTGGAATTTCTCATCCCATGTTTCATTTCACATGCATTTTTGCCACTCTGTCTTTCGATTCACATGCATTTTCATCGCCTTCTTTTTATGTGGTAATTTTTGGTGATCGAGCCAAGTCAAAAAACAAAAAAAACAAAAAACAAAAACCTTTGACATTGAATACTGGCTTTAAGCTCAACACACCTCGCTGACCCATTCATCTTACTTCACGGTACATTCCTCTGGGCCAACATTTTTGATAGTAAACTTGAAAGATCTTAAAAGCTTACTGTTTGTCCTCAATATAATTTTGTAACATAAAGTTCAGTTCATCAACTCTATATTTTCTTTATCGTCAGTGTTCAGCCCAGAGTGACCTCCTTGAGAGATTTGATGCATGAGGCTGAGGAGGAGAGTGATGAGGAGGAAGGCCAAAGGTAAGCTTAGTTTCCAGTTTCCTGTGTTTATTCATCATTAGAGAACATGTGATTCACTGTAATAGTGCTGGATTAAGAAATAAGTCTCTTAATGGTATTGAAGTGCCACATAACCTTTTTCCTGCAGTCATTTAAGTAGCCACCGTACAGGATATCTTTGTCGGTCTCGAGAAACCCAAAGTTAGGGTGAGATGCTAAACATGTTCAAGGACACTTCAGAGGAATAGAGGGATTAAAGTGGACTCAAAGACAAGCTAATTAATAAAGTCACAGCCCAGTTGATTCTGCTGGTTTTTCCCATCCTCATGAATGGTGGCAGTTGTTCAAAGCTGTAGATGTTGCTGTCTGTGTGAGGTGTACATCCCCATAGCTTTTATAGAAAGTCACACCTAGTGGGTCAATTCCAGAATGCACCAAACTATTTTTGGTCTCACCTCATTCACTGTGAGCTGACTGTGCTTTTCTGCAGCATCACCAGATTCTGCTGTTGGGTCAGTGCAGCAAACTGGTTGTTAAGGGACTGTGTGGAGTTGCTAATGTCCTCTTTAGCCCATTTTTATTACAGTCTGTAATTTCCCCCAGTTCAGTATTGCAGTGCATAATGGCATTGACTTGTTTTTGTGTGAAGGTATTTTTTGTTTGTGTGAGTTCTCTCTGATCTTCTCCTGCAATAAATAGGCAGACTGACAGTCAGTAAAGTAACATCATACACCACCTATATGGAAGCACTTGATATGAGCATTGGACTTCATGTCTGTTGTGGTGGGCAGTTTTCAAGTCTGTTCACACTGTTTTCTGTGTCTGTAACTGCTGCTGCAATGTGCTGTTCATTTAAAGTGCAGTATACAAAGTGTAGTTCAGAAAACTGACGTCATGTGCTATTTGGTTTGTGTGTTTAGCAGTCAGAGCATCCATATCTTGCAGTCTACAATCCACTGATTGTTGCTGATGTCCGATTTATGGCTGAAGCAGATACCTACAGTTCTGATGAATAGTTCAGTATCAGAAATCCCCTGCTGACATCACTATTACAACATTAAATGGGTGTGTTGTACATGTTCGGGCTGTAAATGTATCCATTTTTATCCACAATAACTGATCCCTTAAAAAAAAAACAAGAAAACAAAAAACTCTCTTAATGAGTTGATCATGATCAATTCCAGCATCCAAAACATAGGAGAAAATACAAGCAGTTCGATCTGACCAATCACATTTCTTGCAGTTCACTTACAGTATCTTCACAGCTGCCATAGTTGTGTAGTTACATTTTTGGGGGAGGCACACATCATCTTTGACATAGCTACAAAGCCACCAAATGTATGGTGTAACCCCTTGAAGCAGAAGTATAAACACACTGTTACATAATCACTGCTCTTCAGAGTGATTCATGTACATGAACTAGAATGAGTTAGATGGTCATCATTACCATCAGCCATTTATAAGCTGTGTGAATGTAAAAATAAGCAAAAAGGAGAGGTGATTCTGACTTGACAACAGTAGTCCCCTTTACACTGTGACTGGGAGCAATATGTGATGAAAGATGGTGAAATCTTTGGTAGTTAACCAGATTGGTGGTCATAGATTGTATTGTGAGGCATGGACAGCTGATAAGAGAGCTTCAGTGAACAAAGATAGTGCATTGTATTGTTTCTTCTTTTCTCTGGTCTTCACAATCTCTTTGTGCTCCCCTTTTCAGTTTTTGATGTAGCAGCGCTACATGACCAAAGCTTGTTTAGGTTTTGCACGAACGATGATGCAAATTGTTGACATGACTCTTCTTGCAACCCTTCATTTTTGTGGCACAGCAAATCATTGCACAGTTTGACATGTCTCGAAATTGAGATCATACACTTGAGCCTTACATCTCACCCATCTCACCTTTGTTCACACCTTGCCAGGTTTTTTGCAGGAGGATCAGAGCGCAGCGGACAGCAGATCGTTGGGCCTCCAAAGAAGAAGAGCTCCAATGAAGTGGTCGAGGATTTGTTCAAGGGGGCCAGGGAACATGGAGCCGTGCCTCTAGACCGCACTGGGAAAGGGCTAGGAGAGCCCAGCAAATCCAAGGTAAAATGAAACCCACAAACCCAGAGCCATTGTCCTTTTCTGGTCTCTTTCCGTGTTCCTACTTTTTGTTGATTCTATTGTCTCATTTTGTTTCTGCTGTCTCGTCTCATAACTTAGGCGTTCTTTGGCGGAGGCTACAGGCTAGGTGCAGCTCCTGAGGAGGAGTCAGCCTATGTGGCTGGAGAGAAACGAGCCTCAAACAGCCAGCAAGATGTGAGTTTTGTTTGTTTGTTTTTTTTTTTTTTAAACATATAAAATCTTGATATCATTCAGGCAATCATGCTTTCCTTTATAATGTCCAGTGCTGTATAACTGCAATTTATTTCTTCAAACTATCAAGAGATTTGGGACTCGTTCCTTGTCCAAGTTCAACCCGACTACTCTGCAGCAGTGGTGAGGTGTTTTAACACCCTCCACTTCACTGACCTTCTCCTTTGTTGGCATATTAATTTAATGATTTCAAGATCTCTGCATTTATATTCATTCAAATGTTGTCTTCCTCTCGATTTGGGTATCATTGTCAATCATCAAAGTTCTGGAACATCGCAGAGCTGTATTCAGATATTTAATGTTGTTGCATTAAGTAGTTGACATGCCTGAGAGAAATCCTTCTGTAAACACATGGCTTATCTGCATTGCTTCTTGATTTTTCTGTAGGTGACCTCCCTCATGCAGTAATAGAGCAGGCCACACAGATGAAGTCTGATTATTTTAGATAGATAGATATACTTTATTGATCCCAGGCTGGGAAATTGCAGTTTTCCAAGAGACTTTCTATTCATTTTTCCATTACTGTATGCACATGCATTTCTCCTCGATTTGTTTCTTTGATTTTTGATTTTCGATTGCTTGGCATTTAGCCTCGTGATATACTTTATAAAAGCGAGGCTAAGTGTGAAGCTGTGGCTATTTGCTGGAAGCACTACATACCAATACAGATCAAGCACCTAACACACTAAAAAAAAAAAAGTAGAAAAGTTCCATTCATTTGATTTTTACCTGTACTAATTGTAGGAGAATAATATCCACATTGGATAATGTCCTCTGTCTAAGGGCATGAATAATGTTTGTCTGTGTGTGTTAGGTCCATGTGGTGCTGAAACTGTGGAAGACAGGTTTCAGTCTGGATGATGGTGAACTCAGAAACTACAGTGACCCTGGCAATGCCAACTTCCTTGAAGCAATCAGAAGGGGGTGAGATTTTCTTTCCACCTATCACACATCCCTCATGTTTTTATATAATTATGTATACAGGCATCTGATTGACCTTTTTCTCTCTGAGACTTTGTGTGCTTGAAGTGCACACATTAAGACCACTGAAAGCATGTAGCTAAGCCCCCTGTTCACCTACTGTTTGCTCCCACCCCAACACAGGGAGATTCCCCTGGAGTTGAGACAGCGATCTCGAGGGGGTCAGGTCAACCTTGACATGGAGGACCACAGGGATGAGGACTTCACCAAACCCAAGGTTGCCTTCAAGGCTTTTGGAGGTGAAGGACAGAAGTTGGGAAGGTGAGATTGATGAGCAGTCTTGTTGTTTTATTTAATATGCTTTCTGTACCATTTCTCCATGGTGAAATCCAAAGCCCTTTTTCAGACCAAAGTGTGTGTGGCAGGACTGAGTGTGAAAAGGCGAGCAATGATGTTGTCAGTTTAGCAGTAAATTTATGGACCGACACAAGTGCTCTTCACACAAATGGATGAGCAGATACCCATTTTCCTCTAGGGGTGGGCAGTCTGCTCATAAAATATCATGATCTTTGATGATCCACAAACTGCAGTCACAAACTGTGATTGTTTTCCTCAGTTTTGCCCTGTGGACTGTAGCCAGCCTCTGGATTTCTCATTTTTCACCATTCAAACACGGTATTGGGATTATTACTCTAAAGAGAGTTGTTTAGCACAAGGTCCTCACCGCCGTGCTGCTGGCTATAACTCACACTGCTTTGTTTACAGTGGTGGTCCACAAACTGCTGCATGCATTCCATGCATGGTCTAATAACAAAGGCTGGAAAACCAGTCATCTGCTCTCTGCAAGGATAAATGACTGCTTGCTAATTAGTCATGTGGCAATGTTGGAGCACATTTAAATTTCAAGGACAGAGTAAGTAAGTAAAATGAGGGAATTTTAATAGCACTTAGAAAGGCCCAAATAAGAAAACAGCAGGTTTAAGTAACACTATTCTCTAAGTTCTTCACAGTCATACCACAGTTAGTTTTCAGCAGTGCTGTTTATTCACTGTGAGGCCAGGATCCTTATTTGCCGCACTATATTTGATTGGGCTGGGCCTCTTACTTTCAGTGAAGGAAAATCGTAATGCTTCAGACATTTTGGACAATGCTATGCTTCCAACTTCCAACTGCACAAAGCAAAGCTCCATAAAGACTTGGTTGGATGAGTTTGGTGTGGAAGATCTTGACTGGCCCACAAAGAGCCCTGAACTCAGCCCCATCAAACACCTTTGGGATGACCTGGAACAGAGACTGAGAGCCAGGCCTTTTGGTCCAACATCAGTGCCTGACCTCACTATTGCTCTACTGCATGAATGGACATTAATCTTCACAGAAAGCCTTCCGAGAAGAGTGGAAGCTGTTATAGCTACAACCTTTTCTACATATTTAGGATGTGTCATTGAAGTCCCTGAGTAATTGCCATATAAATAATATGGTACAACTGCATTAATCTGACTTTTACATGTTGCCTCCTCTGACTTAGTTTTCATCATGACCACAGTTTGACAAAGTGAATGTAAATTCTCATCTTTTTCCATCCTCCTCTCCTCTCCAGTGCCACCCCAGAGTTGATTTCAGCTCCAGCCACCTCCCAGCAGGACCAGGCTGCCAACGAGGCCCAGGCCAGTGCCTCAGTGAACCTCGACCCCTCCCAGCCTGTGACCAACATTCAGATCCGACTGGCTGATGGCGGCAGGCTGGTCCAAAGGTTCAACCATACCCACAGGTGATTGGTTAGCTCTTTTCACCTCGAAGTCGGTATGTGTTTGTATGTACAGAAGACGGCTCCAGTATTTGTGCAGGTCAGCGGAATGGTCTACTGGCCTGTTTAAAACAGTACACGTTCATATATTTGGACTGAAAACTACATCTGAAGTCTGTCCCTGGCAAGAGCTCAAGCACTAGACAGAATAATTAAAGTAAAAATATGAACCAAATATGAAGATTTCACTTTTTGTATCCTAATTTATCCTTGTAAAAAGACCAAAAACCCTGCCTCTTCATTGACCAAAATCAGTGAAGCAAAGTGAATAGTTCAGTAAAACCTTATGTAATAAATATGGCTCACATATTTACTTTCTTTCGCATATCTTTCGCATTTTTCTTTTTTTCTTTAAATGACTGCTCAAATATAAAATGTAATGTGGCCAAAAATCTCAAGTAGTCAATAGACAAATAGTCACTGGCCTGCAGGCTTTTCTTTATTTAGTGTCGATCATTTGACAACAAAAACATTGAGTTATTGAAAGGTTATTTAGGCAATTTAAAAAACAAAAAGAATTAAAAAAATCAAATCAAAATTGTTAGTGGCAAACTCAACCACATTCTGTACCACTGTGGTAATTTGTTTTACTGCAGCATTAAGAAAGAAAAACAAACACTGCTGTTGGTTTTTCAAATGTATTTTTGACACTTGAAACTTGCTATGTTGTAGTTCCATTAAAGAAAAAGCAGCTACAGCTGATATCTCCATAACTCAGCAGCTCATACCAAAAACATCTAGATGGTTAAAGAGCACTACAGGTGAAATGAAAAAGCGTATTTTTGATTGGACTGAGGGAAGTGGTGGAGACGGAAAGCACGTTTTCACCTGATGCCAGAGACAGTTCTTGTTTCTATATCAAGTCCTCATGAAGGGTTGTGTTGAACGTCTATTCTTTCTCTTAACTTGCAGCCACATTTCAGGCACACAAACTTGCACATTTTTCCTTGAAGCCCTTACATATGATATGACATTTTTAGGTTTGATTTAGATTTGACCCTCAAATAAATCTATGTAGCAATCATAGCAAATAAATGACACTCCTACAGACTTCAGAACTTCTTGAAACATCACATTTTTACGTTTTCTTCAGTAATACAGAAGTTCAGAAGACAGAAGTTTGTACTTTGCAAACAGGAGCTACTAAAAGCTAATTTAGCGCAATTTTACAGATGCCAAAATGTAAATAAATACAGGCTTGAGAGATGTAGCTGACGGCTAAGTGGAGCATAACCGTCCCTCGCTGTGTCAAAATGTTAAAAAAAAAGGAGAACTCTGCTCCCCAGGTCGTCATCGTTTGGATCAGCTAACATAGACCGCATTTCATCCTGTCACAGAAACATAAGTAAACCTGTATTTCCTGTCACCATGTCACATTTGTGTCCCTCAGGGTTTCTGACCTGCGACAGTTCGTGGTGGCGGCCCGGCCCGCCATGGCTGCCAGAGAGTTTGTTCTCATGACCACCTTCCCCAACATGGAGCTGTCGGACGAGAGCAAGACGCTGCAGCAGGCCAACCTCCTCAATGCTGTCATCGTCCAGCGGCTAAAGTGAGGAGGGGGTGGGTGTGTATGTGTAAGAGCAAAACACCCCACCCCACCCCACCCTCTGGTGGTGTGGCTTTGTAACTGCTGCGCTGTGAAACCTGCTGCCCCCCCTCTGAGGGAGGAGAAAACGTGGACTTATGTATGAACTTGTAATTTCTGAGTTTTGATTTTCTAAAGTGAAACATAACATTCTGCCCCCCATCCCACTCCCACGCCCCCCCCTCCCTCTGTGGCCTGTGATGGCAGTAATGAGGAGGGGTAACTAAAAATCTTCTTGAATGGAACAGAGTTGATGTCAGAGCTATTGGAAAGCCAAATAGATGCTGTAGAGTTGTGGTTCTGATGGGAATGTGTTGACCTGAAAGCAATTTCTGGTTTAACCCAGAAAACACAGCAGCAGCCAAGCTTTCGGAAGAGCGGTTTGGGTGCAGAGATGTTTACTAAACGTTGCTCTTTTTCTCATTAACTTCCCATTAACATCCCCACTTCTCCTCTTCTGTTAACCTTAACTGGACCCTTACTATCAGATGCTGTGGCATCACCAGGTTCATGCAGCAGCACTTCTGGTTTGTCTCTGTTACAGTAGCACAAACCAGACCCACATGAGGAATACTAGTCTTATTAAAGTAGAAGTACATATTCATAGTGTGGTTTTGTACAGGTTTCCATTTCTTTTTAGAAAGAGAAGTGTAATGATGTGACAAAACACAAAGGATTTTTTCTTTTCCACAAAGCAACTTATACCAGTAGCCTTACTCTCCTTCATTCACCTGCAGAACTACACCTCTCCCTTTGTTTAAATGAAGATGGAGTTATTTTTTTAAACTGCCTTTTTTGTCCCTCCCCCCCCCCTTACAGATTGTCCCAGTTAGTGGCATTTTGATATAGTGTAACATGAAAACCAGTTACACTTTTCTTGACTGTCAAACCAATGGTTGAGCAAAAGATCATATAGATTGTGAACACTGGTTTGTAGTAGTGGAATTCCTATGACACATTGACATCTTCTATGCATCCTGGGGCAACATAGAAATATGCTTGGACCTCTGGTAAAATAAATCCATTTTATGGTTGATGTATAAAGAATTTATCGTCTTATCGTGTTTTTTGATAATTGAGAAGCATGACTTCTAATGACAGTTCAACCTAGACTGTTGTATAAATGTGATGTTGTGTTTTTGTCCAAATGATATGAAATGAATGAAACGTAGTGAATGTCCAAAACATTCACTACGTTTCAGTGCAGTCACTTGAGCTATACTAATCAAATCACTTTGGCCAGTAGCTGAATTACAGACATGCTGATTTCCCTTCTGTGGAAACTGAATTCTCACTCCCTGGCTTGTAAGGAAGGTCAAAAGTGGACGCAGCCAAGACGCTCTTAGCATCACATGATGTGACGTCCCAACAACAGATAACGTAATGTTTTTATTTCATCTTTGACTTCTGTGTCAAAAATTCTTGACAGAAAGGAGGCGCATCCACCTAAAATGTTTTCTCTGCTGCAAATCTCATACTGACGTTATTCGTGTTTAGTGTTGTTATCAGTTGTGTGCGCAAGTTATGAAACAAAAATAATCTCTAGTCCTTGTTTTAAGTGATTGTACATGAGCCATCATGATCCCGTGAGGCTGTGCACACCCTTGTTCACTTTTGATGACTTGCCAGTTCTCTGTTCTTGTGACCTCAGTTTAACACTCCCACAAGTATTGAGCTGCAGTCCTGTAAGCCATTAGATTATATATGCTAAGGAAAAGCCTCACACTGTTGTGTGTGTTAGAGGTAGCTGCACATGACAAAGTCAGACTTTTTGGTTTCACATATTTATCACACCTTCATTTGTTGACAATTTTGATTTTCTTTAAAAAAAAATCTTAAAAAGTTGGGTTAAAAAAAATGTCCCAAAACATGCCCTGTGAGCCTCATACTTTTCTTTGGATTTGTGCATGACTTGGCCTGAACTTTAAGTGCAGTAAATGAAATTAGGAAATTTCATTTGGACATTAATGGGTGAATTCAAAGCTAAGAAAAAAAGGTGAATTTAGTCGGCTGTTCTTTCAATTGGTTTATAACTCTAGTGATGATGGTATCATTACTGTCTTGTTCCTGTGGATGTTCGACACAGCAGCTTTGATCTGATGCTTCACTCTGCCTGCTTGCTTCCCTCGCTGTCTTCTTTAGTTTCACACTGCAGTAGGTGTGCTGTACTTCCGTCATGAGCGCTCACTTTTGTGCTTTTCACGCGTTTTATGAAAGCGTCTCTGAAGTGTGACAGTGAACCTCACAGATTAGAGTTTGTTGTTCAGTGGAATAGACCCAGTCTCATCACACAGTCTTTGTACAGTATCACGCTTTACTTCCTACCAGATGTCAAGTTTAACACAGCGGAAAAACAACACACTTAATAGACCTTCAAAATAAAAGCACCCGATATTCCCAACGCTCCAGAAGTAGCCGAGTGATCAGTCCATATCCAAAATGTCTTCCAACACATTTCCAGGCTTTGAGTTGCAGAGAAATATGGAATTCTTTTGCGTGATTTTAGAGGGAGATTACATGCTACTACAGAATTACTGAGATGCAAATGCTAAACTATAACCATCTTAGCAAAATAAGGGCTTTATGTGTGGAGGCAGCTGTTAGTAATATACTAACTGGAATGGTGGCAATTAGGCCAAAATATTTTGAATCTTTAATTTATTTTAAATGCCCTTGAAAATGTGATTTTGAATAAAAATATGATTTTTATTTATATTTGTTTTTCGTGATAATGAATAAACAAGTTAATGAAGTGTTATCAAGTTTGTTAAAATGTAAACATGACAGAGTTGTGCGAGTCTTTGCAGTAACCATAACAGACTCAAAATGAAGAAGAAGAAGCTGAACATTTGAATATTTAGTTAAACATCTACCCTTGCAATAAAGACAATATCAAGATTCCTTCATACCAATGTTACATTCTGTTAACGCTGGGACAGAATCAGTTCTCCGCTTGTCTTGTGGCTGCCCTTCATCCAGTAAGTTTAGCACAAATACACAGATTTCTGTACAGTTTAAGTAAATCTTAATGTCATACTATCTCCTTTGTGGTTTAGTGTGAGTCTCATGCTCTTTAAATTCCTCCTTCTAAATAAATCTATAATGTAATAGAAAATACTATAATATAAATTCTTGATCGAGCACTTCAAACAGGCCAGAGCAAGAATGTGTGCTCATCACTGAATTGTGGCTTATTTATTTTCTGTGTATTTGATTAATATTTCACTGCTAAATATTCTGTTTGTGTGTTGTCATGGTTTCTTGTTTATTTGCTGAATATATCCATTATGCTTATTTGCACGACGCACTGTGTATCAATCTGACCTGACTAAAAATAGTGCATTTGTTGACGTTGCTCAGTACAAAAGAAATACATGCTTAATGGTTTTGTGGAGTAATACAGCACTTCTTTAAGTCACGCGTGATTCGATTAAGACGAATTAACGTTAATGTTGACCTCCTTCTTTGGCCACCAGAGGGCAGCGTTTATCGGCTGAAATTCGGGTTTTACTTTGGAGGCCGTGGGCGGAAGTGTTGTTGTGTAATCTGAGTAATAGACGCTGGTCTCCCTGCAGAGAGGCAGAGAGAGAGAGAGAGATAGAAGGCTGAGAACATCCGCTGGAGGAGCAGACAAACGGACTGCGGGAAGAGTGTGGCCGGCTGCAGGCACAGCTCCAGAACACGCTGCTAAAATGGGAGTCGAAATCGAGACTATAACCCCGGGCGACGGTAAAGCGACTGCACGACACCGAAACGTGTCTGTGTTCATTACTAAGTGCACATTTGCACTTATCTGTTTGCATCTATCTAACCCAGCCGCAGAAACACCGCCTTTATTGCGTAGTATGCCCGTTATATTAAGCGCTTCTTTGCTTTCTCTCCACAGGAAGGACTTTCCCCAAAAAAGGACAGACGTGTGTGGTGCATTATGTTGGTGAGTTTTAAATAAGAAACTTATTACTCTGCATAGTGCACATTTAGCTGCTCCACTTGTTCTCATGGAGGCCGTGGGCAACTGTCTCCCCGTGTGAAAAACAGCCCAGTATGGTAATCCTGTGAGTGTGACAGCAGAAACTGTAAATCCTCATAGGAGAATTGTAATCGCGGTGCAGGAACTCTTTTATACACGCTGTGGAGTGACCTAAACTACGCACAGCGGACATGTTTGCCCTCAGATCTTCCAGGCAGTGGGGTTTTTTTTTTCAGTAGGGCAAAGAGGCATGACTGTCAGTCACCGACCGGGCTGCGAGAAAATTTAACCCCTTCACCACATTTTCACTCAATGGAAGCACATTTGTTTTGAAGACACTGGGATCCTGTCCACAGCAGGAGCAGTGGCGGTATGTCCCGGAGACAGCGCACCGCATCCATCCTGCGTATACAGCGTAAACACAGCGTTCCTTTGGGCCCCTTGGGTCCCTTCTAGTCTAATCTAGACCACTGGGTAATTATTTTCATTTTTTTTAAAATAAAGATAAACACACACGAATTCCGCCGAAAGCTTCACTCGGAAGCCCAGACAGACAGATAAACAGACAGACAGCAGACAGCAGGGTTTTAAATCCCGTCTGATTTCCAGCGCTTTTCGTGCTTTGTTGGAGTTTCTGTGGGGGGTTGAGCCGATTATAACCGTCTGGGCGACTGCAGGAGACTCGCTGTGTTATGATTTGTTTTATACTTAATATACAGTATTACATCAAGGGCTGGAACTAATCATTATTGTCATTATTTATCAATGTCGATACGCTGTCTAGATTAATCAATGAAGTAGTCGATCTACAGAACGTAAGCAAATATAGGAAAAGCCCGTCACAGTTTCCCAGAGTTCTTGTCTCAAAATTAGTGATGATCAGTATGTTTTTTTTAGTACCAATACCATAACCATCATTAGTAATCAATGAGACCGATAACTGATATTCAAAATCGAAGTATTTGCAGCTATAATGAAAATCAAAAGTTGGAAAAGGTTCATGGGTGAAGGTGTGGTGGGTCACATACTGGAGCTGCACGTTATTTATAAAGACTTATCATGACTTATTTCAATTTATTTTTATTATTTTCAATTTTCACTCATATTTTGGTTAGATTTGGGCAACAAAATTACCTGGTAAGGTTCCCACCTGTGTGTAAATAGCCTTACTGCTTATTACTGCGATTAATCAACTAATCATTTCAGCTCTAATTATGTCATGGCTAGGCCTCAGTATCAGTACATGGTACTTGTGAGGTATTGACTGAAATAACTCAGTATCTGTTAGTAATGAAACATCTTCAGACAAACGACACATGCATGCGCTTCTTTTTGTACCTGACTCTAGGAACAAATGACTGTTTGCATGGTTTGGCTCACAGCCAATCACGACAAGCATTCTTGGATTTAATGTGCTGTGTGAATGGCCCACTACCACCGCAGCTACAGACCATACAGGCTGTGGTGTGGTGAAGACGAGCATGATGTATTTGACTGTGTTGGCAGTTCATTGGACCATGATGTCAAATATCAAAGCACTCAATTGGTATTGTTATGACTTTAAGGGTACTGATGTTAGTACCGGTATCATGATTTCTTAAATGATAGCCTGCCTTAGTCAGAACAAGCCCAAGAGGCTATAGCCATGCTAGCAGCTCTGTGAGTTTGTGCTTTGAGCTTTAAATAAACATCAGCATGCTGACACATTCACAATGACAATGCTAACATATTAATGTTCAGCAGGCATATTCAGAGACAGCATAATAGACATGATTTAGGGGTTTGGAAAGTGAAGCCAGTGAAGAAGTGCTTTAAACTTTCATTCTTTCTAATGGCCAGCAGTAGGCGACACCACTGGTTTCAGAAAGAAGTCTGATTGTATGTAAGCCTATGAGAAAATGAGTGCACTTTATTTACAGTTTTCTAATGACTTAATTTCCCATTTAGAGTAAAATAGATGATGAAGCAGCTTATGCTTTTGCGTGTGCCTACCTTGTGATTGAGAAATCACTACCACAACGTTCACAATCAGAGCAACTCAGCATAGAGGCGTAGCGATGCGTATCCTCCCCTTTTCCGCCGCCCCCTCGAAATACGAACATAATGCTAAACTTGAGACTTCAAAACAGCGTTATTATTTGTCCTGTTCTGTATGGTTATGGACATGAGTCTGTGAAATCAATCAAGCAGTCCACACACCAACGGGTGACATCACGGTAGCTTCATCCATCATTTATTGTACAGTCCGAGGGAACTTCAGCATGTTGGCACGCCAACTTTGCTGAACAGCTTTGACCACAAAGTACAGCTGAGCCTGATGGGAATGTTATTAATGTGGCAGCTGTTAGGTCATAAACCAGTTAAAAAAAATAAAAATTTTGACCTGATGATGGCACTAAATTAAAATGAATACAGTGCAAACAATGAAACATGTAGCATTAGGAGCAAAATGGAATTTCATATGGATTGTTGCTTCCAGCGTGCTGGACTGTATATCTGTCTGCACCTATTCTTAGTTTGGCAAAGCTGGCCTCGATCTTTTTGCTTGGTAAGACAGACACACTGCTGTAACACAAATCTCTTTGCTTCAAGATTATATAACTTGAAGTAAGACATGTTGTAGGCACTGCACGGTGAATTATTTTTTATCTGTTTTTGGGCATGAGACTTTTATTTAATATCACACAAAGTACGGGATTTCCCCTCTGGGCGGTCTCCTTTCCTGCTCAGCACAGTCAAAGCAGTACAAACAGGATGTTTCATCACACAAGTCCCTTTAATTTAGACGTCCAAGTGAAGATCAAAACAAGGATTTGTTGGTTCTTTGGAAACGCTCTGTCTGCAGGAAATGGTCGGCTTGTGAAAATGGTGGTGAAATGGGAAATGCAGTGTAGTGGCTCTCACTGATAATCCCACAGGACTGCTTTCTACATGTCCAGACCACCCCAAACCATCACACGCACATGCGCTGCCATGCTGGTGTTAATAACAGTAATAGTGCTAGTGTAAATTGTCTTGGAGGGGTGCAGTTCTGCAGATTGATGCTTGCGTTTTCCTGACTGTCACACTGAAACCCACCCTGCAGACAGCTGCAGCGTCTATTTCTGAGATCCCTGGAATCTCTTCACTTGTGCTCTCATTATACGCCCAGCAGAGAAGATGGTCAGACATGTCAGACAAGCCTGGAAGATGTATCTCCAGTTTTTCTAAAATGTTATAAATGCAGTTGTTTCAATCTGAATTTTGCTACATGGAGAGCCAGTTTTTTTAATCACTACCTGTAATGTTGTTGTGCCTGGAGGATTTATTCACAGGAAACATTGGCAGCTCATCCACTTTATTGCAGACTGTGTCTCTGTCCTTCTCCCTGTTTGCAGGCTCCCTGACGGACGGACGGAAGTTTGACTCATCTCGTGACAGGGACAAGCCTTTCAGGTTCAAGATCGGCAAGCAGGAAGTGATCCGAGGCTGGGAAGAGGGCGTAGTGCAGGTACGCTGGAGTACCAGAAGTGTACTGTGCACATAAAATTTGCGTGTTCATTTCAGTTTTGATGAATCAAAATTTTAACTTGGTGAACTGATACAAATTCTGCAGGTTGCGCTCGTTCATCCCCTCAGAGAAGCCTGTACAGTATTTATTGATGCCATTGGAAGAGATTGTGAAGGCAGAAAATGCATTTTGCTGCTGCTGATGTCATTAGTTCTTCCACTGAAATGCATTCATTTATTGACATGGTTCCATTATCTAGTTTTCACTCAACGAGATTTCCATCAAGACTGCAAATAGTGGGCCAGTATGTGTCGCAGCTCTGTACCTCATACGCTCAGCCCTGCCGCATTTGGCTGAGGTGGCTGGTGGATGGTGCTGTCTGTGGTCATTCACTCTATACATTGTGTTTACAGTGTCAGGAGGCCATCTGTTTAAAAAGCCACTGATGATTGTAACATCCATCCAGCTGACTACGGGCGAGAGGCAGGGTTCACCCTGGACTGGTCACCAGTCAATCGCCAACACACAAAGACAGACAACCACACACTCTCACACTCACACCTAGGGGCAATTTAGAGTAGCCAGTTAGCCACATAGAAGGGCCCAGACCGGGATTCGAACCTCTTGCTATGAGGCGACAGTGCTAATCACTGCACCACCAATTAATAATGATGAAACATTAAAAATAAGAGGGTTGTTTTCGCTGTCACGTTCACTGGAGCTTACTATTTTAATTAGACTGTTGAGACTGCATTGTGATCTCATCACTTTTGCTTTTTGCACTCCATTCTGTTCTTGTGAGCGTCCATGACAAGTGAATTTCCTTGCTGTTGGATCGATAAAGTTCATTTTATCTTAACTGGATTTCATGTTGCAGACTAGCTATTCCACATGACCCCTGTTGTTTCTTTCTCTTCCCTGAGTTAATAATGTCTGTTTCCCTGTACGTCCAGATGAGTGTTGGTCAAAGGGCCAAGCTGACCTGCTCACCTGACTACGCTTATGGAAACAAAGGCCACCCAGGCATCATTCCTCCTAACGCCACCCTCATCTTTGACGTGGAACTGCTGGGTTTGGAATGAAACTAATTCACGGCTTATTTGTTTGTGTGAGTAATCGGCAACACCTTACAATCTGCCAGTTGCTGTTGGTTTTGCAACTTTTAGCCACAAAAAAAACAAATCTTTCACCTTCCTGTGGTGGAGGCTGTGCAGCCATTGATCACTATCGAAGTCAAGTTCAGCTTATCCCAGTAGTTTGTAAAACTTCCTGTCAGCACTGATCAATCAGTCTCCCTCCAGTAACAACACTGCTGTCTGCCTGTGCAGGGTTTACACACAGCACAAAAGAAAATGTCGCAATACTCAAGTGTATCAATATTTTCTTATACCTCTAACATTAACCAATGTGTAGTCAGGATAACACCTGGCGACAGTTGCTATAGTAACCACCATGCTGTTACTTTGATAACATTTGTTTATTTATTTGGTGTTTTATTACCAGGAGTGACTACATTTACTTTTCATAGTGTACTTTCTAACCCCTCGCATCACACATGACACTGTGTTTACATTACATACTGTGCAACATGGACATGCTTACACGTTACCTCTCTGTCTCTTCACTACAAATACTTTCTACTTAATAATTTCCATCTCCCTCATGATTAGTGAATAAGTGGAGAGCAGTTGCTGTGTGTTTAAGCCATTCGACCGTGAGCACTGAGGCACACCTGATGCATGATGTTATTTGTTCTTAATTTTGAATTTTGCTTCTTGCTGTCTTCACAGGTGACTTCCTACTGGGGCGACCCAGAGAAAAGCTAGGAGAGTCTGCACTTGGCTTGAGTCTATAGTTCCACTACTTATTTCATTGAGCTACGACAGTTTGTGTTATTTTGTCTCTGTGACTGAGTGAATTATATTTTTTCCATCATACTCTTCCTCCCAAAAACTATGGGCCATAACCTTACAAACCTCCATGTTCTTAATCTTGAATTATTTTTGAATTGCTCTTTACTTTGTGTTTTTGAAGTGTTGGTTGTGCATGGTTACGCTGAGATAATACCAATGAACCACTAGCAGCGACACTCATCTTATGAGTCAATGCGTACTAGTATTTCAGTGTCTGAGAGCTGGTGCTTGTTATATTACAGAAGAAAAAAAAAGTATAGAAAAGGGAATGAAAAGCACACATTTATATTCCTGTCCAGCTTAAAATCAGAACAAATGAAATAAGTTTAGAGACATAAGACCTAGCATTGAATTTAGCGGCTACCTGTAATGGGAGCCCTTAGTGGTGCAACCGACACTGAGTTTACTATATAAAATGCCTATTCTCTATAATACCACTGTGTTTTCTTTTTAATTGAAATTGTTCACCATGTGTGAGCTGGGGAGGGGTAATTGGCTCAAAGGAGAACCAATCACGGTCATAGATAGTTCTAATGTGTGCCTAAATATTCTCACCAGACACATGGTTACTACCTTACCCTGTCTGCATGTTCTAGGTCTGATGGAAACCCAAGTCTGTACATGTTGAAAGCTTTGCATCCGGTTTGCATTATTACTGCCTTGTTATCTTGCCAAGTCTTTAAACCCCATTTAAAGCCATACACAGGTCGAACAGTGTTAAGACAGGATTTGCGTTGACGCACATCAATTGGATTGTTGTTTTTTCTTAGAAAAATGGAAAATGCTTGAAATTTACATAAGGGGGTTAAGGAATCGATCACATTGTGACTTCCCCCAAACTTATTTTGTGTAACAACTACAATCGTGTATTTTTCAGATGCCAGCTTCCTATCTCTGAGAATCAAATAAGCTAATATATAACCTGTGATGATAGATAATGTTTTTCTTTCTTTCTTTTTTTCTTTTTTTTTTGCCTGTGTCAGTAAAAAAAAGACCACACTGCCTGTTTTGTGGTAGAAGAAAAAGTGCTGACATACAGACATCCTTGTGGTTTTGTATCTCAAATAAAAAGTTTTAAATGGAGTTTAAATGAAGGAATATGCTGGCCTGGCTGTCAGATATTGACCGTGGCTATCAATGTTACATATTGGCCAAGCTGCAACTGGTGTGGCAGCAGTCCACTTCTGTACTGTGTAGTTATTTGCAAATATGTGACTGTATGCAGGCTAAACCAATGATGACGTATTTAAAATAAAAGAAATGCTCTCCACTTGCCTATGGAGTTCAGATTTTCTCACTACTGCCATCCTATATTTGATTTATTAAGAATGTGCATTTGATCTTTTAAATTAATGGAAAGGTGATGGTTTGGGTCTCTAATCCATGCAGACTTTTGAAATACTACTCATGTTGCTAAAAATATTGGCTATACATGCAGATTGACTGGGCATTTGAAGCTGTAAGGAACTGTCTTGCACCCTACCTGCTGAGGGATGACATATACTGTAGAAGGCAAAGTTGTGGAGTGCATGGGGCCAGTGCTACCACAGACTGAAAAGATTCCGTAGGGAGTGCCCCATGCACTCCAAAGGACCTCAGCAGGTACAGTCTGCTCTGGCTCCTCCTGTGCAGTGCAGTGGAGCTGTCTGTCCAATCCAATTTGCTATTGAGGTGAAAACTCAGGTACTTAGAGGAGTCCACTATCTCAATGAAAGCTCCAACTTGTCCCTCAGCAGCGCAGGCAGTTGAAAGCGCTGGAGACATCAAAGAACATGATTATCCCAGTGCTCCCAGGCTTGCCAGGTCAGAGAAGGCCCTGTGCAGGAGGAAAGTGACTGCGTCATCCACCCCATTGCCAGGCTGCTACACCAACTGGAATGGGTCCATCGACGGGCTCACCAAATGGTGAAGGTGTAAGAGGTCCAGCCTCTCCAGAGTCTTAGAGAGGTGAGATGTCATTGCCACTGGCCTGTGGGTGTTCATGTCCTTGGGCTGCGGCGCCTTCTACACTGGTACCAAACGGGATGTTTTCCACAGCTGTGACACTCTTTCCAGCCTCAGGCTCATGGTGAAGACGTTCTCCACTATCCCGCATAGCTGGTCTGGGCAGGACTGGCTGATGCCATCTGGACCTGCAGCCTTTCTCGCCTCTATTATTCTGGTACTGCCCAACAGTAAAGAAGTTATGAAGGAGTTCAAATTAACTCTACCTTGGCACATGCTGCTTATACGTTACATCTATAATTAACACTGATAAGATTCATTACTTCTGATGCATTTTTTCTTGCAATGGAAAATTTCTACATTATAGCATTATTACATCTTCCTCCACTGCTCAGTAAAAGCATTTGATATAACAAAGTACCCCAGCAGACAGGATTTGCAGCCATATGCGCCTCACACATCCTGTAGGTAATGCCCGAAAGTGAAATCGTTTTTTAAAACATTTTTTTATTGAACGTGACTTTCAAAATGAAAATAAGTCAATAAAATAAACTAGATTTTTGAGTAGTTAAGAAAACAGTAAAACATCAGCACTGTTTCCTTTCAATATAAATGATATTCTATTGATATTCTAAGTGGCCCTGCACAAATTTTACACATACAGGTTAGTTTACTATCAGGATGAGTTCTACACTGCCTGTGAAAACAGCTGTGTAATATCTTAGGTGGAGCTTTGTCAAGCCTAAGAAAATAAGACTGATGATGTCATAGGTTACTGTTTGCATTATGGGAGATGTAGTATCCGGTATTTTTTTATTCTGAGCTTCACTCCTGATACAAAAAATCAGGATATCTTGGCCTCTATGGCTTTGATTATTCTATTTGACTAAATTATTTTTAGTCTCCTGTGGCCAACTTCGTGGAAGGTTTTATTTAAAAACTGGAAACACTCAAGTACTTCAAAATGGTAGATAAGCACAGCCCTTGAGTAAATATGCTTTGTCACTTTCCACCACTGTTGCTGTATAATGCTGAATAAACCAGTATGGGCTGGGTACAAAAGTGTTGGACACTTAATCAGTCAATCAGTGGAGAAAAGTAATCACCGGGAGCTGGTTATGGACGTTTTCTTGAGGAAAAGGCCAAATGGTTAAATATTTAAGACACAGTAAACTGTGGTATGGCGTAAGAGCTGCCTCTTTTCATAAAGGCATATGACGAGCAGCTGACAGTCTTGTTACATAGATTTGTCTTGGTCGACTCTTCATTCACTTGACCCCAAACAGAGTGCAACAGAACAAACAGGGAAGCAGACAAAGCACAAGACACAAAATGGCGTTTTGTTGATTCAAAATATTCCATTTAGGTTAAGGAAGTCACGATGATTACCATAAGGTTTTATATGCTCTACTTCATAGTCATTAAATGGTCACGGTGAGTCAAAGTTCATGTGACCGATACGGGGCGTGGCCGACGACGTCAACATTGATTGACGTGGACCGCACGACCAGGAAGCCTGCAGTGACATCACTTTCCAGAAATCCCCTCCACTGCCGTTTCAGCGACGAAGAGCTTAAGCGACGAGGAGACAAACAGAACAATAAAGGAGTTTGAAGCTGTCTGAGGTTCCGAAGCGTTTCAGCAGATTTTTTAACAAAGACATTAAAGGTGAGTCTGCCTCTACCAAACCGCTGTACCAAACCGTCTCTGGTGGTAACTGTTACATCCAGGTTTCATTTACCTTTCAAGCTAGCGTTACGGCTAGCTCTTTGCTTCCCTGCTGTGTATCTGAACAAAGACAGTGCGCTAAGAGATTCAGCTAAAAGGCATCAGTTTTGTTTTCATTAACATACATTTAACCTGCTCCAAATTCAACTACAGCTAACTACTGCATTAGTGCTTAAGCCAGATAACAGTGATGAGGTTGGTTAATGTTAATAATTAATGGCTGCATTGAGGCACGGTAACGTTAGCCAAGGTTGATGTGCAACATTTCATGTCGTAACTTACCGAGTCATATGACAGAGACACGGCAGCCTTAGAAGTTATACACTTTGCCTCAATATCAGATTTTAATGAAAACAACTAACATATTGTAATTAAGCTCACGTCCCTAATGTTAATTATACGTTAATGCAGTAGCTCGTGGTGCGTTTTTATGAAGCATATATAGGCATTTTATCAATCTGTAATGTGTGCAACAATATAATATACTGTGACCCAATTAATGGCTACAGTAGAAAGGGCGTGGGTCAATTTAAAGCAGTACAGACTTCTGCTTCCTTTTACCGTGGTCAGTCCTTCTCGCCTCGCTTCTTCCCACTCCCTCTGTCTCTTTCCCAGCCATGTCAATAGACCGGAATAAGCTGCCCAGAAGACTACATTCTTGTATATAACCAATTCGTTCAGGTTTACTGAAGTTACCCCCCCCCCTTCCTTTCCAGTTCCCAACAGAGCTTTTGCTTTGCTAAATACATACTTTCATGCTGTTTTGCAATGAGCATAACAACAAAACAAAGTGGTTTGATCCCCAACTCTTGTTCATATGTCAGAGTGCCCTTGAGCAAGACACTGAACCCTGAGTTGCTCCCAATGGACAGACCAGCACCTCACATGGGGTGGGTGTGTTTGTATGTGTGAATGTTGTGTTGTTCAGGTAGAGAAGGGGATATAATAATGTATAGTGACAGGAAATTTACATTTCTTGCATTTCAGAGTACATTGCTTGTCTACTTCATTTGAACTGCAGTTGCAGAAGTAACTCAAGGATTAGGTTATGTCATTGCAGGAGCTGCCCAAACAGTAATTTTTTCCAGGCTTATTCAGTTAAACTCCGGCAGTGAGTCTGAATGAGGGAGGAATATAAAGCGAGCAAACAAACTCAGCTGAAAAGTAAACACTAGAAGGTATTAAAATGCCCCTCTGTGTCCCCCAGCACAATGATGCCCTTGTCTGTGAGGAGTGAGAATAGAATAGAGTAGTGGTTGGAGTAGATGGGGAGTGAGAAGTGATTGCGGTCAAAATGATCTCTTTAAGGGATGGCAGTTTTCACTTACAGGTGTCAGAATGAATGTTTGAGCACATATCCTTCCACTGTACGCTCCTGACAGATCAGTGTGGGCAGTCTGTGCTGTTTAAACTATTTGAATAGTTTCTTTGTGACTGATTTTTGCTGCAGTATGGTGTATCAGGTGTTGGTGTGAATTTTTTGTGATGGCATTAATAAATATGAAGAAGAGTGACTTACATGACTTGACAAGGTTGCTGCCTTTTGTGTCTGTCAGTATGTTATTGGATTTTTGTAGCGTGTTATGCTTTATCAAACTGTCATCCTTCTCATTTTGTTTTCCTGTTTCTTATTGAGTAAGAGATGTATTCTTGTCTTGTGATTGTGACACACAGTTGTTACAGTGTGTTGAAGAAAATGGGTAATAAGTCAGCGAGGCTTCTGACCATATCAAATTTTATATAATGGAAGGAGTGGCAAGAATGAAGAGCAGTTGGATTGCTTTTTAAGATTTTGGCTTTTTCTTTGCTTTTATTTTTGAGTCTTGCCAATCCAATAGACTGGATTGGTGGGTGTCCATACTGAGTTTGTCACACGGATCATGTATTGGCCATTACGTGACTAATCCACATTTAATAGTTTCTTTTCAGTAATATCATTATTAAATCCATATTTTCATTTATCACTTAAATTCTTCAGTTATGGAGGATCCCCAGGCCAGATTTTTTTTTAGCTCAAGTATCTTTATTTGGAATTTGCACGAGCACAGAGTACAACAACATCCGAATTATCGCAGGGATCACTGAGTCATTGAAAAGATTAGACCAACAAAGAAGGGGGTGGGGTTAATCAGGATGGTATATGTTAAAATGAAAAAGAAACTCCACATCCAGGTCACATATTGAGTAAAATAAAGTTTGAATATTGGTATTTGTATTGGATTGTTACCAAGTTTTAGAAGATACCCTGAATTGAGGCAGCTTTATTGAAGCAGAGCTGAGGAAGTCACGTTGGACTCAGTTAACTTGTCATATGTCTGCATTTTATAGACCACAAGAAATGAATTTGGAATGCTATTTACACTGTATATGCCTTAGGCCAATAGCACTTTTGATGCTAAAGAGACTGAAGGGCATGGGGAGAGGTGTGAGCATTAGTGGATATCAAGGCCAGTGAAAGAGTGAATGGCATTCACACAAACAGATGCCAGACTCAGACATACTTGTGTTTGTTACCTGTCGTTGTGCTGCTGCCTGTCTCAGCATGTTCTGCTGGGCTGTATGCATAATCTCACCCAGCTGACCGACTTTTATCTTTCATTTCCTCTTCCTGTTGCAGGCTCGGGTTTTCTGTATGTGCTGTGCTAACGAGTTCTTCCGAGTACTTCTGAGCCAACTTTGTTCAGAGTAGACCACCATTATTGTCACAATGCTTTACAACATCACGGGACCCTGAGAGCAATTGTGCTTTTGTGTTCTCAAGTGTTTCTCGGTGTAAGTCTTAGTTTAGTTAGTTACTTATTTTAAAGCTTTAGGTCTTGTGCTTGCTTTTTGCCTGCATATCCTCTGTCCTCATGCCACCCAGCACTGTGGTCCACTTGTTATTTATAGCAACAAGACAAAGTCGAAGTCAACACACACAACCAGTGTGAAAAGATAAGGTGTGGTGTCAGGGTGACATCATCAGAGACTATTTTGGCATTTTGTCTGTCACCATCTTGTGTTTTTGTTTTTGCAGCCAGAAGTGACTATAGTTGGAGGTGGCAAGCAGGTGGCGCTAACACCACTGCAGGCTAGCTAGCCCGGTTGCCTGGGTGCCTTCCAGAATTCATGTTAACTGTGATGCTAATTTTATCCAGTGTAAAATAGGCTGAAAAATAAATTTCATTATCAAAAAGAAAGAAGAACTGACACTTTGGAGTGTCTGTTAGTACAGCCGATCGCTGAACAAGACATTTTTAGGCAACCAAAATGTTGCAGTTAACTTTGAAGTGAAGACAAAATAATCATCAGCATGAGCATCCCTTTCAGTGTTCATATAAAACATAGCTCAATAGATTAAGGGAGTCCAAAGCTAATGGATGACAATATGGTAATATGTGGTTACCCCAGTCAGTAATCAGGTGAGGCTTGTCTGGCTCTTATATGTACAGCTATGCTATTTTACCTTCCTCAAGGTCCTCCACTCACAACTGTTTAACTGTTTGTGTTTCCTCCTTAGGATGTCCCTGTATCCATCCCTCGAGGACCTCAAGGTCGACAAGGTTATCAGGGTAAGTGTGTTGGTTGAGGATTCACAGTATGTATTTTTCTCAGCTGATAACCAACAATCACCCTCCTGTTGTGGCTGAAACTGATAACCGATCATTTCACTTTTTTGTATTTTGAAAAAGTTCATAACCTGTAGTTAATGCACAGCTGAGGGTCAAGAGGCTAAGATGTAGTGAGCAAAGATTGATGATTTAAAATTCCATAGCTTTAAAAAGATTTGTTGTGTTAAAACTCGCAAACATTTCCCTCCTCTCTGAACATGTCTGCGGATGTCTGTGTTGTCTTAGATAGGCAGGATATATATTTCTAATGAAAATTCATGTTTCCTAGTTCAGTCATTTCTCCTTTCTCTCCTCGTTTGTGTTGTACTGAGGACAGTTGTCCAAGTTCACTTCCAGCTGACTGTTGCGTCTGATTGCTTTCTAGGCCCAGGCCCAGTTCGCCCAGACTACCGCTCCCATGCCAGCCATCACCGAGGGAACCTACCAGCCTCAGCCTGCCACTGCTGGGATGCCAGGATCAAGTGAGTCTTTTTGTGATTATTTTCTCCCTTTATTGTGTTGCAAACTTGACTGTCCCTTGTTTCTCTAAGGAGTAACAGAACAACCTTCACTGGTTCTCCTGCTGAATGCTTGTTGGTGTCTCTATGTGGGAGGTCTGTGCTTCTGAACCTGTGTTGTTCTTCTTCGGAGAGCACTTCTGTAGTGTTAGGGAAAGGATAAAGATGAGTGGAGTTGCGGGGTTTGGGCCCACCCACACTGGCTATGATCTCTTTCTTACTCTTTCTCTCTGTGCTTGTGACTCTATATTTCTTTTTCTCTCATGTATTTCCTATGTTTTCCTGAGAATGTGACTGTGGACATGAACTGCACATTAAGTCAGCTTGAGGTTTGAAGAAAAGAGAGAGAAAGTAGGCATCCACAAAAATCAAAGTGTGTAAATGATGGGCAAAGGGGCCCTTTAGAGATTACAGAACTTTTCACATTCTCCCACTCATTCAGTTTCTTTTTACTCTGTTTAGATGCAAACTCCTGTGGGCTTTTCGTCTTTTGTTTTCACCTCAGTAGAGCTAGCTGTGAGTCACCATGGAGACCGGCTCTGGCAGTTGTGCTGGGACAGGGCATGATGGAGGAAAGAGCCTTGAGGAGGAGGAGGAGGAGGATTTGATCTGAAAAGGAGGGTGGGAGGGGGCAGGGAGAGACACAGGGCTGTAAGGGTGACCTAGAGGAGAGATGGGAGGAGTTTGCCATCCGGATGTGCAGTTAAAGAATCAGAGAGGGAGGTCAAAGGGGACGGCCTGATTCACATCAACACTAGACCACAGCCCAGCCAGATACGCCGAGGCTGTATATCAGTGTCGCAGCATTTAAACCCTTTTCCTGTCAAGGTTTTCTAACTGCAAAATAATTGATATAGTAATTTGACTCTCCCAACATTAAGAAAGCAAGATTCAGAAACAGTCGATGGAATTTCCAGGGAGACGTGAATCCAGATCCTCATTTACCAATTTGGAAATAGTGATTTGAGTCTTGAGTCCAGATTCTGTAACTCAAGATAGATTTCTGAGAAGAAGGGGGTCAGCTGGGGATAAATTGCAAGAACAGTAAAATAATATTGGATTAAGCTCATTTCCAAAGCAACAACTTTTTTTTTTTTCTGGTGATTCACATATGTGGGTAGGTGTGTAGGCATGTGAGGGACAGTTCAGGGATAGAGAGAGAAAAAGAGACGGTGATAAAACAGCAGAGCACAAAAACAGAAACGAGTTAAAAAGGAGAGGGCGACTGTCAGGACTAGGCCTTCTCAGTTTTCTCATGTAATGCATTTAGTGTTCTTTTATTAAGGCTTGGTGGAGGAGTACCAGATAAGTTATGACCTGCATTTTATATACTTGTATGAACATTTGATATACTTTTTCTGTCTGGCCAACGAGATGTGGACGTTTCTCTATCTTCATTGTCTGCACCGCGAGCAGAGCTGCATCATGCAACTGTACAGTAGAGTGGGTCCTATCTGTCTGCATGGGTGGAGTGTGTTCTCTGTACTCAAACCATGCTGACTTTAGACTTGTCTCCACCTGATGCAATAATTGCGCAGTCATTGTTGATGAACCAAAAAACAGGTCCTGATTACTTCACACAGCAAACTATAAACTAAGGTACTTCCCCACAGTGTGAATGGGTAGTAAATTCTAAATAACTGGTTAGCATGCATATTTGTGGTTGCCTCTTTGTAGCCACTGGCTGATTTAGTTTCTGCTTATTTTCCTCCTTCTCACTAACTCCCTGACATGTCCTTTCTTTGCCAGGGTACATGCAGTAATCATTGCTCTGCTGCAAAGTCATGGACAGGCTCTTGTTGCCAGATAAGTGATGCAGTCGAGCAGGCAGGCAGGTAAGGGAGGGCACAGACAGACAGGTACCCGCTGTCCCAGCAGACAGAGGAGGGAGACAGCAAAACAGGAGGACACAGCATAATTCTGACCCTATCTTACATCTACAATAGTGTATTAGAATTCAAAGGAGAAGCTTGGTTAATAAACTGGTTAAATTGGACGTGAGTATTATTTCCTTAGATTTGGAGTTTACCTGAAGAAAAGGTGAGGCTGCTGCCTGACCTACTGAAGGCCTCATGAGTGAGACACTTACAAGGCATCACCAGTTTGCGAGAAATTTCTGCATAAATTATTTATCTTTTTAAACAGCAGCAAGACAAAGAGCAGGGAGTGGACACACGCATAGCCATAGCTAGCACTTCAAGATTATAGTGGTCTTTCCATCATAGCAAGGAACCTGAATGCTAATGCCAGGAAAGTTTTACTGAACTGCAACACAGAGTACTCATTATCAGCATTCTTCCAGTGGAGGGCTCATTGTAGATCAACTGTGATGGATGGCATGAATAAAATATAAGGTGGCAGAACGAATGAGATCAGCTTAAAAGATAAGTTATGCGTGGCTAATGTTTGCACACTTACGACTTCAAACTTAAAACTTGACATGCGAACATGTACAATGTACAAATGTCTGCAGCGCTGCAGTTTAGGAAAAGTGCTAACAGAAACCCTGAGCAGGACATGCATGCAGTATGTGTTACCATATGTAATAATTTATTCAGTATGTAACATCTCTCTCACCTGTCCAATCCATTTGGCCTCCCTCCACCCTTCTTTGCCCCCCCCCTTCCAATTTCTCATTTCACCTCTCTTTCTCCACTCACCCAGGCTTGTACCCAAACCTAGAGGAGCTGGGAGAATACATGGGTCTGGCCCTCAACAGTGATGAAGTCCAGAGGAACCTGGCCCTGTTGCCTGTAGCTGACAATGTAAGTGTGTATCCTGGTGATGTGTGTCAGTGCATGCTAACATCAGAAAGTCTGAGTGCAATACTGGAAGAGTACTCCAATCATTTAGCATTGCACTCAGGATGTTATCAAAATCATGATAAACGGTTTAAAAAGGCTAAAAAGTTTCCTTATCAAAACCTTGTGGCTACCTTACCCACAATGCAACGTGATCACAGATCAGTTTGAGATTCAGTGTGTTATGCCAGTAACAGCTAATGTAGCCTGCATCTTCCAGTCTGCAGCCGAGATGAGGAGCAGATACAGATAATAACCTAACTTCTTTTTTAACTCCACACCTGCAGAAGGAAAGCTGTGTTGTACTGGTGAAATGTTAAGCTGTGTGGAGACTTATGGTTACATGGTTATGGATTCCTGCATGTAACACAGTCAAGAACGTTAAGTGTGAGCAATAAATATTCCATCAAAGTCAAGAAGCAGAAGTCGGAATCCCTTATTTCATCTGACTGCTAAGAGATGCTACGACCAGCATGTCTGTTATTAGCCTGTCTGTGCTGCACCTCAGGGGTTTTCATTTTACACTGAAATGTCATTTATAGTCAAATGTTGGTCCATAAAAACACAAGCATCTGTTACTGATGTTAACAACGCTGGTTCACTGCTATGTCTGAGATGTTATTGAATTGAATTGTGATTAATAATTTCTTTTATACATAGTATTTCCACTGACACTGTTTTATTTTTAGGCTTGTCAGCTAGTTTAAGCTTACATTAAAACATCCCTACAGTCAAGTCTTTACACAGCTCCTTCTGGAGACGCTTAAGGTTTTATGCAACCTTTTTTTTTTTCACATATACTGTAGTGTCCCCCAAGACCCCAGGCTTTGATGTGTACAGTCTGTGGAGTTTCCCTTTGGTATCTTTAGTCCATCCAAAAATTGTAGTTTTTGTCATTTGGATCGAAAAATAGGAGTTACAAAGAATAGTTTCAGGTCACATTTAACCCTCTCACTTCGAACCTTCATCCCTCATTGATTCAAACCTGTTTTTAGTTTATCTATCAGAGCACAACAGTGTTCTGTATGTAGAGATCCACATTACTGAGTGAGTCACTGCAGGCCTGGAGCAGTGTGTGTGGGAGGGTGTGAGCTCTTCACTCCCCTCCAATTGCGTGTGTGTGTGTGTGTGTGTGCATGCGGATCCTGCAGATGTCAACACTCTTTCACAGCACCCTAGCTTGTCAGCTGGCATTTAACCATCTGTGTTCTGTGCCTTTTGCTGATACCAACCATTATTCTTCTCATGTTTCCCGTTTCTTTATTTTTAATGCAAAGCGTAACATGATGAAGTTTTTAAAAACAGTGCCTAAAGCATTCCCGATTTCTGGTAGAGGAGGACGTGAAATTGAATCCTCCCACATAAGTCTATTTGATGCAGCATTCCTTTTTATGTTGAGCTGAATTTTAATGTAACATGTCTTTTGAATTCTTTGTTCCTCTCACCTCCTTCTTGCTTAATTTCCCTCTCATTCTTTCTCAACTCACCTCTTTACTTTCTCACCTCCCTTGATGTCTGGCTTCCTTCCCCTCCTCCTCTCCAGCAAGTGGCAGTGCCCTCCAGCTCAGGTATCGGGGGCATGGTGCGGCCCGTGACGGGGGCAGACGTCGGCATCATGAGGGCAGAGATCCGTCCAGGGCTGCGGGAGATTATCCTCTGTAAGGACCAGGAAGGGAAAGTGGGACTCCGGCTCCGGGCCATTGACAATGTGAGTCAGCATCGCAAACTCTGACAGCGTTTATTATTCAACGCACACCGACTGTCATTATCACTCTTGTGAACACATTTACTTGGGGGTGCACACCATTCTGTTCTGCTCTTGATCAGGGTCAAACTCTGCTCTACTTGGTGTAAAACTTCAGTGTTTGACCTGTTCTGCTCAGTATCAGGAACATGTGGTGACTCAGCATGTTGATTCCTAGGGTTTTCAGCAAAACTACTTTAGAAACTAATAAACACATCCTACATTTTAGTGAGTGACAAGTCAAATGTTCCTTAGCTTACGTTGCTAACTTTCATTTGAAGTGGTTGTTTCACAGTACATTGTTCACATTAAAACCATTGACATATATAAAGATGAACAGCACATGTTCAGTTCATCTCACTGTACAGAGGTTAAGCCAGAATGTCTTGATGTCATTCAGAGTTTTATTTGATATATGCTCTTGATTTTTTAGTTTGGCCCATGTCCCACCTGCTGACATGGTGGTGGAGGTGTATATGACCTGTATCACAGCCTGCTACTAGGGTGTGATCAAGATGTTTTTGCTTCCTGTTTGGAGAGCTTTCATGTCATCCATCTTTATATACTTTCAAAAATTAAAATGACACATGAACTAGTGTAAATCTGATTATGTCGTCTAGCACCCCTTGAAAACCCCTGTTACATACAATCTGCTTCTGATAATGTTACAACCTGACCTTAAATTAATCTAAGACATGTAGTAGGCCTGTTTAATAATCATGCCAATATTCCTGGGACACTTGCACATTGGCTGTAATTAGAGTGTTGACATAAACAGGGACTTGGTGGTGTTTATTATCAGTACTAAGAGCAAGGAAGCATTAGTATGTTGTTAGGACAACCAACAAAAGTTTGTGTTTGATCTCCTTTGATACTTGCTCGGGTTGTGAGTGGTAATGCGCTCTTTAATGTGGTTAATTATTCAGTTTATATTCAGTTGCACTAATACAGAGGGAAGCCTTTGAGATGATTTTGCAAAAGAAAAGTTTCAGTGTATTGGCGATTGATGCACTGATGAAATGACACAGCACATTTTGTCGGGAACAGTTTATCACTTCTGTCCTGTCTGTGTCCTTGCTTCCCTCCCATTGAGATGCTTTTTGTGTTTTCTCTGTACTGTCAGCCTCTGTCTTCTCCTCTTCCTCCATTCCTTGGACTTATTCTGAATGTTTTATTTTTCAGGGAGTGTTTGTGCAGCTGGTCCAGGCTAACTCCCCTGCCGCCCTGGCTGGTCTGCGTTTTGGGGACCAGGTACTTCAGATCAATGGGCAGAACTGTGCCGGCTGGAGCGCAGACAAGTCCCACAAGGCCCTGAAGGCTGCGGCTGAGACTCGCATTGAGCTCGTGGTCAGGGACAGGTGAGGGACATTTAATGCACAACTTCATGTCCTAAACCGTCTCCCAGGACTCACTGTATTTCTCTTGGCTCTAGTTTGATCAGTCTCAATGTACTGGCTTGTTTGTGGTGTGTTCTTGTTGTTTTGTTGGCTTGGCTTTATTTTCAGTCTAGAATTGACAACACTGTCTAACATTACAGGAAGAGACAAAACATTATGGCTTCGGGTTGCAGGTCAGGCAGCTGAATCAACTTCTGAAGAAGTTCTGTTTATTTTGGTGGCAGAGGACTTTAATTGCCCATCAGAAGCAGCATACAGTATATCTGTAGCATGCTGGATGTTGCATCTATCCTTTGTTATGTTATTTATATATATTTATTGTAATACATTTTGTCATTTTTTTTTCCTGCAGTGGTTAATTTTTATGTAGTTTCAGTCTCATTTATGTCGTAGTGTTAATGAAAATCTTTCACTCTAACAGTAATTTTTAATAATCTATTTGTCTTGCGTACAAACCGCTGCATTGTATTTTATTATCTTGGCATATGGAGTTCAACTGATTTTCTGTCTGTCTTCTCAACATTAGCATAGCTTTTCATTAGAAGATTTGGCGCCCTCTGCTGGCTGTGCCATCCTCAACTCTCCTGTTACTTTTGCTTTCATGAATGTAGAGTATAGAGCATATAGATTCATTGTACCTTGTGTTTGTGAATTTTCCATATTTTCTCCATCATAATTATTAATAACTGTAGATACTGGTATGCAGCATTTGTTTATGTTAAACCTTCACATCTGTGTTTGTTTTGTGTATCTGTGTGTATCTCCAGGCCATTTCAGCGCACGGTCACCATGCACAAAGACAGTTCAGGCCATGTGGGCTTCATCTATAAATCTGGTAAAATCACCTCACTGGTGAAGGATGGCTCAGCTGCTCGCAACGGCATGCTGACTGAACATTACATCTGCGAAATCAACGGACAAAACGTTATCGGACTCAAGGTCAGAATCTTGAGTCTTTTCATCAAAACTTTTTACAAATTCTTTATTCTATGAAGAATGTGTGTGCTGTAAGACAAGATGAACATCATGGATCACAACGAGTTGACTAGTTGGAATTCCGACTTCGATTGGCACTCAGTTCATCACTTCCAGCATTGGAAGTCGGAACACAACTTGGAAAACGACTTATGAGTACAAATCGAATGCAGCATTAAAATTTGAGTAAATACAAAGCATCTGTGGTGCTCGGAGAATGTCTGGTGGCTAATTTGAATTTTGCTTCGGAGAATGTGCAGCATTCTGATGTAAGTGCAGCGTTCACCAGCTCCACATCTGTATTAGCATGAAGTGAACAGGTGTTTTTATTTCCTATGAGTATTGTAGCCACCGTTTGCTTTTAGTCCGGTGCAGCTGTTTACTTTTGATCCTGCACTATGATGAAGGTTTTGAGTATGTTTCAGGCCTAAATGTTCTGGTTTTGCTTTGCTGGCTTCTAAAACCCCCCACAAGATCCTCACATGTGACTGTTCCTGTGTGAAAATTTCAGGATTCTCAGGTCAAGGACATTCTGACCACCTCTCCCACAACCATGACCATCACCATCATGCCAAAGTTCGTCTATGAACACATGATTAAGAGGTAAGACTTCAAATATTTTAGTTAATCCGGTCACTATCATATGAGTGAGGTGGTGGCACAGTAACTACACACATGGTATAAATATATATTAAATATTAAAGTAATGCATGACATGTTTTAAAAATTCAGCATTAAGCCACAGGAAGCATCTTTTTAATTTGGAATTAGTGAATGCATAGAAGACTGAATATAGGCTATTCATTAGAACCAGAAATATTGTGGACAAAAGCTTTAATATAACCACTCTGATCTCATAGCATGGAGAGCATCTCAGAATATAAATATCTCAGTTCTTTGATGTTTAAATTTCACACTCTTCACTCTTCTGCATTGTTCATGTTATCAGATCAAATGGATTGAATTCTGACATTGAAACAAGTGATTTTGTAGGGGTTAAAAAATAATCCACTGTTTTACAGCCACCTCTTTCACAAAGTATTCTTATGGCAGACTGTCTTTTTGGGCCTGTGTGAATGACATGATGCTGTGGCAGCATGGTCTGACCATGGTATCAGATTAACTTCGAAAGCCTGGCGCTCATCCTGGCTGGTTGCTCTTAACGAGTCAAGAACAAGAAGTGAATCAGAACTAAAAGGCGTTGTATCTTTTTATTTCATGGTCCGGATGAAATGAACCAAATGACGGGTGTGAAAGTGGTATTGTATGAATTGGTGTAAAGATGGGTTTTGCATGACCCCGTTCACTGACACACTTATGGATGAAGGATGTGATTCATATATTTATTTTGTTCATCCAGGATGTCCACCGGTCTCCTGCGGTCAGCTATGGATCACTCTGTCCCAGAGGTGTGAACCACGAGGAGGACTGTAAACTGTCAGGATGTCTTCAGTACAGAGATATCTCTCTCTTTCCCTCTCTGTCTTTTCCTTGCTCATCTTTATGCGTCTCTCTCTCTCTCTCTCTCTCTCTCTCTCTTTCTTTCTGTCTCTTTCCACATACAAAACCACCTCCTGCGTCACAATCATCATCTTCAGCATTACTCTCCCTTAACATAATCTTAAAATGCCTTTTTTTTTATTCCTTAGTTTTTCAATATATTTTTTATCTTTTCTACATTTTCCTCACCTCTTTTGACATATCTAGTACTTTTTATGTGTTAACCACGTAGTCTAAGTATTACATGTTTATTTTCCTGTTTTGTGTTTGAGATCGAGGACAGTACTAAATGTTTTTTTGTTTTAATCCATGCACACTATCATGAGTCCAGAGCTTCCTTTGCATTGTAGAGATGAATTATTGGCTCGTGACATTTCATCTTGTCAAAATGCTGTAAAAGCCAACAGTGAGTCATCGGAGGCCTATCATGTTTGCTCCCAGTCCCTGCACTTGGCCCCTAATATGTAAATAAACAGAGCTGAATTAACATCTGGGGCCTCATGAGAAAACAACTGCTGACTTAATTCTAGATTCCAGTGCACAGTCATTTTTACATGGCCAGTAAAACTAATAGGTTTTAGTAAAGGAAGTCCTTTTTAGTTTATACCATAAAATTAGCTGCAATGTTGGTATCAAGAGTAGTTTCTTTTTTTCATGGTCCCTGGACATTAGAATTTGTCAAAGACAAGTCAAGGCAGTTTAACTTTGTACCACATTTCATGTCTCTGAGGGCAAATGTCGTAACGACAATGTGATGTGCTGAATTCGTAGGTACTGCCAACACTGAGTGCACATTCTAGGGGGAAGTGTAGGGAGCGGGGCAGCAGTAGATGTTTGTTGTCCAATGCAGCTGGGACTAAGTTGTGTTCACAAACACTGCTGTGAGCTATGAGACAGTGAAAGGCACAAGTAAAGAAGATCACAGTGCAGTATGTGATTAGCTATCTGGTGTTTAGTTGAAAGGTTTCTTGGATTTTGTCCTGTGATTCAAAAAATATATATATTTTTGAGGGTATTTGTTTGGGCAGGGTCTGTGCAGGGCAGACCCACTAAGTGCACTTTCCACTACCTTTTTAAGAGGTTGTCTTTCCTGTTTCCATTTCAACAGTGAAGTCTGCTTTTTTTATTATTGTGTTTGTGGTGCCTCATGTTAATGAGAGAACTCATGAAAACAAACCTGTATGTTAATTATAGGAAACTGCTTAAATTCGATGCTGAGAATCATACGCTCAAATTCCACATCATGGGTTTAGCCAACGAACTTGTTCTCCTCTGCTGTTAGAGGACGTCCCTCTGTAATATTTCCTTCCCCCACCGACAAGCACAGTGACAGTGAGCAGAGCTCTCACTTGGTAATTTCTGCTTGTTATATGAAGTTGCTCCTTTTAATGCTGTTCAAGTTTGGATGCATGTATTCCTTTAATTTTCTATGTATGCAATCCGATAAACATCACTGTCATTCTGTAAGAAAATGCTAGAAAAATCTAAAAGTTTATATACGAATGTAACCAAAATAATATTGTCAAACAAATAAACAGTCTTTCCGTTCACATTAGCTTGGTAGTGTTTTCCTCCACTCAGGATGTTTATCCTCATTTTAACCATGAGTGTATAATAAATAATACTAATTATAAATATTAATAATCACACTTTGGTTTGGTGACCGTGATTCTGAAGGCTAGAGTTTGGTATGATAATGTTTTTTTTTCTTTTTTGAGCCAGAAGTGACCATATTTCAACAAAAAGGGGAGAGTGGAGGGGATACACATTGTTACAACTCCATGCGGATTGATCTGACCAAAGGACATGTCATGGTGGCCACGCCCTAAAGTATACCCTGCTTATTCATTCATTTTACTTAAAATGGGACCACAATTGACAAACCGAACAAAATGCTAATTGAAGCAGACTTGAAACTAGTAATAAAGACCATAAACTCATTAGGAAACTGTTTACTCAGATAGTAAATCAAGATATCACTAGGCTCATTTTTTCGTAGGCTTACATACAAGCAGACTTCCTTTTGAAACCAGTGGTGTGCCCCCCTGCTGGCCATTAGAGATAGTGCAAGTTTAAGGCACTTGTGCACTGGTTTCTCTTTCAGACCCAGAAACTCCTGTCCACCTAGCCCGGACGCACAACTGATATATTCTTAAGGATCAGTGTGGTTGGGGAAAAATGCAACAAATAATTCCACAAAGACTGTCACAATATCAATCAAGGAAAACATTCAGAGATATTAGATTCAGACAAACACACAGATGAAGACAACAGAATTGCTTCCTCCATGCTGTTTAATATTGGGCCTTTTGGTCTTTCTTTATACAGTGTGGTGGGAGTGTGAATTGAGAAGTAGCTTACCAATATACTGTACACACAACTATTGCCATTAAAATAGTTAATTCTGTATATATTATCAATGTTAGCTGAATTCCTATACAAGGCATTGAATGTCCTTAATGGTAAGATGTTAAAGGACTTGGTACAACCTCTGTATACATTAATTAGCATTACATACGCTATGGAACACATAAGACAATCAGACAAGGAATAAAGCATATAATGGCAATACACATTCAATTATTGATCAAAATAAAATGCCAAACACCCCCACCTCCTCCTGTCTTCTCCAAGAAATATTCTGCATCATGTGTCTAAGGATACAGTCACATGGCCACTCATCCCTCTCAGCCCACATACTGTACACTGACACAAACTCACACCACAACAGAAAGTCCAGGTGTATTATGGGACAGAAACAGAAAACCACGTCTCTGTGAGGCACAATCATGCTCTTGCAGAAGAGGACACTCTCGGGATACTGGCCTACTGGGCACTACGCTAATCTTAGGATGGATTATGATATGATAAGATGTGTGTTGTATGGCAAAGACTGACTGGAATAAAGTCAAGTTTAACTTTTAATGAATAAATCAATCACACCGTGTTGAATCTCAAGCCTCTTCTGAAACTGAAGCATTTAAGTGTCACAATTCTAAACAAGAACAGACCATGACATTTATTACCCACTGGACAGAAAAATGCTGGGGACAAAGGATGTAATGTTGTTCACCAAATTCCATTAGGACCAAAAAGTAAAAGACAAAAATAAAGACAAAAATCTACCTGATACAGAGTCACCAAAGTCCTGAAATTCTTTCGCCAGAGTGACTGGTACATTTACATAGATGTTGATCAATATGCACTGTCCCTGAAAAAAAAAGATACAAAAACTTCAAATACAGACTACACATGAGATACACAACTTGTACAATCGACAAATGTGGAAAAAGTGCTTGAGTAAAAGTAGCAATATTTTATTCTAAGTCTGACATTTATATTTTTATTTTAATGAAAGTATAGAAGTATTAGCAACAAACTATACTTAAAGTACAAGTAAAAGTATTCATTATGTAGATTGGCATAATTCAAAATAATATATATTACATATATATTGTGATTATTATTGGATAACAATTATTGATGCACTAATATGTTCATCATTTTAATTCTGAAGCTAGTAAACACAGTAGTACTGTATAATGTAGCTATACAGTTTGTCTGTGTGATCTGGGTGGTAAACTGTATCCCTGTAAACTGATTGTCTCAGGGATCAATAAAGTCTAATCTTAATTTATCATATCACGTCATAGTTTACTTACTACTAATTGATTATATTTTGTATTATTAAATTAAATCTGTAAAGTAACTAGTGACTTAAGTTATCAAATGAATGTAGCAGAGTAAAAAGCACAATATTGGCCTCTGATTTGTGGAGTGGAAGTATGAAGTAGCAGAAAATGAAAATACTCAAGTAAAATAAAAGTACCTCAGAATTTTACCTTAACTACAGTACTTGACAAAATGTCCTTAGTTAATTTCCACTGGTGATGCTCAAGTCACCTTGTGAGCATTATTGCACACAACACAATCTACGTGTCTTGTGTAAGAAGAAACATAGTTATAAGACAAGATACATAACTTGTTCCAGCAGGATATCACGATAGGTGAGCGCAAAATATTAAATGATATCTTCTGTGTAAAAGTGATTATTTTATTTAAAGTGGACGACAAGATTAACAAACACATCTTTCAGGACTTTGGAAGCTCTGTGATAATGACAATAATAACAGTGCACTAGAGTTTAGTGGTCAGAAACTCACATGTGATTACATAATGCAGCTGAAGCGTAGACTGTTATGCATAGAGGTAAATGAAGGGAGTTGAGATGATTGCTGCTACCCAAAACAAGCCTGAGCTGAATTTAGCCTTTCTTTTCCCCATCACCCTGTATTAGTTACGACAGCCTGTGTTTAATGAGACCATAAGAAATCAAAGATTTTTTTTTTTTCCAAAATACAGAGGAGGAGGTCACCTCCCACATCTCACATTCCCACACCTGTTCCCCCACAGGGTTATATGGCTTTTTGTAAAACATGAAATCATTTCAGCCTCCTAATCCACTTTATCGAAGCGGTTCAAACAGTCAGGAGATGTCAACACAACTGATGCACGCATGTCTAGACAATGAGGAAAGGTTATGGTTGAGTGTGTGTGGAGAAGAGACAGTCACGTATGTCTGTAAGGCATTCATTCAATTTTTTCATGAATCTTAACGCAATGATGAGCGCTGCTGCTGTGAAGCCTTCAAATCAATGAAGTGAAAACCAAACACAGACAGGATTGTCATGACTGTCACTGACAGTTACATAATTTAACCATGTAGCACACACACTGTTCATTCTCTGCCAGAGTCTGATTTTACAACACAGGAATAATGACATGTATTGATCTACCTGAAATGTCTGCATTACTTTAGTTACGCTTCACCAAAATGACACTGCAGACCAACAAAACAATCAGTCACAACTCAGTGGTCATAATAATACAATCTTAATTTCAAGTAATTGCTTAAAATTCATAAAGTGAGCAATAGTGCAAAATATGTCAACAGAATAGTAAAAAAAAAAAACAAACAAAAAAACCAAACATGCTGCTTCTTCACCAGAGAACTGAACAGTTCAGTTGACGTCATACTATTTTTGCTGGTTCTGTTGGGGTGTTTGACATTTGGCTCATGAGTCTCTGACAGACGAATTTTGATTTTATAGTTGCAGGCTGCTTATTTGCCCTTTTCACGCATACAGTTAAACATCTGCATAAGATCAGCAAACAGAAGAAATTGCCATCAGATGCCACTTTTCTTTAAAGTCCTCTTAAGACCTCAGTTAAACAAAGAAAACAAAAACTGATGCAATTACAACCCATATATCTTATCGATTACTTGAGCGTCAACTAACATGTAGTACTTTATGTCTAGAAATGCTTTACAGAATGAGCTGTTAAACATATCATTGTTTTGCAGTGACTGACTAACTCTTGCACAGTGGACTTGAAATACAAACTACCAGAGTGACAGCTAAACTACACCACAAGAGCATTAAGTTAGCAGAAATTTACAGCACAGAGCACAGACTGAGCACAACTCACTTCATTCAGATCTGCATATAAGAGTCAAACTGAGCCAGTGAGAATTTAGAAACACATGTCTGATAATCAGATGACTTTCCTTAAGAGATTTCCTGTGTGGGAAATCAAAGTAGCCCAAAGTGAGTACAGCTGAGTTTGCTTTGAATGCAAACTCCAGGGTCCAAGAACCAACCGTACGACTGAGTACAGGAAAAAGTTCCATAATGCCATAATGTCCACGTTCTTATTAGTTTCTTTCAAAACCTGAATTCCAAGAACAAAGACTGTGATGAGAAGATATGCAAAGGAGAGACAAGTCAAACAAAATGCCTGAGAAGTGTCGTTAAAGAACAAAGAGTTTCTCGAGACACAACTTGTCGTTTTTTACACTTCCATTGTGTTCTCGTTAAACAAACAAGATCTTTGCTTTTAATTTGTGGATTTTGGAAGTGCTTGCAGGTGGACAGAGCCAGGCTAGCTGTTCCTCCCTGCTTCAAGTCTTTATATTGAGCTAAACTAATCATGTTCTGGCTGTAGCTTCATAATTACCATGACAGTGGAATCAGTTTTCAAATAAGCAAATAAGCAAATTTTCCAAAATGTTGACCTACTCCCTTTTGGTTGACAAAAACAATGAATTGTAGAATATATGTAGGCTGTGGCTATAACTGCACAGTAAAAACCAACAGACAAAAAGAAGTAGAATAACAGACATTGTAAGGTGTGGTCACAGTCATAAAATATGTGGCAATTTTCAATTGTTGAATAAATCTGGAGAATAACTGGGGACCAACTCTGTGGACTTGCTGAACTCAAGTGTGAGCTTTTGCATCTGAATCTGGAGATGTAATCATATACTCTGAAGGTAGAAACACACTAAACACAGCAAGCTGTCATCGGATACAATTAATCTCCAAGAGAAGAAACAAATCCCTCACACCTCAGTTATATGAAGTTTTGACTTTTTTGATTAGAATAGAAAAGAGGCTGAGGGAAATGAAAGAGCAAATTCTAAGACACTGGAGAAATAAATGTAAATATATCCCCTTGGAAAGAGTGGAATTTAGATGGCATCAAGTCAACTGATGTAGGTGTTTTCTGTTAAAAGCAAAAAAAAGAAACACCAATTTCTCTCTATTTCCAAGGATACAGATGCTGTACTTTTTATTAGTATGAGTACTGTAAAATGGGCCAGTGATTGTACTCATGACTAAAAAAAAATCCTCACTGACCTCATTGTTCTGTAAACAATTTTCTAATAAATAGTAAATATAGCAATTTCTGATCAAACATATCAATTTCAGGCTTTCCAAGCAGTTTAAGCCATGCCTTTAGTTTAAGCACCAGCCACTACATACACAGATAATGGTGACCCTCCCTGATCATTTTTATCCTGTCTGATCATTTGTAAAGTTTATTTTTTTAAATCACAGCACAGCAACACTCACATTAAAGTATTAGTTTTGGGAAATACACTTGCATCTTTCTAAATGTTACCAGGAAGATATAGTACCAGCACCTAACATTTAGCTAGAACACGTTAAATAGCTCATTTCTGAGGTGCTGGTAAACAAAGTGTTTTTTTAATACTTTGTACAGAGCTTTGTCCCCCCATGCACAGTCCTGCTAAGCTATGCTATCCGCCTACTAGCTTAATTTCAGCTCACTACAGTTCGCTGATCTTTTTACAGTAGCCATGAAGGAAATTGTGAAAACAGCTCAAACCAACATGTCAGAAATCCATCTGATCACCCAGCATCCACATATTTGATTGTTTGGCCAGTTAAGCAGTGTTGCACACCGCACCAACAACCCATACCTTTGTTTAAATGCAGTGTTGTTTATTGTTCTGAACGCTCACGTCGTGACATTATAAACTCCTCAAACTTTAACGTCAAACTGTCATGAACAGAAACAACAGTAATAAGCTGTCTGCTGTGTCAGCACACTGAACATGCCCGCTAACAGAACAGGCGAGAGTCTAGTTCTGGGTAGCCGTGCTGCGTTACGGTGTGTTTCTACCCTCAGAATCAGCCTGAGTTCTGTTTTTGGTGTTTGTCATGTTTTCAGTCTTGAACTTGAACAAAGACTAAAAGAGAAGAATGTTGTAATTAGAGTGGATTTATCACTCACTGGTCAAAGAGCAGAGTGTGGCTCATCTACTGCAGATCACAAAGCCATGTGGTTTTCCACACAGTACAAATACAATATTGCATGTACACACTCATCAATCGATAATTTGAAAATGTCAGAAATGAGCCAGACTGATAGGTTGATACATCAGTTAACCTTTAACATTTCCCTGCATTTAAAACAAAACAATCGGCATTTTGCATCCAAGCACTGATCATTCATTTCAATCAGCTTGTTCAGTTTTGCACTAGTCAGTAGTGTTAGCAGACATCTTGGTAGCAACAGCAAAGACCAGTGGGTGAGAGACAATAAGGAGCAGGACCACACAGAACAGAGTTTGCCAGTCAGAGACCTTACTCATCAATGCAAATTTCCTGATGCTCCCGTCAGCTATTAACCTTGATGAGAAATGCTCACACTAAACATATTTTCCATCAAGCTAAGGACCCAGCCCCTTAGAGGAGGGGTCGTAATACAAGACCACAGAGATGCTGAACAGATTCTCCTCATATCAGTGATCCACCTAGGTCTCCCCCGCCTGCGGGGTAATGCCTCAACCCACCTCCCCTGCGCAGAGAGTGCAGAGCCACAGTGCAACAGCCGCGTAGCAGTGACCCTATATGATACATGGGCTGGCCACCACGGGCTGGACCACGGCAGAGCCACGCCACTGTCGGCACCACAGGGATGGCCACTGCTAGCAGATCTACCAGGAAGTGACGACTCCAATAGCTTTTCTGAATTTTACCAGAGCTAGATGTCTCTCCCTCCTCTTCTGTGGCACCCTCTTTAGTTTCATCTTCATCATCATTCTCATCATGAACCTCCACCACAGTGGCACCAGCTATCCCCTCATGGGAGGTAGATCTCTTTGGCTGAGAGGTGTGAGGCTGTTCAGCACCTGATAATGATGACTCTGCTGCCTCTACATGGGTTGATCCTGCTGAAAGACTAGCTTCTTGTTGTGTGTCTTCCAAGCTAGATGTTTTCACTGTTGTCCTACCCTGTCTGCTTTCTTCACAGCATCCTCCAAACATGAGCTCACACTGTTTCTCTGCTGATGTCTCTGCTAAATTGCACAGTTTTCCTCGAGCTGCCTCCTCCTCCCCTGCACCCTGAACTTCCACTTCATTTCCTCCCGCTGAGCCCATCTGTGTCTGCTGACCTTCTTCTGTGAATTTTATCACTGTTATTGTTTCTTCCTGCTTCTTAGTTGCCACAGATTCCTTCTCTCTCTTCTCTTTCTCCTGCTTTTCCTCTTCCACCATTCCCTCTTTCCCACATGGGGGACTTTCCATGGAGCACACCATAGTAGCAGAGCGTGGCAAAGGAGGTACCAGTGGCGTTTTGGAGACTGGAATTGGCTCTGTGGCCGTACTCATGACTGTTGCCGTAGTTACTGAAGTTGTGGTGGTGATGGAGTCCAGCTCCTCATCCCCTTCATCAGATATCCAGGTGGAGGTTGGGCTGCAAGCCTGCGAGCGAAAAGTGCGTTGCTCTGCAATGGTATCCAGGTCGGAAGGGAAACCTGCTGTTGCAGGGATGGGGCAGCTTTCAGTCTGAATGCCCGTCTCCCGCAAGGGATGCAGGTAGAGGTGGTGGTGGGACAGGCATGGATGGCTCATACAGCCACCTCCACCCAGGCCACAACGAAAGGGTGCCAGTCGCTCGCCTGTGCACAGCTTCTCGTAGGTGGAGGAGTGCGGCATAGTGTGGGGCACAGAGTGGGACAAATTGTGAGGAAAAGAATGAGGTAAGGTATGGGAGAAAGTGTGAGGCATAGAGTTGGGCAGAGAGTGGGGCAGAGAGTGGGAAAAGGTCTGTGTGTAGGAATTGAGCAAAGATGCTGTTTCCTCAGAGAGGAAGGCCGCCTCCATCAGCAGGTCAGCCCGGCTGGGGACAGTGCTCTCCCCACAGCACACAAAGCCACTGTCCTGAGTGCCGTCACCAGACAGACAAGGAAAGTCTGGGCCATTGCCGTTCCTGTCTGCCAGTGCCTGATCACTCAGCTTAGTGTAGGTGGAGCTCCGGGTCAGAGAACGGGCTGGGGATGCGTCACACGAACAAGAACCTCTCCCTCCTACTGCTGGTTTGGGAATTCCCCCTGGACTTTCCCCTGATACCGATGCGGGTGCCGAACCCCCAACACGGGTCCGACAGCCTGGTATGGCTTCTCCCTCCTTGGCTAATCCAGCCTGGGCTAGCTCCATGTTGAGCAAAAGGTTCTCAAGCTTGTGGTTCTGAGCATTGATGTCCTGGAAGTACTTCTGGACCCCTATGTCTCCGCTGATTCCCCCAGCATCACTGAGCCTGGCACGAACTGTGTCCACTGCCTGTTTGAGCTGCTGGATCTCCTGACGTGCCTCCTTAAGGGCCAGCTGAGCCTCCACACGGTGACATTCCTCCTCAACCCAATCCTCCTGCATCCTGTAAAGCTGGCCTTTCAGTTCATCTATCTCTGTGTCTCTAAGAGGGTCAAAATACAAAAGAAAAAATGGATAGGACAGCAAAAAAGGGAAGGGAAGAGAATGATTAAGACATCAGGCTTAGGATAAGAGTAAGATTAGAACCTTGAAGTCAATACAAAAATCAACTTAAAATTACATTTCTATCGAGTATCTCACCTGTCTTGCAAAGTGTTGATTGTTTCCTTTAGCCTGGCCCGCAGATGTCGGATGCACACCTCTTTCTGTTGCAGGGGTGTGAGGTACTGCTCTGGTGGAGGGGGCCGGATCCCATGGTTGTCCGTACATGACGTATACTTCTGATGACGTCTAGGACAAGAGTATAAAAAGGTGTTTTTCCGAACTGTTGAGCACATAGAAATATGGTGTTCAACATAATTTAATTCAACAGTAATATTGCTCATTTCTTTGTTGGTTGGATAGTCTCTGATTTAAATAAAACAAATTGCCATTTTCAAACTCTATTGACAAGTAGTAGGTAAAAATGCATTGACGTATTGGGTACTAGAACATTTGAGAATTTCTGGCTTCTTGTTGGATTTTTTTTTTTTTAGAGCTTTAAGTGACTACAATATACTCTAGACACTTTAAGAAAATCAAACCAGGTACATAATTTTGCCTGTGTTAAAAAGAAAGCAGGAAAAGGCTATAAAACTGGGACCTCATAACATTACAACATCCTACATTTTATTTTACAAAACATGTTTCCTGACATGGACCCTGTCCTAAAAAAACAAACAAACAACAACAACAAAAAAAAAACAACATGACCACTGATTTTAAGGCTACTCAAATTGTAACTGCTGGAGAAGCTCACATTGTTGTAAGTCTGTCAGAGAAGCTAACACTAACTGTTAGCTTTAAACTTTCCTGACTGTATATATTAATGGGTTTACGTATATCCTCTCCTCCACCAACAATACTAATGCCTTTATCTCATCAAAGCTACAAAACTGAACGACCATTTTTTCTCGAGCTTTGCAGCTAGCCAGCCAGAATACAGACAGTCTCATGTAATGTACATGAGACTGTCTGTACTGTCTGTCTCAACACAGATAAAAAGATGGCAAGGCAAGTGCCGATTGAAGAAATAAGTTCACACATCTAGTTAGGATATCTTAAGTTGTGATAATGCAAGAGCAAACACAGCCATATTTAAGGACTGCTTGTAATATGGGATGATAGGATATCTAGCTTAACTTAAGATAGTTGGAAAAACTTTCTGTAATCAGGCCCCTGAACAAAATTCCATATTATCAAAATGTTCAAACGTCCACTCTAAGGAGAACTGTTTGGACAGAATCACTGTCTATCATACCTCATTACTTCATCTCTATTCATTACTGAACAGACCATGCAGTTTCTGATGCCTTACCCTTTGGTGGGGCTGCAGTCGCTACCTTTACAAGAGCTTGAGTTGCTGCTGCTGCTGACTGAGGCGTTGCCATAGGGATCTCTATTACTGGGAGCGGCCGGTGTTCGCCTGGTCCAAAGCAAAAGGAGACATGCTCATCTGTCCTTTGTAACACCCTCCGGACATAAGGTGACAGTGAATTTTGTGAGTTGTTGCAAAACCATCTTGACACTGTTCAAAACCACAAATCAAAAGTAGACATGAATGGAGCAAACATCAATCCAGGTTCACTAACATGCCAATACAACAGAGAGATGCACATATACACACCGGCACATTACAAATACAGAGGCCAAAGCCACTGCTAACAATTCTGTATTGGAAACAAGGACACACTCCTTCGGGCACAGACAGTGGTGTTGCACGTTTTAGGGGAATATGCTCAACAAACATAAAACCAAAAATCCTAACAAATTAAACAGTCAATGATAAAACTGCAAAAAACATTCCTCAAAATAAAAAACATGTCAGGATATCTTAAGGGAAAAGAAAACAAAGAGAAAAGAAAAAGAAAGGAGTACCAGGTCAGACAAGGCATGGTGTGATGGAAACAGTTTTCTCTGATGTTTTCCACAGTGTGACATCATGAAACATTCACAAAAGTGCAAACGATGTCATCATTCCCAAGCTTCAGAGAGTCAACACTGATCAAGGGAAAGAGGCGGGACTCAAAACACCGACCGAGAGCGAGGGGTGGAGGGAGAGTTTGCTGAACGGCTGTGGCGATCTGGAGATTTGGTGGCAGCGTATCCTTTAGTTGGTGACTTGGTGGATGCATAGCCTTTAGTCGGACGCATTGAGACCATATAGCCTGTCTCCATGGGAACGTAGTCTAGCTCTATGAACCTGCAGTAGTCAAACCTGACCAGGCAGAAACAACAGGGTGTTAAATCACAAGGGACAGCCGAGGACCACACCAGAACAATATAATAAGCATGCTATAAGGGTATGCACACTGTACTACCAAGACGAGACAAACTGAATTATAGCACGTCCTGGGATTCACCTTATTCTTTCAGAGTCTGAGCTGGAAGGCAGGCAGATGCTACACATCAACACAAATATCAGCACTAAAACACTGAAGGGACCCAAGACAGGTGACTCACTAAAAGCTACAAAAGGAGAAGTTACGCTGCTTTCTTTGGCTTCCATATGAAACATCTGGGAAGTAATTTGCAGCTATGAGGCCTTTACTGGCTCAGTACAAAAGCTCATGATCTGTATCCTGAAACACACTGCAAGAGATAAAATGGAAGCTCTAATCATTAGAGAAGCAGGAGAGCTGCAGAACAGCATTAGCATTCACTGATAAGAGCATCACCATCCAGAGCATTTCACTCCAAACAAGCGTTAACATCAAAGACATTATCAAGCACAATTCAACCTTTGACACCTGGAAAGCATATTAAAGGACATGCAGGTCCTTTCAATTGTCAAAATGCTGTTGGATTTAGCCAGCGGTGAAATGGTAAAACCAATGCAACCCTATCCAACATCCCTGCTAGTCTTTGTCTTAGTACAATGCCAGATGTCCTTAATCTGTACAGTGACCACTGCTGAAAATGAATTTGCTCTGAATCTTTGAATCTCTGCTACCTTCTCAGCCAACAGCCTCATTCTGCACTAAGAGGACAGATTACAGTTAATATTTCACTCAACACTTTGGTAAACATGCTGATTCACTTTGTGTTGATTATTAGATGAAAAGAGCCACCACACCACTCTCTTGTCTCCAGGAGGCTGCTTAGCCTAGCTTAAAGACTAGAAGCAATCTCTCCAAAGTGAGATTATCCTGTGACTGAACAAAATCAGAATCGTGTTGATCTTCTCATCTAACGCTTTTCAAGAAAGCAATTAAGTTGATTTTCCAAAACGCCATGCTATCCCTTTGAACTAATCCTTGTCAGACAATACACACATTTGCAAAAATCACATTGATCATGTAAAAACACATATATCATTTGAATAGTAATAATAAAGTAAAATAAACAAAATTTCCATCCTTAACCATTGCTGCTATCCTGGTATAGAAAATGAAGTTGTTGAGTTTCACAGTGTAGTTATATTAGCAGCAGCCATGAAAAGGAAGGGTAATCTGTGATGGGCAACTTCTGTCAAGACTTTCTTTACTGATAAATTGAGTAAATTGTTTTGTTTTAAAATCAGTGATATTGAATGACACATACAAAATGTTCTAATGGCCTTTTGTTCAAAAAAGACATGACTGTTGCCCAGTCACTGGCCTCTACAGAGGACGGTGGGGACAAGCACGACCAATCAGGGCAGCCATGAGGAATTTTCACACAGGACACGATACTCCACGCCATTTGATCAAAAACATGGACAGTACCAACTCAGTGACAAATACTCAGACTTCAACCTCCTGAAACTTTTTCTCTTTTGCAATCTGTCTCATGTCCAACGGAAACATTAATATTATCCGTATTCAAACTAAAGAAAGAAAAAATAATTCAATCCTACAAGCTGAATCCAGTAATAAAATGCACTGTTGCGCTATTTAGTGCACTCGGGTGCTGTTGCTACAATGTCTTGTATGACCAATAATGTACCAATAATAATGAACTTGATATAGCTGTGTAAAGGACATCACTGTCCTTGTCTTTTCTTTCATTTCATAACTTTTCTCAGTTGAGATATTTTACTTTAGCATTTGGTTGTTCAGGAAAAGTTGCACCGAGTCACTTTAACTCAGGTCAGATATGGATGTTAGATAACATCAACATGTCAAACCAGGCATGTTACGGTAATTCAGCGGAGATGGTTTGTAATTGTTCAACATTGCACAACAGCTGCTGTAGTTGACACACTGACACAATAAATTCTCACCATTTTGTGAATACATCTATTTTTTATTCTTGCAACCCTTAACATCCCTAAGTTTCTAAGGTTGTGCTCAGGAAACGTGTCGTGTGTGATACACTGAGGGAGGAGGCCAGATATTGACTACACAGCAGTTCTTTGAAGATCAATATATGGCAAAAGCCAAGACAGAACAGAAACAGGCAGAGAAAACCAGCTGAAGCAGTGAGCCTGGAAAGGGACAGAGTACACAGCAGTGTTTCTGGTGTGACAGTCTATCTGCAAGGATGGAACCAGTGCCTGGACTGTGGGTGGTTGGGTGCTGGGTAACAGTCTGGTGGGGGTATGCTGTAGAAGCCGAGTGTTACCTAGGAGTCGGGTGCTGGTTAGGGTGAAGTAAAGAAATATGGAAGTGACAGAGACTTTGCTCAAGAAGTTGAAATCATTTTAGATAAACCTTATCTAATTTATAAATAAACCAAACAGCACATTCAAGCAATGTCGATGTCTCACCAACTCTCTGTTGAACTGGTTAGTGTTTGTAAAAAACATGGTGCAGTTGACTGACTGTGATTGTGGTGAACCAGTGATCACTTGTGATCACAGTATGCTTCCACAGCATAATAGCGTTATTTCTACAGTGCATGTAGCCGCTAAACACAACTTCATGATAGGAATATCTGCACTGACCCAGGATCAAATGGTCTTACAAATCCTCCAATTTTAGAGTGCAAATTTACCAAGTGATTCTACTAGTGTACATATGTCAGCAGTATGTGCAAAGCGCACACCTGTACATCAGGGTTTCCCTTTTGTCCTGCCAGAACAGACAAAGATGTGACATGACACAGCACACACACAAGTCTGTGCTGTTTGTTGTTATTGATGCCAACTTCCAAGCTGAATATGAATGCTGTCCAGTTGGAGTCCCAGTGTTGTTTTCATATTTATAGTATAGCTATCTGAAGGATATCTGATACATTTCAGTTCCAGCTAAATAAATCAGTTAGGCAGGTTGGCACTGCAGCAATTGACCGTTAACTAAACCCCCCCAGCCTGTCAAGCTTTGGATTTCTCGACTCATGCGTACATCGAGCTGCAGTGAGAATGATACTCTGTATTCGAAGTGTTTGGACAACCATGTCTTTTTTAGCCTTTCCAAAACCAAAAGCATAAGAACGGATCAAAGACTATCTATCTATATCCATCTATTTATCTGTCCATCTACTAAAGGAGGGTAGCGCAGGGTAAGGACAAAATTATGACTACTGAGTGGTCCGTGAAGGTTATATCTTTGCCAAAGTCAGCTACTGATTTGGCCGTTGGTACGTTGTTAAAATTAAATAATCAGTCTTTCCTTAACATACTAGGACTAACTAGTTGGACACTGCTATACAAACACTATTTCCATGTCCTCCACAAGGATCATCAATCTGTGAGGATGCTTACTTTTTGCCTCAGACATACTGCTTTAGCTTCAATTTATTAGCATGAGCTCAGGCAGAGACAGTATCTAAACCACCTCACAGGGCTAATATTAGTTTCCTTATCTAGCTAGCTACAGTTGAAACAATTTTCTAGTGACTGGCATTTCAGCCAGCAAATACATGGACTGGAGTGAATTTTGATTATAAGTCCAGATCTTCATTCTACAGGACATATGTGCCATGCTATATTGAGAAACATGAAAAGTGAGGTAACAGCAATGGAAGGGGTTGAGCTTAGCAAACGGACAATTGGTGAAATCAAGGAAAACCGTGTTAGCCAATGGGTAGCATAAATGTTGCCTGTGTGCTGTTGTTGGTCTTGTTTTAGAGGCTACAATGCATGCTGGAGCTACAGCTACAGCTACTGAGCATGCTGTCTGAGACTGTAACTGAAGTGAGTCTCACGCAGGGGGCGCGGGCACAGGAATGGCCACCGGAGCCGTGGCCCCTGGTGTAGCCGTCCCCGTCCCTGACGCCGGCTTGGGCACCGGGACGGGTGAGGACGCCAGTATTTGCTGCAAGCGGCGTTTGGGCTGCAGCACCTTCAGAGGGTTGAATCTGAGGAGAAGAGATGAGAGAGAGGAGGACACCACCGCTACAGACTGAATTGTAGCTAAATATCACCATACCAATAAAAGCACCAGCCAGAGGGCATTTACCTGTCAGTATCCCACACACAAAAATATGGCTTGCATGAGTACTGATTAGAACACTTAAACCACTTGACACACAGCTATTAGAAGTAGATTTTTAGAAATTTACAGTAAAACTGTTTAGGATCTACTGAGGTTGTATTACTCCAACCAGCCAATATCAGTGTCCAGTATTACTTGCACAATACTGTGTAAAACTGGACCACAGATGTAAGTAAACATTATTAACATACGTTCTGTATTTGTGCAGCATTTACCTTGCAAAGTGGGAACATTAATCTAAGGCTATGGCTTAATGGATGTTGGAAAAAGTCATCAATGGTCCCTTTAGACATCATCCAGTAAACAGGCCAAGGAAGGAAGTTCAGTAGTTGCAGGAAAGAACACATAAATACACTCCATAAACTGTGTTTGCAGTGAGGTCGCTGTTCACTGGTCAGTGTGCAGGAGGTGGCTCACTGTATCTAGTTTAATTTCACACCATCTTCTTGTCAATAATACCAGGGCTCCTCTGCCAGGTTCATTAGAGCTAACTGAAAAAAAGTACAGAAACAAATTGAGCCAAAATGCTAACACAACAGTGACTGCAACAGAGGGGATAGAGGTGAGTAAGAGTCGAAGGTGCCACTATCTAATAAAGCAAGGGCTTTTAGGTTGAAAAGCATTATTTTATTCATTTTTAAAATCATATACTTATGTTTGGTATATGAGTTGTAAACCATAAGAATAACCAACTGTAACTTTTGAGTTGCCGGGTTGAGAAGTATCTCTGTCGATAATAAAATTATTTAAAGTTATAAAGACATTGCAGAGGTGAACTCAAGTTTTTGCTTTGCAAGTCACAAATAAGCCTCAAGTCTTTGCACTGAAGTCCTGAATCAAGTCCTAAACAAGTCATGTACTCCTAAACAAATGTAATGCGATTTTAACAACAAAGCCTCAACATTCCTTTAAATGTAATCATAATGATTAAAAAAAATACTGCATTAAAACAACTTGAAATTAGAAGTACAGTTGAGTTTTCCGATGACAGATTTTTTTAAAGATAATTTTTTAAATCTGCTGATGTATGTTGTAGTAAAGAACAAGTTATGGCTGATGCAGGTTTATGTATTCAAAACCACACCTCACAGAAAGGATATGGACTATTGCACTTTCTAATTAGCTGAATGTAACTGTTTGAGACAGTGTTTTATGAGTTAATGAAATGGTTTTGAAAAAGTTAATAAATACGTATGAGTTCATAATGAGTTCATAAACAATTTAGAGTATTAAAAATGTGAGAGTAAAGAGACAGAAAGAGTTCCAATGTGATTTTATTTTGAAATGTACAGACATGATTTGTTGTATGAGGAATTGTGGGTAGAAGGAGAGCGCGCGCTTAGAGAAAAGAGAGTCTGGATATGGCAGCGCATGGTCAGAAAACACAACAAAAGGACTACACTATGTTCTAGAGGCGCACACGGTAAATATACTTTCGTTTGCCTGTGTATTATTTTGGTTATTTCCACTTGGACTGTATTTTTGTTTGTTATTTTGAGCGGCATTAGCCTCATTTGGACTTTTATGTTTCAGTTTTCACGGTGTCTCAAGATTGTTTGTCGTCGGAGGAGAATGAGGAGGAAATAAAAAAGATGAATCTTGACATCAGTATGATTCGTGGCCTTTTTCAAGAACGAGTGTAGCTACAGTGAAGTTCAGTCATTAATGTGAAGAGCACTTTTCCAGAAGGTCAGAGGTCAGACTGTGCCCTGGAGCAGCCTATCTGATGAACTAAAAAGATAACACAAAGCAAAAGCTCTGCTGGAGAAAGGTAAACACCAAGCAGAGATTTTTCACAACCCGACAATCCAAAATCTATTCTCACAGTGTTAGTAATAATTCTGTTTCACACACACATACATGAAACAAAATTACTCTTGTGCTAGAACGGTCATGTTACAAGGTTTTATTTGCTAATCTGGTGAAGCACAACATACTTGACCTACAGAGAAATGAGACATCCTCAACAAAGACATATGAAAGGAAAAGATAAGGTAGAAAATGTGAATAAACTGAATGAGTTAATACATAATTGCAGCTTCACCTGGGTCTATATTTATGAAGTGTCTCAGAGTCATGCTGAAAGCCATCCTCGCTATAAACACTCCTACACGAGAGTGAGAATCATTTATGAACCTTCCTGCACTTTCAGTAACACAGGGACTACTCTGAAGAGAGAGTGATATTGCTGTTTTACAAAGGACTTAGAATAAAGCAGAAATAATGCCGCTTTTAGGTTTCTGACATCTGAAGTTTGAGATATTAAACAGTGATACAGTTTGAAATGCAGAAAAAAGATTGTGTCTAAGTTTATGTGTCCAGCAAAATAAAGACATACATACAATATATCTGGGTTACATATACAAAATTATGATCTTATAATAATTAAATAAGCTATTCTAGCCTGTGAGTAAACAGTGGTAAAGTGGTTATGCTGCCAGCACATGAGAGAAATACAACATAACGACAATACATATAATAAAAAGTAGCAGGTAACCTGACTCAGCAGCCTGACATATCCTCACATATACGTATGACCTATGACAAGGCTGCTTTTTGCATACACTGTGCGGTATTGCACATGCACCAGTGATGTCACAGATATATATATCTACATTGGGAATGGGGGATCATCTCTTCCACTGTCCAGTCCTTTAAAGTATTCTTTCAGGTGGCAATTGTTAAGTTATTTCTGTAACAATATGAATAATATGGGCAGCAGTAGAAATGGAATGAATCTGTGCAGTATCAGAGGCAGTATATAGATATCAAAGCTTGATTTGCAAAGTGATATCAGAATCAGAATTCCTTTATTCATCCCCGAGGGGAAATTCTTTTATATACACATGATGTACATTAATTAAATGATAATGTTATTTATATTTATCATATTATGTTAACATAAAATTATTTCTTAAATTTGTTTTATGTTTGAATATATTCAAATCCACAGTAATTTGCAGTGAATACCCCAACACTGACAAGTAACAGGTCATCATGGCTACCTACCGGCGAGAACCCAAGCCAGACCTCCGATTGGCTGGAGCAGGGGCAGACATGTGGCCTGACAGCCTCTTGCACAACCTTTAGCTTCTTCTGTCCTGGCTTTGTCTCTCTGTCCTTCAGCTCAACATTGAGAGCCTGGAGGAAAATACAGACATTACCAGTGAGTGACCGCATGGCAGACACAGACAGTCGGAAATAAGAGAGTGGTCAACAAAAGCAGTGACAGCATGTGAAAACAACACACACACAGACACACACACAGACACACACACACACAGAGATAAGAAATGAGTTTTGCCTCTGTGTTCAACTCAGGATGGCTTAGCAGGCAGCATGATGCAGCTGAGTCAAGCTGACACTTAGCTGGCAAAAACAGAAAATCAAGTTTCAGCAGCCAATCACCTCCCAGCCCATGTGTGAGAACTAGGGAATCAGCAATCATCTATCTCAGCGAAAGCCAAATACCACTGAGAGGGGCAGAAATGAGCAAAAGGAACTGACTTTTGAATCTGTGTGTGAGTACAGATAGCTGTGTGTTCAGTAAAGTTTGTTTTGTGGTTGTTATGTGGATGCAGACAGATGAGGATGAGCATCTCATAAACATTTAATCATTAAACCCATCACTGACCTAACAAAGCTCACTCACAAAATACACTGTTAGAAAGGCCAAGTGCCAATTGCGAGATGTGAAGAGTGAGACAGAGATAGAGGGGGAAAAAGCACACAGAGGAGACAAGAGGAGGCTTATTCTCATCAATAATACATCACACACAACTTAATGGGCTTCTGAGTGCCATGTTTGTGTACAGTATGTATGTAAATGATAAGTATCTACTGGAAGTCACTTTCCTGCTGTAACACCTCTGTATGCTGTGCTGTCTCTCTGCCAACAATGACTGACTCAAGATTCTGCGTACTCAATCCCACTACACTCAGGGAAGGAGGACTCAGGTGGATTCATGGAAATAAAGTATGTGTATTGTTTCCTTATTACTGTGTCACTTAAATAACGGGATATTCATTTATACCTCTTTTAACTTTATCCTCAGGTAGGATCTCTAACTAACTCTTTTAGCTTTGCTCCTCCGCTTATTTCATGTTTTTTACAGCATTACTGCTTTGGCTGGGCTCCACAGAATGGCTCACAGACTGTATAACAAATAGCCATGTAGACATTACCCATTTGTTTGTGGGCTATGACTTTGAAACCACAAGTTTGGCGTGTTGACCATCTTCATCCTGTTTTTTGGAGCCTTCACCTCCACACTGGTTGGATCTGACTAAGAATCCATGGTCACTGTGTTAGCAACATGTGAGTCAAGGCAGCTACTACCCAAAGTATACTCTGCTTGATTGTCTATTTTACACTAAATGAGAGAATAAGTTACAAAATTAACATCATATTGTATTAAAAAAAACAACTTGAATCCAGCAGCTGAGACCATAAACTCACTAGGAAACTGTTCACTGTAATCAATCAAATGAGTAGGCTCATTTTCACATAAGCTCACATACAATCAGACTTCTTTTTGAAACCAGTGGAGTCGCCACCTGGTGGATATTAGAAAGAATGCAGGTTTAAGGCACTTCTGCATTAGCTTCATTTTTCAGACCCGAAAGCTCTGTCCACTTATTATACTGTCCATGGAATGGATGTTAACTTCTTCTCATTCTTCTCATTCACAGTATTTGTGTTAAAGGGGCAATCTCCAAATCGAGAGGAGTATCACACAGCCTATTAAAAAAGGTATATATTGACAGTGTAGCATCCACTTTTGGAACATTGTGCAAAATGTATTTATAGATTGTGCAACATCTCCAGCAACACAGCTATGTCACCAGGATATGTTAGCCGCCTTTTCTGTGCTGATCCTCAGTATGGAATATTTCAACATACTAATAAACTTCACTATATCGATTTTAAGCCCCAACAGAATATTTTATTCTGAAATTTTCATGTGGGCTCAGCAGATGTTCACTCACTGCAATATGATGAATAAATTTAAAGTATACTCATAGAAGTGTTTGACTGACTAGAATTTCCAAAGTTTGTACTAGCAGAGTTTCCAAACCATATTTTCATTCAGAGTACTTGGTTCATTTAGGTGAAGCTGATTACATTTTCTGTGTTATTCACCCTGGGCTATTAAAATAGTTTGTAGTAAAAGGATAACCAGTAACCAGGTTTGCATGCATCTCTTTGAGGGGCCAGGTTGCATTTAGTAAAACTTAAATAAGCTAATTTCTTACATTATTATCTACAGCTGAGTTATGAAAAAATATGTAGTTTCGATGTAAACTCTGAAAGGAAAACTTTAAGTTTTGTCAAGGGACAAATATTTTTATTTTAGTGCCAGATTTGGCCCACTGGCTGCTTGTCTTTCACTACTGTACAAAGAGATGATCCACATTCTAGTCATCCAAAGGCCTCACTTTTTCAGTCACGGAGAGAAACTTTTCCACAGTCTGACAGTATATGTTGTTTTTATGTTGAGTGAAGTGACCAGAATATTAACTGCATCTTTGTGTTGAATCTAATTAATATACATTAGAAATGATCCAGGTTATAGACTTCAGACAACAAATATAACACCAAGCAGTCACTCAGTGACCCAATGAAACAAGCTGACTCACATCCATCACACTAGAAAAGAAAACTCTCACTCTGCTTTTAATTCTGACAAACCATTGTCTTCTATCACATCACTGCAAAAAAGAAATGGAGCATGGACCTCTTGTATTAATACACATAAGGAAAACTACACACCGATGAATGTGCACACGAAAACACAGATGTCAGGCATTCTTACTAGAATAAATGTGAAAATTACATACATATTAAGTTGATTGTCTGTTGTGTAATGTTGTTAAAATGATATTTAATTTACGATTTTACAATTTTACTCTACACAGAGTGATACAGGCTTTGGAAGGCTGCATGCTCTCTGGCCACTGTCACAACAGATCAAACCACCTCACAGCACATCATACAGGATTTATTAAGTTAGGGCTGTTATGTAACAGCATATCCAGCCACAGACAGACAGTGAGGTCCACATGCAAGCAGCTTCTGTGCTGACAAGACAGAAACACAGAGCAGGTAGAAAGAACATTTAGTTGACAGGGGAAGGGAGAGAAAAAAGAAAAAGCCATGTATCAGGGACAGGTAGGAGGAGTGGAAGAAGATGTGGAAGGGAAGCTAGATAGATAGAGGATGGACAGCACTATGCCGCAAGGCCAGATAATCTGATGTCTCCTCTTTGTCCAACTGTACAAAAGTGAACCCAAAATATCCTAAACATCATTTGGAGCAGAGTCTGTGCAGTAGGGATTAGTTCTGCGGTATCGAGTTCCTGCCCATACACCCATCTGAACCAATCAGGAGTAGCATCAGCTGTCAATCATGATGTTTCACCCTCTTTTTATAATATCAAATAACTGGTTTTAATCAAACCAATCAGAAAAATGACTTAGATCAAACATACATCAGCATTATGAGAACAATCTTAAATGATAGAAACCATCCTTGGGAAAAAAGTATTTGATGTGTACTTTGAGTTCTTAGTCTGGGCCATTCATTGATCTGGACACACACAGAACTGTGGAAAGGCATGATTATACACATGGACACACAGAGTCATTGCTCATCCCCCCTCTGCCTGCAGGAGAAGAGACCCTGCAGTTTCTCTACTGACAGACACAGGACACAGTGTCTTTCTATGATCACATAACCTTGACTAACCTGTCTATATCTGAAGCAAGCGTTCTGCACAGCTTATATGTGTGTGTTTGTACTACTATTAAAACACAACATAACACAAGAACAGAGCTTAGATGGAGAAACACATATGATCTCTTCCTCATGCGGACAGAACAGACTGCGGCGGTAATGCAACTCACGACTTGCACCCCATTGGTCGGGACAGGGCGGGGAAGAAGGGGTGTATGTGTGTGTGTGGGAAAGTGTGACTCACAGCAGCTATGCTAAAGAGTCTCGTTGAACACCCTGTGCATTCCTAACCGACAGAGGTTTACAGACTGTCAGACAGCCCCGGGAGTCGACAACACTGAGTCATTGTTGTTTATTCAGGGAAAATATTCAACACCGAGCGTGTATACAGGTGTGTTCATGTGCTGACTGTTGCTCATCCAAAGCCTCTCTGATCCTTTTCAACACTTATCCTGTTCCGGTGCTTGAACACTAATCAGTGAGAGGCACTGAATCATGGATAAATGGAGATTTTTATCGACTGTGTTTATTATCTAGCCCTCTTGTGTTGATGCTGAGGTCTTTATCATGATGCTGCTTTCCACAGCATTATTGTGTACCTCAATGACCAGTGATCATATTAGAATGAATTCATTACTGAAATCTTAATTTTTGAACGCTATCCTAAGACATCTTATCTTAAATAATACATTTTAAGTAGTGTCATCCAACTTGTTGTCCCCTGGTCTAAGAGAGGTTAGGCCGTAAGCTGGCGATACAAACAAGCTAGTAACACTTCTATTCAATACATCTCTCTCTCTACCAGACTAGATGATGATGATGATGATGACTCAGTCTCATATCTGGACAGACTGCAGAGTCAGCAGCTTCTATTATCAAGCTGCCTGGGAAACACAAATGTGTGTCTCACAGTTTGTGGTATACTGGGTGCTATAAATACTCACGTGAGGTGGAAATTCTGATTGTGAAAGTGACATTTTCTTTCAGAAGAAATCTTGTTATCTTTGCTAAAAGAGGCTACTGTGTGGTGTGTGTAAATATTTTAGGTGAAGTTAGTTCATTAAGACAACTGAAGGAGGTTCAGAGCTGACTGTAATAATGCTTGTTGGCGACCTTGTTAACCGTAGCCAGGTCAGGTCCATGAAGTCTGCAGCAATTCTCAGAGAACAAGACACACAGAATTCCTGTTTCATATTACACACAGCAGCCAGTAAGATACAATCTGCATCAGCCTGATTGGAATATGAGATACTATTCTTCTCTTCAACAGAAGTGTTTTAGAAAATTAGGAAACACACTAAGCCTAATGTTAATGTAAAATATCAACTGCAAGGGGGCGACTAATCCGTCCACACTCAAAAGCAAACTTGGACAATCTCCACAGAGGAGAGATTTATACTTTACATGAAGGGGTTTCAAGCAGTGTTGGTTTTATAAGTGTGAAGGCTGCTAGGATGAAGACTACAGTGATGTGCTAATGTAGCTCTTGTTCAGCTCTGAAAAAGAGCGCCATACAGCCACTTATTAGGTCTCAGCTCATTTTAGCTTTTCACTTTTATCTCCAGCAGCGGATAGACACTCCCAAACAGGGCTAATGCCTAGTCCGGCTTTACTTTTATATAGTATTGTCCCATGTCAGGATGACAAAAGCAAATCTGCCAGGTGGTGCTGACTGGTAGTATTAGAGCTCCACTTTCCTTCAAGCTTCTACTGCTCCATTGACATACATACGTGTTCAAAGAAAGAAAATGTATTAGTGTGAGGTCTGGTATAGCCTCAAGAATACTCACACATTCATTAGCTCTCTTCTCTGTAAACACAGGCTGAAAATGACTTTCAGTAAAGAGCACAAATGGTGAATTTGGTTTTCACAGACAGTTTTCACAGATCAGGCCAATCCTGCAGAGTCACCCTACTGCTGCAGTGGATGCACACTTGCTTAGCTAAGATCCAGCAGAGCACAGCAATAAAGCTACTGCATAGTTCTTACTGGATCATCAATCAGCACAACACTTAACACAGAGGGAGAAAAAAGACAAAAAGGAGGGAGGTGAAGATGTAGCAAATCTTTCTAAAACTTGAAAAAATATCTGAATTAACCAGATCTTCCTGTTTACTGGATTTTATTAGGAGATTTAGTCCACATTTGGCTGCAAGTCTGGGCTAAAATGTAAAATTAGTTTTACTTCTGAGGCAGTTTAAACAACTTTCTTACGTGAGATGACTTTAAGCCCCATCATAATCAGGTCAAAAGCTCAAAATATCTTTCATGATGAGTTTGTCATTACTGAACCAAACAGCACTCAGATCACTTAGGTTGCAGTGCTCATGCTAATAGTCTGTGTCGACTGCTTTTCTCAGAGGCAAGTGAAGCAAAGAGCAGTGATAGAAACAGGAGGTCAATATTCACAATCACACAAATACCATGTGGGAAGAGACTGAAGACATTCACACACTCTCTGTCTGCATCAGGCTCCATTCACAATGAAGATGCACTGAGGAGCCAAAGACAGGAGTACTTGATCATATCAGTCATAACTGGTTTGCCACTAGGACTGACCCCTTTCAAATGACACCCAGAGTCACAGATTCTGAAGACACTGGGAAGAATAATTGAAGGAAACCGGCGTCTGGTGAGTTCTGAGTTCAGTCGGAGACTGAACCAAAAAAGTCCATGCACAGACATTCAGTTTAGGAAAAGATGTAAATGAGTAAAATGAAGAACTTTTCTTTCTGATCTCTTTTTACTGTAAAATACTGTACAGGTTAACCTCCAAAGGTCTCAGTAACTCCCCAAATGAATCGGTTAGCCAAAGAAACGTTGCTGCTCTTTGAATGACTTACTTGCAGTTCATATACCCAACCTGTCACAAAGGATAACAAGAAGCTGCATCTTTTAATAAGCCAGTTTAACAATCATTATCCTTTATCATGTAGAATAACAATTAACAAAGAGTGCAAACAACATGGATTGACGTGTTTGACCACTCACACAGGAAATAACGACTTAGATGGACATGCTGCAGCAAGAGCAGCCCTGGAGTTAAACTGTGTTATCAGCACTACAACTATAGTCCAAGAGGAATAAAAAACAATCAGGAGACTTTGAAGATTTAGCATGAATAAAAAAAATGAACTGTTGCATATATTATTCTCATAGTCCTATGAGACCACTACTGTGGCATTACACTCGTAAAGATCAATAATTCTGTTTGTGGTTATAACTATCAAAGAATTGAAAGGCAGAAATAGAGATTTTCCCACCATGGGCGCATCTGAACAAACACCATGCTGTGAAAACGACTGCCGAGTCACCATGGCGACGGTCTGTCCACCACTCGTGTGGAACGTGAGCAGAAGGAGAGCTGCCATTGGCTGAGAATCCGGAGGAACAAGATAACAAGATAGAGGAGCTTGCTGCTGACAAGATGGCCATGCAGCAAAGAGCAAAAGTGACCTGTACCAAAGGACAGTTAAGAAAATAGAGCTTTATCTCCATAGTAAGGGTGCTTGGTGTTTCTGTACACATCTAGGCTCATAAACAAATAAAGCACCACAGTTACTGAAGAAGACTATGGCTCACAGGCCAAAGTACCAAAAGTGACAAAACAACAAAAGAGCCAAAACTACTACAAAGACACAAAATCGCTTAAAGCAAAACTCAGCAGCTACAAAAAGAAGACAAAACAACCAAAAAGAAAAACAAAACAACTACAAAGTGACTCAAAACTACTTCAAGACTTGAAACACCTACAAATGTTCACAAAACGACTCCATATAGACACAAAATAACCACAAAACATCTCGTTCAGTTTTGGTGTTTTACTATTAGGTCACATAAAAGTGAGGGTCCTTTAACATGTCTGAGCTGGGGTCCATTGTATCATACTGTGTCCATTAAAGACTACCTGCTTGGATGTAGCACATTTTACTGTGTCTAAATGTTCTGAAAATAATTAAGCATTTTTGAGAACAGGAGAGGTAGATTATAAGACCTTCAGTCAGTCTTTGTCTTCAAAATAAATGTGCCATTGTGCAAGTGTTGTTCAGGAAGATCTGCGTATCTCAAACCAAACTCAGCCTACACTACAGTATATCTGTTCATTTCTGACCCTGCACTGGCTCATTACACAGGATTCTGGGAACATCATGGCAGTAAATTCAATGAACATCGAGTTAACCCTATACCACTTCATGACAATTGGATAATGTTTTGATGCCATCGCAGCATTAAGTGCACAACAAGAGCCGTGCCTCTGTTATCTTAAAGGTGCTACGTACGCTCCTGAAATGCAGAAATGCTGCAAGGTCAAACTGCAGCGCCAGGCAACCCGTCACGACTTCGCTTCCTACAAACATGGATGTCACTTACTTTGGGTCTAAGACATAGTGAGCTGTTTCTTCATGCAGGGCCACAGAAGTAGACGGGGACGTCTTTATGCACCCACAAAAGTACGCTATGCAGCCTGCAATGACGCTGACAACATGCATCTGACGCCCAAAGGCCCAGGAGAGTTACACGCTCAAAAATGGGCGCACAGGAAGACAAGACGCACTAACATCTGCCGGAGCGCACTGCGCAGCATCCATCAGCTGCACCAAATTAAACAGGCAGGAAATAGCCTGCGCCTTGCGAAAGACGCACGGCTTCAAATAAATACCGAGCTCCACACATGTCCTGCACGGCTACTCCAAATATATCACTGATGCACATCACACTCTCCACGTCACAGGCGCATCCTACGAAAATGATAGTCCTGCGGCGGCTAATGGCTTTGGTGATTTCAATGAGAAACTCAGGCCTCACTTACCTGCGCCCTCTAGGTATTAGCGCTGTTAGTCCTGTCGCTGGTCCATTGCCTCCGTTTTCACTGTTTCCCTGCCGTTCGTCGCCACGAGCTCCGCCGGTGATCCTGGCTCACACACCCGGGGAGGGGAGGAGGGGAGGAGAGGAGGGGACGGGTTGGGGGGGGTGGCTAGGCCAGTGGGGACGCAGGAGGTGGATTGCTGCCGCGTCAGGATAGGCACAAGGGTGCATGGAAGGAAGCATCTGCGTCACGTTACGTAGGTTTTGTTAAAGGGAAACACCACTCTATTTGTTGAATGAGGTTGATTTGATCTCGAAAGGACTACAGTAGTGTAACACAGCCCAGGCTGCAGAGATCTGCCTCCGTGATGTCGCTCTTCTCCTCATTGAATGGCAGTGCCTGAGGCGTCGCAAAATTTGAAAAATCATTTCCTGTCATTGTTGATGGCTGCATGGCTACACTGCATGTAGATTTTTATTGTGTCACACACATCTTTACACCACTGCAACACACTTTAGTCTCAGCAATTGGGAGGCTACAATTTATACAAAAGGCTGCTGTCAGGTTTTAAAGTTGTCCTAAGAGAGTCATCCACGTCACACAAGTTTTGCAACCCACTGAAGACCTTATGGTTTGTTTTCAAAGCCTTGCATTGCCAGGCTCCTGCTTATATGTGGTCTGCCAACTCTCTGTGAGACTCACTGATCTCGGGCAAGCCATGTTAGTGACCCTGACGGATAAGTGGTATAGAAAATGGATGGATGGATGAAGGTCATTATGACACATGAACTCTAAAAAGCTGAGTAGATACCACTTTCTTTAGAACCTTAAATAAAAGGGCAGTTTGTTGGACCAGATGGATCAAGGTTAGGTTTCTTTAAAAGAAGTTGCACCATAGCATGTTTAAAAGCAGAGGGAAAGATACCATTTTCTAAGGAATTGTTGATGATAAGTGAAATAATGGGAGTGATGGCATTAAAAAACCTCTTTGAGAAATTTAGTGGGAATAACACCAAGATTGCATGTGGTTGGCTTTGTGTGTGCAGTGAATATGAAATAAGGGACCTTTGCCTCTTTGCTTTTTGATATGATTTGATTTTTCCATGCCATATTTGATAAAATACTTGAGGTCTTGCTTTTTTTTCCCCATTTATGCTCCATCCTTCTACACTGTCCTTTTAAAAGTTTGGTGGATTCATCCAAACAGGGCTGTGATGATTTTGCTAATTTTTCAAACTTTGGAAGGAGCAATGGACTCTAAGATAGTTAAAAAACAAAAGGAGACCAGCTTCTCTGTGTTAAAATCAAAACAGATTCAAATTATTTAGAACTGCACAAGTAAAAAGCTCAGAGAACATGCTAACAGATGTAGAGTTAAATGACATTGAATAGAACTGCTTTATGGTCAGACACACACATATTCTTGATGTCAAAGTTTGAAAGACTGAGACCACTGTGAAGGACCAGATCAAGAATATGACCTTTGAAGGGAGTTGGTTCTTGACCTTAAGGTTAAAGGATTCTAAAATGTTTATAAAATCAGACACAAGTGGCTGAGAGGGGCAGCAGACATGAATGTTGAAATCACCTAAAATGAGAACATTGCTGTATCTTGAGCTAAAATGTGATAGAAACTCTTGGATAAAAGCATTGTTCGGCTTAGTTGGTCTATAGATTATAAAAACAATCGCAGGGACTTTAGAGTGGATCATAAAATCATTGTGTTCAAAAGAGGTTAAAAGGTCATGTAAAACAGGAGTGCATTTAAAATCCTTTTTGTAGATGACAGCCAGCACCCATTCCCTGCTTGGAAGTCTTGGTTAATGGCAGTGCCATAAGCAGTGATAAGCTGACCGCAGTCACCTTTAGATAACCATGTCTCAGTCAAGACAAAGAAGTGCAGATTGTTAGAGGTAATAAGATCAAGACATAAAAACAACTTGTTATTACATGACCATGAAGTGTTTGTTGAGGGACCTTAATTATCCATCCATCCATTTTCTATACCGCTTATCCGTCAGGGTCGCGGGGGAGGACCTTAATTAAGTTTTTAGAATTAAGAAGAGAGCGGCGTGAGCTCGAGCGAGCTGGAAAAGGTCTATGGGTGGTGATGACAGTCGGTATGACAGCTGTGTCACTTCCTGGACTGTTGGGTTGGCTGGTGGGGGTGGGAGCCAATCGGAGACCAGTGTGCGGTTCACAGCCTGTGATGAGGAGGCAGGAGGAGAGAGGGGTTTTGAAGTGGGTGAGTGATGGGTGACAGTGGATAGTCATACATGGGGGGAGGAGTGGACTGCTTGTGGATGTTTGCAGATAGCATCCCTGCTTATTAGAGTGGTTGTCACCTCTGCTAAAAAGGGAAGCACGGTCCCAGGAATAGTTAAAATTGTCAATAAAAGCCATGTTGTGGGACCAACAGGTGGATTGGAGCCAGGTGTGCAGAGTGAGGAGCCTGCAAAAACCTTCATCTCCACGACTATAAGAGGGAATAGGGCCAGAAACGAAGATTGATTTTCCGCTGTCTTCTAAAATGTTAAAAAGTCATTTTTTTCCATTTTGACTCCCGCCCGGATGTGTTATTTGTGCCAACTTGAAGCACTATTCTTTCAATGAAGGCTGGGAGTGGATGGGAGCAAGTCCTGAATTTTGTCCAGAAAGACAGGCACTGTGGCACCAGGGAAACAGGGAGTGATGGCCTTTATGAAGCTGATACCTTTGGTTATGGGGTCTCCAATTATTAATGTGTTCATGGGAAAGAGGAGATGGGGAGGAGGGTGCACCTGTGCTCCCTGAGCAGGAAAGCATGCGAATGGCTACTCCTGCCTGGGCTGTATATTGTGTACAAATATTCCAAAACTGTTTTCCATTCTATTATTAACCTGGTGTGGAGACAACATGAGCTTTCCTGTGTAATTCTTCAATTCAGTTGACTGTAATAGTGAACGTTCACCAGCAGAGGTCATAACTACATTACTTTCTACTTTCTCCAAATGGTTTTTATCATGCCCTCCTTATCAGCTCTGACTGAGACATGTTTTTTTAATTAAAGGCAAAACGTATATCTTGATAATTAATAATTATATAATCCATAAACAATTTAAGAGCCAATAGAGAAGTGAGCTTGAAAATGCGTGTAACTGTGTGAATGTGATCAGGGTATTGCTTGTTGATGATTTTTATGCATGAAAAATCTGGAAGTACTGATGATGCAATATTACTCTACATTATGTTAGTTAAACATTAAACATTTTCTCTATGAAAACACATATCTTTTCAAAGGGCCGATGGATTTTTAATGGTTTTCTTTATTAGTAAGATTATGAGTTTTCTGTTCAATAGAGCAAGAGACTGCAAAAGGTATGATGTCAATAAACTTAACACCACATGGTGTCACTTTTAATCCCCACTGTGGCTGCAACAAACAAGACACTCCTGATAACTCACACCTTTTGACAGTCACTGGAGGAGCCTCAGGAATTGTCAGCAACAGTGATCAACGGCCACGTCAACTTCTCAGAGAATACGGACTCAAGTGTTATGGCAGAAATTGAATGTTAACTCTTGAAACACTGCATGAGAATCTGGTGTGAAGTATTTTTTAAATTTACTTTTTACAATATGTAGTATAGAAACCTGAATGTCTGAAAATAATAGTAAATATAGCTTGTAAAGCTGCTGCTTGCAACCAAATGAGATGATGATGATGTAGATGTAAAGAACAGCTGTCAATCTGTCCAGATGCTTCCCACCCTTCACTCATTTAGTCTTCCTTTATTTATTTATTTATTTATGTTTTACTGTCTTTGTCATTTTAAATTACGTTGTTTGTTGATACGGTGTCCCTGCTGTTGGTCCTCATCTTTGTCGTGTATTGGTTTTAACACTCTGAAGTCCCTAACAAGCTAAATACTGACCATTTGTGCTGTAATTGCTCATACTTCAGGAATACAAAGGTTCATGTTAGTACACTTTATATTCTTAAGTTGTAACCTACTCAATTGTTATACCAGTACTGGTGAAAAACCGCAGTGCATTTTAAGCCAGGCAGTAATGTGACTGAGGCATAAATGAGATTGTAAATGTTCTGAGACTGGAAAAAACAGCCCCTGAATGTCTGAAAAAGACCATTATGATTTCTTTTAAATCACGCTCTTTACATTTACTTCATCTCCTGCTGAGGTATATTGGTTTTATGATTATGCCGTCACACTCTCAGTCCTCTCTCTTCTCTTCTTCTGACAAGTCTTCACCCTTCACTCATTATGCTGGCTGCTTTTGTTGAGCTCCTTCCTGTTGTGTTCTTATTGGAATATGATGACGGCATCTCTCTCTGGTTATCACTGTTCTCAGTAATATGTTTCTGTAGGATTCTCTTCTGTAGCCTATAGGGGCTTTAGTGCACTCCCAGAATGCCTGCACTGCTGCTTGGATCATTTTGAATTTCATCTGAAATCTCCAGCAGACATTTAAAATGGGATTGGTGGTCAGATTCACCATAAGAAATTACTTGCTCAGCAAGGTAAGAGTCAACCAGTGTGTTTCTTTTGATGCTTCCCCATTCCCATTAATAGAAACAAATGGTTCTGTCTGGGCAGAAATGAATTTAACAAATACAGTCTCGGCAATGAATTAATGAATCACGAGGTAGCAGATGATTTGTGCCGAAATGCAAACCAAATTCTAATTGCAGAGTTTTAAATACTTTTTAAAACATGCTGTAAGCATCACAAATGAAATTCTGTTCATCTACAGACCTTCAAAATCCGGACAAAAACATCAGACTAAGTAGAGTTATTGAGAAAATAATAATTCTTGTAGTAGGTTGGCTGAACTGACTGTTTAAACAGTCCAGTAGGAGAGGGGCTGCAGTGATGGGAATAAAGTTCACCTCCATGAAGCATTAAGTCCTGCAACAGTCCAAACATGCTATCTGTGCTGTAAGCAAAATCTTTTTTTATTTGTCAAATTTCTCATTGGCTGAGAGAGCTCAGCACACTGCAACCTAAAGATGCAGCTTAGATCAAAATCCAAAACACATATTGTTCCTGTTACACGTTGTGCTATTTCTCCATCTAGATTGTCTGAATATCAGCTGTAGAGATGTCTGCCTTCTGTTGAATATAAAGAAATTAGATGGCACTTGAATTGTGGTGCTCAAAGCACGAAAACAAAAAGAATAAAAAATAGAATAGAATACTTTTCTGTGAAAGAGCACAGTGGCAGAAAAAAAACCACAACCTACACAACAAGCTCTGTGGGTTATCTTGATTAAAGGAGTCAGGATTTCTATAAAGTGAGGTGCAATCTACTTCTGCACATATCTGTACTGCTGCCACCATACCTGGTCATTGTACTCTAATTGTACTACTGCGAATACTGTCTCTTGAATTTCTAAAAAAGACTAAATAACTTAAAACAGCTCAAACATCTGGTCACTGAAGCAAGCTTAAGCCAGACATGAGGAGGAAGAGCATTGTTTGGGGACTATTTTCAGTATCTGATTTATACACATCTTGTGTATTTTCATCAGCCGAAAATAAAGTAAAAAATAAAATATCTAATTTTTCACTCTCACTGCCAATTGGTAACAACCACAAATATTATAAAGTCAAGCCTGTAACTGATCCTCTTCTTCTCCTCCTCCTCATCATAGCATGAGATGATTGGAGCGCATGTCTGTTTTTCTTCATTTACCGTGATAAATCATGATCTGGCGTTCACTTGCAGCTGTATAACTAAAGCTGGCCATGGAGCAGTGTGCTTATCTTTTGGCTGTTCAGTGTTGCTATTGATCCACAAGTCGAGCTCTTATAACCACTCTCACACTGTGCAGCTGCTATTTACAGGTGATTACGTGACACTCAAACATAACTTATCAATGTACACAATGCTACTTAAGAAGGGGTACTTACATGCCATTCTGTGGTATGGGACATGGAAATATTGTAGACTAATTCTAAACTACTTTGACAAAACAGAAATTATGATGTCATAAAATGTATATCCACATATTCATATCTAACTGGAAAGAGATCCTGAGGTAGACCCACAATTCCCTGGAGGGATTACCTACCCCATCGTGCCTGGGAATGCCTTTGGATCACCAAGGAGGACCCACATTAAACTAAATAAGTACCTGCTACACATGCTTTCCACCAATCGGAATCAGCTGTAACATCTCATCATCATCAACAGGCAGAGCAGTGAATTGAGAAAGAGCAAAAATGATAAATGACTGAACCATCATTGATTGTCTTGTATAAAAAAATACCAAGATACACTTGAGCCTTGATCTTAGGTAACCCTGTATAATGCTGATCAGCTCCATATGTATAGGCACATGCATGCCCACACACACACACACACACACACACACACACACACACACACACACAGTATGACAGCCATTGTCAGTCAGCAGGTTGTGGCATTCAAGCTGACATGTGTGACAACAGCACCGAAGGTTTCTTTTTGTCCCTTTTAGATGCATCCTGCAATGTGATAATGCAGTATTCAATTTCATGGCTGATGTGTGTTGGATATGAATCTGAGGAACAATTCTGTGATTGTACTTTTGGTGTACAAGGGTTAAATGGGCTATCAAAGGCTTGATGGAAATAGTAAAACCATTACAACAGATGGACACAAGTTCTCCTACACTGAGCATCCATTAACTTCTGTAGGTAGTCTTAAGGGAACTGGACAGCAACGATGTATATCTTTTCTCCATTTTTCTCTCTGACTCTCTGACCAAGCCATACCATGTGTTCAAACACTGAAGGTAGAAGCTCAGTGATGTAACCTGTGCTTCTGAAGAGCTCAAACCAATTGTGACTTCGGTTAAAACCCATAGTAATTTTGCAAGAATAACAACATAGAGTTGTAGTCGTGTGACATAGCTATATAATTATTTAAAAGTAGCTAACTTGCTCTCTTTTCCATGGTGGAGATTTCGGATTTCTCTTGCTGAGATGCAGCTTCCTGCAGAGCCGGGCCTAGTCCAGCTCAGAACCTAGATCCAGCCCCATCCTCTAAACCCAACATTTATGTCCAGCCATCCAACCATCCCTCATTTCATGTTTGCAATGTCAACTTTCCATGTGGCAGTCTCTAGTGTCAACAGAGTAAAATGGTTGAAAGAAAATGATTGACTTGGTAATACAAACAAGCACCAAGAAAGAATGGGTGCAAGTTCACTGTGCTGTGCAAGCATCCAGATGGCCTGTGAGATACTGGTGTTTAGTTCCCACAAATATAGTCGGTACTGTCTGCCCCCTTTCTCTGTACATGCAATGTGTCTGCTCCACTCAGTGTTTGCACAGAGAGAGAGAAATGTGTGTGAATATCATGTGGTAGAGATAATAAAAAAAAAATCCTTTATACTGCCAGAAAACATTACATTAGTATTGAACAGGTGTAAAATGCTATGGCGCACAAACTCAATCGCAACTTTTGTTTAACATGAAACGAGCTGGAAATTGGGATAATTCAAAACATGTTTAGTATTATTATAGTAGTATATTAAGAAATATTGAGTACTATAACATAAAAAGATTGGAATTCTTCATTAATCAGATGGAAAGAAATTAGGCAAGATCAACGATAATACAAGGTTTTTTTCTACAGAAGACATTTTAACTTACAACAGTAGAAAAGCACAGGTGCAATCACTGAAGCTGACAATAAGCCTGTCTTGTTTCGGTGTCTGGCTATGTAGCAGTTCCTGTTGTCACGCTGACACGTTCTTCATGTCTACATGTAGTGTATTTGTGAGTCAAAAGGCCTGTTGGCTGTGTCTGAAATCAAGCCCTTGTCTACTCATCCACTTCAGCTGACATGATAAACACTGTAATAAATACAAACTTTAACAGAGATTCCAAAAACTTATGAATCTCATTTTGCCCCTTCACTGACAGATGCAGTGTGAATAATGATCATTTACCACAGACTTTGACTATTTTATTCTACAGCTATTTTATCTTTCATTGTGAGGAATGTGAGGTAACGCACACACACATCTATTGATATCAAGCCAATAATCCAGCCGTGTTTTTTATTAATTGGGTCTTCTGATTACCTTTTCACTATTCATTAAATTGAATTGTTCTTTTTGTACATTTTTGTACCGTTACAGACTCACTCTCCACCTCATATTTTGAGCATAATTAATTTGTTAAAACAGGCACAAAGTTAAAGATGAATATGTGTTATATAATATATAATATTGCCATAACCATAGAATGAACTGCAAGTAAATTTGGTGCAGATATACATGGTGCTCAAATGCTGAATCCCACAATTTTGGGAAAAATTAGTGTGTAAATTTTGTAACTGTGAGACAAATGAAATACATAAGAGTGTGATTATCAGTGATTAGAGAGAAAGGTGGTGGATTGGGTGGGGGGCGGGGTTAATCACAACCATGATTTTTCATTTTATTTTATTATTATAAAGCTCTTATTATTATAAAGTGAGCTCTCTCTCTTCCTCTCCCTCTCCTTCTGCACACATTTTTGTCCCATTAATGCATATCACTAACCCAACTTCTTCCCTGGAGCGCTCATGCTTTCTTGTCCCGCAGGTTCCCATGGATTGTGATTGGACCTCCTGTTGAGGTGCTGCTCGAAACTTATCGCGATTAATACTGTTTAGTCATAATCTACTTTAATTCCATTACTACTCCGCTACAGCTGCTACCATTATTATTGTTACTAATATTGCTATCATAATCACCATAGTACCTTCTGTATACTTCATTATCATTATCTACAGTTCCAGTACTTCTTGTATTATTGCTGCTGCTATGCATCTCTGCTTGTGTCCTCCTTCTCTCATGCCCCACCCCCCTCTCCTTCTCTCTTTTTGTCTCTCTCTCTCTCTCTCTCTCTCGCTCTGTCTCTCTCGCTCTCTCTCTCTCCTGCTCTCTCCCTCCCTCAACCCAGGCGGTCAAGGCCGCCCATCTTGAGCCGGGGTCTGCTCCGAGGTTTCTGCCTTCTAAAAGGCAGTTTTTCCTCGCCACTGTCGCCAAGTGCTTGCTCAAGGGGGAATGTTGGGCTCTCTCTATTTTACAATTTAATTAAAGAGTTTGGTCTAGACCTGCTCTAATTGGAAAGTGTCATGAGATAACTTTTGTTGTGAATTGGCGCTATATAAATAAACTGAATTGAATTGAATTGAATTTCGTGTTTGTCACAGGCAGCAGAAATACAAAGATGCCAGGTGTACAACCAGTCCCATTGTGACGTTTTACATACCAGTTAGATGGAGTTGTGCCTCTGAAACGCTGGTCAACCTTTGCTTGTGCTCAGTCTCGTAGAACTGCCAACATGGCAGTTAATTTTGTCAGTGAAGAAAAAACGTTTTCATGTTAAATTACCTTTTTATCTTTAGCAGATACCTGCCATGAGTTCTCACAGTTTGCATTGAGGGAAAGACAACAATAGCTAAATTACAGTGGAAAGAAAGCTCCATGCATTGCATCTTATGACAACACAAAACACACACAAATTAAAAGAAAGAAAAACAACACCACATGAATATCATAAAGGAAACATGTTGCAAACGCAGACAACCAAATACACAAACATTCCAACACATACCCTGTACTAAGTAGATAAATTAAAAGCAAAATAGTACTGTTTCATGAAAAAACGTCAGGAGCTGACAGGAGTGAGTGGACTGCAGTCAAGAAACTACACAGTGGAAGATTCAAGCAAACGTCAGCACTGCTGGAAGGAAAAACAAGTCTGTAAGCTGAGGTTTTAGATGCAACTGCTCTCGGCCCATGAAGCACATTATTGCAAAGCCCAGAGGCTCTGAGGAAAAGAGCCTGACAACATTATATCATCTGTGCAGACTTTGGAACAAAAAAGTTATGTTGTCTGAAGAAGAACCTTTGAAACATTAATTTATTGTTGTATTTATTGTAATGTATTAGATGAATGGCTTATTAACTTATGCAGAGGAGTGAGCCTTGATATTGTTTTGTTATGATTTATTAACTCTAAAGCAAGGACTTAAGCTAACCTCTCTATTTTCTGCATATTTGTTCTCATGATATACCCTTGTATCCAAAGAGAACCTGTTTTGATACCTGCATGTGTAAATCAGTGTTCCTTGGCCAATTTACTGGCAGTTTCTCTCTCAATAGTTCCAAAACTAAGCCTTTAAATCCCCGAAAATAAACAAAAAAACAGAAATTTTGCTCCAGGAAATTGTAGACAACAGCTTCCCGACAGATACTGTGATCTGAATATTATCAATAATGCTTATAGCTGATCACAGGATAATACCTTATATTATCCTACTATAAGTATAAATGAAGGTTTTGACATGTTTTTTACTGATAGATATAGCTATTTAAAAAGACTGGGGGAGGAAGAAAGTGCTTTCTTATTGCTTACCAGACAGCACACGCATAACCCTGACAGGCTTTTCTTTATTAGATTTATGCAACACTTCATTTATACAGAATGATGAATTACTCAAAAGTGAGAACAAGGACAGCAACACAAATTCCTGGCATGCAACAGGAAAATAGACAATGGAAAGGCAACGAAATAGAAAACCTTATGCACTTCTGTAACTGCACTAACCTTCAACTTGATTGGGATCAATGTGAGGCCTTCTGAATGCCTCTCTATCTTTGATGTCTTGTCACAGAAAATCATGTTCATTCTGATCCAAGGGTCTGAGGACTTTCTCAGTTTCCATGGCAACATCCAAAAAAAAAAGTTTTATTTCCAAGGTTCGCATTACATGCTTGAAGTGCTTGAAAAAAAAAATCAAGTACTGGAATACCTTGAAAATAGCCCCGTTTTTCAAAAAAAGTGCTTAAACAGTCTTTGAAATTCAAATGAACCGCAGTTGTCATTGTACAGCTTAACCAAAATTTTAATCATTAGGTCATTAGAATTAAATTGCTCAGAATCATAAATCAGACAGCTTTTTCTTTTTTAAAATGCAGACATGTCGCTTTTTGACACATGTCTTTTTGACACCACCAGGCGACGGCTGTACCTCTCCTTTCTTCCTTGTCTTGATGAACTCATTACTTAAAACTAAAGATGTCAGCGAAGCATAAATTTAATCCAGCGTGGCTGGAAATTGATCTTTATTGCAACTGGCTTTTGCCAGACAACACCAATCCTCATCAAGGAAGATGTATTAAATGTTGTATAGAGTTTGACCTGTCTAGTTTGGGCGAGTCAGCCCTGAAGAGCCACATGAAGTTATCAAAACACCTCAGCCATGCCACAGCCTCTGCCTCAGTTCAAGGCTTCAACCTACCCCAACCATTAAGGGTTTACTGATGAACATGGTGTCAAATAAGGCAAGAAAATAAGTAAGTTAGCTCAGTGGTGTTGCATGCATTCAAATAGGAGGATGGACAATGCTTATGTGATGATGTTTTTTAATTTGTCTATGCCCTCCATTTTTGTGCTTTGACTATTATTAAAAGTGCTGCCTGTTATGGGGAGTAAGGGTGTCATGGTCATGAAATGTTTGACCTTCGATTTTGAGATGACAATTAGATTTGATTTTTGGCTGCTATGCCATTGTTAGACTTCTGCATCTTGATTTGTAAAGAGCAACAGGTCACTGGTTTCACACACTGAAAACTGTCATTTGAAGTTTCAAATTCTTCTTTCAGTCTGAGTTACTAGAGGTACTGGTCAGATGATCTTCTTTGCATGCAGGAGAAGGGTCTCAAAGTACAGCTGCAGGCAGCAGGTAGGCTGACTGTGCCATCTCTTAAGTGTTGTTTCACTTTCCCTTAGACACCCATAATATGGACACAGGGTCTATGAACAACTTACAAACTATGTGCTATCTCTGTGTTTTACAAGGACTTACTCTTGGAACTGTTTTGTCCTAACAAAGCACACCATATTTAAAAATCTTTTAAGTAATGCTCTGCCAAATCGTTTAGACAAGCTCTTGTTGCCTGATTTAATATATAATCAAGATATATAACTAAATCACACATCAGATCGTACAAGTAGCAATAGCAGTAATTGTATATGTAAACTCTCCAGTGGTTTGTCAGACCCTGAAGTGTTGCTTGGTTTCAGTGGGACGCTAAAGTTTTGCATCCCAAAGAACATAATAATGGACCAATATGATGATAAAAACATTCCCATCCAAAATGTGAAATAAAAATCACATTGCTTTAAGTGAAGTCCTTGAAAATGGAAAAATAGTGTATGAAAAAATACTTCACTGTCCTTGTCCTACATGGACCCTGTATTTCCCTTAACGTCCCTGAACACACCTAACCATGGGCTGAATTGCTCGTGAATGGAGAGCTTACCGATGAACAGATGTGTGTATTAATCTGCCTCTAACAACTCTGTGTGTGTGTGTGTGTGTGTGAACTTAAACGGTGGGGTCATGTAATGTGCAGCATATGAAGCACAATGGCCTCATTCAGGAGAGCCTGCTGTGTTTACAGTCCCAGTGAAGTGTTAATCACCCTGTCTTTTCTCTCAGTTCTAAACTCTTCTCTGCTCTTTTCTCCGGCTTCTCAATTAGGCAGTGCTGAAGTTCATTTGACTCAGGTTTTCTGCTAGTAGTGTATGTTTATATCTGTGTGTTTTTGTGTGTACAGGCACATTTGGCATCTATGTCCTTGCCTGTATGTTGGGTGTTATTGTCACCTGGACAGACTGAAAACATAATTTTTCTCACACTTTTGCTTCCCACATTTGCTAACTTTTAGAGGAAAAAAAAAAGAAACATTCTTTAAGTCACTTTCTCCCTGAATCTTTCAAACTGAAGTTGAAATTGAATTCTTGATGGATGTGCTTCTCTGTGAAAGCAACGAGTGAATAGCAGGGAAAGTGGCAATAACTGAAAGCATTTTGATGAAAGGTTTATGAAGAGGACATTTCGGAATGGAAAGCATTTTATGTGTCATGTGACATCATTCCCACAACAAGGGAAATGCAGTTGTTGTTGTTTCATTATTCTGACAAAAAGACTGAAATAAGTGACCCAGGGTAAGATGGCCCAAGATTGACCAATTGTTCGTTCATTAAGACCCGCCCTCCTTAGTTACTATTGCCTGTCAAGCTCTCCATTCTTGCACACACACAGTTTATAATGACACTGAGGGCAAATTTACCATCAAAATTCTTGTTAATTTTTCAGACACCGTGTCCTGGATTTCAGACAAAACTTGTTGCCTCATTCTAGCTGGCATCCATCGGTTTTGATGTCAAGAGCTCTGTGAACTGGTTGAAAAACATCATCACCAGCTGACTTTTTAACCAGAAATGTTTACGAACAAGAGTCTTGTAAAAGCGGACTTAAATGCGCTTGAGGGCTCCATATCTTGGCAATAGACTAAAGCTATAAATACATGTGCCAAACAAAAAGTTAGCACCATCACAAGCTGATAATCTTTTAAATGTACTTATCAAACAAAGGGAATTAAAAATAAACTCTCCTTCTGTACACATTCATGTCCCATCAATGCATGTCACTAGATTTCTTCTTCATCGTCTCTCAGGTTCCCATGGACCATGTTTGGACCCCCTGCTGTGGTCCTGCTTGACACCAACTACTGCTATCACCAATTAGTCATATTTCTACGTTGTTATTACAACAGCAACAACTGCTACTGCTACTACTACTGTCATTATTATTATTGTTAATAATGTTTCTATTGTTCCAGCACTCTGTTATTATTGCTATTGGATCTGTCTGTGTGCCCCCTGTCTCTCTCCCTCTCTCTCTGGTCAAGGCAGATGGCGGATGGTTCCAGGTTTCTGCCTTCTGAAAGGAAGTTTATTAAAGAGAGTACATTAAAGAGCAAGGGTCTAAACCTGGTATAACTGGAAATTGTCATGAAAGAACTTTTGTTGTTGTGATTTGGTGCTATTGAGTTGAACTGAATTGAATTGAATTGAATTGAACGGAATTGAATTGAATTGAACTGAACTGAACTGAATTGAATTGAATTGAATTGAACTGAACTGAACTGAACTGAATTGAATTGAATTGAATTGAATTGAACTGATGATAGCATGTGCAGACGAGGCAGATAGGGCCCAGGTCTGACACAGGGCACCTAACACAAAATGTTTACTCTTTCTGAAAACAACTCCCCATGGGAAACAAAGTAGATCATCAGAAAACACTGCCAAAGAGCCCAGCCCATGTTTGTGACCTATTACAACCTATAAGTTTCTAATCTATTGGGAGATCATCATCAACTGTATCAAACATAACACTGAAATCATGATGTACCATAGATGGTATCTAAACTGGTTCTGGTTCTCTGAGGAGAGTTGTCTCTGTGATACGTTTGGCATGGATGCCAGATTGAATTGTTTCAAAAATACCACTGGAGCCAGCAAAGTCTGATAGCTCAAAATACACCAGTTTCTCAAGTACTTTACTGAAAAACATCAGGTTGGAAATGGACGTGAAGTTATTCAGGTTACATGCATCTCAAGTCCTTTTCTTCTGAAGAGGCCATACCTAAGCAGTTTTTAAGGCAGCTGATCTGAAGGGAGAGATTGACAATGTGCAGTAGATACTGATGAGCTGACCATTTTAAAGGTCTAATGTGTAGGAGTTAGAAGCATCTAGTGGTGGGGTTTCAGACTGCAGCCAGGCTAGTACTAACCTTCCCCTTCCAAACATGTAGGAGAATCTACTGTGGCCATGAAGAACATGAAAGGTCCTCTCTGTGGAGAACAGGATTCCACTGACAAGAACCTGCTCCTTCTGTAGATAGAAAGGACTCATTCTGCAGTAACAAAACCCCAACTATTCTTAGATTCAGGTGATTTTACACCAATGGAAACATAACTATGAATATTATATCCCATTTTTGCCAAGTCCTACACACTGAACTTCTAACAAAGCTGTTATTTGTCATGGGGTCAACAGGACAATGGAGAAACATTGGATCCATATATGGATGTCATGTTGAAGAATGCTATTCATTTTCTATGGAGAAAAAGAGCCGTGAGGATGGTGGATGAGTCGCCATATCTGAATTTGCATAATCATGACTAAGCATTTACTTTACACAAATAAAACCTTCTAGAAAGATGAACCAGGCTGGCAAAAATCAGATAAAGCTGTCAAACTAGGCAGTGCTGATAAAATATCAGTCCTGATTCTGTTACTGCATTGCCTATGTTTCACTTAAAATATTTTCAGGCATGTATATGTGAGAGGAATATGTATATGCAATATGAGAAAATTTGGCCACCATGTTGAAAATGGAGGGGCCAAGGAACGCTCAACCAGCAGCTACATCACCCACCAGCTGTAAATCCTCGTGGTCTGAATACATTCTCACCAGATTTGGTGTGTTTGCATCAGCATTCTTATGAGAAGACAGTATTTAAAAAATCACAGGCACTGCCTTCCATCCAGGACATTACATGTCTTCAGACTCTGGAAAAGGACGGAAAACATGATAGCAAATCCTTCACACTCTGGACACAGTGTGTTCCATCTTCTCTGGTCCTCTGGTAGGTGGTACAGAGCTTTGTTGCTAAAAAAGCCAGACACAAGAACAGCTACTTTGCACGTCTTAACATCAGTCACATGGTGTCAGAAAACACTGTGCAATTGTCATGTGACACTGTTATCATCACTATCATTTTCAAATGTGAATTAAAGCACATAGTATATATTGTATGAAAACATGTATATACTGTTCATAGACCTGCTTTGCTTAAAGTAATCTATTACACAATCATTTGATTATTTATTGCATGACTATTGTATTCTTGTTCCTGGTTTACAGAAACAGCCTCACTTGAATAGGTGTTGTGTATTATTGGGCATTATCTACAGTATATTTCTACACTTTTATGTACATAATAGTTATGTTTATTTTTAACTATGTTGTCCAGTTGTTCCCCTTGTTTTAGCTCTGTGTCGTTTTGTTCTTGGCACTGCATGTAACATTAATATGCTGCCTACTCAGGTTTTCACATTTTGTTGCTTTATTTAACTGCCACAGTGAAATGTTTAGCCCTTTGACTTTAGATCCAATGAAAACAGACTAGTGAACTCCCTTTATACACGCACACACACACACAGATGTGGAAATACAGTCTAGACATAGGTAGCACGACACAGTACACCTGCTCTGTATTGTTCTCTTTCCACTTTATATTAGTCAGCGTGGGCCAGAAGATCAGACAAAGGAGCATTAATTCTTCAGCATGGATCTGTCAGCATTCAGCCCTGGGCTGTTGCACTGATCTATGTGTTGGCAATACCAAGTGCTGTCCCTCCAATTTCAGTGCCTGGCCTTTTGCTTGAGGGTTGTTTTAAATCCTCAAACTTTATATCTTTAGGTGCTCCTTACTCCTCATCCAGACACTGAGGTGTTAGAGTTGTCAGACATCCAGTGTGTCAAAAGTGTAGAGACGCGGAGTCCCGTCGTTGTCTTCATCTTGCTGCTGTCTCTACAAGTATGCCATTAAACTAATCTCAGTAATTGAGAGTGGTTTTCATCCACCAGTATTTAATATTGCTTCTATCAATTTCTCTGACATCTATTGTTTGCCACCTTGAACCCTGGCTTATTTTTTCTGTCTCTCAGCTGGGCCGCTTGCAGTTCCCTGCCTGCTCTCCTTGCTCTATTGCATTATTCCAAGTTGCTTTAAAGATGCCAGAGAAAACATGGTTTTCAACAAGGAGTGTAATGAGAATAAAAATCAGCAAGTGACTGGCACAACAAAACCCACATGGAGACACTGCACCATCCGCAAGGTACACACACAAACACACACACACAAACCTTTGAGTACAAAATGAAATAAATTCCAGAAAGAATATTATGTAATATGTAGTCAACAACAGCCAGAAATCATAAATAAATGAAATATAAATAAGATGAAAAGTAAAATAAAATGTTATGTTAAGTAAAACGGTCACACATAAAACCAATAAAACCTCTAACCAAACTTTTAACTTGCTTTATTGGTAAATCTGTCTTGACATACAGCCACAGGTAGAATAGGTCTGACTAACTGTTTGTCTTTAATCTCTATCATAGCTAAGCTGCTATAGGCCTATGCTGCCGGGGGACACAAACATGATCCACCGAGCAGTTCGCCCACCTCACCCCCACCACCATCTCTACTCCCCCACCTCCTCTGCTCTTCTTCCTCTCCCCTCCTCTCCTCTCATCAGGTCAACATATGATTCATTATTTTATGTCACTAACTGTGTGTCCAGTTCTCCTCGTAGTTTTGTGTCTCTCCCTCCCTTTCTTTCTCTCTCTGTATCTTTCTGCAGGTATCTCTCCATCCAGATCTACATGTTGAACTGCATCCAGCCCTCTGACAAACCCAATGTCTACTGTCAACATCTGCCCATGTTGTTCTTCTATGTAGTGCTATTAGAACTAACTTACACAACATATCAGCTAAAAAACAAATACATACAATACATAGTCTTTCACAATTCCAATTATAACAACTTGTCATGTTTGTCCTTTGTAATGTATGATGTTTATTGCATGTATGTTTCTCTTTCTCTCTCTTTCATCCTCCCTGTCCTGTCTACCTCTTGTTCCCCCCCTTCACCCAGCCGACTATCAGCAGGATGGTTCTCCCTTGTGAGCCGGGTCCTGTTCAAGGTTTCTTCCTGTTAAAAAGGAGTTTTTCCTTGCCACTGTCTGCTTGCTCAGGGGTTCAGGCTCTGGGTCTCTGTAAAGCATCTAGAGACAATTTTGATTGTATAAGGTGCTATATAAATAAAACTGAATAAAATTAAATTTGAATTAAATTTGAATTGAATTAAACCACTACTCTATAAGCTGTTCCAGATAAATGACACAAAATATGTGAAAGCTACATCTGTCCAAGATGAGTGTTTCCTGCAGGAACATGTAGTGTGAGCCAGTCCTGAGAAAGGGCTTTATGAGTATAATGTCTTAGGCAGTGGAGTGATGATAAGTAAGGTGGTAACTTTTGAAGTAGTCCTTTACAGATAAATAAACAGAGGTGCTGCTCTCCCCTGACAGAGGAGGAAGGCCAGCCCACCTTCAGATACAAGATATAATTTCTGTAAATAAAATCCCCATAATTTAATACAGAGAGCAAGGTTGCTTCCACAATCATTTTCGTATAATAAAATGGGATGCAGGCCTGGATGCCTCTCCAAAATAAATAAATAAATAAATAAAAATGCATTTTTTTTGTTTGTATAATTTCAAAAGTAAATTTGTCATCAATCCAGATGGAGAGCAGTCGTCGGCAGGGGACTGGAAGCATAGCACTGTCAGTGTCTTGGTATGCTGAAGCCTTAAAATTTCCCTTCGCTGGAAGTAAGGGGCCAAGCCAAAAAAACAGCCTTGAAAAACAGCCCCATACCACATCTGGATTTAATAATATAATAGTTGATAGTTATTTAATAATAATAATAATAATAATCACTAATAATTCACGGACAGGGGGAGGTTTGTGTGGTTAAACAGTTGCCTGTGGAGATCATATTTCAGAGTAAAAGTGCCAGAGAAAAAGGAATCAGACTCTGAGTGTAAAACAAACCACAGGGGTCCTGTTCCTTGAAGTCAGTGTGTTTTGATATGTTTGGATCTTCCATGAGATGGGCAAGAGACAAATGTGAAAAACGCCTCAATAAATCTTTCTGTACGCCCTCAGAACCACAACAAATTGCACTCTCAAAAACTACAACACACAAACAACTAAACCAGTGTCAAAAATTGTGTCTCCGGTGGCAACTGAAATCTATTGCAGGTCTTATTTGCATCATATTATGTTATACAATTTTTATTTTTCACATTTCACTCTCTCTAGACTAACTGGTAGTATTAAAGCAGGATTACAATTCAGACTGGACAGTACAGTAGCAAATAAGCACCAATATATTTCATTTTGAAAGTGATAGTATTGTAATGAAGTGATGGATCATTAAAATACACATGCACGTCATATCACATTTGGTGGCTGCACAAAATGTGACAAGTTGCATTTTGAGTAATGCAGGTGTCAGATTTTGAGAGGACAGAGGAATGTCTGGAGTCAGTAAGATCATATCTCTTCTTCTACGGCATCGGTTTTACTTTTAAACTGCATCATTAGTCCAACTGAACAGTTCTCTTCCTCTTGTGATCAAAGAAATTGATCTGAAGCTCAATTCTGAGGCTGTTCAGTTAATAGTTTTTGAATAAATACTGAATATAGCAACTTCTGATCACCCCATATCAATTTCAGGCTTAAATCAACAAACCAACTGTTGATTAGTCATGCCCAGTTTCAGTATCTTGACAGGGATACAGATCCAAATCAGGTGTACTCAATCGTCCCTGTTTGTCAGTCATGTAAAACGAGTCCTCTGGGTGACAGAGTGGTGCAGGCTGTACTCAACAAGGAAACCAAAGGGGATTGGTTGTGAAGGGAGACTGGCAGACAGGCTAGTCTGCAAACCTGATAGCGTTGATTACAAAAGCACAGTCGGCTTCTAGTTTTACCCAAACCAGTGAGGCAACATGGCAGAGCGTGTAATACATATGAATATGACTCATATCTAGCAGGTAAAGGAAGAAAGAACAGAGTGCTAGAGACTTTAGAGATTCATGACAAATGGCCTGACCGCATAATATCATCATCAGTTATGTTTCATCAGTTAGGCCTGTGTTCATGGGGGCATGTTAGAATCAAATTCTCTCTACTGTTTAGTTTCCATATGTCTGTCCAGACATCCACAGAGACAACACTGCATGCAGAGAAAGTTTTCTGTTTTACAAATAACCAATAGCTCACAGCTATCTTAGGCAGAGCATCAAATAGCTGGAAATTAAAGGCAGCCAGTGCAGTAAGGGGTATTTGAGTGTGGGGTATGCATGACAAATTACTTGTCTGTGTATTTTTTGCAGTGCAATTTTTCCCCGTGTGGCTGAATGACCCAGCGGCATTTCTGACTATCAAGCTGAAGAAGAATTTCAGATTCATTTTGCCTGACAGCTTTCTCGTTATTACGAGTTAACAGGTTCCAACGTGTAGCCAGATATAACAATTTTTTTTCCTGTATTTGTCTCTTAAATTCTCAATGTATCACTCTACAGCTATAACCAGGGTTCATGCACATTTTACCAATAAATTTCCTTGACTTTTCTGTGTCCTTGAGGCAAATATTCATGACACATTCTCTGAAACATCTGCGTATACATGAAAAATAGGAAGATAAATACATGTCAAACTTACCACAGTATATATGAACTAAAAAAAATGACAAGTTACATGGTTTGTAGCTTGTAAACATTTATGCAAGAAGAAGAAGAATCAGCTTTATTGACAGTATATATATTTTTACATACACACACTGAATTCAACTTCTGCATTTGGCCCATCCTTAGTTGAACACACACATGCAACACCCAGCAAATTACATGCAGTGAAACACACTCAGGAGCAGTGGGCAGCATCAAGCGCCCGGGGAGCATATTGGGGGGTTAAGTGCCTTGCTCAAGGGCACATCAGCCGGCTAATGGAGGGAGGGGGGCATTTTTTGCATTAATCACTCCACCACATCACTCCACCTGCCCGTCCGGTGGGGGAATCGAACCGGTGACCCTCCGATCACAAGGCGCTTCTCCAACATCTAGGCCACGGCAGACACACCTGTGGGAAGAATAAAATGCGTCACATTCTGAGAACTTCACTGTGTAGGCCTAAATACCATAAAACACTGTTAGGCAAGAGTGATTTAAAGATAAATAAGAAAAATAAAGTATCCAGTGACACTGATGTTAACCTCAGAAGGTACCAGTGCCAGAATTAAACTGTCTTTTGGAATACAAGATTTCTTAACTGACAAGGCTTTAAACCCACAATGCTTCCTGTTTACCTATCTGTAACCTTACCGGACAGTAAATAACATTCCCTGTTTAAATCCCCCGAAAACAATCCACACAGTTTATTTTATAATTTCTTGAAGCGTCTCATCAATCTGCATTTCAACCTTCAGCTGAGACACTTCCAGAACAATGTGCGCCTTTGTCAACACAACAACAATGTGAGTGCTGATTCTAATTCTCTGCTAAAAAAAAATATAGATTACACAAATTAACTATTACTAAACTAAACTAGTTTTAGCTTTTATTTACAGAACCATATCAAATTTACTTGTCTAACAATTAAATAAATGACTGTTTTGACACATTCCAGTCCTTGAATGACATTCCAGAAACTCTGACTCATCCATGATTTCTTTTAATATTATTAAATCACTGCTGCTCCACAGGTCATCACCAAGTGTTCACTGCCACCAAGTGAAGTGAAGTGAAGTGTTCACTGGAATCAAAAAGAAGTCTGATTGTATGTAAGCTGATGAGGAAACAAGGCTACTTCTCACTTGATTTATTACCTCAGCAAAGAACGATGACATTATGGTCTCAGTTGCTAGTTTCAAGTCTTTCTGAATACAGAATGATATTTATTTTGTAAGTGCTGCCACTACCATTATTATTGTTACTACTATTGTTATCATAATCACCATAGTACCTTCTGTATACTTCATCATTACCATTATCTACAGTTTCAATACTTATATGTATGCAGCTGTATTTTGACTGGCCTGTTGGCGAACTGTCAATCAGAACAGAGAGGGAGCAAAGCCTACATTTAAATAGCTGAGAGCTTATTTTTGGGTGTTCCGTATTTTGGTCTTTTAAGCTTTTTGCAGTGTGTTTTCAGATCATGAAGAGTAACATGACATTTTGGTCATCTAAAATGTATTGTTCAGTTCTGGGTTGCCCAGAAAAGGTTGGCCGTTAGTCATTTCTTAAAACCAGTATTAGTATTCTAATTTATATCAGAGTGAATTATGACTGCATCTTGCTAACCAAGCTACCCAGTCTACAAATGAGTGGGTGACATCATGGTGGCTATGTGCCTTTCTTTCACCTTGTGGGTGTCACGTTCAGGATCAGGCAGGACTCAGACACAGAGCAAGCGGTAATTTCTGCAGACTTTATTAAAGTAAGGCAGCAGGGTAAAACAAATGGCTATGAAAATTCCTAAGGCACGTCTTCTCTATCCGAAGACGCACGGCTATGAAATGTAGTACTCTCCGATGAGAAGAAACCAAAAGGCTAAGAAGTTTACAAATGAATTACACAACTATATCTTTAAACTAAGGATCACTCCAATAGGAGGCCAAAAAAAAATGCTATTCTATGGCTAAATCCTGAACAAAGAAAATTTCTACAAAAAATCACTCTGATTCAGAGGTAAAAAAACCAGGAAGGATATTCATGGTGAGAGACAAGGCTGTGGTTGTGGATGTGGACAAGGCTAGGGTGAACACACACGGACAAAACACACTGGCACAAGACAAGGGGAAAGTAGACTATTTGAACACATGGAGGTAATGGGGAACAGGTGGATACAATCAGACTGAAGACACATGAGGAAGGACAAGTGACCTAAACGAGAGTTACTTTTCAAAATAAAACAGGAAATGACGAGACATAAACCCAAAACAAGACAAGACCTCACCTCGGCGTGACAGTGGGATTAATACACATTTTCATCAACTACAGTGAAATAAATAATTGAGTTTAAAGGTTTTTGTCAAAGTTTGTTTTCTATAAGGATGGAAAAACAGCGAATTCTGCAATCTTTTGTCCCTGCATTGATTTTGCAATGCGCTCATTATCTAGTTTTAACAGTTCTTTTAACAGTCCTTTAACCGTCCTACTTATTTTATGCAACTTCTAAAGCAGTTGCAACTATGCTCACTATGAAATGTAGTATATAAATATACTGCCTTGCTAAACATGTATACCCTCTTTCGTTTTTTTCATTAATTAGAATACTATCTCTTATGCTATCACTTGGCATTTTAATTCTCTTTTAAGCTGCAAAATTATCTGCCAGTGCAAGAAGTTCAGACAGAATAATTATGGAACAACTTTGAAAACTTGCAAAGCTTGCTCTTTTTCTCATGTGAACCATTCAAGCAAAGCTGTCAGTCATGAGAAAATCAGCTCTGAATAAACTGATGCTAATCCTACAATTGTGGGATCAAAGCCTGTCTAAAACAGAGGAAAATATGAACACTTATGATATGATCACTATATGATGATGTTAGCTGGACTGCGTAGTATTTACAGATAGCATCTCTCTCCAATAAGGTATTAAAACATTTATTTAATACTAAGCATCTCAGCTGGAATCACACACGTCTCAAGGTGTGTGAAATCAAAAATACATAAAACACATAAGATCATAAGCAGCCTCCATCTGAGCCCTCTTCCCCCTGCACATACCGATTTGATAGCAATGGGGTTCACATGATCTATAGGGGCTGCAACATTCACACAATGAATCCTTTGAAATGCAGCACATACCAACGTGAAGCTCTGTCAAGAAGAAAAACAATACATACACCTGCTGACATCTACATAATAGCTTTCAGTTGCTAAATTTGTTTATGTGGACTGAAGCTACTGCCTTATAGGGTTGTGTGTAGAAAGTCAACATTTTCTTATACCATATTTTATCTGTGGTGGAGACACAGCACATAAAGATGAATAAATGCACTTTACACTCTGTTAAATCAAAATAACAAATGAGTTTCATAATCAGTGGGGAGCACAGATGTATGTATGGTCCTTTGTAATAAAATTCATCATTGTTGGACTAAAGTAAATGCATGAGGCAACATCATAACTCAGGAACAAAAAACAACAACTTTGGAGACCTTTATTATGCTAGACGAGATGTAGGGAACTATTTTATGTTGTTTTTAGGGTTGTGGTTTTTTTTATGTTCTATATCAAGTCCCCAACTTTTTCAGTTGTTTAGGAGAAACACCCTTCATTCACTCACTCATTCACACACACACACACACAAACTTTTTGACATTTGCACAGAGCATGAGCAAGGACACCTTTTTAGATAATGTATTATTAGTATATTATAAGTTTGTGCTACCAGTACTGAATCAAATGAAGTGACATGTTTGTTCTTGACAAGCTCAGAGGACTACTACATTTTTCATGGTTTCTGTAATTACTGTCAGTAATTATGTCTTACTTTCCAGCAGTGAGCTAATCATCCTGGAGAGTAAAGCTGATCAACACGTCAGACTTTAAACAGCTAATACATCCCATAGGAGATATGAAACAGCTGTATTTGTGAAACCAGAGAGAGTGCATGTGTTTACTTATGCGCATATCACTTCCTCACTGCCATATTTGTACCGGTGTACCTATTCTGTGTTTGTAGGAATAAAGACATGGTGCAGTGACAACTTCTCAAAATCTGAGAGGTTCCAATTAATCTAAAACATGATTCATTCATTATTTATTCCTGAGGACATAATAAGGTGAATACTAATTCATGAGAGAGGCAATTCTGAATGTACAAGATGAGTCACAGCAATCACTCACTAAGATGAAGATGAATACCTAATGATGCATCTTCAGATGTTACATACATTTACATAAAAATAAAACAAATATACAGTTGCATTTAAGCAAAATGCAAAAATAATTAGATTGGCAATCATAAGGAATAAAACTACAGAAACTTCTAAACTGTTGCTGAGAAATGAAGGTGTATTGACAGAATGTACACTTGAGAAATCCAAGGCAAAATTCATGCTATCCAAGCTATCTATGAAGATGTTAAAGGGAAAGCTCACATTTTATGATGTTGTCAATAAACCAGGAAACCAACAACCCTTGTGTTCTGCAAGATAAAATTGATGTTTTTGTCAAAGAAGTATTTTGTTAGAACATGCTGGATCAAATGGCTTCAGCTCCCTGTCAGAGACAACATAAGCTGTATATATATTTTATATGTAGTGGGCATTTAAACTAAAATGGACTTTTTTAGGGGACCAACACGTCTTGCTGTTGTGCCCATCCACAGCAGGATGTTGCTTTGCTTCCTACACTGATACTCCTGCTGCTTCCCCACTCAGGAGAGTGCTGACTTCCATCTACTGCAGGTAATACACTGACTATGGACAATACCTCATGTAGCTCCTCTTTAACCAAAAAGAGCTTGTAAAGACTGTATTCTGATCATGTGGTTCGAGAACATGTAAGAGTAGGCTTTGGTAAAGTCATCTAGATACAAGCTGAAAATGTGAAATTATTAAAGATTGACCACCCAATTAGCAGTTAGCAATGCAATGTTTTCTGTATTCAACACAGATACAAATGAGGCTGTAAGGCCAAAACAGAACCTTATGAATAGTAAAACCACTGATCCCATCAGCTTCATTGAACAGCTCCTTGGGGTGCTAACAGCAGTCAGTTTTATTGTAGCTTTTATTATATGATGTGACAAACACAAATATAAAATGATATTTGATACCAGAGACACATGACTTTTAATATAGACAACTCGAATTTGATAACTTGTGTTGTAATACGGCTCATTGGCTCAATGTAGAAACAAGCAGAGGCACTCTCAAGAGTAATGGAGCTTAGAATTTTTCATAGGAGCCGATAGCTAAAGAATGGACTTAAGCCGCAGGGAGTTAAGTAGATGGCAAATTTTAACATCAGGCAGACATCCTTGATTTGGTAGGAAGGAGGATAAAATCTTAATCCCCTTTCGTGTCTGGGAGGAATAAGATCAGAGAGGCTGAGATGGAGCGTGGTGTGAGTGGCACAATTCCTGGCATTAGCTTTTACTCTCCGTGAGTCCTTCAAAAGCTTTTCATTTTCATTAGTTGCTCATTATGTCCTTTCTTTTTGAAAGCAACTTTACATCAGAATTTTGTTAAGAAGGGATCTTAAAGCGGCATTTCCATATGCATATGTGAGTAATGTCGTAACAGTTTCTCTGTTAACAGTCTCTGCTAACTTCTAAGCAGTTGACGAACAAATTAAATGATAGGAACAGATCAAATCAGAAATGAGTGTGTGTCACAGTGTTTACCTCTGCCTGCTGCTGTAGACGACTCTCACCAGGCTTTGTGGTGTCAGCTGACTTATTCAGTAAAGATCATTATTTGTCATTGGTTTGTCTTGTTCTTGAAGACTTGTTCTCCCTAAGTTGCCTTTAAGAGGCAACATTAGCAAAACAATTGGCAGTATTAGTTTACCTCTCTGCTAGTGATACCAGAGATGTAAAATAGGAATAGAAACTACACTGAATAGAAACTAAACTTAATAGAAAATAGGAAGCTAAAAACCTGAGAGAGAATTTTCAAGCGGCAATCATCATTATTTTTAAAGCTTTTCACTGCCTACCACCTTTTTAACCCACCTTTTACATGTCCTTTTCTCCGTGAGCTGTCACAGTAATAACACACCATGCAGTGGCACATTCTATATTCTTTTCACAGTGTCCCTCAGGGAACTAATTCAGGGCATGTGTTGTTGTTTGAGTCTGTCTTTGATCGGTGCAGTATCTCATTTTTGGGGGGGCTCAATTATTCTCCACTCACATCTCATTCATTTTTTCCCCCATTTCATTTTTCTTCATGTTCACTCAAGTGAAAATTGAATGCATTGTATAATTGTAATGAGTAATGAATGCCAGATAATGACATCTAAGTGCATGTTATAAATACCAATAAGAACCACTTGTGAGAGCTGAGCAACACTCCTACTTTGTTCTGCTGTGAAAATCTGAGAAGCAAATCCAAGTAAGTGTGTGTGTGTGTGTGTGTGTGTGTGTGTGTGTGTGTGTGTGTGTGCATGTAGTAGACAAAAATCTGTTTATATTGTGAAGACTCCTCTTACTCCCCCCTTATTTATGGGGACAATGTGCAAGTCCCCACAACATAAATCATGACTTATTACAGTGAAGACTTGCTTTAAGGTTAGGGTGATGTTAGGGTCAGGTTAAGGTGAGGCTTAGGATTAAGCAGGTAATGTTTATTGTTATGGTTAGGTGGTGGTTAAGCCTCCAGGAAATGAATGTAAGTGTATGTAATGTCCCCAAACATGACTCTGTGTGTGTATGTCTGTGTCTGTATGTGTGTGTGTGTGTGTAAGTGTGTTGGTATGCTGTCCAAGAGGAGAAAATAATTGAAAAAAAATGATGAATTTAAAAAAGCTACACACAAAGATAAATTACGAGACAAAGCTAGCCTACACCCTAACATCTGTCTATGAACAACAACTGACGCAATGATAGTTTACGTGTGTGTGTGTGTGTGCAATAGCAGAGCTGTGCAGGGTAGTCGCTATGCATATCTATAACACAAAATGTAAAATTCAAGTACTTTGAGCTAAAATGTGTAATGCTAAAATCAGTAACACTATTAAATATCTGATATTTGATGTCTTCCACCAAGGCTGATCTGCAGACTCCAGACATCCATTAACTGCCGGAATTAACTCACTACTCCTTGGATGTGCTCTGTTTATCTTTCCTTTCTGCTTATCTCCTTCACTTTTTCCACACAACCACTTACCCTATTGGGTCACTTGAAGAAAATTAGGAAAGGAAGGGAGGGAAGTGAATGTGCTTGGGAAACAGAAAGAAAACTGGAATAGTTGTTTTCATAAATTATGTAACATGACTGTACAGTTGTTTTGACTATTATATGGTAGCTGAGAGGAAAAGGTGCAATTATGTTGAATCATCTGACCCACATAGAAATTATTAAATGATAGAAAGAGCATGACATTTCATCAACACTCGCCTATCAAAGCATGTCAACAAACAATTAAATATTGTGTTTCTTTCCACCCTGCGTCCTGAGGACCCAGATGTATATCCCTGTGTAGCTTTTGGTCAAACATCTTTTGAATGAACTGTGAACTCACTGACCTGCTAAAGACCAAGCTAAGCTAACAGGTTTAGTCATTACCTTGGAGGTCTTAGGGAGAGCTTTCCCTCTTCACTAACTTTTTATTGAACAAAATGGTATGAAGTGATGAACAAAATGCCAGAGGAAAAGAAGAGGATATAGGAGAGCGAATTAAAGGTTAGTTTAGCAGCTATAGCAGTTCACCACACAGCCCTGCAGGAAGTCACTTCATCACCAGGCCTGCAACCCCACCTGTTTCACATGGATAAGCAAATGTCACTTCGTGGTCTGACTCCTGCTTTAGTGAAAAATACACACATCAGCAACAACAACAGCTTGCCCAAAATGTTATGTCTGGTGCAAAAATCCGATATTTTTATTCCCAACCTTAATTTGGAGTGCCGTGTTAAATATTTTTGTCTCCCTAAATGCATTGTTCATCAGCCTCAGCTAATTTTTTACTGTCGTGACTCCAGCTGGTTCAGAATGCTGCGCCGTCTCTGATGTCAGCAGGAGCCTCAGGTCTTTAGAGACAAGACTTCTGGCTGCTCCAAAGTCTGCAAATCCTTCAACGAAGTCTCAGAAAATCCAAATCTGCATGTTTAAATCCATTTGTTTTCTTTGGCATTTTCTTTTATAATCCTTACTTTGTGGGTTACACATTAATTTCTCCCTTTATATTTTTATATATATATATATTTCCCCTGCCTCTTCTAAGCTCTCTCTCTTTTCTTTTTTTGAAAAGTGCCATAAAGTTTTCCTGCTCCCATTCTTGAGAGTCCTGACCATCCATTTGTGACAAATACTATCCAAGTTGGTAATAATAATCTGTAGGCCAAATGGAAATGGATCTACTTTCCATTCCATGTCCGTGTCTATGTCAGTGAATTCTTACATTATCACACAGCTTCACTTGTGGAAGTCCTCTTTCTATCAAGGACAAGAGCTAAGCCTTAATAAGTGCCGGAAGGAAAACTGTTATTTTGCAGCAAAGTCAGTCGTTTAACCTGAAGGAAAATGTGACACTGCACTATTGAGTGCTGTACACAGCTATCATCTACTTCATACAAATATTCATTTTTCATTCACTGGGTTGACTAACGCCATCCTGCATCCTGTTTATCTTCATTAGTTCACTCATTTGTCAACCTGCTTTTATTGTTTTTTACTGCATGTTTTTGCCCAGCTGGACAGTTTCTTTTTGTCTTATTTGAACAGCCTGGTTTATGAACGTAATGATCATCCGCACAATCCATCACACCCAGTCTATGTCTCATTAGTGCCATATGAATCTGAGACAGACTGCCATTGTGAAGGTCAAGTAGGCATTTCATATCCAAGGGTTAGACCAGGCTTGGCATGAATTGCCCTCTGTAATTGATTGATTGCTTCGTCAGTCTTCTTCCACCTCTCTCTCCATCTATCCAACCTTTGCGTCGTTCCAATCTGTACACAGTTAGTATGCTTGCTGTTGCTCAGTTTGATTGTGATTCATTTCATACTTAGGCCCATTGCCTTCATGCCTGTCTGCTCATTTCTATGGATTTTAATCTCTTTCTGCAAATTTAAATTCACACTTAAAATCACTGTGTCAAAATCAATGCAAAAACAGTACTGATACAATATTTGTTAAACAAGGTTTCCCTTCCCACTTGATTGCTTTGCAGCTGCTATTAAAGATTGAAACCATGAAACAGTTAGACAATGATTATTTTGCTGTTTCAGTGTTTCTGTTTAACAGTAATCTTTGCAGTCGACTTACCCGTTGACTCTGCAGAGGTCTAAGGTCTTATGGAAAATTAGGCTTGCAAAAGGTTTATAAAATCAGAAATATAGAATGGACAGTGATAATAAACTATGAAAAGAAAAAGACATACGTAGACGTATGGATTGAGCCGTAGAAGATAATGGCTGGACTGAATTAAGGCTGGATTTTTATTTATTTGTGTTTTAGCAAATTCAGTGAGATTTTCTGTGTGGTTTTCTTACTTCTGAAATGGAAGCCAGAAGTTCTGGTTTCAGTTAAGCTCTCTATAACACGCTCTTTGTCTTTTAATCATGTCCATATTTGATGCTGATTGCTAAAAATAGTTGTCGTAATTGTATCATTTGCTCTTTTGTCACGTTGTTCCGTACTACAGTAAATGGTTTCTACCCATGACTTGTCAGTAAATGTTGCTATATGGACCCAAACTGGATCAGTTTTGATGCCGCATGCACATTCATTCTCTTCAAAGAGGGACTGATTTTACTCTTAAATTGAGTGGGTTTGTCTGTGACAGTGACAGTTAGTCATGTTATGGCACAGGAGGCATTTTATTCATCTGTTCCTGTTTTTTTTTTTCTTTTTTCATTATTTATATCAGAGGAAGCATAATTGAAATGTTGACTACTGCTCATTTGTATTTATTTGTTTGTGAGTTTCATAAGCTGCTTGGAACCCGAAAAATTCACATAAATCAATCCTCTGCATGGCAGTAAGGCTCGGCTGTCAGTCACCACACAAAGATAACTTTCTATTGATTGTTTTACAGTCCATGATTTTTCAGTTTAACCTTTATTTTTCAGCCTCTGTGGGCACAGATATTTATTTTTTTCTTGTTTGCAGCTGCATGTTGCTACAGGTGGATATAATGGCATTTTTTTTCACTGTATACCCATAAATCTTACCTAGTGCAGTGTTAAAGCTGCACTAATCAATATTAGTATGTTGTATGTCCCGTGTGGTTCTGTCCCCCGATTACCCATATATATATACATATATATTTTAATGCATACGGCTATAGTATGTGCTATACCAGTTTCCTTTGCTTAGCTCATTATTATTGGCACTGCCATACTCTAAATGAAGCAACTACTGGTAAAGGCAAAAATGTAGAGATACATTATTAATGTACAAAGATTGTTTCTTTCAACATACATGAATACTATCAACAGGTTTTATGGCAGAAATGGCATAACATGTACATGCAAATAATAACAAAACCTGACTCAAGTATTGGGACTTTCTTGCACATTTGCATTCTTCTACATTCCGCAATAACAATTAATAATTACAGAACAGTTACCGAAAGAGGAAGTGGCCCCTGTCTAATGTTTTCTGATTCTGTGGAAGCTGCCTCCTCAGTGTCTTCTCCATGGTGTGGTCTCTCCTGACTTTCATCTGTCTCTCACCTGTCCTTCACTTGTTCATTTTGACTCGACTGTTCAGCCACCGCAGCATCTCCCCTCCTCTCCTTCTCTTGCAGTACTCTGCTCCTCATTCTCTGCACGGTCAATCACTGTTGGTTACTGCTCTGACAACTACAGAAGACAGAAAAAGAAAAAAAAAAAAAGCTATGAGTGTGTGTGTGTGTGTGTGTGTGTGGTGGAATCTCACTTAAGTTGATTTCCTCCGGGATGGGAATGACAATGCAACTGTGTGTTGTCTCACACCAATCAGCTACATTCATGCCAATATGACAAGCCATTAATCTGAGCAGCTGGGTTTTGTCAGCAGTCTGTCATTGTAAATGTGCATTAATAAAATACAATGATAATCGATTTTATGCGGCTACTTTATATGGTCACAAGGCTTTGTGCATATATGGGATATATGAAAGGGAGGAATACAAATGAGACAACACTGTCAGTTTCAGAACAGGATGAAAATAATATTTAAACTGAAAAAACTGCTGCAGATTTGCTGCTGCTACAAAGTTTTCACTGCTACAAAACAACACTTATTTTTAATACACTTTTGTTCAAAGTTCAAAATCTAAAATTCAACTTTCGATTTCAAATTTTTTTTTCAAATTAATGATACTTTTAACCCTGATTTGGCTCCACAGATATCTCTTTGATAATGGTGGTCCGTGGCAAAAGTGCTTTGTTGGCCACAGTGGAATTTTTCCACAGCACTTCAGCTGAAGACCTCTGGTCAAAACCGGACCAAGGCTGAGTGATGGCACCATATCCAAGATCTGAAGACATGTTAGCATTTGTTTATACTAAAACTCAATGAGACAACTGAGGGAACTTAAATGAGTGAGGGGACCTATAGAGCATGTTAAGGTAGACTGACTGATAGATCATCTGCTGTCTGTGTTCAAACATTACTTGGTATTTACACAGCACATAACTCAGGTAGAACAAATGTGAGTCTAGCACAGAATGTTTCCCACAGAGTTTATAATAATAATAAAAAAAACACAGAATGCCTGGAAAGTTACTCAGGTACAGTTACAATGAACTCTTAGTTAGTTGAACGTATCAACATGTTTATCTGACTGCATGCCTTGTCAGGTTGACTTTAACAATCTGGTGAGGGTTGAACAACTTCCAAAAAGTGCTGGGAACAAAGCCAAATCTGGAAACAGCCACCAACACTAATTCCTCACAGCATCTTTCATAACTTTGGATGAAACTTGAACATGCCATGACTCAGACTGTACAGGTTAAATAAAAGGTTACCAAAGGCAATTGAATATATTTTGAGTATGAGTCTTGCTCTGCATTAATGTTGTGGATCAAGTCTAATGATACACTGCCACAGAAAGATTCAGTTTATATATATTTGAAATGGCCCTCAGAACAGGGTCACCTTGGGGGAAAAGTGCACAACAAGAATTTCCATGAACAATTTGAAATTAAATGAGGTGCAAAGGTCGAATCAATACAGCAGTGGCAGGCTGGGGTTTAATGACATGTGAAATGCTATAGCAGCCGGTGTTACTTCTTCTGCGCAGGAAAAGTTGGAAACCAGCTCTCATTGGAACTTAAGGATAGTTAGATTATGTCAGACAGTTTGTCCTTTAATGTTTATGCAGTGAGGTTTGTTATACATTAATTAATTGTTTACGTATAGCTTTATTTTGCAGTCTTCCATCAGGTGTGAGGATCATATACAGGGAACAGCAATTGGACAGAGTCTAGCTTTGGGAGGAGCTGTTGATGACCTGTTGATTGGAACTGGTGGATTATTTATGTAGAAAAATTAGTGGTAACATGTACATAATTTGGTAGATCAAAAAAGAAAAAAAAATCTCAATTAAACAGATAGTTCACTGAAATCATCCAAGAACTCAAACAAATAAATAAAGATTGCTTCTGTACAAGAGTTATACTCACATGCTGTTTGTGGCGTTTCCTCCTGCCATCCGAGTGCTACCCAGGATCTCGTGAAAGTCAAACTTGTTTCGAAATAAGAACAATAAAATGTAATTCTGACATTAAGACAATAAAAGCCAGGTGTCACTGGGGTTTCATGGCTTTTTTTGTCCAGTGTGAGAGGGATCATCAGAAACACAGGAGTTTCCCTGATAATGTAACGAGCCTTCGGGGTTAGGTTATGAATACATGATTCAGTTTTTACTGAATGGACATGTGACACACTGCCTGAATAACAGACTAATTGTAAAGGCACCAATCAGTAAGTGTCCTGCTCGTGCTAGTTCATTTTGCTTTCCTTCATTACCCACTCAGTAAGTCAGGGGCAGACTCTCTTGTTGAGAGGGTCAGCCCCCATGTGCTGCGGCCCATTGTGTAAGAAAACAAATAAACCCAGACTGGCAGCTGGTGGTGGTCCTATTGACTTGATGTCAGGTCGCAAAGACCTGTGGTGACAGTATTCATTCCTGCCATGTTAACACCATGGATCACGTCCATTGATGTCATATCTGTGTACATTTGTAGACACTGGTTGATGTTGTGTTGCAAAACAATTCTCACTGATTGGATTTTATAAATGAACCTGGCAGGGCAGCTTAGTTAACAAGTGTTTTAATGACAGAGCTTGTCTGTTAATCTTGTTTTCTGTGTTGTTATTGTTAACCTTGATGAATTTAGAAGCAAGAGTTCAAAGATCATCAGATTACACAACAGGGCATTCAGTTCAGCTCAAATGTCTTGCTGGATCTTGTTCCCCTGCTAGTATCATTGATTCATAGTAAGGATACAAGGATACAAGGTGTTTGTATTGTCATTGCAACCCTGCATGTGTAGTACACAGAGCAATGAAACAATGTTCTTCCACACATATTGAGCATAAAAAATAAAAAAAGCAAAAATGAATGTGTAATCATATTTTACAACCCACATCTGCAATCTGAATAATATAAATGAATTTTATTTCTATTGTGCTTCTCAAAACACATTAACATGTGCCCTACATGGCAACAAAATCAATGCAGCGTATTTGCAAAATAAACTAAAACATTTCAGCGGGTCGAGAGCTACATTTTGTTGTCCTTCAAAGTCCTCCAAAGAAAAACAACAACATCAGTTTTTGCGGCACAGTGAGGAAGAACAGTGTTATGTTGTAAAGGGGCACTGGTTTTCACAATTCAAGGCTTTGCAACACACATAAAAACCCTTAAATAATTAATAAATCATCTTTTGATGAAGATTTTTTCCCCCATAATAGTGAAATGGTATATGGATTGTGCATAGTAGTATAGTATAATATGAAGCTTAGCAAAAGTTCAGTCAGGAGGACTACCTCTTTGTGCGTGCCCTTTAAGTCACAAGCGTTTTCCCACAATCCTTTAGTTCCACTATGTCATCCTTCCCTCTTCCAGTCACAGCCTGTCACGTTTCTCCTACCTCTCTGTCATTCAGCTGTCTGTTCAGCCCTGTGAATATTTGCATCCCGCCTCCACCCCTTCACCACTACTGTGATGTCTGGCCATCTTCAGTCACATCCTCCATTTTGAAATTACCCTTCCATGCAGTCGGCGTCACTCCTCATCACCACCACCAGCGTTTAGGCTCCGGGAGTCTCCTTTGCATGGAAGCACCTCGTTCGTCAGAGAGTTTCCTGTGGTGATCTACTTCCTGTTGGGGTCTAAGCGCCAAAGTCTATTTAGTTCTTCTCCTTCACTTTTCTCTCTTGGTCTCTCCAGACTGAAATAGTTTTTCTGTATGGTAGAAAACTGACTCAGGATGTACATGTGAGATATCTTGTGAGTCACAACTTACAGATGTTGTGTTTCTGTGACTTTTTCTCATTGCATGTATTTTTTCCATTTATCAAAATTTATAAATAAATTAAATATATTCGGGTGCTTTACATCTCAGCTCCTGACTGCACTCATCAGAGACTCACAGTTCAGAGTTCTCTCTCTTCTTTTACATACATTTCCCCTCCTTGAATGTTTTCAACTTGTGTAAAAACAAGTCGTAATGCCATACATCTGCTCTGGAAAGAGCAATGTCGTTAAATCACTGCAGCTAAATTTGAGCAAACCAGATCAGTTTCCTGTTTGCTGTCTTGAGCACACCCATTTCCTCTCGCAAATGAATCAGTCATTCATTGAGTGTATTCATGCACATTAGCCTGCAACTGCCTAAGAACTCAACTGAAATGACTAATGAATGGCTTGAGAACAACACAACACTACATCTCACCTTGCAGGTAAGTAGTCATGATCAAATGATCAAATGATCACCCTGCAGATAATGGCGTCAGATGAGAAAACATTTGTATGTGTCACTATGGAGTTTCTGTTGTCTCAGACTGCAATTAAAAACAAAGTTGCCGTTTATGTTGGAAGACTTACCGGCTTTCCTCATTCTGGATTCTGACACACACGTTCCTGACTGAGACCGGTCGCTGTTTGTCTGAAGGGAGTCATTGAAGGCTGTACTGACTGCAAATTATAGTTTCTCTCTGGCTGTGACCTCTGAGCTTCTTTTTACGACATGCAGAGGGAATGTAATGATGTGAAAACATAACCTTGGCACAAACTCATTGAGATGTATTTCAGATGAGGAACATGCTGCCTCTAAACCGAGGCCATAGGTGCGCTGCAAGCTATTTTACTGAATCATATTAGGGTACCAGAAGGTTTGGAGTGTTTATATCATTTGCTAAGATTTTGATTATCTGAGGACAAGAGATCAAATTTTGTCAGATTTTATCGCTCAGTAATGCATTTGCAGCACCTGAGGTTGTTAATATCTGTGGTTGTATTGCAGTCTTTGTGGATGAGATGGAGCTTCCGTTTGAGAATTTCTAACCTGTGAATGCGAGAGCTCTGTGCTTAATGCTTGCTTCAGTAGAGTAGCTTCAACCGCACTACAAACTAAAAGACTTTAATTAGTCCTAACAGATGAGCTTCCTCTATCTCATGTTGTTGCAGACATGCACACTGTTGGGTGAAACAGTGACCAACTTGGCATCTTGCTGAGACTCAGTCTTCTGGGTTATTTATTAAATATCTTAATCATATTTTTGACTTGCACTTTCATTGGTTTTCTGTCAACACTTACGGCCTCAAACTATGAAATAAGTCACCAGGAACAAGTGAGTATGCCACCCTCTGGACTGGATGAAGTTCTAAGGTGGAGGATGAGACACTTTAGCTGTCTTCTACTAAAATGCCGCCAACCGTGACTCTACTGATAAACTCTCTTATCTGTCGCCTCATGATATATTGAACCTGCCACTTCACTTAACCAGCGTGTTTATGTTTTCAGAGAAATGTAATACCGCACTTGTGTTTCCGTGTTTCATATCAGGGTGGGGAAATGAAAAGTATTTAATGTTGCAGCGATAAAGGTGGTTATTTTACTTTTTCTCATTCACAGTAAATTGACTTTTGGTTTTCTAAGTTTGAATAATTGCATGCAGTCTGACCTTATTGTTTTGGTTGACCCTCATCTGATCAACATCACTTAGAGAAGCCAGCAGAAAGCTGTTTTCAGCTGACATGCCCTGGTTTACCCACTGAAAAAAAGAGAAAGAAAAGAAAAAGAGCATGTGTAAATATGCAACAATTACAATATAATAATACGTTTCTCAGATTCTAATATGTTATTGTTATGTTTCCATGAATTAATAGGTTTATAACAGATTTTGCACTCAAATCTACTGAAAATCCTGCAATTTTCTTTTCTCTCAATGTAGTTTAGTAACAAATCACATGTAATTGATATTGAGTAATCAGACTGCAAAAAGTATACTTAGATTACACAGGAAAATAAATCTGTAATTATAGTTACATTACCCAGTTATCTTTCTGATTACATCATGAAATATGGCCTTTTTTTAAATGAATATGAATATGCTTAAGATGTTCCACTGTGTATCAAACTAAGCTCTCAGGTTGCCAGTTTTGTTAATGGTGACAGTTTTTGATGATAATGGAGTTTTATTCCTCTTTACTCACACTGTAAATGGAAGCTGAACATTTTCAGTCAGAACTCCTCTGACTGAAAACAAAACCGCACTCCAGATGTTGTAGAATGTTGTAGTCTAAGGGTCAATGATTTGGCATTTGGTAAATGATTAATATGACTAATACATTGTGTTTACACTGAAAATGTTTTCAGATGTTTAAATAGAAATAGAATATTTGTTGTTTTGTTATTATGAGGTACAATATTTTAATGTTTGATTCTGAAGTAATCCAAATCCAATCCAAATCCGTAATCAGTAAGTAACTGACTGCATTTCAGAGTAACCTGACATAACAATGACAATTCTAATTTTTGCTGAAAACAACAAATGACAAAATGTTTATGTAGTTTCAATAATTTCACTGCTTTCTGCAAGGCCCTCTCATTGCTGCTCTTGTCTCTGTACCTTAGTGGAGACATCATGACATTGAACCTTGACTATGAGCTTATTCTTTATTTTTGCTTCACCGCTTCATGCCAACATACCTCAATACCTTTACAACTGAAAAATCTGGTGACCAATGCCAGGGCTTGCCACACACACACACACACACACACACACACACCCTCGATGACTAGCAGATTTATGGTGACCAGTTATAGACCCATCTACCACAAATCAGTTTTAGTTTGCATTATTATAACATCTGACATCCTTTATTGCAGTAAGATATTGGACTTCTTAATTATAAGTATTGATTACTTTACCACAAATAAGCGAGCATCCAAAAAGGGATGTTGCTGTGTTGTTCATAGCATGCAGGGAACAAAAACAAGAAACCTGTACTGCCCTTTTTCACATCAGCATGTATACTGGGCAGCATAGGCAATCATTAGCACTGTAGTACTATTGTATTCACAATACATTTATGTAATCAAACAATGTATGAATTCAAAGATTTTCATGGCTTCTGGGAGCCAGTGATTCTGGAGGAAAATAGCTGATTGTTGTTGGTGGCTACTTGACAACTCAGCAATAATGTGTTTAGAAACAGCAACTGACAACTACTGCATCCATCCATCCATCCATCCATTTTCACTACCTGCTTTATCCGTCAGGGTCGTGGGAGGGGTGGAGCCTATCACAGCTGACTACGGGCGAGAGGCGGGGTTCACCTTGGACTGATCGCCAGTCAATCACAGGGCTGACACACAAAGACAGACAACCACACACTCATACACTCTCACACTCACACCTAGGGGCAATTTAGAGTAGCCAATTAACCTAATGTGCATGTTTTTGGTATTGTGGGAGGAAGCCGGAGAACCCGGAGAAAACCCACGCAGGCACAGGGAGAACATGCAAACTCCACATAGAAGGGCCCAGACCGGGATTCAAACCTGGAACCCTCTTGCTATGAGGCGACAGTGCTAACCACTGCACCACCGTGCCGCCCAAAATACTGCATATTATGCCATTAAAATGTTCATGAAATCACATCATAGCAGAAGCAGCATAAAAACAGTGCTCTTGTTGATGCTACATCTACAGGTTGTTTTGCTGTTAGGAGTTCTGCTTAATTTGTTAAAAGCCTGAATATACTCTCAAATGGATGTGGGGTTCGCTCAGAGGGCATGGATCACACATGTACATATATATTCCATGGTTTGTTATAACAGAGTGGTTATGAGACAAAATTTATATCATTTTTGATGACAAACTTTACATCACACGACACCACAGAAGATTCTTGTGTGTTTTCAGCCGGTAATCATTCTTCCCCATTTTACTATGTTCATATTGAAACACAGTAACCACAATTCTTAACTAATTTATTAAAGCAGTATTTATTGCATTCTGTTAATTTGTAAAATTATTTTGTTCTTTATTTAAATGTAAATTATTTTAATTTAGCTTTGGCAATTTGTGGAAACCATGGAGGCCAACAGGGAAAGAAAGAACAGTAAGGAATGTTACTGAGTTTTTTTGCCCGTGACCTGGCCATTCTGTCTGACTGCTTTCCCTCCTCTGTTCAGCTGCAGCTAATGAGGCCGACAGCTTCCTCATGAAAACCTGTGGGAAAGCCATCTCTAAGCTCCTGTGTTGGCTCTGAAAACAATTTGTTGTGCAAATTCCCAGAGATTGGATTTGGATACCCCCTGTGCTGGTTTACCTATCTCCAGTGACTGGGCAGTAACATGTGGTTCATACGCCTGACTGAATCTCTCTCTCTCTGTCTGGGTTTCTTCCTCTTAGTTTATTCTTTTTCCTTATTTCTCTGTATATTTCCTCCCTTATGCCTCTTTTTATGTCTCTCACTTTTCACTCAGACACTCCTCTCTGTTTTTCTGCATTAATTAATATTTTTCTTTTGATGTTTCCAGCCATGTTGCAACATTTGAAGCCATGGCTTATTGTCTCAGCTAAATGAGGCAAATACAAAGGAAATCAAGAAAAATATGACATGTTGCTGGCTTTCCCGACTCCAGAAGCAGTTCATGGATAAATATGCATGTTCAATATGATAATGTAAGAAATTATTGAATGGAGGAATATTTTTTAAAAAAGAAACGTAAAAATTGAAGAATAATAATAAAAATGATAAATAAGACATAAATGTGTAAAAATAGATACATAGACTGCAGATTTGTAAGATACATACATGGATGTACAAATGAGTTGAGGGTAAGCTTTCATCAGTAGCCATTTCATCCAGTGTTTCTATGTTGTGAATAGGAGCCCATCTTCTATTCAAAGTTCCTCCTCTTCATAAGTAAAGCTTTCAGGTTTGCTGGTAAATAACCTAGAAAGGGAGACCAGGCCTTCCGAAATAGTTCTCTTCTGTTTACAGCTGCCTGTAACCTTTCATGAGGCAGGGTATTAAACATTTCTCTGTACTAAAGGGTGATACTTGGTAGGGAGTCTTTGATCTGCTTGTGCAAAAATACATTTTCAGGCAACCATGAGGAGATTCCTGAGAAGTTCATTGATTTGGAGATTTTGTACTTTTAATAAACCACGAGGGTTTTTCCTCACAAGGGACAGTTAAAGGGACAGTTCACCTCAAAATCAAATATATATATACATATACGTATATATATAAGGAATCTGGGTGTTATTTCCAGTCAGGATATTTCCTTTAACTCACACTCACACAAATTTCAGGGACTGTCTTCTTTCATCTGTGTAAACTTGTAAAAATCAAGAAGATCCTGAATGCAGAAAAATCAATCCACCCATTTGTTGCTTCTAAGTCATATCATCACAAGAAGCAACAACAACAACTAGTAAAGATATTGTATTTCCTCAGTACTGGCTTGTCTAAACTGGCTACCTGTAAAATCCAGAATAGAATTTATAATTCTTCTCCTCAGATCAAAGCCCTTATTTGTCCAGCACTATCATACTGTATATTAAAGAGCTCATAGTACCCTATTATCCATCTAGAACATAATGCTCCCACACATATAAATCAAATTTTACCTTTTACCTATATCAATCAGCTAATTTGAAGTCGTTGTCTAACAGTTCAAGTATTACCATTGCTGCTTGTTTATCAAATGACACTTCAGCTATTTACAATACACAAACGTCAGCTACTTTTGATGTTCTTCAAGTGACCATTCCACTACTTTAAATGACATTTAACCTGCTTCAGCTTCTTACTATGCAGTTGATAATTCAGTTGCTTTCAGCTGTTGTTTCAACTACTGTCAGTGCCTCTACACAAACTGACTCCATTGCAAATATCATCTACTTTCAACAATTACTCTTAAACTGATACTTCCATTCTTTAAGTGCCTCTATTTAAAGTGCAAACACCCGTGCAATATTTGACATGCAGAGAATGAACATTTTAGAATGCATCTGCAGTCTTAAGTGTGAGCGAGCACCCTTCAATTTTCTTCAGAAAATGTAGCCTTTGTAATTATTTTTGAAACTAGAGAAATTATACATGGTGTATTGAAAAAAAGACATGATTATATAAGAAATAACCAAGAAATGTACTGATCCAGAGCAGGAGATTAAATGAGAAAAGGGAAAATAAAAGCTTGTGATCTCTTTTAGCTAATGTGAATTCTCTGTGGTAGCTACTTGGATGGATTAGTATCACTGAATGACAGCACTCTGCCTCGCAGGCTGCAATGCATCTTCATGAGCGTCACGCCTCAGTGTCGGCCAGGTTATAAATGGTATTATATTACTGCTTACTGCCTGCAAGGCTGCTTTGTAAACTGTCATACCAGTCACTGTGACCAGAAGGCCTCATGCTGGTCTACAGTACAGCAGCTTAACCATGTAGGAATGTGTTAAGGTGTTCCCTACAGCTGGATGAGTAGGACTAGCCATGCAAGTGACAGACTAAGAATAGGAGGATTATGGTTCAGAAGAAGGTTCTTCCCAGAGCCCCAAAGCTTTGATCCACTTTCCCTTATTTGTGGGACTTTCCAAATTCCCCCAGTAGAGCCAGGTGGATTTTTTTTCTGAATGACAAATATGAGTAGAGTTGGTTAAGAGGGAAAGCAGTGGGCTCTCCTTGTCAAGCTTGTCTCCTCTTCCTGTCTCCTTTCTTTTCCTCTTGCAAAACAAGCCACGAAAATGTGATGAAATTCTAGTCAGCCATCAACTGAAACCAAATTACAGATTATAGATTTGTTTGAGCAGCATATCCTCTTGTATCTTACACCAGCAGACATGGTGACATCGTAAACATTTCTGCAGACTGCAGTTGCACGTTGAATGTAAACTACTGTAGAAGAATTGTCTTCTAGCACTCCATACATACCAAACACTCAAACCATTGATGGATTTTAATATTTAATATATTATATCCAATATAATCAAGATCATACGTCCACACAGAAGGCAGAGAAGAGTGTCTCACATGAGAGAATAAAAAGAAAACCAAACCTGATTGGCCTTCTACTCCTCATATGATACAGAAACTCGACAAATAGGATAACTTCCAGATATTAATAAGAGTTTAATTTAACATTGACATAAACCCAATGGTGAAATACATGAGCCTACCAGTTTGTCACAATCAAGACAGATGTTTTTGTGCTATACTTATCCCAGCGGAATAAGACCAGAATGCAATGTTAGTCATTAATTTGCTAATGACTTTTGCTCCATGAGACTGACATACAGAAATGCAGCTACAGGAATTCAGAAACATATGCAAATAATGAATAACATGAATAAAATCATAATCTTAATGCTTCATGCTAGTTTACTTTTACTAAACCAAACCTTATCTGTTTACAATGAAAACCCCCCCCACTGTACATTTGCTCCAAATTAAAATCTGTTTTAAACCACAGTGTAGCCAAGGGACGAAAGTTAAAGATTCATACCATAAAGGTGAGAAGCTGAAGAAAGCACTTCAGCTTTCTCAAAGCATCAGGTCAAGTGTATCAGCTTGCTGTGAAAAACCAATTCAAATGATGTGGCCTGTATTCCGCAGTGGATCATTTTCCCTCTCAGAGGTGATATATGGACGAGTTAGTCGCTTTCTGCCAAGTGCTTAAATTTCCATTTGGCAAAATGCTATGGAGTAGACAGAGAGGGACAAGGGAGGAAAATGTAATTTCATACCCACATCCAGCTCTTCATGGCAAACTAGATGAAGAATGGCTCTAGAATAAGGGCACATGAAAAACTGAAGGAACGCTGGTACAATCTGAGGTGTAAACAGACTTCTAAAATCCCCTGTCACCAGTGTAAATGTTTGGAAAAACACACAATTTCACACTGGTTTCCACAGGGATGAATTCTTGGTCCTGTCTTATTCTGTCTCTTCATGCCTCCACAAGATAATTATCATAATAATGCAAATGATGTTCAATTTCACAATAAAGGCAAAAGACTGGTGCTTATCTAAGGCTCCCGTCAAATGACTATTCATACAACACCTCTCTCGAAAAGCATTTGTCTGGTCATAGTCTTACCAGAGGTGACTAAACATAGAAGTCCTGTCAAGTTTCGCATTTCTATGCCAGTTAAAGTGGTGTGCTTAGAGTTTTAGTAAGAGTTATACTTTGGTGGTATTTTTTTTTCTTAAGTCTCAGTCTCACTCAGTTGTTGTGCAGAAGACTTAAAAAAAAAAAAAAAAGTACCTTGACCTTTGACCAACAAAATCTAATCAGTTCAACCTTGAGCCCAAGTGGGTGTTTGTTCCAAACAAACGGCCATAGAGGAGAATATTTTGTTGACGTAATAAATTATTGATAATAATAAAAACACTCTTTTTTTGTTTGTTTTTTTTCCGTGTGCCTTAGCTGACAGTGGACACCTAAAGTGCTCTCCTCCCCACAGCTTGGGTCCTGATCACACTGAGGACTTTTTTGTGATGGCAGGTGTTTCCCTGTTGCTGGGAAACCAGTACTGAGCTGTCAGTCACTTGCATTCCATAGCACAGACATGATAACTATCAACACCAGCTACATTCAGGCAATCCAAAACCGTAATCTACAACTTACCTTATCTCGACCTCCAGCTAATATACCTCCCAACTGAGCAACACCAGCTAAGAATTAATAACTCTGGCTGCTCAGCAACAACAACCAATAGGCTTTCTCCATTTTTTTCAGTCTTTGGTGTTACTGGCTAGGTCTGCTCTCTTCTCTTCCATTGATAGCAGAGAACAAGAACTGTCATCTTATCTTCAACCTCCTCCAGAGATACAAATAAACATCATTCACAGACATTGATTTTTACTGAACACAGAGGAGAACATAGTAATGTCCCTTGTTATTCCTGAGTTAACATTTTAAGTGAGGCATATATATCTCGTTTGATAAGGCAACAGCCTTCTGCACCTACATGCACATACTCTCAATGACATTTCATTTTTCAAACCCTCACCTGTTAATTGTCATGAGTGTATTTTAGAAAAGGTCAAACCATTCTGCCAAGTAGTGTATTTGTGTGTGTGTGTGTGTGTGTGTGTGTGTGTGTGTGTGTGTGTGTGTGTGTTTACAGCACCTTCTATATGTGTGTGTGTTCTTTTCTCACTATATACCTTTGTATACCTGTGACAGCTTGTGTCGCAGTGAACTGCACCAGCATGTTATATATCTTCATTCTTTTATTATTTCTTTTATAATGATATGAAATAACATTCTGTTAGAGAAACAGGAGATATACAATTAAACATGGCTGATAAGAATCATCAGTGAGCATAAGTAAAATATTTCTTTATATAAATACGATGAACACTGGGCCAAGACACTTTTAGGTTGTAATATCTATGCACAGATCTGTAGAGAAGAGTACAGAAAACACAGTTCTTACTGCATGCGCAGTTTGCAACATTAAAGGGATATACAATGTCTTTTTATCATACATTTCATTCACTATGGCTGTCTGGTGGATTGGGGGTTGGGGAAACTGATGTCAGGTTGAAATAAATTCCACTGAAGTGGCTAAAACCTCCACAGATGTAACAACAGTACAGATACAGTACAGGAACACAAAGCCATCAATCAAAACAAAGCATAGATAGTAAATGTCACCACTATTAACTAAGTATATTACATTTAAAACGACCTATCAGACAATAAAAACAATACACAGAGGTTGATTTTTTTTTTTTTTTTGGACAAGTTACTCCTCTGATATGCACTGCGAAGGTGGTAGCAGTGCCAAGGACAATAACGCTGAGGCAAATCGTAGGCATAAGGGTATATTGTCACACATGAGTGAAATAAGAAAATCACATGATCAAATTTGCATCTTCACTTCTTGTGGGGTTCAGCTTGAACTTTGATGCAAATTGTACCTGCACAGGCAATGGCCACATCCAGAATTTGCACATGTGTGACAATGCCCTAAAGCTGATCTTTTTGCACAATCAGTATTTTTATCTAGGCATTTTATTTATTTTCATTTTTAGCCATGCAAGCAGCATTGCTCTGTGGATGACATGGTCATGAGTTCTTAATGATTTTTGGCGATCCCCTGACTTTTCCTCTAATGCCAACAAGTAGCACTTATCCTGTATTACAGTATGTACAAGATAGATTAGACTGATATTAATTGTGTCTAAATTATGCATCCTAATGACTTTGGTGAGTCCCTCATTTTCCATCTAGTGGCACTAGAAGAAACTATTAGATTTTATCCTCTCTTTAGGATGAATTGCAGTCACTTTGATGAACTCTTGATTTTTCTTCTAGCTCCATCATCAGGGTCAGTATTTTAGTTTATCCAAAACTTTGGTTTATGACTAAATGCTTGCAAATCTAACGCCATTTTGATCACCCTCAACTGTAGTTTGTGTTTCTAATCTAATTAGCAAATATCAGCATGCTGACTAACTAAATTAAGGCAACAACCACGGTAAACTTCACCTGCTTAGCATTAGCATTGTCACTGTGAGGATGCTGCTGTCAGAAATTTATGGAACATTTACTCAATGGCAAACATAAAAAAGGCTGAAAGGTAATTAAAAAACAAGACATCAGCAACATAAGCAGTGCAAACAATGAATGATTCAGCTGCTGTGACCCTGGTAGAGTTGAATTAGTACAGCCTTTCATAATAAAATACCTTTATTTCCATTTGTGTAAAACTGAAGGCTTCAGTTTAGGTTTTCTTGCCAACAGCTAAAAATCAAGTCAAATGGTCAAAGTGCAGCTGTTTCATCCACATCAAGGAATATTTACATAATCGTATTTCACAAAGTCACATACTCTGTGACTTTTGCAGTCACAAGTAACACAAATGTACTCTGTGGTGTACATAAAACTCATGGATGGAATATACATTTACTTCAGAATATTGACAACACAGGCAACAAATCACTGCTAGTCCATTTGTCCAATTTCAACAAGTGTATTTCCTCAAATAGTGGCTGGGGTCTTACCTGCAGAAAGTACCCGTTCTTTGTTTGAAGCAAGCCTTTCATTTCTGCGCCATATTTGGTCATATGTTAGTAAAAGCCCTCTTGTTTTCTGATCTGCTCCCATTTTTCTTTTGAATTTTTGGTTGGTCCTTTAGTGTTTCAGTGGACAAGACTTTTATTTTGAAATATTTGAAAGAATAATTCAGTGACTTGAACATGCATGAATTATATAATAGGTACCAGGAGTTTATGTGTCCTTGTTTTTGGCTGGCTGTTATTTGTTTCAGTTTTACATGCCCATTGTTTGAGATCAGACTTTTATTTGACCACTGAAATAAGTAACGTGATTATCCTGACCCTTTTAAAAACAGCCTCTCATCTCATTGAGTTTTTGAGTTTGTTTTATCGCTTTATTCTTAATATTTCTTTGGTAGTAAGTTTTGAGCCACAGCCTGAGCCTGTTTTGATGGCAAGTAATTTGCACGCAAACAGAAGCCTTTAATAAGCCTAAGATAAATACACTGTAATTTGAGGTGATGTCATGTTTGTAGGTTTTTTTGTGTTTATGTAAGACGAGTTAGTAGTCTTCATTTTGTAGTATAGTAGTATTTAGTAGTATATTTATTTTATAACTTTATTTATTGGTTATATCTGTCAGTAAGCTTTGTGCCTTGTCTTAATAGCACTATTGATTTTTTGGAATTTAAGCACTTTACATTTAAGAAGTGACCTTCCAATTAAAATATTCAATTTTCCATTTTCCATTTTAATATGTTTTGGATTTCTATGAGTAAGTAAGTTAATCATTACAAAAAATCCTTTAATAGCAGTGTCTTCTGTATTTAAACAACGGCTCATCTTAAAGGTCTGTGTGTCTGTGCTTGGTGTGACAATATCATAGCATTATGATATGTTTAACACCATTATCTTATCTTTAAAACCACACTGCACATCATATTTCTAACATTAAAGGCTCCTAACAGGCTCAGTGGCAGACAACTCGCTCCAAATGAAACATCTCTAAACGTACAGTAGGGCACAGCTTTTAGAAGTTATTTTTATAACATTTTAGTTCTGATAGTAAGTTAGTTAAAATGACCTCAATATCACTGCAAGAAGAAACAACATTGATCATCCCTTCATTCATCAATATACAGTTCGAATGGCAGCTTTTACAAGTCTACATCTTTCCTATTTTTAAATCTTCTGTTGTGATATTTTCTTTTTTTGATTTCATAAATTCATGTAAAAACACGACATCCATTAACACTTAACAAAATATGCATTCAAAATGGCATCACATGGTCTCAGAGTGGTCGCTTGAGCCCACATGACAACGTTGGTGACCACACTACTAGATCAGCCTGTGCCAACAGTCTCTAAAAAGCGGCAGTGGGTGGGCTTATAGTTTTTCATTCCAGTCCAATCAGTATGCAGTCTCTTTGATGATGTTGGTGGATAGAGTGTGGTTGCTGGAGATGCTGATGGAGTGGCGGGTCAGGGGGTGGAGGTGCCTCTTGGGTGCATGACGACAGGGCATGCAGAAGTAGCGTAACGTGGAGAAGAAGATCTCGCGGTAGGTGGCCGACACCAGGTTGTAGAGGATTGGATTAATGGCCGAGCTGACGTAGAACAGGACGTTGGTCAGCATATAGAAGTAGTGGTAGAAGTCATACAAGTCACTGTGAGAAAATAGAAGTGAGAGAGATGTTGTTATGTGTGGCACATTTTTACCAGCTTGTAGCATTTGTTATCTGATGCAAATGACTAGAGTAGCACTGTCATGATTTTTTTGTGATATTAATATTCTCCCTGCACTCAAGAGAGCATTCGAATCAGTTTTGTCCCAGTGTTCACTTTAAATAAACTCAACAAATCTAAAATCCCAAGACAATATTGTATAAAAAGGCACAACAGCAACAACAAAGTCACAACATCATTTAGAAAAACAAAATACGACAGCAAAATCAGTTCACTGGATTCATTACAATCAGAGGATTTTCTCCTTGCTCCACACTAAATCAGACTGTTCAAAACAGAGGAAGCTGTAGCTTATTAACTTTTATTTTACGCCCTTGTGCTTAAGTATAAACTGACCCGTGATGGAATAAATACATAGAATAAAGTGCCCTATGTGATTTTAGTGACCAAGCCAACTAGCTTGCTTTGAGAGCTGTCATTTTCTGGTCTTAGCATGTTTCCATGTTAGGGCTTAGCTCTTCAGCAACATCTGTATGCTGACAATAAGTCACAAAAGGGCTGTGAATAATGTGTCGTATGATGAGAATGGGAATTGTATTTTGCTTTATTCTACTAGACAGATACTTTTTTTTTTGTTGTGACTCCACAGGCTAAGAAGATTTGCTAAGAAAAGCAGAGAGAGTGATGACTGGTACTGATGGCTGGTGAGCATGTGTTACACTAACCGAATCTCTTTAGATGTCACTGTGCATATTAGGCTGTGCTGATCCACTAACACAAACGCTTCCAACATCATTAACAATCAGCTATCGAGGAAAAGTTTTCCAAGTTTGTAATGTGGGCTTCCCACCAGCCTCTGGCTTTCTTAATACTATCAAAGCTACAGAAAGAGGAAGAGAAGAAGAAACATTTGTTGCAATTACATAGTCACATGACGAAGAGTAAGACTGCAGATCTAATCTCTCAGCAGTTAAGGGGAGATAAAATCAGAATTTTCTCTGCATGGACAACTATAAAGAAGACTTTACTGCAGCTGAGTTTAAATCCTCAAATGGGGCATATTCATTTCATTTACAATCCAATAAGGAATTGGAATGTCATATTATACATTGTAAAAAATAAAATCTTTATATCCAATTGTGAAAATGTTATTGTATGCTCTGTGATAAACATGCAAGGTTTAGACTTTTTAATTGACTGATTTGACTCTGTCCCTCTGATTAATGTTAGAGAGGAGAAGGAAGAGGGAGATTAAGCTGCATAGCAGGAGAGGAGGAGACATTAAGGATATAAAGATTACATAAGACACAGCAGGAGATGGGAGGGGTAGAGCGATAGTAAGGGAAGAAAGTGGAGGATGAAGGGAGGAGGAACTGCATTATTACAACATATAAGACATACAACATGTAAGAAATCAAGTGAACCAGAGATACTGAAGTGGGGAAAAGGAACTTTAAAGGAATACAAGGCAGCCACTTAAAAAAAAAAAACTGTGTTTGGACACATCTGTTGTATTAGCATTTAAGCTTTAAGCCTCAGCATTTTTCCCATTGTAGTGACTGACTTGACTTTTGAAAATGTCTGTCAGGAGTAAAAGAGATAGAAGAGTTAGCTCTCAGGAGTCACACACAACAGAGAGAGCTGAAGTCGTTCTATAGAGGGCTACATTGATGTTTATAGAATTTGAGGCTAATCTAGGATCAGGCAACCATTTCAGACATGGTGGGCCATTAGCTTGGCATCTACAAGTGAAGATTTCGGCCTTATAAAGGGTGTGAGGGTGAATCTTTTGAAATCAGTTCTTCTGCATTCTGGCTTCTGGAGACTTGGGTTATGCCAGACAAGGTGCACAGGACCATTTTATATTTTTAAAAATACTGCAGTGCTCCTTTGCTGTGAAGTTCCAAAAATGTTTCGTGGATAAACAACTTTTGGATAAATGTTTTTCCATTGGTGTGGGGGTGACTGAACAAAATGGCAACAGACAAAAACATCAGATTTTGGGGGGCTGATGAGGACACTGTTACATCCCTCATTACAACAGTTTGCCATTTTTTACTTTTTTGTTTGCACAAATGAATTTACTTTTACTTTACTTTTTTAATTTTACTTTTTAACTTAAAATCTGATCAGAATTTTAGATACTTATTTTTAGAAACTTAATAGCTCCTGCACAGTCAGTACTGTGGTCATCCTGTGTCATAAAAAGGAGCGAGTCCATCTGGGCTTAGCTGTCCATGAATCTAGTTTTTGTGATAGCAACTCACAGTAACCTCAACAACTAACAATGTTTATTAAAGTAACGTAGTGCAAGGCTGACTTGCTGTTGGGTAGATGATCACTTCAAATACACTATTGCAATGCAACATGGAAAAAAAAACACACACACACAAAGAAAAATAGGTGTGGTGACATTCACAAAAAACGTTCACACCCATGTGCACAAAATCTAGAAATTGTGTCGTGACTAAAAGTGTGACCCAAGTTTAAGTGACAAACTCAATACTCCTTCACTGTTAGATTTTACACATAATTTAACCACCAAGATGAGCTCATACAGTATTATATTTCTCTTCTGTGCACATTCACAAAGCGGAGATAAATACAAATTTAATCTGAAACAAGAGGTGAAAATAAGACAACTTCATACACGCAAACAAGCTACAATGAACCAACCTTAAAGGTAAGAAGTCATAACACATCGAGCGTCATCTCACTTACTAGAATATGGTGTATTGATCTTTTCTGCTCTTGCAACGGACAAGGGTCACTGATGTGTGCAGAAAGTCAATTATGTGTGTGTCTGTCTGCATACAGGGACATCATTAAAGATGAATGAGGAGAGAATTGAAAGGGACAACAGGGATCTTATTGAACATGACCTTTTCATTATATATACTCAGATAATTCTGTGGGCTTTGTCCACGTAAGGTAGGATGGCACATGAGCCATGAGCTGGTTTTTGTTTTGGTAGATTCTGACTGTGATAGGAATCCCTCAAGCAGCTGATATATTTTTTTTCAGAATAATTACACAAGATGTTGGGAAAAAGGTAGACCACAGCTGCAGTATGTTCACGTGTGGTAATTGTGTGCTTCACGCACAATAGTGAGTTTCCTCTTGTGGCTGATTCACACAGGACCAATCTCACTGACATGAATTTATCACAGAGGACTACTATTAACAGGAAAGAAAAGTAAAATATTTGACTCGCTGTGACTGATACTAGCCCTTACATCACCGACTGATGCCCCCTAATCCCAGTTCACATCCATCCACACTAGGTGTGTTTTGACATAAAATCAGCAAAATTCTAGAGTCTACAGTGGAATACATTTATTTCTGTTACTTGAGCGTTGCAGTACTGATTTAAGAAAATAGAGCTCTTTGTCTGTCATTGTCACATATACAAAGCCTTTTACTTGATATTTCATATTAGGGGCCATTCTACACACACAGTATGGATGTTGATGATTAATCAAAACTCCCGTCCAAGTAAGCAGTCACATTTTGATGACTGCTTTGATAACATAACATCTTGCCTATACTGGCGGTGTTTCTGATGCATTTTCAGTCATTTACATGCTTTATGTGCCTAACCTTTGTGTTTTGTTCTGTGCTATCAACACAAAGATAACCTATAGTCAATAATGAGCCCAGACACATTCTGTGTACACACAGACAAAGGACTGAAACCGCTGCTATTCTGCTAATGTGCTGCTTTCGCTACACGGGCTATGTGCACATTATGTCACCCTGTGAAAGTCTGCAAGTCTGCAAGCCTGCTGGCTGAGCAGTTTAGCAGGGTTAGGTAAATGCTAATGTCAAAGTACCAGTTTCAGCTGTCTTCAGAAAGACAGAAAAAAAATAACAGCAGCTAAATGAACACAGCACCACTAAGTTTGTGGATAACATCCACAGTGATTTTATCCTTTCTTTGAGTTTAAATCCAATTTACTGCTGGAAGACAAACATATGTTGTTTGGAGACTGATGTATCTTAACGGAAGATAATCCTGTTGGTCTGCGTTCTTCACTGCTCTTAAACAGTCTGGTTGCAGTGAGCACAAATGAGCGTCTGAAGTGCCTTGTCCTCTTCTTGGGTGGTATGAGTTGGTGGCTGAATGAGGTGCCCAGCTAATTTTAAGTTAATTTCAATTCAGTTAAATTCAGTTTATTTATATAGAGCCAATTCACAGCAAAAGTTATCTCATGACACTTTTCAATTAGAGCACGTCTAGACCATCCATCCATCCATTTTCTATACCGCTTAATTAAATTTTTTAATACAGAGAACCCAACATGCAAACATGATGATGTTTTGTGTGTTAAATTACCCAGTATATTTAGTTAGCAAGCTGTGTAGCATTATTTGGTAAATTTATTACATAATAAATGTAAAAAAGTATGGGGGCAACTGACCAACAGGGACCTTCATGACATTGCATTCTGAATACATTTTAGATAGACTTTCTTTAATGTTTTTTCCCAGTCAGCAACAGACTTTTATGTTTATAGGTCCCAGTTTCCTGTGGTCCAGCCAAAAATAAGCACAAGCCAACAGGATGTTGCTTTGGTCACACACTCGTTCAGCTTCTTCACTGTCTCTGTTCTCTGTCTCCAGAACTGTCGAGCAAAGTTTATAACTAAGGACAGGCAAACAGAAGAGATACAAAAACTGGATATTCTTTTCAAGCAACTTTGACTGAACAGCCTTACTTATTTGCTGCCTTTTACTGTACAGAACAATAACATATCCAAAATAACACCCTTTACATCTGACATGTAGCAAAAATGTCTTTTTATACTGCAGGTGAGGCAACCCATTTTTGTGACAGCCGTGCTGATGCTGTATCCACTCCTTCCTTGGATGCCTGTAGCAAAGGAACCTACTGAGAGAATAATAACAGTGCCTGCTTCTCAATAACGCCTCCACTGCAAGCATGATACAGAACAGAACATGAACAGAAACACACATTAACACACCAATGCATAATTAGCGTGAGCCACTTAATGTAACAGCTGCTCAGTCACACAACAAGTAGTTGCTTAGTGATGTAATACAATAAATATTGAAATTTCTTATGAATAAGCAATGTAACTAATTCTAACTCATTTATCTACTATGCAGTTTTGTTTCCTGAATCCGTGAATCAGTAAATTGAGCTCAACAGATTTCAAAGTTTCTCTTCACAGTGTCAGTCAAAGAAAACAAAGATTGGTTTCTCCTTCCATGCAAAAAAAAAGAACGTTGTAGGTGTTGTGCAAAAAATAAATAGAAGCCCACTAACAACTAGAGACAGTTGGAGAAGCTTTGATCTACAGCAGCAGACAGATAAGCAATATGTTTTAAGCTCAGTCCTCCTCATGCAGTGAAAGAGAGGAACAGAGGAAACCTTGGAAATAAGAAACATGAAAAGGTCCTATTTGAGACACATGCTCTACTGATTACAAAAAATGTTACAGCCACTCTGTCACTTCTGTTCATTCATGCATGTCATCATTTTTTACTTTGAATGTTGTGAAAAAGCAATTGTTCATTTTTCTCTGATGAGCTCTGTATATGATGACAGCACAACAAAGTTGAATTGATATTTGAATTCTACCCTATAAATTAAAATGAGAAGTGCAACAACAGTGAATATTCTATTTTTAAAAAGAGAATAAATTACTTATTTTGCATATATTTGTGGATACAGTGTGTTCATGCGTCTGGCCTGTAGGTGGGGATTTACAGACACTGACTGACTAACATCTGGTAACACACTCAACAATGGAGCTGGATATCAGACTCCAAAGAGGGAGCCCATTAAGTGGAATGAAAGTTGTTGGCCCAACGCAAAAGCCAGAAGGTTTCCCATTTACTGGTTAGCTTATCCATTATGTGTCTTCACAGGAGGTGTAGAATGGACAGCACGTTAACAGCGTCTGCATCCTGCGTCTGCATCCATTTTCTATACTGCTTAGGGTCACAGGGGGCTGGAGCCTATCCCAGCTGACTACGGGCGAGAGGCGGGGCTCACCCTGGACAGTCAATCGCAGGGCTGACACACTCACACCTAGGGGCAATGTAGAGTAGCCAATTGACCTAACATGCATGTTTTTGGTATTGTGGGAGGAAGCCGGAGAACCCGGAGAAAACCCACGCAGGCACAGGGAGAACATGCAAACTCCATATAGAAGGGCCCTGATTTTGAACCTGGAACCCTCTTGCTATGAGGCGACAGTGCATAATTCTAATAATAGTCTTGTTAAATTCTACCAAAATCAGTGGTGTGCACTGGATGCAAGAGGGGTAGGCACCCTTATTCATAAAAGGCAATTTCTGGGTAACAACAACAAACGGTTTCCAGCACACATAAATAAATCACAGAGAACATTCAGTGTGGGATTTATCTTTCTGGATTTTATTAAGTCTATTAAGTTGCTGCTCATACATTCAAAGATTTCACATCACCTTACGTTATCCTCACGTTATCCAGGGTAACTGTTACCTAGTCCTGTAGACTGTTGACATACAGTATATTAAGATGAACAATGCGTCTCCATTTCCTCTCACTGTACAAAAGTGAAGCCAAAATATGCCGGATACGTACACTGGCATCTTGCGTTGGTGATGTTATTCAGAGCCTGTAACTGTGCAGTAGTGATTTGGTGGTGGAGCTGCAGTATTGAGTTCCTGCCCATACAACCGCAATCATGATGTTTCACACCTTTTTTGTAACATCAAATAACTAATTAAAACCAAACTTATCAGAAAAATGAAAACTTAAACACAGACAACATTAAAAATGTGTGTGTGATGATGATCTTCAGTAGATGAGACACAAGAACTCAACCATGTTTCACTTATTCCCACATTACAAGCAAAAGGTACCAACGCTAACATTAGCTACTTGGCACATTTAGAGCCGCTAAATAGTTCAAGAATAATATTAACCCTACCTGCCAGATATTGTCTGAAAGCATCAGTACGGTCAAACACCAGAATACAGTCGAAATGTTTGACTATTTAAAAAACTGAAATATGTCAAATTTGACTCATCAAAATGAATTACTACCTTCAGGATATAATATGTGATGACCCCTGAAAATGGGAAATTAGCTGACATTTCTGTGTGAAGTGAAACCAACCCTGATTGCTTTCTGGTGAGTCAGGATGCACACACACCTTAGGGTTTGTGTGTTTTATTGACTGAACAGACTGTATGTACAATAACAATGTTTTTACGGAAAATGCATGAATTTCCATCCCCACAATTACTGACTGTTTTAACATCCATTTACTAAAACGGTGCCTGCTTGATCTAATTAGGGAAACAATATATAGTTTAAAGGGCTAATCATTAGAAGAGAGAGAGAGAGAGAGAAACAAAAAGAGAGCAAGTGAGAGAGAATGTTAAATGAAGGCAATCTAATCAGGAAGATGTATCTATCCTGCTCCACTTTGTCAGACGCTCTTAACTGATGACCCTCTAAATGATGGCTATAGCCAATATTTTTGTGGTGTATGTGTGTGTGTGTGTGTGTGTGTGTGTGTGCATACACAATGGTTTTTTGCAAATGTGTATATGCCACATGGGTGTGTTTCTGTAGAAATCAAGTGAACAAACTACTTGAGGCTCTCTCGCATGGGAGGATGAGAAGAATCGTTACTCACTCAGACCAGTCAGAGACGTAACAAAACATGAGGCGGCGAGCGTGATAGGGCAGCCAGCAGACCACAAAGGCTATGACCACTGCTCCTGGACACAAGGGAGAGAGAGAGAGATCGCATCAGAAACCATGAAGAAGTCAAAAATATATTAGACGGATGAGGACCAAAAATATGCAAAAGGCTAGTGGAGTTCCCTCACTCATACAAAAACAATAGTAATCTGTTGAGTGGCTGGTAAAATTCAAACATTCAGCAGCCATTTGACAGTCAGACAGAAGCTAATTTTCCACCCTGCTTGTAAGAAATAATGAAATCACAGTAGAAGGGGTTATGAGGCCTGCCCGAGCTGGTTGAGAATGGCTGCTCTGGATGAGTTCATTTTTTTACGTTTTCTGTATTTTTGTGTTGTGTTTTGTTTTTTCTAAAGCAAAGGTTTAGTCAGCAACACAAAATGACACTGATGTGCAACTAATTAAGGATTTTTAGAGTGACAATGTGGGCCCATCTCCTGATAAAACTGTAACTAAAACTGAAACTGACAGCAAACAGACACTTTTATTGCTACTTGAAGAATGTTGAAGCAACAGTTAGCAGTTACTCTTTGAAATGTATACACGGATGTACAGGAAACTAAAACTTGTGGATGCAACTGAAGCCTTTGTGAAAATAAAGTTTTTGTTTTTTTAAATACTTGAAAATTTGAAAAATACTCTGAAAAGCTTCCTCCCATGCACTTTTGAGACAGTCCCTAAGTTCAGTTCATCAGTTTCCATCTACTGTCAAGTCACACAAGGTGCCAGGCCAGGATATGGGGTCATGAGGTAAAAATAGCAGCTGCAGAACATTAGTCAAGTCTTTCCTGCACTGCACAACCAAACTGATAAAGAGTGATTAATGGTTATTGCAGACAGACCTCACTGAGTCTGAATATTATACTTGTACAACTATGTACAACTTCTGAATTTCAGGCTTTAGCCGGTAAATCTGAATCAAGGAAGTTTTGAGCTAATTTCAACAATTAGTTACTGTTATAATTCAAGTTATAAATAGCTCTTTTCTTATTTGACTTAAGAGAGATCCTGCCACCACTGTACAGAGTGAGCTCAGTGGATTATAACAGTGTGTTTAGTGAGTGATCAAAAAACAGTATAACATGTACATATCATATGTATTACAACGTTCCTTATTTGAAAGCACCTAATTTAAACAAAGTTCAACTCTTTTCATCGCCACAGAAGATTTTTTTTTCTCTTCAATCTACTTCTGCACTTTTCAAAGGCAAAACACTCTGCCAGAGGACTTCAGGTCAAATTGTCCTGCAGGGGTTTTTTGTATTTTTCTCTTCTGTCAATACACTTCTGTCAATAGAATTTCATCATAAGTGTCACTCGTCACTACATTCAGTATATTTTCCTTGGCAAAACTGGATTCACATTGCCTCTGGAAGAATGAGCTCAAACAACTAAGTTCAGATGAAAATAGCTAGATAGATATATCTCTTATTTAAAACCTTTTCTGTGGTGTTGAGCCATTCAATAAGTTTTAACATCTTCAACCTCCTGAAACAGCTGTGAATATCTGTATCAGTACATCAGCACAAAATGACAAAGTACCTGTACTGTCTGCATATCAAGGTTTAAAAGTGAGTAAAACTAGCAACAAAAAAGACCGTATTCTGAGTGTCTAAATTCATGAATCAAATCCCTCATGGATCGTCTCTTTGGGATTTTGTTTTTGACAGAGTCTGTAACTGAACTGTCTTTGCAAAGTTAAATTAGTCCAAGTTGTCTGCTATTCTGACAATATTTCAGATGGCACACTCAGCAGCCAAACTTGGACTATTCCCTGCATCCCTAAGCTAAATCAACTCATTTGAGCCCCAATATCAAGCACAAAAAAATATGGATTTAACCATATTCAACACAAATTTTGCTGTGGAATGAACAGTAATAAAATAGCCTCAGTGTAATGCACGTTCACATTATAAGTGAGTGCCATTGTGACCTGCAGTAACATATATAGTTCATTACCACATACCTCACCATGGTACATGAACATATTTTGCCTCTCGGGTCACAGTGTGTTTGAATAGTCAAAAGCAGTTCATGGTTGCTGCTGTAATTTGTGGCTGGTGGTCTCGTGAATCCTGCTCTCATCCCCAAAATTTGAAGCAATTACCTCCAAGTTAATAGGGAACCTTTCTAAACCCCAGTCCCTCTGTAAAAAACTGCACTGTAGAAAACAACAAACAAAATGGATGCCTCTATGGTCCTGTCACAGCTGGGATCTGAAAAGCTACAGTAAGAACAACATCTTTGTTTTCTTGGATGCTGCTAGTTCAGGGCCTGGTTCCATCTTAGACATTGCAGGAAACTCATACAGTGCAACTTCAAAAGGGGCAATTACCATTGCATGGTAAGGCAGCTACACAACAGAGATCAAACAGATATTTGAGTGCAAATTTGTATGCCTGCTAGGAGAGATTACATCAGGGTTCTTCTTATCTGTCATGACTGTGCGGGAGATTCTCCCCAGGTGGTGAAGTAGAAGTAAAAGCTTAGGTATTCTTCAGGTGACACTTTGGGTGCAGTCAAGAAACACTCTGATCCTGTAATCTTGCTAACACTTAGCACTGATTGTTGTCATCAGTGTTGAAGTTACGAATATGCAGTGTTTGCTGAAATGTACACACTTCTGATATAGGTATACATATAGTGCTTGTATGCACAAACACATTCAAGCAGCAAAAACTGTGGGAGAGGAGTGAGACAACATACGTTCTAAATGTGTGTGTGTGTGTGTGTGTGTGTGTGTGTGTGTGTGTGTATGTGTGTTCGCACTACATCAGAGGAATCTATCACAAAGTCAGCAGCAGACGGGGATCTCATTTGTCAGGAGTCCATTCCATCATGGTAGCTCCATCCTCAGCTTTCTGCCCTTCACTGTCACTTTCAATTAGTCCCATTTGATCAGTCGGTCATCACCCATTTATCAGAAACAGTCATTCTGAAACCACAGCAACAGACTCTCCGCGGTGTCAGCTTAAATGAATAGGCTACATAGGTACATTTTAACTGTGGATGTCCAATGAAGTCAAAGAATATTAGTATATGGCCGCTTTCTTTATGTTGAGACAAGACATACTCATCCTATTTTGCACACACAAAGATTACACTTTGTTGACTTATATAAATGATCAGTATTTAAAAAGAAAATGAAGCTCTACTAATAAAACAAGGCAGTATTTTACCACTACTTCCATCTGGTCTGCACTAAATACTTTATCCCTTTATACAAGAGAGACCTACCCTCATGTAAACTATCATAAAGGGCCCAGTTTTAGTGGAGCCTGAGTCTGGACACTTTTTATGAGTAGTGCATAGACTCAAGAGTATAGTAAGGTCAACCTTCAAGAAGAGGAGGACATTTTTGACATAAAATGGTTGTTGTGCTTTCATATACTATATGAGAATCAATCAGAACCTCTGAGCAAATACCTCACAATGACCATGCTTGTGGTTATTTCTGGAAAGCACGACTCACTGTGAACTGTTTTAATTAACGTTTGTGAGATCTGTAGATTGATTTATAAAGGCTGATGTCGAAGTGCTAAATTATGAAACAGCTAGAAAGGCTAATTATGACAAACTGGTTTTTGAAATGGGATCCATTCAAATTGGAAGGATTATGACACACACACACACACACACACACACACACACACACACACACACACGCATGTGTAAAGGGCAGATGTAATCAAGTTAAAGAAGGACAAGGAGAGAGAGAATGGAGGAATTAAACTTTGCCCAATTCTGGTCAATTCATTACATTTGTGTGATAAAAATGGCAATCATAGCCAGAGTACTGTAACAAATCACTTCAAAATCCCATTTCTGTAACTAAAACTGCCAGGCATTAACGATGACTGCTGTAATTGGGAGTATTTTAGACAGAACTGGATCCATGTGTCTACTGCATTCACCTTGATCCAATTAAGCTTTAAATTCAATTTGTGATATGACACAGGTCAGAACAATAAAATGGGAATTATTATAAAAGACATCATGTAAATGCCAGAAATGTTGAGCTGTGACAGATAGTCACACGCCTCCCTTGATCAAATACGAGATCAAAACTGAAAGAAGAGTCTGTTGAAAAGACCTGCTGAAACAGTCATATTTTGTCTTCAAATTTTAAATCATTTAAACCACAAGTCTTGTTTCAATTTTAAGTCTTAACAGATGTCTATTTGTATTAGATCTTTTCCTGTTTGTAAAAAGTGGTTGTAAGTATGTTGCTTTCTTCAAATCCAATGAGGAGTTTATATATTATTTATTAGCCTAATTGATGGATGTGAATATTTAGCTGTTTTTTATTTGCTGATGTTCTTTGCCACCAGCCCAAATAAATTTTATTTTCAAATAAAACTAAATGCAAATGTCTCCTTTTTTATGTATTTACTTATTTATTTACTTATACTACTCATATGTTTTAATGTGGATATACTGATATCACGTGTTAAATAACATTAAGGCTTTTAGTAAAGTTTTTAATTGTGCTTTAACATAATTAGTAATAAGTAAAATCTAAACAAGAGTATCATCTCTAATCCAATTATTGCAATATGATTTGAGGCAAAATAATAGGAAGATTGTGATGAATTGGTTTTGAGTGTGTAACTAAAGGCTGACTGAGTGTTTTTGTTTGCTTCTCTTGCTGCATGGGGTGGACCCAGGAGCAGACACAAAATGATGAGGACAATCAAAAAGGCTCTTTATTAGTTGATCTTGAAGGCTAAATGTCTAGTTACACCAGAATTTAAAAAAATTACATAAGCAACTCTTCTTCTGTATGCACGTGTGTGTGCAGTCGGGGTGGGTTCACTTACGGAGGACAAGAACTCCATGTCGAAGTGACTGAGCGCGGTTGGGCTCCACGGTGACATTCAGAATGGTGGGATTTCCTCCAACGATACAGACACGGTTGTCTTGCTCGGCCTCACGGAACATTCGCAGCAGCTGATTGGCTATGACCCCATTCAGTGCAGATATGGCCACCATGGGTATCACAAAGGACAGAAATGCATTTACCTGTTGGAGGAGGAAACAAAGAAGGCTGTAAACACTTGTTAGATTTCAGACCTGACACACTGCCAATATATCATATCTTTCTTTTTTCAACAATTTTACATCAGTCATTGTCAGCCTGGGAGATTAGATCCCATCAGTCTGTTCTACCAATTCTATACTTGTGAAAGAGATTTCCTCAGGAGGAAATGTTGGCCTCTAATCACAAGGCTCTGGATTTGATCCCCAGCTACTCCTGTACATGTGCTTAAGTGCCTTTGGGCAAGACACTGAGCCCAAAATTGCCTTTCATAGAATACAGCTATGCAGTCTCTATAAACAAACATTTCAAATTTAGAATGGTTTGGAAAGAGCTCGATGACTTTCTGTCATATGACACTACCTTTGCCACAAGTCAGTTTGTGAAATTGCTTCCCTACTAGATGTGCCCCATTCAACTCTAAGTGTTATTGTGAAGCTGAAACACCCAAGAGCAACCGCTCAGCTTTGAAGTGGTAGGCCATGCAAACTAATTCTCCAGTCGAGTACCATTAACCCATAGCAGAAAAGGAGGACACAGCGAGATAGTTAGATTGCCAGTCAAATTTCAAACAATAGATAACCATTTGGGAAACATGATGGAGGAGAAGATGGCATTTCGCTTTCATTGGGCAAAGGTTACAGTCTCCTCATTGCTCTATACAAATATGATGTTTTCTCCTGACATTTCTGTCACTTCTGTGGTCTGTTTCCATTGCACTTCGTTTCATTTTGTTTTTTGTGAATACGCTAACTTCTTTACACGAGAAAATTGTTAAAGCTTTTTTGCAATATTTCAACTTTTTTTTCTTTTAAGGTATGGCATTTCCACTCAGATTTAGTTATGTGAAAATTGATAATGTCCATAAAAATAAGTGGATGGAAAAGCACTTACAGTGGTGTGAAAAAGTGTTTGGCCCCTTCGTGATCTCATGTTTTTGTGTATGTTTGTCACACTTAAATGTTTCAGATAAAACTAATTTAAATATTAGACAAAGATAACACAAGTAAACACAAAATGCAGTTTCTAAATGAAGGTGTTTATTATTAAAAATGAAAAAAAATCCAAACCTACAAGGCCCTGTGTGAAAAAGTGATTGCTCGCTAAACCTAATGACTGATTAAGCCACCCTTAGCTGCAACAACTGCAATCAAGCATTTGTGATAGCTGGAAGTGAGTCTTTTACAGCACTGTGGAGGAATTTTGGCCCACTCATATTTGCAGAACTTTTGTAATTCAGCCACATTGGAGGGCTTGAGCATGAACCGCCTTTTTAAGGTCATGCCACAGCATCTCAATTGGATTCAGGTCGGGACTTTAGCTAGGCCACTCCAAAGTCTTCATTTTGTTTTTCTTAAGCCATTCAGAGGTGCACTTTGGATGTGTTTTGGATCGTTGTCCTGCTGCAGAACCCAAGTGCACTTCAGCTTGAGCTCACGAACAGATGACCTGACATTCTCCTTCAGAGTATGGCTGTAATGGGCTTACAGCCATACTACTCTGAACACACCCAATCTTGTCTGATCTTGGAAGCTGCTTGTCAGGTCTGGTTAGTACTTGGATGGGAGACCACCTGGGAAAACCAGGTACTGTAAGTTTTGGGGGTTAGCCATAGCCTAGAGGTTTGAGAAGCGGCTTGTGACCAGAGGGTGACAGTTTGATTCCACCCTGGACTGGCAGGAAAAATTTGGGTGTGATGGTGTTATTAATAATTGAGAACAGGTGTGGCAGTAATCAGGCCTGGGTGTGGCTAGAGAAATTGAACTCAGCTTTTCTTTTAATATTTTTTTTAGACTCACAGCATGATTAAGCAACTGACATGTCTGTACACTCATGTTGCATCATTTCATATCATCCATCCATTTTCTATACCGCTTATTGATCAGGTTCAGGGGAAGCTATCCCAGCTGACAGAGTGAGAGGCAGTCTGGACTGGTCGGCAGTCAATCGCAGGGCCAACACACAAAGACAGACAACCACACACTCTCACACTCACACCTAGGGGGCAATTTAGAGTAGCCAATTAACCTAATGTGCATGTTTTTGGTATTGTGGGAGGAAGCCGGAGTACCCGGAGAAAACCCACGCAGGCACAGGGAGAACATGCAAACTCCACATAGAAGGGCCCAGACCGGGATTCGAACCTGTAACCCTCTTGCTATGAGGCGACAGTGCTAACCACTGCACCATATCTGACGACAAGGGGTCGAAAATGATTATGGATTATGGATTGGATCTGCAAATTATTTTCTTGATTAAACTACAAATATTATTGCAAAAGTCAGATCATAGAGAATCCATTAGAAAATGTGAGGCTTACTTAAAGAGAGAGAGGTTTGATGGACAGGGTGTAAAAAGAGTGCTGAATGAAAACAAGTAGGATAAGTCAAAAGTTCACCTTCACCTTTGGGTGACAGAGGGATGAATCACAAAGCTGTGAGAGAAAATTATGGCTGGAGCACAACAAATTGAGTGGACCACTTTTTGTGCTCTTCAAAACCTTTTTGCATCCAATGTAATGCAGTCTTCCTTTCATTAAATTAATTCAGCATACATATGAATCAGTAGTTTTTCCACTCTCTCTGTGTTTTCCCTGGCAAATGAATGATGAAAACATATTGATTTCCCACTCATTTATATGCAATTCAAAAGTTCCACTAAGAAACACTCAGAAACACCCGATGAAATTACATTTTACATTTTGAATGCCAACTTTGATCAAATTTGGAAAAGAAAGTTTTTGTGCACACATCGAACCATGCTGCTCTGCTGTTGATAGAATGGGGGAAAAGAGGGAAAAGAAAATGAGCGTTGAAGATTAATACTTTGAGCATTGAGAAAAATACAGAGGGAATGGAAGATAAAGAAGAGGAAAGGGAAGAGGTGCTGCTAGACATTAGATAGAACAGTGTCATGTCGTGTTAGCTTTGGTTATGTTTTGTCTTTTGGCTTCTAGTCCTCATGTCATGATTCATGTTTGTCTTCATGTGTATCCATGTATTATGTTTGAGGTTTTTGTCATGTCCTGTTTTATTTTGAAAGTGTCACTTCCCCTTTGCTTTAGTTTATTCTGATTGTTTTCTCCTCCCAAATGTGTTGCACGTGTCTTATTATCTTGTCTATTAGTCCTCGTCTTCCCAGTCACGTTTGTCAGTTTGTTGTATTTGTAGCTGTGTTCGCCCAGTGTTTGTATCTCCGGTGCCGACTCCACGGGCCAGGCCGTCCATCGCCGTGTATACCAGTGCTCCTGTGCTGACTCTGAGGGTCCGGTTGACCCCCGCCTCAAGTTCCAGCACTCCTGTGCCGACTCCACGGACCAGGCTGCCAGCCACTGTGGAAACCAGCGCTCCTGCACCGACTCCGAGGGTCAGGTCGTCTGCTGCCTCAAGTCCCAGTGTTCCGACGCTGACTCCATGGGCCTGTCTGCCGCCGTGGTCCACAGCCCTCCAGTGCCGACTCCGAGGGTTCGGCTGTCTGCCGTCTTGGCTCTCCATGCCTCAGCCGATGGGCTGCAGCTCACTGATCCAGGGCTGGGTCCGCCAGTGCTTCTCGTCTCAGCGGACGGGCCACAGGTCACTGTAGCAGGGCTGGGTCCGCCTGTGCTCCATGCCACAGCATTCCTGCACCACAGTAGACCTTCTCGCCATGCCTCGCCAGGACACCATGTCTCGCCAGGGTTCCAAGCCACGTCTTGTCAGGTCACCACAGAGCCCAGTCTTTAGCCTGCAGGGGACCCAGCGGGTGGCTGTGGGATCAGCAGTTCATCCAGGCCCTGCACTCAGGCAGACCTCCTAAGGCCTCATGTTGGGTCCTAGCCCAGCACTTGGGCAGACCGCCTGAGGCGCTAAGCCCCACCTGGGTGTTGAACTGGGGCCGTCCATCCAAGGTTTCGGGTCAGGCGGGTCTGACTCCTTGACCTTGCCCCCCCCTCCACCTGCCCAGGCTGGTTGATTTTGAACTTTTTTTTTCTTTTTTTTTTTGTAGGAACATCTGGGATCTGTTCCTTAGAGGGAGGGATTCTGTCACGCCGTGTTAGCTTTGGTTATGTTTTGTTTTTTGGTTTCTGGTACTCATGTCATGATTCATGTTTGTTGTCATGTGTTTCCATATATTATGTTCTAGGTTTTTGTCATGTCCTGTTTTATTTTGAAAGTGTCACTTCCCCTGTGTGTCTGTTTCATGTAGCTTTGCTTTAGTTTATCCTGATTGCTTTCTCGTCCCTAATGTGTTGCACGTGTCTTATTGTCTTATTGAGGTGTTAGTTTGTGTAGATATTTGCTTTATCAAAGTAAGTGTAATTTTACATCAGTTCTTCCCTTCAGCGCTCCCCCCTCCACCCACTCCACACTCAGAAAGACAGCTGCAGCCCTGTTTTTCCAAGGGATAATCATGGATGAAAAATGTTAATGGCGTTAATGAACAGGCTGGCTGACTTTTGAGGGTCCCCTGCCTTGTAGACATTGATGACTGATTAAAGTTGAAAAGGAGGGCAGAAGAAAAGCAGCAAATCAAACTGCAGGTTCAGAGTGAGATGGAACTCCTGCTTGAGTGGAAAGAAAAAAAATATGAAAAGCAGCCAAAAAAAACAACAGAGCTAGTGTGCATACTTGAGACTGAAAGTGAAATATCAAGCAACAGTGACTGTGGGGGAAAGGATGTCAAAGAAAATAACTCAAAGTTAATATGAGTCTCTTATTTTGACCTTTTGATATGCACAAAAGGAAACTATAGGCGTAAGGTGTGGTGGGCAGTTGATGATTTTAGATGTGTGGACATTGTGATATTAAATGCCTCTTACTTCTGTTTCCAAACTATAAATAATCGAATTGATTTTCAGATCTGTTTGACATGAACAAACCAGTGGAAATGTAGCCAATTAGGCAGAAATGTTGATTATTGTTGATGATTATTATGATTATTATTATTATGATTCATATGGGACTCCCTGGGTGATGTACTGTAAATAACAGTACCAGAGAGCCCACCCCAGTGTAAGGTTATAAAATGAATGCTATAGGTCTGCAAAGACAACAAGGCCTGGATATCTCCTTCACTGACTGCTGCCAGGGTTTCGTCTGTGTGAAATAAATAACTCTTATCAAGTAGTGAGAACCCATTCTTCTAATTTACCTCTGTGTCACCAGAGATTTATGACTATTGTCCCACTTATCTTTTCTGGGGGATGTGACTGAAAGTGGGTGGTGAGTCTCTTTTCTGGCAGCTTCAAACCCTGATAAGAGCTTAAATAATAATAATAATGATTAAAAAAAAAAAAAAAAACTTTTCCTGCTATGTGGACATATTTATTGAGTCGTGGGAACTGAGCGCTTGGTGGGAAGAGTTAAGTAAACACATTAGATTAAAGGTTTGTGCAGGAAAGCGTGTGTTATGGGTGTGCGTATTTCTATCTGTTATTGTTTTTTGCGACCAATTTTTATTTCCTAATAATTGATTTTTCCTTATTTTTTCTGTTTTTTATATATACATTTGCCTGAGTGTTACAGTTACAGCACTGTGAAAAAGCAGGTATTCTGGTGGCTAGGGCTGTACTTTGAGCTCAAAACTTACTGACAATGATGATGTTAACATGCAATCTTTGTCAGCACGTTATGTTTACCATTTTAATGTAGGCTATTAGTGCGCTACCATTTCCTATTTAGCACTACACACATAGTTAATTTGAGGCTTTTTACTATACATAACCATTAGCCTGGGATAACAAGCCTAACTTGCAAAAGCAAATTAGTCTGGAACCTTTAAGTTCATGTTCAATTTCCATGGGGGTGTTATCCTCAAACACAAACCGAAATGCCTCTGGACGCAATTAGATAGATCAATGAAACTTATGACTGAGTGCTGAGCTGTTCAACATGACAGTAGAACATGCATAGCTCCAACTTGCTTATTTCTCACCTCAGATTTGTTCAGAAACAGATCTTGATGGACTCCTAACTGAACATCACGAAAAAGTGTTTATCCCAAGGACATGTAAAGATTAGATAATCATTTATATGCATCATTTATATGTGTAGAAGACAGTCCACAGAGCTATCAAATATGTCAGTGTGGACTGAAGCATCTTAAGGCCAAAAGAAGTCACCTGGTGAACATTTCCAAGTTGTATGTATGTAAATCTACTAAGTCTAATGCAGTAATTGTAACTGCAGGAGATGAGGGATACATTATTTCATACTCTTTGCCAATTGAAATATTAATAGTCTACAGATTCATAGATTCAGTTTGCCTTGGAGTTTTTTTTTAGCCATACTTAATTTTATGGCAAGAGAAAAAACATGTTCTTACTATAACTATCACAACACCCTCAAGACTCTGATTGGTATTACAGCGTCAGAGTCCATTTCCTGTCTCTAAAACATGTGTGGGGGAGTGGAGGGTATCTGATAAGGGGGTCACATTGCATGAAACCTGGTGACTTCGTAATGACAGAGGCTTCCTTGTAAGTGAAGAATTATCAAAGCATTGTGCTACCTTAGTCGTGCCCCCATTCCTCTAAGGGATTCAGCAACAATTGTTTTCCACTAGAACATACAATGTCCATCATGGGATAGCCAGCTGATGGCTATTGACCAACAACAACAATGACTGTTTTCAACACTGAAAGTCACAATCACAGAAGACATTAATTGTCAAATTTATCATTGTGTATTTATTTTACAAAGTCTCCAAAAAGACACCGCAGTTCAATTACAATAGATTCCAAAGAGATATGACTGCACTGCAACTCCAATTGAAATGGCTAATAGTTAGCTTCTGGACTCAAATGTCCAGTATGTCTCATTTTTCTCATCAGTGCTGTTTATTGCTTGACGATGAAACAGATTCATGCACTCAGCTCAGCTGGAAAAGCTCAGTTACTTTCAAATAATGTACAGTAGACATCACATTTATGTTTCACTTGCTGGATCGGATAACTGCAGAAGGCATTCCACCTGTCTGAACACAAAGTTTACTTGTCCCGGACAAATGCTAACATCATAAATCAGTGTTTCTACAACACTCTTCAATGGACACAGGATGTCAGGAGGAGCTGTGAGCCAAGCTGCTGCCAACGTTGGTTCACGTTAGTTAATTTAATGTTAGTTAACTTAAGATTCAGATGTCTAATGATTAAAAAACTTCATCCAGTGAAAAGATACAGTGTTAGTTAAAATGACCAAGAGCTAAAAAGTGGCCATGACATCACCTGAAGCAGAAAGTAGTTGACTGGCAGCCAGTGCTTATGGAATACTATTGAGAGAGCAACAGAATGAATCAAAATATCTGTTGTACACCCTACCCCTCAGTTTCTTGACTCAGTGATACTTGTTTGTGTGGGCTGCTTTGGCTGGGTTGAGGCCAAAGCTTATTAAAAGATTTTTAGGGACTGTGTAATTAAAAACTTAAACCATAACTCGGTTCAGCTTTTGTACATTTTTTGAATGTCACTTGTATGCATTATTGTATGTTTCCCACTGATTAGATTCCATTTAATATATCAGTTGTAACACAGATTGCAATTTGTTTGAATTTGAACATTTGATAGAAACTTCAGTAGCGTTAATTTGCTGACAAATAATTTTCGTCATAGTTTTCATTGCATCCAAATTGGATTTCGTCTCTGGCAATCATTTTCATCTTGTTTTTATTCATTGATGAAAATGTCAGTAGACTTTGTCATAGTTTTGTCCTCATGCATTAGTTTTTATTTGGTTAATGTCTTGTTGGAAAAAACTTGTGTGGAAAAAACTGGCCGTTGACAAAAACTATGACAAAAATTATTTGTCAGTGAAATTAACACTGGATTTTGATGACATCACTTTCTTAATACACTGCAGCTTTGCAGCTACAACAACTTCCACTCTTCTGGGAAGGCTTTCTACAAGATTTTGGAGTGTTTCTGTGGGAAACATTCACGCAGCAGAGCATTTGTGAGGTCAGACACTGATGTTGGACCAAAAGGCCTGACTTGCAATCTCCGTTCCAGTTTATCCCAAAGGTGCAGGTCAGGGCTTTGTGTCGGCCAGTCAAGTTCTTCCATACCAAACTCATCCAGCCAAGTCTGTATGGACTTTGATTTGTGCACTGGGGCACAGTCATGCTGGAATAGAAAAGGTCTTTCCCCAAACTTTTGCCACAAAGTCGTAGCATAGCATTGTCCAAAATGTCCTGGTATGCTGAAGCATTAAGATTTCCCTTCACAGGAAGTAAAGGGCCTCACCATTGAAAACTGCCTCATCCCAATACTTGTGTCTATATAATGTATTTTGCATTTAACAAAGCTGCAGTTTATCAGTTGCCCTGTGCTTGCCTGTTCTTGATCTGTTTCAGAGACATTCATTTCTCAAATGCCAGAGCAGATTAATTCTCTTCCAACTCCTGCTGCTCATCATTTCTGGGAATAGCTGATTCTCCACAAATATTTTTCAGACAGAAAACAAACTGGCTCATAGACCAACTATTTAGCCTAATGCTGCCCTTAATTTTGACCTTTGATCTTTCACTATTTTTTTTTCTTATACTGACCATTATGTGCAATGACAGTCCTAAAAGTTACCCATCTCTTCATCTCACCTCAGAACTTAGAACCTCAGCACAAATCATTTAGTCTCACTGAATAATCTACCAACACAGTCTTCACCATGACATTCAAAACCATTTCTTGATCTAGACAACAGAATGACACTGCTGAGTTGGAATACATAAAGCATGGTTCAGGTTCAGTAGGATATCTTAGTATCAGTATTATATATCATCACGGGGTCATATCAATCTTGATTTCTGACTGATCAGGCTCAGTTATCACAGGATTGTGTTTCAGCCACAGCTTTCTTTTCTTCCTCATCAGATATAAATGGTTTGCTGATGGTGGGTAACAGATGTACTATATTTGATATGTGATAAGTCTTAGTGTCCTGCAGGGCAACTAGAAGTACTTCTATTATAAACCTTCCACAGACATTTCACATCTGTGCAAGAAATTTCTTTGTTTGCTTCATATATGCCCTCAACAGTAAACTGAAGAGCAGCAAGATGGCTGCAGGCCTCTCCTAACCCTGCCACACATGTGCAATGACTGGCCCTAAATAACCATGTCTCTGCACAGCCAGGGGTGGTGAGGTGGGTCAGATGGCTGCACTGATGAATGTAACCATGCTGTCTGGTGAGATGTTATGTTGCTTTATATTGTTCACATAGACCTAAAAATAATAATTGTTTGCATCAAGTGACTTATAGGCATACAACGTCTTACCATTAAAGGACCTGGAGAGTACATTTATACAGAGGCTGTATAAATATATTATAAATGTATCATCATAAAGTAGTGTTATCACCCAAATGGAGCTTCATAATCTGCTGCACTTAGACTCACAGCATGATTAAACAACTGACATGTCTGTACACATCATTTCATATCATCCATCCATTTTCTGTACCGCTTATCCTTCAGGTGCACAGGGGGTCTGGAGCCTATCCCAGCTGACTACGGGCGAGAGGCGGGGTTCACCCTGGACTTTTCACCAGTCAGTCGCAGGGCTGACACACAAAGACAGACAACCACACACTCACACTCACACCTAGGGACAATGTAAAGTAGCCAGTTAACCTAATGTGCATGTTTTTGGGATTGTGGGAGGAAGCCGGAGTACCTGGAGAAAACCCACGCAGGCTCAGGGAGAACATGCAAACTCTGTACAGACCGGGATTCCAACCTGGAACCCTCTTGCTGTGAAGTGACAGTGCAATGCATCACTGTGCCGCCCCACATGGTGGCCCCTTGTCCAACCAAGGCAGTAATTCTAAGATATATATGAGGGGAGCACATCAATCTCAGTATTTAAATACACTCAAAATGCCCCCCAGTATATGAATATAAAAAAATATATAAATAAAAAAAGATGCTTCTCCAAAAATGTTTTAAAAAGACTACATGCTGTACTGAGGAGTTTGTTTGATTTAGGGATGAACCCTCCATCCCAAACTGATTAACAGTGTCCTGTGAAGGAACACACAGCTGGAGGCAGTGGCCAGTCATTTTCTTAATGCATGAGATGCAGTCGACTGTGCTGTACTGCTATACATCACCGCCTCCAGGCTGAGCCTTGGCTCACTTTGGACGTTCACAATTTACAGACTGCTTTGGATGAATCTAGCTCGTTCTCCCCAGAATTATACCTCACCATTCTTCAGTCCAGTGCCAGTGTTTAATGCCAATGCAGTGCCAGGGTATCCATTTTCCTGCTTACAGACTTTGCTGAGTTTTTTATTATCTAGCCATTATGCCAATATTCTCCTAAACGTAATAGATGGAATAGTTTAAACATATCTTAAAGATGCCTACTCACATTCATCACATCACATTTTTTGTTACTTTTGTTACAGAGTATAATCTGAGTCATTTTTTTTTCTTATTCAATGATTCAATTCAATTATAAGCAGCAAGAGCAGTGAGGTGGGAGGAGTTATTTCAATCACCTTGACTTCACAAGTAAAAGTTCTATTCAGTGTGTCCATGGGCAAAGTTTGGTGTCTCACAGAGCACTTCCATGGCTAATGGGCAAACTGTCTCAGTTTTTTATTACTAAAAGATGAGTAACTGAGGTCAAAGGTTGCAAGCCTGTTATATGTGCTTTATTGGATATTATCACCATGGTCACTTACCAAAAAAATACAATTAACACAATTAATTCATATGTTTCTGCATTTTGTAATCAAAATGTAAAGGTTTTCAAAAGCTCTAACTGTTCCCCTGGTAACACATGAGGGTTTGACTAATACCTGGAATAATCATTGTCATCCCTCAAGGTTCCTATCCAAAGAAAATGTAAGTCCCTACTTCAGTAAATAGGACAAATCTTAGATACGACTTGGCAATAGGAGATTTTTGTAGTTCGCTCAGCTCTGGATCAGCTATGAGTATTATTCAGAATACTGAACAGAATATTTACCCAGACCAGACTGTATAAATATATTTAATTGTATTGCATTATATTAAATAATTCTGCATCTATGCCAGTAACCTCAGCATCAATGACAGCTATTTTTATGAGACAGAGACAGGGAAGTCTGAGACACAGAGACAGACACCTGCCAACTCCGCTATTTGAACTATCCTACTTGATGTGGTCATATTCTTTCTAAATATTATTTGTCTGCTATGTTGAGTAAATCACCAGCTAACAAACCATGGTAACACTATGACCGTATTAAATCTCAAAAGGTTGTATCATTCTTCATTGAAGCTGACCCTCCAGTTGGATCTCATTTTTACTTGTGATACTTTCTTGAGGCTGAAACACGGCCAGTAATGAACAGGGATAATAACAAAGGTTTTCTGGAGTGCTGCCTGAATGCTAAAGTATCTCACCAACTGACCCTTAGCACAATCTCCATCATCATTATATTACATCATTATGCTTGTGTTTCTGTGTGGATATTTCATGGACTGTTCTGTGCTTTTGGATGTGCACAACAGCAGCCAGCTAAGCTACTCAGATATGACAACTGGAAAAGATCAACAGTTTTTTTCTTCACTGATGCCTCTGTAGGAACTTTATGGAATATCACACTAAGCAAGCATTCAGAAATAAAATGTGGCAGAAGGAAATAAAAAAGGAAAAGAAAATAGAACTGTAAGATGAGATTCTCTTGTTTCACTGCAATGACATTTAAAAAGTTCACATATATTCAAGACTCTGTGGGGGAGTAATGCATTTTTCTTTTTCTGGAGAAATGGCATTTTTAGGGGGGAGACCAGGCGTGGTTTGCAGTTTTTGGGGTTTTTTTCCCCCACACAATTAACTGAATAAAATGATTTCTTACATAAAAAATGTTTTGTTTGAGGACATTATTCTGTGTGTGCTATGGTGTGAATCATAAAGATGTTTTTGGCCATATGCAAGAGGACAACAACTAGTGTCCAGTGCCTCTAAGTGTGCCACAGTAGAACATTGTCAGGTCTGAGAAATTGTAGGTGTGAATTTTCACTTCACTTTAGTGCAGTTCTGTTCTTCTGGATGAAGAATAATGTTTTTCATTCAAAGTCCATACATTATACACATTTTGTTATATAAAAATTCGATACATTTGCAATAGCATGGTACTGAAGCCACCCAGCAGCAGAGAGCTGCCACCTGTTTCCTGACAGTGACAACAACTGAAAAACAGAGAGCAGCTGGAGCTCCTAATGTGCAATTTCTGCAATGTACAAATTATTAACATGTTAGCATGTTGAGCTTGAAATCGTGGTTGAGTTGAAAAAATGAAGGTGGAGAGTATTGCATTTTTTTCTGTTCCCCTCCCGACCTTAATAATATTTGTGTAATCCCTACATTTGCATGAATATTGTAACATCAGGGAAACAATGTTGATTTCACCTATTCATTAAATTAATGGCTTTAGCCATTGTTACAAACGCGTCAGTTACATGATCTTTCCTTAGTGCTATGTTGATAAATGAAGGGACATTTACCAAGAAAAACAAAGAAGAACAAGACTGTGTTATATTTGACACCTGGTGCATGGGGGGGGGGGGGGGGGCGGCTGAAGAGTTGGAAAGTTGAAGCATAGAAGGACAAGACATTAATTTCAGATTAATTCTTATTCTCTGACACCCTGTCTATCAACCTCCCAATTAATTAGTCTTGAAAATAACACATAAGTGCATTTTCTTAGCCTGACACCCCTAACAGCAGGACCACAGCATTTGCCTTCACATAATGAAGAACATAATAGCGTACAAATGTTTGAAACTACATGTGGAGATTTTTATTCACAAGCCATCCCACCATTCATCATTAATCATTTCCACTTCACTTGCCCAAAGTCCTCACATACACATGCCAAATATGTTATATGGCTATATACATAATTACTGTCCCTCAGGTATTACTGGTGGATGACAATAATATCATGTTTGGTACCCTCCAGTAGAAAGGTCTGTTAAACAGGGTTAATTAAAAAGGTATCTAACCAAGAATGAATGAAAGAGGAGAGATTCAGTGGAGAGAGTCACTAAAACGTCTCACACTATGTCTAACACCAGAGAATTTCCTCCTTATTCTTTAGTCAGTAGTTGTTTGTGCAATTAGTAGTTTAATTAACATTTTATTGATAAAGGGTATTTGAGTATGAAGTGTTACAGTCTCTGTTTACAAGCCAAGAACTTACATAACCTCCAGACTGAGACTGATTAATGAATTGGCATCATCCTTTCTCTGAGGCTGCTGCCCTGTGGTGAATTGTTAAATTCTGTCACTCAGTATTAATACTGAACATTTACGATAGACTGAAGTGAATGTTGTCACTCGGCCTCACTCTGTATTTAAGCTGTCCATATGAAAGAAGTTAATTGAATTTTCTTTTCATGTTTGTTTATGTTACATGCAGGGTGGCAGTTCATCCTTTTCCAAGTGTCAGTTAAACATTAACTACTGGGTTTATAACCCCTGCTTGATCTCCCTGCAAAGGATGAGGATTTTAAGTTAGAATCAGTTTTGTGGCACAAAGGCTTGTGGATTTTGCTTTTTTTCCAAACATCAGCTGTGAAAACCAGGTTACATTTTACACATACAGCAGTGAGGCCTGTGAGATTCCAAACTGTGAGTAAGTATGCTTGCTTCAGTGTCAATAAAACACAAGGGCTAATTCTTCTGTTTCTGGGGCTCAGCTGTTATTTATCTGTCACCGGTGACGTCAAATGATGCATTTGACGCACTTGACGCACTTGTTGCTAGATAAGCTTAATGTCGAAAACGGGCAGATTTTCCCTTTAAGATTATGTACACAGTAAAAGACTGTATTTTTAGTTGCCCTACTATGTTGCATTTTATTAGCTGGGGCAAGAAATTTTTGTATGTAAATAATTGTTTTCATCTCAAAACATTTTCACATTCAAACAATTTAATGCTGAATATAATTGTGAGTACGTTACAACGTTCAACTGTTCCACTCACTGCTACTGTTTGCACATTTTACAGCATTTATTTACTGTTTGATAGATGTTGAAAACAAATATACAGATACAGATTATACTTACATTAACAGAACATTAATAAGAGTACATGAATGCATTTAAATCAAATGTTCCATCAAATCTGATGTGGGGAATATGCTGACGTTTTTGGCAATGGTCAGACTCGGTTTCACAATTGTTTGTTCAAGACTCTTAGCATAAAGTAAAATGTTATTGAGTTTTTCCAACTCAAAAAAAAAAAAAAAACTATTTTGAAAGTTTTTTTGACTCTAAGTAACACTGAGTTGGATTTTGCTGATTTCAACACATCCTGCTTTAAGTCCATGTCTGTAACTCATAATTTCCTCAAAAGATATTTCAGTCATTTTCTTCAGGCACAAGCTTCTCCTGTGTTTAGTAAGCGGCTTTGGTCACTCAGTGGTTGTGATGAGTACTGTGTCATGTCAAAAGGTGACACAAGCGCATTCCTTCACAGAATCACAACACACACTCAAGTCATTTATCTAGCCTGCTAATGGGTTGCCTGGGTTTGTTTGAAATCTAACTCTGATGTCTCATTTCCTATACGTGCCAAATGCAGATGTGACAGATGTGACTGTATTTAACATGTGACTGTAATAGATTTTGTTGTTGAGTAATCCATCCATCCATTTTCTATACCGCTTATCCGTCAGGGTCGCGGGGGAGCTGGAGCCTATCCCAGCTGACTACGGGCGAGAGGCGGGGTTCACCCTGGACTGGTCGCCAGCCAATCACAGGGCCAACACACAAAGACAGACAACCACACACTCTCACACTCACACCTAGGGGCAATTTAGAGTAGCCAGTTAACCTAATGTGCATGTTTTTGGTATTGTGGGAGGAAGCCGGAGTACCCGGAGAAAACCCACGCAGGCACAGGGAGAACATGCAAACTCCACATAGAAGGGCCCAGACCGGGATTTGAACCTGGAACCCTCTTGCTATGAGGCGACAGTGCTAACCACTGCCCCTTGTTGAGTAATAAGTAACGTAGTTACTTCTGAATGGGTAATGTATGATGAGTAATCATGTGCTACACATCAGTAGGTGTAATATGCTCTGCTTAAATTTTAATCTGTGGGTGCAAACCAAGAGGCTCTGATCGTGCTAGAGATGGTACATGGGAGACAGTGTGCTAATGTTTTCCTTGCTCACATGTGGAGCAGCTTACCTTGTCTGCCTTCTGGCTAAAATTCCCACCTGGAATATCCACTGAAATAGGAAATTGGAAAAACAAAACAAAGAAACAAACAAAATAAAAAAAAAACCAAACATGCCTACCGGTTTTAAGATCAGCAACATGTGCCCAACTTAACACCAGTATGCACATAGAAAGACACTATCTGCTGCATTGCTATATATGTACAGAATGAGAGATTCAGTTGATTTATCCTCCTCTCCACTGTGTGAGGACGTTAGCTGACATGACTCCTGATGAGATGTCACTAAATGATGCAGCACTAGACCAAACACTTACAGGAGACAAGGGCAAACAGCTTCGGAATATTTCTAACTGTTTCTTGTCTCGGCTTTTATGCAATGCTGACATTCACTGTTAAACTTTTTGTTGGGAATAGTTTCACTCTTAGTGAAGCTTGGAGGAGGCAGCCAGGGAATACAGGCAAACCTGTATGCCTGTTTGTGTTTCCTATTGTAGCCTATGTCACTGTTCAGTATGGCTGGCATCTCATGCAGCTGTTAGCTGGCACATGTTGCTACAAACACATGACAACAGGGACAAACACAGACATGATTGTACCATACACACATATAAACTGACAAAAACAGTTAAGGCCAAAGCTCCACCAGCCCCTTGTTGTGATCTCTGTGCTTCACACCTTTGTTAGATCTTGCCAACGCACAGCTTTCATGCCTGTGAGCTGTCTATATGGATAAGAGAGTAGTAAAATTTAAAAGCTAGAGTTTGTCTTTGTTGGCCTGTGAGCACTTATTGAGGTAAGAGGCCAGGGTTAGTTTGCCTTTTCCAGAAGTGTGTGTAAAATACCACAGATTTACACCTCAGAATAGTAGATGTCTGCATAGTTAATAGTATTTCTGAAAACCTGTATCTTATTGTATTTTGTTCCATGTTCTTAAAGGTATACTATGCACGAATTCTCTAAAAGCAGAATATAAACTCACACAAAAATAATCGTGAGACCCTTCCCTCTGCCATTCTGCAATGTTTGGGACATTTCTGGGCTCCAACCTTTGGTGAGTTGATGTGTAGTCCTCAGCCAAAAATAGCTCACAGGGTGTGCGGTTGGGACCATATAAAACATAGGTTACTAGGTTACATCACAGTCTACATCAACATTTACTGATAACCTCTGCTTTCTATTACATGAATATATAAGGAATTAAAGGTCTGAGTATCTGTTTCACTGAGGGCAGGGCTGGCATCCATACACACACACACACACACACATACACACAAAATGGAGGTAAACAATGAATAGGATGAAACATGTGCTTTGGTAGGGTTGCACAAAAGTGTGGGCATATTTATTTGTGCTATGTGTAACCGCCATGAAACAATTAGAAAATAATGTTTTATTTCCCTGTTTATTATGTGAGAGCTCTCAAATGTAATTATTGGTATCAAGGTTAATAATGGTCATGGCTGGATGAATCTGGTGTTGAAGAACTTGACTGACCCACACAGAGCCCTGACTTCAACCCCATCCAACACCTTTGGGATGAACAGGAACGAAGATTGCGAGCCAGACCTTTTGGTCCAACATCAGTGTCTGACCTCACAAATGCTCTGCTGCATGAATGGGCAAAAAATCCTCACAGAAACACTCTGAAGTCTTGTGGAAAGCCTTCCCAGAGGAGTGGAAGCTGTTAGCTGCAAAGCCATCAGTGAATTTGGAGTGCAGTGTCACCCAAATCCCTGTTAGTGTAATGATGAATTGATGATTGATTGATGAAACTTCTGTCCATATATATATTCAAGTAAAGTAAGTCAGTTCCTCATTGGGTGTCTTAATTTAGACAAAGAAATATTTGTTTGCAATACACTGCCATTCATCTTTGTACAGGTTACTACTGACTGCCACAAAGTCTGCCTACCACTGTCTGTAAATGTTGCTTTGTTCTTGCTTTAGAAAAATAGACTTGCAGAAAATTAAGTCCAAAATAATCAGTTTTTTCATCCTCTACTATCATATTCAATTGAAGTATCTTTTACATAGTAGGTCATTTAGTCTGTAACCACACATTTTGTCATTTTGTCACAGTTTCCGGAAATTACACAATAATGTAATTTTAGTGATGCCAGACATTTGGCTAGAAGGACATGTTGTGGAGGATGTTTTATATCCTTGCTTACATCATGCAATCGGAACATTTTTACACAAGCTCTCCATCGTTATGTAATATGTTATTTGATTCTTTGTCAGGCTCCTTTTTATTCCGTCTTCCTTACACAGTACACTTTCAAATGGTGGAACGGCCACGACGAGGCAATGAAACAGCTGTACCCCTCACCTTTCAATCCAACAGGAGCAGAGAAGGGGGAACACAAAACCAATTTACTCTGAAATGGCTGAGGAACAACATTAAATTAACTACACCATCACTGACATGTTCACTCAAATCTTTCGCTCAGACCATAATAGATTTTTCCACTCTTCTACCTTTAAATGTCTGCTCTGTGTTCCCACTGATTCCAGCCTAGTTATGCTGAAATAACAGCAGGATGTCTCTTTTTCTTTCTCTCTCCATGAAAATACGTGTGTCACCAATGGTGTTCCTTTTAAAAACTAGTCTAAAGCGGATACATCAGAGCATTTCTCGAACCGTCACATAACAGACAAATGAGTAATCCAGATAATAGTTGAGCACCCGCACAAGTCTATTGTAACCTACTGTAGTTAAATCCAGAGTTTATAATCTTACAAATGGAATATGTTTCCAAAAAGGCAGTCATCACTGAGATATGGCAAGACATCACATGGTCCATCTCAATCCTCATATTTTATTCTGTCGGACACAGAATGTTCGGTTACATTCCAGATTGCTTATTGGATCAAGCTTAGCTTCTTGTTCCTCACTGCGATCCAAGAATTGATCTGGTCCACCGGAATGAGCAAAGACAGACCTTTACTGGGAATCTGTTAGTGATTGGACATTGCTACTGCAGATTTATTCTACGACAAATACAATTAATGTGTGACATTAAAGGTCCAGTGGGTATAATTTAGGGACAGAAATGGAATATGGTATTCAAAATTAAATGAGTAAATTATCATAATAAGCATAGTGTATACTCACTTGACACTAATTACTGTTGTGTTATCCTTATCTTATCCTTATCAGGGACTCTAAACAAAAATGTTCTGCATGTCTTTATGTAGGAGAGAGAAATGTGTATGTTTATGTGTTAGATACATGAAAGCAGATTTTGAGAGGGCTCGCTCACTGGAGCTTTTCAGTGCACCGTTCTCTAGTCTCTGGGCGGTACACGTCTTCCAGCTGTTTCTAAGGTTGTTTCCAGCTGTTCGTATTCAGGAATGTATTAAGTCAAAGTCATCTTGTGTGATTTACGTGTTATGTCCCTCTGGTCTAGCATATGTTGGACAAACCAAATGATGTCTCAAACAACAGATACTGGCACACAAACCTGCAATCCTTACAGTAATGTGGATTATAATTACAAAACAATGCTGAAGCAAATCACAGTTCACTGTCTTCATTAACATTCTGTGGTATTGAGAAAGTCATCATGTCCTGAATAAACTTTTTGTTTCCAATTGGATCTGACTCCCATCCGTGTGCTAACTCTGCCTTTGTGTATATTATTGAAATGAACTTACATATTTCAAACCTTCTGAACAAGGCTCTGTGCTTTGTAGGCATTTATCTTGTAAATATAATATTTTAGCTTGTTTATTGCCCAGAAGGTAACTTTTGAATATTCCTAAAGTTTCCATAATTTTCCAAGTTTCCGATTGAATGATTGAATTAACAATCAACAATGGGACCACAAGTCTTTGTCTTTAACCTTTTAACCTTTCCATATAAAAGATAATACTACCCTTTCATAAAATACTTTATTAGAATTCTTACCCTTAAATAACTAACAGCCTTTTAGTAAGTGTTTGCATGTTGTTTAAAAATAGTAGAGCGCCTATTAATCTTTTCTTTCGGCACACAGACCTTATAATTGCCATGAACTCGTTCTTCATATCTATATTTACGTCTATATACTTCTGTCTCACTTTCAGCGAGGAATAATCCAAATATTTGCATCATAGTGACATTGTTTAGACAAAAGTCCCTGCACAAGCTACATACCACGTGTCATGTGGTGTTTTATAATCGCACACATAAACAATTGCTGATGTAAACACATCTGACTCTTGTCTAGTGTCATCTCTAACATTCATCGAGTGGAGAACCAAACATGCTTTCACAGTAACAATACACAGATATTTCATCATTCAACACAAATTGTGAACTATTTTAAATCTAATTATCATTTCATAGAAATCAGCTCTCTTCTCCCTTACCTTCACTTAGTTTAAATCAGGTTACCCATACATACTGTGGTATTAACCTGACCGACTTGGGTATAAAATGCCTTTTTTCCACAAGAAATATTACTCTCCTTTTCACGCATGTTTATTTTTGGCTCAGATACTGTATTAAGAATGTGTTACGCTGTTGGTTACTTCTTTGTCAATCCCAGTTGGATGGTGGTCATAAAGTGTTTGCATTCTGTAATACCACAGAAAAAAAAAATCATTAAATACCTAACACATAGAGGAGCTTCAGTGAGGCTCATTACTTTAGTGAACTTGCAGGATTTAGCCTGTGAGGCCAAATCCCCATTTGTCACTGAGTTCAGCTACTGCTGCTGTGAGCATGTACACGTAACAGAGGCCCTGCTCTGCCTTTGATCCACACAGTTCTGGACTGGCTTCTTTTGAAGAGAAAAACCAAACAGAAATTGACCGGATACACTGAAGTCAGGAAGGATGTTTAAAAGACCAGTACTGGCAGTCACTTTATGAGTTTCCATATTCAGACAGTGAGTTTTAGCAGAATTCCCAAGTTGTTGTTTTAGGTTTACAAGATTTTATTTACCAACTTACCAGTTTACCAATTAGGGTATTTGTGATCAAGAAGCATAGTCTGTTTTGGAAAAAGACAGTGCAGTGTAATTTAAAATGAATAATTCACTAACATGTTCATTTGCATTCTGTAGCTGTGTAATTACTGTCTGCAACATCTGCTGCCTTTTCTGACCAAAATGCTGCAGTATGTAATGTGTCCCACCAGGTCAGCTTGTATGGGAAATGTGTTGCATTGTCTCTTGACAAAAAAGAAGTGAGTGATCTGGACAAAAAAAAACAAACAGTATAATGATCTAGTCTAATCTAATCTAATCACAATAATGACACATTCTAAATTACGACCTTTTTTCTTAATTTTGAAATGGCCTGTGGACAACAGCCACACTTGAATCAGCCTATTGCACCATTAAAGAAAGTTCTTTTTTCTAATTTCTCGTCCATGCTGCTAGATACAACTCACATTGTATTGCTCACTTCACCCAAGAAAGAGCCGTGTGAAGTCTGGTCATCAACGAGTTTGTGAGAACTTTGTAAACAGAAATAAGAGGATATTAAATACCGCCAACTCTACAAAATCACCTCCAACCAGTTAGCAATTTGTTAGCAAAATAATCCTGACCCTACCATAATTAATTTTTGACAGAGCATTTCTACTTTAACAGGCACAGATGTTTCAGTTTCAGAAAACTCACAGACCAATTATGTGCATTGCAAATCATTTTATGTGATGCTCTTCAACCAGGCAAATCTGTGTATTATAATAAGAGTTGTGATTTGAATTAGACAGATAGACAGCAGACGGGGATGATTAGACACCTAAAACAGACCTTTTTTAAAGAGTGGACTGCTTCAAGCTGTTTAAAACCAGAATGTCTTCTATCTGAGAATGTGGCAGTTATTAAAAGCACAATGTGAAGTGGCACTAGACAAAGCACAGAACATCTTTTGAACAAATAAAGAACAGAAGTGAAGGGTTTATGAGGAGTGTTGCCTTATTTGTGCAAGTGACACTTACAACACCACCTGTGTGACACACAGCCGGGGGCTTGTACATGACCTGAGTCTCATCAGTTCGAAATTATTGAACTGTACTATATTTTAATTAGTTTGGGAGTTACATTCCTAAATTTGTTGAGTCAAAATATTAAAAATGTTACACGTTGCACTTCAAAATTGAAACTGACCCTTGAAGTTATGAGAATGTGGAGTAATGAAGAGTTGTTCAGATATAACGAAAATAATTGAACCACAGAGTTCCCATGAAAATTCTAAATTATGACAATGAAGGAATATTTTGGGTCGGTCAACCTAATAACCAACAGAGGCGTACAGGCCAACTCTCTTCATACACAGGGAAAATAATATTAATAGAGAATGAAGGGAAAATATGCACGATCGTGGCTGTACAACATGTGCTGGGAAAAGTCAAATTTGATTAAAATTAGTTCAATCCAAGAAAGTCCAAAAGAGTAAAACACATTTTATTGTCTAGCTGATGTGTAAAAGTTGGTTGTGCAGCACAGAGGTGGTGGTATGCACCACGATGGACAGAGTTTAGAGCGTGAAGAGGGATTGTACATCTGTAGTGCCAATATCACTGTCATCTATCACGCCATGCACCACTGACTGCTGGTAAACAATTCAGCATTTTGTTGAAAGAATGAAATCTCAAGTTTCACTGCCCCTTACCAAATTTACAGTGTTTTACCAAACTGTACTAAATAAAAGCGTCAGCATTATTATCAACTATAATGTAATAAATAAATAGAAGCAGCTGGTGAATTCACGCAGCTGTAGCTAATGAATGTCATTTCTCTTTGTTAAACAAATCAGAAATTTGTGGCTCTTGCCTTGCGTGCTGTTTGCTTGATATCAAACAGAATTATTAACATGTTAACACTCCATTTCCATGTTTAGTCTGACGCTGCCTCCACTTTGACTGATTTCTGTTTAACTGATTTCAAAACAGATGAGTAAGTGAAAACTTAAAATGTGCTGAGTTCTTTCAGCCACCATACCAATATGTTACCATTAGTCAGCAATGACATTACATTTTGAGATGACCAAAATGTATAAAGCACATGAACTCACATGAACATGAACTAAATTCCATCACATGACAAATGACCAGTTAAGTTAATTAGCTACAGGTACTAGGGAATGCTGATGGTACTAGATGAAATGGTGCTTAGTAAATGTGCTTAGTATTCAAACATGCTCAGCTTAAATGGCATACAAATCCGGAATCACTCAGTCATTTCACTCGGCTCGTAAAAATAACCGAGATTCGCGAATCCTCCTCTTCATTAACTTGTATCTGTTGAGTCTTGGCTACACTTGCTGCTAACAACCCATATAAATACAAAATTATAAATTGTGCCATTCATAATCTCCCCCATTCATTCTAAGTAGTTGTTAGCAAGAAGCTGTTGCAACAAATAGCATACATGATGTGGGCTAGCAGTGGTTGCTACCTTCTTCGTCATCAGAGGACTCAGACATCCAGCAGAGTCGAGTTAGAATCACTTCCTGCATGGCCGGAAACAAAGCAGATCTGGAGATTACTGGCTGTCGGTTACAGTCGTGAGTCCTGGGAATCTAGATCTGCTTGGCACTGTGAGTCCTGCGCACTCGCTCAGCTCAGTCGGTTACAACCTGATCCAACTGAGCCGGATTGGCTATATTTCTGGCCATACAGGAAGTTTTTCTAACTAGACTGCATCAGCTACTCGGGTTTCCTGATGATGAATAAGGCAGCAGAGACTGCTAGTGCGTGTAATTTATGCCATTTGTTGCAACAGTTTCTCACTAACAACTACCTTGAATGGAGTAGGTTTTAAAAACAATAAATGGCACAATTTAAATTTGAATTGACATGGGCTGTTAGCAGTAATGTTACATTTCATTACATTTATTTAATACCCCTATTAACTTTACATATCCCTGTGCCTGCATGGGTTTTCTCCAGGTACACCGGCTTCCTCCCACAATCCCAAAAACATGCACATTAGGTTAACTGGCTACTCTACATTGCCCCTAGGTGTGAGTGTGAGAGTGTGTGGTTGTTTGTCTTTGTGTGTTGGCCCTGCGATTAACTGGCGTCCAGTACAGTGTGAACCCCGCCTCTCACTCGTAGTCAGCTGGGATAGGCTCCAGACCCTCCGTGACCCTGACGGAGAAGTGGTTCATAAAATAATGGATGGATGACACCACATAGCAATCTAACTTGTAGCTAATATGTTTTGGTGTTATGTTGGAAGCAAACACTCTATAGCACCATGCTCTGCTCCAGTCTTTAGTTGGAAGTGAAACACCATTTGTTATGTGTTTTATAGTGATGGGGATATTGCCTGCAGTCTTTAACCCTCTGAAGTCATGTATAATTGTCAGTTGTTGACTATTTTTGATTCTAATTTTATATTTCAACTTACAATTTTTTTTATCTTGCCATTTTGGAATCATTTTTGATCAGCACAACCTCACAAGTGTGATTTACTGTTGTTTTTTTCATTTTGACATACTGTATTGACACACTGGACCTAAAATCACACAAAACTCTAAAATCCGACTGGGGAAAATGCGCTGAAATGCGCTGAATGAAGTGCGCTCAATGCGCTGGTGTTTACTGCGTCTTCTTGAATAAAATGCGCGCCCCAAACGCGCACCAAACGTGATGGCAATGGTCATGAAAAAAACAGTGCGTATATTTTTTATCATAACTCGGGTTTTACTTGACATATTAACAAAATTTAAAAACTGGTATATAGTTTGAAGTGCCCACTTTCGACACAAAAAAAACTTCAGCGAGGCTGCGTCTTGCAGCTACGTCATCTTAAAGTGGTCTTGTGATAAGGACACGCCGGCGCGTCTGTCGACTCCTGAGGGTTAAGGGTGCAGACTCAGACTTACAGGACCCATGAGGACTTTTGAGTTGGGTTTCACAGGCAGGTTCTTGGTGAAACTGATTCAAGGGACTCAAAGGACTCAAGCAATTCAGTTCAGTTTACTGAGTAATCCGGAAGGACTCGAGTCCAACCGGATTTGCCATGAGTAATACATGGTAAACACAATATCTGCTAAACATCAGCATGTTGGCTTTGTCACTGTGAGCATGTTAGCATGCTGACATTGTCATTTAGGTCAAAGCACAGCTATGTCTAAGTACAGCCTCACAGAGCCACTGTAGACTCTTCTTGTTAATGTTTAATATGATACATGTGATAGCTGTGAACCAAAAGAAAGAAGAAACATCACAGCAGTTTTAGAGTGCCTTTTGTCTTTAATCTGTTTGGTCCTTTAGTCCTACGCCTGTCACATCACTTCATAGCTTTTGGATGATGGTCATGGCTGTATAGTGCTAAAATCCCGTAGTCTCAAACACCCTGCAACACTGGGAAACAATGTTTTTTTTTAAATAAAAGAAAAAAGTTAATGTCTTACAGCTTCAGTTGGGCTAAGAACTGTTAATGAATAAATGACCTCGCCCGCAGAATGTAAACTGGACTATACTGCATCAAGCAGATTTAAATAAATAAAAAACTAAAAAATTCATTAAGTCCTTCTCTGGATGAGTCTGTTGTGCAGTTCCAACTCATCCTGCTGCACAAACAACCTGACCCTGTACAACTCAAGCAGAGACTATTGCACAGCAGGAGACCACTCAGTGCAATGACAGCAAACAAGCTCACAGATACACAGGGTGAGGAAAGTACATACACGAGCACCAAGCCAAGCACACAGCATGTGAAATGTAAATGTACTGGAAACATCAGAGCTAAACTGCAGTGAGTTAACTTAACTTTCACTTTGCTCACATCCTGCAGCCTTGAAGAAATTAAAAACAAATCCTCTCTTGCACATAAGTCTTTGAGCCTCTCTCTCTTTCACTTATGCTCTTCCTTTCTCATACACTCCTCCTTATGGCACAGTAGATGTTTTACACACATGCACATGTTTACAAGCCTTGTTTATTTGTTTTGAAATGAAGTCAATAGTGCTTGATTGAAAAATTTTCGAGAAATCAATGAGAGAACCTTGAAAAAAAGGGGTTGCTGATTCAGAATGAAGAAAAATTACCCTGGTGATTTTTTTCACTTGTTTAAAGAAAAACAAAGGCTGTGCTGATTCAATAATAACTGAATTAATGAGCTGAATAAATTAATAAAAAAATATTTTATGAGGGAGACTTTCAGTGTGTGCATTATGTTACTTTTTTGAGATGGGGATGTATGAGGTTCATATCCACATTCAGTGCTTTAACTGCAGTAGACGGACTACACGAGAAGCAGCACTCTTCACTATTTAATCTCCCACACACGTTTCAGAGCTCTATCACTGCTTATGGTAACATTTCCTACTGCTGCTGTTTGACGATGAAAGCATTAATCTATCAAAACATGGCTGGCTTTTATTGTGAAGCAGCAACAGTTTAGCACTGACTGCAATCCTTCATCAAAAAAGTAAAACAACTGTCATTTTCTGCACCTTTTAACAGTGGGCCTGTTCAATTAAACTAGAAGGAGCAACTACAGTCGGCAGCAAGATAACCACTGTGGCCTGCTGTTGTGGGAAAAACTACTTGCGTCGAGTGTGGCATCAGATCACAGGTGCTCATGGAGTGAGAGAACAGGTTCGTTAATGGCTAACTGCTTTGTTAAAACAGCGTGAGTTTGATTGACCGCACTGTAAGCAGATACACCAGCTGTTCTTTTGATCTTTCTCTGCCAAGGCTTCTTAGCGAGTGTTCGCTGGCCTCAGAATTCCTTGCATTGTGAAATCTCAGTTGTTATCGCCAGTAACCACAGGGTTGTCACAAGCAAATCACAACTTTTTCACCAAAAGATATGCCTACGTAAGTGGTTCAAATGGTAACTTTTTGCAATCCAGAAATGCCTTTAAATGCTTTCAAAGGTTAGAACAATTTTCAGATGTTCTGCATTATTTATATTTGCCTTTTAGAGTACAGCTTTAGTCAGCGCACTGCAGCCTGCCTGTTAACTGCAGGGGGAACTGAACTGCTAACCCAGGCAGCCTTGGTACCATGCTCTTTGACCTCCCCATCTCTCCCCTTCACTTCAGGTTTCTCACACAAGTGCACACACACAAACTTTCTCTCCCTTCAGTGTCACTCTCACTGTTGTCAAAACAGGCAGACTGTTTGGGGACCCTCTACAGCAGCAGGGTTCCTACACGACCAGATTATACTGCAGCTTTCATATACATATGCATTGTACAGTATGTTCACAAACACACACACACACACTTATAAAATGGGGAGGAAAAAGATTATTTGCCTTTTTCAGTGTATGTCTTAAACTATCCCCAGACACTGGCGGACTCAGTGGGGGGTCAGGTGGCAAGTGCCTTTAAAATACAGAAAAAGAAAATGCGATACAGTGCCATATAGTTAATAGTTCCCGGTATGTTTTCTGGAGTAGTTATGACATCTGCATCACATAATTTTAACTGTTTCACAATAAATGCATCAGGACTGCAAACTGGTGCCCCACCACAAATAGCTGGTGCCCTTTTTATTTATTTTATATTTTTAACAGCCCGAGTCCACCACTGTCCCCAGACTCAACTTTCTTGATGTATTTATTGTCCTCACACTCAAAAATAGAAGTACGGGTGTGTACCTAAAAGGGGTACAAATTGATTGTCCCTTTTGAAAGACAATTGTGTACCCTTTAGTGCTGGTACATTTTTCTACCTTATCAAATTGTACTAGGTAAAGCCCAACTGTGTACTCTGTAAGACATAAAATACCTCTCAACTATAGTACAGCAATGTACGCCGTTTACCCCCCCCCCAGCAACAAGCAATTCTGGACAAAAATGTACCAGGACTGTCCACAGAATAAAAATTTGACTGTTTATTGAGAGTAATTAAAAGACCATCAAAAGTTGACAACAAATATAGTTTCATGTCAAATGTCAATGTTTAAAATGAAATGTAAACATTGCTTAAATATTTACACTGCATATTTTAAACTGGCGGACTACTATTTTCATTGCATGTACAGCACGCTTTTAAAAAAAACCCATTCATATCAACATATTTAGACAGAATACCTCACGGAAACAAACAGTCTTTTCCTTTTTCTTTTTCTCAGTAGACATTCCTTCTGCTATTCCTCAGCGTTTGAGCCTCAACAGAGGTTGCATCCTCCCCCACGATGCATGATTCCTTTATCAGAGCAGATATCACCATTTACTGATCATGTGCACACAATGTGACTAGGTATAATGCCTTAGCTTTTGTGAGGGTGAAGATGTGGGGACTTACAAAAGATGGCTTCAGTCTTTTCAGGCCTGAGGATGTAGATTCTTCTGTGGTCCTCAAGGGTCTTGCTTGCCAAAACTTCTCTCTGACACATTTTACCTCCTCATTTTTCTCTTGAGTTGGCTGTGCCAGGTATGCTGCTTTATCCAAACAGATATGATGAAATTAAATTATGCATACTTATGTCAATCTGGAATCTGTTAAAAGCAGATACCAAAGGAGAGGCACTTACATAACCGTTGCCGTGTACATCCCTTAAGAAACTTCACAATCAATGCTTTGAGGACCTGAACGTAGTCCGAGTGGGTTGGATACCTGTTTCAAACTATGACAAAACAAACTAAATTTCCAGGTTCCATTAAAACTTAAAAATTGCAGTTTTAATGGGTTTCAATGGGGACATTTTTGTCACAGTTTAAACTGACACTGCACAAATTGCATCAAAATCAGTGATGTTATTCATCGACAGATCCCAGATTGTGATAATCACACAATTTCTTTTTTATTTTTTAATTTTTTTTACTAGTATACAGAAAACATTACAATTTGTGTTTTTCTCTGAAAAAAACAACAACATCATATTTCAGTATGATGTTTTGAAAGGAGCACTAACATTGCACACTATGACATCACTTCATACAGAGTCCCAGTGATTTTGCTTTTGATTTTTTTTTTTTGTTTGTTTGTTCCTTGTGGACTGGTTCTTTGGCATCTAAGCGGTTCTGGACATCTTGTGGGAATTTTGGAATGGAAACGACTGCAGGCAGTGTGTGGCAAGTAGTTTGCAAACTGCAATGCAGCAGAAGAACAGCATCTTAACTGGCATTTTGCAACCACTTTAATGCTGTTAAAGACAAAAACACATCAAACACATGCAAAAAAGAGGTAATGCCTTCAGCCAGAAGATATAAGCAACCTAATTGTAAATTGAACAGGTATAAATTTTCCATTAGTTCCACTATCAATCAAACTACTGAACAGTAGGAGATGAACTGTGCGTGCGTTTGTGAAAAGTTTTAAAACTGTGACTTTTTCATATAGCTTGACACTTAAATGTTAAAAATATCTGTCTGTGTCTGACCTTGCTGCTGTTTTTATGAGCTGGCAGCAGAAACTAGACACTTAGCAACACAGGCTAGTAAGCTTAAATATCTATACGAGTTACAAATATTTTCCAATATGCTGCAGGTACCCTTATGGTTGAAATGGCACAAATCTGTACTTCCCTTTGCTTTAAACCACTTTGCGCGGGAAACCGTGAACTCTCGCTAACATTAGCTCAACATCGACATGGCTAATAGTTAATACAGTTGCATGTGCTAACTAATGATTTATTTGGTGGTATATGGTATGATATGGTAGCGCAGAGAGAGTAAAGTTATGGTATATCTACCACCAGTAAGTGAATTAACATGGTCAGTGACAGTAAGTTAGCTAATGCTGATCCTGCTAATGATACGTTAGCTCTTTAGATATTAGCTACATTTGGCTCATTGCTTTTAAAAATCACACTTCACTTACCTCTGAATTTCTGAGCCTCCTCCTCGGTAAGTTCAATGCCTCCTTCCAATAACTTCAATATCAGTTCCTCTGTAGACAATCCCTGAAGTGCCATGACATCTTTCTCCTCCTCATCTCCGGCCCAGCTGCCCGGGGTCTGGAGGATCTGAGCGGAGCAGCACGTCTCTGGTATTAATGCGCCGCTGTTGCGATTTGTTTGCATTTTGTGTGCTGTTATTCTGTAGGTACCGATTTGGGATCGGACAATAGGCCCTATACTGACCCAAAAGTCTGGATTGGATCGGATCGGTGTGCATGGAATAAAGCCGATCCAGCACACTGATCCTAGCACTCCATTCCATCCGCGACAGCCAATCAGCGTTTCTCTCTCCCGGCTTCGCTCCTGCTGACGGGCTGCGGTGTGAACGCTGTTGTGCTCAAATATCATTGCTGTGTCCCGGCACTTGGTGTTTTGTGACTCCATGGTGAAATTTTATCAGGACTCATACAAGAAGGACAGTGTCTGCTGAGCTAAATGCTAAATTCAGCTCCCAGTGCTAATTGGGAGCACCATATGTAATTAATGTGCACATAATATGGGCCGTATGTAATTAGTTAGCTGCCCATAAAATTCCACATTAAAACCTGTCCGTTTCAGCAACTATCTGTGGCTACCCGACCCGGTGAAGGACTCCTACTGACGTGGGAGAAAAAGGTGGAGGGAGGAGGCGAGAAGCCGGTCAGCGGGAGGAGGGTGGTAGCATATGTTGGTGTGTTTTTCAGGGAAGTCTGGTGCGGTGATGGATGCTGTCTCAGTCATGATGGCAGTGACAGAAAAAGTATCCTGGCGAATTATTTTGACCATCATAATCTTGTAGTGAAAATCTGATATTGTGGCAGCCCTTGTACCCTTTCGGTCAGTCAAAAGCTACACTTCTGACCTCTTAAAGACCAATATTGTATTTTTGAGGGAACATTCTTCAAAAGTTCATTCGTCTAGTCTTACCCCGTACCCCTATTTTTGAGTGTGCTGTCTTATGTGATTTCTATAGGGTACAACCTCTTGTGTGGGAAAATGTTTCTTCACTGACGCAGAACATTTCCTGGAGCCCAGCTCTCAAACAGCAATGGTCTAAGTGAAAGCACTGGAGGATAAGAACTGTTAGCCTTGGCACTGCATCAGATTCTATTGTCATGCTGGAGTGATGAATAGAGGAGGCAAAAAGAATAAAGATGAGACGAAGACAAACAGGTAAAATATCAGCATGGTGCAGGAAAGCAGGAGAGGGTAAATCCACACACAGTAGACTGCAGCAGATGATGGTGATGAAGGTGATCGTACTGATTACACAAACGTTTAAAACAGACATTCACAGATACACACCAGCTGATGTCACATTCCCCTCTGATTGTCTGTCATTCCATGTGAGTGTAAAGCTACACAAAACACCTCACCTAATCATTCCCTGCTGTCTCGCAGCCCAAAAGAGCTTCTTACTCAATGCTGAGTATGTGCATTGTAAACAAAGTTGGCCTAATCATTTATACAACCTATGACCTGCAGAGCAACACCATTTGTCTTCAGGAGCAGTGGCGACAGATCTGAGAAATAGACTTTTTTTTAGCACTGTGACTGGACTATGGAAGCAGGGGGCTACTTTGTTTCTCCCTCATTCACTCTCCAATGACTAACAAGATCACTACATGAAGCCATATTCCCCCTTAATGTACACATGGGGCAGAAACAAATGATTATATTCATTATTATTTGCTTGATTTATCAAGAACATATATTTCATTTGGATTTCTGTTGCCTTTGGATAAGGAGTCAGAACTGCAACTTGGAGTATGGGTTATAAAAAGGTTTTTGATTTATTGTTTTTTTCAGATTTTTTTTCCCCTTCATGCAGTTTGAAGGAAAAGATCTTCACAACAGAGGTAAATGTGACACAACCAGATGCTCCGCTCTGTGACTCGAATGTGATGTTGGCAGAAGAGGCTCAGAGGTGACTGTGACTGTCTGACCATCAGTCCAAAACCCGAAGATGTTCAGTTTGATATGATGTAAGAAAAGGCAACAAATAATCTAATTTGAGAAGTTGAAACTATCGAATATTTTTATTTAAAAATGACTTCAATGATTGATTAACAGGACATCCTCCCAAAATGTCACACCTGTAGCGTAACCTGTGTTTGCTCATCAGTACCTCTGATCTTCTCCCTTCACATTGCAGTGCAAACATTGGTAAACCAGTCATTATGTTTAGATCTTAAGAAATGAGGATTTGATTATTTCCTGTGCATTCAGCTTCATGTTTAATTTCCGTGAAACAAACATCACAGGCCAGAGCCGCCTCTACTTTCTGAGGCGGCTGAGGTCCTTCAACATCTGCAGGACGATGCTGAGGATGTTCTATGAGTCGGTGGTGTCCAGTGCCATCACATATGCTGTCGCCTGCTGGGGCAGCTGCCTTAAGGGGGGGGGGACACTAACAGATTCAACAGAATCATCAAGAAGGCCAGCCATGTTGTGGGAGAGGAACTGGATCTCTGACAGTGGTGTCTGAGAGGAGGATGTTGTCCAAAATAAGGACTATACTGGACTTTCCCTCTCACCCTCTCCACAATGTGCTGATCAGCAGGAGCTTGTTCAGTCAGAGACTCTTACTGCCACGATGCACCACACAGCGACACAGGAAATCATTCCTGCCTGTCGCCATCAAACTGCTAAACTCTGCACTGTGACAGACACACTTTACATTATATATACAATGTATATATGTTACACATGTGCATACCTGTATTTTTAGATTTATATTTATCTTGTTGTTTATCCTATTTTATATCTTTCACTTTCTTTCTTGGTCAGGAAAACTGCAAGTGCATTGTCTGTACAAAATAGAATTTCCCCTTGGGGATAAATAAAGGAATTCTGATTCTGATGATCATGTTGTTGGTGATGGAGAGTGTGCCTTGTTCATTTCATTTTCAATTTCAATGTATTTATATAGCACCTTATACAATCAAAATTGTCTCTAGATGCTTTACAGAGACCCAGAGCTTGAACCCCTGAGCAAGCAGACAGTGGCAAGGAAAAACTCCCTTTTAACATTAAGAAACCTTTCCTGCAGTAAAGTACAATTCCTAACAACCCTATGGCTAAATTTGTTTTAATAATAAACCTAATCAGCGTCCTTCCTGGTGAATTTCTTTTTGTTTGTTTCTTTTTGTTTTTTAGTTTCCTAAGAGAATAAACACATATCGGTACACACAGGGGAACTTTGGAGACATTTGCGCGCAGAACCACCACGCAAACCAGACACTTCTGACACCTACCTGGAGCACAGTTTTAATGGTGACAGAGGAGACGATCGCGGTGCATATCTTCTCGTTTTTACGCATCACTTGACCCATCACGAAGAGCATCGGCGTGGCGAGGGCGAAGGACGCGATCCACATGGCGCTGATGAGCTTCTTGGTGCGGCTGCGGGACATGATGCTCTTGGCTTTGAACGGGTGGCAGATGGCCATGTACCGCTCCACGCTAAGGCTGGCGATGTTGAGCGCAGTGGCGTAGGAGCAGCTGTCCCGGAGGAAATAGTAGCCCCTGCATACGGCGTCCCCGAACACCCACGGGTGGTGGAACCAGATGAAGTTGTAGAGCTCGATGGGCATTGAGAGCACGAGGATCAGCAGGTCGGAGACAGCGAGGCTGGCCAGGTGGTAGTGCACGGTGCTCTGGAGGTTCTGCAGGGTCTTTTTGGTCAGCAAGGTGTATAGAGTGATGGAGTTCCCCAGAGAGCCCACAGCGAACAGGGCCACGTAGATGACAGTGACCACCACCCTGGAGTAAACGTCCGTGTTTACTTCCAAGTCTTCTTCCTCCGCTTTGGAAACGGCAGTGTTGTTATCAGAGGGAAACAGTGAGTTATTCCCTAAAAGTCTCTGCGTTAGCGCTCCCAAGCCGGCCAAGTTGCGCTCTGACAGCGTTAAGTTTGGATCCATTATGCCTCTGTGTGTAAAAAATATGAAAATCGAAAGTATGATTGTTTAAACTGAGCGGACATTTGTTGATTTTCACCTGCCCATCAACGAGAGTAAAACGGGTACAGTCTGGAAATCGGAGGAGAGCAGCTTTTATATTTGGCACGAAAGGAGGCGTGCTCGCTATTGGATCTGCTGCGATGACGCACAGATACCCACTGAATGGAGGTCTTGCCATTTTGTCCGTTCATGATTCACCTTGGAAATCAAAAATAACGCGAAGGACAATTTCAGGTATAACTACTTTCTAAGAGATTTTTTATTTTTATCTTGTATTGATCTTGGCACCCTCTCTCTCTCTCTCTCTCTCTCACACACACACACACACACACAAACACAAACTCATGCAAAGCAGTAACAGCTGGTGACTGCACTGCTATAAATCAGAGTGTAGTTTTGGTGCTAAAGTGTAGAGAAATATTATGGGACAGACAGAGAGGACATGACACTCTAATAATTAATTTGCAACAGCTTCCATTGCTGTGACCGATGTAGCAGAGCAGGTTCTCCTGTCTCTTTCACACAAACGCACACACACACCCATACACACACACACACAGAGTGTGTGTGCATATCTTTACAGTTTAACACCTGTAATGCGCTGTGTTATATCTAAAGAGATTTATGTTTGTAATTCCAATCTTTAAGTGGCCATGTCCCTGCCCTGGAGCTCATTAATAATCATGTGTCTTGCATACAAACACATACGCATACTGTAACACATGAAAAGACATCATTAATGCACATGTGTGTTCATGTAATGTGGAACAATATGGTCCCTCAACTAAGGCAGCAGCAACCTGCAGGTGATGTCCCTCAGACTGTGAGGAAATGCCCTTCCTCTTAAAGAGGAAATTTCTTCATGTTTCTGGCCCTGGGGTCAATGCACTGTGCAGTTCATTGTGTTTTGCGGACAGGATGTCACAGAGGAATAAAATATGTATCATCACTTTTAATAACTGTCAGCTGGTCACCCTTTAGCCTGTTTCCAGCTGCAGTCAAGGATAAGTGGTTGTATACTACAAACAGTGTCTTTGCAGTACTTTAAATGTGATGTTTACTGAGGAACAGGATGTCTTCTTCTTTTTTTGTTTTTGCTTTATCTCATGCACTTCCCCAAGGGGTCAGTGGACTGGTGGACAGCTAGCTCAGAAATGAGGAAACGAGAATTAATGTTGAAGTCAGTTGAAGAGTTTAATTCTGTTGAAACTATGTTAAATGTGCACTCACTATATAGCAAGTTTGAAAGTTTCTTGTGTTTGGACATTATGATGTCCAAATAGTGTCACTATTTGTAGCTTGGTGTGTGTTTCGTGATAAATGAAAACAAGATTTACAAACATTTATGAGGGTTTGTTAATAAATTATCTGGTTCATGACTGTGTATACCTTTTGCAAAAACTGTAAAACTGAAATAATAAAAATCAAGTAAAATCAATGAGCAGGGAGTCATAAGGTTTCTTAGAAAAAAAACACTCAAAATATTTATTATCGCTTTATTTAGAATGATCATTCAGACAGATACCTAGCTAGAGGTCACTCCTCAATGATGACAATAGGACTACATCATCCGCAAAAAGCAGAGATGGAATTCTAAGCTTGCCAAGCTTGAATCGACAGTCATTTTCCCAGAGGAAGAAGACACAGGCTATTTTTCCATGGTGTCACATTAAACAAACCTCACCCTAAATTCATATCTTAAACAAATAAACAATGAAATTTCTCTTACTTGGTTTTCACTTGACAACAGCAACGGAAAATAAATGGTTCTTTATATTTTGGTGGTAAGTTAAGACTGAAGATCTGCTATCTTATCTGTTCTTCTCATTTGAAGTAATTTCCTTTCCTCAATTTCCTATCCTCAAGCAAACATGCCCGACCCAGTACATTTGCAGTTAATGTACACATCCGAAGGGAAAGGCCAGAATGAAAGTCAAATGAAATGAACCAAAAGTCAAATTACTAACTGTGATGAAACAAAAGTATCCTTTTTATTACAAGACACTTTCTACTGTTTGTTCAACACGACAGCCCCAAAATAAAAATAAAATTAACACTGGTTATGTTAATTAATGTTTGTATGTGCTGAACAGAAAAGAAACTCCTCTGGAGTCACAGAAGACATTATACAACTCGCTGAGTAGTTCTCATAATGTGTAAAATCAGCGGAGTGCCCCTTTAACTCTTTTCTGTTTCAAGCTGAAGCACAGTGTGGAGCATACTGAAGCATAAGGAGTAGACCACCACCTCAGTGCCTGGACTGTGGACTACTTGACGAACAGGCCACAGTATGTGAGGACGCAGAGCGGTGAGTCTGACATGCTTCTCTGTAGCACAGGTGCACCACAGGGAACAGTTCTGGCTCCCTTTCTGTTCGCTCTCTACACCTCTGATTTCAGATGCAACACTCCAACCTGCCACCTGCGGAAGTTCTCAGACGACTCTGCGACTGTCGGCCTCATCTTGGACGGAGACGACCGAGATTACAGAGAACTCATCCAAGGATTCGTGGACTGGAGAACCGCCTCCAAATCAACGCTGGTAAAACCAAGGAGCTGGTGGTGGACTTCAGCAGGCGCCAACACACCCCACCCGCACTGGTGAACATCCAGGGAACAGACATTGAGAGAGTCATCTCTTACAAGTACATGGGCGTTCACCTCAACAACAAACTGGACTGGACTGACAACATGGACACCCTGTTCAAAAAGGGCCAGAGCAGACTCTACCTGCTCAGGAGACTGAGGGCCTTTGGAATACAGGGTCCACTCCTCAGGAGTTTTTATGACTCAGTGGTGGCATCAGCCATCTTTTATGGTGTGGTCTGCTGGGCAGGCAGCATCTCTGCCTGGGACAAAAAGAGGCTGGAAAGACTATTGAGGAGGGCCGCCTCAGTCCTGGGCTGCTCCCTGGACTCAGTGGATGAGGTGCATGACGGGAGGACGATAGCCAAGCTGTCATCCATGCTGGAGACCCCCTCCCACCCCCTGCAGGGCACTGGGCAGCTCCTTCAGTGACAGACTGCTACACCCGCGCTGTGTGAAGGAGAGACTCCACAACAAGCACAGCTGATAGACTGGACATTTAAGCTGTTGAATGTGTTAACTGGACAATAAATCATGTGCAATAACGGGGACAAATAGTCACACCAGGCCTGCAATAATACATGTGTGGTAATAATTGTGCAATAATCCTTACTCATGCAACACTACTACTAGGATCAGTACATGCATACTTAGTTCCTGAAACAAATCTGTTCAATAATTAATCCATTCACTAATCATCATAACTTGAGGGACGCTGGTGTGAATAGTCTTTTTCTTTTCTGTACTGTGTACAGCCGCAGGTACTTGTTTCCTGTGTATTTATTCTTTTTGAATGCTCATCCTTCCCTTATCCTTGCATGCTTTGCACCCTCTATATCCTGTTTGCTGCTGTAACACTGTAATTTCCCAGTTATGGTACTAATAAAGGATTATCTTATCTTAAAGCATGAAGCACTCTTCTGTGACTGGGTTACATGCTGGTGGACTCACTTTCAGCCACAATGCAATAGATGGGTTTTTTGTTCAGCTAAGGATGAGCGCACAGCAGTAAGGTATTAAACATGTCACTGCAATATTAATATAGCTTATGTGAACATATTAATTATTTAAAAATGGACCTACCTATTGAAACCACTTTTCACATATGTATTTGCTTTCTCTTTTGTTCTACATGCCTCGCTTTGATAGAGGAAACTGTTCTCTCTAGAAGATTGATGGCATCAGCTGTTTCAGCTAGTGCCTTAAAAATAAATATATATTTACCCCAAAGTGACAAAGCCCTGCACTGGCTGTGGTAATTATGACTGGAGCAAAGGAGCAAGTCAGTTGACATCATAATAGAGCAACAAAGTCTGTGGAGGGAGGAGGTCACTGTAAATGGCTGGGTTTAAACACAGGAGACAACTGTTCATTTTTCTTCACCAGTTAACAGTCAGCATTGTTGATTTTTTAAACATGTCCACGATTGTTCTCGAACCTAAACCACATGGTTATTACTGTAACCATGACAACAATGTTAAATTTGTCATTTTAACTCGAACCATGATGCTTTCTTAAACATCTTACACCAACATCATGTTGATTTATTTTTCAAAAGCGATTGTAATTTTGGAAATCAGACAAATTATGTCATTCTGCTGATTTGGAGCATCAGATCAGTAAACACTTCTGTATGTGTCACTCAACAGAGCAGGGACCAACAAGGTAGTTTGTTGTTTAATATGTGAGGACTTTCTGGGAAGGAAAATTAGCATATATAAAATTTAAATCAAGTGTGCAGAAGCTTCATTATTCTGGATACAATTTCCCAGCTTGGGATTAATAAAGTAACTTAAATAAATAAAAAAAAAATTAGTATGGTCAGCATGTATGAAACTCCTGCTTTTCACCAGAAAAATGAACCAGACAGCAGACAATTGTTAGATGTATTGTGTTAGTGGAAAACCTTGTATTAAATGCCTTCAGGGTGCCCAGGTAAAGTTTCACTTGACTCGTAAATACAGGATTTATTAACTGTTGTTTATCAGACACACATGACCACAGACTGCAAACTATGTTTTGTTTTGTTTTTGTTGTTGTTGTTGTTTTTCTGAATAACATGATTTTCGATCCAAAACCATCATTCTGCACTTCTCACCTGTCATTAAGCCACACAATGAAACTCTAAATTCACATCAAACTGACTTGAGTGATCTGTTTGGTAAAACATCCATTTTCTTTGGTTAGCACAGTGTGTTTGAGCTGGTGTGAAAGCTGTCAGGTGAGCCCTGGTGCAGACCAAATTAAACGAATTGGGACAGCTTTAAAGGATGTCTCAGTCCACTGTTCAGTGGATTCTGGTGTGGTTTGTTTGTGGTGTGAACACAAGAACCAACTCCAGGAGGTAAATTTAGCCTGATTCCAATAGTTGAACAACTAATAGAGCCATCTGTTTATTATGAAATGTGTTTATGAAGTACTCTTCAATACAATTAATCCATTTCTATACTTATGTATATGTATATGTATATCACACGTTTGGTAATCATGGTAACACTTATGCACTTCAGTGTGGACAGTGTCACTGACTGCTTAGGTCAAAAGCTGTTCAAACTGCTGTGCTTGTACCCCAGTAGGCATACTTTGTCAGTTTATTAAGTTCATTGAAACTTGTCTTAGGGTTAAGGGGATTTCACAACAATAAATCTAGAATCATTACTGTACACAGAACACTCCATTTTTTCCTTCTTTGCCTGTTAGTCATTATTCATTAACTGGGGCAATTCACAGTTGGTTAATACTAATAACACTTACAAGCTATATGTCTGCATAAATTTCTGTCAGTCATCACAGTTTGATTCCCCCACGTAGGTCCTGGTGATGCAGACTGCCAATCACCAACACTGTCCAATCAACAAGTTATCTGTCAGTGTGTTAACTTCATGTTTATTCCTCATTTGTAAGAAGTCAGAGTGAACAGGAAGTGGTCTAGAACTACATTGCAGCAACGTATAATTTTTTCTGCTTTGTCCACTTCTTCCCACTCTACAAAAATGAAGCCAAAATATCCTGCATACAAGTGCTACCATCTTGCCATTTTTTTCGGAACACAGACTGCGCAGTAGTGAAACGTGATATAACCATCTTTGGGAATAATGTATTTAACGTGTACTTTGAGTTATTAGTTTGGTCAAAGTCTTCACTGCTAATATGGAGGATCCATATTCATATACAGTCAGTGGTCCAGATCAAATGAACTGAACAATAGATGTAACACCTCTTACTAACATACAGCGGGCAAGCAAACTATGTTGAGTGTAGTGTGAAAAATAGTCCACATGAACTATGAACGATGTCACAGCATGAGGAGGGGATGAGTATTTTCTCCCTCTGCAAACGGCTAAGTTTAGTATGTAAGTTTTATATTCAGAGGGAATGTCGTTTTAATCATTTCCTAGGTTATAGTTATAGTTTATGATTTGCATAATGTGGTATCTGGTCAGCCTTGTAAATTAATCTCTTGTTTTATGTTTTGACTACTTACTGAAGGAGAAACAGAAACAACGAGGACACCAGTATTGATTTCGACTAGGGAAAACAGGCTAGTCTATTCGCTACATGGAGCAGGTTAAGACATCTTCACTGGGAAAAAGTGAAACATGTGATGTTGGTTTGTTCGTTTCTTGGTAAGCCTGAAAAGCAGGCATTTCTTTCTCACCGGTTTCTGTGAGAAACTGTTCACAACCTCATTAAAATTCAGGGCTCTGACCAGATCACCAGGTGATAATTCTGCACTCGCTAAAAGGGAAGTTTCCTTTTTGCTATTCTGAATACTTTTGGCACATAGCTTTTCTGATTATTGCTGTTTAATTTTACTCTTCATGTTGATCTCTCCTTTTGTCACAATGTAAGGGCAAGGGAATAGACTACAATCTGCTTGGAGATTCAGATTTGTTCAGCACATCTCTCAGCGGACCATACTCATGCAATGCACACTTATCCCAAAGGCAAAAGAAAAAAAATGTACAATACAATCCACAGCTTAAACCAAGTTCTGACTGAAAGGGCATTTGAGGTTTCAAAGGAAAATGACTAAAGTACCTGTCCATTAAGGACCTCAAATAAGTCTTGGAGATAATCACTGCTGTAACTCAGAACAAAATAGTCACAGAAAATATATCATTGCTAGAATTGTGTTAGAAAAGAACAGTCAACTCAAAATGTAATTTTCGGCATTTGTTGGTTTATGGTCCAGCAAGAGAAAAAATTCATGGTGCAGGATACTCAGACAACTTCTGTGATGTGGGAGCCAGAGAACTTAGTGGTGCAGATGGAATGTGTAGGTCTAGTGGAGCGTGAGGATTCAAGACCCTGAATCACCAAACAGGCGGATGAAGACAGTGTGTTTGGAACTATATTATATTTCTAGTATGTAGAGTATTTTTTTTTCAATTAAATTTTCTGCTCACTTTGTTTTCCCCTTCATCCAACCTTGAATCTTCCATCCATCCATTTTCTATACCGCTTATCCATCAGGGTCATGGGGGAGCTGGAGCCTATCCCAGCTGACTACGGGCGAGAGGCGGGGTTCACCCTGGACTGGTCGCCAGTCAATCACAGGGCTCACAGATACATATATACAAATAGAGACAACCACATACTCTCATATGCACACCAATGTAGAGTAGCCAATTAACCTAATGTTAATTTAACATTAATAAGTTTTTGGTATTGTGGGAGGAAGCAGGAGTACCCGGAGAAAACCCACGCAGGCACAGGGAGAACATGCAAACTCCACACAGAAGGGTCCAGACCGGGATTCAAACCTGGAACCCTCTTGCTATGAGGCGACAGTGCTAACCTCTGCACCACAGTGCCGCCCACCTTGAATCTTAGTTTTTGAAATTCTTGGTCTATAGATGTAGAAATTATCAGGATTTGTATTTAGTCATCTTGTAAAAAAAACCTAAAAAATAGTATTCCAGCATTGTTTCACCCTGTTTCACGATGAGATTGTCTTCTATGAACATAGGGTGCACTGCTTCTTACTGTTGGCCTGGTTTGTCTGAATCCTATAAATGTGCACAAGACATACGGTTTTGTACAGGACGCTGAACAATTATTGACCGAACTCCAGTGAATTTCAAGAGTGACTACCTCATCAATGGTCTTTTAAACAGCAATGTAAGTGAAGTACAAGCAATTAAAAGTAGGGTGCAGATAGTAGTTAGTCAGGTTATATTGTATTTTAACCCTTGAGCACCCCTCTACATTTAGCCATGGGTATCACATTATTACACAACATTAGGTTTCTCTAAGACCAAAACACATTCTGATATAGGTCATTTAATATTAAACACATATCACAATAGAGCAAACTTTCTACTAACTTAAATTAATATAATTATTCTGCTCAGTGTTTCACACAGGATGAGTGTACTGTGGTGGGGACACTTTTACATCTACAAGCTTATGTAAAACAGCTCTGATGGTCATTTTAATGCCACCATCAATTACAATGAAGTAGCCTGCAAAGAGTGAAAAACAAAAAACTAATACAATTATAGTTATTGATGAATACTGATGTATTTGGAAGTTACTTAAGTCTCGCATGATACAGAGGCTCTCTGTAGATCTCACTGTTCTGCAGGAGAAGCCAGGCTGCCCCATAAAGGTGTTGATGAGGAGGTCCCTCCCATCACATACTGCCTGCACAGTTGAATGAATTGGAAGAGCTGTCTGTTGTGTTAATCCTGGCCACCAGGTCCTGAGGGTGGTCTTGATGTGGACATGGCGAGAACAGTGGAGAATACTGGGCTGTCGGCCAGCTGTGTGAATGCCTGGCCAATCTCATTCAGTGCTCCAGCAGGTCAGTTTGATGACCTCCTGCCTGTAGACCCGGGAATATGAAAAGCCCAAGCTACCACACACACACACTGGTGCCAGCCAGTAGACTTAAATCAATATATGCATGTGACTCCCATCTGAGCAGACCTGTCTCTCCAGGAGCCTGATTAGATGAATTGGGTTGAGATGCAGCTCACCTGGCTTGGTGCCAAGACTATATAATAAAAATAAATAATAAACAATAAAGGTAAAATAAAATGAACTGGTTGCCTTCAGTCAGTTTCTCTCTCGTCCAGCTTCCATCTTGTTTGGTTTTGTTGGTTTTGGTTTTTCTTAACCTTAATTTCCCTTTTATTATGTAGATATATACATATTGTTAGTTACAACTGTGTTACAACTGTGTATTCTTCCCTCATTTCCCCAGCCTTGAGTCGGGTCGAAACAACGAACCTCATGAGACTTGCCTTGTGTGTACTGAAATGGCAGAATCCTCATTAAGGCCACCATGGACCGTCACAGCCAGTCTGTAGTTGCCATGAGATCCTTCTGACGTAGACGTGACGTTTTTTTATCCTTCTTATCCTTCTGAAGTACACAGCAAGGACTTGCACACAGGTGTTGAGGAGTTCATATGTTTTGTGCCTTTTGTGTCTTAGCTTGTTCGTTAGATGTGTATGACAAATGCCCTGGTGTCTCATTCGAAAACCTACAGCTATCAATTTGTTTGTTGTATTTGTGATATGCTAGTTTAAATACTATCAAGGCATTAGATGTTACAATAGTTCACTCCAATAAACACAAGACTGCATGCTGCAGCTGCTCTCTCCTGCGTCTCATGCTCTTGTTCTTGCTGGAGCTTGTCCCATGTGGGAATGCACACAAGTTGTGTCAACAGACACCCTAAATCTTATGATTCTTGGAGAGAATGCAAATTTGCCAAAGCATTATCTAATGCTTATAGAGACCTGTTTCCTGACATTCTTAATTAATTTAATGAGTTGACAGAACTCAGCTGGCATGAACACACATAATTAGATTCAGCAGCTGGACAGCTCAATAGCAATGATTTAATTGAATGAATCTGCTCATCACAGTCACAGTAAATGGCATAGCAAGGCAAGGATAAAGACAGCTCATTCATTACTATCAGTGAGCAGGTAGGCTATCAGAGCCTCATGGCAAATGACTATGACAGTATAAATACAAGGGAATGTGTTCAGAGTCATTAAAGCAGCTGTGTCAGTGTGAATATGACCGTAACGACAGATCCTAGCCACTTTATTCAGCTGATCCAGCTGTGTCATCAGAAATGAACGTTGCTTCACGTGACACTTAAGAGGAAAGGCCATCTCATTTGTCTCTCCATGCATGTAATCTGTTTTCTGCAAACCTAAAAGCTGTATCCTGATTCCTGAAACTTCCAGTTTTCAGCCTCAGCTTGATCTTCGTGGACTTTTAAATTACTCCCTGCCTCTGGATTTGTTTGCCTTTTAGGAAAGCCTTTGTGGTTTTGACCCTGTCTGGCTTACCGTTCCATAAGTTTTTGTGTATTCTGGTTTGTTTTCTCCACCATTTTGTGCCCACAGCTCATGATGACATTGCAACCATGAATCCATAATGGAGTTGATCCTAGAAAAAGTTTGATCTATATGAGAAGTCCTAATTTAAAGTAGTCCCTTCCTAAAGAATTGTGTCCAAATAGCGTGTAAGTCAGTGGGATTTAAAATAGATACAAAGATCAGCAATGACAAATGCAGTCCTGAGGTCAAAGCCAACACAGATTAATGTATCACCTGATTAAACAACCAAAAGCACATCACTGATGACCGTTTCAGCCCTGAGGTGAGCTCTGACATATGACATATATATATACTGTATATATACATTTTTTTAAAACAATCAACTGATCAGAAATATGTTTCTCCAGGATCTCAGCAGGAAAAACTGAACTGAAAATGAACTGTAAATATTCCAGAATGTTCTTGCTTTTTTGAAAACAATATACTTGGCATTTACAATGTAGGACAGAGCTGAGACTACCTGTTGCTAATGCACTTTAACAAATTGTAGCATGAGTGAGCATCAGACTCTTTCTCAAACGTCTACATGGTTAAAAATTATCCAGAATGTTCAGAATCCAATTTCTATTTCCATAACTTCTGTTTGGCATCATCATGAATCGTTTTTTCATGAATAGCAGCAGCACAGTGTCCTTAAAAAGTATTCATCTCCTTGGATGTTTTTCTCTTTTATTGCTTTTATAAATCAAATCATAGTCAGTATAATTTGGCTTTTTTGACAAAAACTTACAAAAGAAAACCTTGTGAATGAATGAAATAGATTACTGCAAAGTAATGTCAATTAATTAAAAATGTATAAAGTAAAATAAGTGAATGCATAAATATTCACCCCCTTCAAGTCAGTATTGAGCAGATGCTCCTTTGGCCATAATCACAGCACAGAGTCTGTGTATAGGTCTCAATCAGGCTTGCACATCTGGACACTGCAATTTTACTCTGTCCTTCTTTGCAGTCCGGTTGCATGGGGATCAGGTGTGAACAGCCCTTTTCAAGTCCAAATTGCAAATTCTCTATTGGATTGAGTTCTGGGCTTTGACTCAACCACTCCTGAACATTCACCTTGTTGTAAACCATTTATGTGTACTTTTTGCTGTATACTTCAGGACATTCTCTTGCTGGAAAACAAATCCTATACCAAGTCGTAGTTCTCGTGCAGACTGTTCCACCAGCATTTTCCTGTATTTTGCTGCATTCATTTTATCCTCTACCTTCATAAGCCCTCCATGACCTGCTGCTGAGAAGCATCCCCACAGCATGATGCTGCCACCACCATGCTTCATGGTGGGGATTGTGTATTTGTGGCGATGTGCAGTGCTTTGTGTCCACCAAACATAGCTTCTAGTCTTGAGAACACCTCTCTGGTGGTGAAAATGCTATCAGTTAGTCACTTATTTCCAAGAAGAAGAAGAATCAACTTTATTGGCAGTATATATATTTTTACATACACATACTGAATTTGACTACTGCATTAAACCCATCCTTAGTTGAACACACACATGCAACACCCGGCAAATTACATGCAGTGAAACACACACAGGAGCAGTGGGCAGCGTCAAGCGCCCGGGGAGCATATTGGGGGGTTAAGTGCCTTGCTCAAGGGCACATCAGCCGGCTAATGGAGGGGGGGAGCATTTTTTCGCATTAATCACTCCACCACACCCAAATTTTTCCTGCCCGTCTGGAGGGGGAATCAAATCGGTGACCCTCCGATCACAAGCCACGGCTGCCCCCTTCCTTTTTGTATTCTAGTATTTTAAGCTGCAGAGCTTATTATGACAAGCTGGCTATGAGACATTCTCTGTTGTTTATTCAGTCTTGGATACCTGCTAATAAAGAGAGAGGAGTACTGTCTAATTTATTAGTGAGTACAGGTCAGCTATACTTTCTTCAAGAGAGGCTTCCTCCCATAAAGCTTTGGTGAAGAGGCTGGGCAACAGTTGTTGGATGCTGTAACTCTCCCATCTCTAGTCTCCTAGCCTGCTTTAGGAAGATTTAAATATGTGCCATATTCCTTCCATTTCTTAATGATGGTTTTAACCGGACTGCGGTGTCATGGTCTTCCCCTCTCTTGTGTTTTGGTTTGTTCTGGTCTCATCCTCTCTCCCTTTTCTGTCTTTTTTTGGCTTTTCCCAGAGCGCCAGGTGAGTCTTCCTGGTCTCCCCATTCCGCCCCTCCACCTACACACCTGCAAGCACTTTCCTCCAATCATTTCCACCTCATGACTACTGTTAAAAGACTGTGTCATCCACTCCATCTTTGCTAGGTTGTTGTGTGTCCCTCTGTGGTAATGTTGTTTCAGGCTCTGTTTCTTGAGAACTATTTTTGATTATCTGTTGCGTAATTTTCTCTCTCAACGTTTGGAATCGCTTTTTTGCTATTGCCACCTTTCCTCCTATCAACATGCTTGGCGATTTTTTTTTTTAGGTGTGTGTGTGTGTAATTTCCCTTTTTGGCAATTTTTATATTTAATTTTATACTTTGTGAACATCATTCTGAAAAGAACTGTTTGCTTGCCTCCTATCTATTAAATTGTTTAACCTTGAGTTCCGTTGTCTTTGTTTGTGTTCAGCATTTTTTGGGTCCTCAGACCTAATTCATAACATCCAGGAGATGTTCAGTGACTTGGAAAATGTGAGAAATGTGAGACTGCTAATGCCAATTGACTGAATCTCTGCTGGATTAGGTCAGTCACTTTAAAGAGGAGTGAATGTTTATGCAGTCACTTATACATTATTTTTTGCATTGTAAAATCTGTTGTTGTTTTTTGTTTGTTTTTTGTAAATTCCTGTCATCTGCACAGGACCAGAAACACATCAGACTAAGATTACATTTTATGGTATAAATTGTATTAACTTCTGTATAATAAACTCAAATCCCCCCCATTAACAGTCATAGGTTCTTTAATCTAAGTCAGGCCCTACTCAAGACCAATCCTGGTACACCGAGAGCCAGAGTAATGAAATCTGACTGTTATTCATTGTGTATGCAACAGTTGCACAAAAGCAGGTGAGTGCAAGATGTGAAAGTCGAAACATTGAGCTTCTTGTCTGAGAGGCGAGGTGACCTCCAGGCCTCTTATAAACGCCAGGAATAGGAATCCGATAATAACCATTCATCCCAGTGCTACTGCTCATGAGGCTGTGACACTGAAACAGCACAGCATGCCCATAGTCTGCCAGCATCTATTTCTCACAGTGTGTGGGATGTCTGATCAAAGTGAATAGCAGCTCAATGCACATACTATTGGGTCAGGGTCTCACTTATTGATTCAAAGTAGAAAACCAAAATCAGATGTAAGCCTGGATTTAGTTTTTTGTTGGCATCAAAAATCAGTCAGTCAGTCAACCACTTCAACGCTGAAATATAATGTCTTTATGAAAATATTTATGAACAAATGTTTGTGTTCCTCTGGGAATAATTCTTATAATCTCGTGAGCCCTCAAGTTTTCAACTCGTGCAATCATCAGATTTTCATATTTTTAACTTTGACAAGATACCGAGCCTAATTTTAACGTAGTCATCATTCTGAGCTGTAATATGTGCTAGTGCTAAATAGCACGTTGTGCGTTTCCATACTGAACGAAGATGTTGTCCATAAAAATTAGCACATTAGTACTGTGAATATGGTAGCATGCAATCTCTATAAATAGATTCAGGATATGAATGATCTGTGGTCATGTAGTTATTTTGTCATTTCATTGTAGTCCGAGTAGCAATGACCAAACACATTTGAGAGGGATACAGTTGCATGAAATGTAAACAGTCCAGGTGCAAAAATGCAGAATTGGCCAGAATGTATAGGTTACGTCTTGTGATGATTTAGCTGTCCTTTTTGTTATCTGGACCTAAAACACCTAACACTAAAATGCATTTTTGCATGGAGTGCAGCATTTTTACATTGTGGTAATGATCTGATTACGTTTCCAACGCTACAGGTCACAGAATCTCACCAAGTATGGTGTAACACATAAAATGCCAGCGTTATTAAACCTAGACAAGGCTTTTTGTGGACATTTGATGTGAATTCTCAGAAAGCAATTTTGCATTTTAAGATACTTAATAGTCATCTACATGTGGACCTGATAGCTAGGCTAAAACATGGCTAAATTTGGGCTAACTGTGAAAAAACATCTAAACAAACAAAAAATCAAACAAACAACACCACATACTTATTGTTTACATTACTTACATGATAGAATATAGAATAACGCACAAACACTAAAAAATAATTTTAGATACAACTGGGTTGTCATTCTACACAGCTTCTAGTTAATGTTGTCTAGTATGAATGTTCAGGTTAGTTTTTTAAGCCAGACACTCAATATTTGCAGGTTTGCTCCATCTATCCATTTGACGATTGAAACATGTGCCAGGACTCAACTCGGGCTCATCCCAAAGTAGTGCAATAATAGCCTGTACTGGAGATATTAGCAAAATGGAGTACCTAGAAACAAAGCATACAGATCAGTTAGTAACATAAGAAAACACAAGTGGGAAAGCTTAATATTTTGACCAGTGTAACTAACTATCCAAAAAATGACTGTTCCAAGTCGTCAGCTATTGCTGCTGTGGTCACTGAAGAACCAAGAGGATCAAGAAGAGACAGGTGAACAGATGAAGGTAGCAGTGAAAAGAGAGATGTAGGCAAGGAGGACAGTAACCAACATTTTGCTGAAGCAGCACGTTAAACTGACAGAATTACCATCCATCCATTTTCTATACCGCTTATCCATCAGGGTCACAGGGGAGCTGGAGCCCCACCTCCCTAATCCCAAATTTCATCCATTCTCATCTGGCCATCTCATTTACTATAGTTACAGTTCTGTGTCTCTGTGGCTCTGAAACTCAAATCTCCTAATTTCAGCCATGTTATCTTGAGGCTGGCAAGTGTGGTGATCAACCACATCTTGTTATCATTGACCATGATTATTGAATTGACATGATTATTATTGACCCCAACCCCTGTGGTGTATAATGTCGCTACTCATAAAATGCACAGATTTCACCAGGACTGTATCTCAGTCCAAACTAAACTTGAACTTGCCAGTGCTGCCTATTACACAGCATGCACGTCATCTGTCATCACTGGTGTATCATATACTGAAGCTCAATATTGTCATTAATAGTTATTAAAATGTCTAATTCACTTCCACATCATCAATTTATTATGGACACTTTGAGGATCAAAAACCTATTAATTTAGATTTTACAATAAAAATTTCGTCTTTTTCAAAAGTTGGTAACACCTGAGGGTTTGACTAATACCTGGAACAACTATTCCTATCTCATGAAGGTGCTGTGCAATGGAAACATTCTTGACTGCTTGCAGTAAATGGGATGAACCTTAGAAACAACTTGACATCAGGAGATATTTCTGACTGCTCAGCTCTGTCAGTGACAATAACACTGCATGCGGTTGATGAACAGTAAATTTAATTTGACAGTATGTTTAAAGACAAATCTAGTCAACTATTCAGCCATGTCACTGTGCCCAAATCAATCTCAAAGTTTTCACCAAGAGACGACAATCCATGTGTTCTGTCAGCAGCCGCCTGATGCAGAGAGCTGATTAGTGAATGAGGTGTGAGATGACTGGTTAGGTAATACTACTTAGTAAGTTCAGGCTGCTTGTGTGTTGTAGTCACCATCCTGTGGTGAGGATGACATGCTGAAGGACTACACTCAGTGTTGATGTTCAGGTGCTTTTTCATGTCATTTATTTCTAATGTTGAAGTGTCATCAGTGCTTTAATTTAGCATGAACCGACAGCTTGTCTGGAACTACTTAATAATAGGAATAGATTGACATCCTGCAGCCAATTAAAACAGAGTATTCAACCACACCATGGTATAAAGTGAGGTTAATCTTAAATCTAAGAAAAGTCTAGCTCAATGGTATCCATGTGAAATGGCAGCATAGCTCCTGATTTTCTTTCAGAAAGTGCCTTAGTAACATCCACTTGACATTTCAACATTTTGAAAGGTTCCGCAGCTCCATGAATAATTAACCAGTCTGTTAATAGTGGGAAATTCTTAAAAAAATAAAACATACTGCTGAAAGAACCCTAAACGAAAAAGAGCTTTGGCCATACGCACAGTTGTGTGCATTGTGAAAAGGCTGTTTCATGTTTCATACATGGGGCACAGCGAATGTCTTGAGGTTGTGGGTTATTGACTCAAGTATTTTATGAAATTGTATGCGACAGAGCAGCTGAAGGAATTTAAAGTTGGACATGTTGAGGTTGGGATTAAGGGTCATTTGGTGATATACACTTTTACAGCAGTAGATTCCTAAATTAATGTTGTTAAAAAAAAACAGAATACTAATTGCATGGGATGGATTCTGGGAAATACAGGAAATTATAAAAGGGTACTGTCAGAGCAGAGAGAAATCCTGTCTTGTCTAGTTCCTGGGGTAATAACCTGAAAATCACCTTTTCTTTCTTACAAGCATCAACAGTAGGCATTGACTGTGTATATACATTATATACTATATATTTATTTTGTATTACTTGCATCTCCCAATGTTAATATATGTAACTATTAGTGATTTTAGTCTGTCACTGTGTTTTTATTTATTTGGTTGGACAGTAAGGAAAGTGAGAAGGATTTATACCGGTTGGCGAGGCAGAGGGATAGAGATGGGAGTGATGCACAGCAGATTGGAGTGGTTAAAGATAGTGATGGAAATGTGTTGACGGGAGACAGCAGTGTGAAGGAAAGATGGAAGGAGTACTTCGAGGAACTGATGAATGAGGAAAATGAAAGGGAAAGAAGAGTTGAAGAGGCAACTATTGTTGAGCAGGAGGTAGAAAAGATAAGGGTGAAGTTAGGATGACTTTGAAGAGGATGAAGAGTGGGAAGGTGGTTGGTCCAGATGACATACTTGTGGAGGTATGGAAAAGTCTGGGAGAGATGGCAATGGAGTTTTTAACTGGTGCGTTTAAGAAAATCTTAGAGAGTGAGAGGATGCCTGAGAAATGTCATACCTGCTTCTGAGATTTGTTTGTATATAGTCGTTTTTAGTGTTATTTTGAACTTGTAAAGTGTGTTGTAACACATACAACAGACAGACCCTACTTAACTTTGGAACACAGTACTCAAACTGTGCTCCTATCAACTTAATCCCGGTCCGGCTACAACAACAACAACAACAACAATGGACGCACAGGCCGCAGGTCACGGAGGAGGCCCCGAGGGAAACGAGCCGGCGTGAGGAACAGACGCAGAGCACACCATTCTCCTCTGCCCAGCATCCTACTCGCCAATGTCCAGTCACTGGAAAACAAACTTGATGAACTCAGGGCCAGAATAAAGTTCCACAGGGATATACGGGACTGTAACGTCATCTGCCTCACTGAGACATGGCTGACCCCCCTGACTCCTGACCACGCCGTTCAACCAGCGGAGTTCTTCTCAGTTGTTTACCTCCCGCCTCAGGCGAACACGGACACTGCTCTCACCGAGCTACATGAGGCTATATCCACCTATCAAGCTAACCAGCCTGATGCAGCCCTCATCGTGGCCGGGGACTTTAACCATGCTAACCTGAGGAAGATGATACTGGAATTTAAACAACACATCGACTGCCCCACCAGAGGAGAGATGACTCTGGACCACTGTCCTTTTCAGGGATGGTTATAAGGCCAAGTCTCTGCCTCCGTTTGGCCTTTCGGACCACAGTACAGTCCTTCTCATGCCGAAATATAAACAACGGCTGAAGCAGAAATCTCCTGCAGTCAGAGGGCAGTGACATCAACAAGTTCATGGAAGCGGTTGTGGGATTTATTGGGAAAATGGTGGTAGACATAACACCAACAGCCACCTTCAGAACTTTTCCCAGCCAGAAGCCATGAGTGGATAAAACCATCCGCGACGCGCTGAGGGCCCGCACAGCTGCCTACAACTCGGGACTCCCAACTGGTGACGTGACGTTGTACAGGATAGTCACCTACACTGTCCATAGGATGGTGAAGGAGGTTAAACACCACTACGCCACAAGACTGGAGCTGCAGATGGAAGGGAGCAACTCTAGGGCGCTGTGGCACGGACTACGCACCATCACGGACTACAAAGCAACACACCCACCCGCGATGAGAGCCAACACTTCTCTGGCTGATGAGCTCAACAACTTCTTCGCAAGGCATCAGCGGTTGAGTCCTCAAAGCCTACGCTGAACAGCTCGCACTGGTGTTTACAATGATATTCAACCTCTCCCTCTCACAGTGTGTGATTCCCACCTGCTTTAAAAAGTCTGTTGTGGTCCCCGTCCCAAAGACAGCCCAGTAACCCCAATTACTATCGCCCCATAGCCCTCACATCTGTGGTGATGAAATGTTTTGAGAAGCTGGTCAAAACATTCATCACCTCCTCTGTGCCCCCCACCCTGGACCCCCTTCAGTTTGCATACTGCCCAGACAGATCCACAGATGACGCCATAACCTTCCTGCTGCACAAGACACTTTCCCACGTAGACATTAGGATGGGGAACTATGTTTGTGGACTACAGCTCAGCATTCAACACCATAGTCCTGTCCAGGCTGGTCACTAAGCTGTGTGATCTTGGACTGAACTCCTCCCTGTGCAGGTGAGTCCACAGCTCCTAACCGGCAGACAACAGGTGGCACGCGTGGGCCCCTATAGCTCATCCCCTCTCACCCTCAACACTGGATCCCCCCAAGGCTGCGTGCTGAGTCCCCTGCTGTACTCAGACATCAGACAGCATAATCATCGGAAAGTTTGCTGATGACACAGCCATCATGGGGTTAATCTCCCACAACAAGGAAGAGGCCTACAGGAAGGAAGTCACCCACCTGGAAAGCTGCTGAACGTCAGCAAAACTAAGGAGCTGATTGTGGACTACAGGAAGAAGCAGCAGGAGGACATCCGTCCACTCTGCATCGGCGGATCTGAGGTAGAGAGGATGGACAGTTTAAAATACCTCAGTGTGACCATCACATGGGACCTGTCCTGAAGGACAGGCAGCGTCTCTTCCACCTCAGACGCCTCAGAGACTTCAGGCTCCCCCTCAAGGTGCTCAGGAACTTTTACACCTGCACCACTGAGAGCATCTTGAGTGGGCACATCACCACATGGATGGGCAGCTGCACAAAGCAGGACCTCTTGGCCCTTAGGAGGGTAGTCCAGAACAAGAGTACTAGAACAACTCTACCCAACCTGCAGGACATTTACTTCAAACGATGCAGGTCGAGAGCTAAGAAGATCCTCAGGCAGCCCCATCACCCCGGACACTCACTCCTCTCCCTGTTGCCATCAGGCCATCGGTTCCGCTGCCTGAGAACCAACACTGAGAGGATGTCAACAGTGAGCATTAATCTGGACAATCCTACTCCCACCTGAACTAAATGTAAATACTGTACGTGTAAATACTGCACATTTTTACATTTTTATTATTTTTATAAGGTTTCTATTTTACAATATTTAATTTTACTCATTCTATTTTACTTACCTATTTTTTGGTAGCAGGGACAAAAACAATGTGTGGCATTGTATGAGGACGTCTGGAGTGGCAGAGAAGTATGTTAGAGTGGTGCAGGATATGTACCAAGGAGCGGCTCTGAGCGCCTTCTTGTTTGCTGTGCTGATGGACAGGTGAATACATGTGTGTGGACGAGAGGGACCCAAGAGGTTACAGGGAGCAGAGGTGCAGAAGTCCAGAGCAACAGAGACTGTGGTGAAGAAGTGAAGAGGCATGTGCAGACATGACGGAATGGGTGGAGAAAGGTGTCAGGTGTGTTGTGTGATAAAAGAGTACCGGCAAAAATGAAAGGAAAGGTTTGCAGGACAGTGGTGAGACCAACAATGTGATATGGTCGAAAGACAGCGGCTTTGAGGAAACGACATGAAGAAGAGTGGGTGCGACCAGGATGGATAGGAAGGAATGAGAGACAGCTCATATGAGATGTTTCAGAGATAAGGTTAGAGAGGCCAGGTTAAAGCCGAAACAGCCGAAAGGAAAAGAAGACTGTGATTTTATTTATTTATGTATTTTTTAATAAAAACCTTTCCAAGCATTAAAGTTTTTTGAGTTAATGTGTGTCTGATCAACTAACCATCATTTATTTGAAATGCTCATCCCTGTGGTCTTTTCCAACTAAAGTAGCACAGTAGGTAGGCAGTTGAGACAACAAAGTACAAAATGCAAAGTCTGGACAGAAATACAGTTTGTCATTATGGATTATACTGATGCTGAATTGAAAAAAAGACTGTCGACATATGACAGCCTTTGTCTTGTGTTTCAAGAGTTATGTGCTTTCACTGACATCCATATAACGGTTAATGTATAATATTTCTTATGAGGTAATGCTATGAGAGTCATTCAAACTGCTAATAAGTATATTAGTATATATATCCAAGGTTTAGAAAATGGATGGATGGATTTTACTACTACGGTGGTCTGACCTTCATTGCTCTTATTTATTGGTTTGAGTAATGGTTTAATGAAGTGACAGTGTAGATAGAGGCAGAACAGGAGGAGACAGAGGTGACCAAGATATCAATGAACTCAAAGGTGTCACAAACGGAGCGTCGTGGCTGACCCAGAAAAAAAGATTGAACCCTGATGCAGAGTCAAAAAAGGCAGGGATGCGAGGTAGAGGTCCAAAAACAATAAGTCTTTATTTAACAAAGCAAAACTCAAAAAAGCACACTTACTGTGGCATGGGACCTAATGAGAAACTAAAGCAAAAACTCCTGGCTAAAACATGGCATGGCATAGCAAGGCAAAAGTAACCTGGCATGGAAGACAAGTAATGGTAACGCTAACACTCAGACCAAGCTGTCTGGGAAGACAAGGACTAAATAGACATGACAACGAGACACAGGTGACACACATTAGGATGGAGAAAGCAATCAGGAAAACCAAAGCAAGGCTACATGAAAACAGGACACACAGGGGAAGAGACGCTTTTCAAAATAAAACAGGACATGACAAAAACCTTGAACATAAAACATGGAAACACAAGACACACATGGAAAACAACAAGGACTCAAAAACCAAAAGACAGAAAACCAAGACATGACAGAAACCTTGAACATAAAACATGAAAACACATGAGAGACAAACATGAAACATGGCACATGGACTGAAATCAAAAGACAAAACATAACAAAAAACACCAGGCATGACAAAAGGATCACAACAAATTCAGACAAAGATATATAATGTGAAGTCTGATGATATGAAAGTCAGAATAAACTACAATGAAAATATAAAGAAGTTTGAATACATGAAATAAATGGTGAGAATATTGAATACCAGCACTAGCATCATCTTGTGTTTTGAATACTCTCCTCAGTCATCAACAAACACACTCTCCCAATTTGGAGGTCAATTGAAGCTGCAAGATAATCTATCTTTCTCTCTGCCTGTCAGTGTCACTACTGCCCTGTATCAGCTCTGCTGCATCTTCTTTCAGTTCCACCACAGCCACCCCAGCATCCACCTACAGGCTCTGACTTGTGGTGTGCTCATCACTCCCCAATATCTCATGTAGACATATCTGTGGGGAGCCATGAGGTTGGAGTCAAACTCTAACTCTCACTATGGTCTGCCGCTGTAATAAACTTTGAATCGTGACTGAATTGTTTCTTGAGGAGAAGAAAAACGCTCAAAGCTTCTCACAGATGAAAAGGGCCTTTTTGCTGGAACTGCTGCAGCCTCTTAATACGCTACATGCCTGCTGGTATGCCTGCTGTGATCATAGCAGCCTTGTTTGTTCTCCGATTTTCCATGCCTCCACATGAAGTTCTGCACTGTGCAGGTGGTTCGTACTGCCTCACTGCCTTCTCAGGGGAAGTAGAAGTAGTAGTAGAAGAACATCTCCAGCCTCGGCTCATAAATCAATTTGAAACTTTCTCTCCTCTCTGATATGTTTTGACCAGTGGCAGAAGGCAGGATAAGACTGGAGATTTACAAGTTCTCACCAACACAAAGTTCCCTGATGCTGAAAGCAGCACTCGCTGTCTCTCTCACTCTCACACATGCTCATTAGTTACTAGTGTTGTCTATTATTTCTAGATTTTAATTTATATTTGTTTATTGCTGATCTCTTACAATTGTTACTTTTCATATTTAAGTTCAGTACATCACACACACACACACACACACACACACATACACATAGCATTAGACTCACTAGACTTCCCTGAACACACACACACACACATATTCACATAGTGGAATTAATTTATCAGCATGCCTATTAAATGATCCTGAAAAACAGAGAAAAATATCCGACCCTAATTTCCTTATTGCCATGTTGCAATGTAAAGTTGTAAACAAATATTTATCATTGTACACATTAGTGGTGCTGTCTGTGTAATAAATCTTTATGAATTCTGTGCCAGGAAAATCATCATCTTAGAAAAAGCAAATTGCCTACATCAACATGCACAAAACAGTAAGTGTGAATATTGCATTGCATTAATATGCATCTGCGGGCATTCAGGGCTTTTTTATTCATCATAGCTTTTAACTAATAAAGACAAATCACATTTGTATTGACCAACTAGTACAATAGTAGCACCTGATGCTTAATTAACAATAAATTTATTGAATCACCAAAAAGAAAGTAAATTTCTAACCATTTTTTCTAACAAAGTAATCAAATACAACTTATAAAGCCTTGATACTTAGGAAAGCGTGGCCTATTACAAACCATTTGGCACAATTTTATGTAAATTAGGGCTGTATGCAGTGAATATAAAGTGAAAAACATTTTTAATTATTTTACAGTGAGATGTCAAATGCACATCACCATCTGCAGTAAGTGGTGCACACCGTGGTCATGGGAAACTCGTGCTATTTCTGGTAATAAGTAGTTCTGCAAAACCCTCAGCATGGTTATATTCAAAAGTTGATGGTGGGTGGGGAGGCAGTTGCACGGACATTTATATCACACAATTAGTGTTTACCTTACTACAGAAAGGATGAAGTGCTTCCTGCTTTGCGCCCTTGGCCCTTGTTGACCAAGAGAACATAATATTATATCAGGGGCAGGTCACATTTCATTGCCCTCATACCACTGAGACTGGTATATCTTAAGTATTACTGCCAATTCCCATGACCTTAACCTTCTCAAGACAAAGCAGTATTACGGCTCTTGACTTTTGCATGTTTGCCACTCTCGCTTTCCCCACTTTTCACAATGAGCCATAACCACTATGTTTAGTATATTTGTCCTCTGCTGTCTATCGGAGCAGAAGCTGTCGTTAAATTTTGAGCTGATCAGTTCTTATGCCTTTGTGTCTCCGCAACTTGTTTTCCGCCGTATGTGTTAATGAGGTTACTCTCTCAGTTGACTGCTCACTGCTCAAATTTGCTGCACTTTGCCCTCAGGTTGAGAGTAATTATGTTAACCATACAGACTCATTTACTTGTATGACATGTATTTAATTACATGGACCTTTCAGGTTGTTTCTGTTTGTGTGTTGTGGATGAGATAGATCATTATATCCATCAAGATGCTCAGTGAATTGCTGCCTATTGCCAACACTGAAGTTTCTTGGGGTCTGTGGAGAACCTTCACTCTGCACAGAGAGAAAAGGATTAAATAGAAGCTATGTAACAGGAAAAAAGGCATCCAAAAGGGAAAAGTATGATCACATTGGCAAATAACAATCACAACCTGTAGATAGAAGCAGTTGATTTGTACTGATTGATTTTCTCTGTATTTAAATATTTGGCAGAGGTCAAACTGCTTGGAATAATGGAAAGCTTTATTTACATCCCAAAAAGACTCATTTAAATTCAAATGCATGAGGCCATAGTCAGTAAAAACAATCAGCAGGCCACTCAAAGGATGCTTGAGGGGCATCATTGTACTTTCATCAACTCAAACAGTCTTTGTACTTTACAGACATGGTGGAACACAGCCACAAATGCAGTCCATCTGCATCTGAGTATGCCTTGTTGAAGCACTGAGAGCTTTTAGATTGTTATTGATTGTGTAATCTCAGTGAATACAGTACTGATGGAACCTGTAGGACAAACGGGCCCACTGATGCAGCAGTGGAGAGCTCACTGGTCAGGGAACAGTAACAGAGGCTTTACAGGCTGAAATGGATCAAGGGGGATAAGAGGCAGACCTCTTGCATGTCTTCATTAACCGACAAAGCCAAGCAGAGTAAGTAAGTAAGTAAGACAACAGAAATGTTTTGATTATAGCAGTCATTTAAAAATGCCATTTAGATACAAGTAACAGTTGGAGATAATCAGTAAAATTCAAGCACATTTGTGGCTGGAAGGAACTTCAAATCAGTAATCAGAGATGGGAACTTGGTTGATTGCTGTTAAAGTGCTGACAAAATGACAATAATGACAATAATTATGAAATAAAAAAGAATAGAATAGAATAAACAATTATGACAGAACTGTTCTTAATGTTTGATCTCAAGTTAAAACAGTCTACATCTATTGTGGGTACGCTAACAACACATATATCCACATATCCACATGTGTCCACACACATACACATGCACACACACACACACACACACACACACACACATAGCTGCTCCCTCAATGGCAATTGCTTGATTAAATGGCTAGTTTAGTCAACCAAGACTTTGTTATTTAATTTTTATGATTTGTATCGTGCTGAACACGTTGTTTTCAGAAACGTAGTTTCTCAGATTTTACTGTAAGATTCATTCAAGCGTGACATGTAAAGAGGTTCTTCTGAATTCTTAGGTGTGAAAAACTTTACAGATTGGTTGATCCACTCAAGTGACTGATTAGTCAACAAATCCGATGACTATTGGTGATCTCAGAATTTTTTTAGCTGACAACAGAGACGGTGACTTTATTTATGTACTTGCTCTGATCCTAAAAATGAAGAATATTTTTGCAGGCCTGCAGTTATCCAGCAGAGTGCTTGCACCCATACAGCAGCTTGTTGCTGTTTCACTGTCACCATTTCAAAAGCTTTCTCATTCCTTTCCATCTCCTTGTAGATATGCCTCTCTCACTGGCTATTGTGGTCCAGCCTGTGTAATACTGATGTAATTATCAAGATTTTAAACCTGCAGTGCAGACCATTTGTCGTCACATTCCGGCAGTAAGATTAATTACAAAAACCACTTTGACGCATGCTTACAGAATATGTCTACAGGCGAGTTTGCTCAGACTGGAGGAGTTTTAAAATCGACACATTACAGGATATCGGTAAGATTATCATGCCAGAGGGTGCAGTGCACCACCTCATGTGATCTCTCTCACGTGATCTCCTGGTGAAACAGCAGCAGATCTCCTGGTGAACTTGCTGTAGTAACTCTTTGCAGTGAGAAAAAACAAAAGTAGAGGACTAAACGAGCCTGGAAAAGAAACTGATTGGGAGCCAGGTTGTCTATTCTTCATGAAGAACTGGAGATGAGATTTTAGCTCTCAGTTTCTGTCAGCAGTAGTGTGGTAGGGAACAGTAGCCTCAAGGACTTGAATGTTTATCATTGCTTAGCAGCAACGTCAGCTTCTCATTCATGATCTCAGATTGTACTGATGCAGCCATTCAGATTTTAATCTTATCTTAAATATCAAAACAGGTTTGATATTTGCCTTGGCAACCTTAAGAAATCTGCAGGCTCTTCAGGAGGTTTAAGACTGGATCAATAAATGCCTCACATTACCAGATAATCTGGAACAAACATTGGAACCGATCAAGGTCTCAGACAAATTTCTCCTCCCATCCTCAGGAGGGGTAAATTGGGAGTGGTTATCTGGAGAAAAAGGCAGATAAACACAGGTTCCCATTAACTTTACAATGGATGTATGTGTTGTGCTTTTTAAACAAATTGTCTCTCAACATGGAAATGAAAGCCAAGACTGGTCGATTGAGAGACCTTCACAGGTTTGTCCATAAGAGCGGATGGCCAGTTTGTTAGCTAGCAACTTCCACAGTTGTTAGCTGTGGAGGATCTGAATTCCCAAATCTTTGGAGTAAATTTTCCATTCACTCTCTCCTCCCAGGCTTCGCTAGTTCATATTGCCAGTACTATCATTACGAGACAAATATTATGCCTGGTGTGACGGCTGCAGCCTGCACACGTGTCCACGCAGACAGCGTTGCTGCTGCAGCGCTGCTACAGCCAGCTTTACCTTTCTGCCTGCAGTTTGCTTTTGATAATGATCACTAATGGTGAGCAGCCACACAAAAATGAAAAGCAAGAGGTTTTGTGGTGGCCTATGGGCTATAGTCAACCAGAGGCAGAGTGGTGGAGGGTTTTGGGGAAATGGCTGGTCATAATATCTCCCATCACGTGATGCACGCAGCCCCCAAAAGACTTCCACTCAGACATTGTGAAAGAAGCACCTGTAGAACCATGGATACATTTTTTTAAAGCAAGGGAACTGCTTGTGGGTGGAGTGGAAGTGAGAAAGCACGTGTCATTAATTCCATTCATATAGTCCTCTAGCAGTGCAAGGACAGTGCAAATCCATGCAGCCATCATGCAGCATTACGCACAATGTCGCAACATTGCTGTGTACAGACTGACTGCTTCATGCCTCGCCAAAATGACTGCGACATTCACTCCGGAATATCATTTGATATGGCATAGCTGTGTTCACTGTAGTGATTTGACACACAAAAGTGTATGAAAATCATACACGTGATATCTGCACAATAATAGAAAATATTAGCTACTATTACTGCTCTCTTCTACAGTTCCTTTAATGCTATTTTACTTCATCTTGGATTTCTGACACTGATAATTTCATCAGTTAGTTAACATAAAGCCTGGCCCTCTCCTCTGTGCTCTGAGGGTGGAGAATGTAACGGTGAGACGGTGCTGATGAAATACGGAGCCCGCTTTGATTTAAGATTGTAGTTGGCTTTTGTCTTTTCAAACTGAGGGATGCCTCTAAAATATTATGCCTCACAGCAAGCACAACTATAGGCAACACAATAAATGAGGCAGCTCACCACCTCACCGTCTTTCCTCTGTCTTCACAATATTGTACACACATAACCACCGTGTTGGTTTTTGTAAGTCGCCTCTTGAACTTTAATTATGATGACCTGGATGACGGAGAACCTGTATGGACAAAGGATGAGTTGTTTTACTGGCATTTAGTTATAAACCAAGTTATTAGACAAACTGAGTTTCTGTTTATGCAAAGCTCATCTTACGACTGTATTATTTGATATCTTTCTAATTGTTCGGGTAAATGTTGTAGGATTTGTGTTCTACCTCACTATACACATATATATAGTTGTTTTTCTTCTTCAGCCACAGCAACATAATGTGCATGATTGTGTGACTAAAATGTGACTAATTTTGACTCATACAGTAGCAATAGACAGCTACAGTAAATACAATGTCTCCGAAAAAAGAATTAGATATGAAGAGGGACAAATTAGCATGGACTTATGAAGCATGAAAGAAAACCTGTTTTTCTTACTTTGAAGTTTTCCATGTCTTTTGAAGTTTTCACTTTCAGTTTGAGTCCTTACTCACTGAGTGCATGTAAAGTACTGTGCTGTGTTGTTTCCTGTTGCAAGTGGTGTTGTCTTTGTTCTCTAGCAGATCTTCTGAAGATGACAAAATCTTCCCTCTGGTCTTTGTATCTGTCTGACATCAACAAGGTCTGTTTATTAGCCAGCTCTCGCATTACTCACAAGTCTCAAATGCTTTTCCAGAAGAAATTTTACAATCTCCACAAATCTTCCTGAATAACTATAATTTCAGGCTGCCAATGCAGAAGTGACGCCGGTTTGTTAGCAAGGAAGTGACCAAACAAGACATGTTTAATGATCCCTGGGAAGTGTTAGTTTCAATCACTGTAATAAATTAACTACAGAAAACACAGCAGAAATACAGAAATCTGCTACAATTCAAATGCAGAAAGACTTAAGCAATCAACCCAAATGTATCTGTACATTTTGACAAATTATAATTTAACTCTAATGGCTCAGAGCTCAAATGTCACACTTCATTTACTGATAAACTGTTCTTTCTTCCCACAGACAGGCAGAAAAATGTCTGTCTCCTGCCCGCGCTTCATTGCTGGCACTTATATAAATAGCTCTGACAGGACGGTCTCAACAACTCTATCATGCCTCCTTCTGTCCCTCTGTCTCCTGAGCAGATCAATTGTCATTTTTGTTCTGTTTCTTTGCTACTTTTCCTTCAACCTCCACATGTCAGCCCAAGTTTTCTGTCAATGCCATGCCTGTCTGCTCCAAACCTTTCATTTTCATCACACTTTTTGTCCTTTCAGGGGTTTTTTTTTTTTTGACCACTCATATTCCCTCATAATCACCCAGCTCTCCTTCTCTTTGGCCACTCTTAGGCCTGTTGAACTCTGGCCAGAATAACAAAAATACTCCACTCGGACAGAGATGGTCATGCTTTGCTGAAAAGCTAAACTACCTGGAACATAATATTGATGGCAAGATGATTAGTAGTGGTTGAGGGGCTGTTGTAAGGCAAAAGGTGAATACTGGAAATAAGAAGTTAAAATACAGCAAAAATAGTAGAAAGAAGTATTGCAGTAGTAAAGACAGTAAATGTAATGGAGGTAGTGGCACTGAACTCCTCCTGGGTGAACAATGTGGCTAATCAGAATTGTCAGGGACGTATTCAAGAATATGTACATTACATCCTCTTTTTAAGCTGCACGCTAAAGGAATCACCAAGATGGCTTTTTTCCAATGATGCATCATAGCAAAAATCAGGTCTTTTCTTCCCCTAATTAACGGTTTTATTTAATCCAGACTTGATGACTCTTGGCTCTGCTGCATGTAAATATGATAAGTCTTCAAATGGTTCAGAATGCAGCAGCTTAAAAGTACAAAATTTGACCATATTATTATACTCCATTGGCTCCATGCCAGATCAGACTGAAAGTTGTAAATGGTCTTGCCCCACCGTGTCTGTTTGATCTCATTATACCTTATATCCTTTGCAAATCCAGAAAACAGAGCTTCTGTCTGTTCCCTGGAGTTATAAAAAAGTCAGCTGGCTGCAGGGCCCCTTTTCTCTGGAATAACCTGTATGCTGATGTCACATTGTCTGATTCTGTTCAGGCCTTTTCATCAAAGCAAGAGACTTACCTGTTTGCCATAACAATCAGTTAGTGCACATCCATTGAGACCACAGCCCTTGTCAGTAACTCAGTCTCAATGAATCTATTAACTTTAGTTCATGTTTGTACTGCCAACAAGAAATGAACAAAATATAAACATTCTGATAATCACTACATTATTTCCATGTTCTGTTATTTTTTGTTTTGTTTACTACAACCTCTCTCTCCTCTTCCGCGCTCCCTACTGTGATTTTGATTTGTGATTTTTTTTTTTTTTGTCAGTTTTGTACACATGACATATGATAATACACATAAAGGTGCACACATTTTGTATCTTTCTGTCCTGTGAGAGGTACTCCTTGGTCATTCAGAAGTTTCTTTCATTTCTTCCCCCCTTAAAGATTTTATGGAAGGGTTCCTTGTCTGAAAAGACTCTAAGAATGGAGGAGGTGTCATATGCTGTAAGGACCCTTCAAGCAAACTGGGATTTCTATTTGCTACATAAAAATCAGACTTGACTTAACTGAAAGAAGCAATGAAAGGTTAAAATCTGTTTTTGTCTTTTGATTTGATTTGACTTATTTGACCTTTTAAAAATATGTAACAGGTCATATGCTGTAACAAATACTTATTTATTGAAAATGTTGAGGATAACACAACAGTTACAACCGAAGCTCATCTGGGGAAAAGGTAGGCAACATAAAGCCAGATGTTTAAAGTCAAAATAAGGTTATTTATTAGCGTGGAGCTCAATGATCTTACAACAACAGAAAAAGGTGAGGCAAAGCCATGAAGGAAAAGGACTGCTGGCTGCTGTTAAAAACAATGGCATAATTAGAACCAAAACACTTCTATGTTCTTAAGGGGAAAAAACTCACTTGTAAAACCAAAAACTAAAACACTGAGAGATCTACTGCTTTACCCTATTATTAGTTTTTTGGTTGTTTTTTTTTCCCAAGGTGCAAAGACAATTTATTTTCAGATAGCCTACATTGTTTTTCACTTCATTGTTTAACTCGTTTTCAATGTTCAATGTTCTCACTCTTGCGAGAAACCAAACTGATTCCTCCACAGAAAGAAAAAAAAATAATACATTTGCAGATTTCATGCCATTAATGTATCACAGAAAGAACAAAGGACTTGGGACTCTTCTATGTGGCCCACTGCAGCTGATTTCTCCAGCAGATGAGAGGAGCAGAATATGACACAACAAATACGTTTTACAAATGTAGCTGTACATTTGCTCCCATGTTATTTTCTCCAAGACTACTGATATGACTCCCAAAACTGAAACCGGTCAGTAATTTCCCTCCTCCAATTTGCTCCCTTTCCTTTACAAGGAACTGACTCTGGCAAGTTCAAATCATTTGGGATTCTACCAGACGCACCGGAGAGATTAAAAACATGAGTGAGATATGGTGCAATGTGTTCAGCAGCATCTTTCAGAAATCTGGCAGGCATTTTATCTAAACCTGTTGCTTTACAACAGTTATGATCTTTCAATAGTTACAACCTGTCCTGCGGGAACCACAAAAAGGAAAAGAGGCTCCGCCACTGTCTTCAGTTATGAATAATATTAAAACATCGATTTTCCATTTCCATTTATCACAAGATTACCTGGCAGCCTAATAGTTGTTCGGGAACAGATGTGTTAAAAAAAATGTATATATTAAAACTTGTCTGCTCTTACAATTTAACTTAGAAAAATCAAAGGAAAACTCATCATTATTGTTGAGACAGATATTTCCTGAGTCTTGAGCATTTTGTTGTAAACAGTTTGTTTTGGGAGAAAGTTTCTTTGGGATACTTTTGTTTTCATTTATTTTATCGTAGGAAAGTGCCTTTTCTCTGTTGCTAATCTCTGTTGCTCTGTTGCCATGCTAATTATCTAATTTCTCTTCTTGTCTCTGATCATCTTTTGGACCATATTTCTGATCATGTAGAATGTCACCATTCATTCATGGTCCAGATCTTTGTTCCACTCTTATTTTAGCAGGAACAAACATTTGAAGTGCTGCCATGCTTTACTAACATCATTATATAGCACAAACGACCAGTGTAATCAATTTGCATGATCAATAACATGATCGATTTAATTCACCAATCATTTTAACTTACAACCTTGTCAAAATCCTCGCAGGAGGTAAAGGATTCTTCAGTTACAGTGGACAGAACTTTGCTCAGGGGGTCTCTAGATAATGCATAATAATATTAATAATGCAAAGCGTTTCTTTTAATTAAAAGTACATCAAACCACAAAGATTCAGTAAGCTCATAGTTAAGATCTAATCTGTGATTACAAATATCAGCTGTTGTATTAGATTTGAAGTGCCCTCTAGTCCCATTATAATCACAAGAAGGCAGACATTTTTACAGCCAAAATCTCCAAAACTCTGCAACTCACACCAAAACAATCTAGACAGATAAATGGCAGTACAAGTAAGAGGAAAAATGTGAATTTTTATTTTGTGGCAAAGTGTACCTTTGAAGTCCAAATCCAGTGTTTTTTGATTTTTATCCAGTCTAAAGTCATCACATTTGTGACTTTAGACTTGATACAAGTGTAGGCCAATGTATTAGAATAAGTACAATATCTGCCTCTGAGATGTAGTGAAAAAAATGGAAGTACTCAAGTAAAGTACAAGTACCTCAGATTTGTAGCATACGTGTGTAAATGTTTTTCCAGTACATTTCTCCACTGTGAACAAAACGCTTCAATGCAGCAGCTCTCTCAGCAGTCCCTCCCATTGAAGGTCACTGTCTGCTCTGATGATGTAACTTAACTCTGTTCCTGTTTGCCCTGGGAGAGGGAGATCTGCTGCTTAGAACAGGAAGAGAATGATCAGTAGTTTGGTTGTCCAGTGTTACTCCCATGGAGCAATTAGTTGTGGTTTATGTTTTCTTGCTTTTCTACCTGCTGTCAGGTTCTTTTTGTACACTGGTGTAACTACAAGGCTTACACTTACTCCTCTTGTGAGTGCTACCACAAGGCTGTCAGAATTGGTTAGCTGTACAATGAACAGACAGGTTTCTCAGGTTTCTTCCTTCTCACTTTTGAGAAACCTCCATTTCACTTCCCCAGTTTCTATGCTACATCAGAGTTGTGCCACCTCCACTTGGAAACAAACTATGACATTTGGTTGGCAGGCCTGAAAAGCATTTCTGGTGTTTACAAAACAGCTAGAGTCCAGAATAAATTGAACAGCGGACAGACTGATAAATGTTGAAAGGATTTGTCTATGATCTTCTGTTTTCAGGCTTCAAAATTTGGTCGAATTGGCATGTGGCATCTACTACCTATGTACCAAGAGGTGTTAAAGACCCTGTGGTTACCCTCAAGACAAATGTGTTAAGGTGAAAGACAAACAGAAATAGAATAGACATGAAATTGGTGAAAGAAATGGGGTGAAATGTGAATGGCTCACAAAAATGTATTAGTTGTTTGTGTTGTCGAAGTGACCCTTCCACTCAATTCACTGTGAATGGATTGAAGACGGGGACCTGCGTGAGCAGATTTGCTTTCACATTCACGTTCTCTTTGAAGTAACATTATGTGTGCTTTACCGCTCACTGATGTTTTCCATTTTCCCATGGATCTGTTTTTAATTATTTCAAGGGAAACACAGTTGGATTGGATTATCTTTGACCTAGGACGTCAGATAATTCACAGCGATGCATGAACTGTCAGGTTTTAAAGACCGTGTTGTGAATATGCAATTAATATGGAAGACCATTTTTGTCGAAAAAATATCGTCAAAAGTTAGGCATGATAAGAATTACAGCATATGTGTATTTAACTGGAGCCATCAAATGGTTGACTTAGTTTAGGATAAAGGCTAGAAGCACAGGGAACTTGCCAGGCTGTCTGCAGGTAACAAAATGCACCTGATATATGAGCACTGTATTAATTAACACAATATATCTTGTATAAGTGTGTACAACAAGTTATCGTGTAGAAGTGGCTTCCATGAGTGTTGTTATCACTGTGATTATCACTGTGAGGTTGCCAGGCAACTGGCTTCCAGGTTTTATACTAAGCTAAGTTAACCCACTCATGGCCTCAAATTCATATATAATGGACAAATATGAGAGTGTTATCAATCTTTTAATGAAACGTTTGGCAAGAAAGCAATTTTTTCAAACTATTACTTCAGAGTAATAGGAAATATTCAAGTTTCATTTAGCCTTGATCCAGCACTGCTGACTGTGTATTACTGTTCTGTAAGGTTGTCTCCAGTTAAATGTGGATATTTAAGTCTCAGTTCTTCATTCTTCAAAACTGTAACAAAACAGTAAATATGAACTCTTCTGCACAATCTATATGCGAGGGGGTGGTTGGGTGGATGGTGTGTGTGTGAGTGAAATGAAATTGTGCATCCAAGGAACAGATCAAAAATACTCACTCTTGTGTTGATGGAAAGTCGGGTGAAGTCTTTTTTAATCCATAAACCATTTCTAGAGCTTCACAGCAAAACACCATTACAGCTTTCTCCTGAACAAGCTGGGGGCTTGAGAGGAGAACTGGAAGCTTCTATCATATAGCGGCACATATACATGCATTCAAGCTTATGTACCTACTTCAGATGTGGTGCATGCTAACACTTTAAGCTTAGCACTTGCACTCAAGATTTAGGTTAAAAAAGTTGTAGAAAATGTATTTTTAACCAGACAAGTGCAGCCCACTATGAGATTAACTGTTTGTTACTGTACCACAAAGTATCTCTGGGGTTGGGTAAGTGTCAACCTGTTGATGAGGCTAGCTGCAGTCAACTCTCCTCTTGGCAGTGTCTCCAGAAGTTGGTGTCTGGGATGGAAAGGGTCAGCCATGGTTGTTTCTGCTTGACTCTAAGTTCTGGAGAGATGGAAAATTACAGCCAATAACCTACAGCAGAGAAGTGCACCATCATTGACTATAATTTCTGCTGTGCTTTACTGGCACAGTAACGGATGTTCGGCTCCCACTTGAGTTTCCTAGAACGCTGTTGATTGTAGTGTAACAATAATCCAAAAACTCCCCTCTTTGTTGGCCATTTAATAAACTGCATTTGGGGAGTTCACAGCTGAAATTACATTCATTAGAGTTAAAGAGGACTATGACTAAGGAGTTCAGGTTTGTTCGCTCCTCACAGAGTAGGAGCATGTTGGGCTCTAGTGCAGTGTACACGCTGACCAAAATGAACGACTCTACAGGAGGGAGTAGAACTTTTTAAAACTCTAAAACGTGACTGTAAAGTATCAAATGTGAATAAAGTATAAAAATAAAATGCATCTGGAAATGCAAATATTTGTTTATATGTTCATTAGTCTTACAAGGTCTTACAAGGTACCATCTCTGTGCTCTGCTCTTCATTCCTCCTTCCTATGAACTACCTTTAATTATAATTGTTTGAAATGTCTTATTAACAAAAATACAGAGGGTCATCTCTGAGGTGCTGTAGAAATATATTTTAATAATCAGCCCCAGGGAGATACCTGCCAGGTTATGACACTATTACGCATGTGCGAGACAACCTCTACAACCATTTTCCTCTTTCATAATGACTTACCCCTTTGATTTGGAGGAAAGCAGTATTCTGTTCCTCTGAACTTTGGCTCTTTAAGCAGCAGGTTTGGAATTATTTTTTTCTTCGTGCTGGAGTGAACATTGGTCTGCTGCCTGGCCTGCAAGGCCTCCATCATTGCTACTTAAAGCATTTTTCAGACTACTGGTGAGAAATCACAGAAATAACAGTTATTTTTGTTGATTGACCCAAAGCTGGAAGGAACACAAAAAAGAGGTAAGCACTACAATTTATTTTTGTCTGTGAGTGTATTTCTACAAACTTGTTTCAACTCTCTTACCTCTCATTGCACTTCCTTTCCAATAACATTTTATTTTCTTTTAAATCTTCATCCTCACCTCCTTATCTTCCTCATCCTCCCTACCTCTTTCTCCTTTATATACTCAACACTGATTGCTGACAAGTTGACCTTCAAAACTGTGGCACAATGTTCCCTCAGTAATTAGGGTGTAATGGTACACAGAAGTCACATATCACTCATGTTTCTCTGCAAGTTTTGTACAATGGGGAAAGAAAACAAATGCACAAGAATGTGTTTCTTTTCATGTGGCTGATGCTTCATGTGTCTGATGTATGCTGGAATGTCCATACACTACAACCAACAGGGAATTTGAGGGGGGGGGGGGTGCCAATCCCCTTGTTAGCAAACTGACCAAAATGGACCCCCCTTATTAGCCTGCAATCCCTCACCAACCCCCTGTGGTCCCTTCTAGGTAGGCCGCAACCCAGGTCTGAATCCAGGGGCTATTCTATACAGGCCTACACCTATAACCAATAAAATGAATTATTACATCTTGACAGAGCATTTACGTTTTAAGTGGGACAGCGTTTATAGTCCTTACAATATGACCAAGGAAGCTTACAGACCAATTGCATGCATTGTAAATCATCTCACATAGTGCTGTGCAGCCAATCAAATCTGTGTGTTTCAATATGCATTGCAACTCAAGTTTACAGCCAGATAATGCACACAACCTAGAGAAAAGATGAGAAAGTTGGGGGAAAGTACAGACAGACTGTTACATTTTCATTTCACAAACAGTTCAAAATCATCAAAACAGCTCATATTAAAAGACTGGCAATTATTAAAAGTGGCAATGTGAAGCATCACTGCTACACAAAGCACAGTGCTTCTTTTGAGAAAACATACCCACTCAAATCTGAAATGAAGACCCAGATAATATACACTATATGGACAAAAGTATTCAGGTGTTTGAATTCATTTGTATAAATTCAAGCACCTAGCCATGCAGTTTGCTATTGCAAACATTTGTGATTAATAGCCTGCAGCTGATCCAGAATGCAGCTGCTAGAGTTTTGACAGGAATCAGTAGGATCATATCTCGCCCGTCTTAGCTTCACTTCACTGGCTTCCGGTAAAATTAGGAATAGACTGACAGAATTGTCTCCTACTTACATATAAGGCCCTAAATGGACTAGCCACATCATACCTGCAGGATCTAATAGTCCCATATATTCCCAATAGATCACTCAGATCACAGAGTGCAGGTTTACTTGCAGTTCCCAGAATTCATAAAAGTAGAACGGGAGAACGAGCCTTTAGGTATCAGGCACCCCTGCTGTGGAACCAGTTGCCTTTGTTTGAGGCTATAGTTAGCCTCAAACAAAGTGTGTAGGGCTGGTAGGCATAGTTACAGTCACTTCTTGACATACAGCCACAGGTAGAATAGGTCTGACTAACTGTTAGTCTTTAATCTCTATCATAGCTACGCTGCTATAGGCCTATGCTGCTGGGGGTCACAAACATGATCCACCAAGCAGTTCGCCCACCTCACCCCCACCAACATCTCTACTCCCCCACCTCCTCTTCTCTTCTTCCTCTCCCCTCTTCTCCTCTCATCAGGTCAACATATGATTCATTATTTTATGTCACTAACTGTGTGTCCAGTTCTCCTCGTAGTTTTGTGTCTCTCCCTCCCTTTCTTTCTCTCTCTGTATCTTTCTGCAGGTATCTCTCCATCCAGATCTACATGTTGAACTGCATCCAGCCCTCTGACAAACCCAATGTCTACTGTCAACATCTGTCCATGTTGTTCTTCTATGTAGTGCTATTAGAACTAACTTACACAACATATCAGCTAAAAAACAAATACATACAATACATAGTCTTTCACAATTCCAATTATAACAACCTGTCATGTTTGTCCTTTGTAATGTATGATGTTATTTTTCTTTCATCCTCTCTGTCCTGTCTACCTCTTGTTCCCCCCCTTCACCCAGCCGACTATCAGCAGGATGGTTCTCCCTTGTGAGCCGGGTCCTGCTCAAGGTTTCTTCCTGTTAAAAGGGAGTTTTTTCTTGCCACTGTCTGCTTGCTCTGGGGTTCAGGGTCTGGGTCTTTGTAAATTATCTAGAGGCAGTTCCGATTGTATAAGGTGCTATATAAATAAAATTGAACTGAATTGAATTGAAAACAATGGGTTGTTCTGAACAGTTCAGTGAAATCAAGCGTGGTACTGTGATAAAAAGTCAACTTGTGAAATTTCATCCCTGTTAGGATATTCCACAGTCAACTGTAAACAGTATTGTTGGAAAGTGGAAGCGTTTAGGAACAGTAGCACTCAACCACAAAGCCGAACACCACATGAAGTCACAAAGCAGGTGCTAAGTCACCAACACTCTGTTGATTCCGTAGCTGAAGAGTTCCAAACTGACACTGGCATTAAGTATTCAGTACAAAAACAGTGACAGGAGCTTCATGGAATGAATTTCCATGGACAAGCAGCTGCATGCAAGCCTCACATCACCAAGTACCACCACTGGATTCTCTGTTTGGCAGTCTGATGGACAAGTCCAGGTTTGGGGGAATGCCAGGAGAATGTTACCTGCCCGATTTAACTGTGCCAACTGTAGTTTGGTGGAGGAGAGACAATGATATGGGGCTGTTTTTCAGCCCCAGTGCACAAATCAAGGTCCATAAAGACATGGTTGGATGAGTTTGGTGTGGAAGAACTTGACTGGCCCACACAGAGTCCTGACCTCAACCCCATCCAACACGTTTGGGATGAACTGGAACAGATATTGTCAGTCAGGTCTTTTCTTATTGTCTGACCTCATAAATGATCTACTGCATGAATGGGCAAAAGATTCCTACAGAAAATCTTGTGGAAAGCCTACAAAGAATGTAAGCTATTATAGCTACAAAGGGAGACATATTCCATATTAGTATTAATGCACAGTATTTGGAATGTTATGTCATTAAAGTCCCTATTGGCATAGTGGTCAGGTCAATGTGGTGGTCAATGCTTTTGTCCATAAAGTGTATTTTATATGATACTGAATCATAACACAAAATAGACATTATGATATTCTGCATCGTTGCTTGAGGAAATATTGTCTGATTAGTTCTCTTTGAGTTTTAATTTGCCAGTGCATGAGTTTTTTTTTCTCACAAACACAAACACAAACACACTCTCTCTCTCACACACACACACACACACACACACACACACACATTTTTCTAAGAATGTGACTTTCTAGAAAACTTTATTTGATAACTTTTGGCCAGTTTCCTTAATAAGCCAGTGATGCAGTGGTATAATGAAAGTTGGTTAAACTATGAACTCATATTGAAGATCACAACCACCATCACCATTTTTAAGTAATAAACATCTAATTAACTGGCTCTCAATGTGCCATTGGAGTAAGATCTGTCTGTGTAAAAACAAACCAGCTCAGTCCTTCTGATAAAAGATTTGAGGGTACAAATCCAAAGTTTCTTTTAAAAGAACAGTTCGCTCAAAAATTATCTATGCAAGCTTGCTGACGGAAAGTCAGGTTAAGTTGCTTCATTCACAAAACATTTCTAGAATTTCATAGCAAAACAATGATGCATTATTCTTCTAACTGAAGAAGCTGGGTCTTGATTAAAAAAAAAGGGAAAAATATTACTCCATACAGCTTAACCGGCATAATCCAAGTCTCTGGAAACCCCAAGATACTAAACTGATTTGAAAAGATGTTTTTTTGCCATTTTTTGAAGCTGAAATGGTTAGTGTAGCTGCTCAGCTTAAATCTTCTAGGTGGATGCATAATCTAGTATAGCATATGATGAAGGCGGAGCCCCTCTGAAAGTCAGCTAAATGGGTGGAAAAGCCCAACTGACTGGTGACAGTTCCAGAGATCAGAGCAGGGGACCAGCATCGGGACAGCAGGAGTGGAGATCAGTGACTAGACAGTTGGACTGGTCGCTGATGACTGAACAGAAGGATTGGGCTCCAGCAACACTGCTCCTAGTAAGGAAGCCAATGATACTTGTCCTCAAACTGCTGGTTGCTGTATCACGGGGCCCGAAGGTGGCAGCTACATCACAGGGACCAGGATTTGCTGGGCAGCAGAGTGGGAGGCTGGTTGTCTGGTGGTCTGGCTGACGGTTGCTGTCCATTATAGTACAAAGCATTTGATTATGGTGACCTAAAATAGCTCCTTGATCTGAGAGTACCTGATGAGAGGTGTCTAATGTGGAGTCTGTGGGATATATGTTACTGGTCAGTTCGTACTGTTATAATGTCACAACAGGAAGAAAATGTGAAAAATTAAAGTGAAAAATAAAGCTGGTGTAATATTATTTGTATAAATATACTGTGCTCTGTCTCGTCGCAGCAGAGCTTTTCCAGCTGGGCTGGATGCGTGAGTCTGTTCCACTGTCAATCTTTAAACAAGGCTGACAAGAAAAAAGAGTCTTCTATAGTGTCCAGTATGTCAGTATTTTAGTATTCCTTTCAGAAGATTCAAGCGATCACAGTAAGTAATCACATGAAGATGGTTATGAACTCAGTAATTCAATCCAGGTTTTCTTAATTTAGCCATGAGCATGTTCACATAAAAGGGAAAGTGTTTGTAATATGTGATCCATAGCAATTATGGAAATTTCTGGCAGCTGAGTGGCAACAATTACAGTTTTAACCTTATTCGTTCAGCTGCACCCTAGCAATATCAAACAGACTTGGGAGCAAATAAATGTAAAACATAACTCAAAGCATTAGGTACAACAACTACAAGGCTTTAATATTTCAGTATGCAAATACTCAATGAAATGACTTTGACAGTGCGCGCGGCCAATAGAAAAAAATGACCTGGAGAAGAAAGGAAGGGGTCTTCCTACACAGGAGCTGGTCCTCAGCAATAATAAGGGTTACTCCATTATGGAAAGGATGTCTCCTCCAACTCCAGTGGAAGTGGCAGCAGAAGTACATAATGTGTTTCCTATCTTAAGCAGTTGAGGGAGAGACATGCCACCACCCATATACACTGTAGAGGTAACAGTGAAATCAATCACATTCATTAGAATGTCCTCTGGTTACTGATCTTGGATTAAATAGACCATTTACTTATGTTCCCAGGTGAAGGACCTAGGTGAAGAGACCGTGTCTGTCTGCTCAGAAAGCTTTTTTTTATATTTGTCGGTAAATGGTTTATCTTTAACTCTTGCTCATGGTGGTGGACTGCACATGGCACTAATAACCACACTATAGATGAATGTATTGGGGCATCTGACCCTTACACCAACAGGGACTTAAATAACATCACATTCTAAATATATAGACAAATAACTCTGTCCATAGCTTTGTCAAAGCTTTGCAGCTATATCAGCTTCCACTCATCTGGGAAGGCTTTCCACAAGACTTCAGACTGTTTCTTTGAGGATTTTTTGTCCATTCATGCAGCAGAGCATTTGTGAGGTCAGGCACTGGTGTTGGACCAAAAGGCCTGGCTCGCAATCTCCGTTCCGGTTCATCCCAAAGGTGCTGGATGGGGTTGAGGTCAGGCCTCTGTGCAGGCCAGACAAGTTCTTCCACACCAAACTCACAGTCATGCTGGATTAGAAAAGGTCCTTCCCCAAACTGTTGCCACAAAGTTGGAAGCATAGCATTGTCCAAAATGTCTTGGTGTGCTGAAGCATTGAGATTTCCCTTCACTGGAAGTACGAGGCCAAAGCCAACACTGAAAAACAGGTCCATAAAGAGTTCTGGATACTTTTGTTTATATAGTGTATTTCAATTTATCCTACAAATGTATCAATTCTCCATTGCTATGATGTTGATTTTGCAAGAGGAGGGGAATCTTCTGAGTCTGTTGCCTCCTCCTCTTTTCCAAGAGGATCCCAAGTGTCAGTGATTTAACCTTAATTCAAACAGGCTGGTCAATGTGACACAATGCTTAAATGTCACAATAACATTGCTTTATTTGTTTTGGGTTGGAGCAGACAATGTGAGGTCTCTCTAGAAGAGGAACTTGGAATAAGAAATTGAATACAAAAAGGTACGGGAGAACAGATAAGATTTTTTTAAATTAAAAGGCATCTTGTTTTGTTTTAGGGGGAAAAAAGATGGCCTCTGATGTGATGGCCTCTCATAGCCCTGCCAAGGGTGATCATGTTGATCAGCATCAAGAAATGCAGTTTAACAGACAGAAACAATACATATTGTACAGTTACCATGCCCTGCTGTAATCTCTGGCACACTGTAGACTCCCTGAAAATATGGGAGTGAAGGACTGACTAGGCCACTTTGCCTAAATGCTTGTAACCATACGCAGAAGGTGATAAGTCACCTGCAAAAAAACATTTGGGGTAACAATACTTTCACAAGGCAACAGTATTAAAGTCAATGTAACATCACCGTCATCAACTCAAAGAAGTCCATGGAGAGAAAGAGTCCAACTGTGACATTTTTGCTGTGTGAATATTTTCACAGGAAAAGGAGTGAAATTTGAATTATCCAAGCTACTGCATTCTCTGCAAACACTCAATGTCAGTGCAGGCAATGAGCTGGCAATGTGTGAATGGTGTGAATGGTACTGCGCTAAATGAAAATAAGCAAAAAGGAGAAAAAAAAATCTGAAGGTAACATATTGCTGTTAATGTAAAATGTGAACTGTACATTACAAATTGCAATTGCAAAATTTACTTGAATATTGGGGTTATGGAATGAATATTAATAAAAAGAACATTAGTTAACATCAGATCCTGATGTTACTGTCTGCGTTACGTGGCTGCATGTCAGGAGATTCAAATAATCTGTGACTTTGAGCTGCAGTAATATTTTCCATATCAATGATGTATTATTTCACCCACCCAGAACACATAGGCAATTAATTAATCAGCATGTCATGCCCATCTGTACGCATATATAAATGCATTCTACCCATAAAATGCTTTCAAAAAAACACAGACACAATCAAGTCAGGCAGGAATTTTCAGCTGCACTTCTTGTCTTGCCATAAATGTTTTTCTGGTCTTTCTAGTCTCAACAAGAAATGCATTTGCAGCTATGAAATTAGACAGTGACTGCATCCGCATTCTACACAGCTTGATGCTGACATGATTCTGGCAACTCTATCAGCAGACTTTAAATGCGTTTATAAAGTGTTGCCCGTAGTAACAATATCACAGCGATTTAATATAGCTGTAGCCAACAACATTAGATAGATTTTTTTGGCCTCAGTCAGTGTAAAATTATCTGCTGTCATTTGTTCGACATGATAGTAGCTGAATAAATGTTCTGAATAAATGTCTTCTACTTTGCAGAAAGGAAATGGTTTGTTCTCAATTGTATATTCAGTATTAATTTAAAAAAAAAAAATAACAGTGAATATGTTCTCCCAGTTATTCAGGTGTACAAGTGAATGGGCTCAAACCTGTGAGACCAGCTCACAGCACAGCACCAGCCTGCCAGTACACATATTTAACACTCTTGTGAGTAGGTGTGCCACCTGGCCTGTATGACACAGGATTGTTGCCTATTACTAACTTTTAGTTAGCACATACTGTGTTTTCACAAGCATGGAATGACATAAGAAATAAATGAAGGGTTTCTTCAGACATGTAGTGTATGAGTGCTAAATCAAAAGAGAATGCCATTTAATAACCTGCAAGTTGTATGTGACAAAGTTACAGTTTACAAATGTCTGTGAATATTTCCAGCTCATGTCCACCAATAAAAAGATTGAGGCTGTCCAGATACAGATGTGAATGGCAGTGGGACCATGAGGGGATCAGTGCTGTCCGTGGAGTACAAGGTAAACTGTAGTTTGTCATTTTCTGTTGTTCACAGTGGACCGTCTGACCTGAAGGTACATTTCTCTCGCTCTGAAACAAGCAGAGCTGTTGAGATCAGTCTGTCAGTATGTCACAATGCATTGTTCAGTCACCAACAACAGTGATCTCTGTGGTATATCAGAGGGCCACCAAATATCACATGATATTTGGTGGCCCTCTGGCCTGTTATCTATACACCTCTAAATCACTGATATATTCAAAGATGGATGATGCGACTCCACTTTCTCCCACTGTACAAAACTGAAGCCAAAATATCCCAGATACAAATGCTGCCATCTTGCACTAATGACTAATGAACCTGCAGCTGTGCAGCAGTGATTGGGCAGTGGAGGTACCAATCGCGAACAACGCTCAGCTGTCAATCATGAGACTTCATCCCTTTTTTACTGTGTCAAATAACCAAGTAGATCGAGATGTTTTGGCTTCACATGTTGTCCATCTTGATATACAATCAGTGCTTTAAACAGTTATCACTGTACAGCTTTCAAGTCTTTACTAGCCGACACTGTCTTCTACTTTCTACTCATGTAGAGATCTAGTCAAGCTCCATCCATCTCCTAATGGATTCATGATGTCAAGTCTTTTCTGAAACTGGAAAAGATCAGGCATGAATTGAAGGGTAGTACATTTTTAACAGTATCGGTTTCACCTGTGCCTTTCTTGCTATGTCAAACGTGTGCACCTTACTACTAATGTCCTTGATACACCAAGACATAGGTTTCCAACAAAAGGTTTCTTGTGTTAAATTTGTACTTGAACACACTGAAAATGAGATGAAGCTGAAGGGTGACTGACTGCCTTCAACTATGATTCAACTAAAAGGTCATGGACGAGGACTGATTACTGCCGACGCTGTTGGATACAACCCAAAAAGCCACAAGCAAAGGTCAGCCACAAGCACTCCACAATGAACCAACAACAGCCAGCTGTCAGCTTAGTGTGTCAGAGCCCTGGATGTGTTCATTTTGCCAGTTGAGTGGGAAAAGCCTATGATCAAGCTACAGGTTGCCCTGAGTTTACTCTTTGCTGTAAATACTCAATGCTGGCTGAGGAAGTGGGACTGAAATGCAGACTGAAGAGATGAGAGATGAAAGTGAGCCAAGTGTTAACAATGTAAATGTAGTCAGAACAGACGAACCATACCCAAAGAGCTAAAGCAACACAGGCCATGAGAAGAGGGAAAAGACAACAGACAGAACTGGCAAACAATGTGGTCCTGTAGAGTCTGGTACTTCTGCTGGGGCTGATTATTAATGGGGAGCAGCTGTGTAGGCAGGTGGTGTGCAAAGAGGTTAACTCAGCAGTGGATGAGTGAGGAAAGTGTAGAAAAGTGAGTAAAATTATATGATGTGCTAGTATATCTGTCCAGTCTGAATGCGCTTAAATCAGTGGTGTTGTCCAACTTATTTTCCCACATAATAAAAATGTTAATGTAATGTTAATTTAATGTAAATAATTTAAATACATCAAGTAGAAAGACATGGAATACAGAGAGAGAATCGTGTTACGTTATAGCAGTCATGAACCTTATAACAGTGTACAATATAACTAACATTGTCAGTGATTTCTGTGCCAGTAAGAATGAAACATAGCAGAGAAATAAATATCTAAATACATCTTCCACCACTGCCATATCCCTGTAACATCAACTAAATGACGTTACTGTGAGTAACTGGCTAGCTCAATTTGGCAGAGTTTTTTTTCCTCATTTGTGATTGCTGTCCCAAAATTACAATATTTTTCTTACTTTTCCTTTTTATGTCTCTATCAAACACTCATAAACATGGAACATTTTTGGAAATGTGAGTTCTCTGACAAAATGAAGAAAAATCCAGAAACTTTTCAGTAATCTACAAATTGCATTAACTTCATCGACTTGACAAACGCTGAGACTGACAGTGACCTCATGGACAGCAAATCACACGCTGCCATCAGTGCCCGAAGGCTGCCTGCCCAGCTGGAAGGTTTCACTGTTGATTCATAGTTGTTCACTCCACTAGTTGAATGCATTGTCTGTCATGCAAAATCAAACCAAAAATCACTGATGGTACATTGCGGTGATAGCTGCACCCAGGAGGGATATTACCTTCCATCCATTTTCTATACCGCTTATCCGTCAGGGTCGCAGGGGGAGCTGGAGCCTATCCCAGCTGACTACGGGCGAGAGGCAGGGTTCACCCTGGACTGGTCGCCAGTCAGTCGCAGGGCCAGGGATATTACCTTCAACACGAAATCCAGAGTGCTTGTAATTCGATGGATTACGTTTCCAGTTATTTTTAACATGATTTATCCTTTGAGCCCAATATGATCCTGTGATAAAGAGTGTTATATAAAAATAGAGTAGTGTAATAGTGTAATATTAAAATAGAGCACTAATGGTCAGTGTTGCTCATCTGAGAGGCTGTGCCTGTCCTACCTCTTATTTGAAGCTGACAAATGTAAATCTGTGAAGTTGAAAAACTTACCTACAGAACCAGAAAACTACTTTGTCCAAAGATTCCAGCCTACACAGTTTCTGAAAAATCAAGGCGATCAATACATTTTGGCTTTACTTCGAGGAGCTATATACAGTCGGTGGTTTGCAGAATGCTGGTTTGGCTAGTAACAAACCAGAAACCTAGAAACAAACCAGTTTCAAAGGTCCAGTCCCTAGCATCTTATTTAGTGTACAGAGCATAGATGAGACAAGTGAAGATGATGTTAAGCCTAATACGGCTTTCATTTGGCTTCTCTTGTGTTTATAGGTTTAAGAAATAACTGCAATGTCCATTGCTGACTATAAAATTTTACTAAAGAATATGCAAACAGATGGTTTGACATTGAAGTACTCAAGCTAAAACAAGACAGTGAATACAGACATTAAAAATACTAAACTATCTTTAATTTGTCTAAACCAGCCACTATAATTAACACCACATCTGTTAAGGGATAAAGAAAAAAATAAATGTTTGTTTTGAATTAATATAACTTATAATTACTATAAATAAGGTCCACTCCAACACTCAGCCCTGGGCTGGTGCTTGCCAGCGAGCATCTGGTAGTTGGGTCTTAATCCATGAGGCCTGTCTGGACACAACCCGAAAATGCAACATGCGGGGAGAGGCACTGGGGTTGGGTAGATTGCATGCAGGGTGGTAGGCAAAAGCAGAGACCTGGTCATGCTGACCCGTAGCATCACAGACTGGTCCAAGAGACATGGAACGTCACCTTTCTAGCAGGGAAGGAACCTGTGATTGTGTAAGAGGCGAAGCGGAAGCACCTAGACAGGTTTACACACATTTTGGAACCAAACTCCTCCTCCTTCTCTGGAGTTGCCCAGGGTGAGAGGCATCAGGTGGCCATGGGGATACTCACAAAACCCAATTTATCACCACTATATTGGAGTTGTCCTCGGAGAACAAAGGGTCACCTCTAAGTGACTGCTTGTTGCTGAAGGGAAGATTGCCCGTGCACTGGGTCAATCAGAGTGTCCGGTGTCCTTTGGGTGGTATCTTGGAATGGATTCCATCTCAGGACTTCAGGTTTCACATGGGCAATGATGGAAGAGCCCGGAAGAGGGTGATCGGGAGGAACAGCCTGCCTAATCTGTACCTAAGTGGTAACTTTTTTTGAACTTTTGTGCTAGTCATGGACTGGCCATAACAAACAACACATTCGAGCATAAGTGGGTCCCATAAGTGCAGCTATGGGGTACATATGGGATACTATGCTTACCACCTGCCTAAACAGCTGCTCCCCATTAATGATCAGCTCCAAAATAAGTACCAGACTCTACCATACTGTCTGCCAGTCTTCTCCCTCTTCTGATTATTTGCCTGTTGTGACTGCATTTACATTGTTAACACCTGGCTTGCTTTAATCTTACATCTCTTCATCCTGCATTCAAGTCCTGCTTCCTCAGACAGTGTTCATATATGCTCAGCTGGCAAAATAAACATATCCAGGGCTCTGACACACTAAGCTGACAGTTGGCTGTTGTTAGTTCATTTTGGAGTGCCTGTGGCTGACCTTTGCTTATGGCTTTTTGGTTTTCGCCCAGCAGCATTGGTGGTAATCAGTCATCATCCATAACCTTTTAGCAGAATTACAGTGAACAGCAGTCAGTCACCCTTCAGCTTCTTCTCATTTTCAGTATGTTCAAGTACAAATTTAACATAAAAACCGTTTGTTGGAAACCTAGGTATCAGGGTAAAGAGGAGATTATTTGTAAGGTAAACTCACACCAGTTTTTAAAATGGCAGAAGTTTGGTGAAATTTCACGTTCCGCTTGTTTAAAAATTATCTTGACCTGTCATAGCAAGAAAGGCACAGGTGGAACCAATCTATTTTGGGTTTTTTTTCCATTTTAAGTATCAAATACAGCTAAATTTAAATAGAATCGGTCATCCGTTAATGCTATTAATTCCAGCTGCATTATGACGTGTCAAAATGTTCATTGTGAAAAAGACAAAATAAAGCCAACAGCAAATCATCCTGACTAGTGACTCTCTAAGGGAATGGGGAGGCGGAGAGAACAAAACATTTCTCATCAGTGTATACAATATAGTGTAAATACTACAGCCCCTAATGTCATTGAGGTTGAGCTTTTGTTTTACTTTAATGGGACTCTCTAAAAGACCACTGGTATAAATTTTTACTTTTTGTTCATAGATTAATGACACAAATGCTTCTGTTCTTATCTTTCTGTCAACATCACTGATGATGCAGTCATCTGGATTATGTAAACTACTGGACTTCGGCAGTTGACAATGTCATCCAGGGTTTAATACCCATATTTCATGTGAGTTAACATAATGCTGTGTGTAAACAAGCCTGTATGCTTCTATTGAAAATCAATAAAATACCAACTTGGTGTTATGGTCAAATGGCTGTCTGTGAAGCTTGCACACCACTTTAAATATTTGATTTATTTGAATTTATATTGAATTTATTGTAATTATATATTTTTAATCAATTAAACCAAATATCATGGGCACAGTGGGTTGTCTTGAGGTATTTTTGTATTCATTCTTGTAAAAATATGTTATATGTTACTATTTTTAAATGAAATGAAATGGTATAAATGTGTTTCCTTTTTAATGATTTGGCCTCTTTAATGATTCAGCCACTATAATTTAATTTTCCTTACTCATATGACATACCTTATGACACCTTTAAAAAATGGCTCTTTCTGTCGTGGGCCTCATGCTGTCTTTTATTTAGCTGATGCTGCCATTTGGTGGTCTAATTTGGTATTACTCCCCCCAAACCTCCAGATCGGCATGTGTCCTTGAAATTCTTCCAAAATACCGAAAGTATTTGTTCCTGCCTTTAGAGAGCTTCCTTGCTTGCCTTCATTGGCTGTCAGCTTTCCTTTCTGTTGGCCTCCATCATTTTTTCAGCTGACCTAAAGGGGATTACCTTTCTCACCAACATGTAGTCAAGTGGATCAGAAAACAGCCAGATGGGACATGAATTCACTTTCCTTGTCTGGCAAAGAGGATCTTTTGCTGAAGGGTTAGACTGACAATTTACAGTTTAGTGATTTACTTAATTTAGGGTCAAGTCAGGTAATTTGGAAAACTTTCTGGCACATTACCAAGGAAAGTTGATGCTTTACTTATTGCTTTATTGCTTTTACAACATATGGCTCTTTCTAGGAGAAAATATGTTGTCAGGTGAAAAACTTTTGTGGAAATTTTGTTATTTTGCAACACATCAAGAACCCCTAACTCACTCTGATTACATTTTCAAGACAGCTGGTAAAAATAGTTAAAGATGGCTCATAAAATCTCCAAACAAATCCACTTAGATAATGGCCTCTATTCAGCACTACATTAGCTTGAGTCTTACCATTTAATTTGATTGTAACAAAACATTAAAACAACACCATAAAATGACACTAGCACTGATCCGCCATATAAGACAGTAAGTGAACATTTTGTTATAGAAGTTGATGTGTTGGAAGCAGAAAAAATGGACAACTGTAAGGATTCGAGTGACTTTGACAAGGGCCAGATTGTGATGGCTAGATTACTAGGTCAGAGCATCTCTAAAACCGCAGCTTTGTGGGATGTTCCCAGTCTGTAATGGTCAGGACCTACCAAAAATGGGCCAAGGAAGGAAAACCAGTGAACGAGTGAGAGGGTCGTGGGCAGCCACGGCTCACTAATGCAGATGGAGAGCGAAGGCTGGCCCATGTTGTCCAGTCCAACAGAAGATTTTAAATGCAGTGATTCTAAATCCTTATGAAGCTGTCTAGTAAAAATAGTTCCAATATCCTGCAAAAGTCACAATTTCATCAAATAAGGGACAAAAGTGAGTAACTCTGTCAACTTTATTTGTAATTCACATTTTAGACACAGTCCTTCACAATGACAAAGAGGACACCAAACATGTACATAAAAACACACATACCACAGGAAACAAGCGCTACTAAAGAAGTTATTGAATCAGATGATGTCATTCTGAAATCAAGCTATGACAAGTGATCACATTATTTAGCGGTTATTACACAACCTAATACCAATCTCTGTCATTCCCCTAGTTTGATAGATGTTCCCATGTTAACTGGTGTCCTGAGCTGGTTACTTGGGGTGGTCAGAACCATGCAGCAGGTCAGGTGTGTGCCCGCTGCTGTTCTTATGCTTGCTGGGTAGAGGGCTCTCATCTTCTCCCTGCAGCCCCCAAAACAGAGCTGCCATGGGGCTCAACCTGAGCCGCCACACTCAGGCCAGGCTTGTCTATCCCAGGTTGCTGTGTGGTTTGGTTTAACACTGAGGAAGGAAGGGGCCCTGTGGTGGTGCTCTCACTGAAGCTTTGGACTGTCACTGATGACTAGCACAGAGAATACAAATGTAAGGTAAATTCATGACATGTACATAAATATAGACAACTTGAATTAATTGTTATCATTTCCATTTAAATTTAAAACACAAAAGGTATATTTTGCAGGTGGCAGACCAAAAATCTTTCAAGTACGCAAGAACGCAAGTTAGTTCAAAGAGAATGACAAAGTCGAGTCTTTGGTCAATGAAAAAATTAATTTGGATCAGTTTTTTTCTCAATGACAATAGCATTCATCATCGTAACTGTTACAGGCAGCTTGCCAGCTAAGCCATTCCAGCTCTTATTATTAATAATAAGACTAGCTATTAATTTATTTTAATTGTCTGAAAGTGCAGTCAATGAATAGTCTACAAAATTTGTTAAAGAAAGAACACTGAAAACATGAGCTCACCAGATAGTGAGCAAACTGGAGCGGAAAAAATATGTAAGGAGGAGTACAAAGTAACAACAAAACCAAATCATGGATCAGGACTTTCCTTTAGGCTAATACTGCAGGTAACAGCTGAAATATATGAAGGGGAAGATGAAGGCAATGGCTTGGTGACATTAAGATGCTCAGCTGCCAAGTTTCAACACCTCAGAAATAACCCTTTCTAAAATTTTGCTTCCTACAGAAAAGTGTAGTGGGTCCTAATACAAAGGATAAAGTAAAGCACTTTTGTCTTACTGTCTGTGCAATGCTATGCATTTTCATGTAGTTTACTGATTTATTGTATTATTTCAACAAAAGCAGAAAGTGAAATTTAGTGGGTGATGTTATGTGTGATATGATGCACAGCCTGTAGGGGGAGTTCTTGCACTAATGTCTCAGTCATTAGATCTACTGACTTGAAAGCTGATCAATCCCTGTTGTTTCCAACTCGATTTATGTCTTCCAGGCATGCAACATAAGCAGTGCTGGAATAAAAGCCCTTGTTGTCAAGTTCAGTTTCGATAACAGAGCTGTCCTTTGTCAAAGAAACATGAATTTTGTGGATGGATCCGTTATCATCACTGGAAAATTGACATAGTGTGACTGGACTGTTGGAATTGTGAGGTTACTGTAAGATATTCTGCACAGCAATTACACTAACACTCATATGACATGAAGTAATAATAATTAATTAAACACAGATATAAACACATAATAAACACACATACAAACACACAACAATTATTAAAACACACAGAATGATTCCCACAAGTATAGAACACAAAACTGAGAATTTACAGAATTACGTTGACATAAATTGACGAAGTTAATGGAATTCTCTAAAAAAAAACAAAGAAGGCTCAGAGGACCAAATTATTCACAAAAAATGGACAACATGAGCTATAGGAAAATATGAGGAAGAATAAAGGAAACCAAAAACAAACACCAGGGAATTTCTGGCTTTTGTACAAGTAAAGAACAATTAAAGCAGTCTGGCAGTATGTTATGGAAAACACAGAAAACACCACAGTTCTAATACACGGAGGATAACCGCAACAGCACAGGACCCAGAGAACTCACATTGCCCACAGAGACCTCACTGCCTGCCACTGTCTTCTTCTTTTTGGCCATGCTGGGATTCCAGTGGCAAACCAGACTGTCATTCTGCACACTGTAGTTCTTATGGCCAATCAGCCAGTACGTGTTCATCTTGCCTTTACCCTGGCAGGGAAGGAAAGACAAAAGAGGAGATAGGAGTAACACCTGTATGCTATGATCTGAGAGGCATCTAATCATCCCCATCATCTGAGAATTCTGCTACCAATTGAGAAAATATCTTAAACACTGGAAAAATCAAACCTAAAAAGGTTGCGTGCATGAGTAGACAGTACTTGGACTGTGTATGTTTATGTTGATTTGGGGGAAATTACCCTTTAATTTTGCAAACTTTCTAAATATGAAGCCATATATGAATTTACTTTCTCATTATGATGTGACAATTCAGTCTTTTTATTGCACAGCTGTATATTTTCAGCCAGCTGTTGAATTTTATATAAACCTATAAAATGTCATTTAAAAACAAATGGCTTGATGTAACATCAAACCCAAGGTTAGATTTCCTCATTACAACACAGAAAACTGTTTTCATAACACGGCTCATTTACCTTAACCTCAATCTCTCCACGAAGCTGCAGCTCGTAGGCGTTGTCTTTGATCAGGGCCAAGTAGGTTTCTGAACTGGTGTGGATTTTCTGAGCTGACACACAACAACAATAAATACTGTAAAACACAGCTGAGGTCTGGCCAACTTAAGTTAAACGTGGATCTCAATACCTGAAATCCCCGTTTTTTCACAATGAAACCGAAATCTTTCATCCAGCAGTATCTAGCTTATGTGTCTGATGTGTGTTAGTGTATTGTGTGTCTAGATACACATACGCAGGCTGGTGGACTCCATTCTAGAGGCCGTGTTGACAGTATCTCCAAACAGACAGTATCTTGGCATCTTGTAGCCCACTATTCCTGCAACACATGGTCCTGTAGAGTACCAGAGATCACCATATCACAACGCAACAGGGCTGGAGAAAAACACACTGACTATAGTGTTACTTTGACAGCTTGACCGGTAAAAAAGGATTCAAATGGACATTCAAATTTAAATAAAAAGACAAATCTGACACGAAGAGCAACAAAGTTAGTTTCAAACTAACACATGTACACGCTGCTTGTTATACACACACACAGGAGCATGTAATTACATTCCTCCTCAGTTAAATATCAGTGCATTTGCTCATATGCAGTCGGGTGGAGCCGAGGATGGGACAGAGCATTGGGAGACAGTGGAGGCTGAAGGTCCAGGAACCACATACTCAGTGAAGACCAGTGTTACTGTAAACTTCACTTACAGACATCTGTAATCTCCTGGGATTTGGAGACTTTGGCATGTCACAACCTACCATAAGTCCAACATGTCAGTTCTTTCATTAAATTCCCCAATTCCCCTGCCAAGGAATTATTAAGTAGGAGTTTCTGGCAAATTGTAGGTCCCCTGGGGTCATGAAACTACATGTCCCTTTCCATCTGTTGAGCTGCTATCCTTATGTGGCACTGTGGCCCATACTCTGTGTGTCCCGCTTCTGCAATTAAAAAAGGACCCATTGTGTTCAATGGATTATGTTGTGAGCAAATTTAAAAATTTTGCTCTGTAGGGAAACAAGATTAAGCTTCAAAGAGTTTGCAAAATTTAAATGGACCGTGGATATCACACATATCCATTTATTAGCTTTCTGGATAAGTTAGAGCAACAGCTGCCCCAGTAGAATATTTGGCCTCAGGGTGTCGCGAGAGGAAAGGTCAAGGGGTCATTGGGGTCACAGAGAATCATCCTCTATGAACCATCAATATGTCTATGTATTTTTGCTGTTAATCTGCTACTGGGCAAGAAAACTTGAAAGTTACTGTCCAAAATAAATACATAAATAAAAAACTACTGGATGGCTCCCACAGCAAAGCACCTGGCTGAAGTATCACTGAGTCATTGTACTGACCAACACCTCTGACGATCCCTGTATGAAGGACCATTTTGTACAGGTAGAGACCTGACCTGCTGCGTCTCACAGCGAGTTCCCCTCACCTGTGTGAATGCCGGCTCGGAGCTGCAGCCTCTGGTTGGGCATGTGTGGGATGGAGACCTGTCTGACAGCTGCCACCAGATCCAGCGCCATCTTGGCTATCTCATCAGCATGTCTATCACCGTTCCTCTCAGGCAGACCGCTCACCACCATGTATGCATCCCCGATTGTCTCCACCTGGTTTCATAGTTGTCATTGTTTGGTTACAGTCTTGAATTTTGTTTGAACAAACTGGTCTCAAACTGAGACAATGATACATGGACAACTCAGGGAATGACTTTGATATGTTTTTCTAACAGCTTTCATGTTTTTTCCAGTTGAGAATTAGAAATAAAGAGCAACAGCAGCACAGTAAGTGGGTAGCCATGTTTCTGGAGAAATATGGCTGGATATAACCATAATACATAGAAAAGTGCAAGACTTTGGAGCGAGAACTCCAACTGTCCAACTGTGTTTTGACACTTTTAATTCAAGCAAAGTATTGTAATGGGACGACATCAAACAGTTGCGAGATATGGAGAGAGCGCCACCAATCATATGCATGTCTTTGCCTGCCCTGTCCTGCAACAATATTTGATATATATGGATTCCATATTTCAGCACAGTCCTTTGAATACCAGTGAGATTACAAGACCTCACTTGCTCTCTCAGCAAACTTAAATGTTTCTCTTTAGAATTATAAGAGTTGCAGGTAAACAGATAACAAAAACTGGTTTTAAAAAAATGCACTACAGACAGGAAAACAGAAGGACCACTGGTGAAATCTACAAAATGGAGATGGAGACGGATCTAAACCACAGGAAGAGAGCAGTGAACTGAACAAAACATGCAGATGTTTTGCTGAGATTTCACAGGAGATTGCAGGGTGATTAGGATATTCCTAAGCTAGTTATTGCAATTTTGTTTGAATTATCACATAAAGAAAATAAAAACATAATTTTTCAATCCTTGTTAAATGCAGTTTCAACTAAGTCACCCTTATTCACCTTTAAAAGAACAGTTCGGCATTTTGAGAAATGCATTCATTTGCTTTCATTCCAACCACTTAGCCTGAACACTGGAAACAGCTAACCTGGCTCTGTCCAAAGTTCAAAAATACACACAGAGATTAATACCATGTACCTCTGCAACAGAAGTGTTGGTTTGGGGAAGTTACTTGATGGATCTGTTTCTTGATGAGCAACAGCCAGGTGCAGTGACTGCACTGCATTAAAGAGTGTATTGTATTGTATTACATTTTGCTGTACTCCCCAACTCAGCCAGCTTAAATGGGGCACTGTCAATATTGGCACATATAAAATCAAAGTAGTAGTTGGAGATGGGGCAGTGTTTTCATTAATGATTAAAAGAATTTATTGATTCAAATAGACATTTAACCTTTTCACAGAAAGAAAGTGCCTTCTTAATTCTGATCTCCATTCTTTCCTGTTTCAGGGTTGTTTCAGGGCTGGTGTGCAGTGGAACAAGAATGCAGGTGACAGAGGTAAGTGATTTAATAGCAGCCAAGTGGGTGTACAAGACTTATGGAATGATGCATGGGTCAAAACCAGAGAGAGCAGTCCAAATGGGTAAACAAATCCAACAACACAGGAATCCAAAATCCAATATCAGGCAACAATGTCAAATAGGCAGGTCAGGCAGAAATAGTTTCAAGTAAACAGAATAAAATACACAGGCAAGAGAGCCAAGTCGAGACCACATGACAGCATAGACTAACAATCTGGCAAGGACAGACTGGGATTCGTCCAGTTGAGTTATCTACAGGACCGATGAGAGAAAGTGGAAACAGGTGAGTGGACAGAGTAGGCCAGGTAAGTGCAGGGCAGATGAGGTCAGTAAGATCAGATGTGTAATCACATGGGACAGTCAGGTGATGGGAAAAGGAGGGAAAATGCAAGGGAACCTGGTGGATGAATGGTTAAATACAAAGAATTTGTTTGAGGGAGTTGAAACGTGGCTGGAAAGAGGGACAGAGAGATGGACTGTGTCAGTTCGCTAGTCTAAATGAAATTAATGGGTTAGAGTTTTCAGTGTCACAAAAGTGACTCTTCTAATCTGGTTAGATCACCATGGTAATGTGCTGTACACCTAACCTGGATCGGAGGAGGTTATATTAGGAGTTTTGGAAAAATGGCTAAAAATAGTGCTATCCTTTCATTTCTTTCAATTCTTTTCCTGACATCGTTCTCTGCGAGCGGTATAGATTCTCAACTGAGGGACTGCATTATACAGCAGTCAGCCATAACATTATAACAACTTGGTAAATCTGAGTAAGTCCCTCTTTCGCCACCAGAACAGCCCTGACCCGTTGACGCATGGGCTCCACTAGAACTCTGAAGGTATGCTGAGGTATCTAACACCAAGCTGTCAGTGGCAGATCCTTTACGTCCTGTAAATTGCGAGATAGGGCCTCCATGGATCGGACTTGGTTTTCCAACACCTCAAACTGGTGGTGTTCCTCAAACCATTCTTGAACCATTTTTTCCAGTATGTCAGGGCACATTATCCTGCTGAAAGAAGCCACTGTCCTCAGGGAGTACCTTTCCCATGAAAGGGTGTACTAAGTCAGCAACAATGTTTAATGTCAATGTCAAATGATGCACCAAACACCCTGTTTAGTAGGAACAGAACCCAAAGCAGAACGTCAAGGTTAACAAAGAAAGCTGATAACCACCGTCATGATACCTCTGACTGGGACTGCAGGATTTATCGAGCCATCTCACTCAAAGAAAGACTTGTGATGTCCAACTTGCTTAGTAGTATAAGTTCCTGGTGACCAGCATTCACCTGACTTGTATTATAACAGTTTGTACTAGTTTTTCACAAAATAAATGTGGTGCATCATTCCAAATGAAACTTTGCATGATGTTAACCGTGATAATCATTTATCTGTCTCACGCACATTAGCACAGGGAGAACAATGAAGACTCACAGTTGGACGTTTTCTGTAGATTTTGAATGGCAGCATTTGACCAAATGACTGGGCAGTACTGGGTGCAATAACATTAAAAAACAACAGCAACAAAAACAACAACAACAACAGCAACAAAAAAAAAGAAAATCAGTGATTGCTCTGATCAGTTGAAGTGTGTAGGTGTTTTTGTTACCAGTGAGCCAGCATGCTCTAAACCTGCTGATGTCTGTAGTGACTGCTATGAGGACATTTTTCTCCTGCTGTCATCTTCTCAGGCAGAGATTACTTCTAAGCTGCACACTATATCACCCCCATCAAGCTCCACCATTTTTTCCTTCTGCAAATACGGATATTTCAGGCTGCAGAAAACATTTAACCGGCTGCCATTATGTTAACATGTTCTGCATAAAGGCAGTTCTTCACTGTGGCTGGTGACGTGTGATTTCAGTCCCGGCTGATTTCTGCGTCAGAGAACCTGGGAGGCTCAGCTGCAGCTTATCAGACTAATTAGCAATCCGAAAAACTTACCAGTAACAAGCTGGGTCTCTGCTGCACTGAAGTGGGACTGGGGCTCCAGCTAAACATGCACCAACTGTGTGTATCCAAAAGCAGTACACTACGAATTTGTCCACAGCCCGACAATTCATTTGTGTAACATTCAGACACATCTGAACCACTTCCATCAGTTTGACTTTCTGAGAGAGTGCAAATATTAAGGTACTAATTCAGCATCATTGAATGTTATGTTCTTTTTGAGATTGAGATGTTCAGATGGGTATCACTCATATGACTGTGTGTGAAGTAAAGAGGTGGAGTCAGGACGTGGTTAGCCTAGCTTAGCATAACAGCTACCTTGGCTCTGTCCGGTGTTCGGAAACATACCTCTCAAGACTCTCAAGAGAATATCAGGGATTTTACATGTCGGAACTTTTTCTTGATGAACAACCGTACACAGCATCCAGGGGACTTGTTGTTACAGTGTGGACAATTAAGCAAATATCACATATTTTTCAAAATGTTAAAGGAATTAAGTGTACAGTGTGTAAATTGCTACCTTGTAGACGTCATAGGAGTCGATGCGTGTGTCAAAGCACATGTAGAGGTTGTTGAGCATCTCCACCACTTGCAGAGGAGTACAGGATGCAGAGATAGAGGTGAAGCCCACTATGTCTGAGAAAAAAATTGTCACCTGGAACAAAATAGATTGTGTAAAATGATTGGCTGAACTGGACAAAACTGGGCAAACATGCACACAGTGTGCCCTTTATTAGGGACACCTAACCAAACTAAAACTAACACAAACTAACACAACAATCCTAAAATAAAATGTAAAGGTTTTTCTATTATTATTTCTATTATTGAGTCCATCCATTAATATCAATGAGATTAGACTAAATAACAAAAATGACTCTTTGTATATTGCATTGAAGCTCTATAGCATCACAACTTACATCCTCTAAAATAATAATAATTTCTTGTGATATCAGAAAGGGGATTTTAAGAAAGCAGTCCTGTCAGTCTCTTCTTCCTGTCTTAACTCCTTCCAGCAAGGATGTGAAAGAGAGATGAGAGTTATGAGGAGCCCCGGTTGCCAAATGACAAATCCTTGGTTTCAGTGTCAGCCTTAAGCAACATCAGTTAGAGGTGGTGTGCTGCACAGCTGTATCATCTGTCAAACTGGCTGATTTAAATGTTCACAGAAGTCCTTTATAAGGTTTTTGTTTTTTCAAAACTTTACAATTTCTTTCATAAATAGAGTAAAAATATTTTTATGCTTTTATGCTTTTTATGCACACAAAAACTTCTTTCTCCCAGATTTTAGGGACAAACTTAATCCATCCACCTGACAGGTGGATATCAACATGGCATATCAACATGCTGATTAAACAGCGTGACTATTGTACAGGTGTGCTTTGGATTGGTCACAGTTAAAATATGCTCTAAAATGTGCAATTAGCATGCTGACTACGGAAATGTCCACCAGAGCTGTAACGTCTGGGGTGACCACCATTTGTCTGCAGTGTGACACGTCTCCTTCACATAAGAGATGATCAGGTGGTTGGCAGTGGCCTGTGAAATGTTAGTTCACTCCTTTTTAGTGTGAAGTTGCAGCATACTGGGGGGAACTGGAACACACTAACATATATGAAGACCAGGGTATCCCAAACATGCTCAGTGGGTGACATGTTTGGTCAGCATGCAAAAACAAGAATGTTTTCAGCTTTAAGGGATTTCAGACAGATCATAGGATCTTACTTCCATGTAGGATAAACCTGTGTTACAATACTCTGAGCTCCTATGGAGCCTCCTTACTCGTCATCTCCTCAAGATAAAGGATTGGAAGATCCTCCAGGATTGCATCCTGGAGAAGCATCCTCCTCCTCCAGGATGCAATCCTGGCACCAATGACATGAAGAAGCACAAGTTGGTGTAAGGAAAAGTGCCCTATGTGTTCCATCCTACCTCAGCCTCATTTTACAGGGATGTTAATTCAGCTCTGTTACTGGCTTAAAGGTAGAATAACAATGCTCCCCATTCCATTTTGGTATGTTTTACACAGTAAATAAATGAACAATTAAAATAATGGGTAGGAGTAATAAATTCAAAAGAATTGATACTGTATATTTGATTTTCCCTATAAGTGACAGAGTCAATAAATAAGTCAGTCTCAGGTATGTCTTTGCCTTTGCCCCCCAGCTCTCTCCACAATAACTGACCCGAGAGGATTTCTAGTGATGTGAGTGTTGTCTGCCCGAGTCTATTTAGTAAAGCTCAGGTGCAGGAACACCTCTAATCTCCTATGCTGTTACCATTGCTGTCTTACAGTTTCCTTCTAGGATACTACAGATCTCCAAATCATTTAAAAATGAGCCCACGGTCCTATTCAGTCATAAACACCCCCACCCCGTGCAGTGTGCGTTTGGTACAGCTGCTTCAAACCTCTTCAATAAGCCAGACACAATTTTCAGCCGTATAACTTGTTTTATCTCATCATGAATATGGAACAGGGCAATTATAGGTAATTATGACGACAATAGCAACAAAGGTAGCAAATACACAAATTCATTCATCATGTTTGCCGATCTTGCAGAGGCAGCAGCGCACCACAAACCTTACAAGCCCTGAATTTGTTTGGTTAAATGTTACAAGTGAATGCGGAGGTGTGTGGAGGGGAGAGGTTATTTTCTTATCTGTCTTCCACACAGCTGTCTTTCTCTCTACTCAGAAATATTCTAGTGATGTGTTGACTGATTAATCAGTTTGTCAGATTAATCTGATAGGATATTTTACAAAAGATATCAGAGGCACCAATTTACATTTTTGCCGTGGGCGTCCAAATCAATTGAATACACCAAGGTGGTGATTGTCACAAAATCAGTTATCAAACACTGCTCTGCTGCTAATGGTGTCAGGTTACACAGTCCTGAGGGATCAGTATTTACATACACATTGGTAACAACATGTCGTTCATGAATATAATAGCAAAAGCAAAAAACGAATACCATAACTTTGTATTCACCTTGCAGTGCACATACAAAAAATGCAGTTTTTATTTATTCATTCAGTGATTCATTTAGTACCCATGAATGCACACATGTGATTGGTGTGTATGGTGGCTGATGGCAGTGCAGCCTCCACCAGTCAACTTCTCAACTAGAATTACTGACTTTGAGGAAAAATAATAAATCTAAAAAGAAAACACAGTTTCAAAATCAAATACAGCTTGTTGTCCAGTTTGGATGTTAGGGGACTTTCCCAGTGAGAAGCTGCCTTTTGAATAATTATTAAACCTAGAAAAGAAAGATACACAATGAATGATGGTTCTTTAACTGTATTAAAAGGTTTCTCATCTTAAATTGATTTTGAAACTGTTTTTGAGAACTGTTTCTGAGAAATTTTGTTTTGTTTTTTTATCAATCTACTCTATAAAATATCCCAGGCAAATGCTTAGTTGAGCTATACTAAGACACAATGAAAGAATACACTCTCTGCTATTGCACCAACCTTTTCATAGCTCTCTGCCTCGACGTGTTTATGCTGCCGGAGCTGCTTGGCGACTGACTTGGGCAGCATTTGGTGTAGCAGATCCTCAGCCAGCTGTCTCTGGTGCTTCAGGTCTTCGGTCTTCTCCTTCAAGCTCTGCGCATAGTTCTGTATCCACTCAGTCATCTGCTTGAAAGAGAACATCACCACCGGGTAGATGAGGCAGGCCATGGCCAGTAAGCAGACCCTCATACTGAGTCCCGAAGACACGGATCGGGACGCCAACCTCAGAGCCGGTACCGCACGATCAAACAAGCACTGCTGAGTGTTTGTCAGAGCTTGAAGTCCAGTGAGAGACCCAGACAGAAGCTCGGGTCCCGCTCCAGAGATCTGCCACAGATTTGTGCCAAATACATAAGAATGTTTTAAATGCTGGCTTAAGTTTAACTTGAGGTCTACATTCTCAATCCAGCAGTCATTCAGTCGTTCTGTCATAACCCTGGCAAAGCCAAGGCAGCTTAGTAGGTAAGTCCATTTGTACTGAAAGTCAGTATAATCTGCCATGTGCTGGAAGTCCATCAACTGATGGTTGAGTTCTATGAATGTTACCAGAAGTCTTGCAGAAAGTACATCTCTCCAGTTAAAATTCTGTTTGACTTTGACTAAAGTGTCTTCTACCGTGCCCCAAACGTCAAGAAGTCTTCCAATGGCCAAGGAGTAAGCACAAGTGCCGTTTTCCCTCATGTCGTTTGTATCCAATGAAGCATTTAGTAATTCTTCAACACTTCTCCTCATCTCCTGGCAAAATCCAACCAACTCAATACTGCAAGGGAGCCCGTGGCCATTAATGTGATCCGTCATGTCGCCACAGAGATGACCAAACAAAACCTCAGAAAAACTTGCCTCCAGTGTCTTATTGCCCTCTTCTTGGGCAAATAAATGTCTCATCTTTTGAAGCTTATTGACGAGTTGCAGGATTGCTATCGTCCTGCATGAAGTCAGCTCATCGTAAGCGGCTTCTGTAGTATGCAGCAAATCAAAATTAGAGCTGAGGTCGATGGACACAGAGCCAAGCAGGGCCAGGAGCGAGAGGAGGCAGGCTGTTAGAATGCGACGAACAGTACGACTACTGCCGGATGGGGAAAATATGGAACACCTGGAAAACCAGAAACAGAACAGGTGAATTACTAAAGAAAAAGTTCAAACAAACTGCTCCATACAAAGTGGCGTCCAATCATGTCTATATCCAACACACAATGCTTTCTCAGCTTCATGCTGGGCAAACTGCTGCATAAAGCCATTAAGTTGCTTTCTTCTATACTATAAATCAGTGAGTTTATGCTACAAAAGTGCATCTGTGATTCTATGTGTCTGCACAGCTGGACATGTCTTTAACATACAGACTTTGGAAGACAAATTTTACAGATAGCAGATAGTATGAAATAGTAAGACTAAGATTGTAGTAAAATATTGTCACCTTTCTTTTTGTAAAAGCATTATTCACTTATTCAATTTATATTAGCTTTTTAAATTCTTGATTTACACACGAGGTTCACTGTATCGTCTCCCTGACATCTCTTGTCACATCGATTTTACTTTGGTTGTCTTTATATATGACAGGAACAAGAAACTGTTGCTTTCAGCTATATAAAAGGGGAAAGACACACAGACCACAGAAGTTATTATTAAGAGAATGAACACAAGGGCTGTGATAATTTGTCAAGTTGATAAAAGAAACAGCAGAAAATGTGACTGCTGATTAATCGTATTAGTTATTTATCGTGCAAAAATGCAATTTTTTTCTGATATCATCTTTTCAGAAACTGCGGTTGCTGCATACTGATAACAAAAATAATGACTAGATGCAGTCTGAAATGATACATTTAGAAGACACTTTAAATCTTAAATACATCACCTGGTAGTAAACTGTATTCTGTCAGTTAACAACATCCTGACTTTGACTTGAGGCTGTCATAAAGAAAGGCAAATGATCACAATAGTAATAATGATTATCAGGATTTCCACGAATCCAGCTGACACAGCTGCCTGCACTTGTCCGATCCTGACATGAGAAGCGTGTCTGTGTGAAGCATCCTAACGTTACAAAGTTCATTCCAGAGACTTTAGTGTGTCTCACCTGCACAGCTGACAGTCTCCGCCCGCATCCCGCTGCGCCCTCGGAGCGACCCTCCTCTTCTTTATGAATCTTCTTTTGAGAGAAGCCGAGGACAGGGTCCCAGATGCGAAACACTCTTTTTTCATCAAGTCCAGCGATGACATGAGACTCGTACGGAAGTTCGTGCGCTATGTCAGACAGGGTCCTCACAGGACAGGTAGGAGGACAGCACTGAGGAGATGTCCCGTTATTGGAAGTCGGCGGAAATACCAAGTTATCAGCAGCGTTTTGTCCACTTCCGGTGGCATATTTCAAAATAAAAGTATTAACATTAGTCGTTGAAAGCAATTACACTTATTTGGTTTTAAAGAGACAGCCCCTTGGGAACGTTCCCTAAAGATTATCATTTTGTTAAAAGATGGAACTCGAGGACTTGAGTCGTACATTTATGTCAGTCTTATTACATTTTTCAGGTATTATTTCAAACCTGTTACTAAGTGGTGAGATGTCATTAAATACTTGTAACATTAATGACATGTCTGACTTGTCTGAGTGAGATCTGTCTTCTCTGTCTTTTAGTTTTCATTAGTGAATGAATCTTGTGTTCACAGACCTTGCTGACCAAGTGCAAAAAGTGAAATGCCTCTTGAGGGGCGTATTCTGTCCCCACCTTGAGACAGACAAGATCCTATGTTGTACTACAGATTCTTTACGAATTTTACTGTACTACTACTACTTTACTACCTACTGAATACTACAAAACTATACATGCAGAAATTTCATTTTCTTTCTTTGTCTTTTTGTTTTTTAGTGAAACTAGTCCACCGAATTTCATATTGGTGGATGATGGCATATGTGGTGGTCCTAGTTATTGTCCTTCCACTTCTGGGGTTTCCTCAAGCCGAGAAAGTGACGTGTTCTTGTCCAGATGGTAGGTGTCTTTGGTTGGGGAGTCTCCTTGGAGCCTTCAGCCTCCTTCAGCAGCTCCACAGCAGGTGCAGGGAGGAGTTCATCCTCGCTCTTCTCCTCACGCTTGGAGGTCGACCGTCTTCTCTCTCAGCCTCGAGCTCAGTGGACAGCTCATGGTTGAGTGAGATTTAGTTATCAGCTCCTCCAGTTCTCTCTCAAAAAGTCTCTCCTTCTGCTGCAGGTTGTTGCTCTCTTCTGCCATCTTTTCACAGAGGGCTTCCTTCTCAGCCTTCAGCTTGTTAATGGTACTCCAGCCCTCCAACACTGTGTCTGCGTGAGACTTGATCTCTTTGTCAAGCTGAAGCTGAAGGGTGTCAGCTTGCTGTCTGGTCTCAGCTTGAACCTTTTTGTTGATCTCCTGGTATTTAGCATAGATTGTGTCCAGTTTTGCTTGGAGAGACTGGTTCTTCTCCTTCTCTGCCTGGAGCTCAGCTGTGAACTTCTCGTGGCTGATAATGTGAGCCACTTGCAGTTCCTCATAATCTTTGTGGAGAACTTTCTTCTTCTTCTCTCTGGTGGTATCTCTCACCTGAGCGGTAACATTTGAAAGAAACGCTGTTGTTCAAAGTAGCAGCTAGTTTCTGATGAACAGGTGTCCTCTGTATCAGTGTCTGCTCTGGGAGATATTCTTTTCATTTTTTTTCTGCATGTTTACATTCTAAATCACAACCTGTAATTTAAATGTGAACAAAACGGCTGCCACACTAACAACATTCAAATCAGGACTGGAAACCTGCTACTGATCCCAGACTGACTGATCTGTCTCACACAGCAACTTCATACAGCAGGACTGTTTTTACTACTGATCAGCTGAGGGCCCCAAAATTCATCTTTTTCATCTTGAAGTTCTATTTCTCAGTTCAGTTCTTACAAAACAACTGTAGTAAACTAAATAATGTCTGGAACGTTGATGTCTATTTGAAATGTCTGAACTTCTCTCCCATATTAAAAATGTTACTGATGTGACAAAAATCCTCTCTGCCTGATTAAGGGGGCTGAAATATTGTTCACTATTGCTCAGTTGGTGATTTTGCTCTGTGGTTTTCTCTGTGGTCTTTACTCTGTCCTTGCCCAATGGTCACTAAAATTAGCTGCAGGTACTGATGGAGAGCAAAGCGTTCTCATTTGTTATTTAACATTTCTTGCTACATTTTTGAAATTTGATTCGGGCATTCACGTTTCCTTCAGGACGAACTATAATCACTTTGGAAATCGCCTGATTTTTCACCTGATGCCTGGTCAAAAAGTGAATTTGTCCAATACTAAATACCTGCAATACTAAAGGGTTAATCAGCCTCAGCTGTACATTAACATGGTTCAAAGTGTTTGTCAGAATTTAAAACCTCTTATTAAGACCAGACGTATAGTCACATGCAAAAGTAATTTCTCTTAATCATCATGTATGATCCATGTATTTATGGTTATGAGAGATAACATAAGTACATTATAATGCCTGACGAGGTATCCACTGGAGGCCTAATTCCTGACTGCAGACCCCTCAGAGGACATTATCCCGCTTATACCATGGTATGATAGTTTACAGAGGCAGTGTGTTGTGTGTTACAGTCACCATCTTGTGGTGAGTATGAGGCACTGCAGAACTACGCTCAATGTTCAGACTTTTTCATGTCATTTAATTCTAGTGAGGAGTCTGCAGCCATTCCATTCATTTAGAATAGCGACCAGACAGTTTGAGTGTAACTGCTCAGTAGGTGTCCATTATGAAACATTAACTGAAACGCAGTAGCCAAGGATCAGGATTGAGTATTCATTTAGACTTTTTTGTTATTGCAATGAACAGTGACAGCCGCCCACTGCTGTTTTGCATGCACCTACACTACATTTCCCACAATGCAACGGTAGCCGGCGAGAAGCACGTACCTGCTGTTCTCTTTAATGAGGCTAAACAAAAGCTAAACAAAACATCCCACAGGAGCCGTCTAACTGAGTGGAGGATTTCCTCAGCTCAGAGCCTGACCCCGAACATTGATGAACTTGTACAAAAGATGAGACACCACCAAGTATCACACTGAGCCTCAAACAAGGATTCAAGGATTCCAGGAACTTTATTGTCATACCAGCTCACATTCACATGTTTATGGTACGAAATCAGCACTCAGGTCCCGAGGATCAGCAAATGGACTATAAAAATATAAAAAATATAAAAATATAAAGTACAAGGAAACATAGAATATAAGCTAAACAGAAAATTTTTAACATTTTAAGCTTTAACATTAGCAGCCTAAGTATGCATGTGCAAGTTTGTGCAAGTCTGAGGTAGTCCAGGAAGTAGTCCTTAATATTGCACTTGTGGGTCCTTAATATTGCAGTGTATTGCACTTATAGGAGAAAGTGTTTGTAGTGCACGGGGGTGGGGGGGCTGGGGTCAGGGGTGTGTGTGTGTGTGTGTGTGTGGGTATGGGGGGGGGCTTGTAATGCATGCAATTTCATTTATGCATTTATCTTGATATTCTGTTTTTGAAGGACATTTACTTACTAGTTCAGCTTGGAATAATAATATGTGTATCAGAGATGGCAAAAAAAGCCTAGACTTATTCAGATAAGGTTTCCTAAAGAATTAACCATTTAAAGGGGATTACATTAAATTATACAGAGTAACTGCGATAAAACAGCCATGATGAACTTAGAAAAATATATACTCGAAAAGATGGATAAAAATAACATTCTATCTATAAAATATATCTATTATTATTTAAAATCATTCCAATCTGCTTTAACTGTTAAATGAATATTTTAAAATGTAGTTATTGACAAACTTGTGCAATTATTGTGGAATTTTTTAACTTAATTAAATATTTTACTGTCAATTTCAATTTGAGTCGCTCAGTATTATAAAACAGCAAGACCACCACGACCAGTTTGCAACCAGTTATTCTGTTTCTGAAAAACAAGAAGAAGAAAAAATACAGTTAGAATTAAATAATACCAGAGATGTGATGTTATGTGAAAAAAAAAGATGAATATTAAACAGCACCACCTGCAGGTGCTGTCACCAGTCTAAATCACGCCAAATTTGACCTCCTCCTCAGTCACCGCTCTCTGCTTCCGCCAGGCTGCATGTGCCGTGACAGACTGTATACACAGGCTCTACCTTGGTCACGTGCAGCGATTAGACTAATCGTGCATTATTTTCTTTACTGTATTGTTCACAGATTAATCACATGCTTTAACTGTGACAGTGCTAGTTTAAACATCAACATACATCAATTTAAAACCAAAACATATAACCTACAATTGTTCGAGGTTTAGCGTTTAAGTTGCTGAGGTACCCTTGAGCAAGGTACCTAACCCCCACTGCCCCGGGTTTGCTGTGTTTGTGTGCACGTCACTTGGGTTGGTTAAATGCAGAGCACGAATTTCGTTGGAGTGAGTTCCCTCCAATGACGAAATATGTCACTTTACACTTTCAGGCATGTCAGACTGGTAACAGGAGGACCGGTGTGGCTGCAAGTTTTTGTTTCAATCAACCAAGGGAACCAAGAAACCCTGCAGCCACATCGGCTCTCGCGTGGACCAGTTTGACAAGTAAACTAGTCACAGCACACCCCTGCGCTTAGGAATTACTCACTTACTCAGGCGGAAAAAAAGTAGTTCCCACCAACCGCGTATCATTTAGACAAGATCTCAACAGTTTAGTTACTTCCACTATGTTCCCGTTAATAATATACATTACCTCAAATAACCGAAGTATCAACAGTATCGATGTTTTTGATTTGAGAATCGATTTTAGAGCATAAAGATCAGGCATGGGAGGGGTCAATATTTCAGTATCAATCCGCACACTACAATTTATATGTACTATGGGAACTCTTCACAGATACGAGTTGGTTGCTAGACTGCATCTATTACGTCGTTCTGAAACGTTCTCGTGTTATTAAGTGATTTTCCTCTGAAAACTGAATAAGCGTTAAAAAGTCGAAACGATGTGATAGCACGTGATCATGTCGTCGATGCTGATTGTTTTCGGTAAGCTGACTGCGTAATAATCAAGGCTCCTCGGCTCAGCTAGGCCTGATCGGCTGACGATGATGTAACCATTTCTTTTGACAGGGTCCATCGCCGTGTTCACCATGTCTGGGTTGTGCTGTCGTCCTAATGAATATGAAACTACGGCTGGGGATTGCTGTCCGAAGTGTCTTGAAGGTACAACTTTTCAACGTCAGCCGAAACAAAAGCGACGAATATTTTGACTGAACCGGTACGGATAGGAGGTATAGAAAATGAATGAATGAATGAATGGTGGTACTCGGTCCCGCCGACTTAAAAATTAAGAAGAATCACTTTATTGGCAGTGTAACGTGCGGGGTCGTTGGTGGTTGCAGCTTCTCTCTTTAAAACAAAAAGACAGCTGACAGAGCCGGAGAAAGTGTCAATGAGCTGGCGACCCTCCAATCACAAGCCGTTTTTGCTTTATTTTACTTTCACTACTTGCTTTACCTTAATTTTATTGAGTATTAGTAACTCATTTCACTTAAGTCAGAGTAAATTAGACATGGCAATTCCAGTTTTACTGACAAAATGTACTTATTGTAACCAACTTATATCAACAACAATTTTTATTGCAATCAACCAGCAATATCAGGTGAAGGACATGGTTGCAGATTCAGTAAATGCTAAAGCCCTGCCTAAATACCCTGTTTCAGAGCATAATAGGTAAGCACAGTAACAACTTGAAGAATAGAAACCATCTGATCAACATTCACTCAATTCACCTTTTGAAAAATATACTTCTAGTATGATGTACTACTTGAAATGAAAACAGTGTGATGAACTGGCACATTTTACAAAATGTTTTAATCAACTTATTCCTCACCTTTCATCCTCTTAACATTATTTTTTACTGAACTTCAAGTGTACTTCAGGTGTAAACTTAAATTGTACTTTAAGTACTTTAAATATACTGAAAAACGTGTACTGAAAAAAAGTATATACAACAAAAGAAGTGTATACAGCAAAAACTTTACAAACGTACAAACACAATGTATAAACGCATGTAATGTAAATGCAACATTTCCTGCTCAATTAGTGTACAGTTTTCACATTTTTTTAGTACAGGAGTTTACTTTTCAGAGACATTACCTTCGGACTTGCTTTCAGACCATCCAGCTCAAGGAATACCTTTTGAAACACAAGTGTTTTTCAGTTCCTTCGGGTAGCTGAGATTGAGTGAGTAGATCAGCCTCATGAGCAAGGCACAGGCTCTTGCTCTTAAGTGAAGGCAGAAATGCTTATCCAAAATCAATATATTTCTGAGTTAAGACATCTTTCCTTATGGACATGTAAGAATTGTATTTTTTATGCTGAAAAAGCTCATGTTTTTAAGTCATATTAACTAATCTCCTGAATCATTTTTTAGAGTGTAGGCCAAAAATTGTTCTTGGTGGTGAACATTGGTTCCTCATTGAGTAGAAATGTGTTTGTAAATGTCTCCCTCTTGTGGCACAAGCACAGATAGAGGGTCTGCTGTTCAGCGTCATAAGCTGTGTTTGTGAAACAAAGACATGAGGCTTAGTAAAAACACAGACCATGTAACCAGTGCATACACACATTTATTAATTTAGCACTTTATTTGTTACAAACAAACAAACAAAAAACTTAAACACTGGAACAGCCTAAAGTCACATAGTGTTTGCTCTCTGACCTTGTTTCCATCACCTCTTGTTGAACACACACCACAGCTGTTCTGCTGCAGGAGTAAGTGAGTACATAAGAGCCGAGCGATCATCTTCTCCAGCCCACACGTCTCTGTGTGTCATCTCCTGTCAGTCACCACACCTTCTGCTTGGTGTTTAGCTCCTCGTCCAGCCTGGCATCACTGAACTGTGCCACCAGGTTTTGTCATGCAAGAACAAGTAACTCCTTTGTTTGTTTGGTTTGAAGAATGTCAAAACTAGTGGAGATATGATTTTTTTTAATGAAATATATAATATGAAGATATGTTGCAAATTATTCTTGAAATTGGACTCATTCCAGTGAAAAATAGTCAGTTGGTGGGGCTTCTATTGCACAGACAAAGAATCACAAAGATCACAAATCAGATGAGATGAGTTTCATACAAGTTTTCTCATGGATTTTTCTTTTTCATGAAATGAACAAGGGAATGTTCTGAGTCCCAGGTGAGTTGGAATGGAATGATCCCAAATGCAAGTTAATTGAAATGCCAACCTGACATTGTTGTTCAAGCTGTGATAGGATGGACTCCTCAGCAAACAAAGCCATTGCTTTGAATTATCCCTTTGACATTCTCATTATTATGAGATGATGTGATGCTCATTTCATTTGTGTTTTTATGTTGGACAGGTACGTTTGTTCGTCGAGACTGTACACCAAAATTGAGACCACGGTGCAGCCGCTGTGAGAATGGGACTTTTATGAACAAACCCAATGGCCTGAACAGGTGTCTTCCCTGCAGTTCCTGTCAACAAAGTATGTTCAAAATGAGTTAATTTTGATTGACTGAATCTGGTTATTTGACAAAATGTGAAGAAAAACATCATGTAGATTGGTATGCTCTTTGGTAAAGATATGAGATGAGCAGAGTGGAAAATCACCAAAGCAGCTGCTGTGTGAGGCAGTGGATTTGCAGAACTGCAGCGTCAGCCGAATAGTGAATTGATAATGAACTGTTCAAACTATGTTGAGCTAAAGCTGCAGCTACTGTGTGCCAACCCACTCCTCCCTCTGCTACTGCTGGTCCAAAGACAAACCCAGAACCCCTTCACAAATCAGCTAGTGGCACTAAATATGTATACAGTACATGTGAGGAAGTAAAGCAGATGTTTTTAATGTGTTCATCTTACTTCTGCGTAAGATTTTGAATTTCAGCCACTGTTTTTAAGTCAGGAATCCTCTTAATTTGAAAGGTCGATTAGAATAAAATTGCCCATTAAAGTAAAGATCAAACATTTTCAGACAAAAGAGAGCAAACAAGATAATAAAGAAAAATAATTTAAGACAGTGGAAATTAATAGTGAAATAGTGTAGCATCTTACAGCTGCACAACCCTCATTACATGGACGTCACAGTCCAGAGGTTCTCATCACACGTCATGACTGCCGCTTATGTCACAGCCAAACTGAAACTTTGAAATTATATATATTGAACAATTAGTCGGTTAATTCAAGGACTTAATCAGAATCAGAATCAGAAGTCCTTTATTTATCCCTGAAGGGAAATTCTTAAAAATCAGCAGATTAGGGATAATGAAAATAATTCTAAACTGCAGCCCTACAAATGAATTTCATTTGATGAATAAGTACAAGAGTGACCCTTAATAATTTAAGAAGATTTCGGTTGCATTTTGGCAGACGTACTTTGTATGGAGCCCTGTGCTCCCCTCAGGAATTTTATACATTTTAAGAGATTAATTATAATCGGTTACTAATGATTTTAATTTAACAGTGAAATCATAATTGAACTTCATAATCAAACTGCAAAATTATAGATGTATTTAAATGTAACTATTGTCGATCCATTTGCTAAACTGTAAAATTACAATCATTTATTGTGTAGGAGGAGCTGTGGCCAGCTGGTATGTGTCTATGAAGAGTTTGGCCAATCAGAGCTTCAGCTACAACAGCGAGGGTTGGGTTTAATCCAGTCTTTGCTGGTTGTAGGTCACATGTCCTCTCATTACTACAGTATTATTTAAGATGGAATGAAGTGTATCATTATGTTCAGCAGCAATATAATAAATATATTTGTGTTTCCTTTTAGGTCGTGGCCTCTATGTCAAACAGGAGTGCACAGCAATACATGACACAGTGTGTGATGTTTTAAGTGGGTATTTCTGTAAAAGCTTGACAGAAGACACAGGATGTAGTCTGGCAGAGAAACATACACACTGTGTCCCTGGTCAAAGGATTAAAGAAGCAGGTGAGAAAAACTGGAGCCAGACAGGAAGTTTACATGCACATTGATGGACTGCTTTAGATTAATTAGTAACAAATTAGTAAAATGAAAAAATAAACACAAGCAGTCCTTGTATTCCCCATATTGTGAACCATCAAGAGCTGTAAGCCAATGGAGAAGACATGAAAACATGAGAAACAAACAGTTCTTTACTTTTAATATTCCAAACTTTTAAAATTGGCAGTAAAATAAATGGAATATGTTGCTGTCTGGTATGAACTGTTTTGTTCTGTAAATTATTAGTCTGATGCAAATGTCACACTGCTGGAAATGACCTCATGATTAGAGGTAGGAAATACAGCTGGCTTTATATGTGTAGTTAGGATTAGGACAGTGCAGTGTTTATTCCATTTCTACAGCTCATCTCTATTGAGCAGCAGTGTTTCCTGCAGTCCAGTTTTCCTACAGTATTCTTTCTGTACTGTATCCAGTGCTGATATTGTAGCTCCAACCCCCAAGACAAAACTTCCACCCTGATTGTTCCACCCTCAGTTGGTCCATGTGTGATCGTGCCCTTCCTTGAATTTTGCCTTTTCCCATCATTCATGTCACCCAGCTCACTTGTGTGTAGGCTCTGACTCTGTATGCATTTTAGACCCAGGAAAATTTGAGTTCATTTCTTTGTGAACACCTTCAGAGTTGTATGTAAGATCTGAAGTGTGGTTTTATTCTTTATATGCACGCTAAAGGAAACCCTGAAAGGGGGCAACACTTCAAATGTTAGAAGTCATCTTTATGACGACCATCCATGAGGCCAGTGGACTTTAAGCTCAGTGCATGATGTAAAGAGCTTGAAATGTGTGTGTGTGTCATGATTTGTCTACCTTACTAATAGTAACGATAATGTGCAAAAAGCTGGGAATGTTGGGCTCTCTGTATTACAGTTTAATTAAAGAGTTTGGTCTAGACCTGCTCTAATTGGAAAGTGTCATGAGATAACTTTTGTTGTGAATTGGCGCTATATAAATAAACTGAATTGAATTGAATTGAATATCTATATGGATGTTGGCTCAGTGTGTACTTTATGTCACTTTTGTGTGTTTTCCCAGGCACCAGCAGAGCTGATACAGTGTGTGAGGACTGTCAGTCAGGCTTCTTCTCTCAGGATGGTGTGAACTGCACAGCTTGGAAGACGTAAGACATTGTTAGCCATGTAGCACAAAGAGTCCGTTATGCAACATGTACTGCAGCTGTTTGTCTTTTCCAACAGGTGCACAGAAACCCAACCAAAGGTCAAAGAAGGAAGCACGAGCACTGATGTCGTCTGTGGAAGTGCTTCAAGAAATCGTTACTTTTATATTCCCCTGTTGTTATTATTATTACCAGTTTCTGGGATTGTGATCAAAGGTTAGTATTTGTTTTGCATCAATACTTTGATTAGCTAACATCTAACTCAACTTCTCATTTTCTCCTCCTCTGTGGGTGGTTTCTTTCTCTTGGTTTCTTGCTTTTGCATTTCAGACCATTGACAAAGTAATACAGTACATGTCTCCTAAATATTGATTTAATCAGTTGCCAGCATGCAAATGCTTGTCTCAACGTGTTTGTTTGACGCCTGTGTTTGTTTTAATATCACACTTTTTCTATACAAGTTATGATGAGCTAAATTTGTAGTATGCAATGCATTATGACAGACAGGTAAACAGTCATGATTGTGACTGATGAAAGGCAAGATACGGCTGTATTAACAGATACAACTGTTTATGGGCCTGTGAACTATGTAAGGTGAACTGTTTAGGATAGTGAAACACTGTCTAAGGTAGCAAAACACTGTGACCTCATTTTAATGAACTGTGAGTCTGAAAACAACATCTCATTGTGACCTTGCATAAAACAGTTATTTTTTTTTTTTAAAGAAAAGAATGTACGAGGCCTGTAAGAGGCCTGGAAATAATGCTGCCATGATGCTTTGGGAGCTCATCTGACATTTCCTCTTGCACCACCATGCTGTTGACATTGGTCATTATAGTGAAATGTCTCAAGTTACTGGATTGATTTATATTTTATATAATTTATATAGTATTTGTATGGCTTGACATTTCTTAAATGCGATAGTAACTAGCCTGTAAACATTCCATTTTACTTATATATGTTTAAATTGTAGGAAAGTCGCTAGCTTAAATGCTACAATAATGGAGTTTGTTACAGTCCTGCCTGTGAGACATTTTTGTTCCTGTTTTCCCAGGTACACATTATTATTATTTATATATATATTATTGACTACTGTTGCCAGTTTGCTCCATGCTGTCCATGTGTGTATGTTTGTCGCGGAGTTTATTACAGTCCTGCCTGTGAGACATTTTTGCTCCTGTTTTCCCAGGATATGGGCAATAAATGGCGAGTTGAACCAAATTCACTGAGTCGGCTTTTCAAAGCTCACCAAAGGAATAAAACATAATAATAAGACCGTTATATCTGTGGAGGTTCTCAGTCATCCAGGTCATATTTACTCAAAAGAGTTAAAGCAAGACGTCTGGACTTGTGAAGATAGCGTTTTATATTTACACTCAAAATCTAAAATTTGTGACTTTTTTGTTTCCCTGGTAATGCCTGAGCATTTGACTAATACCTGCAGCAATCATTCCCATTATACAGTGGATGTGAGATGACTGTTGATATGATAGTTTACAGAGGCAGTGTGTTGTGTGTTACAGTCACCATCTTGTGGTGAGTATGAGGCACTGCAGAACTACGCTCAGCGTTCAGACTTCCTCATGTCATTTAATTCTAGTGAGGAGTCTGCAGCCATCCCATTCATTTAGAATAGCGACCAGACAGTTTGAGTGTAACTGCTCAGTAGGTGTCCATTATGAGACATAACTGACACGCTGTAGCCAATCAGGACCGAGTATTCACCCAGACCATTTAGACGTTGTTGTTATTGCAAAGAACAGTGGCATCTGTTGTATGGTGCTGTATCTACATTACGGTCATTGTAATGTGGAAATCAATGGTTAAGAATTATGCTGTTAGACAGACAGTTATTATTTTATTATTATTATTATTTTAAACATTGCATTATGACCAGTGTCATGGTACAGTAACTCCACTAGTGAGGTTGATATAAGCTGTATTCGCTGACATAGAAGAGGACGTCAGCACTGAAGCGCTGCGTCTTCCACCTCTGCCAGGGGGTTTTAATCTTTTTTATGTTCTGATTTGGTAACATTCAAATGCTGTCCCTTATGTGCTTTTTGTCAATTCAAAGCTGACTTTCACTTTCCTAATGGCACTTATCATTAACTTTTTTTAAAGCCTAATTAAAAGTGTCCACCTGCTTAAAGGACTAAATGTATTGGTCAAAAAGCGAAACTGAACAGTGTCCTCAGTCCTGATTTCTGTATGGCTCTTTAGTTCCCACTCAGTAGGAAGGCAGTATTATACTCTATTAAAAGCTCCTCCCATTGTCCCGGGATAAATGGATAACTGAAGGCACAGAGTTGCGTTCAGAACTCTGCGCAGACTGAACATCCTGGTGGCCCTCATGTTTCTATTTCCCATTCACTACACTACTACTGGACTACTAAAAATAGTGTAAAGCTAGTCAACGTTCGTAGCCACAATACCCGTACTAACCTATGCACTCCAGAATAAATGCATGATACTGGAAGACCAGGACTAGTGTAGGATTCCCTGGTGGAAATTTTGGAAATAAACTACTAGCTTTTTCCTGAGCCTTCTACTGCACCTCACCATCTGCCACGTAGGATGGAGTTTAGTGGTTTATTTGTGTCATAGAAACAATGGTTTGACAGAAGGAAAAGTAAATATGCACTTTCTTTGTTTTGTGTTTTCAACCGCATCTCCGGGTCATCATGACAGCTAAGCAGGAGTTGGGGGTCAAAGCGTGGGTCTTTTTGTGAAACAAAAGTCAAGCATAAACTTACAACACTATATGGCTATAAAGTGCTGTAGGAATCATATTTTGTAAGAAACAATTTTATTAGCTATAGCTTTAATTTTGATGGTCGGTCCCGGAAGTCCTTCGTGTGAATCTCTGTGGCTTGGTCATCAGGCACGCGCACACAGTATTGTAGCGTCTGCAGCTCGAATAAAGTCGGAACAGAGTGAGGATATGAATCACTTGCTAACTTTGCGTGTCCTCGTGTAGCGTGGTGTGTCCATCCGCGTCTCGTTTAGCTGGTTTAATATCTACAAGTGTTTCAAGTGGCCGACTTGCTCCTCGCCGTTGTGGCGGAGGGAGTGCAAGTAAATGAAAGCGTTGTTTGGAGCCGTTGGACAAAGAGCTTTTCTTCCCTCTACCATTGTTACTGAGCGGAGCGCCTGTTTTCTAACGTACTCAGAGGTGGTTTCCGACTGTTAAAGTAAGTTTAAGCCAACTACTCTGTGTTTTTTTTTATTTTGTTTTTAAGGAGTGGCATGGAAAGGTGGCTTTTAATGCCTTGCACGCTAATTTCATTCATTCACATATTGAACTAGCAAATCACTGGAGCCACTTGGCTAAATTATTAGATACAAGGCTAGCTTTAAGATTACGCAGCATATGATATTAGCAGGTAATTAAAGTATTGAAAGAGAGTTTGGTTCCCATAATCTTCATTGAAATTTGATTTGTGCAATTTAGACTCAAACAAGGAAACAGAGAAGCTTTTTCTTCGAGAGCGAGTTTGTATTTAACTGTCTTATTAACGTTTAAGCCATAATTCTTTAATAGGTCAGCCAACTCCGTAGGTTAATTTGCCGACAGTCTTAACGTTGCGAGGGAAAGTAGAGATGGCTGATTCAGTAAATACCATACACGCTGATAATCGGGGCTTGATATTAAACTGACGTGTTTCGATGAAAGCAGTGTAGCCTGCACACAAGTCCTCGTTAGGCTAACGGGCTGATCCTTTGTAGCGGTTGTCACACCAAATTGCATTCTTTAATCTGGCAATTCAAGGTTGTCTTACTTTTCAAAACAAAAGTACAAGTGATAAAATACGACTCAAAACGGAATGTGATACATTAGGAGGCACTCTTTTCATCGGAATAATTTAAAACCGCCTGTGGATCTGAATCCCCCTGTATTGAAATAATGCAACAAAATGATTAAATAAGTAAAATCAACAAATTACAAAAGTAGTCATTTAATTTAAAAAAAAAAAAAGTGATGCTTGAGTGGAATATCTATGGCAAATTCAAAAGAGTTTCTTAATGAGTCAACACCTGTCATGTCAATCAAAATTATCGTAACGCTGTCAACTTTTGCGAAAACATTGGGCAACATTAAATAGCCATGTGCAAGTGATCTGGGCCTCGCATTCTTTATGTATATGAACAGCAGCTGTCGGGGGCCGAGTCCAAGTGAGCAGCGCTTGTTGAGTTTGCCATGCTGCTTATGTTGACAGGTGAGGGGCGGCCATTGCTCCAGTCATGACCTCTGGGAATGGAAACACTAACAGCAGCCAGCACAGTGGAGAGAGCAAACCAGCCCAGGCCCTAGTCAAGTCCCACATCCTCACCCATTTGATAGAAGGTTTCGTTATCCAGGAGGGTGCTGAACCTTTCCCTGTGAGTACCAGAACTCTGCATGTGTCTGGAAGGTCACTCATGCACAGACACACTATTCGATCCTTATATGACAGGGACAGTAAGACTTTGGAGTCACTTGCTTATTTTGGCAGGTAATTCAGAAACAACACTTATCGGCGATCTTGGGTTTTGTTAAAGAGGGATCTGTTGATCAATCAGTCATGTTACTGATATGTGTGGCTCTCTTTTTAGTTAGTTTAGTTATTAGAACTCCATGGTAACTTGTGCTGCACACCTAGCCTGGAGGAGGAGGAGGAGGAGGAGGAGGAGGTTAGGTTCAGAGTTTCAGATTAAAATGGCTATAAACAGCGCTTTCCTTTCAACGATTCTTTCCCTGTGAGCGATGTAGGTTCTCAGCTGAGGCAGTGCATTGTGTATGCAAACTTTCTGAGACATACATCAATAACGTCACTGAACAAAGTCACGTAATTACAGTAGAGCAGTGCAAGCTGTATGCATCGTGCTGTGATTTGTTGCCACGGGAACCTCCATGTATTCAGTTGGCGATACCTGAAAAAAAAAAAAAATAACAAAAACAAGAGCTCTCATTTGCTTCAGGTAACATTAACACCTAAACTTCTACAACATTTCATCCATGTACTTAAAGAATGATGGAAGACGCAGCAAATATAGAGCACTTTGATCACGATTTTATTCTTGGTCCTGCAAAGTGCGTTTTACGCTTGTGCCATTGCAGCTAAAAGACTGATTGAAAATCGATAACTCTATAGGTATTTATCACAGATAATATTAAATCAAGGCTCTAAAACTAAAGTATTGGATAGTGTCAGACCGGAATTCAGTTCTTGAGTATCCTATTTAAATCTGCTGTATTAAGTTTAAAATTTAAGAGCTTTACAGTGTGCAGCTGCCACATTAAAAATAAACAGGAGGCAGTGGGAGAGCACTGAGGGGTGAAATAAATATATTGACTCATGAATTTACGTGAGTAATTTTTCTGTCGGCAATCCTCTCTTACCTTCTGTGCATCAACAGTGCTGCTGTCATTGTTACCTGTAGCTCTCCATTACAACAACCTGTTCCCCTACTCTGAAGTAAGGGCCATGCGATTGGTCCTTTTTGTGCAGAGTCAAGTGATGCTTCAAATGCCTGAAGCAGAAAGTCTGCGATAACAAAGCTGATAAGCACCATGATACTCATTTTATCTGACTGGGCTTTTGTCAAGCCAATTCACGCAAAGAAAGACTTGCTATATCAAGCTTGTTTTGTAATATACCCCTCTGGTCTCTGATGTCATCATATTTTATGGAGGAAATATTGTTTCTCTCTGATGTCCCCCAGCTGTTGTACCTTAACTGTCCGTGATTTACAGACTTTCCTTATTGATAGATTTTAGCTTTACTTGTTGCTGAAGTAACTGCTAACTGCTGCTGCTCCAACTGTTGCTGCTGTGAGCTAGTTAGGCTCAGCTAGCGGTGCAGGTCCTGTTAAATGACTCTGTCTGATAAACTATGTGTTAGTGATGAACTGCGAAGATCAGGCAAACAAGATTGATGGAGGATTAAACGGATATTTAGGCACAATGTTCACACAAAGCAAAACAGTCATTTTGTTTGGTCTCTGGTATATTATGGTGTTGAAGTAGATTAAATAAATTGGATTCAGATGCAACAGAAAACTGCCTCCCTCCAAAGTAATTTGTTTAATGGACATTGATGCTTTGCAACTTAACCATAGTCAAACATCAGCTAACTGAGTTGAGTTTCTCTCAGTCCTCATCCAAGCACTGATGCCAGTGGCACCCACTGTTTGACAATGTGAGTGAAGCAGGGGAAGGACCCAAATGTATGTGACGGAGGTAGTTCATAATTTTTGAGTCATCTGATATGGTCACCTCAGCGTCTTTCTTTTCTTCAATAATGGCTGTTTTATCATAGATTAAAAACAGTAAGTCATACACCAGACCAGTCCAGAAAGGGAGAAGTTTCTATAGGGCATTAGTGGACCACAACGGTACTTGCAGTTGGGATTGGGACAGAGAGGAAGAAAATCACTGAGGCAGACATTGTGATAAAGCCAAACACAACTTCTAGTATTCTAGAGGTTTTGGTTTAGACGGAATAGACAGACCATGTTGTCAGCTTAAGACTTCATCCATTTGGCATGACGAAGCATCGGTCAGTTGCTAAACAGTGAAACTCATGAAAACTTCTAAAACAAAACAAAATATTTTTAAACAATAGAAACAAAATTGAAATAAGCAAATCCACTTTGGAAACTAAGTGAAAGTAACTGAGTTGAAAACAAAAATTAATAAGGAACTAAAGATAAAAGTATAATAGCTCCAGTTCTTACAGCGTTACACTGTGATAAATTTCAGTCTTTTGTGATGTTATCAGCTGCAGTAATGTGTAGTATGTCTTTGTCTGCAGGTGGAACGTCCATCTTTCTCAATCGAAAGCCTTAGGAGACACACAGCAGACTCAAAGATGGACGGCCTGTCAGCAAAAGGTAAAGTTCTTATGATTTAGGTTCTCTTCTCTCAGTGTTCGAAAACAACACTCAAGACACAGACTTTGTTTTGTTACAGGGCTGCACCTTCTCAGCATATTTTGCATGTGATGCGTTTACATTAGATTGCATAATGTTATTCATTACTGAGACTCTCTACACATGATGTTAGACAGTGCGGAGGGAGAGGTGTGTAGGTTTTGGTACCAACATCAACCTGTCCATCTATTTTTCAACACTTATCAGGTTTGAAATGGCAGCATAGTTAGCAAGGTAGCCCAGATGTTCTTCTCCACCTTCACTTCCTGTAGCTCATCCTGGGTAACCCCGAGGTGTTCCTCAGCCGGATAGGATATATAATCCTTCCGGTGAACTGGATCTGCCCTGAGGTCTCCTAGTTAAACATGCCTTCAGTGCCATCCATGGATGCCGGATACCTCCGCGAGGCATGTGGGACCCTGTTCTTTAAATGCTGCACAGTCCAGACCAGACCTGGGCAAACTGTTCCACAAAGGGCCGGTGTGGCTGCAGGTTTTTTTTCCAACCAAGCAGCAGCACACCAGACTTGACTCATTTAATCAACTGATCTCAGTCTTCAGACAGTTGATTGGTCAAACTGTGTGCTCTTGGTTGGTTGGAGCAAAAACCCGCAGCCACACCGGCCCTTTGTGCCCAGGTCTGGTCCAGACTAATATCTTCATCAGGCTAAAATGATCCTATTCATTCTAATCTAACTACAATTTTTTTGTCTTCTCAAGTTTTAAGAGGGGTCTCCCAAAATCCAAAATACATATTTTTCCTCTTGCCTCCTCTCATGTATAATGGAACTTGATGACACAAAGTGGCAAAAAATACATAAATAAAAGCTCAACAACAATTTCTTTTTCCAGAAATCATGACTGAGTTTCTCAAGGTAATCTGTGGACCTTGTTGTGAGCAGTCTCGTGTATTTCGGGGAGGAAATCTCTGTCAAGGAGGGATGTAAACATTAATGGTGTCCTCCTCGACTAAGCTGTAACATTTGCTGGTGTAGTTATCTAGCCTCTCATCCATGAGTAGATGTAAGCTTCCTTCTGCGCAGTGATACAGAAAGAAAATAGTTCCTACAGACACAAAGTATAGAACAAACGGACATAGGAGAGTATACTCCTTGAAAACATTCGTTGCACTCAGATGTACATGGAAAATAAGTGAGACAAGTAGATTTATGTAGAGTGAAAAGAGTTTAGAGTGAAATTCGTACATACTTTTACACTATTTCAAACTGGTCCAATTACCGTCTGAAGTTTTAGAAAACTACAAGAGTTATCTGCCCCAACCTGTAAGACAATCACAGAAGCACTTAGTTTGCAGCATAAAGACGCCCTCAGGTGCTCAGTGAAGTCGTTTTGGCCTCTTTTATGTGTGACCTCATCCATGAGATGATGACATAATGACAGCGTGACCTGTGTGTTCCTCAGAGTTGAAGACCCAGCAGGAGCCCATGCTGACCTGTGAGCTGTGTGGCAAAGTGGACTTCGCTTACATCTTTAAAAGGTCCAAGAGGTTCTGTTCTACAGTGTGTGCCAAACGGTAAGGCCAGGACATTACTGTCTCCCTATTTTCTTAACAAGTGCAGCACCCATTCACAACATGCTTGTGTGGAACAGGATGATGGCTTGACCTGCGGTTGCTCCTTGCAGCTTTTTCAGTATCATCAGCCTGCACAGCCAGACAGTCCTTGCGGGGAGGGGACAGACATGGAACAGACATGTCTTGTCAAGTCTTGTCTGTTCTAAGACATGAACCCCAATTAAATTATTAATAATAATAATCATTGTTTTTGTTGAATGACATTTAATAGAATTAATGTGGTATCTTCAGTGTTATCATTTGAGGGCCACTGAAATCTACCTCTGCTGAAGACTATTTTGTGATGTTCTTTTCTTTTTTTTTTACAGTGGCACCAATTTAACTCTGAAGACTTCCGAGTTGAGCATGCCACTTCGTACACGTTTCAGCTTACCACGTTAACTTTCTTTCTTTCTAGCTACAATGTGGGATGCACAAAGAGAATGGGCCTCTTCCCAAACCGCAAAACCACCCTGGAGAACATGAAGAAACAAAAAGCACTGAATGGAAACCACAAAAACAGTTTAGAGTCTAAAAAAAAGGTGAGGAATGTGGCTTTCTATTTGTTTTTTGGTGCAAGGATTCTTTAACTTGGTGAAATTGACATATAACTTCCCTAAGTATGCAACACACAAAACATGCAATACGTCGTCATGTCAGATATTGTTAGTTGGATGTTTGTCTTTGACAGAAGTGTTGTATTTAATGACAGGCTACAGCCTCAGTGCAGAAGCCTGCTGCGTCCGCTCTGTCCTCTGGTCACTCAGTCCACCCTGCGCAGGGAGAGTCCAGTCAGTGTTCAGACTTGTCTGGCTACAAAAGACCCCTGTCCCCCCTGTTGGCCAACCAGCAGATGCCTGCGGCGCGAGGCTCTGAGCTGTCCCTGTTGCCCTACAGCTTCCTGCCCAGCGACCCTGGCCGGTGGAACATTGAGGACGTCTATGAGTTCATCTCCTCTCTGCCTGGTGGGTGCTGCCTCAGCTGTTACAGTGTGACTTTTGTTCTCTTCCAAATGTTGTGCAGAGTCTTGCTGGCACCTTTGCTACTGATAATGACAGTCTTCAGGTGACAAGAAATGATGGATTACTGATCAAGTAACGTGCGAGGACCTTATGTGTTTCAGAAGCAAGATTGCTGTCATACTCTTTGCTTAGTTCTAATGAATTTAGAAGCTGTCTCACCATTTGTTTTGTAGCTTGGTTTGCTTAACTGTAGAGGGACGTGTGATGTGTTTCAAGTGTTTCATCAGTTGCTTCCAATTGGGTTATTATATTATATTATTTTATATTGTTAAAGGGTCTCTGATTTTATAAATGGAGTTCTTCTTGCTACCTGCTTTTCAGAGCTTTTCTCAAACATCACTGTGAATTTTCCTAATTGAACCTAAATGTAGCACTAATCAACATAACCTGCGCAAAGGTTTTCCATGGAGCACAATTAGTAATTAATTAGGTGTAGCTTTAAGTATAGTCCAGGGTAGTTTGAGAGGCACTTCTATAATCCATAATTCTGTACCAGCTGTTATTGAACATGACAAAATGTTTTATGATGAATCTGAAAAGACTGTTAAAAAAAATAACAAAAATTAATTTAGAGTAAAAAAAACAAATATTAACACAGTTTTGCTTGCAAAAAGGGTTACATGTTATATTATCTAGACAGATACAGATTATTCTAATGGCAGTCGTGGAGAAAGTTGTGGTGACAAAAATGAGTGTAGTTAGCTGACTGTTGGTGGTGTGTGGCGGCAGGTTGTCTGGAGATAGCTGAGGAGTTCCGTTCTCAGGAGATCGATGGACAGGCCCTGCTGCTGCTGAAGGAGGACCATCTCATGGGAACCATGAACATCAAACTGGGCCCTGCGCTCAAGATCTTTGCCCAGATCAGTATGCTCAAAGACTCATAGCCCTTCTCACCCCTGACACACACACACACACACTCTCACACACTGCTCTCAAGAACAGTTCTGCTGTGACTGGATAAAAACACAATGTGCTCAGGATCACACATGTTGACTTTGAGTTCAGGTACCGGGCCCAGAATTGTTTTATGGCCTGCAGAACCTGAGGACATCAGCTGGGACTGTTGGCTCACTTTTTACACTGAAAACTTCACTCTGGCACTGCTTGGACACTGAATTTCAAGAGAGGATGTGCGAAGAGCAGGGCTGAGAACCAACATCCAGTTCCAGTTTAGAACCGAATCCAAAATGCAATGCAAAAATTTGAATTTCAGTTCTATTTATCGGTTTCAAAACTCTTAACCCTTCATTGCTGCAAACAAATGCCACATGGGCGAGAACGTGGCTGTCTTTCAGGACTTGTCTACTCCCTGCATCAACAGAACAGCATGCCAGTTTGTTTCCATACAAGACTGCATGGCTGACGGGACAGTCGGTGTGAGAGATGGTAAGTGCTCAAAAGTGTGGTTTCACTTTAAAAAAAAGAAAGCATCAAGGCAAAGTGCACTGCATGTGGGAAGTAATTAGATGCAAATGGAAGGTCAAACATGGAAGTCAGCGTGGTGTAACGTTCAGTGTTCACACCCTCGTTTCCCCAGCTCTGCGAGAGCAGCATTCTCCCATGTGTGTTATCAGTGCTATCACTTTGCTGGCATGTCTGAGGCTCAGAGGGGAGTCGAGTGTTTCCTTTTGTTATGTCGTCTATGTACCACAAGGTGGCAGCATTTGGGTAGAAATAAAAATGGACTTTATGGACATTTAGTTAAACAAAAAGTCAAAATAAGATTGTTTTTGTTTTCTAAACATTTGATCTTTGTTCTGTTTTTGTTTTTTTTTTTAAACATATGGGAGTCATCAGCATGTCAGCATCTTCATGTAGGCTCTAATCCAGTGCACACGTTTGAAACGTGTCCTCCAAGCGTACTGCAGGAAGTCATATAAACAGAACTACTATGTGTCTGGTGTCCACAGTTCTCTGAATCCATTGGGAGTATAATCCAGGTCTTAGCTCTGCTCCAGAGCTTACTCTACCTATTCCGGTCATACTTTATCTGTCAGCTCCTAGATGAGCTCATGAGCAAAAGACAGCAGCAGTGAAACAAAAAAATGCTCTTACTCTGACCAAGAAATGACTCTTCCATTGAACTCTTCCATGTACAATCAGTGAGGGAAAAAGAAATCTTGTGCCATCTTTGATTGTACATAGAGATTGTGCCTCAAATTCAAAGAGGGACCCTCAAACGGCTGAATTTCAAGGTCATCAGATATCGCCAAAGGAGTGTTCCAATGTCCAGGATCCTTCAAATTCAGAAAAGGATTAGTCCTTCAGTTCACACTGAGATTTTTCACAGATGCCTGTATGTGTCCTTGGCACACAGAAAGTTCCTGCAGTCTTTTGACTGACAAATTGCAAACAGGGTTATTGCCATCACCTGTCAGCTATGCACACAATGCTTTCTGGGTCTCAGTGACACACACTGTCCTGTTCCCAAACACATATTTTCTGCATGCTAATAAGGAGTCTTGCCTAGCCTCTCTAGGACCTGACTTGGAAGGACCCGACCTACCAAGGAAACTTACTTGACTTTGAGAAACAGTTGGTGTGTGTGTGTGTTGACCTCAGTTTTCTGTGAAGCGTGTGTGTGCATGTGACTGAAAGATCCCAGAGATGACATTCCTGCATCAAAACAGATGTTCTGGACACAACGGCACACTGAGAACAAACACTGTTAAATATGATGACCATAATATGAACCTCGTGTTGCGTTAAAACTGTTTTCTGGGTCGAGGCTGATTTATACTTCTGTGTCACAGCGTGTGTCTGTCCAGGAGATGAAGCCGTATGTAATGTGAGAGGATCCAGCATCTTTGTGTAATAGTTTGTGAGGGAACTTTTATGAGAAGGTGATTTGATTCTGTCATTTGTTCAGGCGATGTATATTTGTTTTCCCTTCATGTCATGCTTGTTGATTGTGGACACGTTATTTTTTTTTCTTCCATGTAGCAAAGCCGTGTTAATGCAGACGTCACGTTCACCCGCAGTGGTACAGCTGTGTATCAGAAACTAGAGATGAATGCAGATGAGGATTTTCTCATCTTTCACACTGCCTGATTACACAAATGTCCCCACTGTGGGACACAAAAAGGAAGTTCTTCTTATCACTGTAATATCACAGCTGAAACACTAAAATGGCAGACACCATGCACACAGGGAGTGACTGCCAGAAGTGCCTACAGTGACATCTTGATGCAGAAACATAATTCAGGCTTGAAACATTAATAAGTGTCAAAGCTATGGATAGTTTCTATTGTTTTATTACACGTATACCAAAGTCACAAGTTTTTCTGCTGAACTGCTGTGTTAAAGCTGAGGTACCCAGTAATGATGTCCCGTTTTGTTTTGTTTTTCTTACTACAAATACCATCAAATGTTTCAAAAATTGTATTCCAAATTCATCTATTTCTGTAAAGGCTGCAGGAAATTCATCAATATCATGAAAAATAAGGTTCTCGTGTCGTTATTTTAACCCATCGTAGTTTCGAGTAGTTGTATTGCAAAACTACTGAGACCTGTTACCTCACACAGTTTATAATTTGCTTCGCTGTCCCTTTGTTAGCAGGGGTGTTGTTTGTTCACAGTGTCTTATTGTGGAATAAATCTGGTTTGTTTACTGGCAGTTGTGAATAAGTTGTGTGTGACAAAATCATCTCAGCTGAGCAAATTATGAGGTGGCTTCACCCATGGTTATGACAAATACATGAATCTATCAGCAGAACAGCCTGGATGGTAAATATTTACAACTTATTAAAGTTGCCATCCATCCATTTATTTTCTATACTGCTTATCCATCAGGGTCGCGGGGGAGCTGGAGCCTATCCCAGCTGGCTACGGGCGAGAGGCGGGGTTCACCCTGGACTGGTCGCCAGTCAATCGCAGGGCCAACACACAAAGACAGACAACCACACACTCTCACACTCACACCTAGGGGCAATTTAGAGTAGCCAACTAACCTAATGTGCATGTTTTTGGTATTGTGGGAGGAAGCCAGAGTACCCGGAGAAAACCCATGCAGGCTCCACATAGAAGGGCCCAGACCGGGATTCGAACCTGGAACCCTCTTGCTATGAGGCGACAGTGCTAACCACTGCACCACCGTGCCGCCCCTTATTAAATATGTCTTTGATATCCTGTGTCTGTAATTAAGTGTTACTCAGTCCTGGTCCTGGGATCTCCTGCCCTGCATGATTTACGTGTTTCATTGATCCACCACACCTGATTCAAATGAATGCCTCATGGTCAGGCTTCTGCCGAGCTGGATGACAAGCTGATCATTTGAATTGGGGTGCGTTGGAACAGCTGAAACATGCAGGGCTCAAACCCACACTTAGATACCAAGACTTGTCTGTCCAGTGAGGAGGCACAGATGACCTGCAGTCTCCAGGCCTGCATTTGAACGCAGATTTTAAACTAATGTAAAAAAAAAAAAAAAAAATCTGTTGTGAAGACAAAGATTCATCACTCAGTATGTGCTGAATTGACGTTTAAACGTTCTTTATTTCCTGTTGACTGCAATAGCATGAGGATACAATTCAAAATAAAGCAAAAAAAAAAAAAAATAGTGTTTTCCGATAAAATTTTGAAATTTATCACACTTCACCCACCATGATCTCAATTATTTTTCATGATGATTGGAGATTTATTTAGAGAGAATTTACAGCACTCTACAACATCATAAAGCACTGTGGCCTCAATGTTTGATTGAAAATCCCAGCTGGATGTTTCTTGAAAGAAAACCTGAAGATGCATCATAATAATCCTAATATGATTATACACTGATGAAAACATAATTTTGAATATTTTATTTTTTCTGCTGATAGATCCCCCTAAATTGTATGCGCTGAACCTTTAATTCAAAGATTTTTCTTGATAATTTCATGACGTGCATTTCGTGCCACCTAAAAGTGAAGTCAGAAGAGCAGCAGCACTGCTGAGGTTGGACAGCTGTTTATTGCTCAGCCAGGCCAACATTAACTGTTTTTTTAATGCAATATTTTATAGGCTACTTGGGGGCAACAAGCTGTAAACACAAGACTAACATCACACTATTATTATCATTAGAAACCAAACAGTGTATTTACAGCAGATACACAGCATTAGCATTCATTTGGAGCCGTGTTGTGTCCACTTGACGGAAGCTTAAGGAAAACAGTTTGTCTCTTTAGCTGCTAAATGCTCCATACGTCACCAGGTCGTCATGAACTCTGTGTGTGTGCTCTGTGATGCTGATCTGTTCTGTGGGTTTGTCACTTTATTTAAAAAAATAAAAGACTATAATTATTCCAGTGGTACACTCCAGACCCCACCTGCTTAAACAATAAAATAAAACAATGCTGTTCTAAAGCCATAAATGTATGAAAGAAGAAAGACATACTTTTCTCACAATAATTCTGTAATTTATTTCCACTTAAGTGAGATAAAATTAAAGAACTGACTTCAATTTTACATGATAACAAATCATTCAAGTACAATCTGATCTGATTGTGGCTGTGGCCAATAAATTAACTTCTTTCTTCATTAAGGCACACACAGTAGTTCACATGAAAAGGAGGATAAAACCCACAAACACAAAATGAAAAAGATGAACAATCCTCAAATATAATGAATCAGAAAGAACTTATAAATCACATACACTGACAGGCTAATAATGTACAAGAACCAAAAATCGTACCTGATGAGCATTTAATAAGGTGTTTTGTTTTGTTTTTAGAATTATGTTGAATAATCCAATTTATCAAAATGGGAAAGAATAAAAATGTGTATTGTGCATTTATTTCAAATCTGAGAACCAAGCAGAACAGCCAGTGAGAATATATACACAGAAAGCCTGCCATTATCAATTCTCATTTCCATAAATCAGTTCAGATGAGTTCAAGTTCACAGTGGACAGAGCGATCCATTTTTTTTAAAAAAAAGATCACCCTAAAACGTATACACTGGACCTTTAACAGAATACAGATTTTCACTGCTTGGTGTTATTTTCATCATTTTAACATTGGTCTTTGTTTTCTCTCCCAAGTAACTTTTGTTTATCGTCTGACTCCTTATGTTTCTTAACATGTTGGCTTTCTTAATAATCTCACAGTATTCCCACATCTAAGAAATTACTTACTACTTACTTACTTGCTATAGTTTGTACAGTGTTACAGCAACTGATTAAACATAAAGGCAGATGCAAAGTGCTAAAAACCAAAGTTGTTCTCATGGCTGACTGAGCAATGCTATGCACAGGGGCTACTGCACTCTGAGCATATTTAAGCCTGTCAATACACTCCCAAGCAGATCAATACAAATGCACCACCAATGCATAACAGATCTGTTTGTACTTCTTTTCGGATTCTGCTTGGAGGACATACAGCTTGTTGTAGTCTCGTCCACATGGTCACAATTTGGAAATACACCTTAACCCTCTGATGACGAAATTTACTCAAGCGGACCCTTGCAGACTCTTGTGCATTGCTTTAAGCAATTATTATTATTCTGGTTTAAGACTGATCAAATTCTACGCATTCTAGCCTTGTTCAGTCAGCCAGAGGTGAAAGACAAGGATGACATCTGTGAAGTCAGGGTTAACTAAATTTGTCCATATGACCTGTTGGAAATGTCACTATACCCAGCCACAGTGAGGACGGCCCCTCTCACGCATGGGGACAGTGTGTCAGTTTAGCAGATAAAGTGCAGTGCCCACAGAAGATGTGTATGCACTGAGATCAAACTGTCTGGTCGAACAGTTTTCTTCAGACACTTGGTTTACATTTTCAGTGTTGTATCAACACCGTGCCATTGGTCACAGGCCACTCCACAACTTGGGGGATTGTGCTAATCAGCAGATTAGCATACCAACGAGCTGCGTGTGGTCAGCATGTAAACATCAGCATCTTAACAGCATCACTGTGAGCCTCACTGAGCTGCTAGCATGGCTTTAGTCTTGTATGCAACAAACCTCTCTACCTTCCACTTTATCGGTAAACAAGTTTGGGTTAAGTCTTGGGGGACAGGGGTTAGACTGAAATGTGTGATCCCAAATTTTGAAAAGGTTAGTTAAAGGGGCACACACACAGCATGCTTGTCCATGTGTTTGGGAGTACTACTACCTCTGTGGAAAAGTCGTATAAAGCCTTTAATGTGTTTTCAAATGATGTCACGAGTCAAAAAAGTAAAAAAATAAAAAATAAAAAAATCCAGAGGTGTGGAAAGAAGTGAGCTTACCAGACCCCTGTAGCTGCTCCTTGGCTGCAGACTAGAGGATCCAGCACAGAGCCACTGTGACATCACCCATTGGTTTGCTGATGACAGTTATGAAGCCTTGAGATTGGCATTGTGGCCATCACTATCGTGACTATCTGAAGCTACATGTGGCCATATATAAGCAAGAGAGCAGAGCTGGGTAGGATACATTGTTACGCCTCTCTCCTGATTGGATCTGACTGAGAAGCCAACGGCACACCATGGTAGCAACTTGTCAAAGGTCGCCACACCCTAAAGCATACCCTGCTTTATCGTCTAACTCACTCTAAACTTGACTATAATTTACAAAATGAGCATCATGCTGTATTGAAGAAGATTTGAAACAAGCAACAGAGACCTTAAATTATTTACTGAGGTAATGAACCAAATAAGAAGTAGGTCCATTTTTTCATAAGCTTACATACAATCAGACTTCTTTTTGAAACCAGCAGAGCTGCTGCTGCTCATTAGAAAGAATGCAGGTTTAGGGCGCTTCTGCTATTCTAGTACTAATGCATTCACAATTCCAATGGGCTTAGCTGGGAATAAGTTTAATAGGGAATTCAGCCACTTTTAAATGCTCACCTTTAATAATCTGTTCATTATTTATTTAAACAAATTTGCAACTGGAACACTCACTCATTCCAGTTTCTGTATTTTTTGTTTTGTTTTTTTTTCATCTTGCATGTTATTAATCTGGGATTAAATTTGGCCTCTGGGAAATTGTGATGGGCATTCTAACAATTTATAGACCAAATAATTAAGCAAAGAAATAATCGCCAAATTCATCAGAAATGGTAGCGTTGGTTACAAATCTATCTGATCTGATGTAAAGTGACACAGGAGTCAGTTTTAACCTACATCCCTCTGCATCTTCTCACAGCAGGTAAGTGGGGGGGTATCATTCCACAGCAGACGACATTCAGCACCAGCACAACCATGTTAACATCTCCCATGCTGCCAAAGCTCAAGCAGAACCACTACCACATGTTGAATATGTGCAAAGCACTGTTGTGTTCAAACAGCAGTCCTGGTGTCACAGCAGTCATCGTCATTCTTGCTGGCGACCTAGTGAAGTCAGAGGTGATGATTAGAACTGCTGGGAAACTGACTGCCACGACCCAACCCATCCACACCGAGCCCCAAGGAGAAATGGAAACATACAGGCACAGCAGGGTTTGACAGATCTGTAGTAAAGAGCCAAAGCCAACCCAAAGATTTCTTGTTAATTTAATTGAGTAATTCAATATAAAACATCATCAAAACGCAGGAAAAAAAGGAGGAATAGCAGATAGAGATGTCTGGCAAAGTGATCACACAGTCCATGCTGATCAGAGACAAACATACAGCCTGCAAGCACAACCTTCTTTAGGGCCCTGCAGGTCAACATCTCTTTTTGTAAGGACATCTGTAAAAAGGTAGTTGCTTTATGTGACAACAGAAGACATTGTGAACGTGTAGCACCACCTCACTACAACAAGGTCTAATTTAGGCTTCTGTCGGTGGTAGAATCATTTTGCTATAGGCTGAGCCATGATAGTCCCCTTACGATTTATTCCAATTTGGGTCAGCGCAAAGTCATCATTTTATCCAACAGATGACGTGGAGATCAAAGTGAAAGTGAACACACCTGAAACACTGCTAATAATACCTCACTGCACAGGACAACTGTCTGCCATTTTCTTATTTCGTCCAGGGAGGGTGGACGTTTACAAAAACCATGTATGAGTAGTATCAGCCAAATTGAGTTTGAAAATATCCGCACATCAAGTATCACAAAAAATATGGTGCATTTTCAGGTTTAAGGTTTCTAAAGTGTGATTTTTCCTACTCTACAGGGAGTCAGTGGCCGGCTTTATTTCAATTACAGAAGAAAACTGAACTTTGTTTTAGTTAGGTCATGAATCGGTGAGCCTTTGGGATGCTCTTATTTTTGTCAGAGTTAAAGGTACCCTACAGAGGTTTCTTGTAAACAACTAAAATTTTGTTCATATTTAGTGATTCTCAACAAAACACAGGACTGCAGATATCCTTCAGGTCTAATAAACATATTTAATCCACTACCTTGCTTATAACACATCTGCAAAGCCAGTCTTATATTAAGATTGACATTGTCAGGGTACCTTTAAATGTTGTAAGTGGCAGGTTCAAACTGAGCAATAATTTAACTTTTACAAAAATAAAAGCAGACATGATGTCCATTGTGACAGAATACCCAACTCAAATAAGTCTCAGTAAACTCGCCTATGGTGAAATGGATGAGGGTTAAAGGCTTCCTCGGAAACACATTAGAAAATTCAAAAACTGACAACACTTTGGAAAATGTTCCTTCAGCAAAGTTAGATAGTGTATATGTGATTATGAATGCTGAAACACTGGTATGGTCCCTTAAGAATGCCTAGACGGAGCAATATGAACGCAGTATAAATGCAGAAAGGCAATAACTTTCTAATCTGAGAGAAATTAACTCTTGTGCTTATTTTTCTTGTACTGTGATCAACAAATGCTTTACATTCCACAACAAATGTGAAGTGCAGTCTAACAGGTGGTGTGCGAAAATGACACCATAAGACCGACAGATTATTTTTAACTTCAAGGTCTGTGATCTGAAATGAAGGCTATTACTCTAATGTTGGTTTGAACTGAGATCAGATTTTTCATTGCTCATAGGCTCTCAGAGGAAAAGAGCTGCAATAAAAACTCCATCAACTCCATTAACGCAAAATAAAAGAAGTGAAATCAACTTCTGTGCGGCTGGAAAGAGGAGATGTGCAAGGCTATAATGCTGACCTGCTGGTGAAACTCAAAACTGAGAAACCAACCCACATAGAGAGCATCCACAGGGCGGGCGGGGGGGCGAGAGAGAGAGAGACAGGAAATCTTTGCCACCACACAAATCAAATAAAATAAAAACAAAAAAAAAAAAACAAAAGAAAACAAAAACCATAGAGCAGAGAAGATCAGTTTGTAATTTTTTGTATCCAGTTATGTTTCATTACATCTGTTTATACCTTGCTCCTGAAGAGGGGTTTAGCACCGGGGCCACAGTACTCGTTGTAAATGAGCTTGAAGAGGAAAAGGTGGAAGAGTGTAATGAGCGAGGCCACGCTGAACCAGAAGAGGAAGGGCAGTCCTGGGTACCTGTTGGCCATGTGCTCCTCGTGGGCCAGGATGGCCTTGAGGTGCAGCGTGTGGCGGAGGTCCTGCAGGTGGCGCAGGTCTGTGGAGATGTACAGCAGTGGTGTTATGGGCTGGGTCACCATCACAGGAAAGGTGTGACCTTTGATCTCTGATGTCAGCTCCACCGGCTCATTGAGGCAGCCCGCCTCACAGGCATACAGCTTCACCGGCTTCTCCTGCGGCTTTACTGACAAATGAAGAAAAGGCTTCCCTTCCGCGTCCAGAAGCACCGCCAGGTTAATGAGGTCCTGGTTATAGTGGATCCCTCTCAGGGCGTAGCTGTTGTGCAGCACATCCGGATCGGCCTGGAACTGAAGGTGGTTCTCTGTGAACTGAAGGCCGCCAAAGCTGAGCACCATACCCTGCATGGCTCCATGGGCTCCGGCCGCCACCAGCACCTTGCAGCCTCTCTTCTGCAGAGTCAGCGTCCACAGCGTGAACAGCTGGAGGATCTGAGCGGCGTTGCTCACCCGCTCGGGCCACAGGTTCTCTGCGTGCATGGTGGCGTGGCCACTGAAGCAATGGTCGGCGTAGTTGAGGCTGGACTCCAGACGAGCGCGCTCCTCGCTGCTTAGCCTTCGATCCAGCAGGGGAGCCATTGAAGAAGACAGGATGTAGTAGAGGGTGGTATTCACTGTACGGCTCGATGGTGTGTGGGAGTCTGTGATCTTCCTCATTTCAACACCTGAATGAACAGAGAAGCAGAAGCTCAATGCAACTTTGACCATAAACTGTTTTTCTTGATGTTGGTATTAGTAGTCTGACCAAAAACACAATTTAGCCTCAACTCCAAGTCCACCTGCATATTCTGACTATAAGTACTTTATCACAGACACTCTCCAGCAGATACTTACCACTGCAAATTAAATATAGTTAAAATCAGCTACATTTTATTTGTTATTTTTCATGTGAAAGTAAAGCACACTGTATGTTGTGGAGGTTCTATTAGAAGTAAGACTTCAAGTCAATGAATGTAGTGAATGAAATAAATGAACAAAGTGAGCACTGTGAGTAGAACTTCCTGTGCTTTAGAGTCATTTTACTATACACCAGACTAGAGTAGTTCTGTTTCTGTGGCAATCACAAGGTTTCAGTTAGTCGCAATAACCCCATCCCCAGCCCTTGATGTAAGCTGTTCTGTCTGTAGACCAGCAAAGTGTCAGTGCAGGTCTCAAACCAGGTTTCCTGGCTGAGAGCCAGTTGTCTGGCTGCTGAACGCGCAGAGCTTGTTTTGAATTATGCTGCGGCTCCAAACTGGTCTTGAAAGTGCCTTGCTGGAAATGGATTTATCTGAAACCCCGGAGAATGGGTGACTGAAGGGTGACATTAGTGCCATGCTGTGATACAGCAGTATAAACCGTGTAATGGCCAAAGTGTGTCCTCCACTAGAGCTTTAGCAGTACTGTTTCCACCACAGGAGCTCTTCCTTAGTGTGTATGCTATATCTGGGGCAGTGTCGTCTTGTGACGCAGTTTGTGTTCACATGGAAGTTCCAAATAAAAGAAGAAAATAATCAAATGTGTTTAGCTACAATCCAGTATGGTGATTTTAAACCATTTAACTGATTTTAGAGAACAATTTCTATATTGTGATATGAAGCAAGAAGCCATGCTGAAGTTGTTTTTTCAGCCCCTCTACTGTTGTTTTAACTGCCTACTTTACCTGGCATGTTGCTGCTTTAATGTATGACAGTTATGAGATTGAGTTCAAACTTCGAAGCAAATTAGCATGTTATTCACTCATAATAATAAATATAAACGCGACAGAAGTTCAGCCCTTCAAGCACCATCAGATTTTTGAAACATACTTTTTATGATTTGAGAGTGTAAATGAAGGATTGAAGAGAGAGGAGACAGAAGAAACGGAGAATGCCATACCAAAAAAGTGAAGAATTGGACAAAAAAAAAACAAAAAAAACAATTCAAAAGCAGCTTAAGAATCGACTTAAAAAAAAGTGCAAGCTCTGTCTCGATGAATTGTGAAATTTTGTTCACGTTACATTTGGTCATGTTCACCAACTTCCTTCCTCACTCTCTGACTCTCTCCTGAAGTTACAGTGAGAGGAGACCAAATGAAACACACCGTCAGCTTAAATCAAATTACGGATTTCTCATATATAACAAAGGTATAAAAATGGCAGCCACACAAACAAAAACAACTATATTTAAATTATTTGTGTTTTCTGACGCTGTTCAAGGGTTGTTTGGAGCAGTCATATTCATAAATAGGGTGGTAATGTTGCAGTTAATTTCAGTTTTGAGCAGCTGGAAAAACACACAAAAGGGTTATTTTAAATATGTGATCACTAAAGTATGTGATGTGGCTTCAAGTCTAAAGACAATTTTATTCCACATCAGTCGGTTTAGTTGTTCTTCTAGATTAAAAAATTGATCTATAACAATACAAAAAGCTATACAGAATGAGATTTATTTTTTATTTTGACTGAATAAAAATTTTGCCAATTTTGGTTATTTTATTTATGCAACAGTCTTATAAGGCTGCTTCATTTCAGAATGGAAATGTACCAAAGAAAAGTTCTCTAAATGCAATCTAAGTGAACACAGGTGTGTTTTGCTCTATTTATCTCCTACACAGGATATGTACATGTCCAAACAGCAAGGTGTTGTAGCTTCACACAGAAACACTGGTGTATGAACCCTGCTAAACACCAACACCTTTAAAACGGCGTAACCTTGAAACAAATCATGTGAGTAAGCATGACCTACCATAAAATCACCTCAGAGGCTGTTTTTTTACTGCATTTCACATTATGACTCAACAGAGTTATATCGCGGTCTTCAAAAGTACCGGTAATAAATCAATCTGGATCAACCAGATGTTTAATCAGTAGGAAACTTAACTCTTATTGTGAGGTGTGAGCTTCAAATCACACATCAGTGTATTAGTTTGTTTAAGCAAATTTACTGACCACTCTCTATGTCATGCTGTGCTATTTTAGATTTTTGAATGTTTTTGCACATATTTTGGACAGCCATTGGTTCCCATTCTATGTAGGAGTTTTAAACTCTTTTTAAAAGCTTGCATGTTCCTTTCAAACTCACAGCCTGCTACAACCTCAGCTCACCTGAAATGAAGAGGTCCATCCAGGCCTGCTGGTGATCTAAAACCAGGTCTTCCACATTGGCTCTCAACAGCTCCCCCAGCTCCTTTTTGGCTCCATCTTTGAGGGTGCTGAAGGTCTCCTCCAGCTTGGAGGAATCAATTGGCTCCGAGGTCCACACCACTGACAGGATGTTGTCTGTGTACTCTGATTTAGCAGAAACCTGGATCCTGCTGTTCAGCTTCTTGGTGACAACTACCACCAGCACCATCCGGTTATTTTCCACAGGCACTCTGCCAGAGGACAGCACTATCTCTCTGTCCTCCAGTTTCTCCACACTGGTGGAGAACTTGCTACCAAAGGAGGGATTTTCAGAGGAAACGTCCAAGGAGGCGGCCCTGTCAGACGGGTTGTTGATGTGGATTCGCTGGAGATAGACGTTAGGTCTGCTTCTGTGTGCGATAAACTCCTCTCTGATGGTGACACAGTCCCGGGATGACTGCAGGGCGGCTGGTGAGGCACAGCGGACAGAAAGCACGGCTCCTTTCCGGAACCACAGCATAGTAGCTTGAACTTCGACCCGCTTCCCCTCGAGATGGACGCCAATTCTCGGAGAGTATTCAGTCTGGTGGACCGGAGCCGAGCCGGGTTGTGAAGAAGACGCTACCCACAGTTTGTTAGAGTCAATGTCAATTAGAATATGGCCGTTACCTGATACAAAGGGTGTATCTAGTTGTTCCTGAGGTGTGCTGTATATCCCCTCTCCTCTGTCTACGAGAGACTTCCACCTGTAGATTTCAGCCTGTAGGCACTGTCCTGCCGCCCCACCCGGCATGGCAGAGCCGCCGAAAATCCTCCATCTGCGCTCTGCTCCAAGATACCAGTAGAAAATGAGGAAGATCAGCAGTCCTATGAGGAGTCTTCTCGCCCAGCTACTTGATAACAAACCTGGCAGCCCCTTTAGTCTTTGCTGTAGCCACATAGTGTGTTTAAATGATGGAAGCCCAGCTATGAGTCGGCGTCTAAATAGTGCACCCAGGGTGCTTAGGTTAAAAATTCAAGGATGTCACATCGAATCTGTACGCGCTCAAAACATGTTCTTCAGGATGACAACGGAGAAACAGTTTTAGCTAGCTTCTGGTTAAGTTAGCTTAGCGGTAGCTAATGTTGTGAACGTAAGCTGTCGAGAATGTGTGGTTTTTCCTCGCATCGTGGTTATTGTCACATCCTTCAGCAGGTGAGTATGACAATCGTCAAATGTTTGTATCTAAAGTCATGTCGTTTTTTTATTGCCTTCAAGTTGAAAAACATCACCTGTCTTTCCAAAATAACTCCACAGCCAGCGGTTGACACTTCTGGGTTGTCACAACTATCGTAAAGCGAAACGACACCGTAGAGACCGGAAATGTCGCAAAAACCTGAAATTTAAAATAGCCAATATACGGTGCACAAAGGAGAAAAAAGAACCATCGCATATATAGAAAAATAGAGTGGAAGATTATCAAGGTTTAAATACTTTAACTAATACAGTTAATGTGTTATATAAATTATATAGTTGGAATTGAGAAAATAGAGACAGTTAATCATTTCAAAAATTGCGTCGAGAGTGAACGTAAAAAGAGAGTCGAACCTGCCACCATTACTCGAGATGGGTCCCTTTTATTAGCAAAGTTGCTGAAGAACAGCTGAACAGCCTCTTTTAAATCTGTCTCTAAAAGAGAAAGGCTTGTTGTATTTGTATTAGTTACTTACATGTGTATGTAGCTCCATCACATAAAAGAAATTACTAACCCCTTTTTAAAAAAGTGAAGTATGAAACAACTTTGATATTAAACAGTTATTCAGATTGATTATACTCTGTATGTCATTCTTGAATGAATGACTGGAAAAATTTTATGTTATCAAACAGATCACCAAATGGGTAAAGAAAACCAGTTACAAGAAAGAAAACAATGTCACTGCGCAAAGGAAAGTTGTCATTTAACAAAAAAAGAAAACAAACAAAATAAGGAAATATATTATAAAGACAAAAGTATGATGGGGCTGTTTTTCAGGGGCCACTTACTTCCAGTGAAGGGAACGCTTATTGCTTCAGCATACCAAGACATTGTGGACAATGCTATGCTTCAACTTTGTGACAACAGTTTGGGGAAGGACCTTTTCTATTCCAGCATGACTGTGTCCCAGTGCACAAAGCAAAGTCCATAAAGAAAAAAAAACTCTTAACTGACATCACCTGTCATGTTCCAAATGTGTTCATCTGATGTGTTCATCATGTGATCAACTGAACCGAACTAAATACCATCAAGATATACAAGTGGATATTACTGAAAGTAAAGCAAGCTTTCTTCTGTTTTTCATTGACTTTGGTCCAAGCCGTTGGGTGGTTCCAACCATTTATCAGTTACTTTCAGCTGCCATTTTTGGTTTTCTTTCATCAAATTGGCTGAGCTACTCCACAGTGTGTCAAATGAATGGTGACTGAGTTCCATTTAGCTGCTTCAGTTTCAGGGTCTTGCTGTTGTGCATGCTGCCTCACTGTCACACCTCACCTGTGAACAGTCCATACATGTGCTGTCTATCTCCTGCTGCTCCTGTCTTTCTCCTCTGTCTCCTGCCCCCTCCTGACATTTTATCTCACCTCTCTCCTGCCTTTCGTTCTCCTTCTTCTTCCTCCATCCATCCATTTGATTTGCCTTTTGTTTCCTCTCAGACTTACTCTGCTCTCTCTCACTCCCATCCGTCTTTCTTTCTCTTCTAGTCTCTTCTTCAACAATTTCTTTCTCTTAACCTGTTGTCTGCAGGCTCTAATTTCTTTCACTGAAGGTATATCGGCTGAAACAAACAGTAGATGAAAGGTTAGCCTGGACTAAAGTTGTGCATCTCCTCCCTGTGCTTTAATTCAGGCTTTTCTGTCTTAACAGACTTCGATCACGTGTTCTGATGTTGAGAAATTTTACAACTTGTGATTGATGAGTGGTGACTGGAGAATTAAGACCACTTAAATTCAGCACATTTTCAACTTAACACATAAAAGTTTAATTGCAGTACACATTTCAGTTGGATTCACTGTTTTATTCAAGCTGTGTAATGATGACTGTGTGAGAATGTCAGCTGAACAACATCAGTGAATGCACAAGAAAAAGTGAGCTCTGATTCCAAGACAAAAAGCAGTTATATTTCAAATGTAAAAATGAGTGAGTGTGGCTTTTATCAAATAAAATACACAAAAAATCCGAGTGACTTCCTGAGAGAAGTCCAGCTCAAGACACAACATCAACTGGATGAAGGAGAATCTGAGCAAAGAAGACCTCAAGAGACCAGATGATGTCTTACTTACTTACAAGATGGCGCTGGTGAGGTCGGCCGCTGTCGTACCTGCTCCCGAGATTTGTTTGTATATAGTCGCTTTTAGTGTAATTTTTAACTTGTTAAGCCATCCCATTGTAGGAAGCGTTCTTTTTTACAATATTTAAATTTTTTACTTACTTATTTTTTGGTAGCAGGGACATAAAGAATTTCACTGCACATTGTACCATGTATGATTGTGTGTGTGACAAATAAACCTATCTTGTATCTTGTATCTTGTAGAATTTATTTATTGAACAACTCTTGGTGTGCCATAGGAATTCAGAGCAACACAAGGCAACAGGTGTACTGTCATCTGATTCTGCCCGTCTTCCTTCACAAGAGTGTATACATCGATCAGTCACTGGCACATACCACCCACCTAAACTTTGCAGACCAAACACACACACCCCCACCATCACAAAGGCTCTTCCCATCAGCAGCAGTCTCCCCCCAGATGGACAACACATCCTGTCACATTTCAAAAACAGGACCACAACAATCGCCTGCAGACTCCCCAGATCTCAGACTGAACCCAACCTGATAGAGAATCTATGGCACACAGGACCTCTGTGGTATTTTGTGGTCACCAGCATATCCCTACAGTGCAGTGGTTAGTGCTGTTGCCTCACAGCATGATGGTTCTAGGTATGAATCCCAGACCGCGCCCTTCCGTGCTGCATGGGTTTTCTCCTGGTACTCCGGCTTCCTCCCACAATACCAAAAACATGCACATTAGGTTAATTGGCTACTGGTGTGAGTGTGAGAGTGTGTTGTTGTCTGTCTTTGTGTGTCGGCCCTGCGATTGACTGGCAACCAGTCCAGCGTGAACCCCGCCTCTCGCCCGTAGTCAGCTGGGATAGGCTCCAGCTCCCCCGCGACCCTGACGGATAAAGCAGGTATAGAAAATCACCGGATGGATGTTACAGTTAACCACTTTTGGCCTCTGTTACACCACACTTTACTTTACTCCTCACCCTGTGAAAACTGGTGACCTGTCTGAGAAAATGATGGATTCCTCTCAGTTTGGGCTTAAAGGCTACAAACTGACACAAAGCATGCAAGAAGTGGACTGGGAGAAAATTCAAAGATTCAGTTCACTGGGAGCTAACAATGTCAGGAGGTGTCACACCAAGCTTGATAGTGCAGTGGAACTCATGAATTTGTAACCATTACATACTGTTCATACTCTGTCCCTTAATAGACCCATTTTTTACCTAAAATTGTAGAAAATTAGTGTGTATCCACCAAATCTCAATCACAAAACATACAACTACCCAGTCAATCTGTAATAAAATAGGTGATAAGTTAAGATAAGATAAGATAAGATAATCTTTTCATAGTCCCATAACTGGGAAATTGCAGTGTTACAGCAGCCAAAAGGATACAGAGGGTGAAGAACATGCAAAGATAAGAGCAGGATGTGCATTCAAAAACAATAAATACACAGGGAACAAGTACCTGCAGCTGTACACAGTACAGAAAGACTATTTACACTGGAGTTCCTCAGGTTATGCTTAGTGGATGGATGAATTATTGCACAGATTTTGTTCAGGGACTAAATAAGTAAATACTAATCCTTGTAGTAGTGTTTTACATGATTAAAGATCATTGCACAATTATGATTACACATGTATTATTGCACAGGTCTGGCGTGACCATTTTGTCCAGTTAACACATTCATCAGCTTTAAAATGTCCAGTCTATCAGCTGTGAATGTTGTGGAGTCTGTGATTTGTCACAATTCATTAATTTTGCAGTGAGCAGGGAGATCACTTTTTTGTAAAAAAAAAAAAAAAAAAGAAAGAAAGAAAGAAAGAAAGACATCCATAACAGTTAAGGTCCTGTTTTATCAATGACATCAGAACACAACATAACACAACAGCCAATTGGTTATATAATTTAGAATTTAAATTTATACTTATTCCTATTGGTTTTTAACAGGGAATGAATATTTACAAAATGTAAAGATTTTTGATCTATGATCTATTCTGACCTGTGTAAAGCTATTGCAGTATAATCATTCATGGAGGTTCAAATGTTCAGCTTCTGTTTTGATTCAATAATATGCTCATCTTGGTGGTTTTGGATTACATTGCATCATACAGTATTCATAAATATTTAGTCAAACCCTCACTGATATGGATCAGGGCCTAAGAAATATCCCTAATCTGTCTTCTTGTCAATATATTGTCTCCAAGAGGGTTTCTACGGCGAAGATTTTCAAATTTACAGTCACAGTTTGTGGATTTTTACATTTTAGACGGTTTTAATAAAAATAAAGATTCCACTGTTATAGGGACTACAGGCTACGTGCAAGTGCTCAGGTCCACAGAACAGCTGGCTCATCATTTTCAGATTTTTTTTTCCCATTTTGGAAGTGGGCGTTGCGGATGCACGAAGTTTTAAATACACGATGTGACAAATCTGAGCATGAAATCTGAATGTTAAATCCATCGCACAGAACACGTCAAACTACTGTTTCGCTGCTTTTGTTCTTCTACTGCAAGTCTGTAAACTAGTGCTGTGTGAAAAGAGAGAGAGAGAGAGAGAGAGAGAGAGAAAAGGGGGGAGACACGCAGACAGACGAACAGAGGGCAGCGCGCCGTGCTGGCACAGTGAACGGTCCTGCAAAGTTCGCTTTCTGACGGAGGAGCGTTCAGTACGGTTTCACAGCGCGACTCGTGGGGCGATTTTCACTTTTACTTGGCCAAAATGAGACCTTTCTCCTTGCTGGTGTTTTCAGGGATTTTTGTCTGTTTGCTTTTCCCTCTGACAAACTGTGAAGAGAAGCGAATCCCAGAAGGTAAGAAAGATAGGAATGTGGCCCGAGTGTGAATGCAGCCTACCTACAAACAGTGCTATTTTCAAAATGTGTAGCTTATAATGGCGAATATTTTACAAAGTCAACTTATCAGCCTGCAAGAGTGCAGGAGACTCACGTTGGGACGAGCTGAGGGAGACTCCCCAGCTCATGTGGTCCCCGGTTAAGGAGAAAACCTCTAACAATCTTATGGCCATGTACAGATGGAACATTCTAGCAGAGTTGTTAGTAAATAAGACATACGGGGGGAGTCGCAGTGCTCGCGTCCTCCTTCCATTGTGTATTGTGTGTTAGCTAGAATATCGAGTTAGCAGTTAGAAAAGCTGATTTTGTTGTGCGTTGCTGGTGGCGCTTGAGGCATGTGGAATCCTAACGTTCATTTACAGTTCTCAATACCTCAGCTGCATTGTGTTGAAACTTATCTGTAGCCCTTTCCCCCCCTGTAAAATAGAAAATAAGAGAAAGTTGCTCGTAGCAAAGGTTCACTGCTGAGCAGGACCTCCATGTCGCTGACGTGGACGGGACTGCTATGGACGCAGCCGGTGGGCTGTCAGCGCTGCTATTAATACTGTGTAATAACGCTAGCCTTAGCCCCTAGCTGTGCTACATTAACGTCCAGTGTAAAGAGGCTGTTCCACGTTTTTGATTTCTGAGACTTACATTCTGTCTCAGCGGGTTTCAGTATATATTTATTCCTATCTCTGCAATAAACATGTCTGTTTACAGTACGCAGTCTCAGAAGCTTTGTATTTGAGAAGAAAGTCAATAAGGTTTGGCGAACAAGAGCAGTTGGTCCCAGTGCGGTGTCCCTCAGGGACTGTTTAGAAAATACCCCTGATCAGGCATAAGATCTTTTATAATGAAAGAAGTCAGAGTTGTTTTCTGAAGATGAGACTTCAGGACTGAAAGAATGGCTGAACTTAACATACATTTTTTCATTGTGCCATGTGATTGAAATGTACTTCCTTCTTGAAATGTCCTTATTTTATCAGAGCAGAAATGAACAAATCTGATTTCAGTGTCAACAAGGACAGACAGTCGGTGCGTGTTTAGGATATACACTGACGGTCGGACTCAGTGGACTGTACTTGTACTGTGGGAAGAAGCTTATCTGATCTGATCTGACTGGATGGGGATAAAATTGAGAGAGAAATGGTGTTTCCTCTGAGATCACAGTCGGTGACAAATCAATTGTTATTTTCTTGCCCAGTTAGTAGTTTGTCCTGCAGATGAGAACCCAATACAGCAAGCAGATAACATAAAATAAAATACTGTCAGGTGTTACTAGTCCCGGTGTTTTAGGGGCCCTTAACGAAATCTCCATATGTAAACGCAGATGGTAGATTATTAGAAATATAAAAAAAGTTACTTTATTGCTTCAATAAATACTTTAGTTAAAGTCAACAATGAGCACAGAACTTAACATTAATTGTGCCAATTTGGCCCCAGTAGCCTTTTGGGGCCAAAAACCAATGGGGTCCTATTGCAACAATTGTCATTTTGTCTTTATTAGTGTAGAGAGAAAGTGAAAATGAGATGAAAGTTTTCCCATCTGGATTTGAAACAGCAAATCCACAGCCAGCACCCTAATGTGATAAATTTATAATTGCATCAACAAATAATATTGTATGTATTTGTTGTTGGCAGGGAGCGTATCCAACAGCCTGCCAGTCTGCTTTTGGTAATTTTGCTTGATTTTAAATTTCTTGGCTCATCTGCACCCGTGATGTACACCACAGTATCAACAAAAAGGAACCCAGAATTATTATTTAACCATAAATTTTCAATGTAATCTTGATTCTTATTATTGGTTAGAGACGCAGGGTTGTTATTGATTTGATGAGTTAAAACTTCTCAGGTTTATTTCTGCTTGGTTACTGTATGACAAGTTTCCCATCATGTACAGTCGAGACATATTTGAGAAACTGTCAGTATACTTATAGAAGTACCACTAAGTTGCTTCCTGCTTAAGGCAAAAGAAAAAAATAAGTTTGAATTCCTCTGCTGTGTCTTGCAGAGAAATTTCTAGTTGTGACAGTTGCAACCAAAGAGACTGATGGCTTCAGGCGTTTCCTGAGGTCGGCTAAACACTTCAACTACACTGTCAAGGTAAGAGCCTCTGCGCCAAGGTCGGAGTTCCTTTCCGGCTGTCTAGCCATGAAATCCTCTGTCTGCGTTCTTTAAAAGAAAGTAAATCCCTGTTGTATGCAAGTCATATTTGTGCCTCTGATGCAATTAATGTTTTTCTGTAAGACTTTTTAAATGTGTTTGAGTCACAGAAGTGGGTCACTGTTGTTGTATGCGTATCGCAAGGTTCTTGGCCGGGGTCAGAAATGGAGAGGAGGCGACTACATGGCGGCTCCAGGAGGAGGCCAGAAAGTACGGCTCCTGAAAGCCGCTCTGGAGGAGATGGAGGATCAGGACAAAATCATCCTTTTTATTGACAGGTAGAGTTTCTTCAGTGCAGGCAGAAGTCCAGGTTTGACTGCATCTGTCAGAAGTGACACCCTGGAACTGAAAGGTGCTGAACACTTTCCAAATCATGCCAGATGTATTTGTCTTGTCTTATAGCTGGCCAGTGATTTGCATTCATTTCATTTTGCATGACCATGTCAGCTTTTATTGTTACACAGCATCACTGTTGTATGGCTATGCAGTTGTTTGTGCAGGTTAAGTTACACAATGGTGCAAAGAAGGCGAAAGTAATTAGTGACAGTGACAAAGATAGTTTTGAATTATTTCCAGTGTTTCCCACAGAATGACAGTGTAACCGTGTGTGTGCCTGTGTGTGTGTGTGTGTAGAGAAACAAACATGTACACATACTCAAGAGAGCAAATGTTTTTCTCCTTTTATGTCAGTAAACACAACCATTGGCAACTTAGCTCTCCACATAAAGGACACTGGCATCTCATAAAGGCAACCCCTTCATTTGTTTTAACTATGCCACCACTGGCTTCACACGCCGCTGAACCACACAGTGCAATAAAGTTTTCTATTTTCTCTTCCTGGTTGACACAGCTACGATGTGATTTTCGCCTCGGGTCCTAAAGAGCTGTTGAAGAAGTTCCAGCAGGCAAGACACAAGGTGGTGTTCTCCTCTGAGAGCCTGATCTGGCCCGACAGACACCTGGAGGACAAACACCCCCATGTCAGGGAGGGCAACAGGTTCCTAGGCTCAGGCGGTACGTCCATCAGTCCTGTCAGTCACACAGCCGGGACAGACCACATGGCTCAGACACTGAAATAGTCCTGTTGGGAGGGGCCTACTCCCAGTCTGTGTGGTGCTTTTAAAAAGCATTTCTAAACCAAATAGTTTTCTGCGTGGTGACAAGGAAAGAAAATTGGTCCTTCGTGAAACTACTGTCCCTTCAACACCTTTTTGTTCACCAACTGCTGATGTGGCTGTAGATACTAGTCTTGCTTAATAACATGCTAGATGATTGAAGAAAGGAATATGGCCATTTCTTTTTACAGCAGAGAAACAGCAGGTATTTAGTCTGTGAAGAGTTGGGCTGAGGCATTTAAAACCTGGCAGTAGTCATTAGTCATGGTAGTTTGAAACAGGACTTCATTTTTCCTTCACGTGTTGGAAAGTAGAAACAATATGGCAGAGTTCATATACGGAATATGGAAAATATGTTTGATGAACAAGTCCAGCCTTTCTTTACTCACTTCCTGATTTTTTTCCCTCTGGGTTTGTTTCTGTCCTCAGGTTTCATTGGCTACCTTCCCAACATCAAAGAAATGATAGCTGACTGGACAGGAAAAGACAACGACAGTGACCAGCTGTTCTTCACCAAGATATACATTGATCCAGCAAAAAGAGTAAGATGTGTTACTCTGCAGTGATCGCTTTGCTGATCTCTGTTATGATTATTATGATTTAATATCAGTAACAATAGCAATTATTGTTAACGTTGTTAAATATTTGATAATGTATCATACAATTCTCAAATAGTGTTCTCAATTCCAAAGGGAACCAGGACATCTATCTATTTGAGATAGAAAAGCACATTTTTTGAATTTCCTGGTTTTATATTTCATGATAAGACCTCTTCCTTATCTCTGACCTCCTGTTTTCACTTGCTTTTATTGCAAACTCAACACTTCCTCAATGTTTAGCTGCTGTCTTGGTAAATTTGGCATAATGCACATTTCCAAACAGAAATAGTGTCTAAAATCCACTAATTATTTCCTACTGTCAATGAGACTCAGCACTTTCTACACAGATGGTTAACATTAAAAACCTTCCAGTAGCTCAGTGGGTGTAGGCTCCTGGTATGTTTTTAACATCAGCAGGAAGTGTTGAGTTTTATTGAAGAAAGAGTAACAGTAAAAAATTCAGCACACAACACAGCAGTGTAGAAGTGGAATTAACATGTGAGGTGCAGAGTGGTGAGTGCGACCTGACTTTGTTGTTGTATTGCTGAAAGTAGACATTCTGCTGAATGTATAGCTAAATGCAGTTATTTAATTTTTTAGCCACCCTCTATTGCTGACTGACCTACTATGTATTTCAATATTTCAGAAATCCATAAACATCACACTGGACAGCAAATGCAGAATGTTCCAGAACCTTCATGGAGCCCTCGGTGAGCTCATTGGAATCTTTTTTCCAGAAATGTTATGTGTACCTACAATAACACCTTTAAGAAATTATATGTTATCATCCAGAAGGCAGCCGTGCCCTCCACCACATGTGGCGCTAACCATTATCCTCTCTCACCAGTGATTTCTGGTGCACACCGTGTCAGCCAAATATGTTGCTGTGTTGGCCGAGCGAGCTCAATACCTCATGACTTAAGGAAACATATGCAAATAAACAAAACACAAGCAGAAAACATTTTCTTCCCTTTGACAGTTGTGCTGCAGATACAACACATACAACCAAATACAGAAAAGCACTGCAAATGCAAAAAAAACAACAACAGTGTTTTCAAAGGACACGAGTACTGAATACAGCTTGAGTGTGATTGTGACTCATGAGATTATGGTCTGTGTATCATCCATTTATATTCATATTGATGTTCACATGGTCTGACATTGTGCTACTGCTGTGCTCATGTGCAGGAAAGTGACCATAGCAACAAGTGTGTTCAAGCTGTGTTCAGCCCTATTGTCCGCTGAAAACACTTGTTGTTGTCTATTTTTGTATTTGCAAAGCTTTTGTGTGTTTGGTTATGTTGTGTGCATCTCAGTACGCAAACTACATCAAGGTTTGAATTTATTTGTGTTATTATTGTTTGCAGTATGAAAGTTGTGGTCCTTTCATGCTGTGCACACAGAACCCATGTTCAGATAAATTAATTTAGAATAGAATGGTTTGAAATATAAAATAAAACAATTTATATACAATTATATAAACACCTAGAAAATATTCATCCCACTGGACCACCCTGTAAACCCTGTGCTTAAGATGTTTTCCTCAGCAGGAAAAGCATTGTTCATGTGTTGTAGCAGCGTATGTAAGGTCATGTCCTTCCTTCTGTCTCTGTCTGGTCATTAATTCACTTAACATATGATGCACTTATAGGAAAGTCAAACCTCAAAGGCTTCAGAGCTGAGGATTTACAGTTGCTGTGATTTAGGCAGGACGGCACGTTCAGACATGAGCTGAACTCTCAGCAGTCTGCAGCATTTTTTTCCTCCGAGGAAGGAATGTGTAAGTTCTCTGCGAGGCGGACGTGTCAGAGTTCACATAGACAACATCAAGAGTCCACAGGCAAGAATGGAGGACCACCTGCTCTGTCAGATTTTCACTCTGTAAACTCCTTTATTAACTGCTGCTTACCTCATCCCTTTTTCACTCTAAGAGAGGAGTCAGCAACAGTCAAATTTTATACAGGATGGTCTGTGGGTAAAGAGAAAGAAAATGATGCAAAAAGCACAACTGTATGTTAAATATTTATATGGACCGTAATAGTAGGGATATCAAAAATCTAACTGAAACAAGTATTTTCCCATGGAAATGACAAAACGCAATCAGAAAAAGACCACATAAAAATTCTTAAAATGGCACCTACTCCATCTCCCTTATTAAAGATTCCAGAATATATAAATAAGCTTTTCATTTCACAGGTCTAACTGCTGGTCAGTTACTTTCTCATTCTGAATATTGGACCAGGATTGGCTTCCAAAACTGGATGTGATGTCACAAACCATAGTTACAATCCGATTTTCAACAATCACTGTGAGAGCAGCTTTATAGTGTCATCCTCTGTACATTCATCATTGTACACAGTGAAGCTAAAACAATCAGCTGTAGGGATAAGAAGAAATACTCATTTTTGACTGGAGGGGAACTTTAAATGAATCCCTGTCTCCTTCATCCTGACTGACAGGCCACCCACACTCACAGAGACAGCCACACATGCACTGAGGAAAAGCCCCAACATTAGCCAATAGAAAGGACCCACCTGATTTGATAATGTACTCAGGTCTACATTTAATCTAATTACCAAAATGCAGCCGACAAAGTGAATACAGAATCCAGTCTGTTGTCTCCAAAACTACAAGAAGTACAAGAAGTGAAGGATAATCATGTTGTGTGTGTGTCTATGTTTGTATTAACAGACGAAGTGGTCCTGAAGTTTGAAGATGGTCGAGTACGAGCCAGAAATTTACTGCATGATACCCTGCCTGTCGTCATCCATGGGAATGGGCCAACCAAGGTACTGACCCATTGAACCACGCTGACCAATCACAACAACCTATTAAAGCTCATCACCTGAGTGACTACAGGGAAGATCAGCAGGTGGTGCCGGTGTATAAAGAATTCCTGTGGAGTCTGAAACCACTGTGACACTTCAGCGTGTGCAACATTAGGCTTTCTCAACATGTCATCCAGCAATGAGCAGCTGAATCAGGCACTTCTCAGATTCAGGACAACATACTGAAGAATGATGAATTAAGTAAGGTATAAGGCCTGACAATGTGCCCCTTTATCGGGAATTAATGGACAATATGGTGTTCATTCGTTCCTAAATGACTGGTTAGGTAATACTACTTAGTAAGTTCAGAGAGGCAGTGTAGGCTTCCTGTAGGCTGCTTGTGTGTTATAGTGACCATCCTGTGGTGAGGGTGAGGTGCTGAAGGACTACACTCAGTGTTTCATGTCATTTGGTTCTGATTGTAAAGTCTCAACATTGCATTAATTTGGAATGGTGAAAAGAAAGGAGCGACATAGTAATTCATCAGGACACCATGCAGCTAATCAAGTATTCATCCAGACCATGCTATAACAAGCTAATTAGCAATTGTAATTAGCTAATTGTTAGCACGCTGAACTTAAGTTAAGCCTAGTTACACTGTGTTGATGCTACTACCAGCTAAGTGTCAAAGGAACATTTCTGATGAATCTGTCATTCTTTTCATTGGTAATAAAAAATATTCTGTTTTTACTTAGACGTGATTTTTTTTCACAGCACAAAGGTTGAACTGTGTTTTTCAGTATGATTTTATTTAGTTTTATTCAATTGCTAAGGCATCATAAGAATCGCCAGCTTTGCCAAAGTACTTTAAAATGTGGCTTAATATCGAAAATCAAGCATTCATAGAAGATGTGATAACTTGCAGCAATTTGTTTTCCAGCTTCAGATCAACTATCTGGGTAACTACATCCCCAACACGTGGACATTTGAGGCTGGATGCACAGTGTGTCATGAGGAACTGCGTCCTCTCACAGCTCTAAAGGTCTGCTCACACGCCATCTCCTGACTGTCAGATTGTCTGTGAGCAACAACTGCCTTTAATCAGCGCTGGGACTCATTTCAACTGTTCGCTGAGTGTTTTTTCATGAACATTTGCTGACAAATAGAAGTAAAAAAGCCTTTTTTTCTGATGGGACTGAAGTGTGATGCTTTTATGTTCCAACAGGAGAGTGAATATCCACTGGTGGTGATTGGAATCTTCATTCAACAGCCCACCCCTTTTGTAACAGTGTTCTTTGAACGCCTACTGAAGCTTCAGTATCCCAAGAACAGACTCAAGCTGTTCATTTACAACCAGGTAACAAAAGGACATTTAAAATGTCAGCTTTCTCCTAACATCCCTGAAAGCAAGTGTTTTTCTTGTGACAAAATAACATCATGAGGACTAAAGTCTATATATAAATAAGTGAAATACAGAAGCACACTTACGGTAATGAGATGACAAAGACACTGCACTGGACATGAATTACCAAAATACTTCACAATGCTACCAATCAGCTGTTCCAAAAAAGGAATGAAGAAAGGAAGAACATAAAGAGAGATAAAGAAAAGAAAGAGAAGAAAAGTTTATTGACCCCTTTGAACCCAACTAAGGTTTTGTCAAAACACACACCCCTTCTTCAAATAGACATGTCTGAACACACACTGCCAGAATCTGTGCAACACACTTTTTCCACTGATTTGATCTCTCAGTGCGGTTTCGCTTAATAGAAGCTAATATAGCATAACTCGAAAAGACACTAAAATGTAAAAAAGAAAAAAAAGACATTGGGGCAACATTATATTTTGTAGTTGCACGACCCAAAGCTTGATGGGAACTGTTGTGCCTGCACTTAGAAGAGATTTTTCTCAAATAGAATTAACTAAAAGAAATGCATCCATAAATATTAGCTGTTTTTCTGTTAAAATATTATTACCATTAGTAATATTATTGCTATAATTTTGGCAGAACTGTGGCTCAGAAAGTCCCAGCAACATGGGGCATGGAACACAAGAGACTCCGTTCACTTCTTGCTGCTCTGTGTGTGTTTATTTTTCCTGCAGGAAACTCATCATGAGGGTCACGTCAGCTCTTTCCTGCAGGATCACGGAAGCCTTTATCAGGATGTCAAATTCATTGGGCCTGAGGAGGAGATGAACGGAGCTGCATCCCGCAACCTGGGCTTGTGAGTCCCTGTGCCCAGTGGTTGACTGGCTGACATATCTTGAGTTACAAATATTTCTAAAGAAGCTGAGCTCCACAAAGTCATATGTGGTCTTTTTAGAATACATACTTTAATTTTAAATTGATTAGCCTCAGGTCATATGACAACAAAACAAAAAGATCAAGAATCAGAAAAAGTTCCTTCAACAAACTGTTGGTCATTTGACAAAAAAGGAGTTTCACTTGGCATAATGTGTTTTCTTTATTCAAAGGCGTGTTATGTCATCCTCTCATTCTCTCTAGTCTAATTAGTCTTGGTTTTTAACAAATTTTCAGTCATGATTTTAACAATGGAATCAGTCAGTTGTCTGTTTTGTCAGGGTTTCAATGATTTATGATTCTAATAGTAGAGTTATTTAGTATTCCATTCAAAAAAGAAGCAACTTGTAGTTTTTAGGAAGTTTGTATATGACTGTGCAGCCACTTTGGTGTGTCCTAGAGAAACTGATTGAGATATTTCCCGAGGAACTGTCTTTAGTAATCAACTTGAAGCCAGCCTCAGGTCACCATTGTGTTCTTCTTACTTCACTGTGACGTTTGAGCTTCACTCTGCAGAGTGACAGATGTGCGGGGTGTATTTGTTTTCACATTCATCTGCTGAAGGAGCAGATTTTCTCTGTGCTCGCCTTAAATCTTCACAACTACTTTACAAACTAGTCATGGTTCCATATGCAACAAGTGGGATGTGGAAACTTGAAACCTCCAGTGCATATATACTAGAAATGGATTCTTCAGTGGAGCAGCAGACATCTTCCACTTAAGATTCAAATGGTATGCATAATGACGACCTAACAGGTGGAGACAGGAAGAAAAGAAGGTGTCTTGTACAGAAGTGATTCAGGGCTTATTGTTGGTGGATCCCCATCTTACATACTTATCAGTGGACTTAATGAACTGACAGGTATGCAGATATAAGCAGAGCATAGAAGCAGTGCAGTATGAACAGATATCGACCTATTAATCAGGGAAATTACCTGCACTGAGGTGCATACCTGTTACAGTGGTTACCAAGTGATTTGCATAAACATATGCATTGCTTATACAGATCAATTACAAGATCACTTCATGAACAGATTTCATGATCAGTAGGTGGATTTACCAGTAGTTTGGCTTTTGAAATCACTTCCACTTCTAAACAACTCCTCCATATGAGCCAGGTGGATTCACAGTCGGACAAGGAATACATGTAATTTGAAGAAGTGAAGGGTTTTTTGTGTCATATCAGTCACTGTATATCAGTAACTATTATTCTTATCTTTATCCTGGAATAAAATTGAAATTGTAATATAATGTAATGTAATAATATACATGTATATAAATGATAGTTGACACTGAGTCAACCCCAAGCCACAATTTCAGTTGGGCTGAAAACTGAGTAAGAGTTTACTGATTGAAGATAGCAGGAGCTTTTGTGTACACGAAAAGCTTTGTGTTTTTGTGTACAGAGCAGTTTGACTTTCAGATCAGCGGTAACCACATCATCTACTGTCTGCTGAACAAGCTAACGGACGTCAGTGTAATCAGTGAATGTGTTGACATTCATATTGTTTACTGAGTATGTTCCAGTTTTGCTTTTTAATTTCACACTGCGTACATGTTGATCATTCAGTGTCTTTCCTTCCTTCCAGTGACATGTGCAGGAAGGACGAGGACTGTGACTATTTCTTCAGCCTGGACATTGAAGTGGTCTTAAAGAACGAGAATACACTCAAAATTCTCATTGAACAAAACCTGTAAGTATACCCATCAATACTGAATTATCAGTAAAGGTCTTGTGCCAGCTGATGTCTTTGGACTACTCTAGTTTTTACTAAGGGTATGTAGTCAGATGAAATATAATAAGACTCCTTTAACTGTTCCTTAGTCCTATTGTGGCACCCATGATTACTCGAGCTGGTCGACTGTGGAGCAACTTCTGGGGAGCCCTCAGTGCAGACGGATACTACGCCAGGTCTGAGGACTATGTGGACATAGTTCAAGGACGCAGAGTGTAAGTCGCTTAAAGTGATCTTCCATAAAGACTACAGAAGGGTGTTTAGCAACAAAAATCTTTATCTTATTGACAGAGTCAGTTGACTAGAGTGAAGAACCACTGACAAAACTGTTCCGACAACTTCACCGAAAACTGCAGAAATTCTTCAGATGTTCCGTAGAATTACCAGCTGCACACTGCATCTGATTACAAAGATCATTTAACCAGTGGTGGGGAGCAGTTGAGGAATGTGTTTGTAATACAAACATTCTTTGGCAAAAGAATGTATTGGAAATATCCTTAACTTCATCATTTTATTCCAGAATTATCACATGCAGTTCTTTTCAGGCCTTAGTAAAAGATAAATTGTATTGAATTCATAACCCAACATGAATTCTCAAATGCCAGCCTGTGTTGAAATAATGGTTAATTTCTGAACTAAATTACCAAAAACTCATCAGTTAAATGCAGCATAACTCTGCCACTGCTGCTGCGTCTGAAGGTTGCCGCTCATTTACAATATCAGCATCGTAAATGCCACCAGCACAGCCTGAAATGCTGGAACGAGTCAATGTACTGATTCAATACCATGTAATTTATTTATCTGAAACATGTCCCAGCTGCTTTCCACCAGTGTCCTGTACAACTGTATGCAACTTCATGGATTCTTCACTGCAGAAGTTGCCAATATGCATAAACACAAAGGTTAATAGTATGCAGCTGTTAAAAAAATGATAATAATGCACTGGTATAAGAACATATCTATTTACTTAATCTTTATTTTAATTGGTGAACATTTCCAGTTACTGTCTTTTTTTGTTACTTACTACTGTCAGTGAAATTCAGCACTTCCTGTATGTATTTCAAATGAAAGGCTCATCAAGAAAGGGAGGCACATGCCCTTTGATACACTGGAAAGCTTTTAATGGGAACATCTGTACAGGAAGTGCCGTTGCTGCCAATGACACTGTCAAGTTTCTGTCAAGTTTCATTGACAGCAGCTTAAGTACAACAAATATGAAATCAGGAACAAAGTCTTATTGCGCTGGATTTCTCTCACTATCTGGGAATATACAGTGTTTTAAAACAGTATGTTTGTTGGTATGTAAATTTTCTGAGACTGTCTTGTTTTGTAGGGGTGTGTGGAATGTCCCATATGTGTCCAGTGTGTACCTTGTGAAGGCCAGCCTCCTTCGATCCGAGCTCACTGACTACGAACTCTTCAACTCACACATCTTAGACCCTGACATGGCATACTGCCACAACATTCGCAGCAAGGTCAGTAAGAGAAAAAACAGGGATTCCATGTCCACTTAGTGGACTAAGTGTGGGTCATAGTTTCAGTTGACTTTTTGCTCCTTTTTTTTATTTTTTTCCTAATTTATCTAATTTGTGTCCATAAATGCCTCCATGTAGAAGTGTCCATTATAATATTTGACCTGTTGTAAATCTTTCTCTCAGGGAATCTTCATGTATGTAACCAACATGCATACTTTTGGTCGTATCCTGTCAACAGAAAACTATCAGACCGGCCATCTCCATAATGATCTGTGGCAGATCTTTGAAAACCCTGTGGTGAGACTCTGAGTAAATGCCTTAAAATATCCACTGTGCACTGTTAATATTAATACGTAATATACTGGTGTTTTAAATACACCAGCCTTTAAACATTTCAACAGCTACAGTAGCAGTTGCAGCAACACGTTTAACAATAATATAACTTATAGCAGAGCAACACTTGCACAAATGGTCATAATTGTGGCTGTAAATGTGGTAGTCCTGCTAGTGACAGTAGCATAGCAGTTTCGTTGTCTGTCAGTATAATTTGAAAATTTGGATGTCTTACATGCAGCTCAGTGCGCAGTTTAATGGTGCCGATGACACTGTAAACACACTCTGTATTTGCAGTCAATGGTCTGATTGTTGTGGGATTCTTTCAGGACTGGCAGGATCGTTACATTCATGAGAACTACACTCACATCATGAAAGACAAGTTGATCGAAACGGTGAGTTGAGATTCAAATTGACCTACATGAGTTGTTTGTATTGAAATAGAGTAACAATGTGGACTTGTGTTTTTCAATAGGAAGAAACACATATTCTCATTTTAATTTCATGAAGCTCTTATTGTTTATGTCTTTTAATTTCTCTCTTTACTGCATATCTTACCTCACTCAGCATTTAAATTGTGTCTTATCACCTGTCCTCCAGCCTTGTCCCGATGTGTATTGGTTCCCAGTTTTCTCTGAAGTTGCTTGTAACCACCTTGTTGAGGAAATGGAACATTTTGGGAAGTGGTCAGGTGGAGGCAATCAGGTATGTTGCCACTGATTTGCATCAGTGTGACGATTCTAAAGATTAAAAATAAATGTCTCATCATGGCTAATAATAATAAAAATACATGATTTGAACCTGCTGTAGATAAAAAATATTGATCCTCAACCACATCTCATCAGTCAGTGTTTGTCCTTATGTGTGCAATGACTTTTTCCAGCAGCATCTGCCATGTACAGCTTCTCTAATCTTCCTGCATATCACAACCCCAAGACATGCCACAGCTCTGAAGTTGAAGATTTTTAAAGAATCTTTCACTATGTTTTGCTGACGTTTCATAACTTGAGACACTCGTTTCTTGTTTGTCAGGACACCAGAATCCAAGGTGGCTATGAGAATGTTCCCACCATCGATATCCACATGAATCAAATCAACTTTGAAAAGGAATGGCACAAGTTTTTACTGGAGTACATAGCGCCGATAACAGAGAAAATGTTTCCTGGTTACTACACCAAGGTAGGACATCTGCACACGGGGGATGGGCCCATGAAAACTTCATGGTTTTAACTTCATGATGAAGTTAAAACCTTCATTGGCACATGTTCTTTTGAGATGAAAATACAGTAAGTCCCAGTTGAGAGGACATCCAAAGTTTCAGAGGTGAATTATGTTTATTTTGTGCATTGACAAGTTTAAAGACAACCTAAGACCTGCCATGCATCTGGTCTTCAACAAAATGTCAGTTATCAGTACAAAAGAACAACGGTTGACATCCTTATACTGAGGCAATTGATAAATAAGAGTTGGACGTGTAATATGAATGTAAACAAACAGTGTTGTAAACCACACAAAACACTCTCATCCTGCTGGTTTGAGGAATTTCAAAGGCAATTTTATACTAAAAAGAAGATAACTTCATTTAAACTGGATACACATCAGAAAGAAATATCTTAACGGTCATTAAGAACAGGAGAACCTAAGGTATGGCATGAATACCATAATCTGTGGCCTCAGCCACTTTGCTCCTCTGTAAGGTCAAATAACACCTCCTTTGGATTGTCTGTTGATGAATGATTGGAATTGAGCAATCACTGCTAACGCTAACTAGCCCACATCTTCTTCTCAGTGGAATTGTACTGAAAAGGGGGCAGTGCTGAGAATAAATTCATAAGTTCTCAGATAAAAGTTGACATTGATATGATTAGCAGTTGTCGAATAATGAGCCGTGGGGTGAGTATTTGTGGCAGCAGGAAGGTGTATGTAGGATTGAGTCAAAACAACAGCATGTATGTGTTCGTAGTAGGAATATGTCAGCCAGTGCAACAGTTTGGTCCATTGTGATGCGTTTTAAAGGTTGTTGGACAACAAGAGCTCTGTGACACAGGAGAAGATCTGTCTTTGATACACACCTGATAGTGGGATAAACGCACTGGTGGTTTGGGTCTGCACATGAGATTTGTCTTCAGTAGGAAACATAAAGATAGAAATGTTTTTGATTTTGTTTTTTTTATAAAGAAGCATCTTGATCTTGAATTATGCAATATACAATTTTATAGACTAAGTGAATAATGTAGCATTTGATGTGTGGACTAATTGGACGTGACACAAACCACCAGTTGCAGCCCTCTCATTGCTTCCTGTGTACTGTGCTGATCAACATGTCTTCTCTCATCAGTGTGCCACTCCTTTGAATTTTGTGGTGAGGTACAAACCAGACGAGCAGCCCAGTCTCGTCCCTCACCATGATGCCTCCACATTCACTATTAACATAGCTCTCAACAGCAAAGACATTGACTACCAGGTAAATGAGGGGGAGCTTGCAGGTAACAGAAGCTACAGGATGATGATGCAGGTGATCTGCACTTCTCTCTTTGCTTCTCTGCTCCATCTCTGGAAGTGAATGCTGTAACGGGATCCGAGCTGACGCTTTTCCTTTACTGAGCAGGAGCCGCGAAGGGCGTACCCACTGTCAGTGGCCACATGAGCAGTTTCCATGCGAATGCTTGCATGACTCCTTTCTGTCTGTGTGTGTGTTTGCAGGCTCAGTTTGACTTGGCCTTTGTAGTTAGATATAAGCCAGACGAGCAGCCGTCTTTGAGACCGCACCATGACGCCTCCACATTCACTATAAACATTGCACTCAATGAAGTGGGCCTTGATTACCAGGTGAGTGTGTTTAGAGGTTGGAAGACATCTTACATTTCCAACAGGTAGCTCAGGGTCACTGCAGAGAAGAACAGTAGAGAACAGTGATTAATTAGCCAACGTATAGTTTCATTATGTAGCAGACAACACCTGACAAACTACTTGAACTGCGTCTTTATTATGGACTTCTTTCTGGGAAAATTCCAAAGAATTTATTTGTTTTTCTTTCAGGTGGAATGTTTCAGCGAACATTTTTAGAGCTTCGATTATTGCGTTCAGTTAGCCTCAAAACCCAAGCATATAAAAACCTAGACGTGCACGTGATACAAATATGCAGGACAATGTCCACGAGCGGAAAAGCATCTTCACAATGCAACATTTCTGCTCCACTAGCATACATGTGGCCTTGTGAACACGAGGCTGTGACAGCCACAAACTAGGCCATCACAGGACGTCTCTGAGGTGAATGTAAATGTACTGAAAGTGGAGAATTTGAACGTTTCTGACTTTGGTGACTCTTAGGGTGCTATATAAAAATAAGCACCCTATCATAAGAATAATTCTTTTAATTATATAATAGTTCTACCCCCAGGGCCAAGACAATAGAACAATGAAGTTCCCACAAATGAATCACTAATGACCAGTAATATATGTACAATGCTCAGAGTGTGAGAATCAGGTGTCAGCAGGTGCTCTTCAAACAACTCGAATAACACTGTAGCACAAAGGTTTGGCAGAGCATGGTGAAATCAATCAAATCATTGAAAATGCAAGGGCATCTTATTTCTGGCATGTACATCTACATTCCTGGTGTTTCAAACTTTCCATTTGTGTCATTTCTGTTTGTGTGTCTGTCTTCCTTGCATGGCACATCAAGCTGGAACTAAGAGCCTTGTTTTTACAATTGCATCCATGTTGTTTCCCTGCATCTTTAATGAACAGAACTGAACAGTCAGCCATTAGTCACTGATATTAAAGGTTTATGCCACATGGATTTAATGAAACAACTGCTAAATACAGTCATTTCTAGCATTTGTGAAGTTGTTATGATGATATATAATATAATGTGTAGGAAGTCCTGGAATGCTTCCTGAGGATTAGACATTTCTGAATATTTACATTTTTGAAGTATAATAATATTTGATCATGTATAATAATAACACCACTGGTTTTGCTTGTTATAGGCCATGAATTAACCATGTATATCCTAAATTCTCAATTCAGTTTCAATTCAATTCAATTTTATTTGTATAGCACCTTTTACAGTCAAAATTGTCTCTAGGTTTTGTCTCAAATGAAAGCCAGTACTACTCTTCTGGCAGACGAGTAGTATAAATTAATAAAAGTGGTTTAGTGAGGCAGCATAAACAATACCAGGAGCCAAAAGGTCTGTTAAAGCAATCAAACCACTGATTCACACTTTCGGCCCTTTTCCACTGTGGGAGCTTAACCACCTGTGACCTTAAAATTCCTATAAGCTCAGCCAGAAGAATGACTGGAGTTTTGATACGAGGTTCTTCTTTGATTCCTTTGTATTTTAATAACCAGGACATTTCAGAGACGCCATTGAAAAGAGAACAGCAGGCTCACTATTCTGTGTCATACAACTAAGCATATGTATATGGGTGCTTACATTATTCTTAAACATGCAAAATATTATATTGACTCAGTGCCCACTTACTAGTTTTTTCCAGGGCTTGCAAGCAAACCCTGCTGTATGAGCTTGTGAGTAGAGCAGAGTTACAAGGGTTCATCCCCAAAGTGAGTTCTTGTAGTGGAACACAGAAGTTTCTGCCAAGTTAATGTCAAGGTCATCAAAATATGAGTGAAATTTGTTTCAAGCACACTTTAAAAATGGGGGATGATTTGAACATGGATGAAACAAGCAAAACCACCACATGGTCCTTTAGATGTCCTAAGATAACATGTGCTGTGCTGTCACTGCAGGGCGGTGGATGCAGGTTCCTCCGCTATGACTGCTCCATTCAGGCCCCTCGTAAAGGCTGGGCCCTCATGCACCCGGGCCGCCTCACCCACTACCATGAAGGCCTGCCTACCACTGCCGGTGTCAGGTACATTGCAGTGTCCTTTGTGGATCCCTGAACTCCCAAAGATGGCACACGTCACCGGCTACTCCAGACCAAACGCGACGCACACAGCTGTTCTTTTATTTTCACATTTTCAGTGGTGACCAGTTTGAATGATATCATTTCTGTCCCATTTAAAGAACTATAAGCAATTTGTGACTGATCAACCTTTACTGACAGATTATCATTGCTATATGATGTAAATGAAACACGAAAACACTTAATAATAATGGAAGAACATTGCATGAACATGTTAATCACCAAGTTAGAGATAAATTGGATCAAAAGTAACACTTCATCGAAATCATGAGGTATGGGTATGGGGTAAACCAACAGTACCAGTTACCTGCTGAGCCGGAACACAAGTAACTTGTGCAGGTAAAATGCTAAAAGGGAAGGGCACACATCAGCTGAGTACTATTGCACATGGGAAACAAGTTGTATAAGGCCTTTAGAGACTCCAGGAGATGCTGTGTGAAGTCTGATAGATGTCCTCAAGTGATGTCACCTGAGTCAGTGTTGGTTGGGGCTGAAGACTATGAGCCTGAAAATGAAAAATAATGTAGGTGTGAGAGAGAAGTTGTTTAAGCGACTTCTTGTCATATAACACTTAGCGAATCGAAGGACTGAAAGCTTGTTGTCGGGAGTCGGGTCCCACATGCTAGCTAGCTTACAGAACAGACTAACTCTCCTTTCGCGTAGCTGCAGCAGTCAACATGACCAGACATGTAGTTATTTTGACTTATTCTGTACCAAGCTGACGGCCATGTTGGTGTTGAAGTATACTATGAGAGCAATGAGATGTAGTTCACGAAGTAGTTTCTCAACAAACTTTCTTGGCTTGCAATCGACCAACAAACCATCCAACCAACAACATGATCAAAAACTTGTTTGTGTCTCTACACTAACTACCATTCACATTTTTTTCCAAAATAAAATCCCATGGAGGCATATTGGCCTCTCTATTCACTCAACTTTGATTGCACTTTTCTTTTTAATGACATTAAATGGTACTGACTTTTATCAGCTTGTTTCAAACAGCAACAAGCCTGACATTAGAAGATATGTTGGCTCTTGTAACTTCAGCCTGACTACCAGCTATCAGGTATTAATATGAAATGGGTTCATTCAAAGGCTAAATGGACTTCTGACACAACATGAAACTGGAACACTTGATCAGAAAGTAGGCCACCTAGTCATCTTGTTTCCTGGGGGTAAAGGCTCACACACACTTGACATGCTGGCGTCATCAATGTTAATTGACTGTACAACAAAATACAGAAGAGTATTTTTCTTGTTCTCTGAGAAAATGGATGTGTTACTTTAGTCTCAGTTCTAGACTAACTTCTGGAATAATGTTGCTTTTTGTTACTAAACAACAAAGCGTTCCATCCTCCTGATGCAAATATGCTACACACATTGCTCACTTGGATCAGTGTCCTCTATGCAACAGTATTCAGGCAAACTTTACTTTGGGTATGAGTCTTACAAATTCTACTGCCCAACAGTACTACTACACCATGACGTGACCAGAGGTTGAACAGAAATCTGTGCTACAAACTGGGAGTGTGAAATATGCTGGGCAACAGCATGAACAAAAAAGGGCTATGCAACTGCATTATGGGAAATGTATGATCCAGTGTTTTTACATCTGAACAGATGATTTACCAGCTGCCCTTCAGTTAAAATGTCATCATCATTGCATATAGATCCACGTTGGTGCAGCCGGTGGGTCAGTCTGAAGGCTCCTGTTTGGTCTGGAGTCTATGATGTGGAATAATTATCCATTTGATCCTGTTGTGCCTTGAGCTGAACTTCTCTCAGGAAGTCACCAGGAGTTCTGCTTAGATTTTTTAGAAATGCTTGAGAAAAACTGTCTTGTTGAATTCGACATTTTTTTCTGTATACAAAGCAGTTGTTTTCTATTTCAATCTCGAACTGAGACACTCCAAAGCCTCTCTTATTTATTTTTTTGTATGTTTTATTTGATAAAATCCACACTGCTTTATGTAGGAGCAGCTCACTTTTTCTTGTGCACTCACTGATGTTGTTCAGCTGAGTTTCTAAAAAGTGTAACATACTCATACAGTTGTCATGTCTTTCCATTACAGACTATCATTGTGCTTTGAACACAGCCTGAATAAAACAGTGAACCCAACTGAAATGTGTCTGAACTGTGATTAAACTTTAAGTCTCCCTATAATGAACTCCAGCCTTCATCAAAAATGAACAGCAACAATTTGGATCTATGAAGGAATCAATCATCTATGTGAAGTTGAAAAATTTCTCAAACATTATTTCAAGTACTATATAAATACATCTTCAGATGTTCAGAAATTCAAATGCAGAAATCAACTACTGAATATTCAAAGCTCAAATTCAAAAAGCTAATTTCAGATCGAAAATCTTGGTTTTAAAACCTAAAAAAAAACAAAAAAAACTTCAACCTTTATTATCAGTGTATTTTTCCCCACATACACCAAAATTCTTCTCTGCAGTTAACCCATCAATGATTGAACACACATGCAACATGCAGTGAAACACACAGCAGCAGTGGGCTGCCATGTCAGGCGCACAGGGAGCAGTTGGAGGGTTAGGTGGTTAGAGAAACGATGCTCCATGTCAGTGCTCTTATAATTGTGACATGACTGTGATATGAAAATGTATTACATTCTCCATTTCCAGGCCTATTTAAGTGGAGCCTCAACAGCTAAGTTCTGGGAATATAGTTAGACCTGCCCTTAGGCCCCCAAAGTTTTAATTAACATGATTAAATTAAACTAAATTCACTTACAAAGGCACCCAGGACAAAATGCAGTGTGACCCCGATGACCCTGAATACAACACATACAATTTAAAAACAACAGTGCCCATCATAATCACTGTTGATATTTGACAGTTTTTATTTGAACAAAGAGTCAATACACAAGAATAGTAAGACAAATAATAGACAAAGGAATAAATGGTTAAAATCTAAACCTCAACACAGAACTTTCAGTCCTTTCAAATGCACCTCTAATTTACAACTTACAGCCAGTATCCTGACTCACAAACTGAACGAGATGCAAAATTCAGAGGCTTCCCCCAGTAAGACACAAAAACATCTGTAGAAATCGTGAGCGTGATTAACTACTGAAGAACGGACAGGAGCAAGCTGATTACAAGCGGAAGCGGTCAGAGAAGTTTGGTGACTGAGGGACGGTGAGAGGAACTTCGCTCTTCTTCAGCGCTACGGGTTTGTAGTGTCTGATGGGCTGAGCCTTGTGAACCTGCAGAGGGGTAAGGAGAACCTGTCACTTTTCCATACAAGTTAAACGTCACTTATGCATAAGCCATCGCAAAAGGAGCTCACACAAGGCTAATTAAGCCTACAGCAGCCAGGTAAATATCACAACGCTACTTTTGGTCACAAAGTTGTCAAGTCGATCTGAGAGAATAAGATCAGAACCAGGCTATAATATTGTACTAAAGCGAGATAATGGCCGCCACATCAGCGGGAGTGTTCTCACTCAGGAAGGCACATCAGTTTCTTTTCCAAATCGAGTGTTTTGCCATCACCTGTTCTTGGCGCATCCTGGCAACCTCCTCTCTCTCTCGCTGCTCCTCCTCTCGTCTCTGCTCCTCCTCCATCAGCGACCTGAGAGCCTCCTTCTCACTGGCCAGCCGCTCATACTCCTGCCGCTCCCGTGCCCGCCGCTCCGTCGACAGCTCAAAGGCATCTGGAACTGTGGACGAATGAATGTTTTCTGAAGAGTGCCGTGGAAGATAGTAGTGAAAGCAACATGAACAGAGTGAGTTACGACAATGAAGAATGCATCAGCAGAAAGCTGACAGCAATCTTCAAGAGATTTTCATACTCCACACTTGCATTTCATCATGTTGCTATATTAGAAAATGGCAGCAATCAGTTACACAAAATATTTTTACTGTATCGAACTATTACACATCAGTCAAAACAGCTCACAAATAGAAAAACTCAGAACAGAATCTTGTTGAATACAATCGTCACGATGATTCCATTGGTTTCCATTGAGTGAGAACATTAATATACTAAATGAGTAGGCCTGCATATTATTAGGAATACCAGTGAATGCTGGAATGACGATGTGATAAATAAATTTCTTGTCCGTATCGGCTCTTCTCTCCTCAGCTGGCCTTGTGGTTGCCACCAAACTGACACAAATTAACCTGAGGGTAGCTGATGGCCGATTGGCTAAATGGTGTGAATGCATGGCCCGTGCAGGCAGGGCTACATCTGACAGGCGAAATGTTTACATGTCGAGTGTAAATGCATGGATCATGTAAATTGAAATGACGTATGCAGTCTTTTCTGATGCCCGCCCCCCCATGTTCATATCACAACAACGCTGAGAATACGATCTACTGGTCAGCATGAGAGTACAGCGTGACTGACATGATCTTAGACCATCACAGGTGTCTGTTATTTCATCTCATTTCTAACAGTAAATGATACCTCTGCAATAAATTTAAATGCCACCAATATAATTGTTTAATTTGTAATACTTGGAGATGAGGAAGGAAACTCTTGGGGCACAAAGGCAATTTTAAAGAGCCTGGTGTTAGTCCACATAAATCTAACAAATTCCATGTGCAGACCCAACAGGTGGTAGTGCACGATTATCAGAATCTATTTGTTTAAATGGAAACAAATGGCAGGAGTGCATTACTCTCTCTGTGTGTGTGTGTGTGTGTGTGTGTGTGTACCAAACTACACTATAAAGATGTTGGCAGAATGCTGATGTCAATAAGAAAAAACAAAACAATGGAAATCGTTTAGGGTCGGCCGTTTGTGGTAGTCTTACCCACTGCAGTCCGGCTCTCCTTTCTGGGCTGGAAAGGCTCTTTATGAGTGACTGTGTTGGGTCTGGCTTTGAATATTGCTGCTTCCTCCTGATGTTTCTGCTCTTCTTTCACCTATTTTAAAAAAAAGAAAAGAAAAGAAAAAGGCACAGAGGGCTCGTTTTAATTCCAAAGCACTGGGAGGGGGCAAACAAACAACAACAAAAAGCAGTTACTCTTGGGTGTTCAGTGACAAATCCTGTCGCACCATCTGTTCCCAGCGACTGCTCCTCAAAGCTCCCCGTTCGTCGATGAGCAGTTTAAAGGGCTCGGGCTTTGTGGGCTCCAGCTTCTTCTTCTCTGGGAGGGCCACAGTGTTAAAGTCTGGCAGCGGCTGGGCCTTGAACTGTGGTACCTGGAAAGTGCAAAGGAAACACAAGATGCGTTAACAGCCGCCTTCATTCTGGACATCTAAAAGGCACACGTTGTGGAAGTGTGGCTCGCCTCTTCATTTCGCTTCTCCTCCAGCCTCTTCTCCTTCAGTGCCCTCCTCTCTTGTTCCCTCTGCTCAAAGGAGAAAGGGCAGACTTCCACATGGTGGTGCTCTGGTAACCGAGGCTGGAAAGGGAGGCCAAAGTGGGGCACTGGGGGGGCTTTGATTGGTGAGGGCTGTTTTACCTGACCACAAAAAACAAAACAAGTTAGGTTAGTGAAGAAATAAATAGAATAAATAAATAAAAGAAGAGCAGCTTTGAATTCAAGACAACCAAAAGTGTCCTTGCCTCCTCAACCCTGGGTTCCCGATGAATCCTCTTCTTGAGAGCAAAGGCTGGAGACTCTGGTACAGTTGGGGCAAGAACCTTCTTCTCTGGTAATCCCTGTACACACAGGGAAGTCAATTTTACTACATTCATACTGAAATACCTTTAAAGCTTTGCACTGCACCCAAACCAGTTTTCATGTAAACCTTGTATTAGACACTGAGCTGCTGGCAGCAGGATTTAAACTCACCACTACCCCCTCCAGGATCTTTTTGGGTAGAGGCTGGGATTTAAAGGTGTGCAGCTTCTCTTCGCCTTCCTGAAGCTTGGTGGTCGTTCTCTGCTGGAGTCTTTTTTCAATCTGCAGCTCAAAGCCTTCAGGTACGGTAGGTTCCTTTGGTGCAGGCTTCTTCAGGCCTTCTGCACTCTCTAATATTTTCCTGTTCAGCTCCAGGGCCTTGAATTTAAACCTGTGATTTAAAAAAATCAAAACAAAAAACAACAACAACCCCACATTAGCTAAAGCTCTTTGAAATTACAATATTTGGAAGACATTATAGATTGGTTTCCTGGCAGGAATACATAACCACTGACCGACCTGTTTATGTCAAGTCAGTTATTAGTCATTTTAGTATCTTGAGTGATGGGAAATCTTATGAAAATAGTGACAAAGGTTCAACGAATAAGTATTCATCAAATGTTTGTTCATCATCATCATCATCATCATCAATAGTTGTCTTCATGTCCTACTTCAGCACTTGGTCAACAGTACACTGATGTAAAGTGTCTGAAACACCAAACTGAATAGGACTTGTCCTCCACAACTGTATCTGCACTCAGCTGAAGTACTTCAGTACATGTATTTACTGTGAACTTCAGTACTGCTCTGTGTTTCTAAAGACATGGATACTTAACACACATGTTCAACCCAGCAGCACAAAGGATCTATACAACCAGCACAGTTTCAAGGTGGAAACACAAGATCAGCGTCACCAATTCAGTATCTGACCGAATGTGAAATATGGTCACAATCTGCCCTTCTGTAAATGATTTATGCTGTTGAATGATGCACAGGAAACATGATCATTGTGAAGATGACCTTAGTAGCCTAGAACTCTTTAGTTATGGCTAAAAATGTGACCTTTTGGACAACCAAACTTTAAACGGTTCATACTTGATCCAAGTGGACATTTTTGTCAGATGTAATGAAATTCTTGTTGCTGGCTTGCCCTGTCAACAGGCATTACCAGAAATGGACTGGGACAGAGGGACAGACAGACTCCAGCCATGGCATCAGCAGCACAGAGGCATTTATAAGAAAAAGAAAAGAAAATGGGGGTTTAAAAAAAAAAAAAAAAAAAAAAAAAAGGATAAATAAGGATGATGCGTATGCCTTTACAGACAGTCACATTTGCAGGGGTGTGTGTTGTGAGTTTCACAACTATGCACGTTTGGCTGTTATAGGAGCAGATAGTGGGCTGGACTGACACTGTAAAAAAAAAAAAAGTTTCAAGAAGCTGGTGACAGTTCTTACTTTTGAAGTTTGTCCACCTCTTCAGCCTCCATGTCAGCACTGCTCTTAACAGTGGGTGGCCGGCTCCTCTGCAGGGTCATCAGGTGTGGGGTGTGAGGCTGGGTGAGCTTCAGGTGGTCACCCTTCACCGGGGATGGCCCTGGTAAACAGTTACAACCCATGAGATTCAATTACACACTTAAAAAACATTGCAGTTATTTAACTCAACGTTGGAAACGGACATACGCACCTCTCTCTTGACTCTTACGACTGCGAAGATGGTAGCGCTCAGGGGTTCGTTTCTGAAACTGCACTATCTGCTGAGCCATGGGCACGTAGGCAGGGGGCGCCTCCATATTTCTCTTGCTGCCTATCGACAGGTTGAAGGGTTTGGGCACTGTTGCACCTTTCACAGCCTTTGCCTGAAAAAAAAAAAAAAAAAAAGAGACACAAAAGTTCAATTCAAGTTTCATGTGCGGGAGTTATAGCAGTGCTTTGGCGATTCCAGCTTCCTGTTGCGTACACACAGGATCCACCCACATTTTTAAGCATGATCTTGATGAATTGTTATGGCCATGGGGTCAACACTTCTGCCCATCAGGCTGAAATACAACTTGACAGTGATGCCACACATGAAGTACTCACTGGTGAGGAGGGTTTGCGGAGCTGAGTGATGAAGTCCACGTCCTTGTGGGTTGTGTTGGATGAACTGGCCGCCTTAGCGCGGGTGGTTGTGCTGAAGTGGAACTCTTTGGGCACAGTTGCTGACAGGGCCATCTTCTTTGGTGGTGGATCTGAAATAACAGTAACCAAGACCCTTAAAATCGCAAAGTCAGCCTGATGCAGCTACACATGAAGTCAGTCATATCTACTCACTGCCAGCCAGAGCAGCTTTGTAGCTGGCCTCGTTCTTCTTGCGATGCAGGGCTACTTCCTTCTGGAGGTTTCTGATGCGCTCCAGCTCCTGTTCTTCAGAGGTACTTGGCCTGTTTGGGAACATCATAAAAAATGTTAAATTCCAGCAGCGTGATGCTGGGGGGCAAAAAAAACCAAACAAACAAAAAAAAAAAACATAAACAACCATTTTAAATGGTAATTGTAGACTCACTCTGTGTTTGCAGTAGTGGAAGCTGCTGCCTGGGTGTTGGGTGCAGTCCTGGAATTCAGCTGCCCAGTCCTGCGTAGGACACTGCTGCGTTTGGGGGCTGGTCGGGCAACAGGACTTCTACAATAAACAGGTATAGTTGAAAATTTCAGACTTTGTCATGGTTGGTCTGTGTTAGCATGGGACCAATGCAGCAGTCAGTACGTTTTTAAGTTCAGAAGAACATCACCAGGGGGATACAACAGGACGGTCATTACACTTACTTCTTGTGTTTCTTTGATGGTGGTGCTGCTGGAACACTGGTTAGATCTTTACGTTTGGAAACCCTACAAATAAAAATCAATAAGAGAAAATTACAATCAGATTGAAACCGACTCAAAATTGCACTACACTATACATACACTATACACTAACATATATGTTAAATGTCAGTTCACAAAAAGAGTTGATCCTATTTTTAATCACGATCCAACTCAATAGTACTTTTAGTACTACTATTAGACCCTCCCTAACGCTCCACTCATTAGTTCATCGTTTTTTTTTTTTGGTTTTTTTTAAATTGACTTCAACATGCTTTTCTGACCATTTTTACAAAACAGTCTGATGTAGATACAATGCCAGCACAACAGCTTAAGGCAGCATAGGATTGCTGCTTTGAACAGGTTGGGTAAAAAGGAAGTGAGAAACAGGACTGGACCTGCATGGCTGGGCAGGGGGTTGATTAGTGGTCCTCCTCTTTGGTCGGGCACCAGTCCGAACAGGAGACGCAGCACCCCAGGATGTGACAATGTTTGGAGGTGGAGCTGTGGATGTGCTGGGACCTGGAATATTGATCAGTTCAAACAGACTCATGGTCACCAAATCATGAGGCCTGTTCACCGAATTACACAAGACTACAGACCATTCTAGGAACACATAAGTGTTCAGCTTTCAATAGCCATTTTGCATACATAAAGGTTTATCACCGTAAAGCTCATTGGGATATAAGTGAGAAACTAAATGCCAGCGTCTTGACTTCACAAAATCTCTTAGGCACTTACATCCATCAGCCACAACATTACAACCACTGACAGTGGAACTGAATAACAATCATATGTTTTCAATGCAATATTCTGCAGGGAAAGGCGGGGTTCTGGCAATCATGTGGATGTTCTTTGACACACACACCACCCACCTAAACTTTATAGACCAAATTACACTTCACTAGCCAGTAGTTTTAATGTTGTGGCTGATCGGTGTTCAGACACAGAGTTGATTTAATAATCAATGTGATTTGGGTCAGCATTTCAATGGCGTGAATCCAAGCTGACAGCCTGAGCCTCTTTTCACAACCTTTCAAAACTCTTACTAAATATTCAATTTGCAACCTTAGTAACTAGTAATAATGCAAAGCCAACTGACCAGAGTCCACGTCTGTCTTGACTTGCGGGGTTACGATGGCTCTCGGCAGGTTCTGCATATCACCTCTCATAAAGGGTCGGTCAGATCTCAAAGGTGTTTTAAGGTGACCATCTGCTCCCATGGCCCGTTGTTCTGCATGTCAGAGATAATCAAAAGATCAAGAAGGTCTTGTAGCCATTTACATAGAAAAGGACCTGCACCTTCTGTAAACCTAAAAAGACTTATTCTAAAGTAACAAAAACTGTGATTTTCAGTTTTGGATGACTCTACACCAATGAAAACAGTACAAATATTAGAATCCATTCCAGCCAATGTTATATTCCCTTCCTGTCCATACATTCTACACACTGGACTTTTAAATGACTGACTTCATACCATGTTCATACTATGAAATCTAATAATTAAGGATAAATTCATTTGTAGCTAGTAACATCTGACAGGCGAACACTGGACAATGCCGATTTACACATTTACATTTCAGGGAAACAGCTGGAGGAGGAATAGGGATTGTGGGCTGCACTGCCCCTCACTCTCTTCCTGGATGTTAACAGATTTTTTTTCTTTCCAAACACACCCACACTGCTTTAAAAATAATGTATGGGGCTAGACAAAAACACGTATCAGAGATGGCAGCACTGTAAATCAGCTTAGATCAAGTAGTATGTGGTATAGTGTTGGCACAGTCGCAACAAAACCCGACATTTCTGGGTATTTTCTGGTTACCCCGGACATGACTGAGAAGCACCGCTGACTGCATAAGCAGGCAGCGAAGAAACAAGGCACACATGGCTGAAAACAACGTAACAATGTGTTCAATTTCCAGACGATGCAAGAGTCAAAAACAGAATTATCGAGTATTTACGGTAGTCTCAACGATACAAGGTTAGCTAACTACCAGGCACCTCAACATACTAAAGCATACTTACCAAACCACTTATCGTCGGTTTCGGCATTCTCCAGTTCTTTTAGATCAATTACTTGGGATGGGGCATCAAACTCGTAGCGATCAGATGTATCACCGGAGTCGCTTTCGGCCATTATCTCAAACTGTGTTGTTCGACAACTCGCCTCAACACTGGGGAGAAAATGTCAATAACCATGACAAATCTTAAACGAAAAAGCGCTCTTGATGTACATAGCTGACTGATCAACTGCTAGTAGCTTAATTAAGTTAACTTAGTAATAAACTAGTCCCAACCGGAAAAATTCATATTTTTACCGACAAGAAGATAATTTGCTGTATTGGTGTAACGTTAAAGTACTGAATCGCGTTTGTTTTCTTTCTATGTTCGAGTAACGTTAGCAAGAGGAAACAAGAGGCTAGTTAGCGTTAACGTTGTCTTCATAAGCATACGTTAAGTTGCATTACGTGAATCAAACTGTCAGCTAAATCTAATTAACACGTATTGAATATTGCTACAGTCATATTTGTTAAAGCTTCGCTGTTAAGTTAGCAGCCCTACTAAATACCAACGTTTTGTTGAAAAGCTTACCGAAGCCGTGTTTTCACAGAGCGACACAGATGAAAATGTAGTCCGTTAGCGCTCAAATTGTTTAATGCCTACCTTTTGAACCAGCCAATGGCTAACGTCATGTACATCAGCCCGCCGATTATTGGCTCATGCAAGTCAACTTCCTTTGACTTGACCACGTGATCAATATAAAAGAATGTGGAAGTGTCGCGAGGATTGCCAAGATGGGGTTAAAAGAAGAATGTGCGCCTGGATGACTAAAGAAAAACAAAAACAAAAAAAAGGTATTTGACCGAGCGCGAATACACACATAGAAAATGTATGAGGCAGTAAACTGCAGTACATGCTTAAAAAGGACGGTAGAGTACGTGAAGAAGACTGCTAGTTTTGTTTGACTGGCAACGAGTAAGTTTAGTTTAAAATATACAGTTGTGTTCAAAATAATAGCAGTGTGTATAAAAAAATGAGTAAAGCTCAAAATGCTTGTAAAAAATTTTATTTCCATACACACAAATGCATTGGGAACACTGCACATTCAAAAATCAAAACATGAAGAAAAATTGATCAAATTTGTTATTACTTTACAGAAAGTGAAGAAAAAGAAGTATTAGGTTGTTCAAAAACTAGCAGTGTCTGCATTTTTCTTTACAAACTCAAACGTTTACACAATTCCTCTGCAGTTTTCTATTGGATTAAGGTCTGGGAACTGATTAACTCCATGAAATTAATCTTGTTGGTCTGGAACCAAGATGCTGCTCGCTTACTGGTGTGTTTGGGGTTCGTGGTCCTGTTGAATCACCCATTTCAAGGGCATTTTCTCTTCAGCATAAGGCAACATGACCTCTTCAAGTATTTTGATGCATTCAAACTGATCCATGATCCCTGATATGCAATAAATAGGCCTGACACCATAGTATGAGAAACATCCCCGTATCATGATGCTTCCGCCACCATCCTTCACTGTCTTCACAGTGTACTGCGGCTTGAATTGTTTTTGCAACAATAGGACTCTGCAGGGTCATCTTGCTGATAGCTTGGCTTCACACAGGCGTCTTTTTATTGTTGCAGTACTCACAGGTAACTTTAGACCTTCTTTGATCTCCCTGGAGCTGATCATTGACTGAGTCTTTTCGCCTTTCTGGTTTTGGTTGCCCTTTTAAAGCATTTGAGATCATTTTAGCTGAGCTGCCTATCATTTTCTGCACTTCTTTATATGTTTCCCCCTCTCCAATCAACTTTTTAATCAAATTACACTATTCTTCTGAACAATGTCTGGAACAACCCAATTTACTCAGATTTTCAGAGAGAAATGCACTATAACCAGTATGTACATTTGCTCCCTTCGTCCTTAAATAAGGGCCTCCTGTTTGACACCTGTTTTTTCACACAATCAGTGACCTTGCTAATTGAACTCTACACTGTTATTATTTTGAACATGCCCCTTTCAATTAATGATTCAGTTACACAGAATCAGCAACATGCATGTTATGACTGTTGGGTCTGTCAGTTTTCTATTACTCTAAACATACCAGTAAATTATTTGCTATGTAGAAATATAATTTGTACCAAACAGTGTAACAGTGTATGTGATGGCACTGGACACCACCGACTCATAGAACATCCTCAGCATCGTCCTGCGGATGTTGAAGGACCTCTGCCGCCTCAGAAAGTAGAGGCGGCTTTGGCCCTTTCTGTAAATGGTGTCCACGTTCTTGCACCAGTCCAGTTTGTGGTCCAAGTACACCCCCGGGTATTTGTACTCCTCCACCACCTCCACAGTGGCCCCTTTGATGTTCATAGGGGTCACTGGAGCCTTAGTCCTCCTCAGGTCCACCACCAGTTCCTTGGTCTTTGTCACGTTGAGCTGTAGGAGGTTTTTCCCGCTCCATGTAACAAAGTACATGACAAGTACTACAGTCCTGTACTCTCTCCCCCCACCCCCCAGTAATATACCCAACAACTGCAGTGCCTACAGTCTGTGGTGTAGACCGTGAAGAGGAAGGGAGAGAGGACAGTCCCCTGTGGAACCCCAGTGTTGCTGATCACTCTGTCTGACATGCAGCACTTTAGGTGTACATACTGCAGTCTGCCAGTCAGATAGTCTGCAGTCCAGGACACCAGTGGGGCATCCACCTGCATCGCTGTCAGCTTCACAGCCAATTATGTACTGTTACATAGTTTAACCTACAGGAATGCATCATATTCTATAGCATCATCATGTGTAAATGTGTCCTGTGAGAACTATGTATGCACTATGTTATGTTTAGGATCAGTCCTTGAGTAAATATACTTTGAGTAAATATACTTTGTTATATTCCACCCCAGGTTATAATGTTGAACAACATATTAGTCTGGACCAAAGTATTGGACAAACCCATCGATATTTCGTTCCTTAAAGCTACACCACTTGCATTGAGAAATGTGTTTTGAGAGGAAGTAAATTGAACAAATGCAATACTGCAAAGGGGAAGTTAAATTATGCTCTGTATGATGGCATTTTTTGCCCTGAAGTGATCTTCCCAGGCAATTTCCTCTCAGTCTGTGCATCCACGTAAAACCTCTATCAGTTAATCGGTTTAGATTACAGACGTTTTTGCGGCATATAAAATTTCTGTCTGCAACCCACTCATTTACTTTCTATTTCATTTGTATGACTTCTAAAAAAGCAAAACAATATCTTGTCATTGTTTGATTATACCAGCCATTGAAAGCTGAAAATAATGATGATTTGCAAATGTCCAAAATCTCAAATTAGTGGTGACTAAGGTATTTAGGATTTTCACTTGAGCCCAAATCAGTGGGATATCGTCAAACATTTATCACAAAGATGCATTATATCAACTGTCTGCTTATTTACATGTGAGTCACTAGGTGCTTGCATGCATCTATATTAAAAGTAGCTCAATTACTGGGGGCAAATTTTGGTTTTGGTGAGGCATTATAAACCTGACAACCTCACTGGCCCAGACTCCAGGAATCTCCACATAGTCTAATGAATAAAGATATTGTACTTTCAGGTCAGTATCTATTTTAATGAGGACACAAGCACTCTCCCTTTTGAGTTATTCGACGGGCCTTATACATATACGTATACAGTAACTGTACCACATACCGTGGTCACTGTACCTGGGTCTGGAGGTAGATGGCTTTCTCAGCTTGCATTATGGGAGGTGTATGATCCAGTTTCTTACAAGCCTAACGCATACAAGCATTTTCTGCTTTGATTTTGACCATTCCCTATAAAACTGTGTATTGCAATCCTCCAAACTTTGTGGAAGAGCAACACTAAATTGCTGGCACGCTGTTTAAAAACACGGATCTATTCACAATCATTGGATATATACTCTTTCTTTCTTTATGTTCTTAATGCAGCATGTCAGCTAACTACAGTGATTACAGAATATGCTGTTTATTGGTAGAAAAAAATGATTAAAGAAAACATTACTGCTTTATATAATCCTAATAGGCAACCATCTTAAATGTCGGCAGTTCACATGTCTTAAAGAAATTCAGTGACATTGATTTAAAATTTAACTGTGTGCATTCTTCAACAATCAAATGGTATCCAGTTGATGTGGGGAAGAACATTTAATATAGCTTGGAAAACCTTGTCTTGAATATCAAGTAACAGGAGTTGACCACAAAACATCACTGGGAGGCTTAATCCGGGGAAAACATTGCTCACACCTTTAACTGGCGTACAAAAAAAACAAACTTGACGATATTTTTATAAATAAATTACATTGATTGGCTAAGTAGCTAGTCAGTCAGGATTTTGCTTTGTCCCATTGGTTTAAAGTACGTGTTGGGGGCGGGTGCAATCGTCGTCGAACTGCCGGAGGCGGGGCTTTTTGGTCCAACAGGAAAACTCAAGAAAGGCAAGTATGTCTAATAAAACTGTTAAATAACGTTGAAGTTAACCTTCTCAATAGGTCTCTTGGTTTATGTGTCAGGATAGCTGGTAGAATAAAGAAATATAGTGCGTTATCCAAATTTTATGTGTTCAGTTGGAGAAGAGGCGTCCAGAAAACTAAGCAAAGTTAGCCAGCTAATAGTTAGCTTCCTTAGATGGAATGGAAACTGGTGCTAGCTAGAAGTTAAATGATACGTCTCTGTTTCAGTTACAAACATTGGTCAAATAAAAGAAAATCATTGTATAATAATGGTGACATTAGGATAGAAAGTTATATGTAATGGGAAGCAGTTCACCGCACGTTAAGTTTACAGTTTGCAGTGGCCATTTACATTAGGTAAATGGCAGTGAGGAAGTGAAGTTGTATTTCTCTTAAGTGGTGAGTAGTTCGTATAGGTTTTAGAAAGACCGGCTGTATATGATACCATTTGTATGCGAATTAGTAGGAAATCTATCCCGTATATATCTGTATTTTTGCTCTCTGCATTCATATAAGCACAATTTTGAAGTTTTAGTAAATGCTTAAGAAATACATTCTGTGATTATAGTTACCTGCTTTGGGTTAAAAATGCCGTCAAACATAACCTAATTTTATCAGGTTATTCAGTCATCGCTTTTTAATCAACATATGTTAACATTAAATCAATGTCAATGCAGCTTTTAACCAAGATACTGTGTTGACTTAGATATGTTTTGACCAAAGGAATATCATGCTATGCTTACATTTATTGTATGTGTGTTTTATTCATAGAGCTAACTGCGGGGACCAATTTAAACTAAGCAGAATACATGTTTACCTTCAGGCCTACATAGAAGTTGGTTGATTTGTATTTTGTGGTTGCTCGTTGTTCATAGTGAAAAATCAGTTCAAAACAGTTTTTTTCACTCCATTACTTTGGTTTTGAGTGAAAGGTGTTGACATATATCAGATCATGAATTATGCTAGGTTATTCAGTTGTTTTAAGTGGATGAATGTTAATTGCTTTCACAAACAGGTCATATTGATCACTTGTCTGAAGCACAGTACACATTAGACTTAAGAAATACAATATAAGTAGATGTGTTGAACTGGGGAGTGAATGGGATAAAATTGCTGCTTTTCTGGATAGTGGAAACATGTTGAACCTGGACCGGACATTAGGACAGTATCATATCCTAAAATCTTTATGCATAACATATGTATATTTGATATATTTATTATGTACTACTTCCATTATATATATGATATAAGAGAAATCAGACCCTTCTGCAGCAATATCTCTAAAACTCTGCAACTCACAGCAAAACAGTCTAAATGGGTGAACAGCACTTTAGGTGAGGAGAAAAATATGCATTTTTGACCTTAAAGTGAACTGTCCCTTCAGTGTAGAGCTATTTTTGGTCTTAATGACCAGTTGGACTGGATACCAACAGAGTACTGCAAATGGCAACACTGCTGCTATCAAAGAGTTGAGTTGAAACTTGTAGTTCACACTGAATGGTTGCTTAACTTTTCTAAACTTGTGATGAAACATTTCAGTTGTACTTGAGGTTTTAGGAAGTTTTAGCAGCAATCAGTTATCAGCGTTAGAACATACTTCATTTATTGTAAATCAGTGCAAAAATATTTTATACTGAATGCAACCCAGCACCTCTGTTGGGTTGCATTGAGTAATAGTTAACTGTTTTCATGACAAAACTGTCTGTCCATATTGTGCTTGTACACTGGGGCTCTTCAGAAACAAAATATCTTAACTTTGGTCAAAGAAAGTCATCATTTGTGTCATTTAAATCTGCCTGCACATACCTGTAAACATCCATGTTCTTCTATCCTGGTTTTTATTTTGTTATTATTCTTTTCAGATGGCTGCAATCAGAAAGAAACTAGTGATAGTTGGTGATGGAGCCTGTGGCAAGACCTGTCTGCTCATAGTGTTCAGCAAAGATCAGTTCCCCGAGGTTTACGTGCCCACAGTGTTTGAAAATTATGTGGCAGATATTGAGGTGGATGGTAAACAGGTAAGCTGTTTAAGGGCCATGTTTTTCTATTTACAATAGTAACCATAGCATGAAGTGCGTAGTGTGAGGCTCTGAACTTCATTCAAGGTATAGCTTTGATTGATCATGGTTTTTTTTTTAAGGCCTATGCTGATATTGTTACCAGTAAGTTTAAAATAATCTTTAAAGGATATATCTGATGATGAGGTATATATTATAAAATTGTGACCAAGATACACACTTACTTATCAGCTAATTCATATTCTGATTGTGTTATGCAACACTTATTCTACTCCTACGCTCCACCCCTAATCAGGATACGCTAACGTTCTCATGTCAGTGTGTAGTGACATCCTTGCCTGTTGTCCTGTCTTGTTATAGGTGGAGCTGGCTCTTTGGGACACAGCAGGACAGGAGGACTATGACCGCCTGAGACCTCTCTCCTATCCAGACACAGATGTAATCCTCATGTGTTTCTCCATTGACAGCCCTGACAGTTTGGGTAAGATTGTTTTTTTTTTTCCTTTTTTGGACCAATGTTCTGTACATCTGTTCCATGATCAGCATGATCACTTTGTGCCCTATGCAGAGAATATTCCAGAGAAGTGGACACCTGAGGTCAAGCACTTCTGTCCCAGTGTGCCCATTATTCTTGTGGGAAACAAGAAAGACCTGCGAAATGATGAGCACACACGTCGAGAGTTAGCTAAGATGAAACAGGTCAGTGAGACCCTTGCATAATTTACATCATTTAGACACACACACAAACACAGAATTTTAATGCTAATGCTACCAAAGGAGGCTTGATTACTAAAAATACATGAAAAAAAATAAAATGTCATAGCCATGACATCATACCCTAGAGTATACGGCTACAGCTTGATTAATCACCCAGCCCAATATGGTCCTAGATGACTATTGCGTAAAATGGAAATGGCAAAATAATATATGTTACTGAATTATAATTATCGATGCATTAATTATGAAATTCCTAATGTCACATCATAATTTATTTTCTGATCATATTTTTTATTATTATATTAAATCATCAAAGTAACCAGTAACTAAATTTGTCAAATAAACGTAGGAGAGTAAAAAGTAAAATATTTGCCTCTGAGTTACGGTGGGTGAGTAATGTGTAATGTTTACTGCTGCAAGTGTTTTAAAACAAAAGCTTTCTAAAAATGATGTCCTGCTTTCTGTGAGTTGATCTGATTTTCCTCTGTGACTTTTGTCTGTCCAAACAGGAACCAGTGAAGTCAGAGGAGGCAAGGGACATGGCTAACCGGATCAACGCCTTTGGTTACTTAGAGTGCTCAGCCAAGACAAAGGATGGTGTGAGGGAGGTATTTGAGATGGCCACCAGGGCGGCGCTACAGGCCAAGAAACGAGGCAAAAAGAGTGGCTGCCTTCTGCTTTAAAGTGTCTCGCACAGCTCACGAGGGACTGGGTGGGAGGGGGAAACAAACCAAGCCAAGAAAACCATCCCTCCTCTGTGTCTGCTTTATCACCAGGGTGGGCATAATTACATGGGGTGTTAGAGGGATGAGGGACGAAAGTCAAACCAGGCCAAAGGGGGGGAAAAAGCAAGGTCAAAAACAAAAGAAAAAGGGAGTGTATACATTTAAGTCTGAAGTTATAGCCTTAAGCTTTTAGTAAAAAATCCTGTAAACTAGTGTGGAGGATTCATTAGACCTCACATTTAGAGGGTGTGAAGAGAAGGGAACAAACTTTTGAAAGCATGGGAGGGTAAGCACTGTGAGAAGAGTTTCCAGTTCTCTTGGTCTCCTCTGTCCTTAACTGTAGCCCTATGGTTTGTGGTTGACACCCACTCCACAAGAGTCCAGGAAGTCAGTAGAGCCACAGCCGTGTGCCTGCTTAACTTAACTGTTGGAAGACTTCCATGGCTTGCAGTGTGACTGTGCTTCTTTTTCTGTTTAGCCTTATCATTCTGTAAGTTGTTGTTGTTTTTCTCTCTTTCCATTTTCCTTTGGATACACAGACCAACCTAACTTTGCATTTGACTTGTTTTTGTTTGATTAAACTGTGGCATTTGATTCAACTTTGATTCGTTTAAAAAGTTGAAAGTTTGATTATTGGCATTTGAGCAGAGATATATGATGGTAATGAGACCAACTTATTTAAGTGTTTTATGCAAGCTTGTTAATGAAACAACAGTCAAAAAACTGTATGAGTGAACTGATGTGGACTGTCGAACACACTGTATTATCCTCTGGACAGTTGCTGTAAGTTCTCAATCGGTAGCGGGGCCTTAATGTTCCTTAGCTACAGAGAGGACCGGACATTTATATTAAACGAGATTGTATTAGAGAAAAGCCTTTAATTCTGATTTCCTGAGTGTTAAATTGTTTTAGTATAGGTCATCATATTTTAGTCACAAGCCTACATGTTTTCTGATGCGCTCCTGTTCTAATATGTTATTGATGTGAACACCTGTTGTTGTCATGTACAGCATTCCATACTGAAATGGTCATGTTTTGTCAGTTCCACTTTTTTAACTCAAATACTTTTTATAGGTTACAGATTATTTTCAGTGACTGCATTGTTTCTGTTTTTTTTTAATCGCTGTTATGTCAGTGAAACGCAACACTCTGCAAACTTACTTACTTTAAAAGCCCTCTGGAAGTTCATGGGACAAATTGCCTATTGTTTCCAGTAGGCTTTTAATTTGAAATATTAGCAGGAAGTGTTGAGGTTCAGTATCTGTAATGTAACAGTAATAATAATTAAAAAAAAACACTGCAATTTTGAAGCCACTGGAAATAATCAGTGAATGAAAACAGTATCCTGTTACAGAAGTGAAATGTGAGTATGACATGAGTCTGTTGTTCAAGTGAATGAACACTGTGGAAATGATACTGAATTTTAGCAGGTGAGACAGTCCACCCCCTCTGCGTTTGAACCCAACCATTATTAGTTGTTTGGCTGTTATTAAACACCCTTCTGTTATTTGAATACCAGCTTTTATATAGAAAATGTATGCCATGATGTTATAGGAAGTATGTTTTGTTTCAATTCTCCAAGCTTCCTCATATCTACAAATATGCTTTTTGTGTTGCGTATCCTATCCTAACTATATGTGATATTCTACTGGCTTACACTGTACTGTTTGCACACAACTAGATCAAAAGGTAAGTGTGGTGCACACTTTGAAAAAAAAAAAAAAAGGAATAAGAGTCAGATTATGAAATGCAAAATGCAAGCAACTCCTGAAGTAGTGGATATTTGTAAGAGGGATATTCTTTTGTATACAAATGTATTCTCACATTTCTCCTGTCACCATTTTTAATGTATTCTAAAGGAAATAAATTGTAACTGATTCTTCCACATCACCATTTCAGTTATTTGTAGAAATAAAGCCTTTGTTTACCCATCACAGGTGGGTCAGTCAGCATTAAATTACAGAGGAATTCTAGCAGAGCTCCCAAAGTCTCCAGACATAGTCAATGAGAGGCTGGATTTGGGGGAAATGGGAATAAAAAGCAGTATACTTCAATTTGATTTGAGTGTCGCCACCATAATCATATGGCTTTTCTGAAGAGGTTGGATGGGTCGATAAAGAACGCATAAAACTCAGTTAAAACCAGTTTGAATGTGTGGTCTTTAACTTGTGTTCAGTTGTGGCACTTCAGCACACCCTACTGGTCATATATGGATATAGCACAACCGTCCAAAGGCCTTTTACATAGCCTATGTATTCAGTTTTGTGTTACTGCTTTACTGACATTTGTTTCTCCTTTCTCCCCAGTTCCACCTCTCTTAAAGATGTTTGACAGATAAAACTGGCAGCCTGGAAAATTGAGTTGTTTCTTGTCAGTTAAAAAAACCCCCAAGATATTTAATGAAACCAGTCACTTTGAAACATGTTTAATTATCTCTTGTACAGTAAATGTTGCTTGACAAGATAACTTGGATAAGAAAATCTAAGCTGTAATCATCCTAAAATAATTCTTGATCTTGGGAACAACATGGAGAACATGAACCTAGTGCTTATACTGAAAGCATTGAGGGAGTTTAAGAGGGAGCAGCAGAAAGTGATCTGAGAGAAAAGAGACTGAAGAGAGGACTGATGTAGCTGAACCCCTAATACAAGCTACAGAGGAAGCCGTGTGTGAGTGGGTGAAATTTCAGATTCATTAAAGAGTTAAAGAGGGAGCTGAGGAGCTCTCTGTCAGTGGTTTGTAGAGCTCCCTGCTTCTTTTCAGCTTCTTCAGATAATAAAGAAATGGATAGTTTAGTCTAAGTCTAATCATGCTGTTAAAAGGTGCAGCACTCCGTTCACCTGTCACCATGTGAACCACTTTGATCACTCAGCACTGTTTCAGACGGTGGGTGCCACACTCGGTTGGTTCTGCTAGCATAAATGTAAACAGCAATGTACACAGTATGTGGACTCTGACAGTGGGCTTGGTCCTCGGCTTCACTCGAGTGTCTGATGGAGTCCTGCCACAAATTCTTGATAGCATGGCTCTGAAATGAAAAGCATATAATCAAAACTTTAAAAGAAAAAGGCAAAAAGATCTGAAGTAGTCGAGTGATTTCAACAGGGACCACAAACCTGTGTCTGGCTCAATAAATGAGTGTCTAATGAGGAAGTCCAAGACCACCATAGCAGAGTTGGGTTTGAAGTCATCAGTGGCCAGCAGTTCTTTTACCTGAAACCGACACAGAGCGATCAACCACCTTGTATTTTATCTACACCCGTCTAATGTCACCCCTCAGACTAGTTATTTCAGAGGAATACTATTCAAAATGTGCATGTCAGCAATACTGACCTTGTCTATTGGCAGGAGGTAGAAGTCTTGCACTTCTCTATCCCCTACGCTGGGCTTAAAATCCAGAGGAAGTTCCAAATCAAAGACAAACTGACTTTCTGCAAACACCCCATCTTCATCATAGTAGGTGTAGCTAGAAAGCACATTAAAGACGTTAGGAATCGAAGAGGCTTGACTGGTTTTTGGTTTGATATTTTAAATGTTTAATGACAAGGTTTCTACAAAACAGAAGGACAGTGGCCATGAATGTGGTGTGTCAGAAGGTCACACCTAAAAGGCGGACTCTGGTCGAGTCTCACAGAGACAAAGATTGTGGTGCATTCCAGCAAACCACCAGTCCCAAAGCCCCTTTTCATTTTAATTCTGTTCCTTAAGGACATGTGTAATATCATGTAATATTTAAAATGCCTAACAATGACTAGACCTTCGTTATATATTTTGCAAAGTTGTGTTTAATACCGCTATACAGACAAAAGTATTTGGACACCTGATCATGACACCAACAGGTTGCACATGCACATTCTAATGCATGCACATTGGTATGTGCACGCCTGTCGGGTTCATCTGCACCAGACTCATCCAGCCATGTCTTTGTGGACTTTACTTTGTGAGCTTTTTAGATGAGTAGTGGTATCGAACTCACCTTACTGTGCTTACAGAATGAGCCTTGTCAGCAATAGCTGCTGGGATACACGCTTCCTCCTGGCATTCTTTGACCAGCGTTTGTTTGATGCCGAAACCAGCAGCCAGACCACCTGCTGCCTTCCGACATGTAAAATATGAGCCGTCTCATTCATATATGCAATTTGAAGAACTCTGAATTTAAAATGTTGGACTATCATCACTGTTTGTTGTATCTACAATGGCAACATGTGGGGACATACACTCACCACATTGTCCAGCAGTCCGGGGTACGTCTGCTTAGTGGGGGAGCGTCGTGCCAACCACATGCTGACGTCCCCACTGTCACTGACAGTGTAACCGTTGAGGTGGACTCCATATCGCTTCACCCCAAAAAGACCTGCAGTGTATCATCACAGTCAGCTGGTATGACACCAACGTCGACAACACATATGGAGCTGCCACTGTGTACCAATACTTACTTGTAGCAGCTCTTTCCATGCACATCAAAGGGGAGTCAGAGAATTTTGGCATCACACTGTACTTCTGAAAGATGACATTTCTTTACAATTACTGTGATACATGTGCTCTTATTAGTAATTAGAAGTTATAGTGTGCATTTTATATATAAAGTGTGAATTTTTCTGCTGCAGTTCCCTGTTTGCCTTTTGTAATATAAAGGTGACTCTGGGGAATAACTGTCCTCTATCTGTGCAAACAGCAGTAACTCTAACAACAATCTGAACATGTGCAGTAATTTTATGCATTAGGATGTAATTTTTGCTTTTACAGTCCAAGACCCAGTCCAGTATGAGATGGAAGAAATTACCATGGACCATACAGCTGGTCAAAAGAATCATCCAATCACCAGAGCTGAGTCTCTCACCTCGTCTCTCCATCCTTTCAGGCAGGTTAGGGACGCTTCCTGTCTCAGAGTTTGCAGGACGGCATCCACAGCCTCAGATCTCCTCTCGTATGAGTCCAGACTGTGACACAGTGACACTGCGCCATCTTGTGGCGCATCGAACACCTCTGGATATCGTGTCAACAGTGAAGCTACATTGGGAGGGATCCAACCTACTTGTACCTCGTCTATCTCAAACCTGAAGCAGTTAGCACGACAGGAACCTGTTGAAACACGTTTGATGTGGTTACTTAAAAAAACCCCAACACATTTAATTTCACAACGTCGACTACATGTCATATTTCAACATATGTATGCCTACCTGGCATATAAAAGCTATTCATTCGGCGGAGGAGATGGAGCATTTTTTCTGACCAAGCACAGCTGGCCATTTTAAATTCCAGTGTTATCAACAAGGCAATTCTGAAGCACGTAAAGTAAACGTCTTTGAGGACAAGTCCACTAATACACTCACACCACACGGGACTAATAGATGGAGACGGGTGGATAATACGGAAGCCTCCAATATTTCATCGGCACAAACAGAAAGAAAGTCTTGCGTGTGCATAAAGCTTCATCAAAGACTTTCTACCACCAACCACTTGTAATAACATAACTAAACGCCATGTATTTCGTACAGCTTCCAGCACTGATGCGCATGTCTCATTCTTCTTCTTCGTGGCTCACCAAATCGCTGTATTGGTGTTGTAGTTTCTCCCTGACACTGGCCTGCTAGGCAATACTTCCTCCAGATTTTATCCATCCAAAAAATGTAGCCGAGAGATAATTCTGAGTTCAAACTTTTTATTGTAAACAGAAGCAAATTATTATTATACCTAAACTGAAGCCACAGCATGCATCAAAAAGTTAATTTCAGAGTTCACAAAGCTGTGCAATCACTTTAGCTAGATTAATTTTGTTTGAAAAAAGGGGTCTAATTTTACTAAAAGGTGGATTAACTCAGAAAAGAAGAGCAAACATATAATACATAAAAACATAAAATGAGGTAAAGGCCTGTAGTTCCAAATTGGCCAAAGATCAGAAAACTGATCAGTAACAGATTTTCTAGCAAACTCGGATTATGTTTAAATTAGGATTGTTTTGATTTTTTTTTAGACAAATGTAAACAGGAGTCTGTTCCACAAACACCGGCGCATGAGTAAAGAGGAAACCGAAACACACCCAGAGCTGTAGGTGGCGCCTGTGCACCCATAGGATGGTTTTCCAACCGCCATTAAGATTCGTAGACGAGTATGAATAACAGGATGGCCGTGTTGTGAAGTTGTGATGATGGAGAGCAGTCGTATTTTACGAGTATTCTTTCAAGACTTTAAGAACTGGGCGGTTGTACTGTGTTTGAAATACAAGGTTAAAGGAGGAACCTGCTAGCTGGATGGATGTAATATCTAGCTGCAATCGCCTTTTAGTTATCTAACAAGAATAGGTCCAAATCAAACTAGCTTAGTGGGTAACGTTGCCACCATGTCAGGCTAACTGTCACATACCTTCACGGTTTTTGCCACAAGACGAGGGCAATATAATTCAACCAACGAACCTTTTCAATTGAGACCAAAAGGTAAGAGTTGATTAATATCTTAAATGTTTTATGCCTATGTCCCGACCTGTTCAGTCTTGACAAAATAAGAGGGCACACAAAATTGCATTCAAAACTCTTGCAAGTTAAAATTGCTCTTGATATATAGTCAACATCTTTTAAACCAGCACGACATTAGGACATTGGCAAATAGGGCATAAAAGTAGCTTCACTGCATGAATATGACACACAAAAGAATCTATTAAACTGTTGTTCCGCGATAAGTAACAACGAGTTCTCCTCTCTGTTGTCGTATTGTTTGTTGTGAAGCTCCGTCTGTCCTCCATGGCTTCGTCAGAGGTCAGCAGCATGCAGGACATGAGTGAGGTTGTGATCGTCACCATACCAGAAGCACAGGCCGAGGACCTGCCGTCTGTGGTGGAGGAGGACAAAGCAGTGCTGGTTACTGCAGAGCTGACTCCTCAGCCGGGGTAATCTAAACACACATTTTTTTTTAAGGAGAAAATACAATTTTTCACTTTGCTGATTTGAAACTTTCATATGGTTTTCCAGGGAGGACATCCTCACAGTAGCACCAGAGGAGGCAGCAGCCGAGGCCAGCGGAACAAATTCACTGTCAAAGGATGAGGGAGTCATTGGTAAAGTGATCTGCAGCACTCAGTGACACTTTGTAAAAGTATTTCCAAGGTCAACAGTGAACTGTCACGCTCAAATTTTAGTCTCGTTTTACTGTGGACATAAATGATGTAGTTCAGTGCAATGAAGAGTTTATAAAGTGATGAGTTTATCTGTGATGTTCCCGTAAAGTAAATGAGATAAGCAAATGATGACAATGCTCTGTGCTCTCACTTTCTTCAGTCTCAGTTTAAATCACATAATAATGTTTCAAATTGTGTAAATGCCTTTTATATCTTCAGTTTCTGATCGTATAATCAGATGAAAGAACTGGCTCAGTGCATGTGTCGGGGTGTTTCTGTCTCTGCAGTGAAGTTAACTGAGGAGGTGGATGTGGAAGCTGATGTCTTCTACCCAATCACCTGTGGAGATGCCAAAGCCACGCTGGTCTGGAAGAAATTTGTCTGCCCTGGGATCAATGTGAAGTGTGTCCAGGTATGTGCCGTCACTTTGTGTAAAATCACATTTCAGGTGATGCACGTGCAGATAAACAGCTCATGACAGGTTTTTTTTTCTTTTTTTTCCACTTTCTTTCCTCTTTGATCAGTTCAATGAGCAGCTCATCAGCCCGAAGGAGTTTGTGTGTTTAGCAGGGAAATCCACTCTGAAGGACTGGAAGAGGGCCATCCGCCTCAATGGCACCATGCTCAGGTCTGGACTCATCGTATTTCATATTCAGATGCAACGCAGCCTTCTTTTAATGCAACATTTATTCAACACAATATTGCATGATTCATAGGAAATCAAACACTTTGGAGAACATACTTTTGTCCAGCATGCTTCAGTTGACTTCCGACTCTTTTTGTCTACTGTGTAATTAGTAATATTTAATCATATAAGTTGAGACAAGAGTGGCAGGAGGAGGGGGATTTACAAGCTGGTTAATGGTAGTAAACAAAAACTTTGGTTTATGTCTATTGATATTAATCAGATTAGAAAAATAGGCAGCTTGTGCATCTTTAATAGTCTGATTTTCAGTATCAGAAGTTTTCATTTTTTCCATCTGTGTTCTGCCTTCCTATATTCCCTTTTAATGTACACTATATTGCCAAAAGTATTCACTCACCCATTCAAATAATTCAGGTGTTCCAATCACTTCCATGGTCACAGGTGTATAAAATCAAGCACCTAGAACATGCAGACTGCTTCTACAAACATTTGTGAATGGGCCGCTCTCAGGAGCTCAGTGAATTCCAGCGTGGTACTGTGACAGGATGCCACCTGTGCAAAAAGTCCAGTTGTGAAATTTCCTCGCCACTAAATATTCCACAGTCAACTGTCAGTGGTATTATAACAAAGTGGAAGTGATTGGGCACGTGCTTCTGAAAGGATGGTCAAAAGTTCCCATAAACACACTCCTAAACGTTGTGGAAAGCCTTCCTAGAGGAGTTGAAGCTGTTATAGCTGCAAAGGGTGGGCCGACGTCATATTAAACCCTATGGATTGAGAATGCGATGTCACTTAAATTCATTTCAATTCGCTAAGAGGTGAGAGTAGATCTTACATGTGATAAAGAGACAAAGTCAGGCTTATTTAGGGAATTAGGTGATATATTCAAAGTAAAAATTAATTAATTATTTAATTTAATCACAGCAGAAGACAGTAATTTAGTGAATTTGTTATGAAAGCCTATGACAGAAGTAAATAATTATACAACACATTGGGTTATCACACAATGGTTTAAAAGCTAGGATTTCAAAACTCAAAAAAGAACCAAAACTAAACTAGGAATAGCAGAGGAAGTTGCTGGGGCATGAAGCAACTGGCGAAGATTATATACTCGTACACCCCTTCTTCTTATGGAATATGGGCAGTAGTACCTATCTCTGATGGTGTGTGTGTGGTGAGCGTCAAGTAAGGGAGGTAATGACAGATGAAACCAGTAGGGAGAGCTAGCGGGGGTAGTGGCACACAGAGACGATGCCGTAGACACACACGGGAGATTCAGGAGCGAGTGCAGGACGTGAACAGTCAGTCATGAGGACTGTACAGCATGTCGTAGGTTAGCTGCTAGCATCCTGTTGCCCAGCCCGTTTGGTTAGTTAATGTTCTTAGTTCCCAAACACTTACTCATCATTGTTTAATGAGAAGCTAATGGAGCACAGCGGTGAACATGACCAACTTTTGAACATGTTGCAGGCATGAAATACAGAATGAGTGCATATTTATCAAAATAAAAAAAATGTTTCTCAGTTCAAACTACTTAAATATTTTGTCTTCGTGCTGTATTCAGTTGGATATACGTTGAAAAGGATTTTCAGATCGTTGCATTCTGTTTTTATGTACGTTTTACTGAGCGATGGAACCTTTTTCAAATCGCGGTTGTAATGTTTTGCATGTAACATGTGCTCAACAAAGATTTTCCATCGGTGACAGCACATAGACATTTCCTCTGTGAGATGGGACACCTTTCACTCTTAAGCACCAAGGTGTCATTTAGACTGATGAGGTGGATTCAAGTGGACCAGATTTCATAAAGAAGTCATTATGTAAGATTTCATAAAGTCATTATGTTCCCTTCAGAACATGGTGTTAATATGTTTATAGAATGCAGGAAGTAGCTCAGTACTGGACCAAGACAGAAGGTGTAAAGGGAGGCTTATTAGGGTGGCCATTGGTTGTGGATTTCAGTGCCAAGTAAAAGTTGAATGGGGTTGTTTGGATGACCTATTTTGTATTTCAATCCCGAAACAGATGTGATTCCCTCTCTTCCTTCCTCTCAGTGGTTAATGTGCAGTTAACAAAGCGGCCTCAGGATGGCACTGTTCCATCACTCGTGGTGCTCAGCAAACACTAGTTGTGTGTTGTGATGTCGTGTAAAAGCCTCTCAACCTTTTTAACTCCACAGGAAGATCATGGACTCGGGGGATCTGGATTTCTACCAGCACACAAAGGTCTGCTCCAACACCTGCCGCAGCACGAAGATTGACCTGGTGGGAAGCAAAGTGTCCATGAGCAGCGACCAGTCAGCTGACCTGGTTCCTGCCACCCCCTTGTCAGCTGATGGTATGTTCAGCAGTTTGTGCTACTGCACTAATCTGGTCTCAGTGCTATTACAGGGTTAGACTTACAGTGGTGTGTTTGCTGACAAAATGTTATTAGAACTGAGAGGGTATGTCAGACTATTTCCCAACATTAATGACTCCAGTCATCTGTCTCGTAACACCCACCCAGTGTTGGCAGCAGCATGATGGCAGTTAACAAGCAGCAATATGTTATTGATTGTGGTTGTTCACACTCTGTCTGCCTCACAAGTGTAGACTCTTCATATGAGTGGTTCGGATTTTTCAAAGCTGCTTCAAAGGCATCTGGTACTGTTATCAGAGCAACATGCCCTTAAAGCCAGGTCTGCAGAGTTACTGACCGTTAGCACGACCGTAACCAACATGCTAAAATGAACGTGATTCTGATTTTTCCACCATAATTGAGAAGCTTTATTTCATAGCAGGCTTATGGTGGTCACTGAAAAGTCTGAACCTGATGAACAGCAGAAACAATGCAGGAACAAACTGAAAATGAGACTTCTGTTCGTGATTCTGTTGTCCCAACACACCTCCCTCATAAGTGACATGATCAGTGCTTGGACAATAATTTGTTCTAGTGAGATGGATCACAATAAGCATTGTTTAGGCCTGATAATAACATGCCGGTGTGGATTAGCTAAGCCACTGAAGAACATGTGGTAAGACGGGGAGGCTGATATGAAATGTCAGTATGTGAAAGCTTCTGAACCACCATCGAGGTCCGCACTGTAACTCGGAATGAAATGAGTAGAGAAAGAGGCTGTTCTGATGGGTGTTCTGATGCTGTTTGTGTTGTAGTGAACGGAGCAGCAGCCTCGTTTCCAGAGGTGGCAGAGGAAACTTCAGAGTGGGTCACCGCCATCGGAGGTGATCAGCAGCCTGCAAACACACTCGTAATCATGTGGAAGGAAATGACAGAATGGAGTGTTGTAATCTTTATGGTGTGTGTGTGTGTGTGTGTATCTATCCAGAGGACTCGGTGGCGTTCTGGCGTGCGGTGAAGGAGGGGGGCCTACTGGAGGAGGTGGTGGAGGACTTTCAGAAGGAGCTGCAGGAGGTGCTGAAGGGGCTGCAGGAGAGAGTGTGTGACCCACCGCTACAGGTCAAAGGTTCGAAACACACACACACAAACACACAGGTATGCATTCGTCAGGTGCCTTTAAAATAAATAAGATAAAATAAAATAAAAAAGAAGGTCCAACGTGTGCAACTCAAGCTGGCCTTGAATTGCGCAGTTCTTGATTTTCTCTGGAAAAAGTCAAAACATTGCTGGGAACAGGGACACCGAGAAAAGGTACAAAAAGATACAAATTTTACACAGGCTGCCTCTGCTCAACCAAACATCCTGTTATAGCTGGAACGCTCTTTCGTCACATATCCAAAAAAATGCATACTAGTCTGAAAAGTTTTATGAGCCACAACCAAATCATTATTTCATTCTTGTTCAGTTGTCTGTAAACAAGAACAGCTTTATGTTGAAACCGGCTTTATTAAAGTACACAGGAGGGATCTAAACCCGTTCTACAGGAGCAGACTAACCAGGGTATCTGTAGCCTGACCATCACCATCAGGGTGTACACAGTCAATAGGTTTTTTTCCATGATGGGGTGGTTTGTTTTGGAACCATTCGGTGGATGACTGTGAGCAGTCGTGCCACACTGAGTATTTTTTTCCCCTGCTCTGCGCTCCATGGTGAAGTTGTTTACCCTGATGATGTGTTGCAGGTGTCCTGGTCACAAACCAAAGTAAGAGCCTGTCACCAGCAGCTCACTGTTTTTCTTTGTGATGTCCCTCCCTGTAGTAGTTCGCACTGATCTGCAAACCCAATAGCACACAATAAGTTAATATTTGTTTTAATAAAAGGCCCAACCAGTGAAGCTCCACTGGTTCTTCTTAGTAAAAGCATCCTGCTGGTTCATCAGGGGGAAAGCTTTTAATATGAAACAGCATCAGCAGGCTCAGTAAATACATGCAGACCATTGAAATATATAAAAATGGACGACACGTCTCCACTGCCTCCTACTGTATGAATGTGGAGCCAAAACATCCTGGGTACAAGCACTGCCATCTTGTGCTGATGATGTCATTTGGAGCCAGAGTCGGGGCAGCAGTGGTGGAGCCACAGTATTGAGTTCACACCCATGCACCCATCTAACCCAATCACAAGCTGCGCTCAGCTGTCAACCATGACGACTTACATGTTAAATTGGTGGCAATTGTTTTTATTTGTTTTTTGGTTTTTTTTTTTTCTTTTTTTTCAGATGCTGTTTTGCTCAACAATATAGTGCAGAACTTTGGGATGTTGGACCTAGTGAAGAAGGTTCTGGCCAGCCATAAGAGCCAGATGGACCGGTACAGAGAGCAGTACACTCGCAGCCTCGCCGGTCAGTAGAAGAGGCCGTGGAGAAGTTTCTCCCCTGCATTCTGTGTTAAGGAGTTAATAAAAGTCTTGGCGTATGTTTGTACATATTCATGATGTGTCTTTCTGCAGCTCTGGAGCAGCAGTGTGACGAGCACAGGAAACGAGCCAAGGAGCTGAAAAGCAAATCGCAGCACCTCAACAATGTCCTGATGACTCTCACCCCGGTCCCTGCACCCCCCGCGCCCAAGCGTCCCCGGCTGACCCGCGCTGTTTCTGGCCCGGCCTCGGTCAACGCTGCTCCCACCCAGATCACTCTGCCTCTCAACCAGCTGACCAGCCTGCCATTAGGCAAAGTGTTGACTGTGGCAGGAGCCCAGCCTGGCACCAACCTGGGTGGGTACACCCTTCTGACCTCCTCGCTGTCTGGGTCCGAGCTGGCGCCCGACGCCTCTAACCTGACTGTGCTGTCCACAGCGGCTGGCCAGGAGGGCGCGGCCGGGGCCAGCGGCTCCGCAGCCTCCACGGCCTTCGTTAAGGTGGTTGGCCCTCAGTTCCAGCTGGTGACGCTGCCGGCCACGCTACAGAGCTTGGCCACGACACAAAGCGCTAATGTCCAGCAGCAAATTGGCAGCATCAGTGTGGTGGACGCCACGGCGACTGGTGCAGACGATTCTCAAGAGGAAGGCCAGCCTGGTGCTGATGAGGAAGGTCAGCCAGATCAGGTGAAAGAGCAAGATGGGGAGCAGCCGACTGAGCAGCAGTGAGACAGAGGACATTTGTTCTCTCCCCAGTCTCTTGGCTTGTTATAGCCTTCACTGAACCATTGTGAACCTTGGATTGAATGTGCATTTTCTGTGACAGCTGAGCACTTGTCCCCATTTTGATTTTTACAGACCATTTCATGCATTGTGTTCATTTCTCATTTAACACACCACGTGATGTCCTTCAGCTTTATATTAGCATGGCAACTAGAGTCAGGAGTGTGTTTTAGTAGTGATTTTTACTGTAAATATGTTTTTGTAACTAATATATTTGATACAACTCTTTCTGTTGGGATTTATTTCGTGTAGGCTTGAAAAAAAGGAGAGTTGTTCCGTTTGGTAATAAATGCTCATTTTTCAAGAACAGATTGGGTGTGATTTTATGTTGTAAATGTTAATGTCTGCATCAGCGGTGCTTATGGTGGTACAGACATTTTCTGTTTAAAAAGTGTACTGGATGGATTCAAAATGAATCAGTTTTGCTTAGTGTGTGTGTATGCAGTTGCACCTTCTCCTGGTGTGCAGAGTCTAATTTAATTCAATAGAAAAAAATTATCATGACCCAATGAACAATAGTATTATTATCGTGATATCTATAGAAAATCTTTTTTTTTTTAACATATCAGTCAAATTCGTCTTTAACTTTGTTTAGAGGGAATTTTGTCTCGTTTTAACAAAACTTAATGAATAGTGAAAAGGCAACCAGATGAACTGATAGAAAATCCACAAATACAAGCATCTGCTGAATTATCGACTCAGTGTTATTGCATGTGGATTATTAGCACAGTGTCGGTATTTTATTTTGAAACAGCACATTTATCGTCAGTATCATGAACCCGCAGCCTTTGGGGGCCTCTGAGGGTTGGTCAATCAGCCACAATCCAGCAGTTATTCTCTGACCAAATGAGAGAGACGGTGACCATCTGACGCATCGATACCTGCCCTCAAGATGGCGTAAGACTGGCTCTTTCATTGGCTCATTTGTGTCACCAGCAGACTTTTGTTTCGAGCTTCTGAAAGCTGCCCGTCAAGTGTTTCTTTGCACTGCAGGTTGACTGGTTTGGGATCAGTAGAACAATGTAGATTCACAGACAGCGGCACTGTGGCACTGTGCAGAGTTATATGACAGTAATTAGAAAATGGATATAAGATTAGTTTATATTTGAATTCCACATTTGCTTAGGCTGTTTGGTCTAATACTTTGACCAGTAGGCTGTGTATGGTTTATTGTATGATTTTTTTTTTCAGATTTACATTAGATAAAAATGCATTTTGTCAGTTCTGAAATATTCGATTCAAATAATAAATAACGTTACAAATACAAATAACGTATTGTATAAATGTTACCTTATTTAGGCTGTTCATGAAAGCCAACGTGTAATGAAAGAATGTACTTCGAATAGGAGCCTAATTTAGGTGGCAAATCATTCGGCATACTTCAGTTACAGATCGGTGTTGAAGTATGTGTGGCGAATTTAAAAGTCGTGTCTGTCATTTAGCCCAGCCATGACGAGGCGTGAGTCTGTCGTTGAGGAAGAAAATATGAAATTGAGAAAATTCTGAATGGAGTTTGGCGCAATGGAACAATTCGCACGCTGTCTGAAATCAGTCGCCCAGGCAGTCTGCGACATTCTTTGAACGTGTTTGACAAACAAGAGCGTGGTTTTGATTCATTTTAGTTTTATTAAACAAGCATCCTTTATTGAATGACAGACAAAGATGCCAATAACACAGAGATGAAAGTTGTTACACAGCAGTCAACCGAGTAGGCAAGAAGCAAGATAGGCAGGCATATGATACTTTCTGGATAAATGGTGCCATTTCAAATGAACCCGCACAAGTTCTTTCTAGTTTTTATTTTCTTTTTGAGCAGGGTTCATCTATAGGCTCATGTCATCATAGGAGTAATACGGCTCCTCAACTGAGCGCACGGAGATTTTGAAGTGGCGGCGCAGAAAGCCTCCGTACCGCTTGTCCCACTTCAGGTTGTTCAACTTTGGTCGGATCCTCCTCATGAAGCCTCCGTAGCGCTTCTGCAGCCCCTCTGGCTCCTGGCTCTCCTGCTCCGCGGAACTACTCCTCTTTGACTTGGGGCCGAATTTGCGTAAAAAGCCGCCGTAGCGTTTAACATAACTACGGAGCTTCTGATCCTCCGGAGCCTCGTCTGCGTCCTCCGGCGCGTCCACACCTCTCTCCTCCAGCCTCTTCAACAAGTCCTCGTATTTCTTTGGCAGCGCTGCGGCTTTCAGAACGTAATTGTCGTACCACGGAGAGGTGAAGATTTTGTTCTTGTTCTTGTCGATCCTCTTAATGAAGCCGCCGTAGCGTTTGACCAGATCTGCCTGCTGGCTCTCCTCCTCCTGCGCAGCCTCGTCCTCGCTGAAGTCCAGCCCGGGAGCCTGGCCGCAGCTCTTCAGCTGCCCCTCACACTCTGCGCTGCACGACTGTGGGACACACAGAGAGAAGTGTGAAACCGGCCGACATCTGCACACACACGCACACACACGCAGCCTGTCAGCACAGTGAGGTGCGTGTTATACTCACAGCTTTAAACCTTTTTTTTTGTTTGTTTGCGGAACACATTGTATGGGCTTTGGTTTGTTTCAGTACATTAGATTACTATCTGAACATCCTTACATTTCCCCTAAAGTAGCTTTAAATTGATAACATCACACAGTTTCTTTATCCAAAGCTTCATTGGTCCTTATGAGTGAGAGATTCAAATCAAAGATGTCACGTTTTTACGCAACCCATATTGTAGATGGAGCCTGTCGAGTCTCATTTAGCCTGTACATTTACTCAATATTCAGCCTGACACATTAACCTCTGGGTTTAGGAAATGCATTTAGAATATTACAGTAGTCTATTATAATGATAGGGGAAGTAAAGTAACTCAAATTCTAGTGTAAGCTTCTGGTGCCTATGTTAACACAAATTCTAAAAGCATTAGTTGTTCTCCGTGTTTCTCTTTGACTTGGGTGAGAAACACGGGCTGTGTGTGTGTGTGTGTGTGTGTGTCTAACGGTGTCTCTGATCGTACCAGGCTGCTGAAGGCGGCGTCGGGGCTGAGAATCTGCTGTGCGCATTTCTGACAATGTGAAGAACAATCTGCGTGGATGGAGGGCGGCAAGCTCAGTATCAGCACCAGGACATACCACTCCATTCTTCACCAGATCCCTGACACACACACACACACACACACACACACACACACATAACATAGGCAGTGAGTCTGATAGACTGGCTCAGGTTATTGAACTGCTTTGTCTCATCATTCAAAGGCTCGGAAACATCATGAAACATCTTCACCTGTGCTGATGTTACGTCTTGAAAACAACATCTGTTTAATTTAAAGCTCCGTTTTATCTCATGAAAACACTTTTTTTTCCTGGTCATGTAGACCTGTGCGCAGTGCGTAATGGTGCGCTGGCACCGGTATTTCTTCCAACACTTTCTTAAGCCATTTAGTACAAAAGCAGAGAAACGTAAAATGTGCTCTAAGTTAAAGTTTGAGAAAGACAGTAAAGTATTGAGTCAGTACCTCAGGAGTTGAACAGATACTTCCAGCCGTGCTAAGACTCGCAGAGGCGCATCTACCATCAGATGGAAACACGTTGACCGCCCTCCAACACTCGTGTTTCTCCTGCGCGGCTCGTCGCTTTTCTTTTTATCGCCGGAGACTTGGCTGTGTCACCGCAGCGCATCAGAGCAGCTTCTATTGAGCGACCAATGGGAGGGAAATATACTGCGTAAATAATCCCACCGCCTCCTCGCTTCAGGAGTTTTTAACGACGCCCACACGGAGAAGGTATAGGAGCAGCAGCGCAGTTCGTCCCATCATCATCATCATCATCATCTCTGGGGGCCACGGATCAAACCCTGGGCTGTAAATCACACTGACATCAATAAACAAAGTGTTTTCTCCTTTGCAGTAAGTAGAAGCTTCAAGAGAGAATGAGAAATCAGACATGAGTGAAATCTGAACACGATGCATTACGCTTCTGCCTTGTAAGGTCATTTTCATTTCATTGTCACGCAGTGAGGACTGATTAGGACACTGCTTTAAAGGGCTGTACAAAGCATATTGCTGCCCTCATCCAGGAACAAAACACAGCTAAAAGGATTCAAAAGTGAACCAAACTCCAAAAGTTTTTACTATAAACTTTACAAAACTGAACCCTGATCTTCTAGTCACTAACTGCAGTTATCAACATGAGCATTTGAAGCTTGCGGGTTCTTGAAGCTGTATTATTTAATGTATGTATTGTTTGTTGTTTTGGCCACCTAAGCTGTAAACACAACACTGACATTAGCACCTTATAAAGTTGTTAGTTCTATCAAGTGAGCGGATACTTGTTCACACATCTGGCAGACACAGAGGAACATGTTTATGTCCACCTGATGGATTAAAGTTCCAAACACTCTCTCTTTCAGCTCTGGTTTGGTCTCCACTAAATCCTGAGGGAATAAAAATCTTTCTCTTAAGCTGCTAAATGCTCCACTTTGTTCACCAGCTAGTCTGTAATTCTGTCTGTCTGCTGTTTAATGCTGAGCATTATAGTATAGTGTGCAGTTGATTTATCAGAGCCTTTTCACCGACAGCTGCTGCATCTGTTCATAATGACGACGGCAACACCAAGACTAAAGCAAAGCATCAGTGTTGTGGGCAGTTGAAAAGATTTTGTGATTAAAAAAACAGGCATTATCTGAGAGAAAAAAAAGCCAAGACGTTCATCTTGACAGAGCTGATTCTACCAGCTAAACACCTGGCGATAAATTCTGTTTGGAAAGCTGCTTGTATATTGAGTGTATTGAAATAAATCCTTAAATTTGCCTGCTACTGAGACACCCAGGAGGGTAAAGGTGTCATCTGCTGTTTTGAATGGAAACCAGTCATAGTTCATGTGTCATGTCAGAGTGTTAGCTGGAAATACTGTGCTTTTGGCAGCTCGATTTTATTAACATGACATTTCCACAAAAAACTAGTGATTATGTGTAGAGCTTTAGGGACAGAAATGTCAGCTTAGCAAAGTGGGGAGAGAGGACATGCCTGTCTGGTATGTTGTTAAAGGGCAAAATAATTAAAGACAATTTTGTTTTGTTCTCACACCAGCCATCGATGAGGCACCTCAATCGAAGAGCGAAAACACAGACCAGAGCCAAACTTATTTAAAACCGCGGACAAATATTTATGGTATTCAGTCAAATGCTTTGTGGGCATCAACGATCCATTGTACACACAGAGAATGTTAAATTAGTCACCCCGAGATGAATCCTGTTTGATCAGTGTGTATTATAAAGTTCCTGACCTTATCAAGTCTTTTTTCAAGGACCCTGGTTAGAACCTTATAATCACTTGAAACCAAACTTACAGGTCTGTGATTCACCCTTCAGAGAACTGAAATATAACATCTGTCTTTCAGTGGTAATGACCTCCTCCCAGATGTGAGTGTAAGCACTCGCTCAGATGCATAATTATGCCCAAAATGTTAATGCAAAAATGTATTTCAATAACGAATAAAACTCCCATCTAATTTAATCACATATGTTAGGTGCAAAGGGTCACAATAACTGCAATTCGATCATGTTGAGTCAATGTGAATGAATTAAATTCATATAAACTTATACTTAACCCTTAGCTGTTTATTCAGTTACTACATATAAAGAGAAATTTCTACATCAACATGTGTTTATTCAAGTGCTTTTCATAAGAGTTATTCTGTCTCCTGTAATAAATTCCACTCAGATTACTTAATTTATGCACATTTACTCACAACAAGATAAAACTGAATGTACACTGAATGTGTGCAATAAAACTGGATGAATGACTTTAGATCTAATTAAAATGCTTAAATGTGTTTTTCATGTACCTCATTACGACAGAGGCTAATGTCTGTAAAGTAGAACTTGACAGGCAACCCACAGAGCCTGGTACCTCTCTGATTTGTGTGATTGTTTGCTTCATTTCTGTTACTGATACAGGCTGGCTGAGATGTTCTTTTCCTTGTTCACTGATGGTTGAAAATTTCAATTTGTCACAGTAATGACTGATTTGGGTTTTTGCCACTGTACTCGAAGATGTAGAGCTCTACGAAGAATCTCTTGAATTGGTATTATAATATCTGATTGAACAGCTTCAGCAGATTATCACTCTCAGCTGACGGCAGAGTCAGAGTGCCTTGGTTTCAAAAACTCTTCTGGTTCCATAGTGTAAGTATCCAATATTTTTTCCAGACTTAATGTAGAGGTCAGTCTCAGGGGTGTTCTTTTATTTCAGAGATAAGCAAAGGGACCTTTTCCGTTCTTACATTGCTTCTATTGTGGCAGGGTGGACTATTATCCATCCTCACAAGAAGGCCTTTATCACCTCCCACAGTTCCTATACATTCACATCTGGTGTTTGGTTAGTCTGTACAGGAAGAAGTCTGCTATAAACTCTCTTTCTCTTGCTGCCTTGGACTGAGTCTCCACATAACATTTGTATATCTGTTATTTGGAAGACAAAGCTTCATGCAGACACAACTATGATCGGAAATGATTATGGCTGCACATTCACAAAACAGGAGTAGGAATCGTGTATTCATAAAGAAGTAACATTACTTAATTCCTGAAGAATTTCACATTCCATGGGCCATTCTAAACAGATTATTTTTTTATCTGTGTTTAATCCATGATGGAATATAGCTAAGTACATTTAATCAAGTACTTGCAATTTTGAAGCATTTGTACTTGAGTATTTCCATTTTCTGCCACTTCATACTTCCACACCACTTCATTTTAGGGCTATTTTTGGAGGCAAATATTGTAGTTTTTACATTTATTTAATAAGTTTATTTACTTTACAGACTTTCTGCTGCATCACAGCCAAAGTAAATAATTTTTAAGTTAATTTATTTCATCAACAATAAAATCCACTGATTTTGATAAATGACAAATGTTGAATATCGTCTCAGTCAACCCCTCATACACAATATATACAAACATGTAAATATTATGTACAATTTGCTTTTGCTTGTACTTTTGATACCTAAGTACATGTACTATCAGACACTATACGACTTACTCCAGTGCTATTCGTAATGGTGACTTTCACTTTTAGCAAAGTAATATTTTAGCAATATTTTAGTATCATTACTTTAGTAGTAGTACTTTATGACTAGAGTATTTATAACTTCTGGTCCTTTTTACAACATTGCTTACATAAAACAAGACATCATTGTGTATCGGAATGATTGTACTCCTGCTATTTGTGGTCAACTTGTCACCTGCAGTGAAATATCACCTCTGTCCAGCCTGTTACGTGTTGTGCTAGCATCTTGTGCTTTGCTATGTGTGTCAGGCATATTAGAAGCACTTTGTTGCAGTTTGGTCTCCGAAATTATTTCAGATAACCCAACTAAGATGGAAATTGTGAATAAATGGCTAAAGAACAGTTACGTATGCAGAAATCTTATTCCAGTGAAGCATCTGGCCTTCCACCTGTCTTCACAGGGTGCCATCTCAACTGGAAGTCCAACAGATTCTTTATACTAACTGGAATATGTCCATACCTCCCCCGCTTGTCAGTAAATCTACACCTACTGTAAGTCATTCATGCAATCCGTGTGGTTGGTAGATGCCTTCAGGTTGCCTTGTGTGTGAGATAAGCAGCAAATGCTCTGTGCTCCGCAGTGGGAGGACCCAATGAAACCATCCACACATGACAATTTGGCCGCATCCTGTTTCAAGGTTGAAGCTCATTGACAGACCAAGGTTACAATGTGGGTCTTCTTACCTTTGCTTTAGGGAAGGAATGAATAGAAATGTTAGGGATGCAACTGAGTGACGCAGCATCATCCAGTACAGTACAACACACTGGTGCAGGCAGAGACAGAATAGGTAAAAGTAAAAGTGGCAATGCTACAGTGTAGAAGTACTCTGTTTCAAATATGAATAAAACATTTCAGATACACATTAATTCTTTACTTTAAAAATGAATCTCTAAAACTACCATGCTTTGCCACCTATGCTTTGACTGTGATATGTTCTTCCTTTTGTTTATGCTTTGCCATTCCCCAGAGGCAGACACAATAAAAACACATCTTTTCAACACAAAGAACACTCAGACTGTGACAGAAGTGGCAAGGCTTAAATGGAAAGATTTAGGTCTACGGTTTGGTACAGTCAGTCAGACAGACCAGTCAGCCCTTTGGAACAAGGTAACTCCACAACTAGTGACAGACAGAGGCGACAGTGAAGTGTTGATATTCTTGGTCCTAATGTTTACCCTGGGTGTAATGTTTCCTCTGGAGAAAACTGCCAATTGGAAACAAACTTTGATGTGTAAAATTTATGGTGCTCTTTTAAGGTGAGGGAAAAATTGTGTTTTCCCAAAAAAATCACGGCGAGGCTACAACATTTGGTGGTGGATAGGTTAAGATTGTAGTTTCAGTTACAAAAAATAAAACAAAACAAAAAGATTCTAAAAAATAGGCTTAGGCTTAGCATATGTACCAAATGGAACATTTGATGGCCGAATTGTTTTGCAACAGTTATGCACAGAACGCCAGCGAAAATATAGATATTCACACCTTAGATTAGTTTGCTGCAGAGTACTCATTTATGAAGAGAAATCATATACCGGTAAATAAAATAAAATAAGAATGAGAATAAATGGTGACAAGTACTGAAGCAAGCACACAACACAAATTTATCCTTAAAAAATATGTTAGTGAGACCATTAGTAAATCTGGTTGTATGGGGTAGGATCTCATAAGGTGACTAAACAGGCTTAGATTTGGTTTTACTGATATTTGAATAATTTAATGCAGAATTCTTCATTGTAGGGCAATAGTTTTGCTGAAATTCTGATACTTTGGAATCAGTGAAAGTAGAACAGAACGTATCCTACACATAGTGACAACATAGACCCTACGTTTCCTTTCTTCATATTTAAATATGATGGAGAAGCTATGTTGTATGTTATTCATCTTGTATGTGTCTCTCCAAGGGCTTGTCCATTAAGTGTTTGAGCATCACGTTATCTCTTTCTTAATGAGCCTTTGGCACTTTGCCAACAGGTTCCTTAGCAACAAAGAAAAGCAACTCAGAGTGCTTTACAACAAAGAAATTACAATGGAGTCCTTCTCATAAAATGATATAATAAACATAAAATGAAAATAAATATAGAGTATAAATTATCATAAAAAATGATAAATACAAATGGTCATAATGTAAAATAAAATGGACTATAAAATCCACTTGATAATTACAATGAAAAATAACATTAAAAATTAAGTATGTAGAGTGCATAAAATCAAGTACAATAACATTTTTAAAGCAGTGAAGCAAAGAAATATATGTCACCAGCTAAACGCTAAATTGAAAAGAAAACATTTTTTGCTTTTTAAACATATATATATTCAAATATTCAATGAGCTGTCTCCCCTGATATCTATAATTTTCCACATTGATAAGTCCTACCCCATCAAGGGCTTTAAATAAGAAGGAGTAGCTTAAAATCAATGCTAAATGTTTCCATAAACCAGTGCAGGGCAGCTAAAACTGGCCTAATGTGTCTCTCTTCTTAGCTCTGGTTAATAGATGAGTTGCAGAGTTTTGATTGAGTTGATGTCTTTGTTTGTTTGTTTGTTTTTTTTTCGGGAAGTCAGTAAAAAGTGCATTACAATAAAGGAGTAAACTCAAAATAACGACATGAATCAGCATCTTTTTGATTTATAAATGATCATACTTCATCTGTGTTTCTGAAGTGGAAGAATTATGTTTTCGTCAGGTTCGTTAAGGTAAAACTTGAAGCTTTGATCTGCATCAAGTATGAAATTTGTAACCTCAGATTTAATCCAGGGTGTTTACTTCCCTAGATTAAACATCATTCCTCTTTTTGTTTTAGGGTCAGCTAGTAAGATTTCAGTTTTGTTCTCATTTAATTTAAACAAATTATTGCTCATCCGTTTATTAATCTTCAAAAGACAGGTAGTCATGGATACTATAGCTGCAACATCATTTGGTTCAGCAGAAATGTGTAGGTGTGTGTCACCTGCATATGAAAATAGATATTGTTCTTTCTAATGACATCACTAAGTGGCAGCATGTGCTCTGAGAATAGTAAATGGCCAAGACAGCTCCCTTGTGCAACCCCAGAAGATGACTGATTTTTATAACTTCAATGTATGTGTTTAATGAGTTTCATGCGTGGTCAAACGGATTAGACTGGTTTTGAACCTATTTAACACTCAGAAAAAAAAACAAGCATCTCTTCAAGACAAATGATTAAGTATTGTGGTGAGTTTTATCAAATGCTGCACTGAAGTCTAAGAGGAGCAGTTTCAGATCTTTTCAAGTATCTTACTGATGATGGGAATGTTGGATATTGACCTCTAACTGTTCAGTATGTTAGTTGGGTTTCTTTTGCAGGGGTTTTACAACAGCTGTTGTGAAGGTATCTGTTTGAAGAGGTGCATTTATAATTGTCAGGAAATGCCTTGAAATGCTACTGAACACATGTTTAAAACTGCTATAAATACAGGGTCAATACATTGAAACATTGTGTGACAGTGAAGGCTGCTGCATTATATTGTCTCCTCCTGTCTTACACTCTTATGTTTCATACACTCTTTTATCATTTGTTGATCCAGTCAGTATCAATCCCATGTAATGTGATGGATAAAAAATAGTTTAACTATATCTTTTATTGTAGAATTGTATATGCCTTTACAAAACCCCTATGTAGGTGTTCAGGTTGACAGAAAACCCCACTCCCACCTGTAAGCATGGCACAGTGTGCTGAAAAATGTGTAAAGGTGGGTATGCAGGTATGGATTGTGAATTACCACATACCCTTAAAGAGAAATACTGTATGTAGCAGTGTGTAGTGGACAGGCTGAGTTATATGATTTGATTCTGGATGTATGATAGACCTGATCCGTTCATAGCACAGTAGGCAAATGCCAGTGTCTTGAACTGGATTCAAGCAACCAACAGTAGTCAGTGCAGGATGTGGTAGAGCGATGCAGCACGGGAGAAATTTGTCAGACTAAATTCCAGTGGGGCTGCTACATTCTGGATGAACTGCAGAGGCTGGATGGCACATGCAGGCAAACTAGCTAGAAACAAGTGGCAGTAGTTTACAAGATGAAAAGAGCCTAGACCAGCTTGCCAATCAATCTTTGCCACTTCCTGAGAGAGGAATGCACATATCCTCCTGATGTGACAAATGAAACTGCAAGATCTGGTTGCTGCAGTTGGTAGCAAAGCACCGTTGGTCATCCAATTTCAGTTCAATTCAATTCAGTTTATTTGTATAGCACCAATTCACAACAAAAATTATCTCATGACACTTTCCAATTAGAGCAGGTCTAGACCAAACTCTTAAACTTAAATTGTAATACAGAGAATCCAGCAATCTCCCATGAGCAAGCACTTGGCAACAGTGGTGAGGAAAAATTGCCTTTTAGAAGGCAGAAACCTCGGAGCAGACCCCGGCTAAATGGGTGGCCATCTGGCTTGACCTGTTGGGTTGAGAGAGAGAGAGAGAGAGGGAGAGAGAGAGAGGGAGAGGGGAGTGGGGCATGAGAGAAGGAGGACACAAGCAGAGATGCGCAGAAGCAGTAATAATACCAGAAGTACTGGAACTGTAGATAATGATAATGAAGTATACAGAAGGTACTATGGTGATTATGATAGCAATATTAGTAACAATAATAATGGTAGCAGCTGCAGCAGAGCAGTAATAGAATTAAAATAGATTATGACTAAACAGTATTAATCGCAGTAAGTTTCGAGCAGCACCTCAGTAAGACGTCCGACCACGATCCATGGGAACCTGTGAGACAAGAAAGCGTGAGGGCTCCAGGGAAGAAGTTGAGTTAGTGATATGCATTAATGGGACATAAATGTGTGCAGAAGAAGAGGAAGAGGAAGAAAGATCTCAGTGCATCATGGGAGGACCCCCGGCAGTAAGCAGCATAACTAGCGGCCAGCCTAGGCCAGCCCTAACTACAACCTTTATCAAAAAGGAAAGTTTTAAGTCTACTCTTAAATGTAGAGAGCGTTTCTGCCTCCTGGACCGAAATCGGAAAGGGAGCTTGCTGATTAAAGGCTCTGGTTCCCAATCTAGTTTTGAAGACTCTAGGAACCACAAGTAACCCTGCATCTTGGGAACGTAAAGCTCTGGTGGGATAATAGGGCACTATCAACTCTTTAAGATACGATGGTGCCTAGCTGTTCAGGGCTTCATATGCGAGCAGAAGAATTTTAAACTCTGTCCTGGATTTTACAGGCAACCAATGTAGAGAAGCCAGCACAGGAAAAATATGATCTCTAGGGCTGGTTCTTGTGAGTAATCGTGCAGCAGTGTTCTGGATTAGCTGGAGAATCTTTAGAGACTTATTGGGGCAACCCGATAAAAGGGAGATACAATAATCCAGCTAGGAATTTCAGGCCCAGGTTTCTTGCAGTCCAAGTAGGGGACAACACGTAGTTCAAAATGGTAATGGAGACATGACTGATGAGAAATGCCTCTCTTGGAAAGAAGAGCAGCTGCGCCTTGTCAAGGTTGCAAGATTTGTGTGTGTGTCATCTGCATATTTGTGGTAAAAGCTATGTGCAGGAATAACACAGCTAAGAGGTTATTTGGTATACAGAGAAAAGGGAAGGGGACCCAAAAAAGACAGCCAAAGGAACCCACTAGTGATCCCACAAGGTTCCAACACAGCATCTCTCCAAGTTAACCAGGAGGTGCAGTACTTCATGAAGGACATGAACAGGCTGACTGCAGATCCCAAAAAAGTGGATTCTTGGAGGGTGGAAAGGAGGATAGAGTTGAATTGAGTGAAAATGGCATGTTCAAATGTTTTAAAAAAATAAATAAATAAAAGGAAAAATAGAACCAGGTCATTCACTTCTCACATCTAAAGGTCCGAGCATGGCTCTCTTTCAGAAGCCTCTCACGGCTGCTTTAAGAGTGTTAGGAACACAACCATTTGTCTAAGAGGCATTGATGAGGCAGGTGAAAGAAGGAAGAAGGTCAGGAGGTCAGGAGCAATAGACCAAAGAGTGACAGGTGACAGAGGCTAGTACCTCAAGGGGTGAAAAGGACATTAGACTAGGAGATAAAGAGCTGAATATATGACAGATTTGTGGGAAAAAGAAGGGTGTATGCCATCTGTATTTCTTAAAGAGTAGATTACTCTTTACGGCACTGTAGAAGTGAGGAGGGACGTAGGGGGATCAAGGAAGTGAGAGAAGACAAAAGAAGAATGTTTGGGATTAGAGAAGGAAGACTAAATTTTGGATTATAATAGCTTTTAGCCGCAGATAAGGAGGCACAGGACCAGACAACCATGGAGCTGGAGGCTTGAGAGATGAGAGAACAGGGAAATTCCAGAGAGAGGGACAAAGTAGAGAGGAGAGCTTCCGTGGAAGAATTAGGAGCTATGAGAAGGAAAACAAGTCTTCCGATAATGGATGGGGTCCTTTAACATGTCTGTAACCTGGGGCCCATTGTCTTGTAATCCATATGAGGAGCAATATCTTCTTGATGTCTTGTCTTCACCATAAGTTTGCCAGGCTGCAAGTGGAGACTTAAACCTCTTGGAGTTTACTGTACTACCAAATCACTGAGAGAAAGTGACTGTTATTGTGAAGTACTCAAAAGTTCTACAGTTTTGTCTTACAGTATATTATAACTCAAACACAGTTATTTGACTTTCAAATGAGTTATGTATGAGTCAAACTAGATTTTATGTACTTTATGTTATCTTTGTAAGTTCTGTTAGCAACATGTCCACATCAGTGCTGCTCCTTGAGTTCTTTAAAGGCAGTATCTTTCGTCTGAACATCCTGAACAGGCTGAAAGACTGACCTTGACAAAAGCAAACATTCAATAACTTTCGTTCCATTGTCTTATGTGTTGTTAGGTGCCTGAGGATGTGAATTTGAACCTTGAGTGTAATGACAAGTGAAAGACAAGGGCTGAAACATATGAAATGTGGCTAACATTGATTCGTACATTCTGTAGACTCAGTCTTAGTCCAGTTTGAAAGTTATCTTTGTGTGTATTTTGTTTTCTTTTTGTTTTGTAAATTTTGGATTAATCCACAGGAACTGATCACTATTTTTTTTTTTACCTTCTCTTAGCTAATTTTTTTGTCAACAATAAAATTATACATAAGCTATGTAGCGTAGTATTACATTCAAATAGGAAAAAAATCCACTGACTCACAATAATGCAAACTATTATCTTCTTTCTTTATGGATTGTTTCCATGTGTGTTGTTTAACTGATTTGATTCCCACAATCTTATCTACCATCAAAATGTGATTTTAAAAGTTAATAACTGTTGGATTTTTCCAAAGCACTGACATGATGATGCAGCACTTACTGACTGTGAGCAGGTCTCAGTGACTCAGTGACTCGGTCACTCAGGAGTGACTAAGAAGTCACTGAGACCTTTGAAAAGCTTTTAGAGCTGAAATTGAGTGACTCTTAGACCAAACATTTAGGAGTTCTTAAAAGTGTCATGTGTATGAATTGGCCATCAATCGAAGGTCACTCCAAACAAATCAGTGGCAGCATATCACCAGGGTTACCCCTACTATGCTCTTTGCTGTAGTTATTTTGGTCTGTAGTTACTAGCTGCCTTTAGCTGGTTAGCTCAGCTAGCCCTATTAGATGATATGAGTTTGCCTGGATGAGAACTTGGAGCACCGAGGTACTGCTGATGTTTACACCCTATGGGAAACAAAACTGGACTCAGCAGTCTCCTAGTGAAAATGAACATCCCAGGACCTAACACAGCCTCTGAGACCGACGGAGACCAATTTGATGATAGGCAATACAGCGTCAAGATGATTATCCTACTTAGAGTATGCGCATTCCTGTTCTCACTTACCATTTGGCTCAATCTGCAATCAAAAATAGACAATCTGTGTATTCTGTGCAGAGCAGAAGATTATGCTGTAGCACCGTCTGTTGGAATTCACAAGTATTGTCTAAAATGGCCATGATCAGCTCCGGCAGCTGCGTCACAGCCAGAACACAATGCAGTCGTGTCTAGTGGAACCAAGCCATGAAGCATCTCAGATTTGGTGTTGCTTGTTGTCCGCTATGATACACGAACAGCACATGGTATTAAACGGTAAATTGTCAGGCTGTTATCAGTCTGATGTTGTAGTGTAGAGTGAACCTGGCATTAGATTAAATTTCCCTTGGGATCAATAAAGTATCTATCTATCTATCTATCTATCTATCTATCTATCTATCTATCTATCTATCTATCTATCTATCTATCTATCTATCTATCTATCTATCCATCTATCTATCTCATGAAACAGAAATTACTACACAAACTTGAACATCATGGACAATATACTGTCTCCAAACCCAGGCCACACGACTCAAAACATTTAGCACAGAAAAATAGTCTTCTCCAAAATGCAGCTTCCACAATCATCAGTCAAAAGAACCCTGCAGGGATCAAGCACATTTTTCCTGACCAGTAATCACCAAATCAGTAAGTATTAATCTCATTTAAGTCACATAGAATGCAAACTCTCTCCTCCTCTGGGATATAATTAGAAATACATGTTTTTATGGCTAATAGTAAAATACCAGACTGCAATTACGGCATGCACATTGGGATCATTGACTTTTTAAACATAGTGTTATTATTCTGTATGTCTGTGTTTGTGTGTGTGTGTGTGTGTGTGAGAGAGAGAGAGACAGGTAGCCATCAAACATTACACTCACCCACTTTCATTCAGTCTTTTCAGATCAAGGAAAATCTGTCTTATTATAGTTATTACTTGTATTACACAATCCATGGTACAGAGTTGGAGCTAGGACATAGCCTGGTTTGGCAGGCAAAGACTGTAGGCTCAGGGAAGCAGCTAGACTGGCTCTTTCCAAAATTCAAAAATACACCTGCCAACACCTCTAAAGTTCACTTTTGACAGTATATATGCTTTGCTTGTGCTTTTTACTTTTGTTTTAGGCATTTACATAAGTCTTGCTTTCTACTGTATTTGATCCAGATTTTTCCGTGTTCCAGTGAACTGTTTTCTCTCAGTCAGATGACACAGTGGAGAGGAGAATCTCCAAGCGTCAGCCATCTGAAACAGCAGCTTCCGGGCCAGCAAACCAAATAAGACGCTGATGCTCTTGCTCACCTCCTGAAGGACAAGACTGTGTTTGTTTCTGTCTTTTTTTGATAAATGATTAATCCACTCCTTAGGCTTTTCACATACATGCACAGACACACACACACACACACACACACACACACACACACACACACACACACAGGGGTTTGACCGATTATAGCATACCAATATTTTTCATGCCAATAACAACTGATGTTTTACATATCATTTAAACTGACCCAATTCTGCACAGATCACATTCAGTTTAACACGGAACAATAATGTGAAACTGAAAGCCATCTCAGAATAATCACATTTTAGACAAACTGAGGCATGTTTTAGCATGGGATCATTAGAGCAAACGTGAACATGATCAAAAAAAAAAATTCTTGAAGAAGTAGAACGGTGAAATATCATTGGAAAATGTGCACCGCTATCTCCATAAATTGTCTCCTGGAAGGCACTGATGGTGGTGTATTTATATGAAAAGTCAAGACTTTAAAATTGACCTAGAGAGAGAAAGTCAAACCCTGTAAAGTGGGTGTAATTGTCAGTTAGTTAAAGAAATAGTCTGATAATATATCATATCAGACCAATCCATACCCATAGCACTGTCACATCACTGTCACATCATCAGCAGAATTATGAATGACTTCAAAGGTTTTACAGTATGCATGGCTGCAGTGTTGGACCACTGTGATATATAAACATGGCCGATGCGACCCCGCTTCCTCTTGCTGTGCAGAAATGAAGGCTAAATATCCTTGAGAGTGATACCATCTTGCGCTGATTACATCATTTGAAGCCAGAATTTGCACAGACAAATGTACTTAATGGGAAGAAATCACTGGAATGTCTTTCCTAATAAACTCCCTCTCACAATGAAAATATGTAACATGAAATATCTTAGCATTAGTGTTTCCAGCTAACTGGCAGAGCTTCCTTCTGAATAATACACCACTACCAAAAAGCCTTGAAAAATGCTACCTAAAATAAACAGTTTTTGTCTATGACCCCGATCCAGCCTAAATCACAAAGATATCACTCAATATAAACTACACAAAAGGGACTCACAGACAAAGACAACTGTAGACCCCGCAATAAACAATAACGATGACTGCTTTTATGCTCATCCATTCACACATTCTGGACAAACATCTCCACTCTCTCAGGCCCCTTGAGAGGTATTCTTTACCTGTCCACAAGTTCTTGTTAAAGTTCAAGTGCTCTCTGACTTTTCTCCTTTCACTTTAGAACCTGCCACTCCCATATAATTCAGCTCCCCCATACTACAGTGGCATTTTAAAATATCAATTACAAACTATTTATTCAGTTCACTTATTCTCCCCATTTTATTACCAGGTTAAAATTTATTTTCTATATGTATAGTATTATACATTTTTTTTCCCCCCATACAAATGCCGTGCACATACACTGTATGTGTACCCTGTTCAGTTCGGTTCAGTTCAATTTATTTATAAAGCACAAAATCAAAGCAAAAGTTATCTCATGACACAAAGAGACCAGACCATGCTCTTTAATTTAGTCTTTAATACAGAGAGACCCAGCATTCCTGTAAAACACATAGTTATTACTCTAATTTAAGTCACAATAACTGAAGGATTAATAATATTGTAAATATTAGGACTATTATTTCACCCTTATTTCGTTTGTTTGACGTCTGTATCACGTCAAATTCTGATGTCAGTTCTGTTAATTCCTGACTGTCCTTGAACATCTCGTCTCTGTTCCTGTAAAGTCATGAAATCACAGCACATGGTACAGTAAAAAGTAAGAACATACTTCAAAACATTGGTCATATATCGGTCAGTGAGGTATTGTTCTAACTCTCAAACACACCCACCCACCCACACCACACACACACACACACACACACACACAAACACACACTACTCAATGATGTGTGTAGCCTTAGGTTTCATAAATACTCCCCCTTCCTCTGTTTGAGCAGCCTTGTTTGCATTTACATTCCCCAGTAACCTGGAGACACCTGCATCTCACACAGAACGCAAGCTTATGCTGTTGGACACACATTTAGACACGCACACACACACACACACACACACACACACACACACACACACACACTACACTATAAAACCTGGTGTTATCTTATGTGTCATGATTTACAGCACAATTGCAAAGATAGTATCCTTGTATTATTTGTCTAATGCTCAATGGCTACGAAACAACTTCCTCATTGTTTTTCAGCTTCCTTGCCCTTATTCAGCGACATGCTCCGGTACGTTCAGAAACTCACGATCACATCATGACACAGTGCCTGACAAAGTTTTTGATAGGTAAACTGGGACCTCTCCTAAGGCTTTTCCGTGCATTATCATCATTATCATCACACACAGACACTAACACAGCTCCCCACACCCCCACCCCCACCCCCACCCACTAACTCCTTTGTGACGCCTTACACCTCCACCAATGAAAAAGATCTGTTATGAGACAAAAGTGAGGTGAGCACACAAGTGACAACAACACCGCCAACCTGAGCTCTATACTGTATCTGGTGTGAAGGTAACCATAGCAGCCGTTAAGAAAAGCTGCCATCACTACCATAAATAAACCTTCTTGATGGGTGGGGGATCACTTTTTACATTTTCACCTCGTTGAACGGTGATGCTGATAGGCTATGGAAATCTCTTAATGTTTTAATAAAAAAGCATGTAACTTTGACATTAACGTCATTCTCCGGTTGGATACAGCTAACGACAACACGAAAGCAGAGATTTTAGATTTGTCAGAGTTGAGGGAGTGTGCATGTGACAAAACAGACCAGTTAAGTTGTGCAGAGCTGAAAAGCAGGCCACTGTATGTCTGAGTCAAAGGCACCTCGATAGGATTGTGCTTCAAACCAAAGCAGCCTTTAATGAAACTGAATGGACATGCTCCCTAACAAACAAAACTCTGTGAAAAGGCAGCCTTGACACTGATTGAAATGATGTTGGCAGTGGTGGACAGTGACAGACTCCTTGTGCAATATTACTGATATGCTTCTATCAAAAATCTGCCTTTGTAAACAATGTTCTACCTTAAAAATACAATTTATTAAAAGGCTCTTGCCCTAAAAATGATATTTGAAAGCATTGCTTTTAAATATACTTTATTAAAAGTATTATACTGGCTTCAGAAATACATTTTGAAATGACTCTGACCTAAAAACAAAGTGCTTAAATTGCTAGCGTCACCATAGTGATAATGTTTTTAATCACACAGACCTTAGAACCTCCCAAAAAAATCATCACCTTAATGTGTGGGCAGGATTTGACCCTTGCCATCGGGGCCGTGGCTGTGGCCTCCCCACTGCCTTGTCTTGACCCTTTATGAAAACTATATGCTTATGCCACTGTGGCCATTGTAGTTTGTTCTTTCTTTCCCCATCATACCTCTCTGTCCTCTCATGTCAAATCTGCCTCTGCAATGATTGGTATTAGGCCTGTGCAGCTCTCAACAGAGCTGATAAGTAAGCGAGATGACTTGCTTGTTAGCTACTAGAGATTTCTCTTCTGGTCAGCAATATAATCAGCCAGCCTTGGCACCATGTGTTTTTAAAGTAGACGCATGCCTCACTTGGTGTCTAGATGACCAGCTTGCTGCCGATAAATCTTGATCAATTGTTTCTGAAAGAAGGACTATAGAAGCATGCCACTGCAAGATTTTGATCAGAATGACTTCACTATATAATATCCAATACTTCTAATAATACAGCTAATAATTATTATATCAAATATTGAATTAAATATTTCATTTAAAACATTTTTATCCATCTGGAGGTAGTACCCATCCTTTCCAATGGGAAGAATTACCCAAGCTTTTGATGTCACCATCTGGCCAACTCTGAAATTCTGCCAGAGACATGGAACTCTTGAAGGAACACTTGATCCCAAGGAGTTGTGTTGAATCAAGAATCCCATCTGGGCTGGCTCCCAAGCAAGGATGGTCAGGGTGCACCACTAGGCTTCACTTGTCCACAGCATGTCCTCTGCTCTCAGTGAGTGTGGCAACAGTGACCTCGTGTTTTCTTGCCATGTTGTTTTGCTGTATTGCCACTGGAGGCTGGGAACAAATGTGTGTTTAGAATTTATTTTTGGTGTTTCCTTTGGCGATCATGCAATAACTGTGAAACACTTCCATCAACGAAGCCGCTTGTACAAAAGATATTTTCTTATGTCTACTGAATGTCTACATCTGCTCTGTAGTTTAGCTGAAATAGTTGGGCTCTTCATGAGGAATGAACTTGTGTGGTTCTTAAATAGTCAGGGGAGGTTGTGGAATCTCCCACTGAATTTCTTGATGAGCCTGGATATGTGTGCTATGGTGACTACATTTGCTACCTAAACTGAATGAAATATGTTTATTATTCACCCATCTTAGATTAAGCACCTAAGCTTTTATGTGAAGGCTACATACTTCCACAGAATGCGTGATTACAAGAGTGTCCTTGCCCTGCAATATATGAGCAACCTGCTGTCTGTCGATATTAGTATGCAAACCTTTTGATGAGATATGTGAAGGTTCTGAATTGACTCCTGCTTTGTGGTACACAAGGTCAGTTTCAGCATTCTCATAAATAAAATCCGACCAACGTGCTGCGTAGGTATTGGTATGACGCCAAGCTTTTCAAATTTCTTTACCATCACAGGCTACAGAGTCACCAAAATACTTAAATTCTACGATATGCGATACAGGGCTACTTCTTCATTGTTTTCCCAACCATTACAGAGGGTAAAGGTATTCTTATTTTACCCTTTCTGAACTCTGTGACATTTCCTACATCATGAGTTAACTTGCCAAGCTATATCTTCATGAAGTAATGATACACTGTACCAGCTGCAGAGACAAGATTAGCGTTACCATGGAAAACGCCAGTTCTGGTTCTTTGACAGGTTGCGTCCATAATTTCTGCAAAGTATTATTTAGGCTAGGAATATGGTGCATAACATTGTTGTATACTTTAGCAAAATGTGGGCGGTGAAGCAAATGATGCATATTACATTTTTTATGACTAAATATGCAGATACCAAGAATGAAAAAACTCCTCATTGTAGTTTACATTACTTCCTGATTCAATCACAGAAGTAAGCTTTTTCATAGCTCTGAGTTCCCCCTCACTTCAAATCAACGAAAGCAGCGCAGAGGAAAAACAATAACACAATTAAAAACATGAATTACAAGGAGATGAAAAAGCTGTGTGGTGAGAAAGATTTCCTAACAAATAAAATCTAGTGGTACGTCTTGGCATGAAAGTAGAATGAAAGGCTTTCATTGCACAAATGCAAATAGTTGAAATGGACAAAAGTTTCCCCCTCAAGTTATTTCCTGAGTATTTTTAATTTAACTTGATGTTCACTGAATTCTCTAAATTTGAAGGTCACACAGCACAGACACATGCGTATTAATCCTCAGTTACCAAGAGACATTCTTTTTAGTTTCTTTTGAGCTGAAGGTTTTACTGCAGGGTTGTGAGTCAGATACTGAAGACCGGAAGATAGGATGAAATGTAGGATAAAGAAATAATGAATGCTTTAGGATGTCACATTAGGTCAGTATTTAGAACTTAACGTCCAAGTAACTTGATGGTTCAATGTGACTGCCCTGCTGTATTATTCCAGATCTCCTGAATGGATCATCTACTGAATTATAATCCCATTCTGGGTATTTCATTTATAATACTGTGTGGAGGAGTCTTGTCAAAAGGTTGTGTGTGGATGAAATGCAGGAAGGGCTTACATTCTGATTTATCACACAGTGTGTGCACATGTCAAATGCTGATTTTCCTTTATTAATCACATCATCATCACATCTATCTATCTATCTATCTATCTATCTATCTATCTATCTATCTATCTATCTATCTATCTATCTATCTATCTATCTATCTATCTATCTATCTATTTAGCTAGCCACAAGATGTTTGAGAACTCTCGGTTAAGTGCAGCAGGCTGTATTCATTCTAAAGGATAAGCTGTGTCTTTCAACTTACAAAAAGTAAATGATGGTACCTTAACATGACAGAAGGTTTTATTAAGATAAAGTGCTTGATCCTTTCAGGTTGCAAATATAAATCTGATTCTACTTAGTACTACAGTGACAATTCATCTTTTAATTCTCTTCCAACACAATGGTTGACACATGGTGGAAATCCCTTTTTTGGAATCCACCTCTCCTGTTTATCCTACTGTATGTTTGAGGAAGATAACAGTGACTTTCCATTGTTGTGAGAGGTGCGCATAAATGATGCATCAGACAGTCACCTGCTTCACTTCCCACGTTTCCTTTGTGTGGCTCTGACACAGCATGTCATTCAGACTTCCTGCAAGGCACCTAAAAGCATTTTTCCATTTCCTCTCCTGCAACATGGATTAGATTTCCTGGCACTCTCAATCCCAACAAGATCACACACAAGTCCCTGCTGGATGCTGAGCGGCAGGGCTTCACTTCGGTTGCGTGCTATGCTGGCTATTTCAGAGAAGGCCCCACATGACAAAGGTCACTGTAAACGTATTCTACCCTGTTTAAGTGAAAGTTGTTTTTGGAGTCACTGGTATCATCCTCTACTCTGAGGCATCCTAACACTCTCAGATCACATACCAGTCATCTCTTACTTCTTACACTGCTGATTTTGAAAAAGGTTTAGGGTTTTCAAAGTAACATTCCAGCATTTAAATGAGATGACCAGTGTTATTCATGTCCCTGTCAGTGGTTTTAATGTTGTGGCTGATGGTGTATATACAGCTTCTACTCAAAGTGCTTTGCAAGGCTAGTCTGACACATACTTACTTAAACACTATATAGATGAAAATATCCGAACACACTTCTTTATGGGGCTGTTTTTCAGGGGTTGGGCTGGGTTTTCAACTTTGTGGCAGCAATTTGGAGAAGGCCCTTTTCTGTTCCAGCATGACCGTGTCCCAGGGCACAAAGCAAAGTCCATAAAGACATGGTTGAATGAGTTTGGTGTGGATAAACTTGACTGGCCCACACAAAGCCCTCACCTCTTCCTCTTCCTTCCTCTTGTGGAAAGCCTTCAGAGAAAAGTGGAAGTGGATGTTGTAGCTGCAAAGCTGTTTATGTGTTTAGGATGTGATCCCATTAAAAATCTCTGTTGGTGTAACGGCGAGGTGCTCCAATATCTTTGTCTGTATAGTGTATGTTTGAGTAGAACAATTTAACACAGCAGAAAAACAGCACAGACTATTTCTAACAAGGTCTGGTATAGGTCCTATACACCTCCTGTTTAATTCCAGATTTTGGTGAAACAAACAGATGCAGATATGACTAATGGCTTTGCATTACACTGCAGGACATCCTATACCTCTATTATGTACATTAAACTAACTTGTACTGCACACTGGGTATTGCGTCCTCTGTCTCATCCTAGCTAGGCGATTCTCTAGCTTTCTCTCCCTCTGTCTGTCTCTCTGTTTGTCTGTCTGCCACCGTCTTTTTGTCTGGCTGTCCAAGTTGTGCTTTATTGCCGATGTCAAGTGACAAGTTGCAATTATCTCTGCTTTAAATACTAGACTTCCACTCCACCATGCTGCCCGAACAAGTCTGCATACACCATCCCTCATGTAACTCTTACCCCGTCCCACTCCTGTACCAACCTGGAACTTGCTGTGAATCAGCGCTGTGCTCCTAGTAGAGAAGGGAAGTTTGACTCTTTCTTTGTGATGGTGTGTTGGAATAATGCTTTTGGACCCCATTCTGACCAGAAAGATGTAATTACACTTTTTTTTTACCAGTTTTACCACTATGTCTGATTGGTTTCAAAGTCTGGGTGCTATTCCTCCTGGGTACTAACTCAGAAACACCCGTCTCAACCTGTTTCAGAGCAGCTCACCTTGTGTTTACATTCTGGTCACTCACTTGCACCTGCTGAACCAACTTATAGCCACTCTCAGTCCCCACTGATTCTTACTGACGGTCAGTAATCAGAATCAGGATCAGAATCAGCTTTATTGGCCAAGTATGTACATGCAAGGAATTTTACTCTGATTTCACTTAGCTCTTCATACTAAGATAGAAAGGCATAAAACTAGAACAAAAAGGAATAGTCAAGGCAATTTAGGGAGTAATTAAATGGTAGATGAAATGACAATGAGAGTAGTGCAGAATAATTCATTTATACGGGTTGAACAGAGGATGGGTGAATATGCTCACTGATTTCTATACAGTATCATATACAAATATTTTTATTTACATGTGCAATTATTGCAGATGCTACATTGTGCATGTAATGTATTTATTCAGTGACTCTGTGTGACATCACACCATTTAGGCTGAGTGCAGTCTCGGATGAAAGTTCAATGCATGTTTGCAGTCAGAGGGTTATTGATACTGTTCGGCTTAACTGTTAGTGAAGGCCTGGGAGAAGAAACTGTTGACTTTGTGCTATGTGAATAAATTGAATCGAACTGAATTGAATTATTAACTAACATTTAGAAACTCAATCAAGTGACTACCTGCTGTCAACCTTAACCGAATGGAAAAGTGAAAGGATGCTGTCGCTGATGATTTAATCTTACACAAGGCTAGTGCACTGAGCACTGCTGGGGTTATTAAGTTGCCCTTGAGTTTGCCAAACCAACATCAATGCTGTCACACCTGGGACCATTCCTCTGTCCTTCACAAAAAGATAAAATGCAACTCCAAATTATGCAGTTAAAAGCTTACAGGTGTAATATGTAACAACTGGCCACTTGTCAAGGGGGCAGCATATCCACTGACTAACTGCTAACTGCTCCTCACAATACTGTCTGCTGTAGCAATCAGAATCAGAATAAGGTTTGTTGACATTATACTATAAGTACAATGAAATTCGGTGTGGCTTCTCTCCATTATAAGATATAGACACAGTGTAACCTATACATGTGAAAATAAACATAGAATACAAAAGACAGTATCAGTGTGAAAACAGAGTCAGTGTAGCAGCAAAATTATAAAGATTACTAGATATGACAGGGGAGGGGTACAGTGAGAGAAGAGTGAGAGGAAGATCAGTCATCAACATTGTGAAAAAATGGCTTGCTGAGCAGCGAATTAAGCATTTATTTCAGCCAGACCCTCACTGATTGTCAGAGCAGACACACAAAGATATTTCTGGTGAGTTTTATTTTCTTTTGTGCTTGAATGAACAATGAAGCTTTATGATGAGTTTACATTGCAAGTTCACACAGAGCTGCCAACTTGTGAAAATGTTACACATCATTAAAGTGAGTCCACTGTGACTTTCTTGTTCACCTGGCATTTAAGTTGGCAAAGTAACTGACCAAGCATTACAGGTTGTTAAACATTTTCATTACTTTGAATATTATTTTAGCTAAATCTCTAATGAGAAAAGCAAGAACAAGAGACTCATTCAACAGCATATACTGTAGGTGCACAAAGTATGCATCCAAAACAATGAGTAGTAACCCCCTGACCTGTAATTGGGTGCTGTGGCAGTCACAGTCTGGCATTCAGCAGCTAACACAATCAGCACAAAGCACATATCCACTGCAGTAAGCTGCTGGGCAGGGTCGCCATTTCGGACTCAGGTACGTTCAGGATGGCTATTTTTGCATGTTTACATGACCGTTAACAGAGTTGTTTAGCGGACCAAAAAGCTATCAGAGCCTGTTGAACATGGTGAACTCGCTGCTTACACGTATGTCCCAGCTGAAGCTACACTTACAAAATCAAATCTGGCTACCCTTTCCTGTTTCTGCACTTTTACCAGTATCCTCATCTGGGTCCTCCATGTCCTCATGTTCTGGTTACATAAGGGGCCCAACAGGTCCTGGTGCAGCCTCACACCACCTCACAATCTGCCCTACACATTTTGCTGGAATCATTTTAACTCCAGTGTCCATCAAAATATAATTTTCTTTACAATTTAATTTATGCATAAATTCACTAGAAACTTAACACCTTGCCTCATGTAAATTAAATTAAGATTTTTTTCTTTTTGCATTAAAGTTTGGTTGTTTTCTGATTCCATGGTTACAGTGCAATAGCCAGTGTGTAATTAGCATGATTTTCCATGGTGAAGATTTGATTTGCGTAAATGTAAAGAAAAAGTTCTAAATAAAAACGGGACTCGAGTGTAGTTCACAGCTGACTCAGAGTCACATAACAAAACACTTATTGGTTACATCACCCAAAGCGTGATGGAAACTCTGGTGGCAAAAACTAAAAATACAGTCGGACTAAATGAAATTAAGAAAAAGAAACAAACTATGAACTAAAGCTCAGAATGTCTCATTAACATGTTTTTGTATCCCTGAACACCCACTCTGTCCATACACATAAATTCACAATATATTGAAAACAGTGAGCAGGCAAAATCCAAACAATTATGAATTCTTTTCCCCCCACAGAAGCTGTCATAAAACATATATAGTAACACCTACTAATGAATTTATGAGTAGTCCAGCTTACAGTACGTGACATGCCTAGTGAGCAACTGTGCAATAAGCCTGTATACTGACATTGTCAAAACAGAGCAAAACAGTCAGTTTTGAGTTTGAAGGGTTTATTCCTCAAAAAGCAAAACATAAAAATGATTATATATAAATGATCTGTTTCCTGTAAAAATACACATGATTATAGTTGGCAAGAGAGCCACATTTGATAAATCAGTTGGATTGTGAGGGTTTTAGAGCTCTCCCTGTGGAGAAATAAAGTGCAACGCATAAGTCAGGAGAATGACTTCATTCAGGTGGGAGCCAGCTCTCACTTCACCTACCACCTACTGTCAGCACCTGAGGGTTACGTCACATGACATGGACACAGTTCATTTCTTAAATCTTTCAGAGAGAGACATTACAGGGGTAGTATAGGCAAACAGAGAGCCAGGAAGCTCACCAGTAAGGGCACGTGATCGCTGGAGAAAGTGACTTCTTTGATCATGCTCTACAAACAATGTAGGCTGCCTTTTAATCTTTAGACTTTTCATTGCTAAAGTTAGCAAATGTGGCTAAAAAAGTCAACTAAATGAATGTAATCTAATGGAAAAAAGGAAAAAAGAGTGCACATGCAGGAATATAAGAAATTGCGAGTAATGTTGGTTTAAAAAGTACATGAGAAATGGTAAATAAATACTATTCCAGTGTGTGTGCGTGTGTGTGTGTGTATGCCCACACGCGTGCGTGTGTGCCACACTTGGGCCACTGCAGTCAAAAAAATCTGGAAATGGCCCTGTGGATGACCATACTCAACATCACTGTGTCTGCTGTGAAAATCTTCAGGTATTTCTGGGATCCACAGTCTATTCAGACCTGAAAGTCTATGTCCAGTATTTACACAGTCATCATAAAGGCCCAGCAGAGGGTATGTTACTCTGCTCCAGCTCAGGAAGGTCAACCTGCCTCAGTTGCTGTTCTACACTGCGATAATCAACCTGTTATCTGTACATCCGTCACCATCTTTTATGGACCAAACAAGGCAGGAATAGACTACAACAGACAGTCAGGACTGCAGAGAAAATCACCAGTGCCAACCTGTTCCCATTCAGGATTTATACATCTTATACATCCAAATGATGTGTTTCGAGTTTGGAAACAGGTTCATCACACTTTGGATGCAACCTGTTTTAATTTCTCCCCTCTGTTAGGTGCTACAGAGCTCTGTACTGCAAAACAACCGCATACTACCTGTAGCTACCTGCTGCTTAGTGCTGGGCAGATAGTATACAGTGGGTGTTTTGAGCTTTTTCACTGAAAATAGCTGCCTGCTGCTCCGGACACTATGATGATGAGAGCCCTGAGACTTAAACAAAATAGTAAAATTGTGGGCTGTACAACTGAAACAGTGAAGCTAAAAAGCTCTGGAGAGCAGGGGGGAACTGCACAGTCACTGATGGGTTCATCTCTATGAGTGACACAATTTGATCCATTATTTATATATACAAAAAAGTGCAGTATAGTATATGTGCAGTATATTATTTGAGGTTTTGTATATTTTTGGATCCTGGACAAGGACTCCACAGAACCAGAATGACATCAAATCTCTGTTGCTTTTGAGATCTTGCCTGGTGTGCCACCTGTGCCGCACTGGTGAGGAGCTATTCTGGATGGAGACTCATGCTATATCATTTTTGTACTATTAACATACTATTTGTGGGCATTTAAAAGCATCTTTTAGAAAGCTGTATGGAAGGTGTCTCCTTCTAAACGGACTTCAGTTGGTCTCGGTGCCACGTTCAGAGACCTGTATCACCTCCAATGTCACCTCCAATGAATGAATTCACTACAGAGGAAACTCAAGCCAAATGACACCACTAGACAAGCATCTCCGTATCTCCATCCACGCAGCTCAATCTCAGCGGTATTGGCCTTCAGGTTGCCGTGGTAACATCATGCATTCAGATGTGGTTGTGAGCGTGTCTGAGTCAGAAGCTAAAGTAAATGTCCCTGAAACTTGTGAAAGATATTTATCCGGGAGCAGAAAAGGCAAAAATAATACAGCCAGAACTCCACACAAAACCTCTGCAGGCTAACTGAGGAGCAGAGAGACAACAAGGTCAGAGCCACACACACATGCACACACACACACGCACAGCTGTATCATGAGTGTGAATAGAACATGAATGCCCCACCTCCAGTTGATCACGATGTCTCTGTTTTCCTGTGCGATTTTACTGTGATTTTCATTCTATTGATGCTGTGACATGAATTTCTTGATTAAAGAATAATATTATATCAATACATTAACATCAAACTGCTAATAGCAATTTTCACATCTAATAATTTTCATGCAGAAAACGTTTCAGTGTATTCTCCCGATCTTTATCATCCGCAGCACAGACTTTGCTTCAGTTGTGGGGGAGGCTTTGGGGGTTACTGGACATCATTATACCCAAGTTACACTTATTCATCTTTTATCTCTGTATGCTGCCATACCAACAGGTGAGAAATAAATCATCTTTGACTAGTGAAATTTATTCCAGCTCAGCCACAAGAGGTCAGGAGTGCATGCTTTTCAAATACTCACAGTCTCTGTTACTGTAAGCATTATGTGTAACATTATGTGTAAATGCGGTAACTGTTTCTTTCCCTATTAGATAGATTGATAGATAGATAGATAGATAGATAGATAGATAGATAGATAGATAGATAGATAGATAGATAGATAGATAGATAGATAGATAGATTTTTCACTCCACAATATATATATTTCACAGCTGTAGTCTCTAGTTACTTGATGAATTAAAATTTTATGTGGCAAAAAAAAAACAACTAATAATATGTGATACAGTGTTACAGATTAGTCACCAGTGAATGAAGTATTTAAAACTAGTTCCACTTCAACCAGCTGCAGCTGTAAAATGCTACTTACACCAGCCACAGGAGGACATATTTCAACATCGAGCATGTTTACCTTTTATACTTCAAGTGCATTTTGCTGATAACACTTGTATAATTCTACATTCTACATTCAACATTTTCAATGCAAGACTTTTACTTGGAATATTTTTGCTAGTGTACTTTAGCTTTCAAAAGGATATGAGCACTCCCTCTAACACTATCCACTATAAATACGTTAAATTGTTATAAAATTTGCTGTTTATTTCACATAGTAATTGTTACTTTACATCTTTTTCAGAATAACACATCACTGAGAAAAAAATGACGAGTTTAACTGATATACCATCTCTGATTGGCTATTCTTGCTCTGCGTATGCTGTACATTTGATTATCACACCATTGTTCAAAGTTACTTGATCTAACATATGATATAACGGCAACATCTCCAGTTCAGTTCTGGCTGAAAACCTCAGCATGCCTGCCTCCAGTCTATCAACACTCTTGCTCTTGCTTGCAATCTCTTTCATGTTTATGTGATGAAAATGTGATCTTTTATATCTGTAACGCTAAAAGTAAAAGAAGTAAACTGCAGGGTTTTGTAGTTAAATCTTAAAACTAAGAATGGTTATACATTGTTTTTATGCTGAAGAAAACTAGTTACTACTGGGACAGCTAGGCCCATGTAACACCTTAGGACTGAGAGAAATGCAATGTACTGCAAAGTGAAGAGTCCATGGTGCTGTGCCCTCACTTAGATTCCTGCTGATTGCAGTGAGATAGCCTAAGCCTCAGCAAATTCCACTTTTGATTAGAACCACAAATAAAGCTTTACTGGTCACTGAGCTGTGACAATAGATAGTCTGCTCTCTAAGTCCCGTCAGCCTGGTCTGCAGGGCAAAGAATGCCACAATGGGCACAATGGCATAATACAAAAGCAGGACTTGTTTTTATCTGACAGGGTTGGGTTTTTAGTCGTGCTTGCAAAGCAAAGGGCTGTCAGGATGGCAAATCACTCTGATGGTCAGTTCTAATAACTTTTAGCCCAGTTGGGTGGAAGCAATATCATGAACTTCAAAGGCCACTACCAGCTTATTGGCCTGCACTGTCTAGATATATGGCTGCATGACAAAAAGATGGAAAGCAACAGAATGTGATCCTCTACAGGGTCTAAACTCTGTGCGGCTTCAACAACCCGTCCACGCCTGCCCAGTGCCGTGCATGTGTGAAGGAGACAAACGATGGATCAGTTATTCGGGGATGGCTTGGATTTCAGAAGATTGGATGAGCAGCAGTGTATTTTGCTAATAGGTTGAAGAAAATCTGTATGTGTACTTTATTTTAATCAGCCTGGTGTTTTTCTTTTCAACAAATTAGCATTCCTAGATACCTCTGTTTTCATTTAATACAGGTCAATTTGTTTTATATAATCTTTTATCCACACTTCGATATATCACGCACCTATATTTCATGCTGGGAAGGAAATCTTGTCCATCTTGTCTATGTTATTTAAACACATTCTGCTAAAAGTATTTGTGATGTCCCATGTGGCTTTGACAAAAGAACATTTCCCACTTGGCACTATAAAAATACTGAGATAGAAGTCGTGTACCACCACTCAGCCTGAAAATAGCCAGATATGATTTTCTGTCCATACTTCCATCCCGAACTGGGGGTAATACCATATTTGCTTCTGTAAATGATTTTATTTCTATGAAAATGATAAATGAGGTATTTCAGCAGTAGCAATAGAATTATCTTAGTTTTCTCCCAGGATTGGCTGTGCTCCCTGACTTGCAAAATCAAAGCCATACAAATGGAGTCCAAGCAGGATTTTCTGCTTCCACTAGTGAGTATTGACTTCAAGCTGGTTTCTTGTCCAGGGCAGGTGAGAGCTGGGGCACGGCCTGCTAAAAAAAAATAAATAACAAATGAAAAAATAAATGAAAGGAAAACTAAAACATAATTCAGGAACAAAAGAAAAAAAAAACTCTGCTTCTGCACAATGCACAGCAGTAGGTCCAAGCCAGCCTGAGTGGTTGCGTTTCAGTGAGTTGGTACTTTTTTTTTTTGATAGTTTCACGTTACATTTAGCCTTTTTGTGACCATATCAAATTACTGTGTTTGTGCAGGTTGCAGAAACTCGAGCCTGTCAGGACACAAGGTCTACCGTTTGCCTGACAGAAAGATCAGTGGTGCTAGCTTTTTTGTGCCTGGGTGCATTTTGTGCAGGTAAAGAGACTAGATTACACTGCTGCATCTGTGATGAAAAGCATAGTTGTATACAATGCTCATTTTGGACATGAGCCATATGATACAGTTGGAATATCAAAGCCAGAACCTTGTGAAACTGCTGGCTGGTGCAGCTCATTCCATACACGCAGCTGCCTCATCAGAAACCTCATCAACAATTGTTCCCTCTGCGACCACTCAGGAGGTTTAAGGATTCAAAGGATGAGATCTGTGCACGTACACAGCTGATGACAGGAAGGAGCTTCGTTAAGTAGTAAAACAGCATCAAAAACACCCACATGCTGAAGAGGGTTCTGGAAATAATTAAAGACCCTTCTCTTCCAGCCAAGGCACTTTTTGTCCACTTCCGTCAGATAAAAGGTTACATATTAAGAGAAGAACTACATGCCTCTGTAACAGCACGTATCCTGAAGCAGCGAAGGCCCTTAACTCCTCATCATTAGTTCAGTTCACGAATTCAACTTAACATCCCTTTATCATCTTTATTTTTACACCATTAAGTCATCTTCTTGCCCTGGGCCTGTTGGGAACTTTCCACGGGCCTCATTCCTGATTTGTCATACACCTGCTTGTCTATTCCTTGGCTGTTTCAGGGATTTTCCATTTATTTATTTATTTTTTAATTACTTCTTAAACAGTTTACACCAATATTTCTCTACCCCTTGCCTGTTTCCAGTTTTAGCCTAAGTTACTGCTGGCCTCAGACACCATTATTTCTAGGCCTCTTCGTGTAATATTTTTTTTAAAAATAATTGTTTTATGCAAGATTACAATACTGTTGTAGCTGTATCTTGCTTTTCTTTCAATCAAAATCAGAACATAACACGACTACTTCATGCTATTATATGGCATTGCATACTACAATTTTAGCTCATCACAACTTACTTAGAAATTATACCACACTGTCTTGTCCTACCTCTAGTACACACCAAGACAAATTCCAATCAATGTTTAATTCAAACGGTAATAGACTATTGAATCTCGAATCTTTGTCCTCATCAGAGACGATAAAAGGATCCTATGTGATTTAGTCTTGCACTGTTTCCTGAGTGGACACCCATATCTCCTTGCTATAAACACTGAGAGCTAAGGCTGGGTGATAGAACAATCTCGGGATTGTGTTAAAATTCATGTCCATAACAATGATAAATAGATAGCGGCTTAACTTCAGAGTCCACGGGGGAGATAATGAAACATACCTTATATTTCACTGGAGTTAGTGACCACAATGATCATTATCTGTAAGTGCAATGTAAGAAAGACAGCCTATTTAATATATCAAACAGCTGTTTAACATGCAGAACACAAACACGCAAAAATGTGACATCTTCAGCCACAGTAATTTGCTGCCCGTCTTCATCCACACCAGGTTTGTTTTACACAGCCATACTTCATGCTAAAATGCGTAAAGTGTACATGCTTTATCCTCCAAAACTAAGGAAATTGTTGGCAAAGAGGTAACACTTTGTAAGTTATATGGAAGTGGATTTTTTTTTTAAAAAAGCACAGATTAAGACAGTTTGCAAAATATGCCATTGGCTGGATCCAACCAAGACAGGAAACACACATCGTAAATGCAAACCATAGTTTCAATATAGTAATAAGTTACAAGGCAAGCTAGTCTGTACTGCTTTGTTTGAAAAGATAACATTATTCTATTTTTATGTTAATAAACTACTAATAAACTATTACTGGTTTCCTCTGGCTTCAGCATAAGCAGGATACTCTTCAAAGTGGAAAAAAACTTTATTACATATTTGGATAAATACTGATATTGACCAATATGAAAAGAATTACAGTGAATAAAATGCAATATTATATATCGTGAAAAAAAAGTGAAAAAAATAGGACTGTAATAATTTAGAAACTTTTTACCGCCTCACAATGACGTCAGTACCCTTTTCTAAACTCTCTGTGTTCGGTGTCTGACAGTGGTCTTTCTGCTTGACATGACGCTGCATGCGTCCATGCCTGTGTACACGTGCCTCGGCCCCCGCCTCTCTCGTGTTAAGCCATGTTGCCACACAGCGGCGCAGCATGGATGGAGGAAGCCGCCCCGGTCCCGTCCGCATTAGTAGTCGATATAGTATTTCAAGTCAGAACCTGCTGTATGGACCACAATGACGACTGGAGTCCTGTTTCAAAATAAAAACAAACGTAGCATGCTCGCTGTATTCTCCACCTCTTTCACCAAACCGGGATCTCCACGAGCTGTTTTCTCTCTCGGCCAATCACAGGCGGCAGAGGTGCAGCGTAAACCCCGCCCACTGTTCTGTGCGTGTACTTGGGAGCTGGAACATTTTGTTTACTACAGCTGGACAGCCTGTGGCACCTCACTAGCTCTCTCATTCTTAACAGTAAAAAGCTCAAAGCTGTTGACAATCTGGCGTTTAAGCTCTCCGGGAAACAACCAGGTAGACGCCACGACGTCAAACTTTATTAGTTTCGAGGTAAAGTAATGAAAGATAAACACGTCCTCCCTTCATGCTTACTTTCAACAAAAAAGAAGTTATGGATATTTGCGACGGGAAGAAGAGGAGAAAGGTAAGCGGCGCTGTGCAGGGCTGCAGGCGGAGCGTGGCCGCCCTGAACATGAAGCGGGATGTAACGATAGGCAAAATCCTCCGCTCCCGCACGGTGGAGGACAACAATCATACGGAACCCATGGAGGAGGACGAGGACGACGACTGCTTCTCCATTAGCTTCTTCCGGAATGAACCAGTGGAGCCCGCCGTGGTGGTCTCTCCACGGTACAGCCTGCTTCGAGAGGTCGGCCGGGGAAGCTACGGGGTTGTCTATGAGGCTATAGCCCGAAAAACAGGGGCCAGAGTGGCGGTAAAGAGGCTCCAATGCGACGCTCCGGAAAACGTGGAGCTGGCTCTGGCCGAGTTCTGGGCCCTGACGAGCCTGGAGAACCGACACCAGAATGTGGTCCAGCTGGAGGAGTGTGTCCTGCAGAGGAACGGCCTGGCCCAGAAGATGAGCCATGGAAACAAGAGGTCCAAACAGTACCTGCGCCTGGTGGAGACCTCACTTAAAGGTATACAGCCCACTTACTGTCTGCTGCTGTGCTCCTCAGTCGTTAGCAGTGCAGTATCACCAAGGCTGATACAGTATCTGCTAATCATGAAGGAATACATGCATGAAATGAATCAAAGGGAACTCTAGAAATTCTTTCAGTAAGAGTCCCTACAACAAAACCTTGTCAATAAAACCACTGTCAGAAAGTAGTGAAAGACTGTGATTTTGCCAGTTTAAACTTAAAACTTAAACTAAAGCAGTCTGTCTCTTAAAGGCTCTCTTATCTCACGTTTTTTAATAAAATCACACTCGGTTAATCTACAAAAATAAAAATGTTTTCGTTTTAGGTAATCTGGCACTATGGGTTTGCAACTGATGGCTTTAAGTGCAATCAAAATTGTGGTGCTGGTTTACTGAACCACACATGCAGATTAATAAAAAAAATCAAACTTTTACAGATGGTTCTAGTTATCTGTGTTACTTTTAAAAACAAAGCGAAACATAATTTACTTGGATGACTTATGTAGTTGCTGTATTTGTACTCAAACTGAAAATAAACCATCTGACGAGACGAGACTGAAAATATGCACCATGAACTCTAAACTGTGTGTTTGATGGAAGGCTCATTCACTGAATTAAAAGTCCAGTTTGTTTTGCAGCCTTGTGTCTGTCAGTGACGTTGTTGCTATACATCACCTACAGCGGGCACAGAGAGCACACTGTGCCTGCCTCGGCTCACAAGAGAACACAGTGTACTTCTTGGCAGCATGTTAACCTAATGCTTGTTGACTGAAATTTCAGACACTAATCAATGATTTTACAGTGTAATGTGGCGTATTCTAATGACACACTGCCGCTTTCTCTTAGGACAAATACATTTTTATTCACTTCTTTTTGTGTCATTATTGTCACCAATCCAGTTTGACCTACTTACCACTTCCTTTGTTATTGCACAGCAGGCCTAGCAGAAATAGACAGTAGCTGTTAAACATATCTTCAGAAAGTTGAGGTTTGACATTGAAATGCTGATCCATGCTGTTCGAAATCCAGAGGGATAACCAAACAGTGTACAGTCTTTGCTGCTTTTCTTTTAATAGTCCAGCTGTTGAAATGAAATATTCACCTCGAGCTGACATCTTTTGCACTCATCAAATGATAATACAGAATGTTTGTAAGGTTTGGATAACAACACAAGAATCTGATTTTAATTTATTTGCCCTCTCAGCTTTTTGCTTGACCCACTTAACCGAGTTTCTAAAGTGAGCTGGTCTGAGCATGTAGTGGACTTAAAGCCTGATAGATAAATCAGATCCAGATCCAGTATTTGCTATCAGCATGTTGACTGATAAGCAACAACAAATATCTGTATAATAATGGTAATATGTATTAACTTTGTGTGTACATGCTGTATCTTGGTCGCATATCTTTACTCTTTTAAACTGTCAAATATACCAAAAAAAGTCATCCTAATTTCTCAGAGCCCAGTGTGTGATATTTTCAAGTTGCTCATTTTGTTCAACCAACAATCCAAACCCAAAGACTCCTCACTTACCGTCATGAACGACCAAGAAAACCAGCAAATCCTTACATTTAAGAAGCTGGAACCAACAAATGTTTCTCATTTTTGTTTGAAAAAAATGTCTGAAATGATTAATCAGTTATCAACATAGCTGGTTAATTTTCTTTTCATAAACTAATCAATTAATCAACTTATTGTAGCAGTTCTAGTTCACGCCATTATCTAACTAAGTTGATCACGAGGTGTGTCAGGATCCTGGTGGCTTACCGCCTCGGCTGAACCATTTCCTGCTGTTTGTGAATGTATGGTGAAGTCTGCTGAGGTTAGAGATTTGAAACCTCAAACGTGACAGTAAAACCTGAAGCCTTTAAGTTGTCCCACAACATACGAAGTACCTGTTTCTCCAGATTGGTGTGCACTAGTTATTCTTGTTTTGGTTGCATTGACATTCTAAAACAAACTGTAAACACAGAAATATCAATTAGGCCCCAGAGTTAGAAAATAATTAGCATTTCAGATTCTGTGCCGAAAGTAGCACTGAACTGGGTTTGACTGCTGTGATCTCACTGAGCAGGTCATATCTGTCTGTCTTTAATCTGCAGGGGAGCGCATCCTGAGTTACCCAGAGGAGCCGTGCTACCTCTGGTTCGTCATGGAGTTTTGTGAAGGTGGGGACCTTAACCAGTACATCTTATCCCGAAGGCCTGACCCCCAGACCAACAGGAGCTTTATGCGGCAGTTGACAAGTGCTATTGCTTTCCTACACAAGAATAACATTGTCCATCGTGATCTGAAGCCAGACAACATTCTCATCTCGCAGAAATCTGGTTCACCCGTTGTCAAAGTGGCTGACTTTGGCCTCAGTAAAGTTTGTGCTGGCCTAAACTCCAAGAACAGTGAAGACCTCTCTGCAACAGGAGCAGGTGGGAGAGGCAGCAACCAGAACAACATTGTCAATATAAACAAGTTCTGGTTGTCATCAGCATGTGGCTCAGATTTCTACATGGCCCCTGAGGTGTGGGAAGGCCACTACACAGCTAAGGCTGATATCTTTGCCCTGGGCATCATTATCTGGGCAATGATTGAGAGGATCACTTTCATTGATGCAGAGTCCAAGCGTGAACTGCTGGGCACCTATATTCGACAGGGCACGGAGATTGTACCTGTTGGGGAGGCTCTGTTGGAGAATCCAAAGATGGTTCTCCACATCCCTCAGAGGGCCAGGAGCTCCATGTCTGAGGGTGTGAAGAAACTCCTCCAGGACATGCTTGCAGTCAACCCTCAGGACCGGCCAGACGCCTTCCAGCTGGAGGTGCGGATGGACCAAGTCACGTGTGCTGCGTGACATTTTACCAAAACCTCTCCTTTTTTTTTAACGTAACCAGTCAAAGAAGGGACCCTTTCCCTCTATCCCAGGTAAGCTTTACCTCCATGATAACTTAGTAGTGTTGCTTGTTATTGTCCTTCCTTTAGAATTTTTTTTCTTTAGTCATGTGTAAGTGAAGAACCTGCAAGTTTCAACCAGACAGGAGGAGCAGTCAGTGACATGAGGTGCTGTAGCGATTAGTGGGATTTAAAACAGGAGTCACCACCGCTGGCTGAAAGTAAACACTGGCCGTTGGTAACCCAGGGCTGAGAACCGGTAATCTTCCTTTCAGCTGACACCATTAGGCTTTCTTGTCCTGGTCACCGACTGGAGTGCCTTCATTTAGTAGCCACTGGTAGTTAAGGTTGACTTCTTTTTAGTTTGTTTCTCAGAAATATCCTTGAAATGTCACTGCTTAGCTTTGTAACGAGGAGAGAAGCCACTGTCATTAGTTCCAACAGCCAGGTTGATACAGGTCACGCGAGACATTTGTCAGGATTTGCATCTCAATTTTATAGTATGGGTCATGATTCCTTTTAGTCATGATAATGTTGTGGTTCCCAAAGGTAATTGCTGAGTTGTCTGAATACAACAACATCCCTACAATGAAGGCTGACAAGCCGAGAAGCACAAACAGTGCTTTCTACGAGGCAAAAAGAAGAACTGACCCGGCTGAAATGAAGCAGGAAGTGGGTCTGTAAACAGTAATGGATGTTAGAACATGAAGTTTGGATCATAAGTTTAGTGTTCATCTTTGGACAAAATGGATAACCTGGAAATTTGTTATGTGATGCCACCACACTCCCAGATATCATCAGTTAACTTTGTTAGTACCGTGTTACTGGTACAAAATAAGATCCAAATAGTAATAAACTATAAAACTGTTAAGAAGAATATTTCATTAATTGCGTCTCTGTCAGTAAATCTGATCTGTTGGGCTATAGGGACCACGAGTAGCTGAAAAGACATCAGATGACATGTTGACCTCGTCCCTTCACTCCAAATAGTTCTTAAGTCTTACCTGATATCTGCCAAAGCTTCCCACGTCACTGTCAAGGAAACAGGATTAAGAAAAATGAAAATATTCTTTGCATGGTACTGATGTCAAGGCATAAAACTGAGCCACTGTTACAGCTGACTGAGTCAACAATTGCTGTCACTGAAGATGAGTCTCACTTTAAGTGAATTAACAAATACAAAAGTGTATTTGAAGGTGAAGTTAGGTAACAGGAGTTACCTGGGGGGAGGGGGGAGGGGTGTGTGTGTGTGTGTGTGTGTGTGTGTGTGTGTGTGTGAGAGAGAGAGCACAGCTACTGTATATGAGCACAAGGGAGGCCCACTTTTATATTGGGACTGTGAACCAAGCAAGGTACAACCTGAGCCTGAGGGCAAACAGCCTGGCTTCAGTGTGTGTGTGTGTGTGAGAGAGAAAGCAAGTCAAGCAAAAAAACAATGAGTTATTGACACATTAGTCATGAGTTATTGGCACAGATGCATTAAAAGTGAAAAAGGTCTTTGGCATTAACCTGACGTGCAGTACATTTCTAGAATTAAGGAAATAAGAATGGTGGTAACACATCTGTGTTTGCATGATATTTGTGACTAATTTAATTTGGTTTAGGGGGGAAGTTTAATCTTAGACTAGTCTAAAAGTAAGAAAAAACTCAGAAAAGGTTCATCATTGTTCCAAAAAAATCTTAAAAATATGATAAAATTAATGTAGTGGCTATATTTAGTCTACAATGTTCTTATCTTACTCTAAACTTATTTCTAACAATAACCAGACTGCCTTAAGCATTGAGTTGGCACGCTGGCAACACCAATGGTAAAACATCCACGTGGCTCTGCCGTCACTTGTTTATTAGCATATTATCATTTCACAATAAAATTTCACTTCCTGTCCATTTATCATTCACATAATTAAAACAGGAATTAAATCATATAAAACATTCAGCAATATTCCTCAACTTTATACCGAATACCTCTCTGAACTCAACAAACTGTCACTTGTAAATAGCACTTACAATTACTTATCTGTTTGTTAATTACTTGTTGCTAATGCTTTGACTATGGACATATTTGCAGAATGGTATCCACATTGTCTGTCTTAATCACATTATGATTGGATTATTGGTGTCTATTTAAACATAGCCACTTACAGGTCCCCGTTAACTTCCCTGAGTAACAAAGAGTTCATCAGAAGTGCTTTTAAAGTCAGATTGCCTTTTTAATTTATATCACCCTTTGTGTAAAAAAATACAAAATTCTACTACAGTCGTAGTTTTTTAAGAGAGGGTAAAGCCACATTGACCTTTGTGTGACACTGCTAACTGGAGAACATCTTTAAATCCTATCAGTCTTGAAACAAGCTTCCAGTTTTCAACAAGTCTTTGTTCTGCTAGCTATGTGTATGTGTAATGTGATTTCATTCATACTACCCAAATACAGTACATTTTCATGTGCCTTTCACCCGCAACAGAAAATGCCCCCACTTTTTTCTGCTTGTAGTGACTGTGTAGGAAAGGTGTCCCTGTAAGATGTTAATTGTCTCAGTTTGCTATTTAGAGCGGAAACTTCTTGTAGCACATCAATCAGCCGCTGAGTGGATGTTCACTGACCCGAACCGTCCGTCTGTTTGTTTGAACTTGAATCCTCCTTTGACCAGGACTAAACCCGGCATTTGTTTGACAATTAGCTCTCCAATCCTACAACCATTCTCTGTTAACTCCTTATTGTAAGGCCTTGCCCAGAAAGCCTGCCCCCTCACCCCGTGACGTAACGCCTCTCGGCTTCCAGTGGTCAGGAAGGTCAGTGATGCGCTCGCAGAAGAACGCGCCATTGCACGTTAGTTATGCTATCCCATCATGCCACAAGAGAAAAAGCAAGTTATGCAACAAGACCCACAGCCTTGCACTGGTTCAGTGGGAAAACCTGTCATCTGTTGGAGAGCAGGATTAGTGTGGGGGTATTTATGTCAGGAGCTGGTTAACTGACAGGACTGCTGACGACAGCACAGTGACGACACTCGCCCTGATGACATTTCATGCATACAGATAAACAGAAAGGATCTCTAGTCAGATGGGGAACATATTGGGCTGATTTTGTTTCTTTGGGAATCTGTGGGATCTGGTTCAGTCAAGTCAGTCAGTGTGCAGATGTTTTACTTTGACTATTTCCATGTTAGATTTAGTCTGCAACAATCAGTCAATAACAAATAAATTGTTTCAGCTGTCTCTGCGATATCTCATTAAATTTTTTTTTGGGTCTGTTTTGGTTTTATTTGATATGGCAGTCAAAGAGTGAGAAATGGGGGAGGGAGAAAGAAGCGGCACGCAGCAGAGGGACATAGGTTGGACCTGAACCTGAGCCACTGATCACCTGCTTTTCTGTACTGCAGCTTGTTGGTATTGGCAGACATATGGACCAGTGCTGAATAATATGGACCAGTTTATCAGGTTTAGAGGAATTTTCTGAGCTAATCAAGGTTTACTTCCACTGATTGTGTGACCCTAACCCTAACCCTGTCATGAAAAGAGATTATTCACCACTGTTGTTATTAGTAAGGCCTTAAAAAAAGTTCTCATGCTCTTAAAATTTAACTGTTTGCGGAAACATTTATTATTTTATTTTCCACGTGCAAATGGTTAGTTTCACAAGTGAACTAGAAATGTGAAAAGAAGGTGAAGTCACGTGTAAACTGGACGTTTTCATCATTATTGTGAAAAAAAAAAATCGCACATGAATGAAAATTTCCACATGTGAAATTAACTTTTTCACATTTGAATTACATACATTCATATGTGATTTTTTTTTTTTACAGTATGGATTAGAAATTCCAAATGTAGAAACAAATCTTGGCACATGAATCTACATTAAATTTGCTTCCTCATGTGAATTCCAAATTTTTTGGCTGTTTTCTCACTTTCATTTTTTTCTCACAAAATTTTTAAAATGTAAAATTTTGACTGACGTGGATTAGAATTTCCATATGCGGAAACACTGTGTGACGCGTCCACAGTGTATGAAATATTCATGGCGTGGATCAGGCATAGAAGAGCCCTGTAAAATTGCGTATCGTCAGCATCACATCATAACCATGTGTTTTGTGTGACACCCTTCGCCCATCTGTCTCACCCATCCTCCCTGTCCACCTCCCCCCTCCGTTCCTCTTCGCCTCTGCTGGACAATGAGAGTGCTGCTCCTGGTTCAGGGCTTATGGAGGCTTGTGTCTGGAACATTTTGTCCTCTCTCTGCCTGCCAGCCATGTGCCGCCTCTGTTTAAACCAGGCCAGAGCACTGTAAGCCTTAGCCCTGCCCACGTGCACAGTCTTTACTCTGGGCATCCTTTTTGATTTTATTGACAGCATGAACATGGGTGTGGTCCTTTCGCTGTATGCGTGAATACCTCCCCATACTGTAATAAACATAATGATACCCTCAAGCGTTGGCGTTTTCCTCTTTGCATGTGTCTTCCACCTTATCTTAATCCTCCAACGCAACGTGCAATTTAAACAAAGACCAAAGGGTCCGAGAGAATTCTGGTTTTGGTCCCCCAAAGGAAATGAAGTTGTTTGGACAGCAGTCTGAAGGCAGGGTACGGTATGTTCTGTATTGGCTCAGTCAGTGGGGGGTATTACAGAAGGGCCGAGAAATGCCAGAGGGAGACCATCTTTATGAGGGTGGGTGTGATGAGCGCACCCATCTTATGCAACATGGTTGTAAAAGTGAGCATTCAGTGGCTGAGAAGCTTGTAAATATTTCCTCGGAGCCCTCAGGGTACAGAGGAAGAACTGCAAAAACGAGTTCCTACACAAATACAAATGATCCTGGTGAAACACCACTTTGTGTCCCTGCGTTTATTCTGGAGTTAAAAGTTGGAGAGTAAGAGGGAAAGTGTGTGTGTAACGCTCGATTAATGATGACCCCAGAAGACCCTTTCCTTTTTATTTTTATGTCATATGTCCATAAAAATCTACATTGTTTGATGCCAACGCCCTACACCATTCAGGAGACCCTGTCATCCCACAGTACTCTGGAATAACACAGATCCACATCTTTTCCACTCCACTGTCCCCATTCATGCTGGCTGTGTCGGATCTAATGGGTTGTAAGCTCTTAACGCCATGTTAATCTTTTTACAGTCTGCGTACCGTCTATCACAGCTTCACAGCTCAGTGCAGGTGCTCTGCGTGCTAATGTTATGCCCTCTTAGTGGATTTTTTTGGTACTTCTGAGGTGCCACTGCTGTTTTGGCAGTTTTTGGCCTTTGAATGGTTCTAACAAAGCTGACAGGGTTGATTTTGACTTGTAAATAATAGATGAGAGGTGTGGTCAGTATCCCTTGCAGGAAGCAGAGGTTGGTCTTTTGCAGGTATTGCTTTATGATTTTTGGACGGACATTTTTTGGGAAATGAGACCATAAGAGCTTCAAGATGGCAGGATTTCCGGAGGGATGCAGATGGGACACAAACAGTCAGAACCTTAACCAATGTCAGACTTGGCCTTAAAATTTTTTGTTGTTGTTCACATTTTCAGCTATTGTTTTTGAGACTCTCCAGAAGCTCTGGAGATATGTACGTGTCCGTTTTTCAAGACCACATTGTCAGAATTTCTCTATTTTCAGGTCTTTATAGAAGTAAAAGTATTTGGACAAATTCAGTGGATCGACAGAAAGTCCGTTACAGTTTTTCAGTAAAAACCGTGATATAATGATAGATTCCAGCGTCTCCATTGTGAGGGTTTATAGCTTTTCTCTGTTTTTTATTGTAGTAAACTTTGCGTTTGGTTTTGGACTATTGGACATTGTCTGCTGATTTGTTGGAACTGATTCTCAGTGAGTTTTGCATTGTGAGGAACTTGGAAGCGCACACCTAAACTTACATAATGAACAGTTTTTGTGAATGCCAACCAAGTGGAATGTGTTGCTTTGCATGCCACCCAGCCACAAAACCACCCCAAGCTTGTAAAATGCAAACGTTCCCTCCCCAACTGGTTATCATAGAGAGCTGCCACAGTGTATTGGGTTCACAAGAAACCAGCCCCCACCACTTCCCCAGAGATACCGGTCCTGGCCGGTTTTTAACGAGGTCTGCTTTTGGGTTATGCAACTACAAATGGCTGACAGGGTGGCTGAGGAGGCAGCAGTCCTCAGTTTGTCCAGGATCTACTGGGATTCGACCTTTGCCTTGTTTAAGTCATTTTGCTAATTTATGTAGGAGTAACAAAGCAATAATCTGAAAACTGATCCAGAAGGAGGATCAAATGTTTATATGTTGTGCGATGGTAGTTTCATCAGGGTTCAACATTCAGACCACAGAACAAAAACAGCGACTGATCAGACTGCACCAGATTGGATTGTAAGAATGAAAAAAAAAACATTTAAATATATGTACACTCCATTCAATTTACAGTTCACTTTACAACACGTTATGTGTCTGAACGGGTGAGTGTGTTCACACTTGTGCACATCATACATTTATAACCTCACTTGGTTGTCACATTATATGTCCCATGCTTTTATATTGACAAAAAAAAAAAGCTTAAGTCTTCAAAATATGACTGAAAAATGTTCTCTTTTTCCCAGTGGTGGCGATCTAAGTCTGGATAGTAATGTGCTTCTTGACTGCTGTGCAGAGGAAAATAACTCTCCCTTCTGCCGGCAAAACATCACCAATGAACTCACAGAGATTCAGCATCTTGTTGCAGAATGTGTCAAAAGTTCGAAACTTGAATCCATGTTCCCCAGGTGAATCACCAGCTCTCTAGTAACTTTGTCTCCCTGCTGCTCGGCAATTTAACAGCACAGTAAAAAAAGACAAAACCCAGGTCAAATATTGAGTTTGCTTCAAACAAAGTGTTTGTTCATATCATCAGTCTGATGGCAGCTTGACAGTCACTGCCACTACTTCCAGCTGATTCACTGAATCTGGCTCCACTTTATGATGTTAAGCTAATCATCTCGTGGTCTAGTGTAGCCACGTCTTCTGATGACAGATTCTGTTGAATAGGATACCATTGATACCATTAACCAACACTACCCTTTTCTGTATTTAACCCCCCTGTAATAACAAAAATGTAATTTCAGTTGTAAAAAAGTATGTTGTATGTAAGTATGTAAGTATGTTTTAACAGTCTCAGTCTTTCAAAGGATGAAGGTGTTCAAAGACCTGGGAGCACCGGGAGAACCTGTTCACTCTTTACTCAACCTGGACTGACATGAAGAAAATAATGGACTATCAGCATAGTATTTATTTATATGTAAATATATAAATAACAAAACAAATGTCAGAAAGATCATTAATAAAATGTAGTATTGCCTAGCAGTATGCCACTGCAGGAAGTAGCCTGTCTTATCCAAACAAGAAGAAGAGATGCCACCATTACCTGACTGTTGTGCTGTTATCGTCCCTACCACTAAATTTAAGAACTATCGATTTATAAAAATCCTCACATACTGTTTCGCCATACTGAACGGCATGCTGGGACTCAGTCAGTGGCTGAGTGTTGGCTAATGCAGATAAAAACGCAGATAAAAATTAAACGTCATCCAAAATAGTGAAAAAAGTCCCACCAACAAGGAACACAGCGCTGGCTGCAGATGTACTAATAATGTAGCAAGTACTTGCAGGGGTGATAGAGTCTGTCTCTCTCTCTGTCTGTCTGTCTGTCTGTCTATCTATCTTTGAAGTCCCTCTCTGTCCCATATGCACTCTTGGGTACTTGGGATTTGGTGCAGATCGATTTATCCTCAATCAGCCCTCGGCAGTACTGATATAATTTGGTCCATACCCTCAAATGTATTGGGTTTGGTAACCAACCTTACTGCATCAGCCAACAAATTGTTTGTATTCCATTAGCACATCCATAACTATGTTTGTTAGAATTTTATTTTATATCTCCCTACAATTTCCAAGATAGCAACTGACATTTAACTGCAGATTTATAGGCAATTTTCTTGAAAGAACTATCTCCTTTGTCACTAATTAAAATGTGGACAGTGTTCAATCATTTACTGCCAATTGAAATAATCAACTTTGATGCATGATTTTGATACTAAAGTGTGTAGATCTTCACACCATATTTGATATATTGGGGAAGTTATGGTGCTGCTAAAATACAGTGTTAATACATATTCTCACTTTTCAAATCTGTCCTTTTTCCAAGTTATGCTGACCACATTGATTGTGTGTTGGGATGTGAGTGCCATGAAAATGTGTCTCAGGCACCCGCAGTTCTGTGGTTCATCATGTCATATGCAGACACTGACAAGACAGGAAGACTTAAACGTTCATCTGTTGAACATGTTTGCTGTGGCAGTCTGGAGCTGGTCTCAAACTACCCAAGTAAATATGAAACTTATAGTTATAGATGCGGAATCAGAAAATAAATAACTTGTGTTAACATCTCAGCCAAAACAAAAAACTGCTTCATTTTATAAGAAATTCTATTCTGCTTAAAACAGTTGCTATAAAGTTGCCACAGCGGTTCAGAAGATTAACGTTTGTCATGCATTCTCCTTCAAAATACTTCATTTTACTGTTTATGTGCTTGCTCAGTTACATAACCTTTAGTTGTTGTTGGGGGATTCCAGATCATGATGGCTTTGCTTTCTCTTCTTTAATAACAGCTTTTACTTCAATAGAAAACACAGCCATAAACCAAAGGAGGTCTCCAACAGAGCCTCATCTTTATCAAAGCTTGGCTGATGGAGGTGTGCTGCTTAGTTTGTGTAGTCTGCTGTCAGAGAGTTGTGTAACTTATCCATGGTGGCGTATATACTCAGGTATGGGAAGCATGCTCATTAAATGTGTGCCTCAGGTCAGAGAGTCCAGAAAGTTCACAAATGGGTATGACATTCCCTCACGGAAGAGGACGTTCACAGCTGCTCCTGCAAAAACTGGACATGGAAAGAGAAAAGAATTAGTGAGGTCAGGTAAACACCTGAGTGCACCTTGAATTTATCAGCTGTTCTTTTCAACAATACTGAGCTTTTAAAGGAACAAATTTTGGTAGGTTTTTAGCGTGATGGTAAATTTTGGGAGTGGATGATCTGGCTAAAAATATCACCATCTTTTTAACGACAATCACTATCTACAATCTAAATTGTGATCATTTTTTTTCTCAATTTTGAAATAATTGATGGGATTAAAGTAGTTTGTTTGCTTTTTCCCATGGTGAGTTTTTTCACAGGTGAGCTGTGTGTTGGAGAGGCTTGTTGCTAATGACATAGTCTATCCAGACAATCGAAACCAACCTGGTACCAAATGACATCAGCACCAGTACGTGTAATTACAGTGAGCCCACATTAAACAGGAGATGTCACACCACAGTCAGATTGTCTCTCTTAATGTGTTTTCTGCAGAGCGTGTGTGATTATCAGTAGATGGGATGTGTAGTGTGAGAGGGAGATGTCCACTAATTAAGTGATTAATCAAGTGATTAAGTGATTTTGCCACATTGGCAGCTGTTTAATATACCTGGGTGGAATGCCCAGCTGAAGTCTATGTGTGGGAAACACTGAAGTTTGGAAACAGTAAGAAGAAATTTACCCCGTCAGACCACTGACTGCTAGTTTTGGTCAGAAATGATGGGAGTTCTTTGGCTTGCTTGAAGATGAACAAAGGAGATTAAATGAGCGACCAGTGGCCTCAGTAAACCTCCGGACAGAAAACACATCAACAGTGTGTTGCTTTTAGCATTTGAGGATGCCTAATGGTGAAACAGGTGAAACTATAAGAAACTATGAGATGATGAATACTGGCACCTTTTTCCCAATAGGACATATTGTTAACAGTATACTGTATTTTACTGTAAATATGTATGGGATTAAAAGGGCTCATCCTCAGCAGTGGCATAAGCACTTTCCACGTCTCCATTCAGCACATCATCCCTTATTCACCATCTCCAACATGCGTGCTTCCTGCTAAGCTGACCCACTTGTGTTCTTACCATGTGATGTGAGGTTATGCAACTTATGAAAAGAGGAACGACGCACTGCTAGACTGAGCTGTGGCTATTATTAGAACACAGTGCCGAAATAAATCTGGACACATATGGAGGAAGTACACTCAGGTGTCAGGTGTTGTTGTCATTTTGCTGCAGGTAGGTGCAGAGGCAGTTTCTGTTTACGCTGGGACTCCATTCAGCTACAGCTAAATAAGACCTAACTGTCTCCTTGTCGCTCCACTCTGACCTGTTTATGCTTTCTGTCTTTGCAGCTTTGTTTACTACATGGACGTGGAGTCTGGAAAAAGGGACTCTGACAAACTGAACTGTGAAGAATCCACTAACATATTTTGAGCGGGAAGAAATGGACTGGCTGATGATTCCAAAACTCTGGGACAGGAATATTATATGCAAATCAGACCACAGTGCATTTCCAGCACCATCCAGTTACAATCACTGTCACCAGGGAGATCTGACTGGATGTGACGACCAGGTTTATGACATTTGTTGTTTTATATTTGTTGATTTTTGCTCCCCAACAGCCCCAGTGTAGGCCTCCTGTTCCTTAACATTTGTGGATCTGTGGCACAACTTACAATACTGACTCTACCAGTGTTCTAAGGTCCAACACATGGGGCGTGGACTACTCATCATTTTACTGATGATAGTATCTGAATAACAATGAACCACACACGACACCATCAGCTTCTCTTTCCCACACTACCCCAGACAACCTTGTGCCTTTAAGATGATTCACAGAAGTGCGATTGGATCTTTCAATAAAATGATTGTGTGGGTTACAGTGAAAGCTCATGCGTCAAGACAGAAACTTCATGAGGTTGAAACCACCTTTTCTTCTCATGCAGGTTTCTGTCTGTCTGCACACATGCACGGTTGACCAATGGAATCTTTTCCTTTTAATGATGTCACACTTCTTAGACCATATCCCAGGCTGCTATAATGTCAAGTGAGAATGTGATCCTGTGGTGGCCCTCCTCTTTCCAGAAACTCTAGTGCAATCACGATGCTAGAGCTGAAATATACAAAACTTTAATTAAGATGTAGATAGTTATCAAAGTTTTTGTTTCAGTGTCATGAGCGTGCCCATGTAAAGTAGGTTTACAAGGAACATGCTCTGAAGGCAGAGGCAGAACAAATGTGAATATTACAGGTTTTTCACTTGTTTTGAAGGTTTACTGTAGAATTCACAGAAGTAGCTGGACTGCATCAACACATCAATACTGCGTTTGTAATGGAACAATGTCCAGCGGGGCATTTTTATGGACATTAGTTACTGTTTAATCCAGATAGCATCTATCATCACTGCAGTTTAGTATTAACATATTTGCTAAACAAACTTATAATCAAAGAACAAGTGTAACCATTAGTTGAGTTTTGGTTACTTTTTACTGAGTGACTTTTTCTTTCAATTTTATTTCTGTTTGCATTGGGGTTGAGTGTGGCATTTCAGAACTCTAATCTGCCTTTTGAGCCATTTGTTTTTTACATTTTCTGATTGGTGTGATATGAATAGTGTTTAATGGGTCATTCTACAGGGACATCCCGACACCTAAGCAGTACTACTACATTTTTCTTGAGTATCTGATCTGGGGACTCTGACCGGAGATTTGAAGGTTTGCCATCTGGAAATAATCCCCCAAAGCAGCCATGGGATACCATTCTTAACTGTCCCTTCCTTCCTTCTTCCTTCCCCTCGTTACTGAAATGCTTTAGAGTCTTTGCAGCGGCACACAATGCTGTGTAAAACACATTCAGGCAGTGGTTGGTTGTAGCCTACTATCTGTGTTGTGAAAAAATCGTATCTAGTTTGTGAAAACTGATCACTTTATGTGCACTGTGTTAAGGCACAAGCCACATGACTGATCTATTGGTTAGATGGGGCAACAAGGATTTCCAGGAAAATAAATAGAAAGTTAAAGACAGAAATAAAGGAAAAGGGGCAGTTGTATTATGAAGGTATTTGTATGCTCCACATGTAGAAAGCTCTGCTAGCCTTCACTCCCTCAGCACAGACCAGAGGAATGACCAAAACCTCCTTTTGGTTTCATAGCACTGTGTAGCGTTTAGGAACAGCTCGGTGACTCAATAGTAATAGTAACTATTGAGGTTTTTTTTTTTTTTGTAGTGTGATCCTACCTCATTCTCAGCAACATCTTATCTACCTTGACAGTCTCATTAACAGCACTGCTTGAGTGGGTTAAATTTATACCTCAGAATCAATCTCTTCAATCCTGATCCAACCTTTAACAGAATTTCTGTGTGTTATTTTGCTTAGCTGCAACTGGGGATCTTTGCAACTAAATCATCAATACTAAAACTTGTTGTCCACTTGCCCTGCTGTCACTGTATTTTTGTATGAACAGTTTCAGATAGCTCTCTTCAGATGTGTAGTGATTCCACTTGAAAACATTTTACACTATGCAAAATGTTTCACTGCCTCACTGTAAACACCTTATAGAGCCACACCATTGTCAAACAGTTGTGTGTAATATCTTGTATTTTTATCTTTTAGTGCATATTTCCTGTGTGTACAAAAATGTTTTAAATGTATAATAATGAAGCTGACAGGAGCCATTAGATGTTCGAGAAAACATCATGTTTTTTTGCTGTAAATATGTTTGACAATTTTTCTTGGAATAAATGATCAAAACTATGATAGTCTGGACTGAATATGTATATGCATGGCTGTAGCTCGGGTTAAAATCACCAAAAAATCATACTTAAAAACTATTAAAAATATAAATATAAAAGCATTTTTAGTCAAAATCCACATCCATCCATCCATCCATTTTCTATACCGCTTATCCGTCAGGGTCGCGGGGGAGCTGGAGCCTATCCCAGCTGACTACGAGCGAGAGGCGGGGTTCACCCTGGACTGGTCGCCAGTCAATCACAGGGCCAACACACAAAGACAGACAACCACACACTCTCACACTCACACCTAGGGGGCAATTTAGAGTAGCCAATTAACCTAATGTGCATGTTTTTGGTATTGTGGGAGGAAGCCGGAGAACCCGGAGAAAACCCACGCAGACACAGGGAGAACATGCAAACTCCACATAGAAGGGCCCAGACCGGGATTCGAACCTGAAACCCTCTTGCTATGAGGTGACAGTGCTGTCACACCACCATGCCGCCCCCAAAATCCACATTTTATTCATAAATTTACCTTTTTAATTATGTCCTATGTAAAACTTATCTACCTGTATTACGGGCTAAATGAAGAACTTTCATCTGTCAGCAGATTGTTAAAGTTACGTTTTTAGGCATGTTATGCCTGTTATGTAACAGATAGAGGAGAGAGAATGGGAAAAGACTCATCATGTCATTTCCAACTGATCTCTAGCCAGGTGTGAACCTGGGATGTTTTGCATCACAGTAAACATTTTTTCTAGTTTCAATATAGGCACAGGTTTTGCAGAAATGTAGGGTACTCCTATGCTTGGCTGAAATGACTACAAAAGTATGTAAGATCCTCTCATAAAGCACCGATTTACTGTGCCCATTGAAATGAAATGAGACAGTTAACATCAATCAAACTTTGTGAGCAAAGTTTATAACTGGCATGGAGCTATTGAGAAATTCTGGGAGGGAGGAACCACCATCCTGAACAAATCAAAGAATATGCACCAGATCAGAAGAAGATATAACAAGTCCCACCATTATCCACCACTCACAAGGCAATTAATTTGAAAATAAAAACTAAATGTAAACTAAAAATTGATGCATTCAAATTGTTTAGACAGCTGCGAATCAAATCTTCTCCATACCAGATCAAGTGTTCTATCAAGCTACGCTGTTAGTAGACAAGTCTCTCTGAATAGAAATCAGTTGCTGGCTCCCAACATATTCAACTAAAGCAAATTTGTGTAAAAAGATTTAGCTGAAATTTAATGGATGTCACATGCCGTCAAAAGAACATGCGCCTGAATTTAAAGCTTTTAACGATCTGGAATCTTGGAAAGAGATCATCATTTGACCCGCTGACGAGGGCTGGTCATTTGTGGTTTTGGGTTTTGAGCAATAACAAGAATTCTAACATGGGAATTGCATATGACCAGTAAAAGGAGAAACGATTCAAAGAATATAGAGGTCAGGAGATCCCCAGAGTAACCGCCAACTGCTGCTCACTATATGTTTGGTGTAGCTATAATTATCTTTAGCTCAGTTAGCCGTCAACCTAGTGGCCCTTTTACGTCACTGGAATGTGCCTGAACTGTGACCTTGCATTATTGGGAGAGACACCACAGGTCGTTGGGGCTCAGCCTTCCGGTGAACATGGCTGGGACCAGACATAACCTCGGAGACCGATGAATTTCATACCGGTGACGGGAAGATACAGCAGCTGTGAACAGGAGAGATGTGAAGTGAAGTGACTGCATAGAACCTCCAGTGTTATCGCAAATTTCCAGTTTAAAGGTGTTAAAGTGAAAGAGCATTTCCAGCAAAGGGGTTACCCCACACCACATACTGTATCTCTTTGTCCTATCAGAGGGCCATATACATGGTGAAGTTAAGAAAACCAGAGCTACCAGTACTTCCTCACAGGATAACTTTTTGTATTGAGTACTCTCCTGTGGCAGACAAGGTCACTAGAAAACCACCCAACATTGGCTCCTGGGTTTCTAAGCAACCGACAGGTCTGCCATCGTGATAAGGAATTTCTAAACCCGATAATGATTTTACTAATGGTCCTTTTAAGTAGCAATGTGTGTGATTTTAGTTCATGTTTGTGTGATCTTAGGTCTTTTAATGTCTTGTATGTGTGTGTAGTGAGGATTCTGAGCTATTGTCACAGTGTATAATGTTCTAACTTGTCAGAAAACAAATAATTTATGTATTCATGTGCTGGCAAAAATATATAAAATTTCAAAATTTCAAAATGAATCCTTCCTTAACTGCAGCAGCAAACACGTTGATATACATTTTCTGGTTCGCGTCGGAGAAACAATATCAGCTTTAAAAATGTGCAAATCTGAATACACAACTGCAATACGTACCATATACACAGCCATTATGCACAGGCTAATCATGGCTCTGCAGCACAGAAACAAATCTCATCCTTTCCTAGCAGTGGTGACATAACTATCTCACTACCCTGCAGAGAAGCACGTTGGGTTCACGCGAACACAATGGAACCTGTTAAATGAAGAACTGAATCTATCACACTTCCTCTAATTTGTCACACTTGATGGATGTTTAAACTTGTGCTTATTGTATTTTCATCTTTGGAACTTTAGGAGAGGTCTGTGTTGTTTTGTTCTTTTGTTTCGGACACTGAGTTTGGGGTGTGGCACTCGGACACTGTGGAAACTGCCACCCTGTTCAGCCAATTGTGCAATAACAATTGGCTGATCAAATGGCTTAATCAGAAAACCACATATAAGTAGTTATTTTTAAAAGAACCATCTAATTTGCCACAAACCATCTTTGAGAAAAAATAATTTGACACATTCTTTGAATTTTTAGCTTACTTTAGAATTTTTAGGGACATATTTATTTTTAAGCCTGTGGTTAAAATTGCATGAGCTTCATGAACAGTGTTATAAGAATTATCAATTACAGTTCTGAGGAATTAATTACCAAAAAATGCCTTTTTTTATTTTTTAACCACAGTTGTGTCTTTCTGACCCTGTTTTGTTCAAAGCAGCAGTGACACATTCCCAACTGTGTGTTGGGCTTTGTTTGCCAGCCCACTATTTATCCCACAGAATACATGTTACCTGGCTTCATATGCTAGTGGTGCATCGAGTAGACAGAGTCTGCGCACCATTTGACTGTTATCATAGTTGGCAGATATGCCAGACCCATTGCTATATTTCAGCACAAGAGCGGGTGAATGAGTGAAGGGAGATTGATGAGACAGAGAACTGATGAATATCACTCAGGCATTCCAGGTATTAGATGGTTACTTCTGTTGATTCATTTATTACACTTCTTTTAGTTTTCCACACCCTCAACATTAAGTATTAAGCGATGCACCAGTGCACTGAAATGGAGCAGACCCACTGTTGTTTATTTAAGTCTTTGTCCACTCTGACTCTGGTGAAGACACAGAGCTAAAATGTTAGTCTGTTCTGTACTGTTAATCCCTCTGTACTATTAAAGGTTTGGAATCTATCGGTGTGCCACAGTCCTGTTTGTCCTCTGGATGAATATTAGTTTGTTTTACAGCGCCCATGTCCTGTCATTGTTTATTTAGGCACAAGCAGCAAAAGGAAGAAATTGTTTCCCACAGTTGCCACTAATCCCCTGGATCTTCACTGGATTATCCCACAGATTTTGTTTGATCAGTTCAGAAAGACCAGACAGGCTCCAAACTTTGATCACCACCCAAACAACTACTGAAGAGACTGTTACTGGGTGGTGGTATTTTTATGTCAAAGCTCATTTCAGGATTCTCCTGCACTAAACACTGACTGACATCAGACTGTAGCACAGGCAACACTGTAGGACAAAGCAGAAACTGATTCACCCTTAACTACAATATTGCCAGGGTCAACCAAAAGCCTTCATTACTAACTGAAGATGGGGTTTTTGAAAGAGGAAGGTGGTTTATCAGGCGGAGAGAATATAAATGTATATCCTTTCCACTTTTATATAGGAAGTGTAAGATCCAATCTTTCTGGAGTTTAGCCCATAGATACAGAAAACTGTGATGCCTTCTATTTGAACTGGGAAGCTGGAATTTCCAAGAATTTTACAGAAAGGCAGGAGAATCTCTTAACCCCTCCAAATTCAAGATGGCTGCTCAATATACCAACAACACAGAAAGCTCTTTTGAGTGTCTAACAATAAATATAGCTTAACTATCAAAATAAGTAACTAAGTAACTGGAGACAAAAAACATGAATTGCCCCTTGAATATAAAAACAACTCAATGAAATATTGAGAAATGTAAACATTATAATATATTTTAATGTGTTTGGTTACAGGCCACTGCCAGTGTTGTTTCCAATATGATGGCAATGTTGAAGTATCATATATATAACAACGGCCATCCTCGGTGCACAGGAAACAAAAGATCCAACATTCTGATGCTGGTGACCACTGACAGGTCAGAGCTCTTCTGACAGAGCAAGGGGGGACCTTTTAATGATGCGGATGATTGTTGTGAATATGTATGTACTGTATGTGGAGGTTATATATATATGAACTTATAGACTTTATGAGGAGTCAAACAATTTTGTGCCAATGCACTACAAGAAGAGGAAGGAAAAGATTATCAAATCATTGGAATTGCCCTTTAAAATTTGTCAGACTGATATTTTACTTGTGTGACTTAGGAGCTTATCTATGTTTGGACTGAATGCACACTATTGTCTACTGTCTGGAATGTTTTTGTGGACTTCAGGAAGAGCAGCAGCTGCTGTGGTAGCAGCTAATAGGGATAATGCAGAAAGAATAACAGGGCGCAGTGACCCTATTGGCTGTGGGAAAGTGGAATACCCCCTGCTGAAATAAGTAATAATGACATAGTAAACAACTCCACGGGATATCAGAGCTGCCATGTTGCAGTCCTGGTCAGAAACAAAGCCCCGTTCCATACGGCCACTGAACAGCACAGTCTGATTAGCCTGCTGGATTAACTGGAAAGTATAGATTCATGATGAGTGGGTACCAGGGAAGCACTAGTGATACTTCCTGCAATATAGACACACTGTGTCTCACACACTTACACAGTAGACAACAATATGCCAGTGTGTCACACACAGCAGACAACAATATGCCAGTAGTACACAGTGTACTAAGAGTGGAAGAACAGTGAGTGGGGAGGGGCAGCTATAGGCAGTAAAATGAAACTAAAAGGCAGGGGTTGGAGGGTTTTACAAGACATCGCTGAATCTGGGAAGATGGTGACAGCTGTGACATGAGCAGCAAGTGGCCAATAGGAATGCAAGAATCCTCCATGCCCAGACAAGGCAGTCAAGGACCAGACTTGATGAATCAAGAATCTATTCTATTATTTATGAGTACTTATGAAGGTGGGCTTACATTTATTATTGAGTTGCTGTGTAATTAACAATATTATTTTTTGGAGAAATATCGGTATGTATTTGGTAAGAAGGTAGGAGAGGTGCCCTGAATACAGTGACACAGCTGGAGTCTAACTTTCACAGTGTGCTAACATCCAGCAGCAATAACAATGGAAAAATTCAAGGCTAAACTCAACAGGTAGCAGTAGAATATGACAAGAGTAAAATGAAGTGTGTAGTGACCACACATGATGATTACAAAATCAACATCTCTGCCATAACACAACTGCCATTATCAAGAAGACATCAGCATCATAGTCAACATTATCATGATAACAAGCCCAAGATGGTAGCCTAGAGACTGAGGATTCACTGCCTCTTCTCTCAAACAGGAGTGCTTGTACCTGTTATTCTTAATGGGAGAATCTGTACTGAGAGCCAGAGTTCAAGATCTGAACTTGTGAGTGCTTTGGATGGGTGCTGTTAGCCTTCCGCCTTCCCTACCTGATGAAAGATGAAAGATGAAAGTGACATATTTTGTCATTGGAGGGAACTCACTCCAACGAAATTCGTGCTCTGCATTTAACCCACCCAAGTGACGTGCACACACACACAGCAAACCCGAGGCAGTGGGCGACTGCGTGCAGCGCCCGGGGAGCAGTGGGGGTTAGGTACCTTGCTCAAGGGTACCTCAGCCATGGACACCGGGACGGGGAATCGAACCAGCGATCCACCGGTTACGGGTCCGACACCGCCTAACCGCTGATCCACGACTGCCACTCAAAGAGGTCGCATAGCACGCTATTAAAGCCTTCTGAAAGAACACAGTTATTCATGATATTGTATGACAGGGGATAAGAAGATGCTCAGTTTTGATGGTCACAAGCCATCTGTGGAAATCCTGTGTGAGAATCAACTGAATTCAAATGCTTACATGTAAATTTCCTAAATTACAAAAAGAGAAAAGTGGTCATTTTTTAAAAACTGTCTTCATACAATTGGATTGTGTGTGCGGGACATTTTTAATATGAAGGAATGTACGTTAACTTCAAACCCATGTGAAACAACAATTTCACAGTACATCAGTTTTTAAAGATGGTATCTGCGGCAACTTTCCTGCTCTGGAGCTGGAAAGTGTTCTGGCGAAGATTGGTTTTCCGATGCAGAAGGGGGGAGCAACCATAGTGACGAAATAGGCTACACCCATGCAACTTGAAGTATGTTGGAGCCTATGACATCATGAGCACATCAACACTGTTTTTGTATAATACTCAATAAAAATGGGGATAAAACCTCCACACTGCAAGTTTTTGCATCAATTCAAAAAAAAAATTCTTGACGGTACTGCAGTATCTCTAAATTATTGGATAATATAAATTGGAATGGTATTATTATTAATTCGTATATTATTAATTTTTTATGGTGAATGCGCTCACTCAGTAGCCTGTGATGCAGCATGACAGGAGAAAACTGAAGACATGTAAGAGCACATGTGGTGCAGCCTGAAGACATGTCAGTGGTGTTTTCAGGCCTGCTGCCAGAGAACAACATGTTCCTGAACATGTAGAGGAGGGAGGGGCACCCACATAGAGACACACAGAGCACTGTAGGGATCATATGTGCTACTCTGGTGTCAGTACACCACAGCACACACTCCTCCTCCTCATCCCCTCTGATGCGTTAATGCACTGTGTAGACTGAGATCAGCGACCTCACACAGCTACGCGCATATTCACCAGCTTACATAAGCACACATACTGGTGTCACTTGGCTCGCCTCATAATCTAATACTGGTGCGTCCGAACACAAAGTCACTTTTGTTATTTTACCTGTCTCAATTCTGAATATTGCAATTTGAAAGTCCGAACTTGCCTTGTTAGTTGAATAATTGAATAATTGAGAACAGCTCTGTTTGTTGCTGGGACAACAGTGTTACATCAGTTAAGTCTTTCTAAGAAAAATGGCTAAATACAATGTCTGTCTGTGCTTTCCAGAATGACACAAAGAATTGTTATCTGATCTGAGGTCACAACAGGTCAGACATCATTTGTCTGTGTTTTCCAAAACGGTAACCAATTACTGTTGGAGGCTAAACCTGTGACAGCAGTGTGATTAAAGTTTACTCTGGTTAGGTTTAGAGAAAGCATTTTGGTTTTGGTTAAAATAGGTACTTAGTGTTAGACAAACATCTTGAATTGGGTAAAAACGACTGCTCTATTAAAATAACAGTTAACCCAAATGAGAAAATTTGACCATTATCTACTCACTCCCTTGCCAATGGAAAGTCAAGGGAAGAAAAAAAACAAACATAAAATGGCTCCATAGTCCCTGGAATATCTGACACCCTGAAACAAATTTGTAAAGATGTTATTTAAACCCTTTTCAAGCCAAAATCTTGTATGAAGCCGCTAAGCTAAATGCTAACACACATTGTCTGCAGTGGGCACACAAGCTCAAACACCAATGCATGTGCAGCAAGATCAGATGTGATGTCAGCTGCCTGGTAACAGGTAAACACTGAGGTATGCAGAGAAAACAAATTTGCCTTGACCTTACACTGTGATCTGATTAGAATAATGGCACATATTCATGTCCCATCAATGCACGTCACTAACTTGACTTCTTCCCTGTCTTTGTGTTTTCTCGTCTCTCAGGTTCCCATGGATCATGTCTGGACCTCCTGCTGTGGTCCCGTTTGACACCGACTGTTATTACCGCCTGTTATACAGTACTTACTGGCTAGCAACACCGATCATTCTGTGAGTCAAATGTCACCATCAGTATTCTTCACAGTCCTCCCAAGCCTTCCAGACACCCTTCAAATGTCTAGCAGTGACGTCAGTTATTGGTTTTATTGAACCTGCTCTCTTTTCAACAACAACATGCATGCTTAATAATAGCAACTGAAGTCAGCTTATAATGACTCATGCTATCCGAAGTGCACAAAATTCAGGTGCAGACATGCAGCTCTCATAATACTCTTTGACCGTTTGCTCACAACAGCTGTCCCTTAACATCCACATTGTGGGCTGCAAAAAAGTTACTTTATTAATTCCAAGCTGGGAAATTCTCTGCATTTAACCCATCACTGATTGAAACACACACACACAACATGCAGTGAAACACACAGGAGCAGTGGGCTGCACCAAGCGCCCAGCGAGCATATATATAATGGGAGTTAAGTGCCTTGCTCAAGGGTACATCAGCCGGCTAAGGGGGGTGGGGACATTATCACTCCACCACATTCAAATTTTTCCTGCCCGTCCGGTGGAGGAATCGAACCAGAGACCTTCCGATCACAAGCCACTTCTCAAACCTCTAGGCCACGGCTTTTAGGAAATTTCACGTAGGCTACACTTGCACTCATCGTGAGGATTAAATGTTGCACTTTTTTTGTAAAATGTGGACATTTTTTTTTCCCTGCCCTGTGTTGTCTCTTCAACCTATTACCAAAACAGACACTGTTTAGAGCGGGAAACAAATAGTCTTGTAGTGTATATACTGGTATTGAAAGACAATAGGCTACAGGGCAGTGAAGCAGCTTGAGAATAATGTAGTATGTCAGTGACCCTGTGTGAGAAAATGTGGAGCAGTAATAAATGTAATGTAAATTTTGAACAAATACTATTAGCTCCTGTGTTTGTGGCACTATGTTTGGTTCCCAAAATTATTGATCCCTACAAGCCTCAAGCTATAGTGTGATTTCAAGCATGGCAATTTGGATTATTGTATTCAATTGTTGGTCTTTTTGGTTTCTGAATTCCCCAAACACTAATGTATGCAGTGATTCAAAAAGGTCTGATGTTTTACTCACTGGCTGAGAAAACAGCTTAGCACATCAAATCTCTATTGTTGTTATTGAGAAAAGTGACAGAAAGTGGCCACAAAATGTGACAAAACACCTTTCATGAGATTAATGTAGTACAGTAACAGTACATGTAGTACCTTGTAAGTAGTTTACAATAACTTTCTGACTAACATCTCTTAAAGAAAACCTACCAGTTTAGTTTTTCCCAAATAATTGTTTATTTGTAACTAAATCTGAGCAATTAAATTGGTCGGTACAGTCACCAGAAAACACAACCCATTCATCTATCTATTTTCTATACCACTTATCCATCAGGACTGGAGCCTATCCCAGCTGACTACAGGTGAGAGGCGGGGTTCACCCTGGACTGGTCACCAGTCAATAGCAGGGCTGACACATAAAGACAGACAACCACACACTCACACCTAATGTGGGCAATGGGCAATGTAGAGTAGCCAGTTAACCTAATGTGCATGTTTTTGGGATTGTGGGAGGAAGCGGGAGAACCAGGAGAAAACCCACACAGGCACAGGGAGAACATGCAAACTCCACACAGAAAGGCCCAGACCGGGATTCGAACCTGGAACCCTCTTGCTATGAGGCGACAGCTAACCACTGCACCACCGTGCTGCCCAAAACACAACCCACAAGTTCCGACAAACAGCAGTTTTCCACTAAATGAGCATATTTCTATTTCTTTCTGAAATGACTTAACTAACTGCTCCAGCAGCTGCTATATCATCCTCACTGTCGAGTGAAAAACTATTGACAAATACAGTAGTCATGACTGAATGGTTGGATAATGGCCTTTAATATAATCATTCCACAGACACTGATCCACAAGCTCAGTACTCTCGGACTGAGCTCCACCCTCTGCAATTGGGTCCTGGACTTCCTGACGGACAGGCCGCAGTCCGTAAAGATCTACGACAACTCCTCCTCCCCCATCACCCTCAGCACTGGCTCTCCTCAGGGCTGTGTGCTGAGCCACCTCCCGTTCACCCTGCTAACACACGACTGCTCAGTGCAACATCTGAGCTGCCTAATTGTGAAGTCTGTGGATGATACAGCTGTGGTTGGACGCATCGTCAGCAGCGATGAGTCCGACTACAGGCAGGAGGTGGAACACCTGAAGGGTTGGTGCAGAGAGAACAACCTCTGCACCAACGTGAAAAAGACCAAGGAGATGATCGTGGACTTCAGAAGGGGCAGACATCTCCCCCTTCCTCCCCTGTACATCGGAGGGACAGCGGTGGAAGTGGTCTCCAGCTTCAGGTACCTGGGTGTCCACATAACAGACGACCTCACCTGGAGCAACAACATGTCCTGCCTCATCAGGAAGGCACACCAGCGCCTCTACTTCCTCAGGAGGCTGAGGCGTGCTGGACTGGGGAGCTCAGTCCTGACATCTTTTTACAGATGTGTGGTGGAGAGCATCCTGTCCTCCTGCATCACTGTGTGGCACGGCAGCTGCTCTGCAGCAGAGAAGAAGGTTCTGCAGAGGGTGGTGAAAGCTGCACAGAAGACTGTGGGACACAGCCTATCCACAACCATGGACATTTACACCTCCAGGTGCAGGAAAAGGGCCTCCTGCATCATGAAGGACCCCAACCACCCCTCATACAAACTGTTTGCCCCTCTCCCCTCAGGCAGGAGGCTGCGAAGCACTACGGCCATTTGCACTACTCCGCCATTTGCACAATACCACAGTACTGCTGTAAATATTGTTGCTTGCTGTTCACTGTTTATTTATATAGTGTTATTTTTATTCTATCTTTTATCTAATGCTATATTTATAGCATTAGATATTTTGTTAGGTTATTGGGCTTATACCGGGACCGGAGAAACTAATTTCGTTCCACCTCATGTTCCTACATGTGTGAAATGACAATAAAGCTCCTTGAATCCTTGAAATAATCTCCCTCCCAAACAGCTAACATGAACAAGATTTCAGAAACGAAGTGTGAAACAAATTGGCAACTCGTTATCTTGGCAACTCGTATATCTCATCATTTTACCACAGTAGGATCTTATATATCAGTTTGTTTAGCAAATTGTTTTATATTCATAGACAGTATAATAAGTGAACAGAGCTCCCAGGTCTTAAATTGAAGCCAATTCATGTGTGCCTTAAACCTGCTTTCTTTCTAATGTCCAGCAGAGGGAAACTCCTCTGGTTTCAAAACGAAGTCTGAGTGGGCTGTGGGCTTATGAGAAAATGAGCCTACTTATAACTTTATTTATTGCCTTACTAAACAGTTACCTAATGTGTTTGTGTTTTCTGCTTGTTTTTCAGTTTTTTTTAAATACAGCATGATGTTCATTTTGTAACTTATGTTGAGGGATAAGCTGGTACAAGAGTGTCCTCAGGTTCTTAGTCAAATCCAGTCAGGACAGACTGGACAACCTCTTGTCCAAATATGGTCACTACTAGTTCAATATAGTTAGAGGAGGTGTAACAGGTTGTATGCCTTCAATTCTCTGTGGGGAGAAGAACTAGAAGAAGAACTGATGGAGCAGATGCACCATCAGTCCATTATAGATATATAGTGGACTCAGATTAAGCGTTGCTGAAAGTAGTTACAGTAAGCTACTGAATAATTTATCTTCAAGTATTGCATTAGGTCCCATATCCTTTGAAATGTCTAATGTGGTGTAACTGTTTTTTGTTTTGGGTTTTTTTTTTTTTCTTTTTAACCTGGTCAGGACAGCTTAAAAAGCAAAAATAATGTGCTTAATGTGCTGTTTGATATAGTTAACATAATAATCAATGGGCCTAATGGCTTTTCCCTTTCTGTTTCTCATAAAAGAAGTATTGATCTGAGTTGCCTTAATACATCTTCAAAACAGAGCATCATGTACTCTAATGACAGCATCGAGACGTCATTTTGATGAGTCATTTTGTGAAAGGAGACAGTCAAGGAGGTGACTGATACTCTTTGATTGTTTTGTTAGTTTGGTTTTAATCAGTTCAGTTGCTCTATCTGAAATGTCACCTTTTCACACATGCATGAAAAGCAGCCTTAATCACATACTGTTTTGTTTTCTATATTTATTAACAGTGTCTCATCGCCCAAAGGGGTAATATTTTCTAAAAATCCACTGAGAATTGTGAGAACCACCAAAGATGAAGCTACTGGAGTTAATACTGTCCTCTTTTACAATTCGAACTACCACTCAAATGTTGGAAAAACTTCACTGTTCTTTCTGTTATGGTTTTATACCACAAATGTTAAAAAAAATATGGATAAAGGATAAAGACTGTTTGCTGCCTTAAATTCAGTAACTGTCTTAAAGTCACTGAATCTGAGACGACCTGTTAGCTTTCCTTTAGTGAAAATCATAGATCCACAAAACAATGTAGCTTCAACATCATGATTCAGGATTAGACAACATGGGTGGCTCTTGAATTACTTTCAGCAAATTTCTTGTTGATGCTCAATCCAGATTCAGATTTTCATTGTGCTGGTCAGCTTTGTTTTTGCCATTCAAGGATTATCATTATCTTGAAGTTTCATTTGTCTCTCATTTGTTTCTCTGAGAGGAATATGGTACTAAAACAGCGTTAACTATGGACAATAACCCAAAAAGAAACTCAGACTACTGATGCTGTAAATATGCTTCAGATAGCCTTTTAAGCATAACTTCTGAAGGAATGAAGACTTTGGATTTCTCTCAACGCTTATATTGGAGGCATATTAGGAGGGTAACTTTTAACAACTAGCATGAACATCGGGAATGATTACAGTGACTGCAGACCTTTTTAAGTGTAGATATATGGGCATATGAGAATTGATAGACTCGAAAAAAATGTGAGCCTATTCTTTAACAAACAAACGTGAATAATCATTTACAGATAAATAAAGCGAGCTTGTTGAAAAAAATGAATGAATCAGACTGTGAAGTACAGCATTACTCATTTTGCTTGACAAGAACACAATACATAGAATGTCACAGAACAACACACTTCAGTATGCATCATGAAATACTCTAGTTTAAAGATACTTTCTAACAGGGACCAACAAATGAAGCCAAAAATATCAGTACTGGTACAGAAACTTCACACAAGAGTCACACCCAAACAAGCAAGCTGCTGACTCTCTGTCTGTCTCTGTCAGACCAACCTGACCCACTTCTGCAGTGAAGCTGCCTTGTTCCAGGGCAGCACATGGCGCCCGCAGCAGACACACATACACACACACACACACACACACACGAAGGCACGCTCGCCTACATTCAGAGGGCTGATATCCGCAGTCTGTTCATTCAAATCGCTCTCTTCTTCACCCTCTTTGACAGAAACATAGAAATCAGATGTACTGTTTTAATATCAGGTAATGGTGCTGTTGATAAAAATACTTTGCTAGTCACTAGCAGTCACTAGTCATCTGCTATGTTCTGCCATATCACATTTCAAATGTCTCTTTTTCTATTATTAAACAGTAAAAATGTGTCTGTGTGCAGGAAATGATCAACAACATAAACATTAAACAAAAAGTATAAATGTGTTCTTCAAAAGACCCAGAGATTTAAAATCTAATAAATTTGAGTATTTAAGAAAAGCAAAGCTGTGCTCTTTATCTTTGATTATAACATACAAACATATAAGTAACTTTAAAGGAAGGAATGAATTGACCCCGGCATTATGATCAACTCTCCTGCATTCTGTCTCACTCAGACTCAGACAAGAGGATCAATATGAATCTCATCTCTGTGCATCCAAGGAGACTGTAAAGACTGGAAGACTGGACACTGGGAGGGAAAGTTCAATTATGTCCACATTGGCATCTCATCTAAATATATGTCAATGGCATGTGGCATACTTCCTGTATTTGATGTGTTATGTTTAGGTGGGTGCTGTGTACATCCACATGATTGCCAGAACTCAAGGTTTCCCTGCAGAACATTACATTGCAAATAGATGATTAATATTATACACTTCTTCTGTCAGCGGTTTTAGCGTTGTAGCTAATCATAATTTGTAATTTGCTGTGAGACTTTTTTTTTTTACATGGAAACAGGGGCTGACTAAGCAACTGCATCAAAACAGCTTCTCCAGAAAGAGTATACATTTTAGTGGGAAAATGAAGTAAAGAGTGTCACAATCTAATTTTTTAATCTCTTCTCTCAATTGTAATCTGGATTATGTAAAAGCACCTTTGATTTTCTCTCTCTTTCTCTCTCTCTCTTTTATGTTTTATTTTTGATCCTTTTTAAGTTACCTTTTTGTTAAATTGAATACATTTCTTAAATTAATTTTTCAGCAATTTCCAAATGTCATTCTTAGAAAAATGCAAATGTCCAGTACTTTCCTATAACGTTTATTATAACATCAGTAACTTTCTTATGACACATTTGTGAACTATTTCATTTCCTATGATTAAAAACCGTTTTGTTTTCTTAATTTTTTGTTATCTGTTTTTTGACAAATTATTCATGTCAGGTAATTTTGAACAGGCACATTTGCAGTAAACTTCTTTGACTGACACGACCACTTTTGCCCATGTGCAGAATAGATCAGGCAGCTGGTACAGATCAGGCACTGAACAAGCCTGTTGGAGAAGCTAACACTGATGTTAGCATTTAAATTTCCCTGACCATGTATTAATGGGTGTATATCTTCTCCTCCAACAACACCTAACCCTAACGCATCAGGTTCATCAAAGCTAAAATGTAATGCCAGTCTTTCATTTTGACTGCTGATGTGTCATCACCTTTAATGAAACAGTGTAAATCCATTTACACTAAGTTCCTGCCTGTCCTCTGAACCAGGTCAGTACCTTATTTCCAACACACTTCCTGACCTCTCTTCTTCCCACCTTTATTAAAGCTGGAAGTGTGCACAGGTACTATACATAGGTCTGACAAATCCTAATCCACAGGTCTTTAATCTGCTGTGAGAACAAGCTGTGGACACGTCATGTCTCAACTGCCTGTCTGTCTGATCTGGTCCGTCTCAATCCATTCTTTCCGCTGAGGATGACACAGCAAGAATATGGAGTCAGCCCACAGGAGAGGTGGAGGTCAGACTACACCGCCCTACCTGCCATCCACATGTTCTGTGCTGCATGGTTTTATTTTGCCATTTATCTTAAGGCTGAATGGCTTTGTTTATTTCATTTTCATTTCATTTTTTTTCTTTCTTGTAATATTTCCCAAGATCCTAATTCTGCAAGACATATTCATTTAGTCTCATTTATACATTTCTGCACGTCATTAATGCTTTGGACATATGAGGACTTTGAGGGACAGCAGTTCTGCCTTTTGTCTGCGTGTGTGTTTTGAGCAGCAGCACACAGCGTTCAGGACACAATGTCCCAGCACATTTACAGCTCTGTGTCCTCAGCCTGGAAACTGATGGCTTGTAGCTAAATGAAAGCTCAGCTCACCCATGAACCAGAGCAGCAGCATGTAGGGAGCAGTGCTGCCCTCTGTCTGTCAGCACAGGAAGAACCACTGTTGGCCACCAAAGGATTAACCATATATAAAGTCACACTCTATTCTGCGAAGAGTGAAGAGTTTGCTGGAGAAAAAGGCACATGGCTGAAGCTTGTGGTCACCATCATCTGCTCCAGAGTCTGAGGCATCTCAGAGCAAGCTAATAGGCCAGCCAGTTAGTTTAACTCTTAACTCTTTAACTCGTTGGAGTGAGTTCCCTCCAATGACAAAATATGTCACTAAAAAAGAAAGGCTGTTTTTCAAATAGGCTAATTACTGAACTTTACTGACATTATGATATTACAATAAGTATAGAAACAAACAAAAAATAAAATTGCAAAAGGAAGGACTGAATGGACTGAATATTTTGGCAGTATTAAAAAGTTCAGTGATTAGATTTGTTTAGTTTACAAGTTCTTGACAGTGATGTTGCTGAGACCCTTGTGGTAAAGCAGAGCGACTTCTCCTTCACTGACACATAGAGGAACCCTACACCACTGGGTGAATGACAAAATACGCTCAGCAGCCAGAGAATTGCTGAGGTTAGATTATGGCACAGAACAGACCATGGCACTCAGATAAGAACAAAGGTTTTTCTCCAGTTTTAATCTAATAACAAGCAGAGGTCAAAACCAGAGAATTAAACTTTGTATGCAAAATTAACCAGGCAGCAAGGTGTGCAAATACATGCACATCTTGTACTCTTCTAGAGTATACATGTCTAACCAAAATGATTTGTTTTGAGCAAGAAGAAGTCTGACAAGACATAAGTCTAGATCAGATCAGATCAGCCTAGTTTTGTTGGAGAGAGAGTATATGTGGTATCATAGGTTTTCAGCATTTCAGCATAAAGAATGGGCAAAAATTTCAGTCCGAGTGAACACATTACATTTCTTTCTTGTGTAATTTTATAGTGGATAATAACCAATTTATTCTAACCATGTTAATTTTAAAAATGTATCTGTGACACAGAGATAACAGATGAAGATGAGCTCTATGCACTGCGCAAAACCTGACAGGGGAAACATGAAGAAGTCTCATCACAGATATAGACTGCCCTCTGGTGGTGAACAATCCTCAAACAAGCATTCACCAAATGCGTCACACACTTATACATCATTAAGTTATTGTAAGAAACTACTTGGCCTCTGAGGCCTCTTGGAGTCATATTAGGGCTACCTGATGGAGCATTTACACAGCAGTTCATTAAATAATCAATGTGCTGCAGACATTCAAATGATTAGTTTGAGTCTTCTTCAAGATAGAGGTTAGGATCGAGTCAGTGAAGCAGATTATGCAAGTGTTTTCTCCACAACAATAATGTGTATATATTTGTGAAGTTGAAATCTGGCCTTCAATACTGTCTTCTACTTGTCTATTGAGGAAGCTGGTGTGTAGGCTTACATTTGTTTCTCAATGGTGAGTGTGCACTGGGACATTTTAAACAGAGAAAAACAATTTGTGTATCTGCACAAGTTATATTTTCGACAAATATTTTGGTAATACAAAGCAAAATTAACTTTGAGCAAACAAAACGTGTATGTACTCGGTACATATATTTGTGTTTTTGTTTATCCCCACAATACTAACCTCTCATTTGTCATCTCAAATTTGTGCAGTGTGCTCTCAAACCCTAATTTATGATTTATTTACAGTTTAGTTTGATTGATTATTAATTAAAATTTAATTAAAATACATTAAGCAGAATTGAACATGTATTTTTTTGCATAATGAGGTTCCATTAATGGAAGCCTGTACTTGACTTGACTTCTTAAATCTCAAGCAAAAGTAATCCATTACACAAGTCATTATGTTAAAACAGCAATATTATTAAAGTACAATGCCCTTGGGTTGTTCTAAACCTGTAAAAGTTTTAGTTTAGCGAGATTTTGACAGTGAGAAGACTAATTTCAAAACATTTTTGTAGGCCTGCAGTTCATTCCAGGGTCATGTGACCACAGTACTTGAGTCAATCCCTTCTGTACAGCCTGGTGTCTAAAACATAAAAAACTATACAGCTACACTAGGTTGTAATTAATGTTTTAGCCTGTTTTAGACACAAAACAGGACAGGAAATCATCTTATAAAATCAATATGGCTATGGTTGCCTATTTACCCATTTAGCACATCACATACAACCATTTGAGCCATTGTCTACATTGCTGTGTTGTGTGCTTTATGATCACCCAAGGTAAGTGGCATAAAACATTATAACAGCAACAGGTGCTGTGTATTGATAAATATGCTTCTATCAACTATTGTATCCAGTCGCCATAAAGATAAAGTCAGATGATGGTTCATACATTATAACATCACAGTCATGAAGGCATTCATTAAATAGATTTACATTTTACTCTTACACTGTCAAACAAACCAAGCAGGATGGAACCCTGTGTATACATAAACAGACCTTTATGGACATTATTTATAGAGTGCAGATCAGGAAGTTAAATTGGAAAGCATAATTTACAGGCCTGTGTAAATTAGACAGAGCTGTGCCTTCCTGTTCTAATCCTGCATGTATTGGCCTTTATCTCCAGAGCTGATAAAAACGATGCTTTAGACTCATCTCAAGAGGCTGTGATCCTGTTTGATTTAGGGTGTGGCTAATCTCTGCAGGAATCTAACAGCTCCCAGGGTCTGCATCCTTGAGCCAAGGCATAGAACGAAATGAATCTTTCAAATGACATCAAATTCTCTTGATTAAATTTACTGTAAGCTGGTGTTATGTTAAGGAAGTTAAGATATTAATTTCAAGTATTTCATGTCAGTCCTCGGGAAAATTTGGCTTGTGGATGATCTTATGTGGACGTAATCAGTTGTTCTGTCAGACAGTAGCACCGGCAGCCTTTCTTAACCTCACTCATGGGATATTAGTTGGTGTTATGTTGTCAAGCTCCAGCTGCACTACTTTGCACCACTTTAACACAAGCTGTGTAACATGATACCCTGAGAAAAGCTACATTTCCTCTCCAACAGTGCTGTCACACACTTTTATGTATTGTGTTGTAGAGATATCTACTGAAGTTAGCGCGCTAACCAGTTAGCTCCCATCAGTCATGTTTCAAAATACCACTTTGCACCTCTAGAGGTGATAGTCCGATAGTCCCCTGTAGATTCATATGGGAGATGTTTACATGCTGCAACTTTCACAAGCTCTCAAGCACAAAATGCCAAGAAAGAAAATATTCTTACACGTTTTCCTTATTAAACAGAAAAATACAACTATACACCCTCTGAATTTGGGTTTCTATCTTTCACTGAACTGAGAGGAGCTTATTTGCCTTTTTAACTCACACTTCATTCCGATGAGACAAACCAAGTAAAACTCTGAAAACCATCTTGGCTTGTTGTTCCACAGTCACCTCTGGTGTGTGTCTGATTGTCATCTGAAACATCCTCCTCTCTCACATTTCCAAAGTGGCAAATGGGACAGTCAGCAATGTGTCTGAGACTATCTAACTTTCTTGCACACGGTGCAAAAAAAGTGCAACATCATGAATAAGACTATCACAACAGAATTTTCTGACTGGCTGGCATGTGTCCATTAATTTTTAGCCACCTGACCTGCAGACAAACAGGAACATATTTGTTTGTACTTCAAAATAACATGTGCCAGTCTTAAACTTGGCTAGGCTAGGAACAGCCTCAGCAAGAATTAGCAAGAACTGACTAAAGTGCTAAGAGCCAGAACAGCTGTTCAGTGGGAACGCACAAATTTATCATAAATATGTTTGACCTTTGCATCAATCTGGACATCATAATTTGTACACTATAAGGAGGAAAAAGGGAACAGTGAGAGAGACAAAGTAACAGTGATAAGGACATGGCTAAGTGTGTGTGTGTGTGTGTGTGTGGGTGTGTGTGTCTTCAGGCTGTCAGGCTGTATGATCACAGAGGAAGGCTGCACTTCTCTGGCTATCCAATCCCTCCCCTCTGAGAGAGCTGGACCTGAGCTACAATCACCCAGGAGAGTCAGGGGTGAAGCGGCTGTCTGGGGGGACTGGAGGATCCATGCTGGAGACTGGATGCTCTCAGGTATGAACAGACAAGAGCTCACACACTGTTTGTCTGTCACAGTGACAAGCTGAGGACTGTTGCATCACACGCTGTGTAACAGCAGCGCTGTTGATAACAGTGCAGACAGTAACTGATGTGCTGAGAGTCCCTGCTGAGACTGACGTCCTGACTAATATCACGCCAGAATCTGCTATCCATCATTTACTGATGACTGCTTCAAATGATCTGTGTTACAAATGCAGTCAAAAAGTATATCAAAATGAAATAATATAAAGTGTTTATAAATCGTAATGCAAAATCATCAAGAGGTTCAAAGTTGTACCTTCCTTTAAACTGATTTGTGTTTTGGAGCCAGTCTCTTTTCCATATGTGCTGCATTGGGTTTCTTCTTGTGTGTTTGCAGCCAGTTTCAGGGCAATAGTGTGTAATGTGGGGCAGTCGTGGATCAGCGGTTAGGGTGTCGGACCCGTAACCGGTGGATCGCTGGTTCGATTCCCCGTACCGGTGTCCATGGCTGAGGTACCCTTGAGCAAGGTACCTAACCCCCACTGCTCCCCAGGCGCTGCACGCGGTCGCCCACTGCCCCGGGTTTGCTGTGTGTGTGTGCACGTCACTTGGGTAGGTTAAATGCAGAGCACAAATTTCGTTGGAGTGAGTTCCCTCCAATGACAAAATATGTCACTTTCTTTGGGGCAGTCGTGGATCAGCGGTTAGGGTGTCGGACCTGTAACCGGTGGATCGCTGGTTCGATTCCCCGTCCCGGTGTCCATGGCTGAGGTACCCTTGAGCAAGGTACCTAACCCCCACTGCTCCCCGGGCGCTGCATGCGGTCGCCCACTGCCCCGGGTTTGCTGTGTGTGTGTGTGTGCACGTCACTTGGGTGGGTTAAATGCAGAGAACAAATTTCGTTGGAGTGAGTTCCCTCCAATGACAAATATGTCTTAAAAAAAAAAAAAAAAAAAAAAAAAAAAAAAAAATAGGACTCTAAATCCATAAGTGATCTTCCGCCGCAGTATAAACCGTGACATGCTTTTAGCTGTTCATCTTGTTCAAAGTCGACTTCCAGAAACAACAACTCTTAAAAACAACAGATTTTTGGATCCACATGTTAACGGGTGGTGAGAGAAGGAGCACACAAACAGAGCAATAATACCAGAAGTATTGGAACTGTATAATGATGAAGTATACAGAAGGTACTATGGTGATTATGATAACAGCAGTAGTAATGATAATAATGGTAGTAGCTGTAGTGCAGCTCCTCCTAGTTGGCTGTTTGCAAAGCCTTGATTTGACTTGACTTGACAAAGACTTGCAAAGAGACGTCATTCATCGCACTCTGAATGGAGCTCCTCTCATATCGAGAGTTTTTTAATGAACTAAAATCAATCCAGAGTTGAGACGAGGCACAGTTGCAGTCCTATATGCCTGTCTGTGTTTCCATTAGAGCAGTTCCACACACCAAATCCCATAGAGACTGCATCTGTCCCCCGACCGAAAAATAATAAACAAACAAAAAAAAAGAAATAAAGAAAATAATTTCTTCAAATACAAAAAGAAGAGATTAAGTCATAAAAACTTAAAATAAAAAAATTAACATTAACATTATCACAGTTCAAACATAAAAGAGAATTAAATGTGAACTCCTAATAAGTCTATGACGATGGAATTTCTGCTGCTGTGTGCAATGACTACTGCATCCTTCAGCTCGCCCAGGTGTTTTTCAGTAAACATGGACAGCATCCCACCAGGTATGACTACATTCGTTAGAAGCTTTGCGAAGTTGGAAGACTTCTGCTGACACTGCGCCACTTGCAGCGGAGTCAATCGCTGTGTTTCATTAGTTGCTCCATTTCCCCTCATTCACGTCCCCTCAGAGCACCATGCATCACGCAGAGGTCACTTGGAGAGCGGAGGGAACGTGGATGGGGGAGGAGAAGCGGGAGGAACAGAAGAGTCAAATCTAATGAACTTGTCCACTTTGAGCCAACAGCCCGACCATCAGTTGTATCCTCAGAGCTTCAGCTGACTGCTGGCACTTTGGATGATGTTTTAACTGTTGGTCTTGCTTTGCTGGTAGGTCAGTTTTACACTGCTGGCACTGCAGAGAACACTGATTAGAATATCAATCAGTCTGTTTGTAATTCATCTTAGATAATATAAAATTCATTTTATTTTCAGTCAACTTATGAATTCACATGATCAAGATTTTTTCTGACAGCCTCCCTCTCTTGTCTTCAGTGCAGCAACACTGATGTTTTTCGCTGTGATGTATTTTTAATGTTCTTCACAGCTCTTAATTAAAACAGCCTGTTCCTCTTGACTGAAAAAGACAGCATGTGATTGGTCCATTTTGTGCCAAAGAAGAAGTCAGATGAGGCACTAAACAGCTCTTTTCATGTGAACACACGCACACAGCTTGATGAAGAGAACCTGTGTTAACAAAGAAACTCACAGGAAAGAAGTACAAGACAGCAGCTTTCATTATTGATATGTCAGATAGTTCGACTGTCAGGACTTCACATCTGTACACATGTTATTTAACAGTCTTCACATCCCACTTCCCACAAGTGTAAATAAAGCAACCAGTCCAATGTTAATATACTGTAAGAGACGACAACTATGTAGCAGTGGTAGATTCTCTAGAAACACACTGTATTAATACTGTAGCACGTACTGTATTATAAAATATACCAGAATATATTCAGAAAATGCACTCTATATTAGAGAATATATCAGTATGAATTGAAAATCAATATGTCACTTTCCTCACATTTAATGTTAGGTTGTATAATAATTGAAAGCAATGAGGATTTGAAGAGATGTGGCTCAGGGCTCCTGGTGAAACTGGTCTAGTCAGTCCTGGTACGGGTGTAGTTGGCTCTCATTAAAATCTCAATGTATAGTGTAGGTCATGTTCCCACAGCCCAAGTGTACTGTTGGACACCATTGGAGCCTGCCTACCCATACGTGGGCCAGTGCAGGCATAACTAGACATACATGGGTGAGGAAAAAGTGTGCATCAGCAATTTCTCAAGGACTCTGTTTAGGATAAAAGGATGAGCACGGCCATTCTGTCCTCAGTCCAGCTCCAGAGTGAACTCGCGTTTTGTTTTGATGTGTGACAGTAAAACTCTATTGCATCAAACTCTGACCCTTTCCAGCACATCTTTTTGACTCTTATTAAATACAAATGACACATACTGCCATCTAGTGCCATTATACTGGAGAGAGGGTAGGTGTCTCTAGAGCTGATATCTCCCAAACTCTATAACTGAAACCAAAACAATCCAGGTGGATACATGGTACTACAGGTAAGAGGATGAATATGTGTTTTTGATTCTGGGATGAACTCTCTGTTTAACATGAAATATTTTGCAGTTCTGGGAGCCACTCTGGTCTGTCTTTGGCAGTTGTCGGAAGGTGCCAGCTTTTTAGCATTTGTCATGAATTGTTACCGTTCCCAGACAGATTGTCTGTGCGACTTGTCGGCCTTTGTCTCAGTGATTGTACAGCTGTATAACTCCCACTGACCTTGTCAAATCAAATCATCATCAAGATAGGAAAAACTCAAACAGGTCTTTGTACTACCAGCATGTTTCCAGGTCTCACAGCTGCAGTAACAGCCAGTGCTACTTGGATTATCTCCCCACAGAGAAATATCTCTCCTGACATATTTGTGGCAGTGTATCAGATCTCGACACAACACCAAAGGCTTCTTACCACATTGCCCATTTGTGGCTGCAGCTTTCATTATGGCCAACAGCAAGATATAAGCTTTGCTGCTAATTTCTTTGTCACATCTCACAGATGAGGTCACCCTGACTAATTAATGCAAATGTCTTCTGTCCTTGCCAGTGTGTGTGGACATCCTCACTGTCAGTAGGACCACAGCCACTTCTATTCCGGACATGAGAGGGACATTTAAATTGCCTGTTCAAAACACACCACTAGAACAAAGGTACACTGGGAGCAGGAGATTGCAGCTCACATGGACAAATAAGACGTTCAAGGCTGATGGATCATCTTGTGATTGATTGCCACTGATTAAAACTGCTGCCCATTCACTGATGTGTCTATAGAAGGGACCAAATATAATTTAGATGATACAATGTGTGTGTAGAGGATTATTTATAGAGACAGGATGATCTACAATAGCTGTTTACTAAGAGATGAAATAGAAATCATGATTGATCTACTGAATTTCTTAAAATGAAGATGATGCGACACTGGTGACATTTTATGCACATAGATTGTCACGAGCAAACAACAAATCAACTTCAACTTTTCTTTGAAAAGGTGGAAATAAATTCAAACTCTGACTGGGCTAAACAGCCTATTTGCTGAACAAACCCGAGATGTGGCTGGTGATTCAGAGGTCTGGTTCCAGGCTGTTTTGGGTTTTACCTCCAAATAAAATGGCTTCCTCTGGCTAAAATGCAAAAATAAAATAAATTCCAGTTTTAATGCTTCATCCCAACCCGGTACACAAGTAGTATTATAATCACAAACATCAGTGAAAGGGAAGTCGAGATGGTCATTTTTCCTGTAACGCCACCGGGAATCTATTCTGTCAGTTTACTGGGATTTTAATGTATGCTGGGTGGAGAAACACTCATTAGGTGGCATGTGGAGTACCACCATGAGAGACTGGTAAATAATTATGTCATTACCTCTGGACCACTGGAACCTAACTGAGGTATGCAAAGAAAATGTGAAAAATTACAATAATAGAAAAACATGGTTCAACTAAGCACAGAAACGTCAAGAAATAATAATGTTATTAATATTAAGATTAAGTTTTTATTTTAAAGTTTCATTAATCAGGGTGGACAGGAAATTAGAGAGCAGAGGAGAAAATTACTGAAGTGCTGGTTTAGTTTTCCTCCCAATCTTTGTAGTTCTGAGGCATTTTACAGGTGTGGATATACACATAGTTTATTAGGTACATAGCTAAAACTATCACAGTCTAACACAACAGCTGTGACAAGATGTGTTTCTAATGATGTGTAGCTAAAAATACACTTTCTAAAAGGCGATGACTGTCTGATTTCTCCTGAGCTAGCCACCGTTACATCAGAGTTACATCTAGGTTCAAAGTTAACATCAGTGGTGAGACATTTACAAACCAGATTTAAAGCACGTAATCTATTTCTTACAGTACATCCAAGTAAACCTGTGTGAAACCTAGTTGGTGCTCAGTATTTCAGTGACTGTGCACGAGGGTCTATGGACTTCTAGTCAACATCAACCTCTTTATAGTGAAGATGTATTTTTTTTGTCTTTTCAAATGTTTGAACAAGTGTCATCTCTTGAAAAATGTCCAATCATCACAAGAAACATTTGGCTCCCGGGCGGCTGTTCAAGCTGCTTTATATAAATTTGTACGGTTTGCTTTTTCATTTCACGGCATGCAGCTCAGATACTGCATGTAGCATTGCAACACTACAGATTTATCTGAATGCACAGATACCATTATAAAGTCTGTAGAGGTTCCTTCTGTGCAAGTGAAATGGTCCTTACAATAAGAAGAATTAACTTTTAAGTTGCATAATCACCTCTTTTTGACGCAACTGGGGTCACAGCATAAAAACAAGCTGAAAATCATATCATTTCATATCATCATATCATTTATCATTTGATATGATAAATGTGTTAGCTAATACCTGTATTTACACAGCCTGAGAAAGTTCAAGCAGGAAATGTGCGTCTGACACCAGAGGCCATCAGGGGTTATAAGGCATACAATCTCTGCCCACACACCTAAATCAACGATCTGACAAGGGTGGACAAGCAAGCATGATTTAATAACCCAATATACACTTTGTTGACCGACTGTCAGAATTTGACCCTATCTAACCCCATTGACCTCACACCGGGTGAAATCTATATAGCAAGAATCTATTCACACCTTGGGAGAACACCAACTAATAAAACACACGTGTGTGTATGTGAGTGTGTATGAGTGTATATCAAAGAACAGAAAATGATGTCCTTGGGATCAATAAAAATGTAGAGAGAGAAGAAGCTTTTAATTAAACTGTGCCAGGGAAAATTTGAAAATTGACCCAGCTCTGCAGATATGAACAAACACTCAAGACTTCATCAATGAAATTTATGATGAGCCACAGAGATTTAATGTGAATTTATATCTAATAGGACAGAAGAGGAACGCAGGTTCACATCTCTGCTTACTCATAATAGCATTTACCAAGACTTTCAAAATGTGTATTAAAATAGGTTCAACATCATCACAACTGACTAAAAACAATCAAAACTGAAAGATTTGAAAGAAGACTGAAAGACTCATTTTAAGCCATGCTAGCTGTGTGGATCTGTTGATGTCAGTTGACATTTTAAGGTTCGTGGTAAAATATTTTGGCAATAGTCACTGGGTTATGTAGGTGCAGCACGCTAAGTATCACAGTCCTGGGTGTAATGGAATATAGATCGGAGGGCATGATGATGAGCCATTATCCCCTCATGCAGTCTCATTACTCATTTTATGTTAACACTTGACAATAAGGTATGTTCACTGGCTCTTTCACAGTTAATCAGGAACCGTTCATGAAAAAAGTGGTCAATATAGCTTAGCTTAGCCAACCTATGATTCATTAATGTAGGTTCTCCCAGGCTATTCTCAAGGAACTCATCATTATCCACCATATAGTCCTCCATTAGGAATTATTAGGGAAGTCCTTGTTAATGATTAATCAAGTATAAAGTCAATCGCCTCTTAATTAACGAATCATTAACTTATCATTAGCTACTCTATAAAACTTGACTAAGAGTTACTCATTAGCCAGTGGCTAACTAGCTGTTAATTCCTTATTATCCAAATATTTAGTTTGCTCTTCTTGACAGAATCATCAAATTACCAGCTGAGAGAATGTGCAAGAAAATCCCTGGTTATGAGAAGTCTGTTCTCAGTGCAATCAATAATTATAATACCAGCATAATAATATAATACTAACAATGTGCTTTGCACTGGCATATTTGAATTAAAATCCCTTCTACTTCCACTGTGCACCTTTTCTGTTCTGGGTAAAAATATATTTATCACACAGTAGGAGAAGTGAATTTAAAGAAATGTGTTAGAAGAGTGTTAGAGTGCTTAGTGCTTAGTAAGTGCCACTAGAATAAGATTTGATTTTAAAGGATCCAGGAATTACATAAAACCAAGAAAACAACTAATTCTAGCAGTATTTGCTGTCTTTATGGCACCAAAAGCGGATACTTTGAATGATATGTCGTTGTTTCCATGTTTGCTGCAACTAAAGCAGAACCCCACCCTTAGTGAAACCTAACCAGACTTAAAATGCATGATGTCATAACACAAAATAGAAAACTGAAATGTAAACAAGCATATTATGAAGTTTCAACATATCCCTGTTTGGATATGTACAGTGCCAACATTTATTCTGGTGACTGGATTGGATACTTCACTGTGAGTCATCACTACAAGCAACAGCTTTTCACATTGCAGCTCATCAGTTTAGAAAATATACATGATAATATCAATTTCTATTAATTAATAATATCAGCTAACAATTCTCTATGACATGATTTAGATAGATAGATACTTTATTGATCCCGAGGGAAATTCAATAATTTCAAACCAGACATCACAGCATAATAAATATTACTGGAGTGGGGAAAGACACACAAACAAAGTGTTGTGATGGAAGAAAAGATTGCTTCTTAAAGCCTCATTTTTACTACCTCTGCATCACTGTTTGGACAGCAGTGGTATTAAAGAAGTGATGTATCCATCATCATGCACTGTGAGGGCTTGTGTCTGTCCGCGTCAGTGGAGAGAGCCAGTGGGCTGAAACCAGCATCTGCCATGATGACAATAAATCAAGTGACGACTAAATCAAGCTTCTTTGTGAGGTTTATGTGTGAAAGGGAGTGTGTGTATGTGTGTGTGTTTGGGAAAAAGACGCTGGAAACATATGTATGAGCTGATATTCAATAGTTTGCCGTGAATGACGTGGTGATGATACCCTGTACGAACAATGACACTAGATGATATGTTAATCAAAGTGTCTCGTTGACATTTCCACGAGTCAAGCTTTAACAGTTTTGTCCATCAAGGAATGAATGGTCTGTTTCATGAATGAGTCAGTGTTTCATTTCTATAATGACGTGTCATTTGTTAGATAAGAGAAACAGGATGAATGATCGTCCACATCAGCACACGTCCTAAGCCCCAAAGCGGTATGAAGCAACTAACATCAACAGACACAGAAAACTTCAACTTGTTTTTATGGTATTTAACAGAAAGAAAAAAAACTGTATGTATGCATTGTTTCAAATGGTTTGAAGTCCGTTTCCTGTTTCCCAACATATTTTTCATACAAACTGCCAGTGTTAACCCAGACTTGTTAGATACCAGCCTAGTAGACTTCTGACAAGATATGATCCCAAGTCGGTAAAAAATTAAAAGCAGAATGATAAATTCATGATGACATATAAAGTCAATCTTGACTGAATTTGAACAGCGTTCACACCGACGCTGAGCCATGTGTTACAGAACTGCTTGTTTGTTTGAGTCCTGAAATAAAGAGATAAAATAAAGAGACCACCGTAAGTCCAATAGCACCACCTACTGGAAGCAAAGCTCTCCTCCCTCAAAGTCATCTAGTGAAAAACAGGTGGCAGAAGAAAACCCTCAAAAAGTCGGATGTTGAGAGGACAGAGGAGGCTCTGACCTTACAAAATCATATATGGGAGATTTTTCATTTTTAATTACGTATTGTGCTGTCTTATTTTCTGTGTTGGTTCCAACTTTCCATCTGCCCTGTGAGATATTGCATACCGGTATTTTCCGGAATTGTCTAAAGTCATTAACATCTGGCTAATTTGACAAGGAAGATATCTGGCCTTGCCAGATTATAAAAAAGCGAGTGTACATGTGCGTATACGTGACGAAACGAGCTGACGTTAAACTCCGCCCATATGTTGTTGTTCCACCGTCACGTGACATACATGCTATTTTTAGCCAGAATAAGTTCTGAAAACACAAAACACTGTATGCTCTCGGTCTGTAGTCGTGTACGATGTATTACAAAATGCATTTTGTCTGAGATTACAGTAAATTTACAACATTTCAGAATATTACTTTGAAAGTTGAAAGCGGAAGTTGTTTTCGCAGTATTTCTTCTTGACACTGACCGGGGATGAACCGTCTCCCTCCCTCACGGTAATTAAAGATGGAATCACGACAAAACCTGTCCGAACCAGCAGTCGGTGCTGAGCAGGAGGCTATACCGAGTCCCGTGGATGTCGACACCGCAGTGTTGCTGCTGGGAGCGGGAGTAACAGCCATCACACACCCGCTGCTCTATGTGAAGCTGCTAATACAGGTAGCTGATGTCGTTAGCTAACAGCAGCCATAATTATGGTATCAAAAGTGCTGTGTTGTGTCTAAGGGTCCTGTAAAGACTCATGTTTCTGTATACTCATTTAGATTAGTTACCGACGGCAAAAGGCTTGCTGGTTGTTACATCCATGGTCGTTACTCCAGAAAGAGGAGTCCTGCTGCAGTGTGTCTTTACTGTAACAGAAGATGCAGCACGGCAAGAACCGCTCAGTTTTCTCAAATAAGACAACAGAACTGTTCAGCTGAAAATATGTCAATCATTTTCTCCGTTTTTAATGGAGTTAGATTGTGTCCGTTTCTTGCCCTGACTTGCACTGCCTGGTGTTGCCTCTGTAATCTGTGGGAGAGAAAAAAATACCAACATTATTTTAAATGAATGTATTATCTGTTTTACCCTATTATATACTGTATATTCTTTTTTTATACAAGTTGTCATGTCAAACACTTCCATTGCTGATTTTATGCCGCATACTCTGTCATAGTGGAAGAGATCTAGTGTGTGTGACGCTGGTTAAACCTCTGAAATGTCCCTTTAGGCTCTTATGCTGTGCTTTAAGTCAGGCAAGTTCATGATTCAGCTGTTCTCCTTTGCATGAGGATAGTGAATCGATTGCAACCCCATGATAACAGCAGTAAAGCTGCTGTGACAAAATCATGACTTTATTATCATCATTCCCATAACGCAGGGAGGACGTTTAATCTCAGTTACTGTTGTTTCTAGGTGGGTCATGAACCTCTTCCCCCAAGTGTGGGCACCACTATGTTTGGACGAAGAGTCTTATACCTGCCTGGCTTCTTCTCCTATGGTGAGTGAGGTGTGATCATTACTGTTCTTAGTCTTATTGTTTTACTGCGCACAAGTCAAGAGCGGTTGACAGGAAATGAATTTGGTTTCAGCGCAGTACATTGTGAAAGTGGATGGAAAGAGAGGACTCTTTCGTGGCCTCTCGCCTCGCCTTGTGTCCAGTGCCATCTCCACTGTGGTCAGGAGCAAAGTTAAACAGGTAAACAACGATTGAGACTAAGTCTTTATCACTACACTATATAGACTAAAGTATTGGGACAGGCCTCTTTATTGTTGAATTCGGGAGTGGCATAGAGCTGTTTTTCAGTGGTTGGACTGGGCCCCTTACTTCCAGTTAAGGGAAATCTTAATGCTTCAGCATACCAAGACATTTTGGACAATGCTGTGCTTCCAAACTTTGACAGAATTCCCACAGAAACACTCCAAAATCTTGTGGAAAGCCTTCCCAGAAGAGTGGAAGCTGTTATAGCTGCAAAGATGTCTTTGTATTTAGAATGTGATGTCATTAAAATCCCTGTTGGTGTAATGATCAGGTGTCTCAATACCTTTGTCCATATACTGTATCATTACATGACAATTGCTAATTTTGAAGACGGAGGCTAATATGTGTTTGAAACATGTTGCATGTCACTTCCCTGAGTTTTGATCCCTAACTGCATCCATTATGTCACTGTAAAAATGTGTCCCTCGGGCACTTCCTCACCTGTTACTGACTTGAATGGATAATGAAGAAGTCCACACTTCACTACACCCATCTCTTCTCAAAGTAGTTGTCATTTCTGAGTCAATGGCATGACCTGGAGATTTGGTATAACAACAATACAGCACTTTTCAAACTGAGCCAAGGTTGTGGCCGCATCTTAGGGCCACACACACACACACACGCTGGTTTTATATTTCCATTTCCTGTGACAGTTGTGGAATAAAAAAATTAAGCTTTTTATCATCGTTTTTATTATCTGTCTGGCGCGTAAAGGCGATGGTTTGTGTGGGAGAAAAGAAACGTCTGGGTGAAAGGTTGTTTTAAAGTATTGTGAAGGCTTATCCCCCCCGCCTCTCGCCTGTAGTCAGCTGGGATAGGCTCCAGCTCCCCCGCGACCCTGACGGACAAGCAGTATAGAAAATGGATGGATGGATGAAGGCTTATCCGAGTAATTTCAGTCCTTTATTCAGCAGGTGGAGCTTCTGTCCAAGAGGGATGACATTCAGACTTCACTCAGGAAGGTGGTCCAAGAGGTGAGAGGTGCTCCCGATGAAACATGAAAACAACATCCATCACTTCTTTCATTTGGAGTCTCACTGAAGTTTAATAATTGAAATGTCTCTGTGTACTTTGTTTGAATAAATTCGAATGTTTAAAAGAAACAGTTTAACCCAAAACGAAAATTTAGTCATTATTTATATATCCACAACACATTTCTGCAGCGTCAAAGCAAAACAGCGTTGCTGCAATCTGTTAAACAGCTGAAGGAGTCAAATCCACTTGGTCTCTTGGGGCTTCCAGAGAGTGGGACTTTATTTTTGTTTTTTGTTTTTTTTTTTATTTTAAAGTTCCCATGTGCTTCAGTTGTTTATTTGGATGATGCAATTCTTTTTTTTGCTATGAAGCTGTGAAAGCCTCAGAAACTTAATTAAACTTTCATTTTTATCCTGGCTCACTTTATTATTGTCTCTTCAAATTGTTTCCTCTCTCCAGACCTCACATGAGATGATCATCCAGTGTCTGTCCAGACTAGCCACTCATCCTTTCCATGGTATGTCCTCATTAAGTCTGTCAGAGTTTGTTTAACCATGAAAAGTTTCTTTGATTTTGTGGCTACTGGCCTCTGCCTCTCCAGTGTCACAGCAAAGCAGGGCTGTGCCTGATGACGTTCATTATTAATAGCTTGTGAAATAATTTTTTTAATGAATTCTCCAAGGTGATGTCTTCGGACGTCTTGTTTCATCTGACCAAGTACAACCCGAAAATATTCATTTTAAAGGAGCAGTTAACCAAAAAAAAAAAAAAAAAAAGGAAAATTCAGTCATATTGAAACAGCCCCATGCCAATGGAAAGTTCGATTTAGTGTCTCTGTTTACAAAGCACTGGAGCTCCACAGCGGAACAGGAGCTGTGAAGCTCCAGAAATGCTTTGTGGACTACTTAACTTCACCTAGACCAGGCATGTCACACTGGTCCACAGGAGGGCCGGTGTGGCTGCAGGTTTTCTTTCCAACCAAGCAGCAGTACACCAGACTTGACTCATTTAATCAACTGATCTCCGTCTTCAGACAGCTGATTGGTCAAACGGTGTGCTCTTGGTTGGTTGGCACAAAAACCTGCAGCCACACCGGCCCTCCTGTGGACCAGTTTGACATGCCTGGCCTAGACGATAACTGAGTTGTCATTTTTAGGGGGAACTGTTCCTTTAACATCACCTTGGAGAAACTGAAAGGAGCAGCAAAGGATTGACATTTTTCATCATTCTTTAACTATTAGACCATCCATCCTTTGGTGCTCCTACAGTATGGAGGTCTCGTATGCCGGCTGAATGGAATATAACACAATAATCTCCATTGGTTGTTTGGCTCTTCACCTCTTTTGTTTTCCTTTGGCAGTGATGTCAGTGCGGTGTATGGCCCAGTTTGTTGGCAGAGAGGTCACATACAGGTAAGACTTTGTATGGAGCTGCAGATAAGTTGCACTTTTCCCTTTGAACACATTAAAACTGTTTCCACAACCTCGTCATGACTGAATAAGCAACAGTCCAGGTCAGGTAGCTAACCGGCTGTCCTGCTCACTGTTAGTCACATCCTGCTGGCTCTCTACACTCATACCTGATAAGTACCAGTTCTGTCAAGTAGCATGAAATCAAACCGGATTCATCTTGTACGCTGTACCGAACTGGACTGGCAAAACCGGAAAAACTCCACAACCATACAACAGAGCCTTGCCTTCTTCAAACTAATGAGAAGAGCTCAACACAAATAAAGACATCTGCTTTCAGCCAGATTTGTTAAAAGTTTAACATGATGATAGTTTGTTCATGTAGGACACCTTCACTCAAACTAAACTAAGGGCCTTTAAAATGTGGGATTTTTTTCATGTTAATTGAGTGTGTGTCACATTTGCAGTGGGATGTTCACTTCTGTTATCAAGATTTTTAAGGAGGAAGGAATTGCTGGATTCTATGTGTGAGTCATGCTCGTAATTTCATGCTTTCATGAAATTCTCAGTGATCCTGGACTTTGACCATTCTGAGCAGTGTTTCGTGTGTTTGCAGTGGTCTCATACCCCACGTGGTGGGAGAGGTTCTCTTCCTGTGGTGTTGTAACCTCCTGGCTCACTTTATTAACACCTACGCTGTGGACGACAGTGTAAGTCCATTTCATTGTTGGATGGCAAAAGAGAGGGTGTAAGAAAAACTATAAGCTATTACAATAAATGTATTGTACGCTGAGGGAGTACTGCTACTTTCAGCAGTAGTCAGGCCAGATAAATTCAGTATAATGTACATTTTTGTAGCACTAATTCACTCTGCTGCTCTGAGGGGATTAAAAACGATGTCTGAAGAGCAACTTCATTTTATTTTGAAACATTTGCAGGAAGTGTTGATTTTCATTGCTGGTAAATTAAGAGTTTAGAAGTAAAGGTAGTAAAGGAGAAACTTATACTGAGGGAAAACAGTGTGAGTGTTATGTGATTCGAGGTGGAAATGAACATTATACTGAATGAACCATGTGAGCTACTGTATTTCTAGTACAGCTAATTCAACCTCCCTTCAGTGCGTTTTGTTTTTTTACTGCAGCAATTATTTCAGGCTGTCATTTCAATTCAATTCCATCTTTTTATTTTACAATTGATGGTTGATCTAACATTATTTGATCCAAAAGATAAAAGAAAAAAGGTGTTAAGATGTTTGAATGTGTCAATGTGCTGTTCTGGATGCCAGGAAATGACAAAGGATTACATTTGCTATCAGGCAAACTAAACAGGTTTAAATGTGGTTAAATTCTCTGTCAGCTGCAAAGTGATGGAAGCACACGTTCACCTTGTCTCCTTGTTGGTCTGTTGCAGTTCAGTCAGGCCTCAGCAATAAGAAGCTACACTAAGTTTGTGATGGGGGTAGGTTCAACACACACACTGTGGTTTGAAATGTTACTCACACGCAGCCATTGCAGCATATTAAAGTGGTGTGTTTTACTCCAGATTGCAGTGAGTGTTCTGACGTATCCATTCATGCTGGTGGCTGATCTTATGGCGGTCAACAACTGTGGGTGAGTCCTTCTTTCAAATTCTCTAAGGAATGATCAGGAACGTTTTCATGGAGATGGACATTTTACTGTTCAGCTGTATGACTGATGGAACATGTAGTCTTTTGCTTGCAGCTAAGAAAATGATTAGAGAGAGATAAAGAGATTACCATCCACTTAAAGTAAACGTCCTTGTTTTATTTAAATTTGACTACTTTTAAGCTCACTGTTTCCCCAACCAGAATTTGAACCGTCATGTCGGGAAATAAAATACACCAAAAAAGTTCTTAACACAGTTGAATAAGTAAAATATGTCAGATCCACATGATGGAAAACATTTCCTTTTGGGACTGTTGTATTTCTGAAACCTTGGCGACTTGTCCTGACGCCTCAGTCTGCCTGCTTGTCGTTTGTGTCGTCAGTCTAGCTGCGGGTCTTCCTCCTCACTCGCCCGTCTTTAAGTCCTGGCTGCACTGCTGGAATCACCTGAACCACAAGGTACAGACGCTCTGCTGCTCAGTCATTCTGTTCAGACAGCTGTCGCCTCACGCTGACTTTGACCCGAGCTAATGTAGTGACATCACATGACGCAAAAGGAAGTTTTCCAGCCGGGATCTGAATGGTGCAGTAGTATCCGGTCTCCAGACCAGCTGCGCTCTGTTTTCTTTACCTGCATGTATAATGTGCATGTTAGAGTACCTTCAGCGCTGATAGGATATTACTCAATCAGATGGCGTCATGGGAGGGAATATTAATGACACTTTGCTTAAGTGGAACATATGGCTCCTCATCCTTGTCATTTTCGCAGAGTCCCTTTAGTTTGACCAGGTTTTTGTTTGAGGCTGATACTCAGAGTTTGGACTGAAATTGTCAGTATTCCAAAGCATTTAAAATTAGCGCGTGTCTCCGTCCTGTCAGGGCCACCTCTTCAGAGGATCCAGCTTCTTTTTCCGCCGGGTGCCTGTGACCTCCCTGCCTTACATCGAGGACTGACGTCATTATCATCATCGGCACCTGTGGGGATGTTCCTTCCCCACCTAAACATCTCCACCTGTCGGACTTTGCTGCTGCCATCCACATGTAGCAGAAGCAGCAGATGCACAGCTCACGGAGTGCCAATGAACTTTTCTTCACAGGAGCTGCAGTTCAGTCCCGTGGTTCTGGGGGGACGGAATCTGTTCGGGTCAGCTCAGAAACTGTGGGGCAGTGTTTTGTTCCAGAGTGAAATAACCAAACTTATATACGCTACGACTACGGCTCCTTCTCCATAGCGACGGCTGCTGAGGCTCATGGGTGCTGAAGTGACTAATGCTGTCACACAAACCAAACTGAGAGAAACATCCTGATCTGTTCATGGTCATAGCTTGCATCTGTATAGTGTCATTGAGTGTTCTTTGTGGAGGGACACTGAATTACCAAGCAATTCCCTACCCACACCCATTTTTACACAACACATGGATGTTAGCCATTGATTTCCCTTAATTTTCTTAGATTTTAAAGGTTCAATTTGTAAGATATGGCCAGAATTTTAGTATAAAGCATTTTAGAAATTATTAACATTACCAAGAGAATTGAAGAAGCGACAGTGTTGTGCAGAGACGACCTGTGTATTTTAAGTTAGCACGCTAACCAGCTAGCATCTGGAGGCCAATAGCCCCCTTATTTTCATCTGGGAGATCAGAATCAGAAATCAGAATTCCTTTATTTATCCCTGAAGGGAAATTCTTATGGATGGATGGATACAAGCAGCAAGTTTGCTAAGTCTCACAAGCTCTTTTAGTCTAATAAGTAAGCAAAACAAACTCTCATGTCGAGGAAGTAAATGCTGTTTCACCTATTTTCCTTACTGAACAGAAAAATTCAGCTGTACACCCTCTGAATTCAAATCAGTTCAGTTCATTGAATTCAATGCTCTGTTTCACCAAACAAAGATGAATTTAATTATGTAGTTAACTAACCATAAAATGCTCTTTAAACTTAGCTGAGATGTAATGAGCCATCATAGTGAGCGTCAGGTTTGCACTGCTTTCTGTCAAGTTACATTATCGATGTTCGCTGGCTTGGATTGCACATGTGTCAGGAGTGTCATGAGTCACTTGACTTTTATATCATTACAGAAATGAGTGGCTGCCTGAAGTGGCAGTAACCCCCCCCCCAAAATCAATCGTGAAAGTAATTTGTAGATAAGTAGCTAAAATTTTCCTTCAACAGTTCACAGGTATTTTTGTTCAACTGTGGAACATTTTTGCTGAACGGCATCTGCTGTTGCTACAAATGGAAATTACAGGATAACAAAACATTGATTTTGTAAGCAAGCTAGTTGACGTCAAAGCTAGGTGACCTGACCGAGAGACAGTGGAATCAAACGTGTCCAACTGCAGACCCCAGGTCAGCAATCCAACGGAACGAGCTTAAATTTGCATAAAGACAAATAGGTTTACCTTTTGCCGTCTCTCTTTACACATCCTGGCATCAAAACTCGTACACAACACACAGACAGTGAAAATGTATTTAACTCGCTTCCCCACAGGATGAGAAGGTAACAGCACCCAAATGAAATGAAATTGAATCCACACAGAGTTAAATATTGAGATCCCGCGAGGGAAAGATATTTCAAACTGACGTCCATCTTAATGCTAATGAAAAACTTCGTCAGTCAGCTGATGTGCTGTTAAAGATTAGCTTTTAGTATCTGGTGAGTTTATGTTTGTCCACAAATCTTTAACTTTGTTGTTAGCTTCTGCAACAAGCTAACCAATTTCAAAAAATTGGAAGATGCAAATCCTATTCCACCTATATATCAGCTGAACAGAATACCAAAAAAAAAAAAGATATTTAAAGTTAAAGTATTTTTGGAAATGCACACTCATTCGGAATTTGAGAATCAGCGTGTATTTCGGGTTTGTTTTGTCTGTTTAGCTGATAAGTGTTTCTTTGGCATTTAACGCACTAAAGGAAAACCATGCAGGTTTCTGTTACCTGACAAACAACGTGACCTTACTTAAAGGTGTGAAGAGAGAAGTTCTTTAGAAGGGGGGTGGGAGAACATGAGGTTGTTAACTGAAACGACACACCTCACCTCAGCCCACTTTCAAGCTCTCTGCTCTCTAATCTGGACCCTCCGCAGACCACAAAGCAGGAAGAACAAACTTAGTGACTTCTTGTTTTACCGTCATGATAAAACCATTGATAAGGATGTATGTGACACACGGAAATGCGGTGTAACAGTAACACAAGCAGAGTCACAAACTCTCTGCACCGACTGTCATAAACTTGTGGTCATGGCAGAGCGAGTTTTATTGTTGTCACATTTTACATTTCGAAGATTGCGCCGTTTTATGTCTTCATTCAAAAGTCAAAAGATTTAAACTTAAAGCTATCATCTAAAATACTGACCTGCAGTGGATAAAAGATTGCAACCAGGTGACCCCCCCCCTTGCTCTAAACAAATATTAAAATAAGTATTAACAGAATAAGTTTTAAGGTCCTTTAAGGTCCTGTCAGGTCTCCCTCCACTTGTGACTTTCAGCCTGTTATTACCAGTAATTCCCCTCTCATCCACACCAGTGACTGTCCTCCATCTGCCATTAAGTGTCATTCCTTTGGAGCCGCATGAGGCTTGGACCATACACGACACAAAGCAGCTGAAGTAGCTACAGGTTCTGCTGTTTCTTTGCTGTATAGGGCAACCGTTGTGTCTGGTTTTGCTGAAACTAACAAAAAGTATAAAAGCATGTATAAGCATGTATGCTTTAAGTGACTGCTCAGGAGGGGCCTGAGAAGCATGACGAGGTGCTCACCTGGCCTCCAAACTGAAATCTAGTTTCAAATCAAGCATCTGTGGGATGTGTCAGAACATTTCCAGTCGATGGAGGTGTCCTGTGGTGTCTGGCACCGGGGGCAGTAACGGCTGATCCTTTGTGTTCTGTTAACTTTCTGTAAAATGTGTGTGTGTGTGTGTGTGTGTGTAGATGTAGGAATTGGCTGCATAGATGTACAGTAATATATGTCTAAACATTACAATTTTATTTCCTTCCATCATACCCAGTCTGTGTTGTGTTTAAATCTTTTGCCAGAGAACTCTTTTAAAAGCCATACACACACACACACACACACGTCCTTGTTGGATCATGTGTCTGTCACCTGAACTGAAGGCCGACCACTGGCGTTCATGTGAGTGATGAATGAATCACGTTCACACTCTGACTCTGGTGAAGTCCCTGCTGCTAGGCTGTCATTTGTGTTTTTATTCATGTAACTGTTCTGATTGTTGCATTTGTTTGTCCGCCCTCAGTTGTTAAGACAATAAAATCTTTGCTACTCAGCGGAACTCAGTTCATTTGGGCGGCAAGGCACCATGTGTTTTTGTCATGGCTGTATCTGATCAGGTTCTTTACAGCACACTACAATGAAACATTCGCTGGGAGTGGAATTCTTTGTTCTTAGGCTTCCCTCCAGCAATCCTCACACAAAGTGTATTATAAGGAAAATCACAAGAAGTTCTTGTGGAAGAAGACAACCTGCTGTCTTACCGTCTCTGTGGTGTCAGCGTGCTGCGCCCAGGTCAGGTCCTCACAGGAAGGATCCTGAAGCTGGTGATTCTCTCCTCCTCGAGTACCATTCATGATTCAGCCGACCATCAGCAGGATGGTTCTCCCTTGTGAGCCGGGTCCTGCTCGAGGTTGTTAAAAGGGAGTTTTTCCTTGCCACTGTCTGCTTGCTCCGGGGTTCAGGCTTTGGGTTCTGTAAAGCATCTAGAGACAGTTCTGATTGTATTAGGTGCTATGTAAATAAATTGAATTGAAATGAATGATGATGGGTGCATGTTCTTCTCTCTGTTGCTTCCTGTAGTCCACAATCAGCTTGTTGTGGCATGAAGACGTCAGGGCTACGAGTTCTTCTCTGTAGGCCATCTCATACTCACTGGTGATCGGACCCATCACATCAGCAAACTTGATGGTTGGAGCTGATGAGGAGTTTGGAGGGCACAGTGGTATTAAAACGCCGAACTATAGTCAATGAACAACATTTCCTTTGGTCCAGATGGGAGAGGGAAGAGTAGGGGGGGGGTGATGGTGTCATCCATTGATCTGTTTAGTCTTGGTCTTGAAGAGGTTCCAGTGAGTCAGGGAGAGAGGAGCTCATCAAAGCACTTTGACCTTTTTGTAGACAGGGACGATTGTGAGCACATTGAAAATGTCTGTGAAAGTACCTGGCAGCTGGCCGGCTCACACTTTGAGAGCTCGGCCAGGGATACCATCAGACCCAAGTGCCTTCATGGGAATCTGTTGTCAAAGCCTTCACAGAAAATGTTGTGCTGTACCACATGTTCCTTCAGTTGGGGCAATACATGAGAAAAATCCAAATGTTTTCACTACGCACTGTAGCTCATCCAAAAGGTTGCTGCAATGCAGAGACCTTTTACCAAATGCAGAAAAGATGAATTGTTTGGAAAAACATATTATTAATTATTCAGCTTTATAATTATAACCTTCACTGTTTGCTTATTAGAAAGTGAGAACTCTCACTAATGTCTTTTACAACTGTAGCTGTAGTGTCGTAATTTTCATATTAGAAAGCACGACATGACGATGAATATCAGTCATATGGGTGGAACCAAGCAAGGCCTACATGACACTTTTTTTTTGTCTTGTCTCTGGAGTTTAACAGGCAAACTTGAGATGTGAATATTTTTGCTGGGAAGTTTCAAATCAAATAATGTTTTGGGGAGTTGTGTCTCAAAGTTATCATTGTGGCCAAAGTCTGACATTAAGATCAGCTGTTCCTGTTCCAGTACCATCTTAAGATACTTGCATGCTTAAGACAAGCACCCTTCTCTAAAGGAAACCATCTAAATATTGATTAAAGTCACTCAGCTGACACTCATTCAAATGTTGAGGAGGAAGACACAACACAGTAAGTGCAGAGTAATTCATTGTCAAACAGCAGAAAAATATAACAGCCACACACTACAAAGAGAACAGTGGATTAAATAATGTACACCCACCTTCCCAAAAGCCCTCACTTCTGACTCTCAGATCACGCGGTACATGTTGACACGAGCAGAGCAAGACACACACACACACTCAAATCTGAGCCTCATGTGGAGGAAAACAACATGCAGGCCTTAAAAACAGTCCATCATTTCTACCAGTGCGTGATCACACCCTCACGAGCAGTCTGAAACATCTCTCTCTCTCACGCTCACACAGAAAAATTGGCATCATCAACAAGTTGTTCAATGTGCTCTATTGCTTTAAGTTGACTCGTGCTGTTTGGTAAAAAGCATGCAGAGCAGAAGCGTTACAATAACGGACAGCTTTGTTTAAAATGGTGAGCGCTGCCATAGAAATAAACAAAGCTGTGTGCTTTTCTAAAATGTCTTATCTCGTGTACACTACCCGACTGCACTGAAGTTTTATATTATACAGAAGAAGAAAAACCTTCAGACTGAATGGTCACATACAGAAGCCCATTTCTGCCAGGAGATGCAAAAAAAAAACAAAAACAAACAACAAATGCTGGAAATGACAAATGGTTAAGAGTTTTAAACTTGATAAAGCCAATGTCAGAAATAAACTAAACTGTAATGTCAAAAGGATGGATGGTCAAAATGAATGATATACAATAATAAAAAAATATATCTAAATTTCTCAGTTTTCCATATCATATTCATGGTTTGACTTTTACTTAAATTTTGACCTACTAAGACATTTTTGACAAAAACTAAAGGATGAAATTCATTATTGCATTATTATAATCGTATAATCGCTTTTTCTTTCTTTTTTTGCTGTCTCTCTCTTGCGCTCTCTCTTTCTGTACCTTTTCTATTTGTTTTCTCTGGGAGATATGGGCTTCCATATCATACCTTATGGACACAAGGAAAATATTTAATTTAAAAAAAACAAAAAAAAAAAAACGGGCCAGGCTACATTCACACAAACAGCATTTTGGAAATTTTGTGGCAAAAATTATTTTCTCCATGATTTCATAAAACATTTACATTCATTTTAAATGACAGCATTTTGGATATCGTGTTCTGTGGAAAATATTTAGCCCTGTGTTGAATTTAAAAAGTAACTCCTCACTGGATCAAGCACTAATGCACTGAAGAGTTACTCTTTAAGGTCCAGTGTGTGGCCTTTAGAGGGTTCTATTGGCAGGAATGGAATAGTCATAAATGTGGTTTCATTAGTGTATAAACACCTGAAAATAAGAGCTGTTAACATGGTTCTACAGTAGCCCAGAATGGACAAACCAAATACTGGCTCTAGAAAGTCACTACAAGTTCTCCTACATGCTTTAACATGAAAAGGGGGGTGAATGATTCCACTAAATCCTACACAATGGACATTAAGATGTTGAGTGTCTCCTTAAAAAAACAAAATAATAATAATAATAATAATAATCTCTCTCTCACACACACACACACACACAGTCAGGGTGCCAACCTGACAACAGTAATGCTACAAGCTTCCCTCCAGCCAATATTAATTTCAAATATCCTGACCTCATTAAAGAACCACCACACTATTACGCATCAAAACATATATATACACACACATGTAAAAAAACTGACTATTCATAAGTTCATCAACCAAACCAAACAATGTCTTGAGAATACAATACCTAAAGCTGAAGTGGTGATTTAGACAAGAAATTTCATAAAAGTGGAACAAAAGCCCAAGGGTAGAGCATTAACAGCTGCAAATCTGACATCACGCCCAGGACCACGTGTGACTATCTGTTACAAAGCCATTTCTTATTTCCACAAGGCTACACTGTGTAGGTCACTCTGCTTTTAACATGTGTGCAGTCTACAACAATAGCTGAAGTTTGGATGGGAGGATGTATTGTTCTGTGATGATCAGGAAGAGCCCGTGGCTCAGGAGGTAGAGGTGGTTGTTCACTGATCACAGGGTTGGTGGTCCACATGCACACAAGTGTTCAAGACACTGAACCTCAATGGTCAGGCCAGCACCCTGCGTGGTAACTCGCTGCCATCGGTGTGGGAGTGTGTATGCGATGGACAACAAAAATATTGTAAAGCACTTTGAATAAAAACGCTTCATAAATGTGGCCATTTACCACTTAGATCTTGGCTTTCTCGCACCGATAGCACTACATGTCTGAGTTCACAATTAAATATTAATTAAAACAGTAACAAAGCAGGGAAATGTGTGTGTGTGTGTGGCAAAGGGGTAACTTCAGTTTTTAGACACCTCCTTCCCTCCCCATTCAAACTCATTTGTGGAAACAAGTGTACTTTTCCAGTCCAATAAAAACACCCAATCCAAACACACAAACTAATGAGCTGTAGGCCTGACTGTCCTCGAGCTGGATCAAGCATCATATAAGGTGCTAAAGGTATCTGAATATGCTCTACATGGGTCAAGACTCAACAAAATGCATCATTCTCACGTATTCACGCTTTACAACAAACAAATCTCGCAAATATTAATCTATAAAACTACATTTCTAAGTTACAAGAAGTGACATGACAATTCTGATCAAGCAGAAAGATCATTCAGCTCAGTCTTTGGTTGGGTCATCTTAGGAAGCAAGCAGCACTTTAGAGAAGCCTCAGAGTGAGCTCTTGTAGGAAACCATGAGTAACATTCGGACAGACTCCCTTGTAGAGCACCTGATTCATTCCAAGTGGTGACTTAATGCAACGTTTCATTTGAGAAGTCAACAGAAAAAGGGTAAATGGAGTGGATGTCCTGGTTTGGAAGGAGAAGAGCCCTTGTTATGTCCAGCAGACTGATGCTGGTTTAAAGAGAGGGAATGTTAATGATGCTGGTGTCAGGAGTAAAGACATCCCACTGCATCCCCTGCTGGAAAAGGCCAGTGGACAGAATCACGATCACTTTAATCCCAATTCACAAACGTCAGAGAAAGTAAAGACCTGCAGAAATGAAAAGGCAATAGTTCCTATGATGGAAAGCAATGGACGAAATTGAGCCCCTTTATTATTATTTGTAGAGTCCTGTGTGACAAGAATCCTCGTCACTCAGCTAACAGACAGAGTTCTCCTTTCAGGGCTAAGGTTTCTCAGTAAACAAGGGTTTGGACAACTCCATCAGGTTTCATGGTGGTGTTGGCTAAAAGCCTGTCTGAAGGTGCTCATCTCTTGCCTGACTTCATATAGGATGGTATAGCTCCTCGCGCAGTCAGGCCTTCGAAACGTTTGTAGGTGTAGTTGATGAAGACCCAGTCCTTGTTCTTCAGGTCGGCCTCAGTCTGGTTAGACACTGGGGTGGCTTGAGGAAGAGGAGGAGAAAGAGTCTGAATCATTTCTAGATATGACAACAACATCAAACATGTCAAAATGAAACAGGCAGCATACCTGTCGGTGTGAGGATATCCGAATCAGGGAATTCATCAAAGTTTGATGTGTCGTCAATGCTTTTGATCTCTATGGGAATGGCAGCAGGTCTCTCTCTGCAGAACAGATGAGTGAAGTAATGAAGAGAGTTGGACAGCTTGCCAGTCAACTGACATTTTGCACTTGAGCTGCGTGACAATCAGCAAAGGCGGCTTTTGTACACCAGAGGCCTGCACTACGAAGCAAGTTCAAGATACCCAAGATATTTTTCCATTATGTGCCTTCACTGAGTGCTCACATGAAGGTGGTTATCAACTCAGTAAGTCAACCCAGGTTTTCCCCAATCTAGGCATTAATGTGTTCACATGAGAGAAGCAGTGTTTGCAGCAAATGACCAAAAACAAGGAGGATGGCAGGGAATCAAAAAAGATACAAAACTCCAACAAAAATCCATTACAATAATTGTATAACCCACACCTTTAGGAATTCACCACCCTAAGGACAGAGTCCGAAGCTCCAGCACAGTCATGGTACACACCAATAAAAGATGCAAGCTGTTTTTGAAAAGTACCAAAAATTTTGGAAACACTGCTACAGTTACAGTCTGCCAAAGGTCTAAAATTTTAACCACCTAAGACTGAGGAAATTTTCAAATGTGTGAACGTGTGATAACGTTCCCCACCTGATATGGTCGTAGTCCACCCCCTCAAAGAACGGATTGGACTTGATCTCCTCCACACCTACAGCACCAATCCTGTGCTCCTCCTCACAGCAGAACCTGCTCACAACATGTCTTCACTTAATATCATATACATTTTACAACTCATCACATACGATTTTAGGTGTTTGGTGCTCATAAAACTTTGACAAGTTCAAAACAAAACAGCGCATCCATAGACAATATGGAGTCCCATGATGGATATAAGGCGGTGGTACAAGTGAGAGTGATGAAAGTTGAACGGAGGTGTGTTCCTACCTGAGGATGAGGTCTTTGGCCTTCTCTGATATAGGCACTTCTGGAGGAAAGATCAGCGTCTCTCGCCAATTCATCACTTTCCTGTACGTCTCTTGAGGTGTCTCTGAGCAGAACGGAGGGTAACCTGCAGACAGTGAGGACAGCAACCACCATTTAGACCATATACAGCCTACCAGGCCTCGCCTATCCGATAACCCCCGAAGGTAAATAAGGTGGACACTCTTCCATCACGGCTGACTCATTACCTATCAGCATTTCATACATGATGACACCCAGGCTCCACCAATCGCACAGCTTGTTGTATCCATTTTGCATGAAGACCTCTGGAGCGATGTAGTCTGGGGTTCCCACTGTAGAGAAAGCCTAAGGGGGAGGAGGAGGAGGAGGAGGAGTGAGAAAACAAGAGACAGAAAGTTGGAGCTATCAGTGCATGGCTAGGTGAAGGTGAATACAGATCAATATCCAAAAAAATTAAAGGCCCCTAAAACCATTTAGAGATTCAAAAAAAGTAAGGAATAGGGCAGAATAAACAATAAATTACAGGGCTGTCCTGAATACCATTTTTGGGGCACAATGCAAGCTATTACACTTATGGGTATTATTTATGTATATACTTAGCTATTATTCTAATGTCTAATGACAGATGGGGACTGGACGGGAAACATCAACCTCTTTCTCTCTCACTGCCAAAGTCTAAAAAGGCAACTTTTTAGTGTTGAGCATTCCAAATCGAACACTAATTTGTACTCTGATTACCAAGGCAAGAATAGAAGCTCAAAGCATTTGGGTCAGCCCTAAGCTGACTTGACATGATACCAAATTTGTGTCATAGACACATCAGTCCATACTTAAAAGTGCTGAGGTGTGATATTGAACCAGAATAGCAAGATGATTTAGTCTGTAATTTTGACACATTTTCTCTTAAACTGCGCTGTATGCATTCACTCTCTGTGTTCCGTACCCAATTTCCACAATCGTGGATGAGTTGGGGCTGTTGTGGCCTTATTAATCATGCTCTGTATTAAAGGTGCAAAGTAGTCATAGCTGTTCTGCCTCTGAGCCAGCAGCAGAGGCAGAAACAGAACTGAACTGACATGTGTGTAACAAGAGGGACAGGAGCGTGACATTTTGACACTATTTAAAAAGACTTACCAACTGCCTCCTGTTCCTTTTCCAGGTCTCTGCTTTCCTCTTGGAGTTCATGTTCTGGAAGGCTGTGGAGACAGAGCTGGTCAGTATTACACGCAAGTTGTCACCCCTACTGATGCATTTAACACCTAAATACTTCATACTGGCTGACCAGTTTAAATCAATGCTAACCAATATGGAATCATTACTACTTTACTTTAGCTAGAAAACATGAGTTATGAAACATGAACAAATTTGAGTGGCTCATGTTGCATGCAAACTACAGTTGAAATAAATGGAAGGGGTTGCCTCACTTTGCTTGCTGAGGTCACTGGGCAGGCTGTGGTTCAGGTTCTTGTAGAACTCAGTGCGGTGAGCCCTCTTCAGGCCCGTGCACAGACCAAAATCAGACAGCTTAACGTGACCCTGAAAACACAAAAAACAGTACTATAACCCCTCCGGTCTGCAGCACACAGTTATGTTTAAACAGTGAGCTCATACTCCAAATAATAATTTAAGTGCTGGAAGCTAAGTCTGTCATCAGTCTTCTGCTGGGCTCTTTAAGGGCATCAGGCTGTAAAAAGCTAACAAAAGAATAGCAAAGTTCAGCGTTCAGAGCTCCAGTGTAATTGAAGCTGAAGTCTGATGGAAACTTTTTTCTACGGTTTAGTACTTCAAAATAAGCTGACATGATACATTATATTGGTTATTCAACAGAGCATGTAAATGTGGAGTCACAACAGGGCTGAGAAAAAGCTCCTCATTAAGTTTAGCTAAAATAGACACCATCACGCTGAAAAAAGTGGTTCATGACTCACCCTGGAGTCCAGCAGCAGGTTGTCTGGTTTGATGTCTCTGTGAATGAAGCCCAGCTGGTGGATGGAGTCAATGGCCAGCACCGTCTCTGCTATGTAGAACTGAGTAGCCTCTTCTGTCAGGGTGTCCTTCTTCATCAGCAGGGTCATCATGTCTCCTGCACCACGACAGCAGTAACCACAATCACTCACCATGATGTAGACACGGACAAAAACCTGGCACTGTTTGCCAGCTTCAGAACTTACTGATGGTTCAGAACCTCAGGAGAGGGCAGTCAGTAAAATGCCACGCTGGGCAAGCAAATCAGGCAAACGGTAACAAAGAATTTAACACATTGTTATTTTTGGAACTAACTAAGGAGTAGTTTTACATTTGATTCTTGTGTTTTATTTACGGCTTTACAATCTGTTGTTTTACAAAACACTTTATTTTTTGTGTTTATCTAATTGTTGTGAAGAACTTTGCAATGTTTTACTAAGTGCTATAGAAATAAATTTTACTGGAATTATTATTATAAGGTCAAGCGCAAACAAAAATTTTAATTACCCAAAAGAAACAGGAGTCTGGTTTGGTGGTTACAGAGGATGAGAGCCAATCTCCAACCACGTTTTGCACAGTTTGCCACAAGTTTGACATCAAGGTGGATACAATTAAACATGAAAAAATAACTTCTTTGTTGTTATTTGATAACCAGAAGTGTTCTCCCTCTGCATGCCTCTTTTTTACTCAGTCATTTAACGTAACTCTTTCTCCTGAGTAAAGTAAGGAATTGCATTTTTTTAATCCATCATCTGTCTAATTTGTCTGATCTTTGCAGTTTCTGAGACACAGAACAACTGGTTTGAACCTGTGATGGGTTCTGTTCTCCTGACAATACTGTGTTGTAGGGTGGTATGCTCATACCTCCAGGCAGGAACTCCATGATGAGGTAAAGGTTCATCTTATCCTGGAAACTGTAGAACATTTTGACCACCCACAGGCTATCTGCCTCCACCAGAATGTCCCGCTCAGCACGGATGTGACCAACCTGACAAATGGACATGGGCGCACACACACACAAACCAACACACAAGTTCAAAGATGCACAACACAGGCAACAGCGGAATTTCAATTTGTGTATTTTACTGCCTCACCTGTTCTTTCTCCAGCATATCAGCTTTGCGGAGGATCTTCATTGCGTAGACATGGCCAGTGTCTTTTTTCTGCACCAGACGAACCTGGAGGCAAACACAACAATGCTCATACCAACCGGACAGGCTTGATCAATGGGAGGAATGACACTTTATAATGGAACTGAAAAACAGACATAAAAGATGGTGGATTTCAGCCACAGGATGTTTGGAGCTGAGACTCTGTGCTCTCATTTAATGAACTCTCTGATCACAGGCACTGATCACACAATTCGGTGAGTTCATATAAAGTATTAGCTCAGAATATTAATAGCGTGTGTATACTCAAATATTACAGTGCGTAAAGAACACAAAAAACTGAACTGAGATACACTGAAATAGACCAAGAAAAGTCTGATCTGTCCCCAACTGCACACCTGAAGTTCTAATCAACTTCGGCTCCGGAGGAAAACAAACGCCTACCCTGTGCTTTCTGACTACGGTCTGCAAGCTTAGCAGGAAAGGCTCACACATGCAGGGACTTCTAATAAATGTTAGTATTTGACTGATAATGATTTCATAACTAAATACAGATATGTGCAGTATAAATATCTATGCAATAAAGTGTTTCTTAAAAAAAACTGTATTACTCTAACATTTTTCACCTTTCTTCTAAATTTCTTTTTGTGCTTCTATTTTTTTTTTTCATCTAGGAGCACATGAGCTCCTTCAGAAAAAAGTTGCTTGATTGCTGCAAGCCGCACCGTCGAAGGTGCAGGAACTAAAATTAACTTGGTAAACTGAAATATTTTACCGTCCAAAATATTTTCCTGCTGGCCATAAAACTGCATTACAGCGATTCAGTGTTTGCTGAATCAAACAGGTTTGGTGATTTTGTTACAGGGAAATATCAAATATATTGATATTTTTTTATTTTTCAAGTAAAAACATTCAATGGTTCCACCTTTAAGAATAGCAGATGATGTACTGCTTTTCCTTTTAATAATATAAATTTCTTTTATTTATAATAAATAATACTAATAATGTTGAGGTTTGGAAAGCTGGTATGACAAAACAAACACTGTGATGGTGTCACTGGATTCTGGATAATTGTGACAAACATTTCTCAAACATTCATTTTCAGGATAGGTAAAATAATCAAACAATTAATGGAGAAAATTAACAGCAGGTGGATTCACAATGAAATGAGTCCTTTTCAGAATAGATAAAAATAAGCTGATGGTCCTGATTACAATTAAAAAGTTTTAGCATTAATATAGTTACCATGTTATTTTTAAAAAACAAGCTTGGTTACCACACCTCATCCTCCATTGTTTATTGTTGTGGGGACTGAGTCTCTCCCTTTGTTTGAGTTCTAGCACTTTGCTACAGTCAAGTGCTTCATGCTAAGTTACTTTAGTCAGCCGCAATGTGCCTAGATCATCATTTAGTCATGTTTCTACATTCTTTTTCTTTCTTTCTGTTATTATCATCACAATGGTGGTTACTGTATATATCGTTACTGCCTACAGTTATAATCACTGTGCATCTCTGCCTCCCTCACTCTCTCAACCCACACAGTCAAGGCAATTGGCCTTCCATCTATAGAGTCGGGCTCTGCTCCAAGGTTTCTGCCTTCTAAAAGTTTTTCCTCTTTTCCTCGCCACTGTGGCCAAGTGCTTGCTCATGGAGGTCTCCCTGTATTAAAGACTAGAGAGTATGATCTACACCTGCTCTATTTGGAAAATGTCATGAGATAACTTTTGTTGTGATTTAGTGCTATAGAATAACTGAACTGAACAGAGAGGTTAACATAATAGTTACTGAAAGGCTGTGTACTGCGTTTGCTTTCACAGAACAAAAACGTTCTGTTCCATTAATTCAGCATTACTATGGTGTATTCCTGTATTCTTCATAAAACAGTTGTGGTAAATGTTTCTTAAAAATAAATAAATATTACCTTTATTTAGTAATTATTTATTAAGAAATAACTAAATGTCAAATAAACACATAGCTACTGAAATAACCGCAGTGCCGGTCTATCAAAGAACTGCACTACAAATACCAACAGTCATAAATCGTTTCTGCACTGCAGGCTACAGCTCGAATCAATACACTACATGCCACCACAGTATGCGGTGCAAAACAAAAACAGTGTCAACCAACTTATGTCCAGTGGTGCAAGTCTGTAGTGAAGTAGACCTACTTCACCAACCTGCAGCAATTGATCTCATTTATTTTATAAGCAAATGTAGACTTTTACTCTCATATGACCAGTGATGGTTGGGAATTTTGGACACTGCATATGTGATATAGTATGTCCTCCTGCATGTACTGCAATTCAACACTTTGCAGATTTTTGTAGGTATGATTACAATACTGTAATCTTTCCTTGAAAAACTCAACTCTTTGGATAACAACTGCACAAGTATCATGGTTCAAATATTTATGTATGAATGTTTATTTATGTATATTTACGTAAAAGATTTTTACCTCTCCAAAAGCTCCTCGGCCAATCACCTTCAGGGATTCAAAGTCCTCCAGACCCAGTCGGGTGCGTTTGAGACGCAGAAACTCTGTCTCTTTCCTTGCATGCTGAGAACGTCGCACACGTTTCTGCACATCACAGACATCACTTTCAAATACACTAATCTGTGTTAATGTGTAATGACCACCTATCATTCAAACCTGCATCTTTCTAAAGCAAAAAATAAATGAAATTCACTACTATACAGATTTTCCAGGAACTTACAACTGTGTGATGGGACTGCAGTAAGATTTCTGTCATACTTGTAAGTTACCCTGGCTCCAATCATTATAAATGCTAACTGTTCAGTCAAAGGAAATAAAAATCAAGCACTTTACAGCACTGTGCAAGCAGGTAAAAATCACTGAGCTAATTTTCCTCATACTGCACAAAGCATGCTGGGAATATGCTGCTGGTTGTGTGTTTGTCACTCACCTCTTCATCAGCCAAGCCCTCCTGATCCATCACCTTTTCCAGCTTCTGCTGCCTGAAAACACAATCTGCCCATTAGCTTTGTTTAATAGCTACGAAGTAGTGTGTTTTACTTATGTTGGTGTAAAAGCCAAAAACAACATCACAATGCCCTTGCAAAGTTTACATCATACTACATGTTTCATCGTCATCGGGTATACTATACACTGCTGAATACTAGGTCAGCCCATGTATACATCAAATTATTTACAATGTTAACAAAAAATTCTGACGTATCAGCAACATGCCAAAAAATGGCTGAATTCAAATACTCCAACAATCTAGACTTGGTATGTTACTAGACCCTATACTTGGACACTACAAAAAGACTACAAACAGAAAACCAGTGTTACAGGCTGGAGGTTTGTACTTTGAGAGATGTGAGTAGTAAGAATTCTCTCCAATGGAACACCATTTAATGTTCATATTTTTCAAAATAAATGTTACATAACTCACTTATTCAGGTGTTTCAAGAGAGCCTCAAAGAATATATATTATGTGTAAATAACAAATAAATAAAAAAATAATAAAAAATCATCTAGCCACCACAGTAAACTAATCAGGCGTATACTCTGATGTAACTTGTCACAACAGGAAGTGGTCTAGCCTCAGCTTGATTCTGACATAAGTCACACCCAACGATGAAACAAACATAAGCAGAAGCAGCAGTAATATTTTGTCAGTTTCACTGAGAATTACATTGTTAGGCTGTTTCATCCTGAAACTGCAACATAATGGTGATTACATATCAGTGTGCAGTGAAAAGTGCAGCAAACAGTCAGTGTGTAGCCACTCCACTTTTGGATGTTACCTCATCTCTCTCTCCTCGTGCTGGGCGATGAGGTTACTATAAAAGTTCTCCAGGGTCACTTTGGCCATGGTGACCCGCTCCTTGGTGTGGTTACTCATGGAGGAGCACGAGCTCTGGCTAGTCATTGCCATGCTTTACCTGACAGACACACAAACAACAAATTGAGCAGTGGACTTGTCCACAGTACACTACATCCTATTAAACCATCTTGCTGAAAAAGACATGTCCAATCAGTCTGCTGCCACATAGCTGAGAAAAAACCCGATAGCACTGAGGAGTAAGAGGTATGATGGAGTATGGGAGGACTGAAGAAAACAGCAAAATGTCAGCGGTATTAAGACACACCTTGTTATGGTAAAGCCAAATGTTACAACACTGAGCTGAGCTCTAAAAAAAAACAATTGGCATTATGAAAGAAGAGGACTGTTGGCCCAGAAAAAGAGGAAGGAAAGCTGCAAGTTCTGTTGTCTGAGAAGAACGATGTTTATAGCATTATGAAAGTGCAGTTATGAAGAAATGATCAGGACATCTGATTTGTGCAAGTACAAATCATCTGTGGGATAGATGGGCTTCTGAGGCAAGTTGACAATTTACAGTAGACATTCATTTGAAGCTCATTAGTTTGAAACAGACCCCAAAACATTCTAACAATAGATGTAATGTTACAGTTGTATCAGTTCTCCCATGAAGTTGCTGTCACTGAGGGATACATAATGACCATGGCCTGTGAACTTTGAGCACCTACAGTACATGTACAGACCACCCCAGAGGATTACTGGTACCCATACATGTGGACTGTAAGTTACCGTATTTCTAGAATTAGCTACATTTTGTCACTACTGACCACCCTGTGATGCATATGCACTCTAAAGATGTAACAGGTTCTTCCTTGTCTCATGCTGGCCTGCGCATGTCCTCTGAATTTCATGAGAATCAGGCCAGTAGTTTTATATAATACCGCTGACAAAGTTGCCTTCAATCACAGTTGCCTTCATTACCAACAACATCAGTTTAGACCATGTCTTCTGCAAGCGCCACGGCAGGGCATGTGTAATTGAATAGCACATAGACTTTTTTTTTAACCCCAAAGGCCAATCGATGGGTTAAGGAGAAGAAAGAATTCCAGTCAACTGAGATTTTCATTGGTTAACCTCAGCCCCATCCTCTTTGGTAGGGGTAACTAAACAATCAGAAGTAGGTGAAGTCACTCCTGCAGTCAGAATAGTTAATTAACTGTCCTTTTTGCTTGTGAGAATCATATGTGCCCACACAGTAGAGAAAATGTACCTTTATGCAATACTCACATGCCTACACTGAAAGCTAATGGATGCTGCTAACACCACCAAATGCATCATTTAACTTTGACACAAGTTTGAAACGAGAGCTGCACAAAAGAACTGAACTCTGGATATGGCTGCTGTGACTTTTCCATAAAAGTAACTTTGGTCCTATTCAAACATAAGCATATTAAGATAATAGAGAAAACGTTGGTTAATGGGCAGCACGTTCAAAAACCTGTGCTGGTCAGGATTTAGTACACCTAAATTAAATTGCAAGAAATTCCTAATATTTTAATAAACATTTTCAGTTCTTTCAAATACGTCCTTCCATCCCTTGGTCTAAAAACATTCCGGGAATGACATTAAACTGAACTATAAAAATTACTAATTTATTTCGAGAGCCAATTAGATGTTTTGGGAATTAAGATGTTGGCAAAAATGCAGAACGGGAACTTGTTTGGCGTTACGTGTGATGTGGCCTTAACACACACCCGTATATAATTTAAAAGAAGTCTTATCGTGACGTCCTCCAGAAAATATAAACAAGACAGTTGAAGTGGCTATTCACAAAACGTGAACTATGTAATTTGTAAATGTAAAAATGTTTAAAAAACAAAGCCAAAACACAACAACCAGACTGACCCAGCCAGTGTCAACAACACGTAGCTGCTGCTAGTTTCGGTAAGGCAGCCATACGTACCATTACCATAAACTAACAAATGAGTAAAGAATTGCGAACATAGATTAATTTAACTCAACCCTAAACATACTATAACGTTAACTTAGCTAAATCATAGTCAACAATTTTAAGTTGTCTTCGCTTCCGTTAACCTACAGCCTCATAAATATATGCTTTAACCTGCTAACATTAGTTAGCTAGCAAGTTAGCCATCAAAGTTCCTGGCTGCGTCAAGTCAGCAGAGATAGGATGATTATCAGTGAGTACATCCTTCAAAATAAGACTCTCACGTTTCTAACAAGAGTTTAATGCCCTCGCTATCATCCTGAGCTTTATTTTGAAAGCGTTCATCAGGAAATCTCAACTTTCATTTTCACGAACTTGATAACTTGAAGTTATTCCAAAGCGAATAGCTAAGGGAAACTTAGCTAGTAAACGTTAGCTACTACTTACTTACGTTAGCTACTTATCTTATAAAGTAGCTTGAGTCGTTCGTTTTGAAACAGAACGCCACAAGCAAAGGTACGTTCACAATTAAATTGTCAGGACAAGTAACCAAATAAAACGTTCAATATACAGTGTCTTGAAGTTCTTTCGTTAAGTATTTCTTTTAGTTAGTCTTTGTTCGCTTACCTTGGTCGAAGGTGCGGTATCTACTGTCTCTTCCTCTGCTTAGTCGAGTGTTGCGTCACCATCAAATTTAACTTATCGTGACACCTAGTGGCCAAATGTCGTTCCTCTTTCCGTCCCAATAATACATACTGTACATGCCCAGTACTCGCCGCGATCCACTGCGCGTAAGTGACATATTTTCGTAAATTATCAAAATGCTCAGGTGCTCGTTAAGACCTCGAGCGCTTGGAGGTTTCATTTAGGAGCTGAGAAGAGTAAAGCAATCCAACTAGAAGCATACTGAAGGCTACATAAAAGAGGCATATCTTGAATGGTCTCTGTCTGGTAACATTTTTTAAATGGAAAAATTCGTAAAAATGATAAAATGTTAACTAATATTTAATATTTACCTTGACGGTGTATACAAAATATGATTCCTATCAGCTCCATGGAGAAGAATACATTGTGGATATTGTACACTGGTGGACTCAGGCTGTCCGAAAGGGCTTAAAAAAGGTAAGAAGGTCACCAGCTGTTGTTTTGCTTATCTTTTTAGTAATGTCATTTCTCATGTTGTTAATTGCTTTCCTGCCTGTACAACATCCATTGCACGTCTGCCCGTCCTGGGTGAGGGATCCCTCCTCTGTTGCTCACCCTGAGGTTTCTTCCATTTTTTCCTGTTAAAGGTTTTTCTGGGAGTTTTTCCTTAGTCGATGTGAGGGTCGAAGGGCAGAGGATGTTGCTGATGTTATGTTAAGCCCTTTGAGACAAACTGCTTGTAAAAATGGGCTATACAAATAAAGTTGACTTGACTTGACTTGACTATACAGTGAGGGCCCAGCACACACGTTTGTGATGCATTTATGGTGAAACATTTACAAACCCTGGTTAAGATTAAAACTCATATGTGACTCAGATTTATAACTTATAATAATTACAAAATTACTATTAAAAACACTAGCTGTTTAACCATTTAGAGGCTCATGGAGGCCAGTTAAGTTTCTAATATGTACAGAAGCAGTTCATCAAAAGATTCATTTATTGAATCATTCAGTGCATGACATTAGGTTCAACTGTGTACGTGTACTGCATTACTTAAGTCAAAAAAAAAGAAAAAAGTCACAACTTGCACAGGCCGTCTCGGTCTCAGCCACTCGCTTTTTCTTAATGAAGGTTTCACAGGACAATTTACAGGATATCTCAACACTTTGATCTGATTCCGACATTAAAACGTTCTATCAGACCCGTATATCAGTTTATACACAATAATTAATTGTTTTATTATGACAGGTTAGCTTATTAAATGCTACACAGGTGATCTGTGATTTCTGTTCGGGGTTCAGCTTTCTTTTAACATGAATTTCCACGTAAATCAGCATCATAACAGCGAAAACATCACACACAGAGGAAAGAAATAAAATAGCTTTCACAGTTGATCTATATTATCAGAGCTTCACATCTGTACAGATATTATTTGTAAACCTTCACAATAATACAAATAAAATCCAAATCTCTCTAATAAAACAACATATTACAAGTCTCTATTAAAATCAAAGCTGTTGACTATTTAAAATATATGTGTGGCTCTTGCACCCCCCCAAACAAAAAAATCGGAAGTTCCATATTATATACAAGAGAAGCCAGACATCTCAACAGCTGATCTCTCCATAACTCTGTAACTCACTAAAACAATCTAGATGGATTAAATAACACTCCATCCATTTTCTATACCGCTTATCCGTCAGGTTGACAGGGGAGCTGGAGCCTATCCCAGCTGACTACAGGTGAGAGGCGGGGTACGACCTGGACTGGTCGCCAGTCAATCGCAGGGCCAACACACAAAGACAGACAACCACATATGCACATGCTCACACCTGGGGGCAATTTAGAGTAGCCAGTTAACCTAATGTGCATGTTTTTGGGATTGTGGGAGGAAGCAGGAGGCACAGGGAGAATGTGCGAACTCTGCACAAAAGGGCCCAGACTGGGATTCATACCTGGAACCAGGAGTTCCACTGGAAACTTCCCACTACAACAGTCCCTCTAGCGTTTGAGCTGGGATTTATGTGGACAATCCAAGTGCAGCGCACAGTTTACATCTTCTAACAGACAACTGGACTGGAAGGAGTTAGTTTTTTGTCACATGTAACAGTGAAAGAAAGACAGCATTATGCAGATAGAAACCAAGGTACGTGGAGTTAAAAAAGTAGTCTTTATTTGAAATGATTTTCCTGCTCATCATCAGCGACAGACTGTGGCCACAGGCTGAGAATCAACACGTGGAACTGTAGTCTCTCATTCTGCCAGTGTTTCACAGAGTAGCAGCAACATACAGGCGTACAGTAATTCACATATTAGTACACATTTAATTAAAACCAAACTTTAAAACTAAAACACACAGTGCAACATTCACATCTTTTCCTATGTACTCCTTTATATACACCCAGGGTCCGACTGTTTCGAGCTAGTGTTTCCTTGTCTTGTCCTTTTTCTTCTTCTCTTGGTATTCTAGAATCTTTTTGTGAAATATTCCTGCATGGCAAAAAAAAAAAAAAAACAGGATACTGAGTCAATGTTAAATCAGACAAGTTTCAAAAAGATCTTGAAATGGCTCACAAAGTGATAACACATAAGAACTAAAAGACTGTTAGCACCTTTCTGCTATTTTCACTGTCTCAGTGGCCCTGTAATGTAGCTCACTCAGACTGTGGCAATGACTGCTCAAGTGTCCAGCCTCTGATAATCTAACATCATGGCTACAAAGAGAGCGCTGGTGTTCACAGATCCTGGTTTTTAACACACATTTTGTTTTCCCAACATAATCTAAATTACATGCGCATTTGAACTGATAAACCACTTTTTTAGTGCTTCATGTGATTCTGCCCTTGACTTTAAACTTAGCAGCAGAATTACTGAGCTGACCTTAGGAGCATCTTTAAATCTCAAAATACAGATCACTGAGAAACAAGCCTGTGTGAGTCCAGTTTACTCAAGTCAAATTCCTTAAAGTACACAGTGTCTGGATCAGGATACAGGATACAAGTAACATGGAGCTGGATTATATCTTTGAGCTGGACTTTGTGTGTGTGTGTGTGTGATGTATTCTCAGTCCTCACCTTGCTGCGGTCCAGGCTGCTGCTGCTCCACCTCCTGGATAAACAGATCAAACATCTGCGTCTGGATGAACTTCTTGACGAAGTGTCGAGTGGTCTTGGACTCAATGGCCTTGTAGAAACTTCTCTTTTCGAACATCCCCGGCCCTCCATCGCTACTGCGTTTCACATATGAGCCGTAATGGCCAACTGTTTTCACAAAGAAATGCAGGAAGGCCTCCGACACCACCCGGTTCAGGTCCTCCACAGCTGAAAGAAATAAAGGACAGAGAACATCTGTGACGACGGAGCTCTGCTTCTGTTCCTAAATGACACAGCTGGGCTTAATGCCGGTTGCAGTTTACTCACATGGTGCTTTTTGTCTGTTACTTAGTGCCTCTAGTATTTCACTTTGCAGCTTAGGAGGCAGAATAGAGCTTTCATCACCAATCTGGAAGAGAAAGATTTTGCTTAGTGCAACACAAATGTTTTCATTTTGATTATAATTGAGAAAAGACGATTGTCAATTTCCCCTACTACTATTAAAGAGCTCTTATCTTAAATGATGATTTCCTTTTTGTTGATGGAACACTTACTGAGACGATGAAGGTCTCCTTTTTATCCTCAGACAAGTCGACCACCAGCAGCTACAGAAAGAAGAACAGGGCAGAGTAAGGAGGACACTCCAATGTGCTAATACACACGTTTTGTCGTGTTGTCCATGATAACTCACATCACTCTGGTCGGTGACCAGGTCCAGCAGGCGTTTCTGGACCCCCAGCAGGTAGGGCGTGGGCGCCATCACGACATCAATCAGGATCTCTGGGACAATGGAGATGAAGGTGTGCTGCCAGGTGAAGGGGTACAGGAGGGCTGCTACTGCATGAATGACTTGGGATAATGTACTGTTGAGAGACAAAGGAGCTGGCATCAGGATTGATCATTAACAAATTGTCCAGGTTTAGTCAAGTTACTGTCAACTGAACCGAACATCAACCAACACTGATGTTAAAGGAACAGTTCACCCAAAAATAAAAATTCAGTCATTAACTACTCACCCCCAATAGAAATGGAAAGCAGGATTTAGTCCTAGTGAATTTTCATTTTCAGGTGAATGATTCCTTTTAACTGTGCAGTTTTTCTTGTATGGATTACTACTATTATTCATTGCTGCATGCCTTCTCTGTGAAAATTAGCATACAGGTGAGTGTGTAAGATCAGAACTGATCATCAACAACAGGTTTAGACTGTTCACTGAACGGAACACTTCCTGAAGAGGTTTGCATCAAAAGTGTACTGGGGAAGGGCAGGATGATGCCCTCTTTGCTGAAGGCTACGGATGTGAAACTTGTGCACCAACTGTTGAGTTTGACTGTTTCAACTGTTGCTTTCAACCATGAAGGAAGTGAGCTTGCCTAAATGAGATAAAGTGTGGCTATGATGTTAGTGGTTGTGGAGCTACATGAACAATCAAGGTACAACTTAAAACACAGAAGCACATTATTCAACTTCCATGTATGTCTAATAGAGCCATGATTCCATGTGCTTATATACTGAGCTTCAGGAATATCATACCATGAGGATAAAATCTTATCATGATATTGATTTACAAATGTCTGTTGTACAAATAATTGGCTACAGCTGGAAAATAATATTATAAGGTTTACGAGGATGGGTTCTGTGATTTTACTGTTTATCAAATCATACTGAAAGTGACTTCAACAATATCATTCGTCACTGTTGGTATAGATGTTGTGTGGCCTTCACTATGCACTTAAATAGACATTTATACTTCTTGTTTCATAAGTACAGTATATGTTATATATCATTTTTGGTGTGGACAGCCGCTCAGACATGTGACTGGACCACTATTGCTGGCCTTCTTTTCTGAAGGGTAAAATTTGCAAGTGAACGTATATTAAATCCTGTTTATTAATAAATGAATGATGGAATGATAGAATATCTAATGATGGTTTACGTCCTTTGAGCGAAAAACACGTTTTTAATCTGCTGTAAAACACAAACAATGTCAGCAAAACAACAAAGCAGTACTGGGAACATGGCTGCCGAAGAACTAAAGCTGCAACCAATGTTATTTTTTATCTCTGATAAATCTGTTGATTTGTTTTGACTGATTTTCATTCTTTCAATGGGTCACTTCAAACATCTGCTTTGATTGAATCTGTGATTCAATCTGTTGTTTTGATAAACTCACTGTGAAAAACAAAAACATGCTTGGAAAAATTGTGAATGTGTGCAGCAAAGTCAGCGGCAGAACTGCAAAGACAAGTCGTTTGATCGCTTAGTTGATCAAAAGAAAATTAGTCGTCAACTATTTTGATAATCAACTGAACATTTCATTTGTCTTTTTCCAAGCAAATTCTGCTGGTACCAGCTTCTAAAATGTAAGGATTTCAAGCTTTTGTTTGTCATTTATGATAGTAAATGAAGAGTCTTTGGGCTCCCTCTATAAATTGAATTTAGTTTGCTTCCATCAGAGCAGAAGCTCTACAGGTGTGGAGCTGACGCAAACAGATACATGAGGTCTTTGATTCCTTTAGCTGTAGGTTTTTAAAGCTGAATGCTATGAGGAAAGTGTGAAAGTGTGTATCCTGGTTTCTTGGTTTTTGTTGCTTTTTCTGAGGATTTTGGTCACAAACAACAGGAACAGTTCACCCAAAAATAAAAAATCAGTCATTAACTACTCACCCACAATGGAAGGCAGGATTTAGCCTTAGTAGTATTTTCATTTTTAGGTGAATGATTCCTTTAAACTGTGCACTTTCTTGTATGGATTACTACTATTATGCATTTCTGCACAGCTTTTCTGTGAATAACAGTGATAAAAACAGGTGAGTGTGTAATACCCCAGTTCATCAGCAATGAAAATGATCCGTCTCTCCAGGACGGCGGCGGCGAACACCAGTAACACCTCCTTGTCCGTCAGGCAGCTGAAGAGCGTGGCGAAGTTTACGTGTTCCAGCCAGGAATCCAGCGGACGGGTCAGACTGATGATCTGAGGGAGAGTCACCACTGTCATAAAGTTGTCAACAGTAGTATCAGCATGTCATCACTCAAATAACAAGCCACTGACTTTACACTCTTACCAATACCACTGTCTGATGGTGGTTAGTTTATGTACTGTTCATGATTTATGCCTTCCACTTTGCATTATTGTACGTATTTATAACTGCCACTATGGACGAGAGTTTTAACATAGCCAGAGAAAGCGGCGAGAGCATTTGTTCCTCCCTCACCCTGAGGGCTGGTCACAGTAACTGCAACACAAACAGTGTAGCAGAATCAGTGAATACTTGAGATGACTGTGAGCTGTTGAAACATGGTAAGTAGCCTGATGGGAGAAATGTGAAGCTTGGGTAACGCAAGACAGGTTCAGACACAACTCCAGCCAAACACACCCATCAGCGACAACTTACTATAGTCACTGGGTTACAAATGTTCTCATGCTGTGTGTGTCAGTGTGTGGGAGTGATGTTTGCAATTCATCTGTTTACAACATTCTGGTACACATTTTTTCAGGAAAAAGAGTGTGAGTAATGACACAGCTGCCTCTGTATTCATGTTTAGTAGTTCTAAAGAACCAGGAATTTTCCTGGCATCTTCACAGTCCTGTGGAAATAAACAATTAGGCTGCTAGCGTGTATGCTAAGTGTTTAGTGATAGTAATTAGTGATAACTGTGATAATGTTTTCCTCTCTAGTCACTCAATGTTGTCATAATGCTTTAGCAGTAAGGCTTAAGTTCCACCACACTGGTAAATGTTGGGAAATACTCTAGATTACTGTAGAGGGAAATTCCACTTGATTGCATCACTTTGAAATCTTAACTCTAATCTGTGACACAGACACTTCGGATGTAGATTAGATAGTAGGGTTTCAGCGGGTTTTACCAAGTTAAATTTAAGACTTTTTAACACATTTATAATACAGCACTGAATGCATTTTAACACATGTTTCACTGTCACACCAAAGTGTCAGTACGAGTGCAAGCATGAATGTATGATGGAAAACCAGATAAGGTAATATGGCTGAGGAATTCTGATATAATTAATGATATAATTCATGAAGTTAACAAAGTGACATGAAAAAGATGAAAATGACTTGAACTGACCATTCAAGTCAATTTATGCTCTCACTAATATCACTCTCACACTGCCTGTTATAACCAATGGTCGTGACAGTACTTCCTGCATGTCTCTTGGCGCTGACTGATTGAACAGCCTCCTGCAGCACAAACACCTCAGTTTATAGTTGCATATGACAGCACGCAACTGCATCCAGAATCACTTCAGAACTAACATGTCTGCCGACTACAGGCAAGAGAAAGCATTTAACATTTTGGTCAAGGTTTATTTTAAAACACGTTTTAAGGCTAATTAGAATTTTTTGGGGGATATGAATGCTTTTCAGTAACTTCTGATACACACTCAGGCAGGCTGTAAACAAGCTGACAACTTAGACAGGTTATATAAGTGGTTTTATATGGAGGTAGGACTGAAAGTGAACAAGAGAACTGCATTCACACAAGTGCAAATGTCACGTCAAGTTGTGGTCAAATTTAAACCAAGAAGTTGGTGTGTAAACTGGGCTGTAAACTTTGGCTGACTGTTCACCTTCATTTTCTCTTCTAAATAAGCCTGTCGAACCTGGAGGTGTGTTTCCAGATTGTCTGATCATCCAAACGGCTCATATTTCTTCATATTTCATATTTCCAGATTCTGAGATTTTTAGCAAATGACTTAGTAAGAACAATGTTATCACAGAACCAGTGGTCGAAGCTGCGAAAATAAAAGCACTGTTGTGATAAAACATAGCATGGATCTCTTCACGTGACTGAGTTTGATGCCAAACAAAAAGATTGCGACACATTGCGATAGACGTTTTGTTCTCCCCATACACAAGACAAGGACACGAAGCTTATCTAGAGATTCATCAGAAATATTTTTAAACCTGAGTTCACCTAAGCTAAGCTTAATGTCCAAAGTGAAACTCATCATTACATTTCATGGTAAGTCCAGAACTGAGACTGCTCTATGGATCTGCATAGTCTTTGTTGATGTAACACTGAAAGAAAAGCACACAGTTTTTTTAGTATCTGTATCATCAAAGTTTAAGTGGACCCTTGTGTGCAGAGATTTGGTCTGACCTCAGTGCCCGACTCTGGAATGAAGCTCTTAATCTCCACAGTGTTTCCCGGAGCTGGGAATGGAGCCTCCCTCAGCTTCTGCATGAATGGGTAGATCATGGCCATGGAGATCTGCCGCCGCTTCTCCACCTCATCAAATATCTGTGCACACGCAAACACACAGGAGAACACGCAGTCATGAAACAGTGCCAATGCATACTAATACAAACCAACTCATTCTTTGTAAATTGTCAAGCTTTATTAAAGAAAGGTATTTTTTCCTTGTATCCCAGCAACCCTCAGCAGCAATGACTTTATAACCTTTTTCAATGACAAAATTTTAAGCACGAGAGACAAAATTCAACATCTAAAGATCTCAGATGGTACTGACCTACCTTCAAACACTGGAACCTTAGAAACAGCAATAGAACCAGAAAATCGTCTTGACTGCTTTTCTCCCATTGACCTTCATCAGCTAAATTCATTCATATGTTCATTTAAAGCAACAACATGCCTCTTAGACCCCAAAGCTGCTCACAAGAAGTTTTACCCTTACTTAGCACCCCTCTATTAGATATGATCAGTCTGTCCCTAATAACAGGCCACACCCCAGTCCTTTAAAGCAGCTGTAGTCAAACCTCTCCTTAAAAAGCACACACTTGACCCAGAGGTTTTAAGCAACTATAGACCAATATCTAATCTTGCATTTCTCTCCAAGATCCTTGAGAGTACAGTGGCCAGTCAGCTATGTGATCTTCTTCTATTCTATAATCTATTATCACTATCTATAGTTCCAATACTTCTGGAAGTATTGCTGTTGCTATGCATCTCTGTTTGTGTCTTGCTTCTTCTTGAGCCGGGGCCTGATCTGAGGTTTCTGCCTTCTAAAACGCAGTTTTTCCTCGCCACTGTCGCCAAGTGCTTGCTCAAGAGGAATTGTTGGGTTCTCTGTATTACAGTTTAATTAAAGAGTAAAGAAGTCAAGAACTGCTCTAATTGGAAAGTGCCATGAGATAACTTTGGTTGTAAACTGTCGCTATAAATAAACTGAATTGAATTAGAATTATTTTTTTAAATGTATCCAAAACATACCACTTTCCAGTGAAGTCTCTCAAACAGTAGAGTACTGTGATTCTTTTATAAACTTTGCTATAACTTTTTAAATAAAAGACAATATTCAAATAAGGATGTGAAAAAAAAACACCAAGGTGGTAGGAGGATTGGCACTTTAAAAACTGAACAAATTCGTTTAAACAGCTGAGTCATTGCAGGAACAAAGTCATGTCAGACTAACCAATGTGCTGAGTAAAGTTTCACCCAATCAGCTTCACTGGAAACTAAACGGAAATAAAAGTCAGGTCAGCAGAGCGGTGAGAGTGATATGACTGTGGCTGTACTGATCTGTTAAATGCAAATATACTGAATATAGCAAAACAACTTAGAAACGAGGAGGATGTGTTCAAATTCTAAAAAGAATGATGTCACTAACATACAATCAAATGTCCTTAGAAAATTAGAAAAAGTGGCCTGTCTCTCTGGACAGACTCAATAGAATTACAAGATTCTAAACAATTACTAATAACTAATGTAACAATTACAATTACAGATGTAATTGTAATTACGGAGGAAGAAAAAAGTTTTGTTTTTTTGGATGAAGAAAAGGCAGCTTTTTTACTCTCATCAAAAGTTAGCAACAGACAGCAGCTGTGAAGTCTGTGAAGAAAGCCGCTACTTCAACTCAAAGTATGGCTCATTCACAGCACGTAGTCAGGATTTCATTTCTTCAGTTAACTCTTCAATTATATTCCCTGCAAATTTAATTTGCTAACATGAAAGTCTAAGAGGTCTTTCAAATCCTCATCCACACTGCCAGAAATCAGATTCTGATGGGGAAATACTAAATCATTTATTTATATTGGCCATTAAGTAGTCAAATGTAAAGAGACTGAATATACATATATATATAAAAAATACTAGAATCAATCAATAAAATATTATTCAACATATGTCTTTAATTATAGAATGTAAACTTGGCCCAGATTACTAAAACCCAGAAAATTTCAGAGGACATGTCTTCAGTCTCCTATGGTTGCTTGCACAAAGCTAAGTCTTTATTCACAGCAGTGTTTCGTGAGACCTGCAACACTAAACAAACAGAAAATCACCTGACACAGGTGAGACTCTTAATAACAAACTTTAGACACACCTTTGACACATTTAATGTTCTGTCAGGTAGGTCTTACAGAGCTCCATACAAATGCTGTGTTAATGTAGTGGTAAGTTTCAGCATTTGATTTTTTCACCACACAAGTGCTTCATCCCAGCACTCCCTAACACCATACCATCACTTTTCTGACAGAAAAAACACACTCCATGCACATGGGATCTTAGGTGATAAACATATACACACACACACACACACACACAAAAGACGACAGTACCACTAAAATAAACCTTTCAATTATTCCAGAGCCCATTCTACATGTTTTAACTCTCAATCAGAAACAAAGACGATTTTTCACCAGAGGTACAGAGATCCTGAGGCTACTAATTTGCTTGCATATTTCCAGGCTAACCAATTACAGCTTGTACATAAATTTACTCATGTCACTGAACAATGCCATCCCTGGTTTAATACTGAAGAACAACCATGCAAAGAACTTCTTATGTCATCACTGTCATTCATCAAATCTTCTTTAAAAAGCTACCAGTGTTTGAGAAACAGTATTGCAAGCACAGCACAGAGGACATCCCACAAAATCATGCACTTAACACAGGAATCTTATTAACATCCCACTATGGAACAATGCAGAATTCCTTCAGGTTAATTAACAAAACAAAACAAAGCAAAACAAAACAAAAAACACTCAACAGGTTGGAAGAACACAATTCAACTTTCATCACTTTCAAAGAACTCGACCATGAGTACGGCAAAGGTCATAAATCGCTGCACATAAACACAGAGAAAACAACCACCAAAGCTCATTGTCTCCCTGTTGAAATTATACAAACGTATCAATGATATTAATCAGATAATATCCTGATTAAGAATGTGAAAAAGACTTAGTCATTTCACTCCTGGACCAAAATCAAATACACTGTCAATGACAAATAAACCTTCAACTCATTCAGTGTAAAGCAAACTACAGAAAACATATCGAAAAAAGATTCCTTCAGCTTCAATACAACACTTCTGCTAAATAAAGGAACAGCAGGAGGGAATGCATTGGCTCTTTATGGCAACTCTTAGAGCTGAAGACAAGACCACAAAAACAACACACCTATTTACAAATTCACAATTCTGACAGTTTGGAAAATTTGTAGACAACTAGTGCTCCATTTTTGTCTGGGTTCAGACCTTTGAATCTGTCCATTCTACCAAGTTGACTGAAAGGGAGGGTAATGAGTTGATAGCTCAGTATGATCTCAGGCAAGCTAAACACTGGAAAATAAGCTTAAAAGACACTAAAAAAAAAAAAAAAAAAAGAATGTTGAACTTGCCTTAGAAAAGAGGCCGAAACAAGCCAGGGTGCTGATGATGCAATAAGCCTCCGGTGGTCGGGCTCCTTTCCCTCCGGGCTGCGGATTAAAAGAGAGAGACGGGTAGGATGTTCAGTGAACATTAGAAAGTGAGTTCTAAATGAAGACACCGTAAAGACACATTCAGTCTAAACACTGACCAGCAACCTCCTGCAGTAGCCATTTCTCCTGCTGCCATCAATCTCAGTCAGAACAAAGGAGAACGTCTCGCTGGAGGTAGACAAGGAAAACTCAGAACAACAGATATACATCGATTTCCAAAGAACTGAACCACAGATCAAGAAAGTGATGGAGGAGCAGTAGTACCTGTGGTACTCAGTCAAAGGGGCCCAGTTGATGCCCTCTGGGAAACAAAAGAGAGTGATTGCCTTTAGTGTCTTCTCTTCCTCCTCCTTCTGAAATCTCGCCATCCCATCTCTCTGAAAGTAAACAAGCACGAACACACGCACTTGAAAAACATCTGTTTCCCGTATCTGATTTTACGCTTAATTTAGCGCCTTGAGTAAGTTATTTGGACTGATAGGATGTTGATTTTGTCCTGTAATGTTTATGTCAGCTTTCAGTCTTCTCATCTTTCACTTGCTGCACTGCTACATTTTACAATCACTACATGTAATAAAAATACAATTACAGCAACAGCTTTTGAACATCAACAAACCCCCTTCCACAGTAACTTCCTGTAAAATGTGGTTATTAAAATTAGGAGTTTCCTCCTTTGTTCAGCTTAAGTTGTGGTCCATGAATCCTTCCTACCTACTCTGAAAACCAGTGTGACTGGCTAATCAGGAATGGAATAATCATGAACAGCAACAAAGCACACTTTTAAGTGGTGTAGACCCTGGATGAAAATTCTCAGGTTGATTCCTAGTACAGCATTTTAGACAGAAAAATTCTCAGAAAGCAAAAGAACAAAAGGTTAATATTGTTTTGTTGCAGTTTTAACCACCAACACCCAATATCATCATCAGAGTTGTGTGTCCTGTACAATAAACGTGTGTGAGGTTGACCAGCTCAATGTACAATTGCTGTTCACCATCAGACTGACCTTGGGAAACTGGTAGGTGATTTGAGGTTCGTAGCTGCTGCCACCCTGGGTCTTTTTGAGGCTGACCACCACCAGATACTCAAAGAAGTACTGACCACTGACATAGCGGGGCTGCCTGGATGAGTTGTCTGCCACCTCAGGGCCCAGTGGCTCTAAAGCTTCAGGGTCTTTGACTCCTGTGCAGAAATGTGGAAATACATTGTAGTTTAGCACACAGAGCTACGCCTGTGATCCAGGTGGAAAGATTTACAGCCCTCATTAGATCAACACAGGCTTGGTCCCTGACCTGTGGTGGCTCATGCTACAGAAGTATGATGCCTTCCATGCACTCTGATAGATCTCACTGAGCTGTGACTAAATCATTGTAAACAATACCATAAATAAACATAAACAATATTTACAATATAAAGTTTATTTTTTGAAAAGGACCAGTCCAGCATTTTTTGACTGTATTTATTATTTTTCTTTCTGAGAGTTAGTTGTTCAGATTGAGCTGGAGTCAGGATGTGCTGAGCCTAGCTTAGCACAAGCTAGACATTTTCTCAAATGCTTAACTGATTCTTTAACGCATGTCTCCTGCTTAGACATGTGTTGTGAACAGTACCAAATCAAACACATTTAAAATTATCTGCATCAGAAAGCAAACATTTAGAACCAACAAAGACCACACACTGCATGATTGTGTTTGCTGGTTGTTAACAGCGACAGCATAACTGATTATTATGCTGCTGAAAAGTGGTGGGAGGATTCAACTGACCTCTAAATATAGTTATATTTATCCTCTCTTTAGATGGAATACGTTACTCAACTGCATTATTTATTTACAGCATCTGTAACCAATGTTTGCCCGCAGACTTGGCCCTGACGTCTCTACATACCCACTTCTCCTGTTGACTGTACTGCTCTGTTCAGAGTCCATTATTCACCCTCACACAAAGAGCCCAGCTTCGCCCTGTCGCCTTCACAGGCTGCCACTCTGCTCATGTGTTTCTGCAGCATTCCTCCCTTTTTTGTCTAAAATAAAGCACCGCAGCAAAGAGTTCTTAGGGCTCAAGTAGGCCGCCTTCAGTTTCTGTGAGTTTAAGGCCTGCTTGTACAAATCCTACTCCACTTACATGCATACATATTAAAACTTGTTTGATGATCATTAGGCTTGATGTGCCTTACAAAGGGTTTGGGCATCTCTGCATCTCATCTCTGGTGAGATTTTATTAACAACTTATTACTACTCTTTCTGTGTTACATCTGTCACAATCCATATGTGAAACAGCTGCCTTTACATAAAGTTTCCAGAAAAACACCACAGATCCACAATAGCCACATTTATGGGTACTAAGCCAGTTTGAAATAAATCAGAACTTTCCTTTAATTCCTTTCGATCAGTGGTTTTCAAAGTGCGTAATATTAATGGATTTTGTCACTCTTTGTATTCTGTGTCTTACTAAACCATAATCTCAGTTTGGTTTTGTTCATCAAATTTGGATATTTGGTTTGATTTTGTCAGCTCTTATGTGCATTTAGTAACCGCAGCATTAAAATGTGGAAAACGATTACCATCTCAGCTTGGCACCCAAACAGAGATAGTATTTTCCCCATGACACATGGCAGTGAAAGTTGTGCTTCAGCTCACCTTGGCAATGGGAGGAAAGACAAAATGCCAAAGTTCTCAGCTATGTGGGAACATCTTCAATTCAGTGATGACAAGGCAGTGTGCTAAACGTGCCCTTTGACATTGGCCTACCACAGGGCCACAAAAACCATGAAAAAAAACACCTGAACGCTATAAGTAGTAGGCTATTGTTTGATGGTTAAAATATGAGGACATACAAATGAATTTCAGTGGGCCACTTCTTGGTCTGACAGCACACTTAAGTGACAGTGAACAAGAAAAAGGAAGTATGTGTGATACAAAAAGGGAATCTTTTTCCTTTGATGTGGTAATGCAATGTAATACTCACTATCTGCTTTGCCTCTGCGGAAGGATGACCACATGGCACTAATCCTCTTGAGGGCTCCTTGTCGTCCACCTTCATCTTCACCTGATGGGAGGGCTGATGGAGAAACAAAACCAGCAGCTGCTCAGGATTATGTGACCAACATCCATACTGTGCATACAGATCAAACATGGAAAGGTGGCTTATAATGCAGAAATGAAGTGTCTATAAATGTTTTGGTATGTTCTAAGGCTTTTTTGGCAATTGACAGTGTTAACAGTGGCTCCACCTTGACAGCATGCAAGCACAGGGTATTAATACTCACAGTAACACGCCACAGAAACAAGTTTGCTAAGAGTGGTAATTATAAAACCTTTATTCGACTATCCAAGATGACATGGTTAAAGAGAATCATCTTTATATCATCTTTAAATTCAAAATAAAAGTGTCAAGGATCCTCGTTACTCCAGCAAATGGCTATACTTACTGTGTTTCCTAGCGACATCAGAGATGAGGTGACCTTTAGGCTGCTCACCTAGACAGCAGAGAGAAGAAACAGTTGGGAGACTGCCTCTTTCCACTGGAAACCACAGTCCCTAAATGCCCCAAATCCCTAAATTTACATCACTTACAAAATATTCATTTCATGATGTGTTTGCATCCACTTTCCAACCAACTTAGAACCAAGTTGGTTGGTCAGGCTTGAATGAGCCTAAGAAACTGTTTCCTAAAGAAAAATAACACAACTGAGGACATCAGACTAAGTCAAATCCAGTTTAAGAACATCTAGAATGCGAGTTTTCTTTCTAACATAAATGTGTTGTTATTGTAGAGTAATTAAACAAGTTAGTTTGCATTTTCAAAGAACTAAATTTCTCTTATCAGTTGGATTCTGCACCTTTTTAGTACTTTATTAGATTAGTACGTCTGATATATTGGTGCCCTTATAAGAAAAAACCTTTTAAAATATATTTTAAATATTTCTTAGTTTCTATTACACCCTTTAACTCATTTAGTTCACCTAAAATTTACCTAAAAATGAGAGAGAATACCTTACAGTGCATATCAGGGTGTAGCCATGTGTCAAATCTATATACTAGCTTTACAATAGGTCAGTAAGCCTGGCTGGCTGATATCACACATACTGTAGCTGCTCCAGTATACATGGTTGATCATGGCTGTGTACTATATGTTTGAATATTAGCTGCATGATTGTTCTGAGAGAGCATGACCTTTATATTAGTTGATTAAGCTATGCAGAGCTGCATGATATAAATAATCGTGCAGCCTTATTTATTTGGATTGGCACACTACAATGCACAAGAGCAGTCATCAGTGACATGTCCTCGTTGCTAACAACAAATGCAGGTTGACTTTCCTATTAATCCTCTGTGTATACTGCAGCACTAACAGTCTCACTGCTGAATCATTTGTTTACTTCAGACTCTGAGGAAATAATTTTCATTCTTGTGCTGCATTTATGTCATGTGGGAAAACCCGCTTTCTGCAGGAAAACACTGTTCATCTCATCTTTAAGATGGTGAAAAAATGGCAAGAGAAAGAAAAAGAAAGAGACCTCACTGGAAATTGGCCTGAAAACTGAAAGTCACAAATGCTAGTGTCACTCAGAAGCGTTATGGTTTCTCATGTTAGCTGAAGTCAATATCTAAAGTAAAAGTAAAAATAAGTAATTATTCAAACAAAAAGTTCAAACAAAACACATTTTCTTTCCCACTGAAAGGTATTGATTAATCTTAAGCTGGAAGCTGGACATAAAATACTTCAATAATTGTTAGGTGATGGAAAACAGTTCAAATTAGTATTTACAACATGAAGCCATCTTATGGTAGAGGGGGAAATGTGTACTGACTGTTAGTTTCCCTTGCATATATTCAAATAAATCACATCACACACCAGTGGTTGCAGGTAATCTATCTCCAGTTCTGCATTCTAACACAGAAACAGAAGTGTTCTTCATAGAACACTTTCATGCTTGTTATGCCAAACCACCCATACTTAGAGAGAGAGGAAGGGAGGAAAATGACCCACAAGAAAGTTTTAAACCTTGAAGTGAAGCAGAGGTGTTGCTGTTACCGTGGTATGCCTCCCAGTTCTTCAACCACCACCAGAGCTTAATGGAATAGTTTGACATTTTGGGAAATAAACTTGTTCCCTTTCTCGCCAAGACAATCAATATGGCTTATCTTAGCATAAAGACTGGAGACATGGGGAAGCAGTGAGTCTGGCTCTGTCCAAAGGTAAAAGAAAATCCAACTACTAACACCTCTAAATCCCCATAATTACCACTACATTATTAAGTTAGGGGAGGAAAAAAATCATCCAATTGTATTGCAATCATATTGCGTTTGTTGGGATATAATGCTGTATAATTCATGATTTTAGAGGAAACTGTATTTTCTGTGTTTCATTTGGACTGGACCGAAAAAAACAAACAAACAAACAAACAAATATTAGGATGACCACACATAGTGGTTGTACAGGGGATCAGGTAACAGGCTATTTCTTGGCCAGGAGCAGTAGGAAACTTACAGAGACAAGACTTCTTCTCAAGTCTTCTCTTCTAACTCTGAATTTTGCCACAACACAAAGCTATTCCTTGAAGTTCTGCTGCTGGAAGTCAAATAATTTTACGAAAAACAAAATCTATCTGTAACTATATAAATATAGTCATTCGGCGAACTGAACCTTTAACACTGCAGAGAGAAGGGTGGTAGACAGACAGTATCAATCACTGTTAGACAAAACCAGCAACACTTGACCATAGACCGCATTCTTGCTAGTTTAGAAATGTTACCACAATGTGGTTTGCCAAGAATGATCTCCCATTTATCATCCACTCAGACATTTGTGTTAAGTTAAAAACCTAAGTGACCACATACAGTACATGAAGAAAGTGAATACATCCTACAGTTGGACTTTGTCCTGGTTTCCATCTGGCTCACCTCCCAGGTTCCTGATAACAACCTTTCCAGAAGCCACAGGTCCAAACACAACCTCTGACAGGACAGGGCGCTTGAACAGTGTACAAGTGGCACAACTTTTTATTTAGTTAGCCAAACACACAAAATACACAGCAAAAACAATCTTATGCTGTAGTGTAATTTATTCACAACTACATCAGAGCAAGTTTTTCTTCAGCACACACTCTTTGCCTCATCGCGCTGCTGCTGTTCAGCTCTGATGCGGGGTAAATAACAGTCCTGTTTAACAGCCTCATGTCCCGAGGCTCCTCGACATGTTACAACACCATGCTGTCAATTCTACACGATAAGGAATGGCGCAGCCACAAAAGCCTGGCTAAAACTGCCTGAAGCGTGTTCTATGCTCTTGTTCCACACAGAAAAACCTGCAAATTCTAGATTACAAATAAAAATCTGTCCTCTTATCTGTTTACCTTTAGTTATATTCAAAATATAGCAGCTTTGAGTAGGCAGGCATAAAGCTCACCTGGGATTTGAGGTTTTAAAAAGATGTTGGTATTACTGATAACACCAGCGTTTCAAATTGACTAAAACAAAAAAAAGAGATATTTCTGACTTTAGTTTCAGTTTCTGAGGGTTCGAACTAATCCATAATTTACAATTTAATCCTTTCGAATAGCTGTTAATAACTGTTTGTGGACAAGTTTGTCAGTAAAAATAAGTGCACTTGTTACAACCAAAAGTCTGCCATTCATTCAAATACTGTTTTACTGAAGTACGTTAATACAACATCAAATTAAATTCCAGTATCCGCCTGGCACAAAAACAAGCACTACACCAAACTGCATTTAACAATACGTGAATTCAAGTTGCCAGCCTATCTCGCATGTATTCAGTTCGACACGTTTATATTTCACCATACAGCGAATTATTTCACCTTAATTGTCCACAATATTCAACTAGACAACAAAAAAGTATAACTGAGCGTCGTCTGTTAATTAGCAACTAAAGTTGAAGCTTAGCTTTCAATGTAAGTGGTCGACTAAGTTACTTGATACCCGGATATACAAGCAAGCAAACCTGCTACAGGCAGCTCAACATCACACGTCCCGACAGGTACGCGACCGTTGCCTGCTTGTTTGCTGTCCAATACTCACTCCATCTGCTCTTGAAGTTCGTCAGCCTGGGCCCTTTTCTCCTCCTCGTTACCGTTTCACTCATTGCTGTTTAACTCCACAAACGCAAAGTAGTCCTCTCATCTGTTTTTGTCACCAAACAGAGTAACACAACAGTAGTACTTCATCGTTTCCATTACTGCACATACGCCGCATCCAGACTCGCGTTAACCACCGGTCCGCGTGCTTCACAGACTGGCCGTGCTGATAGCACGTCCATTGGGTCTACTCCCGTGCTGCGTTCAAGGAAGTGCGGAAAAACTGTCTGTAGTGTATTTCCTGCTACCAGGAAAATGAAGTTAGTCCGACAAGTTAAAAACAATTACACATGCACAACCAACATAAACACATAAAATAAGGAAAATATGTTGGAGCATATCAGTGACACTACCACCAAAACAGACTCAACATACTCAGCCCTCCCACCCTGACAGTCAACCAGAAGATGTCATAGAAACTCAACAAGCCAACAATAACAAAGTCTTTGAGTAAGTGCAGGCCGGAATAACTTTTACCTTCCTGGGAACCTGTTAAATGCCAGAGAGCTGAATCAGACTTACTTTTATGACTTTTTTCCACTTTGACAAGACAGTTTAGACTGGCTGAGATTTCTGGAAAGTCCTGTTTACTGGTACCTTACAACTTGTAAACAGGGAAATAGGCCTATTGTTCACCTGCCAGGGCCTTCAATTAGCCAGAGGTTAATTCCTCCACAACTATATAAAGCTCACATCTGTCAGTCTTAGAATCCCTGATCACAGCATTTTTCAGGCGGCTAATAGTTAGCATATTTCCCAACTAAGTTTCATCTGTTTGTCATAGTACAATCATATAATAAGGACAAAATCTTTACTTGCTGCCTCATATATACCACCCACTGTCAGGTGCCATTTTAATAAGATAGTCAGTGTTACATGTGGAAACCCGTATTTGATTCCTGTGATTATGCTCAAAAATTGGAGTAAAAGGAGTCAGATGTTCAATCTCATAACTTAAATACCAATATTATTTCTCGTGGTTCTATACTGTGTCCAAATGGATTCATATGTCATACCATCTTAAAAATACTATGGGCAGGTTATATGTCGTATGTATCATTTTATTCTCTTATCTTACAATTCATCCCATGTCTGAATGGAAGTTTACCTCCAGAGTCAGGCCGGCAGAAAAAAGGCTGCAAATGTGTCATACAGCTTCTGGGCTTGCCTGCAAAAAAAATTTTGCCTATATATTCTGGGTAACACATATCAAACTTTTTTCCCCAACCCTGTCTCTTATAAATTAGGTCTATGTACTACTAAATGGTTTTGAGTATAGGAACTGCTTCCTGTATTACGTTCACTGGCCCTGTTTTTCTAGTCCAGGAAGTGTTGTATTTTTTACTTCACTCCACCCAAGCGCAAGACACTTAAATATTGACAAAGAATTCTGTCTCATACTTCAGGTCACTGTTGACTTCTTACATTTTTCAGCCAAGTCACTATTTTTCCAGACTATAACAAAATTCTTTAAGTTGCTTATACTATCATAACGTCATGCTTGTGGAGGAAACAACTGAAATATATTGTCAGTGAAGATTTTTTGCATGTTTTGTATGAATATTTTACAACTTTGCATGCATTCATTTGCTATGTGTCATCATTTTATAAACATTCAGTACAGGTACCATTATTCTTCTTTTAAAATATACTGTCTGTTGCAAATTAGTAGTACATAAATGTCATTTTTAGGAGACTGGGTTGGTTTTCACCACACAAGCTGTTTTGGAAATCTTGGCAAGGCTAAAGAGACTGAGGTGGATTTCCATGACAAGCTAATTAGTAACAGCATTTGGGGCAATAAGGCATTTTTCTTTTCCATTACGTCAAGGAATTGTCATATTCAAAGGAAGTGGTAGTAAACATAGATTCAATGAAAAAGGCCCGGCTCTTTGAGGGAACTCAAAGAGTCTAACTAGGATAATACTGAAGAACTAACATGGGGCGGGGGTCTCAAGAGGTACAAAGTGGTATTACAAGAAAAGACAGGCCAGGACTAGCTGGTTAGCATGTTAACTTCAGTAGATATCTCTGCTACACAATACACTGACGTCTTTAACATAACGTAAACGCTACTTTTTATTCACATTCTGTTGATAATGCTCGTTCATTTTTGAATGTCTTAATTCCAAATTCTGGCCATAGCTTACAAATGTAACTTACAGTTTGTAATACCAAAAACTTAAAACTGAAAGCAAATAAAAAAAGAGAGTGGAGGAAGGAGCTGCAGCAGCAGTTGACATTGGTGTGAGCTGAGTAAAGGTGTGTTCAGACAGAATGCAAAGCAAATTTTCACCTTGTATTTTTCCACTGACCTCGTGTGCAGTCATGCTATGTCCTTGCATAGTGTCTGAACTTACCTCAACAGTTAGAAATGCCATGTTATAAAAGCCACACTCTACATCTATATGAATATGATTGAATCTTGGTAGTAAGCTGGTAGCTAAGCGGCTGAAGCACAGCCAGTGATTGTGAAGCATGAGTTAAACGGATGATGCTGATCTGCTCTGCCATAAAATATGCCAGGCCATGCTTTGCTATGTCCACTTAATGTACATACCTGTCTTCTTCACGTGGTCCTGACTGCTGCGTCGCTGTGAGGCATCTTCATCTTCATCTGGAGCTGACTCTAAAAATGAAAAAGAACCAAGGTCTCCTAGGTTTAAAATCTGTGACCAGTTGGTGTTGGTGTTCTTTATAAGGGAACAAACTCACGTATCATGTTAATGTAGGAGAATGTATGTGATTATTGTAATGACCTTGGTAGATTTAAGAGAGTGGGATAAGTTGACTGACTGAGAAGTGTGAAAGTACTTTTGTATTTTTACCCTTTTTTGACACCTCTCGTACTGAAGAAAATGACATCAACCCTCTCCGCCGTGTAAATTCACTCCCTTCATAGCTATTGTGTCTTTCTGTAGAAAACAGACATAATGAAATGATGATGAGTTATCAATAAATAAAAGGTTAATTGAGATGCAGGGTTTGTCTTAAATTATATTAAAACATTTTATATCATAATGAGTATGTACTGTATGATCCACTGTCTTACTTTTAATACGGAGAGATGAGAAGCTGAAACTCCTCCTTGTGTTTGGAGACAATTGTTGTGCTGAACTCTGAGAGAAAAAGAGAAAGCACATATTTAAATGAAATGCAAAAACTAACATTATACAAATTTACTGACTGGTTGGGAAGAAGGATTAGCATAAATTTCTGCCTTGCCAGGACAAGAAATGCTGTTTAGTCAGTATCTCAACAGCTATATGGATATTCGGAGGATAGGATATTTTTTCAAGTGCTATCATTTTTGGTTCAATGTGTCTTAACTTAAGAGCTGGGAGTTCTTTGTACCCAGAGAATGAACCATTTTCATATTGACAACCTCAAATCCATACACCTTTTTAATGACTGGATTGTTATGAAATTTTCCAAGCATGCTGACGGTGGAAAGAGGATCTTAATGTTTTTTCATAACCCACTAGCCCTTGAGGTATCCAACACATTCTCCAACTTAAACAACAAAGCTTGTAAATGGCCTTTAGAAAGGCACATCTGAGGAAACACCACCCCTGTCAGCAGGATGACGATGTTTGGTTAAGGTCTATAGTTTGTCATAGTCATAGGTCCTTAGAAACCAATGCTGCCAGACTGGTTTAAACACGTACAAGACTCGGTTAGGCTTAGTGAAAAATGCATTTGGTTTAAAATAAGCACTCAGTTAATCTCAGTGAAAGTAATCTGCACTTCATTAAGGTTTGTGGTCACGGTTGAAAGAAACTATCACTATTGGTGGGAAAGGGAAACAAACAGCAGTCTCCCTCTGTGGACTCGCCACTCTATAAAGGCATCAAGTTTGGAGTGCGTCCCAACTGAAGGAATTTAAGTAACTTGGGATGTTGTTCTCAAGTGAGAGTAAGGCGTTTTGATTCCCTGTCAGCAGTGATGTACTGGATTGTGGTGAAGAGGTTCCTTCTGATTTATCTGTTGTTCCACGTTCAACTGTCATTAGCTTTGACTAGTGCCTTAAGGAATTAGAAGATATAAGCAGCCAGAAAGGGTTTTCATTTGCAGGGTGGCTGGACTCAGTCTTAGAGACAATGGGAGGAGTGTGGAAATCTGATAGGAGGTAGACATAATTTACAAAATAGGCTTTACAAAATAGATGGGTGGAAGAATGGGTGCAGATTACCCACTGTACAATTCTGAGTCTGGCCCATTTAGAGAAAGGACTGGATTACTCAAATCTTACATGATATTCTTAGCATGCTCAGGCCAAATTATCAACTTTAGATAACTAGGGACCAGAGAGGCAAAACCTATGTAGATAATCATCATCTACAGAGAACAAAAAAGATGAACTTTGCAATACTGTACACTGTATTTTTTAAAAGGTAGTTCATGTTAACAGTATGCTATTCTGAGCCTATTAAACCTTAGTGTTCAGTGACTAATCTTTGGCTGGCTCTAATTCTTTGTTTTCTTCACTGTGACCTTAAAAACTCAAGTCAGTGTCTTTCTTTTCTCTCCTACCACCAAGCCACTGTTGTTGCTCTGGGTTATTGCTGCAGCTTTTATAGTTGACCCTTGCTTGAATACTCATCTGGAAGCTTATGCTGCATGTACTGTATATGAGCATTATTAGTTCTGCATGGGAAGACACAGCCACTATTTATAGCCGAGCAAAATGACAGGACATGATGATGCCCTTTGGGAAAACTCCCTGCTGTATAAACCTCCAGGGTACAAGTGGAATTCATCAAAGTAGGCTTAGTTGAGCATAAAATAAAGTATTTGTAAACTGAAATATTAATTGTATATAAAGTTTTTATCTTGGTTTTTTTAAATTTATATTATTTTTGGTGGTGTTTTTATATATGTATCTATAAACACATGCATTGTTTTACTTGTGTATAACAGTCCTGTCTGCTTGTAATTTTTATTTGTTCTGCTTTATTGACTTTAATTTGACTGTGATGTCGATTCTTGTTTAAGTACCCTGATATCAATGAAAAAACAGCAGTCAAATTTTTTGTATGTGTGCACATACTTGACCAGTAAAGAAGTTTCTGATTTGTTAAAATAGTAAAATATTGTTTGTTTTGTGCTTTTGTCATTAGTGCAATTTCCAAGTTTTAGTTTCTGAAAGCCTTGACATATGCTTAAAGTCAGTCATTGATCTGTCATAAAAAAAAAACTCCTGGCACAGGAAGTGATAAACAGCACCTACATTAAATCAAACCTCTTTCCCCACAAAGAAAACATTTAGTGCTAAACATGGCAGCAAAAACTTCAGCAAACAACTTCTGAACCTGAAAAATGAAAACTTACTGATCAGTTCCCATTAGTTTGTACAAAGAATTTTCACATTCACTCATAGTCATGACATTGATTTGCTTCATATCAAAGCCATAGTTTTACTAGCTTCTGAGGACTTTACCTGGTGATGATAAGAATTGTATAATTGGTAATGTCAGTTTGTCTATTAAGCACACACAGGAAGAAACAGTTTGGCTCTGCTCAAAGTTCAAAAATACACAAACAGACTCAATGATTAACTAGGCTTAATTATCCACCCATCCATTTTCTATACCGCTTATCCGTCAGGGTTGCTCTGAAGGTAATTAAGACTTGCATTTAAAGTCAAGATGAAATGATTTTATATCACATCTCATTTAAAAATCAAAATCAAATCACGTTTTCTGAAACAGTAAACCTGTGCTTGTAGGCTCAAACCGACCAATTTCAACCAATAATATCATGACATACATCCATCAGTCAGTCTTAAAATGCTCATGTTTTGGTTTTAGTCTCTGTCCTGGCACGATGGAGCCATGCCTGACAACCACACTGTGATGACAAGATTTCATGAAGCTTTGCACATTTAGGCTACTGACTCTGTACTCTTTTGTCTGTCTCGCACACCCGAACATGTTCTGGCATGTAGCTCCCCCATACTCTTTTTTTTTTTCTTTGTTTACATCGTTTGTGTAACGATTCCACAAAAACGATACAGAAGCTTCAGAGGTATTGGCACTGGCTGCTGTTGCCAATAGCAAATGCTATTTTGGACCTCTAGCTTTAGTGGCCATTGATGTGCCTCTATACATGTGCACACTTGTCTTTGCTCTGCCTTATCATTCACTTCAAAGAACAGATGGCTTCAGCCACCTATAGTGACCACACCTTTAAGTACACAATACACAATATGGTTTTTACACTGCCTCCATTACAAACACAGACTGTATTCTCTGATTCTAGCCTTTATAATACCTTTCCTGTCACAACGAGTCTCTGTGTCTCTTCCACTAGCCACATTCTCAGTTCCCCAAATCATGGTCTTTCTTCTCCTATCCACAGATTGCCCTCAGACTTTTCCTTTTTCCCACCACCTCATTTCCACACACATTTGCACATGTTTCCACTTCCCTCATCTACTCTGCAGTTGCCTGAGTCCTTCCCACCTACCTAGAACTCATTCAGTCAGTCAGTGAGTATGCCTGTCTGTATCTTATTAGTTGCTCATTTGTTTGGTAAGATTTTTTTGTCACACTAAAATCACCACAGGTGGAAGAGGCATGCAGATCATGAGTAAAAGTAACACTGCAATATAAAAAAACCATCCTGTTACAATTAAGGCCTGTTTTCATAATCTTACTTGATTTAAAGTATGTAAATAAAAGTAAAACTATTCTTTATGTAGAATTTCCCCTTTCAGTAATACAGGATTAATATTACTGATGCATTAAAGGAACAGTTCACCCCAAAATGAAAATTCCATCATTATCTACTCACCCCCCATACCGATGGAGGTGAGTAGCATTACAATAGTATTACAGCATTCTCCTAAACAACTAAAGCTGATGTGGACATGTTTTAAGTTGCAAAACAACCCCCCCCATAACAGCTCATACTATACAGCTCATCTGGCATAATCCATGTCAGCAGAAGCCGTGAGTTTCTGAATTTATTTGCAGACCTTTTTAAGGTGAAATCTTCGCTATAGCTGCCATCCTTCAGTGTCTGAAGTGTGTGCCTGAGGTTGAACACACATATATGTGGTGTAAATAATGTCTTAAAATCAATTTGGTGTTTCCTGGCTTCCAGAGGCTTGGAGTACACTAGATATTTTGAAAAGAACTGAGGAGACTTCAGTAGATCTACCATCGGCATGGGGGTATGTAAGTGATCCAAAATGAACTGAAATGCTCCTTTAATATATGAATAGCGGTTTTTGTTGTAGTTATATAACTAGCGCTGAAGTGGCTCAGGAGACAGAGCAGGTTGTCCACTAATCAGAATGCTGATGATCTGATCCACAACTCCAGCTGCATGTTGAAGTGTCCTTGGGCAAGATGCAAGATACTGAACCCCAAATTCCTCCTGATGGCCCAGCATAGAAATATTGTCAGGTGCTTTGAATAGGATGTGCTGTATCAGTCCTGATGTGCGCGCTCACATGGTCATGTGTATATCCACCACCTGTGTATGAATATATGGGTGAATGTGCACTGAATGTGTTTTAAAGTGCTTTGTGGAGTCGAAAGACAAAATGCAAGTCCATTTGTCGATTACTATTTGTGCAGTGTCCTTTGCAAAAACTGAACAAACCTATTAAGACACTTGTATCTGTAACTGAATCAAAAACTTTTCTTTGTATCCCTGTCTGGGAATTTTAACTAGTTTTTAAAATAAAGGCTAATATACAATGAATTTCTGTATCTTGAAACAACAAAATGATACAGCTTGTGGTACGGATCATGAAAATGTTAATTCTGAAGTAAACTGAACGCTTACAATGTATGTGGTTTGTTGTGAATGTGGAGATTGGACTGATGTTACATTGCAAGCCTGAATTGTTATCTCATTCCGCCCATGTTTTCAACCAATGAAAAGAACATCCCGCATCAAGATTATTGACGTTATCTGGTAGTGGTTGATCAGCACTTGATCCCACTGGTTGCATATGGTAACAAAAACATAAATGCCATGATGGTGTAAGTTTTTGTTTTTGTTTTTTTTTACTTGTACAATGATGACATGATGTAAACAGCGCAAATAGACCTTGGTTAGTGATGATATAACTTTTTAAAGTTATATCACACATGCACTTCCCCTCTTATAATCAGCATCAAAATGTTGTGTGCTTGGTAATTCTTACACAGGAAGTAAAAGTTTTCAAGATCAAAGTTCTCTATTTCTCTTGTCATGTGATATTCACAGGAAATGCTGATGTTTAACGCCTTTAATCTTTGCTTATTCACAAATTTCACACTACAGTTTTTGATCTGGTTTTCTAAATTGCACAAACTGCACATAATATTGCCCCTTCATTTCAAATATACATCAGTGAATCATATATGAAGTGAGTGTGAAAATGGCCAGGTAAAGACAGTTGGGTCTATTTAAACAAGTGGTGCAGCTTGGAATTCAGAACACAACGAGCATGGTTTATCAATGGAACACACTCACCACCTGTCCTTGCTGTGTTGTCTCGTCCATTTGTCACTGCTGATCAGACCAAAGAAATGTATTTATCCAGTGGATCCAGTGCTAACGTTATGACCTTTTCATAACTTTCGCTTTATTTCTAAGTAAAGCTTAAACCGTTCTTGTCCACTGCTTATACGGGCCGTTGTGTCCAATAGCAACAACAGAGCAGCAAGTGCACATGTATGAGGAAGTGCACTGTTGAAATGTGCAGTTGGCGGACTTCAGTCTTAGGCTGGGGTTTCCTCTTTCAATGTTAAGCCAAAGTGCAGTGACGCAGTGTGGGTGTGTATATGTTTACTATGCAGTGAAACCTGTGTAACAGCTATTGAAGACATGCACTATTTGAAATTGGATAGGCCTATATTTTCCAAGGCTGAGTCAGCCTGTTAGCAGTCAAACCAAAGAGCCTACCTGATGCTATCTTTCTTTTGAGTCAGTCATTTTGAGACTCTTAGCCAACATCAGCAACAGTTCCAGACCCAACTCAAGTTGTCCATGGATAATTCAATTCAATTCAATTCAGTTTATTTATATAGCGCCAATTCACAACAAAAGTTATCTCAGGACACTTTCCAATTTGAGCAGGTCTAGACCAAACTCTTTAATTAAATTGTAAAATAGAGAGAGCCCAACATTCCCCCTTGAGCAAGCACATAGCGACAGTGGTGAGGAAAAACTGCCTTTTAGAAGGCAGAAACCTCGGAGCTGACCCCGGCTCAAGATGGGCGGCCATCTGCCTTGACCGGTTGGGTTGAGAGAGAGAGAGAGAGAGAGCGAGAGAGAGAGAGAGAGCAAGGGAGAGAGGGAGAGAGGCAGAGGGGGTGGGGTGTGAGAGAAGGAGCACACAAGCAGAGATGCATAGCAGCAGTAATAATACCAGAAATATCGGAAATGTAGATAATGATAATGACAATGAAGTATACAGAAGGTATTATGGTGATTTTGATAACAATAGTAGTAACTGTGCTGTGATAATATATGAAATTATATTATTATAAAGCTCCTTTCTTCAAAAAATATAGCACCTAAAACAAAAATGCAAGCGTTGTTAGGAGAGGCAAAGAGGGATCCAGATCCTGTAACAGCTAGATGTGCAATACTGAACATACTGTATGTGAAGAAATCTGAATTACAAGTCAAATTATGTTAATTACGTTATGTTGAGCTCAATAAAAGACTTCGAATAAATAGTAGTAGTAGTAATAGATGACATCTAAAAATGTGTCTGTCCATATTAATGTTTCGTTGGCCCATGAAAAATTGTACAAAGCATCACAGTTTTATTGTCTCAAGAGTGCGCTGCGGTTTAATGTTCAATGTCCTCTAGTGATGTCACTTGAGTCAGTATTGGTTGAGACATTAAGTACATTTTTGGCTTCATGCCCCACTGAGTAGTAGAATGCATCTGTATCCAGGTTTTCCATTGCAGGGAGGTGGTCAGGATGAATGGTAGGCACACAAAGTCAGAGGCTGCCACACCGAAATAAAACTTGTGATTCTAGTTTGTTGTGAGATTTAGTCAACAAAAATACTTTGGTTAAGGTTGGGAAAAGACACTTTCAGTTGGAGGAACAGTCAAGAAATGTCTGTCTGTAGCATGCAATTTTTCCTCTGATTCTGATTGTATGATAATCAAAAATCAGTTTGTGAAATACTGACAACAATTCATCTTTAGGATACGTGTACACAAACTTTCCATATTTAACTCGTGCTGACTCTCAGGAAAATGGACAATACGTGCTTAATTTTCAAATTTCATCAGTATTTAACAAACTGCTGTAATACTGTGTCCTTTATGCTGGACAAATTGTATTTTGTGAAAAATTGTGATTTGTAATACTGGACTATAAGCTATGCATATGAATTACCTACCATGGCAGAGTTTTGCACAGCCACAGGAACTGTCTCGTATCATTATTCCATATTATTACCCCTTACTGACACAGTTCATGCAGTTTCACACTAATTAAAGTTCAGATAAATGCTAAAACATTGCTTAACTAGCTCATTTGTTCTGTTGTCTTGTCAACTGTTGAGTAGCACTGGGTGTTGAGCACCTTATAGGCCACAAGAGTGCAGGGCACACTAAGAGGATGTGCTGGTATTGAGTGGAAGTAAAGCAATTAATCAGTAAAGATGTGTATCGTTCCTCCAGTTTTAGACGTCCACTCATGAAATTCTCTGGCTTGAAGGCTCCATTGCATTGCACTTTAAATAACAAGAAAACAGAATAAGGTACCATGTCCAAGAAACGATGTTCAGTTTTTGTCTCGTGTCTGTGTTGTCTTGTGATTTCCTGTTTTATTTTGTCACTACTTCCTGTCTGTGTCTATTGTTGTCAGCTTTGTCTGTTTTCCCTCCTTTGGGATTACCTGTCTCTGCCCTGATTGTTTGCACCTGTGCCCTTACCTTCTGTGTCTATAGTCTTCGTCTGCCTTTGTCCTGTGCCATTTTGTCTTGTCCCTTGTATCAGACAACCAGCATCATCTCCATGCCATTGCCATTGTCACTACCAGGAGTTGTTATTTTGTTACTTTGTTCAAGTGATTTTCAATTTGTTATCTTAGCCTAACATGAGTCAAGGGAGTTTTTTGTTTCTTAGATTAGTGAAAGTTTTTTCTTCTGTGAAGAGTGATTTTCAGTTTGTATCTTTTGTGAATAAAAGTTTTATTTTGAAACTTTGAGAATTGTGCATTTGGGTTCAGCTCTGTAGTTCAGTCATGACATAAACAAACATATGAGGCATCTAAATGTAAAAACAATAGTGTAACAATGGTATAAAACCAATAAAAGCAAAAGCCAAAAATAAGGTTAAAAGCAGTAAATATAAAAACAGAATATGAATGGAAAGGGAAGGCAAACAGCAATAAAATGTGCAGAATAATTAATCAGATGTTGTACAGATATTAGATTGCACTTTTGTGTGTGTGGTAGCTCATAGGAACCTATTGGGTCCTGACCCACTGACTCAGTTGTTGACTTCATTGGTTGTTGTTTATTTCATTTAAGTGTGTATGGAAATTGAGTTCAGTTTTTGCCTATATGTCTGGCCTGACTAGGCCAAATGACATATATATATATATATGACGTATACTTTGTGCAGTGTAGTTGACATTTTGAATAATTTCTGATCCACACAGAAAATGAGATCCACATTGATGTATTCCAAACAAATTCACAGCAAACATTGTAAATATTTTCCAAAGCTGACATGGTTCTCTCTCATATACGGACTTCGAATGCTATCATATCTAAATCTGCATAGTCTAAACAGTAAGTCTGTCATTTTACTCCAGAAGTCCAGTGATACAAACTCATCATGTCCTTTCTGATAAGCCGAACAAAGTGGAGTAGGTCATATAATCACATAATCTTTAATGTACAGTATGTTACATAATGACCAGCCTGATATCAATTTGCTGTTTGATATTATTTATTTATTATTTTAGCTCAAGGATATGGACAGACCTTCAAGATGATAATATGGATGTTTTGAGGGTTCAAGCCAAGTTAATCAAATTGTTAAAGATGAGTTGTTTCCAGCCACAAAGGAGTGTCGAGTAGGAATATGGAGCTATTTTGTTATGGCATTTAAGTGGCTGGTACTGTAAATGAGTGAGTAATCAAACTGTGTTTCTATACACACCCAAATGTTCCTCAGCAGGAAAATGCAACTTAGAACAGAAGCAATTTTACTCGATCCACTGACTTTTTTTCTCATGAGATTTCACCATGCAAGCACCTGACATACAAGCCTTTGGAACCTGAGCTTGGCCCACAGGAAAAATGATTAGGATTTGTCTGAACTGCCAGGTGAAACTTCGCTTTTTCTGTGATATTGGGATCGATGTTGTAGTTTATTATTTGTATCTGTTCAACTAAACACATTATCTGTATCCCTTAATTTGAAACTTAACCTGAAATTGATATGGGTTGATCAGAAGTTGCTTTATTTATTAATTATTAGAAACTGAATTTACTGAATAGTCTCAGAATTAAGCTTCAGATCAGAAGAGTAAAAGAACTATTTACAGAACAAGAGTTGTATAAACCTGTATGAATGAACTCAAATATGATGAAACTACAAGGCACTTGCAGCATCATACTTGACTAAGATAACCTACAGATTGAGTTCCTACATGAAACTGTTCGCAACAAGGTCTGTGGTTTATCTTGAGTAACCCTAACTTCATAATTTCTGGAAAGAGAAATTGTTGATGATTTTGTCAAATGTATTTTATTTATTAGTCCCAACTACTTTCATTATATTCAAGAGAAGGCAGACATCTCTGCGGCCAGTATCTCCCAAACTCAGCAACTCATATCAAAACAGTGTATATGCATGAAGAGGTAAGAGGAAAATATGCAGCTGATTTTATTGTGTTTTGTTTTTTTCTTTTTTGATGAACTGACCCCTCATTATTTCTCTCCTCAGTGTTATGTAGACGTGGCTAACTTTTTTTCCGGTCTTACGGAGTGTTTCCTTGCTGCGCTGTGGTGCAGCAAACCTGAGATTTTTGTTTTTATTTCCATTACAGTACAGTAATATATATGGGTTTCTCATATAAAGAAACTCTGAAGGAGATCATATAGAATGTTACAAACACTCAACAGTTTTGTAAACAGGTTTATAAAGAGTTTTACACACAGGTTATGAAGGTATAATATAATATATGATTACGTCAGTGTCATATCTCTGTCATATCTCTTCAGACTGATGTGTTCCTGCCTGTCACTCATCCTGTGCTGTGATAAAGGACAGACTGGATCAGAACGTCACTCAGCCACACAGTCTGGACATGTTAGAAAAGGGCTAATCTGAAGTCCTTGTCCCACTTGTTAGGGTTTGATCATGTCTCCAATCCAAAAGCATGTTAGAGATAAATCACATAATGCCTGTTGACGTTCAAACATCAGACAGCAGAGCTACACCTAAAGACAGTTCTTACTCTTTTCACTGCAGAATGAACAGGTTTGTGGCAAGTGACATTTATCTGGACTTGTAAAATCTGTCAAAATGTGCTTTGATAATATATGAAATTATTTACACTGGCATGATTTGGTGAGACCAGGCTGGTGAATCACAATCCAGGTGCTTCTTCACTTTAGCAAAATGCCTGTTTGCATTGTTGACATCTAACTTCATATTGAACATATTGAACCTATTGGTCCTGTCACTATGGCTCTGTGATATGACTTTATAATTTCATCCGCTGATTGTGGGAGCTTTTTCTTTCTACTCTGACATATTCATTAACGAGCCCACAAACAGGTAGTCTTGTAGCGATGCTGACTATGTAAAATAAATTGCTTGACAAATACCACAAAACTCCTGAACATTCATCACGTTTAAACACTCGTAGTGACAAGCCTCACAGAAAGGAAAAAGAGATTTAGCACAAGAATCCAAAAAAGTTCTTGCATGAAGTTTAAGCTTTGCAGAAATATTGGGCAGAAGTTGTAAAAGCAACAGATAAAAGAAAGGTCAAAAGACTAAGTGATGTTTACAAAAATGCCACACTTATTCCCAGTCATACTCAGTAATCTGTGTGTTTACATCCTTATTAATCTTAACAGTGTACCCAGCGACTGATCTCCTGTACACTCGTGTCACTGTCATGTTCACTCTTACGCTGTGCAACACAACAAAGGGAGCTCAAGTCATGTGGTGACAGTGCCTGCACAAACAAGACACACACACACACACGCTCACACACGCAGTCGTGTTTCCATCACTCCTGGGGACATTACATACACTTACATTCATTTCCTGGAGGCTTAACCACCACCTAACCATAACAATAAACATTACCTGCCTAATCCTAACACTCACCTTAACCTGACCCTAACATCACCCTAACCTTAAAGCAAGTCTTCACTCTAATATTTCATCATTTATGTTGTGGGGATTTGCATTTTGTCCCCATAAGTAACAAGGCGGGTCCTCACGATGTGACTGTGGAAATGGGAACAGGAATATGCATCCGCACACACGCACACACATCCCTGCTTTGTTGAGTTTTGCTCTATAAAGTGTAGGACCAATGATCCAATGAATGAACTAAGAGTTGTCTCTGTCACTGAGGGGTGCATCAGAGGACAACAGGACATGGAATACAGAGCTCTGCTGGAATTAATTAACTACAGTAAAGCATACAAAACTAAAATTTACATATTATACATTCTTCATAAACTAGAAGAATGTATAATATGTCATAAATCAGCATCAAAATACATCATGATCATCACACTGGTGATGATCATGATGTATTTTCATTTGTGATGCATTCCCACAGTAATAGATCTGATTCTGCACTGACACAGACTTTATTCAATGTTGTGTGTCCAGGCTTCAAACCTTGTGAGTAAAAAGGAAAACCTACTTTTCCAGTTAACAAGTACACACGTATGTACTGTAGCAAGTAAGAGCTGCAGAACAAAATCATTTCTTTTTATCATTCCATACACTGAAACTAAAATACACGCAGAGGATTCTCTCCATCCCGCCAGCCTGAATGCCCAGACACGCACTGGGAAGGTTTGTCATCTTGTCAATACTGCTTTACTTATTGGCCAGAACACATCAACACCTTTCTGACAACATATCCTACTAAAAAAATTAGAACAAGCTTTCATAACCAAAGTATATAAAAACAACTAGAACACTGAATGCCAATTATATTCATTCACAAGTCAAGTTGCAGTTTATATCCAATTCTGTCCAGACTCATGTGGTGACTCACAGGAAGCTTCAAGTGACTTCAATGCCTTAAATATGGATGTTCCTGCAAAGAAGTTATGAATTCTAAAACATGGATGCTTAACACACATGTTCAATCCAGCAGCACAGAAGATCCATACAACCAGCACAGTTTCAAGGCGGAAACACAAGATTAGTGTCACCAATTCAGTATCCAACCAAATGTGAAATATATCCTGTCTCTGCAAGGAGGCATAAAAACACAAGAAACAGACTTGGCACCACCTTAACCCAGCGTAGAATCATGACAGTTTGTGAACAGTGAAAAAATATGATGTATAAGATTTGTGTAAAGGGACACAAATTATTACACAAATTATCGCTATTTTTTTCATAACTCTCAGCACTCAGACTCTTTGGTGCCCACACCATGTCTATTTGACTGAATGGACTGCTGTGACACCGGGCTGCTTAACCACATGCAAAAGAGCCAAAGACAAAGGGCAGGCCAGAGGAGAGTGTCAAAATCTTTCAGTGGATAAAAATCCTGATGGTGCTTTTGTGTGCCATCAGAAATTCAACTACAGGGCTTAATTAATGCCTCACATATACATTAACTGATAAGGAAATAATCACAGCAGGTTGTGGGCCTTCCTGATTTGACTGAAACTCCTTTCACAGCAAATGGGTGACACCCAGCCAGGGATTCTACTCTGCTATCATTGTTAGGCTACAGCTTATTTACATACTCACTCAGGCCATGTGAGTCTACTCTGTTCTAATACAACACACTGTGTGTCCCACTGCCTGTGCTAATGGTCCAGCGGAACACACACACTGGCTTGTGTTTTCACTTGTGCAGATTTGATGAGAAGGCAAAATAGTTGAACAGGTGGTTGGTGGTTGAAGGCCAGTTTTCCCTACCAACTGAGTCCAGTATGAACACTCAAGATAAAGACAGTCAGTCCAACGCTGCAGATATGACAGTGGGACTGTGTGCACTGTAGTCTCACTGTAAGGAACAAAAAGATCCGAAAAGCTTTTTTTTTTTTTTGTTATCACTGTGCAGTGATGTCTCAAACTGGCTCAGGCAATGTGACAAGGAAGACTGGGCAAGGGATTCGCTTTAAAAAATACAATACAATACTCAATTTATTTATTTTATATGGAGGTAGAGCGACCTAGAGAGAAGAGAGGGAGCTGCGTTAGTGAGAACGAAGCAGTGAATCACAGAAATGCAGTGTTATTTTAAACACCTGGTGCAAATCCAAAGGCCCATGCTTAGATGTCATTATCCACATAACACATTTCTAAAATTCTTAAAAATTCAGTAATGAAATCCATGCAATCCCACCTATCTCTGTAACATTTCCCTGCCAGGCAATATGTATATAATATGCATTGGTGCAGCTTTAGTGCTGGCTGTTTGCTGTTTGCAGCTGTTTTGCTGAACGGACCTGCAGATAGGGCATCCTTCAGCATCCTTGACAGACAGACAGACAGACAGAGGCAGAGGCAGGCTGACCTGATGACAGTCTATTAAAACAAAAGACTTTGCACTTAAAAAAACCAAACAAACAAACAAACAAAAAAAAAAACAGATATATCAGACTGTGACCATTTTGCAAAAATGCCTGTGAGAGTGTAAAGCCAACACTATGTTAGTGTTTCTTCTGCCAGGGTTTATAATATCAAAACTAATTCTTCTTCTGGCTTCTGGTGGCTGAATAGGAAATATAAAAACTACATTTCACATTACATCAGTAAGTATCCCCGTTGTCTCTTACCCTTTGCCCGACTACACCACCTACCTGTAACCCCCTGTGCATTGTGTATGTACACTGTCACCTCCAAGTTTCCAGGAATATACAAATATGAACAAAATTATCACAGATACCCACAGTTACACAGATGTATATAATTATACAGTTCCTCATTGTGTCCTCATTGTCACTGTGCAATGATGAACAGTGAATACAACTGTATTTTAGTCAAGAATATAAAGTAGATGTCATGTAGATTTTGAAGTCTGTATGAAAGACATGTTAGCACATTTTTATATGAGACTTACTGAAAACAGAGGAAAGATACAGTATTCCTTCACCTCACATTTGTTAGGCTTCTCAAAATTAGAAAGCGTGCAAAATGTTACCAGTCTAACAATTAGCCCTTTCGGCTGACAACAACAGCTCACTCATGGCCATGAGAATCAAATGTGAATGAGGACTTTTTTAGATTAGCTCTGCATGGGAAGAGGTGGGAATGCATAACACTATCTGGCTGTGATGCAAGCAGTCACAAAGAGAAAGCTCTCCTGGACTGTCTTATCGGGCCGATTGTGAACAGCTGTTACTATGTTGTGGAGTCAAAAGGTCAGAAACACCTTCACAAGCTGAGAAAAGGCTTTTCAAAGAGCTTGTCAAGCTTAAACCGGATCACATCGAGATGTCGGTTAGATTCATTATCATCCTGGAATCAGAAATGTTAAGAATGCTAAATTCTTTTCTAAATTATGTTCACACTTACTCTACTGAACACAGGGAACTTGGAAATACCGCATTACTTATTCAGTAAGGGATTACAATTTGGAATTTAGTAATTACATTACAGATCCTGATGCCTGTAGTTAGATGTGGGAATAATATCAGTTCTGTCATTCTACATTCAGTGGAGACCCTGGACTGGGGATGTGGTAGCTTGGCGCAGAGACTGGAGGCAGGGGCAAGTGGGTTAGCGCTACTTAAAGAGGAGAAATTCAACTCCTGGTAATTGCAAGGTTGTCTTATTCTCGTGTTTTGTCTTGGCCAGATTGCTAAAGTAAATCTCTCTTGAGGAATTCCCAAGTTTTATGGAGTTGGAGGGTGCAGCTGAGGTCAGGACTTATGCAGAGCTGTGTGGACTCACCGAGGCTGTTGATGGATAGTAAATCCCTCAAAACCCACCACAACATCCTGTTTCATATTTCAGTGTGTTAAAAGGTGAGATGTATGTGGAGGATTTGAAGTAATTTAAAGCACCTTTGATTAGCTGACAGTAGTGAAAAGTAATGAAACGTATTACTTTTGCTGATAAGCAATTAGTAAAGCAACAGAATTATTTCTGAGTACAATTACAGTTTCCAAGTCACTTGTTTAATGAAAAAGTATTATTCTATTTCATCAAGAACACTGGCTTTTATTTAAAACAGCATTCATTAATATTAGCTCAGCTCTGCAGAGCTTCATCAGCTCTTTCATTTGCTGCGTAGAGCTAAAACAGAACTAAAAAGAGAGCAGGGCTACAGTCCTGTAAGCAGGCTGCAGAGCTTCCTGTCCAACAATCTCTGTTAGGACCGTGAGATGTAACCTTGGAATTAACACTGATTGCAAAAAAGGCTTGAAAGAACCTTCTGTTTCACCTATTCCCGAAGCTTTTTCCTGTGATTGCAAGGTAAGGCTCGGTCACATGCTGCATATGAGCATTGCAAAATATGACATACTTTGTTACTTTTTTCTATATGTGTCTCTTTCAGTCTGATCAAAAATCTAGTCACATCTTGTCTTTGTCTTCTCAGCTACATGCAGTCGTGGATCAGCGGTTAGGGTGTTGGACCCGTAACTGGTGGATCACTGGTTCGATTCCCCGTCCCAGTGTCCATGGCTGAGGTACCCTTGAGCAAGGTACCTAACCCCCACTGCTCCCCGGGCGCTGCACGCGGTCGCCCACTGCCCCGGGTTTGCTGTGTGTGTGTGCACGTCACTTGGGTGGGTTAAATGCAGAGAACAAATTTCGTTGGAGTGAGTTCCCTCCAATGACAAAATATGTCACTTTTTTTAATCTTTACATATGCAGCACTGTCCCCCCTCCGGTCCAGAAGGAGTTGGTAAACCACCTGAACGTGTTTGATCTCTGACAAAAATACCAGAAGAAGAAGGATAACTTAGAAGAATAAGAAGAACAACTTGGGTTGCAAGACTTCGGCTAGGGCTAACAAATAACTCATCAAACACATAAAAAAATGTATTTATGAATTGTGATGTGTGAAATGTGTGAATCATCTTCACTGCTCTCACTCATGCCACACCCTCAACTGTACATATAAGTGCTCAGGTTATTCAGTCGTTGAACTGATCAGAAATCAGATAAACATTATCGCAGTTTGGTGCACTTTGTATTCGATTGTGCAGAAATGATTGTGCACTCTCCCTCTCCCACTCTCAGTCACTTGCTGTTGGTCATTACAACATGGTTGCATGCACTGTTTGCACCAAAATGTTTTGCTGTTGACGGATAGTTGTGACATGTGACATCTCATCTTATATCAGATCCCCAGCTGAGGGGGTTATGGTAGCCTCACAAGCTGTCTGTGGAGCAGTCTGAAGAATCAGCTGTGCCACCATGCCCTGCAGTCCGAGTTGTGTTTCCTAAAATTTGATCAATATCCTGTCCTAAATCTGCTCTGTATCAACACAGCTCTGTGCAGGCCTTAGCCATCTGGTTGGCAATGTTGTTACATTCCAGCTGGAAGTATGAGTTAACTACTCACATCAGACAAGTACCTCTGAACTCAGGTACCCTCTGAAAAAAGATCAAGAAATCTTTCTGCCCAGAATGAGGTGCAACATTAGTACTGATACAGCATCTCTCCTCTAAACCAGTGAACTTTCAATCTGGGATTGAGTTCCACAAAATGAAAACCAGGACTTTTCTTCTGATCACAGTATAATGCTTATTAAACACAGAAGAGCCATTTGTTTTATCGGGCTGCTCCCCACAGAGGGCTGAGATGGCCTTCAGAACTCTTGGAAGGTCTTGGATAGAGATAAGAATTTCAGTCATGTCCAAGTAAAATGAGTCACTCCATGAAATGAAGCTACATGTCAAAATAAAGGTCAGTTCTTGTGAAATAGTGTATTGTTATAAAATCTACTTCATAACAACTCAGCAACATGGTGAGTGAAAATTACCAGAGGGAGAATGATGGTTTAACCTCACATTTTTCTTTTTTCTTTTCTTTTTTTTTCCTTTCTCCTGCAAATCAAGTCTTAACAACAAGAACATTACAAAAAACTATAATGTTTTAATATTTATTATAGTATAATGTTGTCATAGTGAAATAAATAACATCCATCCATTCATTTTCTGTTGTGCTTATCCATCAGGGTTGCATGGGGGGTGGGGGGCTGGAGCCAATCCCAGCTAATGTTTACATAAAACACGTCACATACAAGATTTGCAGAAATAAACACCAACACTGATAATCTAAGATAAAAATCAGTACAAATGACGTAGATATAATTTGTATGCAAAATTTCACACTGCATAAAGTAATTAATTCAAAAGTGTATCAAAAATGCATTAAGAGATGAAATATATTGTATTCCACACTACATAGGCTTGACAGGTGTGTCAAATACAAGTAAAACATAAAATGTAAAAAGTAAGCTAATATCTCAGTGATGCCTTGATTAGCTCTCTGTCAAAATTAGCAAACAAATAAGCATGTGTAAGTAGACATATTATCAACTAATCTGACCTATACAGCTCTTTCCCTCTTTAGGAATATAAAAAACTGACTGTACCTGCCCAGCAAACAACAGACAGGCTATGTTAGTGACTAAAATGTGAACACATTTGGTAACTGAAGAGAAAGTTATTTTTCTCAGAAAATGGCCAAAAAGGGCTACCATAGAAGAGAGTGAATATTGGAGCTACATTCATCAACTGGTCACTAGTTGTTAACACATTCATTAAAACAACTTTAGTTATAAGGTGACCAATACGTTAAAAAAAAAAAAAAAGAATAAATTATCATTATCACTTTGAATACAAAAGAAACACAAGGAGGAACCAAAATCTCACTAGGGTCTTGGGAATTCAGACTGTTGGAAGCTTGGGTTTGATAATTTGCGGCAGTGGAACAGGCCTAATAAACAGTTGGAGTGAAACTTGCTCTACCTGTTCCAGAAGTAAGAAAACCTCATATGCAGTCTCGCTGGCATTTGTCATAAAGCATATTACTAAAAATCATATGTCATGTGGTGCACTCAATTTGTTCCAGATGCTGATAGTAAACCATACAATATTGTTGTAAGTTTAACATTTTGCAGCCTTTAACAAAAGCCATTTCCAAACAAGCCTATGTTGATCTTTGCTGAGGTGAAGTTCCTCCCTTTCCAGTGGACCACCAGAGGACCTCATTTCAGAAAATGTCTGTATGGTTAGTTAATGGTGAGACAAATAACTTTTTGACCCCGTTCGAAATGTTCCACGAATTGGATATATGATGTTTGTCAGTTTCCAAGACTGTGAAAATAGGTAATTAGAAACACTAAACACTCGTCCCATGTCAGATGTCTGTTTACACTTGGAGCCGAGCACCTACAATATGCTGCCAGTGGGTGTGATATGTCACCTGGCAACTCGGTTTCCCTCCAGTTCTGTTTGTGATTTTGGACCTCTTTAGTGATCCTTCACAGAAAATTTTGTTAAGTTCATAGTACAGACATCAGTCTTTCAAACTTGCTATGTCCAGTCCAGACACTATAAATATTCAGCTATTCACAAGGTCAAATGTCATGATTCAAATCCCATCATTCTTTGAAGGGGACTTTTTGAGGCTGAAGGTGACCTGGTAGTTGTATTCTGTACATTAATCTTCTTGCGTGATGATGAAATTTTGCTTTTTTGTCGTGGTGAAGGCTGTGATTTCTTCCTATAAGCTTCCCTCTTCAGACTGTTGGGAGCCCCCAGTTGCTCTAAAAGTCTTTTCTGAAATACTGCTTGAAACTGCTGTGCCTGCAAGACAAAGATAAGAATACGAAGTTCATTTGAGGACATGCAGCCTGGCTGAAGCGGCAGGTAACCTTGGCCCTGAGTGGGACTGGCACTGATCAGCTAGGATTTATCTTGGATATAAACTTTATTATGGTGTACTTTTGGTTTTAAATCAGGTACTGAAGGCACTATTCTTACATTTTTATTTCCAGTTTATGTGTATTGTGTGCGGGCCTAGTTCTCATATCTGCACTATGTTAGTACCATAATGTGCATATTTAAAAAGGATGACATTTAGGTGTTCATTCAGCACTCGAACAAAAGCTGCTGCTGGTAGTGTCCTGTACACCTGTATGCAAGTGAACAGATTCTTTACAACTAGCCAGTATCCATAAATGGCAAGTGGCTTGTATCTTTAAGGACATGTTAGCAAACTTACATTTGTTAATATTTATGTTCTTTTTCAGATTGTTACACTAGACTATAGCACTCATTCTCTGTAATGTATTTATGTTTTACATGAGGGTTTTACCCGAGCCAGGATATACAACAATGATAGCAACCTTATCTCATCCATACAGGGTTGGGAGTATAAAGCTGTTAATAATACACTGGTATTGGATATTTACTGGCAAGTATTGAATCAATAATGGTAAATTCACTACAGTTTTTGGTTTCTTGTGGTCGTTGAGTTTGCTTTAGATGTCATTACATCAAGCTCCTGTCACGTGATAACAGGTGGTTGTAATTTAACAAAGATTGTAACCCTGGCCATGGGTCAAGGACTGCCTCTGTGTAGAGGCTGCATGTTTCCTAGAAACTGAAACTCAACTCTGAGACCCGGTTTGGGCTGGACCAAACTTATGCTGAGTCAGGTTGGGTTGGGTCCAGTACTGACTGTCCTCAGGACCCTTTGAGATTTGAAAATGTATTCAATGCATGTCAGGTTTGGTTAGGATTTCCATGGGTCTACATGGGTCTGTTTCAGATTGGTCACATGATGATAAGTGAGCCAAGTCCAGACAGGGCTCAGGCCTCAAGGACCACGAGATGCATTTGACAGTCTTAAAAGAAAAGCTATGTGAACCTTGAGTTATGGCTGTATTGTACAGCTATTGAACAGGCAGAGAATAAACTTTCATGTTCAAGTAGTAGAGGTCATACCATGACCAGCTGCGCCGTAGTGTGAGATGCTGTGGTTGTGGCTGGGGAAGTCGTGGTGTCCTGCTGGTTCTTTGGTTTAGCACAGTACATCTCTAAATGTTGAAGTTCACAGCCGGCTGGCCGACAGCACTGGTCCACTATCCCCTTCCCTCTGGGCCGAGCTCCATAACCAGACCATGTACCTTTACCTGCAGAGAGTCATGTCAAACATGAGATTCTTTTCCCTCTTTTGGGCCTCAGTATGTTCCTTACATTAAAAAAGAAAAACGATCAAGCTTGAATGTCCTCAGAAAGTCTCTTGCATGCATAGTAGCAACAGATACCTGACAAAGTCTGCCCCTACCTATTGTAATAGTCATTATACAGTATACAGTGCAAGTGCAAAGATTTCCGTGAAGGTGGTGTAGACAAGAGACATTTGGGGCATTAAAATCCAAAGGCTCTTTTGATATGCTATTTCATGTCAGTCTGACAATCTTCAATCCTCTGAACAAACATGTCGGGCAGATAAACACTGCTTTTGTTAGTTGCCACACATGAAAACCTGTTGATGTTGTGTTAGAAGATGTTACAAGATGATACAAGATTGACCTATTCCTGTACTGTAGGTTAGTACTGCTTGTATTTTTAGTCATGCTAGCAGGGAGCTCCATGGATTGCAATGTTGATCATCAAATACTGAGGGAATCTGAAGATTTTAACAGATCTGAAGACCCTAAATATTTCATGATGCCCCTGATTTTTCCTTGAAAGAGGCCATAATCAAGCAGAAGATGTCATAGGCGAAGTGTATACTTTGAATTGTCTTTTTGGCTCATCTGTCTTAAACTCACCGTGCCTTCTGTCTCTGCAAATTCGCTGTCCCTCTCTTTGTTTTTAGTGTGAAAGCTGTGCTGGTCTTAGATAACACGTATTTTAACAATAAAGCTATCACACACTGAGGCACAGTGTCCTGGTGAGTGTGTTGCCATTATGGTGGATTTCCACCACTCTGATAGCAGATGGAGAAGGTGTCCTTGGTCAAAGCAGGGGAAAGGTAATCAAGTAAAAAGGCCTGTGGGTAATTCTCTGTGTGCAGTGTGACAGAGTTTTGTTCTTATGGTAATAAACTTTTGAAATTAAATGCAGCTATGTACCTTACAGTATCAGGTGCAATGTCTGGGTTATTTTCAATGCACCACATGCTCCACCAATTAGCTTTATATGTTATGATGAATCATTGTTCTATTAAAATGTATTTTGCCTGATTTCAGTGTCATACTGCCTTAAAAGTTGAGTTTGTTTCATTTGCAGTACAGAAGAATAATGTTGTGGCTAGTCTTCATGTAAACAAAAGAAGAGGTTGTGTTTTGTTGTTGTGGAGCTGATAACTTGCTCAGAGTCACTGCAGTGTATTCATGTACATGATGACCATGATCATATCTGTGTTATGCACTTCTGCTAGTGGTTAGCACACGGGGTAAAGTGACCTTGATGGCATTTGGTCCTGTCAGCTTTATTTGATGTAATAAAATACATCAGAAAAAAATAAAATCAATCTGCTTTTTCTCATCCATTCCATTCATTAGCGATAGCCGCTTATTACTGTAGAGGGTCGTGGGAGGCTGGAGACGATCCCAGCTGACACTAGGTTGACACACAGACACGAAGAAGCTCACTTTCACACCTACAGGCAATTTAAAGTTGCCAGTTAATCTAACTTACAGAAGAGACTTGAGAAATCTGTGCAGACACAGGAAGAACATGTGAACTTCACACAGAAAGGACAGACAACCTAGGCTGTTTTGAATCAGTTCTCCCTTACACTGCTAACAGAGCATAGTAGTGATGCAACATACTGAATTATATTGCTCAAAACTTTAAAAAACAAGGTTACACATGCAGTCCAGATAAAATTATATTAGTTTGATCACGGTGTGGCAAAAAAATGGATTGTGTCCAAAAGCGTTCATAATGTTCAGAAAAAACCTGAACTGACAAATGATGAAATGATAATATTAAAGCACTCTCTCTCTCTCTCTCTCTCTCACACACACACACACACACACACACACACACACAAGCCTGAAATATACACAGAATCCATAGCCATGTAGTTGCTGGGGAGAGATGTTAGAGTGAGGGAGCTGCCAGGTAGTCAGGTGCTGCTATCAGTTAGGGCTTCAGTATCCTTCTCAAAGGCAAGTGCCCAGGAGGTGAACTGGCACCTCTCCAGCTATCAGTCACACTCCACTGTCCAAGCCCAGTCACCATGGATTGAGCCTCTGCCGCCCCTCCGGAGGGGAAAGGTTTGAGGGGAAGGATCAAAGAGAGCATGATTTCCACATGTTCTGCATAGTAAGGAGACAGTGTCACTCTTCCGGATGGAGCCTCTGACACACACTTAGCAAACAGCTACGGGTTCCACAAGTGTGTTTTTCTCTGCAGGTGTTTCTTCACATGGAACCCGGCTGAGTTTAGGTTAACTTTTAACTGATTTTATGCTGATTTGGTGGAGGTCTGCTGGAACAAGTGCGAACCTCAGCTATTGTTAGACGGTAAATAAATGGTACCGAGAAATCCACTTGTGTGAAAAAGTGACGCAAGAGGGGTAAGAAGAGCGTCATAGTTTGAAACTTAGGTCAGCTGCTGTATTCGACAGGTTGGGCAGTGAGGACATGTTGAAAATAAGACAGATATGAAGAAAAAATTGGAATTACTGCCAATGAATGACACATCAGAATGTGGGGGGAGGGAAATAAAATGTAGTTAGACTTACCTAAATAGATTCCACGATCCCCACACACAAATATGAGGTCACTCAGGAGATCAGACCCACAGCGGAGTCTGGCTGCCTCAGAGGGGAGCGGCCAGGCTGCCAGACACATGGAGAACACACACACCCGAATGCACAACACCTGAAGATGGGGGGGGGGGACTGTCAATACACGAACAGAATACAAAGCCAATAATGTACAAAAGAGGTTGACATGCCATCATATAGTAAATAAATATCTCTGCATTGCTCTCATATTCATTTCATGGAACAGAGACATGAAAAAGAATCAAAAGACCAAAGAGACAACAACAACAACAAACCCAGTTTAAGCAAATACACACAATACACATGAGACATCTCTGTTTAAGCTCTTTGCTTTTGACATGGTTACTATGAGTGGTGACCACAAACATAATAGTTACCTTTTCCATAATGAACCCCTCGTTCACTTTTTCTTGCCATTTAACCGTGTTATGTTTGGGGCTTTCTGCTGAGACCACAGGACTGTATTCTCAGATGTTTCAGATGTGACTGCTTCAGGCCAGAATCATAAATTATAAAGAAGGATTTCTGCTTGAAGTATTTCTTTCCATTTCTTTTCAACAAACTTCAGAGAATCATGGAAGGGGATATGTTTATAGACAACCTAATTGGACTGACGATCATTAGTAACTATTTTAATTTTGATTAAGTTTCAGAACATGAAGTAATGTTGTTCCTGCTGGAGAAATGGTTACACCATGACTGTGTGCTCTCTGCTTTCATATTTAATGGTCTTGTGTCAGAGTGGCCATACTGTGCAGCTGATGTGCAGGGCCACTTGATAGATTGTGCTGCAACTAACTTTTTTAGCAACCAATTTAGGTTTTTTGTTTCTGGGGCATGACCCAATCCAGCAATTAGACTGTTGTTAAATTGTAAATTAGATTATGAGTTATACTGCAGATTGTAATATATTTTAAGTAAAGGGAGGCAGCGCACTGCCAACTGAATGAGACATTTTTGTTGTGGTGAAATATAACAAGTGAGCAAACCATATTGACTCCAACCACTAAGAAGAAGATGTTGTTGATGTGGTCAGTACAGAAACTTGAAACTGTCTTAATATTTTTCTATTAGATAGATATCAGTTATTATTGCAACATTTACAATATATCAGTCTTGTACACCTCCACCTCCACTGTCAGCATCTGAACTTGGTTGACAGCTGGAGTCATTTTGATTATGAATCCATCAGCGTTTCCAAAAGCCAAAGTCATGTACTTAAACTGATTATTTTGTTAGAAAAACAGTTCAAAATCCAAGTTGCCCTGTTTACAAAGAGATTAGGTAATAGTTGTTTTACGGCTCCATGGTTTCTTAATAATTTCCTAGTCAGTTTCCTGAACAGAACTATTACTTGGCATGACTTAAGGCAAAACAAAGGCAGGTAATTCTAAGCATTTGTTGAAACAAGCTTTCATTTAAAGAATCAATCTAAATTCAGTGAAGTCTGTGAACAAACGCCCCATTTTTTGCATGTTCAGCTGACCCGTTGTGTGCTGCATTGACTGTTATCCCAACCAAATGGCAACAAAGCACCTTCCTATTAATTTAATAACAAATGAGTTCCTTTCTAGGATTCAAGGGATTTATAGGAAACTAATGGACCTATGAAATAAAAGACAAGAGGACACAGAAGAACAGAAATTTTTATCAGACACTAACAGTTACTATCAAAAAATAATTTCAACTAGACACAGCAACTTTTGTGAGTTCAGGAAAATCAACGTGGCAAAACCAAAGTCTTACCTTCAGTGCTTGCGGTCTGGCAAAAGGGTGGCATGAGGAGTGCATCCTGTCTGTGTGGACTGGCTTTGGGAGACCTGCAGTCTTATAGTAAGGAGCAGGATGGGAGGACCACAGCACCAAGGTTTCCTCCCTCCACTCCTCATACTGTTTCACAGTCAAATCTCATCCAGAACTCATATCAGATGATTTAACACACTATCACTGGGGATGAACTTGTCCTGCTTCGTTCCCACCATGTTTGTAACAGAATATTTATGATAGTCGCTAGCATGGCTTGCCGACTTGAGTGCATACCTCAGTTCTTAAGGTTAACTGTTCCACAATAAAACCTCCCTTCATGAAGGTTATAATGTTCACGTTGTGTTTAACTGTTTCGGAGAGATGCTGATTCAACTCATGCTGGAGGATGTAGTTTGTGGCATGATTGATATGTGTTATACTGAGAGACGCTTATAAGATAAGATAGGCCTTTATTAATTACAATTATTAATAAAATTCTCATAATATATATATTATCATAATATAATATTTACACTGCCCACATTTACAGAAATGGGGTGGACACAATAACAGAAACACCTCTAATGTTTAGGTAGGTGCTATTCATTCTGTATGTGAATAATGTACAGTAGGAACACTACATTTTAATTCTCATTTTAATGACTGATGTCTTATTAGAATTGGTAGGATAGATTTTTAACCAAGACCTGGTTGGTTATTAGCGTGCACATTAGCAGCATATCAGCTCTTTATTATTCATTGTAAAAGCTGATACTCAGTAAGAAGTTGTTCACGAATTGGGAACTTATTCTTTGCTCAATATGGGTCTTATGAAGTGGTAGTACGACAACAATAGTCATTCTTCCTTACTAGCTTATTAGCTTTTTAGTGTTGATATGGTGACTACTGGATTTTAGTGTGATTGCATATAAAATCGATGCAAAGACCCCACTGCACATGAACGGAGTTATAATAAAATTTAATACATATTTTTCCTTTTTAAACCATCTCCTCTATAATTCTTGGATATTTGCAATAACAGAAACATATCAAATGAAATTTCAGTTGAAAAAGTGAATGTTAAACATGAAAGATTACAATTGATCAGAGGCACAAGTCCATTCTTTTTACACAATGTGAGAACACAGGACGTGAAAGTCACCAATACAACAGTCAAACAATAGTGAGAACTGAGAAAGCCCCCCCTCCACCCTAAAAAAACAAAAACAAACAAAAAAAAACAGAGCAGAGCACACACATTACTCTATTGTACATATAAGGTTCCTACTTTCATAACCATCTCTCTACTAAGTCAGATAATAGTGATGATCCTAACATAATGGTTTGCTCTCTTCAGCTTCAAAACCACCAGAATAAAGCATTCAAAGACTCCAGTGTCTCCCGAGGGCGCTGTGTGAATTCTGATAAATGTCTTCAATAGAATGTCCCTTTCATCAGCATTGAACTGAAGATTATGACATTTGAAATGGGAAGAAAAAAAATTTAAAAATCTGGAAATGTTCATCTATAAAATAATAAGACTGCATTTTGGACACATTCACACAAGTATTCACAGCTCTCCACTTGAGATCGGATCACTCAAGACACGTGTTAAAACCACGTCTGAACAGGATCAGACTGCAAGGCCACATGGAAACTTTGGTCTGTTGGCAGCCCAGGGAGAAGAGTCAGGTGTCACAAAAAAGTGCACTCGTTGTCTGAAGCATTGACTGTATTTGAAGATGGACAACATAAGAGCTCCCCAAAAGTGAAACCATCAAGCACCAGTCTAGGTCATAAACACCTCCCTCTCAAAAGCAGATGGAACATGGGCCAATTTAAAAACAAACGCGTCAAATACATTTTTCACAAAGACGGTTTCTGTCATTTTAAATAACTCTTATCACACTGATGTGTGTTCAAGTTTTTCTGATAAGTTGTAAAAAAAACCCCAAAAAAACAGTAAATGAAATGTGATGATTGACAGCCCAGAGCAGCTCGTGCTTGGCTCAGGCTACTGCACATTCGCAGGCTCCAAAAGGAGTAAGATGGCAGCACTCGTATCTGGTATGTTTTAGCTTCATTTCTGAGTAAAGACATGCCATTAATCTTAATATATGTCAATGGTCTGGCTTTAGGACTTTAAGCCTTAAGTTTTGATCATATTCTGGTTGTGGCATGGGTCATGAGTACATGAGCTATTCACATTCCTTACATGATTGTAAAGGGGTTCAGCCTGATTGAAATCATACACTTCACACAGCGCATCGTTCAGGCTGTGCTAAAATGCAGGGTGAAAAGTCAAAGCATTTCATTTAGCATACCAAACCCCCCCTTAAAAATGTTCCTGATTGCGATTTCTCTACTGGGTTAACTCAGCAGTTTGAGGATGCTAACCCATTTTTAAATGCTTTCTAACAAACCTAAATCAACCTTACTGTTGCTCACTGTGACTCAGCTGTCATTATGACGCATGCCGAGAGCAACCTCTTCCTGTCTGAGTTTGGCCTTCAATTGAGCGATCATCTCCTCTTGTTCCAGCTCCGTGAAGTCACACTCCTGCTGTATCGATGCTGGAGCGTGAGCTACACCCTCAGACTCTCTCCTGGTCCGACTCTGGTTGCTACTTTGCTCCACAATACCAACACTGTTGTCAGATTTACCTCTGCCCATGTCGTTCTGATTGGCGCTCTCAGATCCTAGGTCCTGTATCTCACTGTCACTTATGGCAACCTGCTCCTGCTCCCCCTGAGGCTGAAACCAAGCTGGCTCGGAGTCTGCTGCTTCCTCTGCAGCCTGCTTTCCTCTAGCATCCTTACAATGGCTGTGTACGTTGTGCACACTGTCAGTGGACTGAGGAACAGCACGCGCAGTCTTGCATGATGATACATCCCTTCCTTTGTGCAGAACACCCTTTCTGTTTTCACTCTGTGTTACCTTACATGAGTTGAGTTTCTTCTTGGAACTGTTGTTATTTAGCAGCTTCTGAAGGGGCATACAAAGTAAAATCACATAAGGCTTATGTCCATTTTTTGGGATTCATAGTAATGGTACATGATAAACCAAAAGTCCACAGCAGAGGCTGCTGTACTGCGGACACAAAGTTTTATTTCTGTCTGGTATTTATTGGTTATTGTGAATGAGCTACCTTTTAACTTTGAGAAACAAGTTATTTTGTAATAATAATTCATTTTATTTATATATCAAATATATCAAAGCACTCAAGGTTGCCATACATCAAAAACAATAAACAACAATAATAACTAACAATGTCAATAAACATTGGAAAAGAAAAGCAACAGATAAAAACATGACAACAGTAAGTACAAACTGAGGATAAACTACTATGCAGTAGTCATAAGGAATAAGCTATTCTGAATAAGTGAGCTCATATGATGTTTTTAAACATATATTTCTGGATCACAATTGATCCAGAGTCACTGTGTCACATGTAGTAACTACAGTAAGAAAAGCGCTACACCAATAAAGTAGTCATTCTTATTATACTCACCTGATCTGTCTTTGTGTGAACATCCTTTGGCTGTTTTGTGGCAATTTGGGGCAAAATGATACGTAATCTCTTCTTCTGTATTTCTCTGTCTGCAGGTTCAGCTGAAGCCTGGGGGGACTGGCGCTGCGGAAGGGTAAACAAGTTATACACAAAATGTTACTGCACACAAAATCTCTTTGACAGAGGTACAGTCACACATCTACTTTACACCGGATACTGTCTAAATGTGCTTTATGTATTGGCAATTTTCACACATTCATGCAGTTATTACAACATTGGTCTGATTTTAAGATAAGATAAGATAAGAACTTTATTGATCCCGCAGGAAATTGTTGAATCTAGTGTCACAATATCTATCCGACCATCTATCATGACCAAATACCTGCAAAACTTGTGATATTTCCATCAGCTTTCATCCAAGACTGTGAATGTTGTAAACATGACCTGCTATTCATCTGCATGTTAACATTGTCATTTTGGAAATCTTAGCATACTGACAATGCACCATTGTGTTAAAATACAGCCTAAGGTACTACAATGGCTGTAGATTCTTGTTTCACCTCCAGAACCAAAACTAAACTTGTAAAATGATAAGCCATGTTTTCCCAGTTTTAGCTTGTTGTACCCGTTTGCTGTTGTGACTTCAATCTAGTCGCCAAGTGAAATGTCATGTTACCTTCTGACTTTGAGATGACATGTTTGATGTTGAAGGAATGGCAGAGTGCGAAGCTTGCTGTGGTTCATGTACCCCTTGTTTACTCTTTTTTCGACTGGACTTCCTGATGGACAAATAAATGCGTCCGTGGTAGATGACGACAGCAACTCGGTAGGTCTGCAGTGCAGAGGTTGGAGGCAACATGGATATCTGAGATATGTCCTCTGGGATCTTTTTCCCAGGCGTGGTGTCCTTCAGCACCTTGAAAGCTGCACGATTGGACGAGACAATAGACATTCGGAAGGGACCAGGTGTAGCCTGAAACACTTTGCCCATCAGCGAAGATATGTTTTCCATCAAGTTGTTTTCTGCAGTGGAGGATGTTTTCTGGCCTTTCCTCCGTAGGACTGCTGGGCAAATCCATATGCCCTCTGGAGATTCCGCAAGCTTCCTGGGGCCCTCGCTGTCAGCCAGGGAGAGGCCCATTCGTCGGACCACTGAGTTTGGTAAACTCCTTATATCAATGTTTTTCACTTCAGCCTCCACTGGAATGTAGATTTCAAGACTTTCAAGAAGATCCATGTTCTGTGTATTTCCCTGTGAACACATGAAGAGCTTATCAGTAACGCTGCAGGCTCCACACCAGCCACTGTTTTAACACACTGATTTTTATAGACCATTTCCCATTATTGCCTTTCAGCTCAAAATTATGAAACGGGAATGAAATTTGTGGATGTGTATCAATAATTAATACTTTCATACAGCACTTGTTGGTTAACCTTTTCCTAGTCCTCTGTCTCATCAACAGCTCCATCTGACCGCAACACAAAAGCACCGATATTTAACTGAGGAGGAAGAAGAGGACTGCTTTGCCGCAGTTTGTGGATTGGGTGGGCTGAGTCATAAACTGGGATCAAGTGAGTCTCCCGAATAAAGTGTGCACAAGGCCCATATGCAGTCTGCTGACATGCAGATAGAATCTGTCAGGATCTAATGTTGTTCCGTGTTCTTCTACACATTCAAAAGGCCACACGCAGTCCAAAATACAATGCGGCTTTGGATGATATCAGAGCATCACTAGTGTGTAACAGAGTTCACACACTTTGTGAAGCCACCTTTGTAGGCACATCTTACTGTGTGAATAATGAGACCTTTAAACAGAAGGCAAAATACTGTGCCATGACCAGTTTTTTGATGGTCAGTGGTGCAATCGCTCTCTGCAGCTACACCTCACTTTAACAGTGACATGCACATGGGCACACAGATGGGCACAAGTGCATTTGCTACTTACTCAAAGTGGGAGCTTTGCATGAAAATGACAGCCGTGCTGGTCAGGAACTGACAGTGTGCGCCACTTGCACCGGGTAGAAGATAGAGCCCTATGCCAAACACTGCACTGGTATACTGAATTTTGATACTAGACGTCACACTCGACACAGCAACAGCTCTGATTGCGCCCCCATAAAATGAAAGTGTAACAGCACTGCAAACCATCAGGACAACTAAAACATTGTGTTTTTATTTGTCACGATAACCATTCAACTCAACTGTTCTTCTAATGCTTCACATCAAGACTTCAACCTGGTACAGCTTGAGAAAACATGGCAGTAGTTTCAGAAAACCCACGCATGCACAGGGAGAACATGCAAACTCTGCACAGAAGGACCCAGAACCCAGACCTGAACCTGGAATCCTCTTGCTGTGAGGTGACAGTGCTGACCATTACACCATGTACAGGAACTCTGCAGGTCAATGAGTTTAAAAGGTTTGAGTGGACCAGCAAAGCCAGAAACCTAGCCAACCCTACTGAATAACTCTCAGACAAAATGAAGAATATGAACTGAAATTATTCTGGGCTTTCAAACTTTAATAAACAGATGAATCAACAATGCAGAGCAGTTGTATTGTTGTCAGGTCTTATCCTGTGCTATCTCCTTATTGTGACACCAGGAAAATGACTTAGCAAATGAGCTTACATACTGGACACTGACGTGCTTGGTATTTGGAGGATTTTGTGAGTTTTTGTAAGCTGTAATTGTGTGTGACATTAATTTCTGTATAGTGAAGGTGGAAACAATCTGCGAGAATAATAATAACTTAAAACCATAACAGCTCAGTTTCATAGTTTATATTTGAAGGAGTCCTACATGAGACATTGAAGTTTGACTTTACTCTGTCAATGTTGTATATATGGTATATTCATTTAGTCAAACAAGACAGCAGGCTTGTTTAACATGAGCAGCCCGACACAGCAGCTAATTTCCATGAATGACGGTGTGTGATTTTGTCTGCCTTGTTTTACAGGCACTTGAGACATGGAAAATGGTGGGACAAAGATGCTAACAAACAACTTGCCAACAGATCAAGCAGAGCGCTCAATGGGACTTCTTAACTCATGCTATTGATGAAACTCGCCAAATGGCTCTGCAAAAGTTTTACATTACCACTCACAATTAAAAAGGTATAGTACACAGGATTTTTCTGAAAAAAAAAGTGAAGGAGAAAAACAATCCCTCTCAATCATCACTTAAGACCCACTGGAATGTGGAGGTGTCTGTCTCTACAGAGAACATTGCCTGTATTTTCTAAATTTTTCTGGACATTAACAACCCTGGAGAACAACTGATCATACTGACACTTTGGATTGGGTGACTGTTGAGTCATGACAGTGAAACATCTGACTCGCTCACTGCACATTTGAATAATATGCAAACAGCAACTGAGTAATCCTGCATTGTATGCCTGTAAGTAGATTAGTCTTTGATTCATGGCAAGAAAAAAAAACAAGTGTCAGATAGTATCAGATGTTTCCTGCACAATTTAGCTGAAGTATAAATGAAGAACCCTTATTTTTCACATTTATACTGAAACAGCCAGGGTTACTTCCATGGACGGTGTTCAATATGATTTCCATAAAGTAATGACTGGACTTTTATTTGAGCCAACCTCCTCTGAAGCAACGAGGACCACTGAGCTACTACCGCCATCGCAAGTCAAGCCAAGCCAGCTCCGAGCTGTTCAGGCCTTTAAATTCCTCCCGACAGCAATCGACTAATCTCGTCTACTTTCAAAGGAAGCTCAGTACATCTCCAGCAAGCCTTTGGGCTACAGGGGTGTCTCGGCAGCTGACAATAACATCACGCACCATCGTCGTCGTGAACGCCGGGTTTACAGGAATACTTTCGACAGTCACTAGAAACTACTTAAAATACCAACGAAACTGAGAATTAAGGTTTCCATAATAACACGTACAATCGCCGATATTGAATTAAATAACGTCAAATAAGTATTTAAAACATTACCAACCTTAGTTATATTTAAAAGGACAAAATTGTTGCTCATACCTTGATGAAATATTCGTGTCAAGTCTCAGAGACACCGGCTGTAATATTCATTTTCATTTCCTCGGAAATCAACGAGATTTCCGGCCCGTACTCTTCAGAATAAAGGTGCAAGAACCCCTTATCCCGCACCGGACACAAAATCATTTAATTAGTAGCATTTGAAAGAAAAAAAAAACAACAACAAAAAACGCACGTCTTTCTCATCCTGTCATTTGCCGATGTAGTACACGAGTGACACACGTCTATTTGACAATTCCTTGTGTGTTCCCAAATATTATCTTTCAGTTATAATCTGTAGTGTCTGCAGGATCTCAAACTCAGCGTGATACAGTACGAAGATGGTACTTTAAACTATGTAAGTATTGACTGGAAAGTGACTGGATTTAAGGGTATGCAGTTTTTCCTTTAAAACCACATAATATGTTACGTTAGGCACAGGCCAGCAATTGTAAAATGACATGTACGCTATTCATTAGCAATTAAAATGTGGTTAATTTAGACACAGCTCTGACTGGTTTGTTGTTTTCGGCCAATGGAACAAGGGAAGTATAGCATAATGCATTTTCTGCAACCGGTTTCTTTATAATCATTTAGTGGATATTACAGTAATTCTGTTATTACTTTTAGATAAAAATCCACATTTTTATTCTGAAGGCTGACACACCTACGTAGGTCTGACGAAACACATATCTTTGGAAAGGAAATAACCAACCCAACATCACGCTGCTAAAAACATGTAACAATCTCAACCCAATTAATATACTGTCAATTTTGCTGTATCCGGCTCACAAAAGATGTGTTCAAACATTTTAACTAGTAAGTTTATTTGATAAAATATTTATATATTGCATCAATACTTGATATCCATATTACATTGAATAATTTCTTATCAATACCATAACATTTTAACCAAGATAAAAAATAGAAAAAGCTTTTTAGTGACAAATTATAAATGCACACTGGCAGTGTTTTCTGAAGCATTCAGCAACTCATCAGCAGAAAAATTGTAAAAACATCTGGTGTGAGAAAGCTCAGATGTGATATTTTCACAGTATTTCCACAAAGTCTCACAAGAATGGGATGGAGAGACAGCCAACCTGAAAATATAAAGCGCCTGGCCACAACCAGCACAAGCACCTTAACAGCTTGGCTTGGAGGTCAGAGTCAGTGTGAATTAGATGGAGATGCTTCTGTAGCACTTCAGAACCCCTGAAAGCATCAATGTACTCCCTCTTAAATATTTTTCATCAAGGATATTCTGACTTCAGTCTTGTACTGTGGAAGGAAGTGGATATGTGTTGCCCATCTTTATGTATGTCATGGGTCAGTACATATTTCAGTCATCATATTCCACCACCCAGGCATGAACACTGTCAGTGTGCGGAAGCGATATAAAACTTGTGTTAGTTTTTGATAACCCCAACAAAAATAAACAGTAACAATAAGTTTATATTCGAAAATAAATCTATTAACTTTATAACAATGTTCGAATATGTAGGATCTTTTAAAAAAATCTCAGCTCGAGCTGTTTTTCATCACTTCTAAACCTGCTTCTTTCTCTTCCAGAAGCTCTTCGAGTCGTCTGATCTGTTCATGTCGCTGGAGCTCATCAGAGTCCATGGGTGTTGTGGGTAAACTGCTGCTGGCTGGACCCATAAAAGTCTTACATTTCTGTTTGCTCTTTGCTATTAAACAGCTGATCCTTCCAGATGTTTTCACATCTTTTCTCACAGCCTTAGTTCTTCCACCTTTTATACTCATTTGTTCTGTTGTCCACACCCACTTCTCTGGCTCTACTGACTTTGCACTGGACTTCACAGCAGGAACATGAGAACCAGGGATGCAACACCGACAAACTGTGCGCTTCCTTGTTCTTCCCATCCTCCTCGTGTTTGTGTTCAGATCCACACAGCTCGGAGTCTGTGGTTGCGCATCTGTGTCCTGTGAGTTGGGGATGTCATTTTCATCTGTGCTGAGGATATCTTCATCTATGGGTTCCACGTAGCCAATTACTGGCTCAGTATCAACATCGCAAGATGTTCCCTTGAGTGAACTTTGACCTGAATTACACTTCAAAGCAGACAGAGGGTTTGTGCTCAGTTTGAAACGTGGACATTTGAGAGGTCCAGTACATGTGTGAGGACTTGGATTGGAAGGGTCTGCTGACAGTTTCTGTTCAGTTTCTACTTTCATCAGTTTGATGCTGATGAAACCATTGCCACTATCAGTTTCTTCAGGGCTGTAAAGGTCCTGTAAAATAAGTTCTTCGTGTTTCAACCTGCTCATTGGTTCTTGATGGTCCTCCATTAACCTTACGCACTCACTCTGTAGAGGTTCTGCAGGAACCAACCCAGCTGAGGCTTCATCAATCCTCTGCAGGCAAATTTTAACATCAGCTGTTATCTTAAATATTCGTCTCAGCACATGGTCAGCCATTTGACAGGATTTTGGTTCCAGCAAAGATGTTGTTGCAGGATTCGTAGAGCTCTGCAAGTAGAAAAAAAACACTCTTTAAAATACAGATGATTTATAAATGAGACTATGAGTGTATAGCCAAGCTAGCAGCTCAGACACAGTAAAGCTCTTCCAGCCCCTCCCCTAAGGAAGGCGGCTGAGGAGCATCCGGAGCAAGACCACTAGGCTCAGAAACAGCTTCTTCCCCGAAGCTGTCAGACTGCTGAACTCCAGCCATGCCCTGTAGTCCCCCCCCCCCCAAATACCCATACACACACACACACACACCCCTGACACCCCCCCCCATTTTCGTACTATATTTTTATAGTCACTTACTGCTCCCGGGACCTGAGTCCTAATTTCGTACCATAAACATGTGAATGTGTTTACTGTCTATAATTTTTTCATCCTGATTAGCCATATTGTTGTTTTTGGGTAATAAGCATGCATGACATGCTTATTGCATGACATCTGTTGTTCTTCTTGAGATTTCATCCATCCATCCATCCATCCATTTTCTATACCGCTTTATCCACCCTATTATATCAATTATTTTTTTTATTATAATTATTTTGAAACTGATTTATTTTATTGCCAATCAGATGAAAAAAGAGATATCAAAAATAGGTAAAATGCCTAAAATGGGGACATAATAGTAATGCACTCAATGCAACTTTCTGTTTTTCAGAACAACTCATATTACTATTAACTCTATTGACAGTTGACAACAGAAATCAAGAAAAAACAGATAATCTAAAGAGGTCTAGTAGAGTTCGGTTATGATAAACGGACATAGTTTAATTTCTCCTCACTCTGCTGATGAAGAAAGTCAACGGAGCAATGGGAACACTGTGCAAGAGAAAGATAAGAGGCGAGGCAAGTTGGTGTGTTTGTGTGTGTGGACAGTCAGAGACCAGAGGTTATATTCACAAATATTCCGAGAGCACCTTCAGACAGCTCCTAACTTAGCCTATTTAGCCCATTTCTAGAAAGGAGTCCTGGTTTAGAAGTGATTTAAGAAACTGCTAAGACCAACACCAAGCAAGAAAGGCAGAGAAATTTTTATCTTAGTGAAGAGGTGTGGTCAACTCTATTGCTATTTACATATTTACACTTTCTTTTACATGCTGTGATTGGTCATTCCAAAAAAAGAAATACAATTGTATTCTTAGTGATAATGGGCACAGCATAGATGGTGGAATGAAAAGGTCTTATCATAGAACTCTATTAATTATGAATACTCTTAGTGATTATGTCTATTACACAAATTGTACGCCATACTTCAAAAGAAGTCAATAACATGTTTGAGAGGCCTGCTAATGCAGTACTCACCTCCATTTGGTCATCCTTCTCCTCTATCTGAGAGCATATTCTACTGCTGCTGTCAGAGGCGCTGGGATCTGCTGAACTTTCTGTGTCTACATCAGCTTCCATGCTCTCCAACTGCTGTGTGCAGGTGCTCTGCTGACTGTTGATGACGTTTAAGCCCTCATTATCAGCGGAACCAAAAACATCTGTATGGCTTCTGACTGTGTTAACAAATATGTCGTGGCCAGGTGTTTTTCCTCTAAGGGCGGAGATGTCATCTCTGTCATCACCAGCAGTTGTACCGTCCAGACTCGTTAGTTCTTTCACACTGTTAGAACTGCTTGTGCCCAACTGATCAGTTTCCTTCCCAAGTACCAAACCTTGTGCTGAATCAGACTTTGATTTGGGTGGAATATATGAAACAAATATTACATTGTCTTCATCCAGATGTGTGATTGCTGACATATTAACTGATGCTGCCTGCTGGGACGAGTCATCCTGAGTGTCGTCATCATCACAGAGGTCAATCACGTCGTCTGACTCATCTGAAATGATAATTCTGTCGTCCTGCTGTAATTCAGATGCCACTGACTCCAGTGATCTTCTGGATGAAGGTACCATGGTTTTGTTGACTTCATAACTTTTATTTGCTGGTACTGAAGAGTCATTTTTTACTGTTTTAAACTGCATGCTGCACTTTTTGGCCACAAAATACACCTTCCCGTTGCATACAACCAAGGCGTTTTCCTGATCCTGTCCACTTTTGCCCTGACTCAACTGAGAAACTGACTTGCTGGCATTTTCTCTTTCTGCCAAAGCCAAGAGAATCTCTGAAGTAACAGATGGAGAATTAAGAGGGTCAAGAGTTCGAGCCGTTGAGCTGTCTTCTTCTTCAATCCTCCACTTTATGGGGCTGTTGGGCCTTTGTGAAACCGTTGGTACCAATTTTAAATGTTTCTGGGATCCTTTTGATAGGGGTCCACATGAAGTTTTACTTGATGCTTTAGAGAGCAGTTTGAGTGAGTGAAGTGCTGAATCATTTGGTGGAGTGACACCTTGATTTACGGTCGTGATTGGTGACACATAGACCACACTGGGTACATCTGAACCTGGAGAGGGGCTGGGTGATGACGTAAAAATCTTTTTCTTGATATTCACTGGCAGTTCAGATGCGGGAACTCTTCGGACTTGTGCATGAGGAGGAATCTGAAGGTACTGTCCTCTGGGGAGTGCTGGAGATTTCACAGTCACTGGGAACTGACTTGAAACTCTTATTGGCTTCTCACAGTTTGTTGCAGTCGTTGCAATTGAAGGTGCTACTTTTCCCATTAAATTTCCAGTCTTTTGCTGTAATGGATGCTTATCTGGTTGATTCTGTAAGACATTCATGAGGGAAACTGGTTTCCTGACAACTTGCTGAGTTTCAGAATGATTAAAATCTGCCTCTTTTACCACCGGAACAGGTGCTGAGGCTACAGCTTTATGTAGTGTTGGATCGGTTTTGGGTTTGCTCATCTGAGTTTGGACAAACTGCCCATTAACCATCTGTACAGGAATCAGTTTCATGATGTTCTTTCCATCGGCACCAACAGCAGGCATTGCCTGATAGAAGACACCTGTCCCACTGAGACAAAAAGAAAGCAACAGCGCACAGACACATGTTATGTAAAAACAGCAAAGATTAAAAGATAAAGACATATTGCAGTTTTACATTTACATATACTCACTCACTCACTCACTAACATAACATTACAGGTCAAGATCATTATAATGCTGCGGTAGTACAGATCTTAAAGCATTAGTTCAACATTTTAGGAAGGAAAGACCCTTATTATTGTTATTTTTTTTTCTGAGGGTGAAATGAGATATCAATATGCTAGTTTCATAAGACATTTTGACATGCCACAGCAGGAAAAGTGCAGGTGTAAATTATTAAATTTATGAGGCTGAACTTCATTTAGTTGCTTCAGGTTTGAAACATGTTTGTGTGCTAAGTGCAGAGCAGGAGCCAAACATAGTTAGCCCACCTATGCATTAGGATTGGAAGCTGGAGGAAACAGCTAGCCTACTAAGCTAGGCTATCCTGACTCCAGCCTCAACAAGTTTATTTCCTATAATGTAGGCCATCTAAAATATAACCATACGTATTACATTTCTATTCTGATTTGTTAACTATTCATACTCTTTGCCGCGACAGTAGCACTGTTTTGTTATGATCCATGATTACACCACAGATTTAGTTTGACAACACAGTGTAATGTTACTTCGCTAACTTTAGTATCACTGTACATTACCTGTTAACCGCACACATTTCTTTCATTGCGGAATACATCACTCGTGAAAACACGTGAAACTTGGTTTATAATGCTCCAGCCGTCCCCTTCACATAACGCAAACAGTCGCTTCAGCACAGCACGGCGCAGAATAATTCCTGGAAGATGCTAACGTTAACTGGCTTAACTGAAAGCAGTGATCATAAAGATACGTTAAAGTATGCTAGTTGTTTTCGTTGTTCCTTCTGTCATTAAACTGTAGGAGGCTTCATCGCCATGGTCATTCATCGACTGAGTAAACCACAGTTTTATTCGCTGCAAGCATATATTTCAATGTACATTTTTTCTTTCACCATTTCGCTTCTCGGCTTCCGTTCTCGCATCTGTCACAGCCTTCCGGTTTGTTGTATGGGTTGTATTCAATGTAGCAAATCATTTGCGTTCTTGTTTCAATGTTAGGTTCTGCAAACGGTGTTTTATTCAGCATCAGCTCTTTTTTTGTGTCAACTATAATTCGTTTCTATTATGGCCGTGTTCATTTCCACTTGACGCTACACAAAATGCTTACAGTACTGTTAGCAAACGCTGTTGGCTTTTGAACGGTCTCTTCTGTTACCATCCACTCAAACATTACATGTTCCGCTTCCGCTCTGTGAAATGTTGTTTTCAATGTCTGTGAGGCTCTTGTTGTAGTTTATAAACCTATTTATCGTATTTTTCATTAAAAAATATCAAAATAGAAAAAAATAACACAACATATTTCCACACTTACCCTTACTCATACCTACAGATAAATATGTTTTCATGTTGGGTGCCATTGATTGTGAGGACCTGGAGCTGAAAAGACTACCAGTACCCAAATGGAGAACCAGATATCAAAAATGAATACCAGCAGTGGTCCTATATTCAGTGGTGCTGATTGGTGTTACATTCTGCTGATAAATGTTCATGTTAAAAGTGCCATCATGTAGGAATCATATTTTTATCTGCAGTTTTATCCTTATAACCTTTATTTAAGAGAGTAAAAACACATGAATGAGGAATTATAGAAATCACAACTGATGGTATTTCCAAAATCATGCCTCATCAGTTTAAGTAGTCAACACATATGTAGAGTAAATTCTAGGAGGAAAACATGAGTTCATGCAGATTACACTGGAGAGTGTAGCTACTAGAACAGCACTGGTGAAGGATGCTGGGTAGTTTTCCTTGGAGGGTTTCACTGCTTGGGATGTACCATGAGGTTAAATCACTGCCTCTCCGAAACATTTTGAAAAAACGAACAAACTTTATAACCTTCCTCAAAATAGAATTTATTGCAAAGCTGTTTTAGTAGACCGCATAAGTTTTAACCTTTTCTACAACCTTTTCTTTTGGGAGAACCCGTGTTTCACTACCTAAGGTTTTTCATAGGTGTCTGGACAGTTCAAATAAGAGCGCCATAATATGGTTAGAAGTTTCAATCAGTGTAATTGTGTGTGTAATTAAGCGACAGTTTGCACGTTAGTTACTCATCCAACACATCCAATATGGGGTGTTTGGCTTGTTGTGGAGTTCTGAACCCAAGTTTGTAAAGAAGAAACAAACAAGCAAAATATTTTTTTTCTCTTAAATAAAATGACTCGCATATTAACCAGCTCTTTCTGTATAGTGTGGTAGAATGGCTCTGTACAGGTGAATTCTGCCTTGTGGGAGAGCTGACTTCACAATAAGTCATTCAGTTGCTTATCATATATTGAAACTTCAAAGGCATTAACAACTAACTACAAATGAATTCAGTGACATAATTTATCATGTTGCACATTTAATCATCAGATGTAATATCTCAACATACCATTCATTGACTGGCCTGTAAGTCCTCTAAGATACATTCTGGTTCAACAGCATATCAGAACAACCGGTATATAAAAAATGAGTTTTTATACTAGCTGCGTAAACTGGAATGAGTAAAGATACATTCTCTTTAAAACGCAGAAGGCACATTTTGACACAGAACATTAGTTTTTTGGTGTTAAAGACTTATATGTGTTTGATGAGGCAGAGACATTACCTTAGCGGTTAACAATGTTGCCTCACAGCTCCAGGGATGGAACTTGATCCAGCATGCCAAGCTGTTTTAGTGCTGAGCCTGTTTAGGATTCCTTTCACCATCCACATAGATGTCAACATGAGTGTAAACGACTGTTATGACTGTTGTAAATGACCCTGGATTGCTGTCTCCCGTAAGCTGAACATTTCAGCCACTGAGCAGCTCATAAAATTAACTAGTGAAACAATACAAACTCACTGGATAGTAGGATAACTCCGCAGTAACTTATAGGGAGAAAAACAATAACACATCAGGTGGATGAAAGTATCAAAAAAACAGGAGTTTTCATGAGCTGCTCAGTGACTGTATGTGATGAGATGATTCAAGTAACTTCACATCAATGCATATCAGACAATTAGTGCAATCTTGCGTTATAACGTGATTATTACAGTTTAATCTAGCGAATCAGATTCAATCCCATTATGGTAACATTCATGCCGGAATGCTCAGTCCTTGTTTGCCAGCAGATCATCCAGAATACGCTCACACATGTACAGGCAGCGGGGCACATGGAAAAACCCTGAAGAAGAGAAGAGAAATGATCATCTTACCAACTGGGCAGAGCAGGACATTGCCCCAGTCCCACAACTTCAGGGACCCACAGGCTTCAGGTTCACATTGAAACAGTCAGTCTGTCATAACTTGTTTGGTAATACTGTAAGCATCACTAAAGAACAGGATGAACTGAAATATAAAGGCTTTAAAGGTCTTTATATTTCATCAGCATTGTGTTTCTAGCTTCACTGGAGTAGTGTACTTTGTGTTTTTCTGTTGCAAACTACATTAGCTGCTACGAATGCAGTCTGCCAGACCGCCTGCAGTCAAATTGTTACGTGTTACGACAAGGAAGAAGAAACCACCTACTATACTATCAGCATGTAGCGATTTAGCCAAAAACTAGCATGTAGCATGGAGTATGTAGCATGCAAGCAAAAGCAAAATCTGCAGTTTGAGTTTCAGAGGAGAGAAATCAATTGTGTGGATTTTGAACATCTGCAGTTTTACGACAGTTTAAAGAAAAACTGAAAATTTGCTCCAATAATTTCAGAGTGAGAAACTGTTGGCTCACAATCACCTTTTCCCTCCTTTTATTAATTAAGAGTCTTTCAACGAGCTCAAACCTAACAGGATGACTATGACAACAGGACTCTTCTGTACCCAGTTGATGTTGGTCAATAAATACAGCAGTAACAGTAACAGTACCCATCTATTGGCAAGTTTTTCTGTTGCTTTTGGCATTCAGTCAGTTCTGAGTTTAGATCATATTCTTACCTTTAAACGGACCTCCTTTAAAATCCAGTGCCACTTTTCCTTCTTGCGTCAAATAGCCAAACCACTCACCACTCTCAGCATCAGGAAACTGCACAGTTGGGCACATGTTCAGCGTATTAGTGCACAGCAATATACAAATATGTGCATTTTGTATATCTACAAAATCAACACTTTGTCGATGGATAAAGGAATAGTTGATGGAACAAGTTGTGTCTTGTTTGTTCAATCTCCACTTGTGGTTTTAGGCTGTTTATGTGATCTATTTCTTGAAAATGAACATTATGTCCACATGTGTCCCATCTTGTCCATCTGTTGTCTCTGGTTATAGCGTAGGTTGCCAAATATGGGCAGGTTGGTATAGGTATTACAGGCATGATGACACCAAACCTCACAAACTAATTTAGACTTTTCCACTGCAGTAATTTAAGGCATTCCACTGTCTAGACCTGTTTTATGATGTAACTCAATTTTGGCTGTGCTCAGCAGGTTCACATATCCATCTTCAATCCATTTTTTTTCTATTCCACTGACTTTATCGTCTTGCTATAAAAACAACTCACTGAATTTGGTTGAAAAATATAAACACTGTTGTGGTTTTTATACAGAAAAACAGCAAAGCACCTTGCCTGTTTACTTTGATCTTTTATCTGTTTACTTTTATCTATCGGTTATCTGTATCTTTCCAATAAGTTGATGATGTTGACATGCAATCTAGCGGCCAAGTACATACTTCTCTACATCTATGTGTGCCACATTAAGTGACTAGCTAAGACTATAAGCATTGGCTTGTTTCAATGTGAAGTTTGTAGAACAAATATACGTCACACTACCACTGTCCAGGTTGAGAATTACTTAAGCAATGAAAATGCAGTGTTATTCACTGTGTCTTGTTGGCACTGCAGAGTAAACTCACGTGGCTAAAAATGTATTCATAAACTTGTAAGAATTTCTCCAGCAGTTCTGGCCTCTTGGTTTGACTGTAGGCCATCAGGAAGGCGATGAGAGCCTCACAGTGAGGCCACCACAGCTTCATACTCCACTCCAACTGGTCAAACAAACAACAGGAACAGACACTTCATCTGATGCATTTTCTAAAACTTAAAAACCCCACCAAATGCAAATGATATCCACAATTACAAGTAAAACAGAACAGCTTCCACTGCCTAAAGGAAAACACCATCGTGTGCTGATTCACCTGTGTGGGGCAGTGACCATCCACATCCAGGAAGTAGAAGAGACCACCGTGCTCTTTATCCCAGCCGTACTGATAAGGGAGCTCCACAAACTTGTCAATGGCAGTCCTTTGGAGCTCCTCATCCCCTCGCTCTGCACTGAACTGAAGCAGGAACCAGCCTGCTTCCAGGGCATGTCCTGGGTCAGCATGGGTTAGCATGTAGAGAAGGCCAAAGGAAAAAGGAACATGCTGAGGTAGGCAACGAAGAGGAAAAGAGCTGAACCCCAGCTCCTCCATGCTCTCACAGTGCTTGCTTGTTATTATCTGGCTGTGGGGCTAGCAGGCAGTGTTTACCTGGGTTCTGCAGTCGACCATGGCAACCCGGCAGCTCTGCTCCCTCCAGCGACACATTCTCTAAAATAGCTGTGCCATCTCTCTGTAACAAGTTACAGGAGCAGTAATGAGAAGTTTGACATGCATTAATTGGACAATATTCTAGTAGTTAGTCAAAGTGAAAAAAATGTAACTTCTGACTTTGTTTCAGAGGCAGGAACCATACAAATCCAAAAACCAAAAAAAATCCAGTTTGACAACGTGTCCTTACTCAGTGCGGTGTGTGTTTGACTAACCTGGGTGTTTGCTTATGCATTGTTAGGAGAGCTCATTATTTAGGTACAGTGCTTCTTCAAAGTTTGTGACCTCACTCAAGTCATGAGAGCTGTTCTGTATTGAGGAATGGGCTAAAACTCCTCCAAGCCATTTTGGATGACTGATCAGTAGTTACTGGAAATAGATAGGTACTAATGGTTAATTTTGTTGAGTAAATAAATGCACAAGTATAATATTCCTGTCTTGTGTGAAAATCTGCTCATGTTTTGAGTCATTTTTAAGCAGAAATATGGAGAATTCTAAAGTAGGCACAAGCGTTTAAGCAGCACTATAGGTACAGTGTTATAGTGACACAGGAAACTAATGGACAGAATAAGGAAGATCAAATGACAACTTTTAAGTAAAGTGTAATTTTCCCTTACGAGTACTGACACATTTGACTGCATGATAAAGTCCTTGACTGGAAAATATTTACCAATTATATGTCAATTATATAGCATCCAGTGGTAAAGTTGCATGATATGGTGGAATCAGATAGATCAAGGTACTTATAAAGGTTAAATGTTTCTTGGTGAAATGAAAGTTATCACTATATTGACATGTATGATTCCAATGCATTAGGTCTAGTGAGAAAAATGCTGCCTTCACTAGAGATTATTTTTACAGGAGTACAGAGGACTGCTAGAGAGCTTCATCACATGGTGCAACAATCACCTGAAGCTCAGTATCATCAAAACCAATGAGCTTGTGGTGGACAACAGTGCTTCAAACATGGATGTTGCCGCAAAGAAGCTACAGATTCTAAAACATGGATGCTTCACACACAAGTTCAACCTGGCAGAGCAGAAGATTTACACACTAAGCACAGTTTAAGGTAGACGTTCAAGATTAGCATCGCCAATTCAGTATTTCAAATGTGAAATATTGTCACAATCTGCCCTTCTGCAAATGAGTTATGGCATTGAATAATACACAGAAAACATTTCGATGTCACAAATTTCAAACGAAAATCAGTTCCCTTTAATGGAGTCATAAACATCAGCAGATCTGTACATTTGCAGAAATCTTCCAAGTTCAAATCTAGTGAACTTTGCCATTAAAATTCATTAGCAACTCAGTCAACTTGAAATTTTTGTGCGATAGCAGAGCTTTCCATGTAGTTCACAAACAAGTCCAGCGACTAGTTAGCCACCAAGTCTAGCACCATCTATTTTGCAAAGACACAAAAATGAACTGTGCTATGCTACGTTCCGTTGTGACCACACTCTGCTTGGAATCCAAGTAACTGCAGTTGATCAACATACAAGCTTTTCAGGCACACACTCTGGTCTATCCTTGGAAAAGTATTAAACACTCTTTCAACCTATTCTGGCCAGTCATGTTAACCAGATAGCATCAGTCAGGTTGTGTGTGTCCATACCTGGATGTGATGTAGAATCTGCTGCACACACCAGCTGCCCAGCTCTCTATATTTCTGGACCACCTTCTGCTCCCGGCCTTCAGTTAGCTGTTGCACCAGACACAAGAGCATCATGGGAACTGCCATGCTATTGGTGGGAACGTCTCCAGGAAGCTGGGGCCGACCCAGGCTTGAGGAGTCCACCTGAACCCAGTAGATGAGCTGCTCCATCATCTGTTCAGCCTCCAGCTAACAACACAACAGAAGAGAGGCCAGCCTTTCAGAGCCATGATGTGAAACGAAACCTTTTGTCTTACTCAACCTCAGGTAAGCTGAAACACTTTTCATGTTCTTTTTGTTAGAAGCAGCAGGGGACAACAGGGTCAGTCAGTTGGTTGGTCTAGCAACCATTTTGATCCACAAAATATTTTAGATTGCAACACTAATTATGATAATAACTTTTAGACTGACTGTCATGAATTTTGGTAGAAATATTTACATTTCCAAGAGGATAGATGTTAATGACCCAACTAATAACCTGTGATTCCCTGAGTTTTCCTACAAGTTTTACATTTAACTAAAAACTTGATGACCAAATACCTGTAAAATTAATCCCTCAGCTGTTCTTTGTATTCCATGCTAATTAGCAAATATTAGCCGACAAACAGACTAAACTGAGATAATGACTATGTAAGCATTACCTGCTCAACATCAGCATGTTAGCATTGTCATTATGAGCATGTTAGCTTGCTCATGTTAACACGCCTGCTAATGCTTTTTAGAGGCGACACTGAAGGTTTCAGCTTTTAATAAGGATGCAAACAATGCAATTTTTACGGGAGTTGTTCTTCAGGCTTTAAAACAAGTTCCAAGCATCTTCAGTTGTCCAGAAGAATGCTGCAATGGTGTTTTGCTGCGAAGCTTCAGAAATGTTCTGTGGACAAAGAAACGTCACGAGACATTCCATCGGCATGGCGGTGAGCAGATAATGACGACAATTCAAATGTTTCGGAAGAAACTGCAACAAAGAGGGGAGTAGTTTTTCCAAAGCTTGATGAGTTTCAACATCCTTTTATATTCATGCACCGTCAGCTTAAAAGTAGCACAAAAACAGTGACGCAACACTTGTAACTTCTTCAGCATGTCACAATGCACTGGTCCCAGTTTGAATTTGCCTCTCTAAGACAGGACTATCGAGTCTCCCAACTTCATTCCAGCTATATTTCATAGCAACAGCAATCCGATTAGTACTCAAAATACAATCCACTATTCCTATCCTATGTATGATATACAATCTGTTTTTAATAATGCGTACCTGCATGTCCTTGTCACCAGTGACCCTGCTCAGTTCATCCAGGGCCATGATGTAGAAACATTCACTGAATATAGTCCTCTGAATTTTGATTGGTTTGCCATCTCTTGTTAAGCAGAAGGCACACTTCCACTGGCCACTGCTGCCGCCCGACACACGACCAAACTTTCTCAGGAATGCTCCTCCTAAAATGCAAACAGAACATGTCGGATGAACTGTTTGTATGAAGAAGACATGAATACATGATGATGATGATGATGATGAGCCGAAAGTACAGGACAAACAGTACCATGGTGGTCATTAATCACCTAAGTCTACAAAAGAGTGCTGCCCTGCACCATCTGTTGCTAAGATTTACCTGTGGATGTGTGAAATCTGATGACACACAAACATAAGCCCCAGTGCAACATCTGAACAGCCAGACTTTTAAGGTGATAATATACTGGACTCCAAAAATCAACTGAGAACATCTACACTACTACTTAGTGCACTGGAAAATGAAAAGTAAGATGGTGTCCAAAACTGGACTGTCTGTGCTGTAGAGAGACACTGATATTCTTGCAAGTGGTACAAGTGGACTTGGATCTGTTTTGAGACAATAAATTATCAGAATGAAGCTTTACTTTCACACACACCAGCTTTTGCTGCTTCAAGGATTTCAGGCTTGTGGAACCGATCCATTGTTCGGTACAGGCGACAATACATCCAGACCTGTGAAAGAAACAAGTCAGAATATTCCCATAACATCTAATAACCACGTTTCCTACACAAGCAGCATCACCACAGCGACTGACCTGCCTGCCCTGCAGCCACACGTACTTCAGCTCATCATAAACCTTCCCATCCCTCCCAATGCAAGTGAAGAAGCCTCTGAAACAGGAAGAGAGGGAGATCCGAGTTCATGACAAGGAAACAATATGCAATATTTTAATTTCAGAAGCATTCAAGCATAACCACAGTACCCATGTACAGTGTCATGAGAGTATTTGAGCCAGAAATCCACCACACTGTCCAGTTCTGTGCGAATCCTCTCTCGACATTCCTCCAGCTTTACTGCAGACATCATTCCTTTCAAAAAGAATACAAAAATCAGCTGGTCAATTTATGGTGTTTAGCCTACTGTATATCCTGTGTGTGTGTGTGTGGGCACACTGACCATCCAGTGATATACCTGGATGCATCCTAGTCTTGTTTAATATGTTGTTAACTTTGAGAGACAAAGAACATTTGCATGTGTGCAAATTTGATGTTGCTCCTGGTTGTGTTTCAATTTTAACATCTCTGCTTTCAGAAAATAACAAAAAGAAAACAGGTCTGATTGTTTAAAACGTACTGTCTTTTAGATGTCTTCTGTCTAAAAGCAGATTCCACCTCTACCAGCTGCAATCATGATCAGGTCCATCGAGCTCATGATACTTCTGTACCTTTACATTTAGCCACTTATTGAAATGTAAATTGTAATTTTTCAATGCAGTTTTTTTTTGTTTGCTTTTTCTTTTTTTTTTTTAAACAGGTAGGCCTGTTACTCCTTCTAAGTAAGGGATGAGTAATTCTTCTACAAGCTATTAATAAGAGATGTTTTTTAAAACCATGATGTGCATGTACTCTCGATGGTTCGCGTATCTTTCATGAAAACAAAAAAACCCCTCAATATTCAATTTAGCAACACAGACACAGTTTAGTTTTGAAAGTGTATTCTGTAAACTGAGTATGGATTTCTGTTTTGCTTTTCCCTTGTGTGACGTAGCGACAGTTTTGCATGTCTCTCGTGTGTTTTGGCAGCAGTAAAAGGACAAAGCCTGTAAATAAACCTGCTCTTACCTTCGGCTCCAAACACAGCAGTCAGGCGGTGTGCGTCGCGTTGTGCAGCAGTGTGCACTTCGTGTGCACTCCGTGTTCACTCCGTGTCCCCTCTGCGTCCACCCTGTCACATGACCCGTGCTGCCTCAGCGGCTCTGGAAGAGGAAGTGGGAAGCGGATCAGCCCGAGCTTTCAACACAGACTGTTAACACAGGACTGCTATCAAAACACTGGAATTTGCACATGCGGCATAAAATTAAGATTAGTTTCATGTTTGTGAGATCCTGCATCAGGAAGTGACGTAATGAAGCGAGAGAAACAAGGAGGGATGTCAATGAGAGCAAAAGCAGTATATATGTATAAGATTTTACAGCATGCAAGAAAAAAGAGAAGGAAACACAGCGAACCACATACCAGAAGTTAAACAAAGCTGCAAAACTGAAAACTGAAAAAATAAAACACCCACCTGAAGTTTTCAAATTTAAAATTAAGACATTCAATATATGGGCAAAGGAAGGGGCAAAATGAGTTGTGGCACTATTCAGCCATCCTCGACCTACTCAAGGAACTCTGTGACCATTACACCATACTATCCTGCAAGCACCTTTATTTTAAAATAAAAAAGCCATAACAAAGTGAAAAATATTAAAGGTATTCTGATTCTGACACAAGCCCCTCTGGCTGGGCCACAGGGGTGGGTACAGAACGTTTTGAATCAGGATGGCCAAACTGGGGGCATACTCAAAAAATGAGACCAGCAGCAAAGATATACACAAAGTGTTTTTGTTTTCTATCAGTTTTCTATCAGTGTAACCCCCTTAGCAAAAAGTCAGCTTGAAAGTCTCCAGAAGGCCACCAAGTCAGTATCCACAGTGGATGTGAGAAAAATCTGGGAGTCAACATAATAAAACTGCTGGGCCTGTTGACACCCCTGACAGTGAAACATATGCCAGTCAGCTGGCTGATGTTATTCCTGACATTTTTTAACAGATCACTGTGACAGGAAAGTGTTCTCACCTGCTTCAAGAGAGCCACCAGTCGCTGTGTGAGCACAGCATTCAAAAAGTTCCAATGATAGGCTGCTGTAACACTGAGTATAGATGTTTGAAGGAATTGAAGGAAAATGAATCAGCCACTATTTTTGATATTTTGGAATCATGTAAGCACATTTTCTCTGCACTTTATGAAGCCTGGGAGGACCAGCCACACTGCTGCTTTTGTGTATTAAAGAATTTATTTACCGGGACACAAATACATGTTTTTCATACATGTGAGGTGTTTTATCACTACTCTGCACAAATTGCTGCTTGTTCACACTTTAGCCACAGCTTTCAAGTAGCACCATTTCTGCTTTGGTGCTTCAGAAACACAGTTTCTGGACTGTGTGTACACCAACATCCGCGATGCATATAGAGCTCTTCCTCGCCCTCACCTTGGCCTCTCTGACCACATCTCCATCCTGCTGGCGCCAGCTTATCGCCCCCTGCTGAGACGGATCAGGCCAACAAAGAAGACTGTCACTGTGTGGCCCAGTGATGCAGCCTCTGTGCTCCAGGACTGCTTCCAGTGCACAGACTGGCAGGTCTTCAGAGAAGCAGCTACATATGAGGGAGAGGTGGACCTGGAGGAATACACCTCCTCCATCCTCGGCTTCATCTCCAAGTGTGCTGATGATATCGCCACCACCAGGACAGTAACCTGCTTTCCCAACCAGAAACCCTGGCTGACCGCTGAGGTAAGAGCTCTTCTGAAAGCTAGGGATGCGTTCAGGGCAGGTGAGCCATCAGCACTGAGAGTGGCCAGGAAAGAACTAACGGCAGGCATCACGATGGCCAAAGCCACATACGCTCGCAAAATACAGGGGCACCTCACCTCCAGCGACCCCCAGAGCATGTGGAAGGGCATAAAGTGCATCACGGACTATAGCATCAGAGATGCACAATGCCCAAGGGACCCCTCCCTGTCGGACAAACTCAACAGGTTCTACGCTCGCTTGGAGGATCCTGAAAACAACCTCTGCATCAATGTGACGAAGACCAAAGAGATGGTGGTGGACTTCAGAAAGGACAGGCGCCCCACCCCTCCCCTGCACATTGGAGGAGTAGCTGTGGAAGTGGTCTCCAGCTACAGGTACCTGGGTGTGCACCTAACCGAGGACCTCACCTAGAACACCACCTGCATCACTGTGTGGCACGGCAACTGCACCGCTGCTGAGAGGAAGGCTCTGCAGAGGGTGGTAAAGGCTGCACAGAGGACCATGGGGGGCAGCCTATCCGCCACCTCAGACCTCTACACAGCACGATGCAGGGGGAGGGCCCTCTGCATCATGAAGGACTTCAACCCCCCCCACCTTCCCATACCCATACACACACACACACACACACACCTGACTCGTACTTTTATATTTTTATATTCTACTTACTGCTCCCGGGACCTGAGTCCTAATTACGTAACATAAACATGTGAATGTGAGCTGGTATGACAATAAAGTTCCTTGAATCCTTGAATCCTTGAATAATGTTAAGTTACTTGTTAAACTGACTGCTGAGCAACGTTGTTTATGAAGGTTTTATGTTTTATGATATGGCAACTCATCTAGCTCAGGTTTCCTGTTTAGACTTTCACAGACTTTCATTGTTTTCTTGCTGTTTCATCTCATTAGTTGGAATTGTAAATTATGTGTGTTTTCTAGTGCCATGAAAGTACAATTCTTGAGATATTACAGGCTCTACCATGGCCAGTATTCCACAGTTCCACCTTTACCTTGCCTGTATAACAACTGCATGTGCACATTTAGCACATTTAATTCGCTGAAGGTTCTTTTGTTGAGAACACACTCTGGGAAAACGGTGGTAGGTGGAGACGGTCATGATTTGACTATTGATAAGGTGTTTCCCTGCCCTGTGTGTGATTTATAAGCAGCCGTTTGTTGAAAGGGACATATATGTACATCTAAGAGAGCATTTATGGCAGAAAGAAATGATGCTATTCATTTAGGGCTTGCAAGTTTAAAACAAATGTTTACAATACATATAAAGCACACAAATGGAAACAGCAGTTGTAGTAAGATAAGATAAGATAAGATAAGATAATCCTTTAATAGTCCCATAACTGGGAAATTGCAGTGTTACAGCAGCCAAAAGGATACAGAGAGTGAAGAACATGCAAAGATAAGAGCAGGATGTGCATTCAAAAACAATAAATACACAGGGAACAAGTACCTGCAGCTGTACACAGTACAGAAAGACTATTTACACTGGAGTTCCTCAGGTTATGCTTAGTGGATGGATGAATTATTGCACAGATTTTGTTCAGGGACTAAATAAGTAAATACTAATCCTTGTAGTAGTGTTTTACATGAGGAAAGATCATTGCACAATTATGATTACACATGTATTATTGCACAGGTCTGGCGTGACCATTTTGTCCAGTTAACACATTCATCAGCTTTAAAATGTCCAGTCTATCAGCTGTGAATGTTGTGGAGTCTGACAGTAGTGCATGTGTGGTTTATTGGCCGTTAGCTAACTGGCCAGTTAAGAACGACTCAGCCCTCCACTCTGCTCAGATGGCCCTTTTGTACAGTTCAGATGATGTATGACACTTTGGATATGGAAAACTTTTTGCACCTCTCGTGAGTGGCATACAAACTCATGGAAACTCATGGTAAAAATAAAGAAATATGAATGAAATAATAAAAATAGAAATAAAATTAATAATAATGATAATTTACATTGACATCACACATACAAGTGACTCTACATTCTAACATGCGTATTGGAACACCAGCCAGTTCTTTTCATCAAAGGACATTCCGGGTTCTGTTTGTCAGAACACGTGCCTTTGAGCCCTGGCAGAAGTCAGACACGCTTGTTGGAGCAACATCCACTTGTTACTTGACGTCATCAGATTTGAAATTTCTGAAATATCATCATGGCTAGCAAGTCTAAACCCTTAAACGGCACTAAGAACGAATCGCTCATGGAAAACTTGAAGAGAAAAGTCAGAGAAGGTGGAGATGAACCTTCAAAGACAAAGAGGAGAAGACTTAACTACAACCAGACTGAGAAGGAATTAGCATCCTCATCTGCGGACACTGGCAATGGTAAGCGAATCATGTGAAGTTAGTATTCAACATCATAAGTTAAATGTCAAACCTGAACAAACAAAACAAAACCTACATTCACAGAGAAAGACCATGAGACCAGAGTGAAAAATGATTTTTAATGTCTCAGCTTTAGAGGGTTTTGATGTGGCTATTTTCAGTTTGGAAGGGAGCAGGCCAACTGTTTTGCCTTTGCCTCAGGAGTCTTTATGCTAACCTAACAACAGCTCAAGCACGCGTTGGGATGTGTATTTCCTGAAATGACGAAATATTTCTTTAACTAAGAGGAGAAAATCAGTTTGTTATTTTGGAAGTCACTAAATGACAAAGATGGACTTATTTTCTCCATCAGTGGCTGGTCATTAACCTGGTGGTCCTCTTTTTCTCTTGTCATTTGAAGAGAGCAGCAGCACACAGTCCAATAGGTGCAGTACAACAGTGGAGGATGTGAGCAAGAGGACTGGAAAGAGGAAGGCTGCCGCTGATGAAGAAGAACCCTGCACGAAGAGATGGAAGGGGCGGCCAGCCGTGAAGGATTTGATCAATGCCCGAAGAGGTAAGTAGTAATTAACACGGGCTTTGACTTCATGTTAATGTGCAACACAAAACAGTCACATTAATGGTCACATGATGCCCTGATTTGGAAACAGAGTGTAAAGTTATGTACAGGTGTTTTTGAGTTTTTGCCCCAGCCTTTTGTAGCCCCTATACCAGCATGTTTGAACTGTGCTCCTGGCATCAAATTCATTATAAACATGCATGTACAAAAGTCACTGCTCATAAATATATAGTTTTCAAACTGTTTTCAGTGGAGTATATGCCAGAAAGGATGAGCAGGTTGTCACATTTAGTTTCCTTTGTTCCACACAGCGGCCCATCTTTTTCAGAATCAGGGTAGAAAGGATTGATTTTAGAGCTTTTTTAATGTGTAATTGATGCTCCTGGCAACTGCGCTTAAACAAAACACGTGTTTGTCTGTTTAGCTGAATTTGAGGCCAAATACCAGCAGGAGAATCATCTCGGCGAAGGAGGCTGTGGATGTGTGTTTGCCGGCTACCGCAAAGAAGATCATTTACCTGTGAGTATGATACACACATTGTGACACATACACTTACACACATTCACTCATACACACACTCACTCATATGCACACACACACAATCTGGTCAGGAAGTGCTAACCAAAGTGCTATTTGTGTCTTGTAGGTTGCCATCAAACACATAACAAAAGACAAAGTGTTGTGCAAAGAGGTAAGTGAGCAACACCAAACAGGACGCTGCACTCAGCCCAGCGAATGTGTGTTTGATGAATCACGCTTTTCTGTAAACCTGTGGAGCTTCTCCTTCTCTTACACTGTTTTTGCTTCAATGTTTCAGGGACGAAATGGGAAAGAACTCTCAGCTGAGGTGGCTGTGATGTTAAAACTCCAAGCTGGAAGAACTGGATTAATGGAGGAATCAGCACCCGTGTCCCTCCTGGACTGGTACGATCTGGACCAGGAGCTGATCCTGGTGCTGGAGAGACCAATGCCCTGTATGGACCTTCACAATTACGTCACGATCAGCAAAGGCCACTTACAGGAGGACAAGGCAAAGGTAAGCTGCTCGAGCGGGTATGTGTGTGTGTGTGTGTGTGTTTCAAACAGGAACATAATGACTTGTGACTTACCTGTAACATACTGTAACATATAGCTATTGCCACAGGTTCTCCTTATGTTTCTTATTAGCACCTCTTTCATCATAGTTCTCTGTGCCACAAGTGGACTGTGCTGCCCATTTGTCTTGCTATCTAAAAGCATGTCACCTTTTTCATCATGTCTATAGAAAACATTCCATAATTAAAAATTATGACCGTCTCTGATGAACATCTTTTGGGTGTCTGTGGGTTTGAAATATGGCTGATGAAAAGTTTTGTCCTGCTGTTGTTGTCAGCTTTGAATCACAGCAGTTAAGCCAAAGTTAACCCAAACCCCACAGCCATGACACAAACTGTTGAACCTCCTCACAGTCCGTCTCCCCACTCCGATCCCTCACTTTTCTATTCGTGTCCCTCTCTTCCAGATCATACTTAAACAGTTGGTTGATGCAGCAAAAGAACTGGAGGATAAGCGCATCTTTCATCGGGATATCAAGCCGGAAAACATCCTGATTGAGACCAGCTCAGATGTGCCGCGTGTTCGTGTCATTGACTTTGGACTGAGCTGTTTCTTCAAGAAAAAATCAGTTTACCGTGTCTTCTATGGTAAGCCATCTGGCTTTTTCTTCTGCCTCTCACTAATTTACCTGCCTGTGACTTTAATGTTTAAAGAAAGCCACTTTTCATCCTCAATTATTATCACTTGTGTGTATTGTAGGTACCCCCCAACACGTCCCTCCGGAGTGGTACAGTCATTATGCCTACAGGCCCGGCCCCACCACAGTGTGGCAGATGGGAGTGGTCTTATATGAGCTGCTCCACAGAACAGCCCGATTCGATACCGCAAGTTTCCTCAGACATGAGCTGCCGATCAGCGATGAGCTGTCCAGAGGTAAGAAAAACGCACTCATATGCAAACACAGAGCTGTTCATTTCAATTCACCTTCTGAGGAATCACTGTGGCTGTCAGCTCCAACTTTCTCATCTTTCTTTCCCTCCAGATTGCCAGGATTTCTTACAGAAGTGTTTGAACACGTCCCATGTACTGCGACCTTCCCTGAAGGAGCTCCAGCTTCACCCATGGCTCAGATAAACCAACAATACACTCACACACATGCTGAGTTCACACCAATACAATACACGCAATACAAGAACTATTTCTGTTCTCGTTTTTTACAGAAGCGGGAAAGCTTGGACCAGTTCACCTGGACCATCCGCCACGCTTCTACGGGTTTTCTTTCCTCGTCTTCTTAGAGAGCTTGGGTCGGGTCAGGAGCTGCTTATGATTTGTGCTTATGACGAAAGCCATATCACATCATAAGGAAAAAAATGGATACTAATCTATGAACTGGCCATTCTGTGATAATAAACTTGAATAATAATAAAAAAGAAACAACTTATGACTGTTACAGTTTCTGAGACTGATTGCAGGAGAATAATCTTCTCAGATAAAACAGGGTTGTCTAAATGAATGGACAAGACCTAAAATGATGAAGTGTGCTCTCTGCTTATGACTTTACATCGCTCTATGCTTCACTCATGTTGGCATGATGAATAAAAATTTTTAAAATGTTTGTTAAAACCCACAGCATCATATTTACTTACTTTCTTCCTATTTCCAAATTGCTATCACAGACCCTGCATACCAATGGTATATAAGACAACTGACATTGTGTTCTTTAAAGACCACCCTGCAGCCGTTGAAAGTGAGCAGTCTGATGAAGTACAGTATATTTCTGTCTTCTATAAAATGTCCATATATAGCAGGGAAATCCATGGGCCAACCACACTGCACCATTATATGCAAAATGCTGAAGCTAATACATGCAGACACTGCTGAGAACAGCCTTCAATCCTGAGGTGTCTTTCTCTCATGACTTGGATGAGTTCTCCGTTTTCTGCCAATCCCTGTCTTGCACAAGTTGAAATATACAATAAAAACAAAATTTCTTGGTGCAAAGGAAAGCAGCTGTTCACAACTCTCATTTAATGATGCCTCCACAACAAGGTCCCAGTCACTCATGCTTGAAAAGGAAAAGTGCAAACTTTATAACAAATATGGTATCTAAATGAAAAGTAACTTTCAGCATTTTCATACGCATTCTCTTCAATCCAAGATGGATGTAATTTACTCCTTTTCCTGACCTGTTTCACTATAAAACCTAACAGTAAATCTTGATAAAAGAAGTAACATAAGTTCAACTTGGAAAAAAAGTTGGACTCATGAATATAATCTCACTAAAAAATGAATTGTTGTTGTAATAGCTCAGTTGTTTTGAGTGCCTCAAAATTTTGTATTGATGGAATAGTTCCAGCTCATTCCAGTGACCCATTTTCTTGGCGCTGACTTTATATCATTGCAAAAAAATGTTTATCTCAGTTTATAAACCACCATGAGGTGAACAAGTAAGCTAAAGAAAGCATGTAAACATTTGTTTTATGATCTACCAAAGTATAATGATTTGTTGTTGATTACATAAACACAAACTTATTGAGATACTCACGAAGAACATCATTCACCAGTGATTGAAACACAGCAGGAGCATTAGTGAGACCAAAAGGCATAACCATATATTCATAATGTCCGGTCGGTGTATTAAATGCCATCTTCTGTGGACCAAATGATAGGCGTTGCGTAAATCCAAAGAGGTAAATACCTTGGACCCCTGGAGAAGCTCAAACCCAGAGGCAATGAGAGGGAGAGGATACCTGTTCTTTACTGTGATCTTGTTAAGACCCCGATAATCGATGCAGGGTCGAAGAGTCTTATCCTTCTTCCCCACAAAGAAAAATCCAGCTCCAGCAGGTGATGAAGAAGGCCTGATGATCCCAGCCGTGAGGGAAGCTCCTATGTAGTCCTCCATGGCCTGACATTCTGGTCCAGACAGAGAGTACAGACGCCCACGAGGGGGCGAGGTACCAGGGAGTAAATCTATGGCCCAGTCATAAGGACGGTGAGGAGGAAGTGAAGTAGCCTTAGCTTTACTGAATACCTGCTTAAGGTCCAGGTAGCAGGGTGGAACAGAGGACAGATGAGGAAACTCCTTGTCGTCGACCCCCTTGGGTGAGGTGGATGCTCCCTGCAGGGTGGCAACAGAGGAGCCCACCAGGCACTGCGTCTTACAGTTACTCTCCCACGACAGAACTTTGCTGGAGGACCAGTCCATATGAGGATTGTGCAGAACTAACCAGGGATAACCCAGGACAAGAGGGTGTTTAGGTGAGTGTAACTGGAGAAGTGTAGTGAGTGACCAAATACATCACATCGCTGTCTAGAGGGGAGGCAGGCAGGGAGGAATCTAGAGGAACAAAAGAGAGGTTTAATTGCTTTGCCAAACTAATGTCCATGAGACTAGCATCAGCACCAGAGTCAATGAGGGCAGAGAGAGGAAGAGACAGAGATTCAGAGGAGAGTGTCACCTGTGAGAACTGCCGGCCCTCATTGCGTCTACAAAGGTGTTCCTCAGGAGAGAGCTGAGTGCTTCCAACCAGCATGGCTTCCTCTGACTCCCTCCTGGCGTCAGCAGAAGGTGGGGAAGCAGGAGCAGGAGAATGCCTAGGCGAAGACCCCCGGATAGGAGACAGGTTGTGAATCAGACTGGAAACCTGTTCACACTCCCGCAATCTCCTGTCGATCTTGGCCGCCAGAGAAACTAGAGCATCGAGCTCTGAGGGCAGGTACAGTGGGGTTAAGTAATCCCTTATACGCTCAGAAAGCCCACTGAAAAAGGCATCGACCAGAGCCTGATTCCACCCACTATCAGCTGCTAGTGCCCTGAAATCGATCGCGTAATCCATAACACTACGCTGTCCCTGCCGCACGGCGACTAGGGCTTTAGTGGCCTGTCGACCAGGAGCTATAGTCTTCCACTAAAAGAGGCAGAGAATTGCAGATGGCAGAGGGGCAGAGGGGAAGGCTGCGGCGTGAAACTCAAAATGAAGCTCACATTGGGTGATAAATTGTCTACAATCACCAGACTCACCAGAGAACTTCTCAGGACTAGACAACCGCAGGCAAGTAGTGTCAGAATGAGAAGCAGGGGTGTTGGTGCTGTTGTTGGTTGTATGTTATTATGACCATCTCAACTGTGTCAAAAAGTTTTAATCATCAATGCAATAAAAAGAAACCAACACAATTACAAAAAAGAACAACAACTATAGAAGTCAGCATAACACTGGGGGCAGTCGTGGATCAGCGGTTAGGGTCTCGGACCCGTAACCGGTGGATCGCTCAGGTGGATCGCTGGTTCGATTCCCCGTCCCGGTGTCCATGGCTGAGGTACCCTTGAGCAAGGTACCTAACCCCCACTGCTCCCCGGGCGCTGCACGCGGTCGCCCACTGCCCCGGGTTTGCTGTGTGTGTGTGCACGTCACTTGGGTGGGTTAAATGCAGAGAACAAATTTCGTTGGAGTGAGTTCCCTCCAATGACAAAATATGTCACTTTAAAAAAAAAAAAACTAAAAAAAACACCGGTGGCACGCTCGAGCGGGCAACACGGAGTGGGCCCAGGCAGCGCTCAAAAAAATGGACAAAGGCGGAGGGGCGCTTCAGTCACGCCAGCCGTCGGAGTCTGGACCAAAAAGAGAAAACGACACAGAAGCAAGAGAGGAGACAAAACCCACATAGAGCAAAAACAGCAGCGTGGACCCAGGGAGGGGTGGCTGACTATAGGCGAGTTTACCATGGTCACCGGGTCACCAAAACGACCGCCCCATGCACACACGAGCAACGGAAGACTCGCAGAATGCGTTACCTGAGTGAAGAGGATTGTGCACCCACAACAGCCACGCCAAACAATCACAGTGGTCACGCCAGGCAGGTGGCCACTGGAAGGAAGCGGCGGAAGAGGAAGAGGCAAGTGTATCTGCACCTCTCTATATATACAGGGGCGCATTGTATTGCCCCTCAATCAGGGCGCTCAGTGTGTTGACACAGTGCCATATAGTAGCAGGGAGAGAGATGACCTGTCACACCTGCCTGTCAAGAGCCACTTGGCAAGCCTGCATTTTCTGTCAGTTAGGTAGCTAATGTAAAGTTAATTGAGGAGACCATAATTTGAAAGCACACAGTGAGGGAGCAACCCGACTGAACACCATTTTATAGGAGAATATGCATAAAAATATGGAAGCTCGATTTGATGTTCTCAACTATTATGTAAAACAACAAACAAACTCTCTTTACTGAAAAAGTGATGGCTCAGGATCTCAAATAACAGGTTTCCTGTTTAGACTTTCGCAGACTTTCATTGTTTTCTTGCTGTTTCATCTCATTAGGTGGAATTGTAAATTATGTGTGTTTTCTAGTGCCATGAAAGTACAATTCTTGAGATATTACAGGCTCTACCATGGCCAGTATTCGCTGAAGGTACTTTTGTTGAGAACACACTCTGGGAAAACGGTGGTAGGTAGAGACGGTCATGATTTGACTATTGATAAGGTGTTTCCCTGCCCTGTGTGTGATTTATAAGCAGCCGTTTGTTGAAAGGGACATATATGTACATCTAAGAGAGTATTTAAGGCAGAAAGAAATTATGCTATTCATTTAGGGCTTGCAAGTTTAAAACAAATGTTTACAATACATATAAAGCACACAAATGGAAACAGCAGTTGTAGTAAGATAAGATAAGATAATCCTTTAATAGTCCCATAACAGGGAAATTGCAGTGTTACAGCAGCCAAAAGGATACAGAGGGTGCAGAACATGCAAAGATAAGAGCAGGATGTGCATTCAAAAAGAATAAATACACAGGGAACAAGTACCTGCAGCTGTACACAGTACAGAAAGACTATTTACACTGGAGTTCCTCAGGTTATGCTTAGTGGATGGATGAATTATTGCACAGATTTTGTTCAGGGACTAAATAAGTAAATACTAATCCTTGTAGTAGTGTTTTACATGATTAAAGATCATTGCACAATTATGATTACACATGTATTATTGCACAGGTCTGGCGTGACCATTTTGTCCAGTTAACGCATTCATCAGCTTTAAAATGTCCAGTCTATCAGCTGTGAATGTTGTGGAGTCTGACAGTAGTGCATGTGTGGTTTATTGGCCGTTAGCTAACTGGCCAGTTAAGAACGACTCAGCCCTCCACTCTACTCAGATGGCCCTTTTGTACAGTTCAGATGATGTATGACACTTTGGATATGGAAAACTTTTTGCACCTCTCGTGAGTGGCCTACAAACTCATGGAAACTCATGGTAAAAATAAAGAAATATGAATGAAATAATAAAAATAGAAATAAAATTAATAATAATGCTAATTTACATTGACATCACACATACAAGTGACTCTACATTCTAACATGCGTATTGGAACACCAGCCAGTTCTTTTCATCAAAGGACATTCCGGGTTCTGTTTGTCAGAACACGTGCCTTTGAGCCCTGGCAGAAGTCAGACACGCTTGTTGGAGCAACATCCACTTGTTACTTGACGTCATCAGATTTGAAATCTCTGAAATATCATCCTGATGACTGCGTGCAAAAGACATCAACACTAAGCACAGAGTCTGGCACTGTCCAAATGTCCAACCCCTTAGTGTGCTGAAAGATCACGAATTAAGATGTTATTTCTCATTGGTTGTACTGCTTTAAACTGGTTTACCAGATCTGATTGTACCAGCTGTAGCTTCTACAGGCAACTTATTCATTTTACAATAAACCTGAAATCGTGCATCATAACAGTCAGGCTAAATCTAAACTTAATTTAAAATCAAATAATGGGCCTCATGCAAGAGAACATTTTCTTATTCTTATCTTTCATCTTATCTTTTTGTTTTGCTCGTACCAGTGTTTTAAATAACATTCAACAAATTTTCCTAACAGGACAAAAAAATGCTATAAATTGCTACTTTCAACCTGATGAATGTCATCATGTGGTCATGAGGAGGTGCATGTTCATGTAATTTCATCATCATCATAACCGGCGCATCTAAGTTGCAGTATGTGAGCTAGTTTCATTCAGAATTTCATACTACAGAGCTTTAAGACCCGCCACACAGTGGGCACAAACCAAACAAAGCTGTGTCAGCACTCTTTTTACACGACCCCCTCTCCCCTAAAACAAAATTGAAAATATTAATGCAGTTGTCAAGTACGTGTTGTCAGAGCAGCACTGTACTGTGACAGATATAAAGACAATACGTGATGTCACACTGTGAGCTGTGAGCTGTGAGCCTGACGGCCATCTCCATCGACGCCCTGAGACAGTTGTTGGAGTGACAGATTTTTCTACATCATTAAGTTATATCCTTTAAGTCGTACCATGAAAAATTAAACTGGCCAGTCATGATGGTATATGGTAAACAGTATATTAATTAATTGTATTTTTACAATTAAAGTTTGATTTTTTTGTGTTATTTTTACTTGATTGCTTGATATTTAAACTCCAAATTCACTGGGATGAAAGCTTTAGAATTCATTTTCAGTCAGTGTTTTCCTACTGTAGCTTCTCTGAGTGTCTCTCTCAGCTCTGAAACGCTCATTTGTTTAAATCACTTAAATCACTCGTACGTGCCACTTTTGTTCCTACATGTCGCTCTTGCATGAGGGCCATTTGCTTGATTCACTGCAAGACTGACCTGTTGGTCCAACTTTAAAATGCGTACCTTGGAATCAACATTCACCATAATCATGGCTCCCAGTGGCCCTCCTCTAAGGCTGAGAGGCACTGATGCTTCGTAATGGCGAATCTCCTCCAGCAGGGGGCGTATCTGGAAGAAATCGGCCTCTCTCCGCAGTAGTGCCAGCTCTGAAAAGCCATTGGGTAGGTCCAGGGAGCTGGAGCGCAGGTAATTAAGAATGTACCTGAACACCTTTCCATCACGGTCTATGAAAACATTCCCTCTGTTATCTCTAAGCACAGGCATTTGTCCGGTGAACACAGCACCTAACATGGAGTCACGGCAGCGCGTCAGAGTGTCCAGGGTTGTTGTGTAAATTTCTCCACCGACGTTCAAGGAAACTGGGTCCTGGAGAGAGTTCCTGTTGCTGTTGCCGTCCGGTGAGTTGAGGTTCAGCATCTTGGAGGGTTAGCAGTGATTTCTGTGACCCAGTAAAGTTTTCTCTGATGTTGCTGTTGGGAGCCCAAGGATCCTTCTGCTCTGGTCCTCAGGAATACTGAGGACTGAGGGAAATTTCGAGGGTTTCTATTGTGTCCCAGAAAAACTTGTCTCCACTGACAGTGAGCAAGCCGCAGTAGTAGCCGGGAAAAGGCCAACTGAGGAAAGATGTGAGGAAATCTGCCAAGTCTGCTTCCAAAGCTGGAGATTTATAAAAGCCTTTAAAAGTCTGCTGGTCTTCTCCTTGTCACTTTTCCTCATAGGAAACATCCTTATGAATGCAGGTGTTCCCCGTGTTTTTTCTGTGGCTAAGTTTAAATTGTTGTTGATGTATCTCCTGCAGGATTCTGAATGGTGTCAGCCAACAGCAAGGCCTTCACTCTGACTGCACTGAGGCAGAAAGGCAGCGGGGCCACAGTGACCAGACCAGCATGCTAATCACTGGACACTTCTGGCTCCGTCGCCACGAAGCTCGCTTTTATTCTCAGCTCATACCCCCGATCTCTCGCTCTCGCTCTCACACACACACACGAATCTCGCTTTGTCGCACCTGCCGTATAATGTCGCAGGATGACAATAATGAAGTCTGTAACTACTGCTGCAGACATGAAACAAAACAGAATGCAATCATTTACAAATCGATTTCAACCTATACTCAGTTGAATACGGTGCGAAGACATCTGAGACATTCAGCCATACCTCAGTCACACCCAGACTTCTGTGCACCAACATCGGGTCACTATTCATCAGAATGCTAAGTGTAGTCGGCATCTTTTGTTTATGTTGTTCGTTAGCCTGTAAATGGCAGTGACTGATATGGCAATAGTGATTGTGAACAACACTATCTGCCGTGACGTTACAGTGTAGTCACATCTTGATAGCCAACCAAGTCTGTCTGGCTCATTGGCAGTAGCAGTAAATCAGACAGCAACCGCCTTTTGAATTTGTGACATACCAAAGTGCTGCGTAAATGTAGTCCAGGTCAGACATTTTAGGGGAAAAACACAATTTCAAGTCAGGGGAATCTTTGGGCTTGTACTGCATACACAAAAAACTGCACATTCATGTCCAACTTAAAGGTCCAGAGTGTAGGATTTTGGAGGATCTAAAGAAAAAAAAAACTAAAAATATTTCTAAATTTGTTTTCACTGGTGTATAATTACTTGAAACCATGAATTTCTGTGATTTTGTTATCTTCCAATGAGCCTTGCATATCCACAGAGGGCGCAGGTTCTCTTGCACTGCATTGTTTCTAAAGTAGAACAAACCAAACACCAACCATGTGCTGTCTGAGCTGCCGTTCATTTTGTCAACAAACACTCAATAAAAGAAAATCACCATAAAATAGTCATTTAAAACCAACTTCATGAAAAATCTAATGCAAAGGCCTGCCTGCATCTGTAGAAACAAATTCAGTGGCTGTTGATGAGTAAAACACTTTCCTCTGCCACCCAAACTACTGGTTTCTCAGAGGTTGATTCAGTGGTCTGTTTGCATCAGTAATATTATCTGATGGTTTTGAAAGAAACAGATTTATGGACTAAATTAATCTATAGTGGATTAGGAAAGAAGGGACAAAACAGCTGAGACAAACGCTGACATTTACAAAAAGGTACGTTAATGTAGCATCAGGTGCTCATAGATGTACATGTAAAGTTATCAGAAGAAAGAAGAGTGTGTTCCATGGTTGTTTTCATCTGTTAACCATCCAAATCCTCCCTGGATGTTTGAAATATCACCACATTATCTGTGAAATGTACCTTTAATAAAGGCAGCTTCTGCCTGCCGATGGCATATCTATAACTGTCAGCTTTCCATATGTGGATTCAAAAGAAAAACTTCACTTAATGGACTTAATAATGACAATCCTGCTAATTAACATATAGTGCACATGATCTCTCTTGTAAATAATACATGAGCTCCTGAATGTGTGTGTGTGTTTTAACCTGAATGTGCAGTATAGTCCTGTCAATGGCGTGGGCCTGCAGCAGAGTCACAGTGCATCCCCCGAAGCCTCCACCTGTCATTCGGCTACCAAACACCAGTCTGTCTTGAACAGTGACTCTACATTCAACAGATGCACCACAGCTGCTTTGACTGTACCTAAGTGAGCTGTGGCTCTCCACCATAAGCTTTCCAAACTCTTTGTAGGCTCCTCTCTTCAGGGCTTCAGCAGCACGGACAGTTCTTTCTATCTCCTCAATCACATGACGAGCTCTTCGATAGGTTACATCATCGAGTCTATCCTTCATCTCTGAAATGATAGATGAGGTTAAATATACACATTAAGTCAACCTCCAGTGGACATATCGGCTGTTAGAGCTCTCGGAATTAACTTGCATATTAATTTTTACAGTCTAAAGATTTGCAGCGTATATTAATTGTTGTGTGTCGTCCTTTTGAAGAAAGCAAGGGAGAAGTTGTTTTTTTGCATACAGACTATCAGAACCTGTACTTGAACTGGCGATGAACAATATTTACTGGGCCAGTAAATTATCAGCCCGACAGCAAAATTTCTAATTTAATAATGATGGCTGATAAAAGGAGCTGAAATTACGAAGGCAAATTTCTTTCACTGGCTTAACGCTGATCATTCACTCAGTAGGTTGGGGTATGCACTACAGGCTTTGAACTTCTTTTTAAAGTAAAGTGTGATGTTATCACTTATCTTAGGTATCAGCCATGAGAGGCAGGTAATGATCGCTTATCGTATCAGCTGGAAAATAAATAGATAAATAGTAATCATGACTCTTCTGTTGTTGATGAGGTCTGGCTGATGAGCAGAGAGCTGAGAAGAGCAGAGGAGATCATCAGGGTCTCTCTGTCCTCCATCAGGGACATTCTCACCACATCAGCATTGTGGATGCCCGTGCACACCCATCACACAAACTCTTCTTAAACTGCATGTTATTCTGTTTGTACTGTTTACATTAAATACATTAACTGTCCTTCCTGCACTTTGTGCTCCTTTTGTGTTTAGCGTTTTCCCTGTTTGCTCTATGCATCGTCTTTGTGCTGTATGTACAGTCTGTATAGTCCTTGTGCACTGTGTGTAGTCCTTGCACATTATGTGTAGTCTTGTGTTGTGTGCACAATGCACAGCTCTTTACAGGTTGTATTTAACTTCTCATGTGGTGTAGTGCAGCACCTTGTCCCTGGAGCAACGTTGTCTCAGTCCACTGTTCACTGTACTGCTGTTTACAGCAGAAACGACAATAAAATAAGCCACTTGACTTGAAAGATGAAAGTGACATATTTTGTCATTGGAGGGAACTCACTCCAACGGAATTTGTGCTCTGCATTTAACCCACCCAAGTGACGTGCACACACACACAGCAAACCCGGGACACTGGGGGTTAGGTACCTTGCTCAAGGGTACCTCAGCCTCAGCCACCGGTACTGGGAATCGAACCAGCGATCCACCGGTTACGGGTCCGACACCCTAACCACTGATCCACAGGCTTGACTTGACTAACTCTGATATTTAAAAATGAAATCTCAATATCATGATAATAATACAATTAAGATAATATGGTGTAAATATAACATACAGATGTTAGGATCTCATCTGGTTGTGTTCTTTAAGCGTAATTCTTTTAAAAAGCTAACAAAAATATCCTGGTGGGGACAAAGTAAGCTTCTTAATGGTACTTTTGCAGGCTGTATAGCTAGAGAGCCATTCAGTGGCAGCACAATTGTGCAGCATAAAGCAGAAAATGTCACTTTTGATGCAGAACTTAATAAGACACAGTTCTGAGAGCAAGTCAGTCGGTTGCCACTGTCACCTTAGCTATCAGCAAAACAGAAATATGATTCTATAGACTCCATAGCCTGGAGGCTAAAGGGACATTTCTGACTGCATCTCAACAAATATTAAAAGCTAGTTTAAAAGTGTTGTTAAGAATGTTTTAGAACTTGGGACAGAGTCAGGCTAGCTGTCTCTGTAACTACATCATCTCTGAATGAGAGACTGAATGATTTTTCTCATCTCCCCGTTGGAAAATAAGATAAACATATTTCCAAAGATTCTGAAAGAAAAGAAAAGAAAAAGGACAGCAGAATGACACTGATGGATTGAAAGATGATATGATGGGACAGGAATCAGGACAGTAAAGGACAGGACAGTGCTGGACAGGGGACAATAAGATAAGACAGTGGGCCAGTGACAAAATGGATCAGCATAAATGAATAAAAATATAGCCTTCACACCCTCCAGGTCCTTCATAGTTGCATCTCTGAGACTTTCCTTTCCCAGGATGGAGGCAGCCTCTTCACACTGTCTGCGTCTCGTGGGGTACTCGCTGCCGGTCAGAGAATGTTTCACATTGGAGTTGGTGATGAGAATGACCAGGCCTGGATCTGCCAGAGGTACAGGGGTGGCCTCCAGGGACCTGCGTCAAACCACACATACGCAACTGTACACATACGCAATATGGACCATGAACCACAAAAGTTTCACTATCTACAGACATAGAATTCTATCCATGAAACATGGAGTTAAATCCCTGAAGATAAAATATGTACCTTAATTTCACATAAAAGGGATATGGGCTTTACATATTTGCAGATCAAAATTACTAAAACATATAGAAGGGAAGTTACAAATGTCACATGGTCTGACAGGAAGTGATCCATAAATGTGCAAATATGACTCTACATTTGGGTATTTACATTTGTAAAACATATATCATTTCTATGTTAAATTAAAACATGTGTTTACAAGGAAATCAACCTATACGTACAAAACACAAATAAAAATATACATGTTTGTGGATAGTAAAATTTATGTGGATCATGATAATTTGTGGATTAACTAGCGTGGGTTACAAAACATTAAAGCCCAATAAAATCTGTCATACAAAACAAGAGCAAGCAAAGCAAATTGTAACAAAGAAGAAAGGAACCAGACATCTTGATGTTACCAAAGACTCTTGGATTAATCGACTCTCTTTGGATGTTTACCTGCAGTCAAGGAGCAAAGCATGGCCCTCCCTGCCGAGCACAGACACAAACTGATCCATAATACCACAGGGTACACCGGCGTGAGTGTGCTCTGCCTGCTGACAGGCTAATGCTTTGGATATCTTGTCTCCATCATCTGTAGAAAAATGTCAAATGGATACTAAAAATCCACGGTCATATACCTAAAGAAGAAAAGTGGTTTTGTTTTTTTCAGGGTTTTTTTTTTTTTCATTTTGAGCATCAGTTTAGAAATCATTGCTCATCATCTGTCTCTATTATAAAGAAGGTTTCTGACCGTAAACATATTGAAATCTGTATAAAAAAAAAACAAAACAAAAAAACAACTGACCTGGCTTAAGTTGCTGCAGGAATGTATAGAAAGCCACCTCCAGAGAGGCAGAGCTGGACAGACCTCCTCCCAGGGGGACACTGCTGGTTATCACTGCCCGGAAACCCGGGACGGGAGGAGCTGAAGCGTAGCAGGACGCACAGAAAGTACACATTTAATAAATATCATGTGGTGTCCAAACAGTGTAGGATAATAGAACCTTTGTGACATCTGATCTCATTCAGTTTGACAGTACATGCTTCATGAGGTAACTTAATATAATCTATTTTCTATTAATAATCGGAATCTGCAACTAATAACTAAAGATATTTAATAAGTGCAGTGGAGTGAAAAGTATAAAGTAGCAGAAAATGGAACTAATCAAGTATAATTTTAAGGTGCTGGTACTTAGTGCATTTTAAGTATAGTACTTGAGTAAATGTATTTAGTTACAATCTAAAACTTGTATTCTAAATTTTGAAACTAATATTTTTGATTTTTACTGTGAATGTACTGTATATCAGGTCCAAATATTGGTTACTGGTCTTCTTAATTAGTAGTAACCGGTATGGACCCTGACAAAAACACAGTCGATTCCTAGTTTTTACAGCTGTATACATTGCTCATTTGTTTACCCCTGTAATGCTGTATAACACCCTTCACGTAGTTTGCCCAGCTGGGTAACCCTGGGGACAGCGGTGATCCATCAGTGGGCAGGCTGAAGTCCATCCTCCGAGGCTCATCAGCATCCTTAGTTGCTGTCACCACGGTAACATCATGTCCAGAAGTTTGACTCCCCACCACCACAGTCGCCAGAGGCAAGGCCTGATTCAACAAACACAAGCAAAGCCGCAAAGCAAACTGAGTGGTTGTCTTTGTCAGAGGGGTCAAACTCCATTAATAAACAAACAAAAAGTATAACATTTCATTCTCATTAGTGGTACACAGAAGCATAGTCCACTTGCTAATCCTTGGTTCTGCTTTTCTGCTAAATGTGTCATGCTAGTGACCCACCCTAAAGGAGATTAAAAACTGCTGTTAATGCAAGATTACAGAACTGGCTGATCATTGAATCATTGAAAAAAGCTGTATTTTTCATTTGTGTGTGTGTGTTGTGGTGTGTGTGTGTGTGTGTGTGTGTGGGGGGGGGGGGGTTTGTAGACTAAAGAGCTAAATCCAACTTTATACTGATATGGCGAAGGGTAGAAAATGACAGAAAATGAATTTCTAGTCAGGAATCAATTAAGTCTTATCTCAATCTATAATATTACATTTCATACTGATACACTAAATTAAGTAATGTAACTAGTATCTTAAGCTGTTAAACAACTGCAGTATAGTAAACTTAACTAATATCTTCCTCTGAATTGGTATGGAGTAGAAAGGAGTAGCAGAAAATGGAAATACTCAAGTATTTCGAAATTGGAAGGAGAGTCTCCACCGCCGAACAGCAGAGAGACTCCTTGTAACGTGTTTCAAGAGAGCCAAAGTTGTGTCATGAAAAACGTGTTCGCAAAACAAGCAAGGGGACATTTAAATTCCAGATTTTTGAATGACATTTGGTGGCACAGATGCTGATGTTATCATTTCACCCAAATCACCATTGGCAAGCTGTGTGCAACCGATTGAACAGTCAAACTGTTACCATTGGAAGTACAAATCCCTGGTTGTAGTCAGTGTGCTCCCCGATCAGGTTGACTCGTCCAGGAGCGCACACCGCCATCAGAGGAGCCTCTTCCCCGAACATGTCACCGTACAAACGCCGAGCCTCCGCAACAAGCTCGGACACACTTGGAAAGGAACTGGCCATTGAGCAATACACGATTTCTACCTCTACTTTAAACAAAAAGTCTATCAATGAAACGTGTGCGGGAAATTCATTGAGATGATATTATCAACCTACAGGACAACAAATCGCTAAGAGTCTATGGCAGGGGTCGGCATGCGGCTCTTCAGCGCCTCCCTAGTGGCTCCCTGGAGCTTTTTCAAAAATGTATGTAAATGGAAAAAAATAGGGGGGAATATATATTTTGTTTTAATATGGTTTCTGTAGGAGGACAAACATGACACAAACATTCTTAACGTTTTCCAATGCTGTAAAAATGTTTATAGTAAATATTAAATTTCAACATTTCTGTCAACGACGATGTGCGTCATAGCCTGCGACACACGTTTCAGCGCGGCGCGGTGCCACGCAGGTGGCTGTTGTAAACAAACCGGCGGGTGTGTCATGGGCCATGGATCCCAAAGGGGAAAAGCGAAAGATAGCTGATGAGAACAGAGGATCCAAGGAAGAATGGACCGAATCATTTGCTTTCATTGCCGATGCGGAAGGATTGCCTGCATGTTTGCTTTGTAATGAGAAGTTGTCAAATAACAAAAAGAGTGATTTGGAAAGACATTTCCAGGGAAGGCATGCTAAATTTGCAGCAGAACACCCAGTTGGGAGTGAGAGAGAAAAAGTGCGATTGCTTTACTTTTGGAGAAATTAGAGGAGCGCAAAGATAGATTTAAGAAGTGGATTGCATCTCCAAACTCCACTTCTGCTGCTAGTTTTGTTGCAACGTAATAACGCGTGGAAAACCGTTCACAGATGGTGAGTACATGAAGGATTCATTCATCAAATTGGTCATTTTGGTAAGCTAATATAGCTAATATACACTTACAGCCTGTGTTTCCTTCATATAAGGCTTTTAATTTTTTGCGGCTCCAGACAGATTTGTTTTTTGTGTTTTTTTGTTCAATATGGCTCTTTGAACATTTTGGGTTGCCGACCCCTGGTCTATGGCATGTAATCGTACTGCTGGAATCTTTTGGCCATGGATGTGTCAGGTGCCTTTTACTTCCTGGTGGTGTGACCAAAGACTTTGTTGTGAGGTTATGATTGATGAGAAGCCGTCACGTGACAGGGCAGACGAAACGAAAGGTGAAAAATTTGAAGTTCTTGATTGAGAGATTGACTTTTTTAACAGCCCTCGCACTTCTCTGTACCGTAGCAATTCATGCTTTTATTGTGAAATCGCTTTGAACTCGCTATTACCATAGTGTCTCATATACGGGGGCACTCGAAAACATTGGGGAGGCTGGCTTGACCGCGTTTTGGAATCGCAGGCTGGCTTGACCGCAGTGCAGGACTGGTGGTGTGGGGTCCCCCGCGCCCCCCTTTTATTGTACTAACCCTGGCTTCGTCACTGTTACTGTCTGTTTGCTCCTATAGATTCATAACACTGTATACATTATGCCACATTTTATGCGCAAAATAGTAAGAGAGAACGTATGTGTCTTCCCACAGCATAGCCTTGTCAAATATATAGGTCACATTGCAAATAACCTGTTTTCATCACTCCAGATCAGTCAGTTTTGGCAATGTGCATGGATGTTGAATGACAAGAGAAAAATAAATGACACAATAAGAGCGCATATGCGCATATAAATATTTTTTCCTTTATATTATTATTCTGGTATATGTGTAACAAAACATCATGCTGTGTTAATGAATAGGTGATGACTGCATGACAGTCTGTCACAGGGAGACATGAATACACGTGTGTTTGAGTTTGTGCTTCAAATATTAATTATCCAAATGACTTAAAGCTATGCATTTCATTCTAGGTGCATGAAGTTTCTGTCAACAATTCAACAACAGGTATGTATTTCACTTACGATATACAGTACACAGTATACTATTATGTTACATTTCATATACAGTATGTGCAAGGGTTTGTTCACTGTTTTGCAATACCATGTTGATAACTTCATAACTTCATAACTTATAAAAAACAACCTTTGCTGGTTAAGCAAATTTGCTACACTTTAGATCATCAGTGATGGTCAAAACCTGAAGTTGAAATGAAAGCAGCATAAAATATAGAAAACGCTTTTCGTAGATACAATTAAGAAGGAGAATAAGAAGAATCAGCTTTATTGACAGTATATATATTTTTACATACACACACTGAATTCGTCTTCTGCATTTGACCCATCCTTAGTTGAACACACACATGCAACACCCAGCAAATTACATGCAGTGAAACACACACAGGAGCAGTGGGCAGCATGGGGGGGTTAAGTGCCTTGAAAAAGGCTGTGCGGTGTGGCAGCTGCGGACTCTCTGCCTCCTCCCACCGGCCCCCCCTGGGCTCTGGCTGCTGGGAAACTTCCACGGTCAAAAAAAAAAAAAACAGTTTGGCGCCACCACCAGGAAGAATTAAATTATGATGAGACTTGATTTGGACATATCTTTTTGTGAACTTTCATAAATGGCAGACAAGAACTATTTAAATGTATATGATTGAAAAAGAACCAACATTAAAATCAAAGGTCCTCAGTTTTACTAATGAAGTAGTTTACTATTTATGCAGTTATCCTGTGTACAAGTTAATAGGACTTTCTTTTCTCACTAGTTTAGGTTTATGCCTATGGGATGGCAGTGTAAGATCACACTCACTAGTTTAGGTTTATGCCTATGGGATGGCAGTGTAAGATCACACTCACTAGTTTAGGTTTATGCCTATGGGATGACAGTGTAAGATCACACTCACTAGTTTAGGTTTATGTCTATGGGATGGCAGTGTAAGATCACACTCACTAGTTTAGGTTTATGTCTATGGGATGGCAGTGTAAGATCTGCAAGTCTTCTACAAAAGGGAACCTACTAAAACATTACAGACTACAACATGCAACATTTAGTCGTGGGCAATCTCAGCCATGTCTCTATGGTAGTTGCCCTTGCACATTCAAAACGCAGAGTGCGCTTCACACACATTTGTCCAGGTACCATGCAGCTGAGGACAGTCTGCAGCCAAATATCACCTCCACTTTTAAGTGTTTAGTTTGTGATTCTAGTTGTTCTGCTGAGAATGACTTCTTCCAACATATTGGAAATCATCTGAAAGGCCATGAAACTGTCTTTTGTGAAACATTTACAATACATTTCTGAAACACAAAAGTATAAGACATCAACAATATTCTTTGACACAGATTTTAACACAGGTTAAAATTTGCTCTATATGTGTTCTACATGTGGTACTCTCCTCTTACCAGTGTATCTTCTGTATAAATGTAAACATCTGACTATTTTCCAGCTGCTTACATGTCAACAGTTTGCGAAATAGCCAATTTTTGCAATCTTTGTTAAGTTACATTTTTAGAATTATATCGCTACTGTAAATTTGAATGTACAACCAGCAATGTATGTTATCAGAAAATGTAGCAGCTAGTTTGTGCAAAGGTGACAAAACTCAGCTTTCTGCTCACCATAAGTTCAATGATAGTCATATTTCCTTTTCCAGGACCGGTGACTTCCTGAAGTTCTAGTTGGTCCTCTGGAAACCTCAGTTACCACAAGGAGTGTTTCATAAGACTGGTGGTCAATGCCAGTGGTCAGTGTTTACCTCCTGGTATTAAAAACTGCACAATGACTTTGAGTAATATTAATTTGTGTTATTTCAGGCACCTAGCAATCCCGCCATCAATATAGCCAGAGATGTTGTCATCTGGTGTTTGAAGTTGTACCTTGGGGAATATGCTGAGCACCTCTTTAAAGAATATGATGTAAGTTAAAATATATATTAAAATATACAGAAGTGATCTCTCTCTCTCTCTTTTATCTCTGTTTATTTAGGACCTTCTCCTATAGCTGTATAGTCTGAAATACACAATGTTCTTGTTATTTTAGGATGCAGATGAGGACAGTGTTGACAGGACCTTGCTGTACAAGGGATGAAAATCTACAGCATCCAGACTAATCCGTCAGAGGGTAGAGAGGACATCGGAATTGTGATAGAAGGAACAAAGGTCCTGACTGGTCTGGGTAACTTTCCAAGGGCTTGTGCCATGCTCATGGGATTGACGTATGCAGTGGATCTTGCCTATCCCAAGGAACTCAGGTACACTTCTGAAGCCTTTCAGAAACTTTTCCTCGAGCTGGATTGTTCAAAGCTTTCCCCAAAAGTGAACAGCCTCAAGAACAAGCTGCTGGCTTAAAAAGGGACCCCTAAATACGTTGGAGTGCTCCGTAATTCTGTACTGCAGTTAAGTATTCAAGTCTTATTCAGAAAAAACACCTTATCCATACTCACTTGAAGCGTGTGATGTTACACTTTGGACTTATAATCGACACGACTCGAAGTAACTGTTTTTGTAGCTTGGTATGGACAGTGAGAGTTGCACTATGAAAACACAGAGCTTCTTGATGGACTATGAACACTCAGCCACCAGCTTATGGATGCCAGTGACACAGTCCACTTTCATAGAGGCAAAACCGGACTCTTTTGTTTTTCATGATTCTTCTGGTTGTTCTTGTAACGCCACCTCACAGCTTCATTATGAAGGCGGAAAATATTCTGCTGAGTCTTTACCTGTGTTTTGTGCCACTGCTAGTTGTGAGCATAAGCTGTATATGTTGATCTGACGCAGAGGAGGCTACCTGTGTGAGTGGTCAACCTCAAATAGCAAGTGCCTTTGTTTTTTTTTTTCCAGAATATTTGATCACTCTGCTTGCAGGCCCCAAACCTCCCTGCCTTTCTGGGAAAAATAGTTTTGAAATATGCACACACAGTTTTAACTGATGTAGTTGTTGATGTTTCACTTGTTGTGCGTTTTCTGTATGAATTGTTAAGTCACTGCCACATGGTTTACTTCGAAGCTTGAAGTTGCAGTACTGTAGTTAATTGCTGTTCAGGTGTTTGTTCAGAAAAATCCAATTAGTCATGTGAGGAGAGGGGCACCCCTTTTAGGACTTATTATTGGCACAGGGTTAGCTGCTGCTGTGATTCTGTTGTGTACATCAGGGATACATGTTTCATAGAGAAGCTGGAATTTGCACAAATAAATGATTTGAGTTCCACTGTAGTAGTGAAGAACTAAACCAAATGAAGGACCTGACCTTTATCCCAGACTTGAGTCAGTGAGCATGGGATGTGTTTCTTTTAATTGTTTAGAAACATATTGACCTTAACCATTTCAGTTTATACAGAAAAAAATGTATTTATTTTTGTTTATGCAAAACACAAATAAATGTTTAATTACCTGCTGTTTTCCTGCCCTGCAGTAAATTCTTGTAACAAGAAAGCTTAATGGCAAATTAAAATACGTTTCGTCCAGGTAATTAGTAAATATAAATTAATTCCACCTAAATAGTTAGTAAATGTAGTAAATCACTTTTTTGCAGATATTTGGTAAATCTAACTTACTTTTGTTCAGATACCTAGTAAATAAAAAAAATTGCCATAATATTAGTAAATCCAAAATATTTCAGCTGATAATTTCATTATTTTGTACTTAAGTGTTTTGTTTAAATGAACTTAAATCAATAGATTTGTAGTACATAAAATCTATTCAATTATATTAAGGATCACTTTCTTGCCATAATTTTTTTTAAGCAGCCAATGGTCAAACTTTTTTGAGAGTGTGGAAGGTGGGACAGGGTGAAGAAGATGAGACCAGAACAGAAGGAACCCAGACGTGATGAACAGCTCCAGGATCAGAGAAGACATGAGTGAAGCGACATGGACATGGATGACATGGAAGAACATGGTGCACTGATAATCTAAATGCTACAGTGGCTTCAATATGTTGTTAGTGATGTGAACAGTAACAAAGTTAACCAAAAGGAATAAAAATGGCTTTAATGATACTGTGCTTTTTCCATTCAGTATCTAGTTTATAGCCGTGTAAAGAAATGTGCTTATTTATCACAGAATTAATGGTAAGGGTATATCTGTGTGTATAACTAATGAAAGTTAGCCTCATGGAGTAAAATGACTTTTAAAGATATTATAATATATACAGTAATATTGTTGCCATGATTTTTGTCAGATTGAATGCAAGTTTGATTTGCTTTTGTTCTTCTGGGCTTTCAGGGAAACTCTACGATCTCAAGTGATAAGAAGGACCCCAGAGGAGCCACAGAATGAGAAACAAGATGAGGAAAAGCCCCAGGACACAACAAAGAAGAGGAAACAGGCCGGGGAAGAGCAACAAGATGAAGGAAGATGAATGGAAGAGCACAGTGAGACATAAAAGTAGTGTAAGTGTATTGTGTTGTTTTTAGTTGTGGACAGTGTGACAAAGGAGAACCCAAGTGTTAAAATGTCTCTGTAGATGCAACATGTTTTGATTTGTGACAGTCAACAAATAGGAAGTGAGCATGAGTTTTTCCTTGTTTGAGGTGGCTATAAAGAAGGTTAAGTAAGGTAAGCATAGCATCTTACGCCACCCTCATGCCCCTGTAGGCAAACACCAGGGGTCCTATTGGGCTTTCATTTTATTAATGAGAATAGACTTAATTATCTCAAAACATTTCATCAGCTGGCATGTGAAAGCAACCGGTCCAAAGTCGTTTATCTCTTTGCAACGATAAGGACCGCAGTGTTGTTTTCCCTAAGGCATTAGGTACCCTCTGTAAATTCAGAGGGCTCTGAAATATGTGGTGTGTGATGTTACAAAGTTGGCTGTCACATGACCTTAGAATTCTCCCACTAACACAACAGTCTGATGAGAGGTTTCTTGTGACAGTCATCTATTGAAAACCATGTAACTCCATGTTTCAGTAACTGTAATTTCACGTCATGCACACTCATGACTGACTCTCAGCCTGAGTCTGACACACACATATACACGCACCTTTTTACATTATGGTGTCATGAAGATACATGACTTTTCGTCAGCTTTCAAGGAGCACTGTGGAGAGACTCATTATGTCCTACACTGAAGTAAAGCAGTGTAAGACACTCTCACCTGTCTCTTCTTAGTGGAAAGCCCTCTGCTCTAAAAACATGAAATCTGTGAGTAAAAACATTTAAGACTTACTCAATATGAACTGCCAACTTACGTAACCATTTAATGTAGCATTGATGGAAGAATCTATGCTTCATTAGTAAATAAATGTTTATCTCTGTGGCTTTGGCTGACGAGGTTTGACAGTGTTTACTGAAACTCTGCTTCATACAATTTTACACATTCACAACCATGTGAGTGGTCGGCTAATGTGTAGCTCATCTGGAACATTTTAGAAGTTCTCTGCTTTGTTCAAGGACATCACAAGCTTAGTATCATAAAATATTTGTGCTTCTAGTCCTGCTCTCTGATTTTGTATTAATGATTATTGTCAGTGCTTCAGAACAATAGTCACTTCTCTTAGGGCTTAAAAGAGCTGCATGATTCCCTTACAGTTTCGTAACAAGGAAATAAAATTCAACATTGGAAAACATTTCAGTAAAATTAAAATCAGAAACACACTGAATTAAAAAATTCACAGTATTTATTATTTATCTTTTTTTTCCTAGAATGAACTGACTCAATTTCTTAACTGACTTGACTTCTGAGTCGAGATGCAGTGAGTTGGTGGCAACTTCCGATGTGCAGATCTGTGAGGAGCATCCCAAACCCACCAGCACAGAAGAAGTGAATGGAAACAACAGCATCCCCTGTGCTGGTCGGGCCCGATCTGTCTGGACAGGTGTAGAGGGTGGGGTCAGGGGTTGCTGTATAGAACAGAAATAGGACAGAATATGAGAATTTTCTAACTACTCAACTACTTATTTTTACAATCACAGTTCCAAAATGATTGGGACACTGTGCAAAACAAAACAGAATGTGATCATTTGTTAATCCTTTTTGACATATATTCAGTTGAAAACAGCACAAAGGCAATACAACCGCACCACCCTCCAGATGGTCCTGCAGTAATCCCTGTCATCTGGTCCATATCTTTGTGCTTGTGGAGATCCAAGGCTTGCACTTCTCAGGTCAGCATCTGTGGAAACAAAAAAAAAAAAAAGAAAAAACGGAAACTACAAAAACAAAACAACAAAAAAACAACAAAAATTATTAAATTAATTGGAAAAATTGCAGGAGAATTTCACTGACATTTTTCAGCATTTTTTACTTACCTCTAAGCGTAACCATCAATACCTCAGGAATACAAAAAATCAAAAGAGTGATTAAAATAAATAATCAATTTTCTAAGATTCACTGGAGACTTTCACTTCAGTTCAATGTAATTCAATTCAATTTTATTTAAAGTGCCAATTCATAACAGAGTTATCTCAAGGCATTTTACAGGTGTGTATACAACACATTCAAAAATAAAAGAAAAAAGAAGAGAAACAGAGAGAAACATGTCACAGGGCAAAACCCCGCACTGAGTAAGCATTTGGCGACAGTGGCGAGGAAAAACTTCCTTTTAACAGGCAGAAACCTCGAGCAGAACCAGACTCAGTGTGGACGGCCTTCTGCTGCGACCGCCTGGGAGCGAGAGAGGAGAGACAGGAAGGACAGAGAGAACAGTGCAGAGCAGGATCCAGGCAGGGCCATGCAGAGGGTTCTGGATCCAGCAGCAGTACCAGGACTCAGTTGGGCAGGGTAGAAGATTGTGGATCCAGCAAATGGGAAGTGAAATTCAGACTTGCAGGAGACATTTCATTGATGTTTAACTTACCTGTGTCTCCTACGACCATCTACATCTTACCTCTAGTGGAAACACCTGCAAGCTGAGTTGAAAATGAAATAAACAATCCTAATATATTATATATCAAAGCTTTGCTATAAGTCATTGCCATTCCTGCCAGACATATTCAATTCAGTTCAGTTGTGTTCAATTCAGTTCAATTTTATTTAAAGTGGCAATTCATAACAGAGTTATCTCAAGGCACTTTACAGGTGTGTATACAACACATTTAAAAAAAAAAAAGAAGAAGAAGAGAAACAGAGAGAAACAGGTCCCAGGGCAAAACCCCACACTGAGTAAGCATTTGGCAACAGTGGCGAGGAAAAACTTCCTTTTAACAGGCAGAAACCTCGAGCAGAACCAGACTCAGTGTAGACGGCCTTCTGCTGCGACCGCCTGGGAGGGAGAGAGGAGAGACAGGGAGGACAGAGAGAACAGTGCAGAGCAGGAGCAGCAGGATCCAGGCAGGGCCATGGAGAGGGTTCTGGATCCAGCAGCACTGTCAGTGCAGTAGGCAGAGTCGTATAGGGCTCAGGATCTAGCAGCAGTACCAGGCCTCAGTTGGGCAGGGTGGAAGATTGTGGAAATGTGAAATTCAGAAAAAAGAAGAGAAACAGGTCCCAGGGCAAAACCCCACACTGAGTAAGCATTTGGCGACAGTGGCGAGGAAAAACTTCCTTTTGTCACGAATAGTCGGCGTCGCTGACGCAGAAATTTACTGCACCCCGATGCAGAGTCAAAAGGAGCAGCCAAGGTGGAGTTCCAAAAACAATGGTCTTTTATTAAACAAAGCTAAACTCAAAAAACAAACTTACTGTGGCAAAAAACTCCTGGGCTAACATGGCATGGCATGGCATAACAAGGTAAAACAAAAGTTCCAGGCATGGCATGGGAAAAATGCAGATCCTGGCATGGCATGGGGGAAAAAAGCAGACGCACTGACAATGGTGACTGGGAAGACAAGGACTAAATAGACAAGACAACGAGACACAGGTGACACACATCAGGAGGGAGAAAGCAATCAGGAAAACTAAAGCAAAGCTACATGAAAACAGGACACACAGGGGAAGAGACACTTTCAAAATAAAACAGGACATGACAAAAACCTTGAACATAATACATGGAAGCACAAGACAAACATGGTGTCTATGCCTGGTGGTTTTTGGTTATGCTTTGTCTCTTGATTTCAGTCCATGTGCCATGTTTCATGTTTGTCTTGTCATGTGTTTCCATGTTTTATGTTCAAGGTTAGTCATGTCCTGTTTTATTTTGAAAAGCGTCACTTCCCCTGTGTGTCCTGTTTTCTTGTAGCTTTGCTTTTAGTTTTCCTGATTACTTTCTCCCTCCTGATGTGTGTCACCTGTGTCTCGTTGTCATGTCTATTTAGTCCTTGTCTTCCCAGTCACTGTTGTCAGAGCGTCTGCATTTTTCCCTCATGCCATGCCAGGATCTGCGTATTTTCCATGTCATGCCAGGAACCTTCTGTTTAATTTTGCCTTGCCATGCCATGCCTTGTTTTCGTAGCTTTTTGCCACAGTAAGTGTGTTTTTGAGTTTAGCTTTGTTTAATTAAAGACTTTTGCTCGGACCTCTGCCTGCCTGCCTGCTCCTTTGACTCTGCATCAGGGTTCAGCTCTTTCTCTGCGTCAGCGACGCCGACCCTTTTCCTGACAGAACGCTTTGACCACAATGAACCCCGTAGAGTCTCCTAATGCGGGCACCGGACTGGCGGCCCGGCCTCCCAATTTGGTGGAACTGTGGGAGGAGCAGATGCGCCGCTTTAGGCCCCGGGGAGGCCTGCATCCAGCGACAGGCTCCCCGCTGCCAGGGCGGAGTCCACGGATCGAGCCGCCAACCGTCACGGAGATCAGCGCCACATTCCAGACCCTGATGGAGCGGCTGTCTGCCGTCTCCGCTCTCCTCGCCTCAGCTGATGGACTGCAGCCCACTGTTCCAGGTCTGGGTCCACCAGCACCCCAAGCTACGCCAGGGCCCCATGCTTCAACTGATGGACCGCAGCCCACTGTTCCAGGTCTGGGTCCACCAGTACCCCAAGCTACGCCAGGGCCCCATGCTTCAGCTGTTGGACCGCGGCCCACTGTTCCAGGTCTGGGTCCACCAGCACCCCAAGCTACGCCGGGGCCCCATGCTTCAGCTGATGGACCGCAGCCAGCTGTTTCAGGTCTGGGTCCACCAGCACCCCAAGCTACGCCAGGGCCCCATGCTTCAACTGATGGACCGCAGCCCACTGTTCCAGGTCTGGGTCCACCAGTACCCCAAGCTACGCCAGGGCCCCATGCTTCAGCTGATGGACCGCAGCCAGCTGTTTCAGGTCTGGGTCCACCAGCACCCCAAGCTACGCCAGGGCCCCATGCTTCAACTGATGGACCGCAGCCCACTGTTCCAGGTCTGGGTCCACCAGTACCCCAAGCTACGCCAGGGCCCCATGCTTCAGCTGTTGGACCGCAGCCCACTGTTCCAGGTCTGGGTCCACCAGCACCCCAAGCTACGCCGGGGCCCCATGCTTCAGCTGATGGACCGCAGCCAGCTGTTTCAGGTCTGGGTCCACCAGCGCCCCGGGCTACGCCGGGGCCCCGTGCTTCAGCTGATGGATCGCAGCCCACTGTTAAGGAAAGGAAAGGAAAGGAAAGGAAAGTGACATATCTTGTCATTGGAGGGAACTCACTCCAACGAAATTTGTTCTCTGCATTTAACCCACCCAAGTGACGTGCACACACACACAGCAAACCCGGGGCAGTGGGCGACCGCGAGCAGCGCCCGGGGAGCAGTGGGGGTTAGGTACCTTGCTCAAGGGTACCTCAGCCATGGACACCGGGACGGGGAATCGAACCAGCGATCCACCGGTTACGGGTCCGACACCCTAACCGCTGATCCACGACTGCCCACAGGTCTGGGTCTGCCACCACGTCGGTCACCACGTCTTGCCGCCAAGCCTCCACGTCTCGTCAGGTCTCCACGTCTTGTCGCCAAGTCTCCACGTCTCGTCAGGTCACCACGTCTCGCCAAGTCTGCACGCCTCGTCAGGTCTCCATGTCAGGTCGCCAAGTCTCCATGCCTCGTCAGGTCTCCACGTCAGGTCACCGGATCTTCACGTCTCGTCAGGTCTCCACGTCAGGTCACCAAGTCTCCACGGTTCGTCAGGTCTCCACGTCAGGTCGCCAAGTCACCACGTCTTGTCAGGTCTCCACGTCAGGTCACTGGATCTCCACGTCTCGTCAGGTCTTCACGTCTCATCCAGGCCCAGCACTCAGGCAGGCTGCCTGAGGCTTCATGTCAGCTCTCGGCCCGGCATTCAGGCAGACCGCCTGAGGCCTCACGTTGTGTCCTGGCCCAGCATTTGGGCAGACCCCCTGACTTATCGAGCCCCACCTGGGTGTTGAACTGGGGCCGCCCGCCCGAGATTGCAGGTTGGGCCACTGCCCTACACCAGGGCTGAATCCCTGACTTTGTTTTTTCTTTGTTTCATGCCTCTTTGGTTTTCCCCCCTCCAGCCACCCAGCCTGTGTTAGACCTGTGTTTTCTTTTTTTAAGGGACATCTGGGATCTGTCCCTTAAGGGGGGGGGGGGGGGGGGGGTTCACACATGGACAGAAATCAAAAGACAAAGCATAACCAAAAAACACCAGGCATGACAGAACCCCCCCCTTAAGGGACAGATCCCAGATGTCCCTCAAAAAGAAAAAACAGTTCTAAACCAGGCTGGGCGGGTGGAGGGGAACCAGGAAGGAGGGAAAAACCAAAGGGCAACAAAACCAAAAACCACCAGGCATGACAGAAAACCAAAAAACAAAGTCTGTGATTCAGTCCAGGTGTAGGGCATGAGCCTGACCTGAAAACTCAGGCGGGTGACTCCAGTTCAACACCCAGGTGGGGCTTGATGAGTCAGGGGGTCTGCCCAAATGCTGGGCCAGGACATAACACGAGGCCTCAGGCGGTCTGCCTGAATGCTGGGTCGGAACCAAGGGCTGAACCATGAGCCGCCTCTGTGGCCACCTGACGAGGCGTGAAGACCTGAGGAGACGTGAAGATCCGGTGACCTGACGTGGAAACCTGACGAGACGTGGACACTTGGTGACCTGACGTGGAGACTTGGCGGCAAGACGTGGTGACCTGACAAGACGTGGAGACCCGGTGACCAGACGTGGTGACCTGACGAGACGTGGTGACTTGGCGACCTGACGTGGAGACCTGACGAGACGTGGAGATTTGGTGAAGTGACGTGGAGACTTGGCGGCAAGACGTGGTGACCTGACAAGACGTGGAGACCCGGTGACCAGACCTGGTGACCAGACGTGGCGTGAAGGCAGACAGACCCAGACCTGGAACAGTGGGCTGCGGTCCACCAGCCGAAGCATGGGGCCCTGGCGTAGCTTGGGGTGCTGGCGGACCCAGACCAGTGGGCTGCGGTCAATCAGCCGAAGCAGGGTGCCCTGGCGTTGCGTGGGGTGCTGGCGGACCCAGACCTGGAACAGTGGGCTGCGGTCCATCAGCCGAAGCATGGAGCCCTGGCGTAGCCTGGGGTGCTGGCGGACCCAGACCTGGAAAAATGGGCTGCGGTCCATCAGCCGAAGCATGGAGCCCTGGCGTAGCTTGGGGTGCTGGCGGACCCAGACCTGGAAAAATGGGCTGCGGTCCATCAGCCGAAGCATGGAGCCCTGGCGTAGCGTGGGGTGCTGGCGGACCCAGCCCTGGAACAGTGGGCTGCGGTCCATCAGCCGAAGCATGGAGCCCTGGCGTAGCGTGGGGTGCTGGCGGACCCAGACCTGGAACAGTGGGCTGCGGTCCATCAGCCGAAGCATGGAGCCCTGGCGTAGCGTGGGGTGCTGACGGACCCAGCCCTGGAACAGTGGGCTGCGGTCCATCAGCCGAAGCATGGAGCCCTGGCGTAGCGTGGGGTGCTGACGGACCCAGCCCTGGAACAGTGGGCTGCGGTCCATCAGCCGAAGCATGGAGCCCTGGCGTAGCGTGGGGTGCTGACGGACCCAGCCCTGGAACAGTGGGCTACGGTCCATCAGGCGAAGCATGGAGCCCTGGCGTAGCGTGGGGTGCTGGCGGACCCAGCCCTGGAACTGTGGGCTGCGGCCCCTCAGCTGGAACGTGGAACTCTGCCGTTGCTTGGGAAGCTGCTGGACCCAGCCCTGGAACTGTGAGCTGCGGCCCCTCAGCTGGAACGTGGAACTCTGGCGTAGCTTGGGAAGCTGCTGGACCCAGCCCTGGAACTGTGAGCTGCGGCCCCTCAGCTGGAACGTGGGACTCTGGTGTAGCTTGGGAAGCTGGCGGACCCAGCCCTGGAACTGTGAGCTGCGGTCCACCACCCGAAGCATGGAGCCCTGGCGTAGCGTGGGGTGCTGACGGACCCAGCCCTGGAACAGTGGGCTGCGGTCCATCAGCCGAAGCATGGAGCCCTGGCGTAGCGTGGGGTGCTGGCGGACCCAGCCCTGGAACTGTGGGCTGCGGCCCCTCGGCTGGAACCTGGAACTCTGCCGTTGCTTGGGAAGCTGCTGGACCCAGCCCTGGAACTGTGAGCTGCGGCCCCTCAGCTGGAACGTGGGACTCTGGCGTGGCCTTTGGAGCTGGCGGACCCAGCCGTGGAACTGTGAGCTGCGGTCCATCACCCGAAGCATGGAGCCCTGGCGTAGCGTAGGGTGCTGGCGAGAGCAATCTCGCTGTTTCAGCCCTGGAACTGTGGGCTGCGGCCCCTCAGCTGGAACGTGGAACTCTGCCGTTGCTTGGGAAGCTGCTGGACCCAGCCCTGGAACTGTGAGCTGCGGCCCCTCAGCTGGAACGTGGAACTCTGGCGTGGCCTTGGGAGCTGGCGGACCCAGCCCTGGAACTGTGAGCTGCGGCCCCTCAGCTGGAACGTGGAACTGTGGCGTGGCCTTGGGAGCTGGCGGACCCAGCCCTGGAACTGTGAGCTGCGGCCCCTCAGCTGGAACGTGGGACTCTGGTGTTGCTTGGGAAGCTGGCGGACCCAGCCCTGGAACTGTGAGCTGCGGTCCACCACCCGAAGCATGGAGCCCTGGCGTAGCGTGGGGTGTTGACGGACCCAGCCCTGGAACAGTGGGCTGCGGTCCATCAGCCGAAGCATGGAGCCCTGGCGTAGCGTGGGGTGCTGGCGGACCCAGCCCTGGAACTGTGGGCTGCGGCCCCTCGGCTGGAACCTGGAACTCTGCCGTTGCTTGGGAAGCTGCTGGACCCAGCCCTGGAACTGTGAGCTGCGGCCCCTCAGCTGGAACGTGGGACTCTGGCGTGGCCTTTGGAGCTGGCGGACCCAGCCGTGGAACTGTGAGCTGCGGTCCATCACCCGAAGCATGGAGCCCTGGCGTAGCGTAGGGTGCTGGCGAGAGCAATCTCGCTGTTTCAGCCCTGGAACTGTGGGCTGCGGCCCCTCAGCTGGAACGTGGACCTCTGCCGTTGCTTGGGAAGCTGCTGGACCCAGCCCTGGAACAGTGGGCTGCGGTCCATCAGGCGAAGCATGGAGCCCTGGCGTAGCGTGGGGTGCTGGCGGACCCAGCCCTGGAACTGTGAGCTGCGGCCCCTCAGCTGGAACGTGGAACTCTGGCGTAGCTTGGGAAGCTGCTGGACCCAGCCCTGGAACTGTGAGCTGCAGCCCCTCAGCTGGAACGTGGGACTCTGGTGTAGCTTGGGAAGCTGGCGGACCCAGCCCTGGAACTGTGAGCTGCGGTCCACCACCCGAAGCATGGAGCCCTGGCGTAGCGTGGGGTGCTGACGGACCCAGCCCTGGAACAGTGGGCTGCGGTCCATCAGCCGAAGCATGGAGCCCTGGCGTAGCGTGGGGTGCTGGCGGACCCAGCCCTGGAACTGTGGGCTGCGGCCCCTCGGCTGGAACCTGGAACTCTGCCGTTGCTTGGGAAGCTGCTGGACCCAGCCCTGGAACTGTGAGCTGCGGCCCCTCAGCTGGAACGTGGGACTCTGGCGTGGCCTTTGGAGCTGGCGGACCCAGCCGTGGAACTGTGAGCTGCGGTCCATCACCCGAAGCATGGAGCCCTGGCGTAGCGTAGGGTGCTGGCGAGAGCAATCTCGCTGTTTCAGCCCTGGAACTGTGGGCTGCGGCCCCTCAGCTGGAACGTGGACCTCTGCCGTTGCTTGGGAAGCTGCTGGACCCAGCCCTGGAACAGTGGGCTGCGGTCCATCAGGCGAAGCATGGAGCCCTGGCGTAGCGTGGGGTGCTGGCGGACCCAGCCCTGGAACTGTGAGCTGCGGCCCCTCAGCTGGAACGTGGAACTCTGGCGTAGCTTGGGAAGCTGCTGGACCCAGCCCTGGAACTGTGAGCTGCAGCCCCTCAGCTGGAACGTGGGACTCTGGTGTAGCTTGGGAAGCTGGCGGACCCAGCCCTGGAACTGTGAGCTGCGGTCCATCACCCGAAGCATGGAGCCCTGGCGTAGCGTAGGGTGCTGGCGAGAGCAATCTCGCTGTTTCAGCCCTGGAACTGTGGGCTGCGGCCCCTCAGCTGGAACGTGGAACTCTGCCGTTGCTTGGGAAGCTGCTGGACCCAGCCCTGGAACTGTGAGCTGCGGCCCCTCAGCTGGAACGTGGAACTCTGGCGTGGCCTTGGGAGCTGGCGGACCCAGCCCTGGAACTGTGAGCTGCGGCCCCTCAGCTGGAACGTGGAACTGTGGCGTGGCCTTGGGAGCTGGCGGACCCAGCCCTGGAACTGTGAGCTGCGGCTCCTCGGCTGGAACCTGGAACTCTGCCGTTGCTTGGGAAGCTGCTGGACCCAGCCCTGGAACTGTGAGCTGCGGTCCACCACCCGAAGCATGGAGCCCTGGCGTAGCGTGGGGTGCTGACGGACCCAGCCCTGGAACAGTGGGCTGCGGTCCATCAGCCGAAGCATGGAGCCCTGGCGTAGCGTGGGGTGCTGGCGGACCCAGCCCTGGAACTGTGGGCTGCGGCCCCTCGGCTGGAACCTGGAACTCTGCCGTTGCTTGGGAAGCTGCTGGACCCAGCCCTGGAACTGTGAGCTGCGGTCCACCACCCGAAGCATGGAGCCCTGGCGTAGCGTGGGGTGCTGACGGACCCAGCCCTGGAACAGTGGGCTGCGGTCCATCAGCCGAAGCATGGAGCCCTGGCGTAGCGTGGGGTGCTGGCGGACCCAGCCCTGGAACTGTGGGCTGCGGCCCCTCGGCTGGAACCTGGAACTCTGCCGTTGCTTGGGAAGCTGCTGGACCCAGCCCTGGAACTGTGAGCTGCGGCCCCTCAGCTGGAACATGGGACTCTGGCGTGGCCTTTGGAGCTGGTGGACCCAGCCGTGGAACTGTGAGCTGCGGTCCATCACCCGAAGCATGGAGCCCTGGCGTAGCGTAGGGTGCTGGCGAGAGCAATCTCGCTGTTTCAGCCCTGGAACTGTGGGCTGCGGCCCCTCAGCTGGAACGTGGAACTCTGCCGTTGCTTGGGAAGCTGCTGGACCCAGCCCTGGAACTGTGAGCTGCGGCCCCTCAGCTGGAACGTGGAACTCTGGCGTGGCCTTGGGAGCTGGCGGACCCAGCCCTGGAACTGTGAGCTGCGGCCCCTCAGCTGGAACGTGGAACTGTGGCGTGGCCTTGGGAGCTGGCGGACCCAGCCCTGGAACTGTGAGCTGCGGCCCCTCAGCTGGAACGTGGGACTCTGGTGTTGCTTGGGAAGCTGGCGGACCCAGCCCTGGAACTGTGAGCTGCGGTCCACCACCCGAAGCATGGAGCCCTGGCGTAGCGTGGGGTGCTGACGGACCCAGCCCTGGAACAGTGGGCTGCGGTCCATCAGCCGAAGCATGGAGCCCTGGCGTAGCGTGGGGTGCTGGCGGACCCAGCCCTGGAACTGTGGGCTGCGGCCCCTCGGCTGGAACCTGGAACTCTGCCGTTGCTTGGGAAGCTGCTGGACCCAGCCCTGGAACTGTGAGCTGCGGTCCACCACCCGAAGCATGGAGCCCTGGCGTAGCGTGGGGTGCTGACGGACCCAGCCCTGGAACAGTGGGCTGCGGTCCATCAGCCGAAGCATGGAGCCCTGGCGTAGCGTGGGGTGCTGGCGGACCCAGCCCTGGAACTGTGGGCTGCGGCCCCTCGGCTGGAACCTGGAACTCTGCCGTTGCTTGGGAAGCTGCTGGACCCAGCCCTGGAACTGTGAGCTGCGGCCCCTCAGCTGGAACATGGGACTCTGGCGTGGCCTTTGGAGCTGGTGGACCCAGCCGTGGAACTGTGAGCTGCGGTCCATCACCCGAAGCATGGAGCCCTGGCGTAGCGTAGGGTGCTGGCGAGAGCAATCTCGCTGTTTCAGCCCTGGAACTGTGGGCTGCGGCCCCTCAGCTGGAACGTGGAACTCTGCCGTTGCTTGGGAAGCTGCTGGACCCAGCCCTGGAACTGTGAGCTGCGGCCCCTCAGCTGGAACGTGGAACTCTGGCGTGGCCTTGGGAGCTGGCGGACCCAGCCCTGGAACTGTGAGCTGCGGCCCCTCAGCTGGAACGTGGAACTGTGGCGTGGCCTTGGGAGCTGGCGGACCCAGCCCTGGAACTGTGAGCTGCGGCCCCTCAGCTGGAACGTGGGACTCTGGTGTTGCTTGGGAAGCTGGCGGACCCAGCCCTGGAACTGTGAGCTGCGGTCCACCACCCGAAGCATGGAGCCCTGGCGTAGCGTGGGGTGCTGACGGACCCAGCCCTGGAACAGTGGGCTGCGGTCCATCAGCCGAAGCATGGAGCCCTGGCGTAGCGTGGGGTGCTGGCGGACCCAGCCCTGGAACTGTGGGCTGCGACCCCTCGGCTGGAACCTGGAACTCTGCCGTTGCTTGGGAAGCTGCTGGACCCAGCCCTGGAACTGTGAGCTGCGGCCCCTCAGCTGGAACGTGGGACTCTGGCGTGGCCTTGGGTGCTGGCGAGAGCAGTCTCGCTGTTTCAGCCCGGGAACTGTGGGCTGCGGCCCCTCAGCTGGAATGTGAAACTCTGGCGTGGCCTTGGGAGCTGGCGGACCCAGCCCTGGAACTGTGAGCTGCGGCCCCTCAGCTGGAACGTGGGACTCTGGCGTAGCTTGGGAAGCTGGCGGACTCAGCCCTGGAACTGTGAGCTGCGGCCCCTCAGCTGGAACGTGGAACTCTGCCGTTGCTTGGGAAGCTGCTCGACCCAGCCCTGGAACTGTGAGCTGCGGCCCCTCAGCTGGAACGTGGAACTCTGGCGTGGCCTTGGGAGCTGGCGGACCCAGCCCTGGAACTGTGAGCTGCGTCCCCTCAGCTGGAACGTGGAACTGTGGCGTGGCCTTTGGAGCTGGCGGACCCAGCCCTGGAACTGTGAGCTGCGGCCCCTCAGCTGGAACGTGGGACTCTGGTGTAGCTTGGGAAGCTGGCGGACCCAGCCCTGGAACTGTGAGCTGCGGTCCACCACCCGAAGCATGGAGCCCTGGCGTAGCATGGGGTGCTGACGGACCCAGCCCTGGAACAGTGGGCTGCGGTCCATCAGCCGAAGCATGGAGCCCTGGCGTAGCGTGGGGTGCTGGCGGACCCAGCCCTGGAACTGTGGGCTGCGGCCCCTCGGCTGGAACGTGGAACTCTGCCGTTCCTTGGGAAGCTGCTGGACCCAGCCCTGGAACTGTGAGCTGCGGCCCCTCAGCTGGAACATGGGACTCTGGCGTGGCCTTGGGAGCTGGCGGACCCAGCCGTGGAACTGTGAGCTGCGGTCCATCACCCGAAGCATGGAGCCCTGGCGTAGCGTGGGGTGCTGGCGGACCCAGCCCTGGAACTGTGAGCTGCGGCCCCTCAGCTGGAACGTGGGACTCTGGCGTGGCCTTGGGTGCTGGCGAGAGCAGTTTCGCTGTTTCAGCCCGGGAACTGTGGGCTGCGGCCCCTCAGCTGGAACGTGGACCTCTGCCGTTGCTTGGGAAGCTGCTGGACCCAGCCCTGGAACAGTGGGCTGCGGTCCATCAGCCGAAGCATGGGGCCCTGGCGTAGCGTGGGGTGCTGACGGACCCAGCCCTGGAACAGTGGGCTACGGTCCATCAGGCGAAGCATGGAGCCCTGGCGTAGCGTGGGGTGCTGACGGACCCAGCCCTGGAACAGTGGGCTACGGTCCATCAGGCGAAGCATGGAGCCCTGGCGTAGCGTGGGGTGCTGGCGGACCCAGCCCTGGAACAGTGGGCTGCGGTCCATCAGCCGAAGAATGGAGCCCTGGCGTAACGTGGGGTGCTGGCGGACCATGGGCTGCGGCCCCTCAGCTGGAACGTGGAACTCTGCCGTTGCTTCGGAAGCTGGCGGACCCAGCCCTGGAACTGTGAGCAGCGGCCCCTCAGCTGGACCGTGGAACTCTGGCGTGGCCTTGGGAGCTGGCGGACCCAGCCCTGGAACTGTGAGCTGCGGCCCCTCAGCTGGAACGTGGGACTCTGGCGTAGCTTGGGAAGCTGGCGGACTCAGCCCTGGAACTGTGAGCTGCGGCCCCTCAGCTGGAACGTGGAACTCTGCCGTTGCTTGGGAAGCTGCTGGACCCAGCCCTGGAACTGTGAGCTGCGGCCCCTCAGCTGGAACGTGGAACTCTGGCGTGGCCTTGGGAGCTGGCGGACCCAGCCCTGGAACTGTGAGCTGCGGCCCCTCAGCTGGAACGTGGAACTGTGGCGTGGCCTTGGGAGCTGGCGGACCCAGCCCTGGAACTGTGAGCTGCGGCCCCTCAGCTGGAACGTGGGACTCTGGTGTAGCTTGGGAAGCTGGCAGACCCAGCCCTGGAACTGTGAGCTGCGGCCCCTCAGCTGGAACGTGGGACTCTGGCGTGGCCTTGGGTGCTGGCGAGAGCAGTCTCGCTGTTTCAGCCCGGGAACTTTGGGCTGCGGCCCCTCAGCTGGAACGTGGACCTCTGCCGTTGCTTGGGAAGCTGCTGGACCCAGCCCTGGAACAGTGGGCTGCGGTCCATCAGCCGAAGCATGGAGCCCTGGCGTAGCCTGGGGTGCTGGCGGACCCAGACCTGCAACAGTGGGCTGCGGTCCATCAGCCGAAGCATGGAGCCCTGGCGTAGCGTGGGGTGCTGGCGGACCCAGCCCTGGAACTGTGAGGTGCGGCCCCTCAGCTGGAACGTGGAACTCTGCCGTTGCTTGGGAAGCTGCTGGACCCAGCCCTGGAACTGTGAGCTGCGGCCCCTCAGCTGGAACGTGGAGCCCTGGCGTAGCGTGGGGTGCTGGCGGACCCAGCCCTGGACCAGTGGGCTGCGGTCCATCAGCCGAAGCATGGAGCCCTGGCGTAGCGTGGGGTGCTGGCGGACCCAGCCCTGGAACAATGGGCTGCGGCCCCTCAGCTGGAACGTGGAACTCTGTCGTTGCTTCGGAAGCTGGCGGACCCAGCCCTGGAACTGTGAGCTGCGGCCCCTCAGCTGGAACGTGGAACTCTGGCGTGGCCTTGGGAGCTGGCGGACCCAGTCCTGGAACTGTGAGCTGCGGCCCCTCAGCTGGAACATGGGACTCTGGCGTAGCTTGGGAAGCTGGCGGACTCAGCCCTGGTACTGTGAGCTGCGGCCCCTCAGCTGGAACGTGGAACTCTGCCGTTGCTTGGGAAGCTGCTGGACCCAGCCCTGGAACTGTGAGCTGCGGCCCCTCAGCTGGAACGTGGGACTCTGGTGTAGCTTGGGAAGCTGGCGGACCCAGCCCTGGAACTGTGAGCTGCGGTCCACCACCCGAAGCATGGAGCCCTGGCGTAGCGTGGGGTGCTTGCGGACCCAGCCCTGGAACATGGGCTGCGGCCCCTCAGCTGGAACGTGGAACTCTGCCGTTGCTTGGGAAGCTGCAGGACCCAGCCCTGGAACTGTGAGCTGCGGCCCCTCAGCTGGAACGTGGGACTCTGGCGTAGCGTGGGGTGCTGACGGACCCAGCCCTGGAACAGTGGGCTGCGGTCCATCAGGCGAAGCATGGAGCCCTGGTGTAGCGTGGGGTGCTGGCGGACCCAGCCCTGGAACTGTGGGCTGCGGTCCATCAGCCGAAGCATGGAGCCCTGGTGTAGCCTGGGGTGCTGGCGGACCCAGCCCTGGAACAGCAGGCTGCGGTCCATCAGCCGAAGCATGGAGCCCTGGCGTAGCGTGGAGTGCTGGCGGACCCAGCCCTGGAACTGTGGGCTGCGGCCCCTCGGCTGGAATGTGGAACTCTGCCGTTGCTTGGGAAGCTGCTGGACCCAGCCCTGGAACTGTGGGCTGCGGTCTATCACCCGAAGCATGGCGCCCTGGCGTAGCGTGGGGTGCTGGCGGACCCAGCCCTGGAACAGCGGGCTGCGGTCCATCAGCCGAAGCATGGAGCCCTGGCGTAGCGTGGGGTGCTGGCGGACCCAGACCTGGAACAGTGGGCTGCGGTCCATCAGCCGAAGCATGGAGCCCTGGCGTAGCGTGGGGTGCTGGCGGACCCAGCCCTGGAACTGTGAGCTGCGGCCCCTCAGCTGGAACGTGGAACTCTGCCGTTGCTTGGGAAGCTGCTGGACCCAGCCCTGGAACAGTGGGCTGCGGTCCATCAGCCGAAGCATGGAGCCCTGGCGTAGCGTGGGGTGTTGGCGGACCCAGCCCTGGAACAATGGGCTGCGGCCCCTCAGCTGGAACGTGGAACTCTGCCGTTGCTTCGGAAGCTGGCGGACCCAGCCCTGGAACTGTGAGCTGCGGCCCCTCAGCTGGAACGTGGAAATCTGGCGTGGCCTGGGGAGCTGGCGGACCCAGCCCTGGAACTGTGAGCTGCGGCCCCTCAGCTGGAACATGGGACTCTGGCGTAGCTTGGAAAGCTGGCGGACTCAGCCCTGGAACTGTGAGCTGCGGCCCCTCAGCTGGAACGTGGGACTCTGGCGTAGCTTGGGAAGCTGGCGGACCCAGCCCTGGAACTGTGAGCTGCGGTCTATCAGCCAAAGCATGGAGTCCTGGCGTAGCGTGGGGTGCTGGCGGACCCAGACCTGGAACAGTGGGCTGCGGTCCATCAGCCGAAACATGGAGCCCTGGAGTAGCGTGGGGTGCTGGCGGACCCAGCCCTGGAACAGTGGGCTGCGGTCCATCAGCCGAAGCATGGAGCCCTGGCGTAGCGTGGGGTGCTGGCGGACCCAGCCCTGGAACAATGCACTGCGGCCCCTCAGCCGGAACGTGGAACTCTGCCATTGCTTGGGAAGCTTTTGGACCCAGCCCTGGACCTGTGAGCTGCGGTCCATCACCCGAAGCATGGAGCCCTGGCGTAGCCTGGGGTGCTGGCGGACCCAGACCTGGAACAGTGGGCTGCGGTCCATCAGCCGACGCATGGAGCCCTGGCGTAGCCTGGGGTGCTGGCGGACCCAGACCTGGAACAGTGGGCTGCGGTACATCAGCCGAAGCATGGAGCCCTGGCGTAGCGTGGGGTTCTGACGGACCCAGCCCTGGAACAGTGGGCTGCGGTCCATCAGCCGAAGCATGGAGCCCTGGCGTAGCCTGGGGTGCTGGCGGACCCAGCCCTGGAACTGTGGGCTGCGATCCATCACCCGAAGCATGGCGCCCTGGCGTAGCGTGGGGTGCTGGCGGACCCAGCCCTGGAACAGTGGGCTGCGGTCCATCAGCTGAAGCATGGAGCCCAGAGTAGCGTGGGGTGCTGACGGACCCAGCCCTGGAACAGTGGGCTGCGGTCCATCAGCCGAAGCATGGAGCCCTGGCGTAGCCTGGGGTGCTGGCGGACCCAGCCCTGGAACTGTGGGCTGCGGCCCCTCAGCTGGAACGTGGAACTCTGCCGTTGCTTGGGAAGCTGCTGGACCCAGCCCTGGAACTGTGAGCTGCGGCCCCTCAGCTGGAACGTGGGACTCTGGCGTAGCCTTGGGACCTGGCGGACCCAGCCCTGGAAGTGTGCGCTGCGGCCCTTCAGCTGGAACGTGGAAATCTGGCGTAGCTTGGGAAGCTGGCGGACCCAGCCCTGGAGCAGTAGGCTGCGGCCCGACAGCTGAGGCATGATGCCCCGCGGAGCAGGGACAGGAACGAAGACCTCCGCGGCGGCCGGCGGCTTAGTCCGCGGAGCAGGAACAGGGACAGGAACGAAAACCTCCGCGTCGGCAGGCGGCCTGGTCCGCGGAGCAGGGACAGGAACGAAGACCTCCACGGCGGCAGGCGGCCTGGTCCGCGGAGCAGGGACAGGAACGAAGACCTCCACGGCGGCAGGCGGCCTGGTCCGCGGAGCAGGGACAGGAACGTGGATCTCCGCGGCGGCCGGCGTCAGAGTCAAAAGGAGCAGCCGAGGTGGAGTTCCAAAAACAATGGTCTTTTATTAAACAAAGCTAAACTCGAAAAACAAACTTACTGTGGCAAAAAACTCCTGGGCTAACATGGCATGGCATGGCATAACAAGGTAAAATAAAAGTTCCAGGCATGGCATGGGAAAAATGCAGATCCTGGCATGGCATGGGGGAAAAAAGCAGACGCACTGACAGTGGTGACTGGGAAGACAAGGACTAAATAGACAAGACAACGAGACACAGGTGACACACATCAGGAGGGAAAAAGTAATCAGGAAAACTAAAGCAAAGCTACATGAAAACAGGACACACAGGGGAAGAGACACTTTCAAAATAAAACAGGACATGACAAAAACCTTGAACATAATACAAGGAAGCACAAGACAAACATGGAACATGGCACATGGACAGAAATCAAAAGACAAAGCATAACCAAAAAACACCAGGCATGACACCTTTTAACAGGCAGAAACCTCGAGCAGAACCAGACTCAGTGTGGACGGCCTTCTGCTGCGACCGCCTGGGACTGAGAGAGGAGAGACAGGGAGGACAGAGAGAAAAGTGCAGAGCAGGAGCAGCAGGATCCAGGCAGCGCCATGGAGAGGGTTCTGGATCCAGCAGCACTGTCAGTGCAGTAGGCAGGGTCGTATAGGGCTCAGGATCCAGCAGCAGTACCAGGCCTCAGTTGGGCAGGGTAGAAGATTGTGGATCCAGCAAATGGTAAGTGAAATTCAGACTTGCAGGAGACATTTCATTGATGTTTAACTTGCCTGTGTCTCCTACGACCATCTACATCTTACCTCTAGTGGAAACACCTGCAAGCTGAGTTGAAAATGAAATAAACAATCCTTATATATTATATATAAAAGCTTTGATGTAAATCGTTGCCATTCCTGCCAGACACATTCAATTCAATTCAGTTCAGTTCAATTCAGTTCAATTTTATTTAAAGAGGCAATTCATAACAGAGTTATCTCAAGGCATTTTACAGGTGTGTATACAACACATTCAAAAATAAAAGAAAAAAAAGAGAAACAGAGATAAACATGTCCCAGGGCAAAACCCCACACTGAGTAAGCATTTGGCGACAGTGGCGAGGAAAAACTTCCTTTTAACAGGCAGAAACCTCGAGCAGAACCAGACTCAGTGTGGACGGCCTTCTGCTGCGACCGCCTGGGAGGGAGACAGGAGAGACAGGGAGGACAGAGAGAACCGTGCAGAGCAGGATCCAGGCAGCGCAACATCCGAGCTTCCACAGCGGTGGAAGTGATCTCCAGCTTCAGGTACCTGGGCGTCCACATAACAGACGACCTCACTTGGAACAACAACACTTCCTGGACAGAGTGAACAGTGCAGAGCAGGAGCAGCAGGATCCAGACAGGGCCATGGAGAGGGTTCTGGATCCAGCAGCACTGTCAGTGCAGTAGGCAGAGTCGTATAGGGCTCAGGATCCAGCAGCAGTACCAGGCCTCAGTTGGGCAGGGTAGAAGATTGTGGATCCAGCAACACATAAGGAAGTAACTCGGGTGTTAGAGTGTGTTAGTCTTCTCCCATGTTTTCCTTGTGTTCTCCTTTGTTCCTTCTTTCTTTCAACAAGTAGTTGAAACCAGCTGACCGTCATCGTTTTCCAAGCCCAGAGTATAATGAATGAGAAAGTGTTCTCCTCACTTTCTAGGCCATGTCCTCATTGTAAAGATCATTAATCACTCAACTTGCCTGTTACCATAAGAATTCATTCCACCTTCCATGTCAAGGTCTTTCAGTCTTCTCCCATTATTTCCTCGTCTTCTTCGCTGTTTCCTCTTTCCTAGTGATTTGGTTCTTTCCTGTCTGTCTGTCTTGTCTATTCAATTTTTGCCTTGAGTTACTTTCCAGCATTATAATTTTGTCTGCTCCTTCTCTCTTGTTTTCTTGGCCATCAGACTGGATAACCATCTCAGGATATGAAGAGGTGAGAAGGGATATCGGCTTCTGTGTCATTTGCCCAAGACACCGTGCAATCTCCCCAGCTGTCAGGTGTTAGGGCTGTTTGTAAACTCCATCCTCCACGTAGGAAATTGAGTTTGTTGTTCACACCATCCACTGGACTAACCAGGATTTGGAATCTTATCCTGGACTATAATGACCAACTTGAGAAAACTGTCTCCTCACTTTCTTGGCCAACTTAACTGTTATCATTAGTCTGTTAGTTTTCTCCCATTATTTCCTTGTGTTCTCCTCTGTTTCCTCATTGTTAGTGTTTTGTTTTTTCCTGTTTGTCTTGTCTTGTCTGTTCAATGTTTGTCTAGCACTCCACATGGTGACCTACTTCTCCTTCCAGCCTTTCCACCTGCACACCTGTTACTTACCTGCACCAATGATGCTGCTAGTCAGAATCAGTGTCGTCAGACCATCTTTGGTGGTCAAAAGGGCCACGGCAGCATGTCCATTTTGTGGAAGACCTGGAGCCTGAAGTCCAAGGAGCTGAATTCCAGTAGCTCTCTTCCCTGCTCCTTTTGGTTGTGAAGCTGAGGCCAGAAGTTGAAGGAGCTTAATTCCAGTAGCTCACCTCTCTGCTCCTATTTGTATCAGAGCTGAGGGAGTTGAGGGAAGTTGAGGGAGCTAAATCTTCATAGCTGACTTTGTGATCCCACCGCTGCCTCTTCACATTTAGCTGCTCTTCATTGCTCTCATCTCTGGTCCTCTTTGTTGTGGAGGTGAGGCCTGAGGTTGAGTGAGAAGCGTCTCCTTGCCTTTAGGAAGCCAAGGGTAGATCTTCTGGAAGTGGTTCTGCTCGCTGCTGAGGAAGCTCCTGATCCTGGACATTGAGTTGCTGAAGAGCACCAACCGGAGAAGGAGGAAAATCTCATCACCATCGCTCACAAAAATCTTCCCCTGGCCACGGCTGGTTCAAATGGGAGCGACGTCTGATCTCATCTTCATGATCCTCAAGCAGGCACTCAGAGCCAGAATCGTCGCTGGGCCGGTCAGGCAAGTCCATTTCTGCATCCCGGACGCTTGGCGCGCGCTGATCGAATTACCACAAGTTGTGTGTTGACAGTACTCATCAGCTTAGATCGGTCCACAAACACTCACATATCGTTCATTTATCAACGCCAATAAAATTCTGAACAACACTAAGCTATTTGTGAATTTTGAGGAATCGCTGAAAATAAGTTTGTAAACTTTCAAACGGCTAAATGTTTCGGTATCAGCTCCGGATACAAGTCAAGTCAAGGCTCAATAATCAGAACAAACAAGTACACAGAAAGTGATTATGATAATGATATGACTGAAAACATAAAACAAGCCTGTTTTACTGATGTATTTACACACATACAAAATAACGAAATCTTCTTACAGCATTGAGAAGCTTTATAACCCATGTCTGTATCAGCTCAATGCTGTTATAATGCTGAGAGCATATTCAAGGCAGTTGGTTTGTGGCTAAGAGTTTCTCAAATGTTCTTAACAGACAAAACATGATGATAACAATAACAATAATAACATTATAGAAGGAGATTAGGAGATTTGTCCTTATGCGCTGCGCGCTTTTACGCAAGGCTCTTTCCACGTCTCGCATGCGCAACAGAAATGTGAAATAACAGGGAAAATATGGAATGGAGAAGGACTATCAGACATGAATCTCAGGGAAAATGTGATCGATCTGTCACTGGTTCAAACAATCGACTGGCAAAGGCATGTATTCTTTTGCATCCACTAAGTGAATCATGGCTACACTGGCTAATAAATGAAGCGCAACCAACAACGGAGCTTCTGTAAAATAAGAGCAATGAGCTCTGAACAGACCATACTAGTACTTCACAACTCTTTATAGTCACATTTCATCAGCTGCATATCACGATGCGTGACTGAGACGGCTGCATCCCGGACGCATGGCGCGCACATGCTGTCCCATACAGCTGACAAACAGCTCTGTCGTGCCTCCAAAATAGAACACCAAACTAACGACAAAAGAGGTTTTCAGTGTTATTATGCAAACACCAATATGCCCTGTACAAGTTGTGTGTTGACAGTACTCAGCAGCTTAGATTGGTGCACAAACAGTCACACATCGTTCATTTGTCAGCTCCAATAAAACTCTGAACAACACTTTGAGGAATCGCTGAAAATAAGTTTGTAAACTTTCAAACGGCTAAATGTTTCGGCATCAGCTCCGGATACAAGTCAAGTCAAGGCTCAATAATCAGAACAAACAAGAACACAGAAAGTGATTATGATACGATATGACTGAAAACATAATACAAGCCTGTTTTACTGATGTATTTACACACATACAAAATAACGAAATCGTCTTACAGCATTGAGAAGCTTTATAACCCCTGTCTGTATCAGCTCAATGCTGTTATAATGCTGAGAGCATATTCAAGGCAGTTGGATTGTGGACAAGATTTCTCAAATGTTCTTAACACACAAAACCTGATGATAGCAATAATAATAATAATAATACCAACAATAACAATAATAACATTATAGAAGGAGATTTGCCCTTATGCGCTGCGCGCTTTTACGCAAGGCTCTTTCCACGTCTCGCGTGCGCAACAGAAATGTGAAATAACAGGGAAAATATGGAATGGGGAAGCACTATCAGACATGAATCTAAAAATGAACGATGAATGAATAAATGAACGATGTGTGACTGTTTGTGGACCGATCTAAGCTGATGAGTACTGTCAACACACAACTTGTGGTAATTTGATCAGCGCGCGCCATGCGTCGGGGATGCAGCCGTCTCAGTCACGCATCGTGATATGCAGCTGATGAAATGTGACTATAAAGAGTTGTGAAGTACTAGTATGGTCTGTTCAGAGCTCATTGCTCTTATTTTACAGAAGCTCCGTTGTTGGTTGCGCTTGATTTATTAGCCAGTGTAGCCATGATTCACTTAGTGGATGCAAAAGAATACATGCCTTTGCCAGTCGATTGTTTGAAGCAGTGACAGATCGATCACATTTTCCCTGAGATTCATGTCTGATAGTGCTTCTCCATTCCATATTTTCCCTGTCATGTCACATTTCTGTTGCGCACGCGAGACGTGGAAAGAGCCTTGCGTTAAAGCGCGCAGCGCATATGGACAAATCTCCTTCTATAATGTTATTATTATTGTTATGCTGAGAGCATATTCAAAGCAGTTGGTTTGTGGACAAGATTACTCAAATGTTCTTAACACACAAAACATGATGATAACAATAATAATAATAACATTACAGAAAGAGATTAGGAGATTTGTCCTTATGCGCTGCGCCACGTCTGGCGTGCGCAACAGAAATGTGAAACAACAGGGAAAATATGGAATGGAGAAGGACTATCAGACATGAATCTCAGGGAAAATGTGATCGATCTGTCACTGGTTGAAACAATCGACTGGCAAAGGCATGTATTCTTTTGCATCCACTAAGTGAATCATGCTGAAGCGCAACCAACAACGGAGCTTCCGTAAAATAAGAGCAATGAGCTCTGAACAGACCATGCTAGTACTTCACAACTCTTTATAGTCACATTTCATCAGCTGCATATCACGATGCGTGACTGAGACGGCTGCATCCCGAACGCATGGCGCGCACATGCTGTCCCATACAGCTGACAAATAGCTCTGTCGCGCCTCCAAAATAAAACACCAAACTAACGGCAAGAGAGGTTTTCAGTGTTATTATGCAAACACCAATATGCCCTGTACAAGTTGTGTGTTGAAAGTACTCAGCAGCTTAGATTGGTGCACAAACAGTCACACATCGTTCATTTGTCAGCTCCAATAAAACTCTGAACAACGCTGAGCTCTTTGTGAATTTTGAGGAATCGCTGAAAATAAGTTTGCAAACTTTTAAAGGACAAAATGTTTCGGTATCAGCTCCTCAAGTCAAGTCAGGGCTCAATAATCAGAACAAACAAGTACACAGAAAGAAGGTGCAGTGGTTTGATAACACCCGCAGATGATGGTTCCATCGTCTCCATGGAGACCAAGCATAACACATTTTCTATTTAGCATTTTATGAATTTCAGCCCAGTCGCCATTTTTTTTCACTACTTTTCATGCAAAACTTTGAACAATTTGCTGACATCAAAGCAAAATCAGTGTTTTCAGTTCACCACACTACTTATTAACACATTCCACACATTTCCCGCGGGATTTCAGCGATTCTGTCTATTAAATTAACATTTTACACCAAGAAATCATCGAGTCACCAAATGTATGCCTTTCCAACAGCCCTGTGATATGACGTCATTCAGCTACCTCCACACTCAAAACCTTTCACTGATGTCTCGTACTGCTAAAGCTTTAAAGGGCTTCAAGATTTCACAGCGAATCCGTCACAAATAAAACGCTCAAATAAATTTTTCTTATCTGCAGTGTCGTCGTCCATCTCAAGGGCGACTTCCATCCGAAAAGGTCCCGCGTTGAGTGGTTTGCTGAAGGCCATTTCAAGCTCCTCAATTTCCCTCAGTGATTCAGTAATCCGATAGTTTTGTTTTCCAGCAAGTTTCCCAAAAGATATTTCCCAGCGCTTTAATTCTCCAAAAGAGATCACTTCCACAGCTCAGGTTTGCCAGAGATGAGCTCCTGCCACAGTCCAAGTGAAAATGACGAGAATCAGAATCTTCTGCGGCCTTTTATATGAGCTGGTGCGTCGTTCTGTTTGGAATTTTCTGACAGACGTGTTCGCGAATTGTATTTACATATTTTCTTATATTTGTGAAATATATTTTTGTTTCCTTTATGCTTGCATTTTTCCCCCCCACTAATTTATTTTCAACCATTTGGCTTTCTTTCTTTCTTGCAGAGCTGCAAGGTAGCAACATGAAGACCATTAGTTATGTTCTTGCTGTAATTACATTGTAAATCTCATACAACCACTTAAGTTGTGCAACTACCACAGATCTGAATTATTACTGAAAACACAGTTTAGGGAGAAACTGCTCAAAGAGATTAAATAGACCAGCAGGTGATATGAATTGTCCAACTGATGCTACAGGTTGATGTACGGCGCCTCATGTCAAATGCCTCTTTTTCTTTTCCCTGGAAATCAAAATGCTACCATATAATAAGTGTGAGGTTCTCAGTCACTAACTTATTTCTTTTTGATTGAAGTGCCTCTACATCATCAACACTTCTGTTGTGCCTCCAAGCGGCAGCTCACGGTTGTGAATGTGACCCAGCCAGCCACTGCTTCCTTTGTGGAGTTCTGATTTCTTGATTTATCAAAACAAGACAGACACAGCATTGAGAAGCTTTATAACCCATGTCTGTATCAGCTCGATGCTGTGATAATGCTGAGAGCATATTCAAGGCAGTTGGTTTGTGGCTAAGAGTTTCTCAAATGTTCCTAACACAGGAAACATTACAAAACATGATGATGATAATAATAATAACATTATAGAAGGAGATTCGTCCTTATGCGCTGCGCGCTTTTACGCAAGGCTCTTTCCACGTCTCGCGTGTGCAAGAGAAATGTTAAACAACAGGGAAAATATGGAATGGAGAAGCACTATCAGACATGAATCTCAGGGAAAATGTGATCGATCTGTCACTGCTTCAAACAATCGACTGGCAAAGGCATGTATTCTTTTGCATCCACTAAGTGAATCATGGCTACACTGGCTAATAAATCAAGCGCAACCAACAACGGAGCTTCTGTAAAATAAGAGCAATGAGCTCTGAACAGACCATACTAGTACTTCACAACTCTTTATAGTCACATTTCATCAGCTGCATATCACGATGCGTAACTGAGACGGCTGCATCCCCGACGCATGGCGCGCGCTGATCAAATTACCACAAGTTGTGTGTTGACAGTACTCATCAGCTTAGATCGGTCCACAAACAGTCACACATCGTTCATTTGTCAACTCCAATACAATTCTGAACAACACTTTGAGGAATCGCTCAAAATAAGTTTGTAAACTTTCAAACGGCTAAATGTTTCGGTATCAGCTCCGGATACAAATCAAGTCAAGGCTCAATAATCAGAACAAACAAGTACACAGAAAGTGATTATGATATGACATGACTGAAAACATAATACAAGCCTGTTTACTGGTGTATTTACACACATACAAAATAACGAAATCTTCTTACAGCATTGAGAAGCTTTATAACCCATGTCTGTATCAGCTCAATGCTGTTATAATGCTGAGAGCATATTCAAGGCAGTATGGTTGGTGGCTAAGAGTTTCTCAAATGTTCCTAACACACAAAACATGATGATAACAATAATAATAATAATAATACCAACAATAACAATAACAATAACAATAATAACATTATAGAAAGAGATTAGGAGATTTGTCCTTATGCGCTGCGCGCTTTTACGCAAGGCTCTTTCCACGTCTCGCGTGCGCAACAGAAATGTGACATAACAGGGAAAATATGGAATGGGGAAGCACTATCAGACATGAATCTAAAAATGAACGATGAATGAATAAATGAACGATGTGTGACTGTTTGTGGACCGATCTAAGCTGATGAGTACTGTCAACACACAACTTGTGGTAATTTGATCAGCGCGCGCCATGCGTCGGGGATGCAGCCGTCTCAGTTACGCATCGTGATATGCAGCTGATGAAATGTGACTATAAAGAGTTGTGAAGTACTAGCATGGTCTGTTCAGAGCTCATTGCTCTTATTTTACAGAAGCTCCGTTGTTGGTTGCGCTTCATTTATTAGCCAGTGTAGCCATGATTCACTTAGTGGATGCAAAAGAATACATGCCTTTGCCAGTCGATTGTTTGAAGCAGTGACAGATCGATCACGTTTTCCCTGAGATTCATGTCTGATAGTGCTTCTCCATTCCATATTTTCCCTGTTATGTCACATTTCTGTTGCGCACGCGAGACGTGGAAAGAGCCTTGCGTAAAAGCGCGCAGCGCATAAGGACAAATCTCCTAATCTCCTTCTATAATGTTAGTATTATTATTGCTATCATCATGTTTTGTGTTTAAGAACATTTGAGAAACTCTTAGCCACAAACCAACTGCTTTGAATATGCTCTCAGCATTATAACAGCATTGAGGTGATACAGACAGGGGTTATAAAGCTTCTCAATGCTGTAAGAAGATTTCGTCATTTTGTATGTGTGTAAATACATCAGTAAAACAGGCTTGTTTTATGTTTTCAATCATATTTAGTATTCAAACAGAAAATTGTTGATTTTAATTTGACCCAGTGACCTAATCTCTATACTTGTCAATATAACTGTACTTAATGTTTTAATGTCTTTATATTTTTCATTCTTGTGAATAAGTTTCTTCCAAGTTCATGAACAGTTAGGATTTTTTTCCAGGTGATTAAGTACAGTAAATAATGGTAACTATTAAGTGGGACATAAATACAGCATCAAATTATTCTCATCCTGTTCATAGTAATGAAGAACTGCATAGTCATTGATATTACTGTTAAAAGGGCCTGTCATGTGTCATGAGATTCATGTCTGCTAGTGCTTCTCCATTCCATATTTTCCCTGTTATTTCACATTTCTGTTGTGCACGCGAGACGTGGAAAGAGCCTTGCGTTAAAGCGCGCAGCTCATCAGGACAAATCTCCTTCTATAATGTTATTATTATTGTTATGCTGAGAGCATATTCAAAGCAGTTGGTTTGTGGACAAGATTACTCAAATGTTCTTAACACACAAAACATGATGATAACAATAATAATAATAATAATACCAACAATAACAATAACAATAATAACATTATAGAAAGAGATTAGGAGATTTATCCTTATGCGCTGCGCGCTTTTACGCAAGGCTCTTTCCACGTCTCGCGTGCACAACAGAAATGTGAAATAACAGGGAAAATATGGAATGGAGAAGGACTATCAGACACGAATCTCATGACACATGACAGGCCCTTTTAACAGTAATATCAAAGACTATGCAGTTCTTCATTACTATGAACAGGATGAGAATAATTTGATGCTGTATTTATGTCCCACTTAATAGTTACCATTATTTACTGTACTTAATCACCTGGAAAAAAATCCTAACTGTTCATGAACTTGGAAGAAACTTATTCACAAGAATGACATTTTTTACAACATTAAGTACAGTTATATGATTATGATAATGATATGATTGAAAACATAATACAAGCCTGCTTACTGATGTATTCGCACACATACAAAATGACGAAATCTTCTTACAGCATTGAGAAGCTTTATAACCCATGTCTGTATCAGCTCGATGCTGTGATAATGCTGAGAGCATATTCAAGGCAGTTGGTTTGTGGCTAAGAGTTTCTCAAATGTTCCTAACACAGGAAACATTACAAAACATGATGATGATAATAACAATAATAATAATAACATTATAGAAGGAGATTTGTCCTTATGCGCTGCGCGCTTTTACGCAAGGCTCTTTCTACGTCTCGCGTGCGCAACAGAAATGTGAAACAACAGGGAAAATATGGAATGGAGAAGGACTATCAGACATGAATCTCAGGGAAAACGTGATCGATCTGTCACTGCTTCAAACAATCGACTGGCAAAGGCATGTATTCTTTTGCATCCACTAAGTGAATCATGGCAACACTGGCTAATAAATGAAGCGCAACCAACAACGGAGCTTCTCTAAAATAAGAGCAATGAGCTCTGAACAGACCATGCTAGTACTTCACAACTCTTTATAGTCACATTTCATCAGCTGCATATCACGATGCGTGACTGAGACGGCTGCATCCCGGACGCATGGCGCGCACATGCTGTCCCATACAGCTGACAAATAGCTCTGTCGCGCCTCCAAAATAAAACACCAAATTAACGGCAAGAGAGGTTTTCAGTGTTATTATGCAAACACCAATATGCCCTGTACAAGTTGTGTGTTGAAAGTACTCAGCAGCTTAGATTGGTGCACAAACAGTCACACATCGTTCATTTGTCAGCTCCAATAAAACTCTGAACAACGCTGAGCTCTTTGTGAATTTTGAGGAATCGCTGAAAATAAGTTTGCAAACTTTTAAAGGACAAAATGTTTCGGTATCAGCTCCTCAAGTCAAGTCAGGGCTCAATAATCAGAACAAACAAGTACACAGAAAGAAGGTGCAGTGGTTTGATAACACCCGCAGATGATGGTTCCATCGTCTCCATGGAGATCAAGCATAACACATTTTCTATTTAGCATTTTATGAATTTCAGCCCAGTCGCCATTTTTTTTCACTACTTTTCATGCAAAACTTTGAACAATTTGCTGACATCAAAGCAAAATCAGTGTTTTCAGTTCACCACACTACTTATTAACACATTCCACACATTTCCCGCGGGATTTCAGCGATTCTGTCTATTAAATTAACATTTTACACCAAGAAATCATCGAGTCACCAAATGTATGCCTTTCCAACAGCCCTGTGATATGACGTCATTCAGCTACCTCCACACTCAAAACCTTTCACTGATGTCTCGTACTGCTAAAGCTTTAAAGGGCTTCAAGATTTCACAGCGAATCCGTCACAAATAAAACGCTCAAATAAAATTTTCTTATCTGCAGTGTCGTCGTCCATCTCAAGGCCGACTTCCATCCGAAAAGGTCCCGCGTTGAGTGGTTTGCTGAAGGCCATTTCAAGCTCCTCAATTTCCCTCAGTGATTCAGTAATCCGATAGTTTTGTTTTCCAGCAAGTTTCCCAAAAGATATTTCCCAGCGCTTTAATTCTCCAAAAGAGATCACTTCCACAGCTCAGGTTTGCCAGAGATGAGCTCCTGCCACAGTCCAAGTGAAAATGACGAGAATCAGAATCTTCTGCGGCCTTTTATATGAGCTGGTGCGTCGTTCTGTTTGGAATTTTCTGACAGACGTGTTCGCGAATTGTATTTACATCTTTTCTTATATTTGTGAAATATATTTTTGTTTCCTTTATGCTTGCATTTTCCCCCCCCCACTAATTTATTTTCAACCATTTGGCTTTCTTTCTTTCTTGCAGAGCTGCAAGGTAGCAACATGAAGACCATTAGTTATGTTCTTGCTGTAATTACATTGTAAATCTCATACAACCAGTTAAGTTGTGCAACTACCACAGATCTGAATTATTACTGAAAACACAGTTTAGGGAGAAACTGCTCAAAGAGATTAAATAGACCAGCAGATGATATGAATTGTCCAACTTTTATGTCTACATTATTAGTTCTCTCTCTCTCTCTCTCTTTCTGGCTTTCTCTCCTTCAGAAGATGAAAAATGTTCACAACCCCCATGCCACAATTTTTATCAACTATGAATAGTGACAGCTGAGGCAACTCATACAAAAGGAATCATTTGAGAAAGAGAGTTTGGCATGATAGCATCACCCATCCTGTGACAGTGAACGGCGCTTCTGCCATATAAATGTAGCAGTGTATCGTGGTAGCTGGCGTGACTCCTGGGCTTTTAAACACACAGATGTGGCATATGGCCCCTGGTCCCGAGGTGGAGCTGCACATCAGCTTACCTTCTGTCTCAACAACTAATGAAACCCTACAGGGATGATGATTTGTGCCATTATCTAAGGACTGGATCCATCTTCATGCTCTTTTTCATTTCATTTTCTTTTGTGAGAGTGTGTGCAGGATGCTACAGGTTGATGTACGGCGCCTCATGTCAAATGCCTCTTTTTTTTTTCCCCTGGAAATCAAAATGCTACCACATAATAAGTGTGAGGTTCTCAGTCACTAACTTATTTCTTTTTGATTGAAGTGCCTCCACATCATCAACACTTCTGTCGTGCCTCCAAGCGGCAGCTCACGGTTGTGAATGTGACCCAGCCAGCCACTGCTTCCTTTGTGGAGTTCTGATTTCTTGATTTATCAAAACAAGACAGACTCAAGAATATAATTCAAATTTTATTTGTCTTGCTTTTTCTTATTAACTTAATGTGTTGTTGCTGCTGCTTCCCCAGCTCTTGTATTTGCGACCAAATTTGACCCGTGCATGTGATCATTTTTTTGTTTTTTTTCTCAAGTCTTAATTTTAATTAATCTTAATCTAAATCTTAACTCTTCTTAATTTTTCCTTCAGCCTCCTCCACCTTGCATGAACTGGTACGCATCATGGAATGATGATCTTTTGTCCATGTGCACTTAAAAATTTAATAAAGTTAAAAAAGTTAATAATAAGACATAATAAATTTATGTCAATAGTAAGAGTTTACCTTCACTATGTCCTGCAGCTTTTACTTGCTCCATTATGTTAATAACATAATTGTCATCTGGGAAAACAGATATAATTTTACAATTGCCATCCACATTTATAATGACATTAAAGTATCTTGCTTTTTTAACTCACCTGTTGTCAGTCTTGGGCAGCACAGCGGTGCTCACGGTGGTAGCACTGGCACCTCAAAGGGTTCCAGGTTCGAATCCCGGTCTGGGCCCTTCTGTGTGGAGTTTGCATGTTCTCCCTGTGCCTGCGTGGGTTTTCTCCCAGGACTCCAGCTTCCTGCCACAATACCAAAAACATGCACATTAGGTTAAGTGGCTACTCTGCGTTGCCCCTAGGTGTGAGTGTGTGTGGTTGTCTGTCTTTGTGTGTCAGCCCTGCGAGCCAAAATTAGAAAAGGTCCCTGAGGCTGGAAAAAAAAGGAAAATTTATCCAGATGAAGCCTGTGAATATTCTCATTGATCCAGGTCATGGTTATCTCAAGGAAATTCAATCGAATGCAACTGGACTTAGTTATTTGTCTTTGAAGACGTTTCACTGGGTTGGACTAGTCCCAGCCTAGTCAAGCGAGCATGAACTGATGAAGCCTCCTGGATGAGAGGTGAAACGTCTTCAAAGACAAATAACTAAGTCCAGTTGCATTCGATTGAATTTCCTTGAGATATCCAGATGAAGGTTTTGGAAAAACGACCGCCTGTGGATGGTACTGGTATTAACCAGCAGATGTCGCCACCACACAACTATACTGTGTTGGGAGTCTTATTCAGTCAGAGTCCCTGATGAGGCTCTTGGGAGTAACTTGCGGGGGAAACAAGCATTTTCCTTAGGTCTATAATATCCAGAAGTGTCAACATCAAAAACAGTTAGATCTAAATATCAGATAAAGTAAACTAAACAGGGGTCTCTTTATGTGATTATTGGAGAGTCTAAAAATGAAAACTCTCCCTAATTTAAATTATTTATCAAAGGATTTATCTCTATTTATTAAATTTGTATTATTATTTGTATTACATAAACAGCCACATCACTCTGTAAAGTTGGTAGGAGTAAAGAAAGATAATAAATTCTATGATAGGAGATGTTATGTACCGCGTTCAACGAGAGCTTTACTTTGAAGCGCTCTTCCCAGCAGTAACTCAACTGTGAATTTCTCTGTCACCACCTGCAGCTCGCCGCCTACAACAGGTGAGGACGCTCCTTTCCATATAAACTTATTTATCCAGGAAAAGCTAACTGAAATGACCTCAGCGTGTACGCGTAACGCTTTGTATAAATGGAAAGACTCGTGTTCTTGGACTTTTGAGTGTCTGGGAGTTAAACATCTTGACAGTTGAGAACATTGTATCAATGAGACTGACAGGTTAGCTAGCTACCGAGGAGAGGCTGCGAGTATGGAGGATTTACACGGCGAGTAGCAGCGGACATACCTTAATAAACGTATCCAAATATACAGCCTAGCTCAGACATGGGCATACTACGGCCCGTTGGTCTTTTTAATCCGGCCCGCCAATCATCTCCCAGTTATATCAAAATATACCGGCAAACCTTGTTCATTTACTTTCCCCTGTAATGCCCACATTTCCCCAATAGATGGCGCGCTTGAGCATTTGCCCCCTCTTCTTCGCGGTTCCCGCGGTCCCAGAAGAAGCACTCTCCTTCTCGGTTTCCGCGGTAAAGCTTCCCCCCTTCTAAAAACAAACATGAGTTTATCAAAGAAAAGAAAAGTCGACAGTGAGTGCCGAGTGTTTAAAACAGAATGGACAACAAAATATTTTTTCAAAGAAGTCCGATCAAAGGCTGTATGCTTGATATGCCAAGAAAGTGTCGCGGTTTTTAAGGAGTACAATATTAGCCGTCACTTTGCTACGAAGCATGCCAATTATGCCAGCAAGCTGTCGGCGCAAGAACGGGCAGCTACGGCTGAGAGGATGGCAGCCAATTTACTGTCCCAGCAAAATTTTTTTCACCGACAAACTGCGCTTCAGGAGTCAACTACCAAGGCAAGCTTTTTCCTGGCATTCAAATTAGCAGCAGCTAGCAAGCCTTTCTCCGAAGGTGAGTTTTTGAAAGACTGCATGGTGGAGACTGCAGGTGTTGTGTCCGGAAAGTCAAGGCAAGTTTGAAAAAATCAGTTTGTCACGTCGGACTGTGACTCGCCGTGTGGAACTAATTGATGAACATATAGCTAGCCAGCTAAACAAAAAGGCAGAGTTCTTTCAGTTATATTCACTTGCACTGGATGAAAGTAATGATATCAAAGACACAGCGCAGCTCCTAATTTTTATCCGAGGAATAAATGACAGCTTTGAGATAACGGAGGAGTTTTTGACCATGGAGTCCCTGAAGGGAACAACGCGGGGGGAGGATTTGTATGACAAGGTGTCTGCTGCCATCGAGAAACATAAACTACCTTGGAGTAAACTTGCCAATGTCACGACGGATGGATCACCAAATTTAACAGGAAAAAACGTTGGGCTGCTGAAACGAATCCAGGATAAAGTAAAAGAGGAAAACCCTGAACAGGATGTTATTTTCCTTCACTGTATCATCCATCAGAACTTACTCCAGACTTTGATGCACTGACAAAACAGGGAGATCAACAACACTGTTCCCACTGAAACTCATGGTGTGTTTTCCTGCTGTGTTTATTCAACTGAAATGTAATTAAATTAATCATTAATCATTAATAGGTCAAATCCTGTATGTAATTTATATAACACTCCATCCATCTGTTCTTGGCTCGGCCCCTCTGTCAAAGTTTAGAACTCATTGTGGCCCTCGAGTCAAAAAGTTTGCCCACCCCTGGCCTAGCTGCCCGAATTTAAAACGGCTCTGTCCTCAGCTGCCGGCTGAGTTTCGCTGGTAATCCCATGGTTGTTGCCAGTACTTTACGGTAAGGTATCCCGGCGCTGTCATTTTATTATATTTTAAGCAAACGGTGAACATGTATAACAACTTTAAACGAATCTTCAGTGCTTTCTTGAAAATTCGGGATATACGTAAACCACCGCAGTAAACCTTATTTAAGTAATATGTTAACATTTAGCAACTGTTTCACCCCTCGCGTTATCACCCCTCAGTGCGTTTTGGTGGATAAGTATCATATGAACAACAGGCGAGTCAGTTGAGGTGTTACTTTTACGATGTTCCTACATATTTATTTATATGATGTCTGCCGAATTTACAAGCAGCAGTTGTGATTTATGGAAGGTCTTTAAACTTCGCATAATAAATACTACAAAGACGTCGTAAAGACAGTAGATTTGGAAATGATGGAACACGTAGGATAAAAAACAGAGGAAATAAAGACAACAGCATCTTTTCCCTATAGCTGGTGGCTGGGAAAGTATTGTTGTTGAGTCACCTGGTAGGACACTTTACCCAGGAGCAAGTGGAGACTTGGGTGAGTCTCGGAAATCATCAAATGCTAAGATGGACCTGTGAGACGAGCCAAAATCCCGCTCGGAGAAAGAGAAGTGAATAATAAAGGAGAGCGCAGCAGCAAACTTTCCTCAGTGGAGCGTCCAGTTCAGAAATGACTTTTGTTGCTAGAAGCAGTTTAAGCACAACGTAGTTATGAACTGTGATGTAGTTTCCTGTGTGGTATAGTGTCAATGTTTGAAGGGTTATTTTTCGATGTGGAAATTATGTGTTTAAGGTTTATTATTTTAGGTTTATTACCTGATTAATATTTCTGAAATATGTGTTTTTATATTAGCTTTTATGATAATCTGTTCACATTTCCCGTGGAGTTAGTGAAGTTAATGTTTAACAGCTTTAACGAGTTTAATGGAGCCGTAATGAGGCACAAGTTCTTACTGTGGTCGTAGTTTTTGTGTTTATTCAATGTGTACTATGTTAAAGGAAGAAAATAAACTGCAAACTTCACCAGCAGTCAAGATCATTGCCATCACATATTACGCCTATCCGTACAGTCTGACCAATCAAAACTGGAAACCACATCCTCTCGACCAATAAGGTGTGTGCTGTACTTCGAGCGATTTTAATTGGTCAAACTGCACTCGGGAGGTCGGCATTGCTCTCACCCTCTTAGAGTGGTCCGTCCGTTGGCGTTCTGAGCAGTTATAAATTTGTCCGTTGTTGTTAAGAAGTTTTGAATTTCGACCATAATGACGGAAATCGTATACATGCAGGCAGGCCAGTGTGGAAATCAAATTGGTGCTAAGGTGAGAATATTTTTTGTTTGAAAGTGAGGTCTCAGCTCACTGAAAAGACGGGCGGGAGATAAATTAGCTTAAGTAGCAACAAGGCTAATGATAGCCTGCCTCGGTGGTCGTACGTCGCTGGGGTAAATCAAGCTAGTTAGTCATCTGATTTAACGCACAGTGTTTCTGTTTTTTGCTCGTTGTAGTTCTGGGAGGTGATAAGTGACGAACATGGCATCGACCCGACCGGGACATATCACGGAGACAGTGACCTGCAGCTGGAACGAATCAACGTCTATTACAACGAGGCAGCAGGTTAGCCTTAATATCACTTTGCTGAAGATTCCGAGCTACACAGTTAGGTTATCTAGCTAATTTCTAATGGCGCCAGAGTAATTCGGCACCAGTCGGAAAACTTGTTAGTACCCTAGCTATCCAGCAGGGGGCCCTTATCCCACTGCAAAACTCTTAGAAATGAGTCTTGAAGTCAGTCCACCCTTCCTCGCTACCGTCGCCCTGTTTCCGTGACACAACAAACCTCCGGCTAACGGAAATGTCCCAAACAAATATCCAGTTAGTTTAACTTACGGTAATATTGTATAACCCATATAAGCGACTAACTTTGTTTTTGTAATTGAAATAAGTAAGAAGAAAAGAAGACATTGTATTGTCATTAAATGATATGTAACAGGAGAGCTATACGAGGCATTAGAGGTCTCCTTAGGTCGTTTGTGACCAAAGATCAAATTTATACATCACTTTTGTATGGAGCTTTGTATGGAACCCCATATAGATATAACCCCAATAAGAAGTAGTCACTGCTGCTTATAAAAAAACAATGGCCAAAATGGCCATGATTTTTTTGCTTTGTTCACTCAGCAATTCAAAAGTATGTCGTATGTATAAGAAAAAGGAGAAAGATGAGCAGGTTATTGTTTGAGTAATTGTTTAAGCAACTGTGTTTTCATTTCCAGGCGGGAAGTATGTCCCTCGTGCAGTGCTGGTGGACTTGGAGCAAGGCACAATGGACTCCGTGAGATCTGGTCCCTTTTGACAAGTCTTTCGACCGGACGGCTTTGTCTTTGGTGCGAATTTTAAATGCGATCATAAGATGTGCAATGCAAATTGCATTGCTGTGAATAAGCATCTAGAGTCAGCCTTATTTTAAAGTTGAATATCCAAAAAGCGAGGTACTGGTGGTAGTATTGGAGCCAGTCTCTTTCAGTGCTTTCACTGCTCTCTGCAAGGAAATTGTCTTTGACTTTGCATGTATGATGAAGTCATGTCAAGTAGATGTGGATCCAGGTGGTTTTAATTTCTGCGTTTGCATGTTACACAGGCCAGAGCGGAGCAGGTAACAACTGGGCTAAAGGCCACTACACCGAGGGAGCTGAGCTGATGGACTCAGTCCTGGATGTGGTGAGAAAAGAGGCAGAGAGCTGCGACTGCCTCCAGGGCTTCCAGCTCACACACTCCCTGGGAGGAGGCACCGGCTCTGGCATGGGCACGCTGCTCATCGGCAAAATCCGAGAGGAGTACCCAGACCGCATCATGAACACGTTCAGCGTGGTGCCTTCACCCAAGGTTCGCTTAATACACAAGAATATTTTATTGTTAAATATTTGTCCCTACACTTGGTTCTCTGGGCTTCATTGCTGTTTTCTGTTCCTCCCGTCGTCTGCGCTTTCCCTCCGCTCTCCCGCTCCAGGTGTCGGACACAGTGGTGGAGCCATACAGTGCTACCCTCTCTGTCCACCAGCTGGTGGAGAATACAGATGAGACCTTCTGCATTGATAACGAGGCCCTGTATGACATCTGCTTTCGCACACTGAAGCTCACCACGCCCACCTATGGTGACCTCAACCACCTGGTCTCAGCCACCATGAGCGGGGTGACTACCTGCCTGCGGTTCCCTGGCCAGCTCAATGCTGATTTGAGGAAACTGGCTGTTAACATGGTGCCCTTTCCCAGGCTGCACTTCTTCATTCCAGGGTTTGCCCCCTTGACCAGCCGCGGCAGCCAGCAGTACAGGTAGCCTGATTTGTTTAAACTATCATTCGTCAAGTTTTACTTCGATGCATTTGAAATAAATCCTGACTCAAGTGTCTGTCTTTTTTTTTAGGGCATTGACGGTTCCAGAACTCACCCAGCAGATGTTCGACTCCAAGAACATGATGGCAGCTTGCGACCCACAGCACGGGCGTTACCTTACAGCCGCCGCCATCTTCAGAGGCCGCGTGTCCATGAAGGAGGTGGACGAGCAGATGCTGAACGTGCAGAACAAAAACAGCAGCTACTTTGTGGATTGGATCCCCAACAACGTGAAGACAGCTGTCTGTGACATCCCTCCCCGCGGCCTCAAGATGGCTTCCACCTTCATTGGCAACAGCACAGCCATTCAAGAGCTGTTCAGGCGCATCTCTGAGCAGTTCACCGCCATGTTCCGCCGCAAGGCCTTCCTCCACTGGTGAGTAAAAGAAGAGTGCCGTCGGGACAGCGGTGTGAAGTCCACGTATTTCTGCTGGACTGGCACAACACCAAACGTTTAGCCACGAGAGTTTGGCTTGTTTGTCAAAACGCATGCAATGAAATAAAGATGTGTTTCAGGTACACGGGCGAGGGCATGGATGAGATGGAGTTCACAGAGGCTGAGAGCAACATGAACGACCTGGTGTCCGAGTACCAACAGTACCAGGACGCCACGGCCGAGGAAGAGGGCGAGTTTGAGGAGGAGGGCGAAGAGGACATGGCCTAGACACCTGCTGTGACCTATTTTTTTGTTGGTTGTTGCTATTTTTACTATGCAACAGTAAGCGCCAGGCAACTGGTAGTCCTGTTATTGATAATTGGCTGAAAATCAATAATTTGTATGGAAAAATTGTTGTTGTAATTCCACTGAAAGTTATCAAATGATAATACGGTATTCTTGTCCAGCCGTGGTTTTCAAACGTTTCCTGTTCTGTGTTGGCACTGTTCTCGTTGTGCTCTTCTTCTTTGTTCACTTTCAGGACATGAATGTTTTTAACCTGTGGAGCAGTTTATTTTAAACGGTCAATTCAGCACCTCCCATTGCAAAACTAAAAGACAGGTGGCCTGCACTCTTCTGTGAAGCCCAAGTGCTTTAAAAAACTCAAAAAGGGCACTTTAAAAGTTGAGACACACAAAACAATTGAGTATAGTGTAATATGTGTTCAAACTTGGAAGCCTCTTGCTGTGAGGTGGCAAATATACACCTAAGCTGCTACAGCTCTAATGCCAGAGGAAGACTGTACAGTTTGGTGAGAAGATGGAAGAACTTCTGATGGCATATGAGGCTCTGGTAAAATATTTATAATGCATTACGTTGATGTGGAACATAAACAACAGAGCCTAACATCCCCTTGCGCATATGTGGCTTGCTGCTGTACTTATAGATAAACAGATACTTTATTGATACTGAGGGAAATTCATAGCTCATTACAGCAGTGTAGGTTAGTCAAAAGTAACCAAACAAACAACCAAGGCCTAACTGTTAGTGGAAAAAACAGAAAAAATAGACTAAACATACTAAATAAACTAAGTAAACCAACATATGCTACATAAAGTACAATAGAGTTGAGAGAAAGCAGGTCGACCAGACTGACTGTGTGTAAAAAACCAGAGACTAAAAAGCCACAGTGTAAACATATGTAAACGGAATTGCTACTCAGAAAATGAGTTATAAAGTGCAGGTTAACTGTGCAAAAAAAATTATAAGGTGCATAGTGGAATAAATGTCCAATAAATAAACGTAATATTTTTTACGCCTGGTGTGACTCAGGCACAGACTGTCGCTGGGATCGTGACCCCTGAACACCCAGAGATGTGTTGTAGAGTCTAATGGCCAGGGGGACAAACGAGTTCCTGAGTCTGTTTGTGGAGCAGGTCAGAGACAGCAGCCTGGTGCTGAACACACTCCTCTGGCTGATCAGAGTCCAGGATGGACAGGATCTTATCTTATATACGGGGTTCATCGGAGGTCTTCAAAAGTTTCAAGGTCTTCTGAGTCATCCTTTCCCCATATCCATAGCTTAATACCTCCACACAACACATCTACTGTAGACAATTTGCTTTGACTGTCATAGTCATATATGGTCAGCGATGTTCATCACTATCTTACAGTTCAGTATTGTCTTTATATTTCCCCTTTCAGTGTCAGACAACTGCACTGTGTGATTTGATATTACACTGTGTCAGACCTGATTACATTGTTCTGCTCGCTTGATGCCTCTGCTTTCTTTAGCATCTGAATGAATCTGAATTGCCCCCTTTGTGCAGTATTCATGTCCTGACATTTTCCTCAAGAATTTGCTGCTATAATTTGTAATTTACTGTTCCATCAGTAATGGTAAGCCGCCCTGGCACAGACAAAGGAAAACAGGACCAAACAAGGATTCCACCATCCCCATGTCTCACAGACAGGATGAGTTTCAGTTGCTGGAATGCAATGTCTTTTTTTCCCTCCAAACATGGTGCCACTCATTTAAACCAAACAACTTTATACTCTGTTTGTCCCCGTCTGCAGAGAAATGTTCTTTTTGGAGAGCAGTGACTCTCCTTGCCAGTCTGCCATGCACACTGTGGTTGTTCAGTATTCTCCTGATGGTGGATTCATGAACATCAACATTAGCCAAGGTGAGAGAGGCCTTCAATTGCTTGGCAGTTAGTCTGGGTTTCTTTGTGATCTGTTACTTTTACACATGTAGCTTTTGGAGTGATCTTTGTTGGTCGACCACTCCTGGGGAGGGTAAACAGTGGTCTTGAATCTCCGCCATTCGTGCACAATCTGTTTGACTGTGAGTTTGTTCAGTCCAAACCCTTCAAAGATAACTTTTTCCAGCCTGATGAGCAACATCAACTCTTTCTGAATTCCTCAGAAAGCTCCTTTGTCCATGCCATCATATACTTCCACAAACACCTGTTGTGAAGATCAGACAAACAAAACAACAAAACAGGGCACTGAATGACACCCGAGTCTCATCCCATGGACTCTAATTTGGCCTGCTAATCCTAAAAGATCACATACTCACAGATATGTAATATTGGATCATTTTACTGAATAAATGAATGCACAAGTGTAATATTCCTGCCTCATGTGCTTGATTAGGTGCTCTTTGTCTACTTTCAGGAAAGTGACTTTTATGCTGAAATATAGAAAATTCCAAAGAGGTCACAAACCTTTAAGCGACACTGTATGAGGGTTTCACACTATAGTTTCTTGTTGTATTGCTAAGAAACCAGCAGATGGCAGCAGGTCCACTGCAGCGTTCAAGCTTCCTTATAGACCTGTCATTTCTTAGTTGAAAAGGGCATTAAACAACAAAATGATATAAAATATAACCATAGGAAAAAACAAAACAAAGCATGAACTTTGACCTCTTCCCACCATTTCCTTCTTCCCAACACCTTCCCAGTGGAAGCCAGCTGATGTAGTTGGCGTTTGGGGTTTTATATACATAAAGAAATAATTCATCTTAGTTAGAGATGAGTTAAAACGCATACATTGCTTGTTCAGCCTAAGGATTTTCTGTTCATCTTGTGTTGGGACAGATCACACACATAAAAACATATATTACTGAGGAAATGTTTTCTTAAGGCTTATCTGCGAGATCCAAATAATATATATGTGTTCTTATAAAACCCAATCACATGTGCTTTTTGCATGTTAGGAACATGCACAGATGTACACAATGACACACCCACTGCTGTGCTGTATGACACAATGCACGTAGCACAGGGCCAGCCTTCTTCTCTAGATGCTGGGTAATTAGAGGTGTTGCATAACCACTGATCAGATCATTTACTGGCTCCAGCAAGAAAGTTGACGCAACTGTGATAAGAAAAATCTCCAGACTCATGTCAGGCACTACTGCAAGCCACACTGGGACTAGACATGCTCCTTGGGCTCTTTTGAAAATATGGTTTCAGTCACCCTCATTTTTAATATGTTAGTTTGATTTTTTTACTCTGAACATTGTTCTCCTACTGTCCAGCTGCAGCTCTTAGATAAGGAAAGCTCTGAGTTGATTAAAATGTTGATATGTTATTTGAATCTTCATCATGTATTCAGAGTTGCCTTAAGAAGCAGCAGCGAGTGGTGACATGAAATCCAACATCATTTATCAGAAAATCAGCTATGTACACTTGTATTTAGAAAAATATAAAAACTAAGAGCTAAATGGAAAGGGAATATGTTTTGAATGTCTAAACTTTTGTGGCTCCCCTCTTCCACCCCATTTCACCACCTGTTGATGTTATTACTATTAGCATCACTTCCAGCAGATATGGTAGTTTTATTAGTGGAAATGTTAGTATTGCAGTAATATCGTGACTCAACACAGGAAAGTCCTTGCTTGCATGATCCTTCCTGAGGTATCTAGTCAGTGAAACACTGAAGAGTTGAGACATGCTGCCAACAGCCCTACCTAACACTCATTTCTTTTGACAGACCCGGCAGAAGACACACGGTAAGACGTTTGACATTTAATTCTTTTTCCACATCTGATAAACAAGCATTCAATTGGTCAGTGACTCTCTTGTCAAGTGTCCTGTAGTGATGGCGTATCCCTTTCTTTTTTACAGCAAATTACTGTAGTCTGATATTTGTCAGGATGGGGGGTGACTTCAAGGTGAACTGTTTATGTAACTTGCTTAGCGCAAGTGTGTTTATTGCAGGTAGGTAACTAAATAAAATAAGTGTAGAGTAAGAACAGCTACATTTATTAACATTTGAACCTTGTCTACGCTCTCCTTTAGGATGCACCTTTGTCATTCTAGCAGCTTTCCCAATCGCCCAGATCTCTCTAGGTAAGTGACCCACTGACGTTCTGTTCATTAATTGAAATAATTATGATATTAAATAATTATTGAAATAATTACCGATTACGGAATACAGATTTTGCTGAAGACATTTAATAACATGTATAGCTTTTTTTTGTACAACACAGAAAACTATTTTATATTGGATCGCTTCTATGGAACTGTTCACAATGTCTTGCAAACCAAACTATTAGACGAATGAAAACTGTGACTTCACAGTGACATTGAGCGACCAGGAAACTGAATGGTTCAGTTATCATTAAGGACATTCAGATGTCATAGGTAAACCAATAACAAAGTAGTTAGCCTATGCTTCATGTTGTTATTGTCTCATGTATGTTTTATTTCACATTTTTATCATGTTACCAGTGCATGCAAATTGATCGTTCACTGTACATCAGCATAGATTATATGTAACCTGCAATTCCTTACAGTATGGAAATAATGTGAAATGCTTCACTTCAACCAGCAGAAATTTTCATGTTGGTGTCCTGGACATGTAACAATGAATCTTCAGATTCGTCGATACAGATTCACAAGACGTTACCTACTCATTAAAAGCCTACTATTATAATTTGACAACTCTGTTGATAATGATGGGCTGCTGAGCTATTAACTCCATGTATGTGCAATCCACTCAAACATCTGCAGTATCTGCCTGTCTCGGTTTTCTAAATGTCTTTGCTCCGTGTAAACAGGTGTAGTGTACATTCATGAGTGTCCAGCAGCACCATTTATCCCAGTGTACGTGATGGTGTGTGGGATACTGGCCCTGCTGTTGATGGGCATGTTTGCTTTACCAAATCTCCTCTGTCCAACAAAACCGAACAACATATTCTGGACTCTGTCGCTCTTCGGTCTGATCCTGTTCGTCTTCGTCTGGTTCTTCTATGGTAAGTCACACACATCCATCCATCCATTTTCTATACCGCTTATCCGTCAGGGTCGCAGGGGAGCTGGAGCCTATCCCAGCTGACTACGGGCGAGAGGCGGGGTTCACCCTGGACTGGTCACCAATATATGGGTAACACTTTGTATGAAGACCACATCTATAATGCGTTAAAGGGGTGTTTATAATATTATTAGCATTATAAGGAATTCATCATGCTTTGCAGCTACACCCACAAACACACGTAATGCTCTTTGACTGTAGTGTAGCTGTAAAACTGTACAATGAAATTATAGATGTGTCTTACAATAAATTACAAACTCGAGGTTGACTGATGGAGTTCATAATAGTTATTACTGTAAGTGATAAAATGTAGCTAAACCCCTAAATCACTTTTTTTCTGATGAAAATCAGTTTAAATCAGTTTAAATAGATATTTAGTATTTATATTTAGTTTATTGCCAAGGTCCAAACCTAGTCAAGTCCTAGACCAAATCCCAGGTCCAAATCTTGAATTTGAATGCAAAATATTAGAATTTTACTTCTTGTGTTATGCGTAGCGACTGCCCTCTAAAGGTTGGAACCCGGCTATTGCAACTGAATTTTGTGAGTGGCTGATCTGGAGGCAGTCTACGTCATTTTCATACATTTCCATACGTTTAAAAGAAACTGCTGCATCATAAGTGAATATTGGGATACTGCATGGATTGATGTAACATACTATTGTTTAATTTTAAAGTGTGTATACTCACAGAATGTTATAAGCCCCGTCAGTCAACCTTCAGTTTATAACTAGCCAAGAAAATCCATAAAATGACAGAATGTGCAATTCACTGTAAGTCACATCTCTAATGTTTTGTTATAATATTGATATACTGCATCAGAAACATAAACATTATGTGTATTTATGAATATAGTGATCAAGCATTATGAATGCAATATAATACTCCACGAAAGCCCCCATAATGCACTACAGAGGTGGCCTTCATAGAAAGTCTTCCCCATTTATTTTTATCAGACACCACAGCTGTGTAGCATAACCATCCTCTTGAACATTTTGGTGTCGTCTCAGCATGCTGAACCACCACTTCCTCTACAGCACACTCGTCTTCACCACTTGCAGTGACTGACCACAAGCAAAACCAAAAAAGCAAAAGTTTTTTTTTCTAGCTCTGGCTAATAAAACAATTGAATGCATTTGTCCGGAGAAGTTACAGTACTACTTGGTGCTGGGTTATTTTTGTTGATACCTTAAAGGTACTGACACCCAGCTGTAATGTTAATTATGTTCAAATATTACGTTCATGTGCCTTTCATATAACTTTTTGTATCAAATTAGGTATGTAAAATTGCCATGATTTAGACTTTTGGTCACAGTGTGCTGTAATAGAATAATTTTGATCCAGTTTCATATTATGACCTGTTGGGGTTTTTACATATCTGGTGAATTTATAGATGTGACTGTACTTTATTCGTTCATTTTGTTGGCTTCCATTATCAGGCAGTTACGAGATTTATTCTATATATCCACCCAACTACGACAAGAGCAGCTTCAACAACAGTATCTACATTCCCACTGCGCCTGACAATAAAACCAACCTCATCCTGGAGAACCAGAACAAGAGCCTTCCAAGCCTCAACCAGACCTGGACAATCAACAACAACCAGACTTTGAGGAATCTGACTCAAACTTTGGCCTCCAGCAACATCAGTAGTCAGACAAACAGAGAACACCTGAACGCTCCACAGATGTCTCGTGTCATGGCTGTTGCGCCTTACTGTAACAGAAGCTTGTACCTGTTTGCTTTCTGGACGACCACGCTGGTTTATGTGTTTGCAGGACACGCCCTGGTAATAATCATCTGTATATCTGGCTGCATGAAAATTACAGACAAACTTGGAGCCTATTTCAGTACCTGAACTGATCTCAATACGATTCAATTTCTGAGATTTTAATCTGCCAAAGTATCGACTTGCACCACCTTCCTCTGGATGAGGGAAGCTTAATTAGTAAGTGTACTTTGAAACAAATTGTTACAACACTGTATTCTTCCAACACCTTAAGAAATAAACAGAAATCAAAAATTTTGACATTTCCTCTCTGGAAATAGAAGGTCTATGTTGCTTCAGCACATATGTTGATGTAAGTGATTTCTACATGCAGTATACACAACCTGTTTATACATTACATTTCTCAAAGTCAGAGTCATAGGTCAATATACCAACTTAAGGATGCCTTATATTAAGGGAACTTTGAGAGTTAGTTGAGCAAACCATAGCCACGATTGCTGACATTAATCCTAAGAAAATGTACAGTGCTGAAAGGTATAAAATATTTTTGTTACAGATAAACTGGAAATTGATATCAATTATAATACTACAGTGTGAAGGTTACTTTTAAGGGTTACAAAGGTGATCTAAGCAGTACAACAGACCTTAGTGTCATTTCTAATGTTCTCATAATCCTTTTGACACACTGCCTACAATAAAGACAAGGACACTTGAGTGATAAATGCAGCAACACAGTTTGAAAAGAATCACATGTAACATCTTATCAATTTAATTATGAAATTAATTTGAATGGGTGCATTTATACTGTGCAATTATCCAGTTTTTTTTCCCAATTTGCCTCTCATACAAAGTACTCATCTGATTCATTTTTGTTTCGTTTTTGTTTCTTTGCTTACAAACAACTCAGGTATAACTTAGGAGTGTTTTACAGTCTGCATTCTCTATCTGCCCACTAAGTGGAGCTCTTTCTACAGTTGACAACATTCATTGTTCCCCTCTGTTGCCTTCCCACAGACACTGTTAAGAAAAGAGAGACAATGGTCATATGTTCAAATAATGCTCTTTACTTGGTGTAATTAAAGATATTACAGAGCCAAGAGCCAAGCTGTGATGATCAGGAGAGAGAAGAGGAAGAGCAGCAGACATCCATCATTGCAGTGACATAATTGAGCTCAGTGATCAGTACTAGCTAGGCAGCATGTGCTTCTTCTATCAGCCACACTCTCCATGGAGAGGAAAACCTCCATGACAGTGGTGTAAGCGAACTGGTGATGGCAGATGGTGATGCCATGAGAAAACTCTAGAAAGTCATCAACAAGTTTGGTATGCTTATAATGTTTCTGTGTGCTGATGACACATGGCTGACTTTAACAAAGCCTGATCTTTGGCTGCATTCATGTCTGCTCCTCTCAAGGCTAGGCTAGGTTTCAGGAAAGAATGTGGTGATTGTAAAAACACACTTAAAATTTGGTAGACTGTCTAGTCATCCATCCAACGTGGCATCCTGATAGCAGTGGCAGCAGGCTAAGGAAAGCCACCCCCCGTATTTCTCCCTTCAGGGTATTCTTTGTTTGCTCTAGGGTCAAGCCCACTGCTTAAAAGATCAGTTACTCAGTTAAGGTTAGTTAAAGATGTGGTCATGGTAAAAAAAAAAAAAAAAAGACGTGTGGAAGAAGAACTCAGTGGCAATATCATAGTGTCAAAATTAGGGTTGAGTGAGCAGTCAACTGAAACAAGTTTCTGGTATTAATAACATACTTTTTACGGGTATCACCTGATTAAAATATGTCAATATCTGTACTTGTGATGAAGGATCCTCATACCAAATCATCATATGATCCTCAGTCGATCACCAACACTGACAACAAACACAGGTTGAAACATCTCTGCTCACTTCCCATTCTATATAAGACGGCTATTGTGCCTACTGTGAAGCCGTGCTGAGTTTAAAAGCCTATGATCATAGAGCCTGCTACTTTCTTGACATCACCTTAAATCACCAGAGAGCAGCCTCAACAAATATCTATTAAAAGTGCCTGACTCGCAGTCTAGTTCATCCCAAAGGTGTTGGATGGGGTTGAGGTCAGGGCTCTGTGTGGGTCAATGCTATTATCTCTTGCCCAAGCCCTAGAAAACAGCCCCATAAAGAGGTGTGACTGGATACTTTTGTCTATGTAATATAGCTTCATTGCTGGCTAGCAGCCCAGTATATTCACACATCATGTCCAATACATAAACATTTTGCACCCACTGGTTTACATCCAGAGGTAGTACAGTGATGGAATGGCTACCACTGGAAGTGGAGATATCGATATAAACTCAACATCTCTTACCAGAAATCATGACCTGGTTACTCAAGAAAATCAACAGGCTTTGCTGTGTGCAGTTGTATGTAAGAGTTATTTTCTTTCTACCAACTGCACCACATCACCACATGGAAGAATTGGTGCATCTACTTCTGGATGAGGGGCTCATGCTTGTGACAGAACAGGATGTGAACATTGATGCTGTCCTCTTCATCTGAGGTGACTCATTAGTTAGCTGGCCTCTCCACCAACAGTAGATGCACTTAGAAATTGGTCATAGTCAACTATGTACATAAATTAAATTAAAACAGACCAATTTTTCAAAATTACTCATTTAGATCTGTTAAAGTTTTAATTAAATTACAAGTGATATTTACATATTTCAAATAATACAATCCAATACAGAATTCTCAAACAAAAGGCAATCACTCTGAAAAAAGAATTAAAGAAAATAAAGGTTTCTGTTTATTCCTGAAGAACCTGCAGCATATCGGCACAAAGGTCCGTCTGACAGCTGGTAAGCACTGTGTGTTGCATGCAAGCCTGCATGCACCGCTCTTAAAAAGCACCAGCAGTATGTGTCTGTGTGTGGTTCTAGCTGAAGTTCCGCAGGTACACCAGTCTGTGAGGCAGGAACTTCTCCCTGCACAGGGGGCACTCTGCCTGTGAGAACAAAAACAAACACAACAACACTGTGACTAAATGGGCAATGTTCTGCTGTGACTGTAAAGGTCTGGTAGGCTGAAAATGTTTACTGTTTCAAGAGCTATAATCCTGTTTTTTCAGTGTTTTGGAATACTACCTGCTTTCAGATTTGCAAATGAAATTAGTTTAGGAATACGCAACATACAATAGTAAGAAATCAGTCTATTTTTCAGTATTCAGCCATTATAGAATTGAAAACGTGGTTTTCCAGGCTGGTGCTATTTCATCTTTAATTGTGCTTTTGTGAGTTTATCTAACAAGCACACACTACTTTATTCAATGTCAATCCCCTTACCACACCAACAATGAGAAATCTTTTTGGAAATACTTGACTAAATACTAAAAATAAAGCTAAAACACTGAGGTTTGTTTTTTTAATAATGAACATAAAGGATAACGTTTAATGAGGTATCCATTATCGAGAATTATCATTACAGAGACCTTCTTGAGTATTATCCCGCTTATACCACTGTGAACAAATGAACAAACAAAATTATTGTTGCCAAATTAAACTCAAGGTTTTCACCAACAAACGATAATGCAGCCAGTGCATTAATGAACAGAATATGCAGAGAAACAACACTATTAAAGATAAAATGTTAAAACCTCTGCATGGATTGTAATAAAAATTCTTGTGGTGGGAGTGTATTCTAGAATTTATTTATTTATTTATTTTTAGAATTAAAATGAAGTATTTTAATTGAAACTCTGACCTTGGTGTTGCACCACTCTGTGATGCACTCCCAGCAGAAGAGGTGTCCACAGGGAGTGGACGTGGCGTGTCTCCTCTCCTCCAGGCAGAGAATACAGCGGGCGACTCTGGGGCCAGAGCTCTGGGTACGCTGAGGACTGCAGACAAACAAAGAGTTCAGCACTGAACTCAAGCCACGGATTTCATGTAGGTCTTATGCAGGCACAAAAACTCTGTTCACTTCACACTGAAATATTTAAGTGCAAAAGAGAGATTAATTGTTTTAATATGCAATTTCGCCCTGACATTGAGCCCAGATGGAAATAGGGTGTATGTGGACAGCCTACAAATCATCCATAACTGCGTTGTTTTGTTCGCTGCTGGTCCTGCACCTGAGGTTCCGGTAGAGTTTCCACTCCTGCCTGGCTCTCTGTCTCTGTCTGAAGTTGTTGAGCTGCAGGGAAACAGTGATGAGCAGCTGGAGTAGGGACACGGCACCCAGCAGCCTGTAGGTGCTTCTGATGGTCCCATCATTGCTGGTTGGACCCATCACACGCAGCTACATGCACACACACACACACACACACACATCACTTAGCAGTTACATGTGCTCCAAGGCACCAATTGCCTTGTGACAGCAAAGTGGCAAAAACAGTGATTATATGTTCTGTAAATTACAGACAGACAGTTTGAGATCTGTATAGATATAGAGAGAATTTGCAAACAAATATTGGAAGATCACTTGGGAAATGTTGGGATTATTTAAAAATATTAATTGTACTCAAATCAAATGCAGTGTCTTTTTCCAAGATAAAACTGCACATTTTGGAGAGTGGAAATAGAGACAAAAGCCTAATTCAGTTCATGAAAAATGGGAGAGTTGTGTTGATAGCTGCGTAGAATGTATGTCAATGTATGGCTGGCCCTACTATATCTGTCATTATATTTAGATATATTATATAATATTTTTTTCTGTTCCAAATGTGTGATACATCTTAAGTATTTAAAGGAGGGAGATCACCTACATAGCTGATACCAGACGACCTCTTTGACAGGTGATAGAACGAGCCGCTGACGTAGAAAAGAGCTACGTGGAGTCGGTGCAGGAGGGTCAGACCCTGCTGGAGGACAACCACGACGGGCAGGCATGCCTTCCTTCGGGGCTCCGACAACAGTCCCACTGCCCGGTGCACCCATCTCCTCAGCCAAGACTCCAGGCTCCACAGGCCGCTCGCTGTCTGCCGCCGACTGGCGCTACTGCGGCTCTCCTGCCCGCCGTCCAGCTCGTTCTCCAGACACACCAGGACCTTGTCCAGGAGGTAAGGAAAGAAGACATGACAGAGGACAAAGAAGCCTCGTCTGGCCCAAGATGGGATCTGACGTTTACTGGGATCCACCTGGATGATGTTGACATATTCTTCGCCCAGGGTTTGGTAACCTGTGCAGAAGATTGACAAAAATCTCAATATTTAATCATAAAACAACTAGTAGAACATACATAAAGTGGGGTTAGATTTCATGCTGGTTTGGTCATTAACTACCTGAGAATGTTGTTAAGCCATAGTATGCAAGGTCTGACAGCAGCTCGATCTCTCTCCTCCAGGCCAGCCATAATTTGGATCCTACAGAAAGAGAGAGAAAAAAATTCAACAAACTTTTTGAGGTGAATTTGTTCGATATCTGATCAAACAGTTGCTTTCTGTTATCAATACATAAACTTTTCTTAAGTAATTAATGGCTTATATTCCTCTACTCTGCATTACCCCAACAGACAGAACAGCATTTCAGCAGGATTTAGTTTTGTTCAAGTTTGTTCAGGTTCAGGTTCAAGTTTCTCACTGACTAACGTTACATGTAAATGTATGCAGTGCACCTAATTAGCTGCAGAGAAACATGTAAAAATAAAGCAGAATTGTTAAAGAAGACGAACAGTAATTAACCAGTGTGTTTAGTGTGAGCAAACTTACCAGCAAGCGTTTGAAAAGCTTCGTTGGCGTTGTTTCTCAGGAACGTTTGATAGTATTCGTCCTTTTGACTGGACCGAATCAACTGGGCCTGGTTTGCAGGAGCCAGGGGCATTGTAAGCTAAATTAGACTGCCAATTTCAGATGCTACCGTTAACGAACCAAGTGACAGTTCATGGCGAAATGTTTATGTCCACTGGCCGAAAACTCCGGTCTTCACGTCCGTGCAGTAGCAGGTTATCAATCCAATGGAACATTAGCGTGTAGCCTGCAAACTAGCAAACATTCAAGATGCCACTGGACTACTAACAAGCCGTGCTAACATAATTAACTACTATCTTGTGTTTGTGGTGCAATACTCGGTCCATGATTTCTGCATAGTCAAAATATACAATAATATTCCTTATATTAATAATCATAAAAAAAAATCCTCTTCTTCTTCTTCTTCTTCGCTTGGACTACGAACTCTTCTTCTTCCTTTAGTTTAATGGTGGGCTGCAGCCGTTACTAAAAAGATGCATACCGCCACCTCTTGTCCCGGAGTATGTAGCGTGAGCTACTACAATACTACTTTACATAATTAACTATAAATAAATGACAAAAAATATATAAATAAAGTGATAATAAAACAGTAGCATTACAATAACCAAAAACAAATAAACTAACTAAACAATCAAAGAACAAAACCAAAAAACTTTATTCCATGATATTAACTGCCTTCCTAATCCATCTCCATGTTGTTCGCCCTTTCTTTTCTTGCCTCACCAATATTCTGAGACAGTTTTATCCTTTTTTACTGTATGCTTTTGACAGTTCATGAACATATGTTATGCATTCTCTGTAACTTTTCATTCAGAGCACTAATGTGATATACTTTATTAAGTCTTGTGTGGTCAAAACTTAGCCTAATTAAAAGAGTCTCCTCTCTTCTGTTTCTTCTCAACACCCCCTCTGTATTTATAGTTTTCTGTGTGCTATAATATTTTCTACTCTCTCCACTGTTATCCCTGTCTTGTTTGTTCTGCCATTTCTTCATCATTTCTTTCTCAAGCATCACCTTAGCTTCTCCTTTACCAAAAGGTATATCCATGACATCTTTCATCCTGGTTGCTTTTGTGGTTATTTTATCCTGCGTTTTCTTTTATGCAGACATGAGCAGGCACCCATCAGATCTTCATTTCTTCCCCTAGGCTATGCAAAGTGAATAAGTGAAAATCTCTCTCTTGGATTTCTGCCTCTGAATCAACACAGCCACCATCATTTCTGCTGTATGAAATCACAGCTGATCGGATCTTCTTTTTCCTGTGTGAGCCTGTCATTCACTGAGGATGTGTATTCCAGTGCCTGCATTATACACAATTCTAACTAACTAATATTTGCTTCTCAAATAATGGCTTGGACAATGTTGCAAATGTAAAATGATCCAAAGTCTGACTGCAGACTTTGCATTAATTTAGTTTAGTGCGTCCCAGTCTAATCCTCCTGATCAGGCCTTCTCTTTTGTACTTTTCCCCATTGACCTTCCCAAACCAGCTTCTTGTAGGATCTGATACACACTCCTTCCTTTAGTATCTAAATGCAATAACATCTGCCACTGCATCTGAGGTTTGTTCTGCCATGCTTATATCATCAACTCTATTTGATTTTTGGTTGATCCACGGTTTCATTCCTTTGGATGCTTACACGAGCTGGCACCCATAAAAAATGTATGTCAGTTTCTAATAATTAATAAAAAAAAATGAGGAGGAATGTTTGAGACTGGCCATGGTTACGCTTAAGTCTCATCATAGTAGTATTCGCAGTGGTTTGACTTCCTCTGTGCGCTGTATGTTGTGTGTCAATAAAACTGACATCATTCCAAGTGAATATACTAATACATGATCTCTTGTTGTCTTTTTCACTTTATGTTTTAGCTGTGGCACATAAAATGCAGCTTTTGGTTTTCCATTTTAAAGGGTTTTTAGTCCCATCAGTAAATATATGTATATAATGCTCATACCTCTAATACAGTGTAGCGGTCACATAACCCTGCAAGCTGAATTGAATTCTGCTTGTTCCAGTTGCAAGCAATCTATTATTGGTTGAGGCAGTGACTGAGGTGGAACAGTTTAACTGTTGATCTAGTCCTTGACCTCTCCTTTTTGATTTTGTTGCGTTCCTAACACACATTTATGCACACTTTCTCATGCAGAATGTCTTTGCTATCCTCAGCGTCATCCTTTTTCTTACAGACTGGTGGTGGCTCCCTCACTTGTGAATTTAGTCTTTTTCTTCTCCTTTGTTTTCTGGCATCCTGATTTATGCGCAAGTCCTGACAAAAACAAAAAGACACAACACATTTACCTCCCGATAAGACCTGAAAGCTGGGTGTTGAATCGTAAAGTGGTAAATGTCCAGAAAGAAAGACTAGCACAGCACTCCAGTTTTACTATTTAATGTTGCAACATGGATGTTTGGGCAAAAGGCCCTTCTTCAGCATGTATTAAGGTGTTATTAGGTGATCTCAACCAGCACAACAAGTAACCTCGCCAGCAGAGGGAGCCACAACCTTTACAAACACGTCTTACTGGTGTGTGATTCTGAAACATGTAACACCAAAGGAAGACGATCCATCATATGTTCACATCACAGATCTCACCAGACTTGTAATGGGTGAACTGTGTACTCTTAATCACTGTATAACAGTGTACACAAGCAAACAAGCAAAATTACCACTAAGGATCTGAGACAAAAATATAAATGGATCTACTTCGCCAATTAAGTTGAAAGACCTCTCTTAAAAATATCAAAGATGAGCTCAAAATTCACTTTTTAGCAATTTGAGGATCACTTTCCAGTATGTGCAAGTGTCTACTGTCCACCTGTTTGACTGACTGACCGACTATAGGTAGATATGAATGTAAGACCTTGGGAAGAGGTATTCACTATAGGCCTGTGCACTGAAGTGGTTAAGGGCAGAATCACATGGAGCACCAAATATGTGGTTTACCAGTTCAAATGTGCATGTAATTTAGATTATGCTGGGGAAACAAAATGTGTGTTTAAAACCAGAATCTGTGAACACCAGTGCTCTCTTTGTAGCTGGGCCACAGTCTGAGTGAACTACATTACAGGGGCACTTGCTGTGCTGATTGAGGTCACCTATAGTGACAACTTAATGCATAAGAAGGCCGTCTTGCCCTAACATCCATGTGGTAACATTAAGTAGTCTGTTCTTTTGAACAGGAGAATAGCAAGGGAATTCAGTCCAACAATAGCCAGTAGTTGGTTTAAATTACTACATTTCTCAGGTTATGTGGCGAGTCACCGGTGGGTCACTTGTGATGGTACGCTTTGACTCACACCATTTTCAGGAATGGGGCTTTCATTATGAAGCAGGGTGCATTTCATTTTTGTTTTTTTAATAACTAATGGCCAGTATTTGCTAAATGGTGAGTAACATTTAAAAGGCAGTTTTAGTTGGGTCTGTTGTCTCTGTTTGTCTGGGAAATGTCATGAGCTCACTTTTCTTGTGATTTGGCACTATATAAATAAAAAGGGAATTGAACGGGAGCTTTTGGGGCAAAATAAAATTAGTTTATAACTGCTTATATTTAGGATGAACATGATTCCTGCCCAGAAGGCTTTTCCCCTTTTCCTCCCATATGAGCAGTCCTGTATGCTTATACATATTTGTGATAAATTAATACTGGAAAGTATACTGACCTGGACCTACACATAATACTACAGTACAACCAAATACATCTCCTAACATCAGACCACTAAAATAAAACAGCTCTAATTAAGTTACACAAACTGCACATACTGTAATGTTGCAATTGCCACACAGCAGCTACTGCACAAGTTGCTACAAGGCAGGTTCCTGTGTGAGTAAGTGCATTCATTCATTTACTCGTTCAAAGCTCTGGCAGCTCTGTGCTGATGTGCCTGAAAAGTTGCTGAACCAGTTTCTTTGTCTCCTCAGTGCTGCTCCCTGAGCCAGCCCGGTGTACTATAACTACTATGGGGAACATCCCATTGTAAGTCCACTCCGATCCTTTTACGTCGACTTTTCAACACTCAACACACATCAACCCTTGGACGGTCTGTCCCACCATCCTGCATACCAGGAAGTTGGACTTTGCTCTCAGTGAGGGGCGGAGCTGGGTTTTTCCTTTCCCTCCTCCTTGTAACTCAGGAGCTACTTGTTGCAGAAAGTGGATGGTGTGGGAAACACTTCGCTGCTCGGACTTGACGAGAACACGGGCAGATTTTTGGATTTTTGACAGGTAAGACTCGAACTTGAGCAGATGCGTGCACCTTGTGTTCATCTACCTGCAGTTTCACATGTTTGACATCAAACCGGAGCTGAACTGGTTTCAAGGCATCAATCCAGACATGATTTGGAAGGCTGATAACAAATCTAGTGATCACAGGTGCTGTGATTAATAGGTTTATATTGGATCTTTTGTTGTGACAAAAAAGTCTGTACATCCAGAACATGTCCCTAAAGTTGACTCGTATTAAAACAAGAGAAATTTAAACAACTTCCAGCCAGTTCAGGTAAAGGTTTTGCACTGTTGTATCAGTGGAATATACATTAAATGATCAGATGACGGTAGAAGACAGATAACATCGCCATGTATCCATGTGTACATGAAAACACAGTTACCACTTCCAGTACACAACTGATGTGATACTTACTGTATCACTTCAGTGTCACAGGGAAAGCCCATGATGAATGAATGAATGACTGCTGACGTTAATACTATATCAGCTGGTCTATATCTATCTATAACATATCTATCTATAACATATATATATCTAGATAAGATAGGCCTTTATTATTCTTGTACTGGGGAAATTCACACACACACACACACACATACATATACTGTATATATCACAGGTTCTAATTAATGTACGCTGACCTCTGAACTGGGACACCGTCACACCTCTGCAGTTTACAGGAGCTGCTGTAGAGTGTGTGTGGGTGGCAGGTTGTTTGTAAAGGAACATCCTGAAAAGACCCCACAGGCACAAACCAACACACACACATACACACACACACACAGAGAGAGTGAGAGAGGGAGAGAGAGAGGGAGGTGGAAGGAAACAGGGGAACTGAGGTAACACCTGCTGAGAAGACACAGGCAGGAAGTTATGTCAATAATAACTTCAGAGAACATCTGTTTCACCTATAGTGTCAAACACATGTCATGTCTGGGATTTACACTGAGCCACACACACATGCACACACACACTTCTTCCAAACAAAGAGCCTGTGATATCCTGAATGTTGGATGTCTTAGATGCATTCACGGCCCATGGACCTTCAAGAACACCTTTAGAGGTTCAGCTAATGTCTGAGGTGCTTTCAGGGCCTTCTACAGAAATCGAATCATATAATTCTTAACTTTTATTTCTAATTATTAAAATTAAATTTAATTACACAGTAAAGACTAAATCACTATTTCCCTTTCTAAAAAAAATGGAAAAGACAACATTTGTAGGCTACTATCATTTGTGCTGTCTGGAATTACAAAGCAACAGGCCAGTTTATGTTGGTCCAGGTCTGCACAGCTATGTCACGGTACGGAGGATGATCAGCACGAGGTGATGGCCCAGAAAACTTCTATTCAATAGTGTTTGCTACAACTAATTTTATTATTGCCATGGCACAAGAGGGATCGAGCTATAAATACCCTCCAAGAGGCATCAGCTGTGTATTTGCTTCTATCAGCAGTTTACCATACTGATGCAGTCACTGTCTAGTTTGAGAGCTGCAAATGCATTTCCTATTGAGATCAGAGGAATATAGAAATCAGTGTTGGCAAGACAGGAGCTCTTGTTGTATTGTCTCTGTGTTGCCTTGGGCATGTGCACAAGCTAAGACAGCCTAGTGCTCCTCTCTCTCTCTTTCTCGTTAAAAAATTCAGAGGCAATTTTGAGTCATTTTTTTTAAATACCTTAAAATGTTTTACTGACAAATTATGACTCTTGTTGTCTGTTAGGAGCAAAAATAAGATCAGTCTGATGATTATGCAGCGGCGCAACTTTATCAGGAGGAGGTCAGGTTGGATAAATGGAATGATAAAGCATGTGACTGCCACTTCCTGTTTCCTTCCAACAGTAAAATCCTGTCTCAGGGTATGATAAAACTCTGTGTAGTGATTTGGTTCTGAGAGACGTTCAAGTTAATGCATCCTGGACTGTATTTAATGTCTCAGCAGTACCTGAAACAGTCCAGCCCACCAGCACAGGGCCTTGCACTGTGTTCGGACTGATTTCAGTCTGAACGCTCTCTTAATCCAAGCAAACCTTAACCACAGAGCTGGCAGATTGGAAACTGAGAATGAATTTTTTGTAATGGTTGGAGGGCACAGAAAAATGATACCAGTTTGGATGGTACAGTTGCAATAGAGACAGAGCTGTACATCACCAAACAACATCCTGCACAAGTAGTTCACTTCACAGCATGCACTGAGATAGTGTCAGTTACAGATCAGTACAATACAGACTGAAAATTATGAGAAGAGCCCTGCCACACTCTCCATGCAGACAGTTTGAGGTAGTGTAGAGGACAGAGAAGAGGTATTGTACCATATGACTTTTTATGAGGCCATAGGGCAAAACAAACAGCGGTTTGTTTGGTGCTGATAGGACTGTGCATACTCAAAGTGACTGTATGAGCTGTATGGCACATAGTCAGTGACAGACAAAACACTGCAGGTTAAAAAGAAATCTTTCACTCATCTTTATTAAGAAATAGAGCATTTTATATATTTTGAATTTGATTATTTATTCAAGCAGCTTTTTTCACATTTTAATATATTACTTAAGCCACAACAGATAGAATGTGAGTCCATAAACTTTAAAAAGAAACTTGCAGGAAAGGTCTAATAAAGTACTCTACTGAGCTGCATTGTGGGAAGTGTAGGATCCGTGGATTTAGGAAGATGGCCTCTTCTAAATACATAAACATGTGGTCTATGGACCGAGGCAAAACAACCTACAATGTGTATGTTCATGGTAACGGTAATGGATGACCATATCACCAAGTGCAACAATGTGGCTCACTGATGTGTTTTAAACAGTTGGATAAGAAGAACTCTATGACAGAGAAGTAAGACATAGGAGTTGTAGATACACACACAGTACTTGTCAATGGGATACATTTGTTGTCTTTGTTGGGTTTTTCCCAGGTTTGTTGACATGTATCACCACAGTGATAGAAGGGAGCTTTAACAATTCCATTTCAAAGAGGATTTATTGGAAACAGTATTTCAGTATTAGTGCCCTCTGGCTGTGTGAGAGTCCTCGTTCCCTTTCAGTTGTTTTTTTTCAAATTGATTTTATCAAATAAGAATACGTTTCATTTGTTTCTCAGTGGATTAAATTTCAGCTGTTGATTCACAACTGTCTTTTGTAAACATTTTAGGATTATATGTATTGTTTACATGTGCAATACATATGACATATGAAATACTGCTTAACCGTTTTGTTTTTACTTGGTCTTCATTTTAGCTAGTAGCATATTTTGCAATTTCTTTCATTGCTAACTTGTTTATAATTTTAAATGAACTAAAATCTATACACTAAGAGAGATTTGCCTCTGTGTACAACAAATCTAGAGTCAGGTTAGCTTAGCAGTTAGCATTAAGTTTTTTTTTTAAGACTTCAACTGCATCAACATCTCATTCACAGCTCACTAGTTAACATGTTATATTTTATATTATTATTATTATTATTATTCTTGTTACTACTATTACTACTAATAATAACAATAATAATTATGATCTACACACAAACAGAAATGTAAAAATGACAATTTGTGATTTTAGTCATTTAGATGCCATAACGATTTCTTCATGAACGTGTTGCTGACTCTAAATAATGATGTATGAATTAAACAACAATTAAACAACAAAGATAGGTCACTATTTTACACACATCTAGTTTATTTAATCAATACACATTCATCAAGAAATAGCTCCAGGACATCACAAAAACCACAAGCTGTCATTTTTATATTTCTGTTTGTGTACGGCTTAAACAAACGAGATATTAATGTTAATGATTAGTGAGCTTTAGACGTGTTGATACAGAAGATTTTTTTTTTTCTTTTTAAATGTTGAGAGAGCTGGGCTTCCCATTTACTAACTGAGGTATTTCTCAAAATAATGAACTTATCATCTGTGAAATTTTGTGTGTGTTTCTGTGTGTATGTATGCTTGTGTGTGATGTGTGAAAAAAAAAAAAAAAGCCAACAACCTGTAAATACTCTTAATCATTAACATTATGACTTGTTATTCTGCCAGCTCATTGGCAAACAAGTGGCAGCATGTGAGCATGTGTGTCTGTAAGTACTGTGTAGTGACACCACCCAGCAGTCATTACATTAGAAAATCAAGTACGGCTTAAACACTGAGCAGTGGAAACACTAATCAATGTGCTTGAAGTGTGTAATTACCACTGCAGCACATCTATATGAAAGTGACAGCAGGTTCAAACATGAGAAAATGACATTTACATTTTGAGATGTAGAGACCACACTTTATGTTCTGTCTTTGAATATGTCATGCAGGTAATATCACAACCTATGCCCAAAAAATTCCCCCAAAAAACAATATCTCAGTGTAATGTCTGTTCAAGTTTGGAACACACTTCCTGACCTTTTCAGGGCAGCAAATAATTTCCTACTTTTCATCTTGTGCATGTGGTTGCGAGTCACTATGACCTTTTCAGATATGCTGTCCACGTGCCAACTGTTTTGGACTGTCGGGGTGACCATATAGAATGAGCAACTATATCTGACTTGGAAATGAGCTGTGAGATAACTTGCCTTTTGACTATCAAATGTCTGACAGTGGAGTAAAGCTGTGGATCTGAGGAGAAGATTGTTTTTGTTCTTGCCCTTTAGAACCAAAGCAGCTTTGCTGAGCAGTCTGTTAATTCGGACATTGGACTTTACTTTAGTTTCAGTCTGAGGGTTTTTTTTTTATTATCATTAGAAGTATTATTTTACAAAATTTAGTAATTTAGATTGAGTTAGGGGTAATGACGTCCTTTGATATGTCTGTGTGGGTTTTGTTAATGAAATTTTACTTGCTTCCAGCATGCATTTAATGCCCTCTGAGGATTTTGAAGTCACAGCCCTAAGCCTATCCTCTGTTTACAGTTGTTGTGTTACCCTGCCTTTTGAAAAGACATTGACATGCTGGCCCTCTGTATGTTTTTATGATTTGACCCAGCTCTTCTGTTGTTGCTCCTTAACCAGTTTCAGAGACGTAGGCCTGAAATCCAAGATGCTGCAACAAGTCAAGCAACAAAAACAAGTTTCACAAGTTTCACTGGGGAAAAATGATGAAATATTTTTGTCATATATTGATGGGCTGTGTAATAAATGCTGCTTCATACTCATGTACAAATATAGAACTCTAAGGTTATTAAATGCACTCTTCAGTGCTGTGCTGAATATCCTCTATGTTAGATGATGATTTAAAATTTTAAAATCTAAGTCTCTGTCAAATATCAAAAAGACAGCTATCCCTGCTAATCATTGTCTGAGATGAGTCTCACCAAAGTCTGGAATTTAAGGAGGCAATGCTGACAAAAACATGCCCTTACTTTAGGGCGTAAATTTTGCACATGCATACTAAGCCCTAACATGCCCGGAATCAGTTTGCTACAACAGTGTAAGTCTGTCGTTACATGTTCACACTTTGACACACACATTGACGCATTAGGCGGAGACACCTGTAACCTGAGATGTCCAGAGAGTTTGTGAAGTTTGCCCTAAAATATCTGTGCTTGCTGAACAGTAGAAGTATATAAAATCACTGAAGTGACCTGATCTGAAAATGAAAACTGTGCTCCACTTTCTTCTACAAACGAAGTCCAAAATAAGTCACAGCTCTGTGGTTGCCTGCCTAAATATATACACAAAATGTAATGTATGTCTTATTTAGGTATAAAATTATATAAATGTGGCTGCTGCAATTGGGCAAGTTAGGTCCATAACTGACTCCATAACTACAGCAAATTTAGTCTTCACAGTAAGGGATTTGATGTCACAAGGCGGTGTTGTCGCTGACACAGAGAGAGCTGAACCCAGATGCAGAGTCAAAAAAGGGTGGCAGGCCGAGATCCAGAAACAATATTCTTTATTTTAACTAAGAAACTCAAAAAACAGGCACACACATACTGTGGCGAGGATCAACAAAAAGTACAAAAAAAGCTGTGGCTGAACTTGGCAAGATAAGACAAGAGTTTCCTGTCATGAAAAGCATGGAGACAATACAAATCCTGGCATGGAACAAAAGACAATGTAACGCACTGACACAGGTGACTGGGAAGACAAGGACTAAATAGACAAGACAACGAGACACAGGTGAAACATGTTAGGAAGGAGAAAGCAATCAGGATACCCAAAAGCAAAGCTACAAGAAACAAAGACACACAGGGGAAGTGACACTTTCAAAATAAAACAGGACATGACAAAAACCTTGAACATAACACATGGAAATACAAGACACACATGAAACATGACACATGGACTCAAAAACCAAATGACTCAAACCCAACATTTGAGGTGAACAGTGACTGACTTTATCCCTGTTTTATCTCTGTAAACTGGATGAAAATTGGTGGAGAACTGGCCCAGGGCTAGTTTTATCTCGATCCACAGATGTAACATGAAGACTGCTTTCCACAAAAGGGCCTTAAGCTCAGTAAGATAAAGTAATGTTTTGAGCTAAATGCTGATGCTCTGTGGACAGTTTTCACCATCTCATTTTAGTTAACATGTTGTTGTTCTCTAGTTAGCACTAAAGACAAAGTACAGCCAAGGCTCATGGGAATATCATTAGTTTTGTAGGTATTTGGACATAAAATCCCAAATGTTGGACAAATTTCCCCCTTTGGGGAAAAAGGAAAAGGCTTTCTTGGGCTCAGCCTCCAGAGAAACCCATGAAGGCCGACAATAATAATATTCATCCTACTGTAAGATGCTATAAAATGTTATCTTGCTAATCTAAACTAACCACTAACTTGGTGGCCCCTGACAGACTGAAGAGGTGAGTGATAGCAAGGTGGAAGAGGAAAATGGCAACAAAAGCAAAGACTTGTTGCATGTGTTGATGTAGGAGGGAAGGCACACGTTTGGTATGAGCAAAGGGCCCATTCACTAAACCTTTTCACAGATCAGCTCTGTCAAGCTTTGTCACAGCTTACATTGGATTACATTGCGGCATTGGTTCTACCGCGTTGGAGTGTGTAACAGGATTTTAACTTCCACTGTTTTTCTTTGTCTGTCACTTGTTTATTCTGTCTCGTCTCAGTAAGGAAGGAGAAAACCTTCTCGCCCCTTGCTTGGCTTCGTGACAGAGAAACACAAGGTTGGCACACATTCTGAAATATTTATTTTTATTTCTTAGTCAGATGAACTTTACAAGAAGTGCAACGACAGTGTGTGTGTGTGTGGCTTGACTTTCCTGTGATGAACAGACCTATACACTCAGTGACATGCTGCTGGCCAACTGCTTCGCCCTGCCTTGGCAGCCGTGAACATGTGCGCGGTTGATGGGAAAAAACAGTTCTTTATCCTTTTGTGGAAGCTTGTTTTTCAGGAGGGTGTTGGTTTTCAGCCTCTTTCAGCTAAGTCATGGGGGATTTAACAGCATCGAAACCCAGCACCTCACCTGGGATAAAGACCTGAGAGAGAGAGAGAGAGAGAGAGAGAGAGAGAGAGAGAGTGAAAACAATCCAGCCTCTCAGGGAAAGTGTGTTGCTGTTGGTGTTGTTGCTGTGTGTGGGTGTACATTTATTCATGTAACAGACTGAAATAAAAGGTTGCTTTGAGTGTAGGGTATAAGACTGAAAATATTGAGTTTCAGCTACAGATACAGATTAGAACTGAGCATCACAGAAAACAAATGGTTTATACTTGGAAAAAAAGATAAAAAAAACCCAATAATATTGTTGTTTTGTGATATTAGAGAATTCTAAAAAGGAATGGAAGAGCAAACTGAGAAAATGAACAAAGTAAATTTCTTTAACAGTGGTGTAAGTTCAGCAATCACAAAAACACTACAAGATTCATCCATAATGACCTGTGATTATCCATAGCACATTTCATGGTAATCCAACCACTAGTTTTTAATACACTATATAGACAAAAGTATTGGGATGCCCTTTTTCAGTGTTGGGCTTGGCCCTTTACTTCAAGTGAAGGGAAATCGTAATGTTTCAGCATACCAAGACATTTTGTGGCTTTGTGGCAACAGTTTGTTGAAGGACCTTGTCTACTTCAGCATGACTGTGCCCCAGTGCACAAAGCATATCCATAAAGACATGGCTGGATGAGTTTGACGTGGCAGAGCTTGACTGGCCCACACAGAACCCTGAACTCAACCCCATCCAGAACCTTTGGGATGAACTGGAACAGAGATTGTGAGTGTAGGCCTTTTGGTCCAACATCAGTGCCTGACCTCACTATGCTGTACTGCACAAATGGGCAAAAACTCTTGCAGAAAAACCTTCCCAGAAGAGTGGAAGCTGTTATAGCTGCAAAGAAGTATTTAGAATGCAGTGCCATTAAAGTCCCTGTTGGTTTCATGATCAGGAGTCCAAATATTTTTGTCTATATAGTGTATGCAGTAGACTAAAGATTTTTTTTTTTCCTGATCTTGGTTTAAGTAGAATGCTCATATTAAATGGGCAAATACAGTAAGCCATATATGGGGTCACCATTTGAATAAACTTGGGAATAACCAAAGCAGGTTTAATTGAAATCCACCCAAAGGGAGGGATGGATGGATGGATGGATGGATGGATGGATGGATGGATGGGTGGGTGGGTGGGTGGGTGGGAAAGTGTGATGCTGCCTTGCTTTTGCCCTAGCAGAGCATAAATCATTTGTGTGATCTGCAGGGTTGGATGATATGGCTATTAAAATCTATCCTTGTACTATTTTTATTTATCTTTTTATTCTTGTTACTTGTGTTATTATTATTAAGTGACTGAGCATCTTGGGCGGCACAGTGGTGCAGTGGTTAGCACTGTCGCCTCATAGCAAGAGGGTTCCAGGTTCGAATCCCGGTCTGGGCCCTTCTATGTGGAGTTTGCATGTTCTCCCTGTGCCTGCGTGGGTTTTCTCCGGGTTCTCCGGCTTCCTCCCACAATACCAAAAACATGCACATTAGGTTAACTGGCTACTCTAAATTGCCCCTAGGTGTGAGTGTGAGAGTGTGTGGTTGTCTGCCTTTGTGTGTCAGCCCTGTGACTGACTGGCGACCAGTCCAGGGTGAACCCCGCCTCTCGCCCGTAGTCAGCTGGGATAGGCTCCAGCTCCCCCGCGACCCTGACGGATAAGCGGTATAGAAAATGGATGGATGGACTAAGCTTCTTCATTTTCTAAACGGGGTTTAATTAGACCTTCCTGACTAATGGTTCTGTCCTGCACAGTGCTTTGTCACATGACCACCACAATGACCAATAAACAATAAATTGAAGTATTTAGTCACAGTGAGCCATATGGAATACCTATTGGAAGTAGAATAAGCTGTTAGTTTGTTGACTGCAATGCTAAAAATTGTTTGGCATGTGATTAAACCAATGACTATGAAATTACAGAGACAGTTCACTCCAAAATAAAGAAAATGCATACACACATAGGATCACACATTTCTAGAAGAAAAAAAAACAGCTGAAAAACTGAAAAACTCATGCACATTTCCTTGGATGAATTTTCTTTTGAATTTATGTGTACTGAATGGATCCCATTGTGTGTCCATGTGTTGTGTGGAGGGAGCAGTCAGGTGGAGACTGTGGAAGTGACTGTGTTAGCTTGCCTTTGCCTGTTGGCCTGTCATAACCAGCTACAGGAGAAGATAGTATTAGTACACATGCTAAATCATTATATACTACATAGTACCTATGTAGACTATATATTGAAAATGCTCATCCCTATATCTGATCACCTCCTAACTTGAGTGATAATAGTATAAAAATCCATTGTGTGCTTATGTATAAGTCCTCCTCTCACTAACATGAGGAATGTAACTAGCTAGTCACAACAATGCCTAGCAGTAAAAACCACAAGGAGAGCTGAAGCAGGCTGACTCACCTTTTGACAACACTCTTTGGATTATTCAAGCTGCCATTGTGGCCACATGGATTTTCATCCTAAGAGCTGTCTTGTCCTATCACACTTCAGTGACAGCCACTGAGATTGGATTTATGTCACACCTTTTATCTGCAGGCTATACAGCACACATACTGTATGATTGCATGGCTCAACAAGAAAGCTTTCTTTAGTTTTAGTCGGACTTGGTGTTGTGAAACAGAGGTTAAGTGCATGACTGTGCTCGAGCTTGTCTTGAACTAGCTGTACTTAGCAACAAAAGGCGTGTTGACCTACAGTTTAATGTTACTGCCTCCAGGAACTTTTCTGTTCCATTTCACAGTCATTACTCTTCATAATAGCCTTGCTCAACATGTGGGACTACATGTGGGAAGGCACATTATTACATGGTAGAAAGTTTTGATGAGAAAAATGTCGAGTTAATTTTTTGATTCCTTTAATGAGTACGACTTAATTTACTTTACATGAGACTAAAGGCGATACTTACAATATCATTACTACCAATACTAATTGCTAGCATAAATTGTATCAAATAATAGAGAAACTGTTTGTGGAAAACAACATCTTCTGACAAGAAAAGTTACCATTCTGGGTGACTTGAGCACACTTATTGAAGTGTCAGTATTTCCCATCAGCTTTACAGAGCTTTCATATTCGTTGTTATATGTTTCAGCTTGTTGCTTTGGTTTTCTTTTCTGCAGCAAGCAGAGATAAAAAAGCAAACAGCAGACAGAGTCGGTTAACGACTAGCTGGTGAAAATGTTGGCACATTTGGCAGCCAAAAAGACAGATATTTCCCTTTAGGAGTTGGTGGAGTCCAAATAGAGAGCTAAAAAGTGGGTAAATTTTGGATTACATTCCAAATACATGCTAATGTATGTATGCTGCACTCAAACCCCACAGCTATTTGATCATTCACTTCAAATGATCATAAATATTATCATTAATGAATTCAAGGATGTGTTTCCTGTTTTGGTGAGATGTGTGTAGTCTCACCTCCAAATTATTTAAAGTCAACCAACAGAAACAGCAGCTACGTAAAATTGCTCTCATAGACTATGATCACACTGATCAATGTTTATTACTCACGTGGAAGTGTGACAGTGATGGCAGGTCCTTCTGAATGTACCTTTGACAGAAAATGGAAGAACATGTACTTCACATGAAAGTACATTCAGAGATTTTGAACATAGTAAATGTCGGTGATTCTGGCCCTGGAACTGGAAGACCCGAGTGGGTCACTGGGTCACCGAGTGGGCATGCGGTGTGTCACCATCACAGGATAAAAATTAGTATTTTGATGCATATAGGGAGAAAAAGGTGAAGTGCTGTTCATCTGCAGCAGCTTGTTAACTGAAGTGTCATGCTGCTCCCAGTGTTTATGTTCTCCCTCTGTTTGGGTCTGTTTGAAGTACCCACTTTTTGCATCAGATCTAACTATCCTCTGAGGTATTCAATCTTACTGTCTTTGGGTGTGTCATGTCTTGTGTTTAGGTTATGTTATGTCTTTTGATTTTTGAGTCCATGTTTCATGTGTGTCATGTGTTTCCATGTTTTATGTTCAAGGTTTTTGTCATGTCCTGTTTTATTTTGAAAGCGTTACTTCCTTTTGTGTCCTGTTTTCATGTGGCTTTGCTTTTGGTTATCTTGATTGCTTTCTCCCTCCTGATGTGTGTCACCTGTGTCTCATTGTCTTGTCTATTTAGTCCTTGTCTTCCCAGTGCGTGTGTGTGTGTTGTATTGTCTCCATGCTTTCCATGCCAGGAAACGCTTGCCTTGTCTTGCCACAGCTTTTTGTACCTTGTGTTGATCCTCGCCACAGTAAGTGTGTACCTTTTTTTTTTTTTTGAGTTCTTAGTTACAAATAAAGATTATTGTTTTCTGGATCTCGGCCTGCCTGCCCTTTTTGACTGCATTGGGGTTCAGCTCTCTGTGTCAGCCAAGATGCCCATTTTTGACAGGGTGCCTTTCACTTTATGCCCATTTTAAAGTGTTAACATTACATATCCCAAAGGTCGGCTTTGCTGTGACATCATTTATTATTTTTTTTTTAATATTCAGCAGCATAAATCATTTACAGAAGGGCAGGTTGTGACCATATTTCACATTTGGTCAGATACTGAATTGATGACGCTAATCTTGTGTTTCCACCTTGAAACTGTGCTGGTTGTACAGATCCACTATGTGGTGGAGCTTTCTTTCAGTCATTATATATTATATGAGTGTGGACAGACATTGATGTAAACTGCAACTTGACTGGAAGTAACTCTGGCCAGGATTCTAGATTGTTTAGTTTGTCTAGATTTATTCATGCACATTGGGTTTGACTTGGTTTTCTACAGACCAAGTTTAGGATTTCTGAGCCTGGTATTACTTTGTATTGGTTCAAAATCAAATTCTGAGGTTCAAATATCTCTAATTTAATGATTCAATCCCTTGGGATCTTGGTAAAGAATATTATTTATTGTATAATTTTAACTGTGAATACTTGAAAGAACACTGAGAAATAAATAGGCTTTGTTGGTGTGACGACGACAACAACAGCAGCAATGATAACTCTTGATCAATCATATGATCTGGAGAAGTCAGAAATAGAATGAATAGAACAGCCCACTGGTGGATCATAATCTCTTTTGGTATGGTCATAGGCTGCCATGTGTTTTGAATGGTCATGAAAGGATCCTTTTTGATGTGCTGACATCCATAGGAACACCGTATTAACATGCAACGGTAAATAGTCCATTCAATACTCCTAATTTCATCATGTCTAATGATTCTACTTGTGTGATGACCTCATTACAAGCTTGGACAAACAGAGCAATGTGTCCTGAGCAGGAAGTCAGCAGATGTACATGTCAGGACAGGTCAGAGAGAAATGGAAAGACTAGATGCTTATCTTTAACATTTCAACCCTAAAGCTTTAGTTCCTGTTATCTTTTTCTGTCCTTTGATAATTTAAATACCTCCTGCATTCATGAACTAAGTCACCTCCAACATATTAACTATAACATTCATTTATTCTCACTTTGATTGGGTTAACAAACCTGCACACTTTTATTCGTAGTATGATCAGGGGTCACAGTAAGGATCACACATTCATCTCCAATGCTGAGCTCAGCAGGCTGCTTTCCCCTTCAGTACACAACACAAGATTCATCATTAGCTGCTTAATGCTCCACTATGTTAACCAGCTAGTCCCTAATAGTGTGAGATGTTTGGCTTTGAGCAGATAATGTAGCAGTGGGTTTACCAGAGCAGCTACCTGCTATATTTGAAATCAGAGCAAAACAGTAAAGCAGTTCAAAACAAAAGACTCTACAGATCTCTGTAAAACTGGGGTTGTGATGATTTTCTGTTGATGTGTCACTGTTCACATAGTTTACCTACTCACAGCGGTCAGGATCTCCTGTGGTACAGCAACAGCACTTGGACAAACCACGCACAGAACTGCAGTAGCGTAAACTGTAATACCAGAGTCAGGGAGTAATATTATTGTGTAGCATAGCAGTTGCGTTATTTATATTTAAATTTTATGTCAATATTAAGGGAAATATTTGAGCATGCCTGGCATGTAATGACTACCTTACATAATTACTGCCTTGCACCACAGAAAGAGTTGCTCTCTCTGTAACTCTCTTCTTTCTCTGCTTTTCTCTCTTTCATCTGCTGCCTCACAAAATGACAAGTGACAACTTGTGACTAATATGTAACTAATATTGATTAAGGCTATATCACCATTGACACAGTAAGTTAGCTCATTAGTCCCACATGAAAGTCGACATTAAATTCCAGGAGTAATTGTAGGAAATTGTCTACCTTAATACTGAACATAACAACGCAAACGTATCCAGTAAGCGTCACACTTTGTGACAAACAGTCAATGATGTGGTGTTTGCATCGGATGTCCCCACAGTCACATTAGTGACACCAGGTTGCATTAAGCTTTTAAAGTGTCTTAAAACATTTTTTCAACAGTATCAGGGTAGACAACATCCTGTTGCTCATTAAGCCTGAATGAATACACTTATGTATCAGATCTCAGTGACTCTAAAACGTTGAATATGAAGGTTTATTTATATTTTTTTTACTATAGATGTATTAGTTTTCACAAGCAGGAGCAAACAGGTTTGAAAAACTGTTTCAGAATGGGGTGTATTCAAGGAATTAGTCACAAAATTCATCTGAATTTCACATTATCTCATGTCGAAATCCTTGAGCTAGCTGACGCAGTGACTGAAAAAAACACTTCCGACAGCATGTTGGCATTGGAATTACCACTTTCCACCACATTCCATCTATAGCCAAACACACACACACACACACCTATAAGTGTGTTTGATGAACAGGAACGTGCCCAGACCTGCGGCTCAGGCAGTCTGACCGCCAGCCTTTTAAAGACAGTTCTCAACATGTCCTCCAGCCGACCCACCATGTCTAACTAGCCCTGACTGCCTTCCACACGACACACACACATTGTTCAGTCCCTGCTAGTGGATTGCATATACAACATTAAAACTCCCGACTTTAAAAGCTGATTTAAAGGAATCTTGAAACTGAAAGGTAACTGTATTCTTGTCTATTTAATCTTTATGTGTGTGTGTGGGGGGGGGTGGGGTTCTGTGAGTGATGGGTGGTGGAGATGGTTATGCTAGGTAACCAGAAGAGGTTTAAGTAGGAGAGCTGAGGTGAGTATGTCAGCAGATGTCATGTTATCTTGTATGTAGACTCAAATTTTGTCTCAATCCAGACCAAATGAATATTTTAAATTCCTTTCAAAGCTTTGCGTGATTGTTTTCTTCTTTTCTACATTCTAAACCCTTAATTTAATTTGATGCTTCATGACTTCTCTCCATGTTCTATCTGTTCTTTCTTTGTATACAGTCTGTCTCGTGTCAGTTTGCTGCTTGCTTCCAGTTTCATTTTTAAACGGATATTTGAATCACTTAATATGTGCGATTTGTACTGTGATCTAAATATATCAGCATTGTTAATGGAATCTGAGGTCAACTGAAGTTGGAGCGAGCCCAAAGGGCATTTGGATTGACCCACAATAACCCCTGACAGTCTGCAGTCATCAGCTAGAGCTGGTCATATGTATGCATGCATACTGAGAGAGATGTAACAAACTAGGATCAGGGTTTTTTTTATTTTTATTATTATCAAGTTGCCAGTCGAGAACTGTCAGGAAATGAGGGAGCAGTGATGAGGGACGATTGTCGCCTGTTGTCAGCTGGGATAAGCTTCAGCCTCCCTGTGACCCTGTATGGATAAGAGTTATAGAAAATGGATCAATACATAGTTTAGGTCAAACCGCAACCACCACTGCTGAGAGAATTCAGTATTGAGCTGCTTTATGCTGCAGTCTCTCTAACGGCCACCAGATGCTGACACCATACAAACTCTGACTGTATTGATGTCCATTCATGAAGTTCCAGCTTCTGTTATGTAATGGGGCAGGTTAAAGCAGGGCTGGACTACACCCAGATGAAGTAGCTTGAAGTGCACAGGTAAAATAATAAGGGCATGGGATTCAGTTCCCTTCAAGGGTTAGGTGTCTGTTTTGTACTGATTTTAATGCTAACCACAATGTTTATCATTTGCTAACGTACGGCGGCATGGTGTCACCTCATAGCAAGAGGGTTCCAGGCTCAAATCCCGGTCTGGGTCTGCACATTAGGTTAACTGGCTACTCTAAATTGCCCCTAGGTGTGAGTGTGTGGTTGTTTGTCTTTGTGTGTCGGCCCTGTGATTGACTGGTGACCAGTCCATGGTGAACCCTCTCGCCTGTAGTCAGCTGGGATAGGCTCCAGCCCCTGATAAGCGGTATAGAAAATAGATGGATGGATGGATTTACTAAAGTAAAAAAACAAACTCTTAAACTCAGCACAGGTACAAAACAAACAAAAAAACCCCAATAACAATAAGTTGGTATTTGCATTTGTTCATATGAATAAACACAACTGTGTTCCTGTGTTCATGTGTTTGTTGTCATAAGCCATGTGAGGTCTCATGTTTCTCTCATGTGTGTCATGTATCCCCTCCCTCCTCTTTATGTGTATGTCCGTCTGTCTCCTCTGCTGTAGTTGGTTTTAGCAGCTTGGCTTGATTACGATTTGGACCAGGAGGACCTTTTTCGGGTGATGGCTTCTGACAGATGTCCGCCATAATCTGCTCTTCACAGAGGAATGCTCCTTTGGCCCCTGCAGCTTCTCAGCACTAATAAAACATGGAATTTTGAGGATCTTGTCAAGCATCTTTGTCAAGCATCTCTGGAATGTGTCTGGGAAATTTTTTCAAAGACTTCCTTCCGTGATGTCACTTCTGAATATTGGATGTGACTGGAGTTTTTAAATCTGTTGCTTTGCCAATACTTGATTTGGGATTGGTCTGACAGCTTGACAGCTTTAGTTATTCACTGTAATTCACATTTTTACTACTACTGAACTTTTACTACTGAACAATTTGAGAACCCTCTTTGACTTTATTTGCTTCTTCATCCCAGGTTCTCTTCTACCAGTGATTATATGGAATATTCTTGGCAATACAATATTTCTTGAGCTCCACCTTTGTTTACTTTTACTTGGATTTCAGCTTGTAAAAGCACTGACCTTTTGGGGTGTAAAGTCAGCGACGTGATACACCTTGAAAGTCTGATAACACTGTGTGATCACCTGGACCAGTCCTTCATCCATCAGCAGTCATGGATTCTGTGGCAGCCAGAATGGCCATGGTGACTGACTCCCCCAATCCGTCTCTGAGGTCGAAGACCACTGTGACGACAGATGGCGACTCTTTTGTGAGCACTGCCAGCCTTCCATGCAGCCACTTCCTGTCCTCCAATGTCATCAATGTTGGTAAGTGATTTCCTCTGTGACCTGTACAAAGTTTATGCATGGTGCTAAGTGCTTGTTTCATTAAGAGACATTGACATTGTGCTAGGAATGTGTCAGCTCTGCTGTTGTCTCTGGTCTGTCTGGTGCTGTTCAACTGCGCGCATTTTGCTGGTCTGCTGAAAAGGAATCCAGTTTTGCTCTCATTAAGTTATGGTTGGTTGAAGATCCGATTATTTAGTTGATTAACATGAAACAGACTCGCAATGTGACATCAGTGTCTGGAGTCTGATGGTGATGTTACAGAGTGATGAGCTGCAGACTCAAGGTTCAAGGAAGAGGTGATTGTGTTCAAGAATGGTGGACATGTTATTGGATGAGTCATTGCCGCTTCAGGTGTGCATGCAACTGTCTCTGCAGTGCTTAGTCTTTTGTGTTTAACACATGTGATCTATATCACTAACTAATCACTAACAGGATATTTATTCCGTTATAGTGGCAGTTGAACGGACAGTGACATTAGTCACCATTTTTCCTGTCAGATAAACAAACAGGAAGAAGTGTCATAACATATTGGAGTGGAATTGTATACAGTTTATCTGATGCCAGATCAGTTCAAATACTGAATAAAAGCAGCATGAAGGTGAAGCCTGTCTCCCTCATCAGTGTGAGTCATCAGTCAGTGCAACAGTGTATATTTATGTTAGCTGATAATACCAGGTTCTGAAAGCCATATGATTGTAGACTCATTCACCACAATTATTTCTTCCCACGTAAAAGTACTGAGGAATGCAAGTCATATTTTCATTCTGCCATATTGCATGGTTTTCTTTAACAACTGGAGGTTTTGTATATAATGGGAGGAGGGCATGTTTTGATTGCAAATTTTGTCTGAAGCATCTATGATGAAACATGAGAAAGCTAATGAAAAAAATGACTATAATGGGCCTTATTGCATAATTTAAAAACAAAAAGGAGATGCATGCAATATTACATCAGGGGGCTGAGGGGGAGGGAGGTTGCTTAGGATGCTGCACTGCCTCCTGCTGGCCAGACTAAAACACAGAGGAAACATCATTAAACATTAAAGTCTTCTTCTTCTGTGTAGATGCATTATTTTGTTCTGTTCGAGTATGAAAAATATGAAAGAATCAAAGTATAAGCATACAGTATGTGATATATTGAAATAAATGACATTACTCAATATAACTGGCTACTGCAAATGAATTCCACACAATTCGACATTGAAGCCTAATTAAGCAAAAATATATTTTTGTTCAACAGACTTGAGTACTGCATAAATTCTGAAATAATTGCAAAATGGGAAGAGGTGGGAGCACGATCACAATTTTGCAGAGCCAGAGAGAGCTGCTGCAATGCCTTGGATTCATTTTTCTGCATGGCTGAAAAGGATACATATATAAGCAGGGGGTTTCTGCTGCACGAACACAAGAGAAAAGAGACTTAACCTTTATGATTACATATCAGATATGGCACTCTGTAAGTTAAGATTATGTGCACAAATACTGGAGTCAACAGTGCTCCAAAAGGAATTATTAAAATTAGAAAATTTCATGGTAATACATTTTTTTTTTTCATTATTTAGTATTCACTGTTTTCAATAATGTTCTAAAATAGTAAAGTACAAAGACCCAAATTAAAACAAGATTTGTTTCTTTAATTAGGATATTACACCAACGCATTGAAATAAAATATGCAGAACATAAAACAAAAAAAGAAACAAGTTAACTGGGATTTCTGAAGCTTTCTCCTAAACCACAATAACTGCCTGCAAAAAATAAGAAACAAAATAGAAATAAATGAACACAGAAGCACAGAAATAAATTCAGATATCACCCATTCGGGTTTATTTCTTAATGGATACGTTGTGAGTTGAAACAAAGCAGCTTATTTAATCTTGAGCACCTGCTTTTCTTTTCTGCCCCTGAGAGATCAGAGGATCAGTTGATGCAGAAAACTGGCAGAGCTGCTAACAGGGGCTGATACCTTCTTGCATGCTACATAAAGATGAAAGCTTAAAAAGCTGAGCTATTCACAGATGACAATATACTCAAGATACAGACATATTTTTCCCAGCTGGATTCAGTGTGACTCTTCATTATCCATGTTTTCTACTACATTCTACTGACCCGTCACTGTGCTACAGACCTGCATTTATTCCTCCGGCTATGTGCTCTTGCAGTGTGTATGGTGGTGCAGTTTGGTGATTTCCCCCTAATGCTGGGAGAATAATAAGACCTTGCTGCAGGGAGAGATTTGATTGGCCCCGTGAAAGCTCAAAATACATTCACTGTGGAGGTTAGCAGTTGTTGTTGTTGTGATGTGATGTTCCAACAGGAATGTTGTGGTTTGGTCCTAATCATTGTTGCCAAAGATGGATAGGAGAGCACAACTGATCAATAATCAGTCAGTTCTTTGTTTTCTCACAGTGGTTAACACAATTACCTCAAATAGGTATTGATGGGGCCCGATACACACCAGTAAAGCAACAACTGATGGAATTCAGAAGAAATCAAAAGGTCTGGACTGAGGATTGCATGTTAGGCATCATTCTGTCTTATTTGAATTAATAGGTTGAGCTCTAAAATTACTTACCCTTGCATTCATGATTTGAGGTAGAGGTGGCTTTAAGGCTGAAATGATTTTGTGACCAGAAGGTTGAAAAAGACAGCACTGCTATAATTGAAAATCTTCAGAATAAGTAAAGTTGAAAAAAAAAAAAAAATGAACAAACAAACAAAAATAATTGTACTGGACCTCACCTGTTGCTAATTAACCTTCTAATATTTAACATTACCATTACCGTTGTTTAGTGGCAGAAATGACATACTGTGCATTAAACGTAAGCTGATAATTAATGCCCACAAATTATTTTAGTTGTTGTGATGCATGAATTAGAAATATTAGCAATTGTAGCAATCAGCAGATGTGTTTTGGTTTCTAAACACTGGATTGATTTTTTTTTATATATTAATAGACATAAATTGGGTTACTTTATTTATTCCATTTGTCATGATCCTCCTTACGCTCTATTAAAACAGGAGTGATGCTCTGTTGGCATTTGTCTCAGCAATACTGACCTCCCTTAGCTGCTTTTACACAGGTGCCCACATGTCACTGTGTAGTGTGACAAATGAAACACAAGGCCCTTTCACACAGAGCCCGCAACAAACATCCTTCATTACCCTGGTCGCGTTTTGACACTGAACCGAACAACGTGGCCTAATGTGTGGGGCAATGTTTCCCAAAATAAGACATAGCAATCATTTATTGTCACTGTTATATGGCAGTTGATCTCGTCCTCTGCCCAGCGGACGAGGAGCTCCAAGACCTTGTGTTGCCTCCCCAGTTTGCAGACATTGTCAGCTGGTGTTTTTCTGCTGCTAACTGCTTTTTAAATCTCCCAGTGGCGGGTAACACACATAATACGTTATCAACACGTCACATAATTGTCTCATCCTGCCAGCTTGCCAGCTTGCCGGCTTGCTCTTTTACACAGGTGTCAATTGTGTGCAGATACAACCTCTGCTGTCGGTGGTGGAACAACAATGGCCCCTCCATTACGCTTTAATACAGAGGGGCAGAATAGCAGTGCAAAGCTCGCCACACACAGGCCCTGTCAAAGGTGCTAGAAAATTTAGTCTTTGTGAGCATATTTTTTGATAACAAATCGAGACTTATGGACAAAAGATAACCAGAGAGCTTCTGTTAAATATTTTGATAATTAAACTTGAAACTGGCTGTTTGCAATACTGAGTTTCGAGTTCAAGGACTGACAGGGCCAGTGCTTTGGCTCATTGTACATTCCCAGAGGGCTGAGTGGACACTACATGTGGCCCCTGCTTAGCTGGTGACCTATTTTCACAGAGCTGCCAGGGTCAGCTGCTGTGCAAAGAAAAGCCATCCTGTGATTCATCGGGTTCTCTGCTGTTTTTATCACCTTTAATCACCAAGATGTGCACTTGCTGATGCAGGCTGATGTTTTGCATGTTTGACCTTAAAGCCTTTACACATCAGACCCAAACTGGAACTCTGATGTCAAAAACGGAAACAGTTATCTTTCTCTTCTTCTGTATCCTTGCACACCCCTGCTTTTTGAGTTTCTAGGCCATGTCTGGATCCAGAATGACACAGGCTCTGAAATGGTTTACATTTTCCTCACACTAGATGCCTCCCGTGTGACCCAAAGGGCATTTTTATATTTCACAGTTGCAAAATGCAAGTATGCAACCTATACTATCTGGCAGGTTGAGGATACGACAACAGGAGAAGGACCCAAAAGTTGATAGTAGAGGCAGACATGGAATTTGAGATGCAAATAAACTTACAGGCAGACACAGGTAAAACCTGATGGGTAAATTAAACTCAAAATGTTTGAGGAAATCAATTGCCTTAAACCAATTAAATTTATTAACTCAAAGAATTTAAGCATGAGAAATTCTTTAATTTGTGTACCAGTAACTCAAGTATTTATTAAGGTAACATGGATTGATTAAGTTAATAGTACAAATTCCATCAGATCCACTGAATTTTAAACTAATTAAGTATTTCACGCTCATATGTAGCATCTTTTGCAGCTTATTAAAATGTGTTGTAGAGTGCATCCGAATTAAGTAACGCTAATTTAAATGGAGCCTCTTTACACATTTGTAACCACTTAAATTTGACATCAGTTTGTTTTCCACTGCAGCAAATTTGAACATTTTACTCAATTCGTCTGAGGAAACTGATTGGCTAAGTTGAATTAACACAATATAAACACACATGTACAAAACAAATTAAACTGTTTATTTGAATGCCACTCCACAGAATGAAAATCATTTCATTATGAAACATTTAAAAGTTCACAGCCATCAAACAACAGTTTACTCCTTTTCCCTTACTTGTTTTACTTAAACCTATTTCTGGAAAATAAAAAGCCACTTTTACGAGTGATAACTCAAAAACTGAAACTACCAATAAAAGGTTTTTGCCTTTCAAGCCAAACAACAATTTTTAAACACTGCTGACATTAAGCAGCATAACCTGTTGACAATTTCACTCCAGCTAGACTGGGAACTAGTGAGCAAGCCTGTGCTGATCAGATAATCACGACACCAAAGAATCCGAGAAGCAGTGTGTTTTGCAATGGCAAAACCAGCAGATGTATTACTGCTTGCTAACTTTATAAAAGGCTGCTCACCAACAAACTCTGAGCATATAACAAGTTCACGGCACAAGTGAGGCTGGAGAGGCATCAAGTGAGCAGAACAATGTAATCAGGTCTGACATGGTGTGATATCAAATCACACAGTGCAGTTGTCTGACACTGCAAGGGAAAATATAAAGGCAATACTGGTAATGAACATTACTGGCCATATATGACCATGACAGTCAAAGCAAATCAATGTAATGCATTATAAATGTTTTTACCTGAGCCTCATATCCCATCAAAACATCTTCCATCTTCTCACCAAAATGTCTAAACTGAAAATTTTAAGGCACTCAAAACAACTGAGCTATTACAACAACAATTCATTTTTGAGTGAGATTATATTCATGAGTCCAACTTTTTTTCCAAGTTGAACTTGTCTTACTTCTTTATCAAGATTTACTGTTAGGTTTGATAGTGAAACAGGTCAGGAAAAGGAGTAAATTACATCCATCTTGGATTGAAGAGAATGCGTATGAAAATGCTGAAAGTTACTTTTCATGTAGATACCATATTTGTTAAAAAGTTTGCAGTGAGCACCAGCAGAAAAATAGTCACAAATAAGTATTAAAATTTGTAATTATGTAATGATTACTTAAAATCCCTAAACAGCCTTGTTACTGCCCATAAAAAGCCTCTAATCACTTTTCCTTTTCAAGCATGAGTGACTGGGCCCTTGTTGTGGAGGCATCATTAAATGAAAGCTGTGAACAGCTGCTTTCCTTTGCACCAAGTAATTTTCTTTTGCTTGTGTATTTCGACTTGTGCAAGACAGGGATTGGCAGAAAACGGAGAACTCATCCAAGTCATGAGAGAAAGACACCTCAGGATTGAAGGCTGTTCTCAGCAGCGTCTGCATGTATTAGCTTCAGCATTTTGCATGTAATGGTGCAGTGTGGTTGGCCCATGGATTTCCCTGCTATATATGGACATTTTATAGAAGACAGAAATATACTGTACTTCATCAGACTGCTCACTTTCAACGGCTGCAGGGTGGTCTTTAAAGAACACAATGTCAGCTGTCTTATATACCATTGGTATGCAGGGTCTGTGATAGCAATTTGGAAATAGGAAGAAAGTAAGTAAATATGATGCTGTGGGTTTTAAAAAACATTTTAAAAACATTTATTCATCATGCCAACATGAGTGTATTGTTGGTTTATCTGAGCCATGGGTGAAGCTGGAGCTCCTTCAGGGAAGGTCGCAGTACATGGGACGTGTTCAAACACTTCTGTAAGAAATCCTGGCAATCTGGAGGGAAAGAAAGATGAGAAAGTTGGAGCTGACAGCCACAGTGATTCCTCAGAAGGTGAATTGAAATGAACAGCTCTGTGTTTGCATATGAGTGCGTTTTTCTTACCTCTGGACAGCTCATCGCTGATCGGCAGCTCATGTCTGAGGAAACTTGCGGTATCGAATCGGACTGTTCTGTGGAGCAGCTCATATAAGACCACTCCCATCTGCCACACTGTGGTGGGGCCGGGCCTGTAGGCATAATGACTGTACCACTCCGGAGGGACGTGTTGGGGGGTACCTACAATACACACAAGTGATAATAATTGAGGATGAAAAGTGGCTTTCTTTAAACATTAAAGTCACAGGCAGGTAAATTAGTGAGAGGCAGAAGAAAAAGCCAGATGGCTTACCATAGAAGACACGGTAAACTGATTTTTTCTTGAAGAAACAGCTCAGTCCAAAGTCAATGACGCGAACACGCGGCACATCTGAGCTGGTCTCAATCAGGATGTTTTCCGGCTTGATATCCCGATGAAAGATGCGCTTATCCTCCAGTTCTTTTGCTGCATCAACCAACTGTTTAAGTATGATCTGGAAGAGAGGGACACGAATAGAAAAGTGAGGGATCGGAGTGGGGAGACGGACTGTGAGGAGGTTCAACAGTTTGTGTCATGGCTGTGGGGTTTGGGTTAACTTTGGCTTAACTGCTGTGATTCAAAGCTGACAACAACAGCAGGACAAAACTTTTCATCAGCCATATTTCAAACCCACAGACACCCAAAAAATGTTCATCAGAGACGGTCATAATTTTTAATTATGGAATGTTTTCTATAGACATGATGGAAAAGGTGACATGCTTTTAGATAGCAAGACAAATGGGCAGCACAGTCCACTTGTGGCACAGAGAACTATGATGAAAGAGGTGCTAATAAGAAACATAAGGAGAACCTGTGGCAATAGCTATATGTTACAGTATGTTACAGGTAAGTCACAAGTCATTATGTTCCTGTTTGAAACACACACACACACACACACACACACACACACATACCCGCTCGTGCAGCTTACCTTTGCCTTGTCCTCCTGTAAGCGGCCTTTGCTGATCGTGACGTAATTGTGAAGGTCCATACAGGGCATTGGTCTCTCCAGCACCAGGATCAGCTCCTGGTCCAGATCGTACCAGTCCAGGAGGGACACGGGTGCTGATTCCCCCATTAATCCAGTTCTTCCAGCTTGGAGTTTTAACATCACAGCCACCTCAGCTGAGAGTTCTTTCCCATTTCGTCCCTGAAACATTGAAGCAAAAACAGTGTAAGAGAAGGAGAAGCTCCACAGGTTTACAGAAAAACGTGATTCATCAAACACACATTCACTTGGCTGAGTGCAGCGTCCTGTTTGGTGCTGCTCACTTACCTCTTTGCACAACACTTTGTCTTTTGTTATGTGTTTGATGGCAACCTACAAGACACAAATAGCATTTTGGTTAGCACTTCCTGACCAGATTGTGTGTGTGTACATATGAGTGAGTGTGTGTATGAGTGAGTGTGTGTATGAGTGAATGTGTGTAAGTGTATGTTTCACAATGTGTGTATCATACTCACAGGTAAATGATCTTCTTTGCGGTAGCCGGCAAACACACATCCACAGCCTCCTTCACCGAGATGATTCTCCTGCTGGTATTTGGCCTCAAATTCAGCTAAACAGACAAACACGTGTTTTGTTTAAGCGCAGTTGCCAGGAGCATCAATTACACATTAAAAAAGCTCTAAAATCAATCCTTTCTACCCTGATTCTGAAAAAGATGGGCCGCTGTGTGGAACAAAGGAAACTAAATGTGACAACCTGCTCATCCTTTCTGGCATATACTCCACTGAAAACAGTTTGAAAACTATATATTTATGAGCAGTGACTTTTGTACATGCATGTTTATAATGAATTTGATGCCAGGAGCACAGTTCAAACATGCTGGTATAGGGGCTACAAAAGGCTGGGGCAAAAACTCAAAAACACCTGTACATAACATTACACTCTGTTTCCAAATCAGGGCATCAGTGTGACCATTAATGTGACTGTTTTGTGTTGCACATTAACATGAAGTCAAAGCCCGTGTTAATTACTACTTACCTCTTCGGGCATTGATCAAATCCTTCACGGCTGGCCGCCCCTTCCATCTCTTCGTGCAGGGTTCTTCTTCATCAGCGGCAGCCTTCCTCTTTCCAGTCCTCTTGCTCACATCCTCCACTGTTGTACTGCACCTATTGGACTGTGTGCTGCTGCTCTCTTCAAATGACAAGAGAAAAAGAGGACCACCAGGTTAATGACCATCCACTGATGGAGAAAATAAGTCCATCTTTGTCATTCAGTGACTTCCAAAATAACAAACTAATTTTCTCCTCTACCATCTTTTAGTTAAAGAAATATTTCATCATTTCAGGAAATACACATCCCAACGCATGCTTGAGCTGTTGTTAGGTTAGCATAAAGACTCCTGAGGCAAAGGCAAAACAGTTGGCCTGCTCCCTTCCAAACTGAAAATAGCCACATCAAAACCCTCTAAAGCTGAGACATTAAAAATCATTTTTCACTCTGGTCTCATGGTCTTTCTCTGTGAATGTAGGTTTTGTTTTGTTTGTTCAGGTTTGACATTTAACTTATGATGTTGAATACTAACTTCACATGATTCGCTTACCATTGCCAGTGTCCGCAGATGAGGATGCTAATTCCTTCTCAGTCTGGTTGTAGTTAAGTCTTCTCCTCTTTGTCTTTGAAGGTTCATCTCCACCTTCTCTGACTTTTCTCTTCAAGTTTTCCATGAGCGATTCGTTCTTAGTGCCGTTTAAGGGTTTAGACTTGCTAGCCATGATGATATTTCAGAGATTTCAAATCTGATGACGTCAAGTAACAAGTGGATGTTGCTCCAACAAGCGTGTCTGACTTCTGCCAGGGCTCAAAGGCACGTGTTCTGACAAACAGAACCCGGAATGTCCTTTGATGAAAAGAACTGGCTGGTGTTCCAATACGCATGTTAGAATGTAGAGTCCCTTGTATGTGTGATGTCAATGATTTCATCAAGTCACCTTGTTTTTTTGTAAATTATCAGTATTATTATTTTAAGCTTTATTTTTACAGGAAAAAAAACTCCTGAGATTAAAAATCTGTTTTACAAGATTGGCCAAGACAGGCATGAGAGAATTCTGAAACATAAAACTTTCGGTGTGCTTCAGTGTTGTAATCAAGCCCACCTAAACCGAGACCAAGTCCTAACCAAGACCATTGTGTAAGACTTTGTTGAGACCCAGCCAAATCCAGGAACCAAGGCAGGGTGGCACAGAGTCAAGAGCAGGACCAGACCAGTACACGTCCCCCATTGCAGGACAGAGTTAGGATAAAATGTGGAACATGCAAACCACTGGCCCTCCTCAAAGATTCACATTCATGTAAAACCACACGCACAGAAGACAAATGAAGATTTCTTGTGCGTCACCTCTTTTATTGCCAAATAAATAGTGTATGTGCTTATATATAAATGTAAAGAGAAATCATTATCTTGATAATGATCAAATAATGATCCAAAGCCAATGGAGAGAACTTTCATTTTTTTATTTATTTATTTTTGTTTTTTGAGGAAACAAATATAAGGCACTAAGGGGATGAAATCAACTCTTTTTTTCAGTACAAGCATCATGTTTGGGTGACTCTTGTTTGGTCTTCCTCTAGTAACCATCATATATCCTGCTGGTGTGGTCTTGACTGATCTTGATATGAAATGCTGAGTCCTCTTGGGTTGAGACAGAGGCAACAGTAAAAGACGATAAAGACAAGATTACATGCGTCAGTCAGGGTTCACTTCGGAAGCTTAATGCAGTTTGCATTAAGAAAAGCAAGAACAACCTGATCTCGACCATGATAAGGTGGGACAGAACTGAGGGAAACTGTTGTGCAATGATTTCAGTACAAAATAAGACGACGGTAAATATATTTCATGTAAATAGAAAATAAAGTAAATGTTAAGAACAGGCAAGTGTATATAACTAATGTAGTGATTATACTTGACTCTTCCTGTTGCTTTGTATATGAGTTGTAATTTCTGTAATCTAGTAATTCAATAATTCACAGTAATAAACTGCAATTCAGAGAGAATAAAGGAAATTTAAATGGACAGAGCTTATCATGTTGATCACCCAAACATCCAGATGAGCTGTTCAAGCTGTCAAGCTCGGCTTTGGGCCCATCAGTAGCTCATACATTACCAAAAGCAATAGGACATGTCCAAACCATGGAAATCCTAAAGCTGAGGAAATCTGCTTAGAAACATGAAGGGAATGAATACTTGTGAATGAATGTATGTGAACGTGGCTGCAGGTGTTTGACGAGGGCTGGAACAGTTGCTGCGTTTACATGAAGCCCAAACGCTCCACTTTAGTCACAGCTGTAGACTGAGGCTGACACAATTAGAAACCATCTGCTGAGTCCCAGGGAGGATGGAAGGCTGTCAGTCATACTGCTGTGTGTGTGTGTGTGTGTGTGTGTGTGTGTGTGTGTGTGTGTGTGTGTGTGTGTGTGTGTGTGAGTGTGTGTGTGTGTGTGTGTGCGCGCAGTCACACTGGCAGTCTGGCACCATTTCTGTCTTCTTTCATGTCTTCATTATGGTATCAATCAATGAATAAACTCATGCTTAGAAATGTTCTTATTTTACTTCAAAACATGTACAAATTCAACTTGAGAGGAGTAACATAATGTGATGCACTGAGAACATATTCAGCATATTCATAACTCAAAAAAAAGCCTTCATATTTTTAAGCTGCCATGTCTTAAAGATGAAATTGAAAATGTGACCAAGAATTACCTGACAATGTAACCATAATCTAATTACACCTACACATTTTTTTCAAATATAATTTGAGCTGATTACACATTTTGTGTAATCTGATTATATAAAGTCTTCCTACCAATATTTATCAAACTAATGCAGTCACACAAAAACAGGGACCGTGTGACTGTGTTCACTCGGTGGTCACTTTATGATCATTAACCGGAGTGAGATAACACTGTCGGTCATTTGTGATGTCATCAGTGGATGTAGAACATGATGCATGAAAACAGAAGACTTCATTAGCACGGTCGTCTGTTTTAATGCTTGTTGTGCTTCTAATTAACATAGCAAATATGATGGAAGATGTAATTCTTAATGATGCTCTGTATTTTCTGCTTGCTGTTATTTTTGCTGAAAGTGATGTTATGACCAAATGAAAGATATGATACATTTGGATGTAATCTGAGGGCTGTGTCTTCTTCCTCTGTGCCACAGAGCTCTAAAAGAAAATACATCAATGAGCCGCACTGTTGCACACACTGTTAGACACACACTGGATTATCTATTTATTTATTATTTTGATTCAGTCCCACATACATCGTCCCGCTGCCCATAAAAACTACAGCGAGCAGCTGCTTTAGGCAATTATTGAACCTGACATATTTTTGTCAGTATTTTTTAAAAATCTACATCTTCAATAGGAATCAGTGAGCCAGAAATAGAGTAGGGACATCAGTAAGTATTGTGACACATACTTATTGATGATTTATGACTTTTAATTCAATTGCTGTTTTATTCTTCAATGAAGCAGACATGACTTGACTGGGGTCACTGGTCTGAATCATTCAACCGACTGCAGCTCAGTAGTCAATGGTGAGAGCAGTGTGGTTTTAGTTCCAGTTTCAATTTGTATGAATCAACCACAAACACGTTCAAGACTGCAAAAGTAACAAGTGGAGAGAAAGCTCATGCTGTGAACACGCTCTGGTCAGTTCAGCTGCCCAGAGGGGACTTCGGAGAAGACTTTGTGGAGCAGCAGTGTCTTTTCCTGGAGCAGTTTGGAGGGGAAGTTCAGGGCGTATTTTCACCCAGATCAGATACTTATTTACCTGCTGGACGACCACAGAGGACTGGTACCAGTTGTTTTATTTATGTTGGAATGTTGCAATACCGGGCGGCACGATGGTGCAGTGGTTAGCACTGTCGCCTCATAGCAAGAGGGTTCCAGGTTCGAATCCCGGTCTGGGCCCTTCTATGTGGAGTTTGCATGTTCTCCCTGTGCCTGTGTGGGTTTTCTCTGGGTTCTCCGGCTTCCTCCCACAATACCAAAAACATGCACATTAGGTTAATTGGCTACTCTAAATTGCCCCTAGGTGTGAGTGTGAGAGTGTGTGGTTGTTTGTCTTTGTGTGTTGGCCCTGCGATTGACTGGCGACCAGCCCAGGGTGTACCCCGCCTCTCGCCCGTAGTCAGCTGGGATAGGCTCCAACTCCCCCGCGAGCCTGACGGATAAGCGGTATAGAAAATGGATGGATGGATGGATGTTGCAATACCAGCGCCAGGCAGTGAGGTGATTCGTTCATTCTGAGTAGGTTTTTGGTAGATCTATTTTTTACATACCAGGGTGGTGTGTAGTTAAGTGACAAATACATTTATATGATGATTTGGGTCAATACTTTGTTCTGATTAGCTGGAACTGTTATTTTAGTTATTGTAATTATTATTTCTAACATTATTTCTCAAGCCTGTGAGGCAGCTGTTCTTACACAATATCAAGGGTGAAATCCTGATTCAGAAACTGAGTGGGGAGCAGCCCAAGTCATTTGATATCAACATTATTCCACATTTTGAAATGTTAGATACTGGCCTTACAACAATGGGAGTGTGTATCATTAAGATTCAGTCGCTATACTGTAGTAAGGCAGTAAGTAAAGTGTGTTATGTACCGTGAGGAAGGACAGTGCAGCTCCCTCCTTTTTAAACCCACTTTCTCAGCCAGACAATCTGCTTTACTCAGAGCCACTCAATAGTTTTCCACAAAAGACAGATGGAGCCTCATTTAATTCATTGCCTTGGCATCAGACTCTTCGTAATGAAGAGCTAATTTTTTCTTCTATTTCTTCCATTTATCTCTCTGTGTTTCCTCTGTTTAGTAAACGTGAAGAAGTCTAGGGTTAATGAGCTCATTTCCTCTCTGTGTGACCTGTGCTGTGAAGGGGAGAGGGTTTCTAGACACCATTTCACATCTGATTGACTTCCTTACACTGGAATATGGGATTGTGTTCAGATGTGTAGATCTAAACTTACAAGCATAGAAAGGACGATGTATGTTTTTCACAAAGTTAAATTTGGATTTTTTTCAAAACACATTGACTTCTAAGTGCACATAACAGTACAAATGTGAGTTTAAAATGAAATTACTTGTCAGTGTGATGGTTGTCTGCACATGTTTTATAGTGTGGTAATGACGCTTGTCCAGGATGTACACCTCCTCTTTTCCAATGCATGCTGGGATATAGCCTCCTGTCTCCAGTGAGCCTGTATAGAATAAGAATTTAGAGTTTACAGTGCTTCACCATGAATACTCACACCCTTTGCTCAAACTTTGACAGCTCACGGCCACCCTGAAGGCTTCATATGAGGACCTGTGTCATTCTGAAATATTTACAGGGCTGTTTCCCTTGAATTTTTAAACATATTTGTCTAATCCATTTAAAACCTTCCTTCCAACAGAAACTTTAATCAACCAATCAGATTGTTAAAGCAATTCTGTGTAAAGAATTTGGTCTAAACCTGCTCTAATTGGAAAGTGTCATGAGATAACTTTTGTTGTGAATTTGCACTATATAAATAAAATGAAAACTGAATTGTACAGTTATAGTTTATTTATTTAAAAGCTGTGCCTACTCAGTTGGTATACAGTGAAAGGAATGGGGAGGTAGTAAAGGTCCAGCAGCTCATTTTTTGCCCATGGTTTAATTTGACCATATTGGCAGACACTGCCATTTTAAGTGAGCATAACAGGTCTGGAGGATAGACAAATGACTAGATCAAGTGAGTACAGACTGCACTTTGATGTCTAAAATGCTTTCTGAAGTTAATTGACTTAAAGTTATTACGTGAAGCGATTTACACGTGTTAGTCACTTGTGATTGCTGATATTGTGAACGGATATTAATGTAACTTAAAAAAATGAGACCTTGCCTGACTTTTCGCTTGCCTTTAACAGCCTGTGGATGAATTTCTACGTGAAAGATGCCAAAAAAGTGCAACATTACCCAACATTAGCTTAGAAATGGATTCTGCTGACATCAAAAGTATGCCAAGGCACACACACACACACACACACACACACAATTATTGAGTAAAACAGGGATGTTACTGTTGTTGGGAAAATACCACATGATGCGTTCAGTCTCCTTTATGACACGCCACTGTTTTGGCTGATGCACAAGATGCTTTTTCATGTCTGCTGAGTGTGAACATGAGCTACAGGATGCTGGCTATAGCTCACTTAACATCCCTTGTCACACCTTGTCATTAACAAGGATTTACTGAAAATTACCACATAGTAATTTTAATGTTTCCCAAAAATAAACATCCTGGTGTCCTGACAGTATCATAACATTTATCCACCACATGAAGTGAGTTGTTTTTGTGCAGAGGTATGCAAATGTGTGCTCTTTCCGCATATGTTTGTAATGGATCAGTAGTCAACTTGCATGGCTTCATAAAATGTTCCCCCACATGCCCTTATGTATTGGTGTATGTGTGTGAGTGTACATACACTTAAATACACCCCACCCCCGGAGGATGGCTCTCCTTCCACATCAACTCATTTACTTCATTTATGTATCCAAAGCAATTAGCAGCAATAGCACCTCTGGCTTGCTCACTGCCATTTACCAACTGCCACACACCAGGCTAATGAATAATATAGCACTCTGTAATGGTAAAAATATTCTTATGTGTATAACATGGAGCTGGCGGTGGTGAGGAGTGAGCTGATACTGAGACAGTAGGGAGGGTTAATGAATGAATGGTCTCACCTACATGCAACATCAAAGGCTCCGGGGAAATTTTTACCAGATGAGCATGTTACTTTGCGTTTGTGTATTATGTGAGAGTATTAAATGCTGAAATGTGTAAAGCAGTAATTATAAGGATTCGACTGAGATTAAGGCAAGCAAGAGCTATTATTTATTGGATTTAAAGGGGAACTCCAGTGATTTCACACATGAAGATCAGTGCACTCATCAGAGGGAGTTTGGTCAAATATGAGGAAATAACCCTGAAGGTGTCATTAGACTGAGGTACCCTAACTACTGTGATTAATCAGGTAATTTCACCGGTGATGTCAATTTCAAATGAAATGTTACTTATGCTACTAGTTATGTACTGTTACTTATATTATTATAATTATTATAAATTGTTATTATAATAAATAGCATTTTAATGCAAAAAAAAGTGTATGTTTTGAGTAGCAAAAATTATAATGTATACAGAATAATTATTATGAGATATTTTTAATGATTGTTTGGACCCAGAAGTTAACTAAGTTTGGCATTTAAATAGTGGAGCAGTCTTGTTTTATTTCAGCTTTATTGGATGAGCATGGTTAGAATACAGCTGCACGTAGCAGAGCTGCACATCAGGATATCTTGGCCTCTGCTGCTTTGAACTCGTTTTTCAAAATTTGTCTTTGCATTTCATCATCTCTTGTTTCCTGTTATCAACGAATTAAATTCATCCATCCATTTTCTATCCATGTTCTATTTTGTTGTCCTGCACAAAAAAAAACATATAAAGTTGGTGTTTGTAGCAGAAAGGTGTTTTTCAATTAGATTTTGATAGACAAATGTCACTGTGACCTCACAAAGCATGCTTCAGCCATGTCTCAAAAATCCACGCACTAACTATGACAGAACTTACACAGATTGTATAGATCTCCTGTGCTGCTGGGTTGAACATGTGTGATAAGCATCCATGTTTTAGAAGTTCTTCTTCTTTGCTTCTGTGAACATTGACATTTAAAGCATTTTAGTCGACCACAAGTTCACTGGTTGTGATTACACTGAATTTTAAGTGATTGTTGTTTCACCGTGTGATGAATCTCTCTGTCAGTCCCTACATGTATTATGAGTCTAGGCAGACAATTTGACTGGAGTACATACATACAACTAATAATTCTACTCAGAAATAACATCAGAATTCTTTCTTTATATGGTTTATCACACTCCTGTAAATCTTATAATAAATAATTAAACTTTTGCATGTTACACTGCAGATTTATTAGCTTTCACTTACTGTAGCTTTTAATGACTGACAGCCCTGAAGCCATTTAGCTCAGTAAAATATCCCCTCACATTGTACGTGGATGGTTTAATAAAAGACCCATGTCATCCTCGAATATTAGTAAAGTAGTCCCTGTGTATTGGCATTTCAGAATTCTTTTCATCAGAAGGGAAATTTGAATATACCTTTTTCCCATGGGTGACATATGATTAATCATCCTTCTGAGTGAAATGCATAATTTATCCTAGCAAAGCAGTGTGTGCAGTGGACCAGATCAGTGCTCATTTCTGCCTTCAGAATCCTCCTTTACTAACGCTCTGGTGTCAGTTCACCCCGCTCTTTTTTTTTTATTATTTCACCATTTCTACCATTCCTGTCAGCCAGACTTTGATTGTCATGTTATTAAAAAATTTTATGTTAAACCTCGACCCATTTAAGCAGGCTCATTGCAATCTTAAATTGAGTGCAGGATATCAAACAACGGCTCGCCTTGTATTAATGTCACCATCAATGACAAATGGAAGAGGGAGTTAAGTGGATTGACTGAACACACACACACACACACACACACACACGCACACACACACCACTGCAAAATGCAGTGATACAAAGGACATAAATCTCATGTTGGAGAAACTTTATGGGGGCATCACAAGTCTCATAGCAACATATGAATCAGCAAACATATATAAGATACATGTAATGACAGAGCAGTCAGTGTAGGCAGCTTTAGCTTTAGACAGATAACCTTACGCTGTGGTGATGCAGGGCCAGACTGAATGGAGCAGCAAAAGCTCAGTCTGATTTACCAGCTCTGGTGCACTTGTTGAGTCCAGTGCCAGGGAATATTCAGTGGATACCGAATTTTCTTAGCCAGCAACATTCTTGCGACTTGTTCACATCACATTAGTGAACATCTGAACTTCACCTTAGTTCCATGTATCTGAGAACTGTGAGGGAACCCAGGTCAGTTGGGGTTCAAATTACAGTCACTCTAAGTGGGTCAAGACTTTATCAGATGAGCAAACAGTTGCCTACTTACACATCGATTAGAGCAACAACATCCTGCATTCATTTGGAGAAATTTTTGTGACACATCTCTTAGCTCTGTTTTGTTCTCCACCTTTTAAGATGCTAAATGCTCCATTATATTTACCAGCTGGTTTCTGACTGTATCTTTCTCGTGCTGGAACTGAGCACATAGAATAAAATGGGATTTTTGATTTTTTTCACTGACAACAGCTTCCAGATGCTGCTGGACACCTGAATGATAAGGGCAGAGAACCTGCCTTGGGAAGCTAAAAGAAGCTAAAATTTGAGTGGGTGCACAAGCTTTAATGCATGTACATGTGCTGCTGGCTGAGATGTGATGCAAGGAGTGAGGACGAGTGACCATAATGAAAAAGAACACAGGACATGGTTGTAAATTTTGACTGCATATACTGAGCAGTACACAGGCTAGCAAGGAAGTGGTACTCAAAGTTACCCACACATTCAGTTAGAAAATAACAAAACAACTTACTACTAAAATTTGGCCATTTTTGCAAAAATGTAGTCTACCGATTCATTCAATTTATTTTCACATTTACGGCGATGCAGCAGCAGCTCGGTAATAATAAGCTGCTGTTCAAACGTCATCACGTGGTTGAAAATGCCTGTGGTACACTGATTTGTAGAGGAGTGATAAATGACCGGGAACACATTAAAATTAAATAAAGACTAATTCAAAGGTACAGAGAAATAATAACAATGACAACCCCAAGGGAATGGAAGAGGACGTACGACCAAGAGAGTAGTAGTTTGTAAGACAGTCAGGGAGAGGTGGAGAGAAGATGTCTGCAGTGTTCTTTGTAGGGCTGGAGGGGATGTGCAGCATCTGTAACTGGGGCACAGCAAAGAGGTTTGTCCTCAGCTGCACTGTCGCCTTTATGAGCCCAGTTACCGCAAGCTTTGGATAGGTTCCTAACCCTCCCAGTGTGCCTGTGAATGAATATGTACACACTATGCACAAGGCAATAGAGTACATTACATTTGCTTGCAGCACAATATTATTTTGAGTGTGTGCTTTAAAACTGGAGAAGCAAGGGTAGAACAGGAGTCTCACTGTGTTGTTTTATCACTACAACATTATTACATTCACTTTGAGACTTTCAAACATTACATATCAACAAATTAGTCTACTGCTGAGAAAACTGGCAGCCTTCTCTGCCTTCTCAGATTAGATTAAATAATATTCCATTGGGAATTTGTCAAAAACACAAATGAGGCCAAAAATGAGGCTTCATTTCTGATAATGCAGTTCACAGTGTCCGGTAAAGGCAGAGGTAGAGAAAGGTGGAAAAAATAATTCAAATCTGTGAGGATTTCCACTAACTCTACAGTTACCCCCAGCTCAGTGGAGCGTTTTGGCATCTTTTAGCTGGTTGTTTAGTTTGACGGGCCGCTGGCTCACATCCATCTGATTTCCAGCAACAGCACGTAGCTGCTTTCATCTGTTCAAGCCACCATCTGCCCTGCACCAAACAGAAGACACATATTCAGAGAGGCCGGTGAACACAGTAAAGCATTTAGCATGTGATTTGGATGTACAGGAAACGATGAAGTCAGGTGACGTTGGGTGCCAGGTGATGTAGTCATGATAACACCAATAGTGACAGTTTGTGAAATGGTCACAGTTTGGTTTGATATTAATACTACTTGGTTAGAATTAGGAAAAGTTTGGTTTAAAATAACTTAAAATACCTTATTTACACTTCCTTTACATATGTGGCATGATGCAAGTGAATTTATGGATGTAACATAAAATATGTCAGCTTTGACTTTTGGCTTCAACAGGACATGAACACCAGTCCCCTGCATGAAAGTTCTGTGTTTTTCTGATCCATCCATCCACCCACCCAAACCTCCTGCATGTGTGGAAATTGTTCGTACTACGTGTACATTCTTCAGACCAGGCAGCAGTTCAAGGTATTCTTCTCAGGAGTTGGTAGACACCAACAATAGATCTAAAAGGAGATTAAATATTGGACTTATTTTCATCAGACCTGACTCCAAATGAATTCTAATGTGGCTGTGGCAAGCTTACAAGTGATGTGTTAGAAAACAAGTAAACAAACAAATACCTTTTACCTTTTATAAAAGAATTTCATATTTTCTTGCACAGTGTTGCGGGTTAAGAAAGGAGAGTTTCATGATGATCTTGGAAAACTGTCTGACTGCCTTAGCAAAACAAGTGAAGCAAACCTAAGAAAATTATAAGTAAAAGAAAAGAAGAGAAACTAGACAGCGGACTGTGTGAAGATGACTAAAACTGACTGATAATTAACTAAATTAGATTGAAACTTGATAAGTGGAGCTAAAAATGAATTTGGAGCCTCCAACCTGGGCTGAAAAGCCTCACTCAGATGAATAAATCAATGCCTTAATGCTGTTCTCCTCCCTCCTCACTCATGTTACATCTGGCTTCTCAATCAGAGCTGAAGATAACTAAGAACTAATCTTTGTCCCCCTTGGATCACTGAACTGCATCAAAGTTCATTTAAGAGATACATGAAGGGCAGCTCAAAGAGCCTGCAAAACAAGAATGACTTGATCACATCAAAAAACGTAAAAGAAATGAAAAACATCCGCCATGATCCTATGGAAATTTATTCATATTGTTGATTTCAGGAAAGAGTCAAACTTTCTGTATGAAAGAGGATGAATATGAACACAGTGCAACAAAATGCTCTCATAGGAGAAGCTGCCCTACATACAGAAATACCTCAGTGATCAAAAGTAGATCTCTGCAGTCACACACTGGGGCCAATGAACAGGGACGATGCACCTGTTTGAGTCAGCCTGTTGTGAGGAAGATGATTGATTCTAATCAATTTGTAGAAGCCGTACATAACATCTACGCACTTCATGACTTGTTTGCGTGGACGGTAGTTTTAAAGTATGTTTAAACTATTCAAAAAAAAAAATAGAAAATATATCTTTTTAGTGCCTTGATCAAAATAAGCAAAATGTTCTTTAGTTGCATTATGTTCAAGAGAAGGCACATATCTACAGCTGATATCTCCAAAACTCTGCAAGGCAATCTAGAGGGAGAAATAGGAATACAGGTGAGAGGGAAAAGGTGATATATGTGTGTAGTTGACTGCCCCTTCAATAATTTTGCTTTGTTTTCAGTGAAAACTCTCCTCTTGTCACATGTTGTTACGTTCTTTCAATTCCTCACTGAACTCACTTGTGTGTGTTGTTTGCAATATTAATCCAGTGGTCATCTATCAATCAGTCTGCTCTGATGCTCTGGTGCTGGTGGTTCGGTGTTATTGACTGAAAGCAGTGGTGGGTCATTGACTTCTTAACAGCCCATGAGGAGTGCAGACTGGCTTCATTAGCCTCTGCCTGGTGTTTTGACTGCTCAAGTGAAGAGTTTTTCATCTGGGATCACACACATACTTACCCACCCCACCCCCCCAAACAAACAAACAAACAAACAAACAAAAAACTGATACCTTTTTTCCATTGATTAACTTTAAAAATGTGCTCAAACCCTCATGCTAATTACATAATCCACAATCCAATCATCCACATTAAGATCTCACCAAGCAGACCAGCTGGAAAGGCCTTCGAAGGATTGGCAAGTGAGCAAATGATTCTTAACTGAGCATCGTCACTGACCAACTTAGCCAAGAAGCGCTACAGACGCTTAAACAAATTAGCGTAACTTTAACCAACAGATGGCGATCAGCCTAATTAGTGAAATGATCTGCATTTGTGTTTGGCAGACGTAAATATTGGCTCAAGTTGAAGTTGCACTGCCAAAGTGGTCAAATGACAGAGAAAGGATTACAACCGGGCTACATAAGCTTCATGAGCAGAGCACGGCGGCTCGGTCACTGAACTGCTACGGCTCGCATGCATGTGTCCACGCAGGCAGCGTTAGTGCTGTGGCACTGCGACTGCCAGCTCTACCTTTCCACATGGAGTTTGCCTTTGCTGAGGTTGAATAATGATACTTTTTAATAGTACTTTTGACTGTACTTTTCTTGTGCCTGTGTGATGTGTCCAATGTGCACTAAAGGCAATGCATTTCACTGATTACATGTGAAAAAAATTTGATTTACCGATAAATGATGCAATGTTTCGCACAGTGAAAACAACAAATTGATCATAATTCTCCTCTGAGTGGAGAATTATGATCAATTTGTTGTTCATTCTGCATTGCACTTTTATATTGTGGACTATAATGAACATTACAGCCTCTAGTGGCTGTTAGCTGGCCTTTATTAGTCTTCTCTTAGCCAAAGTAGTCCCATCTCTTCCTTTTTTGCCATCTGTCTCACTTAGCTCTTTCTTTTCACTCCGTCTTGGTCTTTCACATATGCATACATGGGAACAGGCTGACGTATAAAGTATGTTCTTTGCACTGTTGCATTTTCTGGCACAGTGTTATAGATGGTAACTCGAACTTAATGTGGAACTACATACTGTTTCCATAATTGCCCAATAATTGCTCCAGCCTCCTGTGGGAAGTGAACATGGTGGCCTCACTGGTCAGTCTTCTCATCCTTCCATCTGTCCTGAGCAGTTTGGGACCATCTTGCTTCCTTGACTGGGGGTTGAAATTAAATGGAGTGTGATTGTGCTGCTTCTTTCTCTATTTAGAAGCTCGGCTCAAAGAACAAGCTTAGAAACTACTTATGGCAATCTAATCTGACAACATTTGCAGAACAACAACCACATTATTCTAGATTATATAAGGTCCACAGCAAAGACCAGTGACAGACTGGCACTGATGCTTTTATCCAGTCAGGCCTGCATCATCCAAAATGACTTAAACTTCCCTTTTGAACTCTGGCTGAAATTAAAAGTGAAGTGAATGCTTGCTATCAACTTTGTTATGTTTAAAAGATTATTCTGGTTGGTACTACTTTGGTTTTGATTTTGCAGTTTTGGCCATCATTCCTTCCTATCAGACATTCTGTAAAGAAACTTCATGGTTACTCAAACACAGATTTGCAAAAGAAGAACAAAGGCAAAGAATAAAATTATTCCCAAGTGGATCCAAGCAGCCTCTCTCTCTGTGTCATCATCATCTTCATCACAGGTAAACAAGACACTTCAAGATTGAGACTGTAAAATTAAATCTCAATATCACTATCAAATCATTCTAACTGAGGTAGATGGTGGAGTCATGATGGTGACAGTTGTGAACAGTATTACTGGGATTTGATGATCTGATGATTTGATGAACAATAGAAAAAGTTTGACACATCACAGTTTGACAAGCTGGGGGTGAGAATAGGCTGATATTTCACTCAAAACAACAAATATTAAATCAGAGGAACTAAAGTCAGTAACAGTCATTCTCAGGGGAACCTAAATATCCACCTAAAATTTCATCACAGTGCATCCTGTAGGATTTTCACTATATTGCTGTCATGACAAAAGTGGTGGAGCAGCACTGACAGACATACAGCACGTTTTTTTTTTTTTTTTAATATATTGTTTTAAAATTCAAGAAAAATCAGTTCCTTTAACCAGGCTGCTCATTTATTGGCAGAATATCATTTTAACTGAGTTCTGTATCACCCGATTATTCTTAGGTATAACTGTTCTATAGGCCTAATTAGATGATACTTCTTTGCTACTGCATTGTAGTAATGTCTCCAAGTTCCCAAATCCTTATGAAATTAGAACTGATGGACAAAACTATGAAAGCAGGACCCAAGTTGTTATAAACCAGAGCTATTTCTTATGTAACTAGCAATGGTGAGCTGTTTAGTGTTTCTGAATTAAGACTTGGACATCCTATAACGTACCAACAGGATCTACCATCTGCACAGTTTTATGCTGCTAAACTTCAGAAAAAATTATGACTCTTGTCAATGTTAATCATGCACATTATGTTCTACTGATACACCTGATGGACAAGAATATCTGAGGATACTCCAGTGAACCCATAATCTGTCTACCACTACTTTTAACACATGTAGTAAGTCGGCTTTACACACGGCTGGTGTGCATGGCAACCAAGGCTGCTATAGGGGGCAGAAACAAAGAGCAGAGGCAGAGTGAGGTGTGAGGAGACGAAGAGTCATTACAGGGAGAGGTGGAAAATGAGAAAAGGCAAAAAAAGAGAAAAAAGAGGTTAGCATCATCACAGCAGGGAGACATCCACACAGACAGAGGAGACAGACAGGAGACAGAGAGAGGGAGAAATAGAGCAAGGGGGGGAGAAAGAGAGAGAGACAGAGAGAAAGAGAGGGAAAGAGAGAGAGAGAGAGAGAGAGAGAGAGAGAGTTGGCAGCGCAGTACTCCCTGCTCTCTGTCTCTTTGGTGTCAGTTGCTTTAGCGACTTAGCAGCAAGCAGCATGGAGCTGGAGCCTCAGAGATTCAGTACGTAACTCATTACTCCTCTTTTACTTCTACTACTGCCTTTTGTCTGCCGCTGGGTATTTTCATTCCATATCAAACTGTCAAATATCATTTCTATTTCAGTTGAAGTGCTTGCATTAGAAAGGTTTCCTTGTGGTTATGGTTTTATTGTTTTGCTGAGATTGTGTGTTTCATGAAAAGTTAGATTATTAGTGTGCTATGATGGATATGGTGTGTGATTATTATAGAGTTTGACAACATCAATTAGCCTGAGATGATTGTGATTAGGCATTGTGAAAACACTTTTTTGCACAGAATATGGGAAAAATTGGAGATAATAAAATTACATTTTTTTCTTACAGTCTTCAATTTCAAAAAATGAGCTCTGAAAGATATTCATGGAACTTGACCTGTTGAATGAAACATCCTCGTTAGGGCTTATCTATCACCCTGCAGGGCTTCATTTCTGTCATGATCTATCTCCTCCATTGTTTCTTACAGCATGAGGCTTTCAATCTGCTTATCAGTTTGGGTGTGTGAGGGTTTTTTTGCCAGTTGCAATGAATGGTGTGTTTGCCCTCCCTGAATGGCACCTTTGTATCTAATTCAGACATGCCGCATTTGAGCAATGAAGTCAAATTGTCACAGTCTGAAAGAAAAAATAGCAACAGTTTTTATGTGCATTTAGGAGTGTAATGCAGCTGAATGACTAGCAGGGTAGGCAGAGAAGAAGGCTCCGTACGTGCAAGTCCAATGTAAGCATGCAGTAAAAAGATTTGCATCTTTCAAATGTTTGTCTACAGCATAAAGTAATGCAAAAGTAATCATGGGAAATGCATTTCATCATATTTGTAATTCTCAAAATCTAAATACAAGTGAAACAAATAAAAATAAATGTAAATACCAGAAACGGGGAAGGGCAAATCAATATGCTGTACCTACATTCCTCCTTGTAATACACTCACATCTGCAGCATCTTATCAAAACCCACGTTCACAAGATGTAACATGCATATGTAAAGTTCTTCTTGACATAATCTTTTTGGATGTGCTCTCCTCCTGGTAGTTGTGCACTCTCAGTATCCTGAAATAGTTTCAGAACGAGCCTTTGAAACAGGGACATCAAGATCATAACATCTGACAGAACCTTTAAGTCAAGAGTTTCTGTTTTAAGCTGTGTGTGGCTTTATACACACACACCTTGGCTACGCTCAACATCATTCACTTTTTAAGTAATTTATTTACTCTGCAGTTTTTTTAGCCACACTATGGTGGTGTTGCCATAGGGATGGCAGTTTCAGCCACTCCACCACTTTGGATAGCCCCGAACGAAACATTCTAGCAACTGTTGGATGGATTGCTATGAAAATTTGTTCAGATATTTACGAGAATGACTGCACAAAATGAACTGAAACACCTTGGTTATCCTCTGACTTTTCCTGCAGCACCATATTGAGGCTGGCTTTGTGTTTTAATGGAAATTTATGTTACAAAATTTGTCCCTGTTATTGATTTCAAATTCCCAATTGTCTAATTTTAATTTTCCTTTACTACCACCATCAGGTCAAATATTTAATTCATTTAATACTTTGGTTTACAACCAAACTGCAATGTACACATTACAAATGCCTAACATCAGCAAGTCAACACTGTGAGCACATTAGCATGCTGATATTAGCATTTAACTCAAAACACCGCTGTGGCTGATGCTGTATTTAGGGTGTGATAATGAAACACATTATTCATAAATGGTAACTTGATTGCTAACCTTTTACCCACGACAATGGCTGTAAATAAAGATTGATGACATGAGAGGTCCCCGAAAGGAAGCCAAAGCATGTTGACTGCCCCCTGGTGGCTGGCTGCAGTAAGGTCATAATCCCCTCCTCCTCCAGGTTAGCAAAGGGGACAAAGACCAAACGAAAAACTCTATACATCCAATACATTTTTCCCAGAGATGGCTTCTGTCATTTTAGGTAGTTCTTATCACTCTGATGCTTGTTCAAATATTAGTTTTTTTTTGTTTGGTTTGAAAGGTCATCACTGAAAGTCAAGACTGCGAGTGCTGCCCCAAACTCGATCCCATCGATTGTTAGTGTACAGTAGTAATCGGGCATTTTGACATGTTATCTTTACTTTTGTGCAGTGGACAGAAGTGGAGATGCGTCATCCGTCTTTATATACGGTGATGCTCACAATGTAGACTATAAATAGCCTAAAAAACTACTTTTATTATATTACATATTTGTAACCATTCTTTAAACACTGAAACCAGATACAAATAAAGTGTTTAGCTCCTAAATTGAATCAGAGCAATATTAAATTTAACTCAATGTAACTGCCAGGGGCTATGTAAAAGCCACTGGCTTTGCAGATTTTTTGTTTTTCCTTTCTTTCTCCCAGAGAAATACACACATCCCAGGCTTAGAATTATTTTTCTGCAAATAAATTATAATAGGCCCCTCATAATTACGGCCTGAATATGATATGAATACAGCACAAATGGACTGCAGCCTTGCGAAACTGCTAGGACATTATGTTTCAGAATTCAGACTAAAGTGTGTTTAGACAGAAAGATAAACGAATGTCCACTTCACATCCTTCAAATGTGTAAAGTATAAAAGGCCTCTTCCATACAAGTATATGACGATAATTCCTAACTGAAGAAAATCTCAAGTTACTGCTCATTATAGTCTATTGAATGTTTATTATGTGTTTGTGGTAAACACAGACTGGAAAATATCGGGCTTTTCTAAATGAACGTATTGCACATTTGATACATTTGATAAAAAGAAACACTTAAAAAAGTATTATAGTATAAGTAAGTATTATAAGTATTATTTTGTTTAATGTTTAGATTCAGTTTTTTTCTTATTAATATTCAGTGCCTTGACTTTAAAACAATTCAACAATGTAAATATCCCGATATTCCCTACACCAGCTAGTCTCTACTGTGCCGTGTGCAGTGAGTTTACCAGAGCCGCCTGCTCCAGGTGTAAACCAAGCTGATAACAAAGGGCTAAAAGATGCTAAAGCGTCCTGTGGAGGTGAGGGGATCGGCGGTGTTGCTGATAATTCCCTGAGCCTCCAATATAAAAACTGTGAATTAGCCCAGCCTGAACAAACTTGCATCAAATGTTCAAATGTTCAAAACAAAACTCAAGTGATCTTCTGTAAAATCATGTGATGATCAAATCAAACTCCAATCAAGTGCAGCTCTAGTCAGCGCTGATCCTCACTTAAGATGTGATGTTGCCTCGGCGTTCGTGTCCATGTGAGGGGGAGAAACGCATCGCTGTTCAGTTTCATACCGTTCTGACAATTCTCGTTTCCAAAGCAAACATACTACCACTCACAGTGCAGACGTTTGAAGAAAGAAACATAAGTCACATTTAGAGTTTTGCCTTGAAAAAGGCACATTTTTATCTCAAGTGGCTCTGATGAAGTTTTGGATGTGGCTGTTTGAGGCGGTGGAGAAGATGTGGAGAGCGAGTGCTAATGTTTGGCTTGAAGCTTTATGAGATGCCACGTGAGAGAGCTTTGATATTAGATCAGACTAAAGCTCTCTGATGATATGATGAGGGGAACAGAGCGAGGGAGAAATGGATAAAGGTTAGCCTGTAGAAATTGAGCAAGCAGAGAGAAATTCTAATAATGGATTGATGAAAGGATAAGGTAAGCAAATGAGAAAATGTATGCATTCATCAAAAAATGATTTGGATGAACTAATGCTGAGATATAGAACATTGGCAGCATCGCCATCAGAAGTGGGGGGGGGGGGCATGAAATGGCAGCATGTGTTGCCTGTGTGTCACTTTCCCCAGTGACAGCAGCCTTGCTGTAGGAATCCAGCAAATTCTGCTCTTCCTCACTTTATATCCAGTATCCAGACATTTGTTGTTTTTTACATGCAAACAATCTGGAGAGTGAATGCTGAAGACGTTTTGATTAGTAAGGACTATGAAGACTAATACTGATCTAAACTGCTGATATTTTGTAAATATGTTTAGCATCTTGTTGTAAAATATTATCCACCATTAAAAATTTCTTTTGTTGCACTATATAGACAGAAGTATTGGGATGAGGTTGTTTCTCAGGGTTGGACTAGGCCCCTTACTTCCATTGTGGAAGAACTTGATTGACCAGCCCAGAGCTCTGACTTCCACCCCATCAAACACCTTTGGGAACTGTAACAGGGATCCTGAGCCAGACCTTTTCATCCAACATCAGTGCCTGACCTCACAAATGCTCTAATGCATGAATGGCCACAATTTTCCACAGAAACACTTAAAAATGTTGTGGAAAGCCTTCCCAGAAGAGTGGAAGTTGTGATAGCAGCAAAGCTGTTTATGTATTTTAGAATGCGACATAATTAAAATACTTGTTGGTGTAATGATGAGATGTCCCAATACTTTTGGCCATACAGCGCATATGCAGTGACAGCATGACAATCTGACAAGGTGGGCAAATGCCACAGGGGCCGACTCAAAAAATCATCCTGAAGCCAGATTCAGGCAATATGATCGACAGACTTGTAGGTAAAAAGCTGGGATGGGATGTTGATGAAATATTTGAAAATGTGAATTACAGTGTGTACTCAACTGCAGTCTACCTCTGACCTTACTGTGTCCCTAGTTATTCTTTCTATTAAGCTGTCTTGTTTAGTTTACTTTCCTGTTCCCAGAATGCCTTAATACTCCCAGAGAAATTTTTTTTGTAACTTTGTGAAAAATTCTTGGCTCTATACCTAAAACTCCTACACCATATTTCACTGAAATCTTGCTTAGGGACATGCTGTTTACAACCATAAAAACAGTCAGAACACATAATCTCTTTAACATATCTTATATTAATATTAAAATATTCATGAATACTTTTCTGCAATATGATAAGAGCTTCCCATAGACATTCATTATAGAACTGACTTGCCCTTCAGTCAGAATGTGTCATAACCTTCAGGTCAACATGTCCCACACTGGCTCCATGTGTGAAGGTTGCATTAGTGTGAACTTTGTTATTGTCCCTACTAACAGAATGATGTGCACTTCAGTTCTTCATCATCCTCAGCTGCTCTGAGGTCTTGACCATGACTCCACCTCTCTTTACATGATATAAATTGTAAACATATAAAGTTTTCCAGCTGTGTGTTTGCTGAGTGCTATTGGATGGTACTAGTCTTGCAGTAGTTGCAGCAATAATCCCGCTTCCCTGCTGGTCCGTGTGAAGTTGGATTCAGTTGGTTGGTTGGTTGCAGTCTTTGTGCTGAGGTGGCTTGTGTTGTGGAACCTTACTGCACCACTTGGTGACTGCTTGTATCAGTAACATTAGACCGCAGCTCACTTTTTAACGCTTCGTGTTCGTCTGAACAGAAACTGATCTGCTCTGCTGATTAGCATTTATAGAGGTCATTAGAATGAATAATGACTGATAAGTAACAAGAAATGACAGTTTTACTTAATATACATTTACATTAGCATTGTAAAATGTAAATAAAACTGAATGTGATCATTTTCTAATCCTTTTTGCCATATGTTCAGATGTGGCCATTTATCTCCTTAAAGACTGTCCTGTCCTGTCCAAAACAGATGAAGATGTTTATTTTGAAACGTAAAGGAAAAATGTCAAGTTGGCATTTTTCCAAACTGATATGTGTATTACTGAAGCATTACTATTTCTCATGATGTGTATTCTCTTATTGAATGGAACATACATAGATTAATTATCCATAATTTGGCAAAATAAAATGGCAATTTTTCGAAGAAAAGAAAATTGGGCATGTTAGAAACAAACATTTATATGGTATGCAGCACAACAGCTGTTAGAGTTTCAGTACCACAGTTAGTGGACAGCTCCTCAGTCTGTTGTGTGGGCACACAGGCACACACACACACACACACACACACACACACACACACACACACACACACACACACACTTTGTACGCAGACCTTCACAGTATAATCTATTCTACACAGAACCAAAAACAATGGACACACAGCTCAAAGCTTCTTTCAGTGTCTCTCTCTCTCTCCCTGACCTGAGTGGTGTTTCAGGCAGTTGTACAGAAAGGGTGATAGATCTGCTTTCTCCTTCTGTCATCAGTGAAATCACTGCAGGGCATGCTGGTCGGCTCCTTTTGTTGGCAGGGAAGTCAGAGACCAGGTCCCACTTCCTGGGCAATATTGGTTTGATTTGATTTTGGACATCCAGCTTTCAGGACCTGATATACAGCAATACAGTGGCCATATTAGAAACACTGTGGCTCATAGTATCCTGAATTCTCACACATGTCTGGTATGGAAAAAAATGTAATTACTAAAAGCATTTTTTTTCCCCACAAAATTGGCAATAGGGAGCATCTAGTAGAAGACCACAAGGTGGAGTTATCTGAGTCTGTCATCCAGGACAAAGAAATCTATAGCTGATGGAAGTGGTTTTAAGAGCTCCAAATGAGTCAAATTAAATAACAAGATCAGGGATGAAACTGAAAAAACAAGCTTTATTTAATGGTGAGAAAACATTTGGTGTAAGTCATGTTTCACACAAGCCATCGTTTCAAAGTGCACCAGAATCAGATCTTTATCATTAAGGCTGCTGGTGATTTGATATTTACAAAACAACAACAACTCTGAATTGTGTCGAGGCTGCAGCTTTCAGTAGCCGTCCAATCTGTAAGGTCAGCACTAGATGATGCATTAAATGTAAAAGGATTTTTGTGGTCTGTGCACATAATGGTACGAGGATACAACGCTGATCACCTTAGATGTTTTGTTTTTTTTATCAAGTGCTTTGTGGAACAGAGACCTTGTGAGTAATACAGATGGATAGGTTTTCATTGTTGCACCCCCCCCCCCCCCCCCAAAATCCGGTGATTGTTTCAAAAATACAAAATAGCAGAAGAGATAAGATTAAAGCAGAGCAATTTGCGAAAGAGTGAACAGCAATATGGAAGCAGGTTCACAGCGTTTAAACAGTAGAAGAAAGGCTTTGCACTTCAGTGAATGCTCTTTGTTGCACTTCTAGCACTGGCAAAAGATTATTTGAGCTCCGTGGTGGACTTCCCCTGATCGTACCTTACAGTATCCACCTCAGCCTCTGTGCATTTTGTTGTGTGCAAAGCCTTACAGCAGCATTCATAACCTTCTGTTATTTGCAGTAAAACGTAACTTCATGCTGCAGTAAAGAAGCCCCTGCGCTCCGTGTTAACGATGGGAAAAACACACACAAACATCCAAGCGTTGCCTTCATCTTCTGCGGGGCGTTGTATTTTTTTTTCCCACTGAATTTGGGTTTAAATTTGGCTCAGTGCAGCACGTCTCACTTGGCAGCAGTGTCTGTTCCCATAGCCAGCTTTCACTGCGACTCCTGAGAAAAGTTAGCAAATAGAGATGGAGGTTGCGTGTGCTGTCTGTAAGCTTCCACTAAAGTCAGAGATCTGGCTGTGTGCAGCAGATCTGTTGACACACCAACAAAAATGTTGACAGGTGGCACGCTGCATTCGCTTCGTACAACAGACTATCAGACAGCTTGCTCAGCCTCCAAGACAAGCTTTTCAAGCATCTAAAAATCCTTAAATGAGAAATAAATCCTGTCAGAGGCAGATGGAGACTAAGGGTTGCGCAATATTGTGATGGATGGGAAACAAATGACACCTTCTTATAAGAGCTAAATGCCGCATGGGAAGGAGACGCCACATGGTTTGAAAGCTGTGTGTTTCCTTTCAGGTTGTGACTGGAGGGATGGCTGCAGGGATGTTTGTGAAGGCACAACCTGTGTGTTTTGGGACAGAGGCAGAGTTAGCACTGAGATTCATTAGAGATTCATTTATTCTGCAGTTAGGGGAGGAAAAAAAGCCTCCAATAGAGACTAAAACTCCATGAAAGACCATCAGTTTCCCTCTGCTCCCTGCAGAGAGCTTTAGAGAGCTAACACTGAAGCTTCAGAAGTTCTCTGAAAGGCCATGGGTAATTTTTTTCTCTCCCTCTCAGCCATAAGACAGTGGAGAAAACAGATGCTAAGCTCAGGCGCTTTGTTTGAAAATTAGCTATTCCTTTAGTTTACTTTTTTAGCTTCAACATTCTAATTAAGTGGAAAAGGAGATTCTCCTACTGTGTACAACACTGATGGAAAAATCTGCTTCTGCACTTCTTGTTTAATTTTAAATGTATTCATTCGTGTAGCCATTTTTCTTTCCGCCTTTCTTTTTGCTCTGGATGAATGCTATAAAATAGCTGTGTCCTCACTACAATGGAAAAAGTTGAACGAAAGTGTTGCAGTTCATTTCACTCATTAAAATGCCTCAGTTATTCTCGATGTGTTGTACTCAGGGAAAGAGACAGTATGTGGAGACAAAACATTACACAGGAAACAGGAAAACAGTGAAAACTGTGAAGTGCTGGGGGCGGTGAAGCAGTCACTTACACAGCAGTGACACAGCAGGGAGGGAGTTGTGGTTACAGGCGAAAAAGCAATCCATCTCTTCCTTCATCACAGCACATTTCAGCATGACACTGCTGGCCAGTCAGTGTTGCATATGTCACCTCATCCTGACCCATAATGCTTCTTTGTGGTACATCAGATGTGACAACGGTGAGCTGCATTATTCCCCCCAATTTTCATCAAAATGCCACCCAGTGGTGTCTCATACAGAATCCCTCTCTGTCCTTCCATATTCCTCTTCAAAGGACGATCTAAAAACATTTTTAGAACTGGACCAACATACCATTGGCTACTTTTACCAATGAACATTTCACTTGAAAAATCATTGATGATGTTGATGAAAAGTACAGTTAGGGATAACATTCTTAAAACATATTGAGAGCTTGTCACATTGATCAGTCACTGATATCTACAATCTAGAAAGACAACCAAAACTGTAAATCTTTACATAACACAATATGGTCCAATCTCCATCATAACACGGCTTCCCTAACTGGAAGTAATGTGAACGAGAGAGAGAGATCATCAGATTGCTTCAGTTTTTCCCAATGAAGATATCCTAAACTGCTCCACTAGGGCTCACTTACTCGCTGCATGTTAGGAAGAGTTGTAAGGAGCTGACATTGTCAAGCCATTTGTTGTTAACAAGATGATTTCCATTCTTTATTTATTACCATCTATCTTTTGGAGGGTCGCAGGGGGCAATCACTGGGTGAGAGGCAGGTTGCCTCTTCTTTACAGGGACAAACAACCGTTCATACTCACATTCAACCCACTGGCAAATTAAACCCACCAGTCAGCTGACTAACTTGCATGTCTTTGGGGAAGAATGTGCCACTGTGTTGGGCACAGCGACCAGTGAGTCTCAACCCTGGTGGGTCTCTGAGGGGCCATTCACATCACAGAGTAGAATTAAAAAAAACAAAATGTCTGAAAATGTTAAGAAACCATTTAAATATGAACTGTATACACTGGCAAACTGTACCATGAAGATCAAAGGTGGTGTACACATTTATATCATTGATCAACCCGGTCCTGAGCAGAGAGAGAGCAGAACATTTTGTTCTCAAAGGGTGAAAATAAAACAAAACCCATGAGTGCACTCAAGTCCACTGCTACATTATCCAGTATTAGCCAGTGTCATTTAGAAAATGTTACAACTTTATACAAGATAGTGATGTTTTTACTGAAATCAAATGGGAAACAAGGGCTGAGCTCAAGCACTCAAGCAGATGCTTCTAAAGACAAAAATGAAAACAAAAATCTGATGAAAAATCTGGTTAGCAAAAATGATCTGCCAGATCAGTGGGATTATTTGGCTAAAAATATACTGTAATGAGCTTAGTATGAGATACAAAACAAAAATTCCTCACCAAGTCTGTTATCTTATTGCAGTGCTTTTTCTCTCTTTGCTCCTTAATTGCCAACTTGTGATATGTGACCTGCGGTGTGTGCAATGATCCAAAAATCACTGCAAATTGACGAGACAGAATTCATGGTGGGCTCGGTCCACACTCTGCGTCACAGCCTTAATTGCTGAGGGCTTGGCAGGGCGGTGCGCCGCCAGAGTTTTATTAATAAGCAGACAGGCCTCTCTACCAACATCACGCCTCCTTCTCCACACCCCACCCTGTCCCTCCCGTCATCCTCCACCCTTCCACTGCCCTAGAGGATGACTTGCTAAGGCCCAAAATGAATTCAGGCTAGGATCTGCTTCTCAGAGAAGTCTGGCTGTCCCCAGGCAACGAGGAGGAAAGCTTAATTGGGAAGACTGTCTGCAAGAGTCCAGGACATTCAGCGTTGATTCAGAGCCAACAAACCAAAAGTTTCTGCACACAGATGACCTCCATAAAGTTATATAACGACCTCAGTACATTATTTAACTACTTCGCTCTTCTGCAGCTGTGCATCATCACAGCAGTGTACTCCTCTTTAAGTTGTATGCCATCAGTCAAAGTCATACAAGACATAACAAGACCTACAGTCTAAGCAAGTAGGGAGCACTGTCCATTACATACTAAGAAGAAAAATGTTAAACGGGCAAAAATCTGATGCTGAAGAAAGCTTTAATTCCTAAAATAAAATTTAAATTTTATTTTTTCTTCATCAGGGATTGCAGTATTGGTTGCTGGTGGTGGCACTTGATGAAAGTGAAGGGGACAGGGCCAGAGTAAGCAGCTAGCCAAAAAGATTCTCTAGAGACCATGAGTATTCAAACAAGTATTACAATTTGTGCCCCAATCATTATAAGCCCAATATTCACTCCTCTTGTAGTTCTGGCATGTTTTTTCAGAAGCTGTGTCTGTTTGGTGCAGCAGTTACTAAAAAAACCAGGCTTATCAGAGCTTCATTCACCACCAATAGACCATCACTCTACCCCGCCTCATTCTTATCTGAACTAAATCTGGGCAACGAAAGTTAGACATGAGACCACCTCCGCCACCACCACCAGCAGCACCCCACCACCATCCCATCTACATAATCACTACTCCCCACCCTGCCTGGACTTCCTCTATTGGGAGGTAGTGGTGGTGGTGGGGTGGTCTTTCTCTCCCGCCTTTGTAGGTGAGCTGACCCCCCTGTTACCCCCCTGAACCAGGAAAAGGTCAGGCCAGCGTTGGTGGCATAAAATGTCACTATGTCCTTTGAGAACAGCTAAATGAAATCAAATCAGCCAGTGGTTCCTGTGATGTAGGTTGAGCTTAAAGGGCAACTTTGCACTTTATGGATACATGGGAGAGACAGAAACATAAGAGACAGTGATGTGCATGTAAGCAACGTAGAAATCAGTCTCTCTGAGAATTCTATCCAGAGTTCTGCACAGGACGTAAAAGTAATACCCTAACCTCTGAGCTCTGGACCCTATGCTGCTGTAGAACATTTTAATTTAAAACAATGTCTGATGTCAAAGAGGCAATGGTTAGTTTAATGCCATTAACAGCACACTTTCTAACAGTTTCACCTTGATTCATTTGTACATACAAAAAGTGATGAAACAAAAAAGCTTGTGGGAGAAATTCAAACAGCTCAGCTCTGTATACTTGGCCAGTCACTGCAAGAAATGAACGTTGTAGCCAATTATCTAAAAACCTGATGTTTTCAGACACAGCCAAAAGCATGTTGAGAGCCTTAATAAGCCCTTTGAAATGACAAAAACTCTGTACAGAGGTTTAGAATACTCTGAGAAAGGACTTTACAACTCTGAAAAGTTGTAATAGAGGCTCTTGTCTTTTTTTGCAGTAATCAGGAGTAAAAAGGAGAAATATGTCATTTATGTTATAAACACCTTGCTAAAACTGTCAGGAAATTTGTAAAATTGAGTCAGGGTAAATTTTTTTCCCAGACCACTGTGCATTTTTGGCCTCATTCAAGTGAATCATAGGTTTCGTGCAAGATTGAAATCAGTTTAAACGTGGCCTCAGAGAAAGAGGACAAAATGTTCGGGGTAGAGACACCACCCCTTTGTACTGAAAGGAGGAAGCTGATGCTCTACAGTATGAGCATTTTTAGATGCCTCCGAGACGCTTCCCCATGGGCGCATCCATTTTCGAGTTTTAAGCCTTTCTTCTTATATGCAGCAGGACAGCAAGGGCACAGTAGGTTGGAATACATGTTGAATAGTTGATATTGGAGTTAAGTTGTTGAGTGTGTTGGAAAGCGGAAACCAGTGTAGTCTAGGAAGATGCAAACAACACGAGTAAAGTAGCAACTCTCAACATCAGTTTAACGAACAGTAAAATGATTGATATATTGATTGATATATTTGTGTTCACTGCAGAATGTGGGAAGTTTGCTGCTGGAGCAGGACACATTTGATGTTAGGCACTGCCACACTGAGCTACAGCACACCTCACACTATCACCACCTTTTTTGACTTCCAGTCTCAGCCGGTACACTCTTGCCCCTCTCCTGGAAGCACGATTCTCTCCCCTCCCTAGTTGTTATGGTTACCTTACACGGTCCTCAGTTTGCTCCAGTTGCTGTGATCAGAGAGTGTCCCTTTTCCACCAGTGTTTCATCTGTCAGCCTGCACAGCAGGAAGAGGACGACACGTGTTGTGGGAGTGGGAAAGGTGGTGTACAAACCTCACATTACACCGCATCACTGAAAGTGTCACATAGCATGGTGCAGGCTTTTGTTGTAACAGTGTCATGGCACATTTTGATCTATATCAGTGCTGAGAATGGGTGAAAGTCTCACAAAGAAGAAAAAAGAACAAATTACACTGTTAATTATTCCCTTGTTTCAAAATCTGGATTTTTTTTGTTCAAGAAAGAGTTCATATAAATACATGCATCCTATAAGCATGGATAAAATTGACATAAACCATGCACAACATACACAATAACTTTCACATTAAACAAAATAATTACAAAACACTCAAAATTACAATGTTTAAACATCCTCAAGAAAAAAAGTATCAGGACACCTGACCATTGTAGAGACTTTCATGACATTACATTCTAAATACATAAACAGCTTTGCAGCTGTAACATCTTCCACTCTTCTGCAGTAGAGCATTTGTGAGGTCAGGCGCTGATGTTGGACCAAAAGCCCTGACTCACGGTCTCCATTCCAGTTCATCCCAAAGGTGTTGGATGGGGTAGAGTCCAGGGTTCTGTGTGGGCCAGTCAAGTTCTTTCACATCAAACTCATCCAGCCATGTCTTTATGGAGCTTTGCTTTGAGCACTGGGGCACAGTCATGCTGGAATAGAAAAGGGCCTTCAACAAACTGTTGCCACAAGGTTGTAGGCATAGCCTCAACCCAATACCTTTGTCTATATAGTATAGTGTAATAACTATACTATAAGTACTGAATTTATAGCACTTTAAAAACTTACACAGACATAAAACCCAAAGTAACGCGATAATAACGCGTTACCTTGCCCAGCCCTAAATATATTTATAACTCATTATGTATGTTGCAGGGACAGTGGCGCCTCTAGAAATTTTTCATAGGGGAGGCCAGCTGGGGCCACTGAAAATCTTGGGGTGGCACACAAAAACCTAAAGCTGTGCTGAATTTCAGGAATTCTGTCATGTAGTATACAGGTTAGCTGAAAACTAGACTTACAATTAGACTTACAATTACATTGTACAATTAACATTTTGAGTTCCACAACAATCTTGTTTTAATGTGTTACATATATGTGTAATTCAATTAATTGATTTGTTAGGAAATAAGCCTACCCAAAATCACCACACTAGTCTCCAAATATGGTCAATACAGCTTTGATTTATTTGACTGTTGCTGCTAAGTATGTTACATATATTATCCCCAAAAATTTGTTAATCTTATTATTATTTCCCACTGGTGAACAAACTGAGACGAGACAAGTACAGAAATACTTATATCCCTGTGCCTGTTGCTGTATATTTTTGTAAACAAAAACATGTTTGGTATATTACAACCAAAAATGAAAAAATAAAATAAAGAGACATAGCCATAGCAAATGTTCATTTGCATATCTTACTGTTATGGCCCACTGGCATAAAAACCTAAAATACAGTAATGATTTTAATCAACTTTATTACAGAAAAACTATGCTCACATGATGCAGTGCTCACTGGTAGTGCAAGTGCAATTTTGCACAGTTTACAGATCTCATGGAAGACCTCCCTATATGGCTCCAGGAAGACAGTGAGCTTTATTAATGTTTTGCATGACCTACAAATCCACCATCTTTGTAGGTTGACTTCTTCCAATTTTTGAACGTCTCCTGTCCCCTTGATAGGTTCGAGGGAAGTTTTTGAGTTGTGGCTGCATGGGTTGCTCTGCTTTTGACTAGGAGATATTTATGATGAAACAATAGGCAAAATCAATCATTATTATGTAAGTAACAATAACGACAACAATATTAATATTAGTAATAATTATGTCAATAATAATCACAATCATAATCATAATCATAATCACAACAATAATAATAATAATGATAATAATAATAGAGTAGCTGTCCCCATAGTAATTAATAATTGTAGCTATAATAGCCTATACACAAATCTATTAAAACTAATCAAACTCAACTATCAATAAACAAATCAGAGAACATCATGACTTGTAACTTAATGGAGAACACACTCTAACCATATATTTATCCAAATTATGTTACAGCCGATATTACTATCTGGCCTAGTGATCCATTTCATTACGGTCATCACTTCACCTGTTGGTCCAGGAATAGGTCCAACACCTGCTGAGTCCTGCCTTGCCTCTGAAACCACAGCTGCTGCCTGTTCCTGGTCTGCTGCTCTCTGAGGTTCTTCATCTTCACTGTGCTCTCTTACTGATGCCGTCTGTGCCTTAGTATCTTCATGCTCTGCCCCTGCTTGTTCCTCTGCATCCTCTAAGAAGAGATGTCTGACTGTCTGACTTTCTCTTCACTGTCTGACATAACATACAGATCAGCACCGGTATGAATGTTGAATAGATCGTGTCAAAAAGCAAGTTAAATAGGTAGGTAGCTAGGTAATTAAATTCGGCACTTAAAAACTCCACAACTGTGCCGGGCTGTGTGTGGCAGTCACGAACGCCTTGCTGACTGCGTATTTGTTAAAAAGCATAATTGAAAACAGAAGCATATCATGCGTATGAGACCGCCGACCAATGAGGAGGTGGCCAGTGGGAGGACCAGCAAATTCATCAGGGTGGTTGCGGCCCCCGCCACTGTGCAGGGGACCAAACAGAAGACCAAGAATAGAGTCTTGTGAAACACCTGCTAAGCTCATTTAAGCACCACTGGAAGCTATTTCTTCATTCTCCCACCGAGAAGACTCTTTAATGGATCTTTCATGTAGTACTTACAAATTCTGAAGACAGGTCTATAAAGGTGTGGAATGCTGTCCATTGCATTACCAATATCAAAGGTTTAACAAAACTTTCAAGATTAATCAGTATAATCTGCTGATATTGGCTCTCCTAATGATCTGTCTCTCGTTTTTTCCCCCTTGTACACACCTGAAATGTCCACAGCTGTCTACACTCTATTCAAACTAATTTGCCATTCATTTTGTGAGAGGAGTAAATAAATTTCTCATTATTTCTACTGATCTCTGTTCAAGATTAATGAGTCAGTAATTACAATAATGACCCAATTTATTGTCAAGCGATAATGAAGATTGCTTTTTTTTTCTCTCTCTCTCAGAAAATCATTCCAGTATATTGCTGGTTTTGCTAAATGAGGAGTCTCATCTTCTTCACCTTTCACATGCAGTTTCAGCTGAAACTCACCATCATATACCACAGCGCTGTGTTTGGCTTAAACAGCAATGTTTTATTACTGCATTCTCTGCAGCCTGACCTAACCACCAGAAAAGAGGTAGAGCAGGTAGAATGAATTCGCTTTGAATTCTATACTATGCTTGCTTTGAACCTTTTTTTTAATATATTTTTGTTTTGGTTTGGTGGTGGTGGTGGTGTGGGGGACAATAGGTTTAGATTACCTTTGAGTAGATGTTACTGAGAAAATTAAAAACACAGCAATCATATAAAATTGTATTCTGTGTTGTTTGTACTCCATACTGTGATTACAATGCTATGTGGAAATCTGCAAATTCAAAACCTGAAAAATGTTTCTCTCAAAAGAGGTCCTAAATCCTAAAATCTTTTGTCAAACCCTTGTGGCTGTTAGAAACGGTTGGAAAAGAGCTAAAGATAGAAGCCTCTGCAGCCAGTCAATAGCTGTTTTACTTGGTGCTGTGTTATTAGGCTTAATGTGAAATGTTGCTTACTGCAAGTCTTCATGAATTCTTTAGTGCTCTGTGAGATAACCTTATTAATGTATATCAGCTTGTGCATATGCATCAAGTGGTTAGAAGTGATATATTTCATCTTTCAGAAGATGTAAGGGCACAGTTTCATGACACTGGCCAAGTACATGCAAGAGATAAATCCTTTCGAGTGGCCTGTTAATCACGCTGCCCCTCGTTTTTAATTTGTTTTTCAGTCTGATTGCTTTCTGCTGTAAATCAGGGTTGGTGTAGGATTTGGAGATATTTTTCCTCAATCAGTTGTAAGAGATATATTTATACTTGAATGCTAGCACATCCTGCTGCTACAAAAAAAACTGAACACAACTGCAATTCACTTTACTGTTAGAAACTGATTCTCAAACGATCATGTCTTCAGTAAACTTAGCAAATTAATACATAATAAATGTACAAACAAGAGAAACCAAAGTAAACACTGATTTGTCAAATTTTACAACATGGAAAGACCAGCAGAATTACACTTTACAGATCAGTCTATTCTCTGTTCTGTCTTTAAACTATTTGTTTTTCAATAAAACTTGTTGATTATAACATAAAAAGGCTTACAATTTAAAGCCCCAATCCATGATTTTACTGCCCTTTATCTATATCCAAACCTTACACGATGCTTGAGTGATTCAGACATTTACTTCTATCCTCTCATCTTTAGAGCAATTTGTGATTCATGTGTTTTTTTGCTTTAATCCCCCAGGAAAAGAAATAATTAGTCCCTCTGCTCTATGAAGCAAATGGTTTGCTTTATAACAAATACAAATACCCTGCATGCTGCAAACAAACCTTATTCTCATTTGTATGGACTTTTTGAGATAGTGTACATGTACCTTTTTTCAGCAGAATACCACTAAATTCTAGTATTTCGCAAAAACCTGCAGATGCCAAAACAATATGGATCCGTTTTTATCCATTCATTACAGGTATGGAAGAAAAACCATGCAATACAATTACACACTGAGGCTAATTTTCCACTTGGCTGACTGTATGAGAATATGTGCTGTGGATCCTTTGATGCCACTATGTTAATGACCAGCACACCAGATATAACCCAGTTAGAATATAATTAAATTAACACCACATGCAAAGTGAAAAATGAGCTGCTTCCTATTTGAGAGCAGATTTTCTCATCACCAAGCTTTTGTGTGTCTCAGTGGTCGCCAGCATACAAAACATGATTCAGTATGAGTAAAACTTTCAATACAGATGTGTAATAGTGTTTAATTGTTTTTGTTTTTACATTGTGTTTTGATACCAAACATAATAAAAAAAGATGATATTATGGAAACTGAGATAAGATTCATCCTCTATTTATAGTTTATAGTATACCTGTAGCATAGACACCTGTACATACCCTGTACATACTGTAAATTATTGTATACCTGGCACTTACTGCTTATTGCACTTCTGGTTAGATGCCAAACTGAGTTTCGTTGCATTGTACTTGTACATGTGTAATGACAATAAAGTTGAATCTAATCTAATCTATGGACCATGAATATTCACAGTAAATATAGTGGAACTTCAGCTGCTAATTTTCAGCTCATTGTGTACAATGTTGACATTTTGACCTGAAAGGTCAGGGTTCAACGGGGTTACTGTAATCAATTTGGAGACAACCTATCAAAATGACTTTGCCTTCCAAAATGACCCATGTGAGCACAAGAAGCCAAGAACGTTCAGGAGCATTTTCTTTTCAGATCGTGGTCATGCTTCTAATAGCAAACAGGCGTTATTTGTACCTCCACTACTACAGTAAATGATAACGAATACATTTGTATCGCACTTTTGTTAATCGTGCTTCATGAGGTTTATGCTGCACTCACTCACTCACTAATGGCACTGAGCTGCGATGAAGGAAATTACTCCCAATGCAACACAGTGCTCCCTGACCATCTGGAACAAGACACCGAATCCCAGATTGCTTCCAATGGTCGCAGGGAGCAGTCTGCAGTTAAGTGCCTTGACTTAATTTGCCCAAGGACACTTCAGCATGTGGACACACAAGCACCCTGGAAAACATAACCACAATGCTAGCTTTTTTTTTTCTGGTGGGGACCATCACCTTGAATATCCACAGTGAATTTTCAACTGCTCCTTTGGATTTGAGATTCTCATCAAGAGGTCATGAGGGAGTCTAAGGTGTGTTGCTCTAATTATACTGCTACTAAGATGTAATGTAATGTAATGATTCTCTGAATAACAAAAACTACATTTTTTGACTAACATTTCCACCCCAGCTGTAATAAAATAATTGTAACAACATACAATAAGTTGCAGTTTCAGTTATAAATTCATTCATGAGCTCATTAATGATTTAGAGTGATATTTTTGTGCTTTTGTAGCTTTGGTTTTCATTATGTGGCTGCTCCTTTATCAGATGACAGTACTGTCACGTGGAAAGTAAGAAAAGAAAGAGGGGGAGACACAAAAGGAATGATGTGGAGAAAAGAGAGGACTTAGGAGAAGAAGATGATAAAGGCAGGGAGGTGAGAAAGAAAAGGGGGGAAATGGAAAACAGGTGGGAAAAAGACAGAAGGTTTCCGTCATGGTTTGCTGTGGGATTCTCCACCCAATGGGCTCGATTATCAAAATTTAATGAGGAACTGTCAGGAGGAACAGTGGTGCCAGTCTGTGTGTATGTGTGTGTGTGTGTGTTTGCGTGCAGTGGTGGGGATCACCATGAATAATATAAAGACTGCTTGATCCTGCCGAGTTCTTCAGCAGGTTAAGGTGCATCATGAAGCCACTCCTCAGCTTAGGACAGCCTCGCTCAGCAGAACGTATGGCTGATAGCTCATAGATGGACAGATACAGAGGAAGAGACTAAGACATAAAAGAAGGAAAAAGTCACAGTGCACAGTGAAGGAAGAGGGAAAGAAACATAACTGATCTGCAGGGCGTGTAAGTGTGTGTGTGTGTGTGTGTGTGTGTGTAAGAGAGAGTAGTTTCTCCCCATGTCATCATATACTTTCTGTCTCTTCTTACACATCATCTTCCTCGCCCTCTACAACTGGGAACATGAAGTATGAAGTCTTGCCACGGGTGAAATTCACAATTTTTGAATGTTTCTATTTTAAAGGCAAAAATTCAAATATTTTGAATTTCCTGTCTTGAAGACTGACAAAAAAAAAAAAGAAAAAAAATTGATACTGTTGCATTTTTTAACTACAGGTCTTTAATACCCAGCAAAAAAGTACGGGACTTGATTATAACCAGACTGTAATGGTCTGACAAATGACTGAGAAAAGCTAAAACACCTTAAAGGCCAAGACAAGTCCAGTGTGTGTGTAAAACAGGAAAGACCGAGTCAAAATAATGATGGAGTATATGTCCAATGTCCAAGTCAAAACATCCTTTACAATGAAAAAAGTCAAAGTCGAAACACTGATGAGGCACAGAGCATTGTACCTGTCATGGGCGGCACGGTGGTGCAGTGGTTAGCACTGTCGCCTCATAGCAAGAGGGTTCCAGGTTCGAATCCCGGTCTGGGCCCTTCTATGTGGAGTTTGCATGTTCTCCCTGTGCCTGCATGGGTTTTCTCCGGGTACTCCGGCTCCCTCCCACAATACCAAAAACATGCACATTAGGTTAATTGGCTACTCTACATTGCCCCTAGGTGTGAGTGTGAGAGTGTGTGGTTGTCTGTCTTTGTGCGTTGACCCTGCGATTGACTGGCGACCAGTCTCTCGACCACTTCTCGCCCGTAGTCAGCTGGGATAGGCTCCAGCTCCCCCGCGACCCTGACGGATAAGTGGCATAGAAAATGGATGGATGGATGTACCAGTCATATAATTCATTTTAAGCTTTTTTGCATGTCATCAAACTCTGTCCACATTTTATGAGTTTTGGAGGATACTTTGGTCATGTGACCTTTGTTGAGATAGCTGGGAGACCTTGGTGACACATGGTTATGTAACAGTTTGATTATGTGTACATATTAAAACTATTTGGTTTAGGACTGCTTTGCTTTGGTTCTGGAAAAAATTATCATGGTTTGGGATAAATGAAGTTTAATTTGTTATGTTAAGAACATGAGCTAAATACGTTACGTAAGTTCAATAGTCAACAGTGGTCTCCTGGAAAAAGCCAAACAAGGTCCAGCATCTTTGACCAATCCACCTCTCCAACCTCCTCCATGTGCAGACTTGCTCTTCATCACTCTTTATCTTTTTTCTCTCGACATTCGGACCTGAACTGACATGAGAAAAGCTTAAAGCGGGTCAAAACAACTTGAGACATAGGTCTATTATTCATAGACCAGAGCAGACTGCAATGAGACCAAGGCAAGTCCAAGGCAAAACGGGACTCGAGCATTATCACCTTGATGTGCAGCTTACAGATGCTCTCCAGCTGTCTCTGTAGTTCTGGCTGTTCTAATGTAATGTGCTGTCTCAGCTGGCAGCATGCAGCCATGCCTCACATTTAAAAGCCTCATGGGATATTACTTTCCATGCTCTTTGCTTTATGGGTCGCTCAAACTGACAAGCTGGCACTGGTCTTACATAACAATGCTCTTCATTACAAACACTATAAATTATGCAAAAATTTCTACATGGGCACTATGTGTGTGAGTATATAACACCAGGGATGGAAAGTACTCTGAGCACTCGAATGTGTCCTCTGAGTTTATGTTATTGCATTACATTTTTAAAAGGGTTGTGGTAAACGATGGTGCTAATTTTACATAATATAAATTGAACGTGGAGAAAATCGTGCCATCCCCACCTTTCAACTGCTCCACAGACAACCAAATCAGCAACACTTTCCTTATTATATTTACAGCTTGTGCGTATAACGGATTATACGTTAGAAGTATACAACAACCTTCCTCTAGCCTCACTACAATTAAGGAGAATAGAAAAAAAAAAACCTCAGACTTAAAAAGTGTCATGGATGTAGTAGTTGCAACAAGCAATATAAGACAATATAAGGCTACAGAAATTAAACAACTGCCACCTTAACAGCAGAGTAAAGCATCACCAAGGCAACCGTCGTGGAGATGAATAAACCATTAAAACTCCACAGCAGCTGCAGCTGCAGCCAACAACAGCGCAAAGAGTCTGCGCATAATTTTACACGCCAAACAGTGCAGAAACACACTTTCACCACTGTGGACATCCTCATCTGGACAGAGTTTCAATGATCAGGGAGTTTGTAGGATTTAAGGACACTCTGGGCTTAGCCTGGACCTCTGCAAGGGGGGTCTGGGGTGATCCTTCCCCAGAAAAAAAAAAAACAAAAAAACAAAACAAAACAAAATAAAAAAAACAGGGAAATCTATCCATCTTGTAGTGCTGCTCAGACCATCAATGGTTTATAAAGGGTTCCCCAAAGAGTTCCCCAAAAGTGGCTGGCTCCAGTACAGGCCATGTTCGAGATGTGACATGGACCAAACTGAAAACTCAAAGTACATGGCAAGTAATTTTATTTTCCCAAAGATGGTTTCTGTCATTTTAGATAGTTCTTATCACACAGATGTATGTCTAGGTGTTCATTCGCTGTCTGTTGAGTCGAGTTGCAACTCAGCTGTCATGATTGACAGTTGAGTTGCTCAGCTTGAACTTGCGGCTCCATTCGGTGAGTTTTGTGCATCACAGATACGCTCAACTTCTTTGCTCAGTCCTTCTTAACGTATAACATAGCTAGTCCACTCAACTTGGTGTTGCAGTCCCCAAATTAGAAAAATGATGAGATGAATGAGAATTCGGCAGTCACTGTTAGCAGAAAGGGTAGTTCCTAAGCAAAGCTAGAGGTTTCAGCTGAAGGATCCACCATAAACATGTTAGTGTTTGAGATTCTAGCTAGACCCGACATAACTTATGTTTGATTTGGGTCATTTAGGAACTTACGTGGCTGAGGGGTGGAGAATTAAATCAGTGATGTACCGTTCACAAACCGCTAGTGCTGACACTCTGCCAGAGAACATGCACCTTCAACATGTATCTTCCTATCAGCAAAGCGTCACTCCTCTGGATGCAGAGATGTACTTTCGTGTGGCTGCAGATACACTTGGCTTCTTTATTTGGTTGGCTTCACAAGACTTTTTGTTTTTCTTCTCTATATTCAGTTGTGACTTGAATCTAATGAAGTAAAATATGTGAAGGGAAAAATAGCTAAACCCGCTTTTGGCTTCCCCTCCTTGCAGTGAGAATAATTACACGAACATTGATGTCCGTATAACGCCATGGCATCTGACACTCTCCTGTTTGCTGTAGCCTACTCTTTCACTCTGTAAAAGGTACCTCTGCTCTCTCTGGTGTGCCATTGTGTAAAAATCACCACACACTCCAAAATTAAAAACTCTGGTACTGAAAATATGGACACATTTATTTTGACCAGCATTGCTTGAACTTACCTGGTAAGGGACTGAATGTAACAGACATTTGCTCATATGTAAGCCCCACAGTCCCAAAGTAAAATTAACAATTCAGAAGTTGGTGATGATGCAGTTATAAATGATGATTTTTAGTTTTTTAAATTAAATCCCAGACTCAGTTTAACACTAAATGATATTGTAACATGAGCTGTGTCTCTGACAGTGGCATGACTGAACCATGCTGCCACTGAAATGACCCTTTATTTCTCAGCTTCCTCTCAGTGATTTGTCTTGTCCAGGCTCTGAGGCGCCAGGCTTTACTTAAAACAACCCCAAGGGACAGACTGCAGTCCATTAAACTGGCAATGAGAAATAAGTCTCTGTTTGAGCTCTGCCGTCCTGTGATGAACCTTACTGTACAGCAGCCTTTCAGAGAGCCTCATGGAGGAACAAACTGATTGTGAAACATAAACATCTAGTGATCTAGTGAGTCACATTTCAGCAGTCCACAACCATTCAAATGCACTAATTGAATTCCTGAAATGTAGCTAAACAAAAGATGAAGTAGTCTGTATTTCCATCAATTACTTTAAAGGGGAAAGTTTCAAGTTTCAGATTCAAGAAGAAGATACAACAAGACTAAGTAATTAATCGACAAGACTCTGATATATCAGTGTATTATAGTGCTGTTTCCCACTTAAGGTAAATAGAAAAGACTTGATTGATTGATTTCCTGCGTGATTTCCACAGTGGGTAACTGTGGTGGGGACACAAACTATTTTAAACTGCTATTTTAAACTTTAAAGTTCTCTTTTACACACACACACACACACACCCCTACACCTCAGCTAGACACATTCAGTTTCTCCGTGTCTGTTTCTTCACCACTTGCCTTGTCAGCATTATGTTTTCGGCAGCGGACCAAAAAATATGTTTTGAACTGTTTTATCAATCGATGTCTCAACAAGAGTTGGTCACTGTGTGGAGGACCCTTGTTGTTAAATGAAAAGCTTACTGAAGTGGCCAAAACCAACATGGTATCAAACAGAGATGTTCACAAGTTAAGCCTAATGATATAATAGTGATTCTGTAATCTGCAGCATCCAACCCTCAGTCAGCCCATTTTTCTTGCTTTGTCTCGGATGTCATTGAAGGGTTGATGCTGAGAGCCGCTTCCTGTCTCACAGTGTTGCTGTAAAGAGTGTGATTTGTGGAGCAGGAAAATAAACAACAGAGCCTTATATGAAACAACACATATTCCTCTACCGTCAAATGATTGATATCGTAATATTGCACAGCACTACTCAATATACCTACTGCTTTTATTGCTCTGTTTGGTGGAGTGGAGGTACAGTATTTCTATCATTTCCGTTCATAAGGAAAAAAAAACAAGCATACATAAACATGCCTGGTTGATGACAGTCTTGGTACTAATGACTGCTGGGCTCACGCTGCTTACCCTAGTTAAGGCACAGCAATGTGTAAGCTAATATACAACGTTAATTAAAAACTCTGATGTAGGCAGGAGTCATCAGTGTGTATGTGTGTGTGTGTTCAGAGGTGTTGTGAGATCTTCATCATCATCAAACTCTTTTGACTTTTGATGCTTGTCTTAACAACCGCAGGTGCATGAAGTGCTGAAATATTTACATTATAATGACAAAAGCTAGGAAATCACAACCCTGTCTAATTCTGTGTATATACAACTGATGTGCAGCAGCCAAAGAAAACGACATCACTGCCTTGATTAGGTTCAGAGATAACGTTTGTCAGAATGAATGAAACATTAGATTTATATGACGCGCTGGAGGACTGCAGGACTCTAGTTAAGGTTGTGAAAAGATCATATTTTTGGCTAAACGTTCATTCATTGTGTCAGTGAATATTTTCATGTTCTGTATTAATATTTGTTGTATGTAAAGAGAAAATGTAACTGATCAATATAAACACATTTTCTGTATAAAACATAATAAAAATAATATTTAAAAATAATCATCACTTGGTGTTTTTCAGAGTAATGATCAAGCTCGGGTGGCTGAATGCTAGTCATTTTTCCTGCCATCCTTGTGTGTCTGACATCTCTTTTCCAGTCGCTCTGTAAAGTCATGAACAGCCCTTCCATGTCCTACAGTGCTAATCAGATCCTGATGACATTTTGCTGGAGTGATTTGAACAGGGCAGTAGCTGCAGGTAAACTGTTATTAAACACTCTCTAAATTGACCTGAATTGAGCCCATCTATTCCCGAAGTGGTACATCAGGACCTCTATCAAACTGAGCACTGATTTGATTTCACTCTCATTTTGTTTTGAGTGAACAGGAATCTTCAGCCAATGCAGCGTGATGTGACTGCATTCTTAGGAAATGGATGCGACATTTGGAAATGATGCTTATATTAAAGAGCTTCTGTGCTGATTTTACATGTTGCAGTCCGTTTACTTGTCATGCAGAGTACTTCTCAGCCAAGTGAGTCCTCTGGTCCCCGGGGAGCTTCGTTAAACAAATTTAGTCAGAAAGTGACATCACAGAGGTATCCCACTTTGAACTTGTATCACTACATTTTTATCTATTTTGAATCAAACCCAACCCTTTCATAAAAGATAGAATTTCTTTTATCCTTTTATAATTTCCACAACCTTTTGAAAGCGCAACACTAACATCTACATCATTTAAGATTTGGATACTAAACTATTGTGAAAATGAATTCAACTGTCAGGAAATTTAAATGCAAGTCAATAGGTGTCATTAACCAAAATAAAGACCTCTTTTTAGTGCTATTAGTATAATGATAATAATATAGTAACTGAGAGACATTACTCATTCCAGCTTCAGGGAATTCATTATCTATTTGTCTTGTCATTGTTGTTACCGGAAAGTGAACTGTGACATTATGTGAAAGTCCACCTTGGCGAGGCCTGAGTCAAACATTTTCGTGGTTGTTTGCTTGGCTCGGGGGACTTGGACTGCACTGCAAAAGCTACCTCTAATATCCAGGATATAAAAGATCAGCTGAGCGTTTTCATAAGCTAAACATCAGTGTGTGTATTTTTCACCAGGATGGGCAGACTCCCACAGATTACCAGCAGTAGAAGGGCTTGTGCAGCGAGCTCTCCAGGGTTTCAGCTTCATGAATGAAACCTTCACTGTGCAGTCGGACATCGATCTCATACATAATGTAGCTGCATTGAGTGAGGCCAAATAAAGTCGATACTGCATGCACTAACCTTGAAAGCCGGATTAATAACACATTAATGCTGGTAGTAATATTGTCTCTTAAAAGATTGCAGAGAGCAGCTTTGTCTAGATATTCTGCTCGTCATCTTTCTGTTGTTACAATTTGCAAATCATGAAGCTGGAGAATTGAACTTCTTCTGAGGTGAATTAATGAAGTACGTCTTCCTTATACTTTACAGCCATTTTCCATAAGAGTACTGTATGTTTTGTCTTATATTCTTGATTTCATTTCATTTTTGAACTGAAAATTGAGAGGTACAACAGCTGGCATGTAGTCTTGTGTGCTTCTAGTCAAAGTTACATTGTCATTGTGTCATTGCATTGGTGAACTGACACTGTTTTGAAGAACCTGGTTTCCTAGTTGTGAATTGAAGTTGTGAAATGAAGGACTCGCTGACATTTTAGAATTGAGCTATGAGGGTTTTTTTTTTAATAAAAGGGCGCTGTTTGGTAACAGACCTTGAAAAGCTTGAAAAGCGGCAGCGGTGACAAAAGACTTAAATTCACATTTTATTCCATGGCAAATTCTGCTTAATAAAATACCCAAAATAAAATACCCAACTTCAGTGCCAAACATGTATAGATTTGGGATATTTTAAACTGCACCAGTATCAGAAACGTTACACATTTTTGGATAATGTTAAACGGTGCTGCTCAGTCACCATGCAAATTGATTCTTCTGTCACCTGTCAACTCGTGATGCACAGGTCAAAGCATAACTTGCGGGTAGGGAGGGATCAGATCAGCTTAGAATCAAATATCACAGGGTTGGTCGGGTGGACTATTGTGTGTAATAGTCAATGTTCCACCGTCTTTTCCCCTGTCATTGTCTCTCAAACAAAAACGTGGTTTGTTTGTATGTGTGTGTGAGAGAGAGAGAAAGAGACACGGAGTTCATGTCTTTTATGAAAAGTCGCTTGTATTGCTGCTATTCAACAATAAATAACACAGTTTGGACTAAATCCCATTACTGTGGGTGCGGTGAAACGAGAAGGAGCTGCTCCCAGCAGCAGAATCGACACCTGGGGAGATCTGCAGTGCTCAGTCTTGTTCTCAGTCCTCAGTCCTCAGTGCTAATATAATGCATAAAGTTGCAGGTTTATGGGCCAGTGCTGCACTGCTGCACTAAGTTTAAAAAATTGTGTCGTTCCTTAGAACCACCTGATCATTATGCTCACCTGAAACAACGGTAGAGGATACAACACAATGCATCTCCACTTCGTCCCACTGTACAAAAGTGAAGTCAAAATGTCCATGATATGAGGGCTGCCATCTTGAGCTGATGACTTCATTTGGAGCCAGAGTCTGTGCAGCAGTCACTGGGTTGAGCCGCAGCATCTAGTTCACTCCTGCCAGACCCAATAGTGAGCAGCGCTCAGCTGTCACTCATGATGTTTAAGCCCTGTTTTATTATCAACTAATTAAAAACAAACTTATCAGAAAAAATAACTCTTGAACATACAACAGTGTGATAAGAACTACCTAAAATAACAGAAACAATCTCTGGGGAAAATCTATGGAGGGGGAGTGATTTATGACCCATACTGCAACCTGCCACTAGGGGTCAATCGAGATGTCTCATAACAGGTCCGATGGATGCTTGTATTAAAAAGTCCCGGACTTGCACATCCTTATATGTATCACTCTTGTTAAATAATGTTGGACTGAAGATCTCGTCAGAATGCTTAAGGGCATCCTCTTGAATATTGCAGTGATTTTGCTAAACCCCTGATCAGATTCTTCAGTTTCCTTAAACTTGATCTTAATGTTTAGATCCAGTGTTGTATGCACTTTGAATGTTGCACTCCCTTGCTGCCTGTTCAGACAGCCTCAGAGCGGATGAGAGAATGTTCAGCAGACTTGAAGCCTGCGGCAGCAGAAACAGCCACAACCTGACGCAATGTTTAGTCACTGGTTAAGAGGCTAGCACATGCACAGATAAAGTTTGACTTTTCTCAGCCTTTCTGGTGTTAATTCACTCAGTCTCTTTTGCTTAACAGCAGTTCCTCCTTATTCTATGGGTCATTGTGCGTATTGTAAAGGCCATAAATGAGCATAAGTGATATCAACCTCAAAAATGGAGTATAACAGGTAGTCGTGATGTAGCAGTGAGTGCATGAAGAGAAAGGATTAGTGCTTGCAGAGAGCAGAGGTGGGTGAGTGACAGGTGAAACCCCTGGGGGGCGAGGGCTTCAGATATGCATGTCAATCATTCAAGAAATGAGTTCCACACATATATTCTTTCTTAAAAAGACAGTAAATCTGTAGGTTGGTACACCTCAAGGTGTTACATCTGTACACCTGTGTGCCCTTGTCTGTGTGCACAAGATACAAGCACTGCAGGGACCCAGCAAAACATTGCTCCATAGCTCTAACAGAGGTCAAAAGCTCCTGTAAAGGCTCTGGACATGTTTTCAAGTCTTTAACCTCAAATATTAGCATTAGGGAAAGTTGTGGCTGCACGTCAAAGTGTCTTGGCCAAGATCCATCCATCCATCCATTTTCTATATCGCTTGTCTGTCAGGGTCACTGATGGGCTGGAGCCTATCTGACTACGGGTGAGAGGCGGGGTTCACCCTGGACTGGTCGCCAGTCAATTACAGGGCTGACACACAAAGACAGACAACCACGCACTCTCACACTCACACCTAGGGGCAATGTAGAGTAGCCAATTAACCTAATGTGCATGTTTTTGGTATTGTGGGAGGAAGCCGGAGTACCAGGAGAAAACCAACGCAGGGACAGGGAGAACATGCAAACTTGACACAGGCGGGGCCCTGATTAGAACCTGGAAACCTCTTGCTATGATTCGACAGCTAACCACTGCACCTTGGGCAAGATCCCCAACCCCAAATTGCTCCTTCCATCAGTGTGAGTGTTTCAGTGCATGGTAATAGCAACTTACATGCTAGCCTCTGCCACCAGTTTATGATGTGCATGAATGCTGAACCATGTTGTAAAGTTCTTTGAGTTTTTGGGAAGAAAAGAAAAGAAAAGAAAAGTGCAGTCCATTCAGATTGCAAGAACAAAGGGTTTTAGCTCATTTTACTTGAGAGATTTCACTGTCGCTTTAAGGCAGCAGAGCAAGTTCAAAACACAATAATATCACCTTATGTTCTTTTAGTAAAAAGGTTAGCAGACACTTGTGTATTTGCACATCCAGCAGATACAGTGCAACAGGAATTGGAATATGGAAATCTTATCACTCAATAAGCTAATACAAGCTCTTGGTGCACTGTAGTATTTTGGACAGTGTAAAGAAGTAGAGCACCAACTGGATGAATGGGTGTCAGAGTGTGTGTATCATAATATAAAGCTGGACGAGACTGATTTACATTTGCATGACTTCAAAGTCCCCTGCTGCAGGAGTAGTAGATAGGGCTGAAATGACGAGCTCAAAACATGTTCAGAAGAACTGAGCAGAGCCTCAACCAAAGTCAGACTGTAGAAGTTTTTGCATACATTACAATAGACATTATAATACTTGTAACCTCAGACTCAGCTTGAATATCATCTTCCGTGTGCAGAGCAGCGGAAACAGTGCAAATGACAGAGCCTGGGATTAGCCTTTAATTTCATTAGCATAAAATAATTGTCTGCTGACAGCAAAAGTGTATGTGCCATGAAGTTTAACCAATACTGTTTGCTGCTGAAGTATATTTCTGTGTTATATGAAGTCATTCCAGGTTGTTCTGCTGGATATCTCAGGATGTTTTACATGTCTCAGGCTAGACTCCAGAAGCAGCCCAGGCATCAAAAATGAAAAGAATCAATGGGATCTGCTGCTCTGGTTCTATGTTTGAACTGTGGTCCTGGAACACAGCCAGATGAAGCCCATCACCTAAAGGCTGTTCTCTCCCTCTGACTTGATCTGTAGCAAGAAAAATGAATCAAAGCTGAATTACAATTCCATTGGTATGTTTCTGTAATGTTCTTAAAGGAAATTCGAATTTTTACCTCCAAATCCTTGCAACATTTACCGATGACCACTTTTAAAGCATGTTGTAATATCTAAGATCTTTGAATTTATTTTTCAATCCTCCAGGCTGCCACAATTTCACAGTAATATGAAAGTTGAAAGTTTAAAAACATTGCTATTATGATCCAACATCGTAATGTTGAATTTAGATAAAAAGAAGTATGTACTCTGGAAGGATCAAGTTTTAAATCACTAGTTGTGCTCTTTTGGAAACCAGCTTGGGGTCATTGAATTACTACATCAAAAGGTTCTGGGGGAAAATAAAAATTGATGAAAATGTGGAAGCACTTTCATTATATTTCTCAGCAATTCAATTAGTTCTGCTGCTATATTCATTGATTTCTGTTTCATTTGGTTAGAGAAACAGTTAACCAATCAGAGCTTTGTAGGTGGGATTAAAAATGGGGACGTGGGTCTGGCAGAGTGGCCAGACATGCAGGCTGTTAAATTATATCTGAGCGTTGTTAACTTTTGTGGGAGTTGCCAGCTCTCACCTTCAGGTTCATCATACAAATCCACATGCACTAAAACCTGAAGTTACACCTCGCCTTGTCTCACTACTGAAGATTAGACTACTGCTTGACAATCACTGTGTTTACATTCTCTTATTCATGGTGCTCATGGGAAGTAACAAAATCTGAATGATCTCAAAAACACAGTATGAAGTACTGCGTGTTACAGGGACTGTGATAAACACAAATGCAGATCACATCATTTTGTTTGCACAACAAAGTAAACACTTTTTTTTTAGATTTTATCCATATGGTGGTGTGTTCTTTATACTATAACAGTTTTCCCAAAATTAGATTTAAAAAAATCACCAGATACTCTCCAACACACAACCTCAGTGAAAAAGCAGAGGTTTAGAGTGCAGATGTGTGAGGATTGCGGATTACTGAAACTTTTTTTTGTTTTTAATCTTCCTTAATTTTGTTATCTGAAACTTGTTATCGAAACTGCCACATTCAGGTTATGTGGTCACATGTTTAACTGCCATCCAGCTACAGTATAGCTAAGCTCTACAGCTGTGTCATAATCTGCTTGAGTTGTACTAAAAGGAGCTAAAACATGCAAAACTACGTCTTTTAGGTTTCAGCATGTTTAAAGATTTTAATCATTAAGCTCGCACAAAAAATAAATCAGTAGAAAATATGTTTTTCACATTGTTTAACGTTCCCACTGAAACACACTGTGCAGCAAACCAGAAGAAATCTGAAAATGCCCAAAGTTGAGAAGAAAGGCACATCAGTGCTGTGTGACATATTGGGTGAGATAAATGTACATCATCTTCAGAGGGAAAGAAAATTCTAAATTTATAAGATCATTCAATAGTGTTGAGGTGTTCTCCCCCAGGATTGATGGACCAACTGTTTAATCAAGAGTCTCCTGTCAATCCACTTCATCACTGAGTGATCCGGTGACCAGGATTTATTGAATGACACCACCCTTCAAATAATTTTTTCCGTTTCATAGGAGGATTGAAATGCATTGCCTCAATCTATATTGTGCAAAGGAAGAATGATGCATTTGTCAATGTCACAGCTTGCAGAGAAACCACAACAGCAGCCAAAATCGAAATGAGGCGAGGCTTCTCGGTGTCGACAGTAATCAATCCCATTTCAGCAAGCTTTTGATGCTGACACAGGTACTGTGCTGTTATTAACGATTAGCAGGAACAGGGGGCTCTATTTTCTGCTCCAATTGAAAGTGACACACTGACAGTTGGATTTAGGCTCTTCATAGCAACACAGGCTGTGATTAGCAGTAACACTAGCTGATCACGAGAGGATATAATTAAGTTTTAACATCATAAAATAGCAAAATAAGTGCTTCACCACGAACAGGTTAATACTTATTAAACCTATGTGGTGCTTAAAACACTGTAGCTGTCATGAGCACATATGATGTTAAAGAAAGATAAATAGTTTTATACTGACAACTTATGATGTGACTAAATCTAATGTGAGAGGTGTCACTTCCTGTGACAAATCCACTGAAAGTTAGGGCCCTGACAGACCAGAGTGATGGTTGGCTGAGGGTCAACGTCAGGCTTTTGGTGAACATCTGTGGTTTTTGCGGGTTGTCCCACATCACTGGCATCAGTCAGCCCTTGTCGGCACCTTTCTGGCTGACCGAGCACGTTGAATGACTGGCAGAGCCTGGCAGTGAGAGAAATCAAGAAGTGTATAGTGGGTTTATCAGAGCTGCCTGCTGCTGTTGATTGATGAGAGTGCTGAGACTGAACGTACACAGCAAATGTATGAAAACAATGAGCTCAATAGAGCTGACAAAACACAACTTGGTAACTCTCTTTGGGTTTGTCACAACAAGCAACCCCTTCCACATTACACACAGCCCCTTAACCTATTATTAATATTGAAAAGCTTTAAACACAAAAAAGGTGGACACAATAAAAGCATCCTGGTACAGTGAGCTGCACTTGAATACAACAGTAATAAGATAAGATAAGATAATCCTTTATTAGTTCCCAACTGGAAAATTACAGTGTTACAGCAGCAAACAGGAGGGCGCAAAGCATGCAAGGATAAGAGCAGGATGTGCATTCAGAAAGAATAAATACACAGGAAACAAGTACCTGCAGCTGTACACAGTACAGAAAAGAAAAAGACTATTTACACTAGAGTCCCTCAAGTTATGATTAGTGGATGGATTAATTATTGCACAGATCTGTTTCAGGGACTAAGTATGTAGGTAATGTAACATTTATTAACTCTGTAGCGATGGTGTTGTTTCAGTGCAATGGCAGTTTTGAGGCCTGGAATTGTGGTGTTTTATCAGTTTGCTTGATATTGTTAAGGGCTCCAGTTATTGCATGTTACATACAAAAGCGTGCATCTTCCAAGGACAAACTAAATCTTTGAAACACAATGAAAAATTCTGAAAGAGTAAACATCCTAGGACACATACTTAACAATTACGAATGCCAAGGACAAAGAAAGTCGTCATTGTGGACACATCTAGCAGTCTGAATAGAATCAGCCCTACCAAGTCAAGCAAGAGCCATGGAAACATACATTCAAATATTTTTTGATGGTAATAGAGGTGTAAATGTGTTTTCAAGGTTTCGTACCAAAGTGTTTATCCGACTGGCATTGCTTGTGAACTCTGAAAACTCTTCATTTTGATGGAAAAAGCAGAGTTAAAAAGTAGTAACTGATCAAGATCATATAAATATAATCTTTAAAACAACAAAGTACCCAAAAGTCACACTTGCGTGAAAGTAAAGACGCAAAAATACTTCTTTGGTAAAAATTCAATTCACTTTATATAGCGCTAATTCACAACAAAAGTTAGCTCATGACACTTTCTAATTAGAGCAGGACTAGACCAAACTCTTTAATTAAATTGTAATATAGAGAACCCAACATTCCCCCTTGAGCAAGCACTTGGCAACAGTGGCGAGGAAAAACCTCGGAGCAGACCCCGGCTCAAGATGGGCGGCCATCTGCCTTTCTATAGCACAGGCAGTATTGGGCAATAGAAACAAGCAAATACTATTGTATGACATTTCTTAGTAAGGTGGCTGTGGTGTCAAATAGCTTTTCAGAAGAGTCGCGCAGTGGCGTCCACTCAAGCCACACATTTCCCAAGTATTCTGGAAGATAAACATAGCAGAGCTGTGTAAAATAAATGCGCTAAGGATCAGTAAGTGACACCACCACCATACACAGACCTGTATAGCCAGCATCAGTTCAGTTCAGTTCAGTTTATTTATATAGCGCCAAATCACAACAGCAGTTGTTTCATGACGCTTTCCAATCAGAGCAGGTCTAGACCAAACTCCTTCATTTGATTTTCAGAGTACTGTAGTGTCTCTGCTGCAGGGGGAGTACATACATGCTAAGACATTTTCATGCACACAAAAGACTTATTGCTTTCAGATTTAAAGCACAAATTTGTAAAAATTTGTGTTAATGGGAATTGAGCTATGCCAATATAATTCTAGATTATTGCACAGGTGACATTAAACGACCAAAGATGTAGTTTTCTTTTTCCACTCCCAGGACTTGTGTACAGATTCTCGCGACGTGGGGCCATTCATTGTCATGCTGCCACGTGAGGTGTTGGCTGCGGATGAATGGTGCTACAATGGGCGAGAACACGATTTCACACATTGACCATCGTAGCCATATTCTTGGCTGTGACCTTGTCTTGTTAAACCTGAAGTGTGAAACTGACCTGAGATTTAAAAGGTGATGGGTCAGCAACTTGTGAGAAGTGAGATGTCACTTTAAGTCTCTCTTTGCTGCTTCTCTCTTCCTGCTGAGTAATGTGGCCCGTCTCAGGGCTTTTGATGATGGTATCAGCTTAACGCACATGGCAGCAGAGAGCCAATTAATAGAACCCCTGTGTGGCTGCTAGGACAGGGAGCTTACAATGAGGAATGTACATGCAATCTAGCCCGTGTTTGGAAAGGATTTTCAGCATTTGAGGGCCCCAAATTTGCCTAGGTGTGACAGAGAAGTCATTAAGACAATATATTATATTCTGGTGTAGCAATAAGGGCAACGGGTCTACTTAGTCAGTGTTTTAGAGCAGTTGGAGTGTGCTGGAGCATAGCAAAGGCTGATAAATGTGACATTTCCAAAGTTGCTCTTGAGTCCCTGCGATAGAGGCAGCAGGCTCACGGGATACAGTTGGCAATGTGAATAAAAATGCAGCACTTCATTCATTCAGCTCTTTCTCTGTGCTCCTGCTGTGAATGGCATGAGTGGAGAGTGAAACAAATTACCTCTGAGCCTGCTGAGATTTGTTTAATTACTTCAAAGCCCAGGACAAATAAACAGCACTGGCAGACACACGTCCTTCGCCCGCAGGAGATTTGAACAACAAATACGAGATCAGCTGATGGCTCCCGCAGTTTGTGGATGTCAGGCGACTCAGTGCAGAGCAGTTGGGTGGATGAGTTGCTGTGTGACGCTTGAAATATGAAGTGTGCCTGGAGACATCTGACACCTCAGCAACATAGCGAGCACGGATGTGTTGACACTACCATTTCTCAGTTTATATCTGTTGACTGTTTAAATTCTTGCAATGAGTGAAATTCACTGTTTCTGGGCAAAAAGTAAAAATTTTTGTTCATCAATAGACACAATATATTGGATTGTATTGGGCATGGGACATTGGAGTCACATGATAATAGATTATTTTGTCACACATACTGTTCCAAAGGCCAGAAATCATGGTGTATTTTTTTACTGTATTTTTTATATACTGCACTGTAGCTGTTGGTTGTAGTGTGTACTTCCACAACTACAAGCCTAATTCATAAAAAACTGGGCGCTGTGTAAAACAAATAAAACAAAATATGCTAATTCTTTCTGGCACTTTTTCAGAAAATTGAACTCTTCCCTTGTTTTTTGTAGCTGTGTGGCTACTGGCCAATATCTGCATATGACCAATATTAGGTTGATTTATTGCCAAAGTGACACATAATGGCTGTCAGCTGAAAGAGTTAACCGTAAATAATGAAAGCATTAATCAGACTTGTATTGTAATCACCCAGCAAGTCTCTTCATCATTGCGACGTGTTTTTTTTCACTGCACACATCTGCTGGTAAATTATGTAAATCACGTAGTCAGTGCAGAAGTACCAAAAATGTCTTGAATGGCCACTTGGTGCTGGCACCAAAAGGGAGTCAGTCTCCATACAGTTCGCCTACAGGGAGAACCGTTCTACGGAGGATGCCGTCTCGACAGCACTTCACACGGCACTGACTCACCTGGAGCATCCTAACACCTACGTCAGGATGCTATTTGTGGACTTCAGCTCGGCTTTTAACACTGTCCCCCCGGACATGTTGGCCCTGAAACTCCACAACCTGGGTTTGTCAGACTCACTCTGCTCCTGGATCAGGGACTTCCTCACCAACAGGCCCCAGGTGGTGAGGATAGGGGAGTCTACATCAGCCCCACTGATCCTCAACACTGGCACGCCGCAGGGTTGTGTACTCAGCCCTGCCTTATTCACACTGTACACACACGACTGCTCTGCTATCCACCCCACAAACATGGTCGTCAAGTTCGCGGACGACACCACTGTGGTGGGTCTCATATCTAACAATGATGAGACCCACTACAGAGATGAGGTCCAGAACTTGACACAGTGGTGTTCCAGGAACAACCTCATCCTGAACATCAGCAAAACCAAGGAGGTCATAGTAGACTACAGGAGATCCAGGAAAACTGATCACGCTCCCGTCTGTATACTTGGGGAGGCGGTTGAGCGGGTGGACAGCATCAAGTTCCTGGGCATCCACATCTCCTCTGACCTCTCCTGGTCAGTGAACACCTCACACCTGGTGAAAAAGGCCCAACAGCGGCTTTTCTTTCTCAGGAAGTTGAAACGGACTGGACTGTCAACTCAGCTGCTCGTGAACTTTTACAGAGCCACGATCGAAAGCATCCTGTGTCTCAGTGTGACTGTGTGGTATGGCAGTTGCACAGCACAGGACAGGAAAGATTTAGCCCGGGTGGTGAGGACAGCACAGGGGATTGTGGGCTGCAGTCTACCAGATCTGGACTCAGTTTACACTGCCCGAGTCCAGAAGAAGGCAAGACGCATTGCCACAGACCCCACCCACCCGGGCAACAAACTGTTTGTACCGCTTCCATCAGGAAAGCGGTACAGGAACATTAAAACCAGCACCAACAGACTCAGGGACAGCTTCTTCCCCAGAGCTGTTAAAGCAATAACCCCCCTACAGTGAAACACTCATACACATAGTCTGGCACTAGTGCACTTTGTTTTATCTACCTCACTCTGTATTCTGCATTTTGTACTTTGTATTTTATATTTTTATATTTTCTTCTAAGGTGTGCAATTTTTTATTTTCCTATTTATAAGTGTGTTTTGAAGCTGAGAATCTGCACAAATTTTCGTTATGCTTGCATAATGACAATAAAGACTCTTGAATCTTGAATCTTGAATCTTGAATACACCCTCATGCTAACATACCCAACTCGCTTTGCCCATTTTGGATTAGGTGGAGACAGGCGCTCCAAGATGGTGCGCAGTGGCTCTTCAGAAAGCAGTGGGTGATGTCTTGGAGACTGTGACTGTTTTATACAGTCTCTGCTTCCACCTCACAAACAGGGGGAAAAGATGCTGCAGCATTTGTCTGCTGTTCAGACATCTGTAATGTCTCCATCTGAGAGCCTTGAGATCTGATGCACAGCAATAAATGAATTAATAATGTAACACTTCCAGGAATTGTACGCACGTATCACAATAACAGCGTACAGAGTTATAAAATGATAAACATACCATTAGACTTCACTGGGCAAAGTGTGCAGAAATCGAGTTGTTCAAATATTTAACAGCACAGGGACAGGACAAATTTACATAAAGTGCTCAGCTGAATATTACCGCACAATGAGGCAGTCAGTGCAAAGAATATAAGAAACTAATTGAGAGGAAACACACTTTACAATAACTGTTATGTATTTAATCTATACTTTAGAGGGCAAAAGATCTAATCTTTTGTTTTCTGGCGTTTGTGGCATTTACAAAGGCCAGGCCTGCCGCAGTCAATACAGTTGTTCACAGATTGTGTGATCCTCATTCTGTCACTTGCTGTCATCATCCTTCAGCCACGAGCCAAGTCACGATTCACACACAACTTTACTGCCAGCAACATTCAGCAAACACTGGAACTTATGCACAAACATTTTTACATCCTTATTCCAAACCGCTTTTGCTTTTTCTGTGTTTGCTGTAAGTTGTTTGTTTCCTCTTGATGAATACCATCTGATCATGTGTATATAACTGTGTATATATATAATATAACTGTGACTAGACAAACAGGACCAACCAGTTTTAAAATCTCCCTTAAATCAAAATGTGTCCTGCTCATTTGATTCTTACTTTGATCTTCTCTGTGAAGAATGATGCATGTGCAGAGTCTGAAAGTAGAGAGTAGTTTTCCCTTTTTTATATTTTTTTTGCTGAGGATGGCAAGTTTCTCTGTGCTAACCTTAAATCACAGTGGCACAAAAGTAGCTGTGTACATGTTCCTCCTCAGCCCCACCAAGCCTTCTGTCTCTTCCAATGGATTGCCACAAAAGTTTTCTTGCTCCAGTAACCAAAGAAACCTGGCAAAGGGCTCCAAAGCCAAACTCTAACTCTGGGAGGGACTCAGATCCCCCACCCCCAAATGATTCCTTATGGGCTGGGCAACAGAAAAAACTTTTTATTTGGCCCTGTATAGTGAACAATCCCTTTAGTAAATCAGTGCAGCTTGAGTCATGTTCCATTAAAATCAAGTTAGTCAATAGATGAATAAAGAAATAAAGAATGTTACAAACTTCAGTTCAGATTGCCCAAACAGTAGTTAATGTTGGAGTCCAAAAAATAAAAACTGTTTGTGCATCTTTGAAACAGAGCTTTCCCTGTACTACTTGAGCAATGGAGAGCTCCTCTACTGCAGTTCCTTTGGGTGTGTTTGATTGCTCAGTGAGTCAGTAGCCTCGGGTAAGACCGGAGAGTATTAACTCTTGTGATTCACAGACAACTGCAAGGATCCATTAGTCTTTGACTACAGGCCTAATATAGCCAATTACTCTTGTTGACCCCACTCTTTAGCTGTGTTCAAATGTCAGCCCACACATGCAGTGGTATCCTCAAATCCCCAATTTTCTTCCTGGATCATTGTTCTGACATTCAGTGCAGTTCACAGCTTGGAGAAAAGTTAGGGCTTTGTTTATGTTAATGAGGTCTATAACAAGTATGTCCATTTTATAATCCTTTAAAAAAAAATTACTTTTCATTCATATTTCGAGTCATTAAAGCCTATGTAGCACACTAGCAAGTATGGATGTAGCAACCACTGAGAACATCAAGGTGATATCTGCTGTGGTTTTTTTAATGTCTGATAATACAGTAACAATTTCAGGCCAAGAAATGAGGAAATGTGCAATTAAAAATGATTGTTTTTAATTTCCCGTATTTTTGGTGGCGTATAGAACACTCAATTTTGTATTTGTCTCAATCAAATTAGAAATGTGAAAGAGACAGTAATGTGGCAAATTCAGTTGTATAATGTGAGATCAGTGAAGTGCCATGCATTATATTGTATATTGTACACCTGACATGATCACCTTAGGAAGTTTATATGACTTATGTGTTTGTTAACATTTATACATTTAAGATCTGCTCTCAAAGTGTTTAAATATTCCAAACACTTGGCTGGATTTATTTTTGCAATTCAATAACTTTTGACCATGAGATGAGCCATGTCCCTCGAGAAGAACAGAAGAAATCAGTAGCTGAAGGTCAAGCACATGCAATTCTACAGCTGCAATCGAGGCAGAATATTGAGGTCAGGAGGTCAGTGTTATTCACTGCTCTTTCTGCCTGTGTAATAGGCTGTTCCTCCTCATGGCTGCTGCAGACTATGTCCCTTTCAGTTTTCAATGGGAGAAAAAGACACTGATAAATAGATGCAGAGAAAAAGAAATCTCGTTAACTGCACAACACACACAGTATCACCTCGGTGGAGTGCGTACACTCTCCCGCTATGACAGCACTGTGCAAAAGTTTTAGGCAGGTGTGAAAAAATTCTGTAAAGTAAGAATGTGGTAAAAAAATCAAATCAATATTTGGTGTTACTAACCTTTGCCTTCAAACCAGCATCATTTCTTATAGGTACTCTTGCACAAAATCATGGATTTTGTAGGATCATGTATGATCAACCAATTACACCAAACAGGTGCTAATGATCATCAATTTCACATGTAGATTGAAACTCAGTCATTAACTGAAACAGAAACAGCTGTGTAGGAGGCTTAAAACTTGGTGACTACCAAGGTGAGGTTGTGGAAGACAGTTTCACGTCACAGGTCATACAGCGTGGCAAGACAGCACTGCAACAAGAAGCAAGGTAATTATACTGCATCAGCAAGGTCTCTCTCAGACAAAGGTTTCAAAGCAGACTGAGGTTTCGAGATGTGCTGTTCAAGCTCTTTTGAAAAAGCACAAAGAAACAGGCAACGTTGAGGATCGTAGACGCAGTAGTCGGCCAAGGAAACTTAGTGCAGCAGAGGAAAAACACATCAAGGTTATTTCCCTTTGAAATCTGAAGATGTCAAGCAGTGCCATCAGCTCAGAACTAGCGGAAACCAGTGGGATCCAGGTACACTCATTCACTGTGTCTGGAAGTCTGGCCAGAAATTGTCTTTATGGAAGAGTCGCAGCCAAAAAGCTCTGACGTGCAAACAAGGCCAAGCAACTCAACAAAAACATAGGAACTGGGGTGCAGAAAAATGGAAGCAGGCGTTTTTGACTGATCAGTCAAAATTTGAAATATTTGGCTTTAGTTGAAGGTAGTTTGTTTGCTGAAGGGCTGGAAAGCGGTACAATAATGAGTGTCTGCAGGCAACAGTGAAGCATGGTGGAGGTTCCTTGTAAGTTTGGGGCTGCATTTCTGCAAATGGAGTTGGAGATTTGTTCAGGATTAATGGTGTCCTCAATGCTGGGAAATACAGGCAGATACTTATCCATCATGCAATACCATCAGGGAAACGTATGATTGGCACCAAATTTCTTAGCAGATCAACGACACCAAACATACAGTCAATATCATTAAGAACTATCATCAGCATAAAGAAGAACAAGAAGTCCTGAAAGTGATTGTGGCTCTGATTGTGGACCTGACCACAGATCTTGTGGTTAGGTCTCCAATATGTTTGGAACAACCTACCAGCTGAGTTCCTTCAAAAGCTGTGTACAAAATATCTACAAGAACTGATGCTGTTCTGAAGGCAAAGAGTGGTCACACCAAATATTGATTTGATTTTAAATTTCTCTTCTTTTCATTCACTGCATCTTGTTAACTGATTAAAATAAACTATTAACACTTCCATTTTTGAAAGCATTTTTAGTTTACAGCATTTTTTCACACCTGCCTAAAACTTTTGCACAGTACTGTGTGCTCACATGCAGTATATTGTATGTTATGCATAGACTATGTCAAAGAAACTCAGGCTTTGGTTCCCTTCAAAAGCAGGTATCAATAGAGCAGTATGTGGGCTTTGAGGGTTCAGAAGCGAGAGTCCTTACAGAGAATGCAGCCTGAATATTTTTCTCAGGCTGGTGTGACCTTTAGCTTGTGATGTACCATTAGTACTCAGCGGTGGGGACAGATGCTGTGTAGAGTGGTCGACAATGGTGACTGAGAAATACTTTTGTTGTTGGGTGATGCTGACGAGAGTCTGACTGTAATCATTGAGTCTGTTCACAGGTGTTGAGGAGTACAGCACGTCAAACAAATTGTATGAGGCCTTTAGCGTCTCCAGGGGGAGCTGTGTTAAGGCCTCAGGTCGCTTGAGTCAGCGTTGCTTGAGGCTGAAGACTGCAAAACTGAAAATGAAAAAAATCTGGATTCTGGGGAGTTAGAAAAAAGCAAGCTTACCAGACCTCTGTAGCTGCTGCTCATCTCTGCTGTAGGTGAGCTACCTGAGGCTACTTTAGCCACCACACAAGTCATTGTAACACGAATCTCCGACTTAAATTTTGATGGTCGAGTTTTGTGGTAGTTTGGATGATCTTTGATCGATAACTTCGGCTCCACAGCCAATACAACATGCCTTCATAAAAACTTTTTAAAATCTAAGGTAGATCAATATTAATTAGTTAACTTGCAAAAAAATTACAGTTATTGATAGAGTCAGGTAAGCCTAGCTGGACTCAGTTTTCTGATTTGTTTTTAATTTTGCATATGCGTGTTTTGCCAAAGGAAGAAGAATGTGTGGCGTATAGAAGACATTACCTTCCACTGCGTTCATTTTGATTTGTCTGCTTAGACTATTTATTGTGAGTCTGACTTGTTGGAGGAATGAAATGCTACATCAGTGGGTTACTTTTGTATGGGAATTGGAGGTACTGAGTAATAATGCTGCCTTCCATTCAACTTGGAAAATGGGGGCTGGAGATGACCTCATTCCAATTCAAGGTGGATTGCAATAACCATTTTAGAACCACTGTATTTTGCACATACCAGCACCATAGCAACATGTACACAGATTTAAGTTGAAAAGTACCGTGTGTATGTCTGATTTGTGCAGCTTTCTGTGCTGTTGGTGAAAGGCTCGGTAAGGTTCTCCTAACTAAGTGTGAAATCCAACCTCAGGCGACCTTCCAATAAAAATTTCATGCTCTGAACTCAAATTCAGATCTTTCTTGCTTCTACTGCTCATACATACTTTTAATAAGATATCTGTATTATAATAATATAGTGACTCTACGGTATAACCTTTAAAAGAGCTGACCTGACTTTAATGCCAGATTTATCTTTTTATTTACTCCATATTCCAGTTTTTGTTTTTTATTTATACTGTACATTTGCAATTATTCTTGGATCTACATTTTCTGTGTGGCTGAAATTCTCCTGCAGACTCTCCTGCAGACTTTAGTTGTGGTGATTAGTTTGGATATACATCATTTTGCAGGCAAACTGTAACATGAACGTGAATGTATACCTGAAATTCACATTACTGTGACACAATACAACTGCTCAGCTGTTCCTATTGAACAAAGCTCCACGTTGTTTTATCCCCTTCTTTTACCCTAATTGAATTTCTTGCAACATTTAACACGCACAGCACAAACACACATCTAGTCACTTGACTTTTTACTTGGAGACACACACACACACACATATAAATATTTTTGTTATGATACTGCATTGACCTTCATTCAGTGTAGATGGTCTAACCCATACCCTACCGTTAAGCAGGACCTTTTGCCTCATTGCCTCATTTATACCAGAAAACAGGTAACAGAAATGCACATACCCACACACACACACAAACAGACACATCCATAAATACACTAATGCTGTCTACCATAATTAATGATTAGCAAGGCATGTCTGCAGCCCGTAGTGGGATCAGCTCCTAATCTGTTCCCATTGACTGAACTGAGAAAGCAAATTAAGCAGCTAATGAGCACCGTGACATCATTCAAATGGCCGTGATCAATCTCCACAGTACAAGCAGAACCAGCATGCTGTCCATTTATGCACACACAAACACACACTTTCCACAAAAACCAAAGTGTATTATCAGGCATAACATAAAATGCATGCTTTTTCATAGATTAATCTTGAATGACGTCTCTACCCTGTAACTGCCACAGACAGGGAAGTTCCTGCTAAACACATCATCCCATGACACCGACATTGTGTTACCGGGGATTCAGACCCAGAACATCCTTTTTGTTAAAACTTCTAACAAATATGCAGTTTGATTTCTAAAAAGGTCAGCTGAAGTTACTCCAGCAACACTGGATGCTGCTCCTCAGTCCATGGTTTATTGAATTAAACACGTCTGCACTGCAGGAGGAAAGTTTCAGAAAGCCATAGAGAGGTACATATAGAGCGAGTGTGTACTGACAGGCCCAGGGCCGAGAACCATTCTCATACATCACTTACTGCTCGACAAAGGGCTTGGCTATTATCATTAATAGGTTTCTGTGTGTTAGCCTGGGGGAGAAGTCCACCTCCTAAAGCAGCTAGGGCAGCACTAACTCAACACGATGACACAAAGTGGCTCCAACAAGTATGAAAAACACATTAGATTGGAGCGCCATAATAATTATTGACCATAAGGTCATACAGTATCTCGTAGCATAATTGTGGGCAAGTTTGCCATTGATTCACTGTAAATCATTTAAACAGGGTCCTTGTTTTCCAATGCAGCAGAGGTTAAAATCTATTTTAGATGCACTTGACTTGCAGTGAATTACCTGTGACAGGTATTAGCATTTTGAAGGCAGCTGTCTGTAACATGATCTTATATGAGTGCTTCTTGCTGTAGAAGCAATAATATGACCCCTATTACAGCAATAAGCAAGTACAAGTAAATCTCATGTTGTGTTGATTTTGGCAGCCCCTGTGGAAAAAAAGCGAAAGCATTTCTCATGTTGCAAAGACTAATCTAGTGGGTGCTTACATTTGTTTTTGAAGGGAGCGAAGAAAGACTCAACTCAGTTGTATTTGTCTTTTTAAAGCTGTTTGGAGGATGCATGGTGATGAGGTAAGGTACCTATTTGTGGCTATGTTAGATTGATAACTGTAATATGATGCTGGTGAAAGTAAACTTTTTTCCAATGCTTTTCATACACCCAGTTTGCATATAAGCCTACAGCTAAAAGATTTGGTTGTTCAGGAATAATAATTTTGTTGAGAAAGCTAATGTAATCACCATTCCCTAAATTCATATATTGATGTAAAACCAAGTCTCACAATGTATTTCATCAATAAAAGACCAATTCAGAATTGGTTTTGAAACCCCACGGTTCTTCTCCTTGATAGTCAAAAATGAAATTCTCTTAGCAGAAATCTGCCTCTGCTTTCTTTTAACTGGCTAATGTGTTACCCCCTGTCAAACTTTGCCTGGAAAAACGTAAACATACTAATGTTGTTACTGAGCCCCCTCACACACACACACAGTCGTGTTTCCATCACTCCTGTGGACATTACATAGACTTACATTAATTTCCTGGAGGCTTAACCACCACCTAACCATAACAATAAACATTACCTGCCTAATCCTAACCCTCACCTTAATCTGACCCTAACATCACCCTAACATCACCCCAATATTTAATCATTTACAGATACAGATTTTTGTTCCCACCACTATTAGAATATGTGTACACACACACAGACACATAACACACACTCAAAACTGACACATTCAATGACACTGGGTGAGCTGATGGGATCCGCACTAAGAAAGCATCCATGTCTGCAGAATTTATTTCAGTGCAATAGAGGGAGCACTTGGTTAACCAAGCATCAAAGGGAGTAATCATTGCCTGCACACACACACACACATACACCCACACACACACACGGAATTATTCAGTTCTTTCAATATCAGCTGACAGTATCTACCAGACCAGAAAAACGAAAAGGACTGAAAATAATCTTATTTTAGTAATCATATCTTCTTCCCTGTGCACATACAGACTTGAGACTGTGAATGTAAATTGCCCTTACCATGTCAAGCTGAGTGTGCAGCTGAGAGCTAATGTGTGGGTATTACAAATCCCTGCTGTTTGGGCTAATGTCATAATTACACAGCAGAGACTGCAGCCCCTGAAAGTGGGTCTGTGGGCCATGTGAGTCTAATGACTTCAGAGAGCTTCCATCAGTCCAGTAAATCCCAGCACTGATGACATTTACATGTCAAAGCTGAATGGCCTTGAGTTAGCAGATATGAAGAGTGGAAAAGTCTCTGAAAATCCATCCATTCATCCAGATGTTCTATTTGGGAAAAGAGTCTGCTCTTATGTATGTGACGTCCTTCCTCCCTCCTATTTTTTCATATGTATATCCATCCAAAATATTACAGACTAAAGGCGTGGTAATCTAAAGTGCATTTAGTCATTTGAGGTGCACTTCATGATACAAATGCTGTTTGCATGTCTCTGTTAGTCCTAAAAGTATGAAAACACATAAAATCCAAACCATCCTCCACTTAATAAGAAAAGGACATGAACAAGCAGAACTCTGTCCCTGTAGTCCCTGTAGCTTGTTACTGGTCTGTGTCTTCACTACACTACAGCTGGGATTATTCTTAACACAGCTCAAGCATGAAGCAAAATGGAGTTGTTGCCAAGTCCAGTGAGCAAAGGTCCAGTTCCTTTTATACAAAGACAATGCTAGGTGGCAGTTGGAGCACAAAAAGTAAGAATCCTGCAATAAAAAGTGAAAAGACTTGAGTATTATCAGCAAACTCAAACAAAATGTTACTTTTATGTTAACTGACCTCAAGATCTAATATGAAAGCGAGACCTGTCTGCTGTTTATAACTTATTTTAGAGACAGATATATATTTGCTAGTCTTAATTTCATGTATGTGTGACGACGCCCTAAGCCAGAGTGGCTTTGATAGGAGAAAGTCGAAGGCGTGCGTCTCTCACCAAGCGTCGCTTTTGTTTTCATTCTGTACCAGTGTACGTGGAAGAAACATTAGAGTCGTTTTTCATCAGAACAAACAAACATACACATTTGCATAACATTGCAGAGCTCTGCACCAGTTTTAGAAGCTGTTTTGCAGTATAACTATGGTGACCTGGGGGGGGGGGACCTGAAATCAGCTATTAAGCAGTTTGAATTTCCAGTCTGTAGTTTGCCTGACAAACAGGAGACGTCAGTAATGTGAGGCCTTTCAGGGACAGTGTCAAATCTATCCCTGAAAAGAACATCTTGATTATTTCCTGCAGAATTACCTTTAGATTAAATCACATGCATGATCAAGGTTCCCTGTCACGCTCTGTTTGTGAGTGTATTTGTGAGTGTAACCGTGCTTTGAATTTCCCTGATGTAATGCAATGTTCTATATTAAGGCAGTGATGCAAGACTCATGTTTATACGTGTGCTGTATGGATGACACCAGAGAATGGATTCATGACTCATATACTCAATGAATGTGTGGATTTTTAAAAAACGGTCTGACATGAAAATAGTAATGTTTATATTTTTAGCCCTTCTTTCAGTTTTGCTCTGTCTGTTGGTCGATCTGCCAGTCTGTCTTCCATTTTTTGTTTTTTTCACACTCATGGTCCCAGGGAGATGTCTTCTAATGAATAGTGATCTCTCCTCTAATGCAGTTATTGTATTTTAAAACATAAAATTATGTTTTAGATTGCCATTGCTGTTTCTCAGGTTGACTGTCTTGTTGACTGACTTGTAACTGTTACACTGCAACTCAGCACAGCCCTGATTATACAAGGGATTTGGTACATAACGTGTGAACAAAGATGTGAATTAACATTTAATTATAGCATATATTTACATTAACATATATTAATAATTTTATGATTGTGAGCATCATTCACATCATGCGTTATCAATTGATTATTAAATACTGATTGTGCAGTTTTAAGGTTCATGGACTGGTTGTTCTGCATTGTTCTAAATGTTAAAGAGCCGTAAGGCAGTAAGCAGTTATTCTACTTCTGACAGTCTGATCCGTACACATGACATCCACTGCAAAGACCATCGATCGTGGGAGAGGGATCCCTCCTCTGTGGCTCTTCCTGGGGCTTCTTCCGTTTATTTATAGGAAGAAAATTGACTTGACTTGCAGTTTTCCTTTCATTTCAGTACAGCAGCCTTCTGACAGCTTCAGAGCTGTTGAAGGCAAACTGTCCATAGACATGATGGATAACACAGCACTGAACATAAAACACAGGCTGCACTTTGCCTTCATAGCATTGCATGGATGTGTGCTTGTGTGAACATGAGTTTTTCCACATGGAAAGTTATCGGATTAAAGGGTTGCTCCCAGGGAAAAAGGGTTAGAGAAGCGAGGCTATTCGGCTGCTCTCCAAGGTTAGATTTTCAGGCAGATAAAATGGGAGATGCAAATCCATCCGTAATTATGACTGAGGAAAGGGTTTATGGTGGTGATAATACTTAGAGTGCATTAACTACACTTCATAAGGAGTAGACCTCCGTTTTAACTGAATTAAGGCACCATTATCATGATATTCATTCTAAATAACTGAATCAAATAACTTCACAAACAGATAATGAAAGTTTACTTTAGATGCCTTTCTGAGGGACCACCACGGTTCAGGTTTTCAATATGTTTATGGGCAACAGCTGTGTTTTGAATTTTGACTTCTTTTTAAACATGATCTCCTCAACAAGAATAAGAAATAGCTGCATTTGTTACCTTATTTGCAACATATATTGCTCACAGTGAGGATTCTACATTAATTACTACACAGTAAATTTTAAAATTTTATATATTACATTTCAATTTAAAAAATTACTTAACTTACCTTTTCCTTATGCTTTTACATATTTGTCTTCTTGCTATTTCCAGCTTTTACATAGTAAATTGTAAATGTAGGAATTTGACAAGAGACAAGAACCATGACTGTGATCAAAAGTGTTTGGCTGTGCTGTTAGGGAATATAAGCTTTTAACAAGCCTTATAAAACAGTGAACCATGCAAACTGTTACTTGACATTGCATGGGTTGTAATAAACTCATCCTCTCTATTGACAGCTGGAGGCAGCTTTGTTCTCACTAGAGGGTGCTGTGTCACGCTGACAAAAGCTCATGTGTTCTGAAGACTGTCAAATACATTTACGTTCCATCAGTGATCACCTGAAATAGCTCTCCTTTAGAGCAGTGTCTTTGTTTTGGGGTTATTCACCTGTACGGTTTGATTGATACCAATAAGAAAATAAATATTAAAAGTATTTTTGTATTAACAGTATACTAAAATATACTGACCACTAAAAAAGGAAACTGATTTGGAACCTTCTACTGGAACGCTTCTACTGTATAATACGCGACATCTGTATCAATTCTTGCCATTACACCACTATCAATATGCAATGATTAAACAATATCTCATGCAATGTCAAGACACAGTTTTATGCAATACTACCTGTCACTTGTTTTACTCACTTACCTCATATTTAGCATTTTGTATTCCAACCATCTTATTATTTTTACGATTATCTTCTGTAATAAGTAGAATCAGTGCATGGCCCTGACTGTTAGCAATTTGTTTTGCAGTTTCATTTGTCTTTAACCTGTAAATAGTGTACTGTGATGTGCTCTTTTATGCAAACTCTTACACAAGAATTTCCTTCAGGATTAATAAAGTTATGTCTTATCTTTTCAAAAGAGCACGAATTGGTTGATCCACAAAAAATGTTGGTAAGATTACTTGCTTATGTCAATTTCCAATGAAAAAATCCCAGTGAGTTTTGCTTCTTTTTGTCTTAATATATAAATATTTAACTTATGAACAGTTAAAGGAACCACATGCAGCTTGGATAAAAACCAACAGAAAGCCTTAACGGTATCATGAGGAAACTGTTCACCTGGTGGCAAAAATGAGTCAGAGAGTAAATTTGAGAATGAAGACACAAAAGGATTTTTAATTTTCAAGAATCCACATGAGATCAAAAACGTAGAGGTGTTTGCTTGGTCAAGATCAAAAGTGGAATGGCTATCATCAAGTGTGTGCCAAAGCGATACAGAAAGAGAGCCCAAGACATCCAAGAGGTTCATGCATTTAATTGCAGCCGTGTGAACTCTTTTCCACTTGAATCATAAGGACAGAAGATGGGAGTAGTAAGTGGCCTGTCAGTGGAGGCTGATTGTAGGTGTATGTGAAGCTGGAATCCTTGCAAGATTCCAAGAAGGGGACAAGGGGACAGTCGTTCACTGTGTTTGACCTGTGAAGGGCCAGTGATGTGTGATGACAGAGCGTCTCTCTGTTCCAAGGACATGTTGCTGCAGTATGTGGTGGACTCAAAAGATGTGGAGCGCACAGGAAGGACAATTGTTATGGGTCAGGAGTGCAAAGAAGATGAAAAACAAGCATAACACTCACACCATGAGGGTAGTCATCATCAGTAAAGTGTCCTTCAAGAATTCGTGAAGTGAAGGTGAATAAGATCAGGAGTGTGACATACGCTGAAGCTGCAAAGAGTACGGAGAGAAATTACGAAGTGGTGACAGTACAAAAAATACTGGAGTAGAACCGAAAACAGATTTGAACAGAACATCTGTGTGGACAACAAACTCTTTGGTATTTAATGCCATGGTGCTGTTGAAATACACAAGATTTAAGGTGGTGCGGGACACTGCCAGGAGATTCCTGAACATGATGGCCATATCAGGAGAAGGTCTTGAGTGAAAGACTTATATAAACAACTGGGTCTGAGGTGTAGAACTGATAATGTAGTGAATGGGATCATTTTGGACGATGTAAGGTGGCGGTAATGCAATGCATATGGATGCCAACTGCCATAAAACTCCACAGATGAAGAACATGAACATCAGATGGAACAAGCAAGCTGAGGTGTCAGAAGTTGTGATGGGCATTAATTCATATTTTTGAACAGTTGATTGACCGAATGAAAGGTTGATCAAGACATAATCAATAGATTAATTGGAATGAAAATAATTATTACCTCTGATATCACAGATGATAAAGGGGCCAGCTTCCCATGCTTTCACCAGGCATGTTTTTTACAGGTTTACTCTGAGTGTGGTACTCTTGATGGGCTTTTAGTAAAATGAAAATACAGCAGATTGGTGCCCATTTTGGCTGTTCTTATGGTTGTTCCTCATTATGATGTCATGTTGATTTGTTTTCAGAGCTTTTCTTCATGTCTTTACTGACCATTTCCTTAACTGCTAGTCTGGGTTTGAAATGACATCCTACAATGGAGCTTGTCCAAGTCTTCAGGCTATTGTTCCTATGTATTAAAACTAACTGCTCCCCTTGGCTTTTGAATAGATTGTCTACACACCACGTATTAACTATCTACACTGATTAATAGGCCACATCAACCCTGAGGATTTACCCAGTCAACCAGCTGACCGCACAACTCTCTACAGTCTAATGAGTGATACTACTCCAACAATGACCAGACCAATTATCTGTTGTGAGTCAGGCGGCTGCAAACACTGCTGATGGTGCAGACTCATTTTCACTGAGAGAAGAATAATGAGGTGACTCTCAGCAGAGGTTAAAACGAGGTAATGGCTGCTCTCAAAATGACCAATCACAGCTGTTTTGATTGTAAAGAACTATAGACTGGATGTGTTAAAGCATTCTCTTAGGACAAGCTATTTACCCTTAGAGCCATTTATCCAAGTGTCTGTTAACTCTACACAGAGGGTTGCTATAATTACTGTTCAACTATCAATATGTCACCTTATGCTGCTGTGAGATTTTTAACTCTTCCTCAGTGCTCAGAGTGTCAAACAATGACTGCACAAAACTGAATTAAAAAAAACCCTTTTGGGGCACCAGGTAGCAGCCAAACATGGGCTTGAAAACCAGTCTCTCTATGTTCCAGGGCTCCTGCTGATCCCTGGACACCCAAACAAAGTTTTACCCTCATGTCCACAGACATCTATGTTTGGACAACTAAGGAGTGAATGTGTTTGTTTGACATCACCAGTAGCAATGATGGACTTTCCAGCTTGCCCTGGGTGTATATACTGCCTCGGCAATGATTTCCAAAGCACACTCCATTTTTAAAGCAAGTGTTTTATGGCTGGACCATATTTTTTTACTGTAAAAGCTAAATGTAACACAAACCTCAAACTTGTCAAACGATGATGACAAAGAAACAGCCTTTTCATGGTCAATGTCATAATGACAAGATTCACCCAGAACTCTTTTTGTGAAATCTGCAAAAGATAACCACATAAAATAAAAACAGACTGGCAGAAGTGCACCAATCATGTGTGCATGTGTTCAGTTGTTCACTTAGTCTGCTTATATACAGTATCTGTCTGAATAACAGGCAACATGCAACAACACTCCAGTCAAAATATGAACTGTTGTCCATCCCCCTTTGTTGACCAGTTCACTGCATGTAAACATAATCTTTAGGGAAATATGAGCACAATGTGCTGCAATTATCACTGCCATAAACTGACCAATTATGGTGGAGGAGCTGACAGTTAAAATCTGGTTCATGTTTTCTTTGTGTCGCTTTAAGCTCCTGTGAACTGACAACAAAAACAATAACAAAGAAGTTCAACTCATAATATAACAAAATATAAAATTGCTTCAAAAAATATCTGCTCTCTCTCAGCTGTCACTTTGACAAACACCAACCTAAAGACAACAATAGCCCACATATTCATAAATGTCCATCCAAGCTAATGGAAGTAGCTCAAGTAAACATGCTGTTGGGGGCACAGGAAGTTTAGCTAGCTGTCCAAACATATTAGAAAAAGAAAAGGCAGCTGTCAAATTTCTAGCAGAGCGTGCATGAAATGAATTTGACAGTTTTCCTTACCAGCCAGTTATCAGGCCTCAGTAACACACACACACACACACACACACCAGTGCTCAAACACTTAAAGTGGGAGGAATGGTTTGTTCTCCATGGCCCTGAGGTCATATTCCATCATATGACTGATTTTCCAGGGCGCTCATATAAGCACAGGCACAGTGTGATGTGGATTGGAGCACTACCAATAAATTGTGCCTATCCAGTAGCAATGGATAGACATAAAGAAAACATGTTACATTTAATAAACAAGAGTAACAAATGTAAGAGTTCATGTATCCACTGAGTCAATGAAAAATCCATGGTGTCTTCCTAGGGCGGAACCTAGAATTTGACTTTGTGAGAATAAAATGAAAATCACTGAAGGGTCATTTAAGCAAGTGTCCTAAATGTATGCTGCTACACTACATTGTACGTGCATACATACAAGGTTATTCTGTGGTTAGATGTACACACAAAACTATGTGCAGAAATGGAATATGTTATTCAGAATTTTCATTTTGTGTATAATCAGCTGAAACTAACAATCATTTTCATTATCTTAGAATGAGCCTCTTCCGAAGTCTGCCATGTTGTACCACCATGTTTCAGCAGTAGCCCAGGACAAACAAACCAATCACTGGCTCTAGAGAGGACCTCTAGTGGCATGAGGGGTGTTCAGTTGGTTGCAATTTGCAATCACACCACTAGAAGCCACTATAGCTTACAAACTGGACCTTGAAACATAGCTCATCTGAATATATCAAAGTGACTGCTTAAGCTGCCTGCACCATGAGGTAGGGTGCAGACGATAGGGCAGACGGCTGCAGAGGCAAAGCGCTTCTTACATTCTTCTCCTGCAAAAACAAATCAGAATTTCTATGTAACAACATGATAGAATTTACAGTTGCTAAGCTGACAACTTTTGCTCACAGACTGATAATCTACCTATGCTTGTGATACTTTATGATCATAGCCTCTAAAGCTAAAACAGCTAAAATAACTTCAGGATTAAGGATGAAGATTAAGGACTAACATTTATCTAAAGTTAAGTCTATAAACTACATGCCTAACACACATTCTCTACCTTACCTAATTGCATGTGTCTCATCTGGGTATGTTACAAATGGCCGTTACCTCTTTGGCTGTATCAAACTTGAAATAATTTGAACTTTGAAAGCACCTCTCAGTTGCAAGGGTAAGGACAGCACTTGTCCGTGTCAAGCATCGCTGCTCTCCCCACAGGAAATCAGGGGGGAAGCCTGCGTAGAGTGGTTTTACATCTGATCATGTGTGGGCATCTTTATGCTCTCAGTTGCAAACAAAACTATAACTTAAATATTTTTGTACCTTGTACTGCTGACTGTTGACAACGGTGCGTTTCTTCTGTGAAGCAGTTTATGTTCTGAGGGAGGAGGATTCTAGAAATGAATGGCGAGGTAGAAGTAACATGACAGTGTAGTTTCCTTCACTGTGGACTGTTCAGTTCTCCTTGCAGTTGTGCTGTTGCTACTTTTGTTTAATAAAAGAACAGCTTTTCCATCACTTCTTTATCCCGTTAATATTCTTATCCTGTCATCCATGCAGTAAGTATGGCTTACTCTGACACTTAGCCAAACAGAAGGTGACATTCTTTTTGATTTGTTCTTGGAGGGAATTCTTTGGTTCTTGCATCAGAATTCCCACCATCGTACAACACACTGATGTGACACCAAACAGTCGTGTCCAGCTTTATCTGAGATGTGATATCTTGTTGCTTGTCAATGTTTATATCTTTTCCAGCACAAATTGAATTCTCTGACATTATTTCCTCAATGAAAACATTCGTGTTTGAACCCTGCGACCTTCAATCCCACCTTAGATAACCTGGAAAAATATAATTTCCCTTTTTTCATTTGCTTCAGGCCACCTGCACTTGACACACAAACACACACACACACACACACACACACACTTAATAAGAAATCCACAGAGGGTGCAGCTGGCCCCTTCATTCATCCATCCGAGGTTACTAACTTCCACTCTGTACTACATCCACACTCATAAAACTTAAGAAACAGTTTGTGAACATGTGAAAGCCTTTTCTAAAGGAAAGACATTATCAGACCCTACAGAGCTGGGTCTTAATCCAAGAATGTTTTTTATAGAAAAACATTCTCTGAGATGATATAATCATTAATATTTCATTCTATTTGAAAACCCAGTTAAGTTTTATTTCAATGTTAAATGGAAACTTTCTGTCTCAGCTTTATTCTTCCAACCACTAAAGCATGACTTTTGCTAGTAAGTCAATCAGTCAATATTCTGATTGGTTTCACTTGTAGAAGCTGAAAAGGTGGTTTCTAAGGCTCAAATGTATTAGCAGGGACTTTTAGTATTTACTGGAAACCAGTAGCTGGCCAGCAGGATATTGATCATTGTCGTTTCCTCAGTTGTAGCTCCATAGTGATTTTATCAAACCTCAATGCTTTTACAAGAGATAACCTGCTTTCAGGTTAGATAATGGATATGGCAGCACAGGTGACCTAGAAGTGATACAAAGTATCACCATGAGGCCCACAGGGCCATATTGATTGGTTCTAACCTTTCTTGTTCCTGCACATGAACACACAGCCTTCAAATACCAACAGCAGCCTCCTGCTGCTGAAACATGATTCAAACTGAAATTTTCTACTGTAATGAAAATGTCTGGTGCTACTACCTTTGTGAAATTCTTGTAGAAAATATACAGGATTTAGAGATGAAAATGTGTCATTCACTGTTCACCTTATCAGAAACGCCAGATGGAAGTTCCATAACAAAAGGAATATAGTGTAACTGCTGGTTGTGTGCATATACAGTTGCTCTGCACCTTAAGAACCTGTAACATGATGTACAGATTTGATGGAGCTTTGATGGTGTGTTGTTTGTCTCTAACAAAACACATTAATATCCTACTTTTATCCAAAATACATTCTGAACGTAATATAATTGTTGTCCAAATTATGTCACTGGCATTTTTTTTCAGGATTTTGTTTTTGTTTTGTTTTTATGTTGTTCAGGATAGCTGACAATCCTCTAAGAGTAGCCATAAGGTGGACAGTTTGGTGTCTAAAGCTCAGGACTTGGACACCTGAGACTGAGTTTTGTGTCCTGTTTCAAATGTGTCACTATTAATAGGCTACTAAAACACATTATGTTTTGAGGAAAATTATGGTTTTGGTTTAGTGTTCAAAAAGACATTGGTTTTCAAGCCAACCTTGTTTTTCTTTGTTGTTTTTTGTTTGTGTGTTTTTTCAGTATCTAACCAATAATTTTGCCACTCTTGGTGTGCAAGGATAAGAAAATTGCCCCTCCTGCCTGACTTTACAATGCCAGTGAATCTCCATCTACAACGAGTAACTGACTTGCACAGTTGTTGTCCCATGCATGTTCAGGTCAGTGATTGATTATGCACAAAGTTTGTAGGTAACTTTTGTGGTATTTCTGTTTTGAGTGACTGAAAATTGCATGTCCGCACTGTCTGAGAAAATGGTCAAAATAAATAAAAAATAATGGCCCTTGTACAGTCATCCGCTACCTCAGTATCAAGGCCTAATGACCCAGAAGGTCCGCATAGGACATGGTGGCAGTATTACAGGAGGGTACCCCCTCTTACAGCATGGAGAGCAAGAAATGGTTTGCTAAATTCAAACATGACAGAGAGAGCTTGGTCATTCGCTGTCACCACAGAGGAAACAATTAAAAAGATCCATGACATGATCTGACATGACAGAAAAGCTATTACATCGCCAAGGAGCTGGGTATCTCCCAGGAATATGTCCGTGCAGTCATCCACAACAAATTCCAAATGACCAGGCTAATCTCTTGAGCTGAGAAGAGTGCTCTCACACCAGGACAATGCTCTACCCCACAAGTCCACAGTGGTGATGGCTGTTGTCCAGCAATGCAAGTTTAAACACATCCAGCCATATTTACCTAATCTGGCATTCTCAGATTAACTCCTCTTTCCCAAGATTAAGAATGAACTGGTTGCCATTTTGACAGCTACTGCTGTAGTCCACTTTCTGGGGGTCCAAGACGCTGACTTCTACAAAGAAGGGATATGTATGCTCCACAACTAAGTGCATAAAGGTGGGAGGGGACAAATTTAAAAAAGCAAAAAAACAAAATCTGGCATATTTGGCAAATCCTGATGCTTTTTGCTTCGTACCTTTGCCAAAAAGGTTGAATTTTAGACCCCGGGAATGAGACCTGGCTTTCACATTCCATTTTCTAGCAGACAATAGATTTCTTTGTACTGTTGTTGCCTAAACTTAAGTATACATTATTTATAGAGATGATATATCAATAAACAACAATCTGTCGTTTGTTTTGTTTATTGGTGGTCTGAGAACAAAATTTAAGCTTAAATCTGAGAAAATAGGTTACTTTGTGAAATATTTACTTTCATACTTTAAGTATATTTCAAATAGTATCAGGTATTTCAAGGATTTTTGTGAAACAGCAAAGATCGGAGTCAGCACTTGGCCGATGTGAGTCAAACCATGGGAATTAATAGATAATGTCAAACCCTCAGTCTCTCTTTGAACTAAATCCCAGTCATGTTAATTTAGAAACTAAACCAGTAACTGGGAAAAAAGCAAGAAAATAAATATATAAATACAGTTTTTGCTGTAAACTGAACTGAATCCAGTACTGTGACATATTTCCATATTACATTCATACAGTTCTGGTATTTTTACAGCACTAATGCAGGGAGACAGAAATGCAAAGATCATATGTAAGAAGTCATTAGCTGACTTCTTTGATGCCCACCAGCTGCTTCTGCTTCCACCTCATCTGTTTCCAGTTTTCAGGTGACTGGGCATGAATGTGTGTCTCTATGTGGGTATGAAAGAGACATTAATGGACAGAAAGGGTGATGGGAGACAGAAGGAGTATTAACATGATGGATTAAAAAAAGACACTTAGAGAAGATACTAAGCACAATTTCCTGTGCACAAGTGAAAATCTTTGCCTGAGAGGTCACCAAAAACATTAAAATTCAGCTGCTGGGCCTTTTGAATATACTCCGAAAATGGTATGTAAATCTATTCTATTAGATTATTGAATGTGGTAAAAAACTGGACCAGAAAGTGGTGCTAGGTACCTGATGAAGTGTACAAAATTGTGAGAGATCATTATGCCACGCCTACGCCTGTTACGCCTGCCACTCATCACCTATTTATGGCAGCGTTCTCTCCCCTTCCATACACTCACACCCATACATCAAATTCCCAGTTGCTACAAGAAACAACAAAAAACCCAGAGCTAGCAACCCACACTATCAAAATGGCGAGTTACCCTAACCTAATTTGTAACTAAGGCTACGAGCCTAAACAAGCTAGAAGCTGTTCCCATTTTCTTTGCAAGGAATTAGCTATTTCAGTGCCAGGGCACCACTTCAAATCAAATTCCTCACAACTTTATTTTACAGTGGCACTGTCACTGCAGCCTGGGATTAGAGCCACCCAAGAGGACTGTGATTGGTTTAAAGAAAAATATCAATTCTAATATTTGTATATTAGCTATTTAGTGTTAATTAGCAAATGTTCAACATGCAACCGTAGTAAATAAATATTACTTTCTACAAAACAACATGTTGCCATTGCCATTATTATGCTGACATGCTGAGCTGCTAGCACACCTTTTAGGCATGTTAAAGATTTCCTGTATGTCTTCAGCAGGAAGCAATGAACTTGGAGCTGACAGCAATACAGGGGGCTAGGAAGTTGGACAGTCTTAAGAGGAGGTTTAGGTATTTATGCTTGTTACAGTAAGAAGAATGTGACTTAGTTTTTAAAAATAAGGTGTTCAGGTGGGAGGAAAGAGCAGTCACCAACCTCCCTATCCTTGGGTATTTGAGAAAATATTACATATTGCGGTTTGCAATTAGTCAGACACTGATTTAATGGCTATACTGTAGCATGAATTGAGCAAAATGAAAGTGTGTGTACAATCAACATTCACGTTATAAATACATTTTGAGCAATGTTCCTCAAAATATTGATGCTGTGACAACATACACTTGCTTCTGTTCCACAGCCAATGTTATATTTTACATAATCTATCTGACCTACATATGTGATAGAGAGACACATGGTTCAGCGCCCAGCCCCCATGTACAGCCCTTTAACAACCCTCAGGGCCCTAATGCCCAGCCCCCACTACCAACCCAAACACATGCATACACACTTAAGAGGCCATTACACTAGTCCTTAGGGCCTGCTTCCATGCTCTTAGCTAACCGCTAGCTGTATCAGAAGCCTAAGGCTCTGATTCTGTGAAACAGGTCCAATACTATACTGTGACTTTGGACAGCTACTGTAGCATGCCCAAAGCTCATTCAAGCAGCGGGAGGTGTTACACGCTAATGTACAAAGAAGACACGGACAGATAAATGAAGCTTGACTTGTGGCTGAAGTGCAGGTTTGGGTGCAGCTCCCGGGGTGCTGCATTATGATTTTGTGGAGGCTGAACATCAGCGTAACCTTTGAAAATCCGTGTGCAAAAGGGCTTTTTTGTTCCTGTCTCATGAAACATGCATGAGGTGAGACAATTCACAATGTGTATTATTCATGCAATAGCTGAAAGTTGCTGAAAATACTATAAACTGTGGAGTGTATTTGATGGTAATCTACCATGACTCTAAATAGTTTCAGTGCCTCTCCAACATCCTTCCCAGTGACAATGTTCATTCATAAATTAAGTCACTAACTTTGGCAATAATGAAGCCCGTCATTACATCTCTACTTTATTAAGCAGCTATTGTATGTGTTGCCACATCACTATTATATGGTACAGCCACCATGGGTCTATGAAGACCAATACTAAGAGAATAGAATGAAGATGCTGATTTTTTATGAACTAAAATTATTCAGTATTTCCATGGGATGTGCATTTTTGTTATGACAGAAAAGCCTTTGAAATTGAATTTAATGTATGAAAAATCTGTACTATAGATGGCAAACTAGAGAAAGTAAAGGTTGCTTTGAAAGTAGAAAAAAAAACATCATTGTTTGACAATTATATTCTGTCTGTGTCTGTCCCAGCACTTAACTGAAGCTCTATGATTCTTGAATTATTTAAATTCAAGACAGACGGAAATATTCAACATGTTTTTAACACCCCGCGACCCTGATGGATAAGCGGTATAGAAAATGGATGGATGGATGTTTTTAACATCACTGTACTCTTGTTTTCATAAAATTCTCCCTGTTTCATAAAATTCCTCCTGGTTCATTTGTAAATCTTAACTTTGTGATATTTGACAATCTGCGTATTTAAGGAAGCTTGACCAGTATGCAATGATGTATCCACTGGTGTGAGCTGCTGAAATGAAGAGACTATAATCAAATTCAGTATGAGGGCCTCAGTGACCCCCAGTGCAGTGATTAAGTGTAGAGAGCTAGGCAGTGCGAAATTTACTTAAACTGATATTTTGAATCTGAAGAAAAAGAGTGAATACATACCTCTCCCAAAACCATTTTTACATTTCTCTTCATGTGTGGGCTTTAGAGCTGTTTGAACTTTGAGCAGAGTTCACTGTTTCCCTGTGCTTCCACTCTTTATACTAATACTAATCTAGACTAACCACATCCTGACTCCAGCTCTGTACTTAACATACGTTTGTAAAGTTTTGCATTAAAGGAACAGTTCACCCAAAAATGAAAATTTTGTCATTATCAAATAGATGATGACTGACTTTTATTTTTGAGTGAACTGTTCCTTAAAAAAATAATTTGTAGAAATTTGTTTAAATTCTGTTTATTGTGCAGTACAAATGAAAGAGACCTGGGAAGCGCTTGCATAGGTTTTAAAAAGAGTTCATTACCAAGTTAAATTTGGTGATTTCACCAAGCCTTACCCTATAGACAGACTCTCCGAGAAGTCTGTTGCAGGTCTATGCACACTTGTTCTACTGGGGGTTCAAGGCTGCAAGTTCTCCTCTTGATCTCTAATAATAATGGAGAGAAGTTAATCTTCTTCTTCTCTCCTTTCTGTTATTATACCCCCCATCTGTCCCTCCCTTTCTTGGCCAACTGCTGGGACAAACCCATCCATGCCTGGCTGGTCCTCTCTCTCTCAGCAGCTTCTTGTTGAATAAAACATGTGTGCCACACGCTGCTGCTCTTTGCTACTTGCAAATCACAGCCACCTTGCCTCTTTCGCGCCTCTCGCATCCCTCTCTTCTCTCGTCACTCTCCTCCCCTCTGTCTCAGCAAATGCATTTCACTCCATTTCTACTCTTCACTTTCTCCTCCTGCTCCTCCCCTCATTCAGTTTTCCCTCCCCCTTTCCTCTCTTCTTTTCTCATTTCTCCCTCCCTCACTCCTCCATCTAATAGCGCTCATTCTCCCAGGTGATCGGCTTTGAAGCGAGCGCTTCCCCCTCTCGTACAAGAGCCGTGAGTGGTTGACTGAACTGAGCACGCTCCCAAAGCTCTCCAGGCAACATCCCCCTCCCTCCAGTCTGTACAGTAGAGGCAGAAGAAGAAAAAGAAGTGTGCAAGACCACACTATTGTCTTTGCTGCTACCCACCACACTAGCACACAGAGACAGAGAGAATGGGCTTTAATGAAGACACAAGGCGAAGAGAGAGGACAGGCTGTACGAGAAAGGTAGATTAGAGAGGATAGGTAAGTTTCCCCAAAAGCATTTTCTGTCACACCTCTGATGATGACAGCCATGGGGCGAGGCATGCCTGTAACCGTCAGAGCCCTCCAGATGGTAGTTTGGGTGAAGCCAGCCCCTCCATCCCTGTCTTAGCAGCACATGGATCTCTGTCTCTTTTTGGGAATACGCCAATGGATGATCCCAGCAATATCCGCAACCTGAGCCCAGAGCAAGGTAAGATAAGCAAGCAGTCCAGAATTCACACTTTACTTGCATGCAGCTTTGGAGAAGTAGGCCAGCTCAGGATCAGGAGCTCCTTGTGAGCCTGTTACTTTGACTTCAGCTCTTTCTTTTGCGTCTGATCACTTGGTTTTGTCAGACCTGCACCATCACTGGCTGCACATGCTCATATGAATATTTATGTCTCTCTATGGTGCTGGTAGATAAATCTTTCATAAGAGGCTCAAAAGAGACTTGCAGGTGGCTCATATGTGAACTGAAGCTTGGAGTTCTGGACTAGATGTGACTCTTTTTGTTTTGCCTTCTTGGAGCTTGCTGTTAATGATCGATCCCTTTCAAAGAGATCAACCCTGTTTTAAAGGTGATCACCTGGGAGGCAGCGCGCTAACAAGCTCTTGCCAAAGTACAGTTGCTGAAGTCCCATTTTGGCTTTGTTCACCTCAGCGATAGAACTGGAGAGAGGATGAGCAGAGACAGCGAGGAGAGAGAACAGAGGGGAAATGAAAGGAAAAGCAAGCAAAATAAAGTCATCTACCTTTGACAACTCCCCATCAGGGCTTACCAACTCCTCCACCCCATCTCCCCCTCCTTTCCATTCTTGCCAGCATTTCCCCAAGCCTCAGTAACCATAGAGCAAGTCATTAGTGTTGGCTCACCCTGGCTCAGAGGAGCAGAGCAGCCAGGGAAGCAGTGCTGAGCGCTATGATCACACCTTAACAAGAGCATACTATAGAGCTCTCATAACTAACAATGCTGAGCTTATATTAACACTTTCAATAACCCTCAGAGGTACACCACTGCAGTTTTTCACCAAACTGGCCTCTAAACTGATAACAAATTGTAAAATTGATAAATACCTTTTCTCTGAGAAACCCTTGACATGAGATATGAACAGGAACTCTTATTATGAAAATGGACTTAATGACAAATAAATCCTTGGGGGTTATAAAATAATGCTGAGGCTTGCAATGTTCAGTGCGTTTTTACTTTCAAAAAATCCCACTCCAAAAATAAAAAAAGAGAATTTCATAAAACAGCTGGTCACTGCAGTTTTTAACAAACGTAACAAACAGGAGAATTTGATGTGAGCTAACAGTCTACATTTGGAGTCGAGTGAGTATTTGGCAGAGGAGGGCAGTGTGAGTTAAATCAAATTAAACTACACTGTGGTTGTTCATAATGAAGGAAGATGTCACTCAGTGCAAAAGAAAATGTGGCTCATTGATGTGTTTTTAACAATTTAGAGAATAATGAAGCTATGTGGAACAGAGGAAGACGATATGTTCAGCAGCTGATTGATTGCATTTTTAGACAGAAGAAAATTGAAGAATATCACCAGGCTTGTACTTTAGATGGCAGTAATTGTTGAATAAAGTACTGCTGTTGATGCAGTATTAGTGGAGCAACTTAGCCAGTATCATTATAGTAAAGAGCAGTTAGGGTGCTGGTGAGCCTAACCCCTCCCGTCTGATTTTATGACCCATTGACCAGCTCGCCTGCAGGAATATTGATCAGCTATCAGACTACCTGTGAAAATTAACTTCCTATATTCCCTCCATTCCCTTAATATAACCTTCAGTTCCATTACATTTATTGCAAACCCCCCTTAGCAGAGTATACAGCTATGGCCCAATCTGTGAACTGTGTTACAGATCATAAAGAAGATATTAAACGTTATATTGTATTGACAGACCACATGGAATACTGCTGGTGTTTGATGTGCAGCGTGCACATCATTGCCATTCGTCAGTCTGGAGCTATCCCCCCCTGGCATGAATGTAATTTTGCAGTCTCTACATTAAGGCACAGGTTGCAGGAGGAGGCTTTTTGACAGGAATAATAAGGACTTTTTGTACACATCAGAGGGATTTTGCCAAAGGGTAGGAGCTAAATCACCTGCCACTGTCAAGGAAATCTGTTGCCGTTTGATATGAAAGCTAGAGTAGAGGTAGCAGGTAAGAAAGTGTGTCATCTTGATATCAGTGGGAGCTGGTTGGAAAATATTCTGAGTCATGTTTCAATATTCTGAGTAAAAGTGTGAATGATGTTGGTTTCTGAAGGCCTTGGTTGCTATTTAACTTTGATCATTGCTCTGCTGAAAATATGGACCATTCCTGTCAGCTAAAAATACAAACGAACAAAAAACAAAGATTTAAGGCTGTCGATTTTGAGAAACTTTGTTTCCAAAATTGAATTTTTTACAGTAGGGTGGAGTTAAAAAAACATCTTAACTGAAGCTCCATTATGAAAGAGGTTCATCCAGTGAAATTAAATTAAAGTAAATTAAAGTTAAATTTGAGTCATTCTTTTAAACAGATTTTATCCTGATGGTGAAGCTGGTCAGATGGTTGCCCTTGGTCGAGACAAGTGCTTTGTTCTGTCAGCGGAGCTGCTGAAGAGAACAGGGCAGCCACCAGAATCATTAGGAATCAGAGCGAAAACCCATCCTACCCACCTGTCTTCATCGTGCTCTGTGCCAATATGGTGGAAGAGACCAGGCATGCATTTTGGTACTGATGGTAGGCTCATGTCCCATTTCAACTCGAAACAACATGCAGAATTGCCTTTTGTTTCCCACAAAAAATGGGCTATTATGATGAAGTGAGAATCCCATTGTCGGCAGGCTGCAGAACCGACAGCAATGGCGTCCCAGCAGTAATAAATGTATGGATCCTTTTGGGATTAAAAATGTCATTGTCATAACTGAAAACAAAAGTCAACTAATGTTATACTTAAATTTAGAGGAAGGGTATTGGCTAATTTGTGAATATTGCTCAGACATGTTAGGCAAAAATGCCCCCCAAATTATTGATCCTGCTCTAACCAAGTAAGAAATGAATAACACCCATGTCTGAAGTTCTTTTGGATGTTATCTCAGCACACTTTTTGCTTTTTTGCACACGAAGGTGTGAAACCACAATTATCCTTACTGAAAATTTTAAATTAATGAATCAAATTGTAAATTTGTAAAAAGGGATGTTATCAGTCCTGTCAGAGGTGGATTAACAACACAATCTATGAGACACAATATCAGCATATATCTTTATCTTTCTGTCTCTGCAGTTGTACCTAACTTTAGCACCATGCCAGAAAGAGAGAATACAAATGCAGGCAATCTCTAACTCAAAGCATCTCCATTATTTTTGAGATGGAGCGTAAAAGAATGATGTGTTCAGCACTGTCTCATCTTTCTTCTCCGCCTCTCTCAGTTGATGAGAGTGGTTTAGTTTGGGTCACTTATATTTCTTCCTGACTTAAGGTCCAATTTATTTAAAAGAACAGTTTGTACATCCGTCTGAATGCATCCTCGTGAAATATGAACCGGAGAATAATGATACACACTTAAAGTGTATGTTAGAAATAAGGTTTTACTTTCTGCTATATTCAGAGGATGTTTAAGTGGCAGAATTAACAAATGAGTTAACTAAAAAAAAATGAAATGAAATTTTCAGAATGTTATTTGTGATAAGAAATCTTTGTTTTTAATGCATATTTAGCAGCGTTGTCTCCTCTGGGAGCCGTAATATGACAGCCAGTTGTGTTTGACAACAGACTTTGCAAATCAAAATGACAAATGACACTTTCTTTTGTGATTCCAAACAAATAGCAGTTATCGTCTTTGCTGACTGTAATATCACAGGGATACAGTTCAGTCTGTTATACCAGTGATAAAAGCCAACATTTATATGCCATCCTTAAAATCCTATCATCTAAGAACTATAGATGGAGAGGTGGAGATGCTGGTTAGAATGTCCATCTGTTCAGTACTTGTTGATAGTAAGCAGTTAACTTCATGCTTTTCATGACGTTTAAATAAAGATTATGATTCTTAAATCTGCCTCCAAAGCTGATTAGTTGATTTCTTGTTCAACCAGTGTGATGGTAACAGTCATCACAACATTAAGTCTGAAATGCGGTCAGTATTTCACAGGAGTAGAAGGAGGCTAATTTCCTCGAGTGACGCTTTATGTTTAAAGCAGTATATCATCAGTATGTTATTTGTTTTGCACAAATAAAATGTCTATTGTGTTATGGAATGGATATTGCAATGATCATAAGTCGCTTGCTTTTGACAATTTCAAGATTCACAAAGTGCATTTGCTATGATTAACTGATTATGATCCATTCTGGTGAGTCAGTAATTTTGTAGTCCAACAGCAAGAAGTCCAGCTTATCATCTGTCTTGCAGTCTTTTGTTGTCTCTGCCAAAGGACACACTGAGATTTACTCTTGTCCGGCCTCTTGCTCTGTCACTCTCTCTTTGTCTCTCCTTAGCTTCTTCCATCAATGTCCTGTTCAGTCTGTTCACTTCTGTGGTCGTGCTGAGCCCAGTTCCGCTGCCTGGTAGCTCGGCTCCGCTTCTGTTGATCGCTTTGGTGACCCTTCAAGTAGCAATTATGTGCTTATATGAGTGTCTGCAAACAGCATTCATTCGGAGATCTAAAAAGTGACAGCATAAGCTGTTTGTTGACAGATCTAAAGGGGAATGAAACTGTGAACTTATGTCTGTCGGGAGCAAAGGTGAAAATAGTATTGAACAGTCTTAGTTTCAGTAAAACAAATGATTATCTCGTATTCATTTTTATTCTTTATATTATAAAAACTTAATGTTACATCCATGGTCAATAAACACAGTAATTATATACTTTCACAAGTGAATTTCACACTTCAGAGACATGAGCTGCTCCAGGAAAAATAGATCTGGCTTGTAACGGAAAAGAGAGGAATAGAACCAGGAGTGAAATACACACACACACACACACACACACACACACACACACACACACACAGAGTGGTGAAAATGCAGCGGATTCCACTTCACCAGCATGCCTTGTTCCTGGCCTGAAAACCTCCAGCTCTCAGTGCTCTAAAGCTCCCGTACTGGCAGTGAAACATCTGGTCCTCTGAGCTCCAGTCCAGTCCGAGCAGAGTCAGCTGGCTGCATGGCTAACTGAGCTAACAAGCCAACAACAGCTAGAGTTGCCGTGGTTTTAGCAACAAATAAAGCTAGCATTGTGAGTTCAAGCAGAGGAGCTGGAGGACATCAGACGGAAAACCAGAAAATGTTTCCTTCGTAAAATATGATTTAAGCCTCACCAATATAGTTGATGGTGTGCGATGCGTTGCCATACCCGCTTCTCCTGGGAGATTGTACCCTATTACAAGTCATTAAAATGCATGCGTCTTTGTCTGTGCATGTGTGTGTTTATGGCATATTGCCTTTGTGAAAATGTCACATTAGATTGTGGGTCAGAAAGCACTAGTGCCAGGGGGCAGCTCCCGACCAGAAGCAATGCAGTGTTTTATTGACGAACTTGTCTTTCAGTATTACATCTTGTTTTGCTCACTATTGCATTTGAAAAGGCACACACACACACATACACACAGTGTACTGTAAAGAGTGTGTTTGTCCCTTTTCACTGTTATGTATGAAAAGGCACAAACACACAGTTCACAGTGCACTGCCACTTTTATGGCTTGATACTGATATTAAGGAATAGAATTTTTGTAAATAAATTATTAAAAAATGATTTGACTAATCCCATGGTCCAAATCCTGAAAGAATTAAGTATATTTCTAAAATCTGCTGCAATATTTGTTATACCTCACGTTCTGAGTGTGTGAGGCACATAGACAGGTGTACATACTCTGGCCAAACGGATCACTTATCTAAACGTATCAGCATTGGCGTTAAAATCATTAAACTTAGCCTTAGGATGGTGCAAGAAAAAAATATAATTGGATCATTAAACTGTAATTTTGGTTTATTAGAACTCAAAATTAATAATTATTCCACGCTGCACACAACTACTGTGGGGAACCACACAATGTTAGTTTCAGTTGGAGCTGATGCAACTTAAACACAAACATTCCCTGAACAAAGTGTGCTGTTCATCACTGGAGCTTTCAGGGACATTTCTGCAGCTTCTTGTCACCTCCTACTTGCTGCGTCCTGTTAATCCGTCATCAGCCGAAGTCAAGTTGGTTCGCAGCCGCACCTCTGAACTCATACCTTACATGAATGCAGTGTGATTCCCGGGTGAAATAGCTTTGTAAGCTAACAGACCAGTGTTTCATTAACAGCTATGTGAAAAGAATGCTCCAGAAGAATATACTATGTCTTTCCTGGCCCTGGGCGCAGCCACCCTGAAACAGATGGTAACAAAGCATCAGCAGAACAGTTATGAAATCTTTCTCTCAGAGGGGACTTGTGTCAGGTCAGGATGAACAGCAGGGCAGCCATTCTTTTCTGTCTTCGATCAGAAATGTTGGCCCAGAGAAGAAACAGGGAAAAATCATCTACTGGTTTTACTGAAGGAACAAGAACAGTTCAGGATTAAAAAGGACCTGCTGAGAAAAAATATATTGCAAGGATTACAAGATGGCAATCAGCATTTGTTCAGGTACCAATTATGTGCTTATTTGAGTGTCTGTGAATAGCATTCAATTGGAGATTGAAAGTGATAGCATAAATTGTTCATTCACGGGCTAAAAAGTAATGAAATGGTGAACTGAATGTTTGTCAGACGCGAAGGTGAAAGCAGTGCTGAACACGTTCCGGCTGCACCCTGGCTCGGGCTTGGCTTCAGGGCCCACTGGTGATGTATCAGAAGCAGATCATCTGTTCTTCAAAAGTCACGTTCAAAATACAGTTTATAAGTATAAGTCAGGACGGCAGATCATTAACTTGTATTCATTTTATTTTTTTATATGATTAAAACTGTTACATCAATGGTCAATAAAAACATAAACAGCATTTTTATACTTTCACAAGTGAATTTCACACTTCAGAGACATGAGCTGCCCCAGGAAAATTAGACATGGCTTATTAAGAAAAAGAGAGCAAAAGAACCCAGAGTGAGACATACACACACACACGCACACACACACACACACACACATAGATTGGCAAGAAGGCAGTGGATTGTCGCGAGCAACCGCGATGGAATCAGTACAGCTGGATCTTGTGTGTGCTGGCTGTACAGACAGAAAACCTTATTGACAGGAGGTCAGGTTTAGACAGTTCTGACTGACCTTCACCATGAGTTTGCCCAAAAGGTATTAGTATGCTCCCAACAAAGGGTTTGAAACTCTTTTCTCCCCATACAGCCTCCAAAAAAGTTTATCACCTACACTTTTGTCTTTAAAAACACTTCAAACAAATTAGTTTATTTCAAGCATACACCCTCAGCCAAGTACGTTTTACTTTTTAATTGTGGTCCTCCAATAACGGTTTTGTCATATTTATATATGGTGTAAGACAAGACATAACCTAACAGCTACCTTGGGGAAACCTTGCCATGACACCAAGGGCTCTTTAACCTCAACCAACCATTATCTTTTGCAGACCTTATCCAAGTGGTTTTTAACTAATTCATGATCTTTCTCTTAACCTAGTAGTTTTTTTCTTCAATTCAATTCAATTCAATTCAATTTTATTTAAAGTGCCAAATCATAACACAGTTATCTCAAGACACTTTACAGGTGTGTAAACAACAACAACAACCAAAGAGAAGAGAATCAGAGAGAAACAGGTCCCAGGGCAAAACCCCACACTGAGTAAGCATCTGGCGACAGTGGCGAGGAAAAACTTCCTTTTAACAGGCAGAAACCTCGAGCAGAACCAGACTCAGTGTGGATGGCCTTCTGCTGCGACCGCCTGGGAGGGAGAGAAGAGAGACAGGGAGGACAGAGAGAACCTTGCAGAGCAGGAGCAGCAGGATCCAGGCAGGGCCATGGAGAGGGTTCTGGATCCAGCAGCACTAAACATTAACCATAAACAGATCATAACAGATCATTTGTAACATTTTTGGATGGCGCTGTCACACCAGAAACACTTACAAAGGTGGTCTTGGAATACAGTGATAGATTACAGATGATATTGTTTAGTTTGGAAGACTTATTCATTTGATGCAACTTGTACAATGTGTGATTTTACCAATTTTGCCACATATTACACAATCACAGAAGAGCATAATCACTCAAAACAAGTACTTTGCTGAAATTATTCTTTTTCCTTGGATGAAAAATTTGCTCAGAAATCCCTGAGGAGTTATCTCGAATTAGTTTTGAATTAAATTTTGAACATCATGCTCTTTCATAACCTCTACTTAACCCTGTAGCTTTGCTTAACTGTACAGCTGCTCCACTGCAGGACGCCTGTAAATGCTGATCAGCCACCCAGCAGGCACACAGAAGAATGATTAGAAAGTTCATTTTGAAAAGGCAGCATATGGATAATGTATTTTCAAATGGAACTCTTCATCTGGAACTTGTTTCTTGAGTCTTTGCTCCCCTTGGCAATATTATAATATTGCAGGATGATTATTTTCCTTGAGATGCTTCATGCTGCAGGTGAATACACGCACAAACAGCTCAAAATACATTTTTCACTCATCCAGAAATATGTCTTGCAGTGTCAAAGCCTTGATAAATTGCTGCTTAACAGCTGTGAGTCTGATGATGTGATGGGCTCTTGTCTTGGCATTTGCATAGGGGAGTTATCACCACTGGCTATAGGTTGTTGTAGAATTAATAGATTTAATGAGTGTTGCACTGATGATGGGGGAGCGCCTTGTCTAACAGATAAGGAGGCTTCATAAAGGCTGCCCACGCTCTCTCAATGTGGAGCACTGCTTTGACACAAAGGAATAAGAGCTTCTTCATGGCTGATATCCATTTATGTGGGAAATGCTGTCGTGTCTGAAATTGTTGAAAATGCACGTTTGTGTGTGAAGAGGGAGATCATTACTGCATGCATACACAGGTGTGTGTGTGTATGTTGGTTAGTGTGTGTGCACACGCATGTGTCTGTGTGTGTGGCTGGGAAAAGCAGAGAGCTTCAGAATTTAATCACTGTTCACAAAGCTCTTCTCCAAATGCACCTCATGGATTTTCTTTGTTTTGCTTGGGAGTCAATACAAGTTGTCGAGCACTAGTGGGAATTCCTACCAATACCCACAATGCTACATGGATTTGGCACTGTATCTATGCAGGGCGTCACTGTGAATGAGGAAAAAAAAAAGGTGATTTGTCAGTGTCTTTTTATAGATGCAGCTGTAACAGTAACAAAGAAGTGTCAACTAGTGGGCGTGTTCTTTTTGATTTCTTCAGAGAAATTAAAAAAAAGAAAAAAAGAAATCCCAGCCTCCACTTTCAAACATCACAAGGCCCCCGTGAAAGCTAATGTCAAAACATGGCAAACATACGTTTTGCCGTTCGGGGCTGCCTCCAATGCCTTAAGGCAGCAGGAAACAGTGCTCGCTGGTAAAGAAGTGCAAATTGATTGATGCATCGGAGAATTGAAATTGCCAAGGCTCGTCATTGGCCCTGCGAGCATATGAAAACTATCAGACCACAGGGACACTTCTCACAGATGACTGACTGCTCCCAGCTCCTCACACATCACTGCCAGACAATTCATCTCTCTCCCCCCTAATACCCTCTTGTTCGCTTCGCTACAGTTATTGCATTGCTGTATATATCAGCTGTATTTATACTGAATTGCACATTGTTTAGGAACAAGCTGAAATATATTCTTTGAATTTGTACAAGTTATGGTTTGTGATACCTAATAAGTGGTGAAAAGGAAAAGTCAAACTTTGGTACATGAACACACTCCTCTGTATTTCCTAGTAGGAGCCTCTCACGAGTCTTACCAGTCAACTCTTACCATTAGAGTGCTAGACCTGTTGAACTTTGGACGTTGGAACTGAGTGGTCTAAAGCTATAGCTTGCAGTTGAGCGGTAATTGAAGTCCATTGTCTGCTGAATTTCACGAATGTGCTACAGCTGTCAAAGGTTTAAGGAGACTGCTCGAACATAAAAGAAGAGTGTTTTTTCTGTGTCCTCTTCATAGACATTGGATGTCAGCTGCTGATGTTCTTTTGGCTTCCTGTTGCTCTCTGACAGAGGAACGATTCAGTTCTTGGAGAGGTTTTCCTATATGACAGTGACAAATGTTGCTTCAACAGACATAGTGGCCTCAGGGGAATATTTTGAGCTCTAAAAAAGTTTTTAGAGGAACTAAATTTATTGTTTGAAAGCTTTCAGGCTAAGAGTAAAAATAAGAGGATCCATATTTACACTTATACATTTTCATATAGTTTTTTTTATGAACCTTAATAAATAAACTATAATCAGCTCTCCAGTTATCCTTTCCTATCACAAGTACAGATTGATACTGATATTGCGTTTTTACTTACAGTATACACATCTTCTGCTTCTTCTGCTCGTTAAGGTTTTTCTGGGTCTTTAGATGACTTCTTTTGAGATATCTGTTGACCTAAAGGTAATTTTTTTAAATTAAATGTAATCTCCTTAGACATCCTCTAGGGTCATTAAACAGAGCGATCTAAGGTGCTTACCACATACACTATATAGACAAGCTCGTTCAGTAAAGCAACAGTGAGGTCCTACACTGATGTTGGGTGAAAAGCCCTGGCTTGCAATCTCCATTCCAGATCATCTTAAAGGTGCTGGATGAGGTTGAGCTCAGGGCTCAGTCAAGTTCTTCCACACCAAACTCATCCAGCCATGTCTTTATTGAGCTCTGCTTTGTGCACTGGGGCACATTCATGCTGGAATAGAAAAGAGCCTTCTCCAAACTGTTGCCACAAAGTGGTATGCTGAAACACTAAGATTTCCCTTCATTGGAAGTAAGGGGCCTAACCCAACCCCTAAAAAACAGCCTTTTCTATTGTATACTATAATTTCTCTGCAAACATGGCCAGAAAGTAATCTTAAAGAGACATCAGTAGATCTAAAGCTGTAGTCTCTTGGTTTTTACATAATATAATGCCTGTTGTGCCTCTTTATGCTTAGAAATGATCTGCACATCAGTCTTAATCTTGTTGACCTTAGGTGATTGTGACATCACATGGCTGATTTCCTGTATTCAAGCAGCAAAACCCTAAATAGCACACAAATGATGTTTTTTATCTTCATGCTCTGAATGCACAATGATGCCATCTCCATAGGATCAGTATGGTGTCACAGTCTAGTTGTGTGAAATGTGTTGCCTATTGGCATGCAAGCATTAAAAACCCCACTACTGTGCTGCAAACCACAGCTAAGACACCATTTGTCGACGCAAAAATATGAATGGAACTGTTATTTAGTCAGTTTCTCTGTAATGATAATGAGGCAGTCAGCAGCAGAAGTGAACTGTGCCTGGGCATTAGCTATGGTTTTTGTTTGAATTATAAACTGAATGGAGCCTAAAAATACCGGAAAACGAATGATCTCCCTTTGTTTTTCAGAGCAATTTAGTAATGTATTCAGTGCCTTTGGACTACAGCTATAATTGTCAACTGGAACTTGTGCTGTTCACTTTTGTTTTATCATTCTCTGAGAGTGAAGGTGATTTGAATACAGCAGTGACAGCTTTTGCAGGTGTGAGACAGGAGGGAGTAAAAACAAAAAGTTGATTGAAACTTCAAAGGAAAATGTGTGGGACTGCAGAGTTGTTTCTCCCAGCTTCGTCCACCAGCCTCTCTTCCTGAGAAAGTGATCTCTGGCTTTACTCAGTCCCTCCCCTGAGGAACCTGATAGATCTTTTAAATCCTCTCCTCTTTGATAACCCGACTGCTTTTAAAGTTCACCACCTGCTGGATGCTGCTTTCTTGGGTTTTATCTCTCTTTCCCTTTCACCTGTACACACACAGCGCTCTTGTATTCCTTACAAATTACATTCTGAAATATTGTTAAAGCTATCTTTAATCAAAAAGCACCAAAAGGAACCAGGGGAACAACTTTTTATACGTTTACAGTACTTACTCAGAGTAAATGGTTGTTAGGAGGGCTGCAAATGGTGTTTATTTTCAGAACTGAATTATGTGTTGATTATTTGTTGTCCATAAATATTAGAACCTGAATTACTTTAATAATTGTCTTATTTTGTCCCACCAACATTCTCTCAACATACTGATATAATGAAAGCAGCAGAAAAACATTCTTTGGTTCCAGTCTAATTAATTGATTACACAACTAATTATTTAGTTGTGGCCTACAGGTGATTCATCAAATTAGAGTTATTCACTTATGTTTTCTCTGTCAAAATACTTAACATTCGTGGCACAGATTTGCATAAACCTAGGTAGTTAAAGCTGTGAATCAAGAAATACTTAATGGCATGCATCTTTTTACCAGAGGTCTTTACTGCTCCATATTTTGGACCCAAACCAAACCCATGAAAAGTAACACATTTCCAATTCTCAAAAGAAAATGTGAATTAATATGCGTTTGCTTGTGCTATTGTTATGCGAATGTTGATCGATGGATTGAATTCTGTGGGTGCTGTAGGTGCCTTTACACCTCTGGACGAAATGAGATGATGTTATTCTAAGAGCTGCAAGCTGAAACGATGACATGTGAAAAACATAATGGAAATGTGGAAGAGTAATAGAAATTCCATTAAATGTGAGGAATTTAATAGACTCCTTATTACCACACATAGATCTAATATTGGTCTCTTCAGTGGAAGCTTGGCATTGGCATTTAAGTCACATGTTTCATGAATTTCAAGTGTTTCCACTTTGAAAATGTGCTCAAAAATAAGTGGACTGGATGCAATGAGATTCACCACCAATTCATGATCACTAGCCGAAAACACATTTCTCCTGTGATGATGATGATGATGATAATGATGCACCACTTGAGCAAAGGTAATAGAGTGTCCACTTTCAGAAATTAGGCATACAGACTCGCACACCTGAGACCTGAAGCAATCCAATGGCGGATACTGGTATTTTTAGAGTAAAGGTTCCACTGGAGCACGCAGTAGTTCTGGGACCTCATAAAAATGTTCTTAGACTTATACTTGAAAAGCTGTTCCTAAGAATCCCATTTGTAATTTACACACCTCTTACCTATAAATCTCACATCAACTTAAAGTAACATCTCCTGCCTTAAATAATGAACGTATAAATGAGGGTTTGGTCAGGACTATCCACGGAGCAAAAGAGAAAATCAGACTTTTTGAAAGATGAGATCACAGTGATGCGTGAGGAGATTGACGCCAGGCGAGACGTATTATTCAGCGGGCTAAATAGTGTGTTGTCAAGCTTTCTCAGATTTGTTCCAGAGCATCACACAAGCAGAGCCAAACTACAACGTGTGTTATTGCTGGAATAATATTTCGAAATCCTCAATGTAGGTTCATGGACTGAAGTGATATTATAGTTTGTTTACAAAGATTTGACTGATAGTAGCATTTAGTGTGTTATTAATATCATATTGCTGATATGTGTTGATATGTTTGTCACTTATTTGCAGTGAAGAGACGGATATGAACAACAGAAGCGAAGCAAAGCGAATGAGGATTAAGTGTTGGTTTCAGTGTGTGCGGTTGTCTGTACACTCCGCAGTAAAAGCATTTGCCAGACTGGGAACGGGATTTCAAAGAGAAACCGTGTGTGCACGAGCATGTGCAGGTCATGTGTGTTTGCATGCACATGAGAACGTTCCAAGAGATTTTGCTGCAGCTAATCTTCTGTATCGACTCCATCCTAACACACACTCACACACATGCTGTGATAGTTGTTGTGTCCCTGCAGAGCTAAGTAGCAGGCCTCAGCTTCCTCTGTGCCACTATGCCATCTGGCAGCTTCAGATGGTTTGGTAACTTCACACCAGGGTCCTGCTCTTTCATCCAGCGGGACCAAGTTGTCACTGGGATGCAAAGGGGGAAGGACCTAAATGTAGACTGTCGAGACAGCAGGAAGATTTCAGTGGTTTAATGATAAAAAGGACTTACAGGCGTGTATAGGTAGGCAAACTGGCTGGCAGGTTGACAGGTAACAACCAGGCAGGTAGGTGGGTGCAGATCCAGGTTAGCATTCAGAAAACTAAAGAATGAAACACAAAAGTACAAACAAGAAACAAACGCAGCAGCTGGGACAAACTAAGAAAGCATGAGTGAGAATGGTTAAAGTCTTGGCCACATGTACAAGAACATGTTGCAAAATAAATGTTTCCTCCAGGTTTTGGCGCCTCCACCACATGCAAACGGCGTTCCAAATCACTAGAACTTAGATTTTTGACAACGCCTTCGAGTTTTTCAAAACTATGGTTTCTGTGTGACATTACCACAGGTATGACATCACCACCTCAGTTTCCATTTTGATTTTGTTTAATGCGCCTGAAACAAAAACAACAACGGACAACTGATTTGTTTATGTTTGATTGGCCCCAGTCAACTTCTTTGTTAGCACTGCTAGGTTTAATTGTTAGTTTAAAGCTTAACGTAACAGTAACTGATCATTCATATTCTATTAATTATGTTTTCTGAACAAATATTTTAATTTGACTATATCTATTTCTCACAAATAAACAATATGTGTCAATATATAGCATAAATATTTGTAAATATATTGTGATAGCTATGAAAACATGTTGTGTCATGTGTGATTTTAATATCTTCGTACTTTATTATGAAAATATGGACATACATTAGGTAATATGTGAATTGTGTACATATGTGTACATACATTGACTTATATACTACAGTATACTGTATCAAATAATATCTTTGGTCATATATCAGATTTTTGTACGAGAACATCCAGATAAGAGCACTGTTTCTATTTTTAAAAGCACTTTCTAGCTTGAGCTATTTTAATCCTAAAAGACAAAACACAGAAAAGTGAAAAATAATTTTTTAAAACAAAGGCGTTTTGCTTTGTGGTGTTTGCTTGGCCATCTCTTTTCTCACTGTTTTTACTTCTATAAATGGATGGTAAATATGTTGTTTCTTCATTTGAATCTGGCAAACAGGAGAAGAAATAAAGGAAGAAGCAGAACTGAGATACTCTCTTTTCTTGTGAAAGTGTGGGAAGCAGAAGAAGTGTCCCCTCTTATTTTTGTCTAATGCAGGCTGGCACGAACAAGTCTTAATCCACATTGAGGGAACGTGGGTGGAATGCTTACACACGCACGCACATGCACGCGCACACACAAACACAAACATACATGAAAGAGGCCATATAAGGATTTTTGTTTTACAACTCTAAAACTGCGTGAAATGCTGTGATTATGCTCTGATTATTAACTGTAAACTTAACCAATGAAAACAGTCAAGCAAATATGATTGGAATATTGCGGAACATGAATGAGTGTGCTCGTCATTAACATGTCACGTGCCGCTATGGGCTATGAGGAAATGCATATAAAACGGTGCACTTTTATTTCTGTTATCTACACCAACTTAGTGCCTCGTGTTTGAATGTTTCACATAGCCTACAACAGGCAGACAAATGAAACAAAAGATTTAAATTAGCTTAGCTCAAATATCTCACTGAGAGAGCAGCTAGCAGGGCCGCAGACTCCAGGTGTGCTCAGAGTGCCTGGAATGTTTTTCTGGTCCGTGTCTAGTTGTCCCTGTGTGTGCATATTTTAGCAGTGGCCAGCTAGCAATGTACACCCTGAGCATGTGTGTACAGTGTGTGTCAGCTCAGACTCTGACTGACCCTTATTTTTCTCAGGAGGATCTCAGTTTCTGGATTGGTTCAGCCGCCCATCCAACATTTATGGCCTAGAGAAAGACATTTTAATAAAAATCTGCCATTTTGGTATGAAATGTTCATGGTTCCCAGAAGATGAGTCCTGATGACTCCCCACCCAGTCTTTTCTCTGCCAGTCTTTTACTGTCTATTACTGTCATCACTCTCATACACAGGGGTGTAGCCTCTTGGGCCTGCTTATAGGTTAGCTGACATTTATTGTTATTAAAACCATGGGCGCTATTTAAAAACAGTATTTATTTTAACAATATCATATACATTAAAAGGATCACACTTGCACACCTGGCGTGCAAATCGGACTGAGTTCTTACCATTATAAATGGTGAATGGCTGTCATTGTGCCTGCACTTTGAAACAGATCCACACTGTGACTGCTAAAACCTTTCGTACAATGAGTAGTAATAACAGTAAGTGCACAAGGGCATTATAAACTCCACAGACGGAGCTGGTCTGGCCTTAATATGTCCTGTACCCATGCAGGGGTTGATGTAATATCCTGTTCCTGTTATTTATAGCTGCCAAGAGGGAGTTGATTGCTCTCTCTCTCTCAAACACACACACACACACACACACACACACACACACACACACACAAAAACAAACAAAAAAAACTCTGTCTGCCTCTCGTTCCATCTTTCTCTTTTTGCTCCAGGAACATTAGAGACTGAGAATTTGTTGTTTTTTTTTCTTTAGAGCTAAACCTCATCTGACTATGGGTGCATCTTTCTCTGGGCAGGCTTTCACCTTGAATTTGAATCTCAGTACAAAGAGAGTTGCTCACCTGGTTCCACCCTCATTATATCTAGGGCAGTGCTTTCTGGAGTAATCCCTCACAGCAACTGTCAAAAAAATGTGGATTTCAGTCTGTGCTGTATCACTTTGGAATCAAAGACATGTTTCTGTGGCCCCTGCAAATGGTTTTCTACTATTACACTTCATTATTTCTTCTTCCTGCTGGTGTTGATAAATAACTTTCCAGTCCAGGAGAGATTTCATTGGTTAAAAAAAAAAAAATCCGACAAAATGACAGAAGAAAGCAAATCATCGCACAGGCATAAAATAAAGCATCATTAAGTGGATATATCTGTACTCTCACAGGTTCTGGTCCCTGAGGCTCGTTCATGAACATAGCAGTTCCATCATTTGCAGGAAACAAACCATACTGTCTTTATATACATTATTCTCTTGTTGCTCATTAGTGTTCCTATTTTGAGACCCTGCAAAGACATTTAAATACAGTTTCTTATTGAATATACCAGTTATTTTGCTTTGTGGGACATAACCATTTGATGATCTTACCCATTAAAAAAACAATTTATTTATTAACATGTTTGTGCATCACTTCTTTTAGGCAGTAACGACAAACACATTTTGTAACTGACCACACAATTTAAGCAAAACGCTGTTAAGTAAAACTATTCTTTCAAAAAGATCCATCCATCCATCCATTTTCTATACCACTTATCCATCAGGGTCGTGGGGGAGCTGGAGCCTATCCCAGCTGACTACGGGCGAGAGGTGGGGTTCACCCTGGACTGGTCGCCAGTCAATCACAGGGCCAACACACAAACACAGACAACCACACACTCTCACACTCACACCTAGGGGCAATTTAGAGTAGCCAATTAACCTAATGTGCATGTTTTTGGTATTGTGGGAGGAAGCCGGAGAACCCGGAGAAAACCCACGCAGGCACAGGGAGAACATGCAAACTCCACATAGAAGGGCCCAGACCGGGATTCGAACCTGGAACCCTCTTGCTATGAGGGTTCCAGGCTATGAATGAGTGCTAACCACTGAACCACTGAGGTTTTAATACATGGTTCTAACTTGTGTTTCAGAGGATATCATCAGTACAGCTATTTTTTTCAAAAAACAAAACAAAACTGAAGAACAGGAAAGAACGTGTTGATAAAAACTAAACTACACTTGACACGACAGATTTCACAGACTTTGTTTTTGCTCAGATCTTGAGGCCCAGCATCACCATGGCCTAATCACTATATCACTAATGCGCTCTCAGACACCAAGCTGTTGCACCATAAAGAACTGAAAGCACCTTTAAGGGCAGAGTCTCGCATATGCGTCAGCAAGGCTTGGTCCTGTTGGAGCATTTCAGCACCACGGCCAGTGCGCCTCCACCGAGAGCAGAGGGTCAAACAGCAGCAAACAGGATTCTCGCTGTACACGAAAAATCATTAAATGACACAATGCTGAGATCCCAGAACTCCAGAAGGAGCGTTTCCACTGCTTGTCAACAGTAATCAGACTTGAAGGTCACCCATGTGTCCACTTTAATGGTCAAGTGCTTGTGACCTCTCACTGATTGTCTTCCTCCAGAGGCAGTTATTACTATCACAAACAGACAGTGCAATGTAAGGAGACATTTCTGCCAGTAAAATTAGCCAGCAGGGATTTAGCTTACCTTCCGCTGACCCACTTATGCCTAATGGACATATGATTTTTTATTGTCTTGAGGTGCAAGATCAGTTCAAGAACTGTATACTGTACATGTCTTGTGCAGGTTGAGCTAGCACGCATTCTACCATTTCACATATTTGTTTTATTTCTTTTCAGAAAATTATGTTAGTCAAGACAATATTTTTGTATAATTAATGGGATAAATAAAATAAACCTAATCCAAATAAATACATACAATAATATATTTATATTTGGCTAAGTTTCTGTGTCTAAGCGTGGGAGTTGGGATCTGATGACCTCTATATCTAAAATCCTGGCAACAGCCCTGGGACGTGTTTATTTTCAGTTGTACTTATTGTACTTTTACACAGTTATGGTCACAGACTCTCACCTCCCACTAGTATTTTGAGTGTAATTCATTTGACAAAGACTTAGAACACACAGTAAACTAATTTACAGATGAATTTGACAAATTTATTTCTTTATTTCTTTTTTTGTTTGTTTTTATCGGTACCGCCCTAGTATTGTGTCTGAACTGTGTCTCGTAGTAGACTGGCATTCAACAGATGTTTTGTCGCAGTAGGCACATTTCCCATGCTCATTATGTGCCCGAATGCGACACAGGTGTGTGCGCCTGCGTGAACCACCTGACTAGCTTGATCCAGCAAAATGAGCCGTTGCGATTTGACTTAAGGCTGACGTTTGGATATTTATGAAAAAAAAATTGTGACTCCATTTAATTTTTAACACTTTCTTAACAGTTACAGTAAATAAGATATTTCCCCCCCTGAGCCCGTTTTACAGTGTTTTTAATGAGACTTCTGCGAGTTGAGTTGTTATGCGACAGATTGCGAGTTTCCACGACTCAGTTCATCTTTGGTATCTCAATGACAAGTCATCGAAAATTCATATTTATGCCACTTGGTCCAAGGTGCGAAAGCGACACAGTAAAGCCAACTTACTCTTTGAAAACAGCGTTTCGAAATGTGTGCTCAGCAAAAATGTCAAAAAGGCCAAGCCCCGAGGCCATGGTGAGTTAACAACATTGTTTTTCTCTCTCTTTTTGCTGTAATGTGATCGTATTTTTTCTTGTTTGGACTCTGGATGATATAGGCCTACATACACTCCTGACCAAACGCGTTTACGCCGGATATTTTCTGTCCTCTGCCGCTGATATTCCAAACTCCATTAAGATTTCTGTTATGTTTGTGATTCCCTGCTTATTTGCCTGTGCATCTGAGAGAACATGAAGTTATGGACCCGAATAGGTCATTCAGTAAATTCTGCACTGAAATATATGTTATACAGCGTTTTATTTAATTTAAATGGGAGATTTCTCCCCCATTCCAGCGCATTGTGATTTGCAGACAGGCGGGGCCCATGCGGCTCTGGTGTGGATCACTCCACTTAATTTTAGGTCAGGCACTCTGTTAAATTAAAGATAACGTAATGGGAAGGTAAAGCCAGAATGAACTGTTCTGCTGTGACCACGTCCTAAATTGGAAGCGTTTCAAGCCTCAGCAGTGGGCTGATCATATTTAAAGGCAACTTTCAGGATTATGTATGTGGTAGGGTGAAACAAAAGAAGAAAGACTTGTCATTACCCCCCAGTTTGTTGTGATACGTGGCGTACCTGTTGTATCTGCGTCATAAAGGGCAACCTGTTGGGTATGGCTGCCTCTATTAAAGTGAAATAATTTAATTCACTTGACATTTCCTGTGTGTGACTGATGTATAACAAAATGTGAATTATGCATTTATGATATTTGAGAATGAAATTACTACCAAAATTAATATGTAAGCTTAACTGACAATTTGTTGTCTGGACTTTTAAACATACACGCATGTATCCCTAATATCCCTAAAAGGCTGTATTTTTAATTATGGTGTTTACACACATTAACTTGTACACATTTCATTTCAACTTCATTAAATGCTACCATTTTATTGGCATCCAATGGCTTCCATAATAGAGCACTCATTAGTTGTTTGATGGAAGGGGGACATGTTTTAGTCAGTGTTTTTGATTGATCACACTATGATGGAATTTCACAGAATGATTTTCCTGTCATGTGGAGTAAATAGTATATCCTAGTCTTCCTCTGAAAGTCAGTGAGACAATTAATATAATTTGATCACATAAAAAAGTTCAGTTATCTTAAAATTTCAGATATAGCGTTAGATTCAGCCATCTGTACCCAGGAATGTTAGTCTTTTACCAGCCTTCATAAGTCCAGTGTTAGGCCTGCAGATTCAGTTTTTCACACCACCTGGGATGAAGCTGGCTCATGTCTTGTTCAGTCTGCAGACTCATTTCACAGAGATGATGCAGTTTCAGTAGAGCACAAATCCCACTGATTGTAATCGTGCATGCGTACGACTTCAGCTGCTACCTTTCTTTTAACTTTGGGTTTGTCATTGGCTGGATTTCTGTCCTTTTGACTCCTTCAACACACACAGAGTAAAGCTTTTAAGCACATGGTGATATCATTCACATCATATGTGGATTATCTGGACTAAATACTCATATGTGAAAAGCATCCTGCTGGAGCTAAAGTTACACTTGTGTCCATTTAGAGAATAAATCTGCTCACAGCTACTTTGTATTCAGTTTGTTGAACCCTGAAAAATACATACCCTGAATGCAGGATTTCAGAAAGATTCTGATTACGTTGCCACCATGTCATAGTGAAAGAACTAGGCAACATCCTTGGTCTTTGATGAAGAAGTCTTCTTGTGTTTACTTTGTGGAATCCTCAAGCTAAACATGATTTTTGAGGCCACTGTGAGTTCTCTCCCATTTTTGCTATTTTTGCTTCATTAGCTAAAACATACTAATCCTGCTTTGTAGTTTGTCACAAAGTAAAAGACAGCAAAACAAATTCTCACACGTGGCTGTGATTGTCAGAAGGAGACTGAAGACAGAAACGCAACAATGAGTTCTTTCCCTTCCCTCCCTGCCTCCTGGCATTTGCTCTTTGTGGTTTTGTAAATTACTGGCCTGCAAAATGTACATACTGACTATCCGCTGATAATGAAATTAGAGCCAATAATATGAAGCCAGATTACTTTTATATTCTGCATCTACAAAAGTTAGGTAAATTGGCAAGCTCCGGGGCTAATGCTAATGTGATTTTGAATGAGGTTATTTTTGGAGCACGACCTAGAAGATCTACTTTCACCGTGGACAGTTTTGCAGCTCTTCTGTACAGGCCTTTTTGTGTTGGCTCACTGTCAGATTTTGTCAGCTCTGTAAATGAAACTGTTCCATATGCATTACCTGGCACATGCTTGTCAAGTAGTCTGGCTGCGCAGAGATCCACGTCCGCAGGTCTGACACTGTTTGACACTGTTTGACACTGCTCAACGTGCTCAGACTGCTGCATCCCACTGTCTGGAGTCAGCCTGAAACTCTTTGAAGGTGCCATTGTCATGGACTTTTAGAAGCAAGAGAGAATTAGGTGAAAATATCAAAGGTTTGTGAAAATAATTTAATGCTTAAGTATGTGTAATTACATACACACAAGATTAATGCAGAGGCTCATTAAGGCAGCCAGAAAGATTGTGTGAGTGCAGAGTAACTGATAAAAGGTACTGTTAAACTGTTGTAAGAGTAACTGTTTCATGTGGAGCCTGTCTGGGGCTGTGGAATGTCTGCAGACAGGTGTGGGAGTATTAGAGCTCAGTCTGTCCAGAGCCCTCAGGGGATACACCTTCTGACATCAAACTTTTTAGCTGGTCCTGGTGCTTAAAAGTAGCTACATTTGTGTTAGGGGCCCAGCAGGTCCTACCCTTCTTCCTCTCAGCCTTTTCCTGTGGGTCACTGTGTTTCACCCCACACATTTAGCAAATCTCCTAGACCAGGATTACTGCTTCATAGGGATTTAGGATTTCTGCCCGCCCAACACATGTTGCACAGTTTGTCTGTTGTGCTTCCATGTCCTTTCTGCTTTCCATCGATGCAGCCACAGAGTCTCTTTCATAAGAAGCCAGTCATTTTCAGTGCTACTGTTGAATACAGGCTGAGGGAGGAAATAAAGAAATGATGGCACAGCATGAAGACAAATTGTAGCTTTGAAAACATATTGCTGCATCTTTTTGGTCTATGAGATGGGAGAATTTTGAAGATATGCAACAATAAACAGGTTTTCTTGGACAACAACATGACAAAATTATCTATGGACTGTTGACATCATTTGGAGAATGACAGGACTTTTTTCTACCAGCTTTTTCCTCCGGATTCTGCTTTGAACCTAAAAAGGAAACTGCGAGCAAGTGATACTTAACAGTACTATATCTGAGAGGTAATAAAAGAGAGAGAGAACATTTACTCAAAAGTACTTGAGGTAAATGTTTGTTTCGCTTACCAATTTATCCAACGCGGCAATCCCTGTAAAATTTTCTTGGGAACATCCCCTCGACTTTTAGACAGCAACTTGTAATCTCAGTTATTCCCAATGAACACATCCAAGAAGAACAGCTTTTTCCCCATCGGCCCAGTGTCTTCAGCCCTAATGCGTTCCACCACCATGGCTGCCACCGGAGACAAGCCTGCACCTCCGGCTAAAGGAGCTTTCTCCTCAGATGGGGACAAGGAGAAACAGAAGGAGTTGCCTGAGTGTAAGAGCCAACAGCAGGCCCCTATGTCCGGTGTGGTGGAGGAGTTCTTCTGGATAGGCAGCAGCATTGTGGCCTTCTCCAAATGGAGGCTTGGCTACATGGGTAAGCTTTGTAAGATGCAGAGAGTAGATTTAGCCTGCTTGGATATCATCCTTGGAATTGTCTAAAAACAATACCAAAAATTAAAGCAGCATGAGTTGAAACTGTTGCATACTGTGTCTGAAACAGAATTATACGTAACAAAAACACAGGTCTAAGAAACTCCAACCTGGTCAACAATAGAGACTTATTTGACCTGAGTGGCAATGTGTTTGAAGTGAGATCATAAATGGGTACATTTAATCTTATACAAGTGAAGAATTTTTTTCCTGTCATTTCACTTTTGTCTGATAGCTTTGTTTGTGATGGAGACCTCAGTCTATGCTGGTGACTCATTGATGATCATTCACTTAGAGAAGTAGCTAATTCCTCTGCCTTGCCTTGATCATTCACTGTGACATGGACTTTATTGGTCAAATCAAAAACCTTTTTCCATTGCACAAAAAAACAGCTGACACTGAAACTTTGGACTGCCTGCTTGCTTTCATGCAGTTTTGCTCCACCTCAGTTCAGCCTTAGAAAAACATAGAAAATGGAATCTTGTTTTATTTTGATTGTGTCCATTTCTGTAACGGCCTGCATGGAGACTGTACACATGTAAGGCTCTAGATAGATAGCAATGTAGGCACTGAGTGAGCAATTCAGACTCTGATATGTGCTTAATTCTAACTGTCTCAGTTTACGCTGTTATATTGAGCAGAAGAGTCAGAATTGCTATCTAACAATTTCATACTCTTGCATATAAATGCACCACTTCCAGTCTTTGCAGTATCATAAAACATAATATTACAATACTAGCACAATAGCATATTGATATCTTCTTGCACCCCTACCAATCAGCCTACTTGATTCCCAGGTTTGAGTGCCGAGTTATTTGGTAGATGTCTGCTCCTATGTAACCTACAATCAACCATGACACCTTTGATTGTTGGACGTCTAAAGATATAATACAGAAAACCATAACCACAGCTAAATGAGGACAGCACTGAAATGCTACTTGTTACATGCTTGGCAGAGGGGTGTAATCCAGTAAGACTGTAACTCAAGATGAGCTTTGCAGGTCACAAGGTGACTGACAGCTTCAAAACTTTTCTTAAGAACATTTCTAACCTTTATTTCCACTGAAAGAGCTCTGCAGTTATTTCTCTCATGCCCTCAGTGTGTACCCATGGGGGCAGTCAGAAGTTCCATATCTTGCTTAAGGGCATCTCAGCAGTACTTGTTGTGTGTTTAAGCTTTACACTACCACCATGTCAGTCATCGTTAGGTTTGCAGGTCAGCATCAGCAAAATGACCATCTGCACCATGGAATCACCTGTGTGTGTTCTTGTGTGCATGTGTGCGTAGCTGCAACATATGGCCTTCTGAGAATCCTCCTGGGCTTAACCTGATGTCCTGTCAGTATCTGACTCCGCCTGCTTGGCCTATATTGTGACTGTGGGCAGGACGGAAGGTCACTCTGCCACGTCACTGAAGCACTGAGGTGACGCCCTCTCGCCTTACCTGGCCTTAGGCTGAGCTGTGTTTTGGTGGGAAACTGCTACCTTGTCTGTTGCTTGTTTCCTTCTTCCTTCTTTAAGCCCATTAAGCTGTGCCTGTTAAACACAGGACTAATGATCTAGGTCACACTGTTACACATCAACAATGTCCTATCTGTGAGGTGTTTGTGTTTCCTCATGAGGCATATTTTCAGATGGTATTTGAACTTTAGAAGGCAGCACTTACAAATTTTCAAAGGTTTGATTTCTAAATTGTTTCCAAACCCGGTGTACAGAGTGAAAAGGTCAAAACACTGTAGTATGGTTGGTAAAGGTGTGCCAGAACAACATGCTGTCATGGAGTGGAACGTAAATAACACCCCACTGTTAAGGACATTTTGCGTAACACTGTCCACATTTCATTTCACAGGAAAAGACCAAGTCAGATGACTTTAGTTGTGTTATGTTCACTCACCTGGCCACAGTTTTTTAAACACAAAAACTGTTTGGTTAGGTTTGGGGAAAAAAGATAATGGTTTAGGTTAAAGTAAATAAATTGTTTTCTTGCATAAACCGTTACCTAAGTGGCCTAATTAAAAATGGGTCAGATTTTTTTTGTTTGACCCACCCCCCTTATCTTCCATGCTCTTTATATTGAGTCACCTGATATTTTTTTCTCAGTCATACCCTTGCCTGAAAAGACATAAGAACAGTTTAATAGAGATTTTGACAAATGCAAAAGGCAGAAAAATGTGTTGATAACTAAAGACGTTGACATTGTTATTTATAAACCATTTATTGAGACCAGATTGACCAGAAATTCCTCAGTTCTCAGCTCTGCCAAGTTGTATATACTGTATGATTTTATTAAACATATTATGAGAATATGATTATTCAGATGATTTACTGTTTTATTTAATTAATTTACTGTTAATTTTACAGTTAAATAATCCAACTTGCTTATCTTAACTGTAATTTATTTGCAGTAATTGTGATTGTTTACTAATCTTGAACATACTGTAGCTGCCATATACCGATATTGCATGAATCCAATATTTTTGAAAAGTTCTTATTGAATGTGGTCTTTGTCTTTTAGAATGATGATGTATGTACAGTAGATAGCACTTCAGTCATCGTCGCTGTTGACGAGGCTTCTTGCATGCTCTCATTAATCATGCTTGCAGATGGCATCTGAGCTTGTATTCTGCCATTTGAACAAGCAGTTGACATCCAGCATCCCTCCACAATGGGCGTCTTCTCCACATCCACACACTTTAAATCTGATGTTGTAACCATGGCAACGGGTTAGATCGCCACTACTAAAGAGTTTAGTGCCTTTCTCTGTGTGTGGTGCTCCACTTTTGTCTCTCCCTCTCTACAACGTGTTGTGCATATCTATGCTCCTAAAAATATGTAAGCATCTCTTTAATTTTTATTTCAGGTTATTTATATGGTATCAAATCACAACAGATGTGATCCCATGTCACTTTCAAAATAGACCAGGTCACACAGGACCCAACGTTCCCCCTCAAGCAAGCACTTTGCAACAGTGTCAAGGAAAAACTGCCTTTTAGAAGGCAGAAACCTCGGAGGAGACCCCGGTTCTAGGAGGACGGCATCTGCCTTGACCAGTTGGGTTGTGAGAGGAAGAGGGAGAGAGGGGCCACGCAGAGATGTGCAGCAATAGCAATAATCGTTGAGTATTGGAAGTATTGGAAATATTGAAAACAATAATAATATTAGTATTCGTAATAGTACTGTCAAGCAGGACCACAGCAGGAGGTCCAAACATGATCCATGGGAGCCTGCGAAACAAGAAAGCACAAAGATTCCGGGGAAGAAGTCAAGTTAGTGACATGCATTAATGAGACATGAATGGGTATAGAAGGAGAGTTAGAAGAGGAGAGAGAAGCTCTTCATGGGAGGTCCTCAGGCAGACTAAGCCTATAGCAGCATAACTCAGGGCCAGTCATAAGTACAGGCTTTATCACTAGTGAAAGTGTTAAATCTGCTCCTTAACTTTAGTTTTAATTTTTTGGGATTTTTTTTAAGCTGGGACATTCCAAAATCAATCACTTTCCGACCTCGTGCCTTTTTATTTCCACAGTTTTTATCCTATGTGCTAATCCAGGTGTTAGAATGAGATGTGACCCTTATACGACTCAGAGCCCACCAAAAGACAGATATTTTCATCAAAAATAAACATCTTAGTATTGTCTTCTGATTATCATTAACTTGGGTTTTCCACAGTTCTTTAGTTTGAAAATATATAAATATGTGAATTATGTGAGGATTTTTTACCCTTAAACCTTCATTTGGAAAAAAAAATATATACATTTTCTAAAATTGAAAATTGTTATAGGAAAGACACCTCTGAACATCTCAAATTCTGATGTTGTGCTCGCTATTGATTGAGCAATGGCAGGCTTCTGAGTATATGGTCTTTAAACTGTCAATAGCCAGTTTTTTTCTCAAACCTGGGAAAATGAAGGCTGGCTGGTAATTCAATTTCCATTAGCTTTCATGTCTCCATTATGGGTCAAATGAATGAATAAACACAACTTTGTCCTGTGTTGTTGTTAGCCGTTACTCTGAAGAAAATGGAAAGCGATCTATAGTTGTCTTGGCAGCAGCGTCACAATAATATTCTTTTGGAAATGCTTTCATATGACTTTCTGTTTAACCTGTAATATTATCTTAGTTTTTCAGTTTGTTTATGATCAAAAGACTGAAAAACACTAGATAAATGAACTGAACTTGTAAACAAGTTCTAGTACACAATCGCATCAGCATCAGCAGCGATGATAGAATTATGCAAGGCTTTGCGTTGCGTACATTTTTGACATAAGCTTTTTGACACTGTTCAATTAATTTTTCCTTCCTTCTCTCACACAACACAGTATAATACACAATGCAGAACTTGCTTTGTCATTCATGATGGTGTGACTGTCAGATTCTGCTCTGACCTTTGTACTTTTTGTCATGTTTTGTGTATTACCACCCTTGGGGCTTCATTGTTTCCACAGTCTTTTTAGTTGCATCTGACTGAAACGCCTGGACTTCTGTGAGAAAAGGCAAAATAATTCTTGGTTTTAGTTCTTACTTGATGTTTTGTGCAACTTCAAAAGATTTTCGCAGTACTTCACATGTAGATATGAAAGACACAACTCTATATATCGAGTTTGACGTTCCTTTTAATTGCTGTACAGACGATAAGAGCATCAGCACTGTGAATAGAAGGCCCAAAATCACTCAACTGTTGTTTAATTGATTACCCCAGCCTTTATTACCCAAGCTTAATCAGCCTTCCATAGGCTATGACTAACCTTTCCAATGTGCAGAAATGGGTCAAATGCATTTCTTCCCCCACTTACTGCTGAATGGGTGATGATCTGTGCTTATTGTTCTAAATGTGGAATCTCCTGTATTGAACATTTGATATTTTAAATCTTTTTTATGTGCAGTTAGAGTACACTGTAGCAGTCTTTATTTATTTAAATTCATCTTTAATCCAGTATATTTTTGAGTTGCTTTACATTGATTTCATTGGTCGGTTGATATGTAGCAGTGGGCGGTAGTGTTTGACAATTTCAGTGGCCCACAAACCATGCTACTTTTATCTGAGCACTCTTTCGAACAGCAGGAAGACTTTTCAAAGATTTAGTTGAGCACCCAAGGGGTTTCCCACGCATAGATGTTCTCCTTTTAGCAGACTGGCAGGGGAGTGTGAGGGAAACATGGCCTCCATTCCCACCTTCTCATCCGTGAGAAAATTGTGTTTAAGGCGACCACGAACTGGACTGTACTTCATGTTGAAAAAATGTTCATTATATTTTCATTAGATTTAACCTCTCTCTCACTGGTGATAGTTGGAGAAAAAGGGACTCATAACTGCCTAGCCGTTCATCTCTCAACTTATCTTAGTCTAGAGAATCCAGTCTCCCAACAGTTTCTGTTCATTGTCTGTAAAACCCACACACATAGTGAGTAGACAGTCTCAGGCAGCGATATCTGCGGATGTAAATGTTGGCCAAGAGACTGTGATGGCTCTTAGAGAGTGTGTAGCTCATCTTTGACAGGAGGAGGAGGATGAGCCGCTTAGGCCGGTGTCAGAAATGTTTTAGAGCAGTGTGCCGTCATGAACTGGGAGGTCTGCAGAGTCAGGGAGCTCTCATTTGAAGCAGACTTTGACGGCAACTCATTTCATGGCTTAGTGCCCCCTCTCCAACAGAAAGCGTGCAGACCCTTAGCTATGTTACAGCCTCTGGGCATCAGGCGCCGCAATCAGCCAGCAGCTACAGAAATACCTCTGCATTCAAAATCAATAAAAAGCTGCTCCACAGCCATGTTGCATTTGTGTTGCATGAAGTCCAAGCTGTAAAATCATTAAGGGCCAATTGGGTATGGATAATATGTTCCTTTATTCTTTCCATTTCACAGTACATTGAAAATCAACCACAAATAGCACTGATAATTGATTTGTTCAGGTGCGTATTGTGCAAGGGCTCCTGTTCACCCAATGATTTCACAGTACAGCTTCAATTTATGGTTACGAATGATATGTCGGTACATGACTATTCATTGCAAGATATTGTATCTGATCAGTGCTAATTATATGAAGGACTCAACGTCGTTTGAAATGTTTCAGTACCAGCACTGATACCACACCGGAGGTTCACTTCTAACATTATACTTTTTTTAGTACTTTGTTCTACAAAATATTTTTCTTTTTAACACAATTCTGAAATGTTGTCTACAACTTTGTCTGAATACATAGGTGGAAGAACGATTCAGATCTTTTACTCAAGTGAAAATAGCAATACTCTTCTAGATTGAAAATAAATATTCAGCTCCATGTAGAAGTCCCGTATTCACATTATTGAAGTATTATCAGCAATATGTACTTAATGTGTGAAAATGAAAAGTACTCATTGTGTGCTAAAATGCTCTCGGTCAGTGTTTTACTCTCACATCTGACTTTTGTGGAAGAAATGATACAATCAACATGTCATTGGTATAGCTGATAAAGGATTTAAGATTGAAATATCAGCATTGGCTTGAAATGAACATGTGTGCCGATATAACAGGCCAGTCAGCTGATGTGACATGACTAGCTAGCTTTCTTATTTTGTAAAGAAAAAGTGTACATTTTGAAACACATTCTATGTTTGCATCTCCCGGTGGGCCTTCACAATAAGAGTTGGAATGATAAGGAGACGGAGAGACTTGATGTTCTTTATATAATATATATTTACAAGTTTATAGCTTTTTAAATTTGTTTTAAAATGCTGTAGGCTGTACTACATATTGTTTTTATATGCATTATGTAAATCACTTTGTATCGCCTTTTAAAATTAGTCCTACAAATAAATTTGCCTTGCCTGGCAGTTTAAAATGTTTACAGTGGGTGTGTAGGTGTTTAGTCGTGATACCTTTTACACAATGTTTGCTCTGATTAGCCTGTTATGGCCAGAAGGACTGTTTGAATCTAAAGCTCCACACAGAGTACACTGTTATAAACTTGACTTGTTTTGGCATATTTTGTTAGGCTATCTTTGTGCAGTTGGTCACTCTGCTATTGAATTTCTGCTCAGGACTATATGAGCAGAGGTTAGGAGAAAAGGACTGAGCTACATTAACAATACCCTGGGGGTGGCCTCTCTGCAGTGAGACCACAGACAGACCAAATCAATGCTCAGTTAGAGCAATCCATCAGTGCTTTGCTGCATTACTTACTTACAGAGCAGATATTTTGGATGTATGATGCATTCAGGTCATATGTGTCAAAATGTGATCCAGGTTTAACCTCACTGGTTGGTGTTTTATGTTCCCTAATATCAAAGATGTCAGTGAACATAAACATTAAGCAATCATTGTTGGCAGCGGGAAAGCACAGTGTTCACATATATCCAGTTTTTTGATTTAGGTAAGCTCTGCAAACCGGTCAAGGGTCAAGGCAGATGGCTTATCTAAAAACACGTGTTTACTGATATGGCCCAATTGCCTGCATGTTGTGCGGAAATTGTTTTATAGGATTTAACAGACAATTGATAAAAATGCCACCTAGGGTGTAACCACAGCCCAGGGGCACAGGGATGTCCATGTCAGCCAGATCACAGCTGATTACCACACCATTAGCTTCCTGTGGAGGACCTGTCAAACTCTTTCCAAAAATAATGGCAAGGACACATGGAGGCTAGGCTGTTTTTTCAGAGCCACCATTCAGGATTTTGGAACACCTCATTAGAGTCAGTCCTATTTTCTAGATGTCACTTCTTTCCTAGAAGGTGTAGAGTGATTTCTGTTCAGCAGAGGCCATGATATGAATCCACAGACCAAGAAGGACCTCTTTTTTATATTGATTTTTCCTGAGGTTGTTCTGTCATAGTCTACAGTGTGAAATAGGGATGTTGTTAAAGGGCTTTTTGTGGAGAAATTGCCTCTCGCTGTTGTCTGTCTTCTCTCTCTTTCTCTTCCTCCGAGGAGTCAAACAAAACCCTGTCAGCTGTGACAGGCTTGTCCAGATGTTTTTGCTTTACATTGCTGTGTGTTCATGTGAGTCTATTGGTAAATAACTGTGTTTTGCATGAGAGCCCAGATTGAATTTTGTAGAAATGTGTACGCACACTCAGTCACACACTTTTTTTCAGTTGCTGTGCACATTCACTTTCCTTTTTGACAAGTTTCCATTCTCTTTTTTTGTTCTTTCTTCTATCTTGCTTGTTTTCTTGGCTTCAGTGGAGAAATGTATGAGCTCCATGCAGATGGGGACCCAGATGGTGAAGCTCCGCGGTGGCTCCAAGGGACTGGTGCGCTTCTTCTATCTGGACGAACACAAGTCCTGCATCCGCTGGAGGCCTTCGCGCAAGAATGAAAAGGCTAAGAGTGAGTATCTTCTTTTTTCTCATTTGTGCCATATTTTATGTTGACTTCACTCTTGGAGAACTCTCATGTTGTCCTTCTTTATATATAGTCAGTGACTGCAGTGTAGCTCCATCACATCATATCATACCATCACATGTTGTTCAGTGCAGTACTGCAAAACTGTTAGCAGAGGTGTTCGCTCTGGCACCTTGGTGTATGTGATAAACAGAAGAGGGGCACATTCACAGGAAAGTAGTTTCTTAGCTTTACTGGAGGTCAATGGAAAGGCTTTTATATTTGTATGGTGACCCTGAGAGCTCAATGGACTGCAGCTTAAGAGAGCATATGCAAATGAGATAAAACATGAAAGATAAAACACAAATTATCTTCAGTTTGAGAGTACATGCAGAGCGTTTAGAAAAAAGGGTGCAAATACAGAAAACTTAATACAGAAATGCTGCAAGAAGCACAGACAAGGACAGAAGCTGTTTCCAGGGGACACTAAAATTAGATGGCTGGGCATTGCAGAGACATGTTTATTTTGTCAAAAAAGGGACATTTTAGCTAATTTTTTTTTTTTAAACTTTTGGAACTTCTCACAGATAGTGGATGGATTGCAGATGGGTAAAAGAGGATAAAACGTCTTCCCATTAAGAGCCATGTGTATTTATGCATGAGGCACAGCACCTTAACTTCACTGATTATTTAAATCTCCTGACATGCTGACAGGATCAGTCAGGATCTAATGTTAATTAGTGTCATATGTTGTTGCACACATTGAAAAGACCACACACAGTCCACGTTCATACAGTGAAATTCTTCAGAGCAAAGCAGCCATCCTCCTGATAAATCCTGAGCTCCATCTGAGCTGTCTTTATTATTTATTTCAGAAGCTTACATATATTTTAATTGTGTCGCTCAGTCAGTCAGTTTAATTACTACAGCTTGCTGCTTAAATGTTTCACAGTATGCAATCATTTAAATTAAGGAAACTCATTCATCAGTACAACACACAATAGAGAATCACCTGGAAAGCTAGTGCTGCGCAACATAATTTGAAAGTCAGTATAGCCTACAGGGACAGGTAGACGTGCAGTGATATATCATGCATCTTAATATTTAAATTAATTAACTAATATTAAGATGCGTATGTGGGGATTTGAATGAACTGAAATGACCTACACATGACTAGTTACAGCAGAGTTCATCACTTGTTGGTGTCTCCTGAACACAGGTTATGTTGTTGTTTGCATTACTTACAATATTTCTGTTTTTGTTTTCTGTTTTGCAGACTATTTGTTGTGTTTTCCTGCTTATTACCTGTTCTAAATGCTGCACCTGTTATGAAATTGGTGAACTCAGATTTTGTTTTAAGTTGCAATACACTGAGCTATTACAACTGCTACATTTTTGCCGCTGTGATGATCCAGGGCCTGTCTCCCAGCTGGCCTGTTAATCAAGTCAGGTTTGACAGGCTTTTATTTCTGCTAGATTAAATTCTTGCTCCTATACATTCCCTTAGGGCTGAAAGTGTTTTTGTTATTTATAACTGGACATTTACTTTGCCCTGAACGGTATGTACGACAAGCACAAAAAACAATTTTAGAATAAAAGAAGGCAAACAGACTTCTTACCAGTAGGTCCCAGTCTGACTGGGTATCTCATGAGGGCTTAGGGGCTCAGCTTCCTGTTGCTCTCCCTCCTCTGTAGCCCTGGGTTTAATAAGCTTCTTAAGTTGACTTAATTATTCATCAGCTTTAATCTGCCCAAACAGTGTCTTATACACACATGCCACTGAATGAAAATCACACACACACACACACACATATATTGGCAGATCAGAACAGTTAAAGCTTTGTTTTGTGTTTCTTCTTTATATAAAGATAATTGAAAATTAAAAGGGGATTTTTAGAATGTATATTAAATCTTAAGCCTTTACGGGTGGACAAGTAAAAGAGACTATAAGCTACTTTCACACTTCAGAGTACATTCAGGTAGAAGAATCTAGACCTGTACGCCGTTGGTCAGGAATGACAGCGTCGTGCCTTCTATTCATTCCATGAATGCATGTTCCCCGCTTTTAGCTGCACCCCAGCTGACACAGCCTCGCCTTGTGGTTGTCCCTGCATCCCTCACCTGATAGGTCTCAGTCACCCGAGAAGGATGCGCTGTAGCCTGTTCTGTCAGCATGTTCCCTGGCACTCTGTGCGGTGTTCTATCGCAGAGCACCTGCTGGGACAGACTGACAGAGAGGAAACACTGCAGGCTTCTGGTCTGCTCACACACCGAATGGGCATCCTGTATTTCTAGCAGCCCTTTCTGGCAGGGAATGTACATTTTGACCAACAGAATCAACCAACAGTGAAAGCATAAAAGTACAGTCTTACAGTTATTTTAGTTTATGGTCATATTTATTAAACTTATTTCATTCAAGCTTTGATAGACATAAATTGGACATTTTCGTTTTGATGTTGTATTTTCAAGCCTTTCAGTCAAACTCAAGCAAACTTTATCCAGGTTAGAGTGCTGCTGCTGCTGCTTCACTGTTCTTTACTGGGATACACAGGAGGCGGAAGTGCTGCAAAGTTCCATGATGGGTCAATGCACACCTGAGCAATAGTTTGGCTGCTGACTTTTCTCTGTGCTGGTTTTCTGTTCTTTTACTCTTTTCTAGTCACTCACACAACTGATTTTTATAATAAGCTGATGAACTGACTGAATTTGCTTATTCTGCAATACTTAAGTCAAAAGGATCATTGCCTAAACTTTAGGCAATGATCCTTTTTTTAAAAAGACCCGCTGATTATCACTTTAGGCCCTAAAGTGATAATCAGCGGGTCTTTTTTTCTCCTAGTTGCGGCCTGTGTATCTGTCTGTTTGTGCCTGCTCATCACCATCTCTGTTGGGACACACTTGACGATTAAGTGTGAAATAGGCATATAAAGTGACAAGCGGCTGAGCTGATAGATTATCAGTGTGCTTTCTGCCTGGATCTGTTTTATTTGCTTTGAGTACCAAGTAGCTCATGGTGCATGGTAAACAAAACAGATGCTAAAACTGTAGATGTGAACTCCCAATTCCTTTTTTATAAGGTAGTTGAAGCATGATAAACCTCTTCCTTCGACCGATGAACATCCTCAAACTTCTGCGAGTAATTCATCAGATATTCCAGATAGTAGTAGTAGAAGTAGTAGTTGTTATCCTTCACTACCAGATACCTGGTGTATACTTTTGCATAATTCATCAGGAAGAGCACATACATCCATAGTATCTCCTGCTGCAGACTGGAGACTCCCACATGGGAGCACACACAACACAGCAGGAGCATGTCAAGAGTCATCCAGCAGAATATGTACATGCATGCTGTGGGTACAATACTCTACTGTACAGCCTTTTGGAACCTTGCAGGGTGTGTGTGTGTGTGTGTGTGTGTGTGCGTGTGTGTGTGCGTGGCCATGAGTGTACAGCTGTATCACTGCATTATGAATGAGTTTATATGTAAATAATGTTTTATCCATGTTGTATATTGTATGACTGAAAATCAGAGAGAGACGAGGACAGAAAAAGAAAAATCTCTCCAGGAATGGATGGTTTTCGGTGTAATGACCAAGAAACAGAGTTACTCATCGTTCTTTCTGTGATTTGGAAAACTAATGAATGACTCAAGGCAGTGTCTTCTGGTAAAATCTCATTACCATCTCATAAATGTTGTATCTTAATAAACAGAGCTCTCAGGACACTGCTCATTGAGTATTTTGATCCTCTCTGTTATAAAGCCTGAAATGAGATACTCAGAATCAATAGAAGGCTAAAGACTGCATGATGAGGATGAGAAGGATTAAGTTTAAGTTTAATAAACTGAGATTTGCGTTGTTTTCAAAATAGGTTTCATCTTATTTTAATTTATTATCAGCTGTTGATAGTCCACAAAGCTCCAAACCAGGATGTCTGCTTAGTCCACTAGTGGAAAAGAATTGAGAAATTTTACTTAAGTAAAAGTACAATAACAGCATTTAAAAGTACCCTGTTACAACTGATTACTTGTAAAACACTATAGTGGCTGAACAGCCCCTGTAAGTTAGTTAAAGTTAAAATTAGATGTTGAACAATTGATTGATTTTCAAAAGCCAATATAATTACAATAGTTCGGAACAGAAAAAATCTGACTAAGCTACCAACCAACACTGAACTTAAGAGTTAGTAAAAATATTATAGTAAAAAAACCTAAATTAATCAATCTGGAATTAAACATCCAAACAAAGTTTTGCATATTAAGACTCACTGTGCAGAGTAACTAGTAACACTGTCACATAAAAGCAGTGTTCTAGAAAGTACACTTTTTCCAACTGAAATGTAGTGCAGGAGAAGCATACAGTAGCCTAACACAGAAGACCTCATAGACAGTGACATTTGACTTCTAGACTTTAGGTTCAGTACTTAAATAAATGTACTTAGTTGCATTCCACCACTGACTTTGTGTTTGTTCCACCAGTCTCCATTGACTCCATCCGGGAGGTGTGTGAGGGTAAGCAGTCTGAGATCTTCCAGCGCTACGCAGAGGGCAGCTTCGACCCCAACTGCTGCTTCAGTCTGTACTACGGCGAGCACATGGAGTCCCTGGACCTTGTGTCTGGCACTGGAGAGGAGGCACGAACCTGGATCACGGGCCTCAAATATCTGATGGCTGGCATCAGTGATGAGGACAGCTTGGCTAAGAGGCAGCGCACCCGAGACCAATATCCTTCAGTTATACAGCAGGGGGGACCCTGTTGGCAGCAGTAACAGCTATCTGTACAGAATGACTGTCATATTACTCATGACTTATTTACGGTATCGAAGCAGAGGTTCAGTTTCAGAGTTTGTCTTCTGTACTTTATTTGCTCTAATTTTATATTCTGCACTGAATGCAGCAAGGATACTAAAGAGTAAATGTTCCGAATCTTTATGATGACTTTCCTTAACCCAGTGCGGTATCACATGGCTGAAGCAGACCTTCACGGAGGCTGATAAGAATGGTGATGGAAGCTTAAGCATCAGTGAGGTCCTCCAGCTCCTGCACAAACTCAACGTCAACCTGCCCCGACAGAAGGTCAAACAAATGTTCAAGGTACAAAAACACCAGTGTGACTCAGTGCTTTAAAAGCAGCAATATAATAGTGTTTTCAGCCCAGTGATTTCCTGTGCTATAGCATTTTCTCATTATGCTCTTCTCTAAATAAAGTCCACTTTGTTCTGTGTTTGCAAATCCTAAAATTGCCTTTCCTATAGCTTTCCTATATAAACTCAGTGGACAGAATAAGCTAAATTCTTATTCATTATTAATTTCTGAGGTAGATTTATCACACTTACAAACACTGCTGCAAAGGTGCTAGGTTGAATTACAGCCAGTGACATTTATCAGATATGAAATAGGTCAAGTTCATTTTATTTCCATTGTCCCCAAATTGAAGTCGTGTCTAAAGTGTGAGCTCTGGTATAAAACTTTTGAAATCACCCAAAACTCAGCAAAGTATCAGGTTTCGATTTGGGTTCAAGAAATTCTGTTGTGTAACTGTTTCAGGCTTAGCTCTTTTGGTTACTTTCAAAGCCTTATCACACAGTAAAGTTTCTGTCTCTCTCTCTCACTGTGCCAGTCATCTGCGTCTAGGTGTTTAGTTTTTTGCGTGTAGATCCTTAATGTATTGCATTACTATGGAAAGCTAACAGTCAGAATTGATTCAGATGAGGTAAGGGGTGTCTGTTCTGTCTCATACCTTTGACAGTACTGTACAGTGTTGGGTTCAGGCACATTGGGTATTGGAGACGCAAGTACATCAGTTAAAAAGAAAATCATTGAATATGTCAAAGGGGACAATGAGGAACTCATGAAATTATAAGCTTAAGCTAATGAATATGACAGACCCACAGTCAATGATCGACTGCTTGTAGGCCCCAACCCTCCCAGGTAATGTCATTTGTGTCTGTCACTACAGACTCCATTAAGCTCCATTTTGTGTGAAGATGTCTTGCATGCGCACTAGCATTTGCAGGTAGTTTATGTGCAGACGTCTGTCCATGTCAGGAAATGTCTACATCATCTCGTCTTCATTGTCCTCTTTTCTGTTTACAAACAACAAACCTGTAGCACAACCAGTATCTGATAAGGAGTAGGACAGACAACCCAGTTAGGATCACTGGGTTTTTTTTTTAAATCTAACTTTGCTGGTACATCTTTAAATTAGGAGAAAACTACATACTGTGTGTTTAAGATTTAAACTAATTTTTTGGGGAGAGAAAAACTCTGCAAAGTTAAGTGGATTTAATTTTTGGATATGAAACTGCTGATTACATTTCTCTATACTATTTAGATTTAAGACTTGAAATGTGAAATGTATACATTAAAAAGAAAAGACATCAAAATTAGTCCAGCTCATTAAGACTGAATGAGCAGTAAAGACACTCTGACTGATCGCTACTGCTACAGATGTTGGCTAACACATGGCTCAGCCACTAACTCTTGTTAGAGGATTAGCATCCTGCCAGCTTAAGCATGTTGTTTGTTTTAGCCTTCCTCCTACAGAGTAGCTAGCCAGGTGCCATCACTGTGTCCAGTGGCCTGTTGGCAGTCACCCATATGGTGCTGCTGGGACACAGATGGCCTCCAGTGTAATGCTAGGTAGAGACCAGAGACCGATCTGGCCCTGTGTGCGTGTGTGTGTGTGGACAGTCGTGAAGATTCGTGTGTTGACAATCTCTTGGCTTGTTTTTTGGCTTAACCTACTTAGAGTGGAGAGGGAAAACCTGTGGACTTGACCTCTTTTGCAACTTGAAGACGTTAACCGACGATTCTGTACCAGTGCTATGAATAATCTGAACACATTTCTGAGTACATTGCTGCATATGTTTGCATAATTATGAGGATAATTGCCCTGTCTTTATGCTGTTAATGCTTTTTTTAATCTTAAAAAAAGAGATCTTTTATACATGATGATAATAATAATAAAATTTAATAATAAAAAAATCTGTCTGTTAGTAACTATGCACAATCACAAATACTGTATTGAGATTTTGCTGAAGGTTTTCCACATAAGACAAGAAAAAATAATGAGCAAAACATGGCAAAAGATGAACATCTCGCATGTTATACTAGCTAGACAGAAAGATGGAGTGGCTGATTAATCCCAAAGGGAAATTGCACTGTCGCACAAGCCAAATCACATAAATCATCAAAACAAGCTAGGAAGAAAGATGAGTAATAAAAAATAATATAGAAACAAAAGCTGCGGACTGGAATTCAAAGTAGGACTCTAACCTTTAATTCCGTTATGTAGGCTATAACCTATATATATGTCCAATATGTATACATATATTTGTATAAATAAACCATTAAAACCATCATGAAAATGGCAGAAACCAGACCTCTGATCAGTAATGAGCAACTGGAGGGAACAACCAACTCAGCCTCTATACATCCATCCAGAACTTATACTGTAGAATACTGTGCATCATAGCAGATTTATAGATGCATTAAGGCTGTACCTAATGATCATTTTCATTACCAGTTAATATGATGGTTATTTTAATGGTTAATTGATTTGTTTAGTCTATGAAATGTGAAAAAGAGCCCAGAGTGACATCTTGATTTTGCTTCTTTTGCCCAACCAACAGTACAAAACTTCTTCATTTACTTCTTTCATTTAAACAGCAAATCCTGAACTGGGACCAAAAAACATTTTATATTTTTGTTTGAGAAATGGCAGAAATGATTAATCGATTATCAAAATTATTGGCAACTAATTTTGTTTTGATTAGTCTACTAATCGTTGCAGCTCTAGATGGTATTCATCATCAGTCTTTGCCAAGTCTGGAGTTTCTGAAAACCCTGCAGGACCTGCACCTTCATTATTCTATCTATTTCACTCCGACTGACTTCCACTAACTTGTATCTATAGCTATTGAAAGGATACAGTCGATGTTCATTCTTAGGTCAAATGATCTGCAGTCTGTGTATTCATCGATTCTGATCAGCTGTGATGGAAATGTTACCTTTGGGTGAATACGAAAGACTGAGACTATTATGGTGTGATGCTATGATGCTCATTGAAGTTTAATTTAATTTAATTTTTTAATTTTATTTACTTTATTACTTCTCTGCATGTTGCATATGTGTGCATTTCACTGACTGAAATGCACACATATGCAACATGCAGTGAAACACACAGGAGCAGTGGGCAGCATCAAGCGCCCGGGGAGCAAGTTGGAGGTTAAGTGCCTTGCTCAAGGGCGCATCAGCCGGCTAATGGGGGCATTATTAATCATTCCACCACACCCAAATTTTTCCTGTCCGGTGGGGGAATTGAACTGGCGACCTTCGGATCACAAGTCGCTTCTCCAACCTCTAGACCATGGCTGTGTTAAGGTTTTGGTGTTTTAGAAGCATCTTTTGTTATATTTGTTAAAAATCCAATTCCTAGAGCTTTTGTTGTGTGTTTTGTGTCTTTTTTGCAATTGATTTACGCTCAACTACATTTACACTTAATGAATAGTGAAAAGGCAACCACGTGAACTGATTAACAGAAGAGCCACAAGGGCTAACATCTGCACTGGATTGTTTACACCATATTATCATGTGTGTATTATTAACATTATGTCCAAGCCTGTTAACTCCGTGCTGTGACCTGAAGACCTTTCCTTAGTTTTGTGTTGACAGAGCAGAGGTCTGGTGTGTTGTTGGAGCACAAGTCACAGGAATCTGGTTGGATGTAGTGGCTGAAGTTGTAGATGAGAGCAACGGCTTCTCAAGTCGTGACTTTGCTCAATGATTTATCACAGTGGAGACTTGAGGATGTACATGTGGAGGAAAGGTTTGGTGGGAAGAGGAGGCTGCTGTTTGAACTTATGAATTAATCTATATTAGTTGATGAGCTAAAACATAGAAAACTAGCTTGCTAGCAACTTAAGTGCGTGGGTTCATGCATAATGAATGGGAATGAATAAGGCCAGACTGATCTTTTCTGTCCAACAAAAATACTCAGCTGTACGTCCACTACTTTGTTATCCTCCTGGGGCTAAGATGTGTCCTGAATCAGAGGATTGCTTCTGAAAAGTATTCCTTCACCTCATAATGAATAATCATGCACAATAAGTGGTGATGAGTTTTGTCTTTGCTGGTTTTTGTCGATATGAAAGACAAGAGCAAAATGAATCTGTATCACAGCAAACTTACCACAACACATTTCTCTCATCAGAACTGAGTTCTCTGGCTAATAACTCCTGCCATATGAGTAATACTGTGTATGCATCTGTGCCTGTCTCTCCTGTGTCACTCGGTCACAACTGAGTGGCAACTAAGTGATATACATGCAAAACCAACAGCTGAGTCTGGTGATGTGAAGTGTTTGTCTTGTGTCTCTGATTCATTTGGCTTCCTGTGTATCAGCTCTGTCAGGCAGAGAACATGATGGTGACAGTTGGGAGGCTAAATGTCTTTGTGTAGCAAGTTTTAGCAAGCTATAGCTTAGAGGACTGACACCAATACTATTACCCAATCAGTGGAGAGGACTAATGTCATCAGTGTGCCTGACTGCACACCTTCTTTTCTGATGCAACTACTGATGTGTGCATTCTGCTACAACCTCATTGTTACAGGAGTTTTCGAGGTTGCGTTATGATACTGAAGTTTGGATTGTCGACAAATCTAGAGCTAGTGGATAATAAAGGGCAGTGTAAATGTGTGTAAACCTGTGGATTCCCTTCTTGAAATGTATCCAATCCATTGGATTGGTTTGGGGGCATTGGTTTGTCCTTCTTAATTTCCAGCTTGTTCAGTCTTGGCGTGGGTGACCTAGCAATTTTAGATTGTGATCGATGTTGAAGGCATCCACAGTCTGCTTTTCAGGCGATTTGTAGAGGTTGAAGTGTCATCTGACTTCTTTTTCCAAACTTCACTTTACTTGATTGACTTACCAATAGACTCATATAGCCAACTAGATGGCTATGTTGGTTGGATGAATTACTTTGTGTGGTCTTCTTTGGGTAATTGTAAATAATGTAATGTGAATTAAAGTTAGCAATATGGTGGATTAGGAGCTTTAACGTATCCTAATAATCTTTAATGAAATATTGTCGTTTAATGGTGAAAATGGCAAAATTCATGTACTGTTTAAAGTCTGACTATGGTTTACTGAGCATTTCAAAAAAGCAAGAAGATTCATTCAAGCCTATAATATTGACATTCTTCAGATTTGGGATGATGAGCAGCTGGGGGGGAATAAGTGAAACATTTGTTCAAACTGTGTCTTGTCACAAAACTATGATGGATTAATATTCAATTTTTAGTCCAATTTTTAAGTCCTCGATTTTTATGGGTAATTCTTTGTTAAAATATTTTTATAGCAGACACCACAGACATTTTTTGTACAGCTAAACGTGATGAAGAAAAATAAAAACCTGGTAGAATCATGTTCATTTGCTGTTGAAGCAGAAATGCACTCCCTGTATCTCTCTCTATTATACTGTTCTCAGCCCCATGTGTTTACTATACCAAGCTGCTCAGAGGCCAAGCTCCAGCTAGCAAAGACGTCATTGCCCTGCAGTGAGTGGCTGCCCTCAGTGCTGCTTGGCATACGGAGCTGGTCATGGACTGCCTCAGTAAAGGGAGGAAAGGATTACACGGGTCATGGTGTGACCCACTGCAGTGCTCTCTTTAACCTTGTTCTTGTACACAAACAACCGTAGCCTCTTAAAGACTGACTCATTGTCTCTCCAGCTCCAAAAACCAAAACCCAACCGTAATGCGAGCTTTATAATATTGTTCAAGTATTGTAATGGTTATGTAAGATTTGCAGGATTTTAACAAATCGATACTGTCATCACTACAATTTGTGGAATGAAATACCATTGATGGATGTTTTTTAGTCTTGAGTGTTGAATGTCTTGAGCCTGTTACCATTGTTTAATTACATTCATCTATACTCTTTGAATGGTTGTGGTTCAGATATGAAATTGTTCAGTTCTTTCAGACTGAAATCTGTCTTGTGCCTTTTAGGCTTTTAACCCAGCTTAACAAAAACTACCAAGCTCCCAACAATTTTTTTGTCATCTAAAACAACAGTAAAATTTTAACTATTTTCTTTGACTAAGCCAAGATTAAAATGTCCGGCAAATAAAATAAAAACTGACTTTAAACAGGAAGGTTGAATTTGACAAAAACTGACATGGAGACATGCTCTCATAATTGAAAATAGCTGTCATCATGAAACAAAATCCAATCATACTTTGACATTCGACACCACAGGACAGCATACCGATTATGCCTGCAGGAAAACTGCCTCTCTTGATCTAAATCTAAATTGCATCTCGTTGAGAGTTTATCAAAGAATCTCAGGATTTTAAATTCATGCTGAGTCGGGGAAAAACAAATTAAACTAAAGCTATTCATTGTACCTATTGCACAGGAGGCAGATACAGATGACAACCAGGGGACGCTGGGCTTTGAGGAGTTCTGCTCCTTCTACAAGATGATGTCGACCCGCAGGGATCTGTACCTCCTCATGCTCACCTACAGTAACCTTAAAGACCATCTCGACACAAACGACCTGACCCGCTTCCTGGAGACTGAGCAAAAGGTAAGCACTGTGTCTGCATTTTAACTTAACTAACTGAAAAGTTACTCCACTGATTTAGCTTTGCAGCACCATCACAATGAATAGTTTAAATAAAAACGGATGCAGCAAAACCAGAGATGTTAAATGCTTTTATACCACTGATTTCCTCTTGTTGCCTCCATTGTGGGCCTCCATTACACTCAGTGCAGCTGGACCGCCAACAGCTTCATCCATAGATATGTGTTATGCTAATAGCAGCTAATGTAGCGTACAGTCAAGATGAGAAGCAGCTACAGAGGTCTGGTTAGCTCACTTTCCAACTCCACACCGGTAGATTTTTATTTTCTTTCATTTTAAGCATTGTATTGACTCAAGTGGCAATGCTTGAGGACATTTATCAGACTTCACACAGCTCCATCTGGAGCCACAACTGTTTTCACATACTATACAGTAGTACATCTGAAGACACTTTGATGTATAAAACTGATGGAGTTCTCCTGTAAGTGCTTGACTATGAGGGAATAATTTTTGGCGTAGCACCTTGTGCCATTATTTGCTGCTTTCACAGAAACCATTTGATTTGTATACTTTATGTTGTTTTTTTTTTGTTTGTTTGTTTTTTTTACATTTCCATCTTCTTACCTTTCCCTCTTTTTATAGCCAAAAAGCTAAATGTTTTTGTTTACATTTTTCAGCTTTGTTTTCCTTGTTCTTGACTGTATGGCTATTTCTGTTTTCCTGAATTGAGAGCAATGAAAAACTGGAGTATGTGTACACATACTTGGCCAATAAAACTGATTATAATTCAGATTCTGAAACCATGATATCAACTTTGCACATTGACACATTTTTGACACATAATTTTAGAGCTAATGTATGGTTTGTTGAGATCAGTGGTCTAGTGTGCTGCTAAAAATCAATAGTCTCTTGCCTGGAGTTCTTTCAAAACCCAGTCACTAATGGAATATTGCACTGGCACAGTCTGAATGAATGAATGAAATCCTCTTTTGTCTCGCTGGGATTTTGCTTTGCACAAAGAGCATAAAAGAATCTCAAAAATCTTGCAGTGATAATAATAGCAATAATTAACTTGGGAAGCAAACATCAAGTACAAGTTCAGATTATGTGATCGGAGCTTGTCAAGCAGATGAATTGTGCATGGGACAAAAGATGTAATGACTCGCCACCTGGGGATGCTATACCTTTGTTCTGTAGATACAAGTACATATCATAGCAGATCCACGGGACCATACAGGTTCCGTGGATCTGCTATGATCTTGAGAGCTAAATTCATACCAGTCTGTAAACCATACATTTATTGTCCAGTTATTTTGCCACACCAAACTTGTCCAGCTTGTTCTTGTTTTGTACAGACAATGCTTCTCCCAGCACTCATTACAAAAGATCAGTGTTTTTTTTTTTTTGTTCTTTGTGTGATGGTCTTGTAAAACAGTGTCAGCATAGTTCTGTCAGCTAAGTTTCCTTTAAAATTAGAGATGTTGTCGGGCCTTTGAAAACCTAGAACTGCTGCTAGAATTCAGTGTTGGTTTACTATCAGTAATAGGGTGCAGGTACTTGTAGTCCTGTACCAGTCATGCAGAATTACAGTGGAGACAGAGAGTTTGAATGGGGAGCAGCAGGTTAGGTGCCAAATTTGCTGAAAATTATTACCTATTTCTGGTTGGGGAACGCAACCTGCACACCACACCAGCATTCTTAACATTCGTATTAATGACTATATTAATACGAATGTTAAGAATGCTGATGGTAGCCACAACTGGGAATAAAACTCTATAATTACCTCACCGACTGGGCTGTTGTGTCCTCTTTCTGTGTTTTCTTGAGGACATTACTCAGAAGTTTATTTTTTTTGTGATCTGGCTTTTCTTTTGATTTTAACTTCTCCGAGGTGGGAGGTGAAAAGCTTAACTGAGCAGCCAATCGGTTCCTGAAGTGGTGCTTAATGGAGACAGTGAGAGTCAGGGATATTAGTACCATCACAGCACTTGAGATGCAGTTGTAAAAGTTTTTGGATAAAGTACACTTTCTTGCTAATGATACCGTTGCCTGAAAAGAAACGTTATCGAACAATCATCTTTTTTTTCTAGGTGGCTTTTATTTATTTATTTATTTATTTTTAAACTTTGAAAGATTCCTGTTTGAAAGCAGAACGTTCTGTTTGGATGGCTACATGTCAGCTCCACTCAGACAGGCTTTTTTCTTCTCCAGTCATACTTTGTGTTTAGTTCTAGCAGTGCGAATAAGATGCCTTTCCTTCCCCTGTTATTGGAAAGTAGTGGAAGTTAGTATCATTAACTACAGATGTTACTGGTGTCTTTCTGACTCAAATAAGAAATAAGAGGATGTGAAAACCTTCAGTTTGTGGATTCACATGTTTGTTTGACTGTTGTCGTTAACTCTCTGTGTTACTGTATTTCTGACACAGACTGAAATGTGTTAATGACAAAGAATATATCTGTTCCAGTCCAAACTAAATGATGTTCCCAAGGCTAAAGGTTTGATTTTAGAAGTGAAGATCGTTCGTTATTAGTAAACAAGTAACATATGAGCAAACATATTGATTATTAATGAAAAAATCTTCAATATAAATATGTTAAATGTCATTGCCATACATCTGCTATTACACTTACGTAGGCTTATAGATGCTTAGAATCATGCTAGTGGCTCTGGGGACACTTTGGTGCATCCATCCATCCATTTTCTATACCGCTTATCCGTCAGGGTCGCGGGGGAGCTGGAGCCTATCCCAGCTGACTACGGGCGAGAGGCGGGGTACACCCTGGACTGGTCGCCAGTCAATCGCAGGGCCAACACACAAAGACAGACAACCACACACTCTCACACTCACACCTAGGGGCAATGTAGAGTAGCCAATTAACCTAATGTGCATGTTTTTGGTATTGTGGGAGGAAGCCGGAGTACCCGGAGAAAACCCACGCAGGCACAGGGAGAACATGCAAACTCCACATAGAAGGGCCCAGACCGGGATTCGAACCTGGAACCCTCCTGCTATGAGGCGACAGTGCTAACCACTGCACCACCGTGCTGCCCACTTTGGTGCAGACTGTCTTAACAACAATTAGATGGATTGCAGTGACATTTTGGTTCATTGATGGTTCCCAGAGGATGAATCCTACTGACTTGATTCCCGGACTTTTCATCTTGTGCTGCTAGTGTTCACATGTGTGGCATAGACAAAAATGTGTCACCAGCTATTGGATTTTGGTGTTCCCCTCAGGTCATTTGTAATATCTTTGGTGATCCTCTGACCTTTGATGTAGCGCCACCATTCAGTGCTTTTGTATATGACCAAATCCTTTCAAAACTAATGATATTCCACTCCTCAGCTGTGAGTGCTGATTGGTATTAGCATGCTCACATGTAAATTCACTGTACTTACACTGAAGAAACTGGGAAATTAGTAAAATACAAACCAAAGAAATAAGCAAAAAGCAAAATTGGTTTTTCAACTTCAGTCACAAAAAACAGCATACAATACCATATATACTACATATGCTGCTGTGTCATTATGTATGTTAAGAGCAATTGTTTCAGTGCATCAGCATTCATGTTCAATTATTATATTATCTTAAAAAAAAGGTAAAATTATTGTTCAAATTATGTTTAAAATGCTAAAGAGATATGGTTTTACATAACTCTGCAAAGAAGAAAATAATAATAATATGATGTCTGTTAATCTCTCCCATGTTTGTTCAAAATGGGAAAAGCTCTTGGAGCACTCTTTGTGTTAAGTGTGCCAGTGTTCAGACTGTGAGCTCTCTGCTGCTCACAAAGCTTTGTGGTGTCAGTGCGCAGTAACAGTGGGTCCAGGCTAACCTCTGTGCGTGTCTGGCTGTGCTCTCCACGCAACTTTCTGTCATCTGGATTATGATGACATGGGTAGCAAGTGTTCCCCACTGAACTTAGTTTTCACCCTGCTTAGTACTTTAGAAGCAGGATGAAAGGCATTTTCTAAAATGGAAATAACCCTGTGGAAATAATACCCCACCAGGTTACCATGCTAATGCCTCTCCTCTCGCAAGGTTTTAACTCTCACAGATTTGCTGACACAGTATGAGAGAGTCCTACCTGGTGCTGCCCCACCCTCTTTAATTGATTAACAGAGATGGGATCTGACTGACCAGTCAGGGGGCTTTAAAGAAAACAGTTCGCAGACAAACAGCTGGAGTCTGCAGCCAGGATGGACAGAGAAATGACATGTAGGGAGCTCTTTTAACCGGATTAACCTGTACTTATCCTCAGAAATTCTCCCTGGTGTTATTTTTTTTTCATTAAGTATGTGCTTAAGTATTAGCATTTACATAGTGTTATTATTTATTATGTATTTCTGTAATTTATAGATGACCAAGGTGACCAAGGACCATTGCCTGGAGATTATCAACAAATTTGAGCCTTGCTCTGAAAACCAGAAGCAAGGAGTTTTGGGAATTGATGGTAAGTCCATTTTAACTTCAGAAAATCCCACAAGAGGGCTCTGTTGTTTTTAGAACTAAACTTAACACTGTTACTTTTTTCTAGGTGAGTGGTTTGTTGTGAAAATTTCTCTGCATGGTCCAAATATTGCAAATGGAATTTATTTTTAGCCCTTGGTCTGCTGTGTATATGTCCAGTGTGTCATTTGGCTTTAACCAAACTGATTAATTATGCTCTTAAGAATTTTTTTTGTAACATTTTTTGTTTTATATTTGAATATTTCATTTCATTCGTCTGGAAGATGCTTTTGTCCAAAGTGAATCAATAATTTGATCTGTGCTGCAATACAAGTTTGAATATTTCTGTTTTTTATAAAGTGAGATGTCACTGACAGTAATACAGTATGTGCAATGTGGAGCACATAAGAAAAGTCTTTTTCTTATGTGTTGACTGTTTGTAAATTACAACAAAATTTCAGTATATGTTTACCCATTGTAGAAAAGTCATAATATACCACCCATGCACTAGTTCATTGATAATATGATAATGATAACGCTTACAGTTTACATCTCAGTAAGAGAGGAAAATGTGTCCTTGTCAAGCAACACTTGAGATTAAATTAAAAGTAAAAAAAAAAAAAGTTTCATAAACCTTGTTGTAACAAGCTATTTGCTTAACTTGCAGGTTTTACAAATTACATGCGCAGTCCAGCTGGGGACATTTTCAATCCAGAACACTACAACGTGAACCAGGATATGAACCAGCCGCTGTGCCACTACTTCATCGCGTCCTCACACAACACCTACCTTATGGGTGACCAGCTGATGTCGCAGTCGAGGGTGGACATGTATGCCTGGGTGCTGCAAGCTGGCTGTCGCTGCGTAGAAGGTCAGCATGCATACGCTGAAGTGCACAGTGGTACTTCAGACATGGTATAGGCCCAGTTTAAGGGTTAAAAAAATAGTTTTGATAGCAGTAATAATAGCACTGCATTTATCCATCCATCCATTTTCTATACCGCTTATCCGTCAGGGTCGCGGGGGAGCTGGAGCCTATCCCAGCTGACTACGGGCGAGAGGCAGGGTTCACCCTGGACTGGTCGCCAGTCAATCGCAGGGCCCACTGCATTTATAATTATTATTAATTATTATTTTCATATGCGTGTAGCTCACTGTGCACAAAAGGTGAGGAGTTAAGTAAGGAATTCTAAAAGACAGCAGCTTTATTGAGGATTGGCTTTTGTAGCATTTTCTCGAATCTGAGTGCAGTTCTGAATCCCTTCTCATATCTTAGATTTAAATTAAAAAATAAAATCTATATTATATCACCACTCTTTTACTTTGTAGATTGGAGTGTCAGAAAGAGGAAAAAGGGACAACCTAAGAGAAACTGTGAATGAAAGACTCATTGCTGTGGAACTTTAAATAAAGTAAATTTGGGGATATTATTTAAGTCATCCATCATACCAAAAAGGAGAACCCAGAGATATTTTGTATTTTAAGCAGATTTGTACGTTTTATAGTTGTATCCACATATGTAGAGTTGAGAAGGATTCTGAGAGCTGGTTCTTCTTTGGATCCACTTTCAAGCTGGTAAAATACATTGTGTTTGTCTGACTGTCTCATTGTTTTTTTTTAGGAAAATCAGTGTAGCTTAACATGGGTACACTAATTTAGATCAACAAACAAGATAATGCACACCTGCATGCACCTGTGGCATGCTGCAGTGACTTTGCTACAGTGTTCCTATATAGCTTATGTTTGTAGAAATTATCCATGCAGCTCCAGGAAAAAATAACAATAATCTTCCAAAATAAATGTCTGGTGGGGAGATTAAAGAAACAGTTTAGCCTATGTGTGTTTTTTGTTGTGCATAAGTATATTGTTTAGGAAGACATGGCTTCCATCAGACTAAAATATGAAGATAGTGGATCTGTGGAAACAAAGCTGCCAAAGTTTGAAACACAGCGAGTGGATCAGATCAGATACATGATAACCTCTGTCCAGTGGACATCAGAGGTAATTACAGTCGCTGTATAAGTCTGCCTCTAAGTGCTATGCACTTTAAAAAAATGTGGACTAAGGGCCATTCAAGTATCTTGTAAACATACAAGCACACTGGGATAAAGATCAACGACACTGAAAGAAGGATGAAGCTCCACACTTGTACCTTGCGGTGCATTCAAAACTAGGCATCAGAAAGTACTCATTAAAACATCCTTGTGTTAAATCATAATATATCTGGAGTATACCTGGATATACTCGTATAGACTGGGACATGGACAACAGGCTAGACGTGCATGGTTTTATATATTCAGTGTGTCTACATGTATCCCACGCTTGTAAAGTTGGTGTGCTTGTAGATACATACTCTCCGTGTAATTGTAACAGCACAAGAAGATCCACACACACCGAAAGGTTTGAGAGGGTCTTGTGGATATACACTTCTCTCCCATGGCTGTGGTTCTCAGCTTCAAGCACGTAGGTTTCCAACTGAACATGTAAATCTTTCAAAATGAATCAGAAAAATATAATTTGATTTTGTTTTGGACAACAGTGGCACTCAGTGGCACAGAGGGAGAAGATCTGTCAGACTTTGATACACACCTGTTAGTAGGAGGATTTCATTTGATGGTTTGAGTCTGCACATGAATTTATATTTAGGACAGTTTTAACATTATTAATTATTAGTTAGTCGTTATTAATATTATTGTTCTTTTCCCTCTTCTTTTTCCTCTCCTGTCAACAGTGGACTGTTGGGATGGTCAGGATGGTGAGCCCATCGTTCACCATGGCTACACCCTCACCTCCAAGATCCTCTTCAAAGACGTCATCGAGACCATCAACAAGTACGCCTTTATCAAGAACGAGTACGTTTGTACACACTCGCATGCACTCTTTCTCACTGTTTTAATATTTTCTCACACCAGCTTTTTTTCCTCTGGCTCACACATTCAGTCACTGAGAACCAGACTCCTTTGATGTTACCCTCTGTTAATGACAACTGACAAATCATAAAGCGTGTGTGTACAGCCTTAATAAGCATGTGGAAAATAACCCCAGCAGTACACGGCTGTATATGCTGTCAGTGCACATTACAGTGTTGCATTACACAGACTGTTGGATTGAAAAACCATGTAGAAAAATGGGGTAAATGAGGCTTGGAATGCAACTTCAGGCTTGGGTGGGTTTAATACGTTTGAAGGCCTCTTTATAGCTGAAACGTATTATAATGCGCTGGGTCTGGTTGTAAAGGCTTTTCCTAATATATGGTGATGTTGGATGTAGTCACTGTCAGGTGATGGCATCTGAGGACTGAAAAAGTGAGTGAGGTTTGTCTTTTGTATTTACGATTCAAACCTTTTGTGATATACTTTTTTTTACTTTTTGCATTTTATTGACAGGAAATGTGGGGAGAGGAAACTGGGGGTGTTGAGATTATATGGCATGAGTCTCACAGAAATAAAAAGTTTTTAGGTGGCTGTGACTCAGGAGGTTGGATCATTCATTCATCACATGGTTGCTCAATCGCCACCTCCTCCTGGCCACCTGCCGAAGTGTCCTTGGGCAAGACACTGAACCCCAAACTACCATCAAGCTAGCATCCTGTGTGGTACCTTGCTGCCATTGGTGTGTGAGTGTGCGCGTGAATAAGTGAATGAGGGCAAAAATAAATTATAGTCCTAGCACACCATACACAAATAATGTCCATACCTGAAACATAAAATCTTACCCACAAAGGTGCAGGTACAGAGAGAGCACACACACACAACTGAGAGTGCGCACACACAGATCTTTATCACAGAATGTGCATCAGAAGGTGATAATCGCATCGACATGCACACAGTCTGGAGGAAGCGGAGAGGAAGCTCTATTTTTAGATGCTGTCTCTTCAAGTAAAATGAAGGAGAAGCGCTTGCTTTGTGCGCACGGCCCCCCCTCACTGTGTGTTTTTGAAAACATAATTGTGGACACCATATTCCACAGATAACTGACTAAAAAGGAGGAGGGTGAACGACTTCGTTCAACATCAAAGAGCGATTTTCCAGGACGCTAAATAAAAACAGGTTCCGCAGAGGGCTGACGGGGACAAAACTGGGACGAAAGCATCCATTCTGGGAGTCGTCACAGCCAATATGTTAATAAGGAGTCTTCTCTGGAATGAAGCTCTTTTTACACCAAACCTCAGCCTAAGAGAAAATCTAGATCCAGTTTATAATTTAAAGAGCAAAGAATATTGAAGTCTTTATGCAAGTGATACCACAACATTATATGACCAGTATCTTACGCTGGACATTTCAGGTGTTACTGCCGAGGTTGCCAGTTCAGTGTCTTACTAAGTGACTGAGACTGTTAGATCCACTTTTGTGAACCACAATGATGCTCAAATCTGCTTGTGTAAAAACGTTAAAGAGATAGCTCACCAAAAATCAGAAACAGAAATTGTGACGCGGTTACTCATGATAATTTACAGAGCTGTTTCTCAGCAGCTTCATGTGCGATCTATTTTGTTTCTACCACACTATAATTTTTTTCAAAATTTTTGCCTGTATTTGGTCATAAAGCAATGTGTCACTGTAAAAATATCAAAATAAAAAATAAAAATGTTTTTGCTAGAGGCCAGGCCAGAGAGTCACCAAAGTCATAAATTATTTTCGAAAATCTGTCATAAATTTAATAGCAATCTGTGTAATAATTTCACTCAGGGCTACTGCCATGTGACAAAAACGGCACACACGCATATATCACCTGGAGAATTTTCTTGTTGCAGACGGCATCACATTCTGTCACGCTGTGTCATTGAGCAGTGTTTCCATCATCTCCAATGAGATGGAAGTTTTCAGTCCACACCGGCTCCCTCAGTGGCCAAAGAAGCAGCTCTCCGTCTGTCAGCAACTGTGGAGTGGAGAGGACAAGCTGCCTGCAGCAGACTGAACCAAAATATTTTTCATGTCAGCTCCATGAGAAGAACAGTGTTTTTATTGGTTTTTGTTTTATTTGCCAGTCCAAGATAGTGCGTGAGAGAAATCTGCTCCCCGTAGACAGAACAGGAGCTGATCAGTCAATGTAGATTCAGCTTGTAAGTTAAATACATGTATACGGCTGTCTGTGCAGATTATGTGTCACTGGTTACCATGGAGATGACTTAAAAGCCTTTCACAGGAGCATAAATTGAAAACATACAACACAACACAATACGTGACTGTTTAATTTCTTTCACTCATCAAAAGTGTCAAGCGCCCTAACATAAATCAGGCTTCAGATTCTCATAGTTTTTGTCTATGTGTAATTCAAAAAGCGTTTTAGCAAAGACCCAGAGCACTCCAAAATCACGATTGTGCAATGACTTCAACTGTCTTCATCAGTCGCCAGGTTAAAAACTCATTGGACACCAGTTGTTTTAATGGTTCTTTAAGTGTTCACTAAATCACCAACTGCAGTGAGTAAACACATGGCGCTGGCACAGCAGTTGGGAACAGTGGCTGGGAATCACTGCATTATAGGAACACTGCAGTTCATGTTGAGGTGTACAGTGTACAATTTGTGTTAATAAAAATCAGAATCTTGACTTGCACTGATCCTGATTCTCAGGGAAAGGAAGCTGTGGGTCCTCTTGCTTCCACCTGTCAGCACTCTAACTCCAACCTGTTGTGTGTGATTATTTCTCAGCTATCCAGTCATCCTGTCCATAGAGAACCACTGCAGTGTTCCTCAACAAAAGAAGATGGCTCAGTACCTGATTGAGATCCTTGGGGACAAACTGGACCTGTCCAAAATCAAAGCAGATGCGTCTGGACATTTGCCGTCACCAGAAACTCTCAAGGGCAAGATCCTTGTCAAGGTACGGGCAGAGGATGTTTGGATGTTTAAAAAGTGACTGATTGTTCTCGGTGAGAAGAGTCAGTCCTCAGGCCATTGTGTCAGTTCACAATTTTATTATCTGAGGTTCATCCTTACGGTGCAGGTTTTAGGGGTCTTGTGAATCAGACAAGAAAATGGAAAAACACAGTCTTTCTCTTGCAAGGAATGAAAAGCTTTCATTGTTTTTGGGCTGGCGTAGTAACTGTACACTACAGGTTGGCTCATTATCTGGGCATGCTGGTCTGTATCATTATCAACAAACTGTATCCGAAGTCCGGCTAACCGCAAGTAGTTGGTTTAATGTGTTGATGATTAGGGATTAGGAGCAGTTCTGGAAAGTCAGCCTTGCTTCACAGCCCAGAGGAGCATCTCATCTATGTCAAACTTATCTACATCACCCTCAGCTGATACCTCACATCTACAGCGACCTTTGTGAGCTGTGGCAAGTCCCCAGATTGCCCTGGGGCTTGTCATAACCCAAACATTTAAGGACTTAGAGAAGCTTTTGGAACAGGTTCCTGTCCTATAATGTACTGTCAACTTTCCTCACACTGGTTGGCTATGACCAATGTTTTGGTCCATCTTTTGGTTTTTTACTACAAAGTCTGTACTACAATTTTTTGAGATATATGTATCTATCTGTCTATCTATATATAGGTAGATAGATATAAATAATATTCTATTTATTTGTAATTGTATAAAAGAAGCCTCAGCTTTTGTTGTGATCCCCTGCAACTTCAGTTAGTCTCAGTGGAGTTGTAGCGATCATTAACTGCATAGCATTGCCTTTCCTTTCATGATCCAACAAATGTAACTTCAAATTCATGCTGTCATATCAATGCTGTCATTTTGAAAACTCAAAGCTCGTGTAAGTTGTCTGTCTGGGTTGGCACTATAGCAGAGTTTGTAATGTAAGCCATTAATGCAAAGTTAGCTTCACACATGGCGTTAACCAACAGAGGCAGGGGAATACGATGACAAGCAGCAGCAGAGGCAGCACTCTGTTAACAGGGGAGAGAGCAGTATTCAGGTTAATGGGGCTTTATTGACACCAGATGCTTTTGCTAAAGAGAGGGCATCTTTCCAATACCTGGCACTCAAAGGACTGCTCTGCCAGCTGTTACAGCAGCAGCACTGCCTCTGTGAACAATCAGCACTGTAAGGAATACTGATATGCGGCACTTAGGCTTTCCCACTTCCCTGCAACGCTTGTGCTGTGGGTCACCGTGGTCACAGTGCTGCTGCAGGCCACCACCTACATGACACTGTGATTGAGAATGATTGCTAACCACAGGACAGACTACCTCATTTGTTAATGAAAAATCCATGGCTCAGGCAGTGAAAGTGGGTCCATCTCTTACCAAAGTATTGACAACTGAGCCCGTGCATCGTTCCCTGTTGCATCTCTTCCTCATATCTCCTTAATACATACATATCAGCTAATACATCGGCTGCAAGGCTTTGTCAGTCTGGTTTTCAGCAGGGGTTGCTCACCAACGTAACAACAAGCATAACAAGAACAAGATTATAGGCTAGGTAACAAGGACTGGGTAGATGAAAACCATTGACCATTTCTGTCAAGGTTACATTGCTTGACAACCAGTCATATCACAGAAATGAAGCCGCTTCTAATCAGTCATATTGCCATCCTTTTGATTAGGTAGCCCACTGTTCACAATGGGCAGAGTAGAGTTGGTATCTAAACACATCACATGCACATAATTTGTTTCGATATCAAAGGTCAGATGATTGCTCCTGTAGTGCACAGGAAAGAACAGATCAACGGTCTTGGTAAATATTAAAATTAAAAATTGAGTCGTAAAGTAAGCAGCGTAGAAGTTCCAGTCCAGTTACCCCAACTTAAGATGACCTGGATGACTGAGAATCTACACAGTCTGTAAACTGCCTCAGTATTTGGTACAAAGCCATCTAGCTCATGTTGTTAGCTAACATTAACCACCATACTTGTCATACCAGACCAAGAAAGTGTATTGAATTTAGCGAGTGTATTTTATTACCCATAAGTAAAATTTAATTCTGTATTATCTGTCATATTTTTCCATTCTTAATCTTCTACTGGGTAATTTCTGGCTTGAGGAAATGTGTCAGCCCAGTAAAAATAAATTTTTAGCCACATCCATCAGTCCTGGTGTTAACATTTGATGTACATTTTGATAACTTGTTAAAAAAAGCACAAGGAAGTTCCTGATGTCTGCCCTCTTCAGATCTGTTGCTCTGTTCATTATCAGGCTACAGTCTCCTAATCTTACCTCTTGTCTATTTGGAGAACATATTACCTTGGCCTTTTCCCTGGCTGCACTTAAATTGGGGGTGTTGTAGTTATCTTACATAGTGAGCATCTTAAACTCTCTTTTTTGTTGTTGTAATGCAAAACTCTACTGTCTTGTCCTGTTTTCCACCAGGGGAAGAAACTACCTCCCAACATTGATGAGAATGCAGAAGAGGGAGACGTGTCGGACGAGGACAGCGCTGATGAAATGGAGGACGACTGCAAGCTGATGAACGGAGATGTATGTACCTTGTGTGGTCTTGTCCTCCTCTTCACCATGTTTATTCATCCCATCTACCAGAGGCAGGCTTTGTTTCCTTGTACTTAGCAGGTGAAATGTGAACTGTGCATCCTGTTCTTGACGGTCGTTTAAATTAAGCAGGGGTGATTGAATGTTCTTCTCTAATGTCAAGCATTTGTTCCTTATGTTTAGCTCTTATGCTGCTGTCTCTGTTGTGTGCTTCTGTCTTTCTGTGAAGCTATTTGTTCTCATTCCCTCCTCTTCTCTCTTCCTGTTTTGTCCCCTGTTTTTCCCTTCAACTGTCGCTTGCTTCTTTCAAAGTGGAAGGTACTGTATAAAACGATCATTCTCAACCACTTCAGAAATCTCAACCAGTCATGTGGTTTACTTTCTCATCCTAATTGTCAAAGTTGAAAGTGCAATATTGCATCTTCAGGGTTCTCTATTAAACTTTATGTGTAAGGACTCTCCATCTGGAACCAAATGTATGTCTTGTAGGCCTTCAGTCAACAATATTCAGTACTGTTGGTCAGAGTTCTTATTCAACTATAATTTAACTTCAGGGTGGATAATGTTTCAAGCTGCTTAGTCTGGGAATACTTATTACTAATTGACTTATTGACTTATTGTCCTAACGAATATGGTAAGGCTTCATTTATTGTCTGAATTTTACTCCAAACCATTACAAAAGAATCTCTAGTATCCAATATCCGCTCAAAATCTATTTCTGTCAAGATGGAAAAGCCTCTGAAACAACCAGGCTTCTTATTTGAAAAATGAGAATTGTATTAGACAGTATATTACGGCTTAAGTTTAGCATTTATCAGTTCACAATAAATATGTAATCCCCAGGTTCACATCCATCATATCGGATGGACGACACTGATTGGACATATCCTTCATGAACAAATAGATTCAGTTCTGACTTGTCTGCACAGAGAAGTGAAACTCTTTGTGGAGCATGCTGCTGTTGCTTGTGGTCTGATTACACACTCAAGTAGTTTATGGATACATTCTGCCACCATCTGGCCGAACTGAGCATGTGCATAATATTCTATCGAGCCAGTGAGTGGTGATCTTTCAGTGACATTTTTCATTTGTTACACTTCATCTTGGAAAATGATCCTCCGAGATCATTCTCTGACATGTGGAAATGCTTGCATTACCAAAAGGTCCATTCATCGACCAGAGTGGGAGAATCTGCATTATGTGACATAATGTATTGCTTCATCTTTGCTCCTTGTAAGATGTGAGTTCTTTTAGGATTTTGAGTAATGCCGCCTTCTTTTTAGCTTACTCAGACCAGTCTAAGAGATATAGCATTCAGCCAAAATTTCTTCTATAGTAGGACCTCAGAAAAAGCCAGTGACTTAAATCTAGATGATAAAAGTATATTTTTTTACTTTTTTATTTGTCCACCCCAGTAAACTTCTTTCCAAAAATACTGGAAAATCCTGTTACGCTACGGTACTTCATTATATGACATAATGTATTACTTCATCATCATGTCATGAAACCTGAGTTCTGGTAGGATCCCGCATGGTTCATGTTTTTTTTTCTTTTTATCTGCTTAGATCAGAATCCAAATCAAATTTATTGCCAAGAAGGTTTTCATATATGAGGGGAATTTGCTGTTTTTCAACTGAAATAATAGTACTGCAAGCCAAGAAGCATGAATAGAAAATAGAAAATGAGCAGTTCAGTGTGAAAAATATGATAAAAATATATGTATAATATACTTTATGTTTTTAAATGAAAGAGATCTATTTCTTTGTGCAGGAATGTGTAAAAGTTCACAGCAGGCAGTATAAGATAAATATGAAAGATAGTTGTGCATTAATGGTAAACAGTGAATCAGATGTGTATAATATATGTCAGTGTAATGTGTAATGTGAGGGGAGAGACTCTTTGTGTCCAGGGTGGACGGAGTCAGCCTCAATCTCATCGGTCCACTCATGTCAGTCTAGAACTGAACCTACACTACCTTGCCAGTTTAGTCAGGGAGCTGGTGTTCAGCCTCTTGCCAGTCGGTTAGGGAGTTGATGCTTCTCCCTAAGTCAGTGACGTACCTGCAGATGGAGTTAGGCACATTGAGCTGACAGCTTGTCATGCAACAGAGCATGGTAATTTTGAAAGCAGTGCTGAAATCCACAAAGTGGTTCCTGGCATATGTTTCTCGGGATTCCACTTGTTGGAGGATGGCGGGCCATGTTAGGTAAACTGCAGGGGATCCAGGACTGATGGATTTGAGGATGGACAACACAAGGCTGCAAGTTGGTATTCATCAAGTGCTGTGGTGGTCGTTTTTTGGGGGTCTGGGATGACTGTGGAGGTCCTGAAGCAGACTGGTACAGACATGTCTGTGAACACCCCAGACAGCTTATTAGCACAGTGCCTCAGGGTGGAAGGAGAGTGTCAGAACTATCCCGTTGTCTAATATTAACTCATTCGGTTCACCTTGGCCAGACCAGAATAAACACAAATAGACAGACCTTCCAAAGTATCTTTTACAGGAGACAAAGCATCAGACCAAAACCCTGACTTACTTGGAGGGAAGTTTGCCAGCACTGTGGTCTCTCTAAGTGGAGTTGAAATGACACTGTGAAAAGAACATCAGTGGCTCTTTTCATGCCTCTACACTGTTGATGACTGTCGTGATATCTCAGGAACACTTTGAGAGAAGTTTGTCTCAAATGACCATTTGGACTCAAGGATGAACTGATTAGATTCTGGTGCTCGAAAGGTCACCATTTTTAGATATAAAGAATTCATGCACTAATTATGTCAAAATTTTACATAAATGTGTAATAGGATGTAGCAAAATGAAGTGATGGCGTCAAAGTCAACTTCAGTGTGGCATCAAAATGTTTTCTGTCCATCATTCAGCACCATTGTGACTACATTTCAGACACTAATCTTGGATGTCCATTTTGAAACCATGCTGACTGCATACATCTTCTGTTCTGCGTGGTTAAAGATGTGTGTAAAACATCTGTTTTTCAAAATTTGCAAGTCAGATTTTACTGTCCATCACAAGCTCGTTGGTTTTGATGATAGTGAGCTTCAGGTCATCATTCTTGCACCATGTGATGAAGCTCTCTATCAGTCAGATGAACTGCAACCTGCACAAGGCTGAATGGCTGAGGTTCTGCTAGTGCTTCTGATGTGATTCTGCTTCATTAATGTCATTTGACTGAGAATTTTGCACATTTCCTGTTTTCCTTATTGTCCAAGTTTTTAGCCATTATTACTCGGTCTGTGTCTGTCACACTGTCATGCACACTACGACTTTTATTACTTAGTTTCATTATCTATTAATGTGTGTGTTTTTTTCCAATTAATTGTTAAACCTGTAATAAAATGTCATAAAATTTTAAATAAAAACTTCCAGAGTCTCAGGTAACATTGTTATTAAGTCAAGTACCTAGCATACAGTACTGTGTGTGAAAAGACAAAGATCCAGAAAGCCGAGGTAGATAGAAGCCTCCTTACTCCCTTGCCTATGTCCTACGTAACTGATTTCGAACTGTACAAACTTGTGACCTTATATTAGCATTATTAGAATATTGTGTTAAGCACAGTTACCCGCTAATTTAAAAATTCTCAACTTGTAGAGCACTCATTCATGATATGTCACATTGCAACATGGCAAATGTAACCTCACCTCTTGTATCAAGTGTGATGGACATCGTTCTCTGTGTAACTGTTCCTTATTTTTCCAGACGTCGGCCAACAGGAAGCAGGTGGAGAACATGGCCAAGAAAAAACTGGACAACCTTATGAAAGAGTCCAAGATCAGAGACAGAGAAGACCCGGACAGCTTTACCATCGCAGCCCTGCCACCTGCTGGGAACCCCACTGAGAAAGCAGGCTCTAAGGTAAACACAGACCCCATCCAGGAGGCTAGGGCCTCATTCAGACCAAATCGGGTGTTCTGGTGCGTAGCGCAGGGTTGTGTGGCAGTATGCAAGGACCCAACATTGGGGAGATTATCACTGTTATGTCGCTGAACTCAGCCTGGTTGGCACTCCTGCCACAACAAGTTTGCCCTGGTACCACAATATTGTTTGAGGCACCAAGAAACAAAAGATCAGTGTATTTGCCATAACGCCTGATTTGGTCTGAAGAAAGATCAAGGGAGGACTATATGATTTCTGTAACGGTATTATCCTGCTCTGTGCAAGGAGGCAGAAAATGCAGTGATATCTGCCTGTTTGCCACGTACATGTGACATGTCCACAGGGAAACCAAAATGGCACTCGGGGTACATGTCTGCAGATCCATTTTTGGAACTTCTTCTTTGGAACTAAAGTTTTAAAAAATTCTGCTAGTTATTTTAGATAAAAAAGATTGCCAAGGGTGTGTTCTCAATGGTCAGCATTTTTCTGCTTATTGACATCAGTTTTTTGTTTAAATTAATTTAAAAATGCACTAGTTTGGCTCCACTACAGCATTTTCTGTCTGTATCACTCTTTCACCTTTTCCATTGAAGGTTTATCTTCAACAAATGACGCTCTGCAGCTCCTCCCCTGAAAATCTCACTCTGCTGTTTCTGCTTCTACTCTTCTTCCCTACAGTGTTATTGAAGAAACCAGTGCACTGCTCATTTTGTGTTAAACACATCTAATATCTACAGATTTTTCACAATAAAAGTCCCTCAGAGTGTGTGAGATTGTGTGATTGTCTGTTGACCCTGCAATTGACTGACCACCAGTTCAGCGTGTATCCTGCAACCCTGACTGAAAAAGCAGTATAGAAGATGGATGGATGAAAAGATGAATCCATCCATCATTTTCTATACCGCTTATCCGTCAGGGTCGCGGGGTAGCTGGAGCCTATCCCAGCTGACTACGGGCGAGAGGCGGGGTTCACCCTGGACTGGTCGCCAGTCAATCGCAGGGCCAACACGCAAACACAGACAACCACACACTCTCACACTCACACCTGGGGGAAATGTAGAGTAGCCAAGTAATCTAATGTGCATGTTTTTGGTATTGTGGGAGGAAGCCGGAGAACCCAGAGAAAACCCACGCAGGCACAGGGAGAACATGCAAACTCCACATAGAAGGGCCCAGACCGGGATTCGAACCTGGGACCCTCTTGCTATGAGGCGACAGTGCTAACCACTGCACCGCTGTGCCGCCCCGAAAAGATGGATATCCCTCGTTATTTTGTTATCTAGAGGCTATTATTGTGAAGCAACAAAATCAGGAAATGTTGGCCTTTTTCAAACACTAAAAAAAAAGCTTAAAATCTCCTGCAGCTGAAAGTGAACATGATTAAACAGTAACATAAAACAGATGTATGAAAGAATGAACAGTGACACAGGAGAGAAACTGAGCTTTAAACCACAGAGATTCAGCTGAACACACAGAGACTTTGAAAAACTTCTCTTTTGTGTCCTAAACACGAGTTGAGCCTTTCAACACATGCTTTGCTTGGAGGCAGGCCAGGCTGCCCCATTTAGGATACAGTCTATCACTCAACATCCTGCCCACAGCACTGGTTTAGGTTAAATGTCATGAGAAATGTCAAATGTAGTCCGTAAAAAGTATAATATATTTCTCCCAGATGTAGCGGAGGGGAAATATAAAGTATAAGAAAATTAAAATGTTCAAGTATAAGTATCTAAAAATTGTAGGCTTCCTCACGTATATCAGTTCCAACTATTGATTATCGGTCTCCTTAATTACAAACAATTGGCCCTGAGGAAACATATCAGATGATCCTGTATTATTTGATGTATTTTTGATGTCTGAATACAGAGTAGGGATAGTTTTTATGTTGCTTTACAGTATTGTTTGTGGTGTGAATGTGTGAGAGAGTGGTTTCAAACTGGTGTCTGGGAATAATTAAAAAAAAAGGGGAATTATTTCCATCCTTAAGTATCACAATGACGTGCTAACATCTGCTGTATTGCTATTTTGTTCATAGTTTTCATACACTTTCTGTAATAAAACAAATCAAATGGGGACAGGCCCTGGAAAGCTACTCAAACAGTGGTCTATGGAGTAATTTGTGTCAGTTTAGGGGTCCTCCATGTGAAAGGGTTTGGCAGCCACTGACATAGCGCACCACTGGGAAAGTGTGTGGTTGTTGATTTCCCTTCAATAAATGCAAGTATTTCTCTTCCAATCAGATCTCCCAGTCTGCTTTCAGTACTCAGCCTCTTAGCACAGAAATAACTTAATCACTTTATGCATCTTTCCACAACTACATAAGCCCTTTATATTGAACATGTATTCATTTATTGTCTCAGTGTGTTTTGAAAGTCTGTTGATAAAATCATGCTTTTGGTAACTCCTCCGTGTTGTCTTTGTATTTATGTTGCATGGTGATATAATGGCTTCCAAATTTAATTTAATTTAATTTATTTAATTTAATTTAGAATCTTACTGTGGGTCAGAGAAAACTGATATGGTGAGGTGATTACGGTAATCTTAAAGAAATCAGTTAGAATTTAATTGTTTACGTTATCCCAAACAAATCCAGAAATGAACAACTACATCCAAGAAATGACAGAAATGTGGCAAGAACATGAGATGCTGGAGTCACAAGAGAAGAGCTGTTTTCTTGTTTGTTTCTTTTTCTCATTTTTATTCACAAATCTTGAAAAAAGATATTTCTTAACCAGGCATGCTAAGTTTCTCCTTTGCTCTCAGGGTAAAAGTGAGGATGGGGCAGACACGGCGGACGAGGCTAATCCCAGCAGCAACAAGCGCACAGGCCGCTCCTTCATGGGTAGCTTCTCCAAACGCAAGGTTGGCCTTTTTTCTCCTTTCTTGGCTTTGCTGTTGGTTTTTAAAGTCAGTTTAGCGTATTTTCTTCTGCCTGTACATCTGTCCGCTCTTCTATTTTCTGTGATGACAACATAAACAGAATAAAGGTTACCAGCACACAGACAGCGGCGATGTATTTATGGTGAAACAGTTATAAAACCTGGTTAAGATTAAAATTGTTTTATCATGTGACTCAGATGTTCTAACAACTGCTTTACATTGCTGCTGTACTTTACTGCCTTTTAAATTGGTGAAATTGGTCTTTAGGTGTGGTGGTATAATGTGCCCCCTCTACTTTTTGATCAAGAGACATAATTGATACTCTATTCTTGGTGAACAGATTGAGCAAAAAAATACACCTTAACCTGGACAGTTTGCGTAGTTTTTATTTAACCAATTAAAAATTCCAAGAAGAAAATCTTTGGTCAGATTATACATCTTACATCAGATTACACAGCATCCAGGGTACTTTGACATGTCTTGAAGCCTGTTGCACTTGAAAGGGCCTGACCACTATATATTTTGGATCCTCACCTTTTCTTTTTAAACTTTTTCTTCTGCAGAAAAAGACAGGCAAGCTGAAGAAGACGTCGAGCTTTGAAGACACAGATACAGACCAAGAGAGTACAAGTAGTGCCTCCCGTGCCCCCTTGCACCACAGCAAGTATGCTACACACACACACACACACACACACACACATACTGTCGACATGAGACACATGAGGGTGTTGACCTCACCTGTAGAAGCGATGTTAACATAGGACACTGGTTGATCATATTATGGATAGGTGTTAATTCATTCAAGCATCTAAGGATTAGAATCCAACAAACATATGACATTATTGCTAAGTTAATAACTAAGTAACATCAGTTTTGTATTAAATCATTAGTCATGGTTCTTAATCTGTGTATGTATATACGGTATAAGGGTCATCACATGTACATGTGTGTGTGCACATGTGTAACCTCCAACCATGTTGACCTTACAGAAAGAAGAAGACCATGAAGTTATCCAGAGCTCTGTCTGATCTGGTCAAGTACACGTGCTCTGTGGGCCTCTATGATATTGAGGCACAAGGTGAGCAGTCAGCAGCTTTACAAATAAATGCTAACCTTATGTTAACTACGTACTAGGGACAGTGCAGTATCTGGGTTTGCTGGTAACTTTAGTGAGGAGTTGTTCTTTGATGTCGAATCCACTCTAATATTGCAGGTAAAATATGAATATTCAAACTAGTTACCATCAAATACTTGTGTACTTATTCCTTGATTCAGATACTTCATTATACCTTTGAACAGATCAAAAAGAGCAACCAAAATATTTATCAGCTGTTTAAATCTTGAACCCTGCTTAATAACTTTTGAAAGGAAGAGAGGTTTATGAAGAGAACAAAGAGGTTTTTGTGTTATTCCTGGCAGCTAACTGCAGCTGGCAGGTGTCGTCACTCAGTGAGACCAAAGCCCACCAGGTGATGCAGCAAAAAGCTACTGCCTTCATCCAGTTCAACCAGCAACAGCTCTCCCGCATCTACCCTTCCTCCTACCGCGTGGACTCCTCCAACTTCAACCCCCAGCCCTTCTGGAATTCTGGCTGCCAGCTTGGTATGATCATAACTTAGCATAACTTAACCCGCTGTGCGCTTCAGGGTCACGGTGTTGGAAACGATCAGACTTTCACTGCAGCCGATCTGTGCTGCTGCTACCTCTATTAATAATTCTGCCAATTTGTCAAGGCTTTGGCGGTAAAGGTCCCACTGTAGCTGTTCTCCAGCACATTAAAGTAAAGACATTCAGCCTGCTGATGATAATGAAATGAACTGCATTGATTTCAGTTGCACTCAACTACCAGTCAGAGGGCCGGGTTCTTCAGCTCAACAGAGCCAAATTCTACAGCAATGGCAACTGTGGCTACATCCTCAAGCCTGCCTGCATGTGCGAAGGTCAGCATGTAAAGAAAGATTTATTCATATCATGTCAGCATTAAACATAGAGTTCATTTTTTTACATTGACATCATTTTGTAATTCCAGTTTTTCAGGCATGAAGTCCTGTGTGTTGTCTTGCTTATTTTGCTGATGTGTGAGCTTTAGTATAGTTATAACGTAGTTATTTGCTAACATGTGTCAAAAATATTTGCATCTTTTCAATAAGATATCAGTATCAGTGTTGCCTCATTATTCATTAATGTTCTAATATTAATTTCAACCATGTCACTACTAGATCGTATTTTGTATTTGCAGCTAAATAATTTGTTAGTGTTAGATCTTAGATAAATGAAAGACTCCCATTAATTTAAAGATGTTTGAATGTATTTTAATTGTCCTTTATATAAATGATTTGTTGTTTGTTTTATCTTATATCTTCTTTGATCAATTACTTTTTAATCTCATTTCAAAGGCGAGATTCCAGAGAAACATAGAAAACTGGTCCCCATTAAAGTCTGAATGTAATGATTACTACTGTCTATGGTTATGGTGGAGACGGTTATTTTTGGAAATGACAATTTAATTTTGAAAGTGAAGAATCACAAATAAGCAGTGCACTTCCTTTTTTGGCCTTTGCCAGGTGCCTTCAACCCTTACCTGGAGGACCCGATGCCAGGTCAGATGAAAAAACAGCTGGTGCTGAAGATCATCAGTGGACAACAGCTGCCCAAACCCAAAGACTCTATGCTAGGAGACAGAGGAGAGGTAGGACATGCACACATTTTTATTGTTGAGAGAAGTATTATAATGCATAAAGCACAATGTGTTGTAGAAAGCTATCGTCCACGTTACTCCTCTCACCACTCATGGAATTCCTGGCAAATGACGGAAACTTAAGCACACAGGAAAAAGCAAGAGAATTTAAAGTTCATACATGTCAAAAACATTGCAGAAATGCTTTTGTGTTACCAGAGGGAGTTTGAAAATGACCATCTGTTTAGTGCTAGAGGTTGCAGGTTTGATTAGTCACTGCTGGTGTTATATACTGTCAAATCTCTGTACAAACTGTTGATGTTCAGTTGCTTTGTGGGTAATGTAAGCCCCCTGGAATTTGGCAAGAATGAGTGAAATATAAGAGAAAATATCTCTGGTTCCGTTCCATCGATTTCATTTGTGTTATGCAACCCTATTTTCAAAGAATTTTGGGCTCTGTGTAAAGCATAAGTAAAAACAAACAAACCGGATTTACAGACAGCAGTTTTATGAAGTGTTCCTGAGTCCCTGTAGTAATATACTCTGTACAATCATTGACAAAGTGGTGAATCTCACTCCATCCTTGTTTGTGAATGGCTGAGCCTTTTGAGGAGGCTGCTTTCATTCCCAATCATGATACCATCACCTGTTACCAATGTACCAGTCTTTTGTTGTCCCTGTCCCAAGTGTTTGAAAACATGTTGCCAGCCTCAAATTCAGAATATGCATGTATTTACAAAAATCAGTAAGGTTGATATTAAAAATGTTGTCTTTGTACTGTTTCAACTGGGTGTTATGTTAGAAAGGATTACCAGATTATCAAATTCTGTTTGCTTTATATTTTACACAGGGTCCCAGATTTTTTGTAATCAGTTATGTGGGATTGTAATGTTATTTCAGTGGGGTACATTTAAAACAAGGGAAAGGGTAAGCAGTAAAATGGAGTTTCATTACTTTTTCTTTACAACATATCAGAGTGTCAACCTCACAGCTTCACGGAATAGTGGTGGTGATTTTCAGTCAAACTATAGCGTGTTATAAATTTGTAAAATTTCAAAAAGCTGCCAAAGTATAGTAGTAGGAGGAATTAGCTGTGATAAGTGAAAGGTCGTGGGGTTTTATCTGAGCATTGTTAAGCATGAAACAACACCTTAACTGAGTGTAACATCTCTCTATCAGATCATCGATCCTTTCGTGGAGGTGGAGATCATCGGCCTTCCAGTGGACTGCTGCAAGGAGCAGACCAGAGTTGTGGATGATAATGGTGAGTTGATGGAAAGGTGAATTACTCGGGTTGGTCTGTCTTCATAAACAGTTGTCACTATGTCAGGGCTATTCAATTAATTTGGGTCTGGGGCCAGTTCATCAAACTGAAGCAAAACAAGGGGCCGGAGAATATGACTAACCGTAGTAACAAATAAAGTAATTAACACAACAATTGGTAACTGAATACAACTTTTTCCTTCGAATAAATAAAACAGACTTCCCCATGAATTCACAGTGCTGTTCTCACATTTGTCTTTATTAATAGACACCAGCAATATCACTATCACTATCAAATTGCACTCATTTGAGTGACATGAAATAACAAAAAATAAAACCAAAGTGCATGTGTAGGCCTATGTTGCAAATTACATCACTCAGGTTAGGTGAACAGTATTACAATTACATTCATAGGCTATAACTGAGAAATTGCCTCAACACCCAACAAAAAGAAAAAGTGCAAGCCCCCTTGAGTGTGGAAATTTGTCTTGGCTGACTAACTAAATGGGGAAATTTTCAAAAACTGCCTGCTTCAATGAGTTCTAGACCCCTCATTCAAAGTCTGTCTCAACATAACACAGAAAGGGTCCTTCACAAATCTCATCACTTCACTGGAGATGCTGAAATTACCAAACCTGATGGTAGAGTTTTTTTTTTCAATGAATAGGCCTAATATCGGACATTTAAGATTGCACTCATTTCAGTGACATGAAACAACAAAAAATAAAACCAGTGCATGTATGCTGCAAATTGTACATAGGTGAGCAATATTAGAATTACATCCATAGTCTATAACTGAGAAACTGCCTCAACAAAAAGAACAATAAAACCAGCAAACAAACTGGCATATTATGCCTCTGTTTATATTAAACAAAATAACAGTTTGTTGCATGTAGTTTGCCAACAGTGTGCTATTTAATGAGAGAAATGGCATGTTTTTGACTGAGCGAGAGCAGTGAAGTCAGGTGTATATGTTGTCAGGGCAATACGCATGCAGTGATGCAGATGCTGGTCAGTGAGTGATATGCGATTGTGAGTTTTAATTGCATTCATGTGTGAGAATGATGACTCACATGTGTATGTTGAGCCAAACATTGTCAGAAGAAAAAGTGCAAGACCCCTTAAGTGTGGAAATTTGTCATGGCTGACTAAATGGGTCCAGAATTTTTCAAAACCTGCCTGCTGAAATGACTGTCGCAAGTCATCTGATGACTGCATGTCAATGAGTTCTAGCTGCAAAGACCCCTCATCCAGAGATGATACCACCTCCTTTCCTTTCAATGCAAAGTCTGTCTCAACATTAACACAGAAAGGGTCCTTCACAAATCTCATCACTTCACTGGAGATGCTGAAATTACCAAACCTGGTGGCAAAGTTTTTTTTCAACGAGTCAATAAAGTTTGGCATCAGCTCAGCAATTTGCAGGCCAGATTGCCTCAGTGTGGGGAAGTGGAGCATCTTTCCAGAACAAAGATCAGCAGAGAACAGTGAGAGCTTTCTTTGAAAAGCGTGAAGTTTCTCCACAAGTTCCGCGGCTGTTTTACCTCTGCCCTGCAACTCCATGTTGAGTTGGTTCAAATGATGGAAAACGTCACTCAAAAAGCAAACAGTAGCATTAAACTCATCATTTTCCATTAGTGCCAGAAACTTGCCAGCTTTTTTCAATTTCGAAGCCTTGAGAAACTGCACAATCTCCTCTCTTAGTTCACTAAACCGTTTCAATGCGTTGCCTTTGCTAAGCCATCTAATGTCATTGTGAATGAGCAAATCTTTATATTCAGCAGCTGTGTCCTTCAAAAGCTTACGGAAAAGGCGGTGCTGTAAACTGGAGGTGCACCGGATAAAGTTTATAATTGCCATGACAGAGTCCATGGTCTGTTTTAACTCACCACTGAGCTTGGCACACAAGAGGCTTTGGTGAATGAGGCAATGTAGCGATCTCAACTGAGGAGCCACGGCAGCCATCCTCGCAGCGAGCCCCTGATCCCTGCCCGCCATGGAAGGGGCACCGTCTGTCACCAGCATATTGATGTGCGCTAAATCCAGGTTGTTTTCCTCAAAGAACGAAGTAATTTTGGTGAATAGAATTTCACCAGTAGTGTGCCCCTCCATGGGAATTAGTCCAAGCAAATCCTCGCGAAAACATTCACCATCAAAAAATCGCACATAGAGGCACAACTGTGCAATATCGCTGTTATCTGTCGACTCATCCACAGCCAAAGACATCACCTCGGCCTTCCTCAGTTTGTCCAAAAGCGTCTCGAAAACGTCCGATGCAAGGCACTCGACTCGCCTCATATTTGTAGTGTCAGATAATGGAATTTGCTTGATCAATTCGACTATGCTTTTTCTGGTTTTCTCATCTGCTACAATCTCCTCAATGGATGCCAGCATACACTCCTTGACTGTCTCAGAGTCTGTAAACGGCCTTTTCTTTTTGCCCAATATCCATGCCACTCGCAAAGATGCTGCCGTTGTCCTCTCTTGATCCGTCCAGGCCCGAAACAGTATGCGACGTCTTTGCTCATAACCAGATGTAAGCCCCAATATCCTCTGCCTCCGGGCAACGGAGCCCGGTGGGAAAGTAGTGTCAAAGTTAGCATGCTTTGTCTTAAAATGCCTTCTCAAATTAAACTCTTTTGACACGGCGAGGCACTCGTTGCAGATTAGGCACACAGGTTTCACATTGACCTCAATAAACGCATATTTCTCTGTCCATTCTTTGTTGAACTGCCTATTCTCTGAGTCAACTTTCCTTTTTTTTAAGGTAGATAGAGACATTTTGTCTTGTTGCTGGCCTAGAAAGTGTCAAAGTGACAAGTTTGAGCGGTCCGTCAAAATATATTTCCGACCAAAACAGGTAACGTTAGGACTACGAGTAGATATTTAATTGTAATGTAGGCCTACTGGCCACCATGGTTAAATTTTTAAACGGACTCCACTGTCCATGAGATAAATAGGCCTATCATTTGGAGTGGCAAGTAGGCTATATTGTGCAAAAAGAAAAAATGGATGAGTTGACAGATAACATTTATGGTGCACAGTTGTGTCTTTGTGCCATTTCTTTGTGGGGAATATTTTCGCATTTCATGCACCAAAGAGGCGGCAGTGTTTTAGAACAACCTGGATTTGGCGAACGTCAGTAACGTTATGATGTGCACGAACCAAGGTACACACCTAACATCCACAGAACATAATTTAAAGGCGCCACCTATAGGCAAATGTAGGTACAACACAGAAAAAAATCTATCCGCTCGTTATCACTTTCCCCGCTGACTGTTTACAGACGTATCTGCCGGATTTGCTCATGTAATAAATTACACTTCGAGGGCCACTGCGGGGCATCTCGCGGGCCGCATCCGGCCCGGGGGCCGCCATTTGAAGAGCCCTGCACTATGTGATCAACCAGATGAGCTTGTGTGGAAATAAAGCTAAGGTTCCTGCTTTTATTGGATTGTTGACGTTAAAAGCTTTTGGCTTTTTACTGTATTTGTACCCATGCCACACTAATGAATGAACCTGTATAACTGAAAGCAAACAGAGGCAGTGTGCTGTATGATATTAGACTTGGTTTAATGATGAATATTCATTAAGGCTGATGAGGTTAAAAGCTGTCAACAAACTTTTAACTGGACCTTTGAGTTTTTAGCAAAGGGCATCAAAGTCTTGACTGTGCAAGTGGCCAGTGCAGCATACTCTGTGCACAGTCCAATCCAGAAATCTGGCTTATGGCTTTTCATTGATACAACTTAATTGAATATACGAGTTAATTGAAGCTCTCCTGTTCAGATGCCAAGAAGACAGCAGGCACAACCCAAAAGGAATAAAGAATCCCAATTGTCTGACTTATCAGTTTTGAAGAAGTAGACTACCTGTGCAGTTGTGCAACCAGCTCACTGAGGTTTTTATTTTGTGTTTGAAACATTCACAGAGACACTATTAGCACAGAGGAAATCATACAGTGATGAGGAAACCTCTGTTTTGTTGTTCATACACTCTAAACCAGGGCTTCAGCTTCTTTGTCATAGCCTTGATTTTCATTGAGCTGTACTGCTACTAGCATCTCTCGTAGGCTTGGAAGAGTAAACTGGTTCGCTGTCACCAGCAGATATGTCCTTGATAGTTGGCCCTCTGCTGGTGGTACCTGTTAATGTCTCTGTGAGCAGCAGATCACTTATTTTTAGCCATTTATCTATTTTTAGCAGCAACAGAATGAGTGCTGCTCCTCTACACCGCCATGCAAATATTTTCCTGAATTCTGTATGGTATATATGAATTTAATTTTGGCACTGTGACTGTGTTATTCAGTCTATTTATAGATCAGTTTGAAAATATAATTAGACTGTTTGAATAGAAATTAAATGTAAATGCAAATCACATTTTTTTCTGGTACTCCATACATCACTTTGCATACCCCTGGAGGCGCATATATCCCAGTTTTTCTCTCTGACTTTGTTATATAACTCTTCAAAAGTTGATTTCTGCAAGGAGATATCTTGAATTATAATTCCAATTGTCAGTCTGCAGTTATTCCCAGTTAAAATGCATTTGTAATTAGAGATAGTCAAGTAAAACCTAATGTTAAAACAACACATTTCTGATCCTGCTAGTCAGAAGTTAAACAGGCTTGGAACATTCAACCAAAAAGGGAGGCAAGCGCCGCTTTTCAGCCTGGTGTGAATTTTTGAGCACAATTGGTGTCAAAGGAATTAAGGTTATCAATGGAAGTCTATAAGCTGTGTTTTTATATGACCGTCCTAATGTGTTAGCAGTTATCTTACCATCAGTAGTTTGTCGACTAGCCCTACGAGTGTCCCTGCAGTGTCCCTGTCCTTTTTCATGAAGACACAAGATCAATTTGACTGAGTCACTGTAGTTTAAGATAAGTCATCAACTACTTGCCAGTTTCCTGTGGACTCTCGTGGTCCCAGACTGCTCCTCAGTGCTGTTTTCTGTAAACTTATGTTGTTCTGATGGTTGCATGAGCAGAGCTGAAGTTTGTTGCGGTTTGCCTTTGACAGTATATGTGCTGATTAAAGCAATGCATTGGTTGAATGTGACTCTTTACTTCTGTGCATGTCCACTCGTGTGTGTGTGTGCGCGTGTGTGTGTGTGTGAGCTGTCTGTATTTTTCTGATCTATAATTGATGAGCTAAGCACGAGGAGACGCGCACAGGCAGCACCTCTCAGTCTGCTTACACACCCTGAATAATTGATGAATGCTGAGCTCACTCTCTCAACTCTCTCCTGGACCGTCCACTCTCTCTGTCTTCTGTCTCTATCACTCTTTCTCTTCCCTCTGTTTATCTGCGTAACTTATCCTCTCCTCTCATTATTTGTCACACACTCTTTCTCCTGCTGCCTTGTTCAACTTTTTTTCTATCTTTTCCCTTTGCGTCCTCTGTTGTCCCTCTTCCCTCTCCCTCTCCCTCTCGGGACGGTCCCATAGGGTTCAACCCGATGTGGGAGGAGACTCTTGTGTTCACGGTCCACCTGCCAGAGCTAGCCCTAGTGCGTTTCCTTGTGTGGGACCATGACCCCATTGGCCAGGACTTCATCGGCCAGCGCACCATCGCTTTCAACAGCATGATGCCAGGTAAGAGATTGTAAAAACACCTGCTTTCAGATGGAACTTTATCCATGGCACACCTTCGGCAGATCATGTTTCTGTGGTGACCTCTAGGCTTTGTTTTAGCATTTTGTTTTTGCGTTCCATGATGTTATTTTCATCAGCAAGGAAATTCAATTTGCTGACAAATACAGAGTGTGTAAGACAAAGACGAGCAAAAGCGAAACTTTAGTGATGGAATAAGTAAAATTTTCAGGTATGTGTACTTAAGTATTTTTAATTTTCTGATACTTTTTCCAGTACATTTTAGCCAGCAAATGTTGTACTTCTTATTCCACTACATTTATTTGATAATGTTAGGTACTTGATATTGTGCAGATCGCATGATGTATCACAGACAAAATAGTGTATTTATAAATTAATATATCAGCAATTGAAAAAAAAAATCAAAGAACATTGATTCCAACCCTTGTAAAAATGCTGACTACTGGATCTGGTAATTGTCCAGGCCAACGGTTGATTGACCTCTAGTATACAGTGTACATATAGATTTTTACTTGATTTGTACTTTTGATACCTAAGACACATGACAGTGGCATCTGTGGGATTTATGCCACCTCCTTATGTTTTAAAGTAAATCAAATCATGAAAACTTAGCATTTGATTTTCATTTCTTTTCAAGAGAACGTTGTTTATATAGCTGGGAGACAGTTGGAAACCTTATTAAGATTAAAGAATATAGAGAGCAGCGTGTCATCTGTGTAGAATCAGAAATGTATGCTTAGTTTGAAAATTTTACTACCAAGCAGAAGCACATATATGCACATATACACATATATATATATATATATATATATGTTATGTTATGGAATGCCTAAATAGTTTTAATTTTAGGTCATCCAGTAAAATAATCTGATTGATGGCGCTGGTAAGGAGCTGGAGTCGGTGGCTGGCAGGTATTCAGCCATTTCTGTCTTCCCTGCTTGCGTGTGACTTTGACTGTGATATTGTTGCTGTCTCTGTGATGCAGGTTATCGCCATGTATACTTGGAAGGTATGGAGGAGGCGTCCATCTTTGTTCATGTAGCTGTGAATGACATCACTGGTAAGGTAGGTATTACTGAGAAAACAAGCAGAAATGTTGAAAATCTTCAGTTGAAAATTTAAGATAGCTTTGCACATTTACAGTTTTGATGAACAATTAACCTATCTTCTTTGTGTGAGACAGAATGTGTCATATGATTATGATTAATTAAAAGAATGAAAAGAGTATGTGTTAATCACAACCCTGATTCCAAAAAAGTGTTGCATAAAATGTAAATAAAAGCAGAATGCAAAAGTATTTTTTTCAACCTACGTTGAACAGTAGAAAGACAAAATATTTAATGTTCAAACTAATGTTCAAATGACTTTTTTGGATATTTATTGAAAATTTGATGCCTTCAGCTGATTTCAAAAATGTTACTAAATGGCCTTAAATGTATCCTCGCCAATACATTCTATCTGTAGTATCAGCTCGGCCACTTTATCACTTGGACTGTAAATGTTAAAACGCATTCAGTGCCAGCTTTCAGTACTCGGCGGTTTTGTGATTATTGGTTCTGTGGTCACATTTCTGTCGGTACCAAAGTAGAGGTTTGATACACAGCCCTAGGATTGCTATCCTAGCTTTTCATGAAAACAAAACATGAAAGGGTAGATATTAAGGTTAGCCATTGCTGTCTACTGATATTTGTTTAACTGATTACATTTTTATTCTCAAAATCAAATCAGTGTTGAGTGCAGGCAGAAAACTAAACAAAAGCACTAACTTACATTAGAAACAATGTAACACATAACCCATGCGTGGTAATGGAGTTGTATGAACATATAATACATATGCATATATAATGATAAGTTGCCATAAGGTTTGGTTTGAGCCCTCGGTATAATTTTCCTGAAACTGAGCACAGCAGGAAGAGTGACACTTTGCACAGGAGGGTAGTGAATTAAGGGAACCTGACATCCTATACCATTTTCCAACAGAGCACAATATATTTTTGCTTGGCCCTCCAAGGGAAAGATTTGGGCCACCCCTGTTTTAAACAATAGTTTGCTTACACCTTTGTGTAAATGGTTTGGTTTCCCATATCGACGTGATGGTGCCCTTGTGCGTGAAGACAGCTCCGAAGAATGGTTTTCCCACTGTGGTTTCAAAGAACTTGAATGACCTGCACAGAGCTCTGACCTCAACCCTATCCAACACCTTGGGGATGACCTTGACTCAACTCTTAGTCAGAGCTTACAACCCAGCATTTGGCTATTGGCTGTTGGATATTTTTATATACAGATATATTATATACAGTCTACAACATATTCATGCTGAATGCCCAAACCTTTATTGGAAAATAGACATCACTTTTATCCAATTAAGCACAAATTTCAGATGAAACGATTGATCAGCGACATAAAAATATTGTAATATTGACTGTGTGTATTACTGCTGTTACTTATGTTTCAAAAAGTTATTTTTGGGCCATGAATAATGCAAAAGTTGCTATCACACTGCTTTTGTTTTTATTTTTTTCCTCTGACCCTTTAGATTCAATGCACTCTGCTGTCTTCATATTGTAAATGACCGCTCTGTTGTTCACATTGTCCTTACTTTGAACTCCGTCTTTCTCAGCTGTTGCTGTGTGCTTCCTGTTGTGATTTCTCTCCCCCCTACCCCACCCATTCTTTTCTCTCTTTCATCCTTTACCTCTCTGATGTCCACTCTCTTCCTGTGTCTGTTTGTGATTTCAGTGGACCTCTGTTTTTCCAAACGCTCCATTTAGAGGCAGGAAATTTTTAGGAGCCCTGAAGCTGCCACTCAAAACTCAGGTGTAGTGGGACCCAGTCGGCATCTTGCATGAGCCACATGCTCCACCCTTTTTGCCACCTAAGTGACCCCCACCTCCCCTGCACACCCCCTTCTTGTCAGCCAACCGCAAGCATTAAAATTTGTAAGGCCAACTCATGCCTTACATGAGTTATGAAGGCTTGATGTGCCTGCTTCCTCATTGACGCCCCCCTCCCTCCCGCCCCCCCACAAGTAGATCCAAGCTACACAGTTGAAGAGCTGGATAGAGAACAGAGAGATGTGAGTCAGGAAATCTGCAATGACTTCTCTCTGGTGTTTTTTGCTGAGAGCATTTTTTTCCTCTTAACTCAGAAGTTTTTTTGTGTACTGCACTGCAGGTATATTCAGTTTCAGTGCCTTTGAGGACATTTCTTTCTATTTTTGTCTCTACCCATGTTTTTTTCTGATCATTCTGTCTCTATATTTTTCTCCCCTTTGAAAACACGGACATTTTCATGAGAGGTGTTAAATATCAGATTTTCCCATACTCTAGATCTTTGTCTTGCTTTTGTGATCATTTTATTCCAGGATAAGTGGGCAGAGTCTCATGAACATTAAAGGGAACAGTCTGACATCATGGAAAGTATGCATCTGCTGTGTTCCCTCTGTCTGGACTTGCAGAGACAGGCAGTAGCCAGTCACTTTGTTGTCTTGACATATCCAATTTAAAATTTTGATTTGGATCGTCACTGTATCCACGAACTTTAAGTCAAGTTCTTTTGTATTTGAATGAATGAATTTTTACGTGAAATCGCTGCATTATTTACCTACCATTTGGCACAAATTTTCTTCTCAAAGCATACTAGGTTGCTATTTTTATGAGCTAAATCGGGCAACATCCACTGTAGTTGGAAATGTAGCACTGGTTAGATGATGGGTATTTGCTAGGACATGGATCAGAAGCTAAAATGTCTTGTGTTCCTCGTTTTATCTCAAGCAGTGTGGTTCTAGATACAGTATAAATATCAATCAATAATAATCATATCAATTAATCAATCTGACACATAAATCCAGAAACAAATATTTTGACAACCGTTTTAAAGGTGAAGGATTTTGCAGGCCAAAGGCACCTCAGGCAGCATAACATTTCCTGGTTGCAAAGTAATTGTCATGTTCACTTTCCGGCTTTCCCTTTTCTTCACTCAGCCAAATAATTCTTTTCTGTATAGACCTATCTTTTTGTCTGGAGTCTCCCAGACATTCAGTGTGGAACTGACCAGAATTTTCAACAGTAAAACTATTTGGATCTACTTCTTTCACATTGTTTCGGACTTTTGATAACAAGTTATTGCAAGGATTTTAGGTGATATGTTGTGTCCCACTAAACTTCATGCTTGGTTTGGTGTTACTGTGGACTAGTATAATGCCATTTTTGTCAAAGTGAATTTCACACTACCATCATCTAAATGTCTTCATCATTGTCATCATTTTTTGTCTCAGTATTTGTGACTTCTGACACTCATCATGCAGCACCTAGACACTGGAAACATTAACACAGTGTTACATGTGTATTCTGAATATTAAACAAGTGCAACAAATAGACGACAGTTTGAGGGTCAGCTTTATTGCTCATTTTCCAGTTGTCTCTTTATATTGATAATACACATTGCAGAGAATGAAGCCATTATTTATATTGTAACATCTTCAGTATTCTCATTAGGTTTTGTAGCCAAGGTAGAAAAATAGTAAGTCAACCTACATGAAGATTTGTGCACTCTGAATTTTATTCATTCTTTCATTGTTCTAGCTGTTCTAGGAAGTGACAAAATTGGAATTGTTCTATTTCTACTCACAGTAGTCCTTGTACTCATTGTATTTAGTTTTAGAGGCAATCTTCATGTTTTTAACTTTGACCAGTAGCTTCAAGCATGTCATTTCCTAACTAATAATTTACCACCAGGACTGCAGCTGCTGTGTACAGATGAATAGGTGCTCAAAAAGTATTTTTGTATTATATAGTGTTTTGCAATACTCCGTGTGGACGAGTACCATCTGCATTATGGAAACATTGGTTGTGTATGTCTTCTAACTTTTTGGATTTGTGTGTTTGACAGTGATGTTTTATTGTGTGTTTGTCAGGCCAGAACAACCAGCGGCATAAAAGGGCTGTTTCACAGAAACCCAAAGCAGGCTTCCCTGGACAGCCATGCTGCTGTACAGCACAGTCGTAAGCACCCGTTTGGTGCCCACCTCCTGCGCCGCACTGCCAGTGCACCCACCAAAGGCCAGCCCAAAATCAAGAAGGGCTTTCCAGAGATCGCCATCGACACCAAAGACTACAGCTCAGAGGGTGCTAGTGAGGAGCGAGAGTCTGAGGACAAGGCCTCTGCTGCTGCCTCTCACCAGTCCACAACACCATTACACCGTAACGGGGACTCACTGACATCACACCAAGCCAAGGGCCCCAGGGACCATCCAGACACCAATGGGGCTTTTAACTCTGAGGAGGGTAAAGGTAAGACCCCACTTTTCGCTCAGCGACGACCCATGAGTGAGCCTCTGAAACGGGCCAGTCGGCTCCGCTTTCATGATCCGTTGGACATGAAACCAGGGGTGTTCGCCCGCGTGGCACTTAACAGCTCAGGCAGGGTGGGGATGTCTTCCAACTGTATAACATGTGTGATGGGCTCCAAGGAAAGTCCAGAGACTGAAAGAAAGGGTGTGATTAAGGAAAGGCAGGGATGTAAGTCCAAAATGGCACATCAGGAGAGACAAGAGAGAAGTAACCACACCAAAAGACAAGTTCAACCAGAGCCTGTAGCCAAGCCCCTGCCCCTTGCTGTCAAGACAGAGTCACAGCAGTCACCTCACCTTCCCAAATCATGTGTGGAGTCCCAGTTTCAGTATTCACCTCAGGCTCTTCTCAGACCTATCCCCTTACACAGGTCAAAAGCCAGGCAAACTCTGGCTTCCCAGCACATTCGACGTCAGCCTAACACCTCACATAGGAATGCCCGGTCCAGCAGCGTTCCCCGAAGATGCTCCGCCAATACAGTAATGCCAGCACCAAGTCTCGCAGCAGATTGTATTACCAACCTCCATTGGCAGCAGGCAACGCTCCCCAACTATGGAGCAATTGGTGCCCCATTCACAAAGGGTAACGCAAATGAAGGTCTCTTGCTCAGTGACAGTAGCAGCTGTGACAGCTTTGGCAGTTTGAGCAGCTTGGAGTCACCTCCTATGCTGCCTCCATGTTCCGTCCTCGACAGCCGGAAAAGAGCTGTAGGCACCCTGCAGCGCGAGATGAACGCTCTGTTTGCTCAGAAAATGGAAGAGTTGCGCCATAAGTCCCCCATGTTCTTCGCTGGTAAGATGTATGCAAGGCAGTAGTAGTAGCAATAACTCAGTAGCTGCTGCAGTGTGGCGATAGTAGACCTTTTATGTACAGTAGATTGTAGACAGCCTCCATAAATGCCAAGACTAGAGTGTTTGGTACCATAAGACTCTCAGAATCATCCCTCTGCTGTGTACGTGAAAGAAACACACCTTGTCATCCCATGTGCCCCTGACAGTTTGAGGACAAGTCTAAAATCCTACACATTTCATTCTGTGGTTACCAGCTTTACTAGCTTTGACTAGCTTTGGAACTTTCACCCAAGTCTTGCACAAGATCCTTATTTCAATCAAGTGATTCCAATTGTCCTCTCTATGCCTTAAAATACCATACCTGATGCAACTTCCATGGTTGACAGATGAGAGAAGTGGTAAGTTTTAACCTAAAATGAATAGAAGTAGTGAAATAACTTAGAAGTAAATAATTTGCACTAGTAATTTTAATATATATGGTCTAAATCAACATTCGGTTCTAGTACAATTCAAAGCACACCCTCACGTGACATGCTTCCCCAGCTGGTGGTCACTGCTAGGGATGCAACAGTGTTACTACATTGGCTACAGGCTGTTTAATTGGTGTTGAGGTTGTAATAAGAAAATAACTAACTAAATAACTAAGCTAAAGACATATGTGTTTGCTGTCATTTGTTTTTATTTGACCAAATGTTAATTAAATCAACTTAATCATAAATGAGTTAATCTAATCATACTTAATATTTTCCATCAGTCCTTCATTCTGGCATTATTTTTTCTTCTTTCTTCTGTTTTCTCTGTCTCAAGACCTCCTTCTCAAGTCATAATTTTAAAATAAAGTAATTTTCCATTTTTTTCTCAAAACATTCCAACTTTAACACTGGATGTAATAATCTGTTGAAATATTCACCATAACATTGCAGTTCAGACCTGACAAAAGTCAGATACTGGTCAGAATGTCTCATCACTGCTTTATTGGACTACATTGTACTTAAATTGATTACATTTTACTTCGTACTTTACTCAATATCATGAAGTCCATTCCACCATCAGAGATGGTTTCAAACAAACTAAGCCACATTGGTATGTATAAGTGTAGAAGTTTTATATTCAGATCAAGTATTGAAATGTACCTTTTTTTCATGACCTACAACAACTGACTGAGCACTGGAAGTCTCTAACATCTGTGCTCTGTCCATTTGAGAACAGCCTGTTTCTCCTTCACATGACATATTGCAGAGAGTCCAGTATGTGCTGAACACCAGGTGTTCTACCACCACCCCTTCTGTTTATGTCTCTCTCACTTTATCATGTGATGACCATCACTGTTTAAGCTATTAAACTGAATCTTGTGGGGAAAACCAAGCATGTTTACGGAGATGAATTGAAAAGATTTCTGGCCTTGTTACAACAGCTTGTGTGTGCTGACATCTGTTAAGTCATATGATGCTGGACTTGTTAGTAAGTCATATGATGAATCTCTATCTTAGCAGCTTTACTTCTTGTTTTTGTTTCTGTGTAAAACAAATGCTGTGATGTTTGTTCTCATGTTGATTAGCAGTAATTCACCTCTTGTTAAGATGCTTTCTCTGCCCTTGCATTCATTTTCCCTCTTTTTTCCAGTTTTGCTAAACTCCCTTTTCCTCTCTGTCCCTTTTGCACGCCTTCTCTGTTCCTAGTGCAGAATTGAGGGGATGACCAGAGCCAGGTAAACTGCTGAATGCATGCATCCTGTAAATACATCCTGTGCACCTTCACTTCTCCCATCAGTCTCTCTGTCTCACCAAGGTGCTCTCTCATGGACCATGTGTTGCACCTGTTGGGCTCGCTGGGCTTTGAAATTCATATTCCTCTCCATTTTGCATTTTCTTTAAACTGCACTGAAGTGAAATTACATTTGTGTGAGAGATGTGAGAGCTCCATGTCTGTTTTATCTGTTTACATCTTTCCCAATTGTCCAGACAGGGATCCTCACTGTGGGCAACCCAAGTCATGTAACTTAGACTGTCAGTGTTCACTATGTTATGGCCTGTACAATGTTTTGAGCCTCGTAACATTCAATTAACTTAACTTAAAACATTCAAAAAATGAACTAATATTATCAACAGGCTGTGAAATGCAACAGTGTTGACGTTACATCAAAGATGTCTACATATTGTGCTGTGGAGATATAAGTTAGCATGCTGGGAGATGCGTACAAGCAGCGTTTCACGACAACGTTTCACAAGCTCTGTCAGATTTAAGTCTAATAAGTAAACAAAACAAACTCACATGTCAAGACTGTAAACATTCTGTATTTCATTCAATCTAAACATTCTATTTTTCTGACTGAATGTAAAAAATTCAACCAAACACCTTCTATATTCAGATTTTTCTCTTTAACTAAGACTAATTTAATTTACTTTAACACATCGTAAAAGGCACTTCACCCTACACAAACAAAATAATACTGACTAAAACATCTTGGTTTGTCTTCCACAATCACCTCTGGTCTAGTCAAAATAAACCCTCAATTCATCAAGTAATATCTGAAAATATTTCATCCCAGAGCCAATGTGAATTACCTCCTTACTGTATTCCCTGCTGTCAAACTGGCTTTCATCAGTCTCGGGCCCCATTACCTGCAGTGACTCATCTTGTGTTCCCAGGTTGCTGTACTGGCAGACTCCAGGCGGCTGAGCCACTGCCTCCATGATTAATTGAGCTAGTAGTAGATACAGCCACAGCCAGAGCTACAGCAAATAAGATGTCACCAGCAGTTCACAGTTACTCTGGTGACAGGCTGTTTTGGAGATACTTGAATTGTGGCTGTATTTTCTGTCCCTGTATTTATTTTGCTCCTTTAAGTCTTATTTCCATAGTTTTGGCCATAATTCCAACCAAAGAAAATGTTAATGTACTCTCCATGTTAGTTTCTGAGATCTGGGGACACAGTAACAATATCAACAAAAAGAAGTCTGATAAGTAAAGACACAACACACATTGACACAGGTTTAAATTTACTTTTTGGAAGAGAAAACAAAGGTGAATCGTAAAGAAGCTTCATTGTAATTTACATACAGCAACAAGACAATGTGGTCACACAATGCTGCCAAAAATAAGACTTCAATTGTAAAAAATATCTTTCTTGATGTTAGAAATAGTGTTTTGACAAAATAATTTGAAGTCAGATCCACCTATTAGCTTTTCCTTGAGTTTTGCTGTTTCACAGCCTTCATCAGCGAATGGAGTAAAATAGACAGAGCCATCTTGAGGATAATTCCACACACTCAATTTGCTGATGAAGGTCATTAGATGCTTTTGAAAGCTCAGGTAATGTCAGTAATCAAGCCTCGAGTTAAGGTAATGTTGTGAAGTTTTGGCTGCTAATAGTATATATTTCTACTGATACTTCAACTAAAATATATATTGTGTCTGTGCAAATACTCACACCCACATTGTACAAAAAAAAGTGCCAATGTCAACAACAGATTTGCAGACCCTCCACTTTCATCACATTAATTATATTTACCAGATACCTGCTTAATATGATCACTATCCGAGTTGAACTAGTGAATCAGATCAGTACATCCCCAGTCTTCATAGAGATAGTCTTCAGACAGAGTTGTCACTTTAACAGCCAAAAGACTTTCAGTGACCATATTGGGGTATTTATTACAGTTTTAAATGTCTTTGTTGTCTTTCTTTCCACAGAGTATTCCACAGTGCAGAGACCAGCTCCTCCTCCTCCATTCCTTGCACTAACCTCTGAAGACACCAGGAACACACGTTTCATCTGCTCTGTCTCCACTTCAGAAGAGCGCCCGTCTTCACATCACTCCTCATCTACACCACTGCACTCACCATCCACAGCAATAAATGCAGACTCCCTATTGACCGTTCCTTCAAATGGGGCCTTGGACAGTCCTATAAAGGTGAGCGGAGACCCTAAGAAACCACCTACTCTTTCCAGAACTGCATCACTTTATCTGACGAACCTTGCTGAGAAAACTCTACCGTCACAGTGTAGTGAATATACCCAGAACAACAAAAGCCCTCATTCATTCATGGAGCACACACCAAACAAGATGGAAAACACAGAAACTCTGTCAGAAAAGAAAAGTGATACAGTCCCCCAAGTCCAACAGTTAACGTCCCTCCACAAAACAGAGCCTCCTGCTGCAGCTGCCAGGACCCCCGCACTCCCTGGAGCTCAGATAGCCCAGGCCAGGAGAGCACTTTTTAGTAATTTGCCATCACACACACCAGTAAGAAGAACAAAAAGTGAGGGCCATGTTCGGGTGGCTGTAGGCTCAGCCAGCCAGGCACAGTCAGCAGTACCAGAGGTCTGCACAGATGCTACCTTGAATGACCGCCTTTGGAGCAAGTTGGAACCAGGCAGCCATCGCGACAGCATGTCCTCCTCTTCTAGCATCTCTTCCAGTGACACCGTCATTGACCTGTCCCTGCCTAATCTGGCCAGGAAGAGCCTCACCAGCCTGTCCACAGCTGGCAGCACCTGCGATCCTCCCTGGGTCAACTGTCGTCACTCTACATTAGTCTCCTATGACGCCCTACGAGTCAGCAAAAGCAAGTCAAACCCCAATCTTCAGCAAAGTCAATGCCCCACTGATGAGCTCAAGCCCCGTCCCTTGCAGCCCTCACAGGAATCTTCTATAGACTCCCCCAACAGGTTGACTCAGAGGAGGCACACATGGAGCCGACTTTACATGGAAGGGCTCAAGCAGTCATCAGCCAGGAGGCTTTCACCTGCAGCTACATCAACAGCAGCTACAGCTTCCATGTCCAAAAGCCTTGGTGATCTGACCTCTGATGATATTTCTTGTAATTTTGACAGCAAGTACCGAAGCATCAGCCGCAGCTTCATTGTTAGGCCAACTAGGGACCAGCTCCACAAGGGCAGCCTACGGAAGTCTCGACCACCCAGTGATCTCACAGAGCAACTGCGGAAGCTAACCAATGTGGAGCCCTTGACTGCTAGTGACTTTGCCCCAGAAAACAGGCCTAGAGAGTCAAATGAGGAGTCTATGGATGAGACTCTAGTGCGAAGGACCTCCTCTAGGAGCCAAAGCAGGGTTCGGTATATTGCAAACAGGGCGAAGAAGGCCCAAGAAAGGCAGAGGCTCCAGGGCCTGGTCCAGGGCAGAAGTGCAAGCTTTAGCCATACTGATAGCAGTGGAAGTAGTGCTAGCCCCATTGAGGAGCGGGGGAACCCTGAAGGTGCGTGTTGCGTGGCCCGTAGTCCATGCACCAGTCTGGACCTGCTGAGTCAGCTCACCCCCTTAGGAACCCCCTCCCCTAGACAGTCCCAGTCCTCTTCCGACCCTGAAAACAGTGAAGTCTTTTTCATGCTCAAACTCTGAGAACTGGCTGACTTGGAACTGAGTGTGTGAGACACAGCTAGAAACTTTGGAATACAGTCCAGTTTTTTTTAGAAACAGCTACATATCTTGCATAATATCTCAGAAAACTGGCTCACAATGCAGATTTCAGTGTCTAACAGAAAACTCTTCCCCTGAGTTAGAAGTCCAGTCTGTACAATCTATGTCTTGTGCAAGATCCTGTTTTTTAAACTTATGCATTCAGAAAACATTATCCTGAAACTACAGGAGAGCAGTTCAAAGCAACTACTACAGTTCTGTAATCTGTTTGCACCAAATGTTAGTTGCCAGAATGTATTTAGTGAAAAATACCTGGAGTTTTTATATGGCTGTTTTTGTTGACTGTGACTACTCTCATGTTTGAGTATTTTTTGTAACATTACATGAGGATACAGTAGCAATAGATCACTACTAGTGGATGGGATTTTAAATGATCCATTTTTATTTACTTGAACTGTAATGGAATACTTTAGCTGAGTTGAAAATTAGATTTTCAGTCCATCCATCCACTAGCAATATTTTGAAAATGATGGCATGGTATCATATTGAATATAATGTACAGTTTGATGCTAAAAACTGAGGCTTGTCTCATGTCTTGCTGAAAAAATGGCAAGTAATTATTCCTACATTTCAGGTCAAAAGATCTTCATTTTTAGTATTCCTTGTGTGGTGGTTACATTGTAATTGGACCAAACCACCAATATTTTGCTGACTTTCCTAATCTGTGGCATGTCACAGCACTGATAACCTGTATGTTAAAACAGCGGTGTATTACTCCATACCAAGTTTAGCTCTTTTTAGTTGACTGCATGTCTTTTATGCACTGTGATGTTTATCCTAAGGCTGTGCTTTATTTTACACAGACTTGTTATGTTAATATTTGTTAATGTTCCAAAATTGCTTTTGGGATTGTCTGACAATGTTCAGAAGAGCATCTTGCCTAAAACCCTGTTTTCTCATTGGTCCATGGTACTAATACAAGATGGAAATGATCTGTATCAAAGCACGTTTATTTGTCGGCCTGCTGTATTGTTTGCACTGCCATGCCAGTTCTTTGTGCAAAATTTTAGGGACAATATTTAATTCAAACGATGTGTAATTATGACCTGAATAAATCTCAAATGAATATTATTGAAAGTTTCACAGCACATTCATTTCATTTACGCTCAATCTATCCACAGCTGTTTTGTCTCGGAGACAAAGAGGAGTTGTTAACAAAAAAGTTAAACTGAGCCTTACACAAGCTGACATGTAAAAGCCTTTGGCCTTGGTTTTGGCAGGGTGTGCTTTCTGTTCTAATTATGGACTCTTTGGGTCTGTGTTTACCAGCCATTACCTCTCTCAACTGTTCTGGCAAATCACCTCCCCCAGACCCCCTGCAGAAAGGGAGAATGTTGCAGAACAAAGGCTTGAAGCTGCACAAGAGACGACAAGCTCGACCTGTTATTAAAGGAGAGAAAAACATCTTAGCATTGTTACTTGCCACCCAAGATCAAGACTTTTTAGGTTGTTTTTGTCATACTAAGGCAGGTTTGGTAAAATGTGCTTAAGTATTTAATAATTTCTTTTGAAGCAAGACCTTTAAAATAACATATACACTAAGAGATACATATTATCCATTGAAATCTGATATGATAATAAAAACTATGCATACCATTGAGGAAGCTGAAACACTGATCAGTTCTGTAAGAAGTCAATTTAACTTAAAAAATGTAAATTTAAAAAGCCCTTTAACTGTAACCCTGAAGTCCCTGAAACCATAAGTATTCACATCTACTAACCAGTGCAGCCCCTTCATGCTTTCTCAGGACACTGATTTGTCAGTCAAAGGTTTGTCTATTGTCAAGTCTGTGGTTTCCAAAGCTGACAGCCGCCTCTGGTGAACTGTCACACTCTGCCAGGCCTTTTCCTCAGCTCTGTGAGACTTTGTGCGCGACATGCTCATTTCTGCACCACAGACTCCGCTCTGGCCAGCACACAAACACAAAAGACAGCTTCATTAGGATTCCAAGAAAACCACAGTGTTCCTCTTAAAGCTGTATTTATCTGGACAGCTTGGCACAGCTTGGCCTCTCAACTGCAACCTCCGAGCCCTGTCTAGCACTTGAAGCCTGAGAGAATGTTTTTGTTTTAGGGTGAATGCAGTCTCTCCTTTCATGATGAAATCACTGATGGTTTTCAAAAGTTCTGTGCTAATGACTCAATTTGTTTTTTAGCCTTGTGATAAAACCTGTAGGATTTTTTTAAAGACAGAGAGGACAAATTTTTGAATCATTGTAGATTACATAATGTAGAACTTTGTTGGGTTCACAGTGTCTTAACAGCATCCAGATGTTGAATTATGAATTGCCTAGAGGATATTATTGTTCTTATGGTTATGTGAAGGAGTCCATATTATATACACACACAATAAACACTTTCCCCAACCCCCAGCCACCTCCACCTCCCTCATATTACATAACTGACAAAACACTGACAAAACAAGTGTGGTAACACTTAGGATCAGATTATCCTCCCTCTGAGGTCTTATCTCCTCCCTCCCTGGTCACCCCCATAAAAACCCCGACTACATTATTCTGCACAAAACCCTTCCCACTGCCCACTTGCAAGACTTCTGAATTTCTTTCACGTTTTCCTGGAGTTGTCTCTTGCACATAACTCAAGGTTTAAATTTCCACTGCACCTGAAGTAATTGAGGTAAGGGAACTTTTGTCGCCTAGCACTATGTGAAAATGTTATCGTGCAATTATTTTTGTGTTATCGGCAAAGCATTTCAGTCAGGAAAATATATATAACACAATCAAGCATCCTTGAAATATTGTAAGTGCTGTATGGCCTTTGTTGGATGATGTGAAACTGGGGGTGATGGTCATGTTGAAAGGAATGTAGTAATCAGTGTCATTTTCAGGGTTGTGGTAACATGAAAGGCTGGATGGCTTTGGTCTTCTGTGTGGTAGCCCTGGCTGCATGTGTAATAACTACAGGTAAGAATAATACACACAACCCAGCGCTGCAGCACATGGGGAAACAAGGTTCATTATAAGCCAATCCTTTTTGACATATGCTTAATTGAAAAGACTGATAATATAGAAGCCAATATATTTAACGTTTTACCTCATCAACTTCATTGATTTTTGTAAACTGTATTAAGGTGAGTGATTCCTACAGTCACACCGACACTGGTGTAAACTTTTCTTGGAAGTAGAACTGCTGCACTGTCAGAAATAATCTCAGTTAATACAAGCTCAGTGAGCAAAGCCGAAGAACAATGTTCCCCTTTTCCATACTGTACACTATCCACTTTGTGTAATAGAAATATTAACCAGTGAGTTTGAGTTGTTAGGAAATTACAGACACCTTCCTTTAACATTGTTTGGACACTGTTTGGACAAATGTTTTGGGACAGACCGCTTCATTATTGAATTCAGGTACGTTATGGAGCTGTTATCAGGGGTTGTGCTCAGCCCCTTACTTCCAGTGAAGGGAAATCTTAATACTTCAGCATACCAAGATATTTTGGACAATGCTGTGCTTCAACTGTGTGGCAACAGTTTGGGGAAGGTCCTCTTGTTATCCAGCATGACTGTGTCCCAGTGCACAAAGCAAAGTTCATAAAGACACGGTTGGATGAGTTTGGTGTGGAAGAACTTGACTGGAACACACAGAGCCCTGACCTCAACCCCTCTGAACAGCTTTGGGATGAACTGAAACAGATTGCGATCCAAGCCTTTTCATCCAAAAGCAGTGCCTGACCTCACAAACGCTTTACTGCACGAATGGGCAAAAAATCCCAGAGAAAAACTCCAGAGTTTTGTGGAAAGCCTTCCCCAGAAAGTGCAAACTGTTATAACCATGTGATGGAAATTTTGTATGCTTTGTAGTAATAATGACATAATGTTTACTTTTACTTCATACTTAATGTAGTTAATCTGTAGCTTTAGTTGGGTAGTGTTATAGTGACCGAGTAATGACCTGGTGACTGTTACAGCCCCGTTATAAATAACATCCTGGGTAAAGCAGAGGACAGGAAGAGATCTTCATCTCACAAGAGATAAACCTGAACTGGGGTACTAACAGTTACTGCATCCTGTCTGTTTTTCCTTCAACCTGTGAAGGAATGGCTTTGAAACTCCAAACAAAGAACCAGAGACACATCAGAAAGTATAAAATGAGATGAAGTCTTCAACCAGTGGGGCAGCTGCTGTGTGGTTCTGTGTGTTGCCTCCTCTCTGTAGAGATTAAAACATTTTGGTGCATGCTATCTTCCGGATTTGTTGTGTTTTCCTTTGCTTAACACACTACAGGCAGAAATGAAATTGCCATAACAGCCGCAAAGCTGCGTATGTAATTAAAGTGCAATGTCATTAAGATCCATGTTGGTTTGATGGTCAGGTGCTCCAGATGTCGGTCAATCCCCAGGACTCTGGCAAAGGACTAGAGATGAAAATGAATCACTCCCAATTAGTTTAACAAAAAAAATACCAAAAAAACCATCCAATTCAAACAATAAAGGAGAAAAAAATAACTGTCATGGGCGCAACTGCTGGGGGGCCGATGGAGGTTAGCAACAATTGAGAAGAAGCAGTTCTAACCATATTTTATTCTGAATCAAAATACATACTAGATTGCACTGCTGGCAACCCTGCTATAGGACTTGAGAAATGTATTCATCTAAACAAACCAGACGGAAATAATGATAAACTTTTTTCAGTCACCTCAGAAAGCTACTCCAAGCCAGGCTGAACTGGGCCAACAACAGCCAGGAGATAACTTTACACACCAAACCAGCTGCAGTAAAGGAGTGACCGCTATCTGTAAGAAAGAGGATGATGTTGAGAATAACAAAGACGGTTCCGCATGTATTTATGTCAGAGAGAGAGAGCGTGTGCATGCTTTAATATAAGTAGAGAACATGTGGGAAAGGCTCCTACACTGGACCTTTTCGTAAGCCCAAACATTTCTGTCATGCATTGCACTTCTGTGCTTTCCATCTGTGACTATTTGTCCTTTGGTTGGCCACTTGCAGACATTACAAAGGAGAAGAATTTCTTAAACATTTGCATTAAATGTCAAAAAGTATTGTCATTGGTATATGGGGTTTCACAGAATTGTCCAACGTCAACATTTTTGTCTGACAAATGATTTAGTGTTTATTTGTCAAAACAGTATATTTTTGAGAAGAAAAGAGATATTCGTACAGCTTATCAACCCTGAAGTTTCAATCCTGTACGGTTCCACTTTGCATTTTCATTTTAGTTAATATTTTGATCACATTTTGTTGTGTTTGTTTCTGTCAAACAGTTAACCATCTTACAGTCTGATAAGCCCTAAAACTCTATGATTCTGTCCATTATGGTTTCACTCAGCCAGTGAGATCAGTTCCTCCTCCAGAGCAGCTCTGCCTCTCTACACTGTCTGCAGACTTAAAGCTCAGCTGTGTGCCAGCAGACTCTGGCTGACCTACGAGATGGGGTTATGCTCCCAAATCATTCCTCACATTTGACTCTTTCCCTGCTGTCCCTGCTGGATTGCTGGAGTCTTATTAAAGCACAGAGGGGCTGCCATCCACTGTGGCAGAATCCCATTTATCACCAGTGGAGGGGCTACCGCCTTGCTGTTGTCCAGAAAGCACTGTGATAAATCAATTAACCATGTGTGGGGGGGGCTCTGCAGGCAGGGAGGGGGGACTCTGCAGGCAGGCGGTGAGCTGACAGGCATCTCCGCAGATCGCCATCTTCTCTAGAGGAGGTTGATGGGGTGTCATGGGCTTTGTATTACCCCAACGGGCCCACTTTTGTTATTGCATGTCATGATAAAGAATTTGCACCCCTGGTACCTCCGTTTCTCCCCCCTCCCTTCTCTGACCAACCCTGGCAGGGCATGTTAGGGCCTGCTGGACATGCTGAGAATGCCGTTGGTCACAGTTATGGCAAAAAGAAAACAAGTCTGAGTGTCACTGGTAATGTCAGAGGATTGGGGGGTGAGGGGGGGGGGGGTTAGCTCATGCACTGGTTGCATGGAAGATGGAGTTTTAAGTACACCGCCAAAGCACATTCTTAAGTACAGGTTCCCACTTTGATCTTCCCAGAGGGGCCAAGTTTCCCCCTATTATTGAATGTCGCAACTGCCCCCAGCCATGGAGCCCTTTTCCCTGGGTCTCCTGAAAAACAACCGACAACAACACTGTCATTGTCCCGCAGTAGCTGTTTGGCTTATTTATTGTTGTGGCTGAGAGAAAAAATTCATGAAGGCAACTCAAACAACAATATGCTTCATTAGACTTTCAGATGCCACTCTGCACATAAGCAGACCAAAGCACTAATCAGCTAAAGAACTGGCTTAAACTAAATCCTCTCATCTTTGTGCAGATATCCATGCTTGATTACATTGACTCGCTTCATTACAAGAATGCAGAATTTATTGTGGTCTTTGTTTTTTTCCCATTCTAGATGCCAAGGAGTTATCCATCACCACTATAAAGGTATTCTTTCTTTGTGCCTTTTCTTTAGACTAGCATGCCAAAGTGGCAGTGGCCTTGTGCAGCTGCAAAACAGTCGTCTTGGCTCAACCAGCACCTTGGCAAACAATAGCTCTGTTTCAGAAGGGCCTTATGTTTTATTTCTTTAGTCATCATTTGAATCAGTAAAAATAAAATTGTTCTGACCAAATTAATTGCTAAGATCATACAAAGCGGTGGCATAACAAACAATACAAAGGCTGACTGTCTCACTGCTAATGTTTCTTGAGTCAGTCACCCTGATGGATGTTTTTTTTAATCCTTCTTGTAAAAAACAGAAAGCATTCACAGTTTAGAATGCAAACAAAACTACACACACATCACAGATTCTTGTCTATACACGTTTGTTAAAGGCAAGTATATCATCAGCTTTCCACTCTGATTTCTTACTCCATCTTTCTTATTGTACTGATGTGCATACATGTGTTTGTGTTCTCATAAGCCGTCTCACAGTCTCCCCCCACTGGCTTCTGTGACACGCTGAGCAGGACTAATGCAGGAAGTACGGAATCAGTTGGGTCTCTGTTAATGAATGTGCACTGGATTCACCTGTGCATTTAGAGATTTATATGTCAATTACTCCACAAAAATATTTTATGTATAGAAAGAAAATCACGTAAACAAAAGAAGGTTAAGAAATGCATTTGTGATGTGCACACCAATATTTCTTGTTTTAAATAAAAGTAAAAGCATTTGATCAAAACATGTTTGGATGTTGTTACATTTCTGTACACACTGCTGAATATGCTTGTGTTTTGATTGCTTGTTAAGTTAGTGATGTGGCCATTAACACTAATGTTAGCTAAGAAGTTAAGCTAAGTGATATAATGTTGATAGACAACTTTCATAACTCATGTAAAGGATAATGCCTGATGAGATGTTCTTTAATTCCTGATAACGTCGTTGAGCATCATCCAGCTTATGCAATAGTCAGTTATGAAAGAAAAAAAAAGTTTATTTATTTATTTATATTTTTATTAATTTTCATGTGTTTTGCAACCAAAATTTAGAGTTTTTGAAAATCCTTTTCCCTAGTAACACCTAATACCTGGAATAATCATCTCATTCCATAGGGTTCCTATGCAATGGAAGCATTGATCACTATTCCAATAAATAGGACAAACCTTGGATATGACTTGGCAACATGAGATATTTCTTGTCTGCTTTACATCTGCTTTACCATCTGTGAACCAGAAAGCTAATGTTATGCTAGCAAGATTCAAAGTCAGTAACTGTAAACAGTAAATGTAATCTGACAGTAAGTTTAACAACAAGACTGTCTAACTATCCAGCAGCCTGAAGAGTTGAATAGTGTGATGCGATAAGTGATAGTTTTAATTAAGGACATCAAGACTACCCCAAGTAATTCTATGGCACAGATTGACAGTTTTTGCCAGTTTGTTCCTGTTTTTAAGATTAAGACACACCAAGAAATCATAGAAAAAAGAAAGGCCATATTCACTCAAAGAACAAACATTTCATCAGAGTCATGTTTACATTAAAACTTTACAACTTCCTTAAAAAGAACAGTCATTAAGGACAGAGCTCAGGTACTTATATTGTTTATATTTACACTGTCTAATGATTGAGATCCTTCCAGAAATCTATCTGAATTTTACTACATTTCTGAAACAAGGTGATTTGGGTCAGGGACAAATATTTGTACTGCACTGCACTTTATGGACTCAAATGACTTAATAAGAAGATGGTGTGGAAAGGTTTTTCTTCTTTAAGTATCTCTACATATAATATGCACATCCTGAGATCTTCCCATTCTTAACTCAAAGCATTGCTTAAAGTTAAAACTTTTTAAAAGCACATATCCTCTTCATCGTCAAAGGATGGTATCACCTTGTCTGCTGCTTCAGTTCTCACAGTTCCGCCACAATGATCCTTCTTTCCTCTTTACAATGTTCTGTTTGTTCTGTTTCCTCAGGAGGACCCATACGCCATGAGCAGAGGCTCTGAGTTGGAGGGCTACTGCGTTGATTTAATCTCTCAGCTCTCTAAAAAGCTGGGATTCAAGTACAAACTGCAGCTAGTGAAGGACAACCGATATGGCGCCATGGACTCCAGCGGCAACTGGAACGGTATGATTGGTGAGGTCATCAGAGGGGTAAGTCAATGACTTGGAGCTGTACTGGTCTTACTTAAAATGTGATACAGTCAAGAAGCAGGAGACGGTAGAGTGTGTGGTGTGATGCATTGAATAGGTTTGTTTTCTACTTGTTAGCATTTCCTCAAACATGAGTTAGAAAGTTGATAAGTTGTCATGTAAATGTGACTGCCTCTGTAAATATAAAAGGTTCATGCTAAGGTAACGAGATTCATATTTTCAGGTAATTCTACACTAATTAAAACATATTTATGAATACTATATTCCAGTTCTGTTAAGATTGCCCTGAATTCTACACACTGGACCTTCAAATTACTTTAGCATTAACTATATTTTATATATTACACTTTAACCATTATTTATTCAAAACTCATTTATTCATGTAATATTGAGCATTTTTGTTTGCATGTATTTTGAAATTCCATTTTTTTTTTTTGGGGGGGGGGGTAATGTGACAATAATCTACCTTATTTTCCTTACCTCAGGATAAAATTTCATTTATACTGTATAAAACTGTGTCCTGTATTTGGTATGCAAATGTTAAATCATAAAGAAACCAAAATGGCAGTGCATCAGCTTCTAACAAATTCTAAGTGATGTGAATCGTTTCCCATCCATCAGGAGGCTGACCTGGCTGTTGCCCCGCTGACCCTCACTGCAGTCAGGGAGCAGTTTGTGGATATGACCACCCCCTTCATGCAAACAGGAATCGGCTTCATCCTGCGCAAAGACCTGGCCTCTGAGGAGAGCACCTTTGGCCTGTTGTCACCCTTCTCCACCGACATGTGGGTCGGTATCCTCATCGCGTTCCTGCTAACAGGTCTCTGCATATTCCTGGTAGGCAGGTAAGTTTAAGCTTCAAAATGTCACCACAGACTGGTGGCTGCATCTATTTTTTTCCACAGTCTATAGTAGAAAGAGGGCATGTCCTCACTACTGTCTAGTATAAAGCATGAGGAAGAGCTTACATTCTATAGTTACAGGGTACTTAGTCTTATAAAACTTTTGTCTTTTTGGGGGATTTAAATATGATATATTCATGTTTTAGCTTGGTTAGCTGTTAGCTGTGATTGGTTTTGCTAAACTGCTAAACAATCAGAAGTTATTGTTATTCTGGTATTTCTGTCAGTGACCAAACAAGTTCAGGGACATTACTTCTGATCTGACAAAACAGAAATGGAAGCATGTATAAGAGTGCATGAAATCTCATCTGGATTTTATCTGGATACAAGACACTTTGACACCAAATGGTCATAAGTTTAAATGTGTTATTGTTTGTCTTTTTCAGTCTGGAGGTCTTGCAGTTTTGTGGGAGGGTTGGGAGGTTTTAAGGTGTAAAAGGGCACACATCCATGTTCCCACAGTCTAATATATGTTACACAAGTCCTAACCTATAGCAACAGATGTAGAAGATTATGTGGAGCTCCTTATTTGTGCTGGTTTTGAGGCCTTTTCTTTTTCTGCAGGATCAGTCCCACCGAATGGGCTGAGCCAGACACAGAGAAGCAAAGCTTCACCTTACTGCACAGCTTCTGGTACATCACAGGAGCTCTCACCTTGCAAGGTAACACAGCAGTCTGCTAAACTGAACTCAGGCACCTTATCATTATGCAGCATGTTGCAATGTTTTTGACACAACACAAGCTTACTCAAAAGTCAAACTGGAACATTAAATTCTTGTGAACAAAATATGCAACTAATCAATATATTCAGCGTGGCTGCTCGAGGCGTTTTGAATAAAACAACAAAAAGTGTTTGCAGAATAGAAAATGTAAGCACAGTAACAATCATCATATTATTCTCTGTGTATAGGAATTTCAAAGGAACTGTTGCTTTACATTACGTCAAATACCTGCAATTTATGAATTTGTTTTGCTATTTTATTGCTAGTTGTATAATGTGAGTTTTTGACAGTATTATCAATTAGAAACATTTTATTTTAAATTGCAACAATAATTACCTCCGTCAATCCACCTGTTTTCATTTTATATTCTGTTTGGCCTTGTTTGCCCTTTTTGGCATTTTATGATTTTGTGTGTAAGGTTCTGCATTTAGTTATGAAAACTGAGTCAGAGCAATCATAAACAGATTCATAAAAAATTGAAAATGCAGCCCATTGTTCTTCAGCTGCAGCCGCGTGACTGCTGTCATCCTTTCAGGTGCTGGTCCTCACCCTAAAGCCTTGTCTGGGCGGCTAATCAGCGCCATCTGGTGGCTGTTTGCGATACTGCTGCTCGCTTGTTACTTTGGCAACTTGAACTCCCTGTTGCACTCAAACAACAAACGCGTATCCATTAAGAGCTTTGAAGACCTGGCTAACCAGGATGTGATTGATTATGGGACTGTCGAGGCTGGATCCACCATGATGTTCTTTAAGGTACGTTCACAGCTGGTTCATAACCTCTGAGATTGCTTCATTTCACTCACTGGAAGACACCGTGTGCTCCACATTATCTTTCATAGACAGAATACAGTGCTGAGCACATGAGAAAATTGAATGTTTTATTTCTCTTTCTTGTCTTCCCCAGAATTCCAACAACCCTGTGTACCGGCGTATCTACCAGCACATGGAGCGTAAGAAGAGCTTTGTGTCCAGCACCGAGGAGGGAGTCCGCCGTACCCAGGAGGGAAACTTTGCCTTCATCGGAGAAGCAGTATCCTTGGACTTGGTAGTGGCTCGCTACTGTAAACTGACTCGTTCACAGGAGGTTGTCGCCATGAGGGCCTATTCCATCGCAGCACAACAGGGTAAGTCATTTGGGCCTGTCAGAAGGTCTTGTGTTGTCTGGGAAGGTTTGTTGTCTTTTCATGGCACTTGGCACAAATCACTCATCATTAAAACTATGACATGTTTTGCACAGATCAGTTGAGGCTCCTTTGTTTAGAATGTTGAAGTGATTATTGTATCTTTCAAATAGGTCTGATGGCACGTGAGGAATCTGATGGAAAGTCCTGGTGAAATGATTCGCAAAATTTACTGCTTTATCTCAGTGTCCACAGGTTGGAACTGTGTTGCACCTACCACTGAGTGACACAAGACGTTTCTGTGAGGGTTTCCATTAGAACAACTCAACACATATGTGACTAGTGCTCAGTAAAAAAAAAAAATCTGATGGAGAACCTTAAGTCAAAAGAGTGCAAAAGAAGGCTGATGGTTTTGAACAGGGATTTTCAACAGCCTCTTTCTTCTATCACACCTCTCTTTGCTTCATTAGGCTCCCCGCTGGTCAAAAACCTAACCATTGCCATCCTCCAGCTCAGTGAATCTGGCGAGTTAACATACCTGCGCGACAAGTGGTGGGCCAGCAGCTGTGTGGGTGCTGACAGGCCCCACACCTCCGAGGCACTGCAACCCCACGACCTGCGAGGCCTCTTCCTCCTCCTGGGAATGGGACTGGGTGTTGGCCTCCTGCTGGCCCTGCTAGAGCTCCTGTCCAGGGCCCGCAACCAAGCGAAGGATGGCAAGGTAGGGAAGAGCATTCGTATCAGAAACTGTTGTTTAGCCACGCTAGCAGCTAACATGAGAAGAAGAATCTCCTAAAAGATTTTTTTCATCTCGTATAGCGTAGTGCTAAGCCTAAGCATGTTAAAATAACAACATTAATATTTAGCACGGCTATAGAATTTAACAAGTCCTGTTTTCTTTTCTTTCGCAGAAATCGTGCTGCTCTGTGTTGACATCAGAGCTGAACAGGCGATTTGGCAGTGGAGGAGAGAAGGCAGAGCAAGACAGCTCAGACAAAAGCAAAGCCTAAAAAAAGTGCACATGTTTACAAGTTTACAAGTTAATGATATAGTGCCATAGATGAGCATATGCTTAAGATGAGCCTCTGTCCTCCAGAAAAGCTTGCAGACCACATTGAACACACCAGCTAGCATATTTAGCAACAAAGCAAGGAACTTAGAGTTTCACATCGCAAATACTAATCACTCTGATTTGTTTAATGTTCAGTGTTATGATATCAGATGTCCACCGCCACCCTCCGCCTCACCCCCACCCTCACTAATGTAGGTATATTTCTTTTTGAACTATAACACTTTTATAGCAGTTTTATATGTTTCTATTTTTTCGTATCTTCCAAATAAATCCCCCAGTATCCCAAATGCACTCTTGTTTGTTTTCTTGCTTGTTGTTAGAGTTTGGTAGAGACCTGCTCTGTTGGAAAAGTGTCACGCTGACAGGCTTTCTCCAACAAAGTGTCAGCACAATAGAACCATGACGAGTCTGTTGATCCTGGGAGAGTGGGAATTCCTCTACTGCTTCTTCCCAAATTCCACTATCAGCTCTTAAGTCTTGCTGTCATTCACAGAGAGGTTTTTTATCCTCCAGGTGAGCTACCTCCTCTAGGTAGGCCTTCTCGTCATTATCTCATGATCTCCTGTAAGGAAGAAATGACCTACCTGAAAACAACTCTATATAGGACAACAAACAAGCCTTACTGATGGGGTGTCTCCAGAAGTTTTTTTTTAATACTAATAATGTATCAAATGACCATGTCTAATGGGAAAGGTGTCACTTAATCCCATAGATATTACCACCAACTCTGCAGTTCCCTTCAAAGCTTTTTAGCATCTTGTAGCTCACTGTTTTAGTTTTGCAGACCATAAAACAAGGCACAGAGACCATAAAACTGTGATAAGCTCTGATAAACCAATTGTACACAACTTACCCAGTACCAAAGAACAGACACAGTTAGATTTTACTGACAAAAAAAAAGAAATATATGAGTGAAAGCTGCATTGGGCCATGTATGATTTTCTTTAAAATATGGATATGAAAGTTCATGTGAAGTGTATGTGATTAGAAAATAATGGATCCCTGTTGTATAATGTTTAAATACAAAGGTGATTGTGCATTGGGAGGAGGTTCAGATTCACGTGTCGTTTTAAATGTCTGTTAAAAAGGAGCAAGCTGTTGACAGGTCTGAAAAACCTTCAGCTTTGTTTTCGTTAACACCACTCCCTCTCTTCACTCTCTAGCTTATGGGCCCCAAATAAAAGTCATATATTCAATGTTTCCACCAAGCAGTCATGTTCAGTCATTGCACATTTTTCATATTCTTTTTTTTTTGACAAAAATTGGTACCAGTAGAACCACTCCATAATGTTTGCAGTGGGTAGTTGAGTGAGACTGCAAATGAGAAAGAGAGGAACTGAAAAGTGAAAATTGATGGGCAGAGGAAATGGCGAAGTAAACTGGCAATCTGGCAGTAAATATACAGTATTGGTTACAGTGTGGCAGTTAATAACTGCTGCAGCTTCTCTAGATCAGGAAAAGTCTTGTATTTTGTTTCCCAACTGGAAAGGTGCCCTGCAGCCCTCATAAGAACCCCACCTAAGCAGGTGAAGTAGTCTGTGGAGGAAACGTAATAGATCTAGAGTCACTTTTCTGCTGTGCATCAAACTCAAGAGAATGGTTTTGTTGAAACATGGCTTCATACTCTCTGTCTTTAATTAGCCATATGTGAACAAACCAAACAGTGTCTGCAATGTACTGATGATACAGATGGATGGCAGAGAGGGTTCAGGTGCAGTTTCACACTGATTGTGAACACAGTGGAAAGGCTCTGCAGCCATACTGGATCGAAAAACATGACGCATCACTTCTGAAACACATAACTTCACATTTAAGTGAGCAACAAAGATGTTATTATTGTTTGTTAGGCGCTAGTTCAGTTGACTGTATTGTTTATGTTAGCTACTGTACAGACACAGAGGTGCTCTTATGGGGAGCTATGAACAGACATATGAGGATAAAAGTTCTTTACTTAATTTAAAGAAGTGTGGCTTCCTGCTGAACCCTGTAGAATACTTACTTTCTGCATCATCCAGTGATAAGGTCTGTATGAAGGAGTTGGAAGTCGAAGCAAGGCGGTGCTGTGTATGAGATGATAACAGAATTACCCCCTATTCCTGTATGAATACACACTCAGTGTATTGTTCCTGTATAAGAGTTGCTGATTAACACAGTTTCCGTACAGTTAGTGTGGAAACTGATTCACTATTTAAGCCCTGTACACCTCACCCTTCAATTCACAGCTTGTCATGTACCTTTTTGACCAGATGGAGGTGCTATTAGATTATGTATTGGTTGGAAGTTCAGTGCGGTTTGATTCATGTCATTATGGAAAATAATTGTTTACCTTAGAGCAAAGAAGCGCAATAACACACACATCCTTCTCAGAATGCATCATGTGCACTCATAGCAGCCTTACTGCCGTCAACTTGGTAAACATTTAGACACATTACATTAGTAAAAGGATGTTACATCATACTTGTAGCAGCAGTTGATAGAATTCAAGTAGCTGTAGGCACCAGTGATGCTGTGGAAAATAAAATTAAAGTCTGAAGTAGAAGTAACAACCAAGAAAGGCTATTCAACTACCCATAGTCCTACCATCATGGGTCCCAAAGACCCCATGTAATCATTTCAAAATTTAAAATCGGTAAGATCAAACAAATTCACAATAACTAGACTATTGTGATGTACACATAAAATAACGAGAAATACCATCATTCAAATTCATCTTTAACTTTCATTGTGTGTGTTTATTATCTCTTTTTTGGCAAATGAATTACACTCAAAATACGAGTGTGGGCATGTGAAGAGAAAGTCTAGAAGTCTAGAACATAACTGTACAAAAAGTACAATTACTTTTAATGAACTGTGAAATCCCTGCCAGATGAACTGAAAAACAATTGGTCCAACAGCCTAACATCTACACTGGATTATTTACACCATATTATCATATATGTATTAACATGATATGAGTATTTCATTTTTAAATACAACTCTTATTGTCAGTACCTGTAGCTGGGACAGTAAGGGAGGTCCTGCATTGTTTCCTGTCCTCCTCAGTTAAAATTTGCATTTTCACCCACAAAAACATGGACTGGAGAGATGTATCACTGGTGTCCTGATTTAAAGAGTTCTCTTAAGTATTGTCTACACCAAGAGTCATTTCTTGATGTGTACATTAATTTACGTGTTGGAGTCTGACCACACCTTTCTGCATTTCCTCCAGCTTACCTGACTGAAGGATCAAAGGCCATGCTGAGATAGCAGTTGAAATGAGACCGTGTTTTGTAAACAGCAGCTTTTCCAGCAGCTGTGTCAAAACCAAGAACTGTAAAATAAAAAAAAAAAAGTAAAATAAAAATCTTTGCCTTTGCCAGATCTTTGCCGCTCTCTCTCTCCAACCTTATAATAAAGTAGTCAATATATTGCTTATACCATAGCTACTTTTCCTGAAATGTACTTTAAAAAAAATTTCTTAAGGCAACTGTGTCCAGTGCCATAATATATGTAAAACTAAACAAAGCACACAAGTATTTGATCCTAAAGAATTGGAATACTGCTTAGCACATAAAAAGGTGAGCAAAATGTATTGCAATCAGCATAAAGCAACCACATTCCTTGAATCCTTCAGATATGAACAATATTGTTGCACTTGCAGTGTGTCATCTCAGGATCTCTGTGTATGTCCATTGGTAAAAATGTCTTCAGGCTGTGTGAAATGACCTGCACTTGAACCTGCTAATCAGCTTCAGGACTCATTGATTTAATGCTGGCAGAAGAAGCTGACGGCTGAGGCTGAGGAGGCAGGGGGTAGAGGCATGAGAGACACACAGAGAGGTAGAAAGAAGACCAGTATTGATTTGGTGGCAGGCAGCTCCTGACAGCTGCACTAAGCTAGCACGTACTTCTCTCAGCCACAGTCTGCAGCTCGGCCGACAGGGAAGTGCCTAAGAAGATTAAACTGTAAATCCCACAGATTTCCTGCCCCACACTCCCACCTCCCCACCATCACATCTCCCCACCAGCAAACACACGCTCTCTCTTCCGCAATTAAAAGCTTATTGATGTGTATGAATGTAAATATGAAAATGTGGATTGAATTCATCAAGTTGATATTGAAGTCTTAACCCTGAAGGCATGTGATTTTTTTTAATGAGGTGGTCAACATGGTTCTTTATCTAAGCATTGCCTGCCATGTAAGTTACAAAGATGTGTCCAGGGGCACATTCAGCTGCAAATAAAAATATTTGCTCCTGGATCTTTTCTCCCCTAAATTAACAAAGGGAATCCCATAATTCCTTTAAAAAGCTATTAAATTTGGTTAAAGAACCAGATGAACTCCTTGTATTTGACAAATTTAATCACTAGGGAGTGTACTGACGGAAAGTAAACGTGCTATTATGGATCTGAATGCACCCCTACTACAGTCACCTGTGTGATAATAATGAAGGACATACAGGAAAAGACTCACAACAAAAGTGATGTGGTATTTTTTTCTGTTGAGTCTATTATTTTTTTTACATCAGGACATCCTGAAGTGCACTGTTACTATGGTTACCTAACATACACTACTTTCCTACTGTGCCTTGTGATACAGCAGTGGCTGTTAACCTCAGCAATGTCTGAGATGTGCTAATGAGTGATGAGTTTTTCTTATAGTTTGTGGCCTCTGTATATGGAACAAAAGTATTCTTTTATATGCCTTACATGCCTAGACTGGGCTGCCCACACCAACGCTGAGCCTTTGCCTTACTTTTATCTTTGTATCTGGAAATGATTTCGAGATTATTATTAAATCATTTCTGAAGCTTCTTGTTTTCTTTAGTTATGTGTTGTTTGCACCTTTGCTGAATGTCACTTGTATTGATAGTACAAGCACTGAAACTGATTGATTAAAGTACAACATAGGTATTTCATTTCATATTTGGGGGACACACTTTGAGAATTTAGAGAATCAGATTTAGAAGTATGCAGACACCAAGTCATTTTCTAGCATGAACTATCAAGACTTTGAAAATCAGCATGAATATCACTATAAAAGTTGAGCACCTCCTTTTGGTTAAGCGTAAGGTGATGAGTACAAAAGAGAGGGAGTGATTCACAAGTCTTATTTACTTCAACAGGTTAAATGTAAAGCTGAATATTTACTTCTCAGCAGCTAGGATAGTGGCATCATACATTCAATAGTAGCCATCTTGACTCTCTAGCTCTCAACACACAGTGTCTCATACATAGACTGTATAGTAAAGAGTGGACGATGTCACTCATTGGTTTGTGGTGAAGTAGGGGAGGTTATACATTGCTACACCTCTGTTCTGATTGGATCTGACTAAGAACAAACTACACACTGTGCTAGCCCAAAAACATACCCTGCTTTATTACCTGTTTTCCTCTAAATATGACTTTAATTTAGAAAATGAACATCATGCTGTATCATAGAAGACTTGAAACCAGTGACTGAGACCGTAAACCCATTAAGAAACTGTTTGCTGAAGTAATAAATCATTTTCTCATAAGCTATCTGCGTTCTCAACTAGTATCTGCTTTACTACAGTGCCTCCTAGTGGTAAAGCAGCAGACATATTAATTATAGATACAACATCTAGAGTATGTTGTTTGTAAAGATGCGAATGAATAAATGATGTACACGTATGGAGAGGGAGTATCTCTTCCTCTCAAATAACATTTCAACTTGAACTTTTTTTGGACTCATCTGAAGACAATACACTAGTAATGAAGAAATAAAAATGAAGGCTACACAGAAGCAGTGGCCTAGATTCCTCTCAGCCACTCCTCTGCTAGTGTCGTAGCCATAGGCCTGTCGATGTGATCAGAATTAGAAATTCTAATGGACGTGTCACCACTTTGAACTGTGGACTTGAAGAGCTTTGAGTCTGGCGTTCCCTTGGATATGCCAGGCGAAGTCTACACATTGATCCCTCTGAATTCATTTGACATTGACAGTCTCTTTCTTTTTACTCTCCCCTTCACTCTCTCCCCTCGCTCCATTAATTTTCTCACTGTTTGGCTCATTCTCTTTCTACTTCTGGTCCTTCTTGTTTTCACTGTCTCTGTTTAACACTGGAGCAGGCAAAAATGTGAATACACACACACACACACACACACCCAAAACACTCACATACCGTACAAGTAATGTGCAGACTTCACCAGTTTTACTGAAGTACAGCTCTCATTTAGTCACTCACAGAGGGTGCTTCCTGCTTTTCAGTGGACTCTCTTTCATCCCAAAAACTTCTCCTCTCCTTTCTCTCTATATATGGACATATTTAAGATTCAGATATTAGTCTCACATATATATTTAAAGTGCTATGTGCAAACACGCAGCAAAAATGTTCTCTCTAGGTCAGATATATGTGCATGTTGTAGATCCCCCCCATATGGAATGCTTAAAGTGTGAATATGCAGAAGACATATTTGTTCTGCACACATGGTTGTAAACATACATTCATTTAAATCTATGTTTAAAATTAAGCTCTACAATATATAGCAAACTATTTAATTCAAAATTATCTTATAATTTCTTATCTTACTATGAATTTTAGCCATCTATCCATTTTCTATACCACTTTATATGTCAGGGTCACAGGGGGTCTGGGGCCTACAAACACTCACAGCTAGGGGCAATGTAGAGTAGCCAATTAATCTAATGTGCATCTTTTTGGGATTGTGGAAGGAAGCCAAAGTACCCAGAGAAGTTATTCTGCTGTCTAGGACATGTAACCTAAGCAAAATTGTTTTTTTCCGCAGCAGTGAACACTGTAAAAACTCAAAGATCCCAGCTTCTATCTGGAAACTTCTACCCATGCTTATGTTCCTCAAAAAAACAAAACAAAACAAAACAAAAACACATTTTTAGAGTTAAGTTACTTGAAAAGATGCAGTGGCAGCCTATTTGCGAGGTGATAGCAACAACAAGAACAACAACAACAAAAGACAATCACTGGGTGTTCGTGTTCCACTCTGTGAGTAACTGGCTTGATTTGGCACTTTAAAATGCCTGCCAAGTGAATTTGGTTGGAAGTAACATATAACATCACTAAAATACTGGTGATCCACTGTGACTTGTTTTGTTGATGAGACCCAACTGCTTCAATATTTCATTATTTTATTTGGTAATTTTTGATTTTATATCATAAAAGAACTGCTACTAGTTACTGCAGGGTTTGGCAAATCCTTCATTGCCAAAGAAAATTCATGGACATTTTTTACGAATGCCACTTGTTAAACTTACTTAAAAATGATTAAAAAAGGAAAGCAAAAGTACTTGAAGTTTAAAATTGTATTTGAACAATAAATACATTACCCATCAGATGTATTATTGAAGGACATTGTTTTCCAAGTCATCTTTACATTGTGATAATTTTGTGGACCAGATTATTTGGTCTACTGCTGCTGCTATTGGCTTGTGTTACTGATTTAGCCTATTGGTGCTATGGACATGTTGGTTATGAACAGAACCAGTGCAGTAGCAGCAGTAGCGCTTCCTCCTCTGTCCCTGTGTGTCTCAAGACCAGACAGTTCTAGAACAACAACAATAACTTGTTCAGGGACAAGACAGATGATCCAGTGCACTGTCATCAAGCCCATGGATGATCAGTCAGTGTTTGTATGAGAGTATGTTTATTACTCTTCCTGTAGTTTTTACTACAACTACTGTTGCCATGACAACTACTGCCATCAAAATAACTACTACTGTTCGTCCTGCAAGCAGAGCTTTCTGACCAGTAATTATAGTTATTTAACAGGGAGTGTTGAGTTACAGTACAAGGTCAGAGCTCCCCCCACCCCCCAACTATTTTCTACTGTACATTTTCACAATTCCCATTTACAGTGGCTCCGCTGTTATCTAAGCATGGACTCATCAAATAGTTTTGATTTCCCGTAGAGATGATTCACAGTATCTGCCAAATACACTGTATAATAAATAGTGGGTGGAGCCACTGTGACATCACCCATTGGTTTGTGGACTACTATTCTGAATCTTTGAATTTTGGAAGCGACCATATTGGGATGAGAGAGTGGACCCAGGAAGGATATGCATTGCCATGCCTCTGTCCTGAGTGAATCTGACTGAGAAACAGAGGTCATACTGTGGTAGCAACAGCCTAAAGCATAGCCCTTTATATTGGCCATTTTCCTCTAAAATAATTTACGAAATGAAAATCGTGCTGTATTGAAGAAGATTTGAAACTACTGATTGAAAGCATAAATTAATTAGGAGACTGTTTACTGAGGGTTCATAGCAAGAGGGTTCCAGGTTCGAATCCCAGTCTGGGCCCTTCTATGTGGAGTTTGCATGTTCTCCCTGTGCCTGCATGGGTTTTCTCCGGGTTCTCCGGGTTCCTCCCACAATACCAAAAACATGCACATTAGGTTAATTGGCTACTCTAAATTGCCCCTAGGTGTGAGTGTGAGAGTGTGTGGTTGTCTGTCTTTGTGTGTTGGCCCTGCGATTGACTGGTGACCAGTCCAGGGTGAACCCCGCCTCTCGCCCGTAGTCAGCTGGGATAGGCTCCAGCTCCCCCGCGACCCTGACGGATAAGCGGTATAGAAAATGGATGGATGGATGTATCTTTTACATGAAAACTATTTTAACTAAAATAAACTGCATTTAGGCTCCTACATTACCTTACAAAGAATTAATGGCCTTCGCATCATCCATTAATTCCTGGTAATGGACATTATCCTGCTTAGATCATTAATTTATATATTTATAAATTTTCATATGTTTTGCAATCAAAAATGTTTATGTTTTTCAAGCGCTGTTTCCAGGGAATAATCATTCCCATCCTGTAAGGTGTCCCCAAATCAATCTCAAAGTTTTCACCAAGAGATGACAATCCATGTGTTCTGTCAGCAGCCGCCTGAAGCAGAGAGCTGATTAGTGAATGAGGTGTGAGATGACTGGTTAGGTTGTAGTCACCATCCTGTGGTGAGGATGTTCAGGTGCTTTTTCATGTCATTTATTTCTAACTTTGAGGTGTTGGCAGCCAGCAGATTAATTTAGAACAGTGAGCAGACAGTTTTGTTTATTTTTATGCACTATTTTATTCCCCTCCATTCTTGACCTTTGAAATGACAGTTAATGTAACAGACTCAGCTAAAGGGTCACATGCTCATTTAAACCATAGTTTTTGAATGTATCACATCACACGCTTTGCTCATAATCATCATTATCACCACAGAACTGCAGACATTCAAACTCCTCATTGTTCTCAGCACCTCTTGGGTATCATTACCCTGTTGCCTTAAAAGCTGAGCTTGAACATCATCATCTGCTGATGACATACTCAAAACAACCGTGTAAACCTTGTCTTGAGATTGTTTTGTTAAATTGTGAGTTTTTGCAGTTTAGGATCAAGCTCTTCCACTGATTATCACAAACAATCTGTTCAATCAATCTGTTTTGAATTTTTGTCCAATTTATAGATGTTATGAATGGCGAGGCACGAAGAACAGGACCCAAAAGCACAACCCAGGACCAAGGGTTCAGAATCACTCATGGGGTTTAATGGAAAAACAGCCACACAGAGAAAAATACTGAAGCATATGACTCACAGACGTATAGCAAACTGACAACCAACCCAAGGAGAGCACAGTTATATATAAACAGTAGATGGCATATGGCAATATAATGAGAGTTGAGCTAGCAGTCATGATGGCTGGCTGAAAGACAGGAAGTGCAAAGCAAAAAGAATACAGCAAATGACAAGAAACAGGAAACACAGAATCAAACTAGACAGACTGACTGAAAGATGTGTCAGTTGATCCATGAAGAAAAAGTTTCAACTTTTCTCTTTATAATGAAACGGCAGGAAACACTCAGCTCTGTTCTAGGATGTAGCCTCCATGCACAAGTTTCTATATGCTCTTTGGCCTCTCTCCTGTTAATACACGTGTCCTGGAGAGGCCTCTTGCTCTTGTTTTCAACCGCCAACAGTCTGACTGACAGCCATGGTAGAACAATGATGAGGCGGTGCTGTTTGTTGTCAGAGTCTCTTGTGAAAGGCTGTGACAGTCTTGGGGGGGTTCTGCTGACACCAGGGGCACCCCTGGAACCCCCTCAACCCCCTGCCTTACTTATTGATGTCTGCAGATGTGCCTGCCTGCATGATAATGGCCTCCACTGGAGGAGCTCCTTACACTGCCCTTTTATAAATCACACAGGGGACACAGAACGAACCGAACCTTCTATGTGTGTACTTTCAAGACTGGGTTTGGCCTTGTCTGTGTGTCTTCATATGCTTTGTGTGTGTATATATGCTTCTTGAGGAGCTCCATGTTGCATTATTGATGGCCCTTAGGGAGGGATGAAAGTGTAAACAGTGGCAGCAGAGGGAGGGGGGACAGCAGAGGGGAGTAGGGGGTGGGAGCAGCTGGAGACAGATATCAGAGTGCACGGATGCATTTGGCAGGCATGTTATGCACTGACATTCACATTCAGGGACAGCTATAGGTTTCTATAGAATTCAGTGCTGACAGGTGAGGCCCCTGGAGGACAGCGGGGCAGCAGGTTAAACAGGAGAAGTACGGAGCAGGGCTCTGGGACGTATGCTGATGTGACATTTGCTTGGCAGGTTGTGAAGGAACTGGTGGTGATGGAATAGGGTTAGACTGAGGGAAGAAATATCATACTTTCTTCTATTAATCATATGATCCACACTAATCATGGTTCCAGACTAACCAAAGACAGGTGACAAATGAAAAGAAAAATTTTACTGAATTGTTCAGATAGAAACATAAATGTAAATTCATCCTTATATGCACAAATGGTTTTCTAAGTACGAAAATTATGTAAATCACATTCTATGACAGTCACCAAAGTATACTTACCAAAATAAAAGTACTCATTTTGCAGAACAGCCAATTTCTTACTTATGTATATTATTGTATTATGATTAATGATACATTTATGTGTACATCATTCTAATACTGCAGCTGGTAAATGAGAGGCCAATATCAATTTAGTCAAGTATGTTTTTAATATAAATTATTTTATATACTCTGCGATGGTTTGTGAATTTCTCCTTGAGGATAAAGTCTTACTTATATATCTTAATTTATTTGTTGATTTTTTTTGTGTATTGTACTTATTTGAATTTGAAAAGTAATTAATAACTTAAGTTATCAAAGAAATGCAGTGGAATCATAAGAACAATATTTCCTTTTAAATTGTAGTGGAGTAAATGATAAAGTAGAAAATTACTTACGGTATCTGTGTAAATGTACTGAGTTCCTTGCCACTACTGTCCCAGCTAATATGTACACTGTTGGTACGTCGGCTTTTGGAGGTTAATTAAGACTGTGGTCCACTTCTCAAGTGCAGGACACAGGACTCCTTTGTGTCCTGCACAAGTTGAATAAGTATTGAGTATTGAGTAAGTAGTTGCACAAGTATTAATCCAAGTATTAAAGCTTTCATTGACATTTAATTTTTTTTAATTCCTTCCAGTTTAATAGTTTGTCCCACCACTGTAACAAAGTGATTTCAAACAAAAATACAATTTTTTGTTTCCAAAATAATTTCTGGCTTCGTCTCATCTCGTCTCGTCTTCTTCCGCTTATCCGGATCCTGGTCGCAGCATGGAAGCCCAGACTGTCCTCTCCCACGCTATTTTCACCAGCTCGTCTGAGGGAGCACCGAGGTGTTCCCAGGCCAGACGAGAGACATAGTCCCTCCCACTGTGTCCTGGGCCTGCTCCAGGGCCTCCTCCCAGATGGACATGCCCAAAAACCCCCTAGGGAGACATTCGGGAGGCATCCTAACTAGATGTCTGAACCACCTTAACTGGGACCTGACACCTCTCAGTCTGGAGGAGCAGAAGCTCTACTTTGAGCTCCTCCCAGATGTCTGAGCTCCTGACCCTATCTCTAAGGCTGAGACCAGCCACTCTGAAGAGGAAACTCATTTCAGCTGCTTGTATTTGTGATCTTGTTCTTTCGATCGCTAGCCATAGCCCATGACAATAGGTGAGGGTTCAAACATAGATTGACTGCTAAATTGAGAGCCTTGCCTTTTGACTCAGCTCCCTCTTCACCACAACAGAGCGGCAGAGTGTCTACATCTCAGCGGACGCTGCCCTGATCCGTTTGTCAATTTCCTGCTCCATTTGATCCATTTGCTCTCCACTGGAGAGTCCTTAGAGACTTATTGGGGCAACTTGATAAAAGGGAGTTACAATAATCCAGTCTGGAAGTAACAAATGCATGGACCCTTATGTTCGAACATAGTGTTAGCTGTGGACAAACTGTGTCCATAACTGAAGTCCAGACAGACTGTTCCTCCCAGTTACACCCCTCCAGGTCACACTGTCATTTAATATGTGAGCACTGAAGTCTCCCAGCACAGCAATGGAGTCCCCAGTAGGGGCATCTTCCAGCACCTGTCACAAGGACTCCAAAGAGTCTGAACTGTTGTTTGGTGCATATGCACATATGGGCCCACTGGAGGACAGACACATGTCCCTGCTTCGCTCATGGGGCCCAGCCACCAGGCGCTTGCCGATGGGCCCCTTCCTCAGGCCTGGCTCCAGAGTGGTGGCCTTGGGAACCCTCGAGGCAGGATACACTTGCCCTTGTTTTTACACTTTATGTGGTCTTCTTCAACCACTCTTTGTCTGCCCCCCCCGCAATTAACCTCGAGAGACCCTACCAGGGCAAACAGCCCCTGACAACATAGCTTCTAGGGCGATCATTAGGGTGCTCAAACCTCTCTATCACAATCAGGGGGCAGTTCATGGAGGGGTAATTTCTTGGTTAAGTGATTTTTTTGCCGTAAAATATTGTTGCCTGCCTTCAAAACTGCACTTCAAAAAGTGTAATGATTGTGTGTTTTCCCTGTAACAGAGTGTCCAGGGTGTGCCTCATGCATTTAAAGATAAGCCCCCTCCACACACACATAAATGAACCAGTTTTAAAGTAGTGCTGATATGTGCTATCATCATGAGAATGGTGTCTGTGTGTATTGTGAGAATGCATGCATGTGCTGTATGCCCATATGGACGATACAGCATAACAGCATCCAGCATTGGTCTGAGTGACTGAGTGAGTGCTTTTTTTTAATGTAGAGTATATTTCTCTGTGTGCATGGACGTGTATACGCTACACTGTGCTGTTTTGGCCACATGTGCACAGAGAGGTGTCAGGTGGGTACCTCTGCACCACCCGATTCTTTGGAACCTGCATGGACCTGACAGGGGTGTAAATTGCCCAGATTAGGCTTCCGGCAGCCATGGCTTCTGTTGGTAATGACTGCTGTCAGCAAGGAGACCCCCTCCCCTCACATCCCCTCCTCTGCCATGATTATTGATTTTCCCTCTTCTTCTGTCCCCCATTGTTTTACAGTCTCCTTGCCCTTCCACAGGCTGCTCATCACTGCTTGTTGTAAGTACTAATGTCTGCTGCATCTTTTTAAGCAGCTATCAATTCTTTTACTTTACAAAAACCTTTCAAGACTGCTTTAGGGACCTCAGGTGTGTAAAGCCAACCTATGGGTTTGTTTTGAACAGGATCAGATTAACATGCCAGTGGGTTCTTGGGCAAAAATGTGCTGCTGGGTTCCAAACCCCAACATTTCTCTCCTTCTCTGTAGAATGAGTGCACTTTTTATGCCTCCCAACAAGCAATATGGCAGCATTATGTTTTCAGGTTGTCCACCTATATGTCCTTCTCTCCAGTTCTTTCAAATGTTAGGACTTGAGGAAACTTCTTCATCAAATATGGAGCTGTCTTGACTTAAGGATGAATTAATTAGATTTTGATTTTGAATTAGCCAAAGATAAAAGGTCAAGGTCCCAATCAACATCTTGTATACTTTGTAGTGGGTTACTTCCAAACACCAAATGTGACATTACAGAACATCATATGTCATATAGTTTAATTCATGGTAATGTCAGTTTTCTATAACTCATCAAACATAATGTTACCAAATCCTTCAATGAGAGGAGTGGGCTCCTGATATTGATTTTTGGCAGCTTTGATCCAATAACATCCTTTGTAGACTTCAATAAAAGTAAGTTCATGCCACTTTGATTTATAGACAATTTATAAACTGATGGAAAAGATTTGGGTTTTCAGGTTTCCTTTCAGCTTTATCGTGTTCACAACTGCTGAAAAAAGTCTAAAAATTTATTCTCCATGACACAGAGTGACACTACAGAGATTGTGATTCCAACTGACGGCAACACAATGTATCATGATGTGATAACTTCATACAGCAGCATGACATGACATGACACAACATGACTCCTTTTGTCAGGCAGGTAAGTGGCACACATACTAATAACACTTGTACAGTGTATGCATGAGCTGGGACCTCAGCAGCCACCTGGATGCCTCTGAATACCCACATCTGATGTTATATGTTAATCTGCTAACCCTGAGGGCACCCAGACTGAAAACCAGCAAGAGAGAGAGCAAGAAGGAGCTATCTTCTTTGCTCAAAATGCTTTGACCCAATCCACTGATTTTCCAGCTTGCACTCAAGGGCTGTTAATGAGTGTGTGTAATTCTGTGAAAATTCACAGTTGGTATAGAAAAGGGGATTTGAATCTGTGGTTTTTCAGCATGAGGCATGGGGGAGAATGTGAATAGTCTTGATTAGACATTGAAATTTGTTTGCATATGACAGGTGGCGCATCAAAAATGGTGGATGGAGGTCACATCTTGGAGGTTGTCCAGGATTCTTCATATTGTGCTGAAGCACAACCGTAGTCAGTGGAAGGGAAGAAGACAACAGGTGACAGACAAAAGAGAAGCCCATTAGCAGAATGAAGTGGAAACAAATGAAGAAGCACATAACAAGCCGGTAACTTTTGCACACAAAAGGCAGTGATTTGTTGGTTTAAAGGCTCTGAAAAGAGTGAAAGAGTATCAGAATAAAAATTCACACTTACTGTAGCTATTACAATTTCTGAAGACCTTTTCCTTCAAAATATTAATTGTACTATTCAAAAGCCTGAATGTGAACAATATAGGAAAAAAGGGAAAGAAATCCATTAACATTTCATATAATTAACTGAGGTTTTACAAAAAAGATGCAACTTATTTAAATGTCTTAACCAGACCTTCTGGGGGCAGTTCTGGAACAACTTGCCAGCTCTCAGTGGCTGAACAGCATCTGTGAGCCTTTGCTTCACCCAATTGTCACGAAATTTTTCATTTGTGCAATTTTGACTGCAGGTTTATTCACCCTAAACTGCCCGAATACCTGACATTAGCCGCAATCTAGCAAGCAACAGCAGACATCCACAGTATTTGTGTCTGAGTTCATAATAGCCTCTAACTATTCTCAGCACTCACCAGAGACTCTGGTACTTTCTCTTATTATCCAGTATCTTTCTTTTTCCTCATCTCTTCTTTGTGTGTTCATGAAATAAAGTACATTTCCCCTCCATTCAGCAGCCAAATAAGAGAGAATTACAATACATTATAGTGGATTTTGGCAGCTCCCCGCTTTGGCAGCTCCATGCCTGCTTATTAAAAGCTACTGCTTGCAGAGGTTGAGAAGCAAGAGTTAAAATAAATTTACTTTCTAATCCCAAAAGTTGAAAAAAATAATTTTGTGCTCTCCTAGATGGTCCACATCTCTGTCCTCCAGAGCAAGTGTCTGCCAGTTAACAGGGTTAAACTAAAACACGGCATCTGGCCCTCCACTCCACAAGGTTTTGCAGTACAATTAATTGCACAACAATCCATAGTAGTTGTTTGAGATTTGCATGAAAATTCTCAAGGCACCAACACCACGAACATGACTCAAAGGTCAGGTTCAGTGACTCAAATTAGCTGAGTGAAACCTAGCAACCTGCCTAGCTGTGACTCAAAGAGGAGTGGTGTCCAAATTAGAAAACAGGAAACTGCTGCTTAAACAGTCAGTTATATTGCAGTATTACAGTCAATCAACTAACTGATTGTGATTGGCTGAAAGGTACTGGCATGCATTGTTACAGCTGCATTTCCCGAGGAATTGTGCAAAGTAGCTTTATACTTACTCACACAGACTATATTGAACGTGTCAGTTATGTGACAAATGAAAACTAAGCTTATCTGTTACATTCAAAATTTTTCAACATTGTTGTTGCTAACACTTACAGAACCTGTTAAATTTATGTCAATTGTGTTACATAATTGAATACAGTATGAAAAAAAAAACATGCATTTGACTGTCATGTGATAACAGATATATGACATGGGCCCACAGCTGCACAAAATAGACAATGCTACAGAAAACATCACTGTGATATACACCACCCCTTTTTTTGGCTTAAATACATGAATTTGAATTATGACCTCTTAAACATTTAAGTATTTTATGTTCTATTGTTTACATGTAAAGAAGTCTGTGAGGTAACCTAACACATGACCTAATGCTTTGAGTCATCTCTTAAGCACCGACTCCAGGAAACAGAAATCTCTTTTTTCATACCTTAAAAAGAGTCCGTCTTTGTTTAAATTTAAACTGATGAAGTGTTGATCAAAATACATTGATATGCATTCAATTACAATACATAAGATAATTCATTACCAGTGTCCATTCCCAGTCTGCCCCAAGGCCTTACCTCCAGTTTGGGAGTACTCTCTACCTTGTAGTGGCACTTCTTTATCCATAAATAGGACACCACTCATTATGTATCAGAAGCCCACAATTAACACACCACTGTGTACTTGTAGTACTATTACCATAAATTTCTTATTAAAGCCTGTTGCTGACTAATATTGTAAACTGTGTTAAACCCTGTCATTGGCAAGTGCACAAAATTTGCTGTTGGATTATTTCTTTCAGCTTCAAATAGCCCAAGGGACATTAAAACAATTGTTACATTACTCAAATCATTGTTTACATGAAGTCGACAGGACACAGTGAAAGTGATTTTTTCTGAGATTCTTGTCATATAGATCCAGTGAGATATTCCTTTGCATCCATGTTAAACTAAGATATGTCAACACTAAATTTTACAGTTATTCGGGAGCAAACCAAGGGCCATATTTTATGTTGCACTGCCTCAGTTCACAAGGACTTCTAGGAACTTTTTTTTCAGCCACTCAGGTTTGAGTCTGCATCTGAAAATACTTAATTTGGAGAGAAAGATGACCACTATCCCCCTGATTCCCAAAAGAAACCGTACCCTAGGCGGCCAAAACACAAGGGTAGGACCAAAGGGAGGAATTGGGTTTTGACCTAAATACTTCATTAAGGCTCAGCTTTCTCTGTGCTGTCAATGTTAACACAAAATTACTGACACACCAGTGAAGTTTAGTTTTCTCCCGATGCCAAAGACCACATGATAATTTTAAATTCAACAGCACTTTCTCACTAACTTTCACATTTCAGTGGCTTTAATGCAAGGATCTTTGCCACATTGCTATATGTTTTACTCATGTACAGCCTGTGAGAAATTGGGGAAAAATTACTCTACAGGTGACAGTGAAACATAACATGATTCTGAAAACAGGTGAATATTGTTTAAATAGCAAAAATAAATGTAATGTGGATGAACTGCATACTGTATATTAATATTCCAATTACATGCTTTAATGTTCAAAAAACACATCATTTTTGTACTGTCTGTTGCTGCTGAACTGAAACGTTTCGATTTAGCCCAGTCCTCCTTATGTCTCCACCCCTGGAAAACCTGTTCTGCTGTTATTGATCAGCCTCACAGGTCAGAGCCACCACCATTCACATGTCTCCAGTTAGCTCTGTTTTTAACTTCCAGTTAGCTGCACTTCTGCCATGCATTTCCCCACAAGAACCCTTTCTAAACCAAAACCTCACCACTGGACGTGTTAAAGAATAAACATGATCTCTGAACATGGCCACCAAAGTTTAAAAAGTAAAACTAAGTCTAAACTAAGTCTTTAGCACTGCATGCACTGATCAGCCATAACATTATAACAACCTGCCTAATTTTGAGAAAGCCCCTCTTTTGCCACCAAAACAGCCTTGACCCATTTAGGCATGGACTCAGTAGCAGATCCTTTAAGCCTTGTAAATTGCGAGGTGGGGCCTCCATGGATCGGACTTGTGTTTCCAGCACAACCCACAAGTGCTCCATTAGATTGAGATCTGGAGATTTTGGAGGCTGAGTCAACACCTCCAACTCGTCGTGCTCCTCAAACCATTCTTGAACCATTTTTGCAGTGTGTCAGGGTGCATTAGCCTGCTAAAAGAGGCCAGTGCCATCAGGAAGTACCATATCCATTCTACATTTTTCTGTAAAAATATAGAATGAAATATACAAAAAAAAAAAAAATATGCACAGATATCCATTGTATTTCAAGTGCTAGAAATAGACCAGACTAAATATACTGGGCTCCACATTGGACATATCTGTCACCAATGATTGACACAGTGAGGAAAATAAATGAGTGTAATAAATGCTTCAGGTTATGACAAATATTAAGTTAAAGGGTGGCTCCTTTTTATGCTTGCAGTACTTTTATGTCATTTCTGTAGAATAAAATAGAGCAAGGGAGCGACATGACAAAATACAGCCTTTAAATCAATTTTTGTTGTCGTTTGTTGCTGTCTTTTGAAGAGAGATAGTGTAGTCTCAGCTATCTAAAATCAAGCGACTACTGATGACTGAGAACACCATTATCTGTATCTAAATCTTTTCAACTAAGTTACTAGAAATGGGCAAGACTTAAACTGAAAGTGGATTGTGCTTTACCAAGGAACTGAGAGGGACTAAATGAAAGTCTTTAATTTGAGCCTGAAATAGATATGGATGGATTAGAATTTAGAATTTGTTATATTTTTTTATTTAGTGGCCTTCATTCCTATTGGTAGTAAAGGAAAAGTTACCATCCAAACAATGAACATCCATCACAGTTAACACATTTATTTCCTGATTCAGCTTTGACCTTGCATGCAGAGGTCCTTGTATTTTGATGTTGAATGATGTGGTTTTTGATTTCCTGAGGTAAAAGCAGCAGGATTCTGATTCCAGATTTCAGATGACATCCAAATGTCTGATTTCTCCAAAATTGTCTGCCAGCTTGCTGAACATGGCCAAGCACATGAAAGAAACTGCCATCCAGACACCCTGGTAGGTAATACTATTCCCAGCCAGCTTTGGATTTACACCCCAAAATGACAACCATCTGAACTGGTATCCTGACAAAATCCTTTCATCGTGGAATTTGAAAAAAAAAAAAAAAATCATTGGAATGGTGCATTCCTCCTTGCCCACACTCAAACTGATTCAATGCTTCTAAATCCATGAGAGGTGGTGAACAAATGTATATGTCAGGAGAGAATGGACCCTGCTTTGATTATCTGCCAACCAGTGAGGTCCTAAGCTCTAGTCATGTTTGTTGGCGACTAAAAGGCAGCGACAATATCTCTTTGTGAAACACCACTCATGCCAGTATGTCTGTAATGCCATTTTCTTTTAGCTGTTCAGACATGGCTGCTATGGCGGACTGACTCTAATCCTTTTTTTGACCCCATTCTGTTCTGAAGACATCTCATGGAGCAGGATGTACCCAGACTAAAATGCTATTGTCTGTGCTTCTCTTGTCAAGTGGGAGGGAGGGATTTCAACACAATCTAGACAGAAGCTATTTCTGGCTATGTCTGTAGGAGTTACGTAGCTAGAATTGGACAGATATATTGCATTTTCTGTCCACACTTCAAATACATTATAAACTATTCATTGGAATGACTGACAATTGAAGGTAACTGTTGAAGTTACTGTACAAACTATTGACTGTAAAAATAAAGATGGATGACATGAGAATTCCACAGTGAAACCAAAACATCTTGATCACCACCCTGGTGGCTGACTGCAGTACATACTGTAAACAATTCCCCCTCCATATCAAAAAGTAATTAAAACCCTAATCATCTTTTTCTGTTGAAAATCCATTTATATTACATTTTAGTGTAAAGTGTTTGAATTCTACATTTTGTGTTATAAATATGCATAGCAACTGCCCTCTATAGGTTGAAACCTGGCTATTGCAATTGAATTTTCTGTGTAGCTGATCTGGGTGCAGGTGACATATTTGGAGGCAGGGCTGGTCACAAGTGAGTCCGGTGTCTGGGCAGGAACTAAATACCATGTTCTCCTCCACCCAATAACTACTGCACAGACTATGGCTCCAAATGATATTGCCAGAACAAGATGGCAGCATTTTTGTCTGGGATATTTTGTTTTCACTTTAGTACAGTTAGAGGAAGTGGAGTCTATCTGTCACTAGTTCAGCTTTCACTTAAGGAGTCAATATGTGCAGAACAAAGTAGTTTGTATGACGTATTGTCAGCCCGTGATTATCTGTTTTGAATGATCACACTCAAAGGCAGAGTGAAAGCTCTCCACAAGGCCAGGAGTGTGGCCTCAAATTGGCAGAGATTTTATTCTTAGTGGGCCAGTGCACTAGAATGGGGCTGAATGCAAAGCCGTAGGCCCCATTCCAGTGCATAATCCCACCATTACTATTGCTTATACTTCTTCTTATTATTCTCCTTCTTTGGCATGTAACTAGTCCCACAGCTTTTACGTGAGCATCCTAAAACTTTTACCAGTGTGTTCTGAGGTTTGGTAGAAATTAGATAAACGGTATTTGAAAAATCCCTGAGAAACTAAAATCAACCTTCCTCATATTAAACATAGGAAAAACGGCCACATGAGTCTGAAAAGACAGCTAACTTTGGAGAATTAGCATTTGGATATGCTTTCAGAAAGAACCTTCATTCAAAATGTAAAATGGACATAAACAATAGAATTTTCACATATTGAGTCCCCATGTTCTTGACAGAGCAGCAGGTGAAGTTGCCTTAATCCTCCTCATAGAATTATCAATGTTAAGTTGGTAAAATGCCAGAGAAAACCCTGCCAACTTTGTAGGCCTAACACTCTGATATGTTCTGACACACATTCCTCTTTCTTCAACTCATAAAGAGTTGGACTCTATTATATTGAGTCATATTCAGTCATGTTGATATCTGCCATGTTTCCCAGCTTCACTTATAGGCTGTTGTGGTAGCCTCCTGGTATTTAGGATTTCTCAATTTTAAATGAATGGAGAGGTTTAACCTGCTGTATAAACTGTACAATCAAAAACACTGTAAATCATGAAATGGAATCAGTCCCATTATTACAAGATAGTCATGGTTTTCCTTAAAGATTTTGGATTAACATGCCTAAAACATAGACAGATAGATAGATAGATACTTTATTGATATCCCGAGGGAAAACCATCACCCTTATGAACTCACACATATACTGAATGAATTACATTATCTGCAGTTTACATCTACATACAATGTTTTAATTGATATATTATTTAGTTATTTTGATGAATAGGACTCCAATGAGTTGCTCCTCCTACGTCATTGTAACACATTGTATAATGACAATAAAGATATTCTATTCTAATCAACAGGGCCACTCCCATTAGGACATTAACGTGTAATGCGTAGGCCCTTTAAATGATCTATACGGCGCCATCTGCCCCCGCCCAGCGTAATGTATTTAGGTGAGTGCGGAAGTGGGCGGAGGAGAGACGGTGACCAGGAAGTGTTCGAATGTGTGGCGCCAAGGGAGGCCATGGGCTGCAGGCTGCTGTGACCTCCTCTGTTCGGGTCTGTAACGGTATAAGGAGACGTAATGCAGATTGACAGAGGAGAGCTGTCGGGACCGAAAAGATCTCTGAGGTCGGCCATCACAAAGGTGCATTACCGCCGAAGAGGACGCACATTGGAGGAGCCGATACCTCGTTACCACAAGCCTGGGCGCGTGGCGCGGTTGACCCGCTAGCGTAGCGGTTAGTGATTCCGCCTGCAACACCGAAGACTGGGGTTCGAATCCCAGACGGTCCGACGTTTGATAGTCTGGTGAGTTTGTTCTCTTTTTGATTTATTTCAGTTTTGAAATGAAAAGCTCATGTGTATCAAAAGATGTGCGCAGGCAGGGCCCTGGCAATAGAGTCCCGGTGAGCGACATCGGCCCACTCAAAGTTTCTTGTGAAATTTTCTAGTTATTATTGTTATTACTATTATTTTTTAACTATGCCAGGGTCTCAAAAGGGCTGAATCAGAACAACACAAGGGTGTGTGTCCATACAGTACTTACTAATCAGAGTAGTACCCTAAAAGTTTAGCACCAGCAGAGCACAAAATATGTTTGAATTGATAATAGATTTTTGAATTCATTCATAAATACTTTGTCAAAATAAGCAGGGGAAGGCATGTAGAAACCACTGTTGGCGGCTTGTCCCTCTCTCTTTCTCTCTCTCACTCCTTCTTTCTCCATCCATCTCTCTGAAATGGCAAAACAATCATTGAGTAGCCTCTGAAAAGGTATCAAAATTGACTATTGTGATTTCACTCCAGAAATAATGTGAACAAGTTCACTCAAATGTTTGTAGAGAAAATTGTGTCCTCCCAAAATATGGTGAGGAGATGTCCCTAAATTCCACATGCGTCCTCCTCCCTATACGACACAATAACTGTTCTAATGGGAATGTCGATGCCAGTGTTTCCTTGAAATTATTCATTGCCCTTGGTTAAGCACATGGAATGTGACCGACACATGACAGGGAGCCTGACAGACATGGACAAAGTCTGCATCCTTTCTCATTTCTATACAGTTAGCCTAGCACTGTATGAAGTGAGCATAACTATCAGATTGCAGATTTCAGAAAACTGCAGAAATTGGTGATGACAGTCTCCCAAGTCCTCGTGATCCATCAGAACTGAAACTGACTCCGAGTCAAACCCTTTCCCTGCCTGCATGTTTTTTCCTTAATTCTAATAACTAAACCAGTCCTGTTTGCCTGTTTTAATTGCAACTGGATTCTTCCCCTGCTGCCTCACACTCACCTGCTGTACCATGTTGAATACTAGAGTAACTTACCACAAAATACACTTTTCTGGGTTAGAAAATAAAATGAAGCTGGACCTAGACATGCAGACTGCTTCTACAAACATTTGTGAAAGAATGGGCCGCTCTCAGGAGCTCAGTGAATTCCAGCGTGGTACCGTGACAGGATGCCACCTGTGCAAAAAGTCCAGTCGTGAAAATTCTAAATATTCCACAGTCAACTGTCAGTGGTATTATAACAAAGTGGAAGTGATTGGGAACAACAGCAACTCAGCCACAAAGTGGTAGGCCATGTGAAATGCAGATGCTGAGGCGCATAGTGCGCAGAGGCAACTTTCTGCAGAGTCAATCGCTACAGACCTCCAAACTTCATGTGGCCTTCAGATTAGCTCAAGAACAGTGCGTAGAGAGCTTCATGGAATGGGTTTCCATGGCTGAGCAGCTGCATCCAAGCCATACATCACCAAGTGTAAGTCAAAGCGTCGGATGCAGTGGTGTAAAGCACGCCACCACTGGATTTTAGAGCAGTGAAGACGTGTTTGTGTCTCCATCTGGCAATCTGATGAACGAGTCTGGGCTTGGTGGTTGCCAGGAGAACGGTACTTGTCTGACTGCATTGTGCCAAGTGTGAAGTTTAGTGGAGGGGGATTATGGTGTGGGGTTGTTTATCAGGAGCTGGGCTTGGCCCCTCAGTTCCAGTGAAAGGAACTCTGAATGCTTCAGCATACCGAGAGATTCCATGTTCCCAACTTTGTGGGAACAGTTTGGGGATGGCCCCTTCCTGTTCCAACATGACTGTGCACCAGTACACAAAGCGAGGTCCATTAAGACATGGATGAGTGAGTTTGGTGTGGAAGAACTTGACTGGCCTGCACAGAGTCCTGACCTCAACCCGATAGAATACCTTTGGGATGAATTAGAGCGAAGGCTGTGAGCCAAGCCTTCTTGTCCAACATCAGTGTCTGACCTCACAGATGTGCTTCTGGAAGAATGGTCACAAATTCCAATAAACACACTCCTAAACCTTGTTGAAAGCCTTCCCAGAGGAGTTGAAGCTGTTATAGCTGCAAAGGGTGGGTCGACATATTAAACCCTATGGATTGAGAATGGGATGTCACTTAAATTCATATGTGTGTAAAGGCAGATGAGCAAATACTTTTGGCAATATAGTGTATTTTTAGTGTATTTGATAGAAGCAGGTTTGCCTGATGTTTTTCTGCCCTCCAATAAGAATCAAAGTTGTTGAACCATGGATATGTACAGTTCATTTTTGTGAAATTTCAAAATGTGGGTCATCATAAACTATCATACTGCCTTAGAATATCTTATTTAGGCTGAAAAAATCTATTCTGGTCTTGAAGTGATTCACAAACTGTGAACACTGTGACTATGATGTATTTCTCGCAAAGACAAAACAGTAGAATTTACAAAACACAACATATTAAAACATGAATTATAAGCTTTACTGCATTTTTGCAGCATTCTTGTATTAGTTAAACTTTTAAACTTTTGTTCTCATATTGTCATTGTCTTTGTCTCTCTCTCCCACTTTTCCCCCTAGTCTCTTGTCCTCCACATTTCCATCTTCCTCTTGACCGACAATACATACTCTCCTCTCCCACAACACATCCTCACTGCCTCCACTTAATGGCTTTCAGGTTGTCATCCAGCCTTTGAAATATCCAAAGGACCGTCAGCTCTCTCCCACCATATTAGCTGCAGCTAAATCAGGCTTGGTGGCAGAGGCTGACTTGTCGCTCCTGGAGGGCGAGTGGGTGTCTGGAAGCTGATCAGACGGCCCAGCACTCGGGGGTGGAGGAGCTGCCACCCCCAGCTACCTGGATGCTGAGGGGAGATAGTGGCGCATATGGCAGCGAGCCCTTTAGTCACACCCACACCGACACACACATACAGGCAACTGGATTCAATTACTGTCTGTTATTAACGTCATTCTGTCTTCGTCTTGTTTTCTTTTTTCATTTCCTATTTTTAAAACCTTTATTTTGCTAATGGAATCAAAGATAACATTTTTTACCTGGTTTACCTGGATTAAGGGTTCTGTTATCCCTTCTTGTACACTAGAGTATCCAGACAGCCCTCTTTCTGAGGATGTTTTTCGGAGGTTAGTCTAGGCCCCTTACTTCCATGACACAGACAGAGCAGAAGACAGAGACAGAGACGTAACCTAGTTATTAACCTGTAGTCCAACCTCAGACCCTTTGTACTTTTGCTGACTGTGGGCTGCAAGCCCAATACCCAAAGTCTGATGCCCGGAAAGACAGAACCACATTTTGACATAATGCTAATACTTTTGGAAATTACAATTTTCATATCATAGAAGAGTGGACTATTGGCATTGGTGGAGGTATGAGCCCTCTGAGTGCACTTCTAGTTGTATATTACATCATAGTATGTTTAACTGTAGAGCAGAGCAGCTCATAGGGGTGGACAACATGCCTTGCAACTAGCACAAATGATTTGAAGGACAACTTTGCTAAGCTATATGTGTGTGTATAATAGCTATGTCTTGTTAGCTTAGTCTTCATTGTCTCTCCCCTACTCTCTGCCTTCGTTGCTTTGCTCCCTGAAGGGCTTATTTTAGCGATGCCAGAGATTTTTTACACAGCCTGTTGCCGTGAGTGCCTGCGGCTGGCTGCTATGAAAATCAAAAAATGCCTAGAGTGCCACTGCCTCTGTTAGTCTCAAACTTAAAAGGCTGCTTGGTTACTGTAATACACTTATAGGATTTCCCTCAAGGGTCCCATGAGTTCTGTGGAAAGATGTGACTCTATCTGGATTTGCAGACATCTCAATTATTTGAAGAGGGAAGGCCTCACAGCACTGCAATCCCACCACTCCTTGTGAAGTTCAGAGAGAGGAGGCTGGTTTGTATACAGGAAGTAGGAGATGAGCCCATTCAAACAGCATAAAGTTATTTTAGGAACAAATACTAAGCTACTGGAAAAGCACATTAACTCAAACTTATTTGGTGCTTTGTTATCATGATGACCAACATGGGTTTTCCTGTCCAAACTGGGACATTTACAACACAATATGTCACCCCAGCCTTTATCCAATTCACCTGGCACTTTCTTTTCTAATACTGTTAACATGGGAACACAACACTCAGACCATTAACTTTGTAACTTGAGGGTCAACATTTTATTATTTGTGTGATTCAAGACACTCTTTAGCTTAGCATAAAGAGTGGAAGCAGGGGAAAACAGTTCAAGATTACATCTACCAACACTTCTAAGACTCATTGATTAATGTGTTATATCTTATTTGACTAATCTGTGCACAAAAAAAAACAAAAACAAGGGGAAGTTGGATGTATGTCCATTATTTTTATTTAAATAAGATAGAAAAATAGAACAGAGTACTACAGTGATTTCTACATAATAATATGTCACTGTTGGAATAAGAGATGCAAGTGTAGAAGCAGCTTCTTGGTGGATTGTCATCATTTCACTTTTGTCTGAAATGTGTGTAACTCTGTCAGTGCTAAGAGTCACTTGTAGGTGACAGCCACACTTGTGAAGAAGATTCAGGTTTGAAGCTTCAGATAAGCAACAAACTAAAACTGACTTTGAAAATGTCATTGGGGTTGAGCCTCTACACACAAACTGTACATGATGCTGAGGGTATATGCTTTGAAAACACACTGTGGACACCAATTTGTTCCTAACATGCAAGCACTGCTCTTTAAATGTACCGCAGGACAGAGCAGCGTCAACTATGTCAAGATAGGATCATTCTTGAAAAGACTGTTAAGAATATACACTATATAGACAAAAGCAGTGACGTGCGGTGAGGTTCATGGCTGGTGAGGCACTGACTTCATCACAAACCCTACAGAGTAGCTTATTCACCATTTGATTGGCAGCATTTAGCGGGTTATGTTTAAAGTCTCATATCAGCAACCGGAAGCAAACCCTTTAGCTCCGGCGTTGGTCTTCCTTTAATTATTACCTCCTGCTTCGATTGAAAATCCAGTTTAGAAAACTGCTTGAGTTTAGATATGTAATCCTCCATTTTGAAAGTAAGGCCAGATGAGAGGAAAAAATAAACAGATGACCGCATTTGACTTGCTAACTCGAGATTGTGTCTTGCTGTCACTTGCAGTCGTGGATCAGCGGTTAGGGTGTCGGACCCGTAACCGGTGGATCGCTGGTTCGATTCCCCGTCCCGGTGTCCATGGCTGAGGTACCCTTGAGCAAGGTACCTAACCCCCACTGCTCCCCGGGCGCTGCACGCGGTCGCCCACTGCCCCGGGTTTGCTGTGTGTGTGTGCACGTCACTTGGGTGGGTTAAATGCAGAGAACAAATTTCATTGGAGTGAGTTCCCTCCAATGACAAGATATGTCACTTTAATCTTAATCTTAATCTTATTCTGCAGTCGAGGAGTCACAAGAAGAATCCCTGGGATCATGAGTGCCCCCTACCATGAGGCAGCAGAACTGCGTGCCTCACCTCGTGCCTTTTCACGTCCGTTTTATGATTGCTCAGTACAAGAAACATGTTACACACATACAGTTGTTGACAAAAAACACTGTACATTATATACGTTGGCTAAACTATGGAAATTTAGTTCATATAGCAAAAGCGTTTGAACATTTTAATAGCGACATACAGAGTCAGCAATGCGGTCTCACTGCCTAGCATGTCAGCACAGTTAGCCGAGTCATTGCGCATTGTGGTGAGGCTCCACAGGCTGCTGCCTCACCGCACGTCTCTTCTCAGTATTTGAACGGTAAATGTGACAATTCAGCGATTTTTAATTCAATTCAGCGTCTCGTGCCTCCCCTGACTGCACGTCACTGGACAAAATTAACGGGGTGGATTGTTTTGCAGGGGTTGGGTTAGTCCGTGGCCTAGAGGTTGGAGATCTTGTGATCGGAGGGTCACCGGTTCGATTCCCCCACCGGACGGGCAGGAAAAATTTGGGTGTGGTGGAGTGATTAATGCGAAAAATGTCCCCACCCCTCCATTAGCCGGCTGATGTGCCCTTGAGCAAAGCACTTAACCCCCTAATATGCTCCCCGGGCGCTTGATGCTGCCCACTGCTCCTGAGTGTGTTTCACTGCATGTAATTTGCTGGGTGTTGCATGTGTGTGTTCAACTAAGGATGGGCCAAATGCAGAAGATGAATTCAGTGTGTGTATGTAAAAATATATATACTGTCAATAAAGCTGATTCTTCTTATTCTTCTTAATTCCAATGAAGAGAAATCTTAATGCTTCAGCATAGCAAGACATTTTGAACAATGCTATGCTTCCAGCTTGCATGCCACAGCATGACTGTGAACAAAGCTATGTCCATAAAGACATTGTTGGATGAGTTTGATGTGGAAGAACTGGCCCTCGCAGAGCCCTGACCTCAACCCAGCTGAACATGTTTGGGATGAACTGGAATTCAAATTGTGAGCCAGGCCTTTTCGTCCAAAATCGGTGCCTGACCTCACAAATGATCTGTTGCATGAATGGGCAAAAATTCCTGCAGAAACACTCCAAAACCTTCCCAGAATAGTAGAAGCTGTTATAGCTGCAAAGCTGTCTGTGTATTTAGAATGCAATGTCATTACAGTCTCTGTTGGTGAAATAGTCGGGTGCCCCAGTACTTTTGTCTATATTCAGTTGAATTCAATTCAGTTCAGTTTATTTATGTAACACTAAATCACACCCAGTAAGTTGTCTCATGATACTTTCTTATTAGAGCAGGTCTAGACCAAACTCTTTAATTTAATTTTTGGTACGGAGAGGCACAACAAAACCCCATGAGGAAGCAAAACCTCACAGGCAAACACTTGGCGACAGGGGGGAGGAAAATCTTTATACGCTGTACCATTGTCACTGGAGGCCAGTGTTGTTTTTGACAGTTATTTTATTTCGACCAATTAAATATCTTTTCACAAGGGTTTTCCTAAATAAATAAATTCACTGAAAAGGCTAGAAAGTCATGAATATCTGATACATTCTTCTTGTTCCCATGGTCTTAAAATGACAAACACTGAAATACAAGGACATGATTCATAGTTCAAGTGTATGTTTGTTCATGTTGTGTTGACTGAATGACCTCATTCAGATTTCACATATTTTCTGTCCATGTTCATTGTCTTTGCTCAGATTTTGTATAGTCCATCAAAGTATGTACTATGAAAAAACAGGACAAATGACAACAGGTCATGAAAGGACAGGTAACTGTAATCATCCTGCTGTAAGCCTTACCAAATTTTCTATAAATAAAATGCCAATGTCTTATGTCATTTTACATTTTGCTTATGTTGTCAGAACATCCTCTTTGCATTTTAGGTTTCATTTAATGTCATCCACATTAAGCTTTTCTGATGTCATTTTAGACGTGAATGATCTATAGTGAAAATATGTAATATGAAGAGAGATCCACACATAACCAAAGTCACCTGACTTCTTCCTTTTGTTGTCTAAAAGTCACAAATGCAGCAATGAAATGGCATAACAGTGCTGCTTACTTGAAAGTGGTATGTCATTTAGATTACGTCTCATAACATCACATTGCTCCTGTTCTCACTGGTTCAGTTTTATATAAACTAAGATTAATACCATTATAGTAATTTCAAAGATGCTTTGTAGTCATGTTAAAGTTCTACACGAAGTGGCTTTGCTGCAAATTATATTTTTAAAAATGTAAGTAAAATTTAGTCTGATTTTAAACTCAGATAAAAGCTTTTCACCAGCACTTTCTCACTACAAGCCAAAGACATACAGTATGACTTCAAAACAATTTGAGAGATGCAAACATGGAAGAATAAAACCATCCAACAACAATGAGTAGCACAACTTAAATATTCAAAGCACTAACAAATTCCCACATTATTTTTTGAAGAACAAACCTGAAAATGAGATCTATCCATATACATGTTAAAATGAGTGATTGAGTGACTTTTACTTTGTTTTTTCTGAGTACTGAAGGAAGAGCAGCAGCACACTTACTGCAGAAGATTCCCCCCGCAGAGAAGAGCAGCAGCATCATGCTGAGAGCTTACAAGCCGTTTAATCAGTTTCATTAAACGTCTTTTAAATGGTACTGTACATATGGGCTGGCAGGTTAATGATATTTTAACCTCAACATTCCCAGTCCTCCTACTCAGCCTCCTCTTCCTCCTCCTCCTCCTCCTCGCCGTCAGCACACCTCAGACAGTTGCTGCACTCACGATCACAGCCTGTTCAATATTTCATATAGAGGCCCATTAAAGACACAAGAGGCTTCTTCTCTCTCTCATGCTTCAAGTTCAAAAAGTCTCAACCGCCTGCTGTAAAGAATATTAATGATTATACCAGTAGCAGTGTGTGTGTGTGTGTGTGTGTGTGAGAGAGAGAGTGTGTTTTTATGATAACAGATACAGACGTAGCATGCAAAAACGTTGGTGTCGCTGCTGTTTTTTAATCACATAATAATAATAACTTGATTTTAATCTATAAAAAATATCAGTAAAATTGAAACACACACATACACATATTTACATAGTTGAGGAAGAATGGAGAACATACAATGAAATAAAAAATAACAATAAAATCGTTATTTGCCGGGTTGAAAGCACCAAACTATGTGATACACACATGCTTCCAATCCTCATTAGTGTTTCACAAATGCACCCACACAAATAACGCTTACAATGTGCTCACAATGGCACCAACCCACCTACCCACCCACATGCACACACACACACACACACACACACACACATACAGTCAATAGACACAATAAAAGAAAAGATAATCATTAACATTCTCAACAGCGGGAGGTTTAGCCTTTTTGAACTATCTGCATAGAAAGAGAAGGAGCCTCTTGTGCCTTTTAATGGACCACTATTTGGTAAGACAAGTAGAGGCTAATGAATTACGCAAAACCTAAAATATAAAATAGATTTTTTTTTTTTTTTTTTAGCTTAAGTGTAAGCCACTGACTTTCAATTTGTGTCAAAATGTTAAACTTGCCTTAGAACCTTGGTTTGTCAAGGAAGTTATATATATATAATTTATAAAAAAAAAATTATATACAATTTTTGGTATTTTCAAAAGTCTTCATAGTTTTGCCTGTGAAACAGGGTCCCATTGGCTTAGTATAGCAAGTACTGTCCCGCGATCATCTAATCATTAAATACTGAATCCAGATAGTCCCTGCAGTACAGCATTCCTCCACAACATGGCTGCAGCTCTTCACCGAGCCTGTGCAGATGTGACATACTAAGGCCGGTTAAAGTCAGTGACCTCCCATTTCAAATCAGTAAACCTGCTGTAACATCCCAGACTCAGCAGCAGTGATTCTTCTTCTATTTGCACTGGTCCAGACTGCCAGGCTGATCCTGACAGGCTGATCTCAACGGCATGTATACACAGCAGGGTTTCAAAAACTCACACATGCTTGTCAGTGGCAAGATACATATGAATAAAGTTGCAGTGAGCCATGACAGAAATAGCAAAAAAATATAATTAAGATGTTATACTGGTGTTTAATGGTGGCTTAATGGAATATATAATTTTCATTTTTAGACTGGTACAAATAGATAAGCCAATTAATGAAATAACATACATAAGATAAGGAAGTGGATGTCTTTTGTTTTACTCTAATACATAGAAGCAAGGGCTTCTTCTCAAATTTCTGAAATTTAAACGGCCGCTTTACAAATAAACAGTGTAAGTGATGAGGTTGTAACAGCTGAGGAAATTAAAAATAAAATCCGAAACTGGGGCAATGCATTTTCTGGTATTAGTTTCCATATAGATTTCTGTTTGACAGAACAGTGGACACAGATTTGCACATGCACTTCTGGGTTTCGCCCACGTCCCCTGCAGTTTAATTTATCTTTACTGTCTTGTGGTGTAAATCTGTATGGCCTCCTGCTTTTATTACAAGTCTAAGCAAATCTCATAGTAGTTCTGCTCTACTTCTATGAGGTCAGCTGTCACTACTACTACTGTCTACTGTAAATGAAGTGCTGAGTTGTTTCTGGAAATATTCCTTTCTTTCCTGAAAAGCAGAGATGAAATTGAGTAAATGTCTGCAGCATCTCCCATTTCACTTTCATCAAACTTCTAAGATGTACTGCCTCCAAAGCAGAGGCCTTCATCTTGTTTGTCTCCTGCCTAACTCCCTGAGCTTTGTTTCCCTCCACTTATTTCTCTTTGCTCTATCTCTGACATCACCCTGTTTGCAGCTCACCCCATATGTCTGAGCCACTCGTGCTTCATGAACAGCTTGGTAGTGAGAAGAGGCTTCCCATCAGTGAAAGTTCAAAAGCAGCCCACTCCCTGTCAAGTGGAAATCCACTGGAGGGATAATCCTTTCCTTCTCCATGCTGACTGAAACCGACAGAAAGAGAGGAGAAGAGGACTGACAGAACAGAGAGGAGAGTATTAGCCATCCACCAGACAGGAAGAGAAGAAACAACACTGATTCAAAGTGTTGCTACTTTTAAATAGTAACTTAACACCAATACTCAGGGCGGCACGGTGGTGCAGTGGTTGGCACTGTCACCTCACAGCAAGAGGGTCCCAGGTCTGAATCCCGGTCTGGGCCCTTCTTTGCGTAGTTTGCATGTTCTCCCTGTGCCTGCGTGGGTTTTCTCCGGGTACTCCGGCTTCCTCCCACAATCCCAAAAACATCCACAACCCCTGTCCCACCCTGACAAAAAAGAAATGGAAAATCCTGCTAGACACTCTGACATCACTGTAGTTACAGCTGCAACACCTTAAACCATACCCCCACAACCCTCAGTTGAAACAGTATGGATGATCTGAATAAAAGCACTACATAACTGCAGTCGCTTACCGTTTGCTCTTGAAAGTCAAACGGCGATCTGATCAGCTTGGAGTAATGTCAACAGTCACATGGTGCTTTCGGTTTAGTGAACAGGCAGACAGAAAACAATGATGCTACTTGATGCACAATGGTGATGTAAATCTATGCCACACTCTGGTATCAGCGCTGACACTATCGATCACAGGATCAGATTGGGCTCAAAAGCTGGATCATGTTTTGCTATCACCAGCATCTCTGATCATTTCTTTGCTGATGAGACATTGCTATGCAGATAAACACAATCTTAAAACTGCCTTGGTGCAATGAAAGAATGGCTGTCTCATCTGGCACCAGGGATGGGTCAGATTACTTTGTAATTTAAATACAGATTATAATAGATAGCGCACCATGCTAACTCTAGATACGACTTACTTATCAACTTAATTTAAACATTTGTAAATCATTTAACACTGCACATTGTGAGTGACTGTTTACTTACCCTTGTTTTCTCCTTATGAGACGAAATAGTGCAAGATGAGTGCAAGTCTGAATCAGTTGAAGTGCAACCAGAGCAAAGAGTTGTGGTATCCTGCATATTTTTGAATGTCGACTCAGACAAGCCTATTGGCAGCTCTGGTAGGGGTGGCCAGGCAGGGTGGCCGATCAAATACCAGGGGTAGCCGGTGCCACGGTGGCCTGTAAAAATGTAATGTGAATGCTTCAAAATCAAACATTAAAATATTGCACTTTATATTAAAATGGAAGCAGACACAAAAACATGAGTTCTGTAAATGTAATTTTTCTTAATTTTTCTTTCTTTTTAGTCACCACAAACACGGCTACAAAGTTAGTTGCAGTGGTCTTGAACAGTGGACTCTTGCTTTCCTGACGTCATTCCCAGGTGACACGCTGCCACTGAGCCCTTCAAATCCAGAGCAGTTCTCTCATATACATGCAATATAGAAGAGATAAGACCTGTGTCATGGAAGTTGTGATGAGATATGTCTGAAATGTCCATAAGTAACATTCGTGGTTACATTTTATTCTGGTGACTGGGTTCCTAGTTTAAGATGCTCAAGACAAAAACACCTTTGCACCTTAAAATCACATAATATCAACACAAACGATCAGCAGTCAAAGAATACTGATGCCACAATTAAAATCCTGCTGGTTGAATTTCCCTCTTTGTTTTTCACTTGCTTCTCTTTCCCTCTCTTGCTCCTTCATTTGTAGAGAAACACACACACACAGACACTTGCATATCCCCCATCTGTTTGTGTGTGTGTGTGTGTGTTTGTGTGTTTCCTCAGTTTCACAGCCAGGGCCTGGTCCCGCAGGAGTGCTGCTTCATCAAGTCTGGTAGTGGGGTAGCAAAGGGCATCATCATTAGATTAGTCTCTGATCACTCTCCCTAAGTAATTATCCTCCTGCCCAGGCTCCTGCAGCATGCAGACTTAATTGATTTAATGGAGTGTGTTCTCTCTCTCTCCACGTCTCTGTCTCACGTCTCCTTTTTTTCCCTTCTGGTTCAAGAGCACATTTCCTCCCATCAGAGTTTAGGATTCAATTTCAGAGTGAATGAGGTGATAGGGCCCTGAACTCGAAAATGGATTCCAAGATGAATTCTTTTGGCTTTTGTTGTTTTTTTTTTCTTGTATTAATGCAGTCACATCCCATCACCCTTTTAATTTTTGGTAGTATACATAAGCACACATTAACATGTCAAGGACAACCACCCAGGCTGAGTGATTTCATAACAGAAGTGGATCGGGTTTTGTTCTTCTTTTCAGTTCAAAGCAAATAAGCTTATTTAAAATAAATACAAATTTAAAAAGACTATAATGGCATTATATATATTCAAAGGCTTTTTGGGGAGATTATTCTAAAACTTAACTAAACCAGTTGTGTGTGTAACATCTCGATCAATATGCTTAGTAGGACTCGAAAGCAGAAATGGACACAACAGTGATGATGAATGACAGCCAGAAAAACAAGAAACAACAAGCCTTTACCTGCCTGTTTATGTAGAGACAGTAGAGCTGAGGATGTTAACGATGAGGAGCATGAACCACCTGACATAACCTGATCCTTCTCTGATTAGTCATATTAGGTTGGGACCTCTGTTTATTTATAGGAAAAATAGAAGATCAGTATCATATTTTTAGTAAAGCAGTATGATCACATCAGATGAGTAGATCCCATGGTTCATTGTGTCGCAGTGTATCACTATGAATACACAAAACACACAGTGGATGACAGTATTTATTTCTCCTAAGAGATGGGATGAGGAGCTCCAAAGGAAACTCAGAGCAGACCCAATGCTCTTTCATGTTGGAAGGAGGCAGTCTGATATGGAAGCCTCCTGAGTGCCTTCCTTGGGAGGTTTTCCAGGCATGTTCAGCTGTCTTGTCTGGAGCTGGATAATGTTGCGGGGCCGATGGATAGAGCTATGTACATTCAAGAATCTGGCAATATAAAATGTATTACGATATTGAGGCTACAGTTCAAAATACTGTGATATATTGTGATACTGTAAACAAACAATGTACTATTTTTATAGATCTGTGTTCTTTGTCTTAACACTAACCATATATTCTTCTCTCAGAGTTTTTCCAGATCAAAATGTGTTAATGCTGATGTTATGTTAAGCCCTTTGAGACAAACTGCTTGTAAAAATGGGATATACAAATAAAGTTGACTTGACTTGACTTAAAATATGTTAAGTAATATTTAAGTTTATTTTAGTAATACATATTTTGGTAAAAATTTTTAATAAACCATTAATTTGCTATTATAATTTATTACCAAAACCAAACAGGCAAATGCATGCAGTCCACCATAGTGGTCTCAATAACGTCTTGCAAAAATATACCAAAAAATTTTTGATGTCTTTAAGAAGAGTGAATGCGCACATAGAAAAAAAATCAGACTCCGCAGGTAGGGGACAATAACTCACACAGTGACATTAAATGTATATGGTTTCATGGGGGTTACATGTCTTTGGTGAGGAAGTTCCTGTACAATCAATGAGCACAAGTTTTGGTGTAAATCTCAGCTCTGGACCATGACAATAAGACTCCTGTGTCCCAGCTGCTGTTGACCAACTTCATCTAAAACCACAAATGATTGTCTTTAAATTCCTGCTGTTCATATGTGTATTTTTCAATTTTAGACAAAGTCAGGCTTAAAATTAAGACTACGAAGCATAAAGTATTCTCAGTATTATCAACAAAAGAAAGAGTGGGTTTATAGTAATGCTCAAATAGATCAATAATGGTTTATTAATTATAAAAACTCTACAGGGACATGGCCTTGGATTATGAGGTTAGTGAGATACAGGGTGGAGATGTGAAGACTGGAGAAATCAAAGTCAGTCTGGTTCGCCTTTAGACGTATGTATGTATGTATACCATCTAACCCTGTACTCTCATCATTCATCTAGCCTTCTTTTTTTTCTCGAGCTGCTCTTCTCATGATTTAATGATGACATGTGGTCTGATCTTCATCTGGCATTTTCTACAGACATAGCAGGCTGCCCTGTAGGAGTGCTTTAAACCTACATGTGGATAATGTAAGACCGACATTTACCCATAGTAACCTTTGGACTGGCCTGTGTGTGTAAGGCCCACACAGAATCATGTATTGTGCCAGTCTGCTGTCAAACAATGATTCTAGTGCTATGTGATTATCTTTAGCATATTGATTTGGCTTGTTTAAAGACTGACTCTGCCATGACCAGAAGAAGCAGATGATAGGCTAAGTGGTATAAGCAGCCATGAATATCATATGGCTAGGCACTAATGCTTGACCTTATTGCTGCTTAATGAACCGCCAAGAGACAATCAGTGCCATTTGCTCACCTCCTTGCATCCAGAATGAATCATAAGCATGCTGCTGCCAGCCAGTTTGTATTCAGTGCTGCAAAATAACTCAGTTTTTATTGGACTGGAGGTCAGATTACTTCTTGCGAAACTGTACTCCCTGCAGAGCAGTTGCAGTTACTTTACCAGCCAATGTAATTAAATGTACAGCATAAGCAAAAACAAGCACGAACACTGACGTGCAATACACAGCTTTTTGCACAAGCATTTGCTTAGCTAGCTGAGATAATGAGGCCACAGTGCAATTACTGAAATCGGAGAGGCAGGTTTGGGCATATTCAGCCCCGCATGGTGCATGCTTGCTAACATTGCATGCTAATTGGCTGGAGCACCAGGACACACAGAGACAAAAGCAGCCTGAGGGAGAAGACTGAGACAACCCCTCAAGGGTTGGACACATAAAGACATGCAGCAGTAACCTCCACGTCAATCCCTTTATGACTAAGGACAAAATGGGTGCCGGCAGGCAGTAGTTAATTTGAAAATTAATGGGCCATGGGATTTTTCTCTCTCACTTAAGACACTTTGCAGCCCCAGAGTGGTTCCGTTCATCCTGCCCTCTCCTCTGCCTGAGTTTTACGACTCTTCATATGGCCGAGGATCGGTACTGCATACGCTGCAGTAAATTCATGGCTAATTTGATTAAATGCTGGTGCGTCCTTGTTGGTGGTCAGACAGAGAGGTGCCCACGCACATCCTGGATGAGCTGTGGACCCTGAACGTTTCATCATATAGTCCCCCATGTCAGATTAAAGAAACAATCTGTGATCCAAATGTAAACAAAAGGTAACGGTGATTTCTCTGACAAAGTATAAATGAAAAAAGGTTTAAGATAGTGTTACAGTGTTTTGTTCCTTTGTGAACATAAATTATTATTTAATTATTATTTTACTATTTTCATGGTCATGATCATGGTTCTATAGTATGTCTATTGTGGTATGTTGAGAGTAGGGAAACACTGTGATAAAGGTTAAAAATCCTCTGCTGATAGTCTATATTTTTCTTATAAAAACAATTCAAATACACTATTTCCTCCAAATAAAATGTGGCTGTTTCTTTACATGCCACTTTCTACGTCTCCAGCATTGTGTAAAACATAAATAAAACAGAATAAGATCATTTGGTACTCCTTCCAGACATATCCATTTGAAAACACTACAAAGACAATATGTGTAATGTTGTATCTTGTCAACTGATTTTTGTAATTGTATGCTTATTCTGAATTTGAGACCAGCAACACATTTCAAACAAATTGGAACAGAGACAACGGGTAAACAGGTTCACTGGCAACAGGAAATTTTGTTATGATCACATATGAAAGGGGAATCCTCGAAAGACTCAGTCATTCACGAGAAGGATGGGGGTCCACTACTTTGTGGGACCGATGACTGTATAAAGAATATTGCTATGTGGGCTCAGGAACACTTCATAAAATTGTTGTCTGTTAATACAACTTGTTTGCAAATGACTGAATTATGTTTTTATTTAGGCAGCACGATGGTGTAGTGGTTAGCACTGTCGCCACATAGCAAGAGAGTTAGAGTTTGCATGTTCTCCCTGTGCCTGCGTGAGTTTTTCCTGGTACTCCGGCTTCCTCCCACAATACCAAAAACATGCACATTAGGTTAACTGGCTACTCCACATTGCCCCTAGGTGTGAGTGTGAGAGTGTGTGGTTGTCTGTCTTTGTGTGTCAGCTTGCGATTGACTGGCGACCAGTCCAGGGTGAACCCCGCCTCTCGCCCATAGTCAGCTGGGATAGACTCCAGCCCCTGATGGATAAGCGGTATAGAAAATGAATGAATGAATGTTTTTATTTACTTTTTACACAGCATACCAACTTTTTTAGAATTGCAGTTGTATGAGTTCACATATTTCTCTTAGTGTCAGGATTATGCCTCTTCATGGTATTTTTCCACTCTCCTCCTCCTTGCCCTGTTCTCTGTGTATGTGCGTGTGGTTACCCTTCACCAATCCAGAGTGAATCTGGGTGGTTACCTGCTGTGCACCTGAGTTCTCTCCAATCAACTCCACCCTAAGCTCATCCTTCTTAAGACTGGCTTTCACCTGCCTTCATTGCCAGATTGTTCCTGCCCTGGTGCTGTACAGCAGCGGTCTCCAACCTTTTTAGTGCCACGGACCGATTTAATATCAGACTGTATTTTCACAGACCAGCCTTTACGGTGTGGTGGAAATAAATACAACAAAATAAAATAAGACCATCATAAAAACTGTATTTTTTAAAGATAACAATAAATGTGAATCTAATGTGTACTCGCAAATTTATTAGCAGCGTCTTCGTAACATCGCGCCAACAACATAACATTAGTAACATCCTCTCTGCCCTCAATGCTCTCTGGTTGCTATGGTAACATTAAACATGCCTTCAAAATAAGATACACTGCAACAACAAAAAAAGTGCATGAAAAATGCAACTCACCATAACGCTGAATCAGTGGGAGCCTGAGCCTGTTTCTTTGTAATGAGAAGGTCCCATCTAGGGCCTTTCCCCTTTCCAGAGACGTTTGTTTTTTACTCATTTTGCAAGCTTGGGTTTATTTTTTGCAGTAACATATCACGTGAACAAGACAAGACATGCGTCAAGAGTGAGTCACAGACGGATGTAACGTAGTGAATCCAGTCATTTTTCAAAATAAAACATTGTTCAGACTCTGATAATCAATAAAACGGAAATAATGTAAGTTACTTATTCTTTCTGTGCGACCCGGTACCAAATGACCCATGGACCAGTGTCGGGGACCCCTGCTGTACAGTATCGGCTCCATTTAGTCTCTGGATCTCTGTCTCATGATTTTGGAAAACTTACCTTCGGTGTTTTTTGTGCTGAGGCTCACCAGTTCGTGTCTGCCAGTCTGTTCAGCTTAGTCTCAGCCCTTGTCTGCGCAGCCTTTGTTTCCGATCAACCAGTCTTCAGCTCTGGATGAAAGATTCCTTTCATTTATATTAGACCACGTGCACTCTCCTGCCACTCCATCGACTTGGACTAAAATAGATGAACTCTTATTTGTTAGTCTAAAGACTCAGTTTTTGTGGAATCATTCTTGCACAAGCCTAAGTAAAAACTTTTATTTTACTTTGACCTTGGTGTCGAGCATCTGCTTTTGGGGTCTCATTTTGAAAAAACATGACACAGTAACCTTAGTAAGGGTAAACCAATAGCAAAGCCTTTTGATGGTATGTTTTGATGGAGTTTTTTTTTTAATTCCAAAAAGGTAATGACTCTTTGGGTTCTGAATACGCTGCCATGGTAAGAGCAGGAAAATAGGGTAACTGCAGATATAATTACACACTTTGGCAAGCTGACATTGGAATTGAGAAATTATGTAACATTTGCCCTTTTCAGAAAAAGGGGCATACAGCAGGAATTTGGAGTTGGACTTCAGTGAAAGATATCTATCTATGTATATATATATATATATATATATAGATAGATATCTAACTCAGAGTAACAAACAAATAGAAATGTTCAGAGACATTTTCATGTCCGGTCAAGAGGTGTTATGAATAATTCTCAGCTGAAGGCACAAACACAGAACTTCAACGGAACATTCACCTGCAAAGATGGGCAGCAGCTTTTCTTCATGCTGCAGACAGAAATCATTTAAAAAGTGAACAGACAGAATGTTTTTGCTCGCCAAACTTGATCAAAGAACTGCAAGTATGACATCCGAAAACTGGTGGTGGGCGAGTGTTCTCATGTTGGTTTTTTCCCTTCCCCCCAGCTTAATGTGTTGTCTTTGGATGGTTTTATTATGAGTGGGTGACATGCAGACATGAGTACCATTGGATTGTAAAAGATTTTTCTAATTATTTAATCCTGCTTTCTGGGTCAATAAAGCCAATCAGTTTCCGTCACGAGCACACCCCCTCATGAGATAATGAGTCACTTGTGAAATGGTGCATAATCAAAGCTAATATTCTAAAATTTGAGCTCAGAATGAAGCGTCATATTACACGAGCAGTGAACTACACAGTTAGTCTTGATCTACTACACTGAATTTGCAAATGCTAAGCTGTTTACATGGTCCAGCTCTTCAGGCTGTCTACATCAACATGATGTGACCATTACAGGCCTTTGTGTTACAAAAATGTGTGTACTTCATGCAGGAATCATGCAGGAATACCAATAAGGAAGTAACACAAACACTCTATCTATATAGATATACAGTATATAGGTATATGTGTGTCTGTATATGTATAGACACATATATATTAATGCTGTACAAAGAATGTATCACACAGTTGAACTGTCTATGCATGTGTTTTGCTATTATTTTAAAGGTTGTTGCTATAAATGTTGTGATACATTGCATTAGATAATTGTTGTGCAGCTATCTCCATATACTATATATCCATCCATCCATCTATTTTCTTCTGCTGTATCCGAGACTCCTTTGTGTCCTGCACAAGTTGAGTAAGTATTAATCCAAGTATTAAAGCTTTCATTGACGTTTAATTTTTTTTTTAATTGAGTGTTTTCCTTCCAGTTTAATAACTTATCCCACCAATGTAATAAGGTGATTTCAAACCAGACAAAAATACAATTTTATGGGTCCAAAATGCCATGATTTGGGCAAATAATTTCTTGGTTCGTCTCATCTTCTTTCGCTTATCCGGATCCTGGTCGCGGGGGCAGCAGCTTGAGCAGGGATGCCCAGACTTCCCTCTCCCCAGACACCTCCTCCAGCTCTTCCAGGTGAACCCCAAGGCATTCCCAGGCCAACCGAGTGACATAGTCCCTACAGCGTGTCCTAGGTCTTCCTCAGGGCCTCCTCCCGAAACAACTCCCCAGGGAGGCATCGAGGAGGCATCCAACACAACTGGCTCCTCTTGATTTGGAGGAGCAGCGGCTCTACTCTGAGCTCCTCCCGGGTGACAGAGCTCATCACCCTGTCTCTAAGGGAGCGCCGAAGCTCATTTCGGCCGCTTGTATCTGGGATCTCGTTCTTTCGGTCATGAAGTTCATGACCGTAGGTGAGGGTAGGAGCATAGACTGACTGGTAAATCGAGATCTTCGCCCTTTTGGCTCAGCTCCTTCTTCACCATGACAGACTTGATACATCGACAGCATTACTGCTTTTGCTGCACCAATCTGTCTGTCAATCTCACGTTCCCATCTTCCCTCATTCGTGAACAAGACATCAAGATACTTGAACTCATCCACTTGAGACAGGAGCTCTCCTCCGACCTGGAGGGGACGAACCACCTTTTTCCGGTTTAGAACCATGGTCTCGGATTTGGAGGTGCTGATTCTCATCCCAGCCGCTTCACACTCCGCTGCAACCCCCCAGTTCACACTGAAGGTCCTGGCTCGGAGAAGCCAACAGGACAACATCATCCGCAAAAAGCAGAGATGAGATCAGCCTGTGGTTTCCGAACCGGACACCCTCCGTCCCCTGGCTGTGCCTAGAAATCCTGTCCATGAAAATAATGAACGGGACCGGTGACAAAGGGCAGCCCTGCAGGAGGCCAACATGCACTGGGAACAGGTCTGACTTACTGCCAGCAATGTGAACCAAATTCCTGTCCCGGGCATACAGAGACCACATGGCTCTTGGCAAAGAGCCCCAGCCCCCATACTCCTGGAGCACCTCCCAGAGAATGCCGTGGGGAACACGGTCAAATGCCTTCTCCAAGTCCTCAAAACACATGTGGACTGGTTGGGCAAACTCCCATGAACCCTCAAGTACCCTGCAGAGGGTATAGAGCTGGTCTAGTGTTCCACAACCAGGCGAAAACCGCACTGTTCCTCCAGAATCTGGCAAGCCCACACCATGGGCAACTCTAAAGGAGAAGAGATTCTAGTCTCTCTCAAGGAGTTGGGTTCCAGAGCCCAGGCTGTGCGTGGAAGTGAGCCCGACTATCTGTAGCTGGTACCGCTCAACTTCCCACACTAGCTCAGGTTCTTTCCCCCCCAGTGAAGTGACATTCCATGTTCCTATAGCCAGAGTGTTTGTCCTGGGTGTTTGGGTCACCAGGGCCCCTGCCCACAGCTGTCCCCCAAAACACATTGCATCGACCCCTTCTGAATCCTCCTGTGGGTGGTGGGCCTATCATTCATTTGAGGCTTTTGAACCACTCTTAGTCAGATCTGTCACCTAGGACCTGTTTGCCTTGAGAGACCCTACCAGGGGCATTAAGCCCCCGACAACATAGCTCCTAGGATCATTCGGGTACTCAAACCCCTCCACCACGTTACGGTGGCGGTTCAAGGAGGGGTATACTATATATGTCCTCATAAATTAACATTAAATTAAATGAAATCTTTCCATAAATACAAAGTATATTATGTCCTTGTTCTTTTACACCATGGTATGTCTGACCACATCCATCCATCCATCCATTTTCTATACCGCTTATCCGTCAGGGTCGCGGGGGAGCTGGAGCCTATCCCAGCTGACTACGAGCGAGAGGTGGGGTTCACCCTGGACTGGTCGCCAGTCAGTCGCAGGGCCAACACACAAAGACAGACAACCACACACTCTCACACTCACACCTAGCAATGTAGAGTAGCCAATTAATCTAACGTGCATGTCTTTGGGATTGTGGGAGGAAGCCGGAGTACCAGGAGAAAACTCACACAGGCACAGGGAGAACATGCAAACTCCACATAGAAGGGCCCAGACCGGGATTCGAACCTGGAACCCTCTTGCTATGAGGCGACAGTGCTAACCGTGCCACCCTGTCTGACCACATGTTCATTCTAATCTGTTTTCTCTTTTTTTTCCATGCCATTATATTCCCCTTCCTACTTTGTTCTTTCCTCATATTTTTTCCACACCTTCAAACATCACTTGTTTTTCCAAGCCATTTTCTTCAAGATACAAGATACAAGATAGGTTTATTTGTCACATACACAATCATCACTCTTCCACATCATTTTCCCTGTTCCTCATCTCCTTAGTGCTTTTTATTCTTACATCTTCTGCCTTCCACTTCTGCCTGACACTCCTCTGTACTTGCTCTTTTCCTCGTCTTTGTTATGAATTCTTAGCTGATTTGAGTAAAAATCATTTAAGAAGTGGCTAAGTCGCTAGAATGGTCCTTTGTGAATGTTACACCATATGTGGCTTACATATCTTGTGTTGTCTGTAGTTTTGCAAGAATTGAAAATGAATTTTCTCCATTTATCAGAAAAGAAAAAAATGCTATCATTCTGACTCCTTGAAAATTAGACTTTGTGATGTAGCGTGGAATTCAAGTGTACCACTACACAGGCACATGCAGTCTTTTTGAAATGCTTTTGGCATGATCCTACACTTTCCATAATGTAACTTGGTAACATCTTTGGTGAAACTCTCCCTGCCTGGAATAAGCTTACTTCCTTCAAACTCTGTGATCCTTATTTGCAACACAAACCTCCTGGCAACAACTGTTGTCTCGAAGCCCAGGCTGACACAAGTGAGGTTTAGCGCAAGAGAAAATGCTGTAGCAGTCACAAATGCATAAATGCACTGTGGGTGTTCTACACTTTAATTCACCCTTAGATACACACTCATGTGTATAAGAGTATGGTCAAAATTCTGTGTCATCACTCCATAAGATTAAGTTCAAGTAATGGCTTGTTGCAGGGAGATTCAAAGAGGACTAAGAGAATGGTGCTTATTAGCTTCTGGCAGCCCATGCTGGGAGGTCAAAGTCAAAGTCAGAAGGATGTCATGCTTCACTATAGCTGTTGTCATTGCCTCCAACCGCTTGTCTGTCTACTCATCATACCGAGTATTAATGTGTGCCCCTGAAGGATCAGGAGACCTTCTTTCTTGTCTGCAGTCTTTTCTGGCTTTCCCATGATAAATAGCACAGCTGACACTCCCCCACAGATACACACATACACACATACTGGACGCAGTCAGGTCAGCTACAACATAGGTACCACACAGAAACATTTACAAAGGGCCATGAATGCTCTTCTGACTGTCAAAGCTCCAGTGGACTCTGTGAGTTTCCAGCATGAACACACAGACAGCAGCTGCTCATGGCTGGTTAGCTCTGAATGCCAGCTGACTGTTTCTGCCACATTGAGCACTGGTCAGTTTGGTGCAGTGTCGGTCTTTCCTTACTATCCCGTCGCCTTCTCCCAGAACTACACTGCTTATGATTAAGTGACAAGGCCCTCTAGGGGCTGTAGGAATTATGACTCTTCTCTGTCTGGAGCAAATAAAGTAGTGTAAGGAGGTAGTGCAGCACTGATCTGCAAATGAGAATATCAGGGTGAATGGAATGGGTAAACAAAACATCAGAAGATTAAAGAATCATGAACTTTGTTTCAACTAATAATTTAATAAAAAAAAAAAAAAACTATCCCATTTAGAGGGCTGCAGGAGATGACTTGGACCTCCGTATTTCAAAAGATCTCTCTACTACATTTGTTTGGCTGACCAAACAAAAGTTATAGATATAATCATACCCTTAAACTTTTCATTACAATCCTAGAAAGAAATGTTGATTGATAAGTCATTCAGACATGCATAGACAATTAACACAGTGAGCACATAATGGAACAAATTGCTTTATATCCATCTTGGTGGATGATATTGACACATTAATTTAGAGCTTGTATGCGGCTGTGAATGCATTTTACTGTATAGTGCTCAACATGTACAGTATGTCAATCAATGACATTGGACACTAAACTCCTATTCAGCTACTTTTTTTGAGACAGCTAGAAGCAAGACTTTATTTCTTATGTAGTAACCTTCTTTTAAGGCACCCTACAGAGGTCATTAGAGCAATTTCCAAATTTTACCCAGGGTCTGATTCATGTCATTTCCTGACTTATTACAGAGTCCACATCTACAATACAGTGCCTGCAATACAGTTAGATAATGTAATCACATTTTCCAAGGGTGTGCATTAAGTAAATGAGGTTCTAGACTTGGTAAGTGAGCCCTGTGTGCCATAGAAATATGCCTGCAAACAACATTGAGCTAAAATGATGAGGCATCTCTGCCTTGTGCCTAAATGAACTGTTTTAAACCAGCAAAAAGGAAGGTTTAGCTAGCTGGTCAATGTTTGGCAGAGGGAGATAGCCATCAGTGTGAATGTACAAAATACAACATAGACTTAGTGAGTTATGCATTTATACAGTTGTGACTCATGCTATAGAAAACATTAAATATTTTTACATATGTACTAGTGTACAGGTCAAAAAAAAACAGCAAACGGAGAAATAAATCTTCTGGCACAAGCATTATCATGCTTTCTACTCCTCCCAAAGAGCTCAGGTGGACTGCTGGCAGGGTGACAGGCTTTCAGTTGTCAAAACTCAAAACACCATCAGTGAGAAGAGAGACATTTCTATGGCATGTTATTTGCAACAAAGCTGCTTGATTACTCCTCCTGCACTTTCCATTTTGTGTAATGAAACAATTAGTTGCGCTGTACGCTGCTTGTTTATCCGCCCACTCAACCCAAAATGGCAAAGACGGGAGTAATTGTACACACTCACCTGCAGCCACTTAGGCAGACGCCACAGGGACATATGAGGGGTGAGAGGCTGCACTCATTATTAGATAAATCCTGTGTTTTCCTCTGGATTTCACTACAGCAGTTCTTGTATTAAAATACTTCAATGTCCTTGCAATCATATGTTAAAGTCTGTGGAATGGTAATATATGCAAATACACCATATGGGCACATGTGATATATTATAGCAGTTCAACATGCAACAAGCAGACACACAAAACAGGTCTGTACATCACTTTGAAAACAAAATGTTTGATATCCTCACAAGGCAGAAAACCAAAGGCTAAGTTAAAAATTTGTTCAGACTACAGACATTTTAACTCTCTCCAAGAAACCTGACCTCCTTCGCTCCCAGTCTTCACAGTCTCATAAGTACTTTACCCTATGCATACATAGTTTTTAGCATACCTTCACAAAACTGACAAACTGTTCCATTACAGACACTGTGCATGCTACATTGGACAGTCTTATTATATATACATAGTTCTATATTAAGGAACATACACTGATGTTTGAATGTGTCAACCTGTTGTATTGAGATTCTAAACTTGAGTTCATTTACCTGTACTGTGACAGCTATTGTAAAAAGAAGTCGAGTTGATTGGCTTTCTAAGTGGGTATTTCAAAGTTATATCTGCTCTGAATGCCATGATGAAACAGAGCTTATAAAATAATTAAATCTGAATTAATTGGACCACAAGGATTACTTTGGAGTTTGTTTTTTTCCTGAGCTGTCAGCTGAATGTCATGGTCAAGACCATTTGATATGTGTGTATATCTATATCTATGTGTATAGTACATAGTATGGTATGGGGCTGTTTTTGAGGGGTTGGGCTAAGCCCCTTACTTCCAGTGAAGGGAAATCTTAATGCTTCAGCATACCAAGACATTTTGGACCATACCATGCCTTAACTTTGTGGCAACAGTTTGGGGAAGGACCTTTTCTAATCCAGCATGACTGTGCTCCAACGCACAAAGCAAAGTCCATAAAGACATGGCTGGATGACTCTGGTGCAGAAGAACTTGACTGGCCCTCACAGAGCCCTGACCTCAACCCCATTAAACATCTTTGGGATGAACTGGAGCAGAGATTGCGAGTCAGGTCTTTTCATCCAACATCAGAGCCTGACCTCACAAGTTCAAACATACCCACAGAAACACTCAAAAATGTTGTGGAAATCCTCCCCAGAAGAGTAGAAACTATTATAGCTGAAAAATCGGGACCATCTCCATATTAATGTCTCTGTATTTATAATGTGGTGTACTGGTCAGGTGTCTCAATACTTTCATCTATATTATTATTATTATTATATTTCAGTCTGGGTCAAAGTGGTGGATTCTGACATTACCATACCTTGAAACACACCGCCAGCTGTTGGCAACAAATTCAAATATATCTAGTATGTAAAATAAAAATAATTAACAACAGACCTACACATGATTTCAAAATGGAAGCAGTGGACAGCAGAGCATGGTAATCACTATGGATTCCATTGCTAATACTAATTGTAGAAATCCCTAAAAGTGAATGAGACTATTATTTATTGATTTAAAAAAATATACATGGTATCGTCAAAAGATACTGTGACATCAATATTCTGTCCATTCTCACAGAAGTGTTAAAAAGAAGCAAGAACACAAAATAATTACTTATTTATTACAGATATTCAAAACATACAAGGATATTTTGATCATAACATAACGTGAATGTGAAGCTCTGCCAATGAAAAGGACAAAGGAATAATATCAAATCTAATTTCCCATCATTCACATTCACAGAGTCACATGCACCATCACTTCATCATGCAGTGTATGCATTTCTTCCTTCCCATCAGTACCACCTGCATCCATGTGAGCACCATGTCATCTCAGTCCTGATTTCTTTTTGAATGATCTGAAGACATCTCCCTCAAGGCTTAACGCCAGATGATTTATTCATGTCCAGACACACGATTTATTAAAACACATGCAAGTCAGTCTAGTCAGTTCGTATGAGTCTCTGCCCCTGTGAGGAATTCAACTTTGACACCTAATTAGCAAGGCCGATCAAATAAGGCAGCCAGGAATTACAGAGAGAATGCTCCATCTGTGATTCTACGCTCCACCATTCTGTACACAGCTGTGTAACTTTACAACAGCTAATTATGGGCTTATCCTAATTATTATGGATTTTGTCTATTCACAACAACCACTCACAGAGTGCACATTTTATGAACCATTGGGAATATGACCAATTAGGCAAAAAGGTTAAGTCAACCCAAGTTTAACAAAGAAGTGCATAGTTACATTCTAACAAGTGTCAGAATACCTTTTCTTGCAGAGTTTATTGCGTCCCCCCCCTACAGTGTATGGCAGTTTGAAACCTAACGTAGCACGTAGCGCAGCCCTGTGTTTCGCTTGTGTGCCCAATAGAGAATAGTGCATAGAGACGCCAGGTGTGTGCTGCAGAAAATAAAAAAAGATAAAATGACATCAGTTTAATCAGCTCCTGCCATTTCAAAAACCCAGGAGGTAAAATCATAAAGACCTGCAGGGTGGTTGAGTAACTTGTTTGGACCTGGAAACTTTTATTTGACACAAGTTAATTAGACATGTTCATGTCTTTCATCGAGGCCACCTTTCTCAGCTTAGGTTCCATAACTCTATCCAGCATAATGGCGACACACAGGCATTTTGGCACCGGTGTCAATCAATGACACTGTTCTGTGTTAACTTATTTCTTTTGTTGCACATTTTTATTCAGTGTCCTTCATTCATGTAAAGAAGCACAGAAAGGTTTCCCAAACTAATTGGATCAACGATTAAGTGGGAGGCATCCCGCCCCACTGAGCAGAGACAATGGCAGAAGAAAGGGTCAACGCAGGCGCTGGCTGAAAACTGACACTTGAATTAGATAATGAAGAATAGAGGGCAGAAAAAAGGGAAAGAGGCCTATCGGTGTGAGGTCTTCAAGGAGGTCCAGAATTTAACTCGCCCAGTGTGGCCAGAGAGACAGTTTTGATTGACTCATGTTGCTTGGCAATATAGATTAGCAAAGAGAAGCAACATTCTTTGCTTGGTATTATCCTCTTAAAGGCAGTGAAAAACATTTTTTTTCTTTTCCTTATGTGACTGGAGTTTCTAATAGGGTCCAAGACACAGCTTGCACAGCACTAGTAGGAAAAACCATTGGTATTAAATGTTAGTGGGTGTCCTTGTGACAGTGAAATGTAAAGAAATAGAGAATTTAGCTACTCTTTTTTTGTCACTGACAAAACAGTCAGAATAAAGTAAGATTATAAGGCTTTCTCAGTGTGTCTTCTTGCTTGCACTTGTGTTCTCAAGGACTACACAGTTTGAATGGTGAATGCCTGTAAGTGTTTTTGCTCTGGTCATTTCTTTGAGGATACTATGTGAGCTCACTTGTGTAAATTCAGGCTAGACAAGTATCCCATTTCAACATTCATTTTAAATCCATGACCTTTGCTTTAATAGATATAAGTCAGATTCATAGCTAAATGTAATTTCTGTATGTTATTGTGTCACCGAATGCAGTTTTAATACATTTTGCACCTTTACTGGGAAATTAATTAATTTCACTCCATGAAACTATAAATGCTCACAGCTTTTTCCTTGCCTCCAAGGATACAGTTTTGGTGGAAATACTTCTCCTGGTGGAAAAGAGCAGAACCTAAAAATATTGGTATTTTTTTATTTATTTATTTATTTTTGCTAGGTTTTTTTGTTTGTGTTTTCACTATAGAAAATAATCCTGGCATGAATATGACTGGATGTTACTAGTTAGCTGGTAACCAGCCTGACCCAGCAGCTGATGAATCAACCATTGAAGCGTGAAGTGTGAACCAGACTTCAGTGCCCTTCCTGGTTTACTGCTATCCTCCATTAACTGAAATAATATTTAAAGCAGCGATCATCAACTGGTGGCTTGTGGGCCACCAAAATTTTTCACCCCACATTTTGTGGGGTGAAAAATTCAGAAATGAATTCAGAAAATGCGCACATCTAATGTTACCCATAAATGAGCATCAGTTAGCTAGGCAGGACTGCAGGAGCCAACTTGGGAGTTGTTGGAGAATTATTAAGCTTGTCTGTTAGACACAAAAGGTGTCACTTTGGTTTATTTTTGATGGCCAGATGTTGTAGTGAGTTTTTGTTGAGATGAGGACTCAGTCATTCAATGAACTGTGGGTTTTATATTCAGCACTGACTGCCTCCTTGGTGGAGATCTGACAGCATTTTATAGCTGAGTATCTTGCTATCATTATGGATTTTCTATGCTTATTCAGAATCTGTTCATTCTTACATAGGCTGATAGAAATAACATTATTTTGTAAGACAGTGAAACTATTCAATAAGATTAGGCTAATTTAACCTAAATATAAAAGCATGTTTAGCTCAGACACTGTCTACTTAGGAAAATTCTGGCCCTTGGAGTTGTAGTTGATGGTCTCTGATTTAAAGGAGTACTGCTTTAAATGCTTTGTGAAAATTGCAAAAATTGTCTGATATATTAATACACAATAAAGAGTTGACAGTTTTTATTGCTGCAGGATATCAATAATAAATCAGCTTTTGGCTTTTTCCTGCTCCAAAATATCATTATATTATATAACGACCTATAGAAATCCACATAGTCAACTACCAATTAGCCATGTGTTTGTGTATTGTCAGCATCAAATTGATAGATCATAGTATGTTGACCTCTCTCAGCCACTGCAATAAGAAAATGTTTGTCATTTTGCTTAAAAAATTTGCCAATTTATCGAGTGTTCCACCATAACAACAGTTATGTTGCTTGTGCCATGATGAAACTGAAAATACTATCTACTGCCGTCTAATACCATGGTACTTGTGATGAGATGAGTCAGATGCCTTTTCTCCCTACTGTAAAGACAACACTTCTGAGGATGATAACATGACAGCCACTACAGTGCAGCCACAGGTAGATTAATGAGCAGTCAGAGTATATGTGCACACACTGTTGTTTTCTTTGCATTCTCAGGGTCTTCATGGATGCCTTTGCTCCTCTAGGTGGTCTCAGTGAAGCAAAGACAGCTTTTGCATTGAGGTGATATATCTGAGCCATGAGGTAAACCAGTGAGCAAAGATTCCACTGCGAAGCTGTTTTTCCAATGCGATATGTACTGAATAGCAAGTTTGAAAAGCTCAGACTCTGCTTCCCAGTGGGGAACACAGGAGGTGGGGGGTGGGTAATAACTAGAAGCAGGTGCATGGATGAGAAGGGGGAGTGAAAGTATCTGGATATGAAGCCAAAAATGTGCAGAGGTTTTACTGGAGAAGTTTCAACTCTCTCCACTTCCTAATCCCCATCAGTCCAACTGGAATACCTCCACCATGACGTAATGGGTGGGATTGTGTGTGTGTTTGCGCATGCAATGCTGTTGAAGGAGGCTCACATTCAGACATATGGAGGGGATTGTATAGCTCTGCAAGGAGACTTGGACCATTCAGACAATAAAAAGGGCTCTTGTATAGGTTGGTTGATTGTGTGTGAGGGTCCTCCAGGCATAAAAGAGTGTACTTGAAATGATGTGTGCTTGAGCACATGCAAACACACATACAAACACATATAACATGTAGACCTGTACCTTAAGAACTTTTCTTCATTTGCCGAATTTAACCGCAAATGACACGCGAGTGAATGGCGTTCCTGGTAGAAGAAGAATGTTATAGAAGAATGTCGTGTCTCAGGAACAACTTGAGTGAATTTCTTTAAATCTGGCAAATGTTAGACTCACGGATGAACTGATTAGAATATGGTGGTCAAAAGTCACTGAATTTGTGTAATAATTATGATAACATTTCACACAAATGAACAACACAAATAAACAAACAATGATATTTCTTTATCTGAAAGGTCAAAGGTTAGCTTCACTGTGACATAATAATGATTTGTGTCTGTTAGTCAAGCCTCCATCTTCTCAGGGTCCATTCTCACTTTTCAATGACGAAACCCAGGAAACTAACAGTTCAGACTTAACAGTTTAGTTTCCTAGAGTCTCTGTAGTACTGTAGTACTAGTATTCTGTAGTAGAAATCATGAAGCACATCATTTACTAATGACTGAAAAACTGCTGGGATGTTAGTCAAACCAAAGGGCAGTGTTCAAAATGCCCCATACGGGTGCTGAAGACAGTTTTCCACTCACCTTCCATTATACGAACCAGATGATATGCATTGCATAGATTCAACTTGGAAAAAACATTGGCTTCCTGCAACAACTCAGAAGCTGAACTCAACAATGGTAAGGGATACTTGTTTTTAACAATTATATTGTTAAGTCCTCAATAGTACACAATAGTATACAAGGCCTTAGAGACTAGCTTGCTCCATAGCTTAGAGGACAGTTTAATGATTCCAGCTACTAGGGAGTCTTTAATATACTGCTCCAAGTTGTATAAGTGTCTGGTAGGCAAAAGAGTGCCAGGTAACAAGTCAACAGATCAATGATAAGGGCAGTGAGGAGGGAGGATACAGGATGCTACATGGTGCTACATAAAGGAGAACACATTGTTGAGTATAAATAAATGAATATTAAAAAATAAGTGAAAAATAAAAAAGCAAAGTAAAGTAAAGTGACAGAATACCTAAATAAAGTGACAGTGTGGTTAATAAGGTGACAGTATAAATATTAAGGTGACAGTATGGGAGTTCAATTGAGTATTGCTGCTTGTAAGTTTTTGATTGTGTGCATGTATGTGTGAGTATGGAAAGTGTGTGAGCGTATGTGTGTATTTGTGCCAGTCCTGTCCTTGGCAGTTGAAGAGTGTGATAGTATGGTGGGGTGTAAATGTCAGTCAGGGAGGGGAGAGAGACTCTGCTGATCTTCGCTGAGAAAGGAGGAGAGATGCTGTTTCCTGCTGATGGAACTGGCGTTGAGGGACCAGGTGAGGTTCTCCTCCGGATGTACACCAAGGAAGTTGGTGCTCTTGAAAAATAACCCATCCTTATTTCTGATGAAGCCCACCATGGTCGTGTCATCAGCAAACTTGAGGTAGTCATTGAGGCAGGACACGGGGGATGATGGTAGTGAACTTCTTTGGGATGGGGATGATGGCAGTGGTTTTGAAGCATGTGGGAATGCTGGCACTGCTCAGGGAGATGTTGAAGATCTCAGTGGAGACATCTGCTAGCTGGCTCTGCGCATCCCCTAAGCACTCTACCACAAATGTTGTCTGGTCCAGCAGCCTTCTGGAAGTTAAGTTTGCATAGTGTTCTTCTCACATCAGCTGTGAGAAGATGGAGCACTTGGTTGCTGGGGGGAGGGGTGGTCTTCCTTGCTGCCATGTCATTCTGTGCCTCAAACTGTGCATAGAAGTGGTTCAGCACATCCAGAAGGGAGACATCGCTGTCACAGGCAGGAGGAGCCATCTTGTAGTTAGTGAGGGCCTGAATGCCCTGCAACATGTGGTGAGTGTCACTGCTGTCCTGGAAGTGGCTGTGGATTCCCTTGGCATATGTGCACTTTGCCACTCAGATGACCCAGGACAGTTTGGCTATTCTAAGGGCTGTCTTGTCGCCATCTCTGAAGGATCAGTTTCTGATCTGAAGTCACGCACACACTTCCACAGCCATCCACAGGTTCTGGTTGGGGCATGTGGTGATGAACTTGGAGACAGTAACGTCATCAATGCATTTGGTGAATTAACTGGTCACTGATGGCTCTTTCAGTACATAACAAGGTCTGCCTCTGACAGTGATAAACTCCAGCAGTGACGAGCAGAAGTTAGAAACAAGCACAGAATGCTTGCACCATTCCATGTTGATGTAAACACACAAGCCATCACCATGAGCCTTACCACACAGAGCAGCCTTTCTGTCAGCATGGAACGAGGTGAGCCCGTCCAGCTGAATGGCGGTGTCCAGAACACTGTCGTTGAGCCCCATATCCATGAAAACAAAGACACAGCAGTCTCTAAACTCCTGCCATGCAGCGGAGTCGGATGAGGTCCAGTTTGTTGTCCATGGAGCACACATTGGAGAGCAAGATGGATGGGAGAGTCGGTCTTCTATGGTTTGTTTTTAGCTTAGCTGCCCCTTTGCACACTGCTTTGGATGTCCCCTATCCTGACCACCGGCATCTGGAAATGCTGAGGTTTGGCAGCCTGGTTGTTCCAGCAAGGTTGCATTTAGCATGATGTCTGTAGTGTATCTGTGTCTGGCACTTGCAGACACGGACACCAGCGCCGCTGACATCCATGCGGCATGAGGAAGTCGTCATGAGACAACAACAGCACCATTTCATGTCCAGAGTGGCTGTGGTGTGTTACCGCCGTGCCACAATCTTGGAACAGTCCACCATTACAGAGACTGGGCCTTGTTCTTGCTAAATACAAGATGCATGCAATAGTAGATAACTGTATAGGGTCTGGTTTACTCTCAGTTCACTCTAGGGGCAACCTCTGAAGGGGACTGAGCAGATTTCAAACAAGAAGCAGAGGAGTCTTGGGGCAGTTATGAGGTGAAATTTCTTCGAAGATTGCTGGACAAAATTAAGGAAACAGGCACGATTATGTTTGTTATATTAACTCACAGTTTATAATCTTGAGTGTCTGTAGTGAGAGAAATCAATTCAGTACCGACCGATTGTGATTCAGGAAATGGTCCTGAGCACTACAGTCAATGAGAGCCGTGGAGTTGATTGGTTGCAGGAATTTGCAGATTGGGGTGGATTTGGGACATGATGTGGCTTTGTTCATCAGCACCCCCACTTTTACTGGTGAGCCCTGCCTTTTGGCCACTTGGGACCAGGCTCAGCTAGGGAAAGTGGGAGCAACATAAATTGTTGATAAAGTTGTTTTATTTAGCAGAAATTGAAATTGTTTTACAATCAAAGGAGAAATCAGGAAAACTACAAAGGAAAGGACTCATGGGTGCTGTTCAACTTACCAAAACAATAAAACCACAAGAGGACTATCTAAAGCTAGAGCTAACTAACAACCCAAAAGAAAAAAGAAAATAAAACTTCACTACTTCAATAATTCAAGAAAACAAAATACATAGGAACAGCACCTCTAAACCTAGTGTGCCTATATCTAAGATTTCTTACTTATAGCAATATCAGTTTTTGAAGCTGGACCCTGACCCAGTCCTTGCAGAGTTGCTTGAGTGCCTTGTAGCAATCAGTAAACTAAGTTACACAGGTCTAGAGACACAGTGAATGTCAGCCATCAGCTGGCAGTTGATGCTGTCTTTTACGGTCATGCTCATCAAGAGCATGTAGACGAAGTTCCTTCAGGTTCATTCGAAAAAATAGTCTCAGCCCAATCTAGAGCTCAGCCCTGTAGTTATCCAAAAATGTAGTTTACCTTGAAGGTAGTTGCGGGAAAGGTTAGTAGCCGCTGTCTGAAAACCATAGCACATTACAGGAGAAATCTAATTATGTGATTCCATGTAGGTGGCACAGTCCAAGACTGGATGAGCATACTTGGATACAGAGACTAAGGTACCGATTGCTGACTGTGAGCCTGCGAGAGAAGAGAACTGTCAAGACAAAACAGAAATCTGAGCTGCCCAAGCCTGGTTAGTCTACATGATGGTTTGAATTAACTTATGGTGCTGGTCTAACATGGCTCCCTTATTAGACACAGCTTGCAGGATTCGAGCAGGCTCAGGTGTGGCGTCTGCAGGATTCATATTTGTGGTTACATTGTACTGTTATGTTTTCACACAGAGTAAATTTGAACCCCAGAGCAGAACACACACATACAGAGGCAGGAATAAAAGTTCACAAGACTTTATTGTAACCAAAAGTGTCAATGGCAGGTGAAGTCTGGTTTCTGCACAGCATCCAGAGCAGAGCAGCTAGGGTGGGAGCTTGTGAGGGATCTGAGGTTTAAGGGAGGGAGGTGAACTGAAGGTCTTTCGGGAGTCTAGAGCTTTCAAATGGCTGAACAAAAGCATAAAGATGGCCAGGTCAAGACAGGGACTGGCAAGGCTGGAGCTGAGCATAGTCAGGGGGAGCAGAGAAGCTGAGGCCGATCCTAGGCACACAGAGAGCAAGGTTAGCAAGAGGTCTATTTCACTGGCAAAATCTACACAAGGCCTGAGTCAAGAGCCCAGGTAGGGTACTGAACAGTCTGGCAGAGAGTAGATGAATGAGCCAGCCTTCATGTACTGCAGTCTTGGGTTGGAGCTGATTGAGACAATGGGATTTAGCTGTGCAGATGACCTGGTGGGGAAGCAACCAGAAGACTATGCCCCACTCCGGACTGCTATGTAAAATTGTTTCACCTCAAAAATACAGTTTTTGGGCTTTTTTTCCCCTGTTTTCTGCAATGGCAGATTTGTGGCATAGCTAGACTCCTTTTCTAGAAATGTCTTCTAATGTTGTATTACCTGAACAGCACAGCCCTAACCCTAACAACATTCTTAACATATTAATCCCTTATATTTATGCCATATTATGCCTTTGAACCAACACTTGTTATGAAATATTTAGATGTAGGCTTTCTTTTTTTCTTTTCTCTTTTTTGAAGCTTTCATCCTTGCTCATTTCTCTGTCTTTACAACTGCTAACACAATTATTCACAGAGTCAAATTGAGGCCTTTAAGCCAATCTAAATGTGAATAGTGCCCAATGTTGGAATCAAATCAAAGAGCAATACAAATTCATTGTAGTTATTGGCGAATGGACTGGACTCATCAGTCTATAGTATGGTATAATATGGCTGTATAGTCAATGTATTATACGAGCTCAGTCACTTATGACACTGGCTCAAATGAGAAACTGTTTTGCTAAGTTGTCAAGCAACAGAATGTTAAACCATGAATCTTCTTTCTTTCTTTTTTCTTTTTTTTTCTTCTTTCTTTCTTGTCTTTGTTGCTTTTTTGGATTTGGGGTTGTTGGCCATACAAAACTAGCCATATCTACACTATATAGACAGAAGTATTGTTTGTATTATTGAAATCAGGTGTGATATAAGGCTGTTTTTCAGGGTTTGAGCTTGGCCCCTTACTTCCAGTGAAGGGAAATCTTTTTTCATTTTTGACAATGCTATGCTTTCAATATTGTGGCAACAGTTTGGGGAAGGACCTTTTCTATTCCAGTGCCGTACCTCACAAACTGCATGAATGGGCAAATATTCCCATAAAAACACTCAAAAATCTTGTGGAAGGTGTCCTGACTGCAAAGAGGGGACCATCTCCATATTAATGTCTATTAAAGTCATTTGTCATTAGATGTCATTGAAGTCCGTGTTGGTGTAATGGTCACTTTACTTTTGTCCATATTATGTATTTCAAGTCACCACAAAAGCTAAAAACAAAAATGGAGAGAAAGTAGTATTGCAATAAAGTATAAACTGTGGGGACTCTAAATTAACAGACTCCAAATTTCTCCAAAACACATTTTCCTTATTGATGCATTCCTATTGTGAATCCTGTTCATTCGTGTTGCTTCTAGGACTGATTTCAAGCACACTACATGAATTCTTCATTCAATCTTGTATTCTAAACTACCTACATTAATAATATATACAATACAGAACTCTCAAGAGATGATGATGTTTGATGAGAGGGCAGCCTTTTTTCAGTCATACTGTGCAGTAAACACTGCACAGTGTAGCAGCCAAGGCTGTTTGACTGTCCCCTTTTGTCTTGTGTATTTGTGTGACATGGTTGGTGCAAGTTAAAGCCAGTATGATCAGTGACATACAATATTTACAATATCCCCCCCCAACCAGCTCACCCTTGTCTAATCAGTCTGAAGCCCCTTCTCCTGTATCCTGTTAATATGCAGCCTCTCAGCACTTTGGCAGCCATTGTTTCTTTCTCCCTATCTTGTTTCAGTCAGAGCACTGTTTTGTTTCTCTGTGTTTATGGAGCTGCCTTCACAATGTCCTCCAGGCCTGCATGTCCAACAGACCGGTGAAGACGAGAGGAGTGCTCCTTCAAGGCCCTCCAGGAGCTGTTTCAGATGCAGAGGCCATGAATGTTGTCTTGTGTATTCAGTGAAAAGAGAAGGGCCAGTGGGGGGTTGACTGTATCTCCTGGGCCTTTCTTAATAAAACCCCTCTCTCTCTTTCTTCCACCCCTCACTCCTTCATTTTCATGATCCTTGGAATGCACTCTAAGGCTGCAAGAGCTCTAGGTGGCTGACGGGGGGCGCTCCTAATACCTCCTTTCTCTTTCTTTCCAAGTCCTTTTTTTTCTTTTCTCCCCAAGTCAGGTCTAAGGGGTACGTTTCTTCAGAAAGAAGCTTGTGCTGTGCTGTATTTGTTCACACTCAGGCCGCGTCCCTCTTGTAAGTTTGGAAAGACCATGCAGGTTCAAATGCTCCGTCCACCCCCTGCATTGCTTCGATTTCTTTAAAGAAAAGGCTCTCCAGCAGTGCCGTAGCTCTTTGAAAAGATGGTGCCTCTGAGAAAGAGACAGAGAGAGAGAGAGAGAGAGAGATGTGGCAGCATCGAAAAGCTTACCGTTGTGTATAGGCTGTAGCCCCAAGAACATTGTGGGAGAAGCAAATTAATGGCAGCAGACAGCCTTGTGACAGGAAACCCCGTTATGTGACAGCTGCACAAAGCCTCTGAGGCTGGGTTTCAAAGGGAAAAAGTTACATATATAAAAAAAACACCCCCTGTGCTTCCAATCCTGTATATCCCTCCTTCAAAAAGTAGGCCTCTCTCCAGCACTTTTGGTAACCCACGTAATCCACAATTCCATAATCGGCTCCTTCTATTTTCTTTGCTTTTCACAAGAACTGGGGTAAGATGAGATTTTAACATTTCATTGATTAATTGTTTAACAAAGGGAGAGACATCTCCACGGTATTGCATCTTGTAAGTACTATAGGAGGTTGGTTCACATAAAATTTATACTTTCGAGTGTCAGTTTTAAGTAGAATGCCTTGCAAAGAAATTGTCAGTATCGGTACAAAAATGGAAAAGAAAAAAAGTGCAACCATAGATGTGCTTCCCAGAATGGTATTATTTACACAAGACAAATCAAATACAGAATGTACAAATAAGTGAGTAAGAGTAAGCTATGGCAATGACAGTGGGTCAGTTGGTCCACATCATCACATCAGCTATTGGATGGACTGCCATGAAATGTGATACAAAATATTGTAGTTTTCACAAATTTTGGTATCTACTTGATATATCAGCAAAAAAAAAAAAAAATGACCAAGACAAGTTCAAGCTCATTGACAAATACTTGTTATCTTATATCTAAATGACAAATTTTATTATAAGAGATTTACAGTAAGAGGTGTGCATTATACATGCCCTCACACTCAAAGTTTTTAGGGGGACTGGAGTGACATGGCAAAAAACAAAATAAAAGTCAGTCACTCGTCTTGGTTTGTCTTCTCATTGTTACAACAATCAACACTGGTCAAAACAAACCCCTAAACCTTTACAGTAAATCTGCTGAGTTCAAGTCCATGCACACACAAATCAGCTAATAGGGCCACTAGGTGCGCGGATAGCTAACTAGCTCAGCCATACAGCAAAGATTATAGTGAATAACAGCTAGCAGTTACTCCTGGTGATAGGCTGTCCTGTCTGTGGAGTGACTTTTGTCAGGTGGTCAGTTTTTATTACCCCTTTAAATGTCAACATTAGTGGAACGCAACACCATAAATGGCAGTTTGCAGCCTGTACATGAAAGTGATTCCAAATTTACAAAAACATTCTTCAGTGCAACAAAAGAGAATGAAGAAATAGGCTAAATTCAAAGAATTAAACAAAACTGACTATGGACACCATTATTAAGTTACATAAAATAAAATGGCCTGATAATTCTTATAGAATGCTTAGTAGACACATATATTAAAGCAATGGAAAGACTACAGTTTTTACCCACCACATAGCACACACAAACACAGGTAACAATATGGTTATGGCAGTGCAGAGGTCGTTGACACCCTCCTCTAAAGAGACAGAGTTATAAGGAAGCCTGTTCTCACCTGTCTGAACATCCTTCTGTGAGTCTTGTGTAAACCAAAGTCTTCCTCTAGATGCAACTTGTACATTTTAAATGTATTGTATAACCAGTCCACTTAGCCTCTCTGTTCCACTGAACTCCTCAGTTCTTTAATACTTACAGCTGAATGAGGCTCTGCAATCTTATCTGGGAATTATATTCAAAAACTGCAGAAAGTCCTCAGAAGGTAGAAGTTCCTAAGAAACTGCTGGGGGGGTCCACCTAGACTATTTTAGCATTTAGCCTGACCCTACATGTGGCTGACATGCAATATTACAATAATATTGGTGTCCTTAAGGTAACTTACCCCTTGAGCTGTTAGTGTTGTGCTTGTGACAACAATGTTCACGTCACACTGAAACATCTGTCTATACTGGTTCCATCTTCATCATCTCTTCCCCAATTTTCAAAACATCAGTAGCAAAAGACATCTACTTTGTGTGCAGAATGCAGTTTTCTTTTGAATAGATAGTGGATGGAGCCACCATGATGTCAGCCTTAGGTTTCTAAATCCAAAAATGACAGACAGGTGGAGCATGGGTGGCAAGCAGGCTACTGAAACTCCACCATCTAGCTAGTTTCATACAGAAACTAAACAAACAAACAAAAAAAATGAAAAAAAAATCCCACAACTTTAACAGTAAACTCTGTTCTTTTAATTATCTGGTAGGTCATTGCCCACAGTTCTGTCCTATAGACTTCTTGAGTTTACAGCAACTGAGTGCCAGTTAACAAGGTCTCTGATTATTCTGAACACTGCAGTCTGTTCCTCTGCTCAGATCCCTTAGTACAATTTAACTGAAAGCCATATTATTTGTCCAATATTTGAATTCAAATTCTCCAAAAGACGATAGAAGAAAGAAATATAAAAATTCACAGACAATACAGTTGTCATGAAAATGGAAATTAGCTAAAGAGACAAAAAAAAATGTTGCGCTGAGCTGTGAAAATGTTTATTTCTGCTGCAATGTGGGCCATTTTAACATGGGATCTTACGGGTATTGACATGCTTTTGGAGCCAGCCTCAAGTTGTTCATCACCTGAAGTGCTTATTTTAAAGCATAAATAAGCACTTCAGGTCAGTCAGACAGAAGAACAGAGACAGCAGCAACTTTAGACAGACAAACAACCGAACAGAGAAATCAGCTGCAGTTGCTTTGTTGTCTTTCTTTAGTCCCTTTAAGTTTATTAAGTATTTATGTGACTTTTGTTTTACTAGCTAATGTAACTATAGATCTTGAAATATGTAAAATAATACTTAAATCCCCAAAATTAAAATTGTCTAATTTTAGAAATACTCAAATTATAAATAAAGTTATGATAGCAAGTGTATTTTGTTATTTCCACCCTGATATGTAATGGGACCTGTAAGAGTAACCCTTTGTGTGATTTCTTCTTTTTGACTGTCATGGCTTTGTAGATTTAAATTTGGGTGCTGAAGGTTTTAGTTTTCCAGAATTATTAATTATTAATAGATTTGATCAACATGACTGGTTATTACCAAAATCCCTCGTTTTGAGTCAGCTTCAATGATGTAGATGATGGGACCAGGTGTCACAAGAAGGCTACTTTGCCAAACAAAATACACAAAAGGGGAAAAGGGGAAGATCGAGAAGCAAATCATGCCGGCATGTGTTGACTCAGCAGTAACAATAAATGAAAACAATGAAATTAAAGGAGAATAAATGTTTGAAGCGACACAAACAATGTTCATATAATCTGTGACACAGCAGAGCGGACAGCATCATCATTCACAGAACACTTTTTTTTTTCAACAGCTTCTTCTCTGCCACAGTCAGACTAGCGGCAAAACAAAAAACACTGAACATGTGCGATAGTAACCCCACACTACCTCACTTCACCTGGCATGTACAATGAGGTACATTGCCACCTGTGAAACAGATTTTCTTTTATGTGCAATAACTCTCAACCATGCAATACTGTGCAATTCCTGCAATACGATTTGCCCTTATTATATCTATTTAAAATTGTGTACATATTTCTCCTTTCTGCATACTGCTTTTATATTTTTATACCTTTTGTACATTTTTTATGTTTCTATACTGTCTTATTTTTATTACATTGTTCTCCTTTTTCTTAAAAATGTCTCTGCACAAGAATTCCAATGTGTCTGGACTGTAAGTTTATGCACAAATGGCCAATAAAATAACCTTGAAACCTTGAAAGCAAGACTAAAAGCAAGAGACATTTACTGCATTATACTCCATTATATTTTAAATAGCACCAAAGTTTTGTGTTCTTTTACTTAAATGAGACACTATGAATTAATGCAGAAAAAAAAAACCTGTTTGGCTTTCAAATATTTTACACATTCTCTACACGTACATTCTTCAAATGTCTTGCCCAACATTGTTCATTGTTCAGGTAGTGTTCCCTGAAGCCCTTTAGGTTGAGGACAAAAAAGTCCGTAAAGAGGTAAAGAAAAAGAAGTGTGACACCCACAGTGCAGATCCTTTGGTAAAAAGAGTGAAAAATTAGAACATGAGATGATGTCATTATTGGCAATGAGTGTAAACCCACGCCTGTTTTCCTCTGTCTGTACAAAGAATTCACCTCCCGAAGTAAAGCAGTTTGCTGGAGTGCACTCATTCCTCACACACGTCATTCTATGGTGTCTTTCTCAAAAAAAAAAAAAAAAAAAGTGGATTTTGAAAATGGGCCAGACCCAGATACCATTTATTCGCGTGATGCTATTGGCCTTGATGCATTTCCTCAAAAGTAAAGCTGACATTTCATTTAGTTGTGCAAATGGTTTAGGCAAACAGAGTGTACAAATTACTGCATTTTCTCCCATCCTGAGAGAACTAAACATGTGTGAAATGCGTTATGGTCAAAGTTTAGCAGCTTTCCTGTTTGGCTGAGATTGGTGTGGACTGCTATCTGTTTTGTTTGTTGAGAATAATGGCAAAGATGAGTCTTCACGAGATCAAAAAAATGCTGTTTCCACCGTGCACTCAAAAGAGCATGCTTGTGAGAGATAATTCTGAGCTCTTTAGAAATTATTTGTGACTGTCTTTTGATGCCCTTTAGGCTGCATCTTTGTTGAGACATTTCAGTATCCTTTTAGCATAACAAGGAGCGTGCATATGATAGCATGAACAGTGGGGCAAAAAGGATGGCTGTTGCTTTTCACTCCCCAGCAGGATTAGGAGACAGTTTACTGATAAGATTGCGGAAGACATCAGAATCATAATCCTGTCTTCTGGTCGATTCAAAATCTTTGATCCTTTTTTAAATTCATATGCATGAATGTAGAGAAAGAGTAAGAGATAACAGGATTGCAATGCCCTGAAAACTAGATTTGTATATAGTGTTTTAACTTTAATCAGGCATGTATTGATTAGTCCCAAAACATGAAACATATAGTTGATATGCCACACTGGCCAATGTTCAAAGATTTTCATAAAATATGGAAGTTCAATTAAAAGATGAGAGTACACAGGGATGGTTTAATGAGTTGGTTTATTAGATGGTGACTAGTGGCTGCAGGATCAACTTTGTCAATCACTAACCCACTCTGTCACACCCTTTATGTTTCACACCATCTTTGTCTGAGTAACACTCTTCTACAGATTGACTGACACGTCTGGCTTCCTACCAAAACAAAGTAAGAACTTAAAGTAATTCTCATGATGCCAGAAGAGAAGTTCTATAGAGAGCCTTTCAGTCTATACACAGGACCTCCAAACTCTTTCTATCAAGTATACAACTGACATCATAAGCTCCTTTCACACATGCATCACTACCATGAAATTGTCTAGACATTACTCGTAATAGCTGTAAGTGTGAATGCCAATGTCTGATTTAGTTGGCTAGGACATCAAACAGACTCTACCCTGCCATCTCGATAGTAAAAAGTCCTTGCAATGTCCGACTGAGCCCATGTGTGACGAGCACATGTCAATGAAATAGCATGTTGACGTTGCATGGACTGTAGTTTCCTCATACCTTTTGCTTGCCTTTATGCTGTATTGCTTTTAATCTTTTCTTTATGTGCAGATACGTCCAAATACAAACAAACAAAAAAAGCAAAACAAAAAGTCATAAATCCTGCTCCTCCTGCAATATGCAATATCTCCATTTGGTGAGAATGTATCTGACAAAACCTCATCTTGTGTGAGGCAACTCCAAACAATTTCTGAACCTAATCTGGAGGTCATATGAGAAAATGACTACTGACTTTGGAAATCAACACAAATAGTTTTTTTCTTTCCCCGTTGGTTGCAGTCACAGACAATACAACACTGACATTTAAAAAATGGCCCCTTCGTGATTTAGTTTGAAGTTTCTCTCTAGGGCCGGCGTTAGCTAATAAAGCTCCAATTGAGGAAGGACTATGTGCTGCAACATCATGATTTTCACAAAAACAAGACTCAACAGCGCCATTGAGCTAAGGGGAGTGCTAATTCCTCAGGACAGAGAGAATAGCTGATGACTCCAATAGGAAGAGAAAAACGATGTAAGACTGATTGTTGTGAACAAAGCATTGCCAGAGACAGACCACACAGACTGGAATGTATGCCACTCAGACCACCCTTGACTCCCACCTGGACACTGATTCCTCTTCCGTTGTGGATTATGCAAATGGTAAAATCAGCAGTGTCACCACCCAAATGGGTTACAACGTTCCTGAGTCAGAAGTCGTGACTGACGAGAGTTCTTGTCTCCTCATATTCTGGTGAACTTCTGCCACCCCACCATCTAGAGTATCCTTAGCACCTGTATATCAATATGGCAGCTGCTTTGTCTTTGGCTTCAGGAGGCACTGCAGAGAGTGGTGAAAACTGCCTCCCATTATTAAGGCTATCCCAGAGTGTCTGTCCCCTCAGTTGTCACCATGCCAACCCATCCTTTGGATATGACAACCTGCTCCATTTAATACCTCTCACACACCTTACTTCCGTGCTCCATTATCCAATCCACTCCAATTTTACTATGCATTTTACTGCTTTTTGTACTTCTGTTATTATCTCAGTACTTGTGCTGGGCAGTGACAAGCTAAATGCAAGTTGAATCTAATCTGCCTGCTAGTGGCAGAAAGGTTTTGGAATATGGTGTTTCAGATGCTGTTTGTCAATCTTCCAAGAACCTGATACCTTAATCTTTCGTTTACTCAAAAATGTTGTGTTCCACCAGCTTTGGCAATATAGATGCAATGTATTGTCACATGCATGATTAAATGATACTTTTGTCTCCCTTTGTAATTCCCTAAAAATGCCTCCCTGCGCACACAGTATTTCTCCATGCTCTTTCTTACACCCATTTTCTCACACCTCTTTGCTTTTCAGGCCAAGCATGGGGTCCCTTTTGACTGGCAACCCAATGAAAATGGCCATGGAGGGTAGGAGCGTGAGACCAGGTACTGTTTCCCCAAAGCATAATATCCATAATTTCTCCCAGCATTCTTCTACACCCTCGAGAGCAATGTCTTACATCCAACAAAAATGAAATCAGTCCACACTGATTCCTGGTAGAAAAAGACAGTGAAATCACATACTGTAGATATATGCTTCTCCCCAGCTGAACCTGGGAGGGGGGACATTTCAACAGAGAGAGCTAGAATAACAGAGAGAACCATCCAACAACAATTCATACTCTGTCTTTCCTTTGACTGTGTCCAGAACATAACAAGCAGACTAATTTTACATATAGGAACTGAGTAAAATAATTGTCGGGAACTGCGTTACCTGACAGTCCACAGAAGAAATAGACCCTATCTTCTGAAGCGGTGAATTTTACCATTATTTTTAGACGTGTGCCTGCAGCCCTTTCAGATGAGCTGAAGTATGTCTTTATAAACACCACATATCACTTCTAAATGTGTTTGCAACATTAGTAACAGTATCAAGGTTAGTCTAAGTAGTAACACTGTATTAATGTTACTTAATGGTACTTGTTGCAACCATTTTATGGATCTGTTTAACTATTTATTCATCACTTTCACTTAAGTGTTAAGGCTGGCTTAATCATAACATTTAGTTTTCAAGTGCTTTGTTGATGTAGATGTTTATTTTTTTATTATCAAATTATAATTTTTATAATAGTAGTGCTAGGATTGTGCATTTTTCCCTGTTGTTCTTTCCCTGTGCTCCTCTCCTTCCTTCCCTCTCCCCTACCTGCCCTTTAGTGTTGTTGTTGTCCGTCTTACTTGAACCAATCCAATGCAGTGCTTGGCAGGCCTGAACTACCTTTTAGTGATCCTCTCTCCTGCACACCTGTTCTGCATCTCTGGCAATCGTCTCCACCCTCTCATCTCACTACTTACAGACCAGCTCTCTCACTCCACCTTTGCCACACTGTACTGTCAGCTAAGTGGTGTGCATTTCAGGTGTGCTTTCTGCTCTTGGTCTAGCTTGTTCCTTGGTTTTTGAATTAACTTTTGTCACTATAGTGTTCATGTTTATTGCCTTGCCTCTACATGCCCTGCACAGTTTTTGCTCTTATATTGTTCCTCATGTCTCTAGTCTGAAGAACAACCCATTTGGATTTTGTGGATTTTGTACTTAGCTGTTTTTGATCATGTGAACTCACCTGCCATCCGGTTCCTGTGTTGGATCTATTCCCAAGAGAATTTGTATCTTTATACTTCATTCATCGAATTTTGTAAATAGTGCTTACATTTGTGATTTAAGCCTTTTTTCAACTACTTTCTCTGTTGAGAGTGTCTGCTCACCTTTCCACATACACACTATAGCAAAAGTGCCCTTTGCTTTGTAATTACTGCTATCAGCCATACTGTATATGGCTTCCTTGTCTAGAGCTTTCTCTCTGGATGCTTTTCCTTCCCACAATGCACTAGGCCATAGAGTGGTTGGCAGAGAGAGTGCTCTATAATTTAACAGCCCTGCTGCTGGAAGAAGAAACAAAGCATGGAAGGAAGATTTTTTTTTCCCTCCTTGGAACCTATATTTCCAGACCTGGCCTAATGATACATAATCCAACATGTTGAGAATCAAACATAAAATTAAAATTTTGCTTGATGTATTTGTCCCTGTGTGCATTTCAGCTTCAACATGGCAATGAATAACCTCTTCCTTGAATAATATTAATGTAAGGCAAACTGTATGGGATCCTTACAAACAGTCATAGTGCAAATGCAGGTGTGTAATTGTTGGGTACAGTGATTCCCTAAAACAAAAATGCATAGATTCATACAAAGTCCATTTGTCCCTCTCAGTCATCACTTTTGGTCCCCTAGAAGTGCATAGTGGTGTCTGCATCTGCAGAGATCCTGCCTTCTGCCTGCGTTTTGTTATTTTATTAGAATTTTTCTGTGTTCTGGACATTTCTGGGGGTCAGCCTTTGAGCAGTGGGTTTAAAGCCACCAGCCGATAAGAGCATGAAGCATGTGAGGTCGACACTATGAAAACATACAAGACATGTTTCTCCTCTGCTCGCTGTCTGTCACGACAGCGGTTTGTATGTCTGTTTGAATGAGGGCAAGGCTGAACATAACACAGATACAGAGTACAGTGATAAACGGCAGACAAATTGTATCATAATGTTCATGCTGTGTGAACTGTTCAGTGCATCACTCAATGAAAATGAATGGAAACTCTCTATTATGCAAAGAAGTCAAGAATCTTCCTTCTAATACTGACACAGACATGTTTCCATTTGAGATACATTATAACTGCATGCTTTGCATCCAGAGGCTCAAGGGTGCCTTCTGTGTGTGGATGAGACACCAAGGGACATGCCAAAACTGCAGCATTTGGCAAATGTTGCCTGACAGAGAAGGTTAAAAAGAGCTTTTTTATATAGTAGAGTTTGAGTATGGCCCGGAATATTACAAAAATGACAACAAAAGTCTAATGTGGATGCACTTTATCTTGAAACCTAAGCAGCACTTTCAGATTTGTCATTTTTGCAGTTTGACAGTAAAAAGCACTGGAATTGAACAAATCAATGCCCACAACTGCAGAAGTAGAAGAAGAGAGCTTTTATTGACATTGTATTGCACAAAATACAACGAAATTAGTGCTACGCCATATGATGCACATAGACCCGCGCGCGCACACACACACACACACACACACACACATACATACATATACTAGCGAAGGGCAAAGAGCTGCTGCACTCATGCGTGCAACCATATTGGAATTGTAGTATTTTTCAAGCTCTGAGCAACTTTCTACTTTTTCCAAATTACATACTGTTTGTGTTTCTAATCTTGAAGACAAAATTTGCACCTAAATGGGATCCCTGAAATTACAATGAGCATGGAAAACACAAAGACTAAACTGTATCATTTACAATTACACTTTCTTTTGGCAGTTTTTCAGCAAATAAGCTTATGGGTGAATTTGGCCCTTAGTCACATCGTGTTAAAATTTTCACCCTTCACTTGTGTCACCTAGAAAATGAATTGGGGAGAACTTCTCCATGTGCCACACCCCCTTTAGCGGACTTAGTTTCCATAGTTACTGGAGCAGAGCAAACACTTAGTTGTCCCTAAGTATCAAAGAAAAACAGGAATGTGACATGACACTGACATATCCACTGAACTACAGAGATCCATTCATATTCAATATTCATGCACTCCACGTGACTAAAAGTGAGTTCATTAAATGTTATATATACATATAGGCAGTGTTATGCAGTCTAACTTAAACACACACACACACACACACACACACACACACACACACACACACACACACACACACACACACACATCTCACTCTCTCCTTAGTATGTGAGCCAGGAAAAGTGATATTGCATATGTCAGTGGGGACAGGTGTGGTGGCCACATACCCAGGAAGAAGGGCTTAGGTTCGGGGAAGCTGCTTGCCATGGATACCCCAGAAACCTCTAACCCTGCAAAGCTTATGGGGCTAAATCCTGCCACCCCATACTCATTTTCACACACAAGCACCCACATAGTAACACAATATCCAACTGCTGCAGTCACGCAGCAGCAAGACTGTTTTTTGGCTCAGGAAAAACAGCTGAGGAAGATGGACTGTGTCCATAATGTATGAAAGTGTGCATGTGTGTGTGTGTGTGTGTGTGTGCATACGTACAGGATGGCTACAGTGTCATGGCAGATATTCACAAGCTGTCAGCTGTGATCATTTTTCTGTGTGTCAATTGATCCCTGCAGACTTGTCATGCATGTGAAAATTGAAATACTCTGTACGTTCATCACCGACTAATCAGGAATGTAAGGAAAAATCAACCTAATGTTCCCAAGTAAAAAAAAAATGTGATGTCTTTTGTGATTGCACTTCCCTGAGACTGCACTTTGAAAGCCTGTGGCTATACAACATGCTTTTTTATCATTAATTTTGCCACATGTACCTGTAAACCATCAGTGCATGTATTATATCATCATCAAGCATCAGAGTAGTACAGTAGATAGAGCATATTGTAATGTAAATACACGTATCCTTGATTGCTGTTGTACTTAAAAAAAATGGACAATAAGTGAAACTAACTAAAAACCTAAACAGACTTTTATTACTATGTTCCATCTCTTATCCTATCTTGTTTCTATCTTGGTCTTTACATCTCATTCTCAAAGAGAAAGCAAATGGCACTATTTCTGAGCAAATATTGTGTTCAAGCTTTCCATAAAAATATAGTGTAGCATGTGTGCAATGTACAAATACAACTAGTTTTGTTTGTTTCGTACAAGCAACCTCCACCCAAAAATTAAATCCTGGAGCTCTTAAGGGGAATTGGACTGCACATGATCCACATCCTAATTATGGTCAGTGCACATAGTTTACATTTGAATGTTGACCATGTGGATAAGAATAAAAAACTTAATGGTGGTGGCCAAACAAGGCCCAACAGTCATGTACAGGGAGTACAGCAGGAGGCTCAGGACTCATCTATGGGCGCTGCTGTATTGATGGTGAGGAGAAATGAGGAGTGGCTGACTCACAACACCTGGGGTCTTCCCATTAGGAAGCTGAAGTTGAAGAGTTCAGGGTGGCGTTAAGTCTTCAGTTTTAAAGCTATGTGATAAGTCTGGAGGGGATGATAGCGTTTGAAACTGAGCTGTAGTTCACAAGCAGCACATTAACATAATTCCCCCTGCAGATGTCCAGGTGGGACAGGGAAGTGTGGATGAGATGGGTTATGGTGCCATCTGTGGATCTGTTGGAACAGCTCACAAACTGCAGTGGGTCAAGGGTCCAAGGTGGTGAAGAGGTAATGACAGCCATGATGAGCCTCTCAAAGTATTTCTCAAAGGTCAGATGCCCCCACGCTTGTTGCTGTGTGCATAAAAACTGTTCACCTCTTCAGCCAAAGGGTTACTTTGTAGTACAGTTCGGTAAAGCATGGAATCAGACTGTTGCAGTTGTGATTCAGGTTTCTTTATGTGTTGTCATTCTTCGCTGTATGAGCCTGCTTTGTATTTCTCCATATTCCCAGTTGCAAGCCCTGTGGAGTGTGCCTCTGTGACCTTGAGAGTGTCAAATGTCTGGTGTAAAAACCATAACGAATTTACTATGCCAAGACTTGGAAATATCTTCAGAAAATCACAATACTCCAGGCAAAGATTTTTGCTTTGGTAGCTGAAAAAGGACGTAATGAGAGACTCCCAAGCACACCCAGTAGGAGGAAGTCTACTACAACGAATAAAAACAATGTTAACCATGATGCTACTGCCGATAACCTAAATCTGGATGATACAGTGTCTTTCCCGAAACTTGTGAAAGCGGGTCTCAAACATACTGATGCCATCTGGCATACACTTAGTGCTGAGCCAAAACGGCACAAGATGAGAAAAATGAATGCTGGTGTCACAGGAACAAGTGCAGAATCGCCCAGCATATAACTCAAAAACAGATATCAACCACTGTCTGAGGTAAATGTAAATGCCTCCCAAAATGCTGCTGTGAATAAGAAACGGGGAATAAATCATGATAATCTCATTCAGCGGAAACATGCAAGTTACACTGGCACACAGAAGAAGCACCAGACACAAAGAATCCATGCCAGAGGTGAAGGACAGAGATATCCTGCCGCTTGGAAATGGCACAATGACAGGATCCATTTATCGAAGAGCCATGGTCACCGCACTGCTCCCCCTGGTCATGTCAAACCACTCAGGAGTCAAACAAATTATTTTGCATTTGGCTGCTATTGACACCAGGAAGGGGAAATGAGAATGAGAAAAATCTGTAAACTTTTAGAGATACTTGACTAACTGGAAATGCAATTGTCATCACCAGCCTTGATAACTGCTGTCTTCAAGCCTCTGCTAAAGAAGAGCAATTTTGATGCTACAGTACTGAACCACTATCGGTTCTGACTCAGGCGAAAGTCTTGGTATTGTTGGATGTAAGTGCTGCTTTTGAGACAGTGGACCACATGATCTCATTAAAAGACTGGAAGACTGGATGGGAATCTCTGGAACTCTCCTCAAGTCGTTCTAGTAATATCTGCAAGACAGGAAGTACTTTTTTTTGATTCGTAGCTGTCTATCAGACCAAACGGCCGTGACATGTGAGGTTCCACCGGGGTCCGTCTTGGGACCCCTTGTTCAATCTTTATATCCTTCCATTAGGCCAGATGACACACAATTATACATATCACTTACACCAGATGAATATGGACCTATTGATTCACTGTGTCACTGTATCAAGCAAATGAATGACTGGATACAATTTCACTTTCATTTACAATTTTCTCCAACTAAATAGAGACATGACTGATTTAATTATCTTTGGGCCACAAAAACAGTGTCAGCTTCCATATTGACTGCCTTTCTCTATTAACCAAGAGTTAAATGGGAAATCGTAGTGTCATTATGGACTCAGACTTAAATCATCATCAAATTCATAACATTGTCGACTTTTTACCATCTAAAAGTCATTGCCAGAGTCAAAGGAATAATGTTAATGCAGGAAGTAGAAGGACTCCTCCACACATTTATTCCTAGCAGAACAGACTACTGCAGTGCTTCCCAACCTTTTTTGAGCACATATTTTACATTAGAAAAATCATGCAGCGTACCACCAAACAAAAATGTTCGGATCAGTTAATTGTTGTGACTACACGCCGCTCACTTAGAGTCCTGATCAGGTGAAATTGGTCCGTGGCACAACTGACGCCTAAGTTAAAGTGACATATTTTGTCATTGGAGGGAACTCACTCCAACGAAATTTGTTCTCTGCATTTAACCCACCCAAGTGACGTGCACACACACACAGCAAACCCGGGGCAGTGGGCGACCACGTGCAGCGCCCGGGGAGCAGTGGGGGTTAGGTACCTTGCTCAAGGGTACCTCAGCCATGGACACCGGGACGGGGAATCGAACCAGTGATCCACCGGTTACGGGTCCGACACCCTAACCGCTGATCCACGACTGCCTATATGCCGCGACACAGCAAATGGAAATCACTGGACTACTGTAATGATCTACTCACTGGGCTCTTGAATCAAGCTGTACAACAGTTTCAGTATATTCAGAATGCAGCGCCTCGGGTGCAGACTAAAACCAGGAAGTATGACCACATTAATCCAGATCTAAAATCTCCACACCAGCTGCGCGTCACTGAGAGAACCGAATATAAAAACATTGCTGCCTGTGTAAAAATCTCAAATACATCTCTGGCATGCTTGTGCCATATGAATCTTCTCGGACTCCAGGGATATCTAGTACAGGCCTGCTGGTCGTCCCATGAGTCAAAGCTAAACATGGTGAAACAGTGTTTCATTTTCATGCAGTAAAAACCTGGAATAACATCCCAGATGATGTTAGACAAGCCCCAACTCTGGCAGTGTTTAAGTCTAAATTAAACAGTTTCCCTTTTCACAGTGCCTACAGACTACTGTAAAATTTTGTTCTAATGAAAAATTTTAATTTTTATTTATTATTTTCTTTTATGCTTCTTTGAATTGTAAATCTTGGTCTGTTATTATGTCTCCTTCAATTCTGTAAAGCACTTTGAATTGCCCTGTGTATGAACTGTGCCATACAAATAAAGTTACCTTGCCTTGCACGACAACACATTTTCATCAGTGAGAGTGAAATAAAGAGAGTGGAAAAGAAAGTGTACACAGAAATAAACAAAAACAATCTAGCTGAAGCAGGCTGCATGGTTGCTATCTACAGTATATTGCTTGTGTGGTTCAGCAGGGCTTTTTGTCTGTTCAGAAAAGAACTAACAGTCCAAAATTAATTACTTTGCTGATATTGGTTCTGATAGTAGTAGTAAGCTTGCTCTGGTTGCACACAGTTTTGCTAATTACTGGAGTACTTAATCAAGTAATCAGCTGGTCTCTTGAAGCTCATGAGCTGGAAGATCAATGAGCTCTGGCATTAGACTCCATTTAGAGTCCACTTTGAATGTTGTTCCATACTGATCAGGTGGAGTCTGTGCTAATGAATACAAATAGGACTAGACTTTAACCTGTTGTGCCTTCAGTGGAGTGTGTTTTGAAGGTAGCCAGCATTACAAAATCCTAAAAGCATTGCTTTTACATACAGTACATAACACATATCTTGTCTGACAGAAATACAAGTGGCAGTGTCAGGTTCAGACTCATGCGGGACTCAGACGCAGAGCAGGTAATGATAAACACAGACGTTACTTATTGAAGCCTGGACTACCCCAAGGCAGAGCGAAATAGATACGAAGGCTATGAAAAAACTCCTAAAGAGTGTCTCCTCTACTGAGAGACTCTCGGCTATGAAACATTAATTATCTCAAAGGAGATAAAAACAAAAGACTATGAAAATTACTAATGATAACAGCAACTATTCTAAAGAACTAAAAATCACTCTAGAAGAGGACAATCTATCTGATAATGTATATAATCTAAAGGTAACCAAAAATCGCTCCTACGGAGGAAAAAGAAACAAAAGACTAACTCGAAATCCTGAACTATGACTAACCTATACTATGAAAGTTACAACAAAAAAATCACTCTGAAAGAGGGAAAAACGGGAACAGAAAACGAGGCAATGTGGCACAAAGACAAAACACACTGGCACAAGACAAGGAGGACACAGGCCATTTGACCACATGGAGGTAAAGGGGAACAGGTGGACACAATCGGGGAGACAATCAGACTGGAGACACATGAGGAAAGGCAAGAGGAGAGTTACTTTTCAAAATAAAACAGGAAATGACGCGGTGTGACAGGCAAGTTAGTAGACACTGTGTTGTATGAAGAGTTGAATATCCTTCCCATTAAATCTATGTCGTGCTGGGAAAACTGGATACTGTACATGTGACAAGAATTTATTTATACACGTTAACCTTTATTCCAAATAGGGTGTTAATAAAAACTGAGACATAGCTGGCAGGCCTGGGCAGATGGTAGTTAACAGAGTCTTAATCAGAGACAGATCAAAATGCAGCAAGACTAAAGGCAGTATACCTCATTAGATGTGCTTGTTGGAAGGGTCAGCAGCAGTGGGTGAGGGGGTCTGACAGTCTGTGTTGAGGTGAGAAAACAGCCAGGGATTTGATAAGCTCTTTTTTTGTTCTTGACACAGCTATTTCTGTCACTTTCAGTGTGTACATATGACTGTTATGTACATCTAACAGGACAGACTGCCAGAAAGCATGTGCTGTTAGCGCTTCCCCCCTCTCTCTGTCATCATCAGCTTCTCAGTCTGCCGACTGCTGGTGTTCAAAGAATGTCAACATGCTGTTGAGAATATGGTGTAATTCATATTGTGATCTGTCAAGAGAGTAATAAAGTTTGAATGTGAAATACAAAAATGTGCTTCTTGTACAAGTGTTTAACATTTTCATAGTCAAAATGCCTCTTTTTTTTACCTTTCTATATTATTTAAATCAAATTTCATATCAATAGTAATCAAATCCCCTTCTGTGTATGGACTGTATGTACACAAGCAGAAATATTCTTGTGGGTCACTCAGTATACTAATCAAAGTTATTCATCATTTGACTTAGTATCACCAACAACCTTCCAGTGAAACCCAAATCCAAAGTCCTCTTGGGTGATGCCAGTCTGCACAATTAATGGTGCAGGCAATATCCCCATGACCATAAACCACATGACAAATGGTGTTTCAGTACTCACTAAAGATTGGAGCAGAGTATAGTACTATAGTGTGTTACTATAGAATGTTTGCTTCCAACATAACACCAATGATTGACATTAGCTATAAGTTAGATTGCTATTGCTATGTGGTGTCATGTTTTTGGGATATATAAAGTTAATAGGGGTAATAAATAAGCATAATGTAATGTAACATTACTGCTAACAACCCATGTCAATTCAAACTTTAAATTGTGCCATTTATAATACCTACTCCATTCGTTCTAAGTAGTTGTTTGCGAGAAACTGTTGCAACAAAGGACTCATAGCACCAAACTGAGAGGGATCCGAGATCCACAGGACTCGTGATTGTTACCGAGTCAATGTAAAATCTCTGTGGCAAATGCATGCACCACAATAGGAGAAATTTAGAGAAAGTTAAAAAAAAAAAAAAAAAAGTTCCAGCAGTGTAGAAGCTTGTGTAGAAGCAACAGCACAAATGACTGACATGAAGATCTCTCTGAATAACTATACAGCAAAACTGATTTTTGTGAAGTTTTAAAGTATTGGCAGCAGTCTTTGAGTATATAGTGTATGTAAACCTGCATAAAATTGTCTCATTTTTTATGTTATATTTCTCTGAGGAAAGACCTCCCCAGACACACATGCTTTAATTTGTGGGTGTCTAGACACACATTTGAACAGTGAATACTGCAAAATATTTGATCTTTAAGTCCAAAGCTTGAGGGTAACTTTTTTGAAGTAATCTTGTCACTCTTGGCCCCAACATTTTAGTGTGCCAGAACACTGAGCTTGGAGGTATCTAAGAACCTGACTGGGCTGCACAGAGGCCTTTGGGATGAACTGGAACAGAGATTAGGAGCCAGACCTTTCCGTTCAACATCAGTGTCTGACCTCACAAATGCTCTGTTGCATGAACTGGCAAAAATTCCCACAGAGACACTCATCACTCATCTTGTGGAAAGCCATCCCAGAAGACTGGAAGCTGTAATAGCTGCAAAGCTGTGTGGCAATGTGATGCCATTAAAATCCCTGTTGGTGTAATGGTCAGGTGCCCCAGTGCTTTTGTATATGCAGTGCAGTTTTGACTCCTGGAATGAAAAAGAACCAGCCAAAATTACTTTTCCCTTCCAAAACTGAAATCCTGGCAGCGTACCTAGTTTGACCTCAGTAAAACAGCTGCTCAGTGGTGTTTAATCATTTCATCATCGAGGGCAAGAATTTTGCCAAAGATGCAATGAAACTATTTAAGGCTTTTCTACACATAGTAGAGAGATATATTTCTGTGTCTATTTTTTATTTCTTATAGGTGCTATAGTGTCAAAGCAGTGTGCTTTTGAGAGGTGCATACAACAGCCCTAGAGGTGACGTGTATCAGCTCCACCAAGACTCCGTGGCTTCTTCCTTTCAACATGGTATTAATCATCATAATTCAGGATGTCACTCTTGTTGAAGTCCCTGCCCCCTCAGATCCTGCTGTATGTGTTTCCATGGTTCAACTCATTGCCTTCTACCACGAGACCATGAGCTCAGAGGACCACGCCCAGTCACAACTTTAGCAGACAAATGCGTCACAACCATAGAGTCAAGCTTCATCTGTTAACACCCTCAGTAATGGGTATTGACCTTCACTGACTCAGGACACATATGTTTTCCACTCACAGACCCTAAGTCAGTGATCTTCAAATGGTGGCACATAGACCACATCCAGCCTACCAGAGCTTTAGCTCCGACTGGGAGAATATTAATGAAAACAGAAAATGCATACATCTAACATTACTCACCAGTGGAAGAGACCCAGTCTGTCCTGCTAGTGACTGTCAGTTAGCTTCTCAGCCCCTAAAATGCAAATTCTTTGCATCAAAGCATTCTAACTATATACAGTATACGTTGTTTTACGTAAAAGAATTTTGCTGACGCATAGCAAGAAGTGATGAGATGGACAGCAAAATGTAGAAGGAGAGAGAAAATAGCAAGGGAGGAAAATGAGAGGCATGCCAGAAAAAATGACAAAGTGTGCAATGCTCGGGATTAATTGAAACAAAATGAAAACTGTGTATGGTGTGGGTGTTAATTGATATAGCCTGCCACCATCGCACAATGTCGTGCTTTCAACCTCTCAGCAAAAAGCATGCAATCTAACATCTAGTCCACACAGAGTGGAACCAAACATTGAACATACCTGTAAATCAATATGATTTCTTGTTGAGATAATGTTCTATCTAATCTAAAATATCCATGAATTGTGGCTATAAGTAGTGACTAGAACACAAATCATTAAGTTGGCTAGGTGATGTCTGAGTTAGCTTACTTTTGCTCAAGAAGATAACCACAGAAAATGCTGCCATCAGTTTGTTAATACCTGAACTTTATTCATGTTAAGTTTATGTCTCTCTCTCTCTCTCTCTGTGTGTGTGTGTGTGTGTGTGTGTGTGTGTGTGTGTGTGTGTGTCTTAAATCATAAGTAAAAAAAATGTATATAATAAAATTATGACCAGGTCTGCATGAGGCAAATACTAAATGCACCACTTTAATGGTGGTGCTGACATTATCATCACCATCACTGACTGCTGCATTTCACTTTTAATGGAGCTAACTAGTGACGTTGAACAAAATATGAATAAGGAAACTGCTCAAACTCCCACCACTGGAATCTACTACAGAACCCAGTCATTTGAACTCAAAAACCATCATCAGTTTCCAAATCCCACACTTGACTTCTGCAAGTGTGATTCACAGTGTTTAACTGCCTGCTACACAGCAAGCTAGCTGACATTAGCAGCAACTCCAGTGCAGCAGCTTCTTCAGTTATTTGGACTGCTGCCTGCATCACCAAAACTAGGGGACCTGGTTTTTGGTCTTGGTTGGCCCCTTAGTTTGAGTGAAAAGAAATCTTAATGCTTTATCATACCAAGACATTTGGACAATGCTATACTTCTAACCTTGTGGCTACTACATTTACTTGAAAAACATTTACTGCACTCAGATGATCTCCATTTCACCAGTTGTGAGACTAGTGCCAATTTGCCAAGCGGGTGAATATTTATGCAATTACTTATATTGCATTATATATTTTAATTAATTGACATTACTTTATAGAAATCTGTTTTCACTTTGACATTAAAGAGTTTTGTTTTGGTACATTTTTACATCAAAAAAGACAAATTATGTTGACTATGCTTCTGTTTCTAAAACAATGAAAGGGGAAGAAATCCAAAGGGGTGAATACTTTTTATAGGTACTGTGCTTTTGTTATGATTTGAAGTTTCAGCTTAGTTAGTTTCCTGTTTTATTTTGTAGTTTTTCTTCTCTTGTGTCTTGGTTAGCTTTTCATTACCTATCTTTCCTGTTCCATGGTCTCCTTTAGGTATTTAAGCTGTGCAGTGTTTTCCCTTTGTGTCAGTTTGTCAGTATCCCCTGTGCTTGCTGTGTTTTCCTGTGTTTCCGGTGCAATTTAGATTATTCTTTATTTGGACCTTTTTTTCACTTAGACTCCAAGCTAAAAACCTAAACCTAAAACCTAAAAAGTGTGGTGTTGTTTAAGAAATTGCTGCCTGCATGACATAATTGGATGGTACCACGTTATTAAAGGGAAGATGCCACACCAAAAAGGAAAAACTAAACAACTCTAATCTACCAGGTTTTGAAAAAAGTGCAGCTCATAAAGTCAGAAGATAAAAAATTTGAAGTATTTCATTTCTATTTCAGTTCTTGCTGTTGAATCTTCTCCCCAAAAAGACAATACCCTGTTTTGAGATCTTTCCAGTGCAACTTACTCCTCAAACTGCTTATGACCTACAGTTCAGGTAGAGATTAGGTAGATGAGATAGTGGTCAGACTGTGGTCGGCATACATCATTTTGTTTACTGGTTATATGATACATCCTGTTGTTATTATGGGACTATCCAAGAGTTTGGCTGAATACTTAATGCTGATTAACTCAAGTGTGGAAATTAATTTTCAGTAAAGGGACACTTCCTGTGATATGGCCAAATTTAAAGAATGAGAAATGTACACTACCAAAGAGACAATGGACCATCTGATTACTCAATTGTTTGAATGATCAGTAGGATACCAAATGACTCAAATAATCAGCAGCTGGAGATACATATTACACAGTTTCCCCTGTGTTTCTCTGTCCCAACTTGTTTAAAACATGTTACTGGTATCAAATTCAGAAAGAGCATATATTTACAAAAATTAACTTAGGATAACATATTAAATACTATACTACTATATACTAAAAACTCTTTATTTTCCTTTATTTCATTCTATTTTATACATGTTTCCTGCATTTGCTGCATTATTTTATGTCTTTCTCTTAGATTCTCTTTCTCACTTCACGTTTTACTTGTTTATTTATGTTAGAGGACAAGAACAAAGAACAAGAATTTCATTTGCCAGTGCATGCTTCTTTGTTGTTGCACATATGACAAGTGAAACAAATGACTAGGCTGTGGTTCCAGTTCTTCAAGCAAGCATTTTTAAAGTAGATTTAGGCTGAGATCTATGAAGAGCAAGACAGATTTGTTTTTAAAGTTAGAAGTTTCTTGGTTGAATTCTTAGCATGAGTGATGGAAGGACCAGTTCATTTCTTATGGACAAAACCAGACTGGGTCCATCATTACATAGGACCGCATGTGAGTTTATCGGAAATTCTGATCGTATCCACTGATACACTGTTTCACTCTAACATAGTCCCCAAAACAACTGATTAAATTGGGACAAACCAGTTGACACAGTGTAAGACTGGTGCTCTCCAGGCCTTGTGGATCCAGGGCTCTGGAGCTGTTGTCCGCTTTATCCATTTGCTGCTGAAGACTGACATCTGTTAAGTGTATAGTAGCAGAAGTGTAAGAATGTTGTATTGAGGTTGCTTTCAGTCAGTGAGTATAAAACATTCTGTGAGTTTTCCCAAACATTCAATCCACTAGAGCACTGGGACAAATTGGAGAATTACTGGCTTCTTCAGCAATTCATTCTCTATTGAACTATAGACTGGAAACGCAGACACATTTAGTTTTGCTTTAGTTTGTCTCTTTCCAGGTTTTATGGGGAATAAATCCCCCCCAAATTTAAGGTCAGCTACTTCTCAGTTAAGCCAGTCACTCTTCAGGTAAAGTTAAAGTTGTTTTGTGCAGCTTAAATATGTTCCTTTACTGCAAATCTTCGGCCCCGAGTGAACATATTCTCATAAAAATAGCTTGCAAGTCTAATTTCAACCTAATTTTGCTGTCAATTTTGTATTGCATGTAGTTCGGCATTATTGAGACATCTCTTAGGGGAGCAGTTGAGTTCCACAGTATTTTTATTTTCTCTTGTCTCCTGCCCTTCTGTTACACTATGGCCTTACCTCCCTTCAGCTGACCTTCCCACCCCTCCAGCCCTTTATCCTGCAGATGTTGACTTGGCTTTGTGGCTTGTCATTTCAGCACAAAGGCAGCCCTGTTGATGAGGCCCTGGCATCAGCCTGGGCGCCTGCCAATGTAATCTGTCCTAGACAGCCGCTCACAGAGCCAGGGGGAGGGTGGGTATGATACATGTAGGAGGGGGGGGGTGGGGATTGGGGGTGGGGTTGGGTCTCCAAGGCAGAAATGGAGGCACAGCTGTGAGAAAAGGCTTACACTACACCCCTCAACATCCCCTTCTCCATCCCAATGCCGTTACCTCCTCCTTTAAAGGGGACTGGGCTACTGAGTCACTTCTCCAGAATGTGGTTTTAGTACCTTTCTTACTCTTGCCTCTTCTCTTCTGCACAAGTCTTCTGATTTTTACCAAAGACTGAAAGGAACAGAACCAACTTTAAGCTCTTTTGAAAGGCTTTCCCTCGATTTCCCTGCACGTGATTTGTCCGCACTTGGTGTCCTTTGAGGAATACACATCATCTGTTGTTTGTGTGCAAATGAAACAATAAATTCTTGGAAAAGTATGACTTGATGTCTGCCAGTGTTGAAAGGCAAAAGTGTTTATAGTTCATCTGAAAGGCAGTATGCACAGGAAGACAGAGAACAGCATATGTTTTCAGACCTCTTCCATGGAATTCATACATAATGTTGGTGCACATGGAAATCCGGGTTCAATCTGAAACAGGGTGCATGAATGTTGGATTGGCAAAGAAAGTGACATTTGTGATTTACGACACATGCCGCATTTACCCATTCACACCCGCATTCACCAATAGAGGGGCTGCCATGTAATGTATCACCTGCAGTACAGCTCATCCTGTCAGAAGATCATTTCAGACAATTCTGATGAAGCATATCGGCACCTTTGTAGCGCAAATACCAGCAGAGACCCCAATGAAAAACCACAGATTAATATGAAGTTAAAGCTTAACACAACTACAGTCTTATATTAATAGGATGGCGCTCACAAGTCAAAGTAGAAGTACCACACTGGCAGATCTGAGGGGCCAGTACAGTAAGAAATCAAGAGTTCAGTTATGCACTCCAGTGCCAGATCATGTAACTCTTGGTATGTGATTAATGATACTGAGGCTGGAAACCAGCACAGTAAAGCCAAGATTGGTGTGATGTGCTGTTCTGGTCAGGAGTCAGGCTGGTAAATTTTGAAACAATTTAGAACTGTTATAGTTCATAAAGACAAATAAACCAGCCATTGCAGCAATGGAGGTGGGAGGATATAGAAACATGTATCATTTTCTCTGTGTCATTAAAAGACGATACTAATCTAACTTTGAAGACATTCCTCAGTTGATAAAGGCATAGTCCAAGATAGCATCAAGATTTTTGTAGCTGACCTCATGTGGGCAAGGAGTAACTGTATTTCTTTTGAGATGTTTTCAGGGCCATTTATCAGAACTTGTGTCTAAACAGCACTAAATTTTAAAAAGTTATTGGACATCCAGGCTATTGTCATCTAAGCCCAAAGGTGCTGTGGAAACTTTAAGGTTGGGAGCTAAAGGAAAATATATTGTTTAGAACAGGCTTTGTTTGTTTGCTTTTGTTTGAAAATTAATAATCAAGGTGCCAGCAGGTTCATTTTTATAATTCCTTTTTATTTCCACTGATATTCCCAATGAGTGACAGAATATTGCAAGAATTGCCATAGACCAAACTCGCAGAAAACCCAAATAAACCATATAACTGGTAAATGTGTTTATGCATTTTATTTTTATTGCTGTTGGCATAAAGGTAAAGATATTTTCTTCATTTGCTTGTGTTAGGTCCATGTGTGGAACGGTCTGCTACTACATTTCCGAGATTAAGATTAATGTGTTTTCATTAACCTATTGCTTGTCCTTGAAGGGCCACTGGCTACTATATTACTACACAGACCGTAATATAAAATATGTTAAATTATGAGTAGAATAAACAAATTATAAAATAGTAACTCATAATCTTGGCCTTGGATGGCTATTTGTGCTAAGGATTAAGGTGCTAAGGTTTGTATACAATGATTCTGACTTGATTCTATTTCTCACTACAAATGAAATAAAAGTTTTCAAGCACTAAGCACTACAGACTGCATGTTCCATAAAACAGGTCAGTGACTGACAAAACCTCCCAGCTAAGTAAAATAGATGTTAGCAGTAGGGACAAAGTCCCATGCTCCCCAAAGCCTCCACTACCAGACAGCAGATGTATGCTCTGACCTGTCCTGGCTCTAGCTGTAATCCCCACCTGTATTACGATTCCTTTTAGCCACCCTGTAGCTGTCACACCTGTCAACCTAAAGAGCTGTGATCCACATCAACAACCCTGCACCACACCTGTGCCGCCTGTGTAGAACTGAAGAAGGTACAGGGAAAAGCTTAGCTTGACCTATTTATGCAATGCTGTCTGTTGACTTCCTCTTAACATTTAATACCATTCCTTCCTCTATAAAGCCTGAGCTTTCTGGCATTTAGCTCCAGCAACTGCATCTTGAGCCATGTAATGGACAGACCTCAGGCAGTGAGAAATGGAAGTCACACTTGTTCCACTCACATCATGAACACAGGGCCCCCGCAGGGCAGCATGCCCAGTCCTGTGCTGATGAACTCCCTCTTTTCTTATGAATGAATGGCCATGCATGCCTCGCATGTGTGGGCGATGCATGCTCGTGACGACACAGTAGTAGGACTGATCGCTGAAAACGATGAATCAGGAGGGAGGTGAAGAATTTTGTGTTTTGAAGAAAATGATCTGTCCCTTAATATCAGGAAAACTGAGGAACAGATTGTTAGGGGAACTAGGGGAAGTGAAACTGCTAAGGTTAGGGCAGTTCAATGCCTATACTACCTATGCCGATACAGAAGCAGTACATCACCATGCATTCCTACCTTCAGATACCAAGAAACTGTCATGAACTCTTGTCTCATTTTCTCATCACTGTGTCCAGAAAACCTACCATATGTTACTGCGGTATTGCTAGAAATGTTTGTCAGTTACACAAATACAACCCAAAAAGTTGTAGAAAGATGCTGTTGGCACCCAGGTGCCTGTAGTCAATTTTTCTACTTACACCTTTGGCCGTAGAGGCACAAACCTCTCCCACACACCCAATGCACTGGACCACTGGGACATGTTAGGGAATTGCTGGCTTCTTCAGCAGTTCATTATCTGTATGAAAGATGGACTGTTAACATATTTAGTTTTGCTTTAGTTTGTCACCTTTCAGATTCTATGGGGAATAAATCCCTCCAACATTTAAGACCAGTTACTCTATTTGAAACTGCTAAAGGTTAAAATTTGACCTTAATGTAAGAAACAAATAACATATTCTAATGAAACTATCTTGCATGTTAAGTCTAATTTTATTCACCAGTGCTGTATGTAGTTTACCCTAATGTGCTGTGATTGGTTAGTACTTGTTGCCTCCAAATGTCCCAAGTGTTTTTAACACATGATTAACGTTGTGAAAGGCTCTATTTTAAACAAAACTCTTCTGAAAAAAGTAATAAGGCTGTGCGCAAAAAACAATTTGACTCTTAATATCAGCAAAACAAAAGAACTCGCGGGATGTCCGTGCGCCACTGCACATTCATGGGGACAGAGTCGAGAGGATGTCCAGCTTCAAATTCCTGGGCACATACATTTCAAAGGACCTCTCATGGACAACAAACATCACTGCACTGGTCAAGAAGGCACAAAAGTGGCTGTATTTCCTGAGAACACTCGGGAAGGTAAACCTTTATTAACAGCTTTTGATGTCATTCTACCACTGCTCCATTGAGTGTCCTCACACACAGCATCCTGGTGTGGTATTGTAGCAGCTCTGCAGCTGACAAAACGTCCCTGCAGAGAATTATAAAGACTGTACGGATCATAAACCAACAACTACCTGCTCTGGATGACATCTTCCATCTTTCCATCTCCCATTGCCTGCGAAAGACACAAAACATCCTGAAGGACTCATCCCACCCAGCTCATCACCTGTTTGAACTGTTGCCCTCCAGGAAACACTACAGAAAACATGCACCACAAGATTCTTCAACAGTATTTATCCTAAAGCGATCACCATGCCAAACTCCAAACGTAGTATAAAGTATAAGTGTACTTTATAAAGTATACCCCACTAAGGTGCAATAACCTATAATTCATGAATAATATCTATGTGCAATATTTTACAATTTGGTTTTTAATCTCACTTTTTAACTGCATATGTTGGCAATAGTGTATGGTAAAAAATGAATGTGGGTTGTGTGAATGACGAATGTGGGTTTTGTGTGAATTAATTTTTTATTTTATAGCATTTTTTATACTCTTTTTTTTTTTTTATTTTACTCATACTCATTTTTTTATACTCAGCCTGATTCTTGAGTGTGCCTGAATTTCATTGCATGTTCTGTACGATGACAGTAAAGAATCTTATTTTGTGTCAAATCATGGAAACACATAACAGCCAAAAAACCGGTCTGCAATCAAACTGCACCTGGGAATGTAAGGGTTAGTCCAACCTAAAAGCTGATTAAAAGACTGGATGATTCATAGCCCGTTTGAATCACAACCTGAAGAACTCCAGCATCATAGTGTCTTTGTTCAGGTGTTCAGAAAGTGAAACGTTTTTGGTATGAACAGGAAAAGCAGCGTAGCTTGCATGGTCACTGGTATGTGTTTTGATTGGAACAAGACTGTAAAGTCCCCAACAGTCCAGGGTGATGTTCCCTTCCATATTCATTACTCATTCATGCTGTCGAATTTTGTTTTTTTAATAAACAGGTACTTTGTCGGTTTCTGTCTTATTTTTAAATGCAGAGTGGTAGCACTACATACAGCAGTGTTCAGAAGTGACTACTGTATTGAATCACAAGCCGGGTGCTCTAATTGAAACTATTCTAGGAGGAATAACGTGTGGCCTGTGGAGTTAATTTAATGCAACCAGGTGGAATATTATCCGGGCCAGCCACAGTTTACAGCATTTCCACGGTAACGGCATATGTGCTAATCACTAAACCATGCAGGAGTGGCAGACAGTGAAGTCTTGAGATGATCTATGAATGTAATGTTTCCAGACTCAGTTCACTCAAGGTTTTCAGTGAATAAAGTTGAAGATTAAACTGTCCAGTGATTCAAGTCATTTTGCTCCAACAGTATTTTGTTCACCCCTGATTAATTACCATTAAATCAGTGAAGTTATGGTGGCATTTAATTTCCCTTTCTCATTGGTTGTAAGTTTTGTGATGTTTCTTCTTTTAGTTTTTTCAGTGCCCATCATTTCAATCAAAACAACGTGTCAGTATTGTGAAGTTTTGCTTCATTAATTCTGTTAATGAATTCAAACTTCTGTAGATGAGATTCTTTGTCTCTTAAGCACTATTACAACCTCTAATAAAGCTCATTTTCAGACATGCAACCTTTTACTACAGAGCTGACAGAAGTTGATTAAACTGATAAATGTAGAAGGTCTACAGAGTTTTGGGTCTGTAATGTTATTTTACATTACATTAAATGAAATTACATTTATTTAATTTATCTTATCACTCAGATTTATCACTCACTTAGAATAAGCATTCAGCAAAAACATCTCAAGTGGTAGATGTTATCAGCACCTGGTTTTGAACTGGTGCAACAGGGGACCAGTGTAGAGAAGGGAAAAGAAGGGAAGTATGGCAGACCTTTGGATGGTCCAACATAGGTTATGCACTAGTTTACCAGCGGTTGTCACTTGAGTACTTTGTGACCATAGATTCTTTTCAGCAGTGGGGTCGGGCTGACTTTTTCTCCTCAGGGCTTGTGAGATCGTGGTATACTACAAACCTGTATACTCTTATATACTTGATACAGTTGCTGTGGGCAGTAGCTCAGATACACTGCCCTCTACACTTCCTGTTGCGATGACTACGACTCAAAAGTGGATTCAAATGAAGGCTCACATGAAAACACTGAATTTAAGTAAAAACAAATGTCAAAGTGGACTATGCAGTTTAATACAATACACAAAACTGGCAGTCAGCCAAGCAAACAAGGCAGATGAGCAGGCAGAGGTCACAGACTGAGGTCATGCGCTAGGAAACAACTAGGAAACTGAAATGGCTGGAAAGCTATCCTGCGTGGAGAACTAAGGCAATCTGCCAAATAGTCAGGGAACAGCGAAGATGATAAACACTGGCAGGACACAGTTAAACATGTCATTAGATTTCTGGTAATTGAAATCTACTAATTTCTACTAAATAAAAACCACGTAGAATGAACAGTTATCACAGAGAGTAAAATAAAACACTCAATATTGAAGTCACCAGATAAATGCAGCCTGCCACTTAATTTTTATTTCACTTTCACTTCCACTCAATCCCAACACACGCTGTTGGTGTGCCCAGCAGACATAAAGACATAAATGTTCTGTAATACATACAAGACTCAAACTTCCCTGCAGTTCTTTGTAAAGGAACAACTCTTTATTAGCCACATCTCCAACATGTACAACTTCTGATGTGCAAATTCAACCTGCTGTCAGCATGATTCATAATGAATGGGAACTGCATTTGGGAAGGTGATGTTTTGATCATATCTGCTCAGTGAAGATTTATATAAAACATCTCCCAGTTGTTTGGTGTTGGAGTTATGATCATGTTTCATTCATTTTGTACAGCTGTTGCGAATGTGCTGATGTCATTATTTTACAGTGAACTGACTTCATTCTGAGTGAATAAATTTTTATTGCCTTGCACACCATAATATGAGTGTTTGACAATTAGGCTTTATGGTCCTGTCGTCATATTTGAAGGAAGGTGGTGAAGCTGTGAGTAGAAAAGGAACCCACACCCCTCCCCTATGATGAGGAGTGGAGCTCAATCTTGGCACAAGATATGATGAACTGGAGGTGAATTGGGTGGAGGAAGGGCACAACAATTTAGCATGGAGATGACAGCTGACAGTAGCAAAGAGGAGACCTGACAAAGTTTGACAGCAGTGACCTGTTTGACTGATCGAAATGTTGGCAAAATCTGGTTGGTTTAACTCAGGTGTAAATGCCCATAGTCACCTGATCAAGAAGAAGAAGAAGAAGAGAGAGCGAGAACTGGGAACGAATGAGCATAAAGATAGATCCTGGCTCGACTTATGTTGAGCTTCATTACTGAATATAATAAACTGATTGGTCACCATGCTTCGCAAGTTGCTTAGTTACATATAGCATGCTCATATTATTATTACTCATATGAAGGTAATTTCTCTCCTAGTTTAACAAGGTCCAAACACAGACGAACATTTTGTAGGATACACTGCAACTTCTGATTTAACATCGTTTCATTTTGTTTTTAATTTGCATGTAGCCTATTATGTCTTTTTGAGTTCAGTAGCTCTGCTGACTTTTGCAGAATTTTAACTTCATTTTTGCCACCTGAAATGATATTTTGAGAATTAATGTTACATTGAAAGTCTTAATGACAGCAACAGGAAACTTCAGTTAATCATTAGTCCCATGCACCCACCCCACCTTCCTGGCGCCACAGCTCTAAATGGCAGACGTTACGGATCTGAATTCATGGGGGAAAAAAAAAAAAATCATGTCCTGTGTTGGTGGCTGCTGGTTTTCGCCACATGAAACTGAGCTCCAAAGTGTGTGTGATGTCTCATTGGCCGGCACATGCTGCCCAGCAACAGACAAGACGACTAACTGAATCACGGTGAGGACCATCTGGGGAGCTGAATGTGTCATGCTGTGCCAAGCTGCAGAAAAATAACTCATCATCGCGCTGCCCTCAGAGGAAGACAGAAGGCAGAGGAAAGCAGCGGCAGCCGTGCCAACAAGGTTCACAATGCCTCATTATTATGTAGAGAACCCAGGACGAACCAATCACCACCTGCCCTTTCATTGTCTACATGCTGGGGTTCGGTCGGCGTGGCTGTCTGGCACACTGACTCTGTTTTTGTGTCAAAGTCGAGGTCAATTTATTTGGCTTTGCAGTCACATCATAAATCTCCCAGCAGTCAACAATGGATCCACCACAGAGGCCAAGTGCAGAATGATTATTTCTGATTGGCTGGCAGGTGTCAAGTTCCACCAGGACACCTCATACATACAGTATTTCCAGCTAACATATTCATCATTCCACGTTAGACTGCATGTAACCAGAGCAACAATTCAAACTATTTACTGTAGCTAATGAACTGGAAAATGTCCAAACAAGTTGAAGTGAAACAGAAGGCCCATTACTGCTGTAGCTGATGAGAAAAATACAGTGTAGTATATACAGTAGATATAATGAGTGATATATGTGTTAATCAGTAGTTGCATCAATGCTGTGTGCATAGGAAAAATATTTTAAATGTGAGCATTTCTCTATACTTTTCAGGTAATTTAATGTGATCGAGGGATTCACAGAGAATGAACATGCTTTGGGAAGTTAAGACGTCATCAATTTAAAATACTTTAGTTGGCCATTTACTGAAATGGCAGCTGAATTTTTTTTATAGAAATTCCCTAGCCTACTGTTTGTAATCAGTTTGTAATAAAAATTCTCTTCTGCAGATAGCTAGCCACTGTAGTTTTTATCAAACATTACAAAACAGGAGAACATTTTGTTGGGGACTATTTAATGCACGTTTGGTTCTCTGGTCAGCATTTCCAACAGCAGGACAGTGTGTTTGGGGTTAATAGTCATGACTGGGATGTTGACAGGATAAACAATAATAATAATTACTGGTTTAACAGGCTATGAAAAAGTCAAAATATCTTTACCTGTATTTCCTCTTTACAGTACTGATTTGTAATAAATGTTAGTTTATTAGGCTACCACTTGTAAAACAAATGATTACATTCAGTTGAATACCTCACTTCCTGTTGTCTTTAAATTAAATGGCTAATAGAACAAGCAAATTTTATTTTGACGGTCAACTGTAGATTGCATATTTATTATTGCTGACATGACGGAGGAGCCCATCACAAAACTAACATTTCAGGGGTAAGAAGAGTGTCATATATATATATATATATATATACACGTATATATTTCTGTTCATTTAGGAAAGTTGAACGATATTACTGCTGGAACACAAACATGAGAGTGTGTCTGAACGCACGCTGATCGAGTGTGAATCAGCCAGACATGCCTGCCATACTGGCTGTGTTTTTCTCTGCGTGACGAGATATTTTGTCATCCTGCAGTCTGGATCCTGTACTGCCTCAGAGTGATGGAGTCTCACTGCCAGATTGACATGACTCACAGCCCAGCAGGCAGCCTCTTTCCCAGCCATTTTGTCTGCTGTGGTGTCATCTCCCACTGACCAACAGCACTTGGAGAGGATGGATGGTCAGAGAAAATCCATCCACTGCTGCAGCCCATGTACACAGTTCAGTTACAGTGGATAATTATCCACTGGTGTACCAAAGGAATCAAGCAGGATAGGCCCTGTGCTGTGAATGTAAGACACTTTTGTCCTTTCCACCTTTGACAATGTGGACAATGTGTGTTTTTGCACATCAAAAAATCTTATTAGATGCGAGTGAGGGAACTAGTATATTTTTTCCTGATCACCTTTGGCTTCCATAAAGTGATTTTTAGTCTTTCTGGAGTCTAGACAAAAAATTACAATCACACGGTATCAATTAAACAAGTAAAGTGGTCAAAACAAGTCAAACAAAAAGAAGGAATATCTCTGAAATAAATCTCCATGTGTAAAGGAAGACGATAGACACTTCCAATAAAAACAAAAACAAAAAAGAAATAACTAAAATTAACATTCCTGTGAAATGACTGGGCAAAACCCCACTCATAACAGAAAATGGATAATATACACATATTATATTATTCATTGAAATTGCAGTGCCTTTTCTCATCATGGAAACAATCTGATCAGACCAAGACAGTAAATTATCTGCTTTAACACCTAGTAATTTCAGCTTTGTGACATGCTCAGCTGATACCCCATGTAGCTTTGGCAAGAACATTGCTACTGCCAATCTCAATGCCTTTAGTTTAGAAGGTGCTCAGTTGTTCATTCTCATCCGTTCAGTAATAAACTGCAACTCAACCTGTAGATTCTTTCTCAGCTCTAAACATGTTCTACATTTTCTAAAACACAAAACCACACTGATAAGTGATGATGAGCCGACTGAGGAGAGCATCTGTGTTCCAGGGATATAAGAGCCATGTTGATGTGACATCCCAAGCTTAGCTCAATCAAAATGAATTTGCTAGATGGCTGCCTGTAGTGTCGTGGTGAAAGGCCAATGACCAGGCTGCCATATTTGATGCACGGGGAATGAGAAAGAGCTGGTTGGGTAGATGTAGGACACAGGCATATAATGAAAAGCTCCTATGATGGGACACACAGGAGGCAAAACGCTGCCAATTTCCTTTCGATACTTGGGTTAACCCATCAAACTTTTCAGACCATCTTGCAATCTGCAGCAATACTTTTGGCATCTGTTCAATTATCTCTATAAACAATGAGAATGCCTGGCAAGAAAACTCTTGTAATCAATATAAATGATATATTTATTGTAACAAGGATCTGATTCTGACAAATGACAAAATATGCACCCCTTGCCTACCTATATTTCCTGCCTCTCCACTCTGTTCTGCTGGAATTTCAATTCCTCAGATTCAGTAAAGAAGAAACAGTATCACAGCTGTTTGTGATTGTGTGCTTTTTGTTTAAAACTTATTCCACAAGTCAGTTGTGTCTAAACAGAGAGCAAGAGAGACGAATGAACACACACACACACACACACACACACACACACATACAGGAGAGAAGTCCCTCCCTGCAGATTATCACACAAGGCGAATGTCCTTTTAACTTCTTTGTTGCAGAAGAAGCAATACCCTGCTTATGCAGAAAAATGTAAAAGGCTATACGCCATACAGCCGTGAGAGTGTTATAAAGATCAGCTATCGGTGAGCAGAACTGACTGGTGTGGAGAAACGTACTTCTGGAGTGATCAGCTAGGCTACCACTCATATGAGAACTGACCTGTCACCATGCTTCGGCCTCCTGCGTGTCCTCTGCAGAATATGAAAACTTAGATCATCTGGGGCAAATACTTCTTTGAACCTGAACATTGAACATGCTGAATCTATTCTTCCCTGATTTGCGTAAATGTCAAATTAAACTTTGCTCAGTTTTTAATATGCCTTTCCAGCATGTTTCCAATGTAAACTGTGTGAAAGCAACACCTATGCAGTACAGACAAGCACTTTGCCTGTCGGCCCATTAAGAATGAGAAAGGTGTAATTGGTTCCACTCTAACAGGTGGAACAAAACTAACAGGAGCGTGATAGAGATACCAATCCAGTACCGTCTGCATACGCCTACACGGCCCTGACTGTACAGCCAGACTGAATGCAGAGAGGCCACCAGGTGCTGCCGACGCCTCCTACAGTCAGCTGCCTGTAGGCGGATCCATTTTGTCTAATACTTTTGCCTTCTTGCCTACATGGAAGATGCTGTTTGGTTTCATAAGTAGTAAGATTTACATTGGCAGTAACATGACCAGCTACAGTTTCTGTTGGTTGAAGACTTCCAAACCAATGGGGATGTCATCAAAGTCAGTGGGAGAAATGTGTTGTGTAAGGGTGCACCCTGTAGTCTCCTGAGTGTGGTGACATGACTGTCATCTCATTCTTTTCTAAATACATGGCTAACATCTCTGTGGGCACAACCAAATCTTCACCTTCCTTGGTAATCCTATGAATTAAGGGGAGGGGGTATCAAGTCTGTCTGCACCCCTTCTGACCTACCACCAAATCAGTTGACACTATCTGGAATGTCAGTTGTGCATTTGTGTCTAATGGCTGATGGCTAATTGTTTTCCGGTTTAGCTGTCGATTGAGTTTTGAGGGTAGGGGCGGAATATGTGTCATACAATCACCATTTCCGGAGTTACAAACTTTTCTATTTAAAATACTTTTAAGTGATTTGTCTCCTCTCCTATACCTTTCTTCCTACATAGCTAGGTAGCTACTCGGATACATTCATGAAAAAAATAGCAAAAACCACTGAAATAGCGTGAGATTTGACAGCCATGTAAATGTGGACCAATGAAACTTGAGCATGGCTGAGTACAGCATTTGTTGATGCCCATCGGATGCTATTTTATCTAAAAGAATCATTTCTCATTTCAGTCAATCATTTTTTCATTGATTTGTTTTTACATTAAATAAAATTTATTTATGTATCTTTCTCACAAATTAGATTTGCACCTCAAAACAAAAAAATCACAAAAAATGTCCTCATACAGTATATGTATTTTCAGATGGACAAAAATGTGTCTGAACTTTTTTAAATTGATTTATCTTTAAACATTCAATCTTCTCTTCATCTTAGGACCACTCAATATTCTCTTTCACTTTAACCTTTTCTTCACTTTAAATAAAGATCGTTGTCTGCTCCAAAACATCCACTGCTGTTCTCAGATCTAACTGCATCATGGATCCACAGTCCTCTCAGAACTGATCAATGATCATAGATGACTACTGTCAAAGAACAGTAATTTGTAATAGACACTTGGAGGAGGAGTAATGGCTGCTGATATGCATCCAAGAGACTAATGCTTTGACACACATTCATTGATAACAATGGCTTAGGGACACAAATGAAAATCATGTCATATTGACTGGGTGTCCAACATGCTGGGGTTTTAATGGATTCCTTTACAGTTGTTGATTGTTAATCAATATTTTTCTCCCCTGCTCACTCTCGGCCAACTCTTACATTTCCAGTCATTAACACTTGATTATAGAGAAGAAACAGCTACTGCTGCATTACATAAGAGGATGTCCTGGTACAGTCTGATTGTTGGTATTGTTTTGTTTGTAAACTGATTAACATAAATCCTCCATATAAAGGCAAGGATTTAAATAAGAGTAGTACAGTATTAAATTAGTAGTAAATAATAGCAAGGGTAAAAAAAAACATCGAGGAAGGTTAAATTACATAAAGCCTACTACAATAGCTCTCACATAGTAAATTTAGTATGTCCATTTATAGTAATTCCATTAGTAAAACATCCAAGCCATACTCACTTTGCGGGTCTGACCTTGTATAAAACACTTCCTGGAACAAGCCTTATTTGTATAGCACTTTTCTAAAAGCAATCTTTACAAAGTTTACATGCAATAAAATCAAACAAAGTCATTAAAATAAACTAACAAACAGAGATAAAAACAGACCAAGGCTGTGTTAAAAGGTTAGCAATACAGCCAGGGGCTAAACTTTTCTGTGCTTTAAAAGTAATCAATAAAATCTTAAAATCAATTCTGTATCTTATTGGTAGCCAGTGCAGATTTGCTAAGAAGGGTAATGGTCTCTACGTTCAGTAGTATACAGCATTTTCAAGTAGATGCGAGATTGATTTGTGACTGAAAGCATTAATTATTTTCTCTAAATCAGCATGAGATAAAATTACTTTATTTTTGACATTTTCATAAGTTTGATTTATAATAAAATAGGACCGCACAACTTTCTTGACCTGCTCCTCAGGTCAAGGTCAGGTCAAAAATCATTAATGCGTGTCTGGTCGCAGCTTTTACATCGTGTAGATCGTGTGATTTCTTGCTTTTATACTGCATCAATAATAATATTTCAGATTTACTTTCATTTAACTGAGGAACGTTGTTTGATCGTAAAGCAGTTAGGACAGTTATGTATGAGGGATAGATGTAAGTGTGTGTGATCAGCATAGCTGTGAAAACAAACATGCCTATAATTTGGTGACCTACATGAAGCATGTAGAGACAGGATGGGGCCGAGAGCCCTGCAGTACTACACACAGGTTACATCTGTTGAGAAGGGACTGCCACCAGGTGTGCCACTTGACCACCAGTTTCCAAGTCCAAAGCAAATGGGCATGTTGTCCACTGTTACCAGACTCCACTGACAAAAAATAAATAAATAAAAACAATAAACCATGTCAAAATATCAAAAAACAGTTTGAGTTTTGTTTAGATCATCAACATTCTGAACTGATCATCTTGGGAGTAGACTAGAGTACATACGTTATTTCAATAAGTCCTCAGATCATCTGCTGCTCGTCTCATTTTCAGATTGTTAACAGAAAGAGTTGTGAATAATGGTTTCGGTTGGTATTAGTTACTTAACTAAAGCTAATCTAGACCTAAGTAGATTCGCAATAAAAAAAAAAAAGCTGCTGACTGAAACAGCTGTTATCATTATTCTCCAACACAGCAAATGACAATTTTTTGCCTTCTCTGTCTTGTTGCAGGAAAACACTGATAAAATAAATTTGATGAATGCGCACACAGCCAGAATTAGTGGCATGTGCATGTTAATTAATTAGCTACGTTCATTCGATGTCATGTCCACTGCAAACTTCCATGTTTCGGGATATGAACTCTACTATTCAATTCAATTTCAATTCATTTTTATTTATATAGCACCTTTTACAATCAAAGTTGTCCCTGGGTCCTCTATATGCCGCAGTGATTACACACATGGAGAGATTACCATAGAGTGGTACAACACATATTTTGAAAGGAAAAAAAAAAAAAATTGAAATTACAACCAAAACCAGTGCTTAAAAAATATTTGACGAGCCTTCCCCTTTTGCACTACCTCCTCTTTTATAAATAACAAACAGTCCCTTTTGCTGAGAGACCCCTAGAAGCTGAAACTACATACAGTGTGTATAATCACTTTTATTAGGCATACATTATTTTGTCCATAAATTAAGGGGTGTGATCTATATTCCATCACATACTGGATGAAATCTACCACGGTATCTGTTTATGTGTAATTCATGTATTTGCCTGGCGAGTGTGACTACCTGGAGAATGAGTGCTTTTAATTAGAACAAAAAGCCTTTGCGTGGGATTGAAAATAACTGAGTGATTAGAATTAGCAGACCTCTGCACCACGTTCGGAATGTGTGTAAATGGTAGTTAAGGGAATACGATAAGGACAGAAAATGATTTGCATAAGAAAATAAATGAGCAATTTTGAATGACTTCCTGTTCTAAAGGTTTATCAAAGGCATGTCTGTGCATGCAGCGCTTTACACTGATGAGAAATGGTGATTCAGTGAAAAGGCCAAAATCCTTTTATACAACATAGGCGTGACTAATGTGCAGATGTCAGCAACAGAGAGGTGTTTCAGAACTGTTCACCTCTGAGGCTGCCTCAACAGTACCCCCATCCACCTACCCATGCTTTCTGTGGGGTGTTTGGCCTCAAAGCCTCTGCCAATTGTCCTTGTCCGGGTCATCACCATGCTGGATGCCAATCTGTCACCGCCAGCTGAAACGCCCTAGCCCACGCCTCTTTTTGCCCCTGTAGAAAGCATTTGGCAGGGGTTTTTGCCGTGCCTGCAACAGCAAACCCTACTTAATTGAGGAGAAGCAAAGCCATGTACGGTGAAAAACGTGGAGGAATTAGGGGAGACAGAGACAGGGGGAAAAAAAGAGAAAACCCTGTGCGATTTATGACTCCCATTTGCATAATGGGATTAATAGGACCTCTGTGTGTATTCTGTGGTGTGGGAGAGTAAGAATGTGTGTATGTATGTGTGCGTGTGTGTGTGTGTGTATGTGTGTGTGTGTGTGTGGGGGGGGGGGGGGGGGTATTGGCAGGGGTTCAAAGATCAAAGAAAAGCAAGACAAGACAAGTGCAAAAATACACCTGCTTGACTGACTAGTAACGGGAATGGCGAGATCACCCCCAGCCGCGATGTTTTGATAACATGGTCTTGGGGGTGGGTGGATGGGGGGGCTCCTCCTTTAACCCCAAGGGTACTGTGACAGTTGGACCAAATTGTACACCTCATTTATTTACCATGGAGGAGCTGGAGGCATGCATGGATGTCTCCTCTGAGGCCTCGCTCAGATGGCCTGCAGTCTGGCAGATGGTAAACAACGCCAGGCTGAGAACATCGTTATATACAGATTGTATGCTCTCACCTTTTTACACACTTTACAAAAAGACACATTTATAAAACTTGTGGAACTAGTGGCTTTATTACTGATCAATGCATCGATTTGTAATGCTTATAGATTAGTTATGGGCCATTAATAACAACAGTGTTGTCAGTCTTTGCCTCGTTGGGGTCCACAGGCCAAAGTTGGCCCACCATAAGGTTCGGTTTGGCCCACCAGACGTTTCACGCAAAACAAATGAAAATCTAAAATAAGTCACGGTTTAGCCTATGTTGTTTTTGCAAGATGAAATGCTCTCTATATTAATTATTTTTTAGAATCTGAGCACAGAGGGCAGAGTGATTCAGTACATGGGAAGTATGTTAATTAGTTTGGATTTAGGTTAAAACGATACAGTGTTTGCTTTTGACTTGTGGCCCACCATGAAATTTCAGTTTTGATCCTCCAAGGGAAATAGTTTGGGCGTGTCAGCGCTTATTTTCAGGAAAGGGCTGTAGATGATCTGGACCAAAGTTTTTTAGCACTTGCAACTGCAGACTTGATTTGACATTTTTGGATTAGACTTTGTCTGACTTCTTTTTCTTATTGAGCTCATATTCTGAATTACAAAAGCACCGAAGGGGTAGGCCACTTGCCTTTGCCACAAACTGGACTTTTGATGATGTAAAATACAAAAATTTTATATACTACACCAATTATGTCCTTTTTTAAGCTATAAAACTCAAACAACAGCAACTTATTTGGTGTTTGGAAGATGAAGTGCTGAAAATTTGAAAAAACATGATTTTTTTGATTATCTTCTAATTTACAGATTCCTCCATATATTCTTTTATTCATTCCTTCTTCTCTCTTATTTTCTCCCTCTTTATTTCCTTAAAGGTGTTAAAATGCTGAAATCAATCCAACACAGACAGACCATAAAACTCCACTCCAGTTAAGGTTTTTCCTCCTCTGTTGCAGCCCTGACCATTGTTAAAGTGAAGGCACTGCTCCAAGACCAGCTGTCGGAGCAGAATACACCCCTAAGCCCCTGTGGTACAGTAGAAACTGAACCCCATCTGTGTTGGACTTCCACAATCACGTCTGTTTAGTGTAAATGTTCAAGTCCAACGCTTAAACTTGTCACATACTATACGGTACGGTAAACTGAGCTAGGTGGCAACATGCAAGAGGAGGCCAAGTTCTGCATTAACTTAAAAGAACATATTCGTGGTTTCATATTAGGGCAAAGTTCATATTAGTTATTTCTTTGGGAAAATGAAGATATTTATATTGTGACTACACTAAAGGTTACAGGTACCAACTATGGAAGGCCAGAATAATGACATGGCACAAATCTGAAAGAAACCATTTTTGATCACACTCAACTATCTAAATAGAGATCTATCTAATTTAGAAACTACTGACTCTAATTGTTGCTGAGGGAAACTTTATCACATGGCATCCACCATTAGCACTGGAAAAAAAGTGAATGAATGAATCTTATATTAATATATTTTTAAGTATACCAGCACAGCACTGGTATGAACTGTCATTCTGATCATTCATTTGGAAAAATGATGGTGCATAAAGATCTTCCATGATGACACATACAACAAATTAGACCATCATCTACCTCATATCCCAATGCTGGTGAGCCTGGGGATGATATCCTGATCGGATCTGACTGAGAACCCGAAAATAATACACAATGGTGTCGCCCCTGCTGGCTATTAGAAAAAAAATTGCAGGTTTAAACCACTTGAAGCACTTTTCAAACCCAGAAGATCCATGCAATTATTGTACTGTCTACTATCTGAAGGGATGCAGGTGTGATGTTCTCTTGCACAATCCTGTTGTTGCACATAGCTCCAGTTAGGCTGTCTCCCTGCCACTGGACTGCTGTGTGGGTCACTGAGTGCTAAACACAAGAAAATATTTGTTATTCCAAGTGTAAGCAGATGGCTTATGTGTATGAATTTCAATGTGATAGTGATCATGTGTACTTATGAAGGTTTGTCTTCCCATGCTGCTCTTTCATGCTATGTTGCGAGCCCCCTGGGTAAAGCTGGCTTACTCTGTATTATAGAGAGAGGGGGAAACAATGAGTCCTGATGATCATGCTAAAATCCCCCATGCCTCATTCAGCCTCCAGGTTGCCAGAGTGCCACCCCTAATTTAATTACCTCCCTCTGTCTGACAGACCTGCTGCCTGCGCTGGCTGCCATCCCTGCATTACATTAAACCTACACACTCACAAACACTGTCAGACACCCATTGGGGAAAAGTGCAAGCAGCATAGGCCAGCCTTTCAGAAATGAAGCAGGCTAACATGAGTGTGCGTGCATACACAAACACACAAACAGTGGCACAATCCCTTCTGAGCAGGTGAGAGCTGTGCAGATGCTCTTCAGTCGGCAGGAAAAATAAGCCCTTAATTACTACCCAGTCTGTCTCTCTCTTCCTCTGTTCCTCTCCCTCCCCCTCATCCTCCACTCCTCCATCGCACTGCACTGCGGTTGCGGTGCTTGCCTCAAGGCTGGTGATTGCGGCACAGGGCTCCTCCGAGAGTCTTCCCTTGTTATTATCCTTAAACAAGCAATTACAGCTCAGTCCCGAGTGCAGCAAAATAGAGAGGGCACACCCATAGAAAAGCTTTGGGTTCCTCAGACAAACGAGAAGCAAAGCTCTCCCGGGCAATTTTGTTTCTGGAATTGGCTGCGTACTCCCACCAGCGCTATGATGATGGAAGACATGCTATGGTTAGCATGAAAACCAGTGAGTGGGAGAAAAGAAAGCAAAGTTGAAATAGCAGCGCTGAAAACAACACAAGCAAAATTGCTATGTTTGACATTAGACGGTTACGAAACACATTTTTCTATTTCTGCAAAAGCATCACAGCAATTTTACTTCTGTCTGGGTTTTGGAGAACAGAAAATAAACAGTCAGAAAAGGCCTCACGAGGGGCAGCTCCAGTTCAGATGTTCAGTAGCCAAGGGACATGCTGGGAGCCTGAGCACGCCCAGTCAGTGGAGCAAGTACAATGGAATTGTTGGAGTACAAGAGAGGAATGTTTTCAATGACCTTAACACCTATGATGCAGAAAACCTGCCTAAGCAATTTAAAGCAGAGGAGAGATTAAATTAATGCATGATTTCTAAAACCTTTTATGTTTAGATTGCAGTTAGTTTCTCTATTGGTTGCTCCATACTGGGCTGAAGCATGAAAATCTGAGCTGCATCTCAGAGGGCCGCTTTTGTTTGGGAAGAGTTTGGAAAGAGGACATTACAGAACATTATTACCTTAATTCCTTTTCCTCTTTATTACATCTTGGATGTAAGACGAGGGTGGAATAAATAATCATACATGTGGTTTCGTGCAGAATTTAGCCTATTATATAAATTACAACCACAATACTTATACAATAAAACGCATTGATGTTTGTTTTGCAAATCTCCTTTAATTGTGACCACTTGAAAAGCTCACCTCTTCTCTAACTTGACAGAGTAGTGAAGAACACGCTGCTTACACATCACAAGCGGGCTTCATGTGTTGCAAGTAGGCAAGGGACTTGTAGCCAAAGTGTTGCATCAGCCTAGTCAGATAATAGTCAGTAATGGACTAAAATAAGCAAAAATAAAGCTATAGGACCATGAGGGTCTGTGTGATGTAAATGTGAAGAAGATGATGAAAACCCATGTTTGCAAGAGTTTGTAATACATGATCACATGATCACAACATATCACTTGTTATCTTGTGTGTATGTATGGACATATGCACATATTCACATACATATATATATATATTTATACATAAATAATTGGATTTGCGAAAATGCATAGTTACAGTCAGTACAATAAAACTGGACTTGGTTTTGAGTGACTTCACCACACAATAACCAACCACAATAACTTTCTTTTTGCAGTCCCACCATGTGATTTGGAACTTAAGAAAACAAATCAACATAAAAACTTTCCTGGAGCGGCTCTGTCACTGGGCTGGTTCGCCTCTCTTCTTCAGTTTCTCTTTCCTACGAAACACTGTGTGCTGTGGTCTGGCAAACACTAGCGCCAATTCCACCATTGCCCCCTATAGTACGTATTCCCCTCTCTCCTGTTTGCTTCCTTGAAGTTACATCACAGGCATGACCTCACTGCACAGCATAGTCTAAACACACTCACTGATGTTGCCATAACAATGTGTTCCACTGGCACTCAGCTCAGCTAGCTGGTCCAGCACCGAGGCAGTCCATCACTCATGAAGCTGTAGTGCCTCTCACCAAAGAGGCTGCAGGTCTCCACACCCCCTCTATTGCTGCGATGACGACAGACTGTTTTTCACAAGGAAAGCCAGAAAGGAGAATGGATTCACCAGATGTGCTGTATTAAATAGACAAATGGAGCATGGGAAAGCTCTTCATAAAAATAATGGTTCAGTTAGAAAAAGAATGAGATCAGTGCTCCAGACTTAGAAAGCATTTGCTTTTAGCTTATTACAAGTCTTGTTCAATTTGTAGATTCATGATGAGAAAACCTAAATTTCATGTCAGGAAGAAGTCAAGTCAAGCCATACCTTTTTAGATACACTGCATATACAGCAAGGGTGCTCAAACATGTCAAAAAGCTTAAATACATAGCCAAAAAGGCCCCATTATCCATTTGACATGATGTACGGATAGGAAGCACACTGTGCTGTTGATGTTGTGTTCCATCCATCCACCCATTTTCTATACCGCTTATCCGTCAGGGTCGCGGGGGAGCTGGAGCCTATCCCAGCTGACTACGGGCGAGAGGCGGGGTTCACCCTGGACTGGTCGTCAGTCAAGCGCAGGGTCAACACACAAAGACAAACAACCACACACTCTCACACTCACACCTAGGGGCAATTTAGAGTAGCCAATTAACCTAATGTGCATGTTTTTGGTATTGTGGGAGGAAGCCGGAGTACCTGGAGAAAACCCACGCAGGCACAGGGAGAACATGCAAACTCCACATAGAAGGGCCCAGACCGGGATTCGAACCTGGAACCCTCTTGCTACTGCACCACTGTGCCACCCTGATGTTGTGTTACTCAATGTAAACATTTACTGCATGTCGCAAGTTTGGTGAAGTGACTGATTATAATGGTCATACTTATACATTTTCCGAAACAGGTTAGACACTAAAACATGAACATCTGGCACTAAGAGCCAGAAGCTCTTAGTGCCCACAAACTGTGCCTTGACTACTAAAAAAACTGTTAAAATGCTAAAAAAAAAAAATATCTACCATTGTTGTATTATTTGTATTTGTATTTTGTTTATGCAATGTGGTTTCAAAACAAGTCTAATTTGTTAAATATTTAATGATTTTGTGTTATCAATATTAGGTATATCAGCCTAACTTTATAGGCAAATATTGGTGTGACAGATCACAGTAGATCACAGAGTTTGTTTTAAACATCTCATCAGTAAATTCTGGGAAGATGCAGAACAAACACGTACTGACCAACGGGTGAACCAGTTACATGAAGCAACTCTGCAGGGCACACCACGATCCACCTCAGTAGTGAAGACTTGGCCGTGATACAGTCTTCCTCCCGCGCTGAAGGAAAACATACAGTATCAATATAAAAGCATTTATTTTTTGTTTTAGGGCGCAACCAAAAACAAATGTTGTGGTTTTTTTTAATGGTATAAAGAGAATCCAGTTTACTACAGATACTTTATTGACTAAATCCCTCTTTGTTCTTTTCAAAGAAGGTGTCTGCTAATAAACCATGAGTCTAATATTCTGAAGTTATTAACAAAGAAAATATGTGCTTTTTATGATGAATGTGAGTATAATTAGGTGTTTGTGGACGACTTCGTTCTAAGCATTTTGTCCTTATGGAATCCACACCACAAGAATTGGGAACGATCATAATTCTTAGAACTCAGTTTTGAAGAAGAGAGTATGTTCTCTCTCACCACAAGAGGAACTTTGCATGAGGTAACCATGCAGAGACAGGCTGAATGCATGAGCCAGTGCACCAGTGTCAAACATCATTTTTATAAACTTAAGCCATGTAAACAAGAACTGGTAAAGATATCCTTAAAGAACAGGCAGTAGAAATGCAAACAAAGAAAAAAGTCCTTGATCTTCTCAGAGTCCCCAGAATTATTTGGTCCAAAAACACCTACTGGTTGCTTTGGTTGCTTAAAGTATAAATTGTAACTCTGCCTGAACCAAGGAGTTATAATAAAACCAGCTTTGAGACGTAATTACTACAGTCTGACATTGTTTGGAATCCTTATTTCTTTCAAATAGATTGAGAAGTTCAGCAGAAATCCCACTTTTGAGAGTATGATCATTGAAACAAGCACTTAATCTTTTTTTAAAAAAAGAAAAATGTTTGTCTCGGATGTTTTAAGCTGACCAAATAGCCTAATGTAGAATAATGTCTTGCAGTGCATGAAATAGTCCTTTATTTTCTTGTTAGATGCATTTTTATTATCATATAATAGTAGCCACTCAATTAAAAATTGCTTGGCTATGCCAATGATTCTATATCCTCACACAGCCAACAGTAATTCATTTTGAGTGTAGTTTTTTGTGGACCAGCTACCAGCTCAGTATCTCTAACTGTGTGTTAACCTCATAATTTTTCATTAGTTATGTTTCGTAAAATGAAAGATGCCGTGACTGCCATTTTGAAACACAATACATTTTTTGATATAGTCATGTGAAATACATGTTGAATAAGTACAACCAATCAAAATGGTAATTACAAAATAAAACCACTAGCACTAAAATCAGCTTCATTGAACACCATGGTCACCCACCCTCGACACAATAGCCTACATGAATAAGGACAAGCAGCTCACCAGCTGTACGCCCCATACTGTAACCGATGTTCTTCTTATGATTGAAATGGCATCGTAAACATTTTCATTTTGAATCCTGTTAGGATGTCAATAGAGAATGTTAAAATATATATTTAAAAAGACTTTGCAAAAATGCATAATTACTTTTTATTTCTGGGAGTGTCTGGCCACTGATGAGAGATGACATCGTCTACGTTTTTCTATGCTGCATTACATGCAAATACATTTTGCTAATATGCTGCTCATTTTAATGTGCAACACTTCATGGCCCCTACAAGTAACATCTGTTTTGCAGAAGTTGACTTCCTCCCACAGCTCCCAGAGACTTGATAGCTATGTCAGGGTTAAACACACACACACACACACATACACAATGCACTGAGACTGTGATGAGTCAAATTGAGGGTTGCTAATTATAGCCTGGGGAAACTTTTGCCTTTTTGCTCCTCATCAGCTTTCTCTGGAAGGAGCACAGAAAGAGAAACTGTTCGTGGGGGGTTGATGGGAGATGGGCGGCAGCTTCTTTCTCTAGGCATCCGGCCTGTCCTCTTCCTCGACTGTGTGTGCTCATCATGTATGCTTCTTGCACCTGGACCTCTTCAACAACCCCCACCCCCAAGCAGATCCTTCCCTATTCTGTTGTTTGTTGACCTCCACAATGTCCAGCTACTTCGCATCACCACGTTGTTGATCTGAAAGTCCCACAGAATCTTATCTTGGTCATTCTCAGCCACCATGGGATAAGTCTTCCATTCTGACCTTGGACTTCCAGCCCATACTCAGCCCAGATGCTGTATACTATGCCACCCACTTGGTTAAGGCATTCCCTGTACGCTGTTCCTGCCACCATCTTACACCCTGCTGTTATGTGCAGTGACTAGTGGCTCTGACACTCACTAGTCCTCAGCCTCCCTCGTTCCTCTTAGTGTGCAGTTTCACTGTGCTGGACTTGGGGTGAAACCCTCTTTGCATCGTGTCTTGATGTCATGGCCTCTATCTCTTCCTTTGGCCAACTTACTATACCAGTGGGTTATCTGATGACGGGCAGGGCGTATGTGTTGATGGCCCAGACATTGTTCTTTCCATTCAGCTGACTTCTCAGGACCTGCCTCGCTCTGTGTAGGTATTTAATTGTGTCTGAATTCCTTGCGGCCTCCTCATGGATTCCATTTGCCTGCTGGGATCTCAGGATATTTGTAGCTGTCCTGAACATCTGTGATGATGCCTTCTGGTAGTTCAGCTCCCTTCTTTCTGATCATCTTCCCTCTCTTTGTTACCATCCGTCCACACTGAATGACATTCCGATGACATTGCTGTAGATCCTTGTGATGTGGATCAGCGAGTCAATGTTTTGCTTACTCTTGGCATGTCACTTGATGTCATTGATGAAGAGAAGGTGAATGATGGTTGGTCCACCTGGGAACCAGTATCTGTAGCCAGTCTTTGTGATGATCTGGCTGAGGAGGTTCAGGCCTATCCAGAACAACAGCAGGGATAGCCTATATGCTGTACTTGATGGTAACTTGTGAAGCTTTGAGTTGACCTCTAGAATTGTCTTCAAGAGCCTCACTGAGTTCTTTATGAACACTGTTTATGTTGTATATTTCCAGTCATTCCAATATCCATGTGTGTGGCATTGAGTTGTAGGCTTTCTTGTAGTCAGTTGCACAGGTTGGTCTGCCTGGGCTTGCAGTCCCAAGTGACTGCCCTATCAACCAGTAGCTGGTGCTTTGCTTTGCTTGCTTCCCTGGTATGTGTCCATGATGTACTGAAAAAATTAAAAGTTGTATTGCTTTATATCAACCAGCAAAATCAAAAAAGTTTCAGTCTTTTTTTTTTTTTTTTGGTAGTCCTTTAAAGGATAAGTAAGTGTCAACAAAATGGGGACTATTTTCAGCAGCAGATGAATCCATATTCCTGAGAAATCAGTATCTTATATCTTTTTAGTGTGTGTTATTAATTGTGTACTGGTTAGGTTCAAATTGTAACTAACAACAGGAAGAAATTTACATCTACAGCAGGACTAAGCAATTAATTGCTATGTGCGTCCATACATGCGTCCATGTGTAAATAATAAAAAAGCCAGGCTTTTCAAAATAAAAGCAACACAGTTGTATTGCATGCACAGTTGTTCGTTTGTGTTCATGACTGACATACCACGAGCTGGACAGGGATACCTAAAGGGTCGTGTGTAGCCTGCGGGCCGTAAAATGCTCAGGTCAGATCTACAGTTACAGTGCCCTATTTATTGGTTCTATAGGGGTGTTTCATAGTGGCCTTGAATTTCTGGTACTTATTGCTACAATATCTTAATTTAATTGGTGCAACTGTGTTGGTACCAAAAATAATTTCTTCATTTAAGTTCCTTTCTGAAACACAGAGTAACAGAGTGGCATATTTTCAGGGCTTCTTGTTGCTGTTAGTTTTGTCATTGTAGTCAGTGGCCATCCTCATATCTGGAAACATGACAGGTAATACTAGCTACACTGCCTCCTTTCTGTATCATTGCATGAACACAGCACAAAATGTGCAGGAGCTGCCAGTGACTTGTGTTGAACAACAACATTTAGTAGGAATCAGTCAGGACCCCTGTTTGATGTTAGGGATATAGTTGTTGGAGGTTAAACTTTGGGACTATAACAATGTGAGATGTGTCCAAGCCTTAAGGTGCTAGTCAGGAGGATCCTCCAGAAGCAGGATGCAGCCCTGCTGTCGTTCTCCTTCCCGTGTGAATGGAAACCCAGATCCAGGCTCTGGGCTGGGGATCCCCCCCCTCACACACGCACACAAACACACACACACACACACACACACACACATGCCCACGCACACACACACAACCACCACATCTCCAGGCCCCACTAGACCCTGGCACCACACATCCAGCTCCACTAGCCCTCCGCTGTCCTCTCGTCTCTGCTTTCCCCCCAGGCCCCTAATTGCTTTTATGCCTTTATTCTCACAGTGTGAGAAGTTTGACAATGTACATAAACGAAATTCCAGAATAGCAGCGGGATATGGAAAAAGCACATGTGGAAGCAGTTTGATGCCCCTCAGGAGAAGACTGAGAATCTGCAGTTTTATAGATTTGTTCTGAGCAGAGAAGGATGTCGCTATTAAAGCTCAGGGCCCACTTCCATATGTTTGTGCCATACAGGGTTTAAATCTGCACTTTTTAGTCTTGTTGCACTACACGAGTTTGTGCATGTGTTCATCGCTTATTTGTGCATGTCCTTGTAAGGCTACTCCACTTCATGCCAGTTCACTGCCGTAACAAGAGTGGCTCACAGTGTGCAAAAAAAAGAAAAAAAAAGAGGAAAAAAAATAGGAAACCAATACTTATGTTTCTTCAAAATCCACTGAACGTCATCAAGAGATGCAAACAGTAATTCTCTATAGAGCATAAAATAGCATAAAGACTAACAATGAAACTTAATGCTTATTTTTCCATTGAAAAGAATGGAATGATAGAGAACGAAAGCAACACAAAATGATTTTGCATCAGTAAGTATGAATTAAATTGACAACTGTAAAATAAACATTTAGATATAATATTTCTTTCTTTAAAAAAGAGCTGGGAATTAGTAACACATAAAAGAATAATATTTCTCTGAACAGTAGAATCTGCTAACACAAAGAACTATTTCTCCAGAACACGCTGTAGCTCAACTCAAAAGTTATATTTCTCAAAAACGTGGAACAACTTTCAGAACTGTTAACAGTGACAATAAAACTGTGGAACAAAACAAAATGGAAACAGTTTGAGAGCTGCATTACATCAACACAACGCACTATTTTTTTCTAAACCTGTGGAACAAACAACACTGTTGCTCCATGCAAGAAATGTTGAGCAACAGTGACAAAAGTAAATAAATAAATAAATAAAATAAAATAAAATAAATAAATGGTTCAGTTGCAAAAAAGACCTTAATATTAAATATCTGTCGTGGGAGTACATGAGGGATTTCATACAGCAGTATTATTTGATTATTCCTCCTCTATTATCTCATGTCATTTGCCAAAAGCAGCATCCTGATCCGCTATAGCTTCCGTACAAATTCAGTGGGAGCAAAAGGATTTCATCATCCTAAACACTATTGAGGAAACTCTCTCACTGTTCAATAGCAGGTGATAAAACAGCTCCAAACACCAGAATTATGTGTGTATGTGTGGGCCTGTGCTGACAGATTAATATCCCAATTAAATCCCTCTACCGCTAGATTAAGCTTGTTGAAAATAGCTACATGAATAGAATATAAAGGCATTCACTGAGGATTTAAATAATGCAGTGTTTTGAGTAGCAGTGTGGGCACTCTTTACCGTCAGACATGTCTTTCTAGAAAAGTCCTATTGACCGGTTCAGCAATTTGGCATTTGGACAGCAAACAGTCTCTCCTCCATCTCCAGACATCCATCGCCCGCCCACCCCCCACCCCTCTACCGAACCCAGGATGGCTGGAAGTGATGTCCTGTTTGCTGCTGTTTAACAACAAGGGGATTCGACTCTCATGGCTCCAGTTGCAGAAGATGAGGGTGGAGAATAGGTGGTAAAGGTACAACCAGCTCCAGATGTGGATCTGCATGTAAAAGCTCCCTAGACTGTGAAGTATAAATCTGATGACTGAGGCCATAAAAATAGCTTCGCCCTGTATCTTCAATGGCAACCTACAACCTCTTGGATACTTGGATTATTGCACTCTCTCTCACCAGTAAATAGTTGGCACTGCAGCCTTCCAGCTGGACCAGTAAAAACATTCCACATTAGTGCTGCTTTCACAGCAGGAATTTTAAAAATGTGTATCATCTGTATACATTTGCGTCCTGTCCTGCTTCATTTGTAAAAAATCTTTCATGAGTCTTCAAAATCAGAATTCCTTTATTTATCACCGAGGGAAAATTCTTTTTATTACATGACATTGCACTTGCAGTTTTTCCAACCAATATATATATAATAGTAATATAAATATAAAAACAGAATAAACAACAAGATATGTATAAATCTAAAAATACAGGTATGTGTAACATATATACATTGTATATTTAAAAGTATGTGTGTCCGTCACAGTGCAGAGTTTAACAGTTTGATGGCGACAGGCAGGAATGATTTCCTGTGTCGCTGTGTGGTGCATTGTGGCAGTAAGAGTCTCTGACTGAACAAGCTCCTGCTGATCAGCACATTGTGGAGAGGGTGAGAGGGAAAGTCCAGTATAGTCCTTATTTTGGACAACATCCTCCTCTCAGACACCACTGTCAGAGAGTCCAGTTCCTCTCCCACAACATGGCTGGCCTTCTTGATGATTCTGTTGAATCTGTTAGTGTCCCTCACCCTCAGGCAGCTGCCCCAGCAGGCAACAGCATATGTGATGGCACTGGACACCACCGACTCATAGAACGTCCTCAGCATCGTCCTGCAGATGTTGAAGGACCTCAGTCGCCTCAGAAAATAGAGGCGTAAACAGCGTTCACGTTCTTGCACCAGTCCACCACCAGTTTTTAGTCCAAGTGCAGACTAGGTATCTGGTATCCCTTTATCTTCTATGGCCGATGTGCAAAGCCTTAACACATGCTTAACATAAAACCCCACTTTGACAAAGTTTAGGGACAAAAACTATGTGGTTAGTTTTAGGAAAAGATCAGCTTTGACATAAAGTAATGCACAAGGAATGTGTGCTTGCACACATTGCCAAATTCGATCTCACTGCAAAAACTCAGCACAGATTTACTTTATAAGTGCACCTTTTAAATACAGATTCTCTCTGTGCTCACTAAAAATCCAATTTCAAGGGAAGGGTCTACGAGTATGATTTGAGAAATCACGAATAGCATGGGAGCCAATTCTGGTAAAATATTCAACTTAGTGTGATGTATAAACCTGAAATTCCAGGACACATACACTGAGAAGCTTATGTCCAACACTTAAACTGTATTGAAAAATTATTACACATATTAATAAATTCTGGGATTTTAAATGAGGGAAATGCAGGACTTCTTCGTGGAAAAACCATATCAGATACAAATTATTATTCAGTGTAGAGCACTTTATGAATAAATCTTATATGTGTAGGGGGGATTTAAGACTAAATCTGGCCAGTGATTTTATCCAGAGGATAAATCTACTGATGCCATCATGACCATTAAACCTCCTATGAAAATACTTATGTTTGATCATGCTCATGACCTTTCTTCTAGTATCAGTACTAGGCCAAAAGTTGTACCTGTACACTAGAAAATATCAAAATCTATCTATATGTTCATATTCCTCAGAGGATGAACCATTTTAAGTTCTGACACTCCATCAACTTTCCACCAACAATACCCTCTTACTTTCTCCTTCCATTGGAGAGTTCACGATGCCAAAAATGTGTTTCCAATCCGACTTGTACTCATATGGGACTTTTGGATGGGGAACCTATGAGGGCTGTTTAAGGAAACATTCACGGACAGCCAGCTCAAAAACTATGAGCCATAACAGGCAAGTCTTGGTTTGATCCAGCTCCACGTGAAAACTGTGAAAATTACAAATTATTAATGAAACAGCATCAAAAAATATTTCATACTGCAAATATGGCTATAGATTTGGTGACATTACCTAAAAGATTTAGGAGAAGTTTTCTCAAGCATGTATGTGGTCATTTTCTACATCCACGTAATCCAGTGGTTGTCTTCTGTTGCTATCACCCACATCAACTCCTAATATTAGCATATCACTGGTGGATGGAAACATATTAAATTGCTTTTTCTTTTGGAAATTGTGTTAAAATTTGTGCTACATTTGGATGGATACTGATGTTGTCCACATTGACTGCTGTTTGGAGAATCAGTCAGTCAGCCAGTTAATGCTTTATTATATTTGCATGCTCACAACTCATGACAGAACCCTCCATTAACATCAAGTTGGTAGAAATTCCTCCAAGGGTGGATTTTCCCTTTGAAGCACAAATGGAGAATAGGACAACAAAACCTTGAGCAGAACACCCAACTGCTGTGAGTCATCAGCAGCAGTGTGGTCAGTGTGGGATCATATTCAGTGTTCTTATATACAGTGCCAGACTCAGTCAGTTAGTCTGATGAGACCATGTTGAGCTCTCTGTGCGAGAGAGAGTACACCTTTGTGTCTTCCCCAGTCAGAAATCTTATCCTCAAAACAAAGTGAGGTTGGTTCCCTTGTTTAAAATGCTATACAACCTCAAGTCTGAGTCACTTTGCTCTAAAAAAAGCACTGAGTGCCTCGTTGGATCACAGCTCATGAAATGTCAGCATAAACATTTGACTCAAGCCTGAAGTAATTTTTATTTTCTTATCTAGTTGCAAGTTTTTAGACATGGTGTGGCAGGGCATGACCTGACTGCAGTGGAGTAAGGTGTGTTTAGCATGGACCCTCGCTAAGTTTCCAGTTGACCTGAGATATTATATGACAAAGAACCACTTTCAAACGTAATTTAAAAGTGAAATAGGCTTGTTGCAGATGACGTTGACAACCAAGATTGTATGGAGGTACTCTGTCCCACCCGTAATCTGAGCCCACTTTGATTTAATGGGGAACCAGTCACCACCCAGGCTGCATTCACAGACACTGAACATACCAACTCTGTTGACAACCACATCAAGTTTAGAGTCTTAATATCAAGGTGTACCAGAAGCCAACACACATGGACCAGTACCTGATCTTTGACTCTCACCACCCACCGGAACATCAACCAACTGGGAGTCATCAGAACTCTCTACCACTAGACAGACCATGTTCCTACGAAGCTGGGGGCATAAAGAAGGAGCCCACACACATCAAGGCAGTGCTTAGGACCTGCAGGTACCCCAAGTGGACCTTCATCAAATCTCCAAAATCCAAAGAAATAACAGGCTTGCTACCATTAATGAGGAGACAACCATATGTCGCTGTCTGAAAGACTACGGAGGATTTTCTTCAGACGTGACATTCCAGTACGTCTCAAACCCGTCAACACCCTCAGACAGAAACTGTTCATCCTAAGAACAAAACTCCTAAAGCCAAACTATGCAATTTCGTATATGTGATCCAGTGTAGTGAGGACTGCAATGGCCTGTATACTGGAGACAAAACATCTCCACAAACACAGGAGGGCCAACCCCACTGACCAGGATTCTGCAGTCCATCTACATCTTGGACAGAGAAGACAGATGGTTTGAGAGAGGGGTGAAGGAAGCCATCTATGTCCACCTGGAACAATCCTCTCTCAGCATGGGCAGTAGTCTGCACCACCACCTGTTGACCACCTACATTACAGTCTTGAGATCCCTCCCCAGGAGACTTACACCTCCTTCCCACCAGGAACCATGTGACACTTAAAAGTTACATGATTAAAGGGTGGGTTGATGACTCATTTGACAAGCCACACTATGGCCATGTTGGGGCGGACGAATCATTCACATCTGGAACCATGAGACTCTAAGGAGTCGCATTATGGTTGTGTGCAACAACCGACCCATTCAACCCACTTGCAGACACATGTTGGACGGGCGGGTCTATCATCATATATATGAAATGTTTTCGCTTTTAAACTGAAGTCCAGTGGCCCCAATTTAAGCTCTTCTATGCAGACATCTTCTGCAGAACCAGCAGGGTGAATATTGTTCCCAGCTCAACTTTGAATCACGCACATATCACCTATGTCACAAAGAGCATCGTTCCATCCATAGAGGCCGGAGAGTGACAGTGAGACTGAAAATTCTTCAATCTGTGTTCTCTTGGTTAAACTTATATTACCGTTTATCTTGTCTCCATTTACAATATAGACTGTCGTTTGTTTTGTTTTTTACAAACTTATGACAGACTCATTTTTTTCTTCACCTGTTTCTAATGTGTACTTAGAGAGTGACACCTGATTACAGGACAAGTTTGTTGTTATCCTGTTGTTTGCACTAGTTTGTTTTCACTATATTCTCAGTTAGACAACAACAATATGTTACTTTAGTTTTTGAATTGTGGTATTGGTTGAACAGGATGGATAGTTATAATAAAAGGAAAGTGACATCGAACCAGCGATCCACCGGTTACGGGTCCGACACCCTAACCGCTGATCCACGACTGCCCCATTATGTGTCTGTAGGATAACATTTTACTTCATTATCCGTTCTGATGGAATATCGCTCTATGCCTATGGGGCGACATTCCAAATTTCAAATGTCTTGATGTAGTGTTACATGTTCAATTCAAGAGACAGAAACCAGTTATAATGTTTAGCTTCCGAACATAACTAGAAATGCAATTCTTCTCTTTGAAATAGCAAAAACTTCGTATATTGTGCATTATCACAGGAGCCCAGGCAGCTAGCTCTACAATGCCCCCTCCACCCTTCACCAAATACTAAAAGTGTGAATTTCTTTTGGAAGGATGTTGTTATCACTTAGTACAGTTTGTACGTGCGGGTGATGGGGGTGGGAAATTACTAGTCCTATCTACTTACCAGGCCTAAACTGAGAGCTCTGTTATTTATTTATATGTGTTTTAATGTAATAGGTTTCTCGTATGTCTCACAATCTTTTACATACACATTATGATCAACGTGAATAAAAGCAGAAGGAGTAATGGATGCCCAGTCAGTTTTGCCAACTGGAGTGTTAAATCACTCAATCACCCGGTGAAGTTTATACCCTCCTTGCAGGGTATGGACAGGTCAGAAACCACTCAAAGGCTAGGGGGATGGCTGTTATGATTAACAAAAACACAGCATTCTTATTCTTTTCCTTTCAGCTGTTCCCATTACAGGTCACCACAGCCAATCATCTGCTTCCATCTCGCACTATCCTCTGTATCCTCTTCTCTCACACCAACTACCTTCATGTCCTCCTTCACTACATCCATAAACCAACATATTCACTATCCCTCCTCTAAACATGCCCAAACCATCTCAGCCTGGCCTCTCTCACTTTAGCCTGGCCTGTCTAACCTCACCTCCGAAACATCTCACACGAGCTGTCCCTCTGCTCATCACAAAAACACACCATTCATAGTACCGTATCTAATGTACAAGCTGATGCTGCTATCCTGTTCATAAGATGTATATACAATGATTGTGATTATGGAGCCAGTTATCCTGGATCCCTTGAATATGAAAATGTATATTTCTAATACTCAGTTCACATACTGCCCATGGCCATTTCATTCTTTTTCACTCTTTGAAGAAGAGTTTCCTGAATTTATTTCATCTGAGATCGAATTGTTCCTTGACATTAATCAACCTCCAGATATGTCATCATTTATGATATGGGAGTCATTAAAGGCGTATTTAATGGGCCAGATGATTTCATACCATGCAAACAAAAGTAAGGCAAGCACAGAGCATCTTAAAATGTTAACGGACAAGATACTAGGATTAGATGTGCAGTATAGTCACTCCCCCTCTGCAGATATAATGATCAAATGTTTGTCACTACAGACTGAGTTCAATCTCCTGTCTACTCAACAGGCTGAATTCTTTATCTCTAAATTAAGACATGACCACTATGGGGAAAAGGCTTGATGGATACTCACACAAATACACTAATACTGAAAAAATCAGTTCCTGTTTTAGCAAATTTCATTGACGAATGTACAATTCATCCATTACCCCCCTCTGACCTAGAAGATTTTCTTAAATCTCTAAATGTCCTCTCCGTGGATGTAGAGCTAGCTGCTGAGATAGAGGGAGATCTTTCATTAATAATGATAGCTTTGGCGATTAGAGTTAAGCAAAGTGGCAAATCTCTGGGGCCATAAGGCGTCCACTTGAATTTTTCAAAACATTTTCAAATGAACAAATGATCAACAAATTTTTCTCCTAGAAATCTTTTCTTCAAGCCATGCATCAAGAGGTTATCTCTTTGTTACTTACAGAGGATAAATACCCTCTCAATTATAGTTCATACCACCCAATGTCACTCCAAAATTCTTGAGCTCCTTTCCTCCATTATTTCACCCAATCAGACAGGCTTTATACTACTCTATACTACTTAACCTCCTTAATATCCTTTATGGTCCCTCTCCTTCCAGACCTGGGACACTGTGGTGATACACTCACTCGGTGCTGGAAAAGCACTGGAATGTTTTTAACTTTTGTAGAATTTGCAGGCATTTAAAATTGGCCCTAAATTTATATCTGGGATTAAAATTCAAAATGTTCTCCCTATGGCTACAGTGCATAGAAAAAGTTATCCATCTGCCTACTTTTAACTTTAACAAGGCACAAGGTAGGGATGTCCTCTTTCATTGGCAGTTGCAGTCGAACCACTTGCAATGGCCACTAGAAAGAGAACCAGTATTAAGGGGATTCATCGGGTGGCTGCAGAGCATAAAGTTTCTCTTTACTCAAATGACTGTTATTGTTTATATCTATGCCCCTCTTAAGTCTTCCAGAGTTACAGATTCATTCAACATCTGGATGTAACTTTCAGAAAAGTGAACGTATGCCCATTATTTCTGAGGATGGGGTGTAAATCATCTCCCCATGATCCTTCAAGTTCAGCCCTAAAAAAGTCTGATATCTTGGTATATTGGTTACACACAATCATAAGGATCTCTCTAAGGCTAATCATCAACCTCTGTTATCCAATCCTAAGCAAGACCTTGTGCCTCTCTCTTTAAGGGGAAGAATAAACACAATTAACATACCTGTGCTCCCTAAATGTCTATTTATTTCAATAATTTCCAGTTATTTTTAACAAAGTCTTTCTTTCTTATTTGAATAACCAGTTATCAACCTTTCTATGGAATAAAAAAACATCCTACATCCATAAATAAAAATATTTTGCATAGGCATCATTCAGTAGGAGGCACCAGATTTCATTACTGGGCAGCTAATATCAGGGCATTGCTGTACTTTCAATCCCTATTTTAGGTAGGCTATCCCATGTTAGAGAAGTCAAAATGTGCATTTGCCAATCTATCACTCTTTTAAGAGTCAAACAATCCAAGCATCTCCATATCAACAGTAGCCTAGCAATAGCCTACATGATACCTGTTTATGACTAAATAAAATGACCAGTAATATCAACGCCAAATGTTTCAAATATCACTCACTTTTATTAAACTTGATAGTAGGCTGACTGGCTTGTAGCCTAAACGTTACCCTAACAGCCAACAAACCTGTTTACAAATATGAAAACAAAAAAAAAATTAAACAGCATAAACAGCCCAACAGCTGCACTCAGAGTGGAGGGAGAGAAAGGAGCTAGAAGAGGGGCAGAGGGTGGGTGTGAGCTGAATGCTGAGCTGAGAAACAGACGCAAACCGGACTGTACTGATAGGCCCACCCTATTTCGTACAGGCCCGCCTAATTACAAATTTCTGGCTACACCACTACCCCCATCCCTGCCACAGCCTCCCCCTGCCTGTACAAGGTCTGCGTTATTGGGGGGGCGGGAGGGACTGATGCGCAAGTCGTCCATTCTGCTCAAATCCACAATCTTAGACAGCAGGATCTTGTGGCTCATAAGAATCTTATTGAGATGTCTGCCGAGAGAGAAACCACTGATGACTTCACACTATGACGAAGACGAGGGTTGCATTTGAGGGCAAATTCAGTTATCAAGACAGTTTGATGAGAGTTGTGCACAAATTCTCAGATTTGTGAAGCAGAATGATGAGATGCCAGAGTGTTAGGGATGCAACACACAGGCAGCAGCAGAGCAAAGAGCTCTGCTTAGCCACTCGAGTATGTGTATCTTTCCTCCTCTTAAGAGTGACATTAGTTCTTGTTTGTCTTTTTATTGAGTAACTTTTATTTGAAGTTACACGCTCTTTTTGTCCTCTACAATACTGGGATGGCAGTTGTAACCCATAATGAAAAAAAAATGCAAAAAATATTGTGATCTATCTGCTAAAAGTGTTGTGAACTCTTTGCTAACGTAGGCTTTGCTCTTCCATCCAATCAGAGTAAGGATAGAATCTACATTCCATTTTGTTAGTCACACCCACCACATAATGAGTTTGGACTGTATAACTGTGTTCTTATCGAGAGAGAGAGAGAGAGAGAGAGAGAGAGAACATAATCAAGAACATTCGACCTGGACTGCATCAGTACTGAATCTTGAGCAATGAGTCATGAGACCAGTTCTGACTGTAGTATTTGACTGTGTATACAAAATGCTTTATATATAAGCATTTAAACTGAGCAGCGAACAAATTGTAATCTTTGTTGCCATTAGCCTGATTCAAACTTTATAATCAAATACATACTTTGTATTACGTTTCATTTATGTTGGTCAGATCCCAATCATTCTTGCACTTTGTGATTAATGACCACTGACAGTGCAGCGAAACAGAAGCTTAAGTCTATTCAGTCATATGAGCACCTGCTCAGCTGGTGTATCTGTTTGCCATTAGGTCATTGTGCTCAGTAACGTCCGGAAGCAAAATTTGGAACCAGTTCAGAACTAAGTTTAATTCAACATTTTGATCTGACTTTCCAAGAGGAAAGAGTACTGATGTTAATTGTTGCTATTTTCTCCAATACATTTGGGTTATGATCAATGCCAGAGTTAGGATGAACAGGGTTATGGTGAGATAAATTGAGCAATAAGATGACCAAGGTTACTGAGGTTGTCTGTTTATACCAGGCGAGGTCACAGCTATCCAAGTACCTATGTATGATGATGATGCTTTATCTAAAGATTTTTACATCAGCTATCCTGATTTTTCCCAAGACATATGACAGACATTTAACATGTAAGGAGTTAAAAAAATGTTTTGGAATAATACCAGATTTTAAATGAAAGACATTGATGATCTTAGCGTCTTTTCTCCAGTCTAGTGTTGTGACTAAAACAGCTGACACTTTGAACATAGTGTGGAAATGACAAAAACTCTGAATTGAAATGGTGGGTCTGTGTCAAATTCCAGTGAGTCACCATTAAGCGGCGTACATCCCTCTCTCACCTCCCCACATCTGGACGCTGTTAACATTCCTAACTGCTCATGCACACACATAGAGAGAGAGAGAGAGAGAGAGGAGAACTGTTGAATATGTAGCTGTCCAGATACTGTATATGTTACAGTTTAGCCTCGAGAGAAAGAGATTGAAGCACCTTATGTCAGGGGACTTTAAAGTGTCTGAGTTCAAATAAAAGCAGCCATGCCAGCACCCGTCATATTCCCACAACACACACATGCGCGCACACACGCACACACACACAGCCACACATACATTCCTGAAAATCACTCTTGAGTTTTGCTGAAGAAAATGAAATCAGCATTTTTTTCTATTCTCAGAGACAATCTCACCACTACTCTGGCCTGAACTTTGTCATTAAATCACTTCTGAGTTGCTATAACTTTTGCTGAGGAAAGCGTTATGATATAGCTTTAACTGCATAAAATGAAACTTTGATCTCTGCATTGAATATTTAGTGTTTTACTAAATGTTTAATATATAGCATGAGAGTTACTGTAGAACAATGGCTTTAATTTTCAAGGTGCTAACCAGTCCTGTAGTCTCAACTGTGATAACAGAAACAGTACTCAGTTTGGCAGATATCAGTTTCTCCAGAGGACCGGGCTAAAATAGCATGAAACATGACCTCACCTCATTGACAACATCTTTTTGCCTGCCTTTCAAAATTCCAAGTACTCGTATGACCAGATATGTAGTTGTGTGTGTACAACATATACCCACATCTGGGTATATGGGTAAGAGGATGTACTGCATGCCTCCCTAAAAATAGCCACAGATAGGTATCAGTGCATGTCTTGCTGAACAGGACAGCAGCCAATCCTGTTGCAGTCTGTCATGAAATGTGTAGAAAGTGTGATGTTTCCTCCTGCTATGTTTTATCCATTTGCAGCTTGCCTGCACGTAGAAATGGGCGGAGCCCTCTAACCTGATATCTTGCACCTGGGCAGCTCATATAGGCCGGTTCCTCATTCTGTCTCTCTCTCTATCATCATTTAACCTTTATGGATGGCTTTCCTCTTTATTTGGCCCTTAGAACACCAAACATACATTCTGCACTGCAACAATACTGAATTACAGATTCATTTATTATGGTGCTTTTGTCTTAGTTTCAGGATAAAAATATTGTTTCTGGTATCTGTCTTTGTCTAACACAATACTTCCTAAGTTTATCCTTTAAAGGAATAGTTCAACATTTTGGGAAAAGCAGATATGATTTGCTTTTTGACATGTGTATGTTCAGCATAAAATGAAAGTCACAATCGGGACGTGGTTAGGATAAAACTTAGTTAATCCCTAAGGGGCAAGGTAGCAAATGCTACTCAATAGTAATTCTGTCAGAAAGTTTCGCTGACACAGAAAAAGCAGAACCGCGATGCAGAGTGAAAAAAGGCAGTGATGCGAGGCAGAGGTCCAAACAAAAAATCTTTAATTAAATAATCAAACTCAAAAAGGCACACTTAGTGTGGCAAGGGAACAAAAAGCTGAGGCAAAAAACATGGCATGGTCAAAACATGGAGACATTACAAAACCTGATGTGGTAGATAATGAAAAACACTCTGACACAGGTGACTGGGAACACGAGGACTAAATAGACGTGACACACATGAGGAAGAAAGCAATCAGGAAAACCAAAAGCAAAGTTACATGAAAATGGGAGTGACACCTTCAAAATAAAACAGGACATGACAAAAACCTTGAACATGACACATGGAAACACAAGACACACATGAAACATGAACTCCAAAATCAAAAAACAGAACCAGGACGTGACAAATTCAAGTAATTCAAATTAGCCTCAGCTTTACCAGTTGCAATGCTAAAGTAACAGTAACTGTTCTTGACCCCAGCCTTCCCTACGATCTCCTTAAGTCCTTTGTTCCAGTGGATTCCCTCTGAGTTTTTTTCCTCACCCTTTGTTCTCCCTGTCCCTTCCTCCTGACCACACTACTCACCCATCACACCACCACCTCTGCAAAACCTATGGTGGACTCTGTTCATTTGAACTATTTTCAATCAGTTTACCCTTATGGAATTCCTGTTTATGTTTTTTGGGGCTAAGTATTGAAAAGACTGAATTCTTAAAACATATTTGGTTTTCCTTATTAAAGAACTGATTTTACCTTTGTATCAGTGTGGGTGTTCTGCTTTGTGGATTCACCCTTTTGTCTGACGTTCACCTTAACACAATAGTTATAATCCAATAATTTAATTAAACACATAAGCACATTACTTTGAAATAGGGTATTCTGCATTGTGACTTCTTTAACCTGTGGTGCTTTAAGTGTATTTTGTTGCTGTTTAAGTAAAATTTTGAACGCATAAGTGCTAAGTTTAAGTACTAAGTCCACCAGTGGTGGTTTGTAATGGTTTTGAAAGGCACCTGCCTATATATGGGTTTATATGGTCACCAATATGCATCTTTTTTTGTTTTGCTTTTTTTTTTAAAAAAGTTAATAAGAAAGGATTAATCAGATTTATGGATTTGTTTTACACCCAACCATCCAGCTTGACTGCAATAAGATTAACTGTATGCTCTTGGATGGGAAAACATGGATAATATGATACAGAACTTACTACATTTTTTGCTTTCTGGTTCTGTCCATTCACTCAAAGGAAAGTTCTGAGTTTGATGTTTCAATATTAGTCAACAGCACAAGTTACAAATTTACAACCATATGCAGTTTGTGAGTGTCTGAACATAAATCATCAAATTACACTTTTAAATGTCACATTTTGTCATTTTTTGGTTAGACACCCAAAGTTAAATTTGAATTAGTTAATGTACTTCCCAAAATGTTGAACTGTTCCTTTAATGGCTGACATTATAAATGTTATTTTGCATGCAGTGACTCACCACAGCAGAGGTACAAAAAAAAGTCTCATGAATAAGTGTGGAAAGACTTCCTCAGCCTGTCACCAAGAGAGTGAGTGCATCACCTTCAGTATGGAGCGTGTCCTGCGAGTGTTGAGACCCCTCCCTTGTCCCTTTGATGACCCCTCTTTGAAGCCAGCCTGTCAGGGGAAGAGGGCCGATAGCTTGGGGGGGCATACCACCTGTTTACCCCATTCATAAACTGGTTGGACCACTGTGTATGAGTGTTTTTGTGTGTGTGTGTGTGTGTGTGTGTGTGTGTGTGTGTGTGTGTGTGTGTGGCATATATAATCGATCAACACGTTTGTCTGTGTGTGTATGAGGAAACAGTAGCTGTCTGTGGTGTCAGCTACAAAGACTTGGAACTTTAACAAACAACAGTGAGAAGTCTTTATTTGCCCTAGCAAAATATGTGCTGACCAGTAAATATTCTTTACAGTATTTTTTTCAGTAGGGTTTCTCCTCTGGTTTAAGCCATTTGCCTCTAAAAATGTAGTTGTTAAAAGTTGGATGCATCTTGCAACAAAAGAAGAAACTCCCACAAATGACACCACCAAATTGTAGATAAACATGCAGGTGAGCCAGGCATATCAGGTGAGCCACATCTCCTCTGACAAGCCTGGCCTCCCCTCTGCCATAACCTGACATAACCTGACATAACCTGTAAAAGGGCAGAAAACAGACAACAGGGAGCAAAACAGGGTCATCTTATAGTGTATAAGGATTAAAGAGCATGTATAGCAAAGTCAATTTTACTGATAGTTGTTTAAAGGAAAATCTGTGTGTTTTTAGTTTTGTGTATTTTTGTTCCTTATTTCTACTGACTGATTTAGATAGTACAAACCAAAATAATTTATAAGCTCAACAAACATGGTTTGGCCATGGGAGAGAAAAAGAGCATAACGAATTAACATAGAGGTTGTAAACCAAAGCAACAATTCGTCCAGCAGATGTAGAGGAAAACTGTATGATCTCAATATATTGGTATTGGTTAACAACATTACAGTTTCTGTAATAATTGTAGTATAGTTGTAACAAGGTGTTAACAAAGCTCTGTGAGTACTGTTAATGCACAGCTAGTATCTTACTGTAAGAGGATGGTATAGAAAGAGACATGGCGTAACACCTAACATGCGTATAATACATGCTCATACTTTCTCTTCTAATGCTTGCAATCCAGACATTTGTTTTTCTTTGCTGTGGTCACGAAATTCACTGTTTTGTTCAGTTTTGTTAAGCTTGTCTGACGTGGCAGAATAACTTTATCTTGAGCTTGCAAAAACAAATTTTGTTAACATTTTATAGCAAAGTTCAAAACTCACAGTGTAATTTTGCTTGATGAATCAAGTACCATAATAACTATAACGATAATAATGATAATACGTATTAGCTCTTACTGGTACTTACTGGAACAAGCAACTAATAATTGGACACATTAAAGGAAAGGAGTATTTTTTTAACATTGCAGCGCCTCTATATTCCAGCAAAAATCGTCATTTATTTTCATAAATTTGCCTTGTGGAAATCATGTAGATCTTGCTTTGCAGATTAAATAATTCAGCATTTCTGGGAATATACTTATCTGCTTTATTTTTTGGAAATTTGAATCATCAAGATTTAGAGGTGTTCCCCCCTGTTTCCAGTCTTTATGCTAAGCTAGGCTAATCATAACAACTCTATATAATACACAGACGTAGGATTGATATCCATCTAAACATCTTCACTGTGTGAAAGAAAGTTTGTTTCCCAAAATGTTACATAATTTCTTTTGTTTCTAGTACAGTATAAACCCAGGCAGGTGGCATGCAGGTTTCCAGGACACCATGTAAAACTAGAATGCACAGATGTTTTACTCACCAACTGGAAGCTACCCTGATGAAAAGGGAAAAAAAATCTGTTGGACTAAGCTAAATCGATGTCCAGGAAAACTGCCTTTGAGCTTTAAATCTGGACATTTCTATTTCAGACCCCCTCCCCCCCAAAGCACAAATACATACACTGTAATTTTGTGTGTATTATTAGTTCCTCAGTGTGTTTCCTTTTATATCTCCATAAACATTTGTAGAAGACCGCCAAACACAAGTTTACTGCTTATGGCCGCACGGCCAAAAAATTTTGAAAAAGAAGAAAAAAAAAACTACCAAACACTTTTTTGTATACCTCCTGCCAAGACACACACAGGCCCTGTTTCTCTGTACACACTTACACATACTGGCCTTTAATGAGTGTATGTATCTGGAGCTGTTTTCATCTAAATGTAGAACTTCAGTATCCATTTGAAATATTCCCAAAATGTCCCTCTCGATGATGCAGAGCTGTAGTAGGGCAATAAGCAGAGAATAATATGTGTCGTGTATTTTTTTAACACCAAGGGTCACTTCAACAGCAAGTCATTATTTCATCAACAGTGTGTGATGTAAAATAACCTGTCTCCACTGCTCAGATGTCCGTTTGTTAATTATGTCACTATATAGTAGGTGTTCGGGTGCTCATTCCTCGTCAGCTTTTGTTGTATCAGACACCAGATGTATGTGTGCAAATGAATCATATTAAAATATGTTACACAGAGAATACTACAAATTCTCAAATAAAAGCCATTGTTCAAATGATAGCTTGAACAAACAATTACCAGTCCGCTGCTCTGATGTATGATTTGCAAAATTAATCTCATTCAGCATTTCCACTCACATCACTGTTGATGTTTATTTATCAGTGTTATGCTATTTTAACAATACTCAACATTTCCTGTAAATGTTTCACAATAAAACTCTTCTAGGAAGAGGAGTGATCCTCAGATCACCTGGAAGGAAAAACATTGATCAAATAAGGTGGTAGAAGCAGCAACAAGTGCATTATGACTGCAAAAAAAAATAAATAAAATCACAGCAACAAGGTGTCAAGTAAGATGAGACTGTTATACTGACGGAACTGAAATGGATGTTAGGCTGAATATATCAAGTAAATAGATAAACAGGGAGGAAGAGTTAGAATTAACAACAATTTAAAATGGATGCTGATTAAAAAACCGAGAGACTTTAACATGCTCAGTATATAACTGATTAATACTCAACATATACTCAAGACTCAATATACTCATTAAACAATTAAAATTAGGAATAAAAGCCAAGCCAAAGTTTATTTGAAATTTAAGCACTACAGTGTGAATTTTCTGCATTTCTGTCACAAACTACCAACTTAATGCGGGTACGTGTTACAAAGTAACGCATTATAGAACTCTGATGACTTATTTATTGAAACAAGAAATATTACCCGTTATCAGTTCAAGTAATTGGTCATTTAGTTACATTTTCAAACAAATATTATGTTTGTTCAAACATGATAGTCTCATCTTGTCTTTCTCCGCTTATCCCGCTAATCCAGGTCGCGGGGGGAAGCAGCAGGGAAGCCCAGACTGTCCTCTCCCATCTCTAAGGTTGAGCCCAGCCACCTTAGGGAGGAAACTCATTTCAGCCGCTTGTATCCGTGATCGTGTTCTCTCAGTCACCACCCACAGCTCATGACCATAGGTGAGGGCTGGAATGCAGACTGACCAGTAAATCGAGAGCTTTCCCTTTTGGCTCAGCTCTCTCTTCACCACAACAGACCAGTACAGCATCCCTATCACAGCAGATACTGCTCTGATTCGCCTGTCAATCTCACGCTCCATTTTAACCTCACTCCAACGTACCTGAATTCCTCCACTTGGGGCAGCAACTCTCCTCTGACCGGAGTGGGCAATCCACCTTTTTCCGGTTGAGAACAATGACCCAAGAGAGTCACTGCTATGACCCAAGAGGACCACATCATCCACAAAAAGCAGAGATGGAATCCTAAGGCCACTGAACCTGACATCCTCTGCCACTTGGCTGCAACTAGAAATCCTGTCCCTCACTGTTTGTTTAGATCTGCCAGGTCTATCTGGCATTCTCCACCGCCACTCAACACCAGGTGGTGATCAGTTGACAGAACTGCTATTCTCTTCACCCTAGTGTCCAGAACATACGACTGACGATATGACTACAATGTCGATCATCGACCTGAAACTTAGGGTGTCCTGGTGCCAAGTGCACTTGTGGACGCCCTTATGTTGGAACGTGGTGTTAGTTATGGACAAACTGTGACTTGCACAGCAACTGTCCAGTAAGTCCAGTAACACTATGCCGCTCAGGTTCTGATCAGGCAGGCCATTCCTCCCAGTCACACCCCTCCAGGTCAAACTGTCTTTGCTCACGTGAGCGTTGAAGTCTCCCAGTAGAACAATGGAATCCCCAGTAGGGGCCTCTTCCAACACCCATCCCAAGGACTGTAAAAAGGGTGGGTGATCTGAGCTGTCATTTGGTGCATTGGTACAACAGTCAGGACTTGTTCCCTGACCCAAAGCACAGGGAAGCAACCCTTTCATTGACCGAGGTAAACACCAACATACAGGCAGAGAGCCATGGGGCTATAAGTAAGCCCACTTCTGCCCTCCGCCTCTCATCCAAGTCAACTTCAGAACAGAGAAGAGTCCAACCCCTATCAAGGAGACTGATTCCAGAGCCCAAGCCATGCATATAGGTGAGCCCGACTATGTATAGCAGTATCTCTCAACCTTGCGCACAAGCTCAGACTCCTCCCCCACCAGTGAGGTGATATTCCATGTCCCCACAGCTAGCTTCACCAACAGCGGACAGCCAAGGTCCCACACTTTGTCTGCTCCCCAATCCACACTGCACTGGACCCCTTTGACTACTCCTGCAGGTGGCGGGCTCACTATAAGCCAGACCCATGTCCCTGCTTTGGGCTGGGCCTGGCCAGGCCCCATAAGTGAAGGCCGGCCAACAAGCGACAGACCACTTCCCCAGGCCTGGCTCCAGGGCAGAGCTCCGATGACCCTCTGGGCAGGGTACACTTGTCTTTGTTTTGCCTTTCATAAAGGTCTGTGTGAACCACATTTTGTCTCATCCTTCCCCCAGGACAAATTTGTTTTACCAGGGGCAAACAGCCCCCAACAACATAGCTCTTGGGATATCCCTTTAGCCCTTTAGCTGCTCTAAAGTACCAGTGCAAACACATCTGTGTCTGTATTAGATGATCAGAGCAGCTGCACAATGAATTGTAGTTTACAAAATGAAAAACCTAACCTAACCTAAACATGTTTTAATCGTCGAAACCTAACCTAACTGGTGTTTCAAGTGAAGAAGAAAGTACAAAGAGTACCTTGCCCATGTTGAAGCATGTCCTCTGCTACACTAGAAATATGACAAATGTCTCTGATTTGTTGAAGTTAAATATTAGAAGAGCTATGTAGCATAAGCAGTAAGAGCCCCCATTGCTGAACAGTGAACAGTTAAAAAATGGACACTCACACAAAGTCAAACTTAACCAGATGTCACAGTACTTCCAGCACAGTTTGATGAACAAGTTCCCTTTTGGGAGCAGAGTGCAGAAACAACACAGCAAACAGCACTTAGCACCAAAGATGGAGACAAAGTCAATCCTGAATTACCACTTCTAAACCGCAGACACCAAATCTTAAAAAAGGACTCGGATGCAGGCCCACGTACTGTCTGCGAGCGAACATGCAATTCTCTCGGTGGCTGAGTGCGTTGCTGGCTTTGTAAGTGTGCGTCTGGTCTGGGCAGTAAGGGGTTAAGCTGGCGGCGGCTGGTGTGTTCACAGCAGGACGGCAGTGGCTGGGTCTGGGCCGGCCTCCAAACAGATGTTGGTTTGTTTCAGGGCTGTGGTTAAATAGTTGGATGGCGTTCCAGCACACAGGGGAGAGAAGAGGGGATTAGAGCTGTGAGGATTGCAGCTGCACAGACAGAAAGAGAGCAAGAGGACGGAGGGAGGGAAACACACATATAAAAAGAGAGAGACTGGAAGCCAATGATGCAGCACTGAATAAAAAGCATGGTAAGCTGCGTGACCCACAGTCTTTGATCACCGTAATGCAAGCCACCAGCAGACACAGAAAATTAATTGGTCTTCCATGAGATGGTGCATTTATTTATTTTATTATTTCATTTCTGGTTGATACATTTTTATTTTTGATTTCTATTATGTATGTAGGTGTAGGGTTAGAGTGTGTGGTTGTCTGTCTTTGTGTGTTGGCCCTGCGATTGACTGGCGACCAGTCCAGGGTGAACCCTGCCTCTCGCCCGTAGTCAGCTGGGATAGGCTCCAGCTCCCCCGCGACCCTGACGGATAAGCGGTATAGAAAATGGATGGATGGATGTACTGTTTAAATAAATAGCTCAGTGTTTTGGAAATATGCTTATTTGCTTTCTTTTCAATATTGAGATAACTGTTCAAAAGTTTACCAATGGCTCTAAAGCTCACTAATTGACCATTTGCTAACCATAGTACTGCATAGCATGACACTAACTTTTCTGCTTGCGCTTAGCACATACACAATTTACAATGATAATAATATTTTTTTAAAGTTTACATTAATAAAAGAGGCAAAAACAGGCTTTTCATTTTGGTCGAATTTCAATAGAATTGAGCTGTTAATTCTGTTCCTGGTATATTTTATCAGTTGTAGGTAGCTAGCCACTTAAGCAAACATTAGGCTCATGAGTTTCCAGCTGACTTCAAAATGAAAACATGCTAGAGGGGTAAGCTGAGCCTCATAGTTTGAAGCTTTTGGCCCACTGACCAAGCTGCTGTATTTGATGACTTGGGAATGAGAACATGTTGCAGTAGTATACACTCATATACATTGCGTACTGCACTAACAAGGTTAACTTATAGATAGCATAATGATTGGAAACAAGGGAAAACAGCCAGCACATCTAAAGACTGTGTTTAATCTATACACACATGGAATTTTAAATCATATGATTTAGTTGAGGTTAGCACTGTTGCCTCATCAGCAAGAAGGTCATGGAAAGACCATAAAAATGGCCTACATTCAGACAGCCAAATGTTAGAACTCTTAAGTCCACTGGGCATTGTTTTTTGGTGAGCTAGACTTCAATCTCACCTACCGACTCAGTTCTAAAAATATTAAACCTGACGCTCTCTCCTGCCGGCATGTTTCTGAAGAGTGTCCATCCTTCATTCAACCTATATGACAGTTTCCTGTGAGACTGAATCTGAAGGGAGGCTCAGCCTGCACTATTTGTGCCCAAGGGAGTTAAAAGTGACATATTTTATTCCCAATGTCCACCTGCTGGTCCCCCTATTCCACGACACTCAAGGTCACACATCACCCTCAATCTTCATCAATGGTACACCATGCCTTCCATGACATTCTGCTGGACACCGTCTCTGACCAGAGCCCTAAGATGATATCATAGATTTGAAGAGGAATCTTCTGGGATATTGGTGATACTTTTCCAGTCTTCCAGCCCTCTCTGCCTTACTTTTGATCCCCCTTCATAACCGGCAACCCTTCCACTCAACAACCTCCTGCCGTATCCCTGGTGTCCACTACAGCTGTCCTGATTTTAGGTCAAAGATGAACATAACCTGACAAATCGGTTCTCAAAAAACAGTTCTCTCCCTTAAAAACAAAAGTTGTAATTTGTTTGTACATGCTAAGCAATTAAAGAACAATTTGTTAGTCAGTGGGATTTAGAGGTATATGTGTTGGGGTGTTTCAATAAGTGATAGGGATCTAAGCGTAGGTCCAAAAATGTTAAACTATTTCTTTTACAAATAATGATAAAGGTACACTGTTGAGTGTCATTTTGGAAAGTGCCAATTATACATATCAGAGGAAAGGTCAGAAGGTATCCTAACACAATACAGTTCATGCTCTGAGAACCATTAATGTCAACATCTTTCATAGCAGTTGAGACCAAAGGCTGAACAGACATACTAATTGCTTTAACAAACTCTCTCTTTAATACAGTGACATTTGTTTCTCTCTATCATGTGCTTTTACAATGAAACTCTGTGATGTTGCTGTTCTGAAGACAAGTCATTGTGCCTTATTTGATTAATGCTGTCTTGCAGTTCACTTGTTTTTAGACAGTGTACAAAATCTAGTTGGTTTTTAAGCAGTGTTCTTCAAAGGCAGTGGTGGATAAAGCTTAGTTTTGGTGGGTTGGGTTTATTTAGGAAAATGAGAAGGGTTTAAGCAAAAACCAAAGAAGAAAGTTGAGGGAGCAAAAGACGGAAAAGAGAAAACAAGTGTGTACCAGAGGGCAAACACACAGGGCAGAGATGGGACAAAGAGAAGGACCGTGTTTTTTACATTTCTTTTTTCATGACAAAAAGAAATTGTAGATAGGTTCCAAAAAAGAACACGTGCCTCCAGGGAGGAGAGAGTGAGGACAGAAAAACTCAACCAGCTTTTGCATAAATAGCACTTTGAAGTCAGGGATGGGAAGATGGGGAAATAGAAGGAGAGGAAGGAGGAGGAGAAGAAGAAGAAGAAGAAGAGGAAAAAAGAGTGGCTGTGGAAATGATAGAAGCGCAGTGTCAAAACTTTTTTCAAGTGCAGCTCTAGTTAAATATGCCTCCCTGGCCCTCGGGGGTCCCCAGCTGTACTTGCATGCTTTGTGTTTCACCTCTTTCCACCCCTCCTCACCTCCTCTCTGCAGCTTGCCCTCCATGACAACCTCAGATTCTGGCTTAGCCCTCAGCTTCAGCTCAAACATAGGCCTTGATCTCCTTAGACAGCAAGCGTGAGTACTGCATTTTGAAGCAGATAAGTCCCTGTTGTAGTTCTCAAACTCTTCATAAGTCCAGGATGTCCATGGTTAAAGCCAATTAGCTGAATTGAATTGAACTGAATTGGAGAAGAGTGCTAATATATCTTACTAAATAAAATGTTATTTACTATCTAGTCAACAAAAATTAGCTGCTGAAAAATACTCTTTACTCTCTACAAACATCTGTAGAGTCTAACAAGATAATCAAATGCAAAATGGCGATTTACACTAAACAAAAGTAACCTAGATCTCAGAATGTTGCAGCCTGTAGTAAAAAGTTACAATTACACAAGTACTGTACTCAAGTACTTTAAGTGCAAGTGTTAAATCTTAAAGTACTTATACTTTACTCAGTAGGAAGTATTTCCATTTATTTACATATATTTTATGTGCCGTTTATCTGGGGGTGGAGCTTATCCCAGTTGACAATGGGGGAGTACACCCTGGGCTGGTCGCCGGTCAATCGCAGAGCTGATACACAAAGACTGATAACCACATGTTTGTACACTCAGATAGGGACAATGTAACCAGTTGACCTAATGTGCATGTTTTTAGGACTGTGGGAGGAAGCTGGAGTACCCGGAGAAAACCCACGCAGGCACAGGGAAAACATACAAACTCCATACAGAAGGGTCCTGGCCCGGACTCAAACCCAGAACCCTCTTGCAGTGAGGTGACTGTGCTAACCACCTTACCACCATACTGCCCCAGTATTTCCATTTTATGTTTATATTTCAAAAATTTTTTTAGACATAAATATTGTACAGTAATTGTACTGTAGTCTACTACAGCTACAGTTCCAAGTTACTTGGTTACAGATTTAAATTTTTAAAAAGCGTATCATATTATATCATATAAAAGTGCATAAGTATTTTTATATAAGTATTTTTTTCATTTACACAAGTAGAATTTTCAGTAAAGACTTAAAGGTTAACAGCTATGCAAGTCGACCCAACAACCATTTCTGTTGCATCAGTTATGTGATCAGCATGTGATTTGACTTCAATCTAGTTGGTTTGGAGATGAATATAACATTAATTGCAAAGTTGAAATAGCTGGCTGAACCTTCACAGATGCCATGAAGCTTAGAAACTTTTCAACAATGACAGCAGGATTATAGAGATCACCTTGTCTTCTAATATGTTGGTTTAATTAAAGTGCATTGAATCTATGAGTATTCAGCCATCTACAGCTCTGAACTTATTGAAAGCACTGGTGTCTACACTCTACACAGTGAGCTGTGCCCTCTCTGTGATGTTTTTGATGCAATATTAATGAATTGATGCTTGACATTAGTTATTCAGGGATGTAACTTTTGAAAATAGCTGGATGGTTCAGTTGCTTGCAATCTCCATCCTCACCACTAGCTGAACTAATTTCCTACACACTGGACCTTCAGTAAAAAAAAAAAGAAAAACAGAAAAGAAAGAAAAAAGTACAGTGAAGGACAATAATTTTATCCTCATCAGTAAGATGTTGATAATCCAGCGCAGATGGGAGTCTGTTCTGTCAACTTTAATGCCTATGTGAGAACATTCCTTTGGAATACGGGTGTGTGTACACGCAACTATTTGCACGTCCCTGTTTAATGTACAAGTGTATACTTGTGTGTATTTATGTGGGTGTATATTTGTGTGTGTGTGTGTGTGTGTGTGTGTGTGAGGAACAGAGAGGGTGAGTCTGTCTGACAGCTGGCAGACATGATGATGATGGTATTAGCAGGTAAGCTGTTTGATGAAGTGATGGGGGTGTGTGAGAGTGGTTTGAAAAATGCATGTTTATGTATGCGTGTAGAGGTGGGATGGAGTGTGAAACCCCCATCCAGCTGCACAGTCTGGGACACACCTGGGCCTCCTGTCTAAACAGCCCTGTGCTGTTCTGCATGGCTGCCCCTGCAAACATGTGTTGATAATTTTGTGTGTGTGTGTATGTGTGTGTGTGTGTGTGTGTGTGTGCGCGCGCGCTTGTGCATATTTCTGTAGTTGTGGGGAGACAAATCTGTTTCCACAGTCACATTGTGAGGACCCGCCTTGTTACTTATGGGGACAAAATTCAAGTCCTGACAACATAAACCATGAATTATTAGAGTAAAGACTTGCTTTAAGGTTAGGGTGATGTTAGGGTCAGGTTAAGGCAGTGCTTCTCAATTATTTTCTGCTGCGCCCCCCCCCCCGCAAGAAGAAAACAATTCGCACCCCCCCCACCCACCCACCCACCCACTCTCCGCCGCGACTATAAATAATAGTAATAATAATAATATGTAATAATATTTAATAATAGGATGCTAACAATTCTCGCTGGTTTACTGAAGTAGCATTCACAAAGCGGGATGATTGTTGGCAATATTCGGCACGTTTTGGCTGAAATAACTCCAGCGGCTTATCAGCATGATTGGGATGTAATGTCTTCAAGTGGGGCCTTAATTTATTTGGCTTCATGCTGTCCACTGCCAACATTTTTAGACACAGTAAACACACCGGTCTTTCGTCTCCCCCAGGGGGGGCGCGCCCCACTATTTGTGAAGCACTGGGTTAAGGTGAGGGTTAGGATTAGGCAGGTAATGTTTATTGTTATGGTTAGGTGGTGGTTAAGCCTCCAGGAAATGAATATAAGTCTATGTAATGTCCCCAGGAGTGATGGAAACATGACTGTGTGTGCATGTATGTGTGTGTGTGTGTGTGAGTTAATTGAAATACTCTGTGTGTGTATACTACAAACAATATCCAAAAAATGGGAACCTGACTCCCAGCCCAACATTACAACCTCATGGAAAGCATATGGGCCTTGTAGGAAGCCTGAGGGCGTACCACCTTTGGTTGTCAGAGGTTGGGTCAGATGTTGGTTGTCTGTACTCCAGCATACATTTTTCACATTGTTGGATGTGTCTGCAAAACACAGATGGCTTTGACCCAGCAATAACCGCCGTAGTCAAATCAGGAAATCAAAATGGCATGGTGGTAATGTGCTCTCTCGATTCTCGTTCTTGTTGCATAGGGATGTGGTCTCTTAGGGACTGAGCCAAAAGCTATATAATAACCTGCCAGGCCAGACATTGAGTCACCCTTCAAAACAACCGTTTCCTAAGCCTGTTGTGAAACCTGTGTAATGTAGACCCCTGTGCAAATGTTACCTCGCAGGCCTGGGTGAGCTAACTTGCAACTAATGTTTCACATTTGATTTAACATGCTTGAATTAGTAGTGTCAAGTAATTACTCATCAGTCACTCAGAAATACACTGATCTCTCACTGACCCATTCTGTTCCTGTTTTTGTTTCTTTGTTTTGTTTTTTTTTAGATCTGCAGTCTTGTAGTTTGAACCTGCCAAGGGTTATCACTGTTGAGATTAAAGCGATAGTTTAGTTTAGTTGTTGAAGATAATTACTCTAAACAACAATTCCATGCCTTTATGTGTTGCTTAGCGCTAGCTTGCCCTTCAAAGATTTAATAATACTTTAGGTCTTATGTTCACAGTTTTTAACCATCATTTCTATCAGTAATAAGATTGTATACGCCAAGTTGATTGTTGACATCTGAGAAATCACCAAAAAGGCATCTGACAGGTCAAAAACCACAAGTAGATAAATAGTGTGCTCCTACAAAAAGTAAAGTGAATTTTTGCCACACACATTACTCGTGAGTTTGTGCAGAAGCTTTTGTGTTTACTTTCTTTACTTGCATGAAGAAGACTTTATTTTATATAAGCTGTAAGTTAGCAAGCAACGGCAGGTGAGGAAATGTGTGTCTGTGTGTTTGAAGTCAGTTCAGCTTCTGACTGACCTCAGCAACTCACCAGAGACTCAGTCCCTCTTCTTTTTCCTCTGAAGGTACATTTCCCCTTCAGTTAGCATTCAGCATTACAGGAAATAAACATCCACGATCTGTAACTCATTGCTGTTGACAAGTTGATCAGTAAAAGTGAAGATAAACTCTGAGCTCTTTGCAGATGAGAGGAAATTCCCATGTGACTATATGTGTTAATTCCTCCGAAAGGTCTGACTGTCTCCCCCATATCTCCCGAATCTCAGCAGCTGAGCAACAGCTGTGCCCCTCTTTTCTGCCCAGTCCTCATTGCACAACACTTCGCAAAGCCCTGAGACACACGCAAATGTCTAACCGAACACTTTCAACTCGTTTGAATAACAATAATGATGCAAATAGTCAAAATAATCTTACCAAAAAATTGCTTTCCCTTCTGTGGAATAAAACTGAAATGCAAGAAGTAGAAGTGTTACGGGATCACAAAAGTCATGACTATACAAGTTTCATAGCAAACCACCCAGCAGTTGCTAAAATATTTTAGTCTGACCCTACAGATAGTACCCCCTGAGCACACTGCTAGTATGGCTAAAAACCTTTACCGTAACTTGATTATTCTTACGTTGTTGTTTAAAACTGACGAAAATTAATAGAAGAGATAAAATAATTCTAATAATTCTATAATTCGAGTTCTGTAAATTTGAAATAATGTACAATAGTGGATTTTTTTCCAAGCACTTTTTGCCCATTTAACTCTGTTGTATCCTGTTGTTTTGATATAGATGTAGTAGGTGAATGAATCTGAGCACTGGTTTGTATATTTAAAAGTGTTGTGTAAAGAATACATACTTGGAGAGGACATTGGCCTCGAACTGCAGTGAGAGGGAGTGTCAGAACAGGGCGAGTTTCCTCTCAGAAGAGGTCGGTCGAGTTGAAAGGGAATGCTGCCTGCCAGCGTGTTTGCATTTCAGATGCTCTTTGTTACACTGAACCCCTTGTTTCGCAACAGCATACTGCTACAGGGGAAAAAAGGAAAAGGAAAAGAAAAAGAGAGCATGTGACATTAGACACACTATAGAGGCAGATATGAACCACCTGAGTTCATGCCACCCTTTTGTCGTAAAAGGTTAAATTCAAGAGTACAGTATATGCATTATACCGTAGCTTTCCTCAAACAAACTCATTAGGGCTGGGTATTGTTGCATATCGTTTAAAACCACCACCCTGACACCACAATTTCCATGCCAATAACAAACATTACTTGGGGTATATAATCTTTCTACAAAAGCCTTTTGAACAACCATGTCAGACAATACCTGATTCTTTGATAGACAGAAAGTCAAGCCAGTGGACAGGAAACGTAAGTTGAAAAGTCCATTCCTAAGGGCCAGATTAAAAAACTCACATTCACTGAGCTTAAAATTCAGTTACAGGTGTCCTAACAATTAGTAGTAGCGAGAAATGACATTTTATGCCAAAATATAAATGTATTTTTTCTTTAAATTAAGTCACTTTAAGATTCTGCTTCAGTTAAAGCTGTAAGCAGTTGGCATCTAATTTGATAAAGGAAAAGGCCATTTTGAAGAGATATTGGTTCTAGCCTTTTTAATTGAAGTGAATTTGATTTTCTGCTTTACTTTGTCTTGTATGGCTGTAAACTGAATAATGTTCTGTTTGGATTGTCAGATGAATGAAACAAGTCCTTTGTCTGTCCACCCCACTCTTGTGAACAGAATTTATCAAGAACATCTTGGGGGAATTTCTTCAGATTTGACACAAACGTCCACTTAAACTCAGCAATAACTTAAGAACTCATGCATATTTGCTAAAATTTCACACAAATTTCTAACAGGATTTAATTAATGAAGTGATAACATTCTATATCCAAAAGGTCAAAGGTCAGCTTCACTGCAACATCAGAATCTTTTCTGTCCATTATTCAGCACTATAACGTATTTACAGAAGGGCAGATTGTGACTATATTTCACATTTGGCCAGATACTCAACTGGTGACACTAAGGCTGGGTGTCTACATTGATGCTGTATGGATTGTACAGATCTTCTGTGCTGTTTGAAGCATCCATGTTTTAGAATTTGTAGCTTCTTTGCAGGAACATCCTTATTTGAAGCACTGTAGTCCACCACAAGCTCATTGGTTTTGATTATACAGAGTTTTAAGTGATTGTTGCACCATGTGATGAAGCTCTCTGTCAGTCACTGCATATACTAAGTCTGCACAGACTGCAGCTTGAGCAGTGTGTGCATGCTGTGAGGCGGTAATTCTAGCTTTGACTTGCACCTCTAACTACTTGCTTCTCCATGGCAATGGCAGCTCATGAGTTTTGTAGTATTTAGAGCCATCCATGATACCAAAAGGAAGAAAAAACCTTTTTCTTTTAATTAAATTGAAATAAAGAAAATTCATGTTGTTAAATTATGATAGAGAAATCTGAGTTTCTGTGTTGAGCAACGTTAAGGATATCGGTAAAAGAAGCCAACAGTGTGAAAAAATACTCACACACCAGCAGATCCTCCCACTATCCACTTTATTGAGGTCCGATCGTGAGGCCTGCTCATAATAAAGCCGCCAGAACACTTAGCAAACCCCTGCTTTTGTCATTCTTCAGGAAACGGTGTGGTCTCTCATGCTACACATGTTGTTCTCACTACATCTTCCTCATCTCTCAGTATCACAGGATGATTGTAATGAGAGATATAATTCTTCCATTTTTGATTCATTTGGAAGTTATTTATGTCAGAACCCCATCCCTCTCCATGCTCCAACACTTGCACTGCACACACACACACACACGCACACACACACACCTCATGTCTTGTTATAAAAACTTCAAGTTGTAAATAAGGAGCAGGTCACGTTATGCTGCTTGTTCTAAATGACCCAGGTTCAGTTTCTGGCAGCACATTTTTTGCCAAGTAGGAATCAGGTTTATCTAAATGTGGCACAGTGGGGGAGATAGAATGGAAAATATGGGATTCATTTCTCCCCTCTGTACATGGGTTGTGTTTCAGCTGCTGGCAGCACACCCTACGGGGATGATGTCAGTGGGCGATGCAGAGTGAAGGAACATAGAGCAGGCCTACCAACATGCAGGAGAAGGTGTGCAACCATGTGTGATTTTAAACATGTGATTTTCAGTTTCTTTTTTAATTCTGGAGTTACAGCTATGCTGAATTCTGTCTTGCTTTAAATAAAAGTGGTAAAGTATTAACACACTACATGTAAATAATGTTAAATGTAAATAACTGTAATCATCTTTAATGTTAAAGTTGAAGTTGTGCTACTGATGTTTTGAAATTAATGACATATAAATAACATTAAGACTTAATATCCCATCCCACACTGGTAATCATAAATAGGCTTCTGTTTTTATTTTTATATTTAGTCTTTTTATACCTTTCATACTGTTATTATAAAGTAATCAATGCTTTTTTTATAATGATAATAATTGCTATAATCATAATAACTTAAATATATAATTTCATAAACTACCATCCTTACTGTTATGCTTACTATCTACCGGTTGCTTAAGTAACAATGATGGCAAATGCCACAAGGTTTTATTATGTTATACATGAAATTACATTTGAGTTCTGCCCATAAGTGGCAAGAAAATAGTAAAAGTAGTAAGTAAAAATACTCTAAATTAATAGTTATAATACTTTGGTCATACTGATTTACATTGTACTTCATCCTTCATCCTTTTTTTTATTTCAATTCACCCAACCACGCAGGGAGAACATGCAAACTCCACACAGAAGGGGCCAGAGCGGGATTCGAACCTGGGACAGTGCTAACCACTGCATCACCTTTTTTTTCAATCCATGAAAAATAATATAAAAAATAACGCTAGCATACAATGTGTGTGCGACCACTGATGTCATGTGCAATCACTGTTTCTTGCTGTATTTTTGCAATACCACTTTCCACTGCATACCATATTGGACGATAAACATACAGCTTGTTCTTTTATATTTAAGTGCTGAGTGTTCTGTTACTCTTATAATAATTTTAACCACATGTGAAGATGCCAAATATACCTTGTAAAATAGTATTTTGTGCGCTTTATTTATTTGGCATACACATACAAAGAAACTATACGGCACATGTGAAAAATCTCAATCCCAAATACATATTGTTCTTTCATATTGTTCCAAGGGAAGCTAATCCCTCAGCAGCACCAGGTGAAGGCCCAGCTCTTAGTCATGTGACATATATGGTGAATCATTGTCTGAAACTGCGGTTAGAGGAAATGGCTGATTACACAATAGAAACTTAAAACCAGTGCATTATAAATCAGCACTACTGAACTGTAAGTGACTCACAACAAAAAGATGGAGGCCAAAGGTGTTTGATGAAGGTTGGGCTTGTTAAATGAGGAAACCTGATAGTGTTTTCATCCCCCACCTTCACACTGTGGTTTTCACTTACATTCCACAGTCTGTGACTCAATGAAAACCAAGTCAGTAAATCTTTGGACTTCTTGCAAAAGGATTCAAAGACTGCAGTTTACAACAATGAGCTGAATCAAAGAACTATTTCTGAAACTGACCGTGTCAAAATATCAAGTAAAAGTGCTGGGACTGTCGACCACCAGACCACTGGGACACCCAGTCTTTTAAAGGGATACTCCTACAATTTGATATTGCACTTGTGTAAAGTTGGGGTACTTGTGAGAGGCAGATGATGAAGAAGACTGGTCAAAATCAAAGTAGCAAAGATCAAGATATCCTCACTGTTAGTGCCTCTTATTGGTCAGATGGGATCCTATATTTGCCATAATCCAACTGATGTGTATCTTTTATTAAAGCCTCCATTACTCCAGTTTACAATGTTGTAGATGAGAAAACAACTGGTGATATTTTTAGGGTTATTTTATCAAACGTAAAATATACTGTTTGTAGTTTCTGATTTTATGTTAAAATTAATTTATAATGGCTGTGGTTTAATAAAATAATTATTTTTCGGTTACACAAAGGTCAGGATCAAAGTAAACTTTGTTTTACCCGATGGTAAAATATCATGTGAAAAATCATGTGTATATTTGCAAATCAACTGACAACCATGGTAACATGTATGCACATCAGTGAGGGTATTTTCCCTGAGTAGAGGACAAGATCTGTTCATACTGCTGTGTCTGTATCCTCCTCTGTGTCAGTTCATTATGTCCATTGCAGGGTTTCAGTGATAAGACACCTCTTTTCTTCCATTCTCTACCTGTTAGAGATTCTTCATAAACATGTGGTTGATTTGCAGTCTAACAATACTAATAATGCTGATGATCCATTATTTCCCCATGAGCTCTTTGTGACATCAAACATCAGTTATATCCACATTTTCCTCACATGGATCCTGATGATGATGATCATCAGTACTGCCTAATCAGCCTGTATAACTTTAGATTTATTCTTGGATGTTTGCAAAAGGTCAGTGTGAGCAGCAAAAGTGGTGCCAGCGGAACAGATTCCAGATCAGTGCTGGGAAAAACAAAAAGCTGATGGTGGAGTTCCACAGGTACAAATACTCTCCTCCTGCGCCAGTGAACGGTTATTGAGATGGTGAAATCTTGCAAGTACCTGAGTGTTCATTTGAATAATAAACTGAACTTGACTGACAACACAGATGCACTTTACAAGAAATGACAGAGCAGACTGTATCTGTTGAGGAGACCCAGGTCTCAGGCCCTTGTGAGAGCCTTTTATGATTCTGTGGTGGCCTCAGCCATCTTCTATAAAGAGGTCTGCTGGGGCAGCAGCATTTTGACTGCTAATAGGCAGAGGCTGAATTGGTTGGTCTAGAGGGGTAGCCCTGTTCTGGTGTGCTCCCTCAACCCAGTGGAGGTAGTGGGTATGTGGAGAATAACTGCTAAGCTATCATCCCTGATGGACAACACGGCACACCTCACGCAGGACGTTGACAGCACTGAGCAGTTCCTTCAGGGACAGACTGGTGTGTGAAGGAGATACACCTCAGGCACTTCCTACTTACTGCTGCCTACCGAGTCTTTAATGAGTATTGTGTCCAGTAGACTCGATTATTAAAATTAGTATGGTGTCATGAGATTACATTATACATTATACAAAATGTTTCCACACATGTTCAAACCCAGAGAAATTTGTAATTTTATTTGACAGTGTGTCTCATTTGGTCTCCTGACTTAATGGCTAGACCAGAAACCTTTAAAGTCAAACTGGAATAAAGGTTGATTATCATTAAGAAATCAATATATATCACTCCGCTGTTTTTCTTGAATTGTGTAATTATTCAGCCAAAATTGTAATTTCCAAAATGAAGACATTTAAACAGTATTTATTTCCCTGCGCAGTACTCCCCATAATGGTGTCATCCACAGGCCATGCAATGATGGCACTTGAATGTGTCTGAACTGGCACTAAAAATAGCATGTTAGCATTGTCATATGTGCAATAATTATTGTATTTAGCTCTTTAATTACTAGTATTCCTAAAAATTCCGAAATGCACAATAGTGTCAGGGATTTGTGTGTGTGTGTGTAATAGAAAAATAGTGTAAAGTTGATTTGGAACCAGCGAGATCATTCACCATACATTAACTATGTCAGTGATATATTATGAAAAACTGACCCTGTCAAGTGACCCGAGGAATGAGTATCATAAAGAATTTAACGATACTACTGCTCTTTCTGATACCGCTTATATTTTAACAGCAATGCTGGTCAGTGCTGATCTTTTTTATTTTATTCAGTGAATCCTGTCAGTGACAGCATTTTACTAACATAAAACAGATTGGAAAGTATTGGAAGTTTAATCAAAGAAAGAAAGAAAATTGGGTCAATGTAAACAGAAGAAACAAGACCTCTGATAATAATATGGTTGGCATCTTCACATTAAAACAGCAACTGAGAAACGCCTGTCTATCAACTTTGACTGTCTGAGCACCAAACATCACTGATGCAAACGCAGAGTCCACCTCCCCTCATTCTGCTGGAGTCCTGTTCCCTGTCTGCTTGGAACAATGTTCCAACAGACAGAGAGCAACAGCTTTCTACAAAAATTTGGTAACACACTGCCTTGCTTCAAAAGCCCTAAATTATACTGTTAATTAATTCAATGAAGACAAAATTTGTTGATTCATTGTAAAGAGACAGATGGCTTAAATGATAATGATTGATAACTGAGCTCTCAATTGTCAATCAATTGATGGACAGCTCCAAGCTTAGACATTAACACATCCTCAAATTGTCCTGTTTTGTAAAATTTAGAAATATGCACAGCACATTACAAAAAAGTACAATTAAAATTACAGTTGGAATTTAATCATTCACCCTTGCATTCCTGCTCAGCTGTTTCTGTTCCATTGGCTTTACTGTCAAATTAATCAGAAAACTGAAATGCTGAACCAGAGAGAAAAGTATAAGTAAATAAGATGTAAAATTGCAAACTGCTAGGGATACATTGAGTTCCAATAATTAACCAAGTGAGATCAGACTGCAGTAACTCTGCAGAGAATCACATAACATACAGGATGAGTCACTATTTACAATTGATACAGTATCAAAACTCAGATCTAAGAAGATGACTTCAAGGGGCAACACAAACTCATACTGGTAACTCAAACTTAGATATCAAATATGTATGAATGGAGTTGCACCAATGGGTGTGGAAATTAAGCAGAATTCTCAAGTGGTGACTGCCAAATTCCTGTTCACAACCCCCAAGAGAGACCTATTGAAACAAGGAAGGAAAGAGTATAAGTGGTGTACTTGGTGTGTGTCTCAGTGGAAGGCTCCACCATCATCACTCATCATCCACAGTGCTTGGTGGACCCCAGCAACATTGCTTTTGCATCACAGATCAACTTGAATTAATGTGGAGAAGAGTTCGGAGTGGAGGAAAGGGATCTATCAAAGACTTTTGGGACTTACCCTCCTGTCTTCTATCTTTTTCCTCCCCCTTGGATCTCTTTCTTACAGAGGGGCCTTAAAGTGAGCGAATGCTGCTAGCACTAATTAAGCTGGTGAAGATGGTGCAGGCCTCAACACAGTCAGAAAGCCAGGGATGAAAGCTTCATTAATGAATCACAATGCCGTGACAACAATGATAATTACCTCCATGGGCAAGGAGATGAAAGATGAAGTTTGAGAAAAACCATAGAAGAATACCCAAGCGAGGTTTGCGCTCTTACCATCTTTCCCTAGAAGAAATTGACTAGGAAGTGTTTTGTGTGTGTGTGTTTGTTCCCAGTAACCACCCTGGGTCAAATGAGCATTGTATAATACAGAATGAGTCACTGAAGATTACATTCCATTAAGAGCAATCTGCTTATTCTGTGTTCTTTCAGTTCTGAGGTAGGCTTATGATTTGTTTAGCTCAGGCACAGTACCATGTATTATGATTACATTTGAATCACAGAAATGTTTTTTGTTGTTGTTGTCTTGCATTTTAGCTGTACTAGCAGTGTGGTTCTGCTGACACGAATACATGTGAAGATAGTCAATGTGCACTGTTAGGCATTAGTAGAAATAACAAATGTTTTTGTTGACAGAGAGCTAATCAGAGTATTTCCACGACCACAACAGTAAACAAATATGGTGTCTGTGGAGGAATTTATGCTGCTCTACCAACAGCACAGAATGAAGAAAAAAAAGGAAGTGGTGATGATGTTTCATAAGCATGCCGATGCATATGGAGTTTAACATGGTCAGCTATAGCTTTGTTAAACTGGTTGGCCATGGTTGTTTTAAGCTGAACTAAACCAGAAGGGATCAACTTTCTCTTGTTGTTTCATGCTATGTAGCCCGCAGGCTGCAATGCTCAGACTGTAGATTGCACTTGCATTACAATTTGCAGGTTATACTTCAGGACACACTCCTCCAGGTTGGAGGAGAGTTCCTGGAGTTTATGTATCTCGGGGTCCTGTTCACGAGTGAGGGAAGATGGGAGCGTGAGATTGACAGGCGGATCAGTGCAGCGACAGCAGTAATGCGGTCGTTGAGGAGCTGAGCCGTAAGTTGAAGGTCTCACTTTACCAGTCAGTCTACATTCCTACCCTCACCTATGGTCATGAACTCTGGGTCATGACTGAAAGAATGAGATCTCAAATACAAGCGGCTGAAATGAGCTTCCTCCGCAGTGTGGCGGGGCGCTCCCTTAGGGATAGGGTGAGGAGCTCGGAGTAGAGCCCCGAGGAAGACCCAGGACACGCTGGAGGGACTATGTCACTCGGCTGGACTGGGATCGCCTTGGGGTCCACCCGGAAGAGCTGGAGAAAGTGTCTGGGGAGAGGGATGTCTAGGCATCCCTGCTCAAGCTGTTGCCCCTGCAACCCGATTCTGGATAAAGCAGAAGAAAATGGATGAGCACTTCAGGAGCTTGAAGTGTCTGTGTATACTTGCATGGACCTTGTTTCTGCCCTGTGGAAGCCATTGTTGATTGGTGCATTGCCAGTTTTTGTCCAGACTGAAGTATCTCAGCAACTGCTGAATGGATAGCCATTAACTTTGTGCAGAACTGCCTAGTCAAGAGAGGATTCATCTCAAACAGCATTCTCGGGGGCTGAAAAAGGAAACCAAAATGAAAAAAACTGCAGCTCCTCAAATGGCCACTTGAGGGTCGCTCCATGAGCAAGTCAATGCCTTTAAGACCCCATGTTAAAATGGCCAAATTCACAAAAGAAATAAATGCTTAACCCTAAGGACCTCCACATCAACACTTTCCACGCATTTGTCACCTTGATTCTATCCAGCACAGTCCAGTACTTTGGTTTATGACCAAATGATATCCTGAAAAACTAAAAACATTCCCATTAATCTCAGTTGAACTTTGTGTTCAGTGTTCATTGGCAGATGTTAGCAGGCTAAAATGCTAATATTGAACATGGTATATGTTAGGTAAATATCAGCATTAATTACAGTGTCACAGAATCGCTGGCACAGCTGTAAACTCTAACCAGAAAATGATGCATGACCTTTCTCAATTTGCAATGTGAGCTAAAATTCATAATGTCATTTCTATTTGCTATATTCATTTTGTTTTCCATTTTTATACAGTCAAATATTTATGTTATTTCTTGCTTGGAGATTTACAACTTATTTTTTCATCAAATAGACAATTTTAGATGTTAGAAATGGCCTTCAGGATTACCTTTAATAGAGAATTAGGTCTGGATTTTTCTTCAGGATCATCAGGGATCAGGAAGAAGTTATGCTAAGCTGGCTTGAACTATTGTGTGTTTTTTTTTTTGTTTTTTTTTTGCTTGTTTTTTGTTTTTTATTGTTTTTCCTAGTTTAAAACAGAAGCTATAAGCAAATGTGAACTGCTAGGCTAATCAGTTGTCACAAATAAAAATAGAAAGCCCCAGAATTCAAACCTGTCTCTTTTAGATAGGTATCTTGATAACTAGCAAGCTAATTGCCAATACATTTTAGAGTCAATTGCGTTTTGTTCAAATTTGAAAAGTATAAAGACTTCATGTCAGCTTCACTGAGAGCAGAACATCTGAAGTGGTTACTGGCCTGGCTGTTGCTGGTGAGGTTTCCTTGCATAACTGCCTGTTAAACCACAAAGTTTTATTTCTGTTTCTACACTTTTTAAATACATGCTTACAACATTTGTAAACAAAACAACTTTAGAGTCATTGCAATGCAACTTTGCTAAAACAAATATGTTTCCCAATCTGACATAATCAATGTGAAATGGAAAAGCCTGGGACTTTTGTTCTGCATATACAACCTGCTGACCCTGTGAGACCCTGTGAGACCCCTGCTCAGAACAAATCACAGTGTGCATTATACAGTACACAGCTAATTTACATTAGCATATGACACAGGTAACATTTGTTGGATCTCAACAAAGCATAATAATGTGATTAATTTCTAATTATCTGGTTAAAAGAATATATTTTCTCTCCTTTCTTTCCAAAAGAATTTTGCAAATCCATCAGAGTCAGAGAATGCCAACATGACAGGCATGACTATACATTTCAGCCAAATATACCTGCTCCTGACCAGGCCTCAAAAGGTCCTTTTAGAAACTCACAATGTCACAGTTGATAGTTCCATGATTTTCTACAGTCTGTGGACAAGACCTTAAAAGTGTGGCAATCTGACCTGTAAATCACTTAATGTATCCAAAATATAATTAAATCATTTGCACGGGGAAAGAAAGGTTAAGGCCTTTTTGGTTAGACTAATCATTTCGATCATGAAAGTACTCTAACTGAATGTTCTACATCCTGACTTCAAAAACACGGTTTCAGTGTGACAGACCAGTTTCCCTCCAGTCAGGTCAGCATACCATGACATATATAGCTGAAAAATAGCAGAGATTATGAAATCAGACAGTGTCGGGTAGACAAAACATGTGGGCCTGTTTACATTCTTGCTGTGCAGGCAGGATGTTCTAGTGTCTCTGGGCCAATCTTACCATCTATTCAGGGAGAGGAGGCAACAGAAACCTGTACCCTGCAGGGGAACAGGACAGGATATGCCAAATACAGCCTGCACTGCTTGGTTATTCAGCTGCTGCTAACAATAGGATCCTCATTTAGGGATCTGATTCATAAAGAGAGAGTAGGGGATATTTTAGGCATTGTTCAGAGGCATGGATTTCTGAATGCAGGGGTCAAGATTTCCCCTACACTGTATCTATTGTTGGGCTGGGCCTGGTAAACAACTTAGCATAATTTAAGATGTTATTTTTGACCTGCTGAGGACAAATTATCAGGGTCATGACACATAAAGCTGATAGTTGACTTTTGTTGGGTCTTTTGTGGGCAATCACTGGGCCAGTGCTGCTAGTTTTTGGGTTTGTTGGTACAAGACCTTTCTTATCAGTGGCCATTAAACCCAATCTCATTATTTTTGTACTTGTGCCTCTTTTTATGGTATAGCAGCAACAGTGGATGATGTTACACTTGTTTGCGCTGTCCTGTTTGTGATGGTCCCCCACTAACGCATAGTCCCCACAATATGGGGCAGTCGTGGATCAGCGGTTAGGGTGTCGGACCCGTAACCAGTGGGTCGCTGGTTTGATTCCCCGTACCAGTGTCCATGGCTGAGGTACCCTTGAGCAAGGTACCTAACCCCCACTGCCCCGGGTTTGCTGTGTGTGTGTGCACGTCACTTGGGTGGGTTAAATGCAGAGCACAAATTTCGTTGGAGTGAGTTCCCTCCAATGACAAAATATGTCACTTTCTTTTTTTTTTCTTTCAATATGACACTGACAGCCATAGTAAGTTAAAAAACAATAAACTCACTGTTTCCGCTAAAACAGTTTTTGCTGTCTAATTGCACATACAACTCAGTGATTGATATGCGTCTTGCTTTTGCATTTTTGCATTTTCACTACAGCAGGGTAAACAAAAAAAGTAGATGGACATTTTTGTTGCCAGTTTTGAAAAATGTAAACTTTCAAAAGTGGTTCATTGACTTTAATTATTACTTTAACAGTTACAGATACAGTACTCAAACTCTGGCATAATGTCAATAAGAAATAATAAACAACAAAAATAAGTAACGCTCCCATGTAAGGATGCAGTTTGTGCTCATTTTGAGCAATCCCAATAAACATGATGGGAAAGAATTTTACTTTGAAAACGTAAACAATTAGTATCAGTTACTACGCGTTGTTCAAAGAAAAGCTGATGGAACACAGTAATAAACACGACCCGTGTTGTTGGCATCAAATTCAGAATGATGCATACTTCCAAAAAATAAAAACCTTGAGTTCAAACAACTTGGATATCTTTTCTTTGTACTGTATTTGATCAAATACACGTTGAAAAGGATTTTTAAGTCATTGCATTTTCTAAGTTTTTAAATTACATTTTACACTGTGTCTCAACATTTTTGAAATCAGGGTGGCCAAATGGATTAGAGCAAAAACACATACAGTTCCAACCCTAGTATACAGTATGATAAGTAAAACCTGTATGTGTCAATAGTGATGTTGAACTACCACAAACCCAGCTCATCTATGCCCCCTGGCAACAGAGATTTGACCTTTCCCCTGTGCCCTGCCTTATTTACTTGCATAGCCTCTTAGAAAGCTACACTGCAGCCTCCACAGCAGAGCTTATCTTAACTTGATCATTTGTAATGAAAATATTTCTCACTGTGATTTACACATGGCAAAAACAAATTTTGTCAAACATACCAAAACAAATGAGGTGAAAACAATTAGGCAGTGAAAGCAGTACATAATAACGAATAACCAGACAAAAAAGACCAAAGCAGATAATATGACCTGACACACTAAACATAATAAAATAACCACTGCAACAAATGAGAAGTGGAAACTGTACATTTATGTTTAGAAAGCAATTCGCAAGTGGGTGTTCAAATATTTGTAGAGTGTAAATTTATAGTTACCAAATTGGAAAAGCAGGGCTAATGTGCCCAACTGGGTTCCACAAGAGTGAGAACCTAACCAGAAGAAAGCCAGATTCACATCTCATCCTCATCTGCACCCTTAGAGAGCTGTGGGGCTCTGAGGATGAAGGATTTCCTCTGTCATCTGTTGAGCAGTTCTGTCTCTGAAACTGCTTTTTCATTGACCAGTGTGATGTGCAGGGGACGGTTGGAGTTGCCCGTGATTGACAGGAGTTTATTCAAGTGTCTTAGTTCCACCACAACTATCTGCCTCTGTCTCCTCCTTAACGCCCTTCTTCTTCTGACTGCCTAACAAAATTTCTTAAGGAAATGGAGCCAGCAGAGCTAATGTACAAGAGGGTGTTCTCTGTCCAGTCTAGTTTGTCATCAAGCTGAAGCACTACTTGTAGGTCTGAACTATCTCCGAATCTGCTCCTCGTTGGAGGCCAATTTCAGGGGCCACTCCTGAAATGCTAGAATAAATGTTTAATCATTAAGAACAATAGGTCTACAATTAAAGAATAACTGAACTGTCATTGTCATGATACAAAAAAATGCAAGTTGTAGTTCCCTATGCTATATGTAAAAACAAAAATCACAAAAATACATTTTTCAGATGTGTGGAGGACAAGTTCAGGAGTCTCACAGGGGAAAGAAGCTGCTCTGTAGTCTGGTGGGACAGCAGCAGATACTGCAGAAGGGTGAACAGGCTGGGGCTGTGCTGGGTGTCTCTTACAATATAATACAATTCAATGCTCATTGTCCCAAAGGGAAGTGTGTTGTCACAGCTTACAGTTGACCCATGAGTACATACATACAATAACAGCACAACAGAATAACACAACAATAACAGAAACACCTAACACATAATAGCATAAATGATACTTTAAAGCAATCAGTGTGGCATTTTATTGAGGGCTTCAATGTCTGAGGAGACAATGCTTTTATTGAAAGGTGCCCTTTTTCCAGGTAAGAGAGACGTATCTGCGGTCAGATGGCAACAGGGAGTAAAGTGAGTTAAGTGGGTGAGTGGGAGTTTGTTCCCGTTTGCAAATGTTAGCATGGTGAAGAAACAGGGTGAGCAGTAGAGAAGGACGGGCTGGATGATGCCTCTATATATAGTGAGAGGAGAAGAGGTGAGACAGACAGGGCTCTGATTTGGCGAAGGACATTAGGTCTCTGACAGTGTTTGTGTGTTGATCATGGTGGAATCGACCAGTATGGTTTGTGACCAGTATGCCACAGGTACCTTACCTTACTGATACACTGTTTCTTGACAGATGTAGTTACTAGTTGTTAATCTTGTTGTACTTAAACTTATTTTCTCTGCAAAAGACAAATGTTTGCTTTTGGTACTTTAGGGTCCACACAATTTACCAACCTGAAACATTTTGCATTATGAGAACTTTTCCTTTGATATTGTATGTTTTTCTGGCAACAATGTACTTTCACTCAAGCAGAACCGAGTATTTTTACATTGCGTTAATGCTACTTTTACTTCAGTGTAGGATGGGAACACTTGTTCCACCAGTGGACTTACAAAGTATTATAAAGTGTACCAAAACTCCAGATACTGCAAACATTCCAATCATTAATGCAAAACAGAACAAGAGAATATATACACATTTAAGGCAAGACAAGCTCCATTGGTAACAAGTTAACACGTGTGGATAAATGGTTCAGTGAATCAGCTACTGTATTTAAATATACAAGTATGAAATACTGGCTGTCAGATCCACAATGTGTGCTAAGGATCTCTGCTACCTGAGTTATGCAAATGTAATACTTTTGATATATACGAAACTCTACAGCTACCGACATGTAATCATGTATGTGTTGTAGTGTTGTGATTTTTATTCTTAGAAAGAATGTAGGCTTTGGGTAGGTATGACTGTTTCTGGCTGATAGAGGACAGATGTTGTCTATGCCCACATTATTGATCAAACAAGGAACTCTATAAACCACAAGGTTTCACTCTCTTCTCTAAATGATGAAAGCAAACGAGTGGAGTAAGTTCTGCACCTTCGACTCACTGTCAGAAAATAAGGCTTAGGCTTTGTTTCTGTTCTGTGGAACAAGTACGTGAGATTTTTGGAGAGACGTCCTCCAAGAGAAGAAAATAAGTCCATCAAATGTGGCCACAGCAAGCTTTGATCACAAACCTCGTTCCCCTTCATCTCTTCTCATCCTCTCTCTCCATCTGCCTTGCATCTTCCAACCTCAAGCATCTCTCTCACTGCTGCTCACTCACATACATATTTATATCATGCTACTTCTGCCTGTTTTTTTTTTAAACTTCTTTTTTGTTCACTTAGGTCTCACTGTCTGAAAGTTGTCAGCGGTGTTGCTGTGATCAAGGTAATGTTTCAGATGACAATGTCCACTCTGCTAGTCGTTTGTCCATACAGTTTAAATCAACCTAGACTTACTCACGGCTGGATGGACAAATTTGAGTACCCTGAAACATTAGCAGCTGGGTCCCTAATATCTCCCAACTCTTTTTCTCTTTTTCACATTGGACCCCTCTGCAAAGTGGGACTAAAACAAAAAAGAATAATGCAGGATGCATCTTGGTTAATATTGTACATAATGAAAATTCCATAACAAATCTAGTGTCCTGTTATGGTGTTACTCCAGACTTTATTTGACCTAAAAAAATAGATTGAAGTTTAAGTTTTAAGTTTTGTTGTTGTTGTTGATACAGTGACTTGAGGCACAAGCACTACCTACCAGTAACCTTATCTTAACAAAGCTTAAAAACCTACAAGGAGTCAGTAATTCTGTTTGTGGTTTGCTCCTTTGCGGGGATAAACTGCTGTAAGCCAGTTTGAATTTACAGTGGAAATTGTGGAAAAGAACACAGCCATAATAATAATAATAAGATAAACACAGAAACATTGCAGACAGCAAAACCCACCTACTTCACCACTGTTGACCAGTACGCTCAGCATGTAAAAAATAAATTTTGGTTAGATTCAGGCACAACAGATACTTGTTAAGGTAAGGGAAAGATCAAAAGCACTGTTACACCTTGTTAATATGGTTAAGAGTTAATTGCAGTTAATTCATAGCTTACAATGAATCCATCAGAATTTTTTGATGACAGCTTCCTGCTGCTGAAAATAATGTTGATGAGAATGTTAAGACGGAGGCAAAACATCAAAACTGTGAACTTTAAAACCAAAGCAATATGTTGAAACGGTGACTAACTGAGGAGAGAACACTAGATGCCTCAAGTTTCCTTTGGGATCAATAAAGGATTTATCTATCTATCCGTCTCTCTAGAGCTGAGGGAGCTGCAGAGTTTGTGATCATTCTCTGTGGGTTTGACACTACGAGGGAAAACCTTTCACAACACGTGGTCATTGGGGCAGTTTTAATGTAGCTAAAAGGCCATGTGAGATGGAACAGAGTGACAGAGAGAGAAAGAGAGAGAGATCTGACTCTCATATTGCTATCCTAAGTACTACAACCCACCTACAAGTGTGGTGTATATAATGGTTAGCAATTCACCCTTACACACACTCAAATGAATACATTTATTTTTACATAACCAAGGACAAGATGGCATTAAATATGTTCCAAAATATACCAAGAGACAAATTAACACAGGGACATGGGATTACAATCTGGAATGTTCCCCACACATTTGCAGGCTCAGTGATCTGAAATCAGTCCCCTTCTTTGTCCTGATACGCCTCCCACACAAATTGGTTCCCTCTGTGCACATGTATCCGGCCACAGGACACAAATAACTAGATGCAGCTCCCTGTAATAACATATAGTGGACAAAAAGGCTAGAATTATGGAGGGAGGAAAAAAATCACTACTTTCATCTCGCCTGCTGGGGCTGTCGTGCTCTTAAAAAGCCTCTGGTCGGGAATTCAAAATTGTAGCTGCCAATGGGGGGAGGGAACATTGAGGCGTACATGAACATACATGCACATACACATAAGGCCTCTGACGCCCCATGGATACGTACAGGGGGTCAGTTTTCAAAGACTGCAATTTGGAGTGTTTTCAACCTCAAGGCTATGCACTATTTCATGTCACTAATATTGGGTGATTCAAGGTCAGTAAATGAAGGGGAATGTTAAGTGAGACACTGAAGTCAGGCTTACTCCTCAAACCATCTGTACTTCCTTTGATATGTTATATAAATGGAGCTCCTAGCACAGAAAGAGGACAGCATTCTCAGTCACGGAATCAGTAGACAAATCAATTTAAACAGTTAGTAATTAGGTTGAATTCATGTTAAATTACACCCATCGGTGGTGCTCCAAACAGAATGAATAGAGGCTTCTCTTTTCTTCTTGGTACAGTCATACTGTATGTCTGTTTAACCTAAACTGTGCAGATTGGATTTGGTTGAGAGCAACAGAAACTAGACAACTGAGTTTGGGTTTTAAAGGGGGTCAGTATGGAATTAGGTTGTTCAGGTGTAGCGTTCTGCGCACCCACATGGCCCCAAAACCTTTCTTGGAGGAACAGAGGCCCTCCCTGTCTCAGCAGGTCTGAAGTCTGACGTCTGAAGAAAGGAGGCAAGGTGAGACAAACACCTCAGCTCGGATCCCTTGCTAGGGCAGGTAACACAGAGTTCAACAGGAAATGGAGTTCATGGATGGGGAAGTGCTTATTTGCTGTCTGTTGAGGCAACCCTCTGTTTGGTTTTGGTAAAAAGTTTGTGTATAACCAGGTAATTTATGCTTAGGGGCACAGTAAAGTGACTGTGGCCTTGTTTGAACTTTGAGATAACACTGCTTTCATCTGCTGCATGTCTTATCTTTTTACAGTGAGTTTTCAGAATTTTCTTTTTTTGAACTCTAAGTTAAGATTGTGTGTGGCACTATGAGTTGACATTAATACCACCACATGTTCATCATTTACATTTTCTTTAGAGAATTCTAAACTTACACGCATGGAATTATAATACATAATGTTTGGACTGTTCACATGCTCTTCTGTATGGGAAGGTGATTTGCAGGATATTCATTTCATTCCATTCAGTTGGCAAGGATGAAATACCTTAAAATTATATGGAAAGATTGTAGCTGTGGTTCTATGAAGATTTTTGCAGTTGTTTAGTTTATTTGCTGTACTGCCACATTAGGGGAAGATTATTTTTGGACAGATCAGGGATTAAAGGAATCTATTGCAACTTCCTCAATGACAGTGGTTTGTGGTTTATTAAACATTTTTTTATTTGTTTCTAAAAGATTATGTATTATCTTAAATATAGTTCTTTTAGTTCATATTGTAGTTAGTTTATATTACTTATATTTAGTCTGGTGGTGGCAGTGTTACAGAAAGTAACCAGCTCTCACATTCCAACAGTTCTGGTTTGACTTTACATGAATGTATCAAGCACACTTGTTGTAAGTCTGAAAGAGGCTCAGCATCCACAACATTAGCTACTTCGCTAGTGCTTTTACCACTACCAGTACTGCCATACATTGTGAATGTACCATATTGTGGACTAGTGCAGGACCAAAAAGGGACAGACCTGGAAACAACACTACTGCACAATCTATAGTAACACAATGCAATACAAAATCACTAAAACAAATATGACATGCGTGACTGTTGCATGGCTTTCATGTTTAATGAAGTGAAATTTCAGTCAGGAAAACCATCTTTGTAAAAAAGTCTTCTCTCTCTCTGCTGTCATTCAGCTGTCATTTCAGCTCCAACTCCACCTTTCCACTACTAAATCCTTCCAATTAACTTTGGTCTAAGTGCCAAAGTTAATTTCTCTGTGTACAATAAATTCTCTCTACCTGATCACCTTTCTCTCTTTTCTTCATTACTAGTCTCTCCTGATTGAACTATTTATAAGACCTATGTCAGGGAGTTGTTGATTCATCTTTGCTTTCATCCTGGCCACTGTAATTGGTAATGGTATTACAACTGGTTATTGTAATTGCGTTTAGGTATACTAGGTAGCAGTTACAGGTATATTTACTATGTATAGCTTGGGCACATTGGTATACCTAACATAATACAATCCAGTCATGCTGTACTAATAACAGGGCAAAACAGGCAACTGCCCTGTGTGGGTTCACTGTGTGTCAAATGTTTTTGTAATTTGACTTTGAATTTTCCTGACTAAAATACAGTGTGAACCAATGTGAGTCCTGTTTTATGATCCAATCTGCTGGCCTAATCTTTTAGGATTGGTTGCGTGATTAGGTTGCATGATACAGTTTGCCTTCATTGTGCACATTCAGAAATTCATTTGTCTTTAATCAAATTAACAAAAAGTAAGTAACATACAGAAAACTTGCTGTCGTTTGTCCAGCATAGGGAAAATACTGAAGCTGCCATGTGTACTGAACCTGAAGGCGACGGTACAAACACAATGTACAGAGGGAGGGAGGGTGGTCGGTCAATGACCACTGCTCTGGGGCCCACTGAAAGGTTTATCTGACCCTGTTTGCAGTATATCACCAAGACTCCTTGAAACTTTCAAATGGCACTTGAAATTTTGTTTACTTTAATTGTAAATTATTAAAGTGTTGGTCCATCCATTTCTCCAAATAATATAGTTTTCCCAGCTATACCACAACGTATGGACTGGGCATGACTTGATTAGCATTTTTCTATCAGTGCATCACAAAATAAATAAATGTACTGGTAACAACATACAGCAAGATAAGAAGTAATGACCCCATTTCCCCGTCATTCTGTATGTCAGACATGTGCCTCCTAAGTCTTAAGCTCAGTGGTGAGTCCAGTCGGTTACCTCAAAGCTGAGTGTCATTCACGCAGAAAACATGTGAACAAAAGACAGAAACCTGTATGCTGGAATAATACTCCCCTGCAGTGAGATTATTAACTTGCACTTCGACATATCAGCCCAACTGTGTTTATCAAGGCTTCATGAAACACCTCATGTATACATTATCTGATCTTCCAGTCTCAACACAGTCACGTCAGCAAGGTGCAGTATTGGGAATATAGCCACTACAAAGCCTTCTAGAATTATCCAGCTGTGTGGCTGTCTCATATTGTATTAACAACAATGGGTTCTTCTAAACAGTTGGACCAAGATGTCAGAATCAAGTTAGTTCTTTTCTACCAACAGAAAATGGAAGGTAAATGGAACAGTTGATGGAAAGGAATGATCTGGAAGGCCAAGGAAAATGTCAGATAGAATGAACTGACATGGTGAGAAGATCCAAGATATCACTGCAGAAGATCTGCAAAAATTGTGAGTATCAGACACAGCCTACTACATTCTGTAACAACAAAGACCTGCATAGCAGAGGCAGACCTCACCACAGAATGAAGCATCCAAAGTATGAAACAGAAAACCTTCAGAAGTCTGAAATCTTTGGACTGCGTTGGACTGACAAAACCAAAATGGGACTTTTTGGTCTCAAAGAAGTATGTTTGGAGACAAAAAAGCAAAGAATATACAGAGAAGAACACCTTACCAACATATGGAGGTGGATCCATCATGCTTTGTGGTTGTGCAGTAGTTGGGGGCTAAAGAAATATGGAGCATGTAGAAGGAATGAATGGTTTTCATCTAATATCAATGGATTCTTGAGATTATTGTTCAAAGGTCCTTACAGGCACTTGAGGAGAGAGCTCAAACATGCTGTGCATGTAAAAAGGCTGGAGAATATTTCTGAGCAAGAGGTTTCAGGAAGAATGGGGAAAATTCAAAAAGCAAGAATTGAAAGAATCCACAGGAAACATTTGCAAGCTGTTATAGCTGTTTGAGAAGGGCTTTTCACTATGTCTTTAAACTTTTTCTGTATTATTTTGAACCTATGAAGAAATTATGAAATGCAATGTTGCTTTTAAAATTTGAAGAAATGTGTCATGTTTAACTTTATACCATTTTTTCTTTTCACTTAAATATTCATTGTGAAAGCCATTTTGATTAGACTTTTCTATTTCCCATTATATTTGAAGACTGCAAAATGGGCCCACAGGTCATTATTACCCTTGTGGATTATACCACTGTGACAGTGACAGCCTGTTTGCGCCGATTCATGCTTTGAAGCGTAGTATAGACATCCCATCTTTGATGCCTACACAATTTGCATTATTGCTTTTTATTTCTTTTTGTTTTTTTTAACCTGGGCACATAAAGAAACAAGGAAAAAAGTTTGGTTTTGGTTCTGTCCACAATATGTGCACATAAAAACTACGGCAACTGTAAAGGTTAGGAAAGATTCTGGATATGGCATAATATGACTGAAGTGTGGTCGAAGTGTGGTCCAGATGCAAAAGGTACCTTTGTGGATCTGGATGAGACGCACCATGCTTTAATGTATCTCCGGTGCAAACACATCCACGGCAATATCAGATGATCAGAGCAACTGACCAAGGTTGACTGGTGGGACTTTGAGTATGAGCCCCACTGTGAAAGGAAACAGACAGGAAACAGTACCAATCTTTTCCCAAACCTAACCACATAATTTTTGTACCTAAACATAATTAAAGTGTGCATCACCAAAGAATACCTTGAGCATTTGGGTGAGAGGGGCAAGGGCATTACAAAGTGTCGATATGGAGAATTTACTTTATACTGGAGAATTTCCCTCCAGGGATTAATAAAGGAATTCTGATTCTGATCTGATATGCGATGAGAACATGTTGCATATTCATGGTCCATAGGTGACGGCTCTGAATGATTTTGGTCACCTGTCATTTAGTTCAGTGCAACCATCAGGCAAAAAAATTTCACTTATATGAAGTATCAAGAGCGGCACAGTGGTGCAGTGGTTAGCACTGTCGCCTCATAGCAAGAGGGTTCCAGGTTCGAATCCCAGTCTGGGCCCTTCTATGTGGTTTGCATGTTCTCCCTGTGCCTGCGTGGGTTTTCTCCGGGTTCTCCGGCTTCTTCCCACAATACCAAAAACATGGTTAACATAGGTTAATTGGCTACTCTACATTGCCCCCAGGTGTGAGTGTGAGAGTGTGTGGTTGTCTGTCTTTGTGTGTTGGCCCTGTGATTGACTGGCGACCAGTCCAGGGTGAACCCCGCCTCTCGCCCGTAGTCAGCTGGGATAGGCTCCAGCTCCCCCACGACCCTGATGGATAAGCAGTATAGAAAATGGATGGATGGATGGTATCCAGTATCAAAATTTAATGGCAGACAAAGAGTTCCAAGCTCTTCATTTCTGTTGTCTTTTGTCTATTACAACCCCATCCAAACAGCTTCAACTGAAACATCTGTAACAGTGACAACACTGATGTTACAGGACTGTAAGTGCCATGTGAACTAACAGCTATGCTGAGTGTGCATCACTCCCCTACGGTGCAAGAGAGAGCTGTCAGGTTGTACAATATGCTTTGGCCTTTTATCTTCTTTTAGTCATTGTGTTCATTTGCTTTAATCTGCCCTGATGAACGACCCTGGGTCAGAACCCCTTCCTGTGAGACTAGGACTAATTCCTTCCTAGGCAACTGGGATTTGTAGTCAGCAATCCTTTGACATCACCTTGAGAAAATAAAAGAGAGAGCCTAACTCCCAGCCATCCTGGAGCAGCATTACATGATAAGGTTAATGAGAAAGGCAGGGAAGCCCAGTCCCTGCAACGCTGCATTCCTCCAGAGATGACATCAAGCTATTCACTTTGAACTTGTAAAATCTAAACCATAATGACCCCACAAACAATCTATGTCTCAGTCAGACCTATACACCTCTGAGTTTGATGTTCCAGTGGGAAAATGTGAGAAGTCAGCTGAGTGCTGTTGTTCTTGGTGTCCAGATGGGCATGTCACTGATAAGGAGAGGTGAGGGGCAAAATTGTCATAACATGCCACGTCAGTTCGCAGGTGTAAAGGCACAGGGAGGAGATGGTAATGATGGGGTGGTGTGTGTGTGTGTGTGTTAGGGGAGGAGGGGGATTGTCGGTGGCTGTGGAGAGTTCCCAGTGGAACTGATTATCCCTATTTTAACTTGTGAGACTGGGGGGTGGGCAGGAAGCAGGGGATGAAGTGGTGGTGGTGGTGGGATGCTGCGGCTGTGAACAGCAGGCTAATTAATCACATATTGGCTTGTGGGAATATTCTGCCTAAATGCCAGTCAGGTCCCTGTGAGGCGGCACACTTAACAACTCTAGCACAGCACACCCAGAGTCACACATGCTCTAAAACACACACACTAACAGTCAGCAAAGGGAAAAATGTGATTTTGTACATCATTAACTGCACATCCTCTTTTTTAAAATTTTGTAAAGTATTGAGTACATTCTCTACACACTCTTAAATGAGGAATCATTTACAGTTGCTTTGTCGCACAGTAAGAAGTGATCTCCACAGAAAACTGCTGGAAAACTGTGTCTGTCTTTTACCACAATATTGTCATGGTTAGTGCAAGAAGCATGGGGGGTTCAATGAGTTTATACGAAAGTACAGAAACTTTATGGGATAGTGAGGCAGGCAGGGTGAAAACACATCCAAATGGAGCACAATCAAGCAATCAAGGGAAAGGAAAAAAATAACATAGACATAATGTTAGAAAGAAGACGGTTAGCATAAATAGTGAGTGGCCTATTTCCTAATCTGTTCTTGGTCGTCTGCTTTTGTCTTTTTATATTTCACCTCTTGGCCATTAAATTCTACACAATCATAGAATTAATTTCCACTTCTACACTGGTGATAGCTGTATGTGCGTGTAAAAGTGGATGATCATTCCTAAATTACTACATTAGACGCCTGCTTGTCTGCTATAAAACTGGATCTGATATAAACCCTGGACATGAAATCTGATAAAATCTGATAAAACTGAGATATTGGTCATCGGCCAAGAATTTCAGCGTGAGATTTGATTCTACCCTTTCTTTAATCAGCACATGAAAGCAATCACCAAGATAATCTTTATTCCACTTATGCAACAGAAGTAAACTTATGTCTTTTCATTGCCTGGCTCTTGCAGAGACTTAAGATTTCATTGTGTTAATGTCTATCAGTTATATTTCACCCTAGGCTTTCCATTCTCAGAATACTGTTAGCCCTCAGAATGAAAGAAATTAGCAGGCAAAAGACAGAGTCTATTGAGATAAAAAAAATCCAAACTTTAAACATCTTAATCTTAATCTTTATTTTAAATTCAATTCAGTTTATTTACATAGCGTGAATTCACAACATCTCATGACTCTCTCCAATTAGAACAGGTCTAGACCAAACTCCTTAATTCAATTTTGTAATACAGAGAGCCCAACATTCTCTCAAGAATGTTGGGCTCTCTGTATTTCCAGTGCTTATTTTCATAACTTTGTACATGTTACCATTAGCTGTCCAGTGGGTCACCTGATTCTCAATGAGTCTATTAAGCCTTGTACTATAGTCCATATTTGTGCTGCCCCTGAGAAAACTGTATATTTTCTGAAAACTGCTACATATCTCTAACCCTTCGTTTGCATCTCACAAGCCCAGCTGTGAGCTTCTTTCTCCCTTGTTACCACTCCTTGTTCTCTCCTTTCACTCAGGCTTCTCTGTACTGGACCATCAGCCATTGCTGGACTTCTCTCTCTCGTCTGGCTCTCACTACCTCATTCCAGATGTGTGGATCTGGGTCTTTGTCTTCCTGGAGGTCCAGCCCCTCCTCCTGTCTTTCTCTTCATTGTGTGTGCATGTTGTCCTTGTCTTTCCTTCCCTCTTGGTGTGTTGTGTGTGTGTGTGTGTGTGTGTGTGTGTGTGTGTGTGTGTGTGTTGTTCCTTTTTCCTGCCTGTGTGATTGGTCTTGTTAGTTGGTGGCACCTGAAGTTAACTGTATCCTACCAGATTAATTTCTATCTCTCTATCTATCTGTCTATCTATCAATTCTCATTCTGTTTGTCCATGCTGTTACTTTATTGTGTTGCTCTGTTTTGTACACACAACATGTATGGCATTAGCCCCTATCAACTGCTATGATAATTGAAAGACCATTGCAACTTGTACCAGAAACATTGTGATTACTTATACCAACTTTTTTTTTCTTTTTTTCATTTCTGGCAGTTTCACCTCTGATTCACATCTGAATTTTTTTTACATTAAACACGAATGGTGCATATGGTATCATTTACATGCAGTTTGACAGTCAAACAACAAAGCATCTATGTTAGCTCTGTTATTTTACTAGCTATTGTTTTCTACTCATTAACTAATTATGATAAAAATTTTGAACTATTGTAGGAAGTTCAACATTTCCAAAGAACTGTCCTAATCCTTACATAAGTTAAGTAAGCATATGCTAAGTGCTGTGGGAAGAAAATAGTCAGATGTCAGTGAAGGAAAACCTCTCTTCCTGCTCATGCTGTGAGGGGATTTCAGGGAGGATGTTGCTATTTAATTACTGTATGGAATCATGGAAAAGGGCAGCTTGTGGCTTCTTCATCATTGCAGAGCTACAATGCACGTCGGCTGCCTCGGCTTACATGGATGCTGCCAGTGTTCAGAGATATTTTGAATAACCCACATACAAGTTGTTTCGATGAGATGAGTCATTTGTAATATGCGAAACCAATTTTAACTTTATTTCTGGGATAAGTGTTGACTGATGCATCATGCTGTTCTAGCCTACGCCCACAGTGATGCCTACAACAAGCTGTCTTGTGGTATCAGACGTCCCCTGCCTGTGGGTGGCTGTTTGTGCATGGATGTTTTCTTCTATTCGTAGCCCACATGTCTGGAGGGTTCTCATAAGTAGGCTCACCTCCACCAGAAGCCCAGCGCCCAGTCTCCTTTGCATTAGCAGACTGAATAGTGTTTGATCAATACAAGATGACGTCATTTGTATCCTCCTCCTCTCCTGACAGAGAAGCTACCTGCTGTGTGGGTTATGTTATTGGCTCTGCTCTGCATGTCTGTCTATGCACAGTTAAATTACAGTATCTGTACCTCATTGTGGTAGTGTGTCCCTAGCATGTTGTATTGTCATTATGCCTGATTTTCTTCATAAAATCTGAGCATATACGTGTCTGTGTGTGTGTATTTGTAGTGCATTTCCTGTCCCTTGTATGCATATGTGTGTGTCCTCGTGCATGGAGTCCACTCCTCTGTTCATATCAGATGGAGGAAAATGAAATGAAAGAGAAGGCAGAGACAGCGAAATGGCTGAGCTCCATATCTCGTACTCCGGCATGGATTCGGTACAGGCTCTCACCATATGCTGCTTCGGCCCTTGTCTGGTTAGACTGTGGCATCCACACACAATTCCCATATGGCTCCTAGAATGCCATGTCCCTGCCTCTCCCATGTTTATGTAGCCAGGGGCATCTATTTTGAAGTGTGATTTGAAGCTCTTTTATTTTAGTTTCATTTTGTCAACATTCATTCTTTGAGCAATATTTAGTTGTTTGTCAGTTGTCTCACGCTTTTAGAGAATTATCATTTACATCTTGTGGCTTTCTGAAGTGTTCGATAGCTTGCTAGGACTGGTTTGGAGGCTTACAATCTGGTCTGCAAGTCTCTAAAGATATACACAAATGTAGATTTTTAAGGTCTCCTGTTTATTTAGAAATTGGCTAGCTTTTTAACAATATTTGTGGCAGTCATTTAATAGGCTGATGCCATGTTCTTCAGATGCTTGTGTGAATGTTTGTATTCAAGAAAAATGAAAAAAAGAGAAAATTTCAATCTTTGAACCCATGAGAAGCCCTGTACACACTGTGGGTAGAAGCACATCCATGCACTGCAGCGACGTGCAGAGGCAACACGATCAATACAAGAAGCGCCATAACCTGCGGCAAGGACCAGATGGTTCTCAGTGATGTTTTCAGGAGGACATTTGCCATACATGGAACAGCCATGGTTTTTGACCTGACCTTTGTTTCAGGTGTTATTTTTCTGAAGACAGGATTAGACAAGTTGCTGCACAAATAAAATGTGATACCAAGCCACTGGAGGCAGTCTGTGTGATTTTGAATTTTTAGAATTGTAACATTTATGCCCCTTTACACAGAACTATTATTTGATTTTATAAGTTTCTGTTTATAGAAAATTGAGAAAGTCCAGGTGAAAATAGTTGCAGTCTGTGAGTTGTCTACATTCCCTAAGAATCCAGTGAATTGGGAAATTCAGCTTCCTTTAAAACTTAAACTTCCTGGAAACAGTTTTACTCAAGTGGTGATCTTGTGTGAAATTAAATAATCTGGTTACTAATATCAAAAAAACGTTCAATAACTCAGTCATTTGAAAGAAGTGATGACACCATTCTAATCACATTTAATACATACCAACTACTCTTTTAGACATGCCAGTGTGCATCAACAGTAACAATTTATTTTACACTTGGCTGCCATTCAACAACTTTCTGTTGCTGGTATATGTTGCACTTTAATTCTTAAATGCAAATCATGACATTAGACATTTTGGGAGAGAGAGAGAGGTGGTTCAGTGAGCTAGAGAGTGAAAAAGAAGAAGGCCCAGTGCTAGCGAGAACAAAGCAGGGAATCAGAGAAATAACATGTTATTTTCTTTTGTTTTATGGTAGTTCTAAAACACAACCCTGAAGGAAGATTTTGGACGGCTGGATTTTGTGTGAGTGCAGCCAACAGGTTTCATTCTGTCTGCTGTTTGCCTTTCTGCTCAGCAGGTGGTTGTGTGAGTAGTTCAGCCCTAACCACAGACACACAGACCTGCAGCTCTACGTACATCCATAATAGAAAGAGAGCGGAGGACAGAGATAAAGACAACGCTGTAAGCTGGTCACGATGCTTTTTATCGGTCAGATCATTATGACCTCACACCCTGCATGCTGTTGTTGACTGAGGGATACACACCTACAGCAACTGATGCCTAGAAATGTCCTAAATGCAGCAAATTACCCCCCAAAAATAAGAATATACAAGCACAGGGCAGGGTCAGAAGGATACAGACACACACTTCTAGGGGGGATAAGTGATGACTGAAAGGGATTATTTTGACTTTTTTAAAGGAAAATCCTGCATAGTATGATCTGTGGGTTGTGGGATGTATTGTGTTTATTGCTGTCTGCGCTAAAATCCCTAAGATTTGTCAAAGTCAGAAATTCTTTACAAGAAGGCTTGCTGATCACATGTTAGAATTCTGGCAAGCTGGGAACAACATTTTTGTTTCAGAGCTTTTCGGACCATCAGGTGTGCCAGCCCAGGGTTGCTTGGAGGGAGAGATGTGAGCTGCTGAAATTTGTAATCATTCTTAGAGTCATAACTCAGTCAAATCTGAACACACAGCGATCATATATTCAGAAAGACGTACTCTTTCCAAGAGTATGATGATCTCCACTAACCATAAAATAGGGAAGCTCTTGAAAGTGCAGAAAGTTTTCTTAAAAAGCAATATTCCCCTGTGAGTGCTGCTTTGTCAGTGGTACTTTATGATTGAGTGTGTAAGATTTAGTTGCATCTAGTTGTGTAGCGGCAGACTGCAACCATCTGTACACCCTTTGCTTTCAACTCCCCTAAAGGGACCACTGAAAATGTAAAAGACCTTCTCTAGAGCCACCTGTGTTAGGTGCAGCCTGGTGAACTCACTCTCTCTGTAGATATAAAAGGCTCATTCTAAGGCAATAAAAGCACAGTGGTTATTTTCAGTTGTTATTACATAGCATAATTATATGTAAGATGTATTAATCTTCCAATCAGATGAATATGAATGAATATTGGGTACTGTGTCAACAGAATACACTGCTACACTACTAGCGACAGGAAAGCATTTTCACATGCTTGGGCTGTAGGTAAGGTCTTGCAACCTTTAATGGAAAAAATAACGTAAGAGAAAGAACTCCCTCAATCTCTCTTCACCTTTCATGGGAAAAAGGCTTCTCTTGCCAACAGTGTACTGTAGTATTCATCATCCAAACTGGCTATGCCAGATACTGAAGGACTGATGGAAGGTGAAGGTTCTTTATTTCCATTTGATCTCTCTCAAGTTGGATATCCACCACAGAAAGTCTTTGATATCCTCCAAGAGGATGTCTCTGAGGAAGCCTTTTATGATTAGCCAAGCTGGGTCGTTTCTGAGAGCACTGCATGTAACCCACCACTAAGCCAGCCAGCATGCTAATTTTCACGCCTCTTTTTCCAACTAGGTTGGGATTTCCTTTTGTCTCAATGCATTGTAGTCTGTTAGCCGGACCAGGGAGTACACTTTGTTCTGCATGTAAAATATGACACTGTGTTAGGAAGTATTCCTACAGTTAAGACCAAGAAGGGTTTTCAAAAGAGCTTCTCACAAATTTTTGGTTTGGCACACAGAATCATTTGCAGGAACTTATGTGTAGTGTGTAAAAGCTTTATACTGTATACCTATTCAGATCATTCATATGGAAACTTCCAATTTAAATATGAGGAGACTGGGAGTGTGATAGTAATGGTGATACAAAATATATTCTGTGACATTTTAGCTGGGGAATCATAGAAATTTCAATGATGATGAAACCAAGTTATGTCCCTACCGCCTTTAAAAACTTGTTCGACTTTAAAGATTTTGGAATTGTTTAATGAATTACATTTGATGTGACAAATAGGTCTGGTGCTGGAGAAGTGCCTAGTAATTATAATCTTGGAAATATCAAAAGAACCAAAGAAAATGGAGATCTTGGACGTGTGTATCTTTAGGCAAAACCCAGCAGGTGCAAAATGAGTTTGTAGACTATTACCTCAGCCTGATGCTGACTGAATTTATTATAACCTCCAGGAGACCTTGGGACAGACCCAGGCCATGATTGAAAGACGCATCAGTATCCCCCCCAGACAAGCTGGTGGAAGTGGTTGGGGAGTGGAGGGTCTGGGCTTTTTTGTTGAGACCGCTGCCCCCACGACCCGGACTCACATAAGCGGAAGAAAATGATGGTAACAATGATCTAATACATCGTTTGTATCTATTTGATACTTTGATTTATCTTGCACTACAGTGAGCAGTTTACAGATACATCTGGTTTTTGTATTTTTATTGCTCATACTGGTCAGTAATAAGTGTGAAGAATTAAAACTATTTGAGGTATTTGAGGTTTGTGTACATATGCATAAATTGTGTGTGGATTTGGTTATTTGTGATTCTCAGTGACATGCGGGCAGACAGTATTGGCTGTCAGTCTTCCCACTCTTCTGCACCACCACCTCCTCCTATAAATGAAGACTATAACACCCTTCTTGACCACACTGGTCAGCAAAACAAAAACAAATTTTGGAAGTGACTGGGGGTATGAAGCTCTCTCATAATTATTCTGTATGATAAATTAATAGTGAAAATAAAAACAGGTCCTCTCCCTCTGTCACTATGTGATGAATTAAACTTTTTTTGGTATTGGAGGTAGCAATAACTCCCTTCTTTACAGCCAAAATACATGGGACACTGATGTGTCCAGACATGAAGAATGCTTACAATAAATATCTGATTGCGAAAGACACAATGCCACACAGAAGAGCAATGTTGTGTGTGTGTTTACATTGCACATTAAAATAAATCAGTCAAATCACTGTGAATTCATTATCCTGTTGCTGAAACATAGTAGATGACCAGAATACACAAGACAGCCACATGAAGGTCTTGCCCCTGTGATATTCAAAAGACTCACTGAAGCTTAATGACTATAGTAAAATGAAGCTGGTATAGCCAAAATGTCTGAGAATTTCACTCCCATGTGCTCAACATACAGAATGTTTCATGGTTCATAGTGCTCTTTTAATTGAGAAAGATATGTTCAAGAATACTTGAGAGTGATTTAGATCCCATAAAACCACAGACTGTCAGTCGTTTTCATTCAAATCCCAGTCCAACTCTGGACCAAAACAGCTTTCACCCCAGTAAATTGTTTTTTTTTATTTCCTTGAAAATGCCTGCAACTCCCAAACACTACATTGCACAGAATGTGCAACCATTATCTGCCTGGATACTCGCCTTGTTAAGATAAGATTGAAAATAGAGATTTAAAAGAGGGGATGTTCAATTCAATGGAGTGTGAAATACAGGATGTCAGGCTGTATCTGGTGGCATCTAGTTTGTCTAGTTTATAGAGAAGGTGTGTGTGTGTGTGTGTGTGTGGCTATGTGGCTTTGATCAGTGCTACTGCCACCATATGGCAAAGTGATGTGCAAATGTCAGCCTGTTTGTTACTAAAGAGCACAACATAATATCCCACTGCTAACATAATTAGCTAAATATCATTAACACTTTTGACTCATTCTATTAATGTATTTTCTTAATGGTAAAAATAAATGGAGATTTCACATTTTTCTCTCATGTTTCAAGTTCAAATTTTTCACACTTCACAATTTTATCATAGTTGTTAAAAAGACTTCTTTTATTGTTGACAAATCATGTCTGTTCATGTGTATCATCCATTGCCAGAGGTGCAACTGTCTGGCAACACAAAGCAGGAGATTTCCACAGCAGACTTCCACAGTTGAGGTGTTATTGGTCAAACACTTTTACATAAACACATACACAAACCATGATTTTCATTTTCATACCATTTTTTAAAAAATATCCTGCAACCATCATTGGAAATGGAAATACAAATGTTTGTCGAACCAATCAGTGTTTTCTTGCTCTGGAGCATGACTATGTGCTGTATAAGCTAGCTATCTCGAAACTTCCTTGCTTGATTTAACCTCAACGGCCTACCAAATGAGCTAACTTGTTTGCTTCCAAATGACTTGGTGAGCTAAACTGTAATTTGTCTACAACAGTCAGCATTACATGAAACAGGACTGAAAGACACTACTGTTTAGTCATAATTTTTTTAAATTCTCTTACGATTCTGTACAGCTACTACCATGATTATTGTTAATTCAATTCAATTCAGTTTATTTATATAGCGCCAATTCACAGTAAAAGTTATCTCATGACACTTTCCAATTAGAGCAGGTCTAGAACAAACTTTTTAATTAAATTGTAACACAGAGAGTCCAACATTCCCCCTTGAAAGTGAAGTGAAAGTGACATATTTTGTCATTGGAGGGAACTCACTCCAACGAAATTTGTGCTCTGCATTTAACCCACCCAAGTGACGTGCACACACACACAGCAAACCCGGGGCAGTGGGCGACCGCGTGCAGCGCCCGGGGAGCAGTGGGGGTTAGGTACCTTGCTCAAGGGTACCTCAGCCATGGACACCGGTACGGGGAATCGAACCAGCGATCCACCGGTTACGGGTCCGACACCCTAACCGCTGATCCACGACTGCCCCTACTAAAGTCCAGATTCGAACGTGCAACCCTGTTGCTATGAGGCGACAGTGCTAACCACTGCACCACCGTGCCGACCAAAGGGAAGTTCCCATACCGGGAGTCGAACCCGGGCCGCCTGGGTGAAAACCAGGAATCCTAACCGCTAGACCATATGGGAGCAAGCACTTGGCGACAGTGGTGAGAAAAAACTGCCTTTTAGAAGGCAGAAACCTCGGAGCAGACCCTCAAGATGGACGGCCATCTGCCTTGACCGGTTGGGTTGAGAGAGAGCACAGGAGAGCGAGAAAGAGAGAAAGATATACAAAGAAAGAGAGAGAGAGAGGCAGAGGGGGTGGCGTGTGAGAGAAGGAGCACACAAGCAGAGATGCATAGCAGCAGTAGTAATACCAGAAATATTGGAACTGTAGTTAATGATAATGACAATGAAGTATACAGAAGGTATTATGGTGATTATGATAGCAATATGAGTAACAATAATAATGGTAGCAGCTGCAGCAGAGTAGTAATAAAATTAAAATAGATTATGACTAAATTCAATTCAATTCATTTTTATTTATATAGCACCTTTTACAATCAGAACTGTCTCTGGTTCTTAGTCCAGGTGCTTTACAAAAACCCAGAGCCTGAACCCCGGAGCAAGCAGACAGTGGCAAGGAAAAACTCCCTTTTAACAGGCAGAAACCTTGAGCAGGACCCGGCTCACAAGGGAGAACTATCCTGCTGATGGTCGGCTGGGGAAGAGGTAGACAGGACAGAGAGGATGAGAGAGAGAGAGAGAGAGACACACATGCTATAAACATCATACATTATAAAGGACAAATAAGACAGGTTGTTATAATTGGAACTCTAAAAGACTATGTATTGTATGTATTTGTTTTTTTGTTTTTGGAGGAGAGGAGGTGGGAGCAGCGTAGCTATGATAGAGATTAAGGACTAACAGTTAGTCAGACCTATTCTACCTGTGGCTGTATATCAAGAAGTGACTGTAACTATGCCTACCAGCCCTACACACTTTGTTTGAGGCTAACTATACGCTTTACTAAACAGAAAGGTTTTAAGTTTAGTCTTAAAAGTGGAGGTGGTGTCTGCCTGTCGAACCCAAACCTGCACTCTGTGATCTGAGTGTTCTATTGGGAATGTATGGGACTATTGATCTAATAGTCCCATGCAGGTATGATGGGGCTAGTCCATTTAGGGCCTTATATGTAATTAGGAGAATTTTAAAGTCTATTCTAAATTTAAAGCCAGTGAAGAGAAGCTAAAATGGGGGAAATATGATCACTTTTGCTGATTCCTGTTAAAACTCTAGCTGCTGCATTCTGGATAAATTGCAGGCTATTAATAGAGTAATTGGGACATCCTGATAATAATGAGTTGCAGTAATCCAGCCTAGAAGAAACAAAAGCATGGATGAGTTTTTCAGCATCACTCAGAGAGGATGCTCCTAACCTGGCAATATTATGGAGGTGAAAGAAGGTGGTTTTGGAGATCTGTTTAATATGACGGATAAATGACACGTCCTGATCGAAGACAATGCAGAGGTTCCTCACAGCCGTACTGGAGGCCAAAGTAATGTCGTCCTTTATGTCCTTAAGACATGCCTGGAATCTGACTAAAAGCTCAGTTTCGTCAGGCTTTAAGGATAAGTACAGCTGGGTATCATCAGCATAACAATGAAAGTTTATGCCATGTTTCTGAATAATATTTCCTAGAGGGAGCATGTATAAGGTGAACAGGATGGGCCCGGCACTGAACCCTGTGGAACACCGAGATTAACCCTTATATGAGAAGAAGAAACATCATTAACATGAACGAAGTGAAATCTATCTGATAAATATGATTTCAACCAGCCTAGTGCTGTCCCTGTGATCCTAGTCTCATGTTCTAATCTATGTAACAAAATGTCGTGATCTACAGTGTCAAAGGCAGCACTGAGATCTAGTAGAATAAGTATAGAGACAAGTTGGTGGTCTGATGCCATGAGGAGATCATTTGTAACTTTAACCAGTGCTGTTTCTGTACTGTGATGGACTCTGAAACCAGACTGAAAGAGTAAACTAAACAGTAGTAATTGTAGTAAGTTTCGAGCAGGACCACAGCAGGACGTCCAACCATGATCTATAGGAACCTGTGAGACGAGAAAGCACAAGGACTCCAGGGAAGAAGTTGAGTTAGTGATATGCATTAATGGGGAATAAATGTGTGCAGAAGGAGAGGGAGAGGAAGAAAGAGCTCAGTGCGTCATGGGAGGACCCCCGGCAGTCTAAGCCTATAGCAGCATAACTAAGCTGACCTAGGTCAGCCCTAACTATAAGCTTTATCAAAAAGGAAAGTTACTTCTATTGTTATCATAATCACCATAGTACCTTCTGTTTACTTTATCATTATCTATAGTTCCAATAATTCTGGTGTTATTACTGCTGCTACGCATCTCTGCTTGTGCGTTCCTTCTTTGGTCTAGACCTGCTCTAATTGGAACATGTCATGAGATAACTTTTGTTATGAATCTGTTCTATACAAATAAACTGAATTGAGCTTTCTCTACTTCCGATTCTCTGACTCTACATTCCCTCAAGGGTGATCCCTGACTGTGATTTTTGATTATGGGCTATTTGAATAAAACTAGTTGAAAGTTCCAGCTGTGTCTTTACCTGTGTGATCAATTACTTGTGGCAATTCCTTACTACATAGAAACAAACAGGCATTTATTATTTTTGTTTTGTTGGTTCTGGTTTTGATACAGTATTTGTTATGCACACATGTGTCTGCAGCAGTGCCCGTTCTATCTGCCAGTTCAGCTTAGCAAACTTAATGCAAAAACATGAACGCTGTGTATATGTTGTGTGGGGTTGTGTGTGAGTGTTGGCTTTAGTAAGAGGGCAATCATTTTGACACAGTGGGAGACAACAGATGTCTCTGTATCTCTTTCTCACTCTATTCCTTTCATTTGTTTCTGCAACATGTAGGTGGAGTTCAGGAACAGAGACAGACAAAGGGTGAATAAAACAAAAAAATGAGAGCAACCATGCCATCATAACGGCTTCTTTTTTTAAGACTATGGAGATATTTTTGTTGTTACTGTTTGTCAAGCACCAACAGCAACACGGCAATTTGATCCCATTTCTGTCCTGCCTCTCCTCCTTTGTGATGGCCCTTTAGGTCTGCATGCTCAAAGTTTCTTTTATGTAACAACACAGATACCTTGGCATTTTCATGTAGCACAATATGAGAGCGACCATTTGTTTAGAATACAGCCTTGAGACAACAACATGTGAGCACCTGTAGCTTGATAGCGCAATAATGCCATATTTCTTAAACAGAACATGATAGAAGGCTTTTCATTTGACTATAACCCGAAAGGTGGATAAATGGCTGTGCTACGATAACTCCAAAGCTCTCATTAACACGTGTTGTTCAGCAGCATCCAACTCTGTTTCGTCTGGTATTCTGTTCTAACTCCTTGAAAACGAAACAGACTCCATTCGCTGAACAATGTGATACAGTATACAACTCTGGTAAAAGCAATTCAAGTGGATCTTGAGTTGGGATTGTGAAAATGGGAAATGTGTTTGTTTTTTTTTCTACTGTCTACTTATTATTATAGAAACACATGATTGGTACCTATGTTTAGGAACACTGTCTCACAGTCACTGTTGTTATAGTATAATAGTCTTTACAAAGGTAAAGGCGTAAATAAGCCCTCCCTCACAAAATGTGCTATTGCACTACTGACCTGAACTGTAACTTTTTGGGAACACATTGATCAGCATGTCGTGTCTCTTTTCAGCTTGCCAACAAAAGAAATTTCCATTACATCAATGATGAGAGTTTGTTTGAACAGATTTTTTTAAACATATCATCACTGTCCAAATTTAGAGATTTAGAATTTTTACTGTTCCTTGAAAACACAATTTTCCTTCTGAAAAAGACAGCAACAATGTTATTTAACACTCATGTAACAATTAAATTAAACAAAATTAATTTTACAACACAGTAAAAGAAGGTGTCTCAGTAAAAACAAAATAACCCATGAGAAGCCTGATCATATTAAAATATATATAGTATAAAGATAGTGTTAAGTAATAAAGCTCTATTAGTCCAATTATTCTTACACCACCCATCCATCCATCCATTTTCTATACCATTTTATCCATGCAGGGTCACGGGGAGCCTGGAGCCTGGACTGGTCCCCAGTCAATCGCAGGGCCAACACACAAAGACATACAACCACACACACAAATGCTCCCACCTAGGGGCAATGTAGAGTAGCTAGCTGACCTAATGTGCATTGTGGGAGGAAGCTGGAGTACCCGGAGAAAACTACACAATCACAGAGAAAACATGCAAACTCCACACAGAAGGGCCCAGACCCAGAGTCGAACCCAGAACCCTCTTGCTATCAGGTGACAGTGCTAACCACTGCACCACCATGCCACCCCAATTTTACACCATGTGTTTACACCATGTGTAATAAAACACATTGTAATGAGTGGAACAAATTGACATTCATCAACGAACATCTATACAACACTTTCACTGTCATAAATTCACATGCCACAAGCACTGAATTGTAGCTACATTTACATGTACAAATATACTGTACTTATATAAACTAAAAAATGTATTCAAACTTTTCAACAGAATACCTCTTTGCATGAATTCTTGCTGCCTGCAGGAAAGTTGTGTCCATTTCCAGCACTGGCTGCCCTCCACTGACTTTCCATCCATGCACAGTGCCTCTGTCTCTCTCTGTACTGAGGGTTAAAAACAAACACAGCATTACTCCTCTTTCTCCAGTGCTAGTGTCTGGATCACAGCCAGTATGCATCCAACCCCCTCATCCTCCTCCCCCCCTCTCCTTCCTCATCTCATCACAGGCTCCTTGCCTGAAGGCTGGAAGCACTCCAAGAAGCAGTGGGGAGGGAGTGGTCGCTTGTGACAGAGAAGAGCTCAAGCTCAGAGTATCACAGGGCAGAATGAATGACCCTCAGCCACCCCAAAGCCTGAGGAACTGTTGGCTCGCTGATGGCTATGTCGATGACGTTCAGACACAGATGCAGCAAATGTTTGCAGGGAGAAGACACAGCTTCTAGGGCGGCCCCAGCAAACCCCGAGGGGGAGAGAGTAAATGATTTCATGCACTGCAAAAGATGCCTGTGACTTAACCTTTCTTCTGAATATGTTACTGAAACATTAGAAATAATCGTGAGACAAGGAAATAAACAGGAAACACAAAGTAGTACAAGGCAACTGTGTGTATTCGTGGTGCTAGAGGTAACAGCTAGAAAATTTCAACTCGCGTACGCACAAAACATTGAGGGTAGCCTCACTAAATTGTTCCTTACATACAATTTCCGTAATTACCTTCAGCTACAGGACAGTTTTGTAACATATCATTTAATCACCCAAATTCCTTATTAATGAGACAGTTGATCATTTGGAGAGTTTCCTCTGGTGTGGTGCTAATGGACAGGTGCACATTTGTGAATACAGAATATATACTTTTACCTGTTCATGCCTAATGAAAGAAATATTTGTTTAATAGCATGTAAGGCAGTAGCACACAAAAATGAAATCTTACTTTCTTGGTTTAATAGCCAAAAAGTCAACCCATATTAAACACAATTGTTTTTTTTTGGGGGGGGGGGGGGGGGGGGGGGGGGTGAATTTTTTTCTAGTATCTCAAGGATGAAATTACAAATCAGTTGTAGGAAAAGACAATTAACATACTGATCAATAATCATAAAAAAATATGTTAGTTGCAGCCCTTGACCAATCACTTCCTGTCAAAATTTGCTGCAGATTTTTTCAAAATAAATATATTTCTTGGGAGTTCAAATTTTCACTGTTGTATTTAAAAAATCTTTCCAAATTTGTGAAGATCTGTCCAGCTTTTACTGTCACTGATTTATCATCTCTGTGAGCATTCCAGTTGCCTGAGGACAACTTTGCCAATGATGCCGCGTTCTCTGTGATGGACAACTTGAATTACAGGTTTACTTGGTTTATGTTATGATGGCCTACCTTGTCCTCTGGTTTCTTCATTCCAGACCAACAATAAGGGATTTCAATGGGCTGGAGCCATCTACAAAGTACTGGTTAGGCAGTCGAAATTCTTGAAATGGCTTGAAATGCAGGAGGCAGTTCCAGCATCTGCACATAGTTAGTGGAAAAGCCCAGGTCTGTGAAATCCTGTGGTAATTTCAGTTGATCAAAATCATTATTTAATACACCCTAAAGTAACCTGAACGTGAAATAAAATCAGTTACTAGGTTTGCAATCTTTTTGCAGTGTGTCCATCTGGCCCTGCTGAGTGCTGTGAGAGAAACTGCTTGTCGAGCCATTCGATGGCACCGGGCCTTGCCCAGCAGGGTTTTGTAACAGAAGTGGCCCAGTCCTGTTTTGTCTGACCCACAATTCACTGGGACAGTCCCAGAGACAGTGAATATCCCTGCCAGCTAGCATGAAAAAAAAACCCACCAGGCTAAACCAAGTGTACCACATAAAGCAGACAAGAAACTGTATCAAGAGGACAAGCAGCCACGTGAAATGGGTTGCAGTGCAACAAAGATGAAACCACGCAAATGCATCTGAGAGTAGATGTTTTAAAAGGAGTAGATTTTGAACCATTTCAGGCCTTCACTCACTCATCCTTAACACATTCTAAACACTGCTATCCCTTAGAGAAAGTAAAATGTTCACTCCATTCATTCAACAATATTCAGAAGGCAGAGGGGGGGACATGGCCTCGTGAGCTAATGTATGATTTTTTTGGTGCACTGAGGAAATAACTGACAAACACAAGCTGAATATCTTTCTCTCCCTTTCCATCATAACAGTTGTGCCCATGGCCACAGATGACGCTGCAGCAACAACATGGCGAACACAGCTGTAGTTGCTCTTATCACACTGATGTTTTCACTGACACTGATTCATTCTGTACTGTTTTGTGAGAGACACTCACAGCCAATTGTTTTTAACATTTAATGCCAACGTATTTTTTTTTTTTTTTTTTTTTTTTTTTTTTTTTTTTTGCTTTCTATGATATCAAAAGTTAAGCACCCACCGGGAAGGTCAATCAAAAACTGAATGAATGACTGAATAAATTAAAACTGCATTGTTTGCATGTGCACTGCAAGATGAATACAAAGTTATGGTGTAACGACGTGTTGTTACCAATGTGTATGTAAATACTGATCCCTCAGGACTGCGCAACCTGCCACAATCAGTAGCAGAGCAGTGTTTCACTTAGTTGTGGCTTGTGTCCACACATGACAGCAGCCTACATCACAGTGATTACTAAAGCAAGCTCAATAAAATGATTTTGTGACCATCATCACCTTGGTGGTATTCAGCTGATTTGGCCACCCACGGCCAGAACATAAATTGGCACCTACTGCACAACAGTGAATTTATTCTGTGGCACCTCCTGATCTCCCACTGTGTATATTGTATGTGTCTGAGTTACCGTCTTGGGGGAGAAAAATATTGTGTAGTGCCAATTCTGTCTGATATTCAGGACGCAACAGTAAAATACAGCTGTTGATTCTGTTCAGAGGGCAACATTTCACTGAGGATGCCAACTTGTGTTCGTGCGTCACTGGAGATGCTGTAGCATGGAGAATATAAACCACAGATAATAGATGTTTGTTGATCGTGTGTGAGAGCAGCAGTAGCAGCAGCAGCCTGACTACAAACAGTACAGACAGACCACCAGCTTTGAAGAAAAGCTCTCCCATGTGAGCCAGCCAGCTGTATACCACTCAATCAGTCTGTCTCTGTTTGTGTCTCCCTGTCTGTCTATGATCCATCTGTTTATATTGTCTTATTTGTTAGACAGACACAGATATTATAAAATATACAGCCATTAATATAAGAAAAACAAACAAACACTGTGATCTGAATGTGGTACAGCTTTCCAGTTGTTGGTGGGTTTTCTGTATGTGTCTGTCTGCATGTATGAAAGTGTGTTGTGCGTACTCAGGTAGTTTCATACCACATACTATACAATATATTAACACTAAGAACAATAACGAGAACTTGGGTTTAGCACAGCCTGGGAAGGAAACAGCTGGGGAGGGCTAATGATTGGTGCTAGACTCTGCCTCTTATCTTATGAATGTGTCGTTTATTGCAGTGGGTAAAGCCTGTGGAGAACAGAGTTCACCACATTTTAGCTTGACATGAATAATAGCTCATCCTAAATAAGGCAAAAACATCTGAGTATGAAACTTTTATATTAGTGTTTCGTGACTTTAAATTCACAGTTTCCCCCCCCCCACACACACACACACACAAATTAACACATTTGAAACAGAAACTTCTTTAAAAGAATCAGATATAACATTACAGGTAATGAACACAAAGGTTCGATTATTGACCTTGTTGTAATTCCAAGTTGGAGACATTGGGAATTTCTGACAACAATGATATCTCTGACTTTTGTTTCTCCAATCAGATCTCTAATCAGAAGAAGTGACCAGATTGGATTTCTGTTTCCAGACATCAACAAATCTCCTGCACTGAAGCAATGAATGCACTTCAGTCACACTAGATTTAAATATGATGTTGCAACACAAGACACTTGGAAATCAATCAGTTTAAGTGCCCAGTGCATCTGGACTGGATGCATCTGTAGAAATCCAACTTGAATTGCATTTTAAACCACCTCCAAACCACATTTGGAGATTTTGGTTTGGTTTGCAATTCAATGGAGGTGGTTTGCAAAAGACACATTTCATTTTTTTGTTTTTTTTCTTTTTCAATTTTCAAAAATCTATTTGGATACTATATGGGCATGCCAAAAAACAGCTAACTAACAATTATATAAAATTGGGCCGGTGGCAGACTCGGGTTTTGTTCTGTGTTTTGACAAATGAATCTCTGTTGCTTCAAACGTTGACCATCTCCAGTGCATTTTTGAATCATCTTAATTCTTGAGACTCCAATAAATTTTCATCTTTGCAGTAGCTAACATCTCAGTCGCTGACACAGCCTGTCCACAGTGTTCTTTACAAGTGATCAGATCAGATTTGTGTGTCCAGAGTTAGACATCACCAGTGTGCATGGGTTGCTGTCGTGACATATACATCGGTAACTATCTAGGTAGCTAGTGACATGGCTTCCAGCGTGGAAGCGTAAGAAATCATCTAAATGACCAAAGTCTTGGACTCAGGTGATGTATAATATCTGTGGAGGTGCAAATCTCTTTGAGATTGGAAAGAAAACACTGTATGTGAGATTGTGCCTTTGACTGTTTAACTGGGGTGACTACAAAAGTGGCCTTGAAATTAACAGTCTTGGAAATATGCAAGAACCCTCCCAACTCAGAATAACAAGAGGTTTTCCCTTCCCATTCTGCTGACATTGGATAGAATCATAGACTTGGCTAATTAAGGTGTTGCTGCTAGCTGTTTCACCCTGTACTGCAATTGTAGCAAGGTTAACTGTAGCAGTTAGCTAGATGTGTCTGTGGTATGACTGTGTGACAGCTCTTATCAGGAGCTTCAGTCCTTTCTTTTATTTTCCCTCCAGAATCTCCATTTTCTTTATTCTCTGTACATTCATAAAATAGAATCATAGTCTCTAGGGCAAGCATGTATCTGTCTAGCTTTCATGCAGGCTATTATAACAACTTTTGGCCATACCGAGATGAAATTTATTTTCAACATCTCCAGGAAGATGATTCTCGATCATTTTGTTGACCTTCCAGACGTATAATAGTAATAGGAACCTAATAGCCTATAGACCTAATAGCAATGGTTATCACTGCGGTGGTAATGAACTGACTAATCGGCATCTCCATCATTAGACCTCCGCACTTCATGTAGCATAAAAGAATAGTAAATTTACTGGGTAGGAGGGACAAGGGTTTGCATGTGGCACAGCTGGTCTGTAATTTCACTTTACCCACTGTTATCTATGCCCGTTATGCTTGTGTGACTGTTGACAATTACTGTGTTTTTATGCACATATTTACCCTCTCCACCATTGCTCTCAAATTTATTATGCTCTTTCAAGCATTTTGGCTTATTGTCTATTTCCCCATCTGTCTGCCTTTTCTGTCAGATCTGGCTCCTCCCTCTTCTTTCTCTGTTCTTCTTATTTTTGTCTTTTTAATTCTTCTGAACTGTTTTTGCCCAGTGAGCCATTTCCTCTTCATACTGCCACAATCCATAGTCAGTGTAACTCATATCTGCAAGTTTTATTGCCTATTTATATACATTTAGTTTATCCAGACTATTTCAGTTATTATTCCAAATCTGTCATGAGCAGCTAAACTATGACCATCAGCGCTGTTTCTGTTGAGTGTACTGCATTATAAATCCACTGGAGTCAATCACCTCTGTTTGCTCCATGAACTCTGACCTGTGAGTGTAAAGCCTTGTCTTCACAAAGCTAACTCCCCTATGCCTAGATAAGTAAGAGCAAAGTTACATCAGTTAGAAAGCTGTGGTTGTTAACTGCTAATGCATCAGAAGGAGGTGTGTAGTAGAGAATGAGGAGGTAAGAAACTGATTTCCACTGGCTTGGGTTTTTCCTTTCTTTTATCTTAATGTGCTATTACTGGCTTCCATTAGCCACATACGTATGAATCCAAAGGGCTCCTTAGGAAAACAGTGAAGGCTTACTGAATTACTGATTATAATTATCCATACCTGGGGTTCCCGAGTGGAAGGCCATCATTCATAGCCAGAATATATATGCTACTTTTGGATATTGAATATGTGATGTACAGTCTTTACAGCCTATCTTAGAGTTTTCTGTGTTGCTAGTAGTGAAGACAAAGAATAGAATAATGTAGACAGTAACGTAGACAGCACTTACTGCCTTTCTCTGGAGTATTCAGCTGCATCTCTTGCTTAGCTGCCACAGGCCATAATTCAATTCAATTCAGTTTAATTCAGTTGTCATATGGCCATATTTGGGGTTGGGATGCAAATCAGTGTCCATTTAAAGATTCTCTGATCATCCACGGACCTTGTCAAGTGGGTGCTGTGACTAGTTTTGGTCTGGTACTCAACAATGACATTGTTCCCAGTGCTCAGTGCTGGGAACAGGGTCCTTTCTGTTTTACTGAAACTGTTAGGATCACTATCTTTTTGGTTTGTATCTCTTTGTGTTCTGTCTTTTTCCCCGTCTCCTCCCTGCCAGTGTCATTCTTCGGTTTTTCTTTGAATTTGTTCACCTTTCCAACCCGTAGCAAGTAGGGTGGAGCAGTCTTCTACACCTAACAGCTACGTACCTCCATCTCCATGTACATCCAATCTCCTCATCAGACCACTGCTGCTATTTAAGGACCAGCTATCCCAATCTACCTCCGCCCAATTATACCGTCAGATGAGTGGTGTCTACACAGGCTCTTCTCTTGTTCTCGAGTCTTGTATGTATTCTGGGCCTAACGTTTGTCTACCTGCCTTTGCTCACCTCACTCTGCTTTGTCTATAGCGTTGGACTTCAAACTGGCCTTGGATTGGATTTCTGTCTTCTGGAATTGTGGACTGAGTTTTTAAATTTTCCATTTCCCGACCCTTTGCACTCACCTGCTGCCCGATTCTCAGTTGTAGTTGTGGACATTCTACATTACCATTATTTTGTTTGTGAACTCATGTGAGCAGTAAAGACTTTGCTTTTACTGTTAATCAGGCTGTCTTCATATGCTTATTTGGACAGAAACTAAGTAGTGTAACAGTCCCTACAACTGTCACGTCATGATGGTGTCATACACCAGTCTATCTCATGGCGGGTTTGGCAGGGTGAGGTCCTGACTTTAATGTGTACCAGCAGAGATCTTAAGGTTTTGAACGTACTGAAGGTATTGAATCGTTAATGCTAAGTGCTGACACTTTGGGACTTGAAGACATAGAGGTGCTTTCAGACAGCCAGGAGTTGCCTCAGCAGCAAGAAGTGAAAGGGCAGCTGACGCTCTTATTAACAGCTGTTGGACACATTCAAAGTTTATGATGGGTCAGTGTTTTGCCATGATTCTCTGTGTGACCATGGCAACCACAGTGAGAGAAGCAAAAGAAGCTGGTTTTACTGTATCTTAGTTACCTGGATTTTTTTTTTTTTTACATCTTTACCAGCAGAGAATATACAGAGCAAAAAGAAGAAATCATAAACATCTATAATCAGACAGTAAATAATGTCTAAAATAAATAATGATACAACAACTCTATTTACCTGTGTTGTGGTCAGACTGGCTAAATAGTAACAGCCTGTGGTATACAGATTGGTAGGATTGGAGAAGGCAAGATAGCATAGTGCCTTGCTGCTATAACACCAAGACCAGGTCCAAGGCTTTGAGAGGTTGAGTCTATGCCAAGGACCAAGGCAGGGTGAGACAGAGTCAAGACTAGGACCAGACCAGACCATTTTAAAATGTTGAACATGCAAACCACAGGCACTCCTACTACTGATCTGAAATTTCCATAAAAACACTAAAAATGAAATATGAAAATTTGTCATTATTCACTTCTTTTGTTGTCAAATAAATACTGTATGTGCTATTATATAAATGTAAAAGAAATTAAATGTCTTGGTAAAATAATCTAAAACCATTGCAGAGGAGAATTTTTTAGTGGAAATTTGTTCTTATGAACAGATACAAACACTAACGACTGAAATAACCTAAGCCATCTTTATTATAAACTCCTTTTCAATTAATTTTTTCTAGAGTCCTCTTTGTTTGAGAAAGAGACAAGACCAAATAAAAATGTGGCTGATTCAAAGCCGAGAATGAGACCTCCTGAAAGTGGTCTTCGGACTTAAGACCTAGACTGAGTATTACTATAATAGCTGGTTGGCAGCCATGTGAAATGGAAGTTGTTGTTTTTACACTTACACAGTTAAACAAATGAAATGAAACATTTTAGTTTATGGGCTTCAGAGGTGTTGACTTTGTTACTGTTTGACAGGGTTCATCGACTCGTTTCATGAGACATGACAATGGTATTGGTTTTACAACAGTCCAGCAGAAAACAAATATGAAGCATAAAATGTCAAACTATTCCAATGGGCTACGTTGTCATAAATTTTGACACATTTCTAATCCCAAGAGGATGATTTTGTCTTTATTCTGAACAAGAAAAATCAAATCTAAGGAACAAGTTTATTTGACATGTACTGATCACATCTCTATTCTTGAGAACACAAACCCTTTCCATTTTAGACAATCAGGACAACCTTTCTTGATCAATTTTGCTACTAGTAAGGGATTTACTTTGTGTGATATTTGTGTGTCTTCTGTTCACTGTCTCTGTTGCCTCGTTCTGTCCCTGCAGTTGCAACTAATGTTTCATTTTTTGTGTACTGCCCAGTTATCCGGGTTGTATTCTGGAACAAAACCCTTACATAAACTAAACCTTTGTCTGTGCATACAGTGTAGACAGATTTATAATTAAGTGCAAATTCAATAATTAAAGCATCACTGGTCTCTGTAGTTGCTCTAATGTGTGTCTTATTGAGAATCTATGACATTTCATACTTTCTGGCATCACTGTATCCTTTCATTTCTTTTGCTTAATGTTACTTTTTTAATGCAGTAGAATATTGTCTAATTAGCTTGTCTTTTCTGGCCTTGAGCTCTTGTATCCCCTTCTCCCTCCTCTCTTCTCCCTCTTTTCCCTCTTCACTCTGTCTCAGGAGGCCACAAAGCTTGGTCTGTGTCTCTACCCAAATCCACAGAGAAATGTCTTTATTCAAAAAAAAACTCAGCATATCCTCTAAAATTAGGCCCAGAAGTGATTACACCACCATGGCTCGTGGTTAACACTTTCTGTTTTGCAGTCTCTTTAATCAAAGGGTGCAGCAATCGTTGTTTGTAATGTGTCCACACTTGAAGAAGCAATTTGTTTGCATTTAACAGCCAAATCCATAATGATGATGTGAATGTTTGACTTTTTGTGCTTACTGCTTAGGTGCAGTAATTTAACTGGACAATAGACATCACAGTGCCTTTCATTGCCAAGAGCAGAGACTGCTGCACTGACAGCTGTGTAAACTCTGGGACATGAATACACAGACCCATGCTAGCATACCTAAATATACCCCACCATCACCACACACACACACACACACGCACACACACACACCACACCACACCCCCATTTCCCAACAATCAACATTTTTTTTTTTTTTTTTTATCACAAAATGATTTCATCCATGAGAACATTTCCACTGCAACTTCTGTCAGGACATGACTGATGGTTTCTAAGAATGCACAATGAGACATGCACACTGCTGTTCCTTATCTGCTGCAAGCAAGATGGAGAGATGGTTCCCCTTTTTAGATCTCAGGAACTTTACTTTAATCCTCTTATGCCTCTGGGAAAATGCTTAGTTTATATTGAAAAAAGACAACACAAAAGCACTTGCACAGTAAGTGAATAATTGTGAAAGGCACATTTCAACTAGTAAAGCTGGACTTTAGCTATCTTTTTTACCATTTCATACTAACACATCAGAAAACAGTGCTGTTGTGTATGGTGACGGATGGTAATGTTTGGGGTCTCCTCCTGAAGTCCACTGTCATCTCCACACTTTGTTTTCAGTTCCATTTTATGACCACACCAGAGGGCCAGCTGTTCAAGATCCCATCAGCTGATCTCATGATCGCTGTGTCTGCAACTCCAGGTGTATAAACAATGTATCTCCACAAAAACCATGCATATGCATTTTCCAACACATAAACTGGTATTTATGAAAGAGGAACGGGTTATGAGAATGTGCACACCTCTCGCACACCTCAGACCGAGCATACAAATGATATCAGCAGTGAAATAATGAGGTGCTCAGGATGTTTGAAACTCTCCCCAACATTCTGTAAAATGTCACTCAGAGGCACATTCACTAACATCATCTGTGTTGAATTAGACCATTTTCATTTACATTTGAATCATCATGTTCCTGCTAATGATCTTTAAAGGTGGTTTCAACATCAGCTCTATAAATGAATCCTCCTTATGATGCTTAATAATGATGACTGAGATATTATTGTGATGATGCTTTACAGGAGGATGTGATGATTTAGTGGAACCATAGCTATAAGGGTTAAGATTTGCAGATTTGACTCAAACAGGTTCACAAGTAGGTGAAATAGAAAATGGTATTTATTATAAGGGAAGCAGGGGATGGAGGTGAAGTAAGGGGGGAAGCTGTCACATTAAGTCTCATATAATGGTCACGCATATTGACAGCTGTTCTGGTGCCCTGCAACACAATCTGTTAAATTGCACTTCGTCTTCTTTGCTGTTCTTCTCATTGACAGATCTAGCGAGTGGTTTTATGCAGCTGGCCAGAGGAGTTTTTAACAGACTGCATCATTTGTGTAGAGGGAGAAGAGCAGAGGGGAAAGCACACATCCCTGGGGAAAGCCAGTGCCAATTGTCTGTGTGCTGGATGTGAATTTTCCCAGTCTCATCTGCTGCCTCCTGTCTGTAAGGAAGTTGGTAAACCTCTGACAGGCAGAGGCTGACACAATGAGGTGGGTAGTTTGGAGTAGAGCCTCAAACTGTATATCTGTAATTGTCCCTGGGGAGTCAAGGTGTTGCATGATGTAGTGCAGTCCCATGTTAACTGCATTATCTACTGCCTTGTTTGTCTGGTAGGCAAACTGCCCTGTGACCACATTGACTATAGACATCAGGGTGACAGCCCTCTGGTCATTTAATAAAATGATAATAATAATAATAATTTTATTTATATAGCACTTATGTGTTTTTAGAAATGCTTTGACAGACAATTTAATAACAGAAAGCCGAACAGTCAAGCTATACAGAAATAAGACCAGATTAACGAGGGGCTAAGATCAAGTAAGGGCAAAACAAGCAAAACACAAAATATCATTATAATAAATACAAATAAAAAGAATAAAAGCAGTTAAAGGACAGCATCGCATAAAAGCACAATGATATAATACAAATAAAAAAATAAGACGGCAAAGGCTGGGTCACCTTTAGACTTAAGCCTACACTTTGGAATGGGCCACATCCGAGGACCTAAGGCTGCATACTGGCTCATATGGGGTCTTCACGTCTGTTATGTAGCTTGGGGCCAGGCACAGACGTGATTAAAGTGATTGATAAAATCTTGAAATCAATTTCAAACCCAAGAGGAAACCAGTGGAGAGAAGTCAGTATTGAGGTAACGTGATGTTGTCTGTTAAAACTAGTAAGAAGCCTTAGATAGAGAGTTTCTTAGGGACCTGAATGATTGTGGAGCATTTGAAGCACAGCTTTGTTGAAGGTCTGCATGAAGATGGGGGCCAACTGGTCAGCACAGACTTTCAGACAGGAAGGTGAAGCCATCTGGGACTGATGCCTTCCTGATTTTTCTGTCTCAAAAAAGGCAGACACACTTCCACTTCATCTATCTTGATTAGAAGTGAGGAGGTGAAGGGAGGGGTGGGGGTTGGCAGGGGATGCTGATGTTGTTTCATGAAGAGATTTTTTTTTTATTATTAAACAGGAAACTACACAAAACCACAATACAGTGCAGTTAACTATTATTGCATAAGTCAAAGAATGAATTTGGTCAGTGTTCTAGTGTAAAATTCTCAATAAAATCATCACAAAAAAAGTATTGTGTAGTATTGAGAAAAGATTATAACCCTTTCTATAAATTCAGTGCTTTGTGATTAGTTGCCTTGTCTCTTTCCATGTGTACATAAGACCTCCCACTGCCTTCTACCAGTAAGCGCGTTTATGAAGGAGTTCTCAGATTCTGGTTATATTCTTATTGTATTGAATGAAATGAAATTGAGTTCTATACGAAAACTATAGGAGGAAAACACATATCGGCTTTTTTTCAGATCTCAATTCCCTGTTTACAGACACTGATAAATAAGGACTGGAGTTATATGTGTTTACATGTACCATATAGATTCATGTAATCACATGTGTGGAATAGACTAATGTCTTACATAATCAGGATCACCATTTTCAATTATCCATCCTGTGATTTTAGTTTAGGCCTTTAACCCACATTATCAATTCTGTGAATTTGAAAGATTCATGAATATCGTTTAGAAGGTCTTTTTCCAAAAAGGTACTAGCATGTATGTACAGTGACTTCAGTATTCTATTCATTAAGGTGTACTAGAATGTAAACTCAAATGAGCTCAAGGAACTCCAGCCAGAGAAATGGAAGTTCTCATAAAACTGGAGAGCAAGGCTGAGCACACAAGAGTAAATATAATAACAATATTCTGGAGCTAGATATTAAAATTCTAGGTTGTAGTCATTCACTTTCAACCTCAGTTTGAACACTCAGTCTGGTATCATACATTATATAGATGAAAGTATTGGGCTACTTGACTAACAGGGACTTTAATGGTATTGTTTTCTAAATACATAAACAGCTTTGCAGCTATAACAGCTTCCACTCTTCTGGGAAGGCTTTCCATAAGATTTTGGAGCGTTTCTGTGGGATTTGTGGCCCTTCATTTAGGAGAGCATTTGTGAGGTCAGGCTCTGATGTTGGATGAAAAGGCCTAACTCACAATCTCTGTTCCAGGCTATCCCAAAGGTGTTCAGTGTGGCTGAGCTCAGGGCTCTGTGTGGGCCAGTCAAGTTCTTCCACACCAAACTGATCCAATCATGTCTTTATGGAGCTTTGCTTTGTGCACCGCGACACAGTCATGCTGGAATAGAAAAGGGCCTACAACAAACCACAAAGTTGGAAGCACAGCATTGCCCACAATGTCTTGCTATGGTGAAACATAAAGATTTCTGTTCACTGGAAGTAAGGCTTAACCCCTGAAAAACAGCCCCATCCTAATATCTTTGTCTATACAGTGTAGCTCAGTTTTCAGAAGGTACTGAAATTCTAAATGAGTTCTGTTCTCCAGGAAATAATTGTAGTGCACATAGGTTTAAAATACTATTCCAGAAATTACAGTATTGCATGACCATGAAGTTGAGAGTCACAAGAGACAGATTTTAAAAAGAACCAAAGCAACAGAGGTTAAAATACTCTGACTTTTAGTCCACAAATGCTGAATAGATAGATAGATAGACTTTATTGATCCCAGACTGGGAAATTACAGTACAGCAGCAGCTTTACACACAGTGATACGATATCAACACCATGAAATAAAAAGAATAACTTATACATGTTAAAATAGCAATTTTAAAATAGCATGTTAAAGCATGTTAAAATAGCAATACACAAAGCAATATAAAAATGTATTTTCAACGATCCTATATTTCTGAGAACACAACCAATACCTTTTCATTGGACACCCCCCCTCTCTCGGTCACAGCTCTATACGTGGATACAAGACCAAGTCACATCGATCAAGATAACCCTACTGACATAACAGTGACATCATCAGTGCATTATGCCACAGAAAACATATGCGGTTGTTTGGACAGGTGAAATGGTACTCCTCACATCACTTCCACTTTTCTATCCTGCTCTTTCTCTTCCCTATCTATCGCTACCTTAACACAGACTATCCCTCATTTAGTCAGGTCTTGTGGAGGCTCAGATAACATGAGACGCCCTTACAGTGTTTATCGGAGCAACGCAAGCTCTATCTGCATGCATCCCAGACTAAGGAGAAAGAGATGCTTATCTCCACGTCAGTGTTAATACAAAGATGAAAATTAGACTGTTAAATGTAGGTGAATAGAGGTTAGTAAGCTATTTTTTTATTTTTTCCATAATAACAAAAAATCTTACCCTGGTATGCGATTTAGAACTGTGCAAACTAAAATTTTCATGTTAACAGGTCAATGAGTCATATGAAAGGAGCCACACATAATGATAGCCCGATAGCAAATTATCACCAATCGAGTGCGAAGTGGGAGGTTGATGAACACTGCACTGTGACAATAGACTGTCCAAGAAGTCTGTGGTCCAACTCTTTGCCCATATTTATTAGAGTCAGGCATTACTAAGATGGCGACTGCTGGAACCACCAACTGAGCTTCACAATGGCTCCATGGACTATGTCCATAGTCTCTATGTTTATGACCCACAACTTCATGGTTTTGATTCTCTCTGCTCTCAGCAACAGGCAGGTATTTTCAGAAAAAAATTAGTGATAAACCCACAGCACACTAACTGTTCAATGTCGAAGAGCAGACAGGCACAGTAAGTGACTAATTGGTGACCATAGTGGAGTTGGTTGAGATGAAAAAGTGAGCTAAAAGACAGCTAATGTTTGACTGTTACCCGTGATTTATTTACTATATCCAGTCTAACCATACATTACCAAAGTGTAGTTTCCATGTACAATTATCAGCAAGAAACATTAGCAATGAATGTGATATAGGATTTTGCACCATTGTCCAATGTCAGAAGTCAATATGAAGTCACCAAAAGAACAGGTAAGGACAAACTACATTTTTATGACTGCCTTCCAAACAACCTTTATAAGTGCTTCCTGGTCTTATGCCACTATCAGTAGTTAATCCCTTCCAAAAATGTTACACATGAAAATTATGTAAAGTTTCATATTCACATTTTCTGATTACTAAGGTTATATTTTGACATATTTGAAATTTGGGCATCATTTGGTCATTTTTGTGTTGCAAATTTTTATTGACACAACCATGGTAGTAATTTGTATCATAATAGACCCAAATTTTGATGCAATCTCAAATCTTCTCCATTTTTGCATATTCATGAAGCACGCTATGCAAAAAGGCTTTCAGAGTTTACAGCCTTCACGCATGGTAGTGGATTTATGAGGCTGTAATTAGACAGTGTAGCGCTTAGAGCTAAATGCATCAGCATGCTAACTAATATGTCTATGTTTAGCAGATAATATTTAGCCATAGATATAGAACAGCATGGAATACAATCACCACCTAAATACAGTAGGGGTCTGTGTGTGTGTCTGTGTGTGTGTTGTGTTATTGCTCTTATCTGCTTGCTCTGTAAAATGTTGTAATTTAACTTCAGCCATTTTGAGACAATTGGACATAAGCAGAAAATCTAGTACAGTATTTCTACAGTAACATTGTGAGGATCCGCCTTACTTATGGGAACAAAATGCAAGTCCCCAAATGTAAATCATTACATATTACAATGAAGACTTGCTTAATGTGAGGTTGAGGTTAAGGTCAGGTTAAAGTAAGGGTTAGTACCAAAAGTGATAGAAATACAACTCTGTGTGTGTGTGCGTGTGTGTATACGCGCCCCAGGGAGTATAAAAAATAGTGGTCAATTTATCATATTAGATATTCAGAATACAGTTATTACATATTAAGCTCATACATTATTGTTTGCAGTGTAAAATCACTTATGGAATTATGCCATTATCTTCATGGGTGAAAACATGATTTGTTGTCTAGACAATAATCAAAATTATGCAAAAATGTTTGTTTTTGCCTCATTCTAAACAGGCACAGTTATCTCACACTCATTATTTTGAACAAAAAACAGTAATGGTGTACTGCTGGTATAACAGGTTTTATAAAGACAACATAAGCCTCTTTCAACACATGTTTCAATTAAAGCAAGTTTTAAACTGAACCCAGGTAAGGTGGCTATCGTATGGCAGGCCATTATGACATGACATCTAGCGTTTTATATCTGTGTGTTTATCATGGCAAACGTTTTAGCTCAGCATGTTACCATGCTTACAATTTTTGACTTATTACTCTAGTACAGGGGTCGGCAACCCAAAATGTTCAAAGAGCCATATTGAACAAAAAAAACAAAAAACAAATCTGTCTGGAGCCGCATAAAATTAAAAGCCTTATATGAAGGAAACACAGGCTGTAAGTGTATATTAGCTATATTAGCTTACCAAAATGACCAATTTGATGAATGAATCCTTCATGTACTCACCATCTGTGAACGGTTTTCCACGCTTTATTATCTCTCGGGTTGCAACAAAACTAGCAGCAGAAGTCCTTTAAGTCCAAATTCCCCTGGATTTCCACTGGCACTCAGCTGACTCCTGGCCACCATTTTGAGAGGTTAGCATTGCCATCACTAGAGCTACACAAATAGCATTACTAAAAATAACTTTATCAAGGTAAAGGGGACATCCTTCATGGCTAAGGTTAGGGACATATTATGGTCATGATTAGAACAAACCAACATTGACTGTTGATAGGAAACAGGAAGTGAACTGCAGTGTCCTGCAACAAAGACACACACCTTCACAGTCAGTCTATCCATCCTGACCACATCCCTATGGAGTTCTGCAGCTGTATAACAATGGAACATTACTTCTGCCTTCACTGCAGACAGTCTTGAGTCATTGTCACTGCCACCACAGGTCTTTTTCAAGGCAACAAAATGGATCAAAATGCATCTTGCAAAAAGAGGTGACTATATTCTTGACAATGTGTGCCGTTCACATATCTGTCATCTTTCTCATTCTCAGCTTTCAGTATCCTCAGTCTCTCCATCCAACCCCTGCTCATTTGACTGTTTACTGTCTCGCTGAGCTTCTTTACAGCTGAGTCCCCGTTTGCTGCTTGTCACACATTAAATATTCTCTCTCTTTCTCTGTCTCTCTCTCTCTCTCTCTCTCTCTCTCTCTCTGTCTTTACTGGTGCCTTGTGAGGGTGTCCTTCTTATTTTGAAGAGACTTAATATTAAGAATTCAATCCCATCTACATGTAACCTACAAGCACCACAGCAGACAGACAGAGGGCCAAGCTCTTATAAATCAGCATGACTGAGGTATTTGTGGCCAACTTGGGGCAAGATTTATGTCAGCTGGATACTGGAGAGCATCTATCAGGCTCTTGCAGAAGGACCTAGGGCTGCTGGGGTGGGGAAGTGATGATAGAGGAGACAGGAGGAGAGCTGTGAATGGAGGAGGGGATAAAAGGAGGGTCTTTGTCATAAAAGACTAGAAAAGGAAAATGAGAGAGGAAGACTTTTCACATACCCACAGGAGCCCTTATTGGGATGAAAGTCAGATGAGATGTGATGTGCCATGAAGGTAAAGCATGCTGAGAGATGGATGGGGAGAGGGTTGCAGAAGGGTAAAAAGGCAGTGCCAGATTGTTACAGAGAGCCATGAATTAACTCTGGCTGTCATATATGAATAACCTGAGAACAACCCCACACAGATCATTCGGCTGCCATATCCAGGACATCGACCAGGATGTAAGTTCACTAAACCCTATAGTAAGATATTGCTAAACATGTGCACTCATTGTCTAAAGACAAACAGAATTGTGTGATTCCTTGCAGTTTATAGGTTTTTGTCAGTTTTTTTGCTTCATCTTTGCTATCCATAATAATAATACAAACAGGAATACTACCAAGAAATTAAGCCTGTTTTAAAAAGGTGATGCTCATGCATCACTTGTCAGGGTGTAATTTATAGACAAGCTATCACACCTCACAATGTTGGTTTCAAAAAGCATCTTTCATCCTGGGTAACACCAAGGCCAAAAGCTTTTACTAGATGACATATCCTAACACTGGAACTGTGATACTATGATATTACCTTGCAAGGTATACTCTTTTTCAGTGTTTTTTTGTTGGTTTGTTTGTTTTGTTTTTTTGTTGTTTTTTTTTTTGACAAGATGCTGAAGTGTGTGCTCTACCATTTAGAGGATGAACATGTAAACACATCAAAATCTATTAAAAAATTGTGGCTATCAAAACCATTTAGCAAACTCAAAAAAAAATGGTGGAATGTAGATAAAGTGTGATATCAAGTAAAGCTATAAGGTAATGGTATACTGTTTACAGTATATATATCCTTGGTTTAATTATCAGGCATTAAGTTAACACCCAAAACACTGTGATGCAAAGAATTAAGGCATTTGGCACATTTTCATAAAATGGTTTTCTAGCAAATAAATTAGGTTGTGCAAAACCAAGTTTTGGCAGAAGATGAGGTTGCAAACAGGAAGCAAAACCAGCTGTTTGGCAACCACTAATACATCTCAAAGCAGAAGGAAAAGAAACAAAACCAGTCACCTTGGCCTTCTACAAGGGAATGTAGAAATCGGTCTGTGGGAACATTAAGGAAAGATGCCAGCAGCAAAAACAGCTAGTTGTTTCTTCTCCTTCACCTCCTCTCAGAGCAAAAACTGTTGATCATATCATGTGAATTAAATGTTCGCTATGTCAAAATTTATTCAGAAAAGTTGTTTTAATGTAAACATGGCTATTGATTACATGAATATGAGGAGTTCTTTTGTTTTGGCAAGACACCTCACATCTTTAACGCTCCCGAGTTTTTCTCTATCAGGGAGTGGACTGAATGGGACATGTTAGTACAATGCTCTTGTTTGTTATCTTCTAGTTCTCAGAAGGCTGTCTGGGAATCAGACTCTGAGGTATTGTTCCTGCACTGCAAACACAGCACATAAGGACAAAAGCCTGAGCAACCATCCCAGCTTCATGTCCCAACACCTACAAAATGTCTCACCTATACATATCCTATGGGCCTTATGGCTGAGGTGAACGTCAAGAAGTCTGGGGTGTCAGGTAGCTAACCTAAATACTAGAACAATGCTGCAGGATAAAGCTCAGGAACACCTTTTATTTGTAATGGTTTCAGTCATCCAGAACCATGTCAGTGTGTCACTTTTAAATTTCTAAGGGGGATTGCAGTTTTGCATACATTACAATAGGAGAAGTATGGATGAATATGGAACACAAGGTTCAATAATTAGATACTGCATGACAAGTTTTTCACTTTCAAATATTTTGCTCCATTCCACAAACATTCAACATGGAGGAAGTGTCGGATTTGTCAAGCAATGACAGATTGTGGAGCCAGCAAGGGACAGAAGAAGCCCCAGAATAATCATATTTTGGAATATCAAATTAAGCTCTCCTTTTAGCTGACCCCATATGTTTGACTTAATTTCTTTCTGAAGCAAAGTGAAGTGAATAGCATTCACTGGAGAGCGCACTCATCACAAACCAGTAATTCCATATGTTCTATCTAATTACACTGCTGTGCCGAGGCACACTTAAATTCAATTCAAGACGAGTAGACGAATAAATGCAACAACGACAAATAACAATGTGGTAAACAGTATGTTGCCAATCATAAAATTTTACAAAATTTAAATAATTAAACCATTAAAACAGTGAATGCTCTAGATGTTTGTCTGCAAGTTTTTTTCTTTTTCTTTCCTTTTTTTTGCATTTGTGACCCTCCTCTCTTGGTTGATTGTCCAAAAACCGTCATAAGGGGAGATGGTTCTCAAGTAACTCAAACTCAACAACGTCCATCGGGTGCTCTGATTAATTTCTGAGCCAAGGTTGACTGAATATAAAGTCCATTTCACATGTTATTAAAGAGACACAGAAAAGTTGTCCTTAAAAGTAGTTCTCAAGCTAAGATTTTTAAAAGTTAACTATTCACAGCAAAGGTTCATTAACATAATTCATATGTTAACAAAATAGAATTTTTTGGTGAAGAGGACATTTTTGGCCATTCTGTCACGTTTGTATGAAGTGTGCAACAAGGTGTGTTTGCTGTAGGCATAATGGCAGTAATGTTAGCTAAAGGCTGTGTTGTATGGGATAAACCTGAATTCACAAATATGGAGAAGTGGACATTGCGGCTTATTAAATGTATAAAGATATATATATAAAGATGGATGACGCATCGCCCCTTTTTCCCACTGTACAAAAGTGAAGCCCAACTGTCCTGGATGTGAGTGCAGTCTGGTGTTGAAAACGTCAATGGAGCCCGAGTCTGTGCAATAGTGACTAACGGAGCTGCTGAATCAAGTTGCCACCCATACACCTGTCTGACCTACTTGCGAGCAGTGCTAAGCTGTCAGTGATGACAATTCTCCTCCTTTTTTTTTAGCTTCAAATAACTAATTATAAACCAGACTTATCAGAAAATCATCACATAGACATGAATCAGCATCAGAACTAGTTAAAATGACAGAAACCTTTTCATTAATCATTATTTTAACAGAAAATAGTGACTAGATCATTATCGTGCTTTTATGTATTTAGTTTGGCCTATGGGGGGGGGGGGGGTATTAGCAATACTGCAGCCAGCCACCAGGGGGCTCAATGGTATGAATTAATGTTAAATTTCCTTTATTTCATTATCTTGGTAGGGCAATGTATGTCTTCACCAGGCCTCAATAAGTCAAGCTGACGCCAGAGTTGAGCTGAAGTTACACTCTACTGTTTGAAATACCTGAGCAGGAAGTGCATAGAGGTCATTCAGGGAGTGGATAGCATATAAATGTTTTTCCCTATTCTCGTATTTTATATGAGGCAAGTGGCACTGCTGGAATGTTGGGGCTCTCTGTATTAAAGACTGTTTAAAGAATATGGTCTATGCTGCTCCTCTTGGAAAGTGTCATGAGATAACTGTTGTTAACTGTTGTCGGCACTATCTAAATGAGCTGAATAGATTTACTCACATTGAATTAGTTTACTGTATATGAACTCTTCTGCTCTTATCTTAAGCTGGTGACCTCTACAGGACCAATGGATCATCTGGGGGGGCTCACAAACATACCTCTTTTGCTTGTTACAGGCCTGTAATAAGCTACCTGCCCACCCAACTACCCAGACTTATTGCTAAAGCTATTAGTGAGCTGGTCACACAAGACTGACAGAGAGAGAGAGAGAGAATATTCTAATACTAACATGTTAGCTTGACGGCTCTGAGTACTAGCAATAGCCGTGTTTGTTGTTTACGCTCATTATGATATTGAGTTTGTTTGTTTTTCATGTAAATGAGACGGGTAGTCATGACAATGATGAGCTGCACTTTCACAACCGGTTTTAGAGGTTCCCTCCAGAATGTCTAAATGTCTTTCAAATAGGTAAACTAAAGCCACAGTCCTCAAACAGCTCTGAGCCGAAGAACGGCTGTTACTGCAGCAGCAACAACAGTCGTTCAGCAGCTAGTCCAGCGACTATTTTTTGTTAATATGTAAAATATGTAACATTTAACCGATTTTTTTATTCATTTATTAGACTAGAAAGCTAAGAGAGCATGTTGAAAGTGTCAAATTTTATCCTCACACATATCTAGCAGTCAGGGTGCTTTGCTTTGGATTGAGACCTGAAGAAAGGAGGTGGGATTTTGTGGGATGAATAGTTTAAAAATGTAGCTACTCTTGTTTGTTTCTCCAACTTTACCAGCTTCAAGTGATGAGATTATATTTACTTTCTGTTTCATATGTCCTGTCATACCAGTTATACTGACATGGTACGCTCCCCACATGGTTGCATCATGAGAAGGAAAGGGCCTGTCTTTTTAGTCTTCACTGATGCTGAGCCAGTTGACCTAGAGCTGACCTGCAGAGAGCAATACCCAGTGACAATAGGAGAGAATAGGAATAAACAAGACAAACACATTTTTTGTGAAGTATGAAAGACAGGCGGGAAGAGAAGGTGAAGAGAAAAAAGAAATGGTGGTCGCCAGTAAGGGAAGCTCTGCCTTTGAACTTCCCAAGGTTAACTCCTTTCATCTCTGTATCGAACACGTTCGCACGATTTCCAAACACCCACAACTCCTCTGGTCAAGCATGCAGAGAGGGGTCCAAGTCCCAGTTTGGGAAGCAGGTCTGTTGATGCCTCGAGGCATAGAGTCTCCTTCACCATCGCTTCTAGCAGACAAGGGCTCTGAATTAATCATGTGCAACGTGATATAGTCTCACCCCTCCCCCTAGATGTTGGCCCCTAAAACAGACTGTGACAGAGGGGCCTCTTGCTCGCTCTCTCTCTCTCTCTCTCTCTCTCTCTCTCTCTCTATATATATATATATATATATATATATATATATCAAGCAGCTCAGCTCACCTGTAATGCTGTGGGTGGAAATAAACTCACTTTGCACAGTGAAATGGAAAGAACAAAGGACAAGAGCAAAGATGTAGATGTACTGTGCTAACACTGACTGAAAAATGCAGATCCATAATGACCTCTAGCCGGTGGCTTGTCTCCTAGTTAGCCTGACTGACCTTCCAAGTTCAAACCAGTCATGCTAGCCTGCAGCTGGGCTCACATCAACTATCCTAATGACCTTCCAAGATCACAAATGCCACAATCATGTACAAATGAGTAAAAAGCCAGTGGCAAATGGTGCTGGAACCCTAATGTAGGTCGTGTCTGCTGAAATCTTTCCTAAAGCTTTATTTACTTTACTTACTTCTGACTGAATCACTGAGGGAAACCCTTTCCCAAAAAAATAAACAGATTCAGCCCCTTCAGCAGGTTAACAAAGGCTAAATGTTTATGTTTAATCCGGACAAGGGGGCAGGAAGGAACAGGGGTATGACATTTTAACAATGTGTTGTGTATGTGACCCACAGTAAATGATTGGCATTGTCATGTCATGACATTGCTTAGAAATTGCTGCCCCACATGTATGTAAGACACCACACTAGGCACCACTGCTGTGTCACATCTCTTTTGCTTACAGAATGAACCCAAACCATGATCTTTCCATGAACATAATCACCTCTTGTTTGTGCCAAAACCTACCAAAGAACTTTGGGTCTTTTTTACTAAAATCTGTTGAGTAACCAGGAGACAGAATCTTTACAAGCCCCAACTTAATCATTGTGTTGTGATATATGTCATATGATGTCTGAGGCATTTCACTTCCACATTTGTGGAAATATAGTCATAATATTCAACCAAAAACATAAACAACAAGCAGTCAGTTGACTTAAACGAAGCCACTGAAATGAGCTGTGCGTTGTCAAATCACATTGTAGCTCTTCACTTCTCATGTGCACAATATAGGCATTTGCTTAATTTTCTCACATATACTGTGTGTTGCTGCTCCTCAGCCTCCATTGCTATCATACGTCAGCCTAATGAGCCTTTACAACTCCTTCATCAGAAAGAGCCTTTTTTGTACTCAGCACTGTGAAGCTCTGATGTAGCTCCTGATATCATATAACCAACTCGGGTCAAACATTATAAACAAAAAACAAGTTTTGTTTATAGATATTTAGTCCTGTTGATAACTCACAAATTTAGTTTAGGATACATATTACACCAAATGTGGTATTCTTTTTCTGATGGTCATACTTGTTGACAAAAAGTTACAGCAGTCGGTGGGGGGCCTGATCTGCAGGTTGTAGTTGTTTTCTCTCCTATATTGTGAAATACGCTTGAGTGAAAACATGGTCACTCACCATAGGTGTCAGTTTATGTCTTTGTCTTTGTGTGCCCAAATTAGATAAATACCACCAATGATGACTGCTATATACATACATATGTGTACACTGACATACAGAATTTAAACAACACAACGCTGGGCTCCACCAGTGTGTGATGCAGGAGGTATGATGCTAACACTCCGACACTTCAACCTCAGTGTAGCAGGAGCAGCTAGCTGTTATTCAGAGTTAACCAGCCGTGAGCAGCTGCTGTCAATGTGTTCATGCTGGAAACGCCACTGGAGCTTTGACAGTCAGAAGAACATTAATGGTCCTTTGTAGAAGTTTCCATGTGGTACTTGTGTTGTAGCTGAGCTGACTGCATCCAGTGTGTGTGTCTGTGTATCTGTGAGGGAGTGTCAGCGTGTGCCGTTCATCATGGGAAATCAAGGGGGGAAAATGCAGTGGTGGTGCTCATACAGGTATCAAAAGCACAAGTTGAAATCATTGTTCAAAACTGAAAAATAAATAGAAGTGGGTTGGCCACAATACCACGAAATCTTAGAGGCGGAGGAGATGGGCCGCCCAGCTCAAAAAACACATTTTATGTGATATTTTCATTGACTCACTCCCCCTGACCCTCCATCAACTTAGCCTATACAACAGCCAGTGTTGGTTAAATTCTGAACATTTGTTAGGAGCAATGCACGTAGACAAAGATCATTGTCTGCACAGAGAGCGTGTGTAGCTGGTTATGTTAATAAATTGGTGAAAAAGTTGTTTTTTTTTTAACAATAATGGAATTTATGATGCTATGGCTCGATCACCACAGGTTTTGGAGGAGAGATGGAGGGAGATGACCCCCATAGATAAGTGATGCTAGTACATTTAATGTTATTCTTCCATCACTGCTGTCTTGCAGATTTGTACTTTATGTCACCGACAGAAAAGAGAACATCTGATTTCAACGCCCTTGAGTTAGCCTCAGTGTATGTGCGGGGGTGTAGTGAGACCGTCCGTTAACTTTCCTCATTCACTCATCAAGAGTCTGTTGAAAGGCATCAGAGGAACAATGAGTGGGTGGGCCAACACGTGTCCACCACCGTTAGAGCTGGTCAACTCAACCGCAGCCACTCTCCAAGCCTAGTTACTGCTCACTCTGCCTACACACTGACACACAAAAACTGACACACGCAGCTTTGAACACACACGCAGTTTTACATTCTACACATGCAGACACACACACACACACACACACACACACACAGTTATCATCTGTAAAGGGGTGGAGGAAAGCAGAGAAACAGGACAACCCACAGCATACATTAATAATGAGTTAACTAGGAGACCGCAGAACTCTGTACATTAATAATTCTCCACACAACAAAGGCAGAGGGGCCCCCATAACAGACCCTGAGGTTGAAGTCCAGTGTGTATCTGAGTGTGTGCATGTGTGTGCAGGCATGCTTTTGCTGTATTCTACTCTGATAATATGCTCTGTCCCTCCCTACGTCCTTGTTGTAATCTGTAATCTGCTGCAGCCACACACAGAATCACTTTGTCCAAGACACGTGAGCCACTTATCAATGAGAAGACAGGGCTGTCGGTTTGGCCGTCCCTCAGAACCATATGACTTGTCAGAAAGTCATATGCTTGGTCCAGTCATGTGTTTCCCTGTGTGGTACAGTGACTGAGCAGTTTAAAAAACAAATGACCGTTTATGTAGCATATACATATATGAGAGAAGGAGCGCACAAGCAGAGACGCATAGCAGCAGTAATAATACTAGAAATATTGGAACTGTAGATAATGATAACGAGGTATACAAGAGGTACTATGGTGATTATGATAGCAGTATTAGTAACAGTAGTAATGGTAGTAGCTGTACAGAGTAGTAACAGAATTAAAATAGATTATGACTAAACAGTAGTAATCGCATTGAGTTTCAAGCAGGACCACAGCAGGAGGTCCAACCACGATCCATGGGAACCTGTGAGATGAGAAAGCACAAGGACTCCAGGGAAGAAGTTGAGTTAGTAATATGCATTAATGGGACATGAATGTGTGCAGAAGGAGAGGGAGAGGAAGAAAGAGCTCAGTGCGTCATGGGAGGGCCCCCTGCAGTCTAAGCCTATAGCAGCATAACTAGGGGCCGGCCTAGGCCAGCCCTAACTATAAGCTTTATCAAAGAGGAAAGTTTTTAGTCCACTCTTAAATATAGAGAGGGTGTCCGCCTCACGGACCGAAACCGGAAGATGGTTCCATAGTAGAGGAGCTTTGTAACTAAAGGCTCTGGTTCCCAATCTACTTTTGAGGACTCTAGGAACCACAAGTAGCCCTGCATTTTGGGAACGCAAGAAAGTCTCATGATGGGTGGATCTCAGACTTGAGAGAGAGAGAGTTCACATCTATCTTTTTCTAAATCTAACCACGTGTTTTTTTTAGACTTAACCAAAGTGGAGTTCCATTAGGTACATGTTAAGGTTTTGTGCATCAGCCACCGATGCCAAAGGGTACTGTGCAGATCTGGATGAGAAGCACAAGGATCAACTGGGATGTGAACATGTTGCAAATTGTGCTATTCAATTCAATTCAATTCAATTTCATTTAAAATGCCAATTCATAACACAGTTATCTCAAGACACTTTACAGGTGTGTAAACAACACATTAAAAAAAAAGAGAAGAGAATCAGAGAGAAACAGGTCCCAGGGCAAAACCCCACACTGAGTAAGCATCTGGCGACAGTAGCGAGGAAAAACTTCCTTTTAACAGGCAGAAACCTCGAGCAGAACCAGACTCAGATTGTGGATCCAGCAACATGCTCCAGAAGTGCTGAGAAAAGATGGAGCACAAGAGCTCCGAGGGGTGCTAGTGCACAGTTTCTCCTGAATTAGCCAGAATTATGAACAACTCCAGCTCCAACAGCTTTAAAGGGAAACTTTCTTGATTTTGAAATGGCTTTGTATCATTACAATGTGGGAAGTATATGAGTTGTAACATTGTCTCTTAATGTCGCCTGCACCCAAAGCATCCCATTTATCTGCAGGCAAAAGACTGATGTTTTTGTTCTCTAGATCTGTTGTACAAACTACAGACTGTACTTTTACAATTTTGTATGTCTGCCCCCACAGTGTGGAAAGCTGTTTCATTCAAAATGAAATGGCTATGAAATAAGCTCAATAAATAAATAAAAACAAAATGATTCCCCAATCTGGTGCAGTTGCTTTGGCCTGAAGATAACCACACCTCCTCGTTTGTGTAATAGAAATGGAAATAAATACAGCCATGATATAGATTTGGCATTACGAAATAAAAGTGCCATGAAATAAGTAAATGTAGTCTTATGAAAAACATCATTTTGAAATAAATAAATGTAAAGTTATTTACTTATAGGGTTTATTTCATAGCCATATTTATTTATTTCATTTTGAATGAAACACCTTTACATACCATAGAAGTGGGCCTATCCCCAAACTCAGATCAAACTGTATGAACTATGAACCAAGATCCTGTTACTGCACTGTTGGTTTCTCGCCTAAAATGTCGTAAAAAAAATATATTTCATCTTTGATAGAGAAAGTCTGTGAACAGAAGTTCCCACTATATTGTTTCCTGCATGAAAAGCTAACTCAATCGAACTGTAAAACTAATCAGCTTTTATCAAATCTGAATCCGACCAATGGCTGGAGCGTTTATTGGTCCGGTGCGGTGCAGTGTTGGTTGCTGTAGATTATTTACATTTTGAGCAAAAGGGAATACCACAGCCCTTTTTTTCTGTTCTCTGGTCATGTGGCATCAACTGCGAAAAAAATTGCATTTTTTCCCCAGCACAGACTGCCCAGTTTTGACAGCGGTAAAACACTTCTTTAAGAGTGAAATTAAAATCCACATGATGTCTTAGTGATTTTAATTGGAAGATAGTGTCAGGGTCTGTCAGTTCTCTCCTTGTGTTCTCCTGTTTGTCCCTCCCTCGTCTCTGTCTTTCTTGTCTAGTTTTTTGTCTGCTTCTCCTCCTGCACACCTGTGACTCATTACCTTCAACCAACTCCACCTCCTACCTGCCCATCCATTCCCTGACTCTACCCCTGGTTCACTGCACCCAGCTATCCTTGAGTCTTTCCTCCCTCTTTGGATTCACGCCACTTCAGCTATCTTGCCTCCAAGCTCCTTCCTTCTTGACCATCGTGGACAATAGCTTTTCGGAATCTAACATTTGTGGACTGTTTGGTGAAAATATATATTGATTACACTACTTGAGTCTTTATTCCTGGTGTCTGTGAGAGTGCTGTGATGTATTGTGGGTCTATTTCTGCCAAAAGAGAAACATCCTATTTGTGTTTCACTGACACCAAGGAGCTTTGGATAAAAAGTAGAATTTAAAAAATCTGAAAAGCCAATGCAAAATTTAAATTGCTTTAAATAAGAAAATAGACAAGTAGACAGAAATCAGTGTTGCTTTCTTTCTTCATAAGCATCACACTATTTAAGGCCCCTGTAAAACAAGGAAGTCCCCCAAGAGACACTACAAGTACGCTGCAGAGGACAATGGATTTCAGCTTTTCTAGCTTACTGCTTATTCAGTGAGCTGTCCATATGTTGTATCTTTAGCTGATAATAACAGCAGAACCGTGCTTGCAGTTCACTGTGCAGGTGTACTGAGCCCGCTGCTATCCAGTAGCAGACTTTCTCAAGCAGAAAACAAAATCAATCTCCAAATTACCTTCATCCTCTAAAAGCAGTTGTGAATATAATTGGAGTCCTCTGAGTGGATCTAATGTAAGGTGAGGACAAAGATCTACGAATGAAATTTGATCATATTTATTATAGTATGAATCATCAGTGCAAGCATGCAAGCAGTAGAATGTAAAAATAGGAGCCGTCAATACATCTATCTTGTATTAAGTCTGTTGTAGCAGAATGCAACCTGCATGTGTGCCTCTCTACTTTTTTGCATGAATTCCCATCATGCAGAAAGATGGCCTGACTGCATATGTAACTCTCAATTATCAAGTCAATTAGTCAGTGTAGTGTGTGACCTGTTAGCAATCCTATGACTTACTAAATGGCTTGTAATACACTGTGTGGAAATTAGCATGGTGGAATTACAGTTATGATTCAAATAAAGTAGGTATATAGTAATTATGTATGAAACAAGACTATAACAGCACATGCTGGACAGGTGTTAACTTATAGGAGCATCAGATGGACATGTCTGCTGTTTCTGTGCTTTTCTTTGCCATAGTTACTTGGCTGATAGGTTAATTAACACAGCTAGACTTGGCTTTGTTTTACATGACACAGAAACCTAAAAAGGGGACAGCTTTGCCCTGAACTAGGCCTCCCAGGCAGCACCTGCTCTCAGGTTGAATTTCCTCTTCTCAAATAAGGCAGTTGTCATGGGTTATATGAACGTTGTTTTAATGTCTGGAAAGCCACAAGCAATTACTGACAAGAGCTAAGGGTACTGTATGGTGTCAAAATATAAAGGAGTCAGTATATAAAGTAAGGGAAGCAAAAAAGTACAAGAATGTGTACTACATGTGAGTAAAACATCCATCAAACTGGAAATAGAGCTTACACTCTGTAGCTTCTTGTTAATACATTCAGAAGTTGCTGTAAAAAATAAACCTGGTGGTATTAGAAATTTCTCTGATAAACAACAAATTCCATGAACAGGCCAAAACGAACGAACGAATGCATCCATCTAACAATTAGTGTACATGTATCAAAGCCTCATATATATTCCTCCTGTGCCACAGAGCATCCAGCTGTCCCAAATACTCATTATGGCAACAAATGTGGATTAATACCCCAGTGAAAGTAGCTCCCAACGACTTCACTTCCCTCTGGATACAGTGGTCTTCATGCCACTAACACATGCAGTAGTGATCCCCAATAATTGGAAATACATACTGAAGAAATTATTTTGAGTAAGCATTATAATTTTACATCACTGAATCAAAAACTGATATGCATTATACAGTAAGCTTCATGCTTCATGTTGTGCGTCTATATCAGTATAGCATAGCCACGTGACTCGTTTCTCTTTCTCAGCAGAACAACTAATGACTGTAGCTGCCAGAGACTCATCGATTTCTCCTTCACTGCCCCAGAGGCTGCTGGTCCCTCTCTTTCAAATGCTTCATGATGAGCTGAAGCCACTCTGCGACCTGGAGTTTCCTGCTATCACAGCCAATACTCAGCGACTGGGATTCTCCTGTCGCTTTAATTATGTGTCCATTCACTCAGCGACTTAGTCTCTCAGCCTGTCAGTGGTTTACAGTTAGAGGACTGCACTGAGATACACTATGAAAGGAATGTACTCAGTCAGGGTTATGGTTAGTTTAATATGTTGGTTTACCAGTGCAGAAGGATAATACTTGTTACTTAATAGTATTATCAGGGTGTGGCAACACAAACCGAATGTGAGAGAAACAGTTACGCTTGAACAGCAAAGGACCTTCCAAAACTGTTGCTATAAAGCTGGAAGCACCCAACTGACTAGTCTCTTACCCTTATCATATATCATTATGGAGACCCTTCACTGGAAGTCGGATTTGTCTATCAGACTGCCAGATATTAAAGAGTGATTTCTCACTCCAAAGAACACCTTTCTACTGCTGCAGAGCCCAGCTGTGGTGTGCTGTATGCCATTTTAGTCGACACTTGGCGTAATGTGTGGTGATCTGAGGTTTGCATGCAGCTGCTTGGCCGTGGAAACCAATTTCATGAAAGTCCCAAGTGTACCTCAAGACTCACTGGCCCCACTCTGTGAGCTCGTTGTGGTCTGCCATTTTGTGGCTTCCACTTAACAATAGGACTTAACAGTTGACTGAATCCATTCTAATTTGACATTTAGGTCAGATTTCATTCAGATATATTTAATAGGTTCATTATTATTAAGAGTAGGCTTGTGGCAGCAGTAGCAGTACCAATAACAATGATGATAAGTACTAGCAGTACTGATAAGGTACACTGGGAAAAAAAGATTTCTTAAAACTACCCATGAAATGAGAACACAGCTTACTTTGAGTCTCAGTGATAATTCTAAAATGTTGATCTTTGCATTCTGGTTTAGGATGTTAATATGCTAACATTTGTTAATTGACACAAAACAAAAATTGCAGCTGAGACTGATCAGATTTTTGAAGTAAGGGAAGCTATTGAGTTTCCTCTGATCAAATGAGATTGAGAATGACAAGCAGTCCACCTTCTGTTTCTTGTTGTTTTGAGATTAAATTTGTGAAGAATAATCTTTGCCGCTTAACTTCAAATGATTTCAACATTCTAAAGCCAATTAGAAGATGGTCTATCTTGGACTGACAAAGATGGGCTCATCCAAAAATAACATATTGTTGATATTGCATTTTATTGTTGTTGTTGTTTTAATTTCAGTGTAAAAGCTGCCCAACTTTTTGTGGAAACTGTACCATAGCCTAATTATCATTCTGGAGCCTCAATGCTAAAAAGAAACCAACCAAGAGAGAGTTGTAACTTTTTTTTCTGGCTTAAATCTTTAAACACAATTTGAAATAATTGTATGTCAGCTCTTCAACCTAACACTACCATTAACATTAGTCTTGCTCTTCAAAATGTGATACGTATTTATAGACCACATACTTAAATTCTTCATAAACTGTTTCCAATACAAGTACTGACAATCTGACTGCTAGTAGTTAATAGTGTAACTGAAAAATGATGGAAGAGTAAGTTAGAATTGCTCAACCAAGATCTACAGGGCTTATTTTTATCTGATGTTAAAGATCTCAGCTGCATCCCAAGAATATAATTATGTGAATACACAATTCATAGGCTATGTAACTCTGGACCTTTACTGGACCTTTAATGTATGTTGAAAGTACTTACCTTGCACCCCTGCTAGCAGAACTGACTGGTGCTTACCAGGGCATAAGTCAAATGTTTGACTGTTATTTTTTCATTTTAAATGAATGTAAATTTTTACAGAGAGTGCTTCAACAAATTTCAAACCTCCAGGGCCATATTTCGCACGGTTTATTATGATGTATGATTCCACCTGGCAAGACAAAACAGTTGTGATAGCTGTGTTTCTGACTGCTAATGCTCTGGTGAATGTGTATGTGTGGGCAGAAGCCATACACTGTTGGCTGATGGTAGTACTGAAACTGAAAGTTGGCAGTGCTCCAGGTAGATGGAGGCTGATCGACGCCTCGGCGTGCTGAAATATTGATTCAGAAAGCTGAAGCACCCTCAGGCCATGGACTGTTTTCGAGAAATACATGCAGATGAGTGTAAAAGTTCAACCTCGCATCTGAGTTACAATGTTGTAACATCTGGCTAAGAAAAGATTTGGTTGAGTTCCACCTTAAGACCGCTTTTCCATAGACGCCCCCCCCCCCCCTTCATGTAGCCTACTCTGTCAGGTCTTGTTAAGGTGTGATTTTATACTGACGTCTTAATACATGTAACATATTCAGTGAGCCATGTAGACCTTTACTGTCAGCCCACTAGACATACAAAAACATATTATGGAAATAACAGCATAGACCTGAGAAGCTCTGTTTTAACTGAGTCACTGAGTTACTCAGCCTTAAAGGAATATAATGGTACAGTAGTCAAGTCAATTTTATTTATATAGTACTAAATGATAAATAAATAGACCCAATATTCTCCCATGAGCAAGCATTTGGCAAGGTAAAACTGTAAGCAGAAACCTTGGAGAAGACCCTGGCTCTAAGTGGGCAGCCAACTGCTAGAACAACAATAATAACAATAATAATAATAATAATAATAATAATAATAATAATAATAGCATAGAGCTCTGGTCAGACAGCTCTATATGATGATACCTAACCATTAAGGGCTTTATAGGGAGCCAGGAGAAGCCAATATGAGAGAAATATGATCTCTTTTACTAGTTTTTGTCAGTACACAAGCAGCAGCATTCTGGATTAGCTGGAGTCTTAACAGATTTATTGGAATAGCTTGATAAAAGGAAGTTACAGTAATCCAGCCTGGAAGTAACAAATATATGGACCACACTCAAATGTAGATACTACACCATGGCATTTTAATGCGTTAAATATGGTATTGTGGGTGTCACTATTTTGGTTTTTTGGAGCTAGAAGTGACCATATTTGGACAAGAGGGTTGGGTTCAGGAGGATACACAATGCTACACCTTTGTCCTGACTGGATCTGACTGAGAACATAAAGCACACATTTCTTCTTCTGCACACATTTATGTCCCACTAATGCATATCACTAACTCAACTTCTTCCCTGGAGCCCTCACACCTTCTCGTCTCACAGGTTCCCATGGATCATAGTCAGACCTCCTGCTGTGGTCCTGCTCGAAACTTACTGCGATTACTACTGTTTAGTCATAATCTATTTTAATTCTATTACTACTTTGTACAGCTACTACCATTATTATTGTTACTAATATTGCTATCATAATCACCATAGTACCTTCTGTATACTTCATTGTCATTATCATTGTCTATAGTTCCAATCCTTGTTGCTTGTTACTGGTGGACTTAATCCACATGTTTGGATACCACCATATTTGAGTGAGAAAATATTCTTTTTGGGGGGCCACCTTAAAAGTTAATTCAGTCAGGTTTTCAATTTACATTTTTGGTTTTCCACTGTCAAAAATTTGCTTCAGTTCACCAAGAAGATAATCGTGTGATAATTATGAGATAATTTAGACTGTGATTCAAATCAGAGTGAGAAGGGTTTGTCAGAGGGAGCAGGGTTTGTCAGATACAGTGATGTTAATTAGACAGCGTGTGTTCACTTGTTTCTGTGTGTTGGTGTATATTGTTCTGAGTCTTCTTGGCGCTGTGTGCAGTCATATGCATGTTCAGGGCCCTTGAGTGGGTAATATGTGTGTGTGTGTGTGTGCATGCATGTGCATATTTATGGTGGGGGCAGTGACAGACATGCTCTCAATAGGAGAGCTCTGAGCAGGACTCTGTATCTTTCAGTGGGAAAGCCAGTGTGCCTTTGATTCATTTTTTAAAAGGCCCCTGCAGCTCGTGCATCATGCTGCCTGTTTCGCTGCCAGTGTTTTAGATTTTTTTTCTTCCTCTCTCTTTTCTGCCTCTCTTCATTGAAGTTTTTTTTTGAGTCAATACATTTACCACTTCTTTCCTCCTCCTCCTCCTCTTCCTTGTTACTGCATCTAAACCAACATGTACTCTGTGGTAGCTTGGGTAGTGCTCTGTGCCCATGTGTGTTCATTTCAAACTGAATAGTGAAATCTTCCAAGTCTTGCTCTCATTGTTGGAGCTTGATACACAGTATGTAAATGACAAAAACTAAGTAAAGTGCAGGCAGGAGTCGTCACAGTGCCACAATGTCTTCATTTGTTGAAGACGCCGACCCATGCTTATATTCCTGTATCTCCTCTGAGACAGAGCAGAGACAGAGAGGGAGGAGGAGGCAGGCAGCCAGCCCATCATGTCCCATTCGCCCTACTTCTCGTTTCGTCGCCCTTCCCCCTTCTTCTCATCCTCTTTCTCGTTTCTCCCAGTGTCTTACGCCTACGCCGGAAACGTGCTGTCTCTTCTTGCATAAGCTCCATGCTGTCATCTCTGCATGTACACAAACAAACATCCAAAGTGCATTAAAGAAACTGTGCTGTATGTACACGCTGTGCGGCGTGCTGCTGACGGGCACGTCATGCCAGCTAAGTCACATCAGAGTGACACTGATGTCCCAGCACCTCCCTCAACTACTGTCAATTACACCCCCCCCACCATTCACCCACTGGAGGCAATGTGGCACCCAGCATGGACGGCATCCCCCCCCCCCCCACATCCTCCGCACACTTCACTGGGTGCTGTCTAGTCATATTGCCTTGGCAGAGCCCTTGCCTCAGCCAGCTCCTTCCCTGGGGAAGACTGTGAGATGCTCTAACCTTTGTTCAGGAAACTGAGCCGAAGCTTTTGGCTTTTAGCTGTTTTTTTTTTTCATTGCTCTTTCCCCCCGTACTTTCTTTTTTCTTCCCTGTTCTGGATTTTCCAGCCACTCCCCCAGGTAATTCCCAGAGTTTTTTATTTAGGTTTTGAGTCTCCTGTTTATAGGGTTTATTGGGATCACTGCGACTGTAGTGCCTCAAGGGAAATCTGACTTAAGTTAACCCTGACTGACAAGAAGCAAAAGGTGTGTATGTTCACTAACTAGAAACTATCCTGTACGCACTTCTCATCCCTGCAGTCCTTTTATCTTTTTTTTCTTTTTTTCTTTTTTTTTTTTGTTGCTACCCCAGACGAGCAGTATAGATGGCATGAGTCACCCTCAGGTGCCCACAGTCTTTATAAAATATGGCCACACAGGCTTTGATGAAAGCTGCCCACTGCGAGAGGCTTCCTGTTCACTTTGTCATGGTGGGCACACCCCTTCTGTCATCCACAAAGCTTCAGCTGTGGAACTCTTCAAACACTCTTCTTCACATCCTCGACTGCTTTGAGCTGTTGTGGTAATGATTCATAAGCCAAAGACCCAGGATTCCTTCACAGAACTGGTACAGCATACTGAAGTACATTTAACTGAAAAACTGGTCAGTAGTTATTTTTCTGATTGCATTTTTTTATTCCCCTCTTGTCCCGTGAAAACCAAGCATCTCCAGTGCTGATTTTGATTGTTTGTGGAAAACTGAAGGCTTAAATGTTCCTTTATAGGTTTCACTTCTTAAGTTAAATAAACTCTTTAAAAACCCTCTTCAGTTAGTTGGAAAATCCACCATCACAAAGCTAAAAACAGGCTATTTGTCTGAGTGCATCAAAAGTCAACTTTTTAGAGATAACAGGTTCTCACAGAACAGCCGTGCTTCAAACGTATGATGATCTTCTAAAATATGATACATTGCTGTAGATTACACCAGCCAACAGTAAGGGCACTGACTAAACGGGCACCAGTCGTTATCAACTGATAAAACATCAATAGGTCTATAAAGGCCAACCAGAAGAGCCAATCAGATAAACATATGACACAGTTTGTCTGTGCATTGTTAAAAGGCCATAGCAGCCTACAGGGTTCAAAGGTGCCCTTTCGCCCTTGACTAAATCCTTAGCCAACCAGGCTGTTTGGGACGAACATCACTACCAGCACAACACATATTGTCGTGATGCCACTTATTATCACTGGCAGGCTTCAGGACACAAAGACCTCAGGACAAAGACTGAGACAACTGAGAATGAGGCACAGAATTTTGAACTATTTGTGTCTCACTAAATTTTGTGTCCTATTTATTTACAATTTCCAGAATACTTTCATTCAAATCTGTTCATTTGAGTCAAGCAAAATCAGTACAATTTTTTATTGCCTTAACATTTTAATGGTGTTTTTATTTTGCCAATAATAAAAACTATAGAGTGAGATTTTGAATGCAGGACATGTGCTTGTAGTTAAGTTTGTCTAGTGTGGAATTAGTGCTTTACTAAAGTAAAGGATATGAATACCGCTGCTGCACAGCAGGCATTTCCGTTTCGAACTCTGGAGAGTTTTCTGTTTTATTTTTGCTTTATTTGGGCCAGATGAACGACAACAACTGGTGAAACACAGGACAGACACATATCCGAAGATGTCAGTCACGCCTGGGTGCAGCGGCTCATCAGCTGCTGGACGTACAGACATTCAGCATGGCACCTATGTTTTCTGTGTGGTGCAGTTCTCAGCAAAAATAGACGGTCTAATGATCTATTGATAACCATATTAACATTATACCAGCTACATTACACCATTCATTACAGTTTCAATGTCTATATCTATCTATGTCTATCTCTCTGAAAGATGGTAAATAAAAATTACATCATTATTATTGTCTGGCATTATCAAAGACAATTTTAATGTAGAAAGATAGAGCTGGCAATAGTGCCTAAGCAGCAGACAGGTAGCACAAAATTCTGGACCCTGTACATATGCATCTGTGTGCTCCTCATACTCAACTATCCATTCTACTATCTCTCTGGTCCTTCCCCACGAGGCCCCTGTTTACTTAGTCCCCTTTTTCACACTGCTGCACAGTACAAACACTGTGTGATCACAAGGCGTGTGGGAGCAGCAGCAGCAGATCGGCAAGGTAGCCGTTACACACAGGTAGAAGTGGGCAGTATGTGAAAATGGAATGCGCCGCGTCTCTGTTGCTCTGAAATGTTTTCCCAAGAACACAGAAGGAGAACAAGGTAGGGTGGTTTAGAACACACTAGTTGCACCAGACTGGAGGAAAGAGAGAGTTGCCTTAGCAGACCGCTAGTGAATTTTGCTTTGCATTTTCCTGGCAATTTGGCAAGGTCTCAGACAGTTCTAATACGATTATCTTATTAAGTTCATGTTAAAACACACACACGCACAAAAGGTGTCCTTAAATCCATTGTTAATGATTATTCCTCCATACACACAAAAGTTAGTCATGGAGTTTCCCAAGGTTCTGTGCTCAGACCAATACCGTTCACTCTATACATGTTCCCTGTTGGTGATATTATCAGGAAACATTCCATACATTTTCATTGTTATGGAGATGACACAGTGTCAGTGAAGCCAGATGAAGCCATTCAGCTAATCAAACTTCAGGCATAAAAACCAGGATGACTTGCCATTTTTTTCTTTTAAACTCAGACAAAACTGAAGTTATTGTGCTGGGACCTCATCTCAGAAACAAATTATCTAATAACAAACCTACCCGAGGTGGTATTAACTTGGTGTCCAGCCCCATTGTAAGGAATTCAGAGTTTTCTTTGATCAGCATGTGTCTTTTAACGCACACATAACATAAATTTCAAGTACTGCCTTCTTTCATCTTCACAACATTGCAAAAAAGTCCATGCTTTTATTACCTCCAGGCTGGACAATTGCAAGTCCTTATTATCAGGCTGCCCCAATAAGTCTCTGTAGACTCTCCAGCTAATCCAGAAAGGTGCTGCAGACTGACAAAAACTCATATTAGAGATCATATTTTTCCTGTACTGACTTTTGTACACTGGCTGCCTATTAAATTTCTCCTCACGTGCAAAGTCTTCAATGGTCAGGCACCATCATATCTTAAAGAGCTCATATTACCTGATTCCCAACTAGGACTCTGCTCTTACCGGATGCAAGGTTATCCATGGTTCTTAGAGTCACCAAAAGTAAACGGGAACCACAGCCTTTAGTTATCAAGCTCCCTTCCTGCGGAACCATCTTCTGTTTTTGGTCTGGGAGGCAGACACCCTCTCTACAGTTAAGAGTAGACTTAAAACTTTTCTTGCTCATGGGGAGATGTTGGGTCTCTCTGTACTGAAAACTATGAGATGACCTTTGTTGCATTTTTTTGTTTGCTGCCATTGGTAGACTGGATGAGTATAATGTGGAGACATGAGAAGATATCTGCTGACACTTTATACCACGGAGCTGAATGGCTTTTAGCAAAATACTGTACTCAAAATACTCAACAGCAAGTCTGACTGTATGTAGAGATGATAATAGCTTTATGTTTACAACAAGATACGATCCAGCCATTGTTGTGGTTGTATTTTGAGGGGTTTTATTGTGAATTGGATCTGTGCTACACCAAAGTGAGTCACTTTCATATCCAAAAATGGACATGTGCAAGGAACATGTGTTCAAGTGCTGTAGTGCTGCAGCTCATTGACCCAACTGTTTCTGTCTGGATTCTTCTTCATCTATAAGCCTCCCACACTCAGGCCATAGAGATGACCTCCTGCACTCCAAGACGGATGATTGATTCTTAGTGAGATTATTAGTGCAGCTGTCTCGCAGTTCTGTTCCACATAAAAACTGCTAAATTCACTTGATGCTATTGACACTTTTGTCCTACAGTACATTGTACAAAGAAAGTTTGCTTGTCTTATTCATTGAAAAAGCAATTAACATTATACATTTCTTAGTCTATACTAATTACTCAGCAGCAAAAATAATGTGTTTTAGAAATCATTACTTTCATTACTCAGTCCAAATCTGTCAAAGGTGCCTTTAAACAACTTCAAATTCTTCACATATATGCACACAAAAGAACAGAAACAAAAAAACAAGACACTGCGATTTAACAAGCACAGAAGGGATTATCTGACCATAAGCTAAAAGCTAAAAGCTAGCTTAGACTCATTAATGTAGATGTATATAGAGCCAAGGCAGTACGTGCATTTCTACTCAACTCTTTTTATGCACATTTTTATTCATTTTCATTTTCAGCATGGAAAAAATGAAAATTCTCTAAAACATGAAATATCGCAAACAAATTGTTTCTAAGCTTGGCTGATGTGGAAAAAGTCGGTGTATAAAACCAAAATTCAACAGTGCAGTGGAAACAAATTAGCAAATAAATCATAACGTACATGAAGCATGTGACGTTTTTATCCACTGAAGAGACAAAAATAGCAGCAGACTAAAATGTCAGATCTGTGTAAAGTGATGAGAAAACATCACAACAATACATGAAACAAACAGAAATTACTTATATTCACAGTGGTTTTTACATTGTTTTCACTGTTTGAGGTTTGACTGGGACTCACTGAATTATGTCATTTTCTGCAGTGGTATTGGTAACTGGAGAACTGGCACCATACCACTTATTTTTATGAACCAAATCCTCTAATATTCACATGACACTTGTGGATGGAAACATTCATTTGTTTTTTCTTTTGTCAGTATTTTTTAAATTGGGTAAAAATTTGTGATACTCTGGGATGGAAACCTATCCAATAGTTACTGTGCGTAACTAACATCCTGTTTCATGGAGGCTTTGCTCTTGTCTGGGTCCAAACCATTAATAGGCAGAACTCGGAGTGGCAGGTGCACAGGGATGGTAGATTAACAAGGGGGCTGCATTTTGATCTTTTTTATTAACAAGGGGATGGCATCTCCCAATGCACTATAGTACATTGTATGCACACAGATGGCACAGGTACAGTACATTACCTGATATTCATCATGATGGAATGAAACTGAAAAGCAACATAAAACCTGTTCCATGTGAGAAACAAAGATCATGGTTATGCACTGTAACACTCCAGTATAAAGCCCACCCATCCCTGCTTTGGTTTGGTAAATAGTAAATAGATACCTGCACACTTTATTTATAATTTGGCAGAAAGGAAAACACAATGCATTTATAGTAACCGGAGACGCACGTCACTACAAATTATGTGGAAACACCACACCACACCACCCTGCTATTAATAGGAAGCTAACTAATGTTAACTATGCATAGAAATTTGCTAACCTTAGTCTGACAACTGCCCAGTAGCATTTACTGGACAGTCGTCTTTGCCAACAACACAGAGTGATCTCATATTAAGGATTTCAACTGATGTCAGAGTTGAATTTCACTGTTGGAAAAACAAGCAAAACTGTGTTAGAATTCAGAGCATTTACACTTCCCCGCTTCGATTCTGAATCCAGAGTGATTTATCCTTGGTTGAGAAAACCCATCTTATTAGCCATCTCTCAATGACATCCTGGCAGCTCATCACGGTGACATCCTGCAGGGATGACTGCAATGGCAGCTGATGTGATGTGTGGAGCTGCTGGATTGACAGGCAGAGTGCCTGAGATGCTGATCATTTTTGTCAAGCTGAGATAGTAAAATGCCGCAGTGACCCATAAATATTGAACCTGCCCAGGGGCCAATGACCTGCACCAGCTGAATGTGGCCTTTCTGCCAAGGCAAGTAGATGTGTGCATAGGTGTATTACTGTATTATAACAGCTGGCTGCTTTATAAACCAACGGTGGTGAAATTGATTATTTGACAAACAGAAAGCCAGTATAAAGCATTGATTGGATAAAATATGCATGGAGCTTCCAGGTCTGAAAAGTAGAGCTAAACAAAGAAGTGCTTTAAACCTGGATTCATTTTAAGCAGAGGTACAGTGGTATGAAAAAGTTTGGGCACCCCTGATCATTTTCAGGATTTTCCTTTATAAATCATTGGTTGTTCGGATCAGCAATTTCAGTTAAATATATCATATAGCAGACAAACACAGTGATATTTCAGAAGTGAAATGAAGTTTATAGGATTAACAGAAAGTGTGCAATAATTACTTAAACAACATTAGGCAGGTGCATAAATTTGGGCACCCCAACAGAAAAATGACATCAATATTTCGTAGATCCTCCTTTTGCAGAAATAACAGCCTCTAAACGCTTCCTATAGCTTCCAATGAGGGTCTGGAGTCTGGTTGAAGGTATTTTTGACCATTCTTCTTTACAAAAAATCTCCAGTTCAGTCAGGTTTGATGGTTTCCGAGCATGGACAGCCCGCCTTAAATCACACCACAGATTTTCAATAATGTTCAGGTCTGGGGACTGAGATGGCCATTCCAGAACGTTGTAGTTGTTCCTCTGCATGAATGCCTTTGTAGAGTTTGAGCAGTGTTTGGGGTCGTTGTCTTGTTGAAGTATCCAGCCCCGGCGCAACTTCAACTTTGTCACTGATTCTTGAACATTGTTGACAAGAATCTGCTGATACTGACTGGAATCCATGCGACCATCAACTTTTACAAGATTGCCAGTACCTGCACTGGCCACACAGCCCCACAGCATGATGGAACCACCACCAAATTTTACTGTGGGTAGCAAGTGTTTGTCTTGGAATGCTGTGTTCTTCTTCCGCCATGCATACCGCCCCTTGTTATGTCCAAATAACTCAATTTTACATTCATCAGTCCACAGCACCTTATTCCAAAAGGAAGCTGGCTTGTCCAAATGTGCTTTAGCATACCTCAAGCGACTCTGTTTGTGGCATGTGCGTAGAAAAGGCTTCCGCCGCATTACTCTCCCATACAGCATCTCCTTGTGCAAAGTGCGCTGAATAGTTGAACGATGCACAGTGACACCATCTGCAGCAAGATCATGTTGTAGGTCTTTGGAGCTGGTCTGTGGGTTGAGTTTGACCGTTCTCACCATTCCTCGCCTCTGCTTATCAGAGATTTTTCTTGGCCTGCCACTCCGGGCCTTAACTAGGACTGTGCCTGTGGTCTTCCATTTCCTCACAGTGGAAACTGACAGCTTAAATCTCTGAGCCAGCTTTTTGTATCCTTCCCCTAAACCATGATGTTGGACAATCTTTGTTTTCAGGTCATTTGAGAGTTGTTTTGAGGCTCCCATGTTGCCACTCCTCAGAGAAGATGCAAAAGGGAGAACAACTTGCTACTGGCCACCTGAAATACCCTTTCTCATGATCGGATTCACCTGTGTATGTAGGTCAAGGGTCAATGAGCTTACCAAACAAACTTTGTGTTCCAATAATTAGTGCTAAAGGTACTCAAATCAATAAAACAACAAGGGTGCCCAAATTTATGCACCTGCCTAATGTTGTTTAAGTAATTGTTGCACACTTTCTGTTAATCCTATAAACTTCATTTCACTTCTGAAATATCACTGTGTTTGTCTGCTATATGATATATTTAACTGAAATTGCTGATCCGAACAACCAATGATTTATAAAGGAAAATCCTGAAAATGATCAGGGGTGCCCAAACTTTTTCATATCACTGTATATTTAAAAAGAAGTTGCCTTGTATCTAAGTTTATGAGTAAATGAGCCTACTTCACACTAACCTATTACTTCAAATTCCTAATGAGTTCATGGTCTCAGTTGCTACTTTCGGATCTTCTTCACTAAAGCATGATGTTCATTTTGTAATTTATAGTCCCATTTAAATGAAAATAGATTAGGGCATGATTTAAGGTGTGTCCACATTGTGAAGTTATTACCTCAGCGTTTCCTCAGGTTCTCAGTAAGATGCGATCAGGACAAGCATTAACATATATTGACAAAGATACATGCACCATCTTGTTCTGGTGACATCAATTGGAGCCACAGTCTGTTCAGTAGTGACGGTGGAGCCCCCTGAGTTCCTGACCATACATCAGCCTGAACCGGTCGTGAACAACACGCGTCTACCTAAAATGATGGAAATCATCTTTGGGAAAAATTAATTTTGACATGTACTTTGAGTGTGTAGTATGGTCAAAGTCCCCTCTGTTAGCATGGTTTATGACCTATACTGTTTTGGCTTCACAGATTCACAGATATGTTTAGAGATTCCCATGTTGTTTCGTGCTGACAGTGAGTTAATAACGACAACTAAACAACGTAGAAACGAGTTAGGTAATGATATCCTAAATGGCAAAACCTTGATCTCAAGTCCCTAAAGACTCTCCAACTAATCCGGAACGCTGCTGCACCCATACTCACAAAAACTAGCATTAGAGATCTGTCGGTGAAGGTTCTCAGTCATCCAAGTCTGGTCTGAGTAGTAAATTCCGATGATGAGAGGCGAAACGTCCTCAAGAACCCTAACAGGTTCAGATACCCTAAGAATTTACCACCCTAGCATTAGAGATCACATTTCTCCCATATTGGCTTCTCTACACCATCATCAGAATCAGAATCAGAATTCGTTTATTTATCCCTGAGGGGAAATTCTTTCAATCATATCAGCTTATAGTACCTTATTATCTGACTAGACTTAGTAGACTTAAAACTTCCCTTCTTGATAAAGCGTATAGTTAGACTTGGCCTAGGCTAGCCCCTAGTTATGCTGCTACAGGCTTAGACTGAATTGAACTGAACATGGTGGCTTCAGCAGGAAAAGGGTTTGGTTGGGGGGAAAGAAGAATATATATGGGACACACTTTATTTTGAATTTGGCACATAGAGTTTGCATGTTCTCCCTGTGCCTGCGTGGGTTTTCTCCTGGTTCTCCGGCTTCCTCCCACAATCCCAAAAACATGCACATTAGGTTAATTGGCTACTCTAAATTGCCCCCAGGTGTGAGTGTGAGAGTGTGTGGTTGTCTGTCTTTGTGTGTTGGCCCTGCGATTGACTGGTGACCAGTCCAGGGTGAACCCCGCCTCTCGCCCGTAGTCAGCTGGGATAGGCTCCAGCTCCCCCATGATCCTGACGGATAAGCGGTATAGAAAATGGATGGATGGATGGATGGAAATACTAATTTACTAATAAGCCTTGTTGACTTAGTTGTGAAAGTCAGTTTTTCTCACAGAAAAGTTTTTAGTTTTCAGTGGCAAAATAATCAGTGACTGAGCCCTGGCTTCCAAGCTAATATTGGCTAATGTATTAGCTAATATCAGTTTGCTAGCTTCAAAGCTTATGAGTGAAACATGCAGAGCTTGACAATTAACATCAACTAGTTCAAATGAGTTATACATATGGGAAAAAACTATGCTGGCTTTTCAGTCCTATTCCTTGATGAGTCTAAACGTGCATCACATTTATAGCCTGCAAGTTAATTTAGATGTTTGGACAAGCAAGTTGTAATTATGCTTAATCTTTTTCATCTGTGTATGATTTCTTAGCTCAAAGCTCATGTAGGCATATCAATGCAGTACCTGTACCTGCAGCTGCAGGTGATTCAGAGGTAAGCAGTCAGATGGTAAGCAGTATGCTGCCTGCAGACCTGCAAAGCCTCTGTGTAACACTGGCTGCACTCCGGTCTGGTGACTATAGATGCGATGCCTGATACCTGTTATCTGATATCTCATACCTAATTCAATTAGCTTAAAGAGAGAAAACAATTACTAAATTTTTACTAAAACCAGAATGAGTTTTTTTCATCTAAAATGAGACCAGTATTACAAAGGAGTGACGTATACAAGTCTGAAACTGGAATTATTCTTTAATTACTTGTTCTCAAGGTCTAACTGCATTTCTCAGATTTGTTCTTTTCTTGTGTGCACCCGTTTGCTATTGTGGTGGCTCGCTGTGAACTTAACTGCTGAAATGGTGGATGTGTGTCAGTATCAATCAACAAGCTCAGTGAAATTATCTATCTAAGAAAAAGAAGACAATTTTAGTGGACTACAATTGAAATTAATAATTCAAAAATCTTAACCCTCTCTATGAAATCCATTTCAAAGAGTGAAAGCCTGTAAATTGCAGCCACTGTTCGCGGACGACACCACTGTGGTGGGTCTCATATCCAACAATGATGAGACCCACTACAGAGATGAGGTCCAGAACCTGACACAGTGGTGTTCCAGGAACAACCTCATCCTGAACATCAGCAAAACCAAGGAGGTCATAGTAGACTACAGGAGATCCAGGAAAACTGATCACGCTCCCGTCTGTATACTTGGGGAGGCGGTTGAGCGGGTGGACAGCCTCAAGTTCCTGGGCATCCACATCTCCTCTGACCTCTCCTGGTCAGTGAACACCTCACACCTGGTGAAAAAGGCCCAACAGCGGCTTTTCTTTCTCAGGAAGTTGAAACGGACTGGACTGTCAACTCAGCTGCTCGTGAACTTTTACAGAGCCACGATCGAAAGCATCCTGTGTCTCAGTGTGACTGTGTGGTATGGCAGTTGCACAGCACAGGACAGGAAAGATTTAGCCCGGGTGGTGAGGACAGCACAGGGGATTGTGGGCTGCAGTCTACCAGATCTGGACTCAGTTTACACTGCCCGAGTCCAGAAGAAGGCAAGACGCATTGCCACAGACCCCACCCACCCGGGAAACAAACTGTTTGTACCGCTTCCATCAGGAAAGCGGTACAGGAACATTAAAACCAGCACCAACAGACTCAGGGACAGCTTCTTCCCCAGAGCTGTTAAAGCAATAACCCCCCTACAGTGAAACACTCATACACATAGTCTGGCACTAGTGCACTTTGTTTTATCTACCTCACTCTGTATTCTGCATTTTGTACTTTGTATTTTATATTTTTATATTTTCTTCTAAGGTGTGCAATTTTTTATTTTCCTATTTATAAGTGTGTTTTGAAGCTGAGAATCTGCACAAAATTTCGTTATGCTTGCATAATGACAATAAAGACTCTTGAATCTTGAATCTTGAATCTTGAATCTTGAATCTTGAACTGGACATCCTCAGTCTTCAGGCAGTTCTAGATAGGACTTGACACTGGAGACCTGGGGGTGGAATAGTTTTTGGGGAAGTGACAGCAAAAACAACAACAAAAACCAAAACAAACAAAAAAAACATAATGAGCAACTTAGTTTTGGTAAGTTCCTTCAATTAGAATATTCATTTTTTGAGAGAAAATGTCCAGAAATATTAACAGGTGAGAACATGTGAAAGGTAAGTATCTCTCTGCTTTAATGCATGCTTAAAGCTCCATTCTAACACGACTTCTCTTATGACAGTAATTCTCCTTGTATCATCACTGTGCCAGGGCTTATGGTATTATTGGCACTTGACAAATAAACAAATGTATTATTGGTTTAATATAATTTTGTCATGAAGCTGCAGTTTAAGAGAAATAGAAGAGGAAAGAAAGTATATTACTGTCTGGAAAAAATAGAAGAAGAATAACCTTAGCACATTAGATGTTGAAGATATGTAACAATTCTGCACTTAAATGTCTAAAAAATAACAGGAGTTGTTGAGTTGTCTGTCTTATATTATCCTAAATGTTTCCAACAATCTTCAAACTCAGAGAAATATGTAACTTTATTCAAACTAATGATGTGTTCCATTTGGTCATCTGCCCCTATAACCTCCTGGAGAGTCAAAAAGTGAGGAAGGAAGTCAGTATACATGTTTAAACCTAACTTGAATAAACTTTCAAAAATTATATCAGTGAACATTTCTGTCTGAGCCACATAAATTTTCATCTGCAATGGCGGTTGCTTAGCACCGAAGACAATAACTCCCATGCTAAGTCATCTAGCTACATCTTTCCTTATTGGTTTTATTGCCCTAGTGGCAGAAATTATTTTCTGTACATTTAACTTACAACAATAACAGTTTAGCTAGTGTCAGCTAATAACTATCCATAAGTTAACACAAAGTTAAGTTTTATCGTCCTCACAGACTTTAACTTGTTCCACTCCCTCACTCACACAGATCATTGTGGTTGAACTGATCCTGATCAGCAGCTAAACGCACCTTGTCATTTCATCATATGTGCAGAAATCGCTAGAGCAGTATTTCTCTGGTACATTAGCGCCACAGGTGGTTTGAAGATTCAGATTTCAATCCATCAATCCATCTCTGTAAAACAGTTGTGCTCACTGATTTTCAGCACAACAGTGTAATCACTGATAAATATTAAATGAATATAAATATCCTTCCATTTTACAAAAGCGAAGCCAAAATATCTTGGATATGAGCGCTGCCATTTTGCACCAAGGACGTCATTTCGAGCCCACAACTGCACACTGGGGATCGTCTGGTGCTCGTACTGGAGCCAGCCAGCAAGGTCTTTGGCTTCATTCTGGGAGAGATCTAATATCATCTATCTTTATATACAGTGAATGGGTCTAATCCATCCAGAAATATTGAAGGGGTTCCTAACGTAATATAAACATGTTGGTAAAATTTATGTTACTAGTTAAAAAATGTAGAATGAAACCAGAACATAAAAAAATCATTAGCAGTAAAGCAATGCCTCCTAGAGACAGCGACATGGACACCTCTAATAAAAAGAGCACTTTCATTTAAAAGCCTTTAATGTTAAGCTTTTGTTTTTAACTTCATAGAAAATGTTGAGGCCATTTGTTGTGTTATTGTTGTACTGGATTATATTATAGCTTCAAAACCTGCTGGCCTGAAAGACAAGCCAGCATATCTGAAAATACTCATCCCACCGTTCATAAAATAATCCTCAAACTGTACTAAATGAATTAAACATGACTTGGTAATTGACTGTACATTATAAAACAGCAGGAGACATGGAGGCAGAGCAAGACTGAGAGAGCTGCAGAGGGACTCCAGAGACTAATGAGCTAACTGCAGGGCGTTCTTCCTCATGTGACTGCTGTAATTGGGTCAGTCAATAGCCCTGTGTGGTGCTGCTGCTGGTTTAGAGGAGCTGAGAACTGTCTGACATCCCGGCCCACACCGCACTGATGATGTAGGCCACAGCAGCAACCAGAGGAGCTGCCTCGAACCAGCTCAGCGTCTGCACACTGTCTGTACCTTTTATATAAAGTTATGAAAAAGAAAATCATTTTAGTTATAATAGAGAAGATATTCATAGAAGATATTATCAATGATTTACCCTTACTTATACCCATTAATTTTAAAGGACAGCTGCACATGTTCTTTATGGACTTCGCATCAGAGGTCAGTAAGAACGGACCATCGATGTGTCCCCTCTTTCTCCCACTGTGCAAAAGTGAATCCAAAATATCCTGGATACAAACACTGCCATGTTGCACTGGTGACATCAATTGGCTCCCACACACCTGTCAGATGCATTTTAGCAACATCAACATCATTAACATCAAATGACTATTTAAAATCAAATTTATCAAAAAAAAAAATAATAATTTACATCAACAGCTTTTATGTCACCCACCTTGATTTGCAGTCAGTGGTATGGTCCAGTACATTTAATGGTTGTAGAAGCACTGACTGTAAATGCTAAGTTGGCTGATGTATCTAATCTGGCTTTACTTGATTACATTTTTGGACTTTAATCTTGCCATGTTAAGTCAAAAAGGTCAAATTTTAAAATAGGTTTGTAACTATATTAACTTATTAAACAGTTAAACTACACTCATTCGCTTTTTTCTAGAGCTTTCAGCCATCTTCATCAGCAGAGGGAAGGAACTAACCTAACATCTGTACAGTATTAGAATTCTGCTACCTAAGACTCTGTGGTAGCCTCTGCTATTCAATACGCTGTGGTCTGTTGGGGACCGGGCAGCACGGACCGGGACAGGAAGAGACTAAATAAGCTGGTCAGGAGAGCCAGCTCTGTCCTGGGCTGCCCACTGGACTCCGTGGAGGAGGTGGGTGAGAGGAGGATGTTAGCCAAGCTGACATCCATCATGGACAATACCTCTCATCCTCTGCATCAGACAGTGGAGGCTCTGAGCAGCTCCTTCAGCAGCAGACTGCTACACCCTCAGTGTAGGAAGGAGCTACAGCAGGTCCTTCATTCCCACTGCTGTTAGACTGTATAATTCTATGGTCTAGTCCTCTGTTCCTTCCTTATGAGGACTTGTATATAGCTGTATAATGTACTGTGTTCACTTGTAAATTGTTAAGTTATTATCTCTATATTTTTTGTAAATGTTTTTGCACGCTGCTTGCTTTTTGCAGCCTATTCTGTTCTTGTGAGCTGCCACAAGTGAATTTCCCCACTGCGGGATCAATTAAGTTCATCTTATCTTATCCTATCTTACCTGACTCTTTCTCTGAATGTGCCATCCAGACATGTCATTCCTTGCAAGAGGACAGATATCCTTGTGTTAATTTAGCTTCTGAATGAAGCAGAATAGATCATAATAGCTTCTCAATGAAGAAAATATTTCTGTAGGTTTAGTCACTGCTGCTATCTCATGGTTTGTACCATTCTCTTCTCATTTAATTTATAGTTTACCACGTCATAACAACACAGCCTGTGCCAGCTTCTTCTGTCTTTATTTTTGCATAGAATTAAATTTATGATGCCATTTGAAAGTCTTTAATTTGTCTCGGAGAGAGCTGGAGGAATGCTACTAATCAAACAAGAGACCGATTTCACTTATCCATTACCAACTGGATACTGGATAACACTGGATACTGACAAGCTTACAGCTTACCTATACTGTGCACACATAACTATGCATCATGGCTGTTTGTGTGTGTGTGTGTATACAGACTAATGAATGTTTACATCAGATGCTGTCAGGCTGAGTGGGTGTTAACTTGAGACCTAGGGTGCATTCCTTTCTAGTTAAGTGTTTGCAGCTCATCTTTTTCTTTTTAAGGTTGTTACAGTAATTATGGAGGTTTCTCCAGCAGCTGCCCCAAACCATATCTGTGTACATAAACCGGATGAGAGGGTGAAACAAGAAAAATGTTCAGTGTTGTTTTGGTGTGATGAAAAGTGGCCTCTGTGCTGCACTCAAACCCCTTTGTTTCAGCCAGAAGGGGTTGCATGAATTTCATTCTTTATCATCTCATCATATTTTGGCCTTACACATTTAATTTATTTTACTTTTTTGTTTTGTCTTTGTCTCGGTTTGTCCAGCTGCCCTCATGCTTTTTTCGTGGTCTGTATGCTGTTATTAGGGACTCAAGCCTGTGAGGCTGAAATCAACTTGTTTTCAGATTTTGTTTTTCCCTTTAACAAAGACTTGGAGCCTCAGAACCAGCTAGTTTCACACTCCTCACATTTTTAATGTTTAAAATCTGCCTTAATCAGAACAAAAACTTGTTTAATGAGGGAAAGAAGACGGTTTAATGTTAGTAATAATAAATCCTGACCTTTCTTGATTCAGTTCTTGGATCATGATAACTCCACTGCACATAAAGATTTGTCCCTTTTGAAATCATTTGCATATACTGATTTATGTCAGTCATCATCATCCACACTGTTTGCATGAGAATCCAAACCTGATCCTGAACATGAGATCATATTTCTCCTGTTCTGGCTTCTCTACATTGGTTACCTGTAAAATCCAGGACAGAGTTTAAAATTCTTCTCCTCACATATAAAGCCCCGGATGGCCAGGCACCATCCTAGAGTTGATAGTTCCCTATTATCCCAGCAGAACTTTACGTTCCCAAGATGCAGGGTTACTTGTGGTTCCTAGAATCCTCTAAAGTAGATTGGGAACCAGAGCCTTTAGTTATCAAGCTCCTTTACTGTGGAACCATTTGGTCCGGGAGGTGGACACCTTCTCTGCTGGACTTAAAACTTTGTTTTTGATAAAGCTTATAGTTAGGGCTGGCCTAGGCCGGCCCCTAGTTATGCTGCTATAGGGTTAGACTACAGGGGGCCCTCCCATGATGCACTGAGCTCTTTCTTCCTCTCCCTCTCCTTCTGCACACATTTATGTTCCATTAATGCATATCACTAACTCAGCTTCTTCCCTGGAGTCCTTGTGCTTTCTCTTCTTCCCATGGATCGTGGTCGGACCTCCTGCTGCGGTCCTGCTTGAAACCTACTGCGATTACTACTGTTTAATCATAATCTATTTTAATTCTATTACTATTCAGTTAAAACACTATAACGTCTTCAGTGGCTCTGGAGAAGGTTCATCAAGTCTGATGTGACGTGATCATCGTAATGTAGTGAAGGTCATCTCAGCTTGGAAAAAACGGTCTACATGAAGATGCATTTTGTTGCATCCTGGGAAATCTAGGATCCAATGTGTTTGAGCTTGTCTGCTGCATCCTAAAAAAAAAAAATAAATAAATAATTGAATAACTGTTTAAAGCGAATTCATGTTTTTTATAACCATCTTTAGGTGTAGATCTCTAACTTTTGCTCTACAAAACATCAAAGCCTTATATTATTATAAAGCCTTATAAGTGTCTATACTAAATTTCATTGTCAGATTGTTTTTTTAGAATGATTTTTAGTCTTGAGTTATTCACAAAATTGATTCAAATGTCACAACAAAATCCAACCCCGACCTTGAGTAACCAGGTCATTATTTCTGCTATTTTATTTTATTTTGTTTTTTTCAGAAGTATTCTGTTCTATTATTCCATTACACTCAAGAGAAGGCAGCCATTTCTAGGGGTAAGGTAATAGGAAAAAAAGATGTGTTTTTGATTTTGAGGTGAACTGTCCCTTTAATGTTGTGAACTAATTTTCATGAGTGAGGTGAATTAGATGAAACAAGCATTCTGAATGCAATATTACGTTGTTTAGCAAGCAGGCAGCAAAAATAGGAAACTGGGTCATTCAATCTGGACAAACAACTTTATTTCTGGTAATGCATCTATACACTGTACATTCAGTCACTGTTGTATATAAGCATAGCTATTTTCAAACATAATCTCATAAAGTCCTTTACTTTACAATATAGTCCGTGTCGTGAGAGAAGGGGAAGGGTGTTTTTGGAGCAGGGATGAGGAAAAAGGTGTGAAAAGATGAGGGGAAAAAGGGAGATAGATGAATACGCCAAGCTTTTTTTCCATACTGTATATGTGGCATTAATAAATGGGAAAGCTTACATTTACCTCTTACATAAAAAATATTTCTAGAATTGTAAGGTTTATATAGTATTAGCAGCAGCACAGGGCTAAAATGATAAATAAGAATGAGAGGGAAACAATCTGCAAGGTGGTGCAGTCCTGTGTGTGCGTGTGTTTGTGTGTGTGTATGCGTGTGTGTGTGTGTGTGTGTGTGTGTGAGAGAGAGAGAGAGAGAGACCCATACTATAGGCCTGCTATCTGATACTAAACACACTGTTAAAAATATATATGGACTGATGAAAAAAGTCATTCAATATAAAGACTCTACAGTAAAAAAAAAAAAAAAATGAAAAGAAATGGATTAACATGTTTATGTAGGGAATATTCTCTTACGCACTGCATTAACTGTTTTTGAAACATCTCAGTTAAAACACAAATTCAGAAAAACAAAAAAACAAGACAGCTATTGTAAGAAAAGATTTCTTTGAAAAAGGAAACACCATGTACATATATTATACAATATTGTAAATGAAAAAAATATTTACATTTGTAAATTCTTATTCAAATCTTCACACTGGCTAGTATTTGTCTATTAATATGGACTGTTATTGCCATTTTTTTTTTTAGCAAAATGATTCTCCTTTAGAAAACAAGACTTCGTTAAACTGCTTTTTTCTTTTTGTGCGGGAGAGTGAAGAGCCAATGTTGTTACTGTCTCCCTTTTTTTTGTAGAAAACCATGAGTTAAGTAAACTACACATAGGCTATCAACTCTTTTGAGTGTAAAAACAACTACAAAATGTACCAATTTTAGGTCTGCCAAAGTCGCAGATGCAGAATGGTTTCTCAGAGCAACATCAGTAATGTAAGAAAAGGGCTTTTACCTTAATGCCCTCTTTGTTATCCTTGACAGGTTTGCCTCAGGACAAGTCAACAAACTGGGAGTAAACAGTTAAGTCTTTATATACAACCCAAAGTAACAATTCACCAACGCAAGTGGCTTTTTAAGGTCTTCTATAAAAATTGTTTGAACATGCATATCATTGATTTCAAATGAAGAAAAAAAAAAAGAGCACTCATTCAGGAAAAAAAAAAAAACCTTAAGCGTCTAGCATTTGTTCAACTGTTCTCTGAAAAAGAAAAAAAGTTTGTAAACTGGTTGGTTTTAAAAATACTGATTTTTTTTCTTTTTTTCTTTCTTTCTTTTTTTTTTTTTATATAGATATATATATTTTAAATCAGAGCTGCTGAGTGAGGGAGGGGCTTTAAATTTGAAAGCTGCAAACAGGAAGTTGATGAGAGGCTCAGCACCAACAGCTTCATCATCAAATTTCCTACTCTGGAAACCTTTCGCCCTCGTCCAGGCACTTGAGGTTGTCCAGCATTGCATTTAACAAAAATTCTCTTCTCCTTTGTTCTTTTTTTTTTGTTGTTGTTGTCGTTGCCTTCTGCTTTTTGCAAGTGTGAAGTTCTTTTTCTCAAGAACAATATACGGTCCGCTGTTTGTTTTTTTTTAATTACTTTTCCTCTTCTAAATAAGACAAATTGCTTTATATTGCATAACACAATAAAACCCTTACATGTACAGTATCAATGCCCAATAACTGACTATATGTATGGCAAACTTCATGTATTTCAGATTTCATGCATAAAGAAAATATGAGTTTTCTATTGAAAGTGAACATAAGAGACAAGCAATAAAATATCTCCACATTTAAAACAACATCAACAACCAAAGGAAAAATAGCATTAACACAATGTACATTCTGATTGCATTGTACCCACTATGCGACGGCAGATTCATGGCCTCTGCCTCCGGAGAAAATTCAGGTTTCATTCTTCGAACGTGTGACTGCTTGTTCAGGCTCCTGACGCATTAACCAGGTTTTGTCAAATTCATTAGGAGTTTGCAAGTGGGTACTCAAGCGACATCTGTGTCAATTATATTACAAAAACTGGAGAAAGCAAAACTTTCCAACAAACCCGACTGCATCAGCAAGCAACAGGTGGAGCCTTTTTCTCTCTGTTTATTTACAATACCTTGCCTTAAGAAAACAGAACAACAGTATTTATTCAAGATGCATATAATCAACAAAATGCTTACTGGATTTATATGGTAGCAGTCATGTATAAGATGAAGTTTTCAAAGTAAGATTGAAGACAATAGTGGGAGTACAATGCATTATAACAGTATTTTGTTATGAAAAAGTGCGATTCATTATTGTAACGTTAAAAAAAAAACAACAACATATATTTATATTTACATACCTTAATTTAATTAAAATGAACATTTTTGTGGTTCTTGTCAAGGGCGCTCAATCCAGCCCACTATGTTTTCATTTAAGATGGTTCTAATGTCAACTGGTGTAAAAACATGCCGCTTTCTTCACTTAAATGTTACAAGATGAGGGGAAAAAAGGCCACATTCACATCTGGAGTATTTTATCTTTAGAAGACAAAGACTTCAGGGTTGTGACCCAAACGCTGAAAATAAGATATGGCAACCAGTGTGTAAGTGTGTGTGTGAGCAACACTGACATGGCGACTGTTGGATATTGTTATTGATCGTCTGGAACAAGCGCTCATTCAAAAGCACTTGTGCCTTTAACACAGCATGTTTTTATTTCCAATTTACAATCCAGGGTTTGATCCAAAGAGAGAAAAATATCAACCTGAAGCCCACCCACTGTTTGGAGAAATTAGAAATAAATGATTTTATAAAACAGTAACAGGCAGAAGAAAAAAAAAGGTCGCTTGAACTTTGAACTGGTCCCCCACCCACCCCGAAGTGGACTGCAGTGGCTACCTGAAAATCTGACAAAGCCTGGTGGCTTTTGCTTGTTTTGTTCATTATCTAATTCATTTGTGTCTTTTATATTTTCAAACTCAGAAAAGCACAGAGAAACAAAGAGACTGTCTTTTTTTTTTCTTTACATATCGCTATGTAGTCTCTAAATAGCTTATAATGTGTTCAAAATCCTCCATGTTCATCATGGCAAGGGACAGTGGAGGAGACTTTTTGGAGGGTAAATGTGAGCCCTGACCTCCTGGCCACAGCGCCTTAAAACCTCTCAACAGCTGTGTAACTCTTACATGATATGATCATCTTTCAGCATTTATTAAAAACACACGCCCGTCCAAAAGTCTCACCACATTTTCTTGTCAGAGAAAATACAGGCACAAACACATTTAGTGCTATACATGAGTTTTTTTTCTTTCACTCTTGTGATCCAGTTTTCAGTTCTGTGAGTTTGGAAGGTGCAAGTCAGTGCTTGATTTAGAAACACGCGTTTCCTTGTTGTAGCATTGCTGTTTCAGTCATTCTCCAAGGAAAACACTCACTTGACTTTTCATAGGCATGGTTAAGGACACAGGTCCTTATTTCTTCTCTCCGTCTCTAGTCAGAGGGCAAGTCTAGTATTTCTGAGTTCCGGAGGGTGAGCGTGATGCAGCCAGCCCAGGACTCCAGGGGGTGTTTATGGGTTGAGTTGGGCAGAAGATATTGGTGATCATGGCAGGGGGGGAGGGTGGAGGGAGTTGGGCAGAAGATATTGTTGATCATGGCGGGGGGGGGGGGGGGGGGGGGGGGGGGGGGAGTGTGGGGGGAGTGTGGGGGGAGCTGGGCAGTGAGGCTGGCAGCTGGATTAGTTGTCAGCTGACGAGTCCTTCAGTGTCCCTTCCTTGTCACTGTTGGATTTGGGCCAGAGCTGCTGCTGTAGCTCCTTCACCACTCTCTCCAGGTGCTCTCTGGCCTCCCGCTCCTGCAGTAGATCAGCTCGGAGCTGCTCACGGTCGGCCTCAGCGTGCTGCAGTTTCATCTGGAGGTCCTCAATCTGGAAAACATAGGAAATGTAATGTAGTGAAACAACCAGCTGAGCTGTTGACATATATTGCTCAGGGAACTCATTTTCATTCATATGCCAGTTTATGAGCTGTAAGATGTAACCCTATGATCCTATTGAAGACACCAATGGACATTTCTGGACCAAACAGCTTTGGGGAATCTCTGAGAGGACCTGCCCATTAGGGAGCTACCCCACAGACTAAAATACATTCAAGATTTTTTTTCCTGTTTGCACCAGCTACCAGCTCTTGAAATGGTTTGCATTATACATAGATTTTTAAAAATGGCGGTTGATGGCTCATGTGTTCAACCAGTCCATGTGCGTTTACATCACTAAAAAGTTTCTCTAAAGTCCCAAAAAATGGCAAGTGGTTTTCTAAATATGCCAAATAAAAAAAGAAGAAAATCTCTTCCTTTGTAAAGGCAGACACAGATTTCAGGAATTATGTGGCTACAGTGAAATGCAGTGTTTCTAATCAGTTTATTCGAATTCGAATATGTCTGATCAGAATGTAATCACAAAACCAACATTTCAGTCCATAAAGGCTAAAAACTGCAAGTCTGAGTAGGATCTCTAAAAGTTTTACTTATATCAGTGTAACTTCTTTCAGAAATGTACTCACAAAACTTTCTAGATTTTACCTTATTTTTCAAGACTTAGTCTCCTGTATCAAGCTGATGTCTTCAAACGGCTGGCCTCTTTTGCCAAAACAGACTTTGATAGCATTTACATAAAGGCTGAAAGTCTCAGAAAACTTGCCTAGTTTCCTGTTCCTAAGCTCAGGCCGCAGCAACATGAACGTCTAAACCATCTTAATGACAGCCTTCCGACGACTGCAGTCTCTGCAGTTAGACACAGCTGGAGAGCATAACCTCCCTCTTGTTTTGTCTAATCTGCATTTCCCATGGTGCCTGAGGGAAGTCGACGTCTCTTCCTGTTTCCTTTCAGAGAGGGGACTTATCATACGTCTGTGCACATGGGCCTACACCCATTTATTTTTGACTGGGGAAGAGGAAATGTGGGGGGTTTTGTTGCCTGTTCCTCTGTTGACCTTGAGAGTATTTGAGACAGTGAAACTCTGAAACACTGCTATTACTCTGAGGGTGTTTACATAATCGTCTAGACTTCATTTGCTTCGCACTGGATGCAAGCCTGTCTGCCCGCATGGCCTTGTTTGGCTTCATCATTACACGGCCCATGTTTCTTAAAAGTATCACCATTATCTTATCTTTAAAGATTTGGAGGTCAAAGTGTAACAAAAACTTGGTCCGAACCCTTCACAAGCTACGTCAATAACTGACCTGTGCAGAGTATTTTGCACGAAGACGGCCAGCCTCGCAGCCTTTATCACAGACCCTCAGCTGTCGGGCCTGCTCCAGCTCGCGCTTCAAACGGATCCGCGACTCGTTCGCTTCCTTCATCTTCTTCTCGCTTTCGGCTCGCAGGCGCTCTATTTCCTTCCTCAGATTTCGCTTTGCCTCAGTCGCTTCCCGCAGCTTCTCCTTCTTGGCCACCCGCAGAAACTCTAACTCCTGAGAAGAGACAGTAGAAGTTACAGTCAAAGAGAGGTACGGTCTACCTCGGATTTGTAGGGCTTTTTACATAATGTCAGTCTACTACTGAGGAAACTTAGTGTCCCATTGTGTTTATGCAACTTCGATGAATGCCAGTGGACATATCTATCATTTGGTGGCTTTGCTTTTATTTCGAGCTGCTGACACCTGAGATCAGCGACTTGTTACAATAGGCTGCAGTCTTCATGTCAGTGTTTACACTGAGCCAAGTCAGGGGTTAGAGCAATGTGTGGGCTGGTAGAAGTTAGGTTTCCTTCCTCTGAATCACCGAAAGAGTGTGAGTATGCATGTGTGTGTGTGTGTGTGTCTTGCAGCAACACACCCATAGCCTACTCATGGGAACATAGCAGTTGAGACAAACATGTCTGTCATCAAGCTTTGTTGGTTGCTACAAAAAGAGTGAAAGAAACAATCCCCATCACACAGAGGCTTTACATAACATACTTTTTCAATGCCATCAGGGTTAGTTCAAGGGTACACAGCAGGAATTATACTAGTGGGTTGTTTTTCAAGTCACCCATGTAAGTAAGTAAGTCTCCCCAGCGCACATCCACTGAGAATGGACTTTACGGTAAAGTAGGAGACATCTTATGTCCAGCAGATAAATTTGTGAAAGAAAAAATATCTGGATATTATATATTCTGGGCTTTTTAAACAAGTGAAAAGGAGTAATTGTCATTTAATGAGCCATGTCAGACACACATTACAGACTTTTTTATGTGCTAATACATGTGTGAAAGGGATATTTCAACTGAGGCCACTCTTCAGTTAGCTTGTAGGCCAGTTGGATTTGTGTTGTCTCTCCACAGCTCCTCTAAAACTTGATGGAAAGTGAAAGTGGAATTGCTTTTCTTTACTCAGGATGCATTTTGTGCTGCTCACCCACACAGACTCCTTCGTCTGCATTTTTATTGTTCTGAGTCCAAATACCAAAAATAAAAATGGAAGTCTGGCCTTTCCCTTTGCAGCAACATCCGCTCTCATTGTTATCACTTGCCAAGTCATGCTAAGCTTTGCGGACAGCGATAAGGACTTCTAATCCACTTTTGCGTTTTCATGTCTAAGCTCAAGTGATTTCCTCAGCGTGCCAACTTTGAAAAGTAAGATTTCAAAAAGGTTTGTGTGAGCTGTCATGGGTAGCTAGGACTCAGTAATTCCATTCTCTTAGCCAGCAGTAATACATCAGTATGTTACATTCACTAAGATGAAATCATATACTATGTCAACATAGCATATCAGTGTGAGAATAGAGGTTACAGATCTAAATACTGAAGACTATCCAGTGAAATCATACTGTTGTCATGGCAACATAGCAAACAAATATATATATAACTCTGATGTGTTCTGTTCAATTACTTAAACAGAAATTCACTGCGTCCTTATAGGTACACTTACACATTTAACTGGTTGGTGGCCTTAGGTGACAATACTCCCATACGTGATATGAAAACTGAAAAGTCTGTCAGATAAATTCCCACCATATTCAATCAATGCAAGTGCAAGTCAAGTCATAAGCAAAGTTTCAGGTAAATTAAGAGAACTCATTCATGAGTAATATCTCAAGTCACTGAAGGAAATGTTCAAAGCCCTCAAGGGCAAGTTCAAATCAAGTCAGATTACATAATACAACATTTTTCTTTCAATCTGCCTGAAGGGCAGATGCCAAACAGGAACAGACTTTATTTTGTTTGCTTATTTGATTCACCCTAAAGGAACTCTGTTGGCTTGGGAGATGCTGGAAGGTTTATTTAATCACTACACAAAACACAAGTCAGATCTATGCCTGTACTTACAGCGCATGTATGAAACTGAGAAGTAGAATGTTTAAGGGTGTCACGATTCTGAAATCGAGTCTGAAGCCGCAATACGAACATCTACGGTCTTTAGCACAACATGTCATAATATTCTTACAATGATATCAATAGAGCACTACCTGCTGGAGGCTGCGTTTGGCCTGAAGGGCAGATCCCAACTTCTCCTCCTGCTTCACTCTCATCTTAACAATCTCATGCAGAAACTTCTCCTTTGACTCTCTGGAGTCCAGTCCGCTGTCCAGTGCCTGCCTCAGGCTCTCCAGCTCAGACTCCAGCCCCAGTTCTGGAGGGGTCAGAGGGGCTGCGGTAGGTGCTACTGCAGGCGCAGCGCCCTCGGCCGACGTGACAGTGCAGACGGGCCCCTGGGCACCTGGTGAGCTCAGGTCCTTGGCTGAACTGCTGGACGAAGTGAAAGATGGTGACGACAGGGAGGACAGGGACGAAGTGACTGTCGAGAGAGACCAGAGAGACAAGATTGGGTGAAATCAACGGCTAGTTTTTCAGTAGTCAACTCAGTTGATCTTGTCAAGGCAAGGTCAAACTTGAGCCATGCAACAACTAATCTGTTCACATCTAGTTGTATTCAGCTCTTTGCTTACATTCATCGCGGCTCTCCACTTCGATCTCCACCTCAGAGTCTTTATCATCCTGAGGCGGCAGGGGCGGCTTGCTGGCAACTGAGGATGGAGGGCAGGGGGCTTCTGGTGGTGGAGGCGGGAGCTCCCCTGTGGCTCTTCTCTTACGAGGCCTCGAGTTAGGGTTGGCACCCTCACCTGGGGGTTCACCTCCGCTTGGGTGGGAGGTGCTGGGAACTGAAGGGGACATGGGACCCATCTTCCCCAGGGGCAGCGGTGTGAGGGCGACATTGGGGGCCACAGCTTTCTCCAGGCTCTTGTAGTTGTAGAAGCTAAGAGGAAACCAGACAATTTAACTGCAAATCTCCTGATGTCTAAATGTGAGACCTGTTGGGTAGGTCATGTTCTAACATAGTCAACAGGGTGTGAAGTGCCTAACTGGAGTGTAAGGCACTGCTACACATGCAATACCTTGAATCAAGGTTACATAAGAGCTGAATTCGGCAACGTAAGTAAACAAAACCATATTGGAGGATTCAATTTGAACAGCCTATGCCAACCAGGGTAGAGAAACATTCAAATAAAGTGCCTGCAGCTCTGTCCTCCCACTTTAGGAGAAACTGGGCCAGATCAACTGTGATATGGTGCAGCATGCACTGGCATCACCATGCCAAGTGGGAGCCCACAGTATGAGTGTGTGTCAAATGTGTGTTAATGGTACAGTGTGGGAGGCTGTGGTACAGTCAGACTTGACCCCTCTGACACCAGCCCACCCAGACAAGTGAGAGAGCATGCTGGGAGCTCATCAGATCCAGCTGAACAACATGGCTGCCATCTCTTGCAGTAAAAGCTCCTCTTACAGCTCAAATCTTCTTGTTTGTAATGAAAGTCTTCAAAGTCAGTTCAACACTACTGGGTGAGTGGACGTGGCTAACCTGCGGTCTGCGGGACTCACCTGTCTCTCAGCAGGGCCAGAGGGTGGCTGGAGGGCTCCTTATCACCAGCAGAGATGTGGGGGGACCAAGGCCTGAAAGCTGAGGGCCTCTGCCTCGGCTGAATGCAGTTAACCCCCTGAAAGAAGAGCAGTAAGAATACTTGAAATCACGAGTTATAAAGAGATTACATTGAGTAATGACACATCCGGGGAGCTCAGTAACAGTTTCTCTAGTCTGAAACTGGAATATCTTATGATTTAAATCAGAGGAATATCTGATGAAAGTGAACAAAGTTATGAATCTAATGAGACATCATAGTGTCGACTTCCAGCGCATGACAGTTTTGATTCGTAGTACTATGGACATGTTTTTGGGGGAAGTAACAAGGTTTGATACCCAACCCTAATGGATCCTGATCCATATCGGTGTACTGAAGAAATCTGCTTTATGAGGAAAGACTTCTTTACCTGCTTTCAGTCAACCTGTCTAATTGGTTTTCAGTTCTGTGTTTCATGCAGCTATTGGTGGAGAAAGGTTGAGAGGAACACTTTATCTGCATTTAGTTGTTAAATTTAAGTGTCCAACTGCAGCGTCACAAAGAAGTTCTGTTCTGTGTGGCTGTATCACTGCAGATGTATCCTCATCTAGTTTGTTGTGAAAGCCGATGGTGTCCAGAAGAGAGGGGATTCACAAAAATGATGGGATATCTCCGTCATGAGAAGTTAGAATGTAGAATATTTCAGGGATCTAGTTCTGATTATAAATATTGGTATTATGCTCTATTACTATATTGTTACAAAGAGCTTTACTTTTCATATTTTAAGTTCTTTTCATACAGACTAGTCCATTGATGACAATTCTGTGCTATAAAGATGAAGTTATGACTAGAGAGGGGTTGATTGTTGACACATTCTCAGTATACCTCCATTTTTACCATATCTTTGTTGGGGAATACTGATCTTCACAGGGAACATCCATCATTATATTTTGGTTATACTGCGTTACACGGCTCTCTCAAAGTTCACTCCATCTCAGTAAGAGAATCCGTGGGGCTCGTGGCATCTACAGTTACACCTCCCTCCACCTCCACTCATCCCCCTGGCAGCATGGCTTGCCAAATCTAAATTTAAGCATTACCCTCATTCGAAAACTTCACTATAATATCACATGACATGTCATCTCATGCACCATGCATCATCATCAGCCACATCTCCTTCCTGAGCTCAGGAAAACCAACCTTGTTGGAAGCTGACAGGGACTGTAGCCAGTCATGCTGCTTCTCTTTGTCAGCCAGTGGCGATTGGGATGGGAAATCTTCATGTCTGGACTTTTTGATTGGGATGGGATCAGAGGCCTGCAAGACAAGAGGGATATTTGTTTTAAAAAATGCAGTGTAGTTTATATTAGCGATACATGGATATTCAGTGCTCACATGAGCTCATGAGCATGACAGTCAACAAACAGGTTTGAATATGCAAACACATTCAAGTAAATTATTTTTCCAACATGATCTATATGATATATATATAGATATATATATGCACACCATGCACATTGCACAATGGCAGCTGAATAAGAGCTGTCACACTAAAATGTCAATGAACTGAAAATGCACTTAGTAGTGTGAGACAGACCAGTAACTGTGTGTGTGTGTGTGTGTGTATGGGAGTGCCAGAGGATGTCTGATAGCGATAAAGGTGTGGTATTGACTTTGTGTGTATGTGTGTCTTTCTATGGCTGAGGAAGTTGCTTCAGGGCTACCAAGTTGCTCTCATACACACACACACACACACAATCAATATGTCACACACTTTTCACACACGCAAAATCAAATACATCTAGGTATGTTTGCTCGAGGCATTAGGTGACTGGAGCAGTGTGTGTCTAAGTGTGTTGGTGCGTGTATCTGTCTGTCATACACAGATACACCCATACAGACAGACAAGCAAGGGTTTGTTTCTCTTTCTCCCATTCAGCTGGCTTTGTGGCTATGACCTCAACCTCTCCAAGCTGTGGCTGTCACTAGCTGCCACACAAACACACACACACACACAAACTAAGCGCAACTGCAGTGTGTTTCTGACTGAACAGTGTGTGCAGCGTTATATCCAAATCTGACACACTTTGAACCACTCTGAATGTCACCTGCTAGCTAACATCATTAGTTCACACAGTTCTCTTGCTCTCTCCTCTGGTTCACTTCGTGGTGCTCTCTATTTTTTGTCTCTGTGCATCTCCCTTGGGAATCTGCATCATTCAGCTGGCAAACTGCTACAGTGAACAAGAGTGAGCAGAACACACACATACACACACTCCTCCATAGTGTCAACAGGTGGTCATTTGTAATGGGGTTAAATACTCTCTCTGCCTCTCTTGACCACGTTGGCAGCGTGTCATGCTATGCCACATGTCAGTGTAATCAGAGCTGCTCTCACAGGAAAGTAGCATGGCTAGACGAACAAATACCGCTGAGGTTTGCCGACGTGACAGCTGTCCTCTATCCACCAGTGCACCACCACCCTGATGTACATCTCCACAACTTTCACTGCCTTTTTCACAACAATCACAGTGCTTCCATGACCGAGAATGCAAACAAAACTGCTTTGAGGAGGTCTCAAACAGGGGAGATTAGATATCAGACAGAGTGATGAGACACATTTAAAATAACGGCTCAGTGTGGACGATATGAAGTGATTTCATATTGATCACAGCTTTTCTAAAGGCTAAAATTTTTAAGGTTTAAGTTTTATGAAAAAACAAAATGTGGACGCTTGATTTATTGGATTTAATGCAAAAGGCAAAACAATAAACTTCCTTGCCAGTTGTTTTGCATTCAGTGCAGTCTTTTCTTGTGATGGTTCTCGTGGTATTTTTGCAGTAGCTTTGACATTTTTTAGGCTCAGGTTCCAGTAATGTTGTACAGCCAGACTGGTTGTGCAACGATGCGTCACTTGATGCATGTTAACTGATGTCTGTGGATTCACTACGCTGTAGCTTAAATATGGTTTGATTTTTGTTGTATCTGTTAAGAAAGACAGGAACCACAATAGTTCAGAGGAGCCCTGGCTGTGGTTGGTAGGTTTGTGGGTTATATAGAGATGAGGAGATATGTCCTACATATCAGGGCAGCAAAGCAGTGATAGAGGCACAAGGCTAGTGCCTGAGGTTCAGCCCAGACTGGCTGATCACACACATCCACACAAACACACACTGTGTTGCCTCTGGGCAAAGTGTCTGTGCCACGTGCCAGTCCTCGTCTCGTGGATTACTGGGTGCCAACGCCACGGTTTTCCATCAGGTCGAGATCCGGCCCTGGTAATCTTGGACAGAAGAGAGCGTCGGGGAGGGGGGGTCGCGGGGGTCAGCAATTGGCAGCTGAGCTTTTGGGGCTAATCGGTGAGGGTTCTGGGAGGGAGGAATCTGCATGTCTAGATTACCGAGCAGTGGGATTGTGAGAAATGAGGCAAACACACAGCCAGGGAGGGAAATCCTATTTAAAAAAAGCAGCTTGGTGATCTGTGGGACTTGTTCTCAGGGTCCCTTTTCAGGCACAGCAGCGTAATTTCAATATAATTTGATTTAGTTGAAATTAAGGGTGGGCGATTGAAATACTAATGAGCTTTTGTAACCGTCTATAGAAAATACTTGAATGAAGACATGACCCCATTGCGAGTATGTTATTTCTTATTTCACCTTTTAAATCCTACTCAATTCTCCATTTTTTTTACCTGCTCATCTTGCTCTTTCCCACAGATCTCCTGTCCCACACACGCAGACACACACACACACACACACACACTCCAGCTTGCCTCGCCTCTTTCGGGTTCTCTCACTCTGTTTGGTGTTGTGAATGATGTAGCCTACTAAAACTAACGAGAATCTACGTGGTACCAAATGACATCACGCCAAACAGGTGCACCTACAAGCTCGAAACGACAGCACAAGTAGGCCTACATTAAAAAGGGGATGTCGCACTGCAATCAGATCACCCACACCAACTTTTACTTATTCCAACTGGGCTTCATCATACTGTCCTGTGTGGGCCCCTGGGATTAAAAATTACCAAAAGGGGGGTCTGTGGCTGAGGGTGTATGCTATGAAAATATGATAAATCCTGACCGAGGGCTGAGCGAGACACTTTTTTCTGGCCCTCTCCAGATAAGTCTCTGACTTACAGCGGGTGACAGACCTGGGCTCACTTCAAAGACACAGAGGAATGTGTGCGTGTGTGTGTGTGTGTGTGTGTGTGTGCGTGTGAGCAAGAGTCTGTCCATGCACTTTGCAGTCAACCCTCTTTATGATCTGGTGTGGATTACACAGCATAGACAGGATGTCACACTTCTAAAATAAGGCCTTCCGATTAGCTGAGGTGTGTGTTAGACATGCCCAGACTGCACCGTCTATGTTCTCAGCTCCGACACCTCACACTGAGAACATGACACCTCATAATATCTATGCACCAGAATTACACTGGTATCTGTATGATGACACTGGTCTTTTATTGAAAGCGAGATTTTATTTTAAGGTTATCATTTATGAATTCAGTGAAGAGTTGCAGCGCTCGGTGGTCTTAGAGCATGCGTCAAATGCTAATTCGAAGTCCCTTACTTCACACATGGCAGATAGGAATAACCCCTGCATGAGGAACTCACAAAGCCTCAAGTCATTGGGCAGCATATGTGGAAATAGTGAGAGTGGCAGGCTCGTTTCAGCTGCCATGAGGGGGGGGCCCCATGCAGGGGCTCATATGTAAGCACGTGTCTGGGCCAGTGGATGCTTGTGTATATCTCTGTTAGTGTGCGTGCATGTGTGTGTGCGTGTGTGTGTGTGTGTGTGTAGAGACAGGATGGGTGGAGTGATAACAGTTGAAGACTGTCTGTGCCTCTTGAAACTCTCACAGTTTCAGAACACTTCCTCTGTCTGCAGGCCACTGGTGTTTGTCACAGTGAGACAAAAGCGTGTTTTGAACAAGGTACAGGAGAAGATGTCTTAAGGCTTGTGCCACTGTGAAAACATTTTTTCCCCTCTAAATCTTTAATGCTTTTGGAAGTTTCTTTGTATCTGAGCACTCTAATACCTACCTCAGCATTTGTGGAAATATTTCTTAATTTCCCCCGCAAGTCTTTAATTGTAAGGACCTTCAAAAGAAAGGGCATTGGACCACAAAGTCCCAGTTCAAGAGATATTTCCACAAGAACTCATTTGCATGTAGTTTAGAGCAAGCTTACATAAGTGTTATAAAGAGAAGTGGTGGAAATGAAACCTCTTACTATGTTACACTTTCACAGGGTGACATTCGGGCAGTTCAATAACTCATTTCCTCATAAAGTTGTAAGACAATCTGAAATGTTTTTTAAGACCCCTGGTGGTACCAGGATGTGCAATAATTAATGTGCAATAATTCACTATTCCACTGTGCAATCTATTAGCCCGTGTGCAGCTGCTGCTATTGTGTTGGTATATGTTGTTGTGTGCTGTTTGTTGATTTCTCTTGTACATAGTTTTTTTATATTATATTACTATGCTTTCACTTATGTAAATTGTTTATCACTTACGTAAATTGTTTATTATAGATGCCTATCTCTGTTTTTCACTATCCATTTTGCTGCTGTAACAATGTGAATTTCCCCATTGTGGGACAATAAAGGAAATCTTAATCTTAAACCAACTCTGGTGAAGCACTGCTATGAAAATCCTGGAAAAAATGCACGAAATGCTCCAAATAAGTTTTTATTTGGAGACACAGGGAGTTCCTTATTATCATGTGCATTTCTTAACAAAACTTAGCAATCCACTGATTTAGAACAATACATCCGTTTGATGATCAATGATACCATGTGACTGATGCAAAGTGAAACTCAAGTCATCATCTTGAAAATGTGCATTCATTTCGATGTTCCCATGGCACATCTGTGCCGTTGTTTGGTTCACGCGTCTACTTCCCAAACTTTCAATCAGCGCTAGCACCAGAGAAAACGGCAATGAGGATATTTAAATAATTTAAAGATATTCAAATTAGAAAAGTGGAAATGTTTTAGATTTAGAAGAAAACAATCAGCAAAAATTTGCTACAAGATCAGAAAATGCGATCAATCTTGCCGATCACTCAGGAGTTTCATAACTTGCTGCTCAATATCAGCTACTCTGTTTCAGCCACTGAGAAAACGTGCATAAAGGCTGAAGTTCAACCATCCTGTTCTCTCCGAAGATGCAGTGACAAATAGCGAGAAAAAAGTACCAATAACACATGTAATTTGTTAAGCTGTGAGTCAAGGAAAAGTTTGTCAGTCACCAGGATAGTTCAGGCGAGATGAATGCCAGAGGCTTAAGTGAAAAATAATCACAGAGTGGTGAATTTAAAGTAAAATTTATGGCACATAACTGGTTACAGTTATGTACAGTTATTTATTTAGCAGAAAAGAAAGGCAGCCTCTACTGTAATGGTTTGTGTTAAATGGACATATAAAGTCATATCTTAACAATCATATTGTGGCAGACTTTGTGACACCAGCAAAAAAAAGAAACAGAAAATAATCCTCCCAAAGAATCTATACAATACTGTGTCATGATGAAACTGAAATTAGGCCTCTGGTCAGTGTATCCTAATCAGTAATAGCAGTAGTTAATAATAGTAGTAATGAGTTATAGTTAATAGCAGTCAAGAAAGCAACAAATTTAAAGGAAATGTTAGCCGTGTTGGGCTGAAAACTTGTTCTCAGGTTCTCAGCTCAAAGCTGAGGTGAAACTCGCCTTTGGAAAGTTGTGTTGTGAGACGCCTCGTTTCAATTTCTGCCACTCCCTCCTCTCGCTGTCTACCCCAGCCTCCCCCTCCCCGCCACCCGCCCCACTCTATTTGTCTATCTGTCTATCTGTCTATCTTCCTGTGTCATAGATTACAGGATGTGCTCTACAAACAAGCAAAATTCCAGTTGCAGAGAAAGAAAGCAAGCAAAATAAGTTAGACAGAAAGTTCAAGAATCAGGGGTAAACAAAGTGTCAGGGGTGTTCCAGTGCAATCTCATGTATTATCCAAAGAAGACTTAGAAATGTGGATAAAAACTCTAGAAACTAGGCCTTGAGTTAAGATTTCTTCTTCTTGTTCAGAATGGTTTAGAAAAAAACGAAATCTTACCTATTCAAGTTCACATACAATGCATTGATACATCAAACTACTATAATATTTTTTTGGAATGCAGAGTAAATCTTTGGTATTCTTAAAAATTCTGCTGATCACTGCTACCATTTCCTTTTGCAAGAAAATCTTTCTACAGCTTTCACGACTGCAAAGGCTGTCAAAGATAAGGTGCTAAACAGGCTGTCTAACCCAACATCCCCCCCAGACTAGGCCAAGATGAAAGGGCAAACGACCTGTTGTGTTTGTTCTTTCTTCACTCAGGAGGGTGAACAGAGCCCCACCCTGCCTGTGACCTGACTTTGGCCTCCCTTGCATGTCTTGTTAAGGGGCCCGTAGCGGTGAAAAGGGAGGAGCCCTTCCTGGAGACAAAGCGAGATTTCAGCTCACCTCATACACAGTACATACAGCCACAAAAACCCCATATGCTGGTAAACAAACAGGTGTCAGACATGTTGTTCTACTGTTTATGCAAAAAAAAATAAGAAAGAAAGAAAAAAAAAAGGCTGACCTGGGATGCTCAGGTTCGAGGCTGAATTCATTATCTTTTGGCCTTGGAACAAACAAACAAGTCTGCTGCAATCTGAATAGTTATGAGCAGTGTTAGGAAGATGAGCTGTTTTGTCTGGAGAGCTGAATTTTCATTACCTTCCTATACTCGTTTCTCAGTCAGAATGTCACTTAACTCCTTTCCTCGTAACTTTGTGTATGAATGTGCGTGCGCGTGTATGTGCAGTTCAACCCCCAGATGAGCATACAAGATAAAAATATAGCAAGTACCGTGGCTACGCACTCTAGTGAGATTCCTCGACTGTGTGTTTGTGGGTTACACACACACACGCAGAACTCCAGTTCTGGCAACTAGTTCATCCCACCATCGTCTCCTTGGCTGAAGAGTCACAGAGAACAATAGGGCCTTTGTTTTCAATGAAGTAAATAGCAAAAACACTATACATAGTTGCAGTCAAACTATTGCAGCACTACACTGCAAGGGATCAAATTTATGTTATTATTCAAGACTCTGTTTCACCCTCTTGCAAAGGCGCAGCTCTGACTCCGAGATGAACTGGTGTGCTGACTACATTTTAAATGACCTCATCTAATATTCACTTTGATATAAGGGGGAGAAATTTTTCCTGTACTCAGCATATAAGTAACTGTGTTTATTCGCTTTGAGTTTGAAATTATAAAGAGCAAGTATTAACTTGTTAAGATTGTTGGAGAGTGTTAGGGCTCAAAGGCAAAGACAACTGCCAGGCAAAAACTGGTTAGGAGCATGTGCATGTGCATGTATGTGTACAGAAATGGCAGATGTTCAGACTATCGGGTGCCTGTATAGAGAGGAGGGCCCAGCTGTACCTGTCTGTACCTCCTCTCACCACACGAGCCATCATTTATCCCCAAAGATTCTCCTACATTCTCCTGTTGCTTGAAAGGAAAACTAAAAGACATTTTGTTTACACAGTGCAACCCTAAAACAGCTTGCATAAAATGTGCTAGCTCTCCCGTCACCTCTCGCTGGAATTTTGACATTTCAGTTTCTTTTCTTTTAATTGCAGACTTTCTTTACCCAGAAAATTGCATTGCAGTGGGTCTCCTGTTGTTCCTGGGGTCTCCTTTTCCACGAATAGTCCAGAGAGAGTAGCAAACAAAACAGTGGAGAAACCTCCCAGAGCTGTCTCTAGCTAGGCTTAAGGTTAAACGCTTGTAGCAACTGATAAAAACAACTGCCAGATACCATAATCTTTGACTATGTAATGAAATGGCTTAGATTAAGTCAAAAGGTTTTAAACATAACTTGACTGTAGAGCTTTTCACGAGCTGCTACCTATTAAATAAGCTAAGTGTGTCTCTAGCTAGAGTGTGCAGACAATATGCACAAAAACTGACCAAACTGTTTCTGCTGCACCAAGTCCAGTGCAAATACTCTACACTATGAGAAAGTGTTCACTTACTAATTGGTAAATACCACAACAATGTGTCTGAACAGAAATTTGGGAACATTCACTCACATAATCACCAGTTATTTCATTAAACAATGAGCATTTGCTACAAAGGGCAATGGTGAAGCTAAATTAGCTTAGCACCGACCATCACTCAGCAGGGAGCTATGCTCGACCATGTTACATGGAGTCACACTATGTTAAGCTATACAATGCTAAGCTAGGCTACTGTTACCACGACTTAGAGAGCAAGAGACTAAATTATTAGTTGCGTAGTTGCAAAGAAAAACAAAAACAACATTCCCTACAGTTTAAGTTGGAACAGGGAGCAACAGTCACACGCGAACAAAAGGGCATGAACACAGGTCACCTTGGTATTAGCTAAACCACGATAAGTCCATCTGATGGATACCATTAGCCACAAGGGTGGACGAATTTTCCCACCCCGTGCAGGATCACGTAAATGTTGTAACTGAGGTTAGAACATGGAATCCATGAGAACTGTTGTTTTACAGGCGTCATACGAGTACGGTAATATGCATGGAAACAGAAAGAAAGAATAATGAGAGGGAAGGCAACCAATGACTCCTCTTGTACCGCAAGCCCTCCCATTGCTGCCTGGAGGCCATGCAGAGCAGCTTTGAATGCACACACATTTACACACTCATACACAAACACACACAAACACACAGAAAAAGAGAAGGAAGGGAAGAGATTGGGAGGTTTGGGAAGGAGCGGGGTCTCCATTTCCTCTCGCCAAATTTGCTTTGGCAACTCTTTCCGTGGGAATGACGGGAGACCAGCTCTTCTCAGCCGGGGAGAGCCAGGGATCGGCCCACCAAGGAGATGGAAAGCTCAAAAACGTAAGATGGAGATTGGGGGGGGGGGGGAGTGTAAGTAAATACAGCTGGACTTTTCCATAGCTTTTCCTTTTCCATCCCTTCCTTGGCTTAAGCTGTTTTTACAGGGATCAAACTCTAACATTAACATGCTAGACACATAGGCTGGAAGTGCACACTGCAGTGTCATTGCTAGCATGTAAAATTAGTAAATTGGTAAGAACATTTGAAGTCTGAAGCCCCTACCAATATTTAGGGGTTAAAGAAATCAGATGATATATCTTTCGGTTGATAATGTTTTGATTCAGGATGCCTCTTTGCCTCTAAAGGACTGTGGCTAACGTAAGTATATTTTAAAGTGTATAAATAAACTTATCAGTACTGCCTGGCGGCTAAATTGCAATTTACATTTACATAGCGCATATAGTACTGCAATTTCTTGGTACTTATCGGTCAACATATAGATACTGATACAGCTGTGACAAGAAAATCCATCTATAATATACAGATAGAACCAAATGTAATAAGCCAAAACAAATATTACAGCCATGCTCGTTTGATTGTTTGCTCAGTCTGAGATAAAGATTTCTGAACGCAACCTAAACCTTTAGATTAACTTTTGCACATGAACATCTGTCTTACAGTATTTCATGTTATGCTTAAAAATCAAATTGTTGTTCAAGTTTATATAGTTATTAAAGTTATAATATCACTATTTTTATCATTTGGACTGATTGACACAGGCTGTAATAAACCAGAATTTTATTTGGCATCAGAACTGTGGAAGAGGAGGAGGGGAAAAAAAAATCCTGCTTTTATAGCCTTCCTGGTTAGAAGAAGGAAAAAGTTGCCCGCTTAAAAGGAGGGCAGATGTGAATTATGGGTAACGAGGGGAGGAATGCATCTGTCTGTGTGTGTGCGTGTGTGTGTGCGTGTGTGTGTGTGTGTGTAGCATCGGGGAATGCAGGGCACAGGGCATATTTCTGCTTGGCGTGTAATGTGCCCTAAGGTTGAGGCTGCTTGTGAAAGGGTTAAGTCGCATGGCTGAGCAAATACATAAATAGCACTGGGGGGTGTGTTTGGCATCGACACTGCTGCCAGCTGGCGTGGAGGGAGAGGGCATACATGTACACACACACACACACACACACACAAACACACAAACTAGTATTACTTACGGGGCACTAGAATACAAGCAGACACTTCAGATACCCCAGTCCAGACTGCACACACGCCTTAACATGTGACAACCAAGCCAAGTGTGCAAACACACGCACACATGTGCATGTTTGGACACTTGTTTGAAGTCACACTCACTTACACTCATGTACGTACGTACACACAAACGCAAACACACCAAAAAAAGCAAACCCGCCTACTCCCACACATCAAAGGAGCTCACAGTGAAGTGAAGCTCCACAGACAGACTTCCATCCCATAATGATAAATCACATCCCAGCACCTAAAACAAACACTCAACCGGTCTTAGGTGCACTAACATGGACACCCCAAACAAAACAGATGACTAGCTGCTCCTCACCCTCCCTGCCCTTTGAACACATTCTCTTCTACAAGGAAGTTTTCACTAATCTAAAGAAATTAGGAAAGGTTGAGGTTATTTGGAATTACGTCAGGCTGTGATTTGAAATCGGACACAGAGAATTAGTCGTGCTCCTCGCTGACGAATAAAACTGTTCTCCATTCACGTTTACTTAGTAGGTTAAAAGGTCTGGGTAGACTTACTAAAATGGGACAGGCGAATGGTTCATCATGTTTTGCCACACTGTGAGTGCATCGTGTCCTTGCACTGGCTGTCTGCCGTGCATGGATCCTCCTGTCAGAGAGGAGGATGAGGAGGATTTAAGCAAGGGTGGGGGCTTGCGGTCAAATCCCCTCTCATCTTACAGGCATCATTAAGGCTGCTAAAACCTCATCCCTGGAGCCCTCCACTACCATGGACCGGGACAGACCACCAATTACAGTCTTAACCTCTCTCTTGCCCTTTCTGTCTATATCTCACTGACACCTATAGCCGGGGGAGGGACTGAGAGACTTTGAGGCACTGAAAGCTGCCGCCATTATTATCCCGCTGAGTTTGAGTGTGACGCAGTGTTTTCCCTACGTATAGCCATCTATGGTTCACCACTACACTTTTACCGTGGCAAATGCATCATAAGTATTAAGGAATCCATTATGATGTCTTTGAGTGGATCGTGAACAAAGAAACAGCACTGTTATCATGGGTACTGTGATAGTTTGACATGATGAAAGAGTAAAGTGTAACAAGCTTATTTTACTGGTTTATTAACGAGGGCTGTAGTATGAAAGTCCTGTTGTGGTCTGGTCTCGCACATTTTTTTTCGATGATCTCAAACATGTCTCGGTTTTGGCTTTTGTCTGTAATCTGAACCAAGTTCAGAGTAGTAATCATTACTGCAAATAAAACTACACTTAGGCAGATTTATGTTGCCAGTTCATATTATGTTTCGAAGTGTGCCGAATGATTGAAGTACCACATATGGCAGTATGAGAGAACTGAATGGAGACCATTTTGGTCTTTTAGGTTTTATTGTGGTCATTACTCAGTTTTGAATCATTGCAAATGCTCAGATTTTTTTTAAACTATGCCAATAAGATAATTGACAATGTTACACATATCGTGCCAAGACTGGATTAATTGCTGAACATAATTAATTTGAATAAGTGTAGCTAGTTGATGAGAAATATCATTCTGAAACAGCATAAATACTATCTTAAAACACAACCAAAATCCCTTTATTTATTTATCCCCGAGGGGAAATTCTTCAAAGGTCCTCGTTTACAACAGGACTAGTCAAGCAGGTATTGGGGACTGTAATAACTACCATTTATTGAGTAAAACAAAATGTTCATCAAATATAAAGTTACAATCTGGGACTTTGTATTGGCAAGAATCTGACAATATGATATGTATCACAATACAAGTGTCACAATGACATATAATGTGATAATTTGCAATACTGTAACTGGAGTGACATGTGTCATAGGCCTGTGTTCTTTGTGTTTACAGTAGTGATATGTGCTTACTTCTTCCTGTCTCAGTTGATGTTGTTATGTTGTAGTGGAAGGAACGGAGGTCAATTGCTGAAGACAGATTACAAGACTGCTATCTAACTGCTGAGGGTTTAAACACACATTTCTGTATGTGAACTATTAAAAACTGAGTCAGTGTATTTGAGTCAATACAGTCACAATACAGACTGTGAACGCTCAAGTGCAGCACTCCTACTTGCAATCGCATTCAAATAAACTGAAAAAATAAGTATAGGATAAATAAAGTCTCTTGTGCTACGAGATGGGATGCAGCCTCGGACTTGTAAGACCTGATTTTCAGTTCAGGTGATGCTTTTGCTATGCAGCTACAAATAAATAAAAGTCTCACCGGATGATAATTCACAGATGGAGTGGTCTTATTTGCTTATTTACTGTAAATGAACCGTTTATAACGATAACAAGCCTCCAGCACTCAAGAAAGCCAAGGTGATACGACAATTTAGAGGATAAGGGAAGGTGTGAATCCAACAATGTTCGAGTGTGTAACCCCCAACAACAGAAGCACCTGGAGGAGTGGTTTGGCCGCAGTAAACAAGGGAGATCATTGGCTCAGAATGAATGAATAAATATATGTGTGATTATCCAGTTCAGTGCCATGTGCATCTGTGTTTACAGCTTGTGCTAACTGTAAACAGAGCAAATGGGGGTAGTGAAAATTCAAGTGAAAATCTAGGATGTGGAACTGTTCTGGCACTGTAGCTAACATATTCGGTTGAAACATGAGCAACACGGACAAGAGTAGCACCAGCACTTTCACTAGAGCTTCAGCTCCATGCGCTGGATGAATTTTGTTTTTTGCCCGAAGCATGATCTGGTTAGACGTGTGGGATCGAGCAGTTGGTGCAGGATGTGCTGGGATTAGGACTGTTTGGGGGATTGATATCAGAGGGGGGTGATGATCAGCAGTGATAGTTTAGTCCTCCAGCTGCTATCTGCTCAATCCTCTTGATTAAAAACCAGTATTCCTCCTTCTTACAGACAAGAAAACAATGCGAGTGAGCGAGAAATAAATGGGTGAGAAATTAGCATTTTGACCGAAGGGTTAAAGCTTTCAGGGTCTAGGGTTGTTTCTAGGGTTAAATCAGTCCTTTCCTTTAAATCAGTCAAGACTTTGTTTTTGATATTCACATCAAAAAAAACAGGACACGCTTTCCTGAATGCATTTGAGGGTTAATCACAAAATTTCAGATTCTCTTATCAGAATGTTTGAAATTAAATCTCCTTAAAATAGATGATAGAATGGATAACATTGCTTCTATCCAAAAAATAGCAGAACTGATATGAAACAGAAAAATATGCGCAAAGCTCACAAGTTCCCCTTTATCCATGCTGTTTCTTAGCAAATCTTCAACCTGCTTGTCCAGTGATAAAAAAGAAAAAAACAAAAACAAGCTCGTCTTTCACAGACCACAACTCAGATGGCCAGAGGCTACACTCCTTTTCCTTCCTGTCTGTGAGGTAGGATTAGGTCAGGGTGTCAGCTGTTTCAGACACCATGTCTAGCCACCAGCACTCTCCTGTCCAGGCCCTCATTCGACAGGCCCTGATGCCTGGGCCTGCCTGCTTTTTAGACAAACCACTGAACACACTGGGTCCTCACAAGAAGACAGCGGCTCCCTATATGCTGCATAACGAGGCAGCTGTATGTACTGATGGCTGTGTTTGTTGTAGTTGGGCATTAAATGGGCCAAGAATGGCTGCACTAATGCATTCGCAGACGTGGTGGGTCAATTAGAGCACCATGCCGAGACCATGATCTAACATGGAGAAACAAGCTCTTACACATACTGGCTGCTGAGATGCAAGCTGTGGTCTTCAAGTGTTATTATGTGGACAGACAGGGAAAAGCAAGAGGGAGGGTGGTGAAATGAATGAGGTGTACTGTGTGCTAAAGTATCAATACAATTTTGAATCCCCGTACCTTCAGTTTGTACTGCAGACCAGGAAATTTCAATCCTAACCCAAATAATATCATCAGTTGTTAGAATTTTTTGTCAAAATTTCGAAAGTCACCTCAACCAGACCTTACGCAAATGTTTTCACAGGATCCGCTGCATTCCCTGTAAACTAGTGAAGGGATGTGTAAACGATGTTTTTTCTTTCATGTTGTGTTCATGATGAATTTGTCTGGCTTTCATTAAAACGCTTTCTGGCACGAAAGGCGAAATTTCATGAGTGAGCCGTTGAGCAGAGAAGTTCTGTTTCCATTTTTTCCTTTTTCCCCTTTAATCATACGGTCTAAGTGTATAGAGATGAGAAGGTTCGTGATTTTTTTTTATTTATTCTTGTGACAACTACTGAAAAGATAGGCAAGATTGCATTTGTATTTTACACATCTTACTTGGCATAATAAATTGGGTCATGTCACCCTCAAGCTCAGTTGCGCATCTTGAGGACCTTTAAGAAGAACTGCAGCAGCAGACTGTGGCTATTCTAAGTCACCAGTAAGCAGCATACTGGAGTTCCAGCAAACACTCGAAAGATTTATCTGAGACATGGCAGAGAGCTCGGTGAACTCCCCCCACTGCTGTAGCCATACAGGTATTTTAGTGGATAAAAACTGTCCAGACAGTCTCAAAACTGTCACATGTATTTCCTCAGGTGAGAGGCTCTTGACACACTCAACTAAGGCGAAAGAAAATGGCTGCCATGGCACATGTGCTGCATGCACGGAAGTCACATCTCGGTGTCTACGGCGCTCTGTCTGGTGGCTTACTCAGAAAGTGGAGGCATAATGGTCTGGCTTGTTAGTGAGCGCTCCATTTGTGCTATGATGGGAATGTTTTCGACAGCTTTCAGACACTTGGCACTAATGATGTTCTGCATGCCCTGTGGCCAGCTGGGAGTTTTTTTTTTCTTTTCCCTTCAATCAGTGTATTGAACAACCATCAGCAACACAAACTTGTAAGAACATGCCAGCTCAACTAGCTTGCTGCAGACTGGGCTTATATATGTGTGCTAAACAGGCCTAACAGACACAGATATTATACCAATTTCGATTTGTCCAGGAGGCAGTTTTAAAGCAGATGACTCTATTGAAATCTAGCAGTAAATTCAATCTCTGTCATGTTAAAGTAGGGTAGCCTATGACAGGTGAAAGCAGAGTTAGAGCCATTCAGACAGAGCCGACAGGAGGAATGAATCAATGAGCACCAGAGGCTCCCCGAGGGCCAGTGTAGAGGAGGGAAAGGTTATTGTAAATCAATTGTCGGCCAATTCATTTCCATTGATAGCATCAGAATAATGACATGCCGTAATAAAATGGTAATCAGGGCCTTGAGCTGCAGGCAGTGGAGAGTTGTTTGGAAATCCGAGCGACAGGGAAAGAGGCAGTGGCCCACATTCTCCACTCTTGCATTGCTGAACATGCGTTCACTTATTCATGTGTGTGCACTGGTACTGTTTGCTTGATGTAACGTTTTCATTTGTTTTTTTTTTTGTTGTGGCTGGATAAGTGCGTGCGTAACTCACTGTATGCGAGTGTGCATGAGGAAGGTCTCACGTGCTGCACAGCCTCTGATTTAATCCCTGAGATATGTGACCCAACGACAGCAGCAGATGGCTCAGTGAGCTGATTAAAATCTCAACAGCTAAATTTGCGCCAACCCAAACAGACACAATTTAAGTAAGTAAGGGGAGCTAAGACAATTACCTTACATTTCCTAGCAGAGCCAAGGGGCCAGAAGGGACAGAGATGAAGTTCGGATGATTTTGTTAGGCACTTAAGGAACCACAGACTTCCTAACCCCCGCCTAATCAATGGCAGAGGGAAGTGATATTAAAACCACGGGTCATTGCTGAGGTCAAACCTCATGAATCAGCATAATTGGGTTGGGATATGAGTGTTATGATAGAGTGAGAGGGCACAGTAATAGGCTGGAGATTGTTTGGTCAGAGCGTGAGTGACACAGCAAACAAATGCTCCTTTAGCCTTGCTTTATTGTTGTGGTGTGTAATGAAATGTGGGGCAGCTTAAGGTTAAAGCAGCCCTTTCAACTGCAGGAACCCAGCAACCCATAACATCACATGAGGCTTTGGTACTAGTGATTGTTCCATTCCACAGTATTCTACAAACCAGGTAGTTTCAGATATTTGCCATTAAAATGGCAACATGTTTAAATGGCAACGGAAATATTTTTAAGTCTTGTTTAGTAGGCAAGTGAGGCTGGCATTTTTTGGACAGATAATAATGGAAGAAGAGATAGTGATGTAATTTGTTTGTAATTTTCTTTCACATTTTTGTCAAAGTTTGTAAGTTGTGGTTTATGCAAACCTGAGAGAAAAATATGAAATATTCCACATCTGTAATACGATTTGTTGTGTTAAAACTTGTCTCTCAAACTGCAAAAAACAAAAAACAAAAACATCCACACCAACCAGTTTTGCTCTCTAGTCTACAGTGTTACTCTAACCAGGTGCAGCAGTCTGATGTCATGAGCTGTAATTTCACTGATAAATAGGTGATAGTATAAATTTCCCAATAATAGCATGCACCTTAAAAAGAGCTTACAAATGTTGACCAGTAGGTCAAACCTCATAGATTTTCAGAACCCCAGGAAAAACAGCAGAACCTGACACAATGACTACATGCAAGGTTTCATAATGTGTATTTGTGCAAGAGGTAAAAGTACACACCTATCTGGTACTTGACAATGATGTGTCTGAAATAAATAACCCCTCCCATCAGAAATTAGAATACAACAGAACACACCTCTTCTCCTCAACTGGCCAAGCAAAATGGCTGTGAACGTTGAAAGATGGGAAAACCCTGAGTGCCACTCTGCTTCCAGGATCAGTGCCCTTCTTCCACCAATAAAACTTCTCACAATTGATGTGCCTCTCCAGAGTCAACCACCATCATCTTGGCAGCAATTTCAGAGAATAGTGTATACCTCCAGGTTAGCAACATATCCATGGTACAATGAAAATACTGACATGGTTGGACTTATCCGTTTGCAGATACTGGGAAGTCAATCCAGCTTTGGCCCAAGTATTTTTAGTCAAACCATGTGGTCAATAGGTTGATGAAATAAGATAAAGTGAGTGAAGTGGTAAACCAGGGGATGGGGTATGGAGGAAGCTGTGTTGAAAGGTACTGCTGTAGAGAGCAGTTGTATAAGGGTAAGAGAAGTGCGGTCCCATGGAAGTCGTCCAAAGGGCAGGTTGGGCCGGGTGAAGTTGGGGTCGTGCTGTGCTATGCTCCAACAAGAGGGGACAGTGGTGTCTGTTGCAGGAGTTCACCAGGAGGTGAGCAAGCAGACCCATGCCATAAACAAGTCTGAAGTTTATAGCCACTATTTGGGTTTGTTGTTCCGCCGCATTCTGGCCCTGACGGCTCACCGGGGAGGGGGGTGTGAGGGGCAAAGCAAGGACGCCATATAAAAACAAAGGAAAGTGTAGAAAAAAAAGCCATGTGGCTCACAGGGAGGCCAACTGGCCACTAAAAGTTGGGGGTCACTCAGAGAGCAACCCCAGGTCAAACTCTTCAGGTCAGTCTTACTGCCATCTTAGTTCCCTTCAGTTCTTGCTCTGACGGCCTGTGACCGTTACAGTGTTTCACCTCTAACCACACAGAGGTCTGCACTCACATCTCCAACTGAACACGAACAGCTTCTAGACAGGGAATTAAAAAAGAGCAATGGTGGGAAGGGAAAAGGGAAGAAAAACAAATGACAGGATGTTGCAGTTGTGTGTGAGCGTTCGTGTATGTGTATGTGTAAGTGTGTTTGGATGTGGGGGTAGCACTTGCTCTTCTTTCCACATTGGAATCTGTCTTAATTAAAAAAGGAGTGGTTTCATAGTCTGAGCCCGAGGGGAACTTACTAAACTGCAAACATGTCAGACAAGGCAGCGAAGGGAATGAGGTGTGATTGGACACTTTCGAGTACTCTTCTCCTTACACACTCTTAACTAAAAGGGTTCTGTAAAGGACCACAAGAAGGTTCTTTGTGTAACTCACAGCAGAACCTTTAAATGGTTCAGCGAAGCAGGAGTTCGCAAATATCCAAGTAAGGCCAGAGATCCTGATGAGATCAAAGTGATCTTCAGAATCCATAGCTGCCACTGTGACTTGCATGTACAGAGCCACTTTGCAGATTTCAGCACCTTTGAAGAACCTTGTTTTGTTCCAGGTGTGAAGCTTTATTAGCAGGTGATGAAAGTTAAATGAAGAGTCAGTTTGCTGTTTGGAGCTTGGGTGCAAAGTACAATAATGATTATGGGAACAACTTGAAGGATGTTCTTCAAATCTTGTTGCCACAGAAAAACCCAGAGTGTGTGTGTGTGTATGTTTGTGTGGGTGTGTTTTCTGTTTAAAGCTTTGTTTAAGCTCATGCCAGACACGGTGCTGTGTGAGCTTCATAAAGCATTTAAGAACTAACTGGACAGCATTTTAAAAAGCATTTGGGACATGTTAATGGAAAATATTTTATCATTTTGATTTGTAATTTATCTCTTTTTAGCAGTGTTTGTGGCACTCGTGTTCTCAGTGGTAATGAGCTAATGTCATGTTCTACAGATGAGAGGAGCCCAGTTGAAAAAAATAAGGAGTTGCACAACCACCTGACAACCTGTGGAGCGTCCATGCTCAGCAGACGAAGAGACAATATCACTGGAACCTCTGGGACTGGAATGACAGATTGATTTCTTCTGATTCAAGGTTTGTTTAGTGGGGTGTGTGGCATGCCTTTCTCAGAAGCCACACACACACACACACACACACACAACTGCATTGGCATATCCTTGTGATCAGCAGACAGCTCTTAAGTTAACTTCTGACTGACTGTCTCTCTAATTGCACAGCGACTTACTCAACTGAGGTTAACCACAACGGTAACGTCTTTTCACTTGTCTTTCAACTATCCAAAACCCCAAAATATTCCATGCTCAGGTTTAAGAATTTATTTAATTTAGTAAGAATAATCATATGTACTATGCTTATAATTTTGATCATTTCTCAAAAAATAACTTTTTAGGTATTAAGTGCTGTAAAGTATTATGCTATGTCACTGGGGTCAAGGTAGTCATCCATGAATGTAGGAAACACTCAATGATGGAGTCATCCAATAAGGCGGGGAAAACAGAGCCATCACCGTGGCAACTACTAAACCCATGGATTTTGTGGAGAAATGTAGACTAAACTGTTGATGCAGAGTCAAAGCAGACCCCGATGTGACTGATCCTCTTTGACCTGAGTCACCTGAGACACACACACACACACAGAGCAGGGATCACTGTGACCTGCCAGAAAGCTGTACACTGTTGTTGTTTTTTCGGTCAGACTGACATCTGTTTGCTCATGGATTTGGCTAGATATCAGCATGTGTGAATATGTGTCCATGAAAGTGTCACACACACACACACACACACACACACACACACACTCAGACACACAAACAGCAGAGTAGAAGGGCAAAGAGACTGCAACTGACTCACCTCGCCTGTTTGCAGACTAGCATCGCTAGCCATGAGAAGTGTGAATATGAATGTGTGTGTGTGTGTGTGTGCGAACACACATTTCTGTGCCTCCATGTGCCAGTATGTGCTGACTACCTTACTTCTGGACTCAATAACTGTGTCTCCACTGTGCCAACACACACACAAAAATGTGTGTGTGTGTTGGCAGAGTTTGTGTGTGGGAGTTTTTACTGCAGGTGAGCTGCATACCAGAAGCTAAGCTGTAGATAGACGAACTGATAACAGACATGCAGGTACAGGCATGACACACACACACACGCACGCACACACAGATGTGGAATGAAGAGAGCAGCTGTCTATACAACAGACTGACAAAAATGAAAAAAATCAAGAGCACTCTGATTTAGTCTAAACATTCGTTTTCACACACCTGCAGACTCAAACACAAAGACACACACACACACACCTCTTCCCTCACAGAGACACACACACACCAATCAAGGAAATTGCAGAGTAGTAGTGGCAGCCTCACACTCACAACTGACCTTTCACTCACTTCATTCTGTTAAATAAAATGCACCCCATCAATCCAGCTGTGACACTGCTAACATACCTCGTCTCTCATTCTCACACACACACACACACACACACGCTTTATCAATCACATGACAGCATACGCTAATGCACCTCATCTTTCATTCATGGAGAGGAAACAGCATGAATAAACAGCAGCTCTGTTCATGCTGAAATGTGGGATTAGACTGAACTGAAGCTCGCTCACACTGCATCTGAATGGACTTGAGGCAGCAGAGTGAAGCAATTACAGCACCATTTGCAGTGCAAGTGCCTGCTTGATACTGCGTGTGTTAGTTTACGTGATTTGTTGATATGTTGTTTTATATCATAACTTGATTATCTTTGGTCAGAGAAGACAGACAGGGAATTTTCTAATGAGTGCCAGATGGGGATTGGTCATGTGCAACTCTCAATAAGAAAAAGTGAAATGGCTCACTTCTTAGGTATTTCTATCATCAGCTCCAGAAGATCCATTTTTTTGCTTTTACCACTTTCTTAATCGTCAAGTGAGTTGCAAAGACTTACTAGCCCAAGATAGCATTTTGCTTGCCCCCTGGGTAAGCAGGTAATTCTTATTATTGATTTCTAAACGTTACTTTTAATGTCATGTCATGAATTCTTATGGCAAACAGTGAAAAAAACAACAATAAAAAAAAAACCCCATCCATCTTGAAATGAAAAGCATGTGCAATGGATTATAATGAGCAAATAAAAAACCCATCAGGTGGATAATTTGAATTTTGCATAAGTCTGAGTGCCATAGCTCATGCAAATGTCTCCAAGGCCTCAAAGGTAAAATGATTCCAGTAACACTGATGTTGCAAGTCTGTTTAGATGTCACTTATTGGCAGCTTCATTTCAAGTCTTCAAGTCTTAACAAACACTTGCTTGTCAAACTCTATTGCTTCAGTTGTTCTCAGCCACCATTTCTGCTTGACTCAGTTTAAACAGCGACTTACAGAGGCTGCTGCAGCTGCCTTTGCTTCACTGCCCATATACTCTCCGTCTGTCGTATCTTTCTCTCTGCGATTCCACACCCTCTGAATTCTTGGAATCGAGTTTCCCTTGTTATCCCCCCCCATTCCCCTCCCCCCTGTCCCTGCACAGTTTTTTTATTTTAATTCCTTGTACTAGTCAAGTCTGGCATGGCCTGTGTTTTTCACCATAGAAACCGACATAACAGACCAATGTAGCCAAGCTCAGGCTCAGCAAACAGAGACCAAATAAAATCCATCATTCGCTTGGTGTGTGTGCGAAAGCCCCCCTCCGCCTCCTCCTTCAGGCACTCGCGCCTTATTTTAGAGCAGTTCCAGCAGGACAAGGAGGGTGGTGGGCTTGAACAGAGTTTTGACGTCATTCTGTAAGTTGCCTGCTGAAGGCAATAAGCATTTCAAAGTGCAAGAATATCAATCCAGAACTACAAAATATAACAAAATCTGCAGATGGAATAATATGCAAGCAGCAAGATTACTGTAATACTACATAATAGTATTCTTGACTAGATCATTGGGTGAAACACAACATTATATGCTGCAACATATGTGATGTAATTTGAAGATTCTACTTCAAATTACAACTAAAACATCAAACTACACAGAGCAGCTCCTAATGAGTGATCCTGTACAAATAACTCCACAAACTCGCTTTAAAACTGCAGCACTGCACCTTCCCGACTCATAAACACAACTAAAACCTACCAATTTGATCCCATTCGTATGATGTAATCCCCTAAAATGTCGGATATTTGTTTTAGTTATGTAAGCCTTCAGCCCCTCCAAACCCTCCATTGGGTCTGCCAGATGGAACAAATGATGAATCTCAGACGTTTGGCGTTTTCTGGCCAGAGAATCAGGGGAGGGCTGACTTCCAAGCCATTTCCTAAGACGCAAACTGTTCAATGAAACCCACACGTATCAGAAAGTGTCTGAATCTGTGGAAAACAACAGCAGATAAAAGAGGCGACTGCGCACGTTGCGGTGTGGATCTGTCTTTGGTTCATTCTTGCTGTAAGTGGGGAAGCAAATGCACTAATGCCAGTGTAACCATCAAATTATTGCAGATTATTGTAAGCTGCCAAAAGCTTTGGAGCTGCAGGTTTCCCAAAGCCAACTGTAAGACTTTTCAAGACCTCATTAATGCTACATGGGATTGAATTTAAGACCAATTTGAGAACAAAATAGAAGAAACAAAGATGATGAAATATGGCTTTCTGTCAATGTATGTGCTGCTGGAGGATGTTTGGCAGTGTTGGCAATGACAAAAAGACCAGCCGACACAATAAGAAGCTGCTGGTCACTAGACAGCATGTGCTTAAGTTGGCATATCATTATGTGGTCAAAAATAAGACCATTAGCTAGTCTTAGAAAATCTGAAAACTTTTCCTTTGACTCTACGCTTGAACATTTGAAGTATTTACTGCATCCTTCTCATCTTTGGGAATTCTCTGGCACCTGCACTTTAAAAGCCAAGTCTCATAAATAATGTGCTTTTCTCTTTTTAAATGCACACATTCATCAGGGAGGACATACATTATACACACACACACACAGCCACACTCAGCTGACACTGGCCAGTACCCAGCCAATCGGCTGGCCGTCTGTCATTCAGGACAATCAGCCCTGTTGCCCTTAGCCAACCCCTCGGCCCTCTGGGATATCTGGGCTGAGAGAGGGGGAGAAGGGAAAGAGAAAAGGAGGGAAGGGAGGGCGAGCACCAATGGTGGCTGTAGGAAAAGTGTACGTGACACAGAGACAAGAGCCAGAGACATTCGCTGGCAGAAGACGTCACAGACTCTCTATCAGCTGTCTCTGAACTCTGTCAGCTGTCTGTTAACATCTCTCTTTCTCTCTCTTTACACATCCTTTAACCTCCATCGCTCATCTCTTTGTCCTGTCTGTCTCTGTCCATTGAACAATATGAGAAAAAAACCTGCAACTATTACTAAATACTAACAATCTTATAAACAAACTGTGGACTGAAAATGCTACTGGGTTGGATTTGTTAGTTAGTAAAAACCTCAATGATCCAAGGCTTTTCTTGCCGTTACATACAAGGTCTTTTCCCTTGTCCAGAACCCTCCCACCTTCCTCATTTCCCCATCCTCTGCAACCATGACACAGTTACATAATTGCATTTGGTAAACTATGTGACACCCCCCCACCCCACCCCACACCTCCTCCTCCTGCTCCTCCTCAACTCTCTCCAATCTCACATCGCACTCATCTGTTATGTCTGAGGCAGAGGAGACGAGATTCCCAGACACTTATCACAGTCTGTTTTGTTACTGCGCTGTGGAACACACAGTTACTTTTATCTGTTCTTTCTAAAGAAAAGGGGAAAAAATCCTCCCAATAAAAGACCGAATTTGCAGACTGTCGTTTCAATGCTGAGAAATTCCAGATAAAGTCACTCGGCTGTAATCTCCATTTTATCAGTTAAGCACAAGAGCGCACAACTTTTCGTATCGGTTATATGTGTGTTTGTCTGCAGTTTCCTCTCAGTGAGCTCATTGTTTTTGAGGCTTTATCAGTGCTGGGACTTGGCTGGCCTTCTGCTGTTGGTACAAATGCCAACACTCAGGTTATTGAAACAACACAGACAACAATGGCTAGCACACACCTAATCAACCTCACAAAGGATGGTACATTTGAAGACCCCATGGATTATTAAAGCATATCTCTCAACATATTAGTTGGATTTGAGGCACCGCTGAGCCAGACTCGCTATTTTATATTACAGAGCTGAGCTGATTAGTTCATTAATCAGTGTGGTGATTGACAGAATCAACACAATCATGCATGATTGGGGGTGAGAGAAACTACTGATACAGTTGAACTTTGCGACATTTACTTTTTGTGCAATGCAAAGATTGGTCAGCTGAGACAGCAAGAAGTTAGTACACACCGTTAGCACGAAGAACACAAGCCAAAGGAACAATATGTTGCCTCGATTACATTATTGCAATATACAGCATCGTAACCACTGTATCTTGATACATATCGTTTCGCCAGATTCCTGCCAATACACAACACCTAATTTTGATAATTAATTGCTCAAGTCATCAACGATATTCTTAAACTGAAGAGCTATGTCATGGAGTTTTTATCAGTCAAAATAAAGCTATGAATTAGTTCACTCTGTTCTCTTCAGGGCTAACATTTGGTGGTTAAAACTTAAATTGTACTTCCCTTGTTGTGTGACATAAATTTCATCATCTGCCCATGTTTTTAACAATGTACCTAATTCTTTGTTCATATGCACCCCGAAATTTACATATCAAATGCAAATGAATATGCAAACACCAAATTTAGTTTTCAAAAAAGCCCATTTTAAGAGTTTATCCAGCCCTTAAATGCATCCCTTAAGTGCACAATATGGAATTTCTGCTGTTAAGGGTCTCTCGATCCAAAACATAAAAAAACAAAAGAAAACACGTAAATGATGTGGGATTATGGGGGTTGCAGTCTTCTTGTTAGATAACCACCGTTGCTGATGAAAATCTATCTGATGTGACTTAGACAAAAACGTTCACAGACGAAGTAATGTTTTAAAGTTTAATTGACATTAAGTCATGCTTACCGACTTCCTTCCTCGCTCTCGGAGTCTGTCCTGGAAGTCACAGTGACAGGAAAGCCAATGAAACGCAACATTAGCTTACAAAAACTACATTTTTTCTCTGGGTTTGAACATTGTTGGAAACATTGTAGATAATGTAAATACACGAGTCAACAAATACATAAGAAAGGTCTAGTCATTTTTAAACATTTAAATGTGGAAATGTTACATATGATTTCTTTAATGATCTTTGGCCCCAGGTTGTGGAAATAAGCAGTTTCCATGATTTGATGGCAGTTCTGTATGATGCAGCAACATTTTGGCTTGGACACTGCTGCTATTGCACATTTAGCCAAATAGTCCTGTAATTTTTTGAGCTTCCTGTGCTTATTGCTGACCTCTTTTGATCAGTTTGAAATAAGGCCTGGAACTTGCAGCAATGGCACCAAAAAGTCAAGCTTTTGGGGGGCTAATTTGCCTACTGGGACATCTCGAAAGGTCATGAACAGAGAGAAAAGAGCTTAATTTGGAGAGCAGAAAGACAGAACATCTGTCTTTCTCTTTGAGGATAAGGGAAATAAAAGTGCTGTGTCCAGAGTCCAGAATGTACCAGTTGGAACTGGCAGGCCTGGAGATTTTCCACAAGCAGTACTACCCTAAGAGGTCTCCCTCTTTCCTCTCTCTGCCTCTCTCCTGAACTCTATTTCTCTTCATTGTACAGCGTCATCATTTTGTGTTCCCCAAGATGAAATATATAGCTAATCCTACCATATATACACACACACACAACAAGAAGAGTGTGGAGAGAAAAGAAAAAGAGAATGAGATGTATGAAGCCAGTGTAATAGCAAAAAAAAGAGGAAATAGCCATTTCCTCTGCCTCCCTATTCCCTTTATTTAGTCCTGTCAAGTGGGAGTGAAACTTAAATTCTAAACAGAAAGGGGAAAGTAGAAGAGCAAAAAAAACAGAGGCAGAAAATGACAATGGGGGAGGGAGAAGACACACACACACACACACACACACAAATGTATCGAGCACTGAGGCAGACAGGAAACTGCCCATGGTCTTAAGTGCCGGGAAATTAACATCAAACTGTCTTAAGCTCTGCTGCTCACCACAAACAAGGGTCCAGCCTCTTCCCACCGTCTCATGGCCTATAAAAAATACATTCAAAAGGAAAGGGAAACTCTCACGTCTCGCCGCTGCTATCAAGGTGAAACCACACACTAGTTTAAACTTTACCGATAATATGTTGCAGAAGAGATCAAAGTTTAAAACGTAAACTATAACGGGCAGGCGTGCTCATGACAGCAGATAAGCACTATAGGCTGCAAATAGATGGGGTGAATTAGAAGGAAGCTAAGGTGCTAATGGCCCAAGACTAATAAGGGCACTTAAAACAATTAGGGGGGAGTACAACTATCATCCCTCACTGGCTTCATCGCTCCATTCGTCTAGTTTTATGTTCCCCTGCAAAGCCAGCAGCTCTGAGTTATTTAACTAGATTAGTCGTGAAAAATTACTTCCAACACTTGCAGTGTGTAGGGCTGTGTTTAAGCAATAAAAAAAAATGAAAAAGCACATGCATGTGTGTGTGATGATATCAGAAAGGCTGTGTGAGAGGCCTATCAACCACTGCAATCACACTGCATTGCTCTGTATTTGTCACTTTGCTCACAACCACCATGTGACCACACGCACTGAACATAGGTTTGTGCAACCACAGCTGGATGTGAAAGTTTGTGTGTGTGAGTGCATCTGCAGAATGAAGTCCCCCAGCATGATCTGACCCAATCACTCCTAGGCTTAAGTAGGCAACCCAACACTGGCCAGCCTGCATTGGCAGCAGTGAGCGGTGACGCCGATCGATTTTGTTGCGTAGATTAGATTTGGGTAGTGCACTGGGATGGAGCTGATGGTGCTTTGAGTGAGGGGGGTGGCAATCATCAGGCGCCTAGTTGGTCTTTTGGAGTCTGCCACAGCCAACACACACACACACACACACACACACACACACAGAGGAGGTGTGGGGAGGGGGTGGTTGATATCAAGACTGGCTGGGGGCGCAGTTAGGCAGCTGTTAGCGTTTCAGAAAAAATTAGCACCAGGTTCAACTGTAAACAATGAGCTCATTCTCTCAGCTAGAGCGCAACACACCACATCTGTTTTGGAACAAGCAGTCTTATTCAAGGCCCACACTGAGGTAATCCACTCCCCCCTTGTAAAAACCCACCTGGGAAAAGCACTTGAGAGGACCTTAAAATCATTTATGTCCTGCACACTGTGAAAGATATTTCTCATATGCTTGCCAATCATGTATACTTCACCTATCTGTGAAGATGAAGTTTATTATTAATGAAGACTATGTAAGGGCAAACTTTCTGTTTACTGGGCTCGCCAGAATCCAGTTGATTCAATTTACCATAGATCTACCATAAAAATCACTTTTTTCAGACATAACTTATTTGAGATGCAACAAGTCATCCCTACATTGTTGGTAGCTACATTCCAAAATAACCTATATTAGCATTTTATGATCAGCCTTAAATGATGATGTTTACAAATGCATCCATAAACCACCAGAAAAAGATTCTAATTAATATTTTATGTGCTTATGTGCTTATGCTTTTGGATTTGAAAACTACTTTGTCAAGGTCAGGAAAACTGCTCAGCCAAACAACTAGGGTTAGGGAGTGATTGTGGTCATGGTTAAATGAAACCCTGGCCAATGAAATGTTGGGAGGAAAAGGAAGTGGGAGTGCGTCCAAACAGCAGAGTCCCAAGGCAAACTCACACACTTCAATCCATTCATACACCCAGACCTCCTTGTGACAGTGTAAAAATGTCACGTGTAAATTCCAGGCATTTGAACAAACGACTGTTGCTGTCATTCTTTTAGCACTAGTCCTTTTTGTCAACTTTATAATGAATAATGTGAAGGTTTATAACTAAAAGTCTATATCAAGCAAAATTGCCTGAATGGTCCTTTAAGTGATTCGGTATGTTTAAACACAGCCTTGTCATCATGGAAAGGCTTTGTGTGTAGCTACATAGGAACCCAGCTTACACAGTAGGGCTGAGCCTGGATGACAAAGCCTTGGAGGGAGACAGTGGGTGACTGAGACAACGGCCACATCTATAGTGAGGTACTGTATACTATAGCTAGTTGTTGTATATAGGTCAACCTTTAAGTCTCCTATAGCAGCATGGAGCATCTGTGCAGCAAGCAGCAAAGGGCAGCAAAGCCAGCTGGAACAACCACTTTCAAATCTGCTATTAGACTATTAGACTGTTAATCCATACTGTTGACTGTTTAAAACTCAGAGACACCTGCACAGATTTGAGGCTACAGCCTTGAATGCAGACAACAGTAAAGACTGGACATGTGGATGCTGACCCTCACCATGTGCACAATTTCTTTTTTTTTTTTTTTTTTTCAAACATTACTATTTGCAACAACATGATTTTATTCATATTTTTGTCTTGGATGACTCTAACTTTCAACATTTCATTTAAAACAACAGATTGAGAGAAGAGTAGTGGTGTGGTGTTGGTGGAGCCCAAAATAGAAAACGAGTGTAAAATCTACTTCTTTCTCCTCGCAGTTTTTAGTCATGTGGTCCTCGGCATGCGTGTGGCTGGCAAGAGGGTCAAACAGACAAGAGGAGCAGGTGGCACCCAGGCGGGTGCTGCCGGGTTGGTGGGTGAGGATTGGTGGGCGCTGCCCTTTCACGATCCACGTGCCATCTGCCTCGGCCGACAGTGACTGCATCCCAGTGACGAAGAGGGAACAGAGGGATGGAGGAAGAAAACTGTGGTGCCATGTTAGAAAACCTATAGAGCATTTTCATCAGCATCCACCACTTGGTTCTCTCTGTAGAAACGGTTCTAACAGACATGGCTCTGGTTCCTAGAGTAAACTACACTCCTGCTATACTGGTGTGATATTATGCCAGCAGTGCCTCTGTTAATGGTGGCTATAAATTTGGTGAGCAAAACCTTGATCCGAGTCCAGCTCACTTCAACTTATACAAACCTACATCTGTTTTGCAGCACAGAGTAACGTGAAAAGATTGGCCCCATCTCCATAGAGACTTGATGTCACACTCTGCCAATTTAATTTGGCATACCAATTTATGGAATAGTTAATTGCAACACTGCTCTATTTAACAGTCAAATGAGCTCTGGAAGATGTCCTCGGTCTTGTGACCTTACAAATGTCATATATTTTAATCAGAGCTGGGAAGTGGCTTGAGCAATAGTTCACTGTGTGTGCTGTCCTCTGTGAGAAAATTCAATTTTATGTTTTGACAAACCTAGTTTTTTCTTTGCAGCCGCTTCTGGAGCTTTTCATCCTCTACATCAAAACGGCATGAATGTGGGGGTCAGGATGTCCATGCAATCGGCTGCCGGCTCATGTTTATGAGGGTCTGCTACACCTGGCTTTCTTGTTATAAAACGGGAGACTGGCAGGAATAAAATGAGGGCTTGTTGGAGTGCTCAAATTCGTCTCGGCTTTCTCTACCTTCCTCCCACTGGAACGAGAGAGGGGGGGAAATAGTCGTATGAGCTATTTACGAGGAAGGTCACACTGAGAGGGCATGGCAAGGAGCCAGCAATCGCTCTCCTCTTCCTCCTCCCTCCACACGTCTGCCTTTTATCCTGTCCTATTGTAACTCTGAATGCTAAAATCGACTCTTTTATTTTGGGACTGAACTTGTAGGTATTGGATATATTGCAGCAGTGTTCACTATCTTTCAATCATAAGTAAATTTTCAACAAGGCTCAGCAGAAAACCTAGAATATGATTGAACTGTGTATGGTCAGCATGCCCCTGAGGACAGAACGAAGGACTGTCCACATCCAGCTATAAAGCTTGTTTATGACTGACAAATTCCCGCCTAAAGTGTTGTCGTGACGTCTCTTCTGCGGCGGCATAGGCTCCACAAGTCATTGCGGTCATGTGGTCGTACACTTCCCTAGGGTTCAGCCTCGGTGTCTACTACACGTGGGCTTTTCGGTTCAAAATGGACAAGTTTGAAGGGCTGAGGGGTTCTCTGACTTTGTAGGAAGTTCAAACAGGCACAAGTAGAATATGATATTCAGTTCATGACAACTGAGAACATGAGTGCCACAAATACTGAAAAAATCAAATGAATTAGGAAGTAAATAATATATGTTTTAAACTTAAAAAGGTTTTGTGGCAAAAACTAATCATTTACAGTTTCTCTCTCCTCTGTCAGTTACGGATGCATTGATAGATGGAGGGATGATGGAGGAAGTCTCTGCTCAGGAGCTCAACAGCCATTTTCTGCAGTCTAGCCAGCAGGCTGGAGACTCATCCAGACTGCATCTGTTCCACCCCCCCCCAGTAATGCCCACCCCTCTCTCTCTGTCTCTCTCCCTCCAGATTAATTAACACAACCCACAATCTAGAAACAGGGGTGACAGAGTTGAATATTGATAAGCTGATCACTGCTACTCTCACTGTAACTCTTAACCGCCACTGTCTAATTTTTTTGTTTGTTTGCGTTTTAAAGGGCCTGTTAATATACAGTATGTTTATTTAATACATATTTTTCCACACTGCACATAAGCGGGGAAAAAAAAAAAAATCAATCAGCAGTTGAACCCTGATGTGCTCTTTCTCTCTCTCCTCAGGCCCTTGTACCTCCGAGCCTGAGCACCTCCACCAGCCCCCTCACACGCTTGAAAACTCAAGAGAGCACTCCAGCAGGAGCAGGCAGCAGCAGCAGAGGGTTAGATTGGGTGTGAAATACGTTCCGCAACTTTCAAACAAGGAAAAAGCACCGTGGCATCGCTGGCGTTGCGGGCGAGCGAGTGCACCTAGTTAAGGGCTCTCCCTTTGATGTTTAATTTAGAGAGAGAGAGGGAGGGAGAGGCTGAAAGGGTGGGGAGTGGATGGAGGGAGAGATGGAGGAAGTGTCGAGTGTGCTGAAACGCCACTGTCTTCCATCAAAGGCTCCGGGTTTCCTCTCATTTTCATTTATTCACCAACAATGATAGAACGGGGGCTAAAATAAAGCAGATGAGAGAAAAAGCTAGGGGACGGTGAATAAGGACAGAGGAGAGGAGCACGGAAGGAACAAGGGAGGGAAACAGGAGGAAGTGAGAAAGTGCAAAGAGGTTCTTATAGGAGGTTCTGGTGGAGGGCCAAGCCAAATCTGGCTCATGGAAGCCATTTTCTCCACCATTTCCTCTCTTGTCCTCTCTTCCTCTTATTTCCCCATCTCTCCTTCTCCTCTGCTCTGCTGGGGAGTCCTTCTTACTCTTCTGCTCACTGAGTGAGAAGTGGAGCTGTGTGCCAGGCGGAGGAAGCAATTAAAAATTAATGGAAGCTGAGTGATAGAGAAACCTGCAAGGGCGTGTCGCCCACAACGCACACACACACAGGCACGCGCGCGCACACACACACACACACATGTCTGCGTTCAGCACAGTTTCCCTGCTCTTCTCCTATACTCTCAGTATCTCCACCGATTTCTCTTCACCTCTTGGTGCTTCAGTGGGATGAGATGAAACAGAAACACTAAACTCAGACGCCCGCTGTCTAATGGCCCTTCCAGAGATTTCTCTTTTTTTTTTTTTTACTGAATTTTCAGCTGAAATATGACATGAAGTCATGCATATTTTGTCATGATAAATATGAAGATTCAGATAATGTCTGATTTCGTCCAGACTGAGTCTACAGCATGCAGATGTGGACAGTTTTTACTTATTGTTTTCAGACTGAAGTTTTATACTGTGCACTTTACCCTGAAAACTAAATCAGCTGTAACAGATGTGAACAAACTAAATGCTGGGTTTGCACTCAAAATAAAGTGCTGCATTGCGTTTGGATGATGACTTGTTAAGTTGAAGTTGTCAGCATTTTCATGCTTGTGATCGTGTTTGCACTGCGTTGGGGGTGTGCATGTGTAGATATGTGCAATAGAGTCAGCTAGTGGACTTAAATATTACACTGCACATCCACAGAGATGTCTGTATGTACACATGTTCTTCTGAAACATGCTCAGGTGATAACATTTAGGTCACAGTAACCCTGATGGTCAAGTGGCAGAACTGAATCTTCTCTCGCACATTTCCCCTACTCTTTCTTTGGTTGTGCTTACCTCCTCATGGGGAGATATGCGTATTAACCATAAAGCTAGCAATCTATGCCAGTTGTATTCAAACAGGAACAAAACTTCTGGTTGACAAGGAAAAGGCACATTTGGGAATAATTACCACATGTGCATCTTTTTGTGGACTGTGTTATTTGGCTATCTTTATTTATCTTTATTGTACTGGGGTCTCCCGATGTGTTTTGTAACAGAGGTGGGCAACCGCAACTGAAAGAAAGGCTATCATTAAAACGTAACAGACTTTTATAAAACTCTCAAGAAGAGCAGAAATGTTACTTCACACAGCAGATATCAAATAGTTGTGTGGATGCTGCCTCAGGAGGTGGGTGACTTGCCACCTCTTCTGGGGGACACCCTATTTGTTCAGCTTTATTATTATTATGGTATTTTCCACCCATAACATTTCAGGATGCATCACATGTATAGTTGAATTTCCCTCAGGATTAATAAAGTATCTATCTATCTAGTAGGCCATGTGAACTGTTTCACCATAGCAAGGCTCTACTCATCGGTTGCTGATCAATACTTGGTTGAAAGATAAGTGACAGCCAGTTCAGCACTAAATCAGTGACTGTCCCAGCAGCACTTCATGTCTCCGTCTCTGGTCCTGTTTGTCCTTAGTAAAGGGCCTGACCTTTCAGCCCTGCCCTGGGATATCTCCCAAACACACAAGCGCACAAACACACACACACACACAAAGTGGAAGCCCTCAGGGCGCTGCGACTACGCTATCAGAACTCATTTGCATTCTGAAGAGGAGGATGTAGACCATGCTGCAGCACACACACATAGCAGCACCCTGACCCTTGACCTCGATCCCATCCCTCCCTGCATCCCCCGCCCCAGGTTTCAAACATCCCTCCAATGACCTGATGCATTATTCCCCAGAGGTGGACGACTGGGCCTTTGTTCTGAAGGAAGGCAGCCATCCACAGTGAGAAGAAGGCATTTCAACTAAAGTTAACTAAATATGGACTTCTGTAAACTGTCCAATGATCCTAATGTGCTTGTATCCATTTTAAAGGAGCACTCCTCTGTTTTTGCACACAGAGATGAGTTTAGTTTTCAGGAGGACTGCTACACAGCTTGTGTAAACAGCTGTACAGTGCTGTCTGAACCTGAGTTGTTACAGGAATTGTTAGGATCCAGCACTTCTGACCCATACTAATATTTCGCCGCGTGCCGCATCTATTCTTCCATGGACTGAATTTGCACAGTGACTTGGGTGAACAGAGCAGACAGAGCTGAATGTTCTAGAAAAAGTCAATAAGCAGACTTTGAGTCATTATTTCTTATCGTTCCTCGAAAGAACCTGTTTTAAGAGATGGATAACACTGCTCCTAATGGGACATTAGGTGGTAGGTGAAACTGGGATAAATGAGAAGGCAAGCCCAAAGGTACAAAGCATGAAATGACAATCAGGACTCTGGCTGTCTGTGGAGCAGGTGAAACAAACAAAGCCTCGCCATGCACACACAACAGTTTTAGGTTGCAGCATGCAACACTGTAGAAGATAGCAGATGTGGTTACACCCTACTCCATCTCACAGAGGCCTGTGGTGGGCGGCCATTTTGGTTAAACCCACGTCGGTCTGCGCTGGGGCTTTCACTACCGCACCCTTTCCCTCCCTTTTCTCCACATGCTGCAGCTCCTCCCTCCTTAAACTAGCAGACAAATCTCAGAAACAATTGAATGCAGGTGACACGTGTGCCAATGCAGCCCTAAAATTACAATCATACAGCAATATGTGATAAATACTTCACTGTGAATATGTGTGAAGGGCTCATGTTCAGTGCGGTATCGATGTGAGAATGTGCAGCCATTGCCACGTCTAACATGATGTTTGCAGCTGCAGTGATTGGTAGAAAAGAGAAGAGACAGAAGACAGATCAGGAGATGGGGGGGAATAAAGAAGTACAGACACTGACACTCACCTACAGCCGGAGCAGCAGGAACACACCACAGAACCATGTAAAGGAAAAGAAAACAGAGAAAACTTAGTTAAATCATTTTTAGGCAATCAGAATAAAACCCGAGCAAAATAATTACACAAGAACAGTGCACAAGTGGTCATTTCCAGCAAAATGACAAATAGCTTAACCTCGCTTTAATTGACATTCTCCTTGCTAGAACATGTACGACAGTTGCTGTTCTCATCAGTTTCACTCTCATGATTATGCACATATGAAAGGTGAGTTTTTGTCCTTCTAAAGATGGACGGCTGTCGCTCAGTGGTGACTTTATATTTTTCCTGCACTTGGCTTAGGTGACACAGCGGCTGGGGCCTGTGAAATTCCAGACAGCCTCATTAAAGCACAGTAATTGTTTTGTGAACAGCAGCTCATAAAAAGGTCCTACTACCACATAGCTTCCTATAAAAGGCAAGCGGGTGTGGGGTGGGATGGAGGGAAGGTGCAGAACACAAGGGACCCCAACTGTGGAGGTGCTGTTGGACGAGGCGGAGGAGAAGGACGGGATGGAGGATACGGGTTTGGGGCAGTGATGCCTCAAGTTTCTTTTGGCCTGGCTGATTATGGGCTCCGATATTCAGCATTTTTCCGATTATGCACATCAGTGTTTTCATGTGCAGACTAAATAAATACATTTCAAAATGTTGTACTTTGGTTCTGCAACAGCCTCTCTGTCTGTGGTTACGTGTCATGAGTCAAAGCCCACTGACACTGAATAATCAGAATCCGCAAAGTCACTAAGATTAACATAGTGAAGTAAAAAGTACAATATTTGCCTCCAAACTGTGGTGCAGTGGATTTAAAAAAGTTAGAGAAAATGGAAATATTCAAGTCAAGTGCAAGTACCTCAAAATTTTCCTTAAGTATATTTGCTTGAGTAAATTTTACTTACTTACATTCAATCACTGGTTATTCTAAATTTAGACATTTTAATTTTTACTGCAAATGTATATCAGTTCCAAATATCAGCTACTGCTCTCTTTGATTACTAATAAAGCGTATCTGTATCCTCCACTGCATACATGCTGAGGTTTGAGCAAATCATCGGTTTATTATTATTATGTCCAAATAACTAAAATTTCATCTTTGAGCATATTCACCCCAGAAATACAATATATAGACAAAAGTATTGGGACACGTCAAAATTACACCAACAGGGACTTTAATGACATCACATTTTAAATACAAAGACAGCTTCCACTTGTCTGGGAAGGCTGTCCACAGGATTTTGGAGTGTCTATGTGGGAATTATGCCCACTCATGCAGCAGGGCATTTGTGAGGTCAGGTACTGATGCTGGATGAAAAGGTCTGTCTGTGTCTATTTAGTGTATTACAGTATTAGTACTGGTTGTAGTATCAGCCTTCTCAACGCCCTTTTAACCCCTGACCAGGCACATATACACATGCAGATACCTACACGTGTGTGAGCACTAATGATTAATCATGCATACAGAGTACAGATGCCCACACAGATTAGCTACTAACATAAAACACAATACAAACAACTAAATCTTCCATGACTTCGTCTTCAGTGCGGAGAGGTTGTGACCCTCTGCTTCTGTCTTTGAGTTTCTTTCTGGATGTCTGTCTCACTGCGCCCCACTGACATCGCTCTCTCAGCACACAGCCAGAGGCCGGTGGGCAAAAAAAAAAAGCCTTCTCCTTCACTGCACCACCTAATGAGGCAATAAGGGTGAAGCTTCACCAAATGTGTTTGTTTTTCACACCCGAGCCCTGCTAATTGTCTTCTCTTGCAACCCCACAGTTTGCATAATGATGCCAGTTGACAAACTACTTTTCCCATGCTAATGGTGACTAAGACCATGTCAACACTATGGCGGCTAAACCTGGAAAATGCATCTTTTCCTCTTGCAAAAACGGGGAAAACAACGTACCAAAAGTGTTGTGATTTGAGTCAAAACATATTTTTCTCATATAGTTTTTTTCATGAGGTTTGACGCAAAATGCGTGTCAAAAGGGAAACAATAGGGAATGAGGGTAGTTGAAATTTTGAGGTGGAGAAATCCCTCAGTGGGTTTCACTTTCACATGGTGATTAATCACTTAAGAAGATTGCGTGCCCCCTCCCACTCCACCCCACCCCACCCACCGGCCCTCCCAGCGCTGATGCTCATAACAGGATTGGTCTGGCTAATGTCTCTCCGCTTAACATATTTCAAGCCCTGAAAAGTGGCACGTTTTCATCTGAAAAGGCAGATGAATCGCTAAGACAAAAGACAGATGAAAGTTCTTGACTTTCCCTTCTCTCGGGGTGGGTATGGGGTATGGAGGGAGGGGGTGTGCTTGGCTCTGTGGAGTCAGAGCAAGCCAGCAGGGGGTCCCCACTTTCTCTGCAACTAAAGGGATTAGCTGTAATTGGGACAAAAGCACTGTCCACAAGCTTTCTATTTGCCCTGGGCCTTCCTCTTTTGCAGGCCGCTAACTACAGTCAGCTCCAATGAAGGCATCTGATCATATCTGTTCTGTCAGATGCGTTCTCTGAATTTCAGTTGCATGGAAATAGTCTGAGAAGCTTGCAGACTCATTTTGACATTTCTCTATCGAAGCTTTCTGTAATTTTGTTTGAGGTTAAGAGTACACATCAGACCGAGGAGCCTTTTCATTTATCTATGACCTTTCCACTGGCCCGACTGTTGTTTTGGCCTTGTCTAGTTCTGGTGGCGCTGAGTATGCATGCATGTTTCCTTTCTCACTCTCTTATCTGACATGTCTGTGAGACTTCTATAGCTATGAAAGTGATGCCTCTAAGACTGGTGTCAAAGGCTGGGAAATAGTTTGAAAAGCGTAAGATGCATCGCGATAGTGAAGAAGGCCTGTTTATGCATGTTATCTATTTTAAGTGTCATGCAGCACTTCTTCCCTGTCATCAGCTGTTTTTGCACAGAGGGAAAAAGAAACTGGATGCGTCTTGGATATTGCAGCAGCATCCTCCACGTAACCTTCAGCATGCAGTCTGCTGCAAGAAATCAATAAATGATGAAGGAGGGCGGGCCACTTGGCAAGCCACTATATTTGTGAAGATCCTGCAATGACACAACTGTTGCAGTTCTCCAACAATGCCTCTTACCGCAGTACCTTCCACATGCATACAAAAATTTGGAACCTTTAAGCAGTAGCAAACCAAACAAATGCAAACGTCTGACCTAATCCTGCTCTAAGGAGGAATATAACTGCAGTTTTACGCCAAAATTTGCATGAACGTGTCATCCAGACATCCGCATATTTCCAATTTGTTAGAGCATGGTCACCACAACATGCAAATGGAAAGGATCACACGCTCCAAGCGGACACCAGAAAGTAATACAATCGTGTGTCTGAGGTGGCCACAGCTCCCCATGTAGGTTTGAAAGTATACTCAGGCCCTTAAAGCGAGGGGCAAAACAGAAGTCGTATGACTTTTTCCACCTAAGCTCACCCCCTGAGAGCCCCATTAAGCAGTACAAAAGTCAGGCTTACTGGGCTGATTTTATGACAACCAGATGGCATGGGCTGCCTGTGAACTAGCCTCAACCCCTGTAAAACAGTGACCAGTTGACCCTGGAGCCATATAAACCTGGCATCTAAGACAACAAGGCTCCAACCACCGAGACACATCACTTTGGTAAAGTCACCTGAGGAGGCTGACTTATCGTTAGAGCATGCTCCCCCTATGCATTTGATTTTCCATAAGAGTTCACCTTATGAGGGTAAAATGGCTATGTTTAAAAAATTTGGTGGCTCTCCTTGTTGTATTCAAGGCAGGAGTAGCCTTGAAATCAGATTTTATGTACAGAATTAATGCATTCATGCAAACTTTCAACATTTATCTTATGGTTCGCGGAAGACCTAGGACATTCGCTCTGTAGTGTTCAGCCCGGTATCTAAGTAATAACAGAGGACCATGCAGATGGCTTTGCACCTTAATGGGAGCGCTAATGACGTAAACTGATAAAGAAGTGTATTTGAGACAGACTTCCCTGAGAGGTCTCATTTCTAGGTGTCAAACAAGGTTCGCGACCTCTTGCGACCTCACTACGATACAGCCAAAGCCACTTCTCAACTGACTTTACGGTGTTGACCACTGTAAAAATAGGACAAAAAGGGAAGGAGGCCGGTGCTGGGGGGCGACTGCGTCTGGCCTTGTGAAATGCAGGCTCACTCTACAAACACTATCTTGAGAAGAAATCAAGGGAGGGACACTTAAAGCCCTTAATTGCCCCAAATGTGTTTTAATGACCTGAAGTCACAGCCCTTCTTTACATCCTCACTTTTAATAGCCAGCCAGCCTGGGCCACAGAAAGGTCAGAGAGGGGTCAGGGTGAATAACATGCAATCAGAAAGTTTGGGCTGCAGCTAAGAGCAGTTTGGCCCACTTGGGTAGTGGGCAGGGAGGTTAAAACTGAACCTAGAAAGAAGCTGTTGTGGCTTCTGAGAGAGGAGTTTGTTCTAGAAGAGGAGGTGTGTGGAAGCCATAATATTCAAGGCCAAGGGTACATCTAGGAGAAAAAAAAAAACTAACAGTAGTGTTTACATAATGGATTCCGTTGCAGAGTGAGCAAAAGAGGAAACCGTGGTTTGATGGTGGTGTCTGGCTGCATGGAGTTTAGTATCTCTAAAGGTGAAGGAATCCAAACCCAAAGATGACAAATTCCACTGACCATGAGACAAACTGAATACGGAACCAGGATGAGTCAATGATAGTCTTGTTTGTGTCGTCACTCTGTCTTTTGTCCATCCTGTTCTCCTCATTTCCCTCCTTTCCTCTCACATCTGGAGAGCAGGGCTGGTTTCCTTGCCATTCCCCATGCACACACAGACGCACACACACTGACGTCATGTAGATCACTCTGCCTGATGGGAAGCATATGAGCTGAGAAAGGAACATTGGGGGAAGGGGGTGTTGTCACCAGAACACACAAGTTATCTGCCAGAACTCGACTAAACTCAGTTTTTCCAGTACTTTTTTTTATTTCTTGTCATGCAAGAGAGGGCCGGACATCAGGTTCTTCCCATGATGACTCCGTGTAATCCCCATCTCAAAATCCGGTAGCTCTTGTCTTCCCTTGGTTTAATTATTAATCCAGTTCATTACAATCCAAAAACAACCAATCATTCTAGTTATCGCACTTAGCTGTAAGTAACAAGTTTAAGAAGCTGGCTCTGCATGTGGAACTTTGGGCAGAGTTATTTAGCACTCCACCCTCTTGCGACACAGTGCAGGGGGGGGATGTTGAAGAACTCTCTTTTGGCTTTGTCAGCACTAATATTGTCTCCCTTCCCACTATTAACTGGCTATCTCCTCACAATAGGTGCACAATACGTGAGCCAAAACAAATCTCCCGTGCTGCTCACCTCCTCCTCCAGTGCCCCCTCTATCAGTATTTCTCAAGCAGCCAAACAAAGAAAAGGAAGATAATAATATAGGTGGAAGAGAGACATCATTGGCCTCTTTTTGATTTTTCCTTCATTTATATCAAGATGCTGTAAAGAAGTAATTTGCCTTCTTAGATGTTGTCTCCTATCACCCTTTGGTGATAGACTATTGTGCGCTCAGGCTGCAGACTAAGTCGGACGGCCGACTGTCGATAAAATGTTAATTTAAATGTCTGCTATGTTGGCCCTGATGCAGTATCCCCTTCCTGTCTGCTGTCAACACTCTGCGGTCTCTCTCAACATCCTCTCTCAACACTAACTGGTTACACATCACGAATAATCAACTCTGAGTAATTTTGAAAATTATGAAATATGTACTTGAGTAGACTGTAATTGTTAAAATCCAACTCTGGTTATTATAATTTTTCAAAGAAAGATTTTCATTCTTATTGTCAATGTATATCACTTCCAAGTATTAATTATCTGTATTTGCAATAAGAAAACCATATGGAGGGCTCCTCGTTTTGTGTCAATATGTCAAAACTGCACAGTGTCAACAGTGAGTCTGATCTTCTTCATTGTATTTTTCTGAGCCTCATTTTGCATTGCTCCCTTCTCCCTCTTTCTTCCTTTCATGTATCTTTGGTTTACATGCAGCACTGTAACACCATATTGGTGCCACCTGCCACCAGGAAAAAGCTGAGAAGGCTTGAAATGATCAGTCACGCACACATATACAGCCTAGCACACACTGCCACTCGAATATACGCCAGCCATAAACATAAGTGCTGTGCAACCAACAGGAATGAGTGGTAAACAACAGCACCCACTCCCATAATAGTGAGAACAAAACAGCAAAAACAAGAATCCGATTAAAGTAGCAAGCAGGGTGAGTTGGCGCTGGAAATGAATTGTGCGTACTTTGCAGTTGGTATATAAGCCCTTTCGTGCTGAGGGGCGATTACCTAGTTTGCAGCGCTGGTAATCTGTAAAGCAGCTTGGAGAGAGTTTTTAAAGACGCAGCAGTGGTGGCAGCCTGTCCTCTCTCCCCTCTGACCGGCACGGGCCGGCCGCACAAGACCGCTAAAAAGGACCACACAGAGGTGCAAAACACCAAATTAACAAATCCAATGTGATTACAAAGTGCTTTGTGAAGTAGGTCAGCTGGTAAAAAGCAAGTCTCCCCACACACAAGATGCACCTCAGCAAAAGTGCCTCAGTGGTGTTCATACATTCTATAAACACCGACTCTCCCAGTCAAGTGAAAGAACGTGAAAGGGGTTCTTGGTGGCTGATTTGGAGTCTGCATCAAATCACAACTCTGACCTGCAACAGCCAGACAACAGACATGCCAAAAGGAGAAAGAGCAGGTACCTGCTCTGTTTCTGAGGATGCTGACCTTTGTTTCTTTACTTCTCAGGAGAATAAGGAGAAGTAGGGGCTGGAAACGATACCAGATTGAAATGGAGGTGAATTGGAGACTAAGTGTGTCTCGAACAAGCTTGTGCCTTTTCATTTCCAGAATTATTAATAACTTTCAGTTTAATGTTCAGTGACCCAGATATGTTCATAACTTTGGCATGTGATATCAACTGATTAATCAGCTTCTTCCTGCTACAAACTATCACTGTTATATCAACCTCTAAGAATTCATTAGTGTTATTACACACTATAATAAAATGAGGGGATGACCAAAAAACATAGCAGGATTATATAGCACGCATACTGTATATGCCTTAATAACCCTTACATAAGATTGTCAGACAATGGCATCGCTTGCCCTGCTATCTTTTTGTGTCCAAACTAGAGAAATAGAAAGGGAAAAAGAGGGAGAGAAAGGAGGGATTAGTGGGAGGGATAGAGGCCGAGGCCCACATCTGGGTAATTGGGGATGACAGGCCTTGGATCATCCGTCCAGACAACAGAAACTCTGAAAAATGGAGGGCCCAGGGTGTGTGTGTGTGTGTGTGTGTGTGTGTGTGTGTGTGTGTGTGTGTGTGTGTGTGTGTGTGTGGTGGTGGTGGTGGGGGGGGACTACAAACCCTGTGGAGCTTGTAATGAGGCATCGTATAGTGGCATCCTGGAAAAATATCTGTTAAAGGACTATACTGCTGTTTTTATATGCTTAAATTTTGAAATATTGAGAGTGTCTGGACACATCTGGACACATCTGGAGGAAGAGGTGGTTGAGATCATGCCACTCTCCTGCCATCTTAATGAGAGCGAGAGCGTGCATAGACGCGTATTCATGGTAAAGACTTGCTTTAAGGTTAGGGTGAGGTATAGGATTAGGCAGGTATGGTTAGGTGGTGGTTTAGCCTCCAGGAAATGAATGTAAGTCTATGTAATGTCCCCAGGAGTGATGGAAACACGACTGTGTGTGTGTGTGTGAAAAAAAACCTACCACTGCTACAGGACAGCTCACACACGCACTCATGTAGACACAATTGTTGTCTTCCCACCTGCCCACTGAAACATAAAATGCGCCCTCTGCTCCACGCTGGCGGACTTCCAACAGCAGGTTGGCAGGTTAAACTGACCACCAGTGATGCTGATTGTGCATTCGGGAACACACTGTGCTTGTATTATATGCAATAATAATGTGATGTGATTTCACGTTAAATCCTATACTTTAACCCAGATCTCTTTATTCCCATGCCACTGAGCAGCATGGAGACAGACTTTGCCACTCTCAGTTTGTCTGCTGTATGGCTGCTGTGAAACTGCTAAGTTCAGTTCCACTGAGGTAAGCATGCTGGGAGCCTGTGGGACCCTGTGTGTTTGTGTGTGTATGAAAGAGAGTGTTCAAGTGAACTGTGCAGCATGGGCGGTGAGGCACAATGTAATGCAGGAAAAAAAAGAGAGTGCAAGAGAAGAACGGATGAGAGAAAAAGAGAGAGAAGGGAGGGAGGGGTAGAACAAGCAAGCAAGAGAGGGATGGATGCTAGAGTGGAAGGGAAAGAGAAAGAGAGAGAACAGAGAGATGCTCTGGTCAGGCACGCGATGCTTGGCTGGAATCAGGTCAGGCCCACATGAGGCCTCCCTCGCACACACACTCTCAACAAAAAGGGTTTCATGCAGTAGCAGTGAACATTTCTGCTGGGTTATAGTGCATATGGTGCTGAAAAGAACCATTTAAAGGACCAGTCCAACATTTTGGTAGTACCATATCTTTCCCATAGTCAAATTAATCTTATTTGATTAGAGGAAAAAGGTCGGACATTAAACTTCAATCATTTTATTGTTTCTGTCAGTGCTCTAACTCGGCTATCATTTTGGTACCGATATCAAATGCTACACGGCCCCAGTTGTTGAAATATTTTGTACTTTGTAGGAAGTTAAAGCAGTTTTGCTCTGCTTGTAGTCTCTGTGCCGAGTTAGGCTAACTGCTTGCAGAGCTAACTGTTTCTGGTACAAAAGGCCATTCTGTGTCGTGTCAAGTGTTGTGTTGTTGCTGCAACTAAGGAAAATACTAGCTAACTGTCATGTTACCTACCAGTAGTTCAGCTGCATGTATGACAAAAATGAAACGACTTGACAAATTTTGTTTTCTGCAAAGGTTAGTCCATTTACACTGGGCACCTCACAGAATGTATGGTCCATTTATTACAGTTGGACATACTCAGTGGAGTAACTTACACGTAAGCTGAGGTAATGTGACACTCAGCTAAAAGTAGATGACACCCTGCTCTTCCACACAAATCCTCACACGTGTACAGACAGTTCTGCTAGCCTAAAATGTTTCCAAGTGGATGACCGTGTGCACCTTTGGCCCTCCAAATTACCACCTCTTGACTTCTGGACAGGCTATTTGTTGCCCCATCACTCCAAGGACTCCTGACAAGAATGTGTCATGCTTACCACTAACCGAGCTGGCTACTGTTTTAATTAAAGCCGCCTTGAGGAACTGAAGCCCCTAACCTCTCCCCACTTTACACCTCCATCTTTATCTTTGACGGACAGTTGACCCAGAGCTGCCGTCTCGCCTTACCGGAAACACGAGCCAGCGGCTGGCGGGCTGTTCTGCTTGGACTGGACTTATCAACATGACACTAACTTCCGAGTACTGCGTGGAACATCTTTTCTGAATCATGTAAGAGTACAGTAAAATTTGGCCAAGCAGGTCGTCACGTCAACAAAAATCGTAGCTGCTCAGATTAAATGTTTTTGGTTGATTGTGGAATTAGTAGCATCAGGTTCCTTTCTAAAGTAACTTGTATGGTTTGTATTTCAACTCCTTTAATAATGCAAGTAAACACAGTAATTGGTTTAGTCGATTAATGAACTAGTGGGATGATAGTTAATTAGATAATTATTATATAAAATGATTATTATTTTTATTATTATTATTATTAAAGCTAGTCAACCCTTGTTTTCAGCCTACTGAATATACTGATTTGGTGGCGGAGAATGTCGCTGAGAGAAATCACTCTGATCTGGTTTGCAGTGTGATGTTTGTTACAAGTTTTCTGGAGCTTTAGACTGTGAAATAAAAAAGCCCTGAGTACTAAATAAGGAGACGCTATGTTTTGTTTTGACTCCCTGCGTGTAGAAAAAAGACTGTGTCGTTATCTTCTTTTAAACATTGCAAAATTTCTCCTTAAAAGTAGTAAAGTAGTAAAAATGATCAATTTAGTTGGACTTTAGCATTCTTAGCATTAGTCTTCTAGCAGTCTAACTAGCAGTGTCACTTTTAAGCAGCCTACAAATAGACACAGCAGTTGCTTGGGTTGAATCATCTGAAGCCTTTTGTTGTGGCCCACCACTATTCTCTAACTTGTTTAACTCAATATTAGTCATCATCTTCTCACAATGAGCTGCAAATATGACAAATTGCTGATAAAGTCAGCTATCAGCAGCTTATCTTTCCCTTTGATTTTTAATCAAACCAAAGGACAAAAAAAAAATGGACATCAGGGTTAGTTTCCTGCCAGAACAGAGGCAGTGACTAATTTCATGTGGTACAAGAAATATAATTACAGCTCTGAGAAATTCATGAGTAGTAAGATCATTTTTAAATGAAGGCGTTGGGACACAACTGTTTCATCCAGTGGACAAATGCAAACACAGGCAAATCAATAAAAGCTACTTTCTTTCACCTGCTTCCACAGTGAAACAACTCTCGTGTGTTTTATGTGACAGTCATGCTACTACACACAAGCGACAGGAGCGTCTGCACCCAAGCCCCGCCCACCAGCTGCCAGCCAGGAAGCAGTCTTGCCAGTTCTGATTTAGTCCAAGAAAACTGCATTTGCTTAGCAACCACATTACCGCTCCAATCACAGCGGCAGCATTCGGGATAATGCAGGACCAGAGTGCTATGCTGTGCTGTGTGGAGGCGGTGCATTAGACTCACAAGTGCATGCATGTGTGCACGAGCACACACGCGCGCACACACACCAGTCTGATGCCTCTCTCTTCCTAAATGCTGCAGCTCTCTCCAAGCATGAAAGGAAAAGGGAGAGCAGGGCTGCTTTGCCATAATGCTGGAGCTCCTTCCTAGCCCACTTTGAGAGAGAGAGAGAGAGAGAGAGAGACAGAGAGAAGGAGGGAGGGGGAGAGAGAGAGACAGATAGAGGGAGGGAGGGGGAGAGAGAGAGAGAGAGAGAGACTGTCTGGCACCTTGAAGCGCACAGTAAAGTAAATCCATTATCGCTTTTCCCCTCCCTCTCTCTACTCCACAGAGGTGTCTGGCTGTCTACCCCCATCAAACTAATAGAGTGAAATAGAAATTTCCGTGGTAGCTGCTGCTGGTGCCCTGTAGCATCGACCAACACACACAAACATGTACACACTCCACACGACACGTCTGAAGCCACGCTCTGTAAGACCTCTGAGCTATTTCTGCAATGAACGGCAGGTCTCTGAACTTCAGGTTATCCTAATTAACACTCTGAATGGGACTTTGTACGACGCGCCCTGCATGCAGTCAGCAGTCAACAATCGACTCACAATGTGTGTGAGTGTGTGTGTGTGTGTGTGTTTGGCAGGTACTGAGGCATATCTCTGATGCTGTAAAGCTGAGGGTTCAGGGTGGGATACTCAGTTCACCACAGTGGTTCACAAGCAGAAAACAACATCAATGCGGCTGCCGGCTGGGTTTTTACTATTGCAGAGGGCTGCTGAGGTATCAAGACCAGGCTCAAAGTTCATCAGCTCTACTGTATGGAAACATGTACACACAGAGAGAGCAGATAAAGCCCAGTGACAGTGGGGTCAGTGGAGACATAGCAGCTTGGAGATTGTGTCTGACTATCTATTTATGACTGTAAGAGGCACTGATAGTAATGAGTTTGTTATTTCTTTGAAAACATCTCGGCTTTAAACCTCGTTTCCTCTGGAGCACAACTACCTGCAGGCCTCGTGACACAGGAGTTTCACTGTGCGCTCACTTTGAGAAAGCAAAGTCTGTTTTGAGTCAAATTTCAGACCAAAACCCAACTGTAGTTGGTTCCAATAACTGAAGCAGTTATTGAAATTTATGGAGGAGTTCACAGATTATGGCAAATTCATACAGCATTAACAATAAAGATTAACTCTATAAGCATTATCCCTTGCCAATAGGGCTTTGGTTGATAATAATGCATTCACTGACTGCAACACAAACACGAGCATTTGTAGCTATCATGGCTCAGTACACAAGGAGGAATGAGGGGAAGCTGACCACGTGGGGCCTTTTCAGCTCAAATGGAAAACTTCTTTCCTGTTTCTCTCCAGCTTGTTCACCAGGTTTTATTTGTAACCTCCTTTTCTGGCAGCTCCTCCTCTGCTGTTGGTTTTGTTTTTGGACATGTTTTTTTTTTTTTTTTTTTTGCTGCTCGGGGTACATCTTTGTGAGGCCAGAGCACAAAGAGGCCCTTTGGTGCAGTGCAGGCTGCTGGGCAGCATCAAAATCGAGCCGGCTGGCCAGCACATACTGGCGCTTTCCGCTCCGGAGCCGGACATTTTGTTCCACTGTTGAACTCTGGGAGAGGCTGAGCGTTTGAAAAAGAGACATATGGAGAAAAAGAGAGTGAGAGACTTCACTCTGGAGCTAAATCACATGCTGTCCAGCGGTGAGGGAGCAGGACCGGATGTGACGAGGGAGGGTCGACAGTCTGGGTTTTGGAAATCCGATACCGTAAACAGAAGCTTCCTTTTAATTTATAGTATTTTGTAATGGTCAGCATCTTGGAACGCAACATAACTCTGTTATATGTTATATTTCAAATTATGTTCATTTTAGGTTGTTTGTTTTATGTCAGACATGATAACACTGTACTCAAGTAAATTTTGGAGTTTGGTAATAATTTTACTGTTCACATAATGTTTCCTCCAAAGTTTGTTTAACCTCTGGGTTTGTTTAAAAACTGTCTGAAAGTCTGACCGCTTGTGTTTCTTGACCGATCGGATTGCTTTTATGCATTCGAATGACTTCTCTAAACTTGTATGGAACCGGACTTCCATTCATCATTTAATTCCAAACAAGTGAATTCGTAAAAATACCGGTTAAAACGTATCCCATAACTTGTCTTAGCGTAGACATGGCGGACATGTGCTCAATGCCACGTCACACAGAACCTGCACATACACCTACATGGATCCTAGCAAACCTTTGTATTCTCACAGGCGTGGAAAGCATCATTTTGGCTTTACTATATTGTGTCTAGACTATAAATGTCATGCACGCTTCAGTTTTCATGATAGCAGAAGGAGAAGCACAGCTGCAAGTACAAGCGGTCCTATACTATGGACCATTCACGGCCTGTTGACAAAGCAGAAGCACAGAAAAAGGTATGGCATTATTTTAGATACTTAGATAATCATCAATCATGGAAGGCCCATGGACCCCACAAAGCCTGTGGACAAAGCCTTGTACATATTCAGGACTGTTGCATCAGGACTGCTGAAGACGCTTCCGACAGCAGGGTGGAGGCACCACAGGAAACCAGTGGGGTGTCGAAACCGGAAGTCTAAGCTGCTGCATGCCCTGACTCTGCAGTAGAAGTTCAGATTGACTGTCTGCAGGGTTGTTGTGGCTGACAGCTGACACACTGCTTACTCTGACTATACTGAGAAAAGGGGAAGTAGGAGTGCAGTGCAGCAGGTGAACATGTGACACTGCATGGGTTCACTTATTCAGTAGCGTGTACATGTGCATTTTGTACAAAAAGGCCCATCCCTAGGCTTCTGGTTGTCACCCCACACAGGTCACATGATGGTGTGTATGTGTGTGTGTGTGTTTGGGGAGGGCGGGTTTCCATTGGAGTAAACTCTGGTATCAGCAACCTCTCCGACCCCCAGTGATGAACTGTAGGCCAGGCTATTAGCGGCCAGAAGCAACCCCTCAGTGGCCCAGCATAGATCTGAGCCACTGAGAGATCAACTGATCTGATATCCGACAAAATACGTAAACTGATATACTGAGTGCATATGTCCATGTATGTTTCACACACATATAAGCATATAGATGTGATGTACTTTTAAGTTACCATATATACCAAGAATATTTTCCAGTTTACTCCAACTTCGTTGTGTTTTCTAGCCCCCTCCCCAAAAAAAGGGTCAAATATCAGATTTAAATCATGAAATCATGAATTGGTAACCTCACACTAAATATAATTTTGTGAGATGAAGGTAAGAGAGTAGAAAGTGATGCTTCCTGTGCTGCATCTCATCTCATCTCCCTCTCTCAGGTTGGTTTCTCCTCTGGCGAAGGGAAGGCTAATGGACACATTAGCCGCCGGCTTGTCCCTCCGCGGCGATTAGGTGGCTGTGAGGTCATCCCTTCACTTCTGCTCCCATCCACATCAGGGATCTATCATTTTATTACTGCTGTTGGAGAGGAGGAGGGGGGGGATGACAGAGGCATCCGTCTATCCCTCCTTTAATTCATCTGGGTATCTGTTTCAGTGCTGCTTCTTTTCACTTCCTTTTCATTAACAAAGAGTGGGCAGAGTAAAAGATTTTACTGAATCATTTGGTATGAAATTCAACTGTCTGCTGTGAAAACCGGCAACAATGAAACCAGTGAGACCATCATTCTTTTACATCATCTAATTCGGATGTTTTCAACTTGACTGAATTATAATTACATTATTTATTTTTTTGATGGATACCCTAAAAAACTTTCTCAAAGGCATCAGGGTTTCCATTATGCGAAAACTCTTCACTCAAACTGTCCAGTGAAAATAATTCTCTTGTGTTCACACCAAACACAAAGCAAATTTTTTTGCAAGCTGTGATTATAAACAACACCAAAACAAAACATATTCATCACAACTGAAAATATTCAACTTGAGCGTTGTGGGGGTTTGTTTCTCAACCTCCGTGCAGCAGTGACAAGCGGTCTAATGTAGGCTACTGTAATTAGCCTCTCTTCACCCTTGTTGACTACTGAAAAATTTAGGCTACCTTACTTCATGAACATGCAGGGAGGAGAGGTGAGTCTCTAGTGACTGACACACACACCCTTCTGTGTCTGACATTGCTCACTAGCTTACAGCTTTATGTACAGTAGGGCATTGAGGCTGTCTGGAGTAAATAAACACAAATGAGCCCGTGGTCAAACTTGCACAAGCCAAATTTACTTTGCTTTCTGTGGGAACCCAAGCACAATTTGTATTGTATCGAAGGTGGAGGTGATTCTGGAGAAGGACAGCTGAACACGGAGTCATCACATGTCAGCATTTTGGGCTGATGATGATGTTAGAAGACGTATCTCCAAGAGCACCTAATTACCTGACACACACGCTCTCTCTCTCTCTCTCTCTCTCTTGTCATTTTCCAGATGGAACCTCGAATTGTTGAGGCACTTCTTCGCAAAGACTTCAAACAAAAGCATCTGACAAATGAATAAATGTAAATATAAATGTAACCACCTTAAGGACCTCCTGGAACTTGCTCAAAGACTTGGAGAATTCCACTGAGAAACGCAGGAACTCCTGACCAATGAAAGACCCTCAAGGCCTTCTAACCACCAATTGAGAACTGAGCGTTCCAGTAGCTTATTTGACAACATTAATGGTTCCACAATCTGACTGATTCGGCATCACACATTTAATTCACTGGAAGGAACCGCTCACACCTCCACAAAACCTGAAAGACATCAAGGCCTTTGCAACCTTTCTCCTTCATTTTAAGGCTTGGAAATAAAATCCAATCCTCCTGTTGTAAGTTGTTCTGAATAGAAGCCCTTCCTACATGCATACGATGTGAAATCACACCAGGTGTGTGTATGAAGTATAGAGAGAACATGCGTGCTTGTGCATTCTCAACTGTGGGTGTGCGTCTGCTGGACCCGAGATGTATTGATTGCTGCAGGAAGTGGAATCTGATGTTTCACAGCACTTCCTGAGCTGGATCGCTTTGCCACTGACAGTGAAAGCAAGAAGAGGGTAGGGTCTGCCGGGGTGGAGGAGGGGACTGGGCAAGGGGAGTAACCAGTTCAAGAAAACATGGAGCGTTGAGAGTAGAGAGAGAGAGAGAGAGAGAGAGAGAGAGAGAGGAGCAAAAGACAGACAGACATAACACCTCTGCTTCTGTCCTTGGGTCGAGACTAAACACTGCCTCCCTCTCAGCTTCTTCTCAGAACACTGTCTCTGTTCTGTAGAAGCCTTAACACCCTCCTCTCAAACACTGTGTCTTGTGACATGATGTGCCCAGATAACATCTATATCTAGACCGCAGCGTGCGCCTCGGCATGGACAGATGCATCTGGGCTGACCACTTGTGATGGGATCTACCCTCCATTCGATGATATCTGTGAGAAATGTAACCACTTCCAAAGAGACAAAAACATTCCCTTTCACAACAGGCTGTGCTGCCAGAGAGGAGGATGAGGCAGATATTTCATCCTCACCTCAGTTATGATCTTTGTATCCTTGTCACGGATTTGCACAGTATGCCTATCAACCCTCATTAACTGTGTCTGATTTAATTCCAGGGCTAATCACACAAATTTAATTACCTCAATTTTCTGTTTTTGCAAGATATTTATTTCGTCTGGACTGAGGGAATGGTGTCACTGTAATGTGCACGAAAGGATATTTTGAGTAGAATGTAATGTTGGTGAAAGTTGTCATGACAGTAAGATAAACTGGAACTAAAAAGGAGATGAATTAGTGAACAAATACCTGTTTCTTTACTCAGATAGATTATTTAAATGGACTAAAAAGTTTGCAGTGATATTAATAACCTGGATTTTAAATGATGGTGCAATTCTTTTATTATTTTAGATCAATGGTTGCACATTTGTATTTGAAAATATGTTAACGGGGTAAAATAAATTGTGTCAAAACAATAAAATTGTCCCCAAGATTGAATTTTTGCCAGACCTACGATGTCCCTTGGTTTCACGCTACAAAGTCAGTCAGGTATTCAATCACTGCACTGAGGGTTGCATTTGCATTTGTGCTGGCACATCAGCACGTCATGGTTTCACACTTGCTGAAAAAACAAACAGCAATGACATAACGATGCCACATCAAGCCCTGTAACCCAGAAACCAGGTGCAACATTCCATAAAAAGAAAATTCTGCACTTCAGTCATAAAAAAAAAATAAATAAATAAACAGCAATGGCCCGAAATCTGATGGTCTTAATCCTGCAGCACAGAGGCCAGAGGCAGTCCTAGAAAGTAGTCCTATGTGAAGACATGCACCGTCGTTGTGATAATGCTGGTGGGAAAAGTGTGACTGCCATGCAAACCGCAAGTGCTTTCACACACACACACACTTCTGGCTTAATCCTCTACCGAGCCGTGTAGACAACCAGCAGCCATGCCTGTAGGAGGACAAGGAGGGAGGGAGAAAAGGAGGAAAGGAGGGAGGGACAGGGAGGTGGGGGGTGGTAGTGGTGTGGCGAGGTTCAGTTGCATCCCTGACCCCTGTATTTGTGTGTGCATGTGTGTGTGTGAAGATAATTAAACAGGGCAGACAGATGAGCCCAGTGAGAAGGCTAGAGGTCACATGGGATAAGTCAGCTTGTCAGACCCCCTCCAAACACACACACACACACAAACACACTGACAGCAGATACATATAAATTGCAGTGGGCTTTATATAAACACTCAAGTTGGCCTTGGCAGTAGCTTCTTTGAAGGAAGATGCTGAAAATTACTTCTTTGTGTTCATTGTGGCTACACACTCCACGTATTACGCTGTCTCAGAGATCTACAATTACATTAATTATAAGCCAAGGGCTTCAGAAGGTCTATTGTCTGCTCTGTAGGAGTGGTACAAGTGTATGTGCACGTGTGTGTGTGTGTGTGTGTGTGTGTGTGTGTGTGTATGGAAAGGGGGTGCCTGGAAAGCCATGTGTACGTGGAGAAATTTGTTTAGATCTTTTCGGGTTTTACAATAAGAACTGAATAGTGTGGGTGATGGGGGGAAGGGTGTGGGATGTGAATTCAATGGGTTGAGTGGAAGAGGGGGTTGGTTAAAGAACAGGAGCGAGTCTGGGCCTGGAGGAGTCTTCCTGAACCTAAGAAGCATGCATCTGTGCCAGAAGGAGGGATCTCCTTTCAGCATATTGTTTTATTTAGCATCTGCACAGCCGCTTCATTTGCCAGAGTGCGGCTGGGATGGATTAATTCAGGGGACTGGTGACTTGGAGGGGAGAAATGGCCCAGCCAATCTAGAAGAAGGATGTTAACCGCATTATAAGCCCGAGTTTCCAACACTTCATTCCTGTCGAGTAAACTGAGCCTACTGAGCCCCTACCCCTTCACTGTCTCAGCCGAGAGGCCCTGAATTGCTCAAACATACACACACACACACACACACACACGTACAAACACACACACCTCTTCCACCTCAACTTCCTGACAAGCTGCAGCCGAGGTGTGGCCGCAGTTCATTGACTTTGCTTCTGTTTCCAGGCAGCCCAAAGGACAGCCGTCTACTTCTGCTCAGCCAGTCTAAACTTTTCTCCCACAGCTGTGTTTAACCCTGCACTTCAGTCTGCACAGGAACCAGCCTAAACCTGCCCTTAACTGACTGGTTTCACTTCAAACCCAATGATCTCACCCTTCAAACATTGCATGTGCCACACTGACTCCATTGGCCCTCTTTCAGTTCAGTTTTCAGTTTTGCGCGGCACTTCTTACGAATGACTCTTGCGATAAACAGAGAAAGGTGAGAATGGTCAGTCAAAGTTCAGAACAAAGTTGTTTTGTTGGATCAGTAGGGCAGGTCGGTCCACCTCCTGATTAATCCAGTTTAAGATTAACCCGTCCTGCCTTGATATAACTAAGAGTGGCTAGACACAACTATGAATCAGCGCAGACTGCACAGATCAGATCAGATTTGGGGAGGACACACCTTTTCCAAGAAAAGACAGTACTGAACCTATTGCACCGAATGAGTGAATGTCTCATTTATTCGTATATTTCCCTAAATAAACCAGTCAAGAAAAAAAAATAAAGGTATGTTCCTCTCGATCAGTGCTGACAATTTTTTAAAGGCATGTTCATAACCCTGCATTAAGACTCTAACACACATCTACTGTAAAAAATATCCTGTATTGAACAATTATTATTTCTTATTTATTTTGAACCCAAACTGACTTGTTTTCAGAGATAAGGGTTAAATAGGTATAATATGAGTAGGGCAGCACGATATGAGGAAAACCCGTAATGTGTGATAATGACATATGGTTGATTTGACTTATAAATCAAGCGTGTTGTTCATATCATGATGGCGATGAAAATAAGATTTATTTTTCATGATTATATCAGAGTATATTTGGTATTTGTGACAATCTGACTTTGAAAAGTCAATTTGTCACGTATTAGGAATGAGATTTTTGGACTGTTTCATGACTTACAAAAACAGCAGAAGGCTCAGAAGGCCTCAGACATCAGAAGGCTCCATCACGTTGATGGAAAGCTGGCAGATAGTGAACAGTCACAGCAGGACTCTCTTCAGTTAAACCTTAAAGCACCACATTATTGTTCCAATTTAATTCTTTTATGTTCGAAAATTGAAATTGTTACCAATAGATCGTCAGTTCATGTTAACAAAAAGCAGGCTGTGTGTTTGATGGCTACCTCCCCTCTTTGTTTGTTTGTGCTGGACAGCAGTGGTGATGACGTTTCCAGGAAAGATGAGCAAACAGACGTAAGAGGGAGGACGGAGGATGGAGGAGGGGGAGGCAAACAATGAGCGCTGACTCAGGCGCTTTGGGTGCGCTGATCATCCCACAGCGGAGGGGGTGGGGAAGGTTTATCACCTCTATCTGTCCCACAATCACAGATCTACAGCTGATACCCACCACAAAAGAGGTGACAATGGCTAGCCGGCGGACTGCAACCCCACCCCAACACCACCACCACCTCCTGCACTCAAAACAATACCTCATAGAGCTCCTGGGAGCTGCCCTTCCACATGGCTGAGGCCAATCCAGTGTGACCCCCCACCCCCCACCATTGCAAAAAAAAAAAAGCACAACAAAGAGGCTTCCCAGGAATCAGTCTGCCTCCACAACAGCAGAAAACACTCTTATCAATGTCTTCTGTCTGCCTTTGGTGTGGCCGCCACAAGCACGTTTTAATACATGACACACCATCATTTCAGGCAAGGCAGCGGAGTACTTAATGTTGTGTGAAGCATATTCTGTGCTCAGAGAACTACAACTGTAATGGACACACACAGAAGAACAAATCTCATTAGTGATGAGAAACATTTCTCCAGTCACTGGGACCATGCAACATTTTGTGATGGGACACAATCAAAGCCAGTCCAGATGTACTGTGTAAACTTGGTCAGTACTGGCAAACAGTTTCCTTGAATTTTACCACCACAGTAAGAACAAGTACATTATGCACTACATAATATAACTGTGGTGAAGTGTGGTAAATATAACAAGAATAAGAATTAATGATTCCAACAATGCATTTTGGGCAAAAATTTCTATTAACGTGACCAGAGTGTGATGTTCCTGAAGGTATGTTCATGTTTTGTCATGGGTTCTCAAAGCCGAATTCCACTGGGATTTGTAGGATAAAAAAGATACGTGCGGAAAACAGCCTCCTCAGAGGTCTCTTTCTGCACAGTTAGATTCACCGTGTTCAATTTGTAGAAAACTACATATAAAATAAAAATTCATATCTCTCACGACTTTCACCATCCCATCCACTTGACAGAAATGTTGCAAAGCTGCTGAGTTAACTCGGCAGCTTCCTTCTTGTAAAGAATCGTGCCAGTTCAATCAGAAATAAGATTAGTGCAGTTTATTATTAGCTTGAAAATCTCCGTGTATCTGCCTTCCCTGACTCCACCTGTGGGAGGATATTCTAGGCCATGCCTGGTGGATGCTGTGTTACACACTGTCAGTCCTGCTGACGAGTCTGTGTGAGCGTACACACGCGTACACGTGTGTGTCCATTTGCACGCGATTCTGTCTGCTTCTGTATTCATTATAAGACTAAGGAGGCACATTGCGGGGGTGGGATCAGGGTGCTGTGTGGATGTCTGTGCTCATACGTAGTTTGGCGTGTGTGTGGTGGTGGTGGTGGGGGGAGGCATCACTGTGGGAGACAGGCAGATGGGGATGGAAATGAGTAGGCAGCGAGCTCATGCTAATCTCCTCCTACAGCTCCTACAGCTGATCCAGGCACAAAACACGCACGCGAGTGACTGCACACGCTCGCACGCACGACTGAAAATCATACAGTCGACCAGCCCCAGAGAATCTCTGGTGTGTGCACAATCACACACCAAATGAGGCAGAGAATGCTTTTGCTATGCAAATTTTCCCATGTGTCTCACATGAATGTTTTGCGAGGTAAATCTGCAAAAACATCTGAGTGTATCTCACAAACATGTCATTTCATGACATCATGGTGCTGATGTAATGAAATTTGTTGGATAGTAGCGTCTGTGTGGATGCATGAATCTAGACGCCTTCGTCAGACAGCCATCTGCCCCGTGGGAGTTGCTCAGCAGAACACGATTGGCCGCTGTGCTTCAAGAAAAGCAAGGGGTGAGCTGGGTCATCTCTTCATTTGGGGAGGTAAAGGTCATGTGGTGTTGGCTGCTCTCTCTAACATATGGGTGCACAGGGGGGGTAAATGGACGGGGGGTTGGGCAACTCCAGAAGCCAACACCACTGTCATACAAAGAGGAGTCCCGGGCTGACGCAGCACAAAGTAAACCCACCATCCCACCATTCCATCTCGCAATGAGAGCTACCCTGCCAGCATTTTCCAGCTTCAAATCCATATCCTGACCAACAACCAGTGCAGTCTATTGTTTTACATGTACTTTTAAAGTAGAAGTGGGAAACAAATCCAGGATCTCAGTTTTATCTGTGTGGCAGACTAATACAAATGTCCGTGTCCCCATGCAGACCTACACTACACTAAACTCACCAAAGAGGAATAGTTTGGCTTTCCATATTTACTGATCAAACATCCCTTGGGGAACATACCTTTTATTCAGTAGCATGTCAATAACACATTATTGTGATGTTATTGCACAACATTCAATACTGTTTATTTGTTGTATATACATTTTTATATTTATGTTACTTTAACATAATTTGTATAGGTTATGTATAGGTCATTTCCCAGGCTGGGATCAATAAAGTATATCTATCTATCTACATGCCATAGAAGGTCTTCCTTGCTGTTCTAGCTGCACTTAACAAACTGGTCATGAACATTTCAGATTTTTAAACTCCACTATATGTATTCATATGCAAATGACCAAAACCGCAAACTGAGTAGCCCGAAGCTTTCTGCCACTCGAGTGTGATCCTGGCCTTACACTGGGGCATCACTGATGCAACCCCGGTGAAGAAGCAGCAAGGCAGGTTAAAGGAGGCCACACGCTAGGGGATGGTGCGTGGGGATGTGTAGTTAAGTCAATAGTACACTTACAGTGCCATGTGTGTTGATGAATATTTCAAAGACCCTCTCATTAAATAAACACACTGGACATCACCGCCTAAGGTAACCTATCATCAATACTGAATGTCCACAAAAAAAAAAAATTGACAGTGTCGTTTAAAAGCCAACGGTCAGGCAAGACATTGAATTGCACCATCTGAGTGAGAAAGAGCTTCCCTTCCATGCAACACCTGGAGGAGGTCATCGGGTTCCTCATCGTGTGCTGCTCTTACAATAACCCCAATGAGACACGCTCATGGTGCTTCAAAGATTTAAGAATAGCTACAGTAGGCTTGTTAGTTTCACGCTTTATCGGAAGGCTGTGAATATTGTGAGAGGGGTTTCACGGAGTGGCAGGAAATACTTCATTTCCACACGTGCTCCTGGCTCCTCAGACGCATTTGCTCCGAGCTTTGCGTGCGCTACTTTCTCAGACAGCTTGTATGCATGGTTGCCTGCAATAACGGCATCATGGACTACTTCTTGTGAAGCTTTTTTCTTTCCGCTTTCTTTGAATGGACGGTGCGTAGGTGAGAGGTAGCCCACTATCCCTCGAGAACCTTGTTTTCATCTTTCCTGCCTGTTGTCACCTCATCGGCACAAAGACTGACTTAAGTAGCTCTTCGTTAAGTGTGGTACCCAGCCAGCCATTTGTCACACAGAGACACTGCTGCTGGCTGGAGAAGCCAGGGAAGCCAGAGGGGGCTGAGGCAAAGAGGTGGGCAATATGGCCAAATCTTCTCTCATGTTATGTGAAATTTTTATACCACTGTAACAATTTTCTTGTTCTCCTCAAGATAGCTGCAACTTTGACCTTTTTGACTTCACTGGGCGTAACGTGGATGTGTGTGGCTTTGGTCTTTTGAACCACTATGGGTCCACAGTGCCTCCTAAATTAAAGAATAGCTGGTTTACCATTAATTTGTATTCAGGTTTTTCTTATGAAGTTGAATTATTCTCTCAAATAGAGAACAACATATTCTTTGCACCTTAAAATTAGATTGAGGGGATCAAATTCTCAGTAGTGTATTTGTGTAACAATTTTGTGGCTAACACTGATACCTGCGATTGTGTGATGACTGTTTTCAACCCCTTGCTATGAGAAATGCAATGTCTTTCTAGAAAAAGGACAGCTGGATGCTTGTGCACGATCAGGTAGCGACTGGGAAAACCCCTTCTTGTTCACAGAACTTTAAAGGCTTTGAAACAAACAGTGTCTTTAGGGAGACGTGCTGTATGAAAAGAATCACTGATCTAGATTCATTTCTCTGCTGCCACTTCAATGGCAGCCTTCTGAAAAAATTATCCAGACAACACAACAAGCGATATAAGCTGTGATGCTCTGACACCCTGACTCTCTCTTCCTTTCTCATGCTTGTGCTTTCCTGTCCACGGTTGTTCTGGTAACGCAGGGCGAGACAGACGTTTCAAGGCACATGAAAACAGCACAGACTTTTTATCTTGCACAACTGATGCCCAAATTTTTTTTTTTGTGGAGAAGCCTCGGAGCAAAGTCGCTGTTCGCGGAGCATGTTTTGCACAAAAGGAGAAAAGAGCAAAGCAAATGTAGTTTTTCTAACTGATTTCCTAGACAGGCTAAGGAAAATGAATTAGCTTTTAGAAAAGCAGCAGCTTTAGTGAGAGTAATTAGCAAAAGTTTGAGCACACAAACTGAACTATTAATTAAAACAGCCTCATTGTAATTGACTTAAATTTGCATATCACTGAGTCTAACAGCATTTAAAAAAAGAGTTTTTCTTTTTGTTAGGAAGAAGCCTCTGTCTGCAATCAGTTCCTTCAGGTCAGCCCAAAATGTATATGCAGATTTTATTTTTGGCAAAATAACCAGGCCACTAATGCTTATTTTAATTATTATCACACTGAATCAATTTATCTTTAATTTGTCTTGACTACAAGATTTTTCATTTACTTTCATAAATGACACAGAGAGAAAAGCAGCAAATCCTGACATTTAACAAGCTTGAACCAGCAAATGTTTGGCATTTTTGCTTGAAAAATGACTGAAATGGCAACTAATTTTCTCTCAATTGAATAATCGATTAACTGACAAATGGTTACTGCCCAAAAAATAAATAAATAAATAAAAAATCACGTAATGTATTTCAGAGGCAGCGAGCCAGTGAACTCAACTGCAGGGGGAATTTCTGTGTTCGCCTGTCACTCCAGTTTAATTGATGGAGTTTTCAATCACACTTAACATAAAGACACTTGAACGTCAATGTGGCATTGATCTCTCTGAGCCTCAGTCATGCCTCACAGTATGGACTGACTGTCCTCCATTAGAAAGCCAGACTGGCAGCCTGGTCAGGCAGCAGAACTCATTAAGCCAGCCTAATTGAATTGGTGGTTTCCTCCTTTCCAAAGCACAGAGGACACATTCTAAACTCCACTGTTTGTCAGGCAAAAAAACAAAAAACACCATAACAGAAAATGGAGCATCTCTTAAAAACACTTTTCCTCACATCACTGCAGGAAAAAGCTCTGCAGCAGGCTTTTTACACATTTTCCCTGCCATGAAAAGAGAATGAAAATATCCCATCAGTAGCCATTGAAATGCACAACTACCAGCTGTTGTCCTGTCCACTGCGTGGACATTGCTGGCTGTCAGCAGGCTTAGCCAACACTGCGCCTTGCATATGAAACAGGACATGAGCCTATATCCCCTTGGGGAGTTCACTTCCTCTGAGCTCCCTCCACCACCACTGCCCCACCTCCCTCCTGAAACAAGCGGCCCCTTCAGCTGGAGACCAGATATCCCGAACAGCAGCGGGGGCTTCTCAGGGGTGGGGGAAGTATGGAAGTAAAAGGGGAAGTTTCAGCTCCTGCGCATTAAACGGCAGCCAAAATATTTGAGCGCAATGCTTTGGAACCAACCCCACGAATGACAGTTTTGTCTCCTTTCTGAGGGCTAGTCTGCATCAGTTTCAGCTTTGTTTTTCTACAATAAGCCACAAGCTAAAGCATGGAAACAGTCTAAAGGAATGTGCTGGGTGTCAACACAGCAACACAATGTGGAGCATAAACACGAAATGGCTTCTGCCCTGCTTTATTGTTCTGACTGTATGCTTTATAGCAGCCCGTGTCTAAACAAATCACTTCTCACCACTTCAGAATGAAAATTAATCACTGGATAAGAAGTAGATCGGGGTTTTTCTGACTGCGTGCAACATTTAGCACCCGGATTGTGGTTGACTGGAAGGACGTATGCATGGGAACATGTTTCCTTCAAGTCCAGCTCGAGTGTTTTTATATGCCAGTTGAGTAAAACGTCGTCACCTCTCTGAAGGAGTGGTGCGTCTGGAATGTAAGCTTAAACTGGCTGCCTGTCTGCCTCCATGACCTCATAAAGGTAATGCTGCTCTGTTTCTAAAACTCAAGGAGCTGTTACAAACAAAGACCGAGACTGAGCAGGATCCTTTTAGGAAGGCAAAGAAAAAAAACCCGAAAAGGTCTGACGTAAACTTGCTGGTTCTGAACCAAGCATGAGTCAAGCTCGGCAGCAAGCAACCCCCTCCACCCTCTGTCTCCAATTCTCTCTCTCATATCTCTCTTAAACAGACGGACTGTGTAGAAATCACATCATCTTGAGGGTGAGTTATAAAGTTAGCGACATACTAAATCTGCAGCCACAATCCTTATCTAAACATCCTGATGCGGAAAGCCACTGATTATGTGTGCAATCCACATGTGTACCAGCCAGAAACCAAAAGAATCACGGCCAAGAGCTGGCACAAGGAGCTCGGAGAGGGTTCCACGCCCAGTGCATAAACTAATTTCAACAATTCAATAGTTTGCTTCAATTACTCATTGCTGTGTTTACAGCCAGCGTCGTGGCTCGCGTCACACAACACAGTGAAAGGAGAATGAACTTTTACTGGGAATTCACAATTCCACAAAGTAAAAGTGTAAAAAAAAAAAAAAAAAAAAAAAAGCATGCTGTAAAAAGGGAAAGGCTGTTTTTACCCCACCAGTCTGTGATTCACTTGTGTGTGTGTCTCAGAAGGAAGCTCTCACAAGAGCGTCTGCAAGGAGGGAAGTGCGGCAATATCACTTCCTGTGTCTGTCTGCATGCGAGACTGCTGCTAACGCTTTTGTAAAGTCCTCATTAATATTCACAGAGACACTCGGTTCCGCCGCTGACAGCACGCAGATGAGGGCGTTTTGGTGTAAGCTGAAAGGTAGAAGGCAGCGCAAATGCAGTCTAGCACTTTGCCTCACATCCTGCAAGAACATTTTCAAAGTGCCTCAGCTGTGCTGAAATGTGCTGACAAAGGAGAGCTCTGTTGCCATACGTTTAGCAATATTGCTGAACTCCTGCAGAGCATGGATTCCCTCATTAGTGTTTCTTGAAAAAGGCTACTTGAGGAAAAAAAGTCGTCGAATTAAAAAGTGGGGTAGAGGCTCAAATGAGCCTTGGGTTTAACACTTGGGTGCCCTGTCGGCACTTACAAAAATAGAAGAGGCCCCTGAAAGTGGGGGTCCTTGAGGTGTGCCCACTCGAGTCTGAATGAAAGTGTGTGCCAAGAGTGGGTATTCACCATGCATGGCAGTACTTTGGCGCTCTTCAGGACTTGAAGGGTCTTCGAGGATTTCTCTTTCTTTGGCAGATTCCTGTGAAAGAAGCCTCAGTGGAGGACTGAAGGGAAGCTGCTTGTAAACACTTCTGCAGTTGCTTTCTGTGCCTCATCAACAAGTCTGTTGCCCTCAGAAGTCCACCTTAGCTTCATTCAGATGGGAGCAAAAAGTAGGTAAGTGCTGGGGGGGGGTGCGTGTATGTCAGAGGTGGGTGGCTGGCTGGGTAGGTGGATGTTGGGGGGGGTGGAGGGTGTTTGCTGAATGCTCCCCTTTGTTGGGATCATATTATGTTTCCACCACAATACTTCTAAACCCTGCTTCATCAACTCCATTCATGTGTAACAGTTCATGCAAATAGCTGCACTGGCCTTTTTTTCCCCCCCGATGAGTGAGGTGGGGGGTGGGATCCTTTTATCAGTCTACCACCCGACTACACTCTCCCCAAACTCCTGCCTGCACACCAAAGTACAGATTATAATCCCATCAGACAGCTTTACAGGAAGCAGAGCTGGGGGGGGGGGGGCATGGAAAACCAGATTTGATGTCTAAACTGCTTCGCTCAATCAGAAGTCTCGCATGTGATCAGAAAACCACAGGAAACGTGCAAAGCCCATGAAAGCTCCAACACTGAATATTCAAACATTTTAGCCATGTACCTTTAAAACATGACAGCAAAAGAGATTCAGAGGATAGCAGCATCACTTCAACCCAGAGAAAGATGAGGAGGGTCTGACAGCCAGGACGAACCTTATGCACACATTTACATTTCATGTAGTACACAATTCTCCACACACACACACAAATATGACCAATTTTGAAAGACACACTGAAAGAGCAACCAAGCAACCTGAAATAAAGAGTGAGGAAGACATAGCTGCTTCAGCGTGAGTGTGTGTGTGTGTGTGAAAAGAGAGAGAAGGGGGGAAGAAATGCCAGTTAATAAGAAGCAGGAAGAAGTATTATTACCTCACTGACATCTGAATACACATTTAATCTACACACTCTCCCTAACTGTTGTTTACTAGTTCACATTGAGCCATCTGTTGGTAAATGAGATTGTATTTACAGTACAGGCCAATAAAGAGAAGCCTAAGAGGTGTTTCCCCAAATAATGGCTTTATTGCCACCAGAGGTGTTTTGTTGTCACTGCTGCATGAGGCCCAATTAGCAACAACGTGTCAATGGTGACCAAATACAGAGTGGTTCCTTATACAGACCCCCACGCACACTGACACAAGCGACGTCCACAGGATAACATTCAGCGCAGGATGCATTTTGGAAATTAGTCAATTGTAAGGATGAACACTTTCCATGCATTCTTTAAGTAATTCCACTTTCGTGCACCCACAGAGGACCCTCTGAAGAAGATCTGGGATTCAACGACACACCTGGAAAAATGTGGTGTCCCACCCACCCAATTACGGGGGCCATGCGGCATCGTATGGTTACACGGATCCACCTGCCTTTAAAAACTTGGTTAAAACTGTTTTAAACGCAACTTCAGATCAGCTTCTCCGCCGTTACAGGGACGAGTATGTGGTCACACAGTGTTATCAAGTTGAGGGGGAAAAAAACCTAATCAAAACGAGTTTGGAAACAAACCGAATCTTGAGCGCATGAACCGGAGCGCACACAGAAATGAAACACACGTGAAGCCCGCGGTGAGGCACAGCGTGAGGACCAACTCACCCTGGACGATGCTTTCCTCTTGTACTTGTTGGCGAAGTCAAATTTCTCCTTGATCTCGTCCAGGAGCTGCTCCAGACGGACCGTCTCCTCTTTCCCCGTGTAATCCTGGCCCAGGAGGATGTACGCCCTCCAGTTGGCCGAGTCGAAGCCCCAGTGGCAAGTCCTGTTCTCCTGCGCCTTGTGACTGTGCACCACGAACTTGTTGGTCGGGTACATGAGTCTACAGTCCATGCACTGGATGCATGCTGCATTGGGGCTAGTGTACAGCTCCGGCACAAACAAGCCCTTGCACTTGCCGAAGCACTCGTGGTAGACTTTGAAGCTCCTCTCGGTGAGCTCCAGCTCCAGCGAGCCTCCGCTCAGCTCCTTCTTGCAGCGTGGCGGGTAGGCGCCTCCGTAGATCAGGGCGTTGCAGAGCCGCTCCGCGTCCGTCTTGGTGATGAGGCCGCAGGACGGCGCGGAAAACGGCAAGATCCCCATGACTTTGAGGATCTCCAGCTGGTCTGCCGTGCACCGGGAGCAGTAGATGTGCAGCTCGTCGCACACCGAGTTGATCTGTTGCAGGGTGAAGTCCCGCAGCACCGTGTTGAGGATCTGCGGCAGGCACAGTCGTTTCTCCCCGCCAACTACAAAGCACGAGATGGTCTCTCCTTCCAGCACCGTCTCGCACCTCTCCGTGGAGCGGTCCGACGGGATGAACAACGGGCCCGGCATCACCGGCGGAGGCAGATGCTGTAGAACTGGCTCGGGCTCCTTACCGTCCTTTTTGAAGAGGAGCTCATGTTGCCACCGGGCAGAAAAGGCTGCCGGTCCTCCCAGAGAGCTCATAGAGCTGAGGTGAAACTGCTTGAGAGTTTGTTGCAGTCCCGGATGAGGCTGGAAGCTCTGCCGACTTACAGTCTCCATGTTTTTCCTGCAACTTTGGAAGCGTAAATCCTTCTTGTCGTCGACTGGGAATCACGAGAATCTATCCGTTTCTGAACCTGGTAAATCCACGGAGTCCCAGAATTGAGCAAAACTGCGAAGCGCTTCATCAAACATCCAGTAAAAGTCCTAGACGGCAAGTTTACAGTTTTATTCCTGTTACTACTGAGTGAACACCGGCCAGTCGCTCCCTGCAGCGGCTCGCCGACTGTCCATATCCGAAAAAAAAAACGTCTCTCCAAACTCCAGAGAAACGAAAAGTTCCGTTTGTCGAAGTCCAAAACGCACGATGCAAAAATGAAACAAAAGCGGGAGTTGTAAGTCGATACAGCTCGATTAAAAAATCCTTATTTCAGGCTCTTTCCGCTGTCGAGGACTGCAGCAAACCACTCCGTCTGCCCCCGCAGTTCACTCTGACTGTAAGGAGATGAGAAGTCTGAGAGCCAGCCCGCTCCCTCTCTCTCTCCCTCTCTTTCTCTCTCTCTCTCTCTCTCTCTCCCTCTCTCTCTCTCTCTCTCTCTCTCTCTCTCTCTCTCTCTCTCTCTCTCTCTCTTTCCCCTGTCTATAGCTCACTCCCTCGCGCTCCGTCTAGGTCTCTCTCTCTCTCGCTCTCTCTCACGCCTCCCCCCTTCCCCTCCCCCTCTGTGTTTGTGTGTCTGGCTCAGTCATTGAATCCCAGCCAGGAATGTGAGTGACTCTGCAGGCAGGCTGGGCTCTTCCAGGAACAAGCCATCACCCCCTACTGCCCTGCAGAGAGCACAGAAGAAGAAAAAGAAGTGAAGGAAGAGGGGAAGGCGAATGCTGCATTCATGATGTGTGGGAGAAAGTGTCAGACTTTCACTTTAAACTTTCTTACAGTAAATTCTGCACTACTGGAATGTAATTAAGTACACGTAGGCATACATGTACTTTACTTGAGTATTTCCAATTTTTACTACCCTACTTTATTTTTCTACTTCACTAGAATTCAGACGGAAAGAGGCCTATTGTAGGCTATTTATTACTCGAAAACCTTTTTTTGACAGCTAGATAACATACAAAGCAAACGGCAGACTGCATAAATATTCTAGTTCAAGCTCACCTTTGATCAAGCTGCTGTGATTAATGTCTTAAATTCTAATAACTCATTGCTATTATATTTTAATAGTATAGCCTGATGGTATAAAAAGGGCCATTTGGGCTAAAGAGTATTTTTACTTTTGATACTAATAAGTACCCTAGGCTAATATTTATGTTAATACTTCTGTAATTTTGTACATTTATGTTATACTAATTCTTCTGTACGTTAAACATCGGGTGTGTGCCTTTAGCTTGTTATTGATTGTTTTAACCATTCAAGAATTTTTACTCAATTGAGGGATCTGAATACTCTTTAAGCGATAAGTGTAATCAGGTTGAAATCCAGTAAATGGTTTGACAAATGCTAACTCATATCGTGTTGTACGAAGAATTTCCACCACGGATTTGGAATAACTTGGCTTTTTTTTCCAGTTATTATCTGCATTTGAGGTTAACATGCAGTTTTCCAGGGGCCTCTGTAAGTGAACGGGATTTCCACACAGAAGCTCGCATTTACCATCTTCCCCATGGGCTTTGAATGTAGCAGAGGAAAAGAGCGTTTTTGTCGAGAGGAGAAAAAACGCTCAGAGAGGATGGGTGGTGTTCTGCGAGACGTGACAAATTTAGCTTTGGAAAAGGAAACGCCAATTGCACGTCTGACTGCGGTTTATTTATTTCCCTTCTGCTTGAATGTGTTAAAATTGTTTGGCAAGAAGCTGCGAATAAACAAGTTTCATGTGTTGGCGACCTTGAGAGACAATCTTGCAAATGAAATGACGAGAGATTTTTTATTTTTTATTTTATTTTTTTGCTTTATGTTTTTTCATAGAGTAGCTTTCAGTTGGTAGGAGGGCTGTCAAATCACAAACACAGTTCACACAGATGTGCGTGTTTGAAACAGTTTTCCCCACTATTTTAACCATTACCCGTGGAAATTGTAGGCCTCATCAAATATCTACAAAAGGAACAGAATGTATAGAATTCACTTAGTTTTCTTAAATAAAAACATTGTAGCAAAGCTTAACATTTTCAGTTGCCATTAGTTTTAGTGTATATCAGTAATGTTATGCTTCATTGTTAAAGCTGTGTTCAGGGATCAGAGTGATGGGGTGGGGTGGGGTGGGGGTGTACATCATGTAAAAGTGTCACATGCAACTTAATTGTGAAATATCCTGAGGATTTATAGAGTTGTTCCTAAGGTTTACTCATGGACAGAAAGCCCAAATTCCACGTACATTATCCATTTAAATCTTATCGTAGGAAGTGAAAAGGTTATGGTAAAGGAGAAGTAATCTGTTACTGAGTAATAAGCAAAACCTAAAGTGACTCTGTCTTAGGAGGTCATGTGTCCAGAGCAAGTTCAACTGGAGCGCCGATGAAATGCACTTTGATGTTCCTGTGGCGCCCCCTAGCTAAGCACTGCTGTAACTGCACCAGGATGGCAGGGGGCAAGACCTGGAAGGACTCTCTGCTGCAAGCCAGCGCAGTTTGAGGGACAAATGTGATTACATTTGTGGATGTACTGTATATTCAGGATATACTGCATATTCAGGATGTACTGCATATTAAGAGAAAAAAATGGGGGAAAAGGCTTTCCAAGTATTAATACTCAAAAAGGTGGGGGGGGGGGTACGGAAGAGAGGGGAAATGAAGAATACAAAAAAGTGAGAAATGCTATGATGGCATGTGCACAAAAGCAGGCACTGGGTGTGAAGAAGAGCGAAAAGGCTTGGATCAGCAACTGTGGAGTGCAGCATGTTTCAGGCTTGGCAGTGTTCATCAGGCAGCATCAAGAAGCTTTTGCTGACATGCTATGAAAAAGGAGGAACTGACGTGATGATACCTGTGAATACATACAGTAATGAGATGCCTCAGTGATTGATTAAAGTACTGACCTTCCAACTAGACAACAGACTCTGTCACTCTCTCTCTCTCTCTCTCTTGTGATATATATGCTGTATGTATATATATATAGCCAATTCACAGACTGTAGCCAAATAGACAGATCAGCCACAACATTAAAACCAGGATGGTTGATCCTTTGCACAGAACCCAAAGAACCCAACATTTCGATGGTGGTGACCAAAAAAATACGCCCACAGGTCCTGTGTCGCTTCCCTCGACAGGTCTGAGAGGTTTTGGCAGCACAAGGGGGACCTACAAAACACCGAGCAGGGGGTAATAATGTTGTGGCTGATTGGTGTATATTTATTCCCAGTGCAGTAAACTAGAGTCAGGACGTGTCTAACATAACTCATTATAACACATTTGATCTCATTTGTGTCGATGACACCTTCTAGTTTAAAGTGGAGTTACGTGCTGACCTATCTCTTGGTGAACAACACCCACAGTGGCTGTGCACAGCTTCTGGAAATCTTCCTAAATCATTATCATAATCTGAGAGCAAAAATACTGAATAGATCAAATCTGTTTCTGACCAATATATTATGAGAACCCTCTGGTGCACTGAGTAATGACCTACAAAGCAGTAACAAGCAGTATGGTCAGTGATGGCTCCAGTGTTGGAGCCACAGGGCTGGGCTCTGTCCCATTCAGCTGGCAGATAGGAAGCGACCTTTTCCGAGGGTGAGCAGGGCCTCCACTGGGCTTATCAGTCTGGCATGAAGCCATTCTTCCAGCCAGCGCTGAGCTCTGGCAGCTACAAACTGGTTGTGGGCCTACAGTACTACACTGCCGTACTGCATCACTGTCTATGTGAGTGTAACTCAAGTGGTATTGGATACAAGTGAGATACAAAGCTTGTATACTTCTTTCAGGCTCATCATCATATCAAGGCCAAAATGGCTAGACAGCACGGGTTGTATGCCAAGTCTCATTTTCAGTGATTCATAATGTTGCCAGCATACAGTACAGTAGTTGTCCTCTTGCTCTCATTATTTTCCCAAGAGCTCTTCTGTGCTAATCATGTATTGCACATTTTTTATTTGTTGCCCTTCCCTCTCCTTGCACATTACCTGCTGCTCATGGAGAACGTGAAGGTCATGTTGGAACTGATGGCCGTGACTCCAGTTCTTCGTTGACCTTTCTTCCTCACAGTGAACACTGCATTGCATGATGTTTTTGGCAAAGTATCATTGCAATGCAGATGCAAGTAGGAGCTGAAGCTCCTCCCTGTTGCTGTGTTCACTCATCCTGACATCCAGGATTTCACACTTGGGACAAGAAGCAAGGCAAGTTCGTGTTGGACGCCTCCCTCAAACTGCATCTGGATCTGAAACAAGAGTTTTCAGGAGCTGTTACACTAGCAGACCCACTCACTGTTTGAAGCATACTGAGGCTTTTGGGCATCCTCTTCATTACAGTATCACAAAACAAAATGTAATTTTGAGATTTCAGAAATAAATGACCTGGTACACACTGAACTCATCTTTAACAGCAGCAAGGAGGTCACACTGAACAAAATGTAGTGAAAATTACAACAAGGAATTTCCAACTTGCCTTGCATGGATTTCAACACCTCATACCTCCAAAAATAAACCCAATTACAGGCGGCCATGGCTCAGGAGGTAGAATGGTTGTCAACTAATTGGCAGGTCAATTATTCGATCTGCAACTCCTGAAATTTGCATGTTGAAGTGTCCTTAAGCAAGGTACTGTTCCCCAGCTGCACGGTGGCCCCTGTCATCAGTGTATGAATGTGTGAGGGAATGGTTGGCGGCTGACTTGTGTTGTAAAACGCTTTGAGCAGTAAGTCAGTTTAGAAAAGGGCTGTGTAAGTGTAGTTCATTTACTATTTACATCATCCATCAGCAAATCAGATACAAAGCCAGTTCAGGGGTATTCTCACCGCCATTTCTCCTTACTTTCAGTCTTCATGTTAAGATGACCACATCTTGACTCTAGTTTTGTAGTTAATGTGATGAAAGTTGACCAATGTGAACATGTACAGAACCAGAGCAGCAGAGCTCTGTATTGGGCTGAACTTGTGTATCTCCATGTTGGCTTCTGGTTGGGGTTGGTTGGGGTAACATTACTTTTAAAAACAACTTGTCACATTACATTACATACTGACAAAGGTAACTCATTAGAGTACTTTTCATTACCAAGAGTGAAAATCCATTTGCAGTTTCAGTTGGGTGATGTGTTCAGTTAGGGATCGCTACCTTCTTACCAAAATAAATAAATAAATAAATAAAGTTGCAAAATTTTCAGAATAAGACGACCATAAGTCACACTTTCTGAATTCAAGTTTCCCTCTTTCACCAAACTAAGACTAAGAGCTTATTTATCTTATTAACTCAGAACAGACTTCATTCTAACACAGCAGAAACAAAATAAAACTCATCAAAACTGTGTTGGTAAGTCATTACACTGTTGCAACAATCACCAACTTGGCAGCTTGGTTGAAATAAACCCTGACTTCACTGAGTTAGCAGTGACAACATGCTGGCTTCACATACTGCTTTTCCCTGATGTCTCTCTGCCTCTCAGCTGCACGCCGAGCAGCAGGTTTCACTCATTCTTCAGAAGATGACCATTAACTTACCCAAATAAATTATAAATGCCCAAAAAAAATCCAGTCGGCGATGGACTCAGCTAGACAAGAATAACACATTACTTTTGTCGTTGCAACAAAAAAATTGTACCTGAGTATCTGAGTACTTGAGTACTTTAACACATTAATTCCAACACTGCACAGGAGGATGTGGAAAACCCTGGGCGTGTTTTTCTAACTCTGCAACATCTGGGAGTCCAAGCAGCAAAACCAAAATGCAAGTTCCATCTATATTACAGCCACATCGAGCCCATCCTAATGTGCACTTCTGGAAGGAAACCCAAGCTGATATGATTAAGATTAACTTGGGAGGAAGCTCAACATACTGCCAAAGACAGGGAACAATAGAGGCTGCTTACTGTGGCTTTGTGTTCCACAGGGGATGAAGATAATTAAGTAAATAAATAACTGGTACGACTCAGAGAACAACAAAGTTATCAGGATTTTATTTATTGCTTAAAGGCCAGTCTTCTAATTGACTAAAATCCACTAGGAACAGTGGAATGGTTTTGTGTTTATGTTCTTATTGCTCCATGGAGAAGTTGGATGGAGGTATAACCTCCCAAACACTTGGTGCATTTCTTTAACTTCAGCTGTTATGACTGCTGCTACCTCACTTTAATTCTCTTCATCATCTTTGCTGTTGCCATGGCAGTGGCGCACAACACAGCATCACGTGGGATGGATGACATAACGTTTCTTTCCAGGCGCCGCGTTGCCTTTTCCCAGAGTAGCACCATGTACCACAGGTCTGGCCCACTGCTCTGCTTTTGTGTTCCTTCCCCTCTGTGGTTGAAGTAGAAAAAAACTGATTGGCCAATGTCAGCGATTCAGGAGCAGTCCTTCTGGAATACTCATCTTATAGGCCACTGTGTCCAAAAAATGCTCTCACCTTATTTCAAAGTGGCAGGCTTTCCCATAGTGCTGTTTTCCATTCTTTTAAGCAATGCTGTCCTCTTTGCTTTCTTTTCCTTTCCTTCTGCTCAGTCCAGCTTTCCCGTTTTCCATTGCATAATTGTAGCCACTCTGCGTTGGTCCCTCTGCTCTGGCCAAAAGCTTAAAAGGCTCAGAAAGTCCCACCATTATGACTTCAACTTTCCACTTTATATGTGTCCTAGAACAAAGTATTATCACTACAGTGAGCATTCTTGTATGATGTAACCTTCTTGAATGTGCACTGAGTAGAAATCCTTGTGCAAGAGTGACATAATATTTTGTGCATTGAGTGTTGCTGATTATATGACAAAATCAAATATTGGATTATAAAAGGCTCTTTGTCATGTTGTTTCATCTTTAAAGCAATAACAAAATTTCATTCTGAGAGAATCTTGCAGGTCAGTAAACTAGATCCACCCATCCATTTTTCACTACTTATCTGGGGCTGGGTCACAGTGACAGTGGGTTTGTCCAGATGTCCCTCACCCTAGAAACATCTTCAACAAAACAACAGCAACTTTAATTGACTTCCTGTTGACTTTTCCCAGTGATTTCAGTTGATGGCTTTGTTATGCACACTGCAAAGTTTATTTAACATGCCAACCAATTGTTTTGTGTTTCTGACAACACTATTCTCATTTCTCCTTTTGACAGTAATCTGCAGGACACTAATTTACAGTTTGTTTTTAAAAAAATAACTTGGTCACAGAAAGGCTTGGACCAGCACTGAAGAATAAATGAAATTCAATTCATGTGTTAAAAAAAATCCATAATAAATCCAGTTTCAGATCCAGGTGCTAGTGCTTAGGTGTGAAAGCATCAGAGAGGTGTTGGAAAAGTGCACAATAACAATAATAAATACACACATACAGAAACACATAAACAAGGTCATGTATGAAGATCGAGGAGGCAAAAGCACACCATGTAAGTGGATGATTTTGAACATTTAGTGCCTGCTGCACAAGCAAGGATCTGTTTTCATGTCTTCTTCGCTGATGTGTACATTTCTCCATAATCCACTGAAACATTTACATTATGTTGACTTTTGCTTTGCACTATGTTTTGTTAGAGTCTAAGCCTTGAAGGCTGAATCTTAAAAGGTAAAGTTAGCGGCTGACTTTTTTTCAACATTTCAACAGTCACTCATTTCAAGTTGTCTTAAACCCGGGTCTGTTACTAGTTTTTACCAGCTTTTAATGGAAGTGTTAATCACCTCCCATACTCATTGTACTCAGGTTATATAGCTCAATTCCCATCACTGTCTAATGCTACTGGAAAGGTGTTTTGTTTTAATCAAACTGTTTCCAAGGTAAAGTATGAATCCTGACACTGACTTTTTGTAGATAACTTTTTATACTATTTTCAGTTGGTTTAATGCCTGTAGTTTCATTTGAACACAGTCTATATATGTGCAGATTAAGGGCAGCTTGCATAACTTTTTTTTCCCAGATGTTCAAAATAAATTATGGTGAGTCCTCAGTTTATTTTCCATGTAAGTGACTATATTGCTCCTCTGTAAATGGATCCATGTATGTTAGGTGGTAACCATAACCAGCTAAGGCTTGTGCACATCAGTGAGGACTGCTGCACAGTGAGGGAACGCTGTGGGTGGGAAGGGTGTGGATCACATTTTCACTTCTGGGTTTGGGTGACACCCAGGTTATGACCAATTCTGTGAGATGGAATTCATCTATAGCATACAAATGAATCATATAGGAAAGACTCAGTGAACTGTTAAAGTGAAAAGTGCTGCATGTTGACCTGCGGCTGTATTCAAACATATTGATAATGACAAGATAGCAGAGACCACAAATAATTGGCTGAACTAGCACACGCTAAAAAGATGGTGTAAGATGGGAGATCAGATGTCCCTTCTCCAGTAACTGGACACTTCTGCAAATATCTCAGAGTGCATCTGGGCAGTTACAGAGAAGACATTAGTCTGGGGCAAAAAACATGCTGCTGCTGAGCAGGATAAACGACTGCTGCAGCCTGCTGCTCTGTGTGTATATTGAAATGTAGCCTGCTTAAAATGTTAATTCTAACTAAAGTCGAGGTGCATTACTAAAATGAAAACGATTGCACCAGGAAGGCAAGTTAGTCTACAACATAACTCTAAGCAAAAAGAATATTTGTGCAAGTTTTTTGTGGTGACATCCATTTTAGTGTTTGATTGTGACGTAATCCAAAAGTATTCCGATTATATTACATTTTTGTAATACAATGAATTTCATTATTCATTTAAATTGTATTCACTGACTAAATATATACACAGGCCCGAAAGTGAGCTTATAAGGACAGTGCTGAATTTATTTATCAAACTATGTTCACTCCCATTTATTTTGCCTTTATTCATTTATTTGCCTTATGCGCGTGCGCATGGGTTAGCGCATGAATTAGCAGTTTTCTGATTGGCTGAAATCAAGTGACGTGTGGCTTCAGAAACAAGGAAGTCCCGGTTACTCGAGCTAGCGCGAAATTTCGAAGTTGTTGTAAAGTAGAAAGTTAACGAAATGTTTGAAAATCATTCAAAGTCTAAACTTAAACGAAAGAAATCCTCCGTGGAAGTTCGCCAGCCGGAAATATCTTTCACGGTAACGCTGAACAGGAGTCGGACATCAATGTTCGGCAGTGACCTGCCAGCAGAGCCCGGGAGGTGGGTGTTCTGGTTACGGCGTCACATACATTCAGAACGCTCGCGCACAAATCTGGCATATGCTTGTAATTTGACTGTATTTTAATTTATACACGTTCCTCCGTTTTACATAATCACTGTAATAAAGGCTTTGCTCGGTAAGAGAGTCAGCGAACCCTTAAAATGTCGACAGTTTGATGTTTTCTTGTTCAGCAGCTGGAGTAAGTGACTGACAGAATATAACGGAAGACCGTCCAAGTGGGTGCTGGAAGGTTCGGCACGTCCGAGCTCTGTCAGTGCAAAGCCATTTTACTTCCCCCCCGTTGCTTCACTCGGTTAGTTCTCCGCGGTGCGTTTTGCTTTGAGGAGAATGGTAACTCGAGAGGGCGAGGACGAACCTTGACAGTTTAGTTATACACAAGCAGAAGGTTTCTCTGAGAGTTTTTAGGAGGCTCGTGGATGGCAGGTAACGTGGAAACACGGAAGCGTAGTGAGATAACGAGCAGCCGGACAGGACAGGAGAATACACGTGAGGTGGTGTGACAGCCATTTCGAACCCCTATAGCATAATTTCATGCAATAAGATAAAAAAAAATCACCTTGTTCCTGCAAGTACATTTTAGTGTTTACTGTTTAATATACGCAGGGTTGGATGTTTTCCCTCTCTTACTTTGTTATTTACACGAGCAGACGCTGTGCACGGGATCAAAGAGCAGTCTCATAAATAATTTGATTAACAGATTAAAAATGCATACAAAATAATTAAAAAAGGAGGGGAAAAAAAAAGCTAAAACACAGCCATATCCTGCCCCCTCCACTGGAAAGATTAAACCTACTTGTTATACATCTGGAAACTGTTGACAGATGGTGGAAAAAGCTGTTAAAATGCAAGCCGTTTCTTGTGATTTGTCGTTGGATGAAGATGAGTGTTTGCAAAGACATAGCAGGAGTTTCAGTGGAAAAGACAGCCGTGTGACAGGACATAATATGTGGTTTACAGGTCTGCAGCAGTGTGGTGGAACAGAGAGCAGCTGCCTGCCGTCGAGAGTCTGTGGGCATTGACACTGAAGTCTGCTGTGCCCTACCTGGAGGACCAGCGCTGTCACCTGGTTCCTGATCTGCCACCTCCATCTACAGTGGTATGTTACCATCAGGCCCTTCATGTCTATTGTCTGTAAGTGAAAATGACAACATGAGAGCACCGGCAAAAAGTGAAGCCAAAACAACAGGGTGGTGGCTGGCCCCAGTACAAAGTACACGTCAAATATATTTTTCCACTGATGGTTTCTGTCATTTTAGGTAGATCTTATGATGCTGATGTATGTTCAGATGTTCATTTTTATAATGTGTTGAGGTTGTCAGTGGTCAAGATGTGAATATGGTGAACCTCACAAGCAGCCTCACAACAACACACGAAAGTTCTCAATGTTCAAAGTCCAGATGTTTCAAAAATGCTAAAAGTGGTGTGTGTTCTGTAGTGGTGTAAAGATCTGCTGCTCTGTGTGGGTTTATGAGATGGTGTGGGGGCCAGGAAACCTCACACATGGATACTCAGAGACCAGCAGTATGAATCCCCCTCCATTGTTGTCATTTAGTAAAACTGCATTTCCGACATCTTGTGACTCAAACATAGCTTAGCGATGTGATCTGATACTTTAATACACTCTAAGAACAAATATTGCCGGGACCAAGACAGAAAACTGCAGACATAATAACCAGGAATTCATAGACCTGTTCTTATTTTCATTATCGGTTGTGTAATGCTGAAGATTTCTGTGTGACTAATTTCTTTCTAATTCAATCGTTATGCAATTTGAAGACAAGGTAAAAAAACATAAATAAACGTTGTTAACATTAGTAACATTAGAAAGTTCCTACCTGTACTGTAAGTGGGCCAAAGCACAAAGGTGACACCTACTGGATCAGTGTGGTGTCCTACATACACTTAGCTCTAGAAATGACTCCTACATGGGCATTAATAATAGACTAGTATTTTTAGTCCCTAACTGCCAATGCCTTTGTGTTCTCCCTTTTTGGTTGCTAATTCTGTTTTTCCTTCTGTGTTACTTCAGAGACCCACAGCACTAAAGTTAGGTGAACAGTGGCGGTGTGACCTGAGTGAAGAGGTTGCCCCCCTCCCTGAACTCCCTCCGGCCTCTCAGAGGACTTCATCGAGGGTAGCTCCTGTGAGCCTCGGCTCATCCCAGCAGGACCTTTCGGCAATGAGCCAACCTGTACCAGACCCACCTGACAGACATCTCTCGTCTTCCAGCGGGCAAAATCACGACGACAAGACGACTTCCTTTCGCGTTAAAAGCCCACAGCTGTCCCTCCACAGCTGGGAGGGAACAGTGTCTGACATGCAGGTTTCTCTGCAGAAGCACGGTGAAAATAAAGAGGAAGTGGTGGGAGATGAAGAGGAGGTGCAGAGGAGAGTCAGAGGAGATGGAGAGGCAGCAGGAGAGGGAATGCTGCAGAGCTGCCCCATGTGCCTGCTAGTGTTCCCTGCTGGGTAAGAGATGCACTGCACTTTATTCTTTACCAAAACTGGAACTTTTTTGAAAAAAACAGGAAAAAGGAGCAGGTGGAATGAGTGTGATGCTCTGGACAAAGTTCAGAGTTCATAGCTGATGGAGATACCAAGACTGGAGATGAAACAGAAAATAAATTTGTATATTAAGGCAAAACCTGTAGCTCAGTCAGTGAACAACATGAACATTTGGTGTAAGTCATGTTTCACACAAACCATCGTTTCAAACTGCTCCGGAATCACATCAGTTATCATTAAGGCTGTTGGTGATTTGATATTTACAAAACCGACTCTGTAAGGCAGGTGGGATGCTTCACCACTGCTGGTGGTAGGAATGTTTTTGTCATTCACAGATTTGGGAACAGAGAAATGCTGAGTAATATGAAGGGGAAAGGTGACTCAGTGAGTCTCAGTGTCACAACCTGGACTATCTGGGCTTCTTTTACTGGACATATGAACTGAGCAGGTGGACTCAGTATGGATGTTTATGCCCTGATACCAAAATATGTGGTTATTTTTTACCTTGAGGCAGAATGTAGTATTTAAATATTGACATCATTCATTATTTCAACAGCCTAATAAATGGGATTTCCATGCCTATAGAACAGTAAGTTTTCTAAATATGAGAGTTTTAATGAAAACACACTGTGTGCATCAGTATGTCAAAGAGTGTGTTCACTGTTAGTACCAACAGTGGATCTCCTTGTTGCTGCCCTCCAGGTTCACCCAGATGGACTGTGACGGCCACCTGGCCCAGTGTCTGTCAGAGGTGAATGTGGACATGACCTGGTGAGCCGACAGGATGCTGGCTGCTGTCCAGGAGCTGCGAGCAGCCCAGATGCCCCGCGCACTCTACCATCCTATCACACGGAGGACACACCCAGAGCGCAGCTCACACAGAGAACACTCGCTGTTTACTGATGGCTGCACCCTAAGAGAGAGAGAGAGAGGGACTCCTCGACACAGTGGGTTATACCTCAAGGTGAGCAGACCAGGATGTTCACCTCTTTGGAATAACAAGGGAGAGAAGAAGACGAAGAAGACTCCTACGTCAGGGAACAGTGTTGGTGTTGAGAATTTTACACCAGGACATAAATATATTGGAGAGAGGCTTTGTCAGACTGTTTGACTCAGCAGTACATAAATAACAGACTCAGGATGGAGGCAGGATATTTTTCAGTTTAGCAATAAACTTCAGTGAGAATTAAATAATTTTAAATTACCCATTCTCCGTTGTTTCCTGTGACAAAAATACACAAAGAAAATTTGGACAACTTATATGCGGATACCAATAGATCTGTGCTTGGCCAATAATAATATTGGTTGAGCCAGATTACTTTTGTTATGATGATATGATTACGTTATCATTTTACTAAATTCTGTCACTGTATATTCTGTATAAACACAAGCTAAAAATGCAAAATGTTGCACTGCGTTAAAAGTCAGTCTGGATGTTTTACGTGCGATTTTGCAGATATTAGCATATCATTTCTTTCCTAGTCCTATTACAGACTCCAGGGTCTTCTTGGAAATACAAATGTTTGTTCTGTGATTCCCACACTCAGTGAGTTCTCCTGGTCAGTTGTCCTTATAGCTATTAGCTCCATCTAAAATCTGTTTTCCTGACAGTGAACCTTGAGGCTGTGGCTCTGGCCATGTTTGTTTTTGTTTTTTTAGATTGAGTCTCGATTTAGTAGTACAGAGCGGTAGAGATGTAGTTATCTTTGCTTAGTATGAAGAAGCAGGGGGAAGCATATTGCTGTCCAACAAAGCTCGCTAATTCACATGTGGTATCGTTGCAACTATTTCTTGGTGACAGCGTGTTGCAGTGACAGTTTGCAGCTACACGAGCTTCTCTGTGAGGTTGCCAGGTTTGGTGCCCGTACAGAGACCAGAACTGAAACCTGTTCTTACAGACCACATGTGGCCAACTGCGCTGTAGCTGGAGACGCTGCACAGCGCTGGCTGGAGGGATACGCTGTTTTTAAATAGCTCCAGCGTATAACACACAGTACTGACTTCCTCCAAATGTGCTTAGCATGATGTGGATCGCACACGGTAAATAAACATGCCACTGGCCTTGCTACACTCTGCTGTACACCATACTGCACTGTGGAGTGTGACTGAGCTGATGAAACCCACTGAACATGCCGCTGCAGATTCTTTAATATTAATTTCTAGTAATCAGTTGGGTCAAATAAACAGGGAAAATGGTGTTAGATGATAAATACTGGTTAACTGCTTTTTTTTGCAGTCTCCTGGTATGAACAGAGTAAGTGGTGATCAGAGGATGTGCTGGTGTGTGAAGGCAACTCCCAGGCGAGGCACACACACACACACACACACACACACAGAACTGTAGCATCTGCAAAGATTTTTCTGCTGTTGTCTGCAAAAAGGAAGGACTCGGTTCACGGAAAAAACAGTATCATTTTTAATAATTACACATATTTACAAAGGTGCGATGAAGCAAAATTAAGCATATCCAACCAGCATTATGTTAGGAAAAAAGATCATGGACTAGTTTCATTCATTTTGAGCTTCTCTTTCTCTGAGAGGTTCCAATGGCCTTCACTGTTCTGTACTGTGGCTTCAAGGACACCCAGTTCATTCATTGGTCCCTCAAGAAAACCTGGTGTGTAAGTAGTTTGGCAAAACATGAAAATAATAAAATGCAGCAAATGAGATGGAGTTCAGGAAGAGGAAGCTCCCTCGAATGCTGAAGTGATTTCTATGCCTTCTGTGTGTGTGTGTGTGTATGTGTGTGTGTGTGTGCGGGCACATGTGCAGGGGACTAATCAGTGACCGTGCTACTGCTTCATTATCTCTCCTCTCTCTATCTTTCTCCCCTGCCTGTAAGGGCCCTCCAGCTAATTGCGACCCTTTGACTCAGGATCAGCTAATTAATCCTATTATGTGGTTATCAAATTAGCACGGATCTGATATCATCAAATAAATCTCAGCCAATGATGAGCGCGGAGACGAAGGGCTCGACACTAAGCTCGTTTCAGAGGCGAAGCATTCTTTCTCTACTCTTTCTGTCCTGATATTCACCAGTGTGTTGTGCACGAGTTTGATTTTTATCCCAGACTTTCAACAGCACGAGGCTGCTAACTGGAGTTACGCGTATGTCTGTCGCTGCGTATAAATGTGGCAGTGTGTGAAGTTAAAGTTGCATGAACTAGAAACAGGCAAATATTTCACTGTATAAATAAACTCATGGCTTCTTATTGTTTTTGCGCACACTACACACCAGCGCCTGGGGAAATGAAAGGTTCTAATTTGGAAACCCTTTGATTGATCAGAACAGTGCAGAAATGAGCTAACGGCTTGGCAAGCTGAGCCTCCAAACCGCTGATGTTGGAGCGCTGGCCATCGCGTGCTGGGCTGGCTTTACACTGAGCAACTGTTGCACCAACAATCCAGAACATTCTGACTGGCGCAAAGCCAATTCTTGATTACGACTGGAAATGAACAACTTTAATTATAAATAACAAATTAATTATTAATGCTGATTAGGGATAGGCTGATTATTGGCCTGACAGTTATCAGATCCCATATTCAGTATTTTTCAGATTCTGTTTTCTTTTGTGTGTGTGTGTTTTTAATCTGTAAAGTAGAAGTACTCAAGTAAAGAACAAGTACCTCAAAAATGCCTGCCAATATGACACTTGAGTAAATTGTATTTACAGTACATTCCATTGGCAGTTATTCCAAACACTAGCACTAATATTTTTATTTTATATAACGTACACTGGTTCCAAATAACCAGTTATTAAATTGGCTGATCTTCATCTAATATATATATACTCTAGTTTCAGTACAAATATCAAAACAGTACATTTTGCTGATACTTTTGTTTAGGGAATATAAAAGTGTTTAAACATTTTTTTATTTAACAGAACTGCTAAACGCACCTGTGTATAATGTTGGAAGAGTTGATTTAGATCAAGACATATGTGACCAAATAATGAAAAAGAAGATGACAAACATCAGATTAAGTATCTGATGCCAACCTTTGATATCTGACAGTTTTCTGTCGTCAGCGTACATTTAATCCAGCCCTGTTCTTGATCCTGAAGGGGCGGACACAGTCCAAAGACAACACAACAAGTACACCAGCCTGCCCACTCAAATCCTTGAATGCTAAAGGAGCATTTCTGGTGGTTCTCTGAAGACCTTAATCTGATTCATTTTGTCATTTTATTTATAAGTTGCATTGTGTAAAGCCAGCCTTAGTACAGAAACAGAAACCTACCAATGAGCCAAAATGGGTAAGACAGCACAACCAACCAGTCATGAGATCCTTTCAACTGGCTGCAGATGGTGGCAGCTGGTGCTGAAGAATCTGAGCTCGACAGCAAGCCTGTACACACTGTGGAGGCTGGAGCCAATGAACGACTTTGTTTTTCAGCTCATGTCAAGTGTTTCTGAAGTTGCCATACTGTGATTGGCCATTATACACCTTCATGCTGGGTTTCATCACATACTGGACTGTCTGGATGCTGTCTGCTGCACAACACCCATCTGAATGATAACGTGGCAGGAACACGCTTGCTAAGCAGGACACAATCCTCACCATTAAATATCTTTACACCAGGCTTTAACCCTTGAGCATTTAGTATCTTGTAGCCACCAGTTGTAGTTATTTCTGATGTTGTCTCAGATGCTACTGGTCATAAATACAGATTCTCTACCTATTCATGAAAAATAAAAAAGATTCAGTCGTGTGTCAGGACTCCAAAAATATAGATTCCCCTCAATATTTGAATGGTTTGGCCCATCCCTGGCAGAGTCTAGCCAACTGGTTTCAAATGGTCATGATGGGTGAAAAAATGTTCGATAAGAGGCAAGTGCAATCAGAGACATGGTAATTAATACGATCTTTGAGGCACTTCTTAAATAAAAAGTCATCTCCCGGTTAGTTTTTTTTTTTCCCCCATTGTGAAAATCATAAAGGATAAAAAGAAATGTTTGTAGTTACAGATGAAAATGTGCCACCTGCATCAATAAAAAGGCATCATCAATTTTGGATTCACTACCTACATTATGATACACAATAATAACTTAGTTTTTCCTTTGTCATTGTACATTCTTGTTTCTTGTGAGGCATCCCCGTCCCTCCCCCCTTTACAAGATAGAGAGAAAAAAAAAAAAGAAATTAAAAAAAAGTGCACATAAAATTTCTAGTTCTTCAGCAGAACTGTCATATTGATCCAGGGACGTGAGAAGGGTTGAAATGTGTTCATGATGGCAGGCACAGAATGAAACAGCTCTCTGTTCAAATTACAAAGCTGGTCGTGCTTTGACACAAGGATGGACATTCTGAGGGGAGAAAGGAAAGAAGCCGAAAAACAAAAAGAAAAGAAAAAGGGAAGACAACGTAACGACAGGGAATGTTCTTGAAGTCCAGTGTCTTTGTTTTCCTTGTAGATATCGAGAAAGAAGAGTTTGGTACCCCAGCAAAAGAATCTAAATCATCCAGGAAGAAAACTTTCCCATTCTCCTGTTTGCTTTGCCCTGTTGACAGGTCCAGAGGGTGAGTTTGTCCTTCCTGCTGTCCTTTACTCTTCCTCCTCCTCCTCCTCCTCCTCCTCCTCCTAGCCTTTCAGAGTTGGCTTGCAAGTCGTTTTTGGCTGAGACGGCAGCTTGGACAAACAGTAGGTGGGCGAAGGAGGAAGCCGGTCTCTCCTTCATACAGACTCTTCTGTGGATAGCAGCAGGGGGTTGATGTATTCAAATCCCTCAAACTCTGACTGGTCTATTCTCTTGATGACGTCCCTGAGGAGAGGGAGACAGAAAGAAGATTTAGGGGTGTTGTTTCATTACAGTCACAGTACAATGCTATCCATAGCAAACCTGGGTCAAGTTCAGAACAAAGGCAGGGGCAGAGTTTGGATGAGTGTCTCCGCTCCTTTCCTCTATGTTTTTGGATTGAAATGGCACAACTGGTTAGTGATGCACCAGTTCAACAGTTTTGATACATATTCCAATCCAGACCCATGAATCACTGTGCTAGGCCCAGTGACTTTGGAAAGGGGTGAGAGATAGATTGTTGAATTTAAGAATTACATGGTGGTTTAAAGTTTAAATATTCTGCATAATTCCAAATTTACAGAAGCACATTTCATCTTAAGAATCTAAAGGATGTTGGTAGCAGAACAAACCATTGTTTTTGGAGTGAATGATTATGCTAAATTTGAAGAAATATAGACTGAGAGACTGTAATTGACCACGTGTTGCATTTAAGTCAGTTCAGTCTATAGGGTTGTTTGATGATTTCTGACATTTTTCTTTAGATTCTGAGTGCAGTATTGAAAAATAATATTTTGGTTACTAGCTTATAAACTTGGCCCACTTTGATAAATCAAACCCAATTTCACCTGCTGACTGGGACATGACTATAGCACTGAACACTGACAGTGGAAACATTCCAATTTAAGACTCTGATAGAGAAAGCGGTGGAGTATTAGAGCAATGTTGGACTAAATAAAGAAATGCAAATAACTGTCAAAAGGACACGTTAACAAACAGATGCGCTACACCTTTCTAATACACCATCTAATACACCACCAGTCTGGCCTGCCTTATCTTCTTAGGAAGAAGCACTATCATTACCTGCATGTTATATCATTATTGTCACTACCACAGTGCTTGCATACTGTAATATTTCTCCTTAAAAAGTATGTAATTCAGTACTATTGATGTGATACTCAGGTTTCGGACATATTCACACTGTTACAGAGTACTAAATAGCATGTTGAACTTTTGTGGCGAGTGTGTGTTTTGGCTGTTGCTAGTAAAAATGCCTTCCATTACAGTGAAAAATGCCCAACAACAACTTATCCAGCTACCTAATGAATAACATGTTAACGTGACGATCTAAGAAAAAAAAAAAATGTATACACTCATTCAAAAGCATTTCTCTTAATCATCATTTCTGAGCATCCACATGTGTGTAGTGGTGTCTGTATCCAGTGTATACTCTGCTGCCTTCTGCTTGTATTTTGTATTTTCCAATGACAGCCTGTGGTAAGGGCTAAAAATGTAACGACCAGGGTTGCTGTCTCAGGCAGCCTGAGCAGAGGCACACAGGGAAAGGATCAAACCTGCACTTCAGCTGTATTCACACAAAATCCAGACGGTTGTGTTTTACAACGTAACTGCTGTGAAACTAATGAGAAAATAATGTTTTATTTTTCCCATTCATGACGTTGCTCTCGCTAACCAGCGCCCTTCTCTCTCTCTCTCTCTCTCTCTCTCTCTCTCTCTCTCTCTTCACTGACCCAGCTCACTTGACCACTGCTGCTCTCTCTCTTGACCCTGAAGATGAATTATGTCTTTGCAAACAGTAAACAATCTACATATTATGCTTTTAAAGTACATCATGGAGGTTTCAGCTCTCCATGAATGAGCACAGCACTGGTTGCAAATGTGTTAATATTAGCTGTGGCTGATGCAAGGGACTACACACATCATAACACGGCACACTATTTAGCCCCCAAAACACACACACAAAAACGCATGAGGCTCTGCATCACTCTCACCTAAACTGTCTTCTCACAGCTGTGACACAGCATCATTATATATAGCCAAACTTCAGGCATGTCTTAAAGACATAAAAACCTGGATGACTAGCAATTTTCTATTTCTAAATTCAGACAAAACTGTTGTTTCTTAGAAACAAATGATCCAATGATATAGTAATTCTAAATAGCTTAGCCGTGGCCTCAAGTTCCACTGTAAGGAATCTAGGAGTTATTTTTGATTAGAACATGTCTTTACTTCACATAACACACGTTTCAAAGTGACTGCATTTCTTCATCTCCACAATATTGCAAAATGTAGGCATATTCTCAGAATATTCTCAGTCAGAAAGATGCACAAAAACTAGTCCATGCATTTGTTACTTCCAGACTGGATTACTGTAACTCCCATCTATCAGGCTCCCCAATAAGTCTCTAAAGACTCTCCAGCTAATCCAGAACACTGCTGCATGATTACTCACAAGAACCAGCGTGAGAGATCATATTTCTTCCATACTGGGTTATCTAGATTGGCTTCCTGTAAAATCCCATGATGCACTGAGCTCTTTCTTCCTCTCCCTCTCCTTCTGCACACATTCATGTCCCATTAATGCATATTACTAACTCTACTTCTTCCCTGGAGTGCTTGTGCTTTCTTGTCTCGCAGGTTCCCATGGATCGTGGTTGGACCTCCTGCTGCCAGTCCTGCTTGAAACCTACTGCAATTACTACTGTGTAGTCATAATTTATTTTAATGCTATTACTACTACTACATTATTATTGTTCGTACTATTGTTATCATAAGCACTATAATACTTTCTGTATACCTCATCATTATCATCGTAATCATAGAGCCAGGGTCTGCTCCGAGGTTTCTGCCTTCTAAAAGGCAGCTTTTCCACGCCACTGTCGACAAGTGTCATGAGATAACTTTTGTTGTGAATTGGCGCTATATAAATAAACTGAATTGAACTGAATTGAATTATATGCACCCCAGCATTATGGAACTTTGAATTATTCACAATTGCTGAATTCTGTCTTTATTGGTCTTTACTGATGAGAGATTTCAGTGTGTCCTCACAATGTGCCGCACAGCCCAGGGCTCAGCTGTGCTCCCTGTCTCTCATTAACTTTTTATTTTAGCTCTCTCCAAACAGATATCAGATTGAGGTTAATGTCAGAACAACTTTCTTTCAGATATCACCTTTCAGTCAAAAACAAATAACAGTAATGCATAATATAATAAATAACAGTATATAAATGTATGTGGTTTGAACGACTTTTAAAAAAACACACTAACAACAATGAAAAAAAAATTAATATAAAATAAAATCTTTTTTAGCGTATTAAAATGTTTCCTTTTTCAGTAAAGACCTTGTTTTCAATGCCAGATTTTCATGTCTGTGTTCTAGGCCCATACCTGATGGGTTAATAAAATTGCATTAGTACATTATGTCAAGTGCAAATTAAAGAAACACGCTGCTGCTACTGGTAACAAAAGCATAATCACAGGTAAATGGAGCAGAACCCCATAACTAGTGGGCTCAGAGTGGCTGGGCAAAAATAAATGTACTCCCTTAGCAACACTGCTGGTGTTTTCTCCTGCAGCAACAGGCTATTTACTTATCTGTGTGTTTGTGTGTGTGCGTGCATGCCTGTGTGTGTGTGTGTCTTCGGTGGTTGTGCGATGAGGAACTGAACCCCAAAGAAGGCCTCTCCAGACACTAAGCAGAGGGCTTTGAAGTTAAAACAATAGGTGCGTTCACTGGACTTCCCCCCCCCCAGTTTACCAGGTGGGTGGGGGTCTTACTTTAGGGGCTACCAGCAGTGAGGAACAGGTTGCAGATCCCACCCACATCGAGCACAAGGACAAGTGAATGCAACGCTACAATGTCTTTGCTGAAGTTTGCGGACCAGAATACTGATGAAGCAAATATTTTTCATCCATCTGATCTCTTGTGAAGTACTCTCACTGTAAGAGTGGGTCAACCACCAATACAACAACTAGATTCAGAAAATGGTGTTTTTCTATTTTGGAGTTTCAGAGAGAGCAGAAAGAAAGACCACAGAGAGGAACACACAAAAGAGAGGGGAGAAGGTTTGGGAGTTGACCAAAACAAACAGTGTGTTCAACCAACATAAATGTTGCTTTTTTCCAGGCTTGGATGACTTGAAAGCATTACCAGATGCAGAATGAAGAGGAGAGAACAAGGAAGGGACAGAGGAGGAGGAGGCGGTGAAGTGGGAGAGACAGAACAAGAGTAAGGCAGAGAAGCATGAGGATAACTGTTTTTATAACTGAACACCTAAACAGATACAAGACTGATATCTGAGAGTTCTCATTAGTTCTCATGTTGCAATGTGACAAATCTTTAACTGATGCAAAGATGTGAGTGGACACAAATCGGTACAGATTCACTCTGGGAGCTCTGAAGTGAGCTAAAGATGTGTTGCTGCTGCTGCTGCTGTGTGTTTCGGGTAAGTTTTGAGATGAGTCACGGAGACTACCAGGGATGGATGAACACAATGGGTCATCCAAACAGTGAAGAACTTTTGAGGCTCTTTGGGGGTAAGGGCAACGCATAATACGAGTCGCGCTGAAACCAGAACTCTGGAGTGTGTGCACTGACAACAAAGGCCTACAGAGAACCTTCTGCTAAACAATATTCAGTTTCTTCTTCAGACTTCAGTTTCTGTGCTGCATATGTTGGCTGTTATTTATTGGCAAGAAGTAAATTAAGGGGGGAAAAAAATACAGTACTTAATCAAGACAAGACAACTTTATTTTTCAAATCAATCAAATCAAATCAAATAATTAGTTGCCCAAAATACAACATCTGTAGTACCAGGATAAATAACAGGTTCACACTACAGGCTAGAGCAATATTATGGTCCTAGTTACTATATTCACATCCCTGAACACGACCTCTGAGGTCCAAGGCTGCAGAAGAAGAAAGTACGCCACTCTGGGCACTGGCTGAGGCTGCCATTTTCTAAAACAGGCAGCTGGCATAGAAACACTAAAGCCTCTCTGCCCCTCCCCTCACTATGTTGGCAAGGGCCCCCAGCAATCCTTGCTTTTAATGTCGCAATGTAAATCTCTAACATGCAGGGTTTACCCTTCTCTCTCCCTACACAGCTCTCACTTCTCTTTCTTCTTGTGCCAAGCCCATCATGAGTGGGAGAGAGGGGAGACTGGAGAGCTTTTTGCATCACCCCCTCCTAGCGAGAGTGGGCGACATCAGCCCCTCTCCTTGGTAACAGAGGGAAGAGAAAGGGGTGGGGAGATGAAGTGCGAGATGCAGGGAGGAGGCGTGTGTCTTCTTTTGATGTGCCATAGTGTTTGATGCCAGGTTGATATCTCCACCACTGAACCAGCAGTGTGCTCTCCACCCTACTCTACCACTCATCTCCCTCCTCCTCTCCCTGTACCACCCCAACCTTTTCCGCAATTGCCTCCTCAAAAGTCTTTCACAGGCTCCCATTGTCAAACCTTGTCACAAATGAGCTTCAGAGCCGTCTTGCTGCCCCTTGTGCTTAGCGCCATACTCCCCTAATGAGGTGCAAGGCTCACCCACTCCAAGACGGGTTTGAAGATCAACGTCTAGTGCAGAGCAGAGGTGTACAGCACCTTCAAACTGCAGGAGAGCCAAAAACATCTGTCATGGGTGCAGAGCATGATGGGCATGTGATACGGTTCCAATTAACAAGGGGTGCTCCTGTTACTCCATGTCTTGCCATTTCATAATGATGTAGTTATTACTGTAAATGTTCAAAACTCTACAGCTGGCAGGGAAAAGCAACAGTGGTGGCTTTCGATGTCAGTCTCCACTTCACCCAGCTACTGATGGTGCAGTCAACAACCTTGCTGAACCTGTGCTGATTACACCTATACCTATAACTGACAGCTTAACTGGCACCACTCAAGAACGACAGTTTAGTGGATAAAGAGATATGGAACTTTAAGGTTCCAGATTTTCCGTGCACTGGGATTATCTACTTTATTATTATAGAGAAAGCAAACTCCCCAGCAGCCCTTGTTGTGTGCTCTATAGGCCTTAAAGGGACAGTTCAAAAATACATATTTTTCATCTTACCTGTAGTGCTATTTATTCATTTAGATTGTTTTGGTGTGAGTTGCAGAGTTTTGGAGGTATCGGTTGTAGAGATGTCTGCCTCCGCTCTGATATAATGGAACTAGACTGTTTCACTTGTGATGCTGAAAGCACCAAAATAATATATCTGAAAAACTCAACAGCAATGTCTCTTTCCAAAAATCATGACCTTGTTTCTCAAGATAATCCACAGATCTTGTTGTGAGCATAGTAGGAACTGTTTTTTCAATATTGTAATGAAGAGGTTTTTTTACTCATGGACTTGTGCTTGTGACTGTAATGTTAGCTAGCTTAGTTGGCTAGCCTCATATCTGTGATTAGATGTAGGCTTCGTTGTGTGTGGTTATACGAAATCACCTATCACCTGCTCCCAGTGAACCTGTTTACCCATGGAATGTTCCAAACAGGTGTATTTCAAGCATTCCACCAACTTGTTTGAAACATGATGCTGGCATCAATTTCAGAATAAACACGTATTTACAAAAAATCACTAAAATTGTTGAGGTAAAACATTAAAAATATCATCTTTAGTAGTGCTTATAATCTAGCATGTCTAAAAGGATTAGGAAATGATAACATTCTGTTTTATTTATGTTTTACACAACATCCCTAAGTCTTTGGAACTGGGGTATATATTTTTTTTAATTAAACCAAGTTTAAACAACTAAATTGTTTCTCTTCATTATGAGTTCTCTCTCTCTCTCTCTCTCTCTCTCTTGTCTGACAGACTTTCAGACTTTTTTGCAGCAGATTCAGCGGCACAGCAGCAGAAGAAAGCATCTGAATGATGGCTGGTTAGACTTTGAACTGATGGCTCTGTGCCCCACGTTGACAGGAGACGGCTCATACCAACGATCATGTGTAGACAGCCTAAGTCAGGAGACGTGCACTCAGCATTCCAGCTTGTCAATCCATTAGTACATTCCTGCCCCATATTTATAGAGGACCACTGCTTACTCTGGATTACAATTACATGCCCCGCTGTCATTGATGAATATGCTAAGAAGGATACTATTAAGAGGCTGAGGTGAATGGTGTACTTCATTTTCAGTTCAGCTCCTGCTTTTGAGCAACGTGGTAGTTGAGAAATGGTTTGCTAAAGTCAGTCCCAATAAAAGCTTTGCAGGGAATATATAAATGTTGGATCCATGAAAGCCTGAAAATGAATCCAGTATGGATTCAAATGAAAGTGATATCTAACATAAGCCTGACAATATCTATTGGCAAGACCTGCCAATGGAATCCATTTTGTGACAACGCAGAGAAAAACAGCCCATGCTTGTATTTTCGTGCTGTGGCTGCAGACAGTCTGCAGCAGCAGTCTGCACCGTGTCTGTGGTGCCAGGTCTCTGCAGCCTTTTCTTTCAAAAGCTAAGTCTTCAACAAATGCTCCTGTCAGATCCTGAAGGCTACGTGTTTGCATCAATCAAAACAATGTTCCTGAGCGAGAAGGACATCAATGTGGGGACCATGCAGGAGGGGGAGGGGTGTTTTTTTTTTTTGTTTTTTTTTTTAACTGGATGCGGATGTCTTCAGGGAAAATGGCACAGCACCCACTGTGTGTGAAAATACATGTAAAATCAGAGCTCTTTTTCAGCCTCTCTTTGACAAGACAAATTCTCTTGAACACATGTGCTAATGGGAGACTGATAATGGAGTCCTAATCACAGCTGCACAGCTCCAGGAAATGCTACTGATCCACAAGTTGGCTGTAGTATGGTGTTCTAATTTATTGACTCTGACACAGTTCAAAAGCAAAAGACAAGTCTGAATTTGCAGGGTTGAATGTAGAAGATATAGTGTACTAAAGGAACCAAACAAAGGCATCATATGAACAGAAGGGCAACTGAAACTGCAATGTATTTCAACTGAGACAGCCATATATATTTCTGCTGTAGTGCACTGGGACTCTGTCAGCTCTCTCTCTATTTTAATGTACTGCTTTGCTGATTGTTTGAGCTGTTGTGTTACAGTGTATTGGTTGTAAAGGCTGTTTTAGGTTTTCTACCTTTTCAGCTAAATAGATACCACAACCCTTTTTTTCCTGTTTTGTCTGTTCATGTAGCACCAACTGCAAAAATATTAGCATCATCCCCGCAACAGAGACAGTCCAATTTTACGACACAATCATCTTTTGAGCAGTGAAATACTTCTTTAATAGTTGCCAATAGGCTTTGAGTGCTAAAGTCTAAAACTAGGTAATGTTAACTAGTAATGATGAAAAGGCAGAAAAACATTTATCCATCATTCACGCCGTGAATTTATAAAGAAACATGGAACGTAACCATCATGTGCCGCGCTCACAGTGCCTTCATAACCTGAATGAAAAGTGATATCTAGCAGAAATCAGTGCTAATATTAGCAAGCTGCAACTTTCTGAGTGAAATTTCAACTTATCACCAGGCTTATTTTCCAAAATGATGGATATTTTAAAGGGTCAGACATCTTAAATCACAAATGGTTGGTAGCTACGTGGACTAGCCCACCACAGAGGTTATCAGTCTCCTAGCAGTGTTGATTTTCAAGTGACACTGAACCGATGTCATATGAAACATCCACTCAGAGGCTTGAGGATTAGATGCAGTTTCTAAATAGTCAAAAATAAAACAAAATATATAAAAATATGTCAAAAAGTGGTTTTGAAAAATGGAAAAGCTGTAACACGCCTTATGAACAAAGTTAGAATGTATGATTAGATGCCTAAATGTTTTCACTACCCTGTCAACATTAATTCACAGAGAAAAAAACCTGCTTGACTTTACAACTGACTGCTGTCAAATGTTTATTTTAGTGTATTAATTTCTCTCTGTAAACAGGCCTTCATATTGAAGTGTGTGAGATTCACTAGGCTGACTTTGAAAGAGAAAGAGTGAAAGGGTGCTCTAAATTATTCACATGAGGTTGACTTTAATGAGTGCGATGATGCGAGTTGAAGAAGCAGGACTTACTCATCATCTGGCGTTAGCTGCACTGGTTCATTAGTAAACTGCGTGTCAAAGTTTTCGAGGCCGTAGTCATCGGAGATCTGAGGTTTGAAGGGTGGCGTCACCTCTTTCTTCTCCAGCTGAGGAAAAACAAACAATTAATATGCATTATGTAGAAAAACTATTTTTTACTCAATAATAGAGAGTGCAGAGCATGAAGAAAAGGTTTGCATTTGTAAGAATCAATAAGAATCTAAAGGATGCTGAATTTAAGTTGTGTTAAGTTATGCTTCTTTATCACGAGGTTCCACATCAGTTGAACCTTATGACCTCACATCCATGAAGTGTAAACTGAAGAAAGTATTAAGCAGCTATGCTTTGTCAAACTGAAGGTCATGAGAACTGCTGATGCTTCCAGCACTCTACTTCTGACATTGTGTGGGCTTTGGACAGTGGTGGAAAGTAACTAAGTACTACTACTTCAGTACAGTTTTGTGGTACTTTACCTGAGTATTTGTGTTTTCTGCTACTTAATAGTTCTGTTCAGTTCAGAGCAAATATTTTACTTTTTACTCTCTTACATTTATTAGACAACTTTTGTTACCAGTTATTTTGCAGATTTAGATTAACACAAAATATAACCACTAAATATATTATGATGTGATATTATATATAAATAAAACAAATGAAAAAATAAACTTTATTTATCCTAAGGGGAAATTCTACTAATTAAAGCAGATGCACCAGCTCCAGCTGATTATGATCCAAAAATATGATTTACATTTTTCTGTAATATGCCATTCTGTGTAACGAAGGCTCTTGGAACTTGAAGTATATATTTGACGTCAATAAGAATTTAAATGCTTGACTTTTACTTGGGTACCTTTTTACTTCATTTCTCAGTGGCAATGAAGACAGAAATGAAAAAAGGGAGAGAAAAACAACTGAATGGAGAAGGTTGAGGCAGCAGAGTAATTGTGCCTGAGTGATTCAGCCAGCAGAGTTTTTGTCAGGTTTGTTTCCATGGTTTCACATCGGTCCCTCAACCTGTTCAAATGTGCTCTGAGGACATTTTCTGAGAACACCGTGAAGTCAGGCGGGCACACAAAGAGCACAGGTACACAGGTTTCCTCTTCATGTTGTTTTTGGATGTTTCCTCAATCTAAGAATGTGCGACATTTTAAAAACACGAAAACATTGAGCAGGTCTGGAGGAAGCTTAAATAAAAAGTATGTCCATATGTGTATATGTGTATGTACAGTCTTTGTTTCAGAAACTGGAAAAAAGAAAAAATAGACATGAAATTCCTGATTGAATTAGTAGTTATAATAATAGCACAATAATATACAATTAATGAACATTTTAATAATATTATCATTTCTTATAATAACACTTTGAAAACTGGGACACACTATGGTAATTTCACTTAGGAATTTGCAATTAGCACTTTTGCAAGTCTGGGGTTTTAGAGCAGGGTGATATATGAATTACAGTGAAGTAATCACAGAATAATGAGGTCATGATACACAATATATATAATTCCAGTTTTTCATTTTTGCAATCACTAAGGTCAATAACATTCCATCCCTCCTGCATCCCTTTTACATATGCAGTAATACTCCCCAACACACTCTGATAAGTAAAACTGATGCACACCTTCACCTTATTTTAGTTGTCCAAACAATTAAGACAAGCATAGTGGTGACAGGTCCAAAAGTTGTTTATTTGAATTATGAAAGGAAACCTATTTTGTTGTTGAAGTACGCATTCACCATTTATGAAAAGTAGTACATAGGACACACAGTCCTGTGGTGAGCCAGTGCTGAGCATGATGGTGGAGGAAAGATGGGATACAAGCCTGACAGTCTGTGGACGGTTTGTTGGAAAATGTTTAATCCAGGTGCAGGTGTGAGTGGGGAGGCCAAAGTCAGACAGGTTACTGATCAGTATATTCGGGATGATTGGGTTATAACAAAGTGCTCTTCAGTTATAATCAATGAAGAGCACTCTGACTCAGTTCCCGCTGTTCCAGGTGGTTGAGTGCTGAGTGGAGAGCTATGGTGATGCCGTCCTGTGTCGATTCTGCCCTGTACGTGGGCAAACTGGTTGTGGTCAAAGACTGGTTTGGAGGTGTTTCAGTACCAGTCTCTCAAAGCCTTCATAATGATGGGTTTCAGTGCAACAGGCCTGTAATCATTTGGACTGTCAACAGTGGCTTTCTAGGGGACAAGGATGAGGGCTGGCCTAGACTAGCCCCTAGTTATGCCCCCTCCCTCAACCTAACCAGTCAAGGCAGATGGCAGCCCACTTAGAGCCGGGGTCTGCTCCGAGGTTTCTGCCTTCTAAAAGGCAGTTTTTCCTCACTACTGCCACCAAGTGCTTGCTCAAGGGGGAATGTTGGGTTCTCTGAATTACAAAATTTAATTAAAGAGTTTGGTCTCTACCAGCTCTAATTAGAAAGTGTCATGAGATAACTTTTGTTGTGAATTTGCGCTATATAAATAAACTGCATTGAAATTGAACTGAATTGATCATTTAAGACAGGGTAGAACGATGGCTTAGGCTACAGACAGGTTTAACTTATTAGTGAAGACAGTGGAGACCAGGTCAGCACATGAGCACTTTGCCAGGTACTCCATCAGGGCCAGCTGCCTTCCTCAGCTTTACCGATTCAAGTACGTGTCTCAATTCACTTCAGTGAGTACACGGAAGCCATTGGTCAGTGGTGTCATGAGCTCAAGCTGAGTGTTTTTGCCTAAAAACAGACAAAAAAAGGCAGTTCAGCTCCTCAGCCAGTGAGGCATCCATGTTGATGCATGTGGTGCAGCTGCTCTTATAATTTGTGATGTGCTGCATGCCCTCCCATACACTTCTTGGATTATTGCCTGAGAGGTGTTCCTCAGTTTTCCTCATGGAGGCCTGTTTTTCCTCTCTTCAGGTCGGCCCTGGCAGCGCTGTACAGGGTCCTGTCCCCTGATCTGAAGGCAGTGTTGAAGGCTCTGAGGAGTGTCTGGACCTCCTTTGGCATCCAGGGCTTCTGGTTAGGGACAACCCTGATACCTTTATTTAAAATCCCATTATCAACGCAGTGCGTGATGTAACTGTACAGTCTGAATGTTTCCAGGCCCTGGTGCTCAAAGGGAAACCCCGCCAGGCTAAAATAACTCTTTTTACTGCCAAAAATAACAAAGTATCTATTCAATACTTAACTTGGAAATTTTGTTTTGAAATCACAGATTTATTTCTTTTCCTGTTTGTTTTCTTCTCTCTGTTGTCATCGGCGGCGCAAAAGTTACTGTTATGACTGCTGTAAAGTCCATGCAGTACAGTAAGTCAAGTCCCACCTTCTCTCTTTCTCTGCATGTCATGACATTGCTCTGTCCAGTCAACGTTAAGTGTATTAATTATACAGCTGTAATGCCAGTACAGAATCATTTCTGTAATTAGCCTGTTTGGAAATTAGCCTCACTAAGTATTAGCAGAGCAAGTTAGCCTAGCTAACAAATCCATCCAAAACCATCACCCTAGAGGAAATACTGGGTATGAAACACTAACAACTTGCTTTCCAATTCTTGTTTTTCTGGTATTTCCTAAGTCTTTGTGTGTGTTTGTGTTTCTGCATGTGTTTATTTCATACCTGCCAAAGTCCTAGTTCTGCTGGTTTTTCCACCAGCCTCTGTACATCATTAGCGTTACTGGTTCAAAGTGCTTGTGAGAAATGTTTCGAACAAACAACGCAAAACAACCCACTTTCTCTCCTTGTTTCTCTTCCTATCGCTCCCTCTCCAGCACATTGGCCTACCTTCCCTCAAATTCTGTCTGCTAATTTCGTTTTCAGATTTTTCAGTGCCTTCCCACACTCCTCTGTCACCCCCTCACATCCTGACTCCATCTTCTCTGCGTTTGTCTCTGTCTTACTCATTGTCATGTCTTTCATCTTTTTACATTCCTTTCCTCTCTCCTCCTACTTTCCCCAGTCCCTCTGATGTGTTGTTGGGAAGGCTGAAGCTCTGTGTGGTGGTAATGAAGCACACTGAAGACCAGGAACGAGCCCAGCACCTTTACACGCACGCGCACACACACACACACACGGGAAGTGGCCCTGAGGCCAGAGGGGCACATGAAAGAGGTAACAGAGCATCAGGCCTATACAGGGCCATCCATGGGTCCTCAGATCACAGCAGCTGCCAGAACATGCATATCAGTGTGGGTGCATGTAAAGTCCAGCGGCATCGATGCTTTCAGGACAGGATCCAATCCTGTGACAACTGGCCTGATCTGAGGCAGTTGCTAATGTGACTGGAGACTAACTAGACTCAACAGATGTGAAGCCATGCATCTCTCTCTCTCTCACACACACACGCACTGTATGATTTGATCGCACACTCTAAGTGGAGCTTTAACTCTCTTTGTCATCCATCACAGCTTCTTTTGGCAGTGAAATATTTTTCAATATTTCTGCTTCTTGTAGGGGTCACTGTGTGAACATCCCACAAAGAAACATGCTCATGTCAGGCAGGGCAAGAATCACAAGCAGTCAGACAACACAGTTCAGCCAGAAAACCATGGTTAGCTTTCAACAAAACACTGGCAATAAACTCACACATTTCTACCAGGACAAAAGTCGACTGCTTCACTGGACTGCTGCTCAGATGAGCTCTGGTTGGACTTTTGCACAGAACAAGGACTGTGATTCTATCCTCCATCAGAAGGTTTATGAGAGTCCCTGAGTTAATTGCTTATTCATCTCTTGTCAAATGCCTAACACGTAAAAAAAAAAACATCTCAGTACTTGTATATCAGCATCCCTTTCCTCTCCTGTTAAACATTACAATATTTTTAATGACTCATCTAAATAAGTACATATTCAGATTGACTGGGAAATTAACACATGACAGAAGATAAAGACCAGCTTATTGACATCAAACTTTCACCCCCCAGAGGTCAGAGAAAATAATGATTTTAAGCTAAATGTTACATTACATGTTTCATTACTCTAAGCTACTCTACGCTCGGTTTTGTGTCTAATTTGTTCTTGTGTTGTGAGCTGCTTCCAGCAAAAATAGACCAGGGGCCTCAGTTATAAAACAGACTTATCACTAATGGTCATCTTAAGTATGACTTAAGTAGAAATTATTTTTTTTTATTTATTTATAAAAACGTTACTCTCTTAGCAAAGTCTTGACGTAAGCGATTTTCCTGCTGGTTATGCAGGGGTATTACAGTTTGGGACACGTGTCCAGGCCTGTGGTGCACTTCACATGGGCTTCATGAATGATTTTCAGCTGTGATACAGTTCCAAGCTCAACGTTTGACCCACTATTTAACCCACTGAATAATATTTGCCTGGCTTCAATCTCCTCTCCTTCTGCCTTTATTTTGTCTTACAAAAAGTCTGATTTTCTCTTTTAGTCCAAGGATATTCCTGTCTAAACCCCAACTGATGCTGGTGTTACATAAGCGGAAATCAAAAGGTTAGGAGATGTCACTTTAAGTTTATTTCTGATTTACAGATAACAAGCGTATAAGTTACAATGAGATTCTTATATAAAGAAGCCCTGGGTGTGTGAAGATAGCAGAATGAAGAAAAAAACCTTGAGTGAGACACACTCAGCAGATATCTGAACAGTGGCTGGGATGCCTGTGGATCAGATCTCTGGCAACGAGAACGGAGCTGAAACATGATGGAGCCACAGCCAGTTAAAATTTGCAATCTCTATACTGCACATGACACATGAAACGGAGTCCTGTAACACGCAGAGAGGCCAGGAATTTTGTTAATTTTAATATTAAAGCAAACAGCAAGTTAAAGTTAACTGTGCATGGGTGTGAAGGTCAGACAAAGATGCATCATCAATATGCAGTACAGGAGATGGATATCTGAATCCCTGCTCTAATGTGATCTCACTGTCAATGAAAAATAACTCACAATACTGAAATCCAACTCTAACTGCTTCCAAATTAAACATTTCTTCTCAATGCTCAACAACCTGACAGTTCTCTAACAGTAAAGAATCGTGGATTTGGAGAGTGCGTGAAAGAGGATGGCAGGTAAATGATATTCAAATGTGTCATCTCTTCAGAGAGAAAACTCGGAGCTCCCTCAGGAACTGTCTGATGAATATTAATATGTAGTAACAACAGTAGCTGCGTTCCAGGCCTGTCAGGTCTGGAGACAGGTTTCTAGTTTGAGGGCAGAGAGCGTCGCTTCTCCACCTCTCACAGCTTTGTCAACTTGTTTTCCCTCTGCGCTACATGTGAGCTTTGTCACTGGGCTCAGGATTTCTCTCTGCTTTGATATCTTTCCCCAGTTTGCCTTTGGTGTGTACTTCACAGGCACTGTGGCAGCACTCATTAACACACTCTGACAATTATTTTTCCTCTTCCTTTATGCCACTATACTACCTGCCACCCCACCTAATTGTCCCATGAGGGAAATGGCAACAATGAGGACGGAGAAATGGTCTTAATTCATCTTGAATTAGCGTTTGTAATTCGTGATGTCTGAAAAAGCAGCATGCTAAATGTGCATCAGTAGAGCACTTTTAACTGGAAACAAGTACAGCTGCAACAGTAAAGTAATTTTCAATGGAATATCCTAATCAAAATTCAGAAAATCAGGGCTTTATTTTGTAGCCTCCTTTAATGATAAATCACAGCTGTGTTTTTTTTTCTTGAAATTGATATTTGCCTGAAGAATAGAGAGCTAAGTGAAGTCATCATCATCTGGATTCTGAATATGTTGACTTATGATAATTGTCTAGTATCATCTGGCTAGAACTGTCAATCTGATAAAACCTCACCAGTAAATGCAGCTGAATCAGGAGAATATGTTTTTGCAGTTTTTGGTAGTGTTTCATGACATAATGCTGAATGTGGCTTCAGAAAGGAGCTGTACTCAATCTATGCTAACTGCATTGGCTTGTTTGCTCGTCTCTCCACTTGTTTGACTATCCCTTGCAAATTAATAGGTGCCTGTTGTGAAATCATTAGCATTAGCAACGCTCCCAGATTGCAACATATATAGGGTATGTATACTTTTCCACTCGTTTCACTCATAAAAGTGGAGTAAAAAGAAGGAATTTTCCATTGCAGAAATTAAATCATGCTTACACATGCACAAATGATGTCTGAGATTACATTGCTGTCTCTGTCTCTGTCTCTGTCTCTCACCTCTGCTCTCTGTCTGTCATGGATGTATGAAGAGCTGCAGGTGTGTGTGCCTGTTTGATCGTGGGCAGGGCTGAGTTACACACACACACACACACACACACACACACACACACACACAAACACACACAGCAGAGAGGCAAACAGCGGACTGGAGGACACAAGCTCTCCTTTGCAATCACACAAAATCCAGTGATGAAGCAATTCCAGGACATTAAACAGCCATACTGACTTGAATAAAGATGCAATACTTCCATATGAGGTTTGATACTGAGACATGTCTTTAAAAAAATAACGTGGCCAATGACTTTGATGAGAGACGACAGCGACCGTTGAGTTGTTGAAAGAATTGTCATGTCAAAATATGTTAACAGAAAAGCACAAGCCACTTTGTAAAGTGAGCTATGATGCTAATGCTTTTTCTTTCCTTTATGTATTCAAACTTTAGAATCCAGATTAGGACATTATGCATATTAGGTCAAAAAAAAAGTTGGACCCTGTGTGAGTAAAGCCACGATCTGCACATGATTTACACCACAACTTGTCCAAATGGTGAAAACTAATTTTGTGTGCCATCAATCACACAAACTGTAAGCCTCAACACACACACACACCCTGTGCCAGTGTTTCAATTAGTGTGTGTATGAACAGGAATTCACTTCTGTTTGCCTTGTTGCTCCATAGAGGGGGAGGCACGTCTCTGCACAGAGATGTAGTCTACAGCCAACATATATATATCATCCATTTTTTAACAAACACACACATGCACAAAGGCCTCCACCTCTCTCATGTGCCTGCTCAGATCATAAATAGGAGGGTGTGTTCTTTGTGTTTAAGCTCTTGGTAAACACAAACTATTCAAGTCTGACAAAGACAAATCAGAATGTATGATGACAGCTGATCTCAGAACTGATTGATGTTAAATGTGGGTGTGCAGTGCTTATTCTGTCTTTGTTGTTGTTACATTAGTGCTGAGTGAACTGACAGGTTGTAGAGTCAAACCCCAGCCCAGCTGTCAGCAGCTGTCACAGGAAGCAACACATGCCCTGATTTCCCTATGATGAGCTATACACAGGGCGGCACAGTGGTGCAGTGCACTGTCACCTCACAGCAAGAGGGTTCCAGGTACAAATACCAGTCTGGGTGGAGTTTGCATGTTCTTAGGTGAGTTTTCTCTGGGTACTCTGGCTTCTTCCCACAATGCACATTAGGTTAATTGGCTACTCTACATTACCCCTAGGTGTGTGCATGTGCATGTGTGGCCGTCTTGTCTTTGTGTGTCAGCTCTGCGATTGACTGGCGACCAGGTGAATCCCGCCTCTTGTCCAGAGTCAGCTGGGCGACCTGATTCTGACAGATAAGCAGTATAGAAAATGAATGGATGGATGGAGCTGTATCCTGTAGAAGATGTGGAATATCACCCTCCACCTGATCACTGATCTGTTTGACATGAGTCTTTATATATTCTGGTAGTTGAAATGCAGCAGAATTAATTTGACTTAATGGACTTTCACCATTTCCACTAGCATAAAGGTTATCGCTGTGGCTGTTCATCTACACTCAAGTATAATTTCTTGCCTTATTCTTCAATATGTTGAAATCATACCAAATAAAGAGTAAGAAGAAAACCAGTGGAAAAAGTCCAATTCACTCTAAACAACAAAGGTTTGAAAACTGCCTCAGTAGAGCAAATGGTCAGATATATGAAGTAATTTTTGCTACTTTTAATTATATATAACTGTATGTTGAAAGACATGAAAATATTCTTTTGTGCTGGAGTTTGCATGGTTGTAAAATTTCATATTTCCTGCAAAATGTACTTCAGTTCCATACATCCAGTTATCCCTAATCTTTATTACCAATAAACTATATCAGTATCAGCTATGAAAAAATCATTCAACACCTAATGTTGATGTATCATGACCGCAGTGTTCATTTCGTAAACCAAAGACCTGCGTTGTTATTATTTTCCTCCTCAAATTTTGCTCTATTTTTTTGTCAAACATGCTCTTTTTTTGTTGTTTGGTGTAACAGAAAGACATTGTTTACTTGTTTACCAGTCTATCCACAGCACATCCAGTAGTCACGCACTGACTCACCATCAGTGTTGTTCAGCTTATCTTTCAGAAGCTGTATTCATTAACCTATTGACGAAATACTGTTCAGTGTCTGGGCTCAGCTCAAGACGAGGCAAAAACATCAACACAATGGCTTTCATCGATTGAACATCTTAGTGAAGATGTAGATGATCATGGACTCCTTCACTCATGCAGACCGTGAACTGTAAAGTTCAAAAGTAAAATAAAGCTACCATTAACTGAAGCTAATGTGAAGGTCATATCTTTACTTTTACTTTTACTCTACTCTTTTCTTTACTGATTTTAATGATGCTGCTTTTAAGGGTGATGGGTCAAACAGCTATCTGTAGTACTGACTTGTAGGTCCCTGAGTACGATTTTGCATTTAAACAGTAAATAGTTAATTGGACTGTACTTATATAGTGCTCTCTTAGCCTGACCGACCACTCAAAGCACTTTACATTCACACACACACATTCATATACTGATGGCAGAGGATAACATGCGAGTTGTCACGTGCTCATCAGGTTTGCTCACACTTACTTCACACTGCGATGGAACAGCCATCAGGAGCAATCTGGGATTCAGTGTCTTGCCCAAGGACACTTCAACAAGTAGACCGCAGGGGCCAAGGACTGAACCAAACGACCTCACGACTGCCGGATGACCGCTCAACCTCATGGGCCACAGCCAAAGTTTTGTTTATTTGTTGACTACAAAATGTAACATACTTACTGTTTTTTGTTTTATTTTGTTCTCACTAGTTGCTTTTGTTGTGCAAAAGGGGCTGAGTGTATTGTTGTATATGTGTTTTTGTTGTAGGCTCATTTTGTACCAAAAGGTTGTTTATTCCTTCTCCTTTCCAGGCATGCATTGTCTATATTTTGTAAAGACAGCAGTATATCTTTATTTGAAAATTTTGAGCGGGCTGAAATAAGTGTGATAAATATTTCAACTATTTCAACAGCTCTTACCTGGTCCCAGTCTATACTGCGGAAAAATGTGTGTGACTTGATATCCGTGAAGCCCGTCTGGACCTGGCAACCCAGCCGCTCCTTAGGATCCTGTTGGGACCAAGACAGCTGGTCAGGGACGTAAATAGGAGCAACAGTATTTCACAGCAACGCATATTTATTGTCTATACCTTAGTATCTGGAGATCTAAAATGCAGGCTTACTGTGAGGCTAATTCTATTTTATGTGGGCAGTAATGAAGTCCACGGGAGAATAGTATAAATAAGTATTTCTCTTTTTAAATTTCAGATGTTACACAGCTCCTATAGAAATGAAGCAATTGCCATGTGGACAGTTAGTAATAATGTTGGCTCTGAATGTTTCATCATGCATGGTATGTATACATTATAGCCCTCTCCAACTGCTTAACTTGGACTTTACTCTTTTCATCAAAACAGTTATGGTGATGCAGATGCAGTGACCAGGCTGTTTGGGTGAACAGAAGCACCCTTGTACTTCAGAGCTACACCCAGATGTCTCTCAAATAAAACTTGTTGCAAAAAAAACATGAAACCAGTGAAATGCATGAACATAGATTTCTGCAATTGTACATGCAAAAAATGTGTAAAGTATATACAAACAGATTAAGACATTTCTTAAAGGGTCATACCAGTGTTTTAACATGTTGTATTTCTTTCACTACAGATCACTTTTTCTGCTGACCCTTTTCCAAAATGAGGACTCAGAAGTTTGAATGTCTTTTGTTTAAGGCAACTATCTTTCATTTATCTTGCTATAGTATTTAAAAAAAATGGCAGAAATTTGCTTGAGTAAAAGGATAACTCTGATGTACATGTTGTTGTTTTCTTTTTCTCAACAAATCTCATCTACAAAACAGTTTTTCTTTGCACCTAATACTGTCATTTCTACATTCGTCATTCAGTCTTAATGCTCTTTGCTATGCGAGGCTATGCTAAGCTAGGCTTGAACTTTGTATTTAATACACAAACTTGAGATTAATAATGATCTTCTCATATTTACTTTGGAAATTACGCAAATAAGAGTATTTCATAAAAATGTTCCTTTAAATCCCAAGCTTCTTCTTATCTCAGTAATTAGTGTGGATACTATCACGTCATATTTCTGCATTTTATTTTCAGGAGCATAAACTGATCTTAGCAGGAATTAAACCAAAGCTGTGAAACATCTACCCATCTTAGTATGCAAAGGTCTCACTGAATTTTTTTACTTTATTGTAAAGAAATTAACCAACACTTAACAAAATAAAGAGGCCCTCCCAGGTTGCCCATAACAAAGTCAAAGTTGGTGGCCATGATCATACACATGGTAATTTGACTGAGCAGCAGTGTACATGAACACAGAGAGGGCTGTTTGGGAGTGGACTGCTCTCACCTTGTTTAGAAAGCCCTTGAGCACGCTGGCGGCTTTCACCGACAGAGACCTTGGGATGCGAATGGGCTTCTCAAGAATAACTGTTGGCAAAAAGAGGAGAGAGAGCGAGAGAAAAAGAAAAGGACAGTCGTGAGTAGGGAGGAGGATGATTCACAGTCCACAGTGCCTGTGGGTGACCATGTCTGCTGCGTGGGAGTCAAAGTGAGGAGATACAGAGGACACTATTCTGTTCTTTCTCTCATTTTTGATGGTCTACGCACAGCCTTGAGACTCCCACAGCTCAACAATGTCATACTAATGAGAATAAAAACACTCTGAGAAATAGTTTGCCCCTCAACATCTGAATCCAAGGATGTAGTAATGCTTCAAAGATTAATGCTTCATGTTGAGGTGCCCAGTTTTTTTTTCCCTTAAAATCACAGCCAAAGTTAAAGTGACTAGTGTGTGTTCTCAGGCGGAGGTGATTAATCCCAATCAAAATCTAAAGTTTCAGAATAAGGTACAGTTAGGTACATATATACTGGGACACGTATAAGTTTTTTTGGCATTTGGCCTTCCTAAACCACACTGAATTTGAAATAAAACACACAAGATGTGAGCAAAGAGAAAATTCCCAGCTTTAATCCAAAGGGTTTGACTAAAGTGTGGCATTTAGGAATTACAGTAACTTTTAGACACCCATCCCAATTTTTGGCAGCTCATAAATGATGGGACAGCATAATTACATAAGGATTGTTTTTAATACTTGGACGACAATTCTTTGAAGTCAATACCGTCTAAAGTCTGGAATCCATGGACATAACCAAATGCTGCGTTTCCTCCTTTTATATGCTTTGATATGCTTCACTGCAGCTGCCTTCAGGTGTTGCTTGTTTGTCGTTCTTTCTGCCTTCAGTCTTGTCTTCAGTAAGTGAAAAGCATGCTCTGTCAGGTTGAGAGCGGGTGACTGACTTGGCCAATGAAGAAAATCCCATTTCTTCGCTTTGAGAAAGTCTTGGGTTGCTTTTACTGTATGTTTTGGGTCATTATCGATCTGCAATATGAAGCCACGTCCCCATCAGTTTTCATCATTTGACAGAATCTGAGCAGAGAGAATAGCGCTAAACACTTCAGAATTCATCCTGCTACTTTTATCAGTAGTTGGGTCATCAACAAACACCAGTGACCCGGTTCCATTGGCAGCCATAATAGCCTATGTCATAACACTGCCTCCATGTTTGACAGATGATGAGGTATGCTTCGGATCGTGAACTGTTCCTTTCCTTCTCCATAGTTTTCTCTTCCCACTCTTCTAGCACAAGTTAACCTTAGTTTCATCAGTCTAAAGAATCATATTCCCACACTGAGCAGGATTTTTTACACATTATCTGGCAAAGTCTAATCTGGCCTTTCTATTCTTGAGCATTGCCAGTGGTTTGCACCTTGTTGAATACGTTGTACCTTGTTCTGTATTTGCATTCATGAAGCTGTCTCTTGACTGTACACTTTGACAATGACACGCCTATCTCCTCAATAGTGTTCTTGACTTGGCTAGACATTGTGAAATGGTTTTTCTTTACTAATACCAATTCCACCTAGCCATCAAACTGCTTGTCAGCCATTTGTCGTATCATTTATGAGTCACCAAAATGGGGATGAGTGTATAAAAATGGCAGTAATTCCTAAATGGTTAATGCCACACTTTTATCAGGCTCCTTTGAATTAAAGCTGAAAGTCTTCATTTCGCTCACATCCTGAGTGTTTCATTTCAAATTCAGTGGGATGGTGTACAGAGGCCAAATGCTAAAAAATCTATACTTGTCCCAATATGTACCCAACTGTAAGTGGTTGCTGTGTCAAGATGTAGACATGCTCTCAGTGAACACTGTCCATCTTTGGAAAAAGACTGCAACAACAGGCACATTATTTGTAATAAGTTCTCTTGGGGTGAGAAAATAGGATTTGTCAGTTCAGCTGGTAAAGAAAATTGCTTTATATTCAACAAAAGGTCAGTAATTACACTCATTTTTATGACCAACAGTAGGGCCACATGCTTATTTAAGCTATTAGAGCACACTGTATTTCATTAAAGTATCAGTGATACTACCTGAACTTTACATCCTGCCGAAACGATAAGCTACTGCAGAAGAAGGAAGTGACATGGCTCACTCTTTAGAAACAGCAGTAGCTTAAAAAAAGCATACCCCAACTTAGCACGTTTGTCCTGTTTTAAAAAAGGTTGTTATTTAGTTTTTATTAACCATCAGAATTCAGTACAGATAAGGTGAGAAATAAGTTGTTTGTGGTAAAAATGCAAAAAAAAAAAAAAAAAAAAAAAAAATACTGTTTCTGATCAAATATCAGGTCTCCAACAAGGAAACTAAACTTTGTTTTGTTTGTTATGTTATTGTTGTTGTGGAAAGCAAAATATCCAACCTCACCATCATGTGTTATTTTCTGTACTGATATTAATATACAGGAATTAAATGCATATGAATTGATTTTATTTTTGTTTTTGGTTTTTTTTCCTGTGCCTCGCCTTGTTAAACCAAAAATTATACCTAATTATACCTATTATACCAAAATTATACCTAAAACAGAAAGCATGGTCATGGCCTACAACTTCCTCCGTTGTGTGCTCCATCATTTCAGCTGAATAATCATTGAGAACAGGTATAAAATGATGAGATGAAAAGGCAGTCCAACCTGGTATGACTGTTATTAGCTGCCAATTTTATGACACACACAGTATACTGTTGAATCAGTATCACAGTATCAGCCTGATGAAGACTTTGAAGTATGCTTAAAAACTCTGGAAAAAGCTTTTTCCAAGGTAATGAATTACCTTTAGCGCTCAAAGATAGTTTAAACCTATTACACCATCTCAAAACGGTTTGTGCATTACATTTCCTTTATTAAAATTGTGCATGTTTTACAATACCAGACAGGACATGAATATTACTAAGAGGCAGATTCCCTTGCTGATACAAATGTTTGCCAGCTGTCTGTCTGTCTGTCTGTCTGTCTAGAGCTCTAGGGCTGGCATGTGGAGCACTGATACCCAAAGCAGGGCCTGGCACAGGGTCTTGCTAGGTGACATATGGCCGGGTGGCTCCTATAGTGAAAGAGTTGGTTTCCATTGGCAGGCATTCATCCAGAATCCTGCTGCTTTACCGGTAAAACAGTGAGGAGGACAGTACTGATGGCAGATGCTAGTCGTGGTGCCACACTATGCTCCTGACAGTCACAGCAGAGGCATAATGCGTCACACAAGGCTACTGTAGTATGGAGGAATTTCTGTAATAGGGGACTGTGTGGGTGGCTGTGTGAGAGAGTGAGGGAGGAGGCGGTAAGTGGGTGTGCTATGTAAGGGTACCATATGGCTTGAGGAAACACAAATGCAAACAGAAGGACAGATATTACAGAGGGTGTGATCACGCCTGCAGTTTGTTTTCTTCGGTCAAAACCACTCTGAAAGTTGACTTTGCTGCAATTTTGTGTTTATGTTGTGTATGCTGGCAATGGTAAATTACTTAAAGCACCTGCCGTATTGGGCTGATTTCTGGTACTTTTGGTCTACATATGAGTGTAGTGACTGTAACTTTCCAATTACCATCATTTTGAAACCATTGTTAACCATTGCCAACTAAGCTAAGCTAGTTAATGTTACAGCTCAGCTGAGGATTAATGCTTCTATCCTGCCCTGTCACAAAAAACTCTCATCAGTGAGTAGATGCATATATCCTTCTACGTGGTGATATGGTGTAGTTTGATAGAAACAAAATAGTTCCTACATGAAACTGCTCAACAAGGTCTGTGGATTTTCTTGAGTAACCAGGTCATGACTCCTGGAAAGAAATATTGCTGCTGAGTTTTTCATAGAGTATTTTTGGCTGTTTGACCACCATGAGTAAAGTGTCACCTAGCTCGATTTTATTTGAGAGAAGGCAGACAACTCTACAGCTGATATCTCCAAACCTCTGCAGCTCACATCAAAACAATCTACATGGATAAATGCACAACAGGCAAGAGTAGAAATTACATATTTTTGATTGGGGGTGAACTGTCGCTGATGTCCTTTTAAGAATATATTAATACATACAATGAGGCTGAGAGAAAGCAAATTGAAGGCTCAACAGCCCCTCTTTAGAAACATATAGGTCATTTGATGGTATGCTAAATCCATTCCTCGTTGTAGTTAAAGCTTCACAAAAAGGGCAGCAACATGTTAAAACATACCAAAATGTAAGAATTAGTCCAGACTGGTCATTTTCAATCAGCTTTTCTGTTGTGTGAGAGGCTTTCCATGTTCCATGCTGGCAGGAACTATAGATTTCTACACCCGTCACCTTATATCATTAAAATCAGAATTTTTAAACAATGTTCCAGCATAGGAAAACATGCTTATAAAAGTGTCTGTTTTGGGGGAATTTTCCCTAACATTCTCACTATGTTTCTCACTTTGTAGCTTGACTGATGGGAGACAGAGACATGTGTTTTCAGGTACTTCAGTGTGGTTATTTCCCTCAGTCTCACTTCAAATGAAAATGCCATCAGCTGCCAAATGAAGCAAACTAATGGAGAAAATGCAGAACTGTTCCACACAGACACCCTAAATCTCATTTGTAATAGAGGCCATAACGTACTGCCAGATTTTCCACAGTTCATGAAGGGTGGGGGAGCATGCATTACAACATGTGCATGCAGCAGCCAGTACATCATCACATGAATTCTGAAATATTAACCCATTTCTTGCTCACACGTACGCTGTAACAGCATAATGTTTTGGGTGCTAAGATTCATGTAGATAACAGCCTACTGTTGCACATTTGTTAACCCGGCTTGTTTTTTAGCCTTACCACCAAAACAGAATCATCAGCCAGAGGGGTCTTCAAAACACACAAGTCGCTAAACTGGATTTCCAGTGTGGATGAGCGGTAAAAATAAATGAATTTCCTTTTGTTATATATAATACAACAAAAGAAAGAGCATGATCACATGTTCTGACTGTTATTTTCCCTGGCCTTACTGGGACGTTCATACTTTCAAACTACTGTAGATCACCAATGAAAATATGACATCAAGTTTACTCAAATGCTAAGAGATGTCACAAACTGAAAAAAAAGACAAGACTGGATTGAGAAACTAAACCAAACTAAAACTAATTAACATTTGAGAGAAATAAAATTAGCCCTGTTTCTGAGATTCCTCCATTTTAATGAAGCATACCACAAGCATCTAAGCCTGGATTTACACAGGCATAAATCCTTTACAGCCCAGAGCTGATTGTTATTCCATTACATGGAATCTGTTTTTCTCCAGTCTCAGGATACCAGTTATGCATCACAAAGGGTTAAATTAACATGTTTTTAAATGGCACCAAACAGTGTGCTATATGCTCTCGATGTTTACCCTTGATTTCCCACTATTTCTCTATAGTCCTTATCTTTTCATAGAAAATATAGTGAGAAGTTCCTGTTGAGGATTAAAAAAATGAATTCAGTATGAATTTAAGATTAAAAATTAGTTCCTGAAAATATTTATTTTGATACTAACATTTCCAAGAAATGAAAACCTCCAACATTTACACTTACAGTCATGGCATTTTATATGTTGTGCCTCTCACGGAATGTATATTTTCAGATAGCAAGGTCACGGGGCTGTTGCGTCCATCACTGTGGTTCAGTATGTTCAGTATTATCTCACATCACAAACACTGGATGAATTGGCAGATAATTTTGTACAGACATCCATGATCCCCAGAGCATTCTACTGACTTACAATCAGCAGGTTCACCTTCTTTCATGTAAGCTTATTTGCACTACTGCAACATTTTAGTTGTGGTGGGTTCTGTTGTGATGTTTGAGTGTAATTGTTCTTTTATAGCTTCTATTTTATAATATCTTATATGTATTTCATATAATAATTCATTAAGTAAGTTATTTATTTCTACTTTGGAGTTAAATATCTTAGCAAGCCCTGGATGGATTACCTGGATGGTTTAGTCATTTATATCCCCTTTTGGATGAATTAGGGCTAATCAGCTAATGTTAGCATCCAAACAAGATAAACTAAGATGACAAACATCGTAACATACCTGCTAAACATTGGCACATTAGAAATTTCAAAACGTTCGCTGTAAATTAAAAAGGCTTTCAAACGGTTCAAAGCTCTTCTCCCTGGACAGTGGTGCCATGAAAACTCATCTGGTGCGTAGTGTACAGCTTGCAAGTATGAACCTTACGTATGGTTACATTTCTGTGTCTCACCTTGAAAGAGGTACTCCTCTGTGTTCATGTCAGGATTGTCAGTGATAATGTCAAACGGAGACCTTCCAGCCATCATCTCAAACATCAGAACACCAAGAGCCCACCAGTCCACACTAAATCCTGGGAGACACACACACAGCAATGAGACAAGATATTCAATCAGGTTCCATATATGTGGCCAGGTCACAAATGAAAATGATTTAAGTCCACCCATTAGTTTGGCTTTTAGCAAAAACGTGGTTGTTGGGATCAGCACTCGGACACGAACTGTTTTCAGTATGTCTCCTGCACTCACCATAGTCCTCTCCTCTAAGGATCTCAGGTGCAATATAGTTGGGTGTTCCACAGAAGGTACTAGTGGTGTCACCTGGTCTGATTCCCTCCTGGGGGAAGAAGAAGAAACAGCAGAACAAAGATTAAAAAATGAAGAAGAAGTTGAAGATGACGATGAAGAAGAAGGAGATGGAGAAGGGGAGGGGAGGAAGATGTGATGAGGGAAGAAGATGTAAAGAAAGACAAGGAGAAGGAAAGAATGGTAAAAAGAAGAAGAAGAAGAAAGATTAAAAGAGAGAACAGCGGTTGCAAAGATAAAAAAGGCAGTGTGGAAGACGTTGGAGGACATGAACTGTGGTCGAAAAAAAGACAGAGCCCTGTTTGTACTTCCAGTCAATACAGATCACCTGCATTATTGATAACCCTATGCCAGCCTTCCGCACAGTCTGCGGAAAAATCAATGTGTCTCTTACCTTGCACATGCCATAGTCTGTGAGCTTGATGTGTCCTTCATGGTCCAAGAGAACGTTGTCCAGCTTCAGATCACGGTAGATGATGCCCTTTTCATGCAGGAAGTTCAGAGCGATACAGATTTCAGCAGCATAAAATCTGTTGAGGATAAATATATAAAATGTCTGACTGGCCTGTCTTCTAGTGCCCCCTACAGGCTGACATTTCCTTTCGTACACACACACACACACACACACACACACAAATAAAACTCTGTAGCCCTTCATAATTGTTCATGTTGTGTTGATCTCATCTTTGCAAAAGCCCAAAAGTCACTGTTTCATAATAGTCATAATGACAGTTTCAAGAAGTGATCTGATAGCACTTTTGTTAAATTTTCCAATGAAGCACAAGTATGAACTGAGTGATGTCAGGGATAATATTATAATATAGCATTACAAAATTAATGACCATCACTGTCAATATGTCATTAAGTAAGCCACAGAGATAAATGAGGATTCGACTGTGGCAGAAATGAGAAGGAAAAAGGAGCTTTATATCTGACTTTGGAAAGCATTGAATCTCCCTCCATAACAGCCCTGTCATGTTTGAATAAAGCCATTGCATTTTGGAACAGAGACTTGCAACAAAGTCTGAACGCCCAAAATCTACTACTCTAACAGACTGAGAAGGCCAGCAATGTCACAGATTATTTTAAATGTGAATGAAGAGAGAATAACAAAAGTAAATAAATGAAAACTATTAACCAATAACCAAACATTTGATGAATTGAGACTTGAGTTTTAACTCTGCAAAAGAAGAAGAAGAAAAAGAAAACATTCCTGAAGGGACAGTAATTGAAAATGCTTTCTGAAAAGAGCTAACTGAGGATATTGACATGGTTGTTGAGCACATTCATTCCCCCCAGAGGAGGAGGCCTTTCCATTATTAACACTGTATGAGCAAAATGTCAACAACCGTATGATCCAATATGACTGATTTATGACTGATCACAAAATGATCTGCTGAGGACACATGATCGAAAAGTAAAAACCTGATTCAAAAAACATCTAAAACATTAAATAAAATCAAATTTCAATCTTCAACAAACACGCTGTGTTTACAGACAGCAGTTTTATGAAGTGTTTCTGAGTCCCTGTAGCAGTACCCTTTATACAGTCATCAGTTTGAGTGGTGAATCTCTCTCCGTCCTCGTTTGTAAATGACTGAGCCTTTTGAGGATGCCGCTTTCATACCTAATCACAATGCTACCACCTGTTACCAATGAACCAACCAATCCACCATTACACAGCTATCCCAGTCTTTTATTGTCCCTGTCCCAACTGGTCTGAAACATGCTGCCAGCCTCAAATTCAGAATAAGCATATATATATATATAAAATCAGTAAAGTTAATGAGGTCAAACATTAGATATACTCTCTTTGTACTGTTTCAACTGAGTATATGTTCAAAAAGGATTGATAGCCTGCTACTGCCATACTCATGTCAACCTTTATATGCTTAGGCCCACTACTGTGGAGGGGGTGTAATGACTAATGCAGCTTCTAGACATCGCTCACGTGGCTTAAAGAAGTATTTTATTGCTGAAAAGATGGTCTGGATTGTCTATTCTGTAGAACTATGGTAATATTTTTGCAATAGGTGCTACATGACCCGAGAAAACAGACAGAAAGGACTGCAGTAACTGTAACCTATGACAATGGCTCATCTGTTTTGAAACAGGAAACAGTATGGCTGCCAGCTGGTAAAAAAACAATATCATATTACAGCTTAACAGTATGTTAAGTGTTTCTGAAAACACTTAAGGTGAGAAACAGACTGAGAGAGAGAGGGATGGTTCTCTCTTCGTCTATCCTCATTGTGTTCGTGGACACAGGGACATAAAAATGCACAAGTACAATTTGTAGCTCACATAACAGACCTGGAGCCAAAGAAAGTGCACCAGATGACTCGAAACACATCATCCAATAAAGTTCAACAAGTTCAGCATTGTTCATTTAAATATATTACCCACAGTGTAATGATACAAACCTGGATGAAAATCAGCAAAGTTTCCCTTTAAGGCTTTGTTGTAAAGATACGCATGTGGCACATTTGGTTATTTCCAGCTGATCACTGAGTTTTGCTGTCCTTTCATAAGTAGATTAATGTTTCTAAGATTATGATGAACATGGACATATTTATAGAAAAAAAAACACAGTTTTGTCATGATTCAATGTACTTGGTGTGTGTCTTTGGTGAGTCACTAGCATGTTTCTCTCAATGTGTAGGTAGTGTGTATTCTGTGTCTAGGAGATAAGCCTTCATTAACAGTGACAAGCCTCTCTCTGTCTGCCTGCTGTAAATCCATGATTGTCAAACACTGAGGGAAAGACTGCAGTGGAGAGATGTTTGACAGAGGAATCACAAATCCCACATCGCTCCCCCACGTTTTCACTGTGACAGCCTCCATTGTACACCGTTGTTTCATTGCTGGCATCAGACTGATAGAAGCTGCGTCCTATCAGCATCACCATCCGTCGCCCACCGGCCCGCCTCCCCCACAGCGTGGGGGAACGCGGCAGTGCTCTCTCTAAGAGAGCTGCTCATGAATATGTACAATCATTATAAGTGATTAACATGCTGCTTTGCATATGTAGAGCCACTGTCTCCTGAATACAGATTGCAGGGGCTGATAGGGGCCCAACGGTGCCTCTCTAAATTACACAGCCTTTGATCCAGCATTTATCAGAGCCACAGTTGGAGTGCCCTGCAAGTAGACAGGCACAATGAATTATGGGTGCTCATTATATTTCTCAGAGGTGGAAAAAAAAAAGTGTTAAGTTGGGTTTTGGCAGTGTTTCCACGTCCATGAAGAGCTACTAAAGCATCCCATTAAGCATATGTTTGTAAGGAGTGCTTATGAGGAGTATGCTATTGAGGAACATTTTTGACTGAGAGCAAAGACAGTGCATGTAAAAACATCTTCAACGGAGCACACACACTCCAGCTGTCCCATACCACAAAACACTATGCTTTTATGAAAATGAAGTTTTTTGTTTTAAGCAAAAGACAAAAACTACACACACCCCATACTTCATATAACACAAAAGAACCCATCTGGAGGAGGTTCAATCAGTCCAACCTAAAATAGTTTCCAATTGCATAGATGGGTTTCCTGTGTAGCTGACTGTGCCATGTCAACAATCATAAATTCACAAACATCTTTGTCTTCTTCAGAACATGCAACCTAATCTGAATGCCTTTCTGCTGTCCTTCAATGTGGTCCTGATATTTTATTTTTATTACTGTGTACAGTTGTTGCATTTGAGAAAAGCAAAGGAAAAGTCCCTTCACTTCACACACGTTTAAAACTGCTACCTGTACACTTAGAATCTCCGACGTGTTATGATAAATGCTTAGATTCTGGACAGGGACTCAATTTTTTTTAAATCATATGCATAAACAGGTGCTGTCATCATCTGAATGTTTACCTTGCATGTTCTTCAGGAAGCTTCCTTTGTCGTTGCATATGAAACATCAAGTCCCCACCGTTCACATACTCGATCACCAGAAATAACCTGGAAAACAGAGCAAAATATAAAAACCCATCAGTGCACCACTGACACTGTTTGACAGAGGCCCTTTGAAGAATGTTAAAAACTGGGAAAAGAGATAAATAACAATTTGACCTGCATATAAAAAGTCATAAGTATATCAAATATTAGAGATGCAAATTACAAAGCCTTGACTTCAATTAGTCTGGTTCTAGAGAAGGCATCTTATGTTCATCTTTAAATACATGTCTCCCTACAGAAATGCTACCTGTTGACTACTGAATCAATGGTAACAAACCCATTAAACATAGCTAAAAACAGATTAACCTGCTAACAAATATTTTTGTGGCCTGATAGGGTAAATGCTGCTCTAATGGCATCACAAGATACATTAAAAACTCAGGGAGACGCACTCTGTTGTATTTGGGTGACACATATCTACAGTAAGGGCGGCACGGTGGTGCAGTGGTTAGCACTGTTGCCTCATAGCAAGAGGGTTCCAGGTTCGAATCCCGGTCTGGGCCCTTCTATGTGGAGTTTGCATGTTCTCCCTGTGCCTGCGTGGGTTTTCTCCGGGTACTCCGGCTTCCTCCCACAATACCAAAAACATGCACATTAGGTTAATTGGCTACTCTAAATTGTCCCTAGGTGTGAGTGTGAGAGTGTGTGGTTGTCTGTCTTTGTGTGTTGGCCCTGCGATTGACTGGCGACCAGTCCAGGGTGAACCCCGCCTCTCGCCCGTAGTCAGCTGGGATAGGCTCCAGCTCCCCCGCGACCCTGACGGATAAGCGGTATAGAAAATGGATGGATATCTACAGTATGTACTACAATGAAGTGCTGTTTTTCCTGCATTTTCACTCTCATGTCACCATCAAGGTTGTGGTTTAGCATTGACATTATGTTGCGAGTTTGCTAAAGCGAGAGGAAAACAACTATATTTGCTATGTCCACTATATGTTTATTATTCATTGTATGGTTTGGCCCTTTTATTTTTGATCACAGTTTTTGGGCCCACTTTTGAGAAGATCATTACACACAAAACTAAGGTGCAAGAGGAGGAAAACAAAATAAATCTAATATGGAGAATGGAAGGCTCTGCATACTTCCAATGGAAAGATTTGATAATGAAGCCAACCCTTTGGTCACTAGACCATTAGGGCAAATGTTTGACCAAAAGGATTGAATGAGGAGATCAAAAAGAACTTAATAGTGCTTTATAAAATAAAACACCCTAATGAGCAAACCAATTATAATCTGTTTATTAATCCTTTATAAGGGTAGTCTTATTGTAAAAGGGTATAATAACCATAACAATGATGATAATAATACATATCCTGGATATAAGTGCTGATATTTTGTTTTGGTGACATTACTTGTCGTCTCTAACGATCAGTGCTGAGCTGTCAATAATGATGGTTCACTTTGTTTTTATAGATTACAGCTAACTAATTAAAACCAAACTTGACAGGAAAATGTAAACTTGTGACAAATGAACACATGCATCAGTGTAAAGAACTACCTAAAATGACAGAAGCCATATTTGGGAAAATTTTATTTGACATTTTTTGAGTTTTTAGTTTTAACAAAGTCCTTTCTGTTAACATAGGGGAGGAGAGGTTTCTGACCTATACTGCAGTCAGCCACCAAGGGGTGATCCAGATGTTTTGACTGTCCTCTATTTTATCTCACTATAACTTTTGAGATATCAGGATACATTTACTTCCATGGTGCTGACTGATAATTAAAAAAATGATAAAAAAATACACCAGCCTTATCCTTAAATGAAGAACAAACTATCATCAAAGATTAATATTTCGTAATACTGAAAACTACTGTCAGGAGCTGTGATTGAGCTGCTGTTGTGATTGAAATATATTGTCTTTAAAAACTGTAGAGTCTAAGCTCTCATAAAGTGACTGCCTTATCATGCTCTTACCGACTTTCTGTCTGGAAACAGGAGTGGAGGCCTACTAAGAATGGATTGGTGGACGCCTGCTCGAACACATGCTTCTCTGTCTGCACCCAGTCGATATCCTGAAGAGATGAGGAGAGACAGATGGAGGCAGAGATGACATAACTATGAGATCATGTATTAACAATCAATTTGTCTGATCAATAGACTCTTCACAGACAAATGGAGACACACTGAACCACAAAAAAATGCAGTAAGTCTTGAGAAGAATCCTCACACTCAGGATTATTCTGAGACAGTTTTGTTCCTTGGACTGTTCCAGTTCATAAGGTGGACCTTGGATGGCATGCCAAAAGGTAAATGGGCAGCATGAATGCCAAACTTGTCTTAAAAACCAACCACCAGTTAGTCACTGACACAAATGAAGGCTCAACATAATCTTCTGAAAATACTATCCGGCCAGTTTTTATCTTATTACCCTGTGTGTTGGAAGTGTGGAAGAACAACATAACAAATGAAAGCCAAATCCAGATTTGCTCAGACCACTGTTGTCAAGGCATGTGATTATGTCTGGACAAACACACTATCTATCTATATCTATATCTGTATCTATCAGAAATCAGCTCTCAGAGATCCAGAAAGTCAGTCGTCATGTCTACTGATGAATAGGTCTACAGCTGAGGCACTGGAGCTCCGGCTGCCCACCTGAAGAGTTACACACGAGAGGCAGAAGCTACGAGAATAAACAGGATGTTCACCACCGAACCAGTGTACTCCCAGTGGCAGGGCAATAACATGAGAACAGAACCAACCAGGGCTCAGTACTGGAAGAACATATGGTAGAAGTAGGCATCACAGAACAACAATGCTCAGAGCAGACCACAGCAATCCCCCAGGAAAAGACCCGGTAACCATCAGTCTGATATGATCCACGTCTACTGGCTAAAGAAGCTAACTGCACTCCATGGATGCCCAGTAGCACAAATGAACCAGCTGCTGATGGATTAGATTCATCCTGATTGACTAACCTAAGGTAGGACAGTCCTGATCATTCAGGGGGGAACAATTCCATCAACAACATGGCATAGCAGCTAAAATCAGTATATATACTGTACATATATATATATGGATAAATAGATAGATAGATAGACAGATAGATAGATAGATAGATATACTTTATGGATCCCAGGCTGGGAAACTGCAGTGCAGCAGCAGCAATACACACAACAAGCTAAACAAAATGTTAAAAAAAATAAAAATAAAAGTGGCTATACAAAATATATATACAAGGCAATATAAAAAAAGTGTATATACAACAATAAACAGTGTAATGTAGTGCAAAATAATGTAGAGGTAGAATGTAGGCACACTTGATGTGACTGCAAGACCAGGCAGACCAACCTGTGCAACACCTGGATTGACTACAAGAAAGCCTACAACTCAATGCCACACACATGGATACTGGAATGCCTGCAAATGTACAACATCAACAGGACACTAAGAGCCTTCACAAAGAACTGAATGGGGCTGTGGGAGCCAACTGCACAAGTTACTATCAAGTGCTGCATATACCAATGTGATGCATTATCCCTGCTCTTTGTTCTGAAAAGGCCTGAACCCACTCAACCTGAAGCACCTCCTGATGCACAGAGGGTTTCATCCAAAGTCCAGCACTCTGTACACCAAGCGGAACAAGAGAGGCTGAGGACTAGTGTCAGAGGACTCTGTCAAGGACAAAAGAACAAAGATCCAGGAATACATCAGGAAGATGGCCCCCAGATATTAACTGTTAAGTGAATATCTCAGGCAGCAGAAACATGGCAATGATAAGGAGGAGGAGGGTGGAGGGACAAGCCCTTGTATGGCATGTAGCAAAGACAGATGGAAGAAGTGGCTGACAACAAGAAATCTATCAATGGCTGGAAAAGGCTGGATTGAAGGACAGCACAGAAGCACTAATCATGGCAGCATAAGAACTACTCAATAAGAAGTACTCAGTACAAGCTCGATAAAGGTTGGGTCTAACAATGTATGTGTGAAGGAGTAAGTTAACACTTTAAACTGTTCAGAGTGCTATATAAATACAGTTATTATTATTATTTAACCTGAAAGCATTTCGATTAGAGAGCAGACACCCGCTTGTATCACTTCCTGAGTCTCTTGACACAGTGTGGTCGCACTGCAGAAAATGTCAGGACATTCACTTGCTTCACTCTTGGGCTGTGGACTTTAATGTTTGAGTTGATGTAAAACACAAAAACATAGCATCACTAAAATCATCAGGCAAAACTCAATTCTACAGAGACCCTTTAGCGGTGTGGTGATGGTTTTAAACAAGTCCAAAATACATGAACATGTAAATAAAGTAACGTTAAGAAGACATAAAATGCACAACCAATACAAGAGCAATAATTAAAACAAAGATTAAAATACATTGAACACAAAAAACATCTAAATGATGGGTCTTCAATCCAAAGGGACAGAGTTCCGTAATTTAGAGACCCTAACTTTTCAAAGTGGAGCTAACTGTATCTCAGTTTTAGCTAAACTAAACTAAATAGCTAAATTGCTGAACTAAAATGTTGAATATTAATTTTCTCAGTTACCTTCAACCATTATCAGTCAGTAAAGCAAGTATCCCTTTGACAAATGGAAATCTTTAGTATCTTTATTCACAGCCAGTTCTCAGAGTGTATCATTGTTATCATTCAGCTGAGGATTTAATTGATCATACTTCAATTATAGAGAGTGGTGAATGTGTAGCCTGAGGCAAAAATGTTTTCTGCTGATTGAAAGTGTCGTTAAGTTGATGTTAGTTAATGTTTTATGTGAGCTACAACTGAGTGTGTCTAAATTTTGAGTTCCCCATGCTGTGCTACAACACCACATGGTTAATTTATACCACCACAACAGAGGCCCCATGTTGCGCATATGATACCAAATTCCTTCTGGTCAATTCATTATTAGTTGTGGAATTTATAATTGGCACAGGATGCCATCACAACACATCTGGTATTGGTCATTTCAGCTCCTATAGTAGTTTGCAGTCTGTCTGCGTAGAGCTCTTACACGCTTCCTTTGATGTCAGGCATTAGACGACCACAGAGATGAATTATTAAACTAATGTGCATGAATAGAGGCGTGAATACATTAAAATTGAATGTCCAAACGAAACTTAAGGAGCTCTCTATGATTTTCTCAAATCCTCCTTATGAGGGCAAAATTGTTATGGGGTCATTTTTGTTTTGTTCTTCAACTGCCACAGAAATGTGGGTTTAAATGCTGGATTTAAGTAGGAAGAGTTTATGTATGGAAAAGAAAAAAAAGATGAAAAAAAAAAAGAAGAACAAAAGAAGCTGATGAGCAAAATGGAGGCATGGAACCTGTGACATGATTTATGTTTCCTGGATTAGTTGTGCACATGTTGGATGAGGCAGTAGCTCTGGACAGTGTCTGGCTACACGAGCTTAGTGCTTTCTTTTCTATAGACTTTTATGTTGAGCAATACTGCCATCTTGTGGACTTCTATAACACAGATCAATAAGATGATGATCTTTTTTATTCAGGGCTGTTTTCTCCTCCGTAAAAACCTTTCGAATGTCTTTGACTCTTTTGTTTTTAGTTCTTTTTAAAGCACATTGTACTTGAGTTGAGTTTATGAATTAGATAAATAAATTTGCCTTGCTTTAACATTATAATTGTGAACCTGGTAGATGTGCAGCAAGGTCACTTTGTAAAGTGTGCAAGCACAAGTACAATAACAGAAGTGAAGTGTGGTCTTGGATTTCAAGGCCAGAATTAACCAGTATTTTGAACCAATGTGCAGTTGAATTAAAACTTCTAATACTGTTGTCAAAATTTAAAATAAGCAGTATAGGGTGCAATTAAGTACAATTTATCGGAATAGTCCCTCCGACCAAGGGTGCTGAAAAATCCCAAGAAAATCACGCAAGGAGAGAGAAAACAAGAAAAGATGCTTTAAGAAAACCGAGGCGTACTTTCCTCTGAAGCGTCACATGAAGCATCGTCTTTTTCTGATGATGGCGGTCAGATCATCAGTCTGTCGGCTTTAACTGCTATAGAGACTTTTGATGGAGTTTGTGTCTTCACTCATGTTCTCTACGTTAAGACTAACAGAGGCACACAGTTCTGACTGAAACCTGCTACCTGTTTAACACCTGTTTAACACCTCTTTCCACAAATAGAGTCCTTATCACACTAGATAGTTCATCCATTCAGTTTCACAGGGGCTACAGCAGCACACACATCTTAAAACTTGTACAAATAAAACCGACCAATCTGCATGTTTGGATATCACTACAACTATGTTGGGGAAATAAGGACACATCATGCTCTGCCAACTACATTCACATTTATAATAAACAATGAATGTGTGGTACATATAGCTTTAGTAGCATTATGCAGACTTTTCCTCTGTGAAATGAATTTTACATCATGTTTATCTGGCAATTCATCACAGCAAAAAAAAAAAAAAGATGCTAAACCCGGATTTCATTTTCTCCTGTGAGTCACCCTCCTCCCACCCTCCTCCCTGCTTCATACTAAGCCCTTTGTTCCAATTCTAAAGCTCTCCACCACTACTATGTCATTTCCACTTCGTCCTCGCATTGTCCAATTCTTTATTTCCCTCATCCTCTTCAGAAGCACCAGCCAGTCTTCTTCAATGCCTTTTACACATTCATGCTTTCCATCTCTCCATGCATCTTTAATTGTTCTATCTCCACAATCCCTTTCAGACTTTATCCTTCACATTATCCTTCCATCCCTCCTTCCTCACCGACTCTTAGATCTGTTACATAGTCCAGCAGTTCTCAGTTCCTGCCCTGGGACTCAGAGCCCCGCTGCTTTTCATTCTGATCAGTTAATCAAGGACAGATTCACACTTGGAATGCAAATTCAGCAGCCTTCTAAATCTAAATGTACTGAAAACACTATAGAAAACATATAGTAAATTCATTTCATCATCAACAAACTACATCTGACCCAATGATTTCTAGAGCTCTCAAACATCCTGAACCCGTGCATAAGTTTTACAGACCATTTGTGTCTTCCCTAAGTTTCACCAGATAGTGCCATGCAAATGGGCTGATCTCATAGCATCGCATCATCAAGTCACTTCAGGGAGTTAATGTGATTAAATTACTGCTTTTCTGGAGCAGTGATGCATGTTGAAGCTAGGAAACAAGACAGTGTTGTAGGCTGATGTTGCCTACATCACAGATCAATGATGAGGTCCCAAAAATCTGCTGCTCTTAATCCAATCCCTGCGCCTCCTTCAGCCATTCTCCTCTCTTTTTTCGTTCATAGGTTAATATTAAAATAAAGATAGAAAAATGTGAGAGAGCTACCCACTGCTACTTCTGTGCAGCTGCTATCTGTGGGTTCACATGGAAATCAGTAGCTGAAGCTGTTTCAGTTTGCATGATTTGCCACCGGTGTGTGTAGCCACAGTATATCCACAACCACGACCTACTAGTCAGTAATGTCACCTTGTTCCAAATCTATTTTTAGGCAATCTAAAAGTAAAAAGAGCAGAGGCTTCTTGCAAAGACAATATAATTGCAGAAATAATCACAGATATACAAACATGCGAAGACAAACTTCAAATCCTATAAATGCAGTTCTGGAAACAAAACTTGACAAAACTTGTTCAAAAGTTTATGTCCAATGTCATGACAAATGTCATACAGGTCATATTCACATGATCGACACTAAAAAAATTCTCATGTTTAGGTTAATGCTTTGGCTACATCTCTGCTTAAAGAACCTAAATAATATGTAATACTTCTGTACTGCTTATCCATCAAGGTATGCAGGGTGCTGTAGCCTATCCCAGCTGACTATCCATCCGACTATCCAGCCTATCCCAGCTGACTATCCATCCGACTATCCAGCCTATCCCAGCTGACTATCCATCCGACTATCCAGCCTATCCCAGCTGACTATCCATCCGACTATCCAGCCTATCCCAGCTGACTATCCATCCGACTATCCAGCCTATCCCAGCTGACTATCCATCCGACTATCCAGCCTATCCCAGCTGACTATCCAGCCTATCCCAGCTGACTACGGGTGAGACGCGGGGTTCACCCTGGACTGGTTGTCAGTCAATTGCAGGGCCGACACACAAAGACAGTCAACCACACGCGCACACACTCACGCATAGGGGCAATGTAGAGTAGCCAGTTAACCTAATGTGCATAATGTGCATGTGTTTGGGATTGTGGGAGGAAGCCGGAGCATCAGGAGAAAACCCACCTGACCTGGAACCCTCTTGCTGTGAGGCAGAAATCTGTAATTTTGTTTAAACTAATGGTGCATTTCATTTGGTCTTGTGACACCATAACCTCCAGCAAAGAGTCAGAGAGTGAGGAAGGGAGTCAGTAAACATGACTAACCTTAATGAGAATAAATATGAATAACATGAATAAAACATTACCTCCTCTGTGAACATTTCTGTCTGAGTCACGTCAGATAGATTTTCACCAACAATTCTGGTAGTTAAACAATGAACACAACAACTCCCATGCTCCCAAACCACCAACAACTTTTGTTTTGTTTTTTACTGAGACCCTTGTGACAGAAACTACATACTCATACTACGTGTAGACTGGTGAAAGCAGAGGTACTTTGTGAAGATTAACTCATGTGGCAAATGTATAAATACTGCAAATCCACAGCAACATTCACATCCACAGAGACACTTAAAGTGAGCTTCTATCACCTTTCAAATACTATTATTAACCTTAGATTAGTACTTTGTAGATGACCAGGCATCTTCCGCACAGAGACTGAATTGTGCACTTGCCTTACTGAGTCTCAGGTTTCAAGGATTATGTAGAGAACACTGAAGATGCTGGGCTTGTTGATTATATTAACAATGTACACACAAAGTGAACATTTTTTGTAATTTTGTGGCTGACCCCTGATCTCACACAATGACCACTTGAATTAAGGGCGTCTGTCGTTTGTCCGCATCAAATGAAGCTGAGTGGTCAAGACACCATGGCATTCTGGGTACTAGCAGAGAAGAAGGAGAAATTATGCAACAATGTTCACACCGGGTTTGGGCCCAGGGTGAACATTTTCAATCCAGTTTGATGTGAAGTCAAACAGCTGACTGGACTGGTATAACAAATTTTACCACTCCGTGTCCCATATATGGGAGCGTAGCAACACCTCAATTCATCAGGGCAACTGTCACACATTGTGTTATATTTGTCACATCAGCCATTCAACAGAGCTCTTTTTTTAAAGTTAAACATAAAAATAATAAATCAAATAAAACTAGGTGCAGCTTGAGAAAATGACAGCTAGTGCATATGAGAACCCTACAAGCAAGTGAGTTCTCTACAGCACTTTCAAGGAACTGTTTCACATTAAAAGACTTCTTAAGAAATGAAGTGTTTCCCACTGAAACACTAGAAGGCTTTTCATTTCAAACAAATACAGACGCTGGTGACTTGTATAAATACAGTAACCTAAACAGAGCAAACAGGAGCAGATCAAAACTAAAGTATTGTAGAATGTAACATGATGTTAGCAAAACGTGCACCAACTCTTCACTGCTGAGAGTTCACTCTGTGGACATCAGAGAGAGTAGTACAGCAGTACTGTGTTCACAACTCTCCACTCTAGTACATAACAACAAAATACAGGGAAGCAGCAGTTTCCTTTCACTGCTAACTAGCTCCATGCCACTAGTTCTCTCCATGACACTTGACAAATGCAGGTTCAGTTGGTCTGAATTAAATCACCATACACGAGACAGGACAGCTCTATAGTTCTCACATTTATGACTGTTGTTTGGTGTAGAGACATGGTTATACCAGTCTATGGTTATCCATGAACACACTATTGGATCTGTCACTCTGTCTTGTACCGCATCAGCCAACTCTAACTACATTGCTTGTAGTTATGCATCTGTCCTTCCTGCCCTTGTCTCGCATCCTTGACATCCAAGGTATACTTAATGTCTTACCTCATCATCATGGACCAGCTCCTTTTTCACCACCTTCATGGCAAACACCTGCTCATTCTTCTTTAGCCGAACCAGCAGGACCTTGGCATAGCTGCCACGTCCAATCACTCGGATCAGGTCAAAGTCACCCAACCCCAGAGCCAGGCCCTGGGACAGCTTCATGCCATCAATGCCATCCACTACTGCTTTTAAGTCCTAGAGGTGGGAGAGGCAGCAATGATATGACAACACTGATGCAATCAAAATAAATATGTTTGGCAAAAGTTTAAAATGTTTTAGGTAGAAGAATGATTAAGCAGCTATGCTTTCAGATGATTTTAAATAAAGTTTTCCTAAGTATGTAAGGTCGTATGTGTATTCAAAAGAGACATTTTTACAGCTTGAGACCACAGTCAACAGAAAAGATGATGAACGTGAAGTCAACACTAAGACCAAACCAATATAACTGAAAAGTGAAGTCCCTTCTTACCTGTGTATCTGCATCCTCTGCTTTATCAACCGTGCAGTTGTGTGGTAAAAAGGATACTGGAAAAACAGAGAGTCACTGAATTATGACCAAATGGATACAGTTACAATGTGACAGAAGTTATACTGCACACATTTCAAGAATTTCCCTCCAGGGATTAATAAAGGAATTCTGATAGAGATTTTACATGTTCTTTATTCTGGCCAGTAGAGGGAGGTAGAGTACACACAATCAAGTCCAGCTATCCGCAGGAAATACCAAACACGGTCAATCCACAGGGGGTCCTAGAGCATGTCATACCCCCAAAACAAAACCCCACATCAGTTCCTTTTAATAGGATTTGAGACTGTTCTATGGGATCCCATCAGAGAGCACTAATGTGGTTAGATAACAGTTGAGCGTTACATAAGTAATGCTGGTGATTGTGAGGTGAAGCTGTCAGAGTCTAAAGTCAACCTTTTGAATAAAGCAGCCATTCTGTCATTCATTTGTCTGGAATTACATAAAGAGCCCTTGAGGGTTCCTTGATCCCATTGTGACAGCCATTATACCTGTGTTTATACTGTACTGTACATGTCATACAGTACAAATGGTGTCTTCACTGGATGACTAAGGACAAATGCATATCCCTTTGTTTGTGTCATGTCTGTCATATGGGCGTTGTTGCTGCAGTGCTTGAAATGTGAGTAGCACACTGCGGATCTGACAAAACATGACAGCAAATGTAAACTAAGGGGCCAGTTTAGTTTAGATTACTCTGTAGTGTCATTTTGCCCATTTTGACAGTTTCACAAATATAAAAACTGACTTATTTCAAACCTAAAATGTTAGTCACTAACATTGAACTGAGAGCAACAGTTCCATGAAAACAACACCTGGGCATTGTTTCAGGTGTGTTTAGCAAAAACTCTGAGTATGTTAAATCTGAGATGAGGAAAACTGGGTTTTCAGTTCCACAAAGCCCCAGTTACTGTTCTAATGTACTATGTGAAGTTAACCTGCTTGCTGGCAAGCTTCTGTCTAACTTCTCCCCTCCTGCTGAGCCTGACGCTGCAGTGTAACACAGCTTTTCATTTTCCTAATTCATGCTGTTGATGTAAGAATATCAGAATGCATTCATATGCAAGTTTTCATCTTTAGAGATCTGACTAAATCTGACTATTTCTGCATGAAGATTTGTGTTGCAGGTGAGACAACTTTCAAGTTTCAAAAGTGAGTTAACTGAGGTCTCCTTTGTCCACTCCTGTTTTTAAGATAAATGTCAGGGACCACACTGGCATGTATTCATATTTGCAGCCCCACTGGATTAAAATAGAGGCTCAGCTCTTTGTTTACCCGTTCCCACGGTGCATCATTGTATCAGAGATCCATCAGTGGTGGGTTTTTTCATTCCCAACATGCTTAACTCAGAGCGAACAGACTCAGACTTGACAGAACTATTTTAATTAGATGTTTTTGATCCAAAAAACTCTGATAAAGTCAAGTTTAAACTCAGAGTTTAACTGGTTCCTGTTACAGCAAAAGTAAATATTTTTTTGTTTCTAGTAAACAGAGAATACTTGACATTGCACCTTATAAATATATAAGTGCAATATCAAAATGCCACTGGTAATTACATTTAATAGATGACAAAAAGCTTAAAAATCTAGTAGTCAATTTTTTTTCTGCCTGTAGATGGGAAACAAAGATTGAGTTTGTACATAGTACATCTTAGACATGACAAAAAAAACCTGGACTCAATAACATAGTGACATTCTATTCCCTTGTTAATATAAGAAGAAAAAGGTTTCAAGGTCTTACTCCCATCTGTGTCCTCAGTGTCATCTGGTGGAAGGTCCACCTCTTCACTCTTGGCATCTGAAGGGGGTTCCTGTGATGGCATGACTGGATCCTGAACAAAAACATTGAAAAATCCACCTAAATATCCACTGAAATATCCACTCATGGTTTTAAACTCTCGGAAGAGTGTATAAAGAATCATGTTTTTAAGGACTAAGGAGAGGTCGGTTTTTGGAGGTGTTCTCAGCAAGACATGTTTTTGCTTCAAGCCTCTTGTGACAATGTGGGGGTTTCACTAAAAAAAGGCATTCAATCATTTCATCTTATCAGGCGACAAAGTCTCTTATCTGGCACTGAAGATACTGGGTGGAAGCTGTGATCAAGAGAGGGAAATTCCTGATGCAGGGAACACAGGGATGACAGCGAACAGTTGGCCCTATACCAGAGCTGGATTGATTTTCTAGTCAAGATTTGGTTGCGAGGGGCTAAATTCTGAATCTTTGTGTTTGGTCAGATGCTTGCTTTTGGTTGAATGGATTAATTACATGGTTTGCTAAACTTGACAGCCTCATCTCAATAAAATGGGAGGAAAGAACAGGAGGATGAGCTGCAGAAAAACAGTCCACAATAACAAAAGGACCTGTTTGTGCTTCTGCAGCGGCTTACAGCACCTTCTCAAGAGTACGACTATACAGCATTTAGATATTCGTTAACATAAATGTACGCTGCCTGTAAGATGGTGGATTAGAGAAAAGGTTGAGGTTAAACTGTACAATCATATTAAAGTGCTGGCTATTTCTCTGCTGCTTTTTTCAGTTTCATGTACATATATTTTCTACATGCTAAGTTTTATTGTTATGCACCAAGGGAAATCGGTGTGTGTGAAAACTTAACTAGCCATTAACGTGATTCTAAACATGTACAGTAAAAGAATATAACACATGTTAAACTATTACAACATGATATTCTTGTGGTGAGGGAATGTAATCTTCAATTGCCTTCATTCAAGTTGACAACATGTGAGCTCGATCTCAGAGTCTGCCAGAATACTGAGAGCCTGTGTTGGCGTTGAATATGACAGGCTGGCTACTGTGCTGCTCAGGACATGATGAAATACTCACCATAAGCCTTTGGCAGGTCTGAGGGATGAGTCTGTGACAGCGCTTATGGACCAGCAGTTTGCAGTTGATACACTTGTAGCCCTGCCTGCCCAGCCCCCATATCCTTTCTCTACAGCGGCCACAGTAGGCTTTCTGTAAGACACACAGGAAGGGACACACTTTTAACACAGTCTCTTTGACTTTTCAATGTGTGTAATCTTCTACTATATCACATGAGAGGCTTTTAAAAGCCTAGATATTAACGTTCAGGTTGAAACAGTGTCTGATTATATCAACTTCTGTGTAGATTCTGTAATACCCAGCAAGACAATTCAAGTTTATTCTAATGAAAACAAATAACAAAGAAACAGAAACCAGGCTGAAGGGAGATACAGAGACAAATAAAGGTGGACAAGTACAGTTACAAACAAAAAACAGAAACTACTTTGTCTTCTGGTAATCCAAGAGATGCATGGCAGGGACTCAAAGCAATGACCAACGTTCCATATATGGGCAGAAGAAAACCTTGTCTTACCCTGCATGGGGGTGAGGATCTGAAGGTGGCAAAGCAGCTCAGCTCCTTCTTCTGTCACTTTGAGAGTGGTAACAGTGCTGAGGCTGCCTTGAAGATGCCCCTTCTCTCTTCCCCTACACACAACCTAACTATCAAGGAGCCACAAGTCCTTCATCTCTTTAAATCAATAAAAGGAAAAGTCCAGGCCCTGACAACACCTGTAGGAAAGTTTGAAAGCACTGAGCTGAATAGATAGCACCAGTGTTTACTGACATTTTTAGGACATTTCTTTGACCTCATACTTTATGGAAATCGTCCACAATCATGCCAGCACCTAAAATTCATGAAGTCATGAAGTGTGCTTGGTGAAGGGACATATTGTTTTTGTATTCTGACTCTACTGCACCAATTGCACACTCACCTGGCGAAACCTAAGGCACATGCCCGGATTTTATTTATTGACTTTTCATCTTTTAACACTATTCAACCCAGTATTTTAGCAGACAGACTAGCTACAGAGTTCTTATTAGAGGCTGATCTGCCTCTTTGGATTACTGATTTTCTTAGCTGGAGAGTCATGCAGCTAAGAAAAGGTACGTCACTATCTGACAAAATGACTACCTAGACTACCTACCCCCTAGAGCCCCACCCCCCCTTTATTTTATACATCAACTCCAGTTAGCACTTTCCCAAACAGGCACTTCATTAGGTAAACTGATGATACAGCACTGGTGAGCCTCCCACACGATGAGGAGGACAAGCACGGGCCAGTTTTAGACTACCTTAATTGATGGTGAGAAGTCAAGCCTTCTCCCCAGCATTTCCAAAACAAAAGAAATGGCCATTGATCAGAAAGCTGAAAACCTCCCACTCAACAGAGAGACAATACAGTTGGTCACAGATCAGAAGTGCCTTGGCATTGTGCTTAACCCTAAACTGAAACGGAACCTTTGGGCTGACCTCTTAAGTGTTAAGGCTCAGCAAAGACTGTACTTATTAAAGAAATTGATGTATGTTTATTGTGCTATTACTGAAAGTATTTTGACATTCTGTATAATCTGCTGGTTTGGCAATACTACTGAGTCACAGAAAAAGACCCTCAGGAAGATCATAACAATAGCCAGTAAAGTGATAGGAAGTACATTTACAAGCACGTAAAGCATCTACAGAAAAAAGAAGCATGGTGGGTGACCAGAGGTCTCCCCTTGCCCTTTCATTTGAATTGTTGCCTTCCAGACAGGGATACTACTGCCCCTCATTTACTAAAAATCAATCACTGATTTCATTTGTACCTCAGGGCATTAGGTTTTTAAATGTATAATGTATATCCTAATCTCTGCACACCAATTTCCCTACTGATACAAATAATCTATCTAATCTATCTCATAAATAAGATTCCACTAGTTTGAAGTAATTTGACCTATTTATCTGAGCTGACATGGTAATTCCTGACTTGTTTATACTGCTTCAGCTCTGTTCATTATACAATTAGAGTACACTATTACAGTATAGTACAATATTACGTCTGGCATGGGGCTCAGACTCATCCTTTCCCTCACATACCTTCACTATGAAGCTGAAACTTGTGTTCAGTGTGTTACATAACATGGTCTCCAGAGTTTAGTTCTTTGATTGGTTCCATCTTTGTTGTTGTTTTTAGCTTCTCTCTTACACTGCTATATTAGTACCAAAGGATGTTAAGTTTGCAGCAAAAGTGTCCCTGGGATCTTTAAATCTGTCACCAAGAGTCTCACAGAGGACTTAACACTTAAGATGCAGTGTGTGTGCTTTGGTATATTGACAGCATTCATTCACAGGGCGTGTATGCCGACAGTGTAAAGAACAACGAGCCCCAGTTAGTGCTCTGTTGCCATGGAAATGCTTCACCAAGACTTCAAAGACTTCCTTCAGTCTGTCTGATCAAACTCTAAATAGAAGTTAAGTGTACATTTATGAATTAAACACCAAATCTTTCCCCGTTCTCTGTTCCCTTCTCTACACAGCACGCACAACGTGAGAGTAATAAGCAGTGTGAAGTAGAAAGAACTTGTATGTCTGTCACTTCTCCAGGCCTCCGGGTGTATTATTCCTTAGAGGACACACACTTATAAGCACAGCAGAAGCCAGCTCTGTTAAGGTATCCTGGGGCAACATAACGCTTTCTGCTAAAAGCTAATATTAGCATGTACAGAGGAACAACGCTAACACTGTATTAGTCTGGGTCTGGATGAATACTCTGTTCTGATTGGCTGCAGGGTTTCAAGTAATTCCTGATAATGGACACTTTCTAAGTAGTTCCAGTCTAACTCACCAACAGATACACAATCAAAAGCTCCATTGTCAATTTACTGAAACATCATTGTCAAGCAAACATCTAATTACGTATTAAACCTTAACGTATTAAAGCCTCAGTCACAGTCCTGTTAATAATACAATGGACTACAAATCTCTGCTAGGGTTTGCACCAGCTGGCTGATGACAGCATGACATTAGAATTAAAAAAAAAAACAATACTAAGTGTATTCCTTCAGTGCATGAACCAGTGTAGGCCCACACCACTACTCTGAACTGAAGCGAACATCTTACATCCCATTCGCTTTTCAACTGCAGCCGACAGCACGCATGGAAGATCATTTGTTCGTGAAAATCTTGAGGTTCATCTGAAAACAATGTTGCGGCTGTATAGCTAGATAGTCTTGCTGTTAAACACAATGTTTATTAGCTGGACGCAGACAGAAAAAAGACAGGGGATCACAATAATCACCAGGAGTTATCCTCTGGGGACCTTGAATACATTTATATGTAGGATATACAAAATTTTATGCTAATTCATTCAACAAAGTCAATATATTTCATTAAAAATTTACAAAGCAAAACTGGTGTGGTGCTGTAGGGGAAAGTCAGGGGATTGTAGTTTTCAGGCTTTATCCAGGAAAATTTTCCAAGCAAGCTGTCAAGTCGTTTTAGCCTGAATCAGAGTGGTGTACTGACCAACCAACAAACCATGCGACACTGGCATCCCTAGGGCCATTCCACTAGCATGGCTAAAAACTAGAAACCACAATTTAAACCATCATTAAGGTCTTCAAGTGAAAGATGACAGTGACTATAAAAAGTATTCACACCTTTTGGTGTTTTCCCCCTTTTTTATTTTTTTGCCTTTTTTTGACAAAAATCTAGAAAAAAAATCTCTTAACCTCAAAGTGAAAACAGATTCCTACAAAGTAATGTATAATGTATATACACATTACATATAATGTAAAATAATTATAAATAATTTCAGTATTTAGCAGATGCGCCTTTGGCTACAATCACAGCACTCAGTCCGTGTGGACAGGTCTCAGTCAAGGTTGGACATCTGGACACTGTAATTTTACCCCATTCTTCTTTGTGGCACCATGAGCTCCATCAGGTTGCATCAGGTTAGATGTGAACAGTCCATTTCAAGACCAGCCACAAATTGTCTATTGGACTGAGGTCTGGGCTTTGACTTGGTCACTTCAGAAAATTCACCTTGTTGTATTTAAACCATTTCTGAATAGCTTTTGCTGTGTGCTTCAGGCCCTTATCTTGCTGGAAAATAAGTCCTCGGATCTTCAGACTGAATCAGATTGCTGTCCTGGATTTCCCTGTACTTTGCTGCACTCATTTTACCCTCTAACTGTACAAACCCTCCATGACCTGCTTCTGAAAAGCATTCCCACAGCATGATGCTGCCACCACCAGGCTTCACAGTGGGGAAACTAACAGCTCCAGCTGCCTGGACCTCCACTGATTTAGGTCAGTCATTTTACAGGGGGTGAATATTTATGCAGTCACTTATTTTACATTATATATTTTTAATTAAATTGGCATTACTTTGAAAAAAAAATCTGTTTTCACTTTCATATTATAGTTTTATAACATTAAGAGTTTAATTACAATTTTGTAAATTTTTCTCAAAAAAGCCAAATTATAAAGACCATGATTCAATGAGGTGTGAGACGTAATACTTGAGTCGCAGTCTGCTCAACACTGGGAATTCATTAAAGCCAGGCTTCTCACATATCTGATCCTGTAAAGAGTCCTCTACATGGCCTGATGTATACTGCAGTCCTGCTGGATAGGCTTTGTAACACGAAGGCCTTGCTACATTTTTAGGAAATACAGAAACTGAACAGTCCATCAGCCAGGATAAAAAGGAACAACATAATTTGGCAACTATATTTTGGGGGAAACTGTCAAACTCTACTACAGAGCAGCCACTAGACTGAAACCAGCACAGATGAGGCAAGTGCTGACCGTGGAGGTCCAGAGTCTTGCAGCTTGGGAATAGAGGGATGAGTACATGAGAAAAGCTTTTATCGATTGCAGTCTTCCTTTCAGCCGAGCAGACAGCATTACAGATCATATCAGTGCCTGGAAACTAGCTGGCCTAATATGCTGAGAAATGATGTGCTGTCTGATTCACCTCTGACAAAAGAAAACCTCCTCTGAGCACACTAACCAATGACATCTGTGGCAATCTGTGCAACTAAAGGATAACAAGATACAACAAATCACCCCGACTGTCAAGCACGGTTTCCATTATTTGGTAGTGACGTTTGTTCTTTTTTGTTGTCGTTTGTTTTGGGGTTTTTTTGCGCTGGAAAAATCTGTTGAAGTCTAGCATAATCACATTTCTCAGGTCAAAGTGTCCAGTGAAAAGAATTCTCTTGTGTTCACACCAAACATGAAGCGAATGCAAAGCATATTCATGTGACCCAGGAAGCTCTGGAGGAGAGAACTGGGGGCAGAGCTGGAGCTTTTGGAGGAACAAACAACCAGATTCTGGTCTAGAGTCATTTACCAGTGAGAGGCGAGCTCAGAGTTTACCTATTTAAACCTTTTGAGAACAAAAAGTGGATTTAATTTCACTCTTGTTTCTCACCTTGTTGCACTTGCAATATGCTGTGTAATGTAGGCTACTGTATGTAGGCTGACTGATTCCAGGGGAAATGTACTTTATTTCATGAAGGCAAGAGAGAGGCAAAACCACACCCTGGGTGCCTGCTGTTGCTCACAAGTTTATGGCTAACGTACAGTAAGGTATTATGGCTGATCAAGGCAAATAAACATAAACGATCCCACGGTCAAACTTATGCCAGTAACGCGAGGCATGAACTGAATAGCAATAAACAAGAAAGACAGCTGAATGTTCAGTCTCATTCTCACGTGGCACCATGAGCGTCTCTGTAAATTGTTTGATCAGATTATCCCAAAGGACACTGAACTCTTACAGGACACATCGGCCGCCACCAAATGGAAACTCACTATATTTCTTACTATCACAGTCCCTTACAACAACCGTAGAATCAATATCTGGCCTACAATCAAACAGAGCAAAGCTACAGTGCAGGAGTTATAGGTCTAACCCTGTCACAACTTTTATCAGTTTAGTTATTATACAAAGTCTAAAGCCATGGTAGCATCTCTGTCAGCACATACTTAGGCAGAGTGGTGACTTGTGATGAATTCTATTGTCACCATGCTGGCAGGCTTCCAAAGATAATGATAACATGCTGTTGTTTAGCAGTTAATATTTCATGTTTACCATTTTATTTCAGTGTGTTAGCATGTTAACATTTAGCAACTAGCACTAAACACAAACTCCACAAAAGCGGTGCCAACTCAAAAAAAAAAAAAATCCTGTTACATCATGTTTTAGAATTACATTTGTTTTACATGGCATACATTTTAAATGCCACCTAAGGCAAGAAACCCCAGTGCCATGGAAAAGAAATTGTGTACTTAGTGGAAATAAGGTAAAGCACTGCATAACCTTGTAAAAGTTGGTGCTAATGTAATCCCAGCATCCAAGGGTTGACTGAGACTGCAGATTAGTTCCAAGATCCACTATATATTCACTTTCATTTGTTAATTCAACTTGACAAAAAAATCAGCTCTGAGCGGCCTGCTTGAATCAGTACGACTTTTCTTTTGTTTGGGTTGTCTGTCTTGGACCACAAGAGGCCGGTGTCAGTCGTCCCACTGCGAGGCAAATAGCCAGCAAAGATGACTGAATTCTACTTCATCATGTGGGAGACAGAAACTAAAGAGACCTCATTATGTCTAATGGGAATGATCCACAAAGTAGCTTTCTCTGCAGCAACATGAGGGGGAGATGGAGCAGGATGGAGAGGAGGGAGGAGCGAGATGGAGACAAACATGTAGAAACTGAGAGGGTGGAGAGGGATAGAGTGAAAAAAAAAAACCTGACCTAGTTCTCCTTGCCTTATTTATATGCTGAGGACAACATTATGAACCAACCAGAAGCCTAGAAATTGGCATAGCAACAACAGCCAGAGAAATCCCAGTCTGATATCCAACTGGTTAACAATTTACTGCTACAGACATTTAATGCTGAGTTGTGAATATATAATAAAACAATACTCGTGAAAATATGAAAAATTCCAAACTTATCTCCTACAATGTACAACTACTTTGCATTAGCAAATCTATTTTGTAATTTCATATTGTACAAATCTGGATGCCAGTCTCGTGTGTGTGGTTATTACAAAGCTGGAGTCAGAGAGTCATGTGACTGAGCAGCAGTCAGGAGGTAATCTACATGCAAGTGTTGGGCAGATGGATAAATGGACTGCATGAGACTAGGGCTGCAACTAACAATTATTTTCATTAACAATTCACCTGCTGATGATTTTCACAACCACTCGTTTAGCCTACAGCAATCCAAAAAGGGTCCTCATTTAATATCAGAAATGACAAGCAGAAAAGAAAGCAAATGTTCGGTATTTTTGCATTAAAAATGACAGAAATAATTAACTGATCATCAAAATAGTTACAGCAACAAATTTTCTTTTGATCAACTAATCGATTAATTGTTGCAGCTCTGCGTAAGCGTGATAGTCATCTGAATATTGAAGAAAACGTTGTATTTACCAAAATGTAGAACTATAAAGCTACATGTTTTAGAACTAACAACATGTTGGATACAGGATGCAGACTTCAGCCTCAGGTATCAAAGTTTCCATCAAACCATTCAGCCCCAAACTCCTCCTTATACCTTCTCCACAAATGTCAAACATTGTAAATTTCAAAAAACAAAAAAAAAATCTTTGCTAGAGAGTACAATCAAGACATAAATTTCCTCAAAAATAAAACATATTCATACATACACAACTTATTCATATTCAGAACATAGGGCTGAAAACGATCAACCGGAATTCGGACATCTGAGCAGCACAAAATAACAGCAGCAGCAGTCCACTTATTATGATGAGTGCTTGGTTTAGCTGAGAGTACTAATGTCAAACTGTATATCTATATGTCTTTTATTGAACAAGCCAGGCTCCACATTAGTTGTAACGACCACATCAGGGAATACACCTGGGAGCAAAGTGCTGAGTCAGCAAAACGCCGGTGCACTAAGCTCCACTTTCTGCCTGGACATTAAGACCACAGCAGCCATGGGAAATGTTTCAGACTAAGAGCTGACTTACTAACCGGGAAAATGCTAACAGTGACAATAGTAATCATGAAACTCACTCAATATATTTTTAAATTTCCTCCTTGTAGTGCACAGCTGTACTCTCTCTAACATCTTAAATGTATGCCACCAGCTGACTGGAATTATTAGTGTTGAACTACTGAACTAAACGCCATGCCTTCTAGAAAGAACACATTTTAAGGCAGAAACTATATTTCTTTTTCAATTTAACATGAATGAATTAGTGTTTTGTATAATAATAATGATATTGCTAGTATACATAAAGAACTGTACATCACTCACAAAATTATGAAAAGGTGTATATCTAACCAATGGTAGCTGTAGACAGGATAGGGTTGCCATGTAATGTAAAATTACTTGGAATTTGATTTTCACGTCTTATATTCTTACATGCTAACTTAACTATACTAGGCATTTTCTTTAACTGAACATCTGAAACTGCCTTGGAAAAGAAACTACAGGTTTCTCATAAATAACTGAACTGACCTGAATGTCTTCCTTCTTCCACCTTTCAAAATGTCACTGTGCATTACAGAATAAGGTTTTAAATGCTTGAAATCCTGTTTCTGACGAGAAGTGTGAGCGGTTGGACCTCTTTAATATCTTGGTGGGGAAATGACGAAAGCCCACATGTGAATTCAGGTGTGTGTGTGTGTCTGTTTGTGAGTATGTATGTGTTTAGCACAGAGCTGAGAGCTAAGATGAGATAAATGCTGAACAAGCCATAAGTAGGGCACCATGAATATATGCATCAGTGTGCAGACAGCTTAGCTGGAGTGGCGACTTGGCTACCTGTCATATACAGTTTAGCTGCAGTATGTCTGTCAAATACTGTGCACTGTATTCTCCACACAGAAAGACGCTCATACTCTGCACAGATTTAGAAGCAGTACAAGTGATGGTAAGGGAAAAAAGTGATGCTTAAACACAAGTAAGTGACTGTTTCCTGAACTGGAAAGTACTATCAGGAGGACTTGATGAACCACAAGGCATCTACAAGCGCTACAAGAAAGCGGTAAGCATTACAACAGAGCGCTCTCTGTTGTGTGACGCAAGCGTCCAGGCAGCAGGTGAACACGGAGGTCTGCAGAGGTCACAAGTTCTCGTTGATCTTGTCTAGTGGTTTCTGTATGCACGCTCAAGCTCATGTACTCACTGTAGACAGGATGTACGCTAACGCTTAATCATTTTGAGATCTCTGTGCTCGACCAAATTGTTTATTTATTTTTTTTAATGCTGCAAAATGGTTTTTGCTGTGAAGCTCTGGAAATGTTTTGTGTATGACAAAACTTCAACCGACTTTCCATAAATAATGACTGAATTTCCATTTTTGGGTGAAATCAAAGGTTGTTCAGTTTATATATGTTATTTTATTGTCTTTCTTTCAAACCCTTTCAGGAAAGAACATTAATATTGGACCACTCTGCAAAACCTGAGAAGACATTTTGAAATTTCTGTGCTATCTGAAAGTGGCAAGACTTCTTCAACAAACCATGAAAATGCAAAATAATTGAAATTATTTATTTTCATTTTTACATCATTTAAACCATTTTTAACCAAAAATCTTAACTGAAGATTGTTTTCTTTTAACTCTACACCTCACAGACTCCACTAGTGGAAATAGCTCAGTTTAGATTTTTATTGTATTTCCAAGGCCAGGAAACTTTCATGCTCCAATCGCATTGTCAAAATTCAAGATTTAAGGATTTAAGATTCATTCAGCACAGATCAGAGATGCATAGCAGAATAAAATTATGTGCAAGTGCTCCTTTCAAAAAAAAAACAAAAACAGGACAGCAGTAGAAAAAGAAATGAAATAAAGTAAAATAAAATGTAAAAATGTATTCACTAAATATGCTTATCTCAGCTGATTTACAAAAAACAAAAGCCTGCTTCCACACATCAAATCTTTGCCAGTATCTCAGAATGTCAATTCAATTACAACAAATTAATTAGTTCTGCTACTATGCTCATAAAAGGTTCAACCAACCGAAACAATCAGAGCTCTGTAAACTTGATTAAAAATTAAGATGTAAACAATAAACATATTTTGACAAACCTCAACTACAAGTGTTAACTGCTTCTGTGTTGCTGAAGGCAGATATGTCAGTGACTGCTGAGGCTACGAACACAAACTAATGCTTTTCACTGCTCATCTACATTAGTTAACAAAATTCAGTGAGAGAAAGCACAGTTGTTCATATAAATTCATGAACTGGCCACACTGAATTCCAGTGAGCATTAAAATGTCTAAAAAAAAAAAAAATCAAACTTCACCTTATAAAGCAAGGATCTGATATGATTTTTAAAACTTCCTTTGTCCTGTAGCAACATCAAGTTTGTCATAAATCCAGTATTCCCAGTAAAGACAGGCTCAATTAACTGAACTGAGTCAAGCATTGTTCAGACATTACTGCATACAGTCTCCGGTTGGGAGAGTGTATCAGTGAGCTTTGAGCACACTCACCCTGTTAAAGCGTTTGGCCTGGAAGAGGTGCCCGTTGACTCGGTAGAGTTTCCTCCATCTTCTGGCCCCACGACGATAGATTGATTCTAGAAGATAAAGGAAATATTTGTAGAGTAGCAGCATGGTGAGGTGGGGTGGAGGTGCTAAACTAGAAAGGGGGGGAAGATGGAGAAAAGGGGATGGAAATGGAGTAATAGAAAAGAGTGAAAGCTGAGGTAAAGGTCCCGAGGCTCTTCCTTCAAGTGGAGTTTAACTGAGGGGAAGACAACCATCAGATTTCGCTACAATGGACAGTATACACACGCTGACACACATATAAATACATACACACATCCAAAGCGACTGCCTCTCTCTCCACCCCTCCCTCACCAGTCTACTCTCTTCTTTCACTCTCTCCCGTCATCGTACTCCCTCTCTCCCTCCTTGCTTCTTCTCTATCCCTCCTTTTCTTTTACTCCTGGTGATAAATGCACTTATTAGTGCTCCTTAATGTCTTTTATTCAGACCATGAGATGAAGCCATTTATAGCAGCATCATGTAGTCAACTATTAATACACTGCAGGACATGAACATGTGCCTTGCAGTGTGCTGAAACTGGGCAGCTCTGTTCTCACATCAAACAATGTTTCTGAAATGGAAACAATCTCCGCTCTTACAAAAGTTTTTTTTTTCTGAGATTCATGGGTATTTTGACCTGCTGAAAAATGACACATCATTTATCCTTATCAGGGAAGGAACTGTGATCATTCAATGTGGTATTAATAATTCTTTGGATTTAAAGGTGTACTATGCCACATTTGCCGGTTATTGTTTATAAGTTTACACAACATTCAAGATAGAGAGCGAAATAACAGAGGGAGTAGTGTTTGCCAGAAGAAAGCTGCAAATCAAAACAAGTTGGTTATATTCTAAAGCACGAATAGACGCGCCCACATCTGTGCACAGTCCTGCAGGATAGTGCCACATTTAAGTACGCAAACATGCATGTGCAGTTAAGGCCTGTCCTCAGTCAAAACAGACAAACAGACCTACAGCTCATGCCCATGATCAACTAGAGAGCAATGTAACTTGGCCACTACAATTTTATAGAGTCCCTAACTCACACCATGTGCTTTGTTATGGGCTGGGGGCTACACACCCACTCCCCAAGGCAGGCATTGACAAACAATGTTGTTGTGTCAATAGGTCAACAGTCATTTTTCAAGGCACTGACAACATTTAGTTTGAAGGACGTGTTGGACACACAGAGTCACTATTCAATGAGACTTCCAGCGATATTTCGATGCAGATTCAACTCACATGATGGCATGAATTGTCAAATGGTTTAAAGGCGACAACACCACTAGAGGCTGAATACCTGGAACTCCCCATCAGTTTTAGAACTGAAGAAGCCTCACTCAGGTCAACAAGTGCAGATTTTGTCAAAGGGGGGTTTGGTTTAGTCACAGTAAATGTCTGCCCAGTCCTCTTTTTCTCAACTGATCACTTTCTGGCCAGATATGAAAAATATCAGATTGCCGGGGGGTACACCCTGGGAGGGCTGACACATAAAGACACACAATCATTCACTCCCACAGGGGTAATGTAGAGTAGCCAGTTCACCTAATGTGCATGTTTCTGCACAGAAGGGCCCAGACCCAGACTTGAACCCAGAACCCTGTTGCTGTGAGGCGACGGTGTTATCCAACGCACACACTGTGCAGCCCGCATTGTGAGGTTTGAATCCTGAACTGAGAGATGAAATGAGAGGAAGGACAGACTGCACAGGAGCAATGCCAGTTTGTTGTTTTGCATCTCCCACTTGAAGAAAGGAATGTTTTCATACAGTACCCATGTTGTTGCAGCAGCCTTGCTTTGCATTTTTACCATTTGCCAAAGCTGCCAAATGTGCCATAGTAACCAAAGCTTTTTAAGATAATTAACACATTATTTAGCAACATTTCTACCAGTGTAGCCCACCTCAGTGACGAGGTTCTAGCTCACGTAGCTTCTGACACATAATGCTGACAAAGTACTGAAGCATTGACAGACGACATTTTTTTTTATTAAAGGCAGGGCTGCTATTCCTATTATACAAAAATATGAATGGCAAATCCCAATTTACTGTAATTACTGATATCACAATTTTAATTTCTGAATCCCTTATAATTAAAATAAGTTAATAAGCTAAACATCTAGACCTCCAATCCAATCTGGAGGTCCAGCAGCCATCACAAAGGGCCATTATGTATGTATTACATCCATCCAAGACCAGGATTGGAACCTGGAGCGCTCTTGCTGTGAGACAACAGTGGTAACCACCGGACCACTGGATCACCGTGCCACCCTACCCCTAAGGTGACTTACATATAATGGTCCAAACCAATGATGTAGAGTGGACGATATCCTGACTTGAAGTGTTTTAGTCTCAAAGATCCTATCACAATGTAACTCAAAAGCACCTTTTATTAGACCCTTCCTGCCTACTAAACACTCACATCTTTGAAAATCCAAGTTTGTACTACAGATTCTAAAAGTGTCCAAAGTTGAGATATATGATGATAACATCAGGCTTATTTTCTCTTTAAAATGACTTTACAAAGTGCTTCCTCCGAGAAATAAACTTTAAAGTCACTGGAATGCTCTTTGAAAAGGCATAAAGGTGTGTTGCATAAACACACATATTTTCTGCAGATTTGGGTACTGACTGATAAACCTCCTGTCACATAAATTAGTAAATTATCAGCCAATTTACTGTACATGAGAGCTGCATCAATTCATTGATTAACCGATTAGCTGTCAATTATCAAACAATTGGCAACCATTTTTATAACTGATTAGCCATTTGTGCATTTTTTTAAACAAGAAATGTCCAAATTCTCTGATTTCAGATTCTCAAATTTGAATATTTCTAGTTAATCCAATTCAGTTTATCTATATAGCACCAACTCACAACAAAAGTTGTCCCATGACACTTTCCAATTAGAGCAGGTCGAGACCAAACTCTTTAATTGAATTTTGTAATACAAATATAATAATAATAATAATTGTTAGTCCTGAATGACACTAGCCTGAAAAAACTAGCTGCCAAAAATAATTGCTATTTGCAGCCCTAAGGTAACCATATTGTCTTCTGCGTTGGGTCACAGCAATGTGAACTGGTTGGCTGAGTCACATCAGGCGCTGCCCTCCCCACTCCCACTAATTATTTACCAGCTGCTATCCCAGAGCATCCCTATGTCTGCTCTGGTTTTCCAGTCTGGTTGTTTGCTCTCGTGATGGGTGTGGCTGCGATGCCCTCCTTCAATCACTCTTTTTTATCTTTTTTTTTGCCTCTGTTGCTATGGTAGCCACAGCCCACCATATAACAGCTATTCTTAGTTATCAGGGAGGATATCAGCATGTCATTGTCTGCACATAAAAGTGAATCTTAACAAGAAAACCCTTCTTCTCTTTTCCTAAAAAAATATTCTGCCATTGTGCAGAATCAGGTCCAACATTCTGCAGAACAGATTTACAGTTCATCTCATAAACAAGTGCATAGTGTTTTGTTTAGATTTTCATGCCCTGGGGTGAACTCCTGCTCTAGATGTTTTTAATAGGAGGTCCCACATAGTTTTAAATGTTGAAGAATTTGCAATGCCAAGATTATAATGTGACACCAAGCAGATCAAGTCTTACGCCTGCCAAAATTTAAGTTGTGCTCATCTCTGAAAGCTGTATGCAAATAAGTTGTCACAGAGACATAGTACCAAACACATGATACATGATCACTGACTGAGGATCAAAGGACAACACTTTAACCTCAATATTGCCATAGAGGCCTCAGTAACTATGTATTCTGCCTTGTTGGCACTGTGAGGAATGTTTTAGTAATGCTTTCCTTCTGTCTGATTGAGAGCAGCTGAGATCAGAGTAACAGTGAGCAGATGTTAGACACAAAGAGGACATGCTCTTTGGGGTCTCATCTGTGAATTCCCTCTAATCCTTTTAACTCAAGGCCTCTTAAGGAGAGTGCCACCTGCCTTGGAGAATCACTGTGGTGTGTTTCCATAGTTACCCAGGATTTCATCCCTGTGCCCATACTAGTGGGTGCATGGAGAAGATGAGGGGGGGATGGTGAACCTACACATCATGAGACGCTCCTCAGTGCCCACGTCAGATGCTAATTAGATACTGCATATGTAATTAAATCGCAACAGATGTTTTTACAAATGGTAAATTGCAGCATTTAGCTCTTTGTCTTTAATCAGAGCATTGATGAATAGATGAGAGGTTACACAGAAGAAGTTTAAATACATAAGTAAATGTTTTCCTCTTAAATCTGTATTTGGCTACCATGCAGGCTACATTTATCAGTCTGGGTTTAAATGCTGAATATTCTGTGTTTGAAATTCACTGCCAACACAGCTGTGACAAACTGCTCCTGCAGATTCATTATCCACAACATCAGGAGGATGCATCCATTCTTCACCCAGAAGGTAGCACAGGTTCTAGTTCAGGCTCTTTTCAGCTGGTGCGTTCAGTAGACTACTACAACTGGCTCCTGTCAGGGAGTGCTGCAGCAGCCAAGCTGTTCTTCAACCTACCCAAGTTCACCCACACTGTACACCACCCTCCAGAGTCAGGTACTGGTCATCACTGACACCGAAATAATTGTTGTTGTTTTTTTTTCCAATTTCAATATTTTCTATTCCTTACTGTTCTAATGAATAGCTTACAGTAATCAGTAAAGGCCCTGTTCAGTCCTGAGTGATCCAATCCTAAGTGCTGGTGTGAATGCACCCAAATCACATTCAGGATGCAATGAGATCTGATCACTCAGACCACATTCAGAGGCAGTCTGAGCTACATAAGACCACATTCGTTTGGCACTGTGAAATGTGTGCTGTGCCACAATGAAGGATCAGCTACACAAATGACATCCTCAGAAACAACAACAAACAAAGCCACAACAACAGGCTGGATGGATGACGCAGTGTGCCTGACCTCCGTTTGGTTCGCTGTAGTTCAAAGTAAGCGTTTGGGCTGCCTTACCTGCTAAGGTAAACAGCAGACGTATGTGAACACACTGTCTGTTCCAACTGATTCCACCACTCAACAAGGAACCGCTGGATTCCTTTCCAAAAGAAAAATACAATGCTTAATTGATTATTTAGTTGTTGTTGAGTGAGGAGAAACTGAAATAACTTTCTAAAACAAAAACAGCTACAGAAAATTCTAAATTGCTTGTGCCTAAACTTTTGTTTCTTTTAAAAAGTGTCCGTTTGTTTCAGCAACTGTCCCAGCATGTCTGCTTTGTGATTGATTTACCTTACTTGCCAATATTTAACAGCTGTTTGACTGCATTGTTTGAACTGATTCCATCATTTTACTGATGGTAAAAATGTCAAACTTTATGAATACAGAAAGTAAACAGTAACCAATATAGGCTACGTCTTTTTCATCCTCGGGGAAAGTCCCCAGATCCTCTTAAAAAAAAAAAAAAAAAAAAGACTATCAAAATATCACTCATTTTTATGAGCTGTTGAGTCAGGAGAAACTGTATAAACTATAACTACTATAACTACTATAACCATGCACATATGATAGTGATTATAAAGGACTAACTAACGCATTATTCTGCACAACAGTATTCTACTGTCAAGTGTTTTCCCTCCACAACCTCCTAATTACTGCTTATTTAGCTGCTGAACATAAATTATGATCTTAATATGTTCTGCTCAGTACGGACTTTATAATGTGGTAGTACCACAAGAACAACTCACTTAGGACATGTTCCCCATTTTAAAGTGAGATCTTGCTCATAACTAATGCGCTAGTCGTACAAGTGAAGTATCACATACTGCTATTAGTGTACTATCACCTTAGAAGGCCCCTACAGAGCAAAGCATACTAACAACATAATTCATGTACAGCAATTATCAGTAAGTGGTGTTTAAGAGAAAACCTTTTGTTTTTGGGTTACGCACCCTTAAAGACTTTTGGCACTCAGAGACATTTTATACTCATGTTACTTTAATTTGATGCATCAATTTCAGCCTCTGCAGAATAAAGTTCAGTATATTTGGGGTTCACGTTAACAGCTGAGGTCTTCTACTGAAAGTAAAACATTCAGAATGATTAAATATTCAGATTTGGACTGATGTAAATGAATTTCTGAAAAGCTTTTGTGTTCCTTTTGAAGCTTGAGCTAAAACAGGCTTCACATTTACCACAAAGAACAGTAAAAAAAGAAAAAAAGCAAGTTTTAAATAACAACAACAGCCCGACTTCACTCAAAGCTTTGCGTGTACCAGGAGCACATTTTTAGATGAGGTTGGTGTGTGTGCGTGTGTGTGTGTGAAGTGTGAGAGGAGAGTGAGAGTGTTGCTGTAGGGAAGTGAGAGATGTATAAGGAGCCACAGGCATGCAGGAGAAAGCAGGTGACATTAAGTCTAATGGGAAAGGTTAGAGATATGAGCACAAATGTACCAAGAGTGATTTCACCCGAAGTGATGACCAGAAGTTTCCTGCTGCCCCACTGTGACTCACTATGATGTCCAATCACAATACTGACCAAAAAGTCAGTCGGGGTCAACGACAGCTAAAGATACAGTAAATGCACCAGTGGAACTTCCAAGCCTCATCTGTTCTTTTATGTTTTACCTATGATGATCAGATTATCAGTTCCATAACAGACAATAAAAGCCTACTGAATTTGAATCCCCTCTGGTTATAGCAGGTGTTGCTGCTTCCTGCATCAAATTAAAAAAACAATTATGGTTCAACGTGGATCACTTCTTTTTTACATCTTGCTCGAATCATCCTTAGCCTGAAAACATTGCAAACCAGAAACACAGCTGCCTCCAATGTGCTCGCAACACACTATTGTACTTGACTAGGAGACCTTCAAAGAGCTGACCTATTACAACATTCCCCTCTGGAGAACCACGAGTGTTGCATTGCCCCATTTTTCTGCCAAGGAGCCAACATGAGAGGAAGAAAGACACAGACTGACAGAACAAAGCAGACAAGTTACTTAGATGATGGATCAAAACACAATACTGCACCTCCGGATGCAAAGGCCAGCGCGCACAGTCCTGCCATTTTGCCCGTGGAGGGGATAAAGAAGAGCAGAGGACCTGCTGGCGTTATGTTGTAGCTGATATTGGGAGTTGTATCGCAGGAGAACAGGGTGGTACTAACAAATCTCTCCAAGACAGGACATTTATGATGGCTTGACTCATTTCCAGACATTGTTTCTCTCACTCGCAGGAAATTAGCAGCATGCTTGTTGCCACCAAAACACGCCCCCTCCCTCAAGTACTCCCCACCCACCCAAAAAGAAAAAAAAAAAAGTTTCAAGACCGGGAATACAATGTGCTGTACATTTTCACTTTGTTCTTGAAGTATGAGCAGCAGTGTCTGTGTGTGAATGTTGTTCTCATCATGGTATGAGGACACTGTCAGCTGTCTTAAAGTGCCAAGTTATTTATACTCCAATGCCAAGCTGGGCAGGATCAGTGAAACGGCCCTAAGGCGTTTTTAGACACAACTGGACCCCTCTGATAAGGGATGCTCAACAGTGGCAAGGCTAATTTTGTTAGTTTGACTTTTAATTAATGAAATTACAAAACATGTGCAATTTAAGAAATAGGATTACTGAAATTTGTTTTGGCATCATTTTAGGAGCCATTTAAAGTCTTATTTTCTGCCAGGGTTTGGTGTAGGAGGCAGACACGTGGGATCTCCTGGACTGGACTGTTACATGATGAATCAGTCGCTCTAGGTGACACAATGGAAACAGATTGCTCTCTGTGTTACCCCCACACCCATGTCAGATGCTGAGAGCTGAGCTGTGGATGAGAACACAAATTGTAACAAGCTTGGAAACCTATGGAATCATTCTAAAGTGAGCCTTGAGTCCTGTAGCAACTGAAAAATGCTAACATGCACTAACTTGATGTGTAGTATGCGTGTACTGGTGCATCTCACATTCCCTCTGACCAACACAACGTTCTCCTCCTCCTAGAGATTGTTATTATTTGGCAATAAATACTGGGAAATATTTTATATTTTACAATATTAATTTTTTTTCTATTTACTAATGAAAGTATCTGCTAAAACCCTTAATCTGTAAACCACCAGAGACTCGAGAAAAATAAACCACCAGTACACTTCAGTGTTTACATTGTGCCAATTTAGACCAAGTCTTGATCACACGGCCATCAGATTTATGTGTGAACTTCTGTGACCAATCAAAGAGGTCACTGCCTTCAAGGCTTGCCTTCAGAGCTCTTGATGAGCCCTGTTTCTGCAGGAGGGCAGGAACTTTGCTGAAGCAGACTTTCAGCACAATGCATCCATATAGACCAAAGAAAATCTAGGACATACTTTTTGGCCGATTACATAAACTTAAGCAGTAATGGTTGTTTGTATGGAGTCATGGCGGTGTGAGAACGACTCCACATGTGCTTCTGGTCTGTGGGTGGGACAGAAAAACATGAAAAAGGCAGCTCTACTATTTTAATGGCATCGGTTGTTCTTTTGTTTTTTTGAGTTTTTTAAGAATATCGGTCAAGGATTCTGTGATCATACGGCTTAACCAGAGTCCCACATGGTAGTCCTGAGGTTTAGAGATCTTGCATTCAGTGAGCATATCCACTCTCACTCCATCTGTCGTGTGTGTGTGTGTGTGTCTGATGACAGGCCTGTGTTAAGGTCAGTGATTGATCATGTCCTCATTACCTTGAATTTCAGTTTAACAGCCTGGTGCGGTCAGAGTTGCCACAGGCAAAAAGCAACTATTTCCATTTCTGATCATCAACTCACATGTGCACACACTAAATAAAAGCTATGCATTGATTGGGCAAAGGTGGTCTCATCAGTGCTTTTACATAATCAGGTGCAGTATCTCTGTAATAGCTGCAGTTATCTATGCTTCCTCTCACGTGTGGATGAAAACGCACATACAGCCATAACATGACTGACAACAGCCGGTCGCTGAATGAGGTGATAACGCTTCTGTCTTCGTCTCATGTCAAACTGACATGACTGATTGGTATACCCTCCTGTAAGTGACAATCAGTCCTGATATGAAGACCATAATGTTGAATGTGTGTTTGAATTTCTATTCCATTCTATAAACACCTGATACATTGTTCATGTTGAATTGGCAAACCGAGACTGTCTTTGGTCTGTGCCTAAATTAATATTCATGCATATATTTAAAGATGCAAGGATTACTTTATTTTGATTTATTTCATGTTCCAAAATGCCTTCAAATTGCTTGCCCCCCCCCCCAAGGTATTCCATTTAGACTGACATAAAAGAGAGAAAAACAAATTTTAACATCTTCACTCTTGAGAGGCCACAACCAGCAAATGTTTTATTATTTTTACTTAAACTAACTATACAAATTAAATGCCGATTGCACAACGTAATGGCTAATAACGACACCATCAGTGTTTAGACTGGCTCCCCAAAAAGTTTGCTTTCATTATGCGACTCTGTCTGTCACCGGGCATGAAACCTCCATTTCTATCTGCTTTCACGCTCCATTACAGACAACAAATGAATGAGTCGTTTTGAGCTTCCAAACACAATTTGCTCTTTATGTCAATTGTCAAATAATTTAAATAATTAATTAAAAGGACCAGAAATTCAGCATTTTTATTATCAGTTTCTGTTCTGTTATCAGTTTTTTGTTGTTGTTGTTGTTTTCAGATAAAATGAATGAATTTAAAACTGTGCTTCTTTGGTTCTGATCTGACACCACTGTAGACACCACTCTGACGTCTCTCTCACAGCAGCTGATTGGCTACACGTTGAGAATAATAGCCTATCAACACTGAATAATCTGAATCCACAAAGTAACTCAAGTTATCAAATGTATTGGAGTAAAAATATTTGTCTCCAAAACGGAGAGTGGAAATACAAATTTAAAAACCTTTCACATTAAGATTTTAATTTTTACCGCAAAGATATACCTGATATTCCAAGAATCTGTTATCGATGTCTTTTGATGCTGGTAATCGATAGTGACCCACATTGGTCGATCTTTGGATAAGTATGTAGAATGTATCATATCCATGTTAAGTGTTGCATCAGAGTGCTGGAAATGGTTAACAGAAGCCACACACTCTAATATTGTTACTAGTCACTTCTCCAAGGAGACAGATAGACTGAGGGGTTTAAGTAGGTTACATACAACAGATCCCAATCAGCAGCTACTGAGAAGAACCAAAAGGCACAAGTCGTCAGAGCTGACAGAGGAGAGCCTCACATGCTCCCAGCAAGGAAAACCAAGAGATGTTCAATTTGGATGCAGCTGCTGATGTAACGATGAAAGACGCAGTCTGTTTAGCAGCTACTGTGGAGTCTAACTGACCTTGTGGAAAAGGGATCTAATTCACGCTTAGTTTGGATTTAAGCCATAGGGTGCATGCAAGGGGAGAGCAAATTCAGTCTTTCGCTGTCATTGCCGGCAAAAGAGCAAACCAGTTCATCTCAACTCAGTTCATGCGACCTTTCTGATGAGCCTGACATGCTTTCTGGATGACTGACTGTCTGTCTGTCTCTGCAAAGCCCTCAGATGGCCTCACACTGTCTCAATCCCAGTGACAGAATCATCCACCCTGACCCCATATCTCCTACCTTTGACTCGAAGGTAGAAGAGCAATGTGAGCAGCATCCCTCCTGCTGAATGTTACCGATCCCTCGCCTTCACATCCTGGATCTCATGGTGGTCTCCTGCACCTCCTCCTCTCCTCCTCCTGCTCTCAGCAAACAGCTACGCTTGTGTCTCTGTGTCACTCTCTCACTTCCGTCCCCTCCCGTCTCATTAGCTTTCATTCCCCTCCGAGCTGCTTCTCTTCATCCTCCTGTCACACTACACACACACCTCAAGTTGTTGCACAAATTTTTCCTGTGCTTTTACATCAAATCCTCACTGAGCAGGGTTTGTACCACATGACTGAGGCTCAACCAGCTATCTGAGCGCCACACTGTAATCTCACCATTTTGCCCACAAGATGGCAGAAGTAGTTCTGTAACCACCAGCAACCACCGCAGCACACAACAAATTTTAACCTAAATTTAAACCTTGTGGACTATTTTTAGTGGCTGTGCTGTGCCTTTTGGAGCACATCCTGGATGGCAGGTACACTGTCCTAGAGACCTGTCTCAGGATGCATTTATAGCACTCTTTTCATGGGAATACTGAGAGCTCTGTATGCTACTGTACACCACCTTCAGAAAATCTCTGACACTTCATCTTATGTTGTCCTATATAAACCAGAGGTACTGTGTTGTATATGAAACCCATCGGGTTTTTAATTGATAGCACGTGGGCACGATGGCACAGACTCTACTTTCTAGAACAAATTCCAAACACACTGTCACAAGCCTCAACCACAACAAGGCCATGCTTTCTGTTTTATTCAATCGTGTAAAAGTCTACCAGAGACGTGTTAAAGTTCCACTTGTTTCTCACCAATTGCTGAGGGTGAGTGCACGATGACCCACAATACCTTTGAGTCAAAAGTAATGTTGTGAGTAAGAAGGTTGTCAAAAGTATAGCAACTGGATACCTTTTGTTTAAAAAGAGTCCATGTCTGCAAAAAAACAGATTTTCAATTATATTTTCTTCCCAACGCTGCAGATATTATCATACAAATGTGCTGGTATGTGTTCAGTAACATTATGCGGGTTATCAGTTTTCAAAAAAGAAAGAAAAAAAAAACAAACAGAAATTCCCATTTAGTTTAGTTTAGTTTTAGTTTTACTTTTCCTATTCATATACAGTATGTACGTATACTATTGTTCTGATATTTAAAATTCTGGTATCATGACAACCTTTGCGTTCACATGATTGCTGAAATTCTGTACATAATGTACATTACTCACCATGCACTTTCACATCTCTATTGTTTCAATATAATTATCTAATTCACTTATTAAATCAACCATTAAACACTTGATCTTTTCTAATATCCTCTATAACCTTTATGAAACTGTAATAAAGGAACAATTCTTTACTACTGTTAAAGGCAGCATCATATAGGTGTCCTGACTGGTCAGCAAATTAAGATACATATAGCTCTGACACCCTTTATCTAATTTTATCCCAGGTCATCCTCATCTCTAACTACAAATGCCAAGAAACATTGCTATAATAACAAAAGGCAGCTTGTTATACAGTTGGTGTTTTAAGTGCCAAAGGCAAATGGAACAGAGCGATTATTTCAGTTGTACAGTACTGTGGTACAGCCATCAAAATGAGAGGAATCGTTCTGCTTCAGAAATGTTATTTCAGTTCTGGTCCTGGACAGACAACTGGGAAAGATTTCCTCAAAAAATCAGCTGGGTCGATGTATCACCTTATGTAATACATATAATACAATAGTTTACTAATATATTAGTTTATTGCAGATATATTGTCTTGCTGTATTTGTCAAATTAGATTTTAAGTCACCTGAAAACAGGGTTTCCATTACACAGTTTGGACACCAGAGAGCAACAACAACAAGTTTATTTTTCCACTCAGTATGTATCTTATCATAGTCATGCTTCTTTAAAAACACAGTTCTGAGGGATCTGTATCAAGTCTGTTTATGTTAAAATCACTGTCAGATTTTTTTAAACTACCTAATATCCATATCACTATCGACTTCGCAAATCCAGTATTCTCTATGCAGTGGGAAAAAAACCTGAAAACTAAGATGCTACGTTCATGTTTTAGATGACAGAATGATTAAAAATTCCACCATAAAAATGATCTTAGGCCAGGCTCCCCAAGACCTCTCCCAGCCAAACACACAATTGGACACATTTACGTCTATCCTTGCCCGGCAGTGTTGCAACACCAAGGAGGTTGTGCAAACATTTTCTGCATTCCTTCACAGTGAGTGTGGAGGGCTGTTCTCTAGACTGGACCCATAGCTTTATCAAAGCAACCTTCAAGACATTTTTACTTTATCAGCAATGCCAGGAGTGAGCTGTACAATGCAGCCACCCATTCACTGTGAGTCAACACTGTGGCTTGAAGTGGTGTAGTGCATTAAAAGCACATGTTGACTTCTTTTCAAAAGGTTCTCCACTGGGAGGAACCGAGGGACTGGAAATGAAGATAACACATTCATACTCACTTACAGTACTTTCACCTGACTTCAAACTTTCCATTTTAGTCTTTAAGAGACTACGTCAATTTGCATTCACCTTTTTGACACTATTTACAGAAAAGTACTGGTTTGAAAATATTAGGCATCTCGTGTTTTGATTTTTACTTTAGGTTTTACTGTATGTACCCGTTAAAAACGTCTTCCCTATCATAATCAAATGGCTTGAGGCACTACATTTTTCTCCAAATTCTGCAACCTTTCCGCCAGATTCTCTGGATCGGGGTGCATCCTTAAGTATCAGACATTTGATCTATTTAAGTGCAATCTTATTAGTACCTGCAGGGGAAAATGCCATTTCTGTCTACTATATTTTCTATACACTGGGACAGCTGGTGAACTTTTTTTAGCTGGCAACCTAACTGCTACACAAAAAACACAAGCATTAGTTTGCCAAAAGTTAGCTAGCTAAGACGTAATTGTACCACTGAGTCCTGTCTAAGAAGAGTCTGCAGACTGTACCTCATTTGTGTAGTTTATACTCGAACACAGCAGGGTTACGTATCACACAGCTAATATGACAGCTTAATCCATGTTGGATTCTACAGGACTGTCCTTCAAGTTTGCTGCTGATCAACAACATTTCACAATCCACCAATGAAACTTCAATTTAAATGTTATGTCACATCTGAACAGGGGAGAAAGTAAGAAATATATGAAGGAAAATCAGCAGGCTATTCCTGATGCCTTTTTGAAGCGTTTTTTTCTGAAGAGGAGACACCACATTAGCCCCCACACCACAGTGTGACACATTACCTGAGTGAGCGCTAATAAATTCTGAACAAGCTGTACAGTTTGCATTTGTGGCATAGATGTGTAAGAAAACGAGCTGCTGAATATAAAGAACTGCTTGCCTGGTTAATATGGCAAAAACAAATTTGCTGGGTGACAGAGATTTCTTAAAGGCTTACAATAGAAGGGGACAGTCAAAGGTCGAAATAACAGGGTCCATGCTGGTTTTGTTTTATAGTTTAGTTATTGCATGAACAATACAAGCTTTTTCAAAAACACATTCAAAGGCTAGACTGAAGTTAATGTAACTTCACAAAAATAATATCCACCTCACAACTTCCAAAATCACATGTAAGACATTTTAAGGCCTTAAATTCTCAATATTCTGTTTCATACTTTTAAGGACCCACAGAACACAGGTGTTCTTATTAATATTCACAATTTTAACATCAGCTGCTTACAATTGACATTTTCTCTAGAAAATGAACTCAACTGGTGGTTTTGATTGCCTGTGTGGCAAGAAAAACCAGCTGTACATATAAATCATTTACTATATGAATACAGTGAATCACTGAAACCATACACTGAATATCAAATGCTCACTGTGTGGCTTGTACTGAAATGTAACAATGATGCTGTCAGCTTCACAGCCAGTTGAGCCAGAATGAGACCGCACACACACAGTAACAATATCCTAGAGTTTGGCTTAATCCTAAGGACCTGACTATAGCCTTCCTGCTCCTGATAGTGTTTCAGCCTCTCTCTCTTTGATATTCTTAACCTTGACAAATCATTGCACTGACAGTCTATCTGGTGCTCATTCATGTAAGATTGCAGGGCTTTGTGCAAACTGTCTTTAGAATATCAAAAACAACAAAGAATCACAAGGTGAGTTGGCCAGGCATGTGGTGCAAGGAGCAGAGGAATAAATGTGAGAATATGGGTAAAAAGGAAACAGTGATGAGACAGAGAAATCAGTTTGGTAGAAAAGAAAGGAGGAGAATGACAGATAAGAAAGAGGGGAGGATTAGATAAAGGGGAGAGCCGGAGGGAGGCTTGTGAAATGAGGCCAACAGCTCTGCCACAGACAGTTAGCAGCACTCAAACACGAGTCGGCTCCATTTAGCTCGCCATGTAGCCAAGGCTAGCTTCAGCGACACTATTGTTGTATGGCTTGTTTGTGCCAAGTAAAGTGGTTGCCCAGTGGGAGCATTATGCAAGGGACCAGCCTTTTGTGGATTAGCCTTCTGAACAGATGTGCTCCAGGCCAGTGCTATTCACTGCAGAGGTTCAATGGTAGGACATGGCAGCCACTCCAAATCCAGGAACGCTACAGAATGAGGTCAGCAGCAGAGGTAGAAAGGAGAGCAGTGGCTTTATGGTTTTGCTGAATACAACATTTCAACTTCAACACAGTCATGCTATTTTATGAAACACATATACAGTGTATTATTTCTTGTTGCAGTGTATATTAGTGTTAATATTAATTAATGAAGCTAGTCTGCTAGTGCCAGATAAGAAAAGTCGCCAGATAAGACGACCGCCACGTTACTTAAAGATTTAGTTCCAGCCCAGTTAGTAAAAACAGGCAGAGAAAGCTCTGTGTGCAGAAGACTGAACTTTGCTTTCACTGACTGCAATGGGATTCAAGCTATGAACCTACAATATCAACACAGGCTGCTTCACTTCTGCGGAGGGAAATATTATTGCAGCACTGGTTCCCCTCAGTAAAACCCAGCAAACTAAAATGCTGGAAAATGATCTTTTATTTACTTTTGCAAATGCTAAATGTTAGTGGGGCAGCCAGCGGAGACTTTTTCTGCTTTGAAGATCCTCTGGTCCAGGTCCCTCTGGTGAGGACAAATGACTGCCTTCCTCACAACCCTACAGCAAGTCAGACCTATTTTAGTAGGATTTTAGTAGGTAACATGTTTGCTCTCACCCTCCAACTCTGAGTCACTCTCCTTGTTGTGAGGAGAAAAACAGCTCTGTTTCAATTTTGCATGAACCATTCGACACTGTAATCTCATAAGCTCTTCCATGAGAGGCCTTTGCTGCACAGGCAATCCCATCAGATGTGTCAGAGAAAAAAAAAGCTTATGATATAAATGAACTGCAATTCATAAAGCCAACCACAACTGAGGGCTGTACCATGAGGGTCTTTATATAAAATGTCCCAGTTCTCAAAGCTCTAATCATTTCTCTCCTACAGATTTGGGAGAAAGGGATTGGTCAAAGAGGGGCAGGTTCAAGAGAGTTTCAATCATGAGTTCTTAAGTAAAACATTTCTTCATCTGGATGGTGATATGACCCAAATTCAAGTTAGATAAGACAACTGCCATGTTACTTAAAGGTTTAGTTCCAACCCAGTTAGTAAAAATAGGCAGAGAGGAAAAAGCTTTGCTCCCAAAAGACTGCTGACTGCTGAGGCTTTTCCACAAGCTGCTGTCACAAAAGAGGAGAAGGAACAGTTCAAGTCAGATTCTGATTTAATATGAAGTCCTGCCAAGTTTGGATGAATTTAAACAGATGTGACTATATTTCGTTCATCAAACAGGTAGCTCAGTACGACTGATCTTCAGTATTCACATTTATTGAAATGTCTAACGCTGCACACACTATTTACTGTATGTTACATAAAATTAGCTATTTAACACTTTCACTGCTTCAGTTGTTCATATGGTTTTACATCAGCACCAATATTGTCACCCTGGGAACTGAATGGCAAGTCACGAACAAACGCTAGCATAGGCAGCACGCTGTTGAATGGAAATAAAAAAGGACACCGAGGTCAGTGTTTATGGTTTCATTCTGAATTTTATGTGAGCGAAAGCCAGCTAATTTATGAGCAGATGATAATGAGGAGCCAGATTTTTTTATTATGTATTTTTGTGGTGCAGTTTTTGCTACCTCTTCACGCAGGTGTGTGTGGATGCAGAGTTGGAACCAGTGGTAGTGTGATCATGACATGAACAGCTTCACAGAAACAGATTTCAGCCAAAGTTCCATGTTTCGTGTATTCACTGAGCGACTCCTGTCAGTGCAAAATTGTGTTGAATGTCGATTCAGACTGGCATGATAAAAGTTGCTGGAATTCTGATATGAGGGCCACATTTGAAAAGTGGCTTAAATCGGAATTGGAAAGATCAGATTTCATTTGTGCTAAAAACAAAAAAAAAATAAAGATTAGCTTGAGTCACCTACAAAAATAAAAAGCAAATAACAAAAAGATTTCATCTGCAGTGAAATTTAGCCAGAGGTGGTCTTTGAGAAGCATATATGAAGAGGAACTTGTTTGGTATGCAAAGGAAGCATGACTCATTAGGAGTAGAACAACAGCCAGATGAGAATATTATATGACCCTGTTATAAACTACAAGCTGGGGCCTGCATTTTTCTGTTAATCCTCTCATGATATCTAATGATATACGATTCAAAAGAACGTGCAGACCGACAATGAGTCTGTCAGTAGTACACTGAGTACTCAAAGACCATAGAAAATAATGGCTTGCATTCTGTTCTACACTTTAAAAGCATGGAGAGGTCCAGGAGTGTTATTTGTAAGAGGAAACTGTCTGAATCCAGTCTGGCATCTCTTAGTTTCGACTGTCTAACACGTCCTCTGGGCACTAAGTAATGTTTTCACTGCCCACAACACAAAACTGCTGGGATATTTAGGTGGGGATCTATCATCCTGCAATTATTCAGACAGGTGCTGACATTTAGGGTTTTCAGTATTCACTGTGGTATCTGCCTCTTCTATGGTTTGGACTCATCAACTGTTACAGTTTTAAAGCCTTTGTGGAAAAATGACAGACATTGGCATCTATCAGCAGTAGTAAGAAAGTGCAACCGTGGGCTACATTTCTACAAACTACATACAGTTCTGCCATATGGATAACCTGAATAATGTTAAACATTTCTTTTCTACACACAGTGTTTTAAGGAAGGCAAATGTCATTTCTGCCAATTTTTTTCAGGTTCTAGTAGTTGCTAGTAGAGGTCAAAAGCTAACTCTGGAGTCATTTTCAGCTCATTATTTTAGTTTGACAGCCTTAACATTTATTCCATGGTTGAGTGAAATCCCATCTGCAATAACAACGTTATGAGCTGGTGCATCTGGTGCATCTGTCAGCTCATTTTGACTGTTTGCTCTTTGAACACACTGGGGAAGTTCTAGATATTTTTTTTTATTATTAATATTGTTATTATGATTATTTTTTAATTGAATATAGCGTCTTATGTTATACTATATAGCTCACCAACACACAAATGAATAACAGCACATAACATGTTGCCAAGCAACAGCAAGATGTCGCTCATCACAACAAAGAGGGCATGGAAATGAGAACTGCAGGGGGAACCAGTATCCAAGTGTTTTCTTGTTTTTTGACCTCCTTACAAGGTATTGTGCTTTAAGGCTGCAATACCACTGCTTCTTGCTAAGCTGACTTGGCTGACATTAAGACATTCATTTGTGTCACCATGAAGGAAATCCCATTCATATGATATCATCGATGGGGTGGGTCCACGTTGTGCTGTACAAAACGGCAGACAGAACTCAATAATCCCTTGCAGACATCTTAATTGTCACAAGTGGCTGTCAGAGACATTCACAAACACTGTAGGGGACACGAGCCTTCACTGACCCTCTTTTCAGCTTGTTAGACTATGTCAGAGGAGATGGGTCACAGGGAGAGACAGGGAGAACTAGGATGGGACCTGACTCACAGGCCTGTCAGATGAGGGAAACCTAGCAGATAAAAACCTGGATAAAGTGGCCCTTGGGGAGACACTGCAAGCTGTTACTGCACTCAATCTATACTGGGCAAAGAGACACGTGATTGGCTTGATTGGGCAGCCAGGTTCAATTCAAAAACATTGTGCTGATGATCAATGGATCACAGTTATTTATGACCCAAAATCAAGTCTTTTTTGACTGTTAAGATCAGTGCAGACGTCTGTCATTATTAGTCCAGCTAATCCCAGACCCAAAGTCTTTCAGCTGCCATGCATGCAGAGGCTTGCATCACCCCCCCCCCCCCCAAAAAAAAAAAAATCCAACCTGTCTCCAATCTTGGGCACTTCTTAAGAAAGGGATTTAGGATGGAGAGGTATGTGGTGCTGAGGCCTGCTGTGATGTTGTGATGTAATCTGCCAAGCAGTAAGTTATTCACAAAGTGGCCTGTTTACAGTCTTTAGAAATAAAATCCACAAAGACCAAACTTCCCCACACCGAAGATCACAATGAAATGTCAACATCTCCGACAGACTCAATTTGGCTCAGGTGCCTTTAAATGCAGCCTTCCTTGGAGAGAGCTTTCCCACTCTTGAAGATAAGAATATTACATTAACAAAGACAGGTAAAGATCTGAAATGGCCAAGCTACAGTTGTGTAACAAAATCGTTGATGTGTCAGAAATATAGCAGCGATTCCTTGCCAAAGGCCAGAGCGTAATTTCTTCATCAACAGGTACCTCTCACATCGACTCGCACGCCCGCACAGAATGTACAACCTAAAGGTTTGTGAAGCTGACAGCTCAAAGCAATCACTCCCGGGAAGTCAGGGATTCCTTGGTAGGCAAAGAGACCAAGGATGACACCCTGCTGCCAGGGGTTGAGGTTGATTGCTCATAAAGTCTCCAACATTATGTAATCAGTGTGAACACAACAAGACAAGAAAAAAAACTGCATACACACAGAGACGGCAAATTAAAAACTAAGAAGTTTCTAGAGTGATTATGCTCTAGTATATGCTGATGTGCACCCGATAAGTACTATTGTCTCCTTGTGAGACAAAATATTATCTGTGCCAGTGTTACAGCCCTGAAAACAAGGCGCACGATGGTGTGATGCTGGAACACAGTGTCAAACATTCACACTGTGATCCTATTAACAAATCAGGATGCTAACATTCATCGTGTTGTGATTACAGTAATCCAGATAAGGTCTCACTAGAGTTATGAGGAACCTAAACTATCCACAGTATATAAACATTAACTGAGATACAGCAGAATGGTGAACAGCTGTAAAATAAGTCAATTTGGTAACAATCTGTGGGAAGACTACATCTACAGTGCATTATGAGGTCAGTCATAGTTTACTATAATGCATCCATAAGGCTGTATGACAAAAAACACACAAAATGTTTGTGTTTCTGATGCACTACATCAACAGTCATGTTTCAAACAACTTAAAAATTGTGTATCCTGTATATTAAGCTCTCCAGAACAAAATGTTGGTCTTGAATGCACATGCACCATTCAAAATTTTCTCTTCTGATACAGACTTGGATAATCTTACTCAGGGTATCTGCTAATCTAATACCAGCATTCTCCTCAAATCACATTTGAAATATGTACCAATTCTACGCATGAACAATATAGTTCAAAGCCAATATGTTTATGTGCCAAAATGTAAAACTATTCCTAGATGAAGCAACATTATAATTAGAGTATAAATACTGCGAAAAATTAAGGTGATATATTATGTTTATATCACCTTAATTACAAGGAAGTCTGGGTATGCCTGCTCAGGCTGGTGCCCCCCCACCTGGCCCCGGATAAAGCGGAAGAAAATGGATGGATATTATGCTTCTCTCTGCCAGGGTTTACATTCTTACGCATGAAAGCCAACACAATGTAATTCCATTAGGTTAGGCAAGATTTCCACAGAAATTACATGGATGAATGAGTGGGACTGGGTGGGGAAAAAACCCTGGGGACTGAAAACTCAAAAGTTCAGCCCAGAGAGAAGGTGTCAGGGCTGATCCATCGTGTACATGCCACAAATTCTGTGCTGAATTCGTCTGACTTATCACTAGGGCAAGTCAGACACTGCAGATTTATGCTCCACTCCCTCTCTATTTGTCCGTCTCTATTCAATACACATGAACACACCGCATTCACATGAGACAATAGTCAGACTCATCTGCATGGCAACTGGATCGCCCAAGCCATTGCAGCCTGAGTGGAAAGTCAATTGAGTGGCATGGCATGAGAGAAGTGATAAACAGTGTGTAAGAGACTGGAAGCAGATGGAAGGGGAGGAGGGGCACAGCTTTGAAGCTGTCAATAGCTAAAACTGTGACAGTTGTCAAAAATGGGTTGCATTCAATTCTAGTGACTACAATGCTGCAGCCATCTTCTTGTAGGCCTACTCTTCACTGCAGAGTTGGTTCAGACTGTGAAAAGCTTGTTAGCAGCTACGAGTGAGATTACAGTCAATCCAAACAGCTTTAAAGCAGAGGTCTATCGAGTGATATCCCCAGCTGACTCGAGGCGAGAGGCGGGGTTCACCCTGGACTGGGTTGACACAAAAAGACAAATAACCACACACAATCACGCCTAGGGGCAATGTAGAGTAGCCAATTATAACCTAAAGTGCATGTTTTTGGGATTGTGGGAGGAAGCCGGAGAACCAGGAGAAAACCCACGTAGGCACAGGGAGAACATGTAAAACGGGATCCGAACCTGGAACCCTCTTGATGTGAGGCAACAATGCTGACCACTGCACTACCCTGCCACCCTGAGGTGATATGACAGACGGACAGACAACTCAAAAGCGTAATTTAAAAATTTAAGATCCTCTTACTAGCCTCCCACCCAGAGCTTTCTACCAGACAATCAACACCTGTCCACTGAAGCAGATCATAAGATGCAGTTGAGAGGAACTGAGAAAGCATGAAAGGTCCACTTACTAGCTTTTTTCAACCACATGTCACAGTTTTTTTCATCCACCGAGGAAGAGTTTCAATTACACAAAACTAAGCTTAATGCCTGCATTGCCCACAGAGTATCACAGTTAAATTTAAAGCAGTGACTGATAAACGCTAAGTCAAACACATTAAGTCAAATTACCATGATTTTGCAATATAACACTCACACACTGATGGCACAAGATGCCACCAACTGTAAAATATACTTTTTTTGACTCAGAGAAGAAATCTCATATTCAGAAAACTATATACATGTGAGAAAACGTGTCATTGCTCTCTCTTTACTTGTAGCCTATACAGAATTTATCTGCAACGATTTCCTCATAAGCAGAAGATCTTGGAGTGACTGGGTCAGAATTATTTGCTTCTTCTGCGTCTCAGTGAAATGTCCCATTAAAAGGCAGCTTTTAGTCAGACATATAGTTTTAACACAAACCCAGTGCTGTGTCAGGAGAGTGGCTCTGTCGTCCACAATGCATCATTCTGGTCTGGTACAGAAACCACAGTGTGTTAAAGGCAGAACAATAGCACTCTGCTGTGCCACAGTCGACACTCATCAACAAGGCCACCATTTACAGTTTCAGAGGTATGTTAGCTCTCTGTTTAAAGCTGTAATGCTGAAGAAACTACCCAAATCCAGATGTTACTGATATTCTTACAGATGCTATACCTGTGAAGCCAATGTTGCCATATCTGCAAATCTATTTTATATGCAACAACTGTGATCGGTGTCAGATCAGGCCTATTCGAGATGTGTCTACATGTTTAACGTTCTTTACACACTAATTCTAGATATTAACGCAGCTGACTGTTGGTAGCATATTACATCTGTTATCTGCAAATTAAATACAATGTAGCAGAGCCGGCTAGCTTCCGCATTCAGATCAATGCCACAAAGCTTCCCAGCTGCTCAGTTACGAGCAGCAGTGAGAGCATGTGGGTGTGCTGCAGTGCAGTAGGGAGGCCTGACACATTACAAAACCACTGTTGCTATTTCTGGAGATAGAGATGCTTATAAGTCAAGAGGTGCGTTCAGGATTATGGGCGTGGAGCCTCGATACATGTCCAGTTGCCCTCATTAGCAGTAACCACAAATGACAACTGACATATGACATCCTCATTCCCTCCAAATGAGCAGCTAATTCACAAGAGGTAATTAGACAAGGTGAGGGAGATAATGTGATATCTGCTGTGTTCTGATAGGTGTCCACTGCTGAGTATGTCATTGTGAGCAGTACGTAGACAACAGAACTCTTACAGGTGTTTCAGCTAATTCACATGATCAGTTCTATGGACCTCATTTTGTACAATCTGTCAAAATTTAAAACAATTTTAAGTAAACAAGCAAAAGGCCTGGTTAACTTTGACCTTTGAATATGTGGCATTGACCAATAGAAAGGTATCTTGACAGCGCTGAACTCTGAGGGTACAAAGAGCTAGAAAACCCAAAATGCTGGAAGCTATTTCAGTTCATAATCTGTTCCCTTCCATTTAATCTACTTCAGTGCACTAAAGGTTCCATAAAAGAGGAACTGTCTGCAGACAGTTACAAGCAGTACTGGAACTACTTCTGGAAGTAACTAGTATGCCAAATATGTAACTACATTACTGTTACTCAAGGACATCATTTTCAGTCAGTCCTTTATACTATCACCTGACCATTTTACCTCATCTCATTACCTCATTCATGGTTCTGATTATGTGTCTTCACAAACCACCACCTGTGTTCACGGCTGGAAACCCCAGTGTTAATGATGTCTTTACACCCTGCTTGCACAATGCGAACTGTTTCAAACTTCAAGACTCAAGATTAAGTCAAAATAGTATACACTGTAAAACTGCCAAAAGTACAAAGTAAAAATTTAAACCATGACATTTGTGCTTGGCACTTAGTGAAACTTACAGATTACTTTGTAACTGCATTTAGTGAACTTACAGATCACGTTGTAAGTCAAAGAAAAGTTTCTCAAGGGAACTGATCACCCCCATGTGCATGAGTTAAACAGGCATGACACAGATGATACAAAATAATCAAAAATGAGTCAAGACCATAGTCACGATTCTAACTCATTCTCTTTCAGCCGTATGAGGTCATTTTAGAAAGCTAGATTTAAACAAGTCTACTGATAAACAAAAATTTAGCAAGCACAGAGATGACAGGAAATGTAACCTTGAAAACCAGCTGTGCCGACAGAATCCAACTGGTCCTCTTCACAACATTTATTGAAAATACAATCATCATTAAATGTTAAAATTTTTAAAAATGTTTTACTTTTTGCTTTACTTTTTTTTTTTTACTTAAAAATAAAATGTGGTAATATAAACTATATAAAACCTGATTCCAAAAAACAGTACAAAGACTATAATGTTTCTCCTCATCAACTTCACTGATTTTTGTAAATACTATTGAAGGTCCTGAAAAATTGGGAGAAAATACTTTTGGTGAAATAATAGAATATCTAAAGCTAGTAAAACCAATGACAAAGAACTAATTGTGTCAACTTGAATTTGTGCAGGTTTAAAAACTAGTTAACAACTTAAAATCTTGGGTTTATGCTGCCTAGTATAGAGTCATTAAAAATTCTCGATGTCCTCAGCTGATTCAATTAAATTTAAACAAAAATAACTTAAAAAGACAGAGGTAAAATAACTTTCTTATTTGAGCCCCAAGTGTATGTATTGACTGATATAAAACTGTACACAGGCAGCATTGTGAACGATGTCCACACGTTATGCATTGTTTAAATCTAATACATACAGTAAGTGAATAGCTGAGTATAGCTGAGTGTGAAGGGGTGAACAGATGGGCTTTAGCTCTATTTGTGTTTTCATGTCTGCACATGAAAACACAACACAACACATTCCCATTAGATTTGACAAGATTTCCACAGAAATTAAACGGGAGAGTGAGCAGGGGACAATCCCTTGAGAATGGAAGCTCATTTTAGTGTTTCAGCTCACGTATTAACATAATCACAGCATAATTCATGGACCACTACACTGACCGGCTGGCAGTGTTGCTGGCTTCACATACCACATCTAAAGATCATCTAAGGACCACCTTCTCCTGTCGAGATGCCACACTGTGGAGCAGTTCAGAATAGCTTCTTTAAATTGTGCTATTTCAACACATCACAAAGTTGATGAAATAAAGGCAAGTTAATTCATCTTGTACCAGCACCTGAATTACATGTCCAATGACAAAGTCCACCCCGATGGTTCTTGTTGTCCACAGTTCACTGTTTTTAGACCTTTAAAGAACTCTCACTGGACAATGGACATGGACAGATAAATCCTTGACTGTTTTGTTCCAGCGTATTAACCCCCTTGTGTATTTCAGCGGAGACCAACATGTCCCAGACTAAAGTAAGTCATCACTGACACAATGCCTTCCACACTTTGACAGTTGAGTCCTGTGATGCGTGAAGGACCTTCATGCTGACTCGTCTCTCTCTCTCATTCGCTCAGCCCCCACCCCATCACACACATACAGTCCACAGAGCATTTTCTTTCATTCCCTCATCAGGACTTAACAGCGTACCATGCACTCAACAATACCAATCCATTACCTAGCTATGCAAAACACACATTCACACACACACACTGACACTGTACAATACCCTGAGTTTATGACTACTAGACTAAACTCAGACAAAATTGAAGTTACTGTGCTGAGCCGCACTGTAAGAAACATGGGAAATATTTTTAATCAGGATATGTCCTTTACCTCATACATAGCTCAAATTTCAATGACTGCCTTCCTTCACCTTCGCCTTCGCAGCATTGCAAAAATTAAGCACATTCTGTCTCAAAAAGATACAGAATGCTGCTGCATACTAACAAAAACTTCTCTTGTATTGGCTTCTCTACACTGCCTGTAAAATTCAGAAAAGTAAAATACTCCTTCTCACATACAAAGCCCTTAACGATCAGGCGGCATCTTATCTTAGAGAGCTCATAGCTCACAGAACTCCACGCTCCCAGGATGCAGGGTTACTTGTGGTCTTGAAGGAAGTTTTTCCTTGCCACAGTCGCTGAGTTCTTGCTCAAGGGGGTTTTACTGGGTCTCTCTGTACTAAAAAGTAAGTTAAAGACTTAAGTCTACTGACTATTGTGCTTATATATGATGCTTTGGGTTTTCTGCCAAATCAATGCTGTGAAGATGCATAATCCTACCCCTCATCTAACTCTGAGGATAATCCCCATTACATTTACTAAGTAATCTACATTTTGGGGCAGGCTACTCCTAGCAAAACTGTGGGGCATAGGACATGGACTCATGCCCCCCAGGGGACAGAGTGCAACTGCAGGGGGACCCTGGATAACTGGGGAATAAAAATGGTGTGAAACTATTAGAAGACACAGATGAAGGCTTACTAGCCAGAATATTTCGGTTTTGTGATGGCTCGTTCAACTCCAATATATTAAGTGCACTGATTTTAGCCACTGCTCTTCCACATTGAGAGGAGCCAGCTGAAGTGGTCTGGGCATCTGGTCAGGATGCCTCCCGGATGTCTCCCTGAGGAGTTATTTCAACAGGACACAACAGAGAAAGTATGTCTCTCGCCTGGCCTGGGAACGCCTCGGTGTCCCTCCAGATGTGGTGGTGGAAGTAGCCGGGGAGAGGACAGTCTGGGCTTTCCTGCTGAGACTGTTACCCCTGCAACCCAGACCCAGATAAACGGTAGAAACGAGACGAGACAACCCAAGACGCAATGATACAACGATCATAGTGGTTTTTTTGGGTTGTTTGTGTTTAGTAACAGTTTACAGTTGAGAAACAATGGGGAGTGAAGTGGATGACATGCAACAATGATCCAAAATCAAACTGAGAATGCCACACTTACATGTCATGTACCTTCAAACTCTACCGTGAAACCCCTCAGCACAGACCATGAATCACATCAAAAAGTTACAGACTATGAGATATATTAGATAGATATATATTATGTGGAATTATACATTTATACATTATATGAGCCACATGTCCATTTGTACACTGATGGTGTACTTTCACTGTGCTGATGTCACACAGATGTTGCACTTAAAACCCTGCAGCCTTGCAGGCTGTCTGTCACACAGACAGAGCTGAGCTGGAGTTTTAAGACACTGATCCTTTCTCTGGTACCATGACATGTTTTGACCCTTTTTTTTGTCATACGAGCTTAACTCTGACAGGCTTAGATTGTATGACTCAGAAAAGCCCACAGGAGCTGTACTGGACTGAACCGAAAGAGCATAGTAGTCACAGTCAGAATTGCAGGACACATGACAGATTCTGACCCAGAAAAGTGCCAGACATGACCAATACAAAGCAAACAGCTGTAATTCCCTGTCACACACATTGGTAAATTACTTTCTGTACTCTTGATTGAATTTGAGTCAGCTTTTTCCACACACAGATATGTTTTCGATACAGAACCCACAATAACTCTAACCATCAAATAAAAACTTGACAATGAAGATACTCTTTGTAAGACTGTGGCAGTGGAAACTTAGCTTTAAATTAATGCTGACTTTTGTCAACACAAAGTTCATGAAAAACAGAAATATGCCAATGAAAAAAACAGTCGACTAACCAGGACAATGATCCACTTAGATATATTCCTATCTGCATTAAAAATGTCATCCGAGTCTGGTTTCAGACCTCTGACATTTTGTTCACATCTAGATTACAAATGTTATTCCATTAAAACCCTTGGATAAACCTGCTTTGTTAGTATGAGCAATATAAACACAGAAAAATAATTACAATGTTAAGGATTGTGTTGCTGTCTTGTTTATCTGGCTCCCTTGGGTATAAAAAAAATATTTTTACAAATAAAATACAATATTTATATTTTACATGTAAAATATATTTTTTAAAAAATTGCTTCATTTTCCAGAAGATGAAACTGTCTGTACGCTATAGAGACACCCAGTAGGGATTTCTGGTACAACATCACCCACAGGACTTGTGCACAGGAAGGGAAAGCTGTCTGAGGACATCAAAACTCCAGCAATACTTTTGAAGAGTTGGATTATAACCATTAGATTTCACCATTTCATTATAGATTTGCTTGGTGATTATTTTTCTCCAGTCACATCAATTCAGACACGCGCACACACATATAAGTGATGACTTTTGATGCTTGTGCCATTTCCATTTTTCTCTCGTGTCATCTCTACAGCAACTAATACAGTCACGAATTCAACAAAAAAAAATGTTTACAAAATTGTGTTAAGCAGTTTTTCCACATTGTCCCAATTGGACAAAAGCAGCATGTTCATTTAAACAGGCACTTTGCTTAGGTAATGGTCCACTCACAGCCATTTCACTGAGGTGTGTCCCACCAAATCTAATAGCTGTCCTCCCACTTGTCCATTTTAAGGAAGCTTTCCGCATGTTAAGAAGTGTATGAAAGCAATGGACAGAGGATGTAGCACAGCTGACATTCTGAGAGGCCAGGGCTCTGCCAACAGTCGAGATATTTGAGTAAGTAAAGACATCATTTGTGTCACAGGTTTATACACTAACACAACAGTCTTTGATGCTAATATGGAAAGTGTCCATGCTTACAAGTGTTAAGGTGACTTAACATTCCTGTGTGATGCAGTGTTCACATCAGGTCCTGCAACATGCATCACTCCTCCATTACTGAGCACCATGACAATGCAAAGCTGCTGCCCTGAGAATCTGTGTCAGATATAACAATCACAATTCAGAAATCAGACTTCAAATCAGAATCCATTTAATTCTAATTTCCACTTATTGTTGTCTAAAGAGGTTCTTCTCTAGAGCTTGTGATTCTTACTCAAGACAGACCTATGATGGTAACAAAACAACCACGAATTTTGCAGCGCATATTGTCACAAAATGTACAAGCACGATAAAAAAAAACAATCGACATTTTGAAGTGCTTTATAGTTTATCCAAATGAATAACAGAAATCATTAAAAACAACTAATAAAACTAACCAGTCCCATATTTTGTCCACATTTGAAGTGGATGTAAGATCATCTGGATTTGAATCACAGATGTATAATAAACTTGATCTTGGCTCAGCTACAGGAGTTTTGGGGTAATTTATTCTTGATTCACCTGTCCCAGCAATCAGAGAACAAACCTAGTCTTAGACTGTGGTAACTGAAAGTAACGTCCTCGAGCAGCTGATGGTGCTGCCAAGCAAGGGTGAACATTCCAGCCCTTGAGATTAACATTATAGCAACCATACTACCACTGAAAAACAGTAAAACTGACAGTTTAATTTCTTAATTTTCTCACCGCAAGGTATTTTTGTCCCACCACATTAGTCTCCATTTTGTATACATCCTTTTTCCCATGAGATGTGAGGTCATGGGGTGGTGGTGGTGGTAGTGGTACATTACTCCCTCTGGCACAATAATCTCATACTACGTTGTAGTGTGTGATTCATAAATAAAACTGGAACATAATAAAAGGGGATGGTGCTGGCCTGGAACAGTCATTAAGTGGGATTGAGTAAATGGGAGTTGCTTCAGCTATGGTGAAGTAATTGGACCAATCCCAAGAGCTGACTTTAACCCTTCCTCTGCTAGCTAAAACCATTTCACTCTCTGGATTACTGTGCTGCTAAATACATATTATATGCTGCAATGGCATTTTGTGTTTATAGGGTAAATGTCTAACAAAAGGTTCAATCTACATCCATTTTTGAAGGATGTTTTTTAGATTAAAAGTTATGTCAAAGAAGACCGACCTCAGAGGCAGACCATGAACGATGGGCTCTTTTAAGGAAGGATGAGGAAAAATGAGCAATAACAAGAGTAAAACAAACATGTTCCCTGCACTTCACAGGCCTTTAGATTTAACTTGTCAGTTTGCTCATCATGGGGGAATGACATCATTTGAATATCCTGACTTGGACTGGGACACTGCAAACTTATAACAGAAATCCTGCACCACAAACTTGTCTGAGTGTACTAAAAAAATATGGTGCAATTTTACAGATTAAACCACCTTCACCTTGACAAGTTACAACATTAAAATGCTGCTTGCAAGTTACTGCACAGTATTAATCCAGTTATATAATTTAGAATATTGGCATCATGTTTTATTGCCACCTTAAAGTTAAAAGGAAGAAAAAAAAAAGTATCTGAGGCAATCAGAAATGCTTCTTTTTGTCTCAGCTGATTGGAGGAGCATGTCTGAATCTGCGTTTGATTGACAGCAGGTGGCTGGCTGCCAGAGTGCCAGTGTTACACTGTAGGATAAAGGAGACAAAAAAACACTGTGCTGTAGTATATATATCATGGACAGTGGTAGGGAAGTGTAAGAACCACACCAGCATCTAACCAGACCAAAGTGATATTTACATGCTGTTTAATATGCTGCAGGCGAACAGCTATTCAGCTATCTAACCTGCAAACTGACGTTAGCAGTGTACTTCTTCCCGAGTGGTTTGTTTGGTCCCTTAAAGAGGGCTTTAACAAGCTAAGCTGCAGGTCAAGATGTATGCTGATGTCTCTAATTTAGATAAGAAGGAGACTGTAGCAGAAGAACAAATGTGGGTTCTTGTTCAGAGTCTGTCGCTTGCGTTGGGAAGCAGGCTGCTGTCTGGCTCAGTTCGACCGCTCACTCTGCCTGCAACAGAATAATGGCATTATGTCTGTGTAGATACTCAGTCGTCCAGGTCATCTTGCGTAGAAGAGCTTAAGTTGGGGGCCACTTGAGTTTAGTTTAACAGCAAAGACATTTCATCTCTCATCCAAAATGCTTCTTGAGAGACAGATAAGAAGGGCAAAAACATCACTGTCTCATATGTGGCTGGAGTGTCTAAAGGACTACAGAGGATTTTCTCCAGATATGCCACTGCAGTACACGTCAAATTTTAGCTTTAATACTTGGGACTCCCGACCAGCTAATCAGAACTGAAGAGGCCTTTTGGATGAGAGGTGAAACATCTTCACTTTCAAATTGAAGTCCAGTTGCCCCAACTTAAGCTCTTCTACGCAATACCGACATTACTTCTTTCTTCTACCTATGCAGACAAAAATCAAAGCAAAAATATCTAAAAATCTCCTTTTTTTAAGGTTTTCCTTGATGGACAACAGAGCACAGGTGATTTACAGAGAAGATGCTGCATCATCTGTTAAAAACTGAATATCAAAACCAGAGCTCATCACAATGTGGCCAGTAGTTGTTGTGGCCTCACTACTGTCTGCCAGTTTGAGACTTGAACAAGGTGTCTAGCATCTGTCCAACACTAGTTACCTTCTCTAGTGTTGAACAGACAGAAGGATGGATGCCCCACCAACAGTGACATTCTTAGGTCCAGCTGCTAGTGGATCCAAAAAACACTCCACTGCAAACTGAATCAGCACAGAAGTACAAGGTACTCAGGCAATAGCTCTTAACAGTGATCGAGTGTTTTAGGATAGATTTCTCTCACTTGTCGCAGTTATTACTTATGTTTCATAACGTTGACTGCTGTGATCAATATCCTACCATCAACAACAAACAGACCTCTCTGGTAATATCACACAGGAAATGATTGGTCTCTGGTTCGCCACTGCCTGCGGGACCACAGAACACACTGGGGTTGCTGAATAATGGACGAGTAACATTAAAAAGACCAGAGGTGTTAAACTAGGAAGCTGTGTGACATTATTCCCCTAAACAAGGCAGCTGTTCTTGCCTGGAAGCTGCTATAGCTTGCACTGTGTTGTTGTGTTTTCATCCTCAGGGGGTTGGCCACAGTCTCGGTGCAGCGATTAATTCCTACTACATTACATAACAGTATTGTTACGGATGCAGCTGTTGTACTGGTCCCACTTTACATACTGCATGCAACAGTACTGCTCTGATGTTATGCAGTTAGTTAGATGTTAACCTTTTGATGCTATTCTGTTTCAGTGTCTCATTATTTAAAAATAATTTGCGCATCATTTATACTTGGCAAAAGACTGTAATATTTGATTTTTTTTTCCAAATCATTAAAGTGGAAACAGATTTTTAAACTTCTTTTTTTAAACACAATGTAATGCCAGAGTAAAACAACACCATCTGCGATTATATTGGTTCCTTACAAGGCTTGCTTTCAGTCTGCTACTGTCTGCCACCAGGCAGGATTTTTCCCAGAAAAATTAAGTTTCTATTTACGGCACAAAGGAAGCACATCTGCCATCCGAACAGGATTTGTTTTCTCCAGTATCTATCCCCAGGTAATGATGGAACAATCAGAGTATCTGTGGAAACTCTACCCTGAAAAGTGAAAGGACCCCACTAACAGAGGAGGAAAAGAACGCAGTGAGAGACACTGAAACTGGGAAAAAAATGAGTGAAAGTACAGACATTCACTTTATAGAAAGAGCCCCGGTGTTGTGTGCAAGTCTGTTACTTGATCAATATGTGTTTTCCCTTACCACTGGGACTCGAGAGGGATCAAAACCGACTATGAGTCCATCCATCCATTTTCTATACCGCTTATCCATCAGGGTCGCGGGGGAGCTGGAGCCTATCCCAGCTGACTACGGGCGAGAGGCGGGGTTCACCCTGGACTGGTCGCCAGTCAGTCACAGGGCTGACACACAAAGACAGACAACCACACACTCTCACACTCACACCTAGGGACAATTTAGAGTAGCATGTGCATGTTTTTGGTATTGTGGGAGGAGAAAACCCACGCAGGCACAGGGAGAACATGCAAACTCCACATAGAAGTGCCCAGACCGGGATTCGGGTTTACCCTCTTGCTATGAGACGACAGTGCTAACCACTGCACCACCGTGCCACCACCAACAATGAGTCAGCTTCTGAATATCAGAAAAAAAGTTATTGGTAACTTTAATCCAAAAAAATATCTGCATCAGTATCCATACCTACACAAAAGAAAGGAAGGATTTTTTGAGATGATTGCATACATAAATTATAGGTTTCTCTTTTGGTTGGTTTTTGATAATTGTCTAGTATAAAGAGGATTTACTCCCCACAGTCAGCGTGTCAGTCACCAGTGGCAGGTGGGAGCTCATAAATAAGCACACCGACTTTCTGGCCCTCTGTCCTGATCTAAGAAAACTGGAGTACGCTCTCGGCTCTTGCACCACAGAGCCCATACTGGATCTGTGTGGGTGTCAGACAACCAAGAAGAGACAAGGCAAAGTGAAAATGAGTGAGTAACTATCAGCCAAGACAGCATCAAAAAGCCACCTGTCTGCCTGAGAGAGCGCAGATACTATGAAAGTAGAGAGAAATCATTATCACGAGGGTCAGGTCTGTTTTTATGTTACTCCTTCAAGGCTCCTCTGTGTTTATTGCTTTTATGATACAACTGACAAAAGGGAACACTGTCTGACTTGTCTTTCTTCTGAAGCTGTGCATCCACCTGTGAGCCTCTGATCAAAGGCCATCAGCTAGCCTTCAAGCAACAGTTTTTTTTTGTAGTTGTCACCATCATTTCTATACGTTAGGCATTGCTGAGATCATGGGAACACAGTGGCATCAGTACAACAATGTCTGCTGGGGCTATTAGAAGATCAGACAGGTTGTAAACATAGATGATTTAAACCATTTTATTTTGAGGTAAAGCTTAAAATGAGCATACCTGGAAATGTTGCTTGTAATGTCTATAACACTAAACAGTTTGGATAATAACTTAACTGTTTGTCTTTGTTTAGAAACAGAAACAGAAACAAAAACAGAAAAGACTTTGTTGCCATTGTAAGTGAAGAGGTTTCACATTACTAGGAATTTGTCTTAGTGATTGGTGCATACATAGAACGTAACAAGTAACATATAATAGAAGAATAAAATAAAATAGAATAAGGTAACACAAAATAAAATAAAATAAAATAAAATAAGGAAAATAAATATGGTTCTGGAGGTAGTCCAAAAGTGAGGTAGTGCAGGGTGGAGTATAGTGCAAGTGGGTGAGGTAAACAGTGCAAATGAACAGCAGGTGGATAATGACATGAGCAAAAATCAGTTACTAAGGTGCAGGGCAGCATGTTAGTCAGTTGGTGTTCAACAGTGTAACAGCACAGGGGAAGAAACTGTTCTTGTGGCGTGAGGTTTTGGTCCGAATGGACCGTAACCTCCTGCCTGAAGGGAGATTCTCAAAGAGTCCATGTGCAGGGTGAGAAGGGTCACACACACACAGAAGGGTTTACACACAAATAAAATCTGATTATCTGACTGATCGGGGATGGTGCAATGTAATTATGGCCAACTGCCTAAATAAGATCTAGGTACCTTGCAATGGGGTGCCATAATCAATAATGTAGTATTATGCTTATGTGAAGTTGGGGGATTTACAGAAAACACTTTAGTGAACTGTATTAAACAAAAGTATGTACTGTATCAAACATTTTGTCTGCTGGAACCAAATGCAATGTTTTTGGGTAAATCTTCAGGTTCTGGCAATCATGTGGGTGTTCCTTGACACACATCACCCAACTAAATGTTGCAGAGCAAATACACCCCGCCCCCGCACACACACCTCCCCCGTCATGGCGTGGCTCTTCCTGTCAGCAACAGTCTCCCCCCAACTGGACGATGCACCCTGTGACATTTTGGAAACAGCTCAAGAATGTCTCAAGGACCACAGCAACTGCATGTGCAGATGTTTCATTTTATCACCACTGGCGTGTGCTTTAAATTATTTTATTTTCCGTTTTTTAAAAAAATACATATTTTTTTTTATGAGGAAGTACACAGACTCTCCAGGTTCCAACCTGATCGAGAATCTGTGGAATGCACCGGAATAAGCTGAGGCTGACATTTGATATTTTTTTATAATTTCACCAAGATCTCACCAGAAACACTATATGGACAAATGTTTTGGGACACACATTACACCAACACGGACTTTAATGCCATTGCATTCTAAATACACAGACATTAATATGGAGCTGGTCCCTCCCTTTGCTGCTATAACAGCTTCTCACTCTCAGGACAGGCTTTCCACAAGATTCTGGAATGTTTCTGTGGGAATTTTGCCCATTCATGCAGGAGAGCATCTGTGAGGTCAGGCACTGATTGGCTGAACAAAAAGGCCTGGCTTACAATCTCCACTCAAGTTCATCCCAAAGGTGTTTGATGGGTTTTCAGGTCCCCAGACTGTTGGCACCAAGTAGGAAGCATGGCATTGTCCAAAATGTCTTGGTATGCTGACGCATCAAAGTTTCCCTTCCCTGGAAGTAAGGGGCCCAGCCCAAACCCCTGAAGAACAGCCCCATACCCCACCTAAATTCAACAATAAAGAGGTGTGTCCCAATACTTTAGTCTATATAATGCATGTAGCGACCGACAGAGATCTTCATCACATGACAGTCACCTGAAGCTCTGTACCATTCAAATCAGTGAGCTTGTGGTGGACTACAATGCTTCAAATATGGATGTTGCCGCAAAGAAGAATCAGAACAGAATCTTCACACATTTACTCGAGAAGCAGTACTTGATCTTCAGCTCAACCAGGCAGAACACTGGATCTGTACAATCAGCACAGTTTCACCAAAGACACCAAAGATCAGTGTCTGAAATATGGTCACAATCCTGAGTTATGGTGCTGAATAATGGGCGGAAAACATTCTGATGTCACAGTGAAGTTGATCTTTCACATTTTACATATTAAATGTCACCACTTTATAATTTTATCCTGTTAGATGCTGAAATCTTTTCATAATTAGTGTATGAATTATTGAGTTCAAGCTAAAAACATGTCTTGTGAGATCACGGTGGCATTTGACTTTTGAACAGCAAATTCGAATCAGTTCATTTCAAGCCCGAGTGGAATGGGACGTAAGAACGGATAACCCAAAAACATAATGCATCCAACTATTGTAGTGCAGAGGTATAAAAAGTTCAATCAAGCCAAATGCAGAGCCTATCCTTTACAACCATTTTTTGCACTTGGAGGAGTGTGTGTGTACATGTTCTGATAATGGGGGATGATGTGGTGTGTAATGGTACTGGACAGCTTCTGAGCTAAGCATTGTGATTTAACAATCAAACATGAGGAAAACAGATGCAGCTCCATCTTTAGTGACTCATGCTGGTACCATGAGAGGCTTACCATGCCTGTGTATTGAATCTGGTGGTCACCAGTTAACTAGTTTAATGGCATACAAGCTGACTGCAACTCCATAATGCAGTCCCAATGGGACCTCTAACCCATATGTCACAATACCTACAGGAGAGCTGCAGCTGCTGAAATACACTGATACAGTCACATCCACTAACAAGAGCAAATGGAAGCAGATATATCATTATGTAGCACTGCATACCAATGGCTGCACTGCAGAATGGGCCTTTACACCAAGCATTATCCAAAAAGTGCTGCTAACAGGTCAGTGACAAGTCAGCAGAACTGTGACACAGGAAAGTATCTTCCAACCAAACACACACACACACACACACACAGCCACAGTCCTACACAGGCTCATAAACAGTTAGAAGCAGCATAAGGATCGATACACAGGATGACTCAGATTGCACAGAGCACGGCCACTACAGCTCAAAACAGCCCCGAATGCCCCCGAACCAGATATAGGTTCTGAGATGTAATACTCCAGCTCTGTATTCACCTCCTAGCACTGCAAAGAGCAAGCCAAGGACAGGCAGGCTGAATGTTAAAGTGCCTCATCACTTTAGGCAGAAAAAACATTTAAAGTAAAAAGGGCTGAGCCTTTACCACTAGTCCAGCATCAGAGGAATGAACTGTAGCAAACAATGCACAGTGTCACCTGGACAGTGAATCATGGGAAAGCCCTGTAGGACGAGCACTGAGCCTGGTGTTGGGATATAAAATGTAACACTTCCCACACGGCATTGCCTTTCTTTCTTTGGGAAAATAGCTTAATCAAGGCATATGAAGTGGCCTTAATATTTAACAACAGGTGGCAATGTCCCTATATTATAATGAGAGGTGAGAGATACCAGAGCTTTTTTGCCACTCTTTATTCCCATTTCACAGTTTTCATGATATTTTCAATGTTCCTCCACAGATAAACATGTTAATTTAACAGTATAATGGGTTTACTTATTTTTAATTATCCAAATTTGTTTCTAAATAGTCAGATTTTTCCCTCAGTTACGTACAGCAATCTGCATTTCCACTGCAGGAACTTTCCTCTGGGACTAAGAACCTTTGGAAGAACATTTCCACTGCAGGGATCATGGTCTAAATTAAATTCCAGAGACATCATTTTACCCCAAAAAAGTCCCTGCTCAAGGGCTAGTGCTTTCCACAAGTACAAGTACAAGAACTGACTGAACTGAACTGAACTGAACTGAACATTTCATTGTCCTTTGGCACATCAGCATGGAGTTGCAGAAAAAAGCATACAACAAATGGGCCAATGACAGTATGCCGTCCTTGTTGATGTATAGTCACAACAGACAGAAGGAACCTTTTAGATCCTTGAAAAGTAGTTCCTGGGACTAAGTGTTCTGGATTCTTTGGACAGACTGTGACTTTTACTTATGAACAGCCGTATAGGTCTTTGATTTCTTCAAAAAGCCAAGCTGACCCTTCGCTAAGATCCTCCGAATTGCCCATCACAGCATGGTATCAGTCAGCTTCAACCAGGATCTGACAATTATATATCTGTGCTTAACAGACTCTAAAGCAATCATTTGTTTACACACATTGCAATCCTTGTAGGAAAACTTAATTGGAAGAAGAATGGCCACCAAAATGCTAACAAACGCGCATGAGATGAGCTAATCACGTTGCTGTAAGAAGAAATAACTAGTGATGAACACTCATCTGGCATTTTGAGACAGGCCAAGGCATGCGCTCAGCTAACAAGAGCATAATGTCAGGCGAAACCAATGAAATGCAACTCAAGGACAATTCAGCTCTAAATGCTACTGGGAGATTCAGCCACAGTCACTGGTCAAAGAAGCAAATCGGAGCGGAAGCTGATTCAAAAAACACACTGCCAAAAGAAAGCTTCAGTTGTTCTACACAAATTGTCTTTTTGTCATTAGTTTTTGTCATTATCATGCAAAATGAAAAAAAAAAGGTCAAAACTGAAGTAGCAGAGGCAAAGGCATTTGAATTCTTCCTATGCATCAGACTCCTACATTTCCCATAGTGCAATCTGAAAGAGTCTCAAGAAAACATTCCTGCCTGGTAGACATCCAGGTCTTTCAAACTTCATCCCTACACTCAGGCTTGTAACACAAGCCTTTTGTTAAAAATGCACTGTCTCCAAGGCCAGTGAGACCAAGTTCCTCCAGGACAACACAAGAAATTATGCACTTATTTTCAGAGGTTAAGTAGCACTATCCATGAGAAGTAAACTGATTTTGATTGATTGATTAATTTCATTTTTTCTTACAAAATTTTCCTGTAACATACACAGCTGTATCAGACTTCCTTTTCTTTCCGTTAAACAGGGAGGGAAGAAGAGAGTGAGGAAAGAACACCATGTTTTTAACTCTACTTTGAGCCCCTCCTCTGTGGCAATGAGCAATGCTACCAGGTAAGCAATCCTCTGGAACCACTCCACACACACAGACACACACATATACATCCCGGCTGACAGAGACAGGCATTTTGCCTGCAATTAAGGGTACATCAAGTGTTGTTTTGAAGGTCAATCTTCAAGCTGACATTTTAGCCAATATTCAATATTCTATAGTTTTCATGATTTGAACATTTCTAAAAATAAAAGTCCTCTGACAGTATTCCTGGCAGGATGGATAAGCCTATGAAATGGCATTTAGACCAACCAGCGTGCATTCAGTGTGCATCATAGCCATTATATCAGAGGTGGATGGGACTCATTACAGCACATTTGAATTTAAGACCCGTACTATTCTCAGATAATGGCTGAATCATACACTGTCATAACATTGCAACCTTCCACACACAACTGCACACCAACACCATGTCGCGCTCGTCAGCAGGTGCAGCCCCTGAGTGGACTGCCAGACAGCCTTCTAGGGCAACAAAACACTAAAGGAAGCCAGCCAGGCACCAGTCACGCTAACACAGCTAGCAGGTTGCATGCACACAATCCCTGCCTGCAATGCATGACACGACCAGCAATAAGGAGGAATCAATCACACATGCTAATCATGGAGCCAGATAGATCGTACACACATACACACAAACAAGAACCCACGCAAGGACACACTCTTCTAAATCCATTGTCTCGGGGTATGGCGTGGAAACGCAGACGGATTGCTGAAAAGATGGAATGTATGGATGGATGGATGGAAGGATGCAGAGATAGATAGCTCACCAGTTTGCCTTCTTCCTTTTTCTCCACCTCTTTCAGCACATTATCCAGGCTAAGTGTGCGTGTGTGTGTATGTGTGTACGTGTGTGTGTGTATGTGTGGTGAGCCAGCAAGGATACACACTGCTTCATCCCCTCCTCTCCCTCTCTCTGACAATCCCTCCCTCTTTCTCTCTCCTCCCTGGGATTTATTTAATTATTTCCTCCCTCCCGCCCTCTCTCTCTCCCTCGCCCTTTCTTCCTCTCTCTCTCTGTCTCTCTCTCTCTCTCTCTCTCACCCCCTCCCTCCTCACAGCTGATAGCGGCCTTGCTTTTGCCTGTTTAATTTTCTCGCTGTCTCTCTCTCTCCCTTCTTCTTCTTCTTCTTCTTCTTGGACTAGTTATCCTTGATGAAGTCGTATCTTTGTGCTTTTTTGGTGTGGCAGCCAGAGCCAAAAATAGAAGAGGAAAGGAAAAAAATGGAGTGCCAGCCTTGTATATTAGAAGCTGATATCTGCACGGTACAATGCTCACCGTCTCCCTCCCCCCTCTCCCTCCCTGTCATTCACTTTCACACTGTGTCCCTGGCCTGCCTCTGTGTCTTGTGTGATGCAGTAGCGTGGTAGGCTCCTCCCTGGTGAGATAGCGGTGCCACACAGCTGAGCGACAGAGAAGGGGATGCTGGGAAAGCGTGGTGGCAGTGGGAGGGAGAAGGTGGGGCTGTGGGGGTTGGGCGTGGCTTGGTGGTGTGCTGGTGGTGGGAAGGGGTCTGCTGGAGAATCCGGTGCAAGGCAAGCTGAGAGCATCATCTAGGATTCCCACCCTCCATCATTCGCTCTCCACACAGAAGGGGGTCTGTTCACTGCGCACAAACACGCACGCACACAAACACACACGCACAGACTAAATCACATTTTATGGCTGAACAAAAGGCAGAAGCAAGCTACTTCCAAGGGGATACTTGTGTATTTCTGTACATGTACTTGTACATTTTTACGTCAACACAACATTTCTGTATTTATTTTGGTAACATAAATTTACCATGTAGGACATTCAGCAGGCAGACTGGAAGCCAACTGTTCAAAATTATTATACTAGTTTAATTTGGTGAGAATTTAATTGCATTGCAAGACAGAACAAAGACAGTTGATTTTATGGCACAAAACAAGGTGTTATACCTGCTTCTAGACCAAAAAGTCCAGATTTTATTTTAGTTTTTGCAAATATATTATCAACGTATGTCAGAATTGAAAAGAAAAAAAATACTAATGGCCATTCGTTTTTCTGCAAGGGTAGACAGTTTTGTCAATAAAGGATTCTGCTACTGTATGCTGATTGGTCGGTTAAAGATGTACGACTAGCAGCATTACGTTACGGTAGGCCAACTTCAGCTATGATCATGTGAACATAACAACAATAATAATAATATGGTTTCAGTTTTGTGTATTATAGTCCTTAGGCATTTTCCTAACGATAGCTACAGCAGACGGTTAAAACAAAACACACACTTGTGCTTGATTGACGCGTGAAGCCAAAATGGCGAATGACGTAAACTTCCGTGTATGCTGCAAATACCTAAATAATAATACAAAAAGGTATTTCATCACAAAAAAAACACGAAATTTGAATCTAACAGAACTGTATCTATTGTTTCTGTAACTGTTCATACCAAAAACATAAAAAAAAATTAGTAGAAAGTTTTGCACCATAAAAGTTACATGTTGGGGCTACAGCTCCATCAGCCCGCATTCATGTTGGACTATCTCACAAGCGCCCCCTACATAACCGGAAGAGTAAGAGAGTGGTAGTTCTTCCTATATTAGAGTTTCTTTGGTGATAAGCTATAGGAAAAATGAATGCCAACTTGTTTTAAGCGAAGGTGGTGTTGGTCCACTACTTTGGTCAACAATGAAATATTGGATGAATTTCTTCTAAATATAGTACAAATGTCCCCAGAGGATGAATATTAAATTACTGACTATTTCCAGCATTCAAACATTTGCTCTGCAGTGAGGAGTACATTAAAAATTCAGACACTGATGAATTATCATTATTTTGCGTCATTGCCAAATTTATTATAAAATGCAATGCATTTTGTGATTGTTAGCAAACAATCTTCATGCAGCCCATTAATAAGAAAAGAGGCCATAATGGATTCATGAGAAATATAATTTTTAATTCTTCCTGTTTTAGTTGTATAATCAATCAACAATATTCATGTACCTTCTTAAAATAGACTCTTAGTTAATAGTATTTTTATTACATTTACTATTAAATTACAAATATATTGGGAGACTTGATACTGAGTAGTTTTTCTGTTATCTCTTGGGGTCATCTGAACATACATTACAGGTTATTAACTGACAATTTAGTTTAACCTCCCTATTTAACATAAGAAGGATATATATATATATAGACATTCAATAAATGATTCATAAAACACAATATCTAGTTTTAGAATTAAAGAGTTAGAGTTAAATACAAGTAGTGGGAGGATCATTTATGGACTATACTGTACAAGACAGACATATGAAAAGATGTACTGACCACATGAAGATATCCCAGATTAAATATATTACAAATCCCTCCACATATGCAGTAAACACACATTTGCTCTATTAAATGTCAGTACAGCTGCTACTATTTTCACTATGGAATAATCTGGGGATTATTTTCACATTTTAAGTGTTTAGTCTATGAAGAAACGGGAAAACTGTGAAAAATGCTCAATGCAATTTCCCAGAGCAAAAAGTGATCTCTTAAAATTGTTTCTTTTGTTCCCAAACTCAAAAATTCTTTATTAACTGTCACAAATGAAAAAGTTACAAATAAGTTTATTTAAAAAGTTGGAACCAGCAAATATTTTGCTTGAAAAATGACTGAAATGAATCATGAATTACCCAAATAGCTAAAAAAAATATCATTTTCTTTCCATTGTCTAATTAATTAATTAATTGGCTAAATGTTGCATCTCAACTCAAATATAGTATGCAGGTAGTTTCTTGTCCTTGTTACACCTAGTCTGACAAGCAGTTTGCACAGTTATTTAGGGTTTTCCTGAACTCTGCACTACTTCTCATATAATACAGGGTAATGAAGGCTCACTACAGCAGTGAAACATTTACTTGGTTTTTGGTAACATGCCGTTTTTATCCTGTGGAACAGCAGAAAAATATCCTCTAATCATGAATATCAATAACAGTCTGAGCTCTGTGAAATGGCACTTGACAGTAGCATCCCAAACACTCCCTGCTACTTGGTATATTTTACCAAAATAACAAATTAAGTTTACCTCTCTTGTGATGGAGTGGAAGTCTGAGTGGAGTACAATTCAAAATAACACAGAAGAAAAACAAAACTCTCGGCATCGTTAAATTCTACAAGGGCAAATGAGACGTTCATGGTTTTTGTGATTTGAATGAAATGACCCTTTAACGTTTCAAATATTTTTACAAGGCATGTTTTATCAAGAGATTTTAGTACAGAGTTAGCCTTGAAAAGCACACAAAAAAAACACATTCCCAACAAGGAATTAGTAACAGTGTCCCTTCCCCCTCCACATTATTGTCTCCCTTCTCCTCCTCTCTGTGAACAGCAGCTCTGTTCTTCCCTCCTGTTTCCACTCATGTATGTCAACAACTAGCAAATGACGTTTACACTGGAGAAAACACATCAGGCGGCCACTGCTCTAAGTGTTACATATACAGCATGAGGTATCAGCACAACGAGCAAAGCTTTCCAAAAAACATAGTCACTAACTTGGTGTGTGTGAGACTGTGCATGTGTGCATCCATCATTACCTTCCTACAGAATGACAGTCATGCTCTTCACACAGTGAAGTCTGCCACAGGGCAACGCACAGGGCTCTCCCTTCCATCAAACACACGCATACACACTCAGGGGTACAGTCCACAAACTGCTGAAACATGCTGTCACAGCAAATAGATAGTGAGGGAGTGCAGCAAACAATATGGGAGTATGTGAGAGAGAGCGAGGGAGACAGCAGCAGAGTCCACACTGACTAGTTACATTAACACAACAATAACTGAACTGACAAAGTTTGCGAACACTCTTTAGGCTCTTTACATAAAGCATGCCAGCTCACAATTGCATTGTATAGATTTAAGGTCATTTCACTGGTTATCTAAAGACATAATATGGTGCATTTCTACATTGAAATGTCTAAAAATGATGAGACCTCAGTTATATATTTAGTTGAATTTTGAGTTTACATTATCCCAAATGTTTCCAACAATGTTCATACCCAGAGAAATCTGTGAATTTATCCGAGGTAACAGCATGTTTCATTTGGTCACCTGTCACTACTGGGGGAAACCATATATTGCATGTTTCAATAACATTTAGCACCATGAAATGACCAAGCATTTCAGGAAAGTCACTCTGTTGAATCAGATGGAGGATAGCGGTCCTTGACTTTGGAAACTGGCCAGTCCATCTCCCCTATTTCAGATTCCAAGTCGGTCCGTTTTATGCATCCACTATATGCCGTAAGCACAGCGGCACTGACACTAACTTGCAGCCGCAGGCTAACAATTTCTTCACCGTGAGTGAAGAGGACATAAGCAAAGGAAAAGCGGTTAAAGCTAGCTAAAGTTCAGTGCCAGATTCAATCCTCAGCAGCCTCTCCTATCTTTCTTTGGTATGAGCAGTGAAAAGGTCAAAGTAATTATGAGGAAAATGAAGGAATTCATGACCCTATTTGATCAGCTGTTTTCCATGGTTGAGAACAGAGTGTTACCAAAGTAGCATGGCTCCTTCTAGAAACAGAGGAGAAACAGAGCAGTGTGTGTGTGTGTGTGTGAGCGGTAAAGCGAGAGAGTGAGCGGTGAGTGATGGTGTGCAGCGAGGCAGAAGTGTAGGCAGAGTTAGCCTTAAGTTTAGCTCACTGTAAATGTCCAAATGTCAGTCGGACTTCTCAAGACCAAGCAAAGCTCCCATGTGCTGTTCCACCACTGTTTGCAAAGTGAAGCGGTTAGCCCCAAAGCAGAAGTTAGCTTTGGCACCTTTTCAAAAAACTGAATGAAAGCTGATTTTTTGTTTGTTAGCGCTGTCAATTATAGTTCTCAGAAAGAAAATCGGAAAACGCCCAAGAAAGTTGCAATTGGTGCACCTCCACCTGTAGGTTCAACAAGACTGTTTTTATCTAAAAAACGACAGCAGCATTGAGTCAAGTCATTTACCAATCTAATAACTGGACACAAAAAATATGTTAATTAATTCAGTTTCTTTCAGAGTTGTATTTGTACAATCAACTCACGTCTTACAGCTGAACGCAAAAACAATCTGTACAACTAAACTACAACTCACAGCCAATATGATTCCTTCATTTTTAAACGCTCAGGCTCTCCATTATATTAAAGGTCAGCACTGTCAGGATGGTTTGCAAATACTCACTGGCTTGAATTCACAAATCAAAGTTGAACAAAGTTGAAGCCATCACGAGTGAATCCAGTCATTGCAGCGATTCCTTTACTGGTGTGAGCAGGTAATCGAAACAAATGCTCAAATTTGCACGCAAGATATTATATACCCTAAGAAGACTGCCATGAAATTGGCTGAGCACAGTCATGCTCCCAGAAGCACGAATCCTTTGATTTTAATGACCACATGTCCTTTCCTCCATCGAGCCATTTGAATGTGCAACGTTAAAGGGGAATTTCAAGCAGCAGCTTAAATTCCTCAGTAACTCATTGCTTCATATGTTTATTTTAAATTTTGAAAAAAATGGAAGAAAGAAATCTTGTTCAAATACATTCTCACTCTTCATCACACACTTTCCACACTAACTGGGAAGTGGACCACATAAATTCGTTTTTCACGTCAAACATTATCCCTCATCTTAATGATGTGAAGCAGAGCTGATTTACTCACTGTCCTCTCCGGGGCAGGGCATGCCAGGTCGCTCCGGGATACTGGGGAATACTGCAAAAGACCCAAAATAAAACCAAACATTTCAATCTGTTGTTTTTCCCCTCTTTCCACCAAGAACAGATGTGAGGAAAAAAAGGCTCAGGCCATCAAAATGATGACAACAACCCATATGTAATTTAGATGATGAACAACCTCAATTTACACGAGTTAAAAGGTCACACAAACTATTTATACTTTACAATCTGCATCAGAGGTTCACAATAACACCATCTCCACACAGAATATTCATTTAAAACTGTATTTAATAATAAAGGATTGCATGAAGTTGTGCCTTGTCATTCCTTACATGTTTCAGCGTTTGCTAAGGTATGTAACTTTACTGTAGTGTTTCAAGTCTCACAAAGTTGTGGAAAACAGTTGAAAATTGTTCTATTAAAAGAAATTAAAAGTAAAAGTTAACTCACCATGCAGCAGCAGTCCAGACCTCTTGGTTCTATTGTAAATGCGAAGTGCCTCCTGCAGCTCCATTTGAGATGAGATGGTGCAAGGGTCCCCTAAACACACAAGGCCAGTGAAAAAGTGAAAAACATAATATCTTTAATATAATAATCTTATTCTATCCTTAGTATCATAACCTTTACATGCACACTTTCTGCCTGGCTAAACGGGTATACAACTGGAATATAACTGTCACCTGTTCGATGTTGTACTAGTTCATTGTTCACATGTTCACAACGTATTCATAAGTATTCATAGTTCCTGCTGTGAAAAATACAGTAATTTAATGTAAACTGAGATGACCTAACTACATATGTGTAGTATGTGAACATTTGCTCAGTCATATCTGCTCAGAAATAAACTACGTATGTGTGAAGCAGGATCTTTGACTGAAACCTTGTGGAACAATTTTCATAAATCTGACCACAAACCCTCAATTTATTACAGGTTCTAAAACCCCCACTGGCAAATTTACCAGTAGGAATCTTAAGAATCTGATGATCAAAGGGGAAACATTTCAAATGATTATTGAACAATATAATATGGAGTAATTTGACATTAAAATTTTAAAAAATGACTGGATATTTTGTTGAGTTTTTGACTTATGTTATCCCAAATCTTTCCAACAATGTTCAAAGCCAGAGAAATTATTCAAGTGAAAAAGTGTGTTTCGTTTGGTCTCCTGTCACCAAACTTGCTCAGTCGAGAACATTTCTGCCTGAGTCAGTTTCACTATGGAGACAACAATTCCCACGATGCCACATTACTTCAATAAGTCAGCAAACTATTGTACTGTATTCAAAATTGCCTGCTAAACTAGCAGTGCGATTTGGCCAAAATGTAGCATGTAGTGTGAAGAATGCAAACAAAATAAAACCTGCATTATTCCCAGATGTCATAGTGATTTTGTTAAAATCTCCAGTACATAATTTCTTACAATTCCTGTATGCTATTTCACCATTAAATTCACTTTTAAGTGAGAAATGAACTGTGTAAATATTATATTATCTATATTATAAATGTTGTCATTTTTACAAAGTCTAAAACTATGTTACCACAGTTGAGAAGCCTTCACAAGAGGAGATACTACCGCATAAGCACTTGCGGGGGTAGCTAACTAGTCACACTCCTATTGCCAAGGAGGATATGTTAATAACACAATCAAACCAGCAGGGGCATTAACACACAAAAGTACTATCACTCCGCAAGTGTAATGAAAAGAATATGCCTCCAAACCCACAGTGATAACTTACCAGGAGAACGAGCTCCAACTCATGTTTTGCAGTGAAGTAACGCGACAACATACAGGTGAATCTGGTGCCGTCCCATCATCATATAGGTTTGTGAATGTGAGTTTCTGTTTTAAATACTTGCACACTTGCGACTGTGAGCAATGTCTTTTAACGACACATTGCTCTCCGGTGTAATTCATGCTTTGACTGGGAAAGTTTCACTGCTACATTCCAATACTTATTATGTAAATCAATTCATTGTTGTTTGACAAATCGCCTCGGCCTCACTAGGACCAAGTGGACTTGTTCCAGATTGGAACAAATGAGATATCGCATTCACAGGAATGGAAAGGACAGATATATCAAGAACATAAAGCCTCTGGCCACAGCTATCGCCAGCGCAGAGGCATGAAAATAAACCTCTGTGACTGCTGGTATTCACAGCGCAGCAGACATAGTTGGTCATGGAAGCAAATTTGTAGAGTGTGCACAGCTGGATATGAGCACTATAAGTCATTCCAGTGTGCAGTGTGATGTGGCAATGATGACTTCTGGACTGGCTAGAAGCCCAGGGAATGGGCTTCCATGCTGTATTGTTGAGCCTGAGTTTAGCAGTAGGATAAAAGGCGACAGCTGACGAGACAGAGCACGTAGAGTGATGTACAGTATTTTACGTTGAGACACACCTACCTTCATCATCGATCCACTTGAGCGTGATGGGCTGCTGCTTGGCAACGCTGCACATTGTTCTCACCTCCTCACACAACTCCACAAAGGTTACCTTGGCTGGCAAGTCTGTGATCAGCATGTCCCTGAATGCACATGAACACACAGACAAAATGTCAACACTGAGTCACTTAGACTAAGTGGAGCAGGGCTAAAGAGACCCCTCAGGGGGATCTCCAAGAAGTCAACAACAAATTAAGGAACTCATTCACCATTATTGAATTTAAAGTAAACACCCCCCCAGTGTTTTCTCTATAATTGTACACATCTGGCAGGCCATCAGGACAAGAACCTCTGCCAGGCCACAAAATCTTTTTGGTTTTTTTTTTTCATCTGCCAAAAATAACAAGGAATATGTGAACACCATACATACATACATTTATTTTGAAATTTTATTTTGAAGTGCTGCAGTTGTTTTTGCTTCCTTCTCTTTCTGCTGTTTCTGCTCTCGGTTCAAGGTGCAAAAGGAACTGCTATAAGAGCCATGCATGAGCTATGAAGTAAAGATAACGGTGCTCGAGTTGACAACTCGTTACATTGCTTTAAGTGCAATAAAAGTTTCCCAAAATGAGTAGATGATGAATACACGCCCTCTAAAACCAAAGATGAACAGAGGAACAGACATCAACTGACCTACCTCCAGATTGCTACGTCAGCACTGGAGAAAGCGCCTGCTGCACTGATTATCATTCTGATGTAGAGAAAAATAGCACTTGCTTGTTTTTAACCCTTTAAACCAGCCACAACCATCTTCTGCTCAAAGGTAACAGCTGCAAGCTTGTTTCGGTTCATCAGGTTAGGGTGCCACATATGTAGGTCATTGTTTCCCGTAGCGACCGCGATTTTCAAAATGGGAATTTGCAGATAGCAGAAGGGAGGAGAATGCTGAAATAGGCTGAAAATGGTAGGCTTCCACCAACAGTTCACATCCAGTGAGCCACACTACATGACAGGAGATTGGTAGGCATTGACAGAATACCTGGTAAAGGATGGAGGAAGGATGAATTTGGAGCAGAGTTGATGACACACTGACTTAACATTCAGAATAAATAATGCATGCTTTGAACAGCATTACCCCAGAATTTGCACAAATGGACAAATTCACTTCACTGGTTTTGGTCCTGAAAATCAGGTCATAAGTCAGTCATAAGGGGTTCTGCTTAGGAGGTGAAAACAGACGTATGAGCAAGAAGTTTATTTGTGACCTTAGTATAGTACTAAGGCCATATCTTATGCACTTCTCACAGCTGTTTTGAAAATACTTGAATCATTTAGCAAGAGTGTTGCTGGCCAACAAGACAGGAGCCCAGTCTCTGAGTGGCTGGCAGGTTCAGCCAAGGCAACACTGAAATGCCAGTACACAGCTTTTAACGATTTTTGTCACTCTATAAACTAAATGACTAATCAATCAGTTGTGAAAGTAGTCTCCAGATTAATCGATGAAAATAACTGCAGCCCTACCACTAATAGCAGCAACAACAGCACCTCCAGTTTGTGTATGTAACACACTGTATTATCACTATATCACAAAGCTAAGCATCCTAAGCATCTGTTTTAAAGATAATATATGAGAATCTATAAAAAAAAAAACAAAAAAAAAAAACTCCAAAGGATTTCAGTCACACTTACTTCTGCTGTGAAAGTAAGACCAGAATCCTCAAAGACTACTCCAACCATCCACATAAAAATATTCTGCATGCTGCATCGTAAAAAAAAATAATAAAAAGATGTTCAAGTTTCAGCTCTGTTTTCTAATGTAAGAAACTAACACATCAAATCCGAGACACATTTTAAGTGCATATGAGAACAGTGAGTTTTTTCACAACAACAGTTCTGCTATTTCACAAGAAAAGCCCCCGTTATGAAATGAAGGATTTTTGTCTATTTATGCCAGAGGGCTTTTAATTTAAACCAGATACAGGGTGTGTGGATTTGTAATAAAAATGTACTGCAGTACCTTTAACAGGACAAGCAGTAATGGATCAAAACGAGTATTTGCACTGAAGTACTGTAGAGTGTAACAATAACGTTAGAGAACAAAACCTGTACCAACTCAATACTGATGACAGTTCAGTACTGTGTGCATGCTCCCCAGCACTAATACATCACAACAAAGCAGAGGGAAGCAGCACTCTGTGGTGATGAGGTTATCCCAACTCTCCTGCTTGCTCTCTCTCAACACTACACCTGACAAATGTTGGTTCAGTCCATTTCCACATAGCAGCTTGTCCACTGGACTAGAAGTTGGAAACTTACCCAACTCTTACACTTACTTATTTACAACCAAATTAGAACTTTTTCCCATACCTTACTCTGAGAAACACATTTAACACAATAACAAAATATTTGCCTTTTAATTTAATAAAAGCACCCAGTGTGCTCAAATATTAAATATAATCTAGACAAGCAGCTGAAGAACTTTGCCTAAGTACATACATAAGTTTATGATTTACACCTGAGACTGGTGGGTCAGTAGAAGCGTAAACAGGATCATGAATCAGATCAGACATTAAGTGTGAGGCACCTGACATGTTTTTTTTTTCCAAGATGGTCAGAAGATCTGTCCAATCATCAACAGGAGAAGGATTAGCTTATATACTGACTGTGCACCAAACATGGAAAGAATCCAACTCGCACACAAGTAAGAAGGCTCTGCTACTAGATGTAATTACCAATGACTATGCACTAATGTGAATAATGAAGCTGTAAATTTGTCAGTTGGCAGAGCCACTGATTGAAATCAATGACAGGAAATACTTTGTTTACCATCCCTTTGTTTTTGAAGGTTGGAAAGAAAAAAAAAAAAATCAGAAAGCACCAAGTGGTTGAATCTCATATCAGTAGTGGCCTTCAAATATGCTTATCAGAGGATGACTCTTTTAAATAAGGGTGTGCATGTTCAGTTTCAACACCAACACTCACTGCCCTGCTGTTGGCTGAATGTGACATTGTGGGTGGTATGTATTCACATTCAACAATGCAGCTGCTGAAAATCAACATTTTTAACAGGGCCAAGCATGGAGCCACATACGTGACCATGTGTGTGTGTGTGCGTGTGTGCGTGCGTGTGTGTTTTGTACAAACATCACTACCTAAAGCATGCTTCAGAGTGTGTAAGTGCAGGAGCTACAGTGACTAAGCCCATGTGAGTGTGTCTGACGGGTTTCTAGGTGTGTTTGGCCAAGTGTTTATGGCAAGTGTTTGTTGGACTCTGACAAGGTGGAGCAGAGACAGCTTGCTTCCCAGCAGGCATTGCTCCACACAGTCAATCTGGAATAATGCCACACACAGTGAAAAGGGAGGGGGGGGGGGTTATACCTATTTATATATCAGATCAGATCTGGTTAACTCTTATATGATGAATATGATGCCTATATAATATAGTCCATCATAGTGACTTCAACATTTCATGAGTTACACAACATTTTGATTTAATTCAACATATGTGGTGTGTTCCAAGGGTTTCTCTTACTTCATGTTTCCTCTTTGTAGAGATACTAATATAAATGAACTCGGCTCTATTGGTGTTTAAAAACCAAACCTGCTGATGCCAAACGTCTGAGGAAAAATTATGAGAGGCAACTCTGTGGCTTACCCTTGCATTAGTCACTGAGTACATACACTCGAGACACCATGGATTTGTCTAGCAGATAAGTCTACCTGTGAATATGTTGACCTTTGATGCTCGCATTTAAAACATTCCTGTCACCTTGAATCCCTGGCCTCTGCAGTACTCATGTCAAAGAGCCTGAACGCCAAATTGCTCCTGATTGGCTCTTCTATCAGTGTGTGGGTGTTTGAGCCAATGAGCAGGTGGCAACCACGAGTGTATGAATGTGTGTGTGTGTGAATGGGTAAATGCTGGCTCTTTGGGTGGATCAGTCAGAGAAGAAGAGTGCAATATAAATACAGTTTATTTACCCATTAAACTGATTTGAGAAGACAGAATTTGTGGCCAAAAACATTAGTGTGCATGAAACAAACTGTTGCTCACATGGTCTGAAGGTAACCTTTGTTTAAGGCTGTCATAAAATCTCAGAAATGCTTGATGTTTCATAATGTGGTTCACACAGATTCTTAGATAAGACACTTTCTGATTAAGGCTAAAGCAAAATTAAAGTTCTAAGTATGGCTGCTCAGGTTGGAGCAGAATTTGAGAGTTGATAAGTTTGGACCCACTTCTTTAAAGTGACAGAAAATAGGCAGAAAATAAACGTAACAGGCCGCTCAGTATACAGAGCTGTGATTCTAAGTCAGGGTCTTACTTAAAGGGCAACACAATGTTGACTGCATATTCAACACAGCACATCATTCATAAAACCTGGATGGACACATCACACAGAAGCACTTCTGACCCACATCACCCTATCAGAAAACTGCCACCTGAGAAGCAGGTGTGTGTCCATTAGTGACCGTATGACCTGACCATGAGCACCTACCCACACAACCAACATGAAGCAAACCATCAGATGAAGTAAAACTCTCACTTCCTTTAGTATCATCTCATCACACTGTTATTCTGAGCTATGTGGTCCTTTACACACGCTCACTGGATTAATCAACTATTGAACAAGGTGGCTTTTCATTCTTAGGCTGCAATATTTTAGTCTGTTTAACCTCTTCTGATCTCTTAATCGTGAGATGCCAGTCTATGCCAGGCTCAGTATACAGTGGACCTTGTTACTCTTAATCCAGCATGGACCCTGACGGTATGCTACATCTTTCATTTGCGCACTTACTGGCATGGCAGGCAACTGGTTGTGAAATGATAGGTCAACAGTTAAATATTTTCAAGGCCGTTTTTTTGCTGTTTGCATCTGCATAGCCAATGGGAACATAATGTAAACTGACATAAACAAGCGGACAGTTGGTATAGTGACAGTGTTCTGCATGACATAGAACAACAAGAATTTGACAGACATTTGTCCATGGTTTGTCCCATTTTCTGAGGTTATCATTACCACCTGTTGTTTACATGGCTTAAGTTTTGCATGTGTTTTTAAAATTGGCAGTTAACTTCAGGATGCCAACTGTCCCTCAGAATGGTCGGTGTTGTACGAACTATGATCCTTCCCATTTCTTGCAGTGTTTTATCGTGGTACAGAAATGCAAAGGACACTGTGTGAGAGAATTCAGAAGCAATGTCTCCATTACTTTGTTTGTCCACAAGTTTGTTCTTATACTGTACAATGTCCAACTCACTACTTGGTCACAAAGTAAAATACTTAAAATACTTAGATATCTTGTTGATATCCAATTCATAACAACTAGTTGCGACAAATATATTGACAAAGGCCCATAATTCTTCTCTGAAGCTCATGAAAACATATTCAAACTGCTTATTTGTCTGACCAACAGTCAAAAACACAATGATACAGAGCAGGAAATGGTCACACTGAGGGTCAAGAGGAGCTCCACACCTTCACGCTTTTTACAACTTTCAGTAGCGTTATTGCATTTTTGTAACTGATTAGAGGAGGTTGAACTTGTCATCAGACAGCCTTAATCATAATGAGGAAGGCTCTTTTCCAGGGATAAACGACTGTCAGAGTCAACACTAGGCATTTCTCTGATTATCTGCATCTGTGGGGTTCACGTGTCTAAATTACAATAAAATAAATCAATTTAAAAATTTGCTCTGTGTGCAGCATCTTCTCTGTCTGCACAGCCACCATTCTGTGGTCTCTCTCAGTATCCTGCCCACAGCACTGTCTCACTGGTTACACGTCACAAGTAACAGCCTTTCAACACCGGATAATGTGAAGCTGCAAGGCAATTAATAACTAAAGTTATCACGCAAATGGAGTGGAGTAAAAGTTATCTGCCGCCAAAATGTAGTGAAACGAAAGTATAAAGCAGTAGAAAACGGAAATACTCAAGTACCTCGACACTGGACTTAAGCACAGTACTCAGTTTCCAACGCTGATTAGACTGTTTCGGAATGACTGATTTTTATTTTTACTGCAAATGTGTACAGGTTCCAAATATCAATCTCTTTGATTACTAACACTCAGCATGGGCCCTGAAACAAACATATTGGTCAATCCCTGTTCTTTTCATGAGAATAAGTGGGAATGTGCATTGGAAATACTTGGTAAAGACTTGCAAAAGGCAAAAGACAGTGAGTTCCAGAGCAGCTGGGCACTCCTTCAAAGACAGCAGTAAGGGTAAGAAGGAGGAGAAATGCTTCCACATGAGATATTATCCAGTATAAGCAGCTTATACGAGCTTTAACACATAAAATATCTTGCATTTACATAAAATAATACTCGACATTGACATGACTGTCACAGTTACATTAGAGAGTACAGGGTTCAGTCTAACAACCTAATTACCACGAAACTTAAAGAGCTCGAGAACACAACACGAGACGACATCCACAACAATAAACGGTCACTAATGCTAACAGCATATTATATAATGACACAGAAACAAAATGCTCACAACGAGTAGCTTATTGTACTTATCTGGAAGGGAAAGCTTTTGAAACATTGTACAGCTATTCTTTATTTTTAGTGACAATATTTTGATTCGACACCTGAGTGACTTTGACGCTGGTCACGTAAACGGGAGTGCAGTGTCACTCTGACCTAGCTGGATATATGGAAGCCTGCTGAAACGTCAAGACGACCCTACATATTCACCCGTGACACCAACAGGTACCTGGAGGTCTCTGTTCCTCAGGTGTTTCCTATTGTCATGACCAGCCGCTTGACTACTGTCCACTGTTTTCCTTCTGCTAGTTACTCTTACTTACCCACAGTAGTGTGCTTTAATTTTCACCAACTCCGTGTCCAAGTCCATTATGGATCCGTTTGACGCTAGCATATGCATTGAACAGTTTGGTGTACCTCCCAACTAGCCCAACGTTTACTGAATAGGCCCAAACTAGCTGTAGTGATTACCCGGTCACGTCGGAAGACAAAAGTTTACATAACACGGCCAGGGGTAGCGTTTTGTCCGGCACTTTCGAAGGAAAACTTGTCCGAGCTACTTTGAAGTTTCTTTGGAGACATTAGAGGGTTCAGTGGCGGAGGATCCGTCAAATAGCACTATTAACATTATCATTTCCGGCTTTTCGTTTCAAAATAAAACACATGCTTACAAAATTATGCTGTTATCCGGCGCAGGGTTGGAGTAGCGCTTTTATTTCGAAACTAAAACCTCCTATCCAATAATCCCGTGAGAACAAAGTCTGTCTAACTTGACACAGTTTCTTGTGTTCACTATGGTTACCGGAATCCAAATTCACCTGTCCCATTAATTCTAACGGGGCGTGTGGATTGCTGCACATATGTGTATTGTTTTCATGTAATGATTTTTACACAATGTTAGGAAGCTCAATGGAGATTAAGCGACTGTTTAATGTATCTATAATGGTATATTTCCTCTCTTATCCACGCATAACTCACGAATGAATAGTTAATAACCTTCTTCATCTTATTTTATCTCTCCTATTGTGGTGTCGTTTCTATATTCCAGGATTAGCAGGTGGTGTCTTTTCATTCCCTCAAAAAAATTATTGATAATGTCAACAGGATTTTGCATAAATATTTCGATCAATATATTTAATAAAGGGAAAGGGAGGTTTACGTGAGCTATAAGACATGTATAACACAGGAGGACCCATGAAAGTGAACTTAACTATGACATACCACACATATTTCACGGATACAAGGTGCTTGAGGCTTCCACTATGGCAATGCAGTCGTCAAGCGCCACCTGCTGGGTGACTAATGAACAATTCAAGGAGTAATTTATCATTCAAACGAGCGATTTTCAAGGAAATTTTAAAGACTGTAGACTAGTTTATTACATGAACTGTGGAAAATTCGTTTTCATTATTATCTTAACCAACTTCAAATAATTATTGGAATCAAGAGTCTACTTTGTCCAACTTCTCCAGTTCTTCTAAAGGAACACTAGGCCCTAAGTTGCAGAGTGTCAAAAAAGAAATTGTGAAATTTATTTAGAAATATGGATAATGTAAAGTACAGTCTCAACTAAAGTTATGTCTTCAACAAGACAATGCAGACCCTGTACCACTCATTTCACTTAAATTGCTATTTCTGTCTGTCTCCCATTCCATGCACTCAGTTTGGAGCCTCAAGATCAACCCACTTTTCACCCAGCAGGTAGTGCTGAAGGGCACATCAGCTGAATAATAGAGGGGAGGGAACATTATTAATCACTCCACCATACCCAGTCCATGGTGGAATCCAGCTGGCAACCCTCCGGGGTGGAATCAAACCAGCAACTCACTGATCACAAGCCGCTTCTCAAACCTCTAGGCCACGGCTGCCCCAATGTGTTCAGTTTTTGCTGAACACATTTTGGTTTAAGATCATAAGATGAATTCAGATTTCCTGGTATTTTCATCCAGATCACATAAACAGCATAGGACACAGCACCTTTTGTGCCAGAACACCCAAATTGTCCGTGAGCAACACTGGAGCTACATTGGAACATGTAAGTGACAGGTCCAGTGAGAAGCTTAATCATTCGTTGCATATCTCTTGTTTGCAACACCTGCATCGAGCACGTGGCTCACTGACATCACCAAACTGTTGGTTTATTCTTTTGATATAATATTACAGGCCTTAGCTGCAGCCTCCTTCAGTAGTTAAGTGTTTGGGGGAAGCTTAAATCTCCTTTTCAGCAGCTAAAATGCATGTTCTATAGGGTTCAGGTCTGGTGATTGAAGGGACTTTACATTTCTGCTCATGAAGTCTTCTCTGGATGGTGGATAGGTGATGTGGAGGCTGCTGCTCATGTCTCTGACTGTTTCTGGCTTTTTCTTCACAACTCTTACAATCATTCTGTCATCAGCTGTTGTTTTCTTTGGTCGACCTGTTCCGTGTATGTTGCCCAGTAAACCTGTGGTTTGTTTTTGTCTTCCACAGGACATTCCATCAGGAAAATGTCTCACTGAGGCAGTAAGAGCCCGTGATCCTAGTCCAGTTATGTCAAAAGTGGATACTCATATTTAAATACTATAGCAGAGTCAAACAGGAAGCAACTGCAGAAAACAGTTTTGACAAGAAGCATGTCAAGTCTATACTCCAACTGAGACCAGGATAAGTTTGCCTATTGTGTCCCATCAGTGGGCCATAGAATATTTCTTATTAGTGCTGTTGTTATTTTTTTAATTTACAAAGCTGATTTTGTGTGTAACTCACATAAATAAAAAACATCACACCAAAAGAATGTGATCAATACTGTCAAAACTCAAAGTGAAAAACTCAAAAAAAGAACATTTTTTGTCATTTCTGCCATATGTGCAGCACATACAGAGGATTGAAATTGCATAAGACCCACTGGGTAGTAAGTAGAACACCAAATAAAAAATGTAAACATAAAAAGGGCAGAAGGCGGAGAGGGGGCAGAGCAGGGAGGGAGCTGAGCTTCCCGACAGCCTGGTGGATGAACCAGTCCTCAAGTCTGTCTCCTGGGGCGGGGACTCTGTGTGAGGGGTGAGTTCCTCTGCATAGTCTCTCAGTACGTGACCAGGTCTGCCGTCAGGACGCGGAGCTTTGCGGGTTATTAATTCTGCCAAGGGATCTCCTCGTGCTGTCCGGGGCTCCATCGCCTGGTCGCCGGGTGTGTGTGTGTTTCAAAGCGAGCGGAGAAGTTGTTCAACTCGTTCAGCAACGAGGTGGAGCTGTCGCAGGTCTGCATAGCGGGCTTGTAGTCCGTAATGTTCTGTTTCCTCCACTACAGACTCCGAGTGTCTCTGCGGTCGCTGACGCAGTGGATTATCCTCCTGGAGTACTGCCTCACGGCCTCTCTGATGCCTCGGGACAGGTTGGCCCTAGCTGTCCTCAGGCGCACCCCGTCCCCAGCTCTGAAGATCCTTCTGGAGACACACGTACCTGCTTCCGAGCTGGTTTGGTGACTTTAGCATAAGCGATGCGGTCGGAGACAGTGAGGTAGGTGGGTGGTTAAAAACATGGTCCAGTGTGTTACTTCCTCGTGTAGGAAAGTTAATGTGTTGGTGTATTTTAGGAACTATGAGGTTGAAATCCCCAGCCAGGCTGAGAAAAGCATCTGGGTGGGCTGTCTGCTGCTCAGTGATGTGCTGCTACACTTCGGTCAGTGCCTCACTCTGTAAACAACTACAAGTAACATGGCCGTAAATCCCCTCGGTAGATAGAACGACGGACACTTGCTTACTGTGAGTTCCACCGGTGCTGAGCAGCGTTTGCAGAGCACAACAGCGTCCCGACATCAGGCTTCATCGACATAAACACAGAACCCACCGCCGCGGGTCTTTCCGACCTCGACGAGAGCTCCGTCCGCTCGGTGGCATATTAGCAGGTCTAGCTGAATGATGGTCTGGTACACAAAAACAGCACTTTATCACGGTCCTCAGGGCTGAGCGGAGTAAATGAATGTAGTCTTGTTATCTAACGAGCGTTGGCCAGTACGATGGTAGGGATAGCCGGCTTGTGTGGGGTAGCCGCTAGCTTAGCCCGGATACCTCCGCGCTTACCCCACTTTTCCTCCTTGTTGCGCCGCTTGTGTCGCCTCCACTGTGGGCACGAAGCAGGATTGGGTGTCTGTGATGGTATAAACCTCCGGAGCAGACCGCAGTCCCGCAGCTCTCCAGTTTAACTCTGTGAACGCGGTCCTGTCTGTGTCGAGCAGAGAGACTCGCGGTTATAAGACAAGTAGACGCAATGGAGACGAACAAAAACACAATAACTCACAAAACCAAATTACCGTTCCGTCGGGACGGGGAAGCCGCAGCGTGTGTACGCACCGCCACTCATTAAGTAGACCTGAATCGCTCCAAAGCGTCTGCATATTGTGCGCTGAGAAAATGAACCTGAATACGTTAAATTTGGATTCTTGATGGCATACAGTAATGCTGACTGAGCCCGAAGTAGTAGGATGCAGTTTATTCGTTTTTTCCTCATTTAATTTGCTCTCAAAGCACAAAAGGCCGAGCGCCCCTGGTCTTGTATATCCATCTTTATGATGTAGCAGAGGTGGTCTTTGATTCAGATCAGGTGACCCACAACCCCACAAAAACCGCAGCTCCTCGCTCTCCACCAGGTGGCATTTTTTATTAGCTAATCAACCATGTGCTGCAGCAGCTGTAATATATATTTACCAATGAGCAAGTAATACAAAACTGTTCTATTTACATTAAAGCTATTGGCTCATTTCAGCCTCTAGATGTCAGGAGTCCACGGTTTTAAAGTGTGCTGATGTTCATGTGGGAACCTGACACCCTGAAGCTTTCATACTGAGCTGCTGGTGGTGGAGGACATGGACATCATCAGAACACTGAGCCACACAGCAGGCTCCTAAACCTGCTCTACAACACTCATCACACAGATCATATGGGAACGAGAATATGGAAAACTAAACTACAATGAGGGGGAAACAAAATATTAAAAAATACACAGCAGCTGATAAGAGTATCATCCAACAGCTTAAAAGCTTTCTTACAAAGTGACATCTAGTATGATACAACAGAATTTTCTTTAAATGTTAATCCTTCTCAATCAGTAATAATAACCCATTTTTCTTGTTTTCCCATCATTTTGCCATGTTTGAGACATTTCAGGGCGTATACACAAAAACTTCCAAAATCCAAGGTCATCATACAGAGATGCTTTGGGTTAGCTGACTAACTTAACTTCAGGCTTGGGAATGAGACTCAACAAGCAGCTGTCTCTCTCGATTTCTGCACAGTTAAATGGTGCATCTACAAATCCTAGATTGTATACCTTATGATTAAAGAAATAAATATCATTAAAAAGGGTAGAGAATCTCAATCACTCTTAAAATCAAATAACAATACCATTACAAATAAGATCAAAGAAACTGCCAATGAGCTTCAGGATTTTTCTGTAAACGTTGCATACTTAGCAAATGAGACAGTGCAGCTGAGAAACAAGGAAAACACTGTGTGGTTTTAAAGCTGACAGGCAGTGATGGTACAAGTAATCTCCCCCATCTATTCTGATACTACTACTGACACCTTATCACTGAATAAACTGGAGATAGGAGGACCATGTACACACACACTACCAGTCAAAAGTTTGGACACACCTTCTCATTTAATGGTTCTTCTTTATTTTCATGACTAATGTTGCAGATTCTCACTGAAGTTATCAAAGCTATGAATGAACACATGTGGAATTATGTAGTAAATAAAAAAGTGTGAAATTACTCAAAACATGTTTTATATTTTAGATTCTTTGAAATAGCCACCCTTTGCTTTGATTACTGCTTTGCACGCTCTTGGCATTCTCACACTGAGCTTCATGAGGTACTCACCTGAAATGGTTTTCCAACAGTCTTGAAGGAGTTCCCAGAGATGCTGAGCACTTGTTGGCCCTTTTGCCTTCACTTTGTGGTCCATCTCACCCCAAACCATCTCGATGGGGTTTAGGTCAGATGACTATGGAGGCCAGGTCATCTAACGCACCACTTCATCACTCTCCTTCTTGGTCAAATAGCCCCGACACAGCCTGGAGGTGTGTTTGGGGTCATTGTCCTGTTGAAAAATAAATGATGGTCCAACTAAACGCAAACCGGATGGGTGAGGTGCTGCTAACTTGCAGTATCTGAGGCTGGTGACTCGGATGAACTTGTCCTCAGCTGCAGAGGTGACTCTTGGTCTTCCTTTCCCAGGGCGGTCCTCATGTGAGCCAGTTTCGTCATTGCACTTCATGTTTTTTGCGACTGCACTTGGGGACACATTCAAAGTTTTTACAATTTTGCAGACTGACTGGCCTTCAGTTCTTAAAATAATGGACTGTCATTTCTCTCTTTACTTAGCTGACTGGTTCTTGCCATAATATGAATTCTAACAGTTGTCAAATAGAGCTGTCAGCTGTGTACCAACCTCACTTCTGCACAACACAACTGATGGTCCCAACTCCATTAAGAAGACAAGATATTCCACAAATTAACCCTGACAAGGCACACCTGTGAAGTGAAAACCATTTCAGGTGACTACATCATGAAGCTCATTAACAGAAGGCCAAGGGTTTGCAGCGCTGTCAACAAAGCAAATGGTGGCTACTTTGAGTAATCTAAAATATAAAACATATTTAGAGTTATTTAACATTTTTTTCTTTGCTACATAATTCCATATATCCTGCCCCATATATTTGATGTCTTCAGTATGTATATACAATGTAGAAAGTAGTAAAAACACTGAATGAGAAGGTGTGTCCAAAATTTTGACTGGTAGTGTATGTATGCATGTGTGTCTGTGTGTGCACAGCAGGGTTATTGCACAGGTCACATTAAATGGTGGCACACTGTTGTACCGTCCTGCTGATTTGATCATTCTAAACATTTATTTGACCAATCAGGTGGTTTATTGTATTGCTAGTATGTATGTATGTATTGCAGTATGTCACAACTAAGATTTTAGTTCTCTGTTGTATACACAAAAACTTCCAAAATCCACTAGTTATTAAAAATGCAAGAACAATATTTGTTAGTAAAATCAAACATGATCTTTTTCTTGATGATGATGGAATGGTGTCCACAGTAATCACCTGGTTTATCAAGTCCAAAACCAGACTGACTCGTCAATTCACTCGTTTATATCAGTGTTAAACACAGGGTGTTAAAAGAGTTATTAGACGCATTACTTTTTGGATCCAAACAAATATTTTGAATGAAATCTGAAATAGTTTCTGTCCCACAGTTTTCACCCTGAAAAACAAAAGAGTGAGCAGTATTTTATGGTCATGTTGGTCCACACTGAACTCATAAAATGTTTTTCAGAACACAAACTGAGTAACTCACTTTTTGTACTGCAGCAAATGACTGTTGGTGGTGAAAAAGAAGAAAACGTATGATATTAAAACAAACACAGGTGTCAAAAAAACACTCTGAGACAAGCATTTGCATGCTGGCAACTGATTAAATCAATATTTTTGAAACAAGTACTGTATTACTTTGTCAATGGTCTGAAATGCAAAAGCAAGAAACCAAGAGAAAGAAACCATCCACCACTCACTGAGAGAAGGAGGAGAAAAATTAGAAGAAGTTGAGTTAGACATTAGCTAATCAAAGTATTGATGCAAAACAAACACTAACCTTCGATCACAATCCCAGAAACTGTTAATAATAACAACAACAGGGGAATATAACAGTAATGATTTCTCGAAGCACTTCCACAGACGACATCAGTGCTCGTACTTCCTTCTTTGACCTTTGATTGGGTTTCTGTGCACCTGTTGGAAAAGACAAACAGCTGCAGTACATGTTGCATAACGGGCCCTTTGTGCTACATGGCTAACAATGTCTTACGTCTTCCAAGCTGTGCAGTTCACACCATCCTGAGAGAAGAAGCCTGACTGACAGTCCTCACACACTGTATCAGCTCTGCTGGTGCCTGGGAAAACACACAAAAGTGACATAAAGTACACACTGACCCAACATCCAGTGTAGAGATGAGACGGGATGACAATTTCTCATCAGTTACAGCAATCAAAATGATCACGTTAGTGTTATTAGCGCCGTATTCTTGAAATGGGTTGGAAAAGTACTTATACACTCATTGAAATCATGAAAACTCCAACTACACCATGCAGTAACTGTTGTTACTAGTAGACTGGTAGTGTATGTATGTACTAGTTGTTACATTGTTACTCACACACAGCGTCTGTGTTGTGTTACATCTGACGATATGCAATGAGCCCACGCAGAGTTTACATAAACACAAATAAGCCACACTTGTTTGCATTTCCATTTGTTTGCTTCCTGATCTTGATGTGGAGGTTGCTGGGTTTTTGGTTTGTTTGTTTCATATGAGATGAGGACTCAGTCACTGATTATTCTTCATGGACAAAAACAACTGGATTTCTCTGGCTGCTGTGGATAACTAACAATGTCATACTGATAGCCTAACCTTCTCCTGCTTCTCTGTCCCCACTCAGCACTGCCTCGGCTTTGGAAGAAGTCAGGGGGTCTGACTGTTTAAGTTGCCATTTCTGCTGTTATTGGCCAAATGTACTACATGTTGGCCTCTTTGACAAAATATTAAAAGCACAACCGAAACAGAGCTCTGACAAATCATGACCATGACCACCCCCACCCCCCATCCCCCCATTTCAAGCTCTTTACATCATGCACTGGGCTTAAAGTCAACTTGCCTCATGGATGGCCTTCACAAAGATGACTTCTAACATTTGAAGTGTTGCCCCCTTTCAGGGTTTCCTTTAGCATGGATATAAAGAATAAAACCACACTTCAGACCTTACATACAACTCTGAAGGTGTTCACAAAGAAATGAACTCAAATTTTCCTGGGTCTAAAATGCATACAGAGTCAGAGCCTACACACAAGTGAGCTGGGTGACATGAATGATGGGAAAAGGCAAAATTCAAGGAAGGGCACGATCGCACATGGACCACCTGAGGGTGAAACAATCAGGGTGGAAGTTTTGTCTTGGGGGTTGGAGCTACAATATCAGCACTGGATACAGTACAGAAAGAATACTGTAGGAAAACTGGACTGCAGGAAACACTGCTGCTCAATAGAGATGAGCTGTAGAAATGGAATAAACACTGCACTGTCCTAATCCTACCTATACTTATAAAGTCAGCTGTATTTCCTACCTCTAATCATGAGGTCATTTCAGGCAGTGTGACATTTGCATCAGACTAATAATTTACAGAACAAAACAGTTCATACTAGACAGCAACATATTCCATTTATTATACTGTCAATTTAAAAACATTCAAAAGAATGTTAAAAGTCCTGTTTGCTTCTCATGTTTTCATGTCTTCTCCATTGGCTTAGGGCTCTTGATGGTTCACAATATGGGGAATAAAAGGACTGCTGGTGTTTATTTTTTCATTTTAGTCATTTGTTACTAATTAATCTAAAGCAGTCCATCAATGTGCATGTAAACTTCCTGTCTGGCTCCAGTTTTTCTCACCTGCTTCTTTAATCCTTTGACCAGGGACACAGTGTGTATGTTTCTCTGCCAGACCACATCCTGTGTCTTCTGTCAAACTTTTACAGAAATACCCACTTAAAACATCACACACTGTGTCATGTATTGTTGTGCACTCCTGTTTGACAAAGAGGCCGTAACCTAAAAGGAAACACAAATATATTTATTATATTGCTGCTGAACATAATGATACACTTAATTCCATCTTAAATAATACTGTAGTAATGAGAGGACATGTGACAAGTACAAGTACCAGACAGAAATATTCACATTCATTATATTTACACTCACAGTGGACTAACAAAACCAAAAAATAATCATATATGTGATTACCTTGTGTGCAGCTATAAGATGTTACATTATTTCACTATTCATTTCCACTGTCTTTTTAATTTTTCTTTATTATCTTTTTTGCCCTCTTTTCTCTGAAAATGTTTATTCTTTACTTTAATGGGTAATTTTATTCTAATCAATTTTTAAGTTAAGAGGATTCCTGACTTAAAAAAAACAGTGGCTGAAATTCAAAAACTTACGCACAAGAGGAACACATTAAAAACATCTGCTTTACTTCCTCACATGTACTGTATACATATTTAGTGCCACTAGCTGCTTTGTGAAGGGGTTCTGGGTTTGTCTTTGGACCAGCAGTAGCAGATGGAGGAGTGGGTTGGCACACAGTAGCTGCAGCTTTAGCTCAACATAGTTTGAACAGTTCATTATCAATTCATTATTCAGCTGACGCTGCAGTTCTGCAAATCCACTGCCTCACACAGCAGCTGCTTTGGTGATTTTCCACTCTGCTCATCTCATATCTTTACCAAAGAGCACACCAATCTTACCCTGACTACATGATGTTTTTCTTCACATTTTGTCAAATAACCAGATTCAGTCAAATCTTTTGCACAGGACTGCATCTGTCAAAGTCAAGCTCAATTTGGAGGGTGTTAATGGCAATGAAAAGCGGACAAAATTAATTCTAAACATACTTTGTTGACAGGAACTGCAGGGAAAACACCTGTTCAGGCCATTGGGTTTGCTCATAAAAGTCCCATTCTCACAGCGGCCACACCGTGTGCCCGATTGTAATGTACAGTCTCGACGAACAAACGTGCCTGTTCAAGAAAAAAAAAATACAAATGAGATCATCATATCATCTCATATTAAAGAGAATATTAAAGGGATAATTCAAAGCAATGGCTTTGTTTCCTCAGGAGCCCATCCTATCACAGCTTCAACAACAATGTCAGGTTGGCATTTCAATTAACCTGCATTTAATAACTCATTTACTGTGGGATCAGTCCATTCCAACTGACCCTCAGAACTTTTCCTTCCTCATTTCCATGTGAAAACTTGTACTAAACTCTTCAGACCTTCCAAAATCTTGTATCTCTATCCAAATAATTTTCTGGTTCTGAATTTTTGAGATTTGGCTTTCAGAACTAAACTTGTGATCTTTGTGATTCTTTGTGCAATCGCAGCCTCAACTCACTATTTTTCATTGGACTGACTTTGCTTTTATTTAAAAAAAAAAATTCCACCTCCACCAGTTTTTCCATTCTTCAATCAAACTCTGAGCATGTGCAGTATTAATGTAGGAGTTACTTGTTCCTGCATGACAAAACCTGGTGGCACAGTTCAGTGATGCCACGCTGGACGAGGAGCTAAACACCAAGCAGAAGGTGTGGTGACTGACAGGAGATGACACACAGAGACGTGTGGGCTGGAGAAGATGATCGCTCGGCTCTTATGTACTCACTTACTCCTGCAGCAGAACAGCTGTGGTGTGTGTTCAACAAGAGGTGATGGAAACAAGGTCAGAGAGCAAACACTATGTGACTTTAGGCTGTTCCAGGGTTTAGTTTAACATGTGGTTGTTGTTTGTTTGTTTGTTATGCAGTTTACACAATTTGCAATTAAAATTATGCCAGACAAAGGCGTTCAAACCTGTTAAATTTGATTTTTTTTCAGACAAACTTCACTCGTATTTCAGTTCTTTCATTATTTGAGTGTTTTTCATACTGTAGATCTGCATATTTCTGCCTGAGCCTCCAACTTGATTTTATTTTCGTTTCTGTCGCAAATTATGAAAAGTATAGCAATAATAATAATAATAATAATGGGAAGAACAACAACACATTAAACGAGACAGCGCAAAAAGAAAATAAATGAAACGAAAGGGAACTTGTCGACCCGACGACTCTCACACCGTCAAATGAATTTGTTTTTTTGTTTTCAATGACGCATTTAATAAATAATTAGCAAAATTAATAAATGTGTGTACGCCCTGGTTACTCGGTTTGTGTTTGTGCCTCATATCTTTGTTTAACATTAACCGGAAGTCCTTGAGGCCTTTCAGCAGCGCCCAAGCAGTCAAAGCGGTCGTGGCGGTTTCCTGCTGACGCTGAAGTTGTACCTTCAAGACACCTCGGACAGCACTCCCCAGACGTTGTTTCATATTCATTAGGACGACAGCACAACCCCGACATCGTGAACACGGCGATGGACCCTGTCAAGGGAAACGGTTACATCATCGTCAACCGACCAGGCCGAGCTGAGCCGAGGAGCCTTGATTATTACGCAGTCAACTTACCGAAAACAATCAGCATCGACGACATGCTATCACATCGTTTCGAATTTTGGACACAATTATTCAGTTTTCAGAGGAAAAACTTGCAATAACGCGAGAAGGTTTCCAAACATGGCTGTAGTTCCGTCTTCTTTAGTGAGGTTGCGGATCGATACTGAAATATCGATGCCACCCATACCAGATCTTTATGCTCTAAAATCGATTCTCAAATCAAAATATTGATACTTTTGATACTTCAGTCCCTTGATGTAATGTATATCATTAACAGGAACACAGTGGAAAGTAACTAAATTATTGAGATCTTGTCTAATGATAAGTGGTTGGTGGGAACTACTTTGTCTTCCGCCTGAGTAAGTGCGTAATGCGTCAGTCAGTCTTTAGACATAATGGCTGAGCGTTAATTGCGTCATGTCTGGAGATATTTGAGCTTCACGAACAGCCAAGACGGGGTTTGTCATTTTTGGGGGAAAACGGTAAGGAGTTGTGGCAACACAACAAACCCTGTGAGACACCTCAGGTTAAACCACAACACAAAACGCGAGACATTTATGATGAGGCTGAGAGGAGAGCAGAGTCAGGTACTGCTGCTCGGGCAAGACAGACGTCACTGGCGGAGTCCTTCGGTGCTGCAGGCAGGAAGTATCCAGGTACAGAGGGAGAACATGTGGCGCTTGAAGCGGCGCGAAGCGCTGTTGCTGTTGGAATTGTTCAAATGAATAAATATGGTTATGAAATAAGTAACGAAATGAGTGCATGATTCAGCAAATAGCTGAGTTCAGCTTGGAGTAATAATATGTGTATGTGGAAAGAAAGCCTAAATTTGTTCAGGTTAGGTTTCCTAAAGAATTGATCATTTGTAGTCGATTACATAGACTAGGTGTCATTAAATTATACAGATCGTCTGCGATAAAACCATGGTGAACTTTGAGAAACATTTACTAGAAAGGATGGATAAAAAACATTTTATCTACAACATATCTATTGACTGCTTGCCATGTTGTCATACTTAAAATTAAGAGAATCCTCCACTGATCTCACCAAAAGGAAATTCAGATGTTGTAAAGAAACTAAGACAATGAAAAAATACATTTATATCATCATGCAGTACAAAACAAAAGCAAAGTGTCCAATGAGGGAATGTGGAGGATGAGTTCAGCAGTCGTGTCATGCAGGCTCAGCTCACAGCCCTGTGGGGCTTCAGTACACAAACTGCATACCAATATTCAATTCAATTCAATTCAATTCAGTTTATTTATATAGCGCCAATTCACAACAAAAGTTATCTCATGACACTTTCCAATTAGAGCAGGTCTAGACCAAACTCTTTAATTAAATTGTAAAATAGAGAGAGCCCAACATTCCCCCTTGAGCAAGCACTTGGCGACAGTGGCGAGGAAAAACTGCCTTTTAGAAGGCAGAAACCTCGGAGCAGACCCCGGCTCAAGATGGGCGGCCATCTGCCTTGACCGGTTGGGTTGAGAGAGAGAGAGAGAGAGAGAGAGAGAGAGCAGGAGAGCGACAGAGAGAGCAAGGGAGAGAGGCAGAGGGGGTGGGGCGTGAGAGAATATAATGTCTTGTGAACTTGGAATATTCAGCACATGGACTCTTCTGACTATTTGCTGCTTTTCTCCTGCACCTGAACTCACCTGGGGTTTCATGTGCACCACCCACATGATCCAGCCTGTTTGCTGTCAGTCAAAGCAAACATTTGTCCCTTCCTGTTGCAGTTCAGGACTGAGAGTCTCTGTCCTCAGTTCCAGCTGATTGTTCTTTATGACAGATAAAGTTTTCAGTCTGTCTGATGTTCAGGTCCCCCTGTGAGCTTTGTGTGGCCCCCACAGGAGATCACGTACAGCAACATGAAGATGACCTACTGGAATTCATCACAGAAACACTCTGACTGAGACTTTCCTCCTCAGGGATCTGCTGGATGAGGAGCCTGGAGCTGTCACACAGTGACAACACAACATGTGTGTGAGATGATGATCCACTGCAGACCAGCAGTTCTGTACAGGAAACTCTGGGCTGAGTTCATTTCTGTGCACTGCAAAGACAATGTCCCATCATGATTATAACATGAATATAACTGGATTGTAGACAACATTTCCTCTGCAGTGTCCAACACAGTCTGCATGTTTACACATGAACTGTTGCATCCTGAGGAGAGGAAAATATTGAGCTGAAACAGCAACACTTTGCACATAAACACAACACAGCTGCTCAGCTGGACAGCTGATGGACATTTTAATGAAGGACACACTGCTGTCTTACCTGCTGCTGTTCAAATGGCTGTCAAATCATCACCGCTGATTCAGCTGGATGGACAGGTTCTTTTTTGAGAAAAATTCATAATGAGTGACATCATCTTATTAATTAGAAAAATCACTTGTAGCTCCTTCTGTACATGCAGTGAAACAGACTTGTTAGTAACAACAGCAGAGAGTGAGACTCACTTCTCTGTGTTCTTGCTTTTGTTTTTGTAATAAAACATTATCAAAGAAAAACACCACAATCAATAACTTCATTATGTGAAAGAGAATACTATCCATCAAAAACATTTTCATATTTTTATTGTGTAAACGTGAATCATACCTTCACTGCTTTTCCTCTTTCTGATACACCACCCTGCAGCTGCTGCAACTGCTGCAGCTGCTATAAGACCTACAACCACACCAACCACAAGTCCTGTGCTGTCTGAACTTTGCTCTCCACATTCAGCATCTATTGAAACAGTCCCTGCTTTTATCAGCTGACGATGCACTGATTCACATCTGGAAGGACAGAGGGACATTTTTTACAGGAACATCTGGAGGACACCTTGAACTCCCTGCTGATGTCACAATTGAGCCCTCTGATGTGAAGCTTCACTTACTGTGTGTGTGGCTGACAGGATGGAAATGTTCCATCAGAATATGTTCCCTCACTGCAGTCAGAGCACTCAGTGTCTCTTAATGCTGTTCCTGTGCAAATGACAAATATTGAAACGTCCTGTCAGTGGATTTAAAAAACATTGATTTGTTTCCAGTCCCAAGTTGTCATATTTGAGGAACAAATCCTGTTGATATTCTCTGAGGTGTGATGAGGTGTTGTAGTGCAGCTCAGCACTCACAGCCTGATGGGACTTTGATTCACACCAGATTCCTGAACAAACTGAACACTAAAATGATCCAACTGTCATTAGCTTCACTGCTTCATGCACATGTTGAAAAAATAAAATGAATGCTAACCTGCTGGTACCAGTTAAGAAGCAGATTGTCAAGAAACTGTCAGTGTCCTGCACTAGAAGACATCTACAGCTGTAGGCCTCTGTCATTGTCAGTGTCCCTTCAGCTCATCCTGCTGCCAGTCTTTTTGTTTTCCTTCACACAGGAAGAAGCTGCTGCTCCATGAAATGCTCCACTACTCGTTTTGGAGAGTTTCTTTGTGTTCACACTGTGCACAGCCACAATGTGCAGTTAAATCAAGTCGTAATCCTTTCTTTACTGAGCTCTGCTGTGTTATTTCTATGATAATTCAGTGGTGGCTGTGCTGCTGGAAAAACACCAGGACAAAGTGAGCTCCATGACAACACAGAGTTATGGTAACCTCTGACTTTTCCTTTTATTTTGAGGCTTCATTTCTGCTATCTGGTGGTCAGACGTCTCTGCTTCCAGCCTGGATGATCAAGTAATCATTACAGCTGTTTCCCTGTTTGGTGTTCTGATTTGAAAGTCAAACTATGCCATGGATCATCTTAAAGTCAGCACAAGCAAACTAACCTCTCTGACTGATGTACTGTCCTGGCTGACAGCTTGAGTGTTTCTCTGCTGCCTTACAGCCCTCCTCTGCAGAGTCCATGCAGTAGAATCCCTCCAGTGGCTCACACACAGCATCTGATGTTGCTGTACATGAAGTTTTTAATTTCAAACCAGAAGCTGCCGACACAGAGAGGAGACAAGGATATGAGCTATGAGTCTTATGTTCTGTTTGTTTATCTACATGAGAGCAACATGTTATTATTTTCTGATGTAAAGACCATCTTTAGTTTGTAGAACATCTTTAGCAAAGGTGACAGACTTGCTGTTGTTTATGAATCTGAATATGCATGAATGACTGGTCCAGTATGATTTTATAAAGTGGAGAATAAATCCAGCTGGACAAACCACCCAGTGGACGTTTGATTTCATTGTGGCAGGAAAAAGGAGACATGAGGTCAGCGCTGTCATCACTGCAAGTCCCACTGACAAAAACCTGCCAACTGCTGTTTAAAAACTGAGGAAAACACAGAGTTTAGCAAAGCCTTAGCTGGGGTTTCAGTAATGCACAGTCACCTTATCAACATGAGAACCAGACTTCAGTTTGATCAGTTCTTAGACAGCCCTGCCAGGGGGACTTGCAGCAACAAGCTGACTCAGCGTCTTTAAATCTAAGCTTTAAGGTCACAGGTTTCTATTGACAGTCAGGAAATATTCACAAAAATCTACCTGCATCACAGTTTGTACATGTGAAACACTGTGGAAGACCAGTATGATGATTCATGAAGGTTCCCTCAGTGCAACGTAGACAGGAAGTACTTTTAAACTCAGTGCAGTGTGTTTTAACTCGAAATCCTGTTGAAATAAAAATATTTCTTGACATATAATATTTCTAATGAAGTGAAAACAACTTTTTGCTTCAACTTATGATTATGAAATACATATTGATTGCAGCATAACAGAAAGAGAAAATGACACCATCCACAGTTACAGTGGCCTCCTATTCGCTTCACTTTCATCATGCTGTTCTGTTCTGTATCTGCTGCTTTCTATTTTACTGTGGAAATAAAACTCCAGTGACATGGAGTCCTACAAAGATGCATTTCACTTGTGAACACAAACAGCACCAACCATGAAAGTATGACTGAGTCCACTGACCTCCACCCAGTTGGTTCTGGAGTTTAACAAAGACTCCATCTGTCACTACACAAGTGAAAAACCTCTTCAATATTCAACTGGATCTTACCAGGGAGACACATGGGACAGCATTCAGTCCCTATCTGATACTCTAATCGACGACATGTGAGGGAGCGTCCTCTGAAGACATTCATCACAAGTATCTGTGGACAGTAAACAAAGTTTATGTTGCAGGTGAGTTACAGCATGAAGTCACATGACGTCACATGAAGTCACATGGAGTCAGGGTGGTGAAGTTAGTGTGTGGACTGGCAGATAAAATGCACAGAGATGAAATCTAAGCTACACTCATGTGATGTGATCTCACCTCAGAGTTGTCAACAGTTGAGTCTGCATATGTTACCATGGAGACACACCAGAATAAACCACTTGTGGAACATATTTTCCACAAAATCCCACAAATACTCTTTATTTTTGTATTAATTCATTTTAAAACAGCTTTGAAATGTGCTTTCACAGGTGCTGGTGGACGCTGCCTGTTTTCAAACTAGAAGCATCTGATTTATGAAATGATGCCAAACAAACAAAGGCTTCCTGTGACAACAAATTATTTTACCATCAGCACAGCTGCAGCTCTGACTGATGTTCTTCTGCACGTCATTTTACACGACAGTCTTCAAGGGCTGAAGACATCATCAGCCGAGGTTTGGGATGAGCTGACGAGTAAAATCCAGAACAAGGACGCCCTCTGGAAACCTGAAGAAAACACATCCATGTGGTGATTCCACTAACTGCCAAGGAAACAGCTTATTAAACCTGGTTAGCACAGCCAGATTTGTCACTTTAAGCTTTAAACTTTAAAACATTAACAGGTGCACAAGTGCTTTAAAACACCTGAGCTTCTGTGTCAAGAACAGCTGAGAGAAATTCTTCACACAAACTTCTTCTGAATTGTAAAGTGTAATTCCCAGGACGTGTGCTGTTGGTGTTGGGGTCTCCAGGCTCTCCTGGTGTTTCTGCTTTGTCTCCTTGATGCCAGTTTCTAGTACTGACCTAAAGCCCTCACCTGCCTAAACCTGCCACAAATGTGTGGATAAACACAGTGTGGGCTGTTTCTGTCCTGCTGGGGATGTGAACATATTCCTGAAGATGAGGTGAAACTGTTCTGAGATCTGTTTTACTAAAATAACCAAATAAAATACAAATATACATAATAACAAAAGATCTGAGCATTTATTCAGTCAAAGTAAAGTCACTTTTAAGTTCTGTTTAGTCAAGTTTAAGGAACTGAAACTAAATAACGTTCACATGATCTCTGATATGATGAGCAAATGGGTGCATTCTGATATGTGCTGTGATATGGCCTGAAAAGACAAAGTGCCTCAGCAGGAGGACAGTCGGAGATAAAAGCCAACACCCAGCAGGGTTCAGAGTCCATCACCACAGTGACTGAGCCACAGGTCACGTTGGCTCTCTTTACGGAACACAAAACACACAGTTTCCCTCATCTCAGACTGAACAAAGTTTCACTCTTTCTGAAATGAGGCCCTGGAGCCAAGCTGCCACTGCTGCTGTTCCAAGAATCAATGGGAAAAAGTTATTCATCTGTTTGATTTATTTAACCCATTTTAACCAGTTTGGTCCCACTGAGACCAACAATCTCTTGTTCAAGAAGAAGGCAGCACACAAAAAGTGACAAACAACACAAGAAACAAGGAAACACAGAAGATAAACACCAAAGTATAGAATTACTTTAAATACATAAACACATGGACAAGTACGAGCTGAATTAATCATCAGTTGGACTCATAAAAACTTACAATATCAGGCAGAAAACCAAATCCGTCAGTTTCTGCTCTTATAGAAATCTTCTAACGACGCACAGCACTTCAGATCTCTTTCCCGATCTGTTTCGTGTACTTTTTGTAACGAACAAAAACATTCAAACACCTGAACGCAGCCGCTTGCTTTGCTTTTATTTCTCAGAAAGTTCTGTCTGCGGTCAAACCAGTTCCCACTTGCAAACTGCGTGGGAGGCGAATGGAATTTCGGTGTTAATGTGAAGCCGATTTATTCCATGAGATCAATGCAGGCAGACTGTCTCACATGTGAATCTAAATGTATCGATTTAACACAAATACGACTTTCAAGAAGTCACTTTGTGCTTTAAAGCTGAGTGAACCCATAACTCACAGCGTCTGGATCACATATTAACTCAACTCAAAGGGCTTCCGTAATATTTAAACACACACACACACACACAGCTGGCCTCAGTGTGATATGTTTAACATGCTGACCTCTAAAGACAAATGATTACATGAGGAATAAGTCGACTCACCTCTGATGATATTTCAAATTCAAACGGCTCGTCACAAAATGTTCGCCCGGGAAGCTGAAATCGAAAGCAAAGTATCACGTAGCGCCTCCCCGTTTGTTCTTATACAACGTCTGTCGTGTAAGCTAACATTTTTATTCTCCATGAACTCTTCAGCTGCCATCGCGCTGTCATCATGACAATCAGCCCTCAACATGTTATTTGTTATAACATGTGCACATCACTTTCCCTCCTAACTGTAAGACAACACTTAATGTGTATCGTCCACTTAACAAGCAGTTCAGTTTCCATTCCAGTTCTGTTCCTTTCCCCAATCCGCCCATCCCCCTCTCTGTGTGTTTTTATCTCTTTGCCATTAAACTTCCTGCATCCCACTGCAGAATAATCAGGTCCTCTTTTCCTTTTATGGTCTCAGTTATCTCAAAGTTTCTCTGTGCTTTTGTTGGACTTGATTGGAACAATTGATTCCACAGTCAATGAACAAAATGAGCTCATCCACCATCAGTGCTGCGTTAGGTTTCTCTGTCTGATCACCTCATTTCACAGATTGGTTCACTCCTCCGGTCTCTTCCCTTTGTGCTTGTACCCTCTTCACTGCCTCTGCATAGCTTCTGTTGGAAACTCAACTTTACTTGCTCAACTTCCTGACTTCCTGTGCAGACCGCTGCTATATGCCCGTCCCTCTGCTGTCTGTAGCATGAAGGACCTCACTGGAAGCTCATGCGTCCCATTTGAACTTTCTCTCCAAGTAAACACTCCTGAAAGTCCAGAAGCACAGACAGGCTTTCAGCTTTTTAGCCACTAACTGCTTTTTGCAGTATCTTTATTCTACTCACATCTCCACACATAAGAAAACCATGTGTGAGTCTCTCCAAGCTTTCATCCACAGGTGTACATGTCACCACACACGTCACTCTTCTCTCACCTGGAATCCTTCTTTCACTGAACATTTTCCATCCTTCCAATATGCAGCACTTCATGTTTCTGTTCTTCTGTTTTCCATGTGACCAGCAAGTGAACATCTCTCACAGTCTCAGCCATTTCCACCTCTGCAGTCGTCTCTTCAGCTCTCTAGATAACACTATCAGACTCACACTGACATGTTCCATCTTCCTTTCTGAATGTCAGTATTATTTGAAATTATTTAAATTCTCTTCTCTATTTAAAGTCTCTCTCATTGTGCTGACCTACTTATCACTTCCCCTTCCTTGTCATCTACCACCACAAACTGAAATAAAGCCACATTCTGCACATTCTGCACATGAGGACATTCTGCACATTTGTTGTGACAGCTTCAGCAGTTAGTGTCCTCAGTTTCCAGACACTCACTGAGTGTTCAAAGAAAAGCTGATGGAACACAGAGGTAAACATGAGCCTCTAACAGCTTGTTGAAACGTGTTGCTGCCATCAAATTCAGAATGAGGGTCTATTTACAACAATAAGAATGTTTAGCAATTAAACATTAGTGATGTTAGTAAATTACATTTTACTTTTGTTTTACACATCACCTCAGCCAGCGCTGTAACAGTCAGTGGGTTTAAGTACAATCAAGACTCACCTCTTTCAAGAAGTGCAGGAAACTGTGGTGCACTGAAGCAGCAAATGTACAAATGAAAGAGGAATGTAAATGTGTGAAGGATGATGTTAAATGTCAGCATGTGTGTGTATGACACCTTTGGCCACAGTCACATCTGAAAAGCCGCCATCTTTATTCCCCTCTGCTGATCACTTCACACACTCACTGCAGTCTAGTTAGTTTCAACATTTATCTGCTGTTACTAAAACAGAAATGATTCTTATGATGAGATGTTTCATTTGTGCTCACAACAATTTCATGACAACAATACAAACCAACAAAATTCTAATAAAACTCATGTATGAAAACATATCAGTGGGCCACACTGCTGCACTGGCTGACGTGTCACCTCAATCCCACAAACACACACTCTTGTTTAGACTCAGAAACCAAACTGTTCTCGTTTCTATTCTGACTCGATCCCACACACACCATCCTGCAGAAACACACACTAAGTCGAGCCCCATCTGAAAATAGTCTGAACATTAAACAAAAAGTATCATGTTCATACAATACAGCAGTGTTAGATTATGTTTATATATTAACTACATAGTACAAAATTAGAATAGTAAACAGTATATAGTTTGTACAGTCATATAACAGTATACTTCACAGCCTCCCATTTGAATAATATTCATTCCAGCTGGACAACATTTTAAAATGTGCAGTTCACCACAGAATGTGTCCTCTTACCTGCAGTGCTATTTATCCATCCAGCTGAGGAGTTCTGGATATCAGCTGTAGAGAGTCTGCTTTCTCTTGAATAGAATGAAACTCAGTGTCACCACACTTGTGCTCAAAGTGACCAAAGAAATACATCTGAAACCCTGTTCTGAGCAGTTTCATGAGGGACCGTCAATTTGTGTCTCTCAGTCAATCTGTACAATGAGGATGGACACATGGACACACACACACACACACACACACACATTCAGTCAAATACAAAAAAATTCATTCAGACCATTTGACTTTGAGCTTTGCCTTTGAGTTTGTACAACTTAAATTCTTAAGGTTATCAAATTATTTTAATTAGTTTAAGTCACTCAACTCTCTTCATTGCACTCACTTGTTGGATGTGTCGCATCGTGTTCCGGTTTACCCACGCACGTGTAGTTGACTTCCTGCATTCATCCCGCTCCACACTCCCTGCATTGTGATTGGGTAACGGTGTGGGTCTGTGGCTCCAGCCAGGCTTCACCTCCACCCGGTGCAGGTTACAGGCTTCATCCACAGACTGCATCATTTGTAAAGTGCGGTGTAACGCGGTGCTGAAAAGTGTCCTGCTGGGGTTTGTCAGGTCACAGAAGATTCTTTCTCTTCTCTTTGTCATCTCCTGCTGATGTCATCTAATCTGTAACGTCATGCGCTGCCTGCCAACGTTGTTTTTTCTGTCCTGGTTCGTGATGATCGTCCTTTTCCCGTTTTGTTTCTAATGGACACGACAAACTTTCCGGCTCACACCTCCTCTGCATCACATATTACACCCGCGATGCCCAGCTGATGCGCTGCGCTCCTGGGGTTTACACATCCACCCACACAGTGAGTTGACAGGCAGTGACGTGAGGAAATTATCAGGTGGCATGTGAAGTGAGTGGCCAGACTAGAACCACATGTCTGCTGTAGATCCTCCCCCCTCCCTCCCTCCCTCGCTGGAGTTTCCCCACCAACAGACTCACTCGATGTGAAGTGCGTTTCATGGAAGTGAAAGGACCAGGAGCAGTCTGTGTATGCATGTCAAGTATTAACTTGTGTTTTAGTCGATTATTAGTCAAACATTCATTTCTTCTTTGTGTATTACATCAAGACTGTATTGCAGCCACCTGTAGATATCCCTTTGCCGACACAGTAAAGCATTTCTACAGGTGAACACTGTGTACAGCTTTTGCATGCCCATTCATTTCAGTTTCTCAAAAAGCGGACTGACTCACTACAATACCACTTTAATTCCAATAAAGTTGGGACACCATGTAAAAACAAAATAGGATTTGCTAATCCTTTTTGACACAGGCCTATGTTCAATTGAAAATACCATTAAGACACGTATTTAATGTTACACTTTGTTCATATATGCTTATTGTGAATTTGATGGCGGCAACACATTTCAAAAAGACTGAGGACATCCCTGCTTATTCCAGCAAGGTAACTAACTAACTATAAGCTTTATCAAACAGGAAAGTTTTTAGTCCACTCTTAAATATAGAGAGGGTGTCCGCCTCCCGGACCGAAACCGGAAGATGGTTCCATAGTAGAGGAGCTTGATAACTAAAGGCTCTGGTTCCCAATCTACTTTTGAGGACTCTAGGAACCACAAATAGCCCTGCATTTTGGGAACGCAAAATTCTGGTGGGATAATAGGGTACTATTAACTCTTTAAGAAAGGATGGTGCCTGACCGTTCAAGGCTTTGTATGTGAGGAGAAGAATTTTAAAATGTATCCTGAATTTTACAGGTAGCCAATGTAGAGAAGCCAGTACAGGAGAAATATGGTCTCTCATGCTGGTTCTTGTGAGCAATCTTGCTGCAGTGTTCTGGATTAGCTGGAGAGTCTTCATAGATTTATTGGGGCAGCCTGATAGAAGGGAGTTACAGTAATCCAGTCTAGAGGTAATGAATGCTGAAAATGTGCCTAATTTTTGCAATATTGCGGAGGTGAAAGAATGCAATCTTTGAAATATTCAATATGTGTGGGTCAAAGGACATGTCCTGGTCAAAGATAACTCCTAAATTCTAAAATCCTAAATTTCAGTGGAGCTTGACGCCACGGCTAAGAACAATAACTTCAGTTTTGTCTGAATTTAGAAGTAGGAAATTGTAAGTCATCCAGGTTTTTATGTCTTTAAGACATGCCTGAAGCTTGACTAGCTGATTTGTTTCATCTGGTTTCATTGATAAGTACAATTGTGTATCATCCGCATAACAATGAAAATGTATGGAGTGTTTCCTAATAATATCACCAATGGGGAGCATATACAGGCTGAATAATATTGGCCCAAGGACAGAACCTTGGGGAACTCTGTGACTAACTTTTGTGAGTGTGGACGATGTATCATTAACATGAACAAATTGAAATCGATCTGATAAATAAGACTGAAACCAGCTTAATGCAGTTCCTTTGATGCCAATTAGGTGTTCCAATCTGTGCAGTAATATAGAGTGGTCAATGGTGTCAAATGCAGCACTAAGGTCTAACAGTACAAGGACAGAGATAAATCCCTTGTCTGATGCCAGGAGGAGGTCATTTGTGACTTTGACCAATGCTGTTTCTGTGCTGTGATGAGCTCTAAAGCCAGATTGAAAATTCTCAAATAAGTTATTATTTTGAAGAAAGTCACATAGCTGATTGGCGAATGTTCTTTCAAGGATCTTGAAAAGAAATGGAAGGTTAGATATTGGTCTATAGTTGCTTAAAACCTCCGGGTCAAGTGTGTGTTTTTTAAGGAGAGGTTTGACTACAGCTACTTTAAAGGACTGGGGTGCATAGCCTGTTATCAGGGACAGATTGATCATTGATCAATCATTGATATATTGATATAAGTGAATGTAGCTGTTGAGGGTAAATAGGAGAAAAGCAGTCAAGATGATTATCTATTTCTAAGACACCAGTGTTTGCTGGTAGGTCAGTACCAGCTGAGGTCAGTAGGTGTTGAATTTTGTCTCTAATGTTTAAAATCTTGTTGTTAAAAAAAGGTTACAAAGTCATTGCTAGTGAGGGTCACAGGGATACAAGACTCGATAGCACTATGGCTCTCTGTCAGCCTGGCTACAGTGCTGAAGAGAAACCTGAGATTATGCTTGTTATCCTCAATTAATTTCGAGTAATAGGCTGCTCTGGCAGTCCGTAGGGCCTTCCTATATAATCTAAGACTGTCTTGCCAGATTGAGCTAGATTCAGTTTGGAGGAACGCCATTTACTCTCAGGTTTTTGTGCATTTTGCTTTAATTTGCAAACCTCTGTATTATACCAGGGTGCAAGTTTCTTTTGCTTAATGCTTTTCTATTTTAGCGGAGCAACAGAGTCTATTGTTGTCCTTAATAAGGTCCTTGAAAGCCAAGCAAGTGCCACCACTGAAGGGGTGTGTGACTTCCTTCAGCAGGACATCCACCGGGTAATGGTCGCTCACCTCAAGTGCCTGAACGGAAACCACAGAAGAAACAGTTTAGCAGCTTCAGCACTGATATTATTTTTAGTAGCATTAGAATGGCCAACAAAATAATGCTATCAACTGTAGTTCCATGTTCTTCTTTGTGTTCTTCATTTTTGTTGTCTGCTTTGGTTTTAATGTAAAGTATGAGCTATCTCAAGTATGAAGTCAAAGTACAAGTACTGATGAATTGTCCCCATGAGTGATTTTACTCTAAAATTATGCACAAGGTCTTCAGAGAAAATGAGTCTTAACAACAAGTCCCACGAGGGACTGGGACAGCAGGTGAGAGCATGTGGTCTGAAACACAGGAGAGTCCAAAATGAGCGAGCTCCAAAACACTAACAGAGGAGTCCAACAGAGACACACAGGAACACACTTCTCCAGGAGAGCAGGTCCTTTAAGGAGGAAGTCAGGAAGACCATGACTGGACTGCATGGGTAACAGGTGTGCAGTAAAGTGGATCACTGGAGGAGGTGACAGCCCAGCTCCAGAAAAAGATATGAAAACTTGTACTAAACTCTGAGGACCTTGCAAAATCCTGCAGCTTGATCCAAATAATTTACTGGTTCTGAATTCTTGAGATTTGGCTTTCAGAACTAAACTTATGATCTTTGTGATTCTTTGTCTGTGTAATCAAAGCCTCACCAACTGACTATTTTTCATTGGACTTAGTTGAAATTTGCACTAAACAGCCAAGAGATTCCAAGAATAATTTGCAACATGTTACTAAAACCTGGTAATCTTTTATCTTAACAAATGTTAGATTCTAAAAAATTCATATCTCCACTAGTTTTTCCATTCTTCAAACCAAACTCTGAGCATGTGCAGTATTAATGTAGGAGTTACTTGTTCCTGCATGACAAAACCTGGTGGCACAGTTCAGTGATGCCACGCTGGACGAGGAGCTAAACACCAAGCAGAAGGTGTGGTGACTGACAGGAGATGACACACAGAGACGTGTGGGCTGGAGAAGATGATCGCTCGGCTCTTATGTACTCACTTACTCCTGCAGCAGAACAGCTGTGGTGTGTGTTCAACAAGAGGTGATGGAAACAAGGTCAGAGAGCAAACACTATGTGACTTTAGGCTGTTCCAGGGTTTAGTTTAACATTTGGTTGTTGTTTGCTTGTTTGTTTGTTATGCAGTTTACACAAATTACAATTAAAATTATGCCAGACAAAGGCGTTCAAACCTGTTTAATTAGATTTTTTTTCCAGACAAACTTCACTCGTATTTCAGTTCTTTCATTATTTGTATGCATATTTCTGCCTGAGCCTCCAACTTGAGTTTATTTTAGTTTTGTTGCAAATTATGAAAATGACTGCAAAATAATAAGAATAACACATTAAACAACAGCTCAGAAAGAAAATAGATGGAACAAAAGGGACTTGTCGACTGACCCTCACACCGTCATATGAATGTGGAGTTTTTCAGTGTTTTCTATATTTAGCTAACAGTTTATTGTTTATTTTTCTTGTTTGCTTGCAAACTGCCCTGTGAGCTGCTTCGTTACTTTATAAGCTGCTGAATATCCAATTTCCCTGAGGGAGTCACCCCACAGGGATTAATAAAGTGAAGTCTAAGTCCAAGTCTAGACAATGACTGACTGACAACAGAATGTTTCCATGACAACGTAATGGTTGTATTTCCATTTCTTACATCCTGTTACTTTCTTATTTTAACGGTGGGGAGAAACTCAATGAATCAGAATCAGAATTGTATTTATTGCCATAAGTGAAAAGATTTCACATTACTAGCAATTTGTCTTAGTGATTGGTGCAAACATAAAACATCAGAACAAGTAACATATAATAATAGAATAAAATAACATTAGTGTTCTGGAGAAGTACAGAGTGAGAAGTAGTGCAAGTAAGTGAGGTAAACAGTGCAAATGGTCAGCAGGTGGATCTTGACATGAGCACAGATCAGTTCCTGTACTGAAGTAATTAAAGAGCAGAGCAGTATGTTAATCAGCTGCTGTTCAACAGTCCAACAGCAGAGGGGGAGAAGCTGTTCCTGTGGTGTGAGGTTACCTCCTGCCTGAAGGGAGTTTCTCAAAGAGTCCACGTCCGGGATGAGAAGGGTCAGCCGTGATCCGACCTGCACGCCTCAGAGTCCTGGAGGTGTACAGGTCTCTGAGAGATGGAAGGCTGCAGCCGATCACCTTCTCAGCAGACCTCACAGCACGCTGCAGTCTGTGCTTGTCCCTGGCTGTGGCCCCAGCGTACCACACGGTGATGGAGGAGGTGAGGATGGACTCAATGATGGCCGTGTAGAACTGAACCAACATCTTGACTGGCACCTTGAGTTCCCTCAGCTGCCACAGGAAGAACATCTGCTGGACACTTTTGATGAGGGAGCTGATGGTCAGCTCCCACTTGAGGTCCCGGGTGATGGTGGTACCCAGAAAGCGGAAGGAGTCCACCGTGGGGATGGGGGTGTCTGTCAGGGTGAGGAGGAGCGATGGAGCTGGCACTTTCCGAAAGTCAATGATCATCTCCACTGGAGACTGGAACTGTGGTGGAGGATTTGAAGCAGACTGGCACATAGCATGACTCCAGAGAGGTGTTGAAAATGTCTGAACACTGGAGTCAGCTCGTCCACACAGTGTCTCAGGGTGGAGGGGGACACAAAGTCTGGTCCAGGAGCTTTGACAACATTACAGGAAGACAGCGCCACCTACTGTGCCGAAGTGCACCTCCCACAATGGAGAGGGAATTTCTATGTGATACTCAGAGCTGATCACTCCACTGACGCATACGGTATGAAGACAAATAAATACATAAAACACAGACATCACTACAGTCAGTGGTTAACATCATGCAGCGTTAATGTCATCCTTTCTGTTGTGTGAAATATTCCAAATCACAGCTTCACAAAACCTGTTGCTGGACAGTTCATCAATGGTCACAGTCAGTTAAATATGGACTAAGATTTTAAAAGATACAACAGAGGAGCTAACTGGATCAGCTTCTGACGGAGCAGTAAAAACGACCAGAGACAGAGACAGAGACAGAGACATACCCACACTGTCTGATTAGGAGACAGTGGGACAGGGGAGGCCATTCCACACACTGAGTAACAGCTGAGTTCACAAACAATTAAAGTTCAACCATGTGTGGACTAAACATTATGTGTCAGAGACATGTGGACGTACTTTGGTGCATTTTATAAATGCACTGACTGCTTACCAAATTGTCAGACTTAAAAATAAGATTATCCCCCACTGATCTCACAAAATTCAGGTAATTCAGGTGTTGCCACAACACCAGGAACAGAAATGAAATTGAATTTGAGAGACTAAGACAATGAAAAAATACATTTACATCATCATGCAGTACAAGACAAAAGCAAAGTGTCCAATGAGGGAATGTGGAGGATGAGTTCAGCAGTCGTGTCATGCAGGCTCAGCTCACAGCCCTGTGGGGCTTCAGTACACAAACTGCATACCAATATGATGTCTTGTGAACTTGGAATATTCAGCACATGGACTCTTCTGACTATTTGCTGCTTTTCTCCTGCACCTGAACTCACCTGGGGTTTCATGTGCACCACCCACATGATCCAGCCTGTTTGCTGTCAGTCAAAGCAAACATTTGTCCCTTCCTGTTGCAGTTCAGGACTGAGAGTCTCCGTCCTCAGTTCCAGCTGATTGTTCTTTATGACAGATAAAGTTTTCAGTCTGTCTGATGTTCAGGTCCCCCTGTGAGCTCTGTGTGGCCCCCACAGGAGATCACGTACAGCAACATGAAGATGACCTACTGGAATTCATCACAGAAACACTCTGACTGAGACTTTCCTCCTCAGGGATCTGCTGGATGAGGAGCCTGGAGCTGTCACACAGTGACAACACAACATGTGTGTGAGATGATGATCCACTGCAGACCAGCAGTTCTGTACAGGAAACTCTGGGCTGAGTTCATTTCTGTGCACTGCAAAGACAATGTCCCATCATGATTATAACATGAATATAACTGGATTGTAGACAACATTTCCTCTGCAGTGTCCAAAACAGTCTGCATGTTTACACATGAACTGTTGCATCCTGAGGAGAGGAAAATATTGAGCTGAAACAGCAACACTTTGCACATAAACACACCACAGAACGCTGCTCAGCTGGACAGCTGATGGACACTTTAATGAAGGACACACTGCTGTCTTACCTGCTGTTGTTCAAACGGCTGTCAAATCATCACCGCTGATTCAGCAGCATGCACAGGTTCCTTTTTGAGAAAAATTCACAATGAGTGACATCATCTTATTAATTAGAAAAATAACTTGTAGCTCCTTCTGTACATGCAGTGAAACAGACTTGTTAGTAACAACAGCAGAGTGTGAGACTCACTTCTCTGTGTTTTTCTGTAATAAAACATTATCGATGAAAAACACAAGAATCAATAACTTCATTGTGTGAAAGACAATATTATCCATCAAAAACATTTTCATATTTTTATTGTGTAAACGTGAATCATACCAGTGTACACCACCATGCAACTACTTCAGCTGCTATAAGACATACAGACACACCAACGACGACCACAAGTCCTCTGCTGTCTGGACTTTGCTCTCCACATTCAGCATCAGTTGAAACAGTCCCTGCTTTTATCAGCTGACGATGCACTGATTCACATCTGGAAGGACAGAGGGACATTTTTTACAGGAACATCTGGAGGACACCTTGAACTCCCTGCTGATGTCACAATTGAGCCATCTGATGTGAAGCTTCACTTACTGTGTGTGTGGCTGACAGGATGGAAATGTTCCATCAGAATATGTTCCCTCACTGCAGTCAGAGCACTCAGTGTCTCTTAATGCTGTTCCTGTGCAAATGACAAATATTGAAACGTCCTGTCAGTGGATTTAAAAAACATTGATTTGTTTCCAGTCCCAAGTTGTCATATTTGAGGAACAAATCCTGTTGATATTCTCTGAGGTCTGATGAGGTGTTGTAGTGCAGCTCAGCACTCACAGCCTGATGGGACTTTGATTCACACCAGATTCCTGAACAAACTGAACACTAAAATGATCCAACTGTCATTAGCTTCACTGCTTCATGCACATGTTGAAAAAATAAAATGAATGCTAACCTGCTGGTACCAGTTAAGAAGCAGATTGTCAAGAAACTGTCAGTGTCCTGCACTAGAAGACATCTACAGCTGTAGGCCTCTGTCATTGTCAGTGTCCCTTCAGCTCATCCTGCTGCCAGTCTTTTTGTTTTCCTTCACACAGGAAGAAGCTGCTGCTCCATGAAATGCTCCACTACTCGTTTTGGAGAGGTTCTTTGTGTTCACACTGTGCACAGCCACAATGTGCAGTTAAATCAAGTCGTAATCCTTTCTTTACTGAGCTCTGCTGTGTTATTTCTATGATAATTCAGTGGTGGCTGTGCTGCTGGAAAAACACCAGGACAAAGTGAGCTCCATGACAACACAGAGTTATGGTAACCTGTGACTTTTTCTTTTATTTTGGGCCTTCTTCATGGATGATCAAGTAATCATTACAGCTGTTTCCCTGTTTGGTGTTCTGATTTGAAAGTCAAACTATGCCATGGATCATCTTAAAGTCAGCACAAGCAAACTAACCTCTCTGACTGATGTACTGTCCTGGCTGACAGCTTGAGTGTTTCTCTGCTGCCTTACAGCCCTCCTCTGCAGAGTCCATGCAGTAGAATCCCTCCAGTGGCTCACACACAGCATCTGATGTTGCTGTACATGAAGTTTTTAATTTCAAACCAGAAGCTGCCAACACAGAGAGGAGACAAGGATATGAGCTATGAGTCTTATGTTCTGTTTGTTTATCTACATGAGAGCAACATGTTATTATTTTCTGATGTAAAGACCATCTTAGTTTTTAGTCCTTGTTATGAAATATTCACAAAAATGTACCTGCATCACAGTTTGTACATGTGAAACACTGTGACAGGTCAGTAGGATGATTCATGAAGGTTCCCTCAGTGCAGCGCTGACAGGAAGGGGGTCTAAACTCAGTGCAGTGAGTTTTAACTCGACTTCCTGTTGAAAAAAAATTCCTTGACATATAATATTTCTAGTAAGTGGAAACAGAGTTTTCACTTAAACTTCATCATTATGAATTGTTGAAGCCAATACACTGATTTGTGTTTTATCAATACCATATCATATTATTATAATAATATGAATAATTTATAATCATGCTGCCACTTATCACATCATGATGATATACTGTTGATGTTGACATGATATGATGGAAATGCAATGATGATGTCAGAGGGGCGTCAACTATATATTTGGACGTCACCTGAGGACAGGTGTGGTGTTTTTTTGTGGCTAGAAAGCGGAAGGGCAAACAATTTTCAACCGCATTTCGCAATGAAGCAAGTTTTCTGTTTATTATGAGTTCTTATTTATTTTTGCTGATTAATAAGAAGGGGCGGCACAGTGGTGTAGTGGTTAGCACTGTCGCCTCATAGCAAGAGAGTTCCAGGTTCGAATCCCGGTCTGGGTGGAGCTTACATGTTCTCCCTGTGCATGCGTGGGTTTTCTCCTGGTACTCCAGCTTCCTCCCACAATACCAGAAACATGCATGTTAGGTTAATTAAAAAACTTTCATCATTCTGTTCTGTATCTTCTGCTTTCTATTTTACTGTGGAAATAAAACTCCAGTGACATGGAGTCCTATGAAGGTGCATTTCACTTGCGAACACAAACAGCACCAACCATGGAAGTATGACTGAGTCCACTGACCTCCACCCAGTTGGTTCTGGAGTTTAACAAAGACTCCATCTGTCACTACACAAGTGAAAAACCTCTTCAATATTCAACTGGATCTTACCAGGGAGACACTTGGGACAGCATCTATTCCCCATCTGATACTCTAATCGACGACATGTGAGGGAGTGTCCTCTGAAGACATTCACCACAAGTACCTGTGGACAGCAGACAAAGTTTATGTTGCAGGCGAGTTACAGCATGAAGTCACATGGAGTCACATGGAGTCACATGAAGTCACATGGAGTCACATTGAGTCAGGGTGGTGAAGTTAGTGTGTGGACTGGCAGATAAAATGCACAGAGATGAAATCTAAGCTACACTCATGTGATGTGGTCTCACCTCAGAGTTGTCAACAGTTGAGTCTGCATATGTTACCATGGAGATACACCAGAATAAACCATATGTGGAACATAATTTAAACTAAATCCCACAAATACTCTTTATTTTTGTATTTATTCTGTGATGACCCCTCCACACCTCTAGCTGTGCTGTGGTTCCTCTTTATGTTCTGTCTTGCAGGGGTCGTCCTTAGCTGATGAGCTGCACCTGGGCCCGGTGCAGTGCCTTGAAAAGGCCTCTGGGCCTCAGTCTCTCACGCGTTTTCTTCCTTGGTTCACACGCGCCATGTGACTGCTGCAGTGTTGCAGGCTTTTTGTTTTGTTTTCTTATTTGGTTTTGCCCCCGTGACCCTGACGGATAAGCGGTATAGAAAATGGATGGATGGATATTTGGTTTTGCATCCATACACTCACACATCACCATGCACGCCTACACTACTGATACTGACACCGATTACTGTTATTATTATTTGGCGATTTGTGATATTCCTTAATAAATTTAGTTTATTTGGAGTTATCCTCGTCTCTGCTCCCGTTCTTGGTTGCAGCCTTTGAGTCGGGTTCTAAAAATTCATTTTAAAACAGCTCTGAAATGCGACTTCACAGAGCTGATGAACAGAAAAACACTTTATTTGATTTTCTTGATGCTAAAATGTTTGTAGCTGTGTCTTTGAGTAAGAGAGACAGAATCATCAAGGAAAAAAAGTAAAAAATGTTGATGAGGAGCATCTGATTTATGAAATGATGCCAAACAAACAAAGGCTTCCTGTGACAACAAATTATTTTACCATCAGCACTGCTGCAGCTCTGACTGATGTTCTTCTGCACGTCATTTTACACGACAGTCTTCAAGGTTTGGAATGAGCTGATGAGTAAAATCCAGAACAAGGACGCCCTCTGGAAACCTGAAGAAAACACATCCATGTGGTGATTCCACTAACTGCCAAGGAAACAGCTTATTAAACCTGGTTAGCACAGCCAGATTTGTCACTTTAAGCTTTAAACTTTAAAACATTAACAGGTGCAGAAGTGCTTTAAAACACCTGAGCTTCTGTGTCAAGAACAGCTGAGAGAAATTCTTCACACAAACTTCTTCTGAATTGTAAAGTGTAATTCCCAGGATGTGTGCTGTTGGTGTTGGGGTCTCCAGGCTCTCCTGGTGTTTCTCCTTTGTCTCCTTGATGCCAGTTTCTAGTACTGACCTAAAGCCCTCACCTCTCCATTCACTCAGTGTTTCTGGTTGGAGAGTGATTTTCTATTCTGATCACCACATCATCAACACATTTGCTGATGAAGATTGCTGTGCTTCTTGGAGGTGGCAGCATCTTTGAATATGTGCCAGTCTGTGCTCTCAAAACAGTCAGGTAGACCTGTGGGAGCTTCATCTGTCCGCTCTGTTTGTTCTAATGGTTTGACTCTTTTCATCAGCTGGCAGGAAGCAGGCAGGAGAAACAGGGAAATGCAGCCTGGTGGACCAAAATCAGGGTGGAGAGGACTTTGAACCTGCCACAAATGTCTGGATAAACACAGTGTGGGCTGTTTCTGTCCTGCTGGGGATGTGAACATATTCCTGAAGATGAGGTGAAACTGTTCTGAGATCTGTTTTACTAAAGTAACCAAATAAAATACAAATATACATAATAACAAAAGATCTGAGCATTTATTCAGTCAAAGTAAAGTCCCACCACAAGTTCTGTTTAGTCAAGTTTTAGGAACTGAAAGCTAAGAAACGTTCACATGATCTCTGATATGATGAGCAAATGAGTGCATTCTGATATGTGCTGTGATGTGGACTGAAAAGACAAAGTGCCTCAGCAGGAGGACAGTCGGAGATAAAAGCCAACACCCAGCAGGGTTCAGAGTCCATCACCACAGTGACTGAGCCACAGGTCACGTTGGCTCTCTTTACGGAACACAAAACACACAGTTTCCCTCATCTCAGACTGAACAAACTCTGAGTTTCACTCTTTCTGAAATGAGGCCCTGGAGCCAAACTGTCACTGCTGCTGTTCTAAGAACCAATGGGAAAAATTATTCATCTGTTTGATTTATTTAACCCATTTTAACCAGTTTGGTCCCACTGAGACCAACAATCTCTTGTTCAAGAAGAAGGCAGCACACAAAAAGTGACAAACAACACAAGAAACAAGGAAACACAGAAGATAAACACCAAAGTATAGAATTACTTTAAATACATAAACACATGGACAAGTACGAGCTGAATTAATCATCAGTTGGACTCATAAAAACTTACAATATCAGGCAGAAAACCAAATCCGTCAGTTTCTGATGTTTTTAGAAATCTTCTCCTAACGACGGCGCAGAGCATTTCAGATCTCTTTCACGATCCATTTCGTGTACTTTTAACAAACAAAAGCTGTTCAACGCCTGAACGGAGTCATTTGCTTTGCTTTCATTGCTCTAAAGCCCCGTCTGCTCTGTCTGGTCAAACCAGTTCCCACTTACAAACCGCGTGGAGGCGAATGGAATTTCGGTGTTGATGTGAAGTCGATTTATTCATGAGATCAATGCAGGCAGACTGTCTCACATGTGAATCTAAATGTATCGATTTAACACAAATACGACTTTCAAGAAGTCACTTTGTGCTTTAAAGCTGAGTGAACCCATAACTCACAGCGTCTGGATCACATATTAACTCAACTCAAAGGGCTTCCGTAATATTTAAACACACACACACACACACACACACACAGCTGGCCTCAGTGTGATATGTTTAACATGCTGACCTCTAAAGACAAATGATTACATGAGGAATAAGTCGACTCACCTTGCTGTTTCGGAACATCGACGTACAGGTTTTTAGTACTTCGTCATTGGCTCTGATAATAATTCACATTCAAACGGATCGTCAGACTGAAAATGTTCGCTCATAAACTGACTTCCGCCTGGGGAGGCGAAATCGAAAGCAAAGTATCACGTAGCGCCTCCCCGTTTGTTCTTATCCAACTTCTGTCGTGTAAGCAAACATTTTTATTCTCCATTAACTCTTCAGTTGCCATCGCGCTGTCATCATGACAATCAGCCCTCAACATGTTATTTGTTATAACATGTGCACATCACTTTCCCTCCTAACTGTAAGTTCTGTTCCTTTCCCCAATCCGCCCATCCCCCTCTCTGTGTGTTTTTATCTCTTTGCCATTAAACTTCCTGCATTCCACTGCAGAATAATCAGGTCCTCTTTTCCTTTTATGGTCTCAGTTATCTCAAAGTTTCTCTGTGCTTTTGTTGGACTTGATTGGAACAATTGATTCCACAGTCAATGAACAAAATGAGCTCATCCACCATCAGTGCTGCGTTAGGTTTCTCTGTCTGATCACCTCATTTCACAGATTGGTTCACTCCTCCGGTCTCTTCCCTTTGTGCTTGTACCCTCTTCACTGCCTCTGCATAGCTTCTGTTGGAAACTCAACTTTACTTGTTCAACTTCCTGACTTCCTGTGCAGACCGCTGCTATATGCCCGTCCCTCTGCTGTCTGTAGCATGAAGGACCTCACTGGAAGCTCATGCGTCCCATTTGAACTTTCTCTCCAAGTAAACACTCCTGAAAGTCCAGAAGCACAGACAGGCTTTCAGCTCTTTAGCCATTAACTGCTTTTTGCAGTATCTTTATTCTACTCACATCTCCACACATAAGAAAACCATGTGTGAGTCTCTCCAAGCTTTCATCCACAGGTGTACATGTCACCACACACGTCACTCTTCTCTCACCTGGAATCCTTCTTTCACTGAACATTTTCCATCCTTCCAATATGCAGCACTTCATGTTTCTGTTCTTCTGTTTTCCATGTGACCAGCAAGTGAACATCTCTCAGAGTCTCAGCCATTTCCACCTCTGCAGTCGTCTCTTCAGCTCTCTAGATAACACTATCAGACTCACATCTGATCTTCCTTTCTGAATGTCAGTATTATTTGAAATTATTTAAATTCTCTATTTAAAGTCTCTCTCATTGTGCTGACCTACATTATCTTATCACTTCCCCTTCCTTGTCATCTACCACCACAAAGTGAAATAAAGCCACATTCTGCACATTAAAACATGAGATTTTGTTGTGACAGCTTCAGCAGTTAGTGTCCTCAGTTTCCAGACACTCACTGAGTGTTCAAAGAAAAGCTGATGGAACACAGCGGTAAACATGAGCCTCTAACAGCTTGTTGAAATGTGTTGCTGCCATCAAATTCAGAATGAGGGTCTATTTACAACAATAAGAATGTTTAGCAATTCAATATAACTGATGTTAGTAAATTACATTTTACTTATGTTTTACACATCACCTCAGCAGCGCTGTAACAGTCAGTGGGTTTAAGTACAATCAAGACTCACCTCTTTCAAGAAGAGCAGGAAACTGTGGTGCACTGAAGCAGCAAATGTACAAATGAAAGAGGAGTGTAAATGTGTGAAGGATGATGTTAAACGTCAGCATGTGTGTGTATGACACCTTTGGCCACAGTGACACCTGAAAAGCTGCCATCTTTATTCCCCTCTGCTGATCACTTCACACACTCACTGCAGTCTAGTTAGTTTCAACATTTATCTGCTGTTACTAAAACAGAAATGATTCTTATGATGAGATGTTTCATTTGTGCTCACAACAATTTCATGACAACAATACAAACCAACAAAATTCTAATAAAACTCATGTATGAAAACATATCAGTGGGCCACACTGCTGCACTGGCTGACGTGTCACCTCAATCCCACAAACACACACTCTTGTTTAGACTCAGAAACCAAACTGTTCTCGTTTCTATTCTGACTCGATCCCACACACACCACCCTGCAGACACACACACTAAGTCGAGCCCAAACATGAATTCATCTGAAAATAGTCTGAACATTAGACAAAAAGTATCATGTTCATACAATACAGCAGTGTTAGATTATGTTTATATATTAACTACATAGTATAAAATAAGACTAGTAATAATAATATAACATTCATTCCAGCTGGACAACATTTTAAAATGTGCAGTTCACCACAGAATGTGTCCTCTTACCTGCAGTGCTATTTATCCATCCAGCTGAGGAGTTCTGGATATCAGCTGTAGAGAGTCTGCTTTCTCTTGAATAGAATGAAACTCAGTGTCACCACACTTGTGCTCAAAGTGACCAAAGAAATACATCTGAAACCCTGTTCTGAGCAGTTTCATGAGGGACCGTCAATTTGTGTCTCTCAGTCAATCTGTACAATGAGGATGGACACATGGACACACACACACACACACACACACATTCAGTCAAATACAAAAAAATTCATTCAGACCATTTGACTTTGAGCTTTGCCTTTGAGTTTGTACAACTTAAATTCTTAAGGTTATCAAATTATTTTAGTTAGTTTAAGTCACTCAACTCTCCTCATTGCACTCACTTGTTGGATGTGTCGCATCGTGTTCCGGTTTACCCACGCACGTGTAGTTGACTTCCTGCATTCATCCCGCTCCACACTCCCTGCATTGTGATTGGGTAACGGTGTGGGTCTGTGGCTCCAGCCAGGCTTCACCTCCACCCGGTGCAGGTTACAGGCTTCATCCACAGACTGCATCATTTGTAAAGTGCGGTGTAACGCGGTGCTGAAAAGTGTCCTGCTGGGGACCAGCAGCAGTCTGTGTATGCATGTCGAGTATTAACTTGTGTTTTCGTCGATTATTAGTCAAACATTCATTTCTTCTATGTGTATTACATCAAGACTGCATTGCAGCCACCTGTAGATATCCCCACAGTAAAGCATTTCTACAGGTGAACACTGTGTACAGTTTTTGCATGCTCATTCATTTTAGTTTGTCACAAACTGGACTGACTCACTACAATACAACTTTAATTCCAATAAAGTTGGGACACCATGTAAAAACAAAATAGGATTTGCTAATCCTTTTTGACACAGGCCTATGATCAATTGAAAATACCATTAAGACATGTATTTAATGTTACACTTCATTCATTTTATTGATTTTTGTTCATATATGCTTATTGTGAATTTGATGGCAGAAACACGTTTCAAAAAGGCTGAGGACGTCCCTGCTTATTCCAGCAAGGTGAGGTGTGAAGCCACATTCTGCACATTAAAACATGAGGTTTTGTTGTGACAGCTTCAGCAGTTAGTGTCCTCAGTTTCCAGACACTCACTGAGTGTTCAAAGAAAAGCTGATGGAACACAGCGGTAAACATGAGCCTCTAACAGCTTGTTGAAACGTGTTGCTGCCATCAAATTCAGGGGCAAATATCCAAATGAAAGAGGAGTGTAAATGTGCAGAGGAGGTGTTGTATGATGGACAGCGATGATGTGAAGATGTTGAAGGAGATCTCTGCTGACGCCGTCTTGATTGTATAAGAAGTTTGTCACATAAAGCTCAGCATCAACACACGCATGTGAGTGGATCCAGGCCAAATGAAGATCACACTGCTGAAACGTCTCCAATCCCTTGCTGATAGGTTAATTGTTTACATAAATAGAAGAGAAGGATACATCTGGACGTTGACCAATGACCTTTCCAAAACACCAAGAGAGGTGGGAGAAAGACCATCTTCCTCTTTCCCATATACCTTTGGAGCTGGAGTCATATTCACTGAGGAGTCCCAGGAAGACATCAACCATGTTAATCTCCAGATACTACAGAGGAGGTATGAAGGGTGCTGTTAAATGTCAGCTTGTGTGTGTATGACACCTTTGGTCACAGTCACACCTGAGAAGCTGCCATCTTTATTCCCCTCTGCTCACTGCTGATCACTTCACACACTCACTGCAGTCCAGTCAGTTTCAAATGTGCTGTGTGTTGCTTTCACAGGTCACATGACTAATTGTCCAATCAGCATCTGCACGTGTTTGTACATGCATCATTAGATTATTTGGCTTATTTGTCATGTCAACATTTATCTCTTATCTGTTGTTTATCCCACACACACCATCCTGCAGGCACAAACACTAAGTGGAGCCCAAACATGAATTCATCTGAAAATAGTCCCCAACAAAGGCCTGATTTCCTCCTGTTTGAGCAACATTTGCTCAAACTTGACTGCTAACAACGAAACTGTTTCAGCCAATAATGATTTGATGTTTCATATCAGAGACTGAAGCCATCACATGACTGCAGAAATCCCCTTGGTTTGAAAATAACTCTCAGTTTGCTTTCACTTTTACTTCATTGTGCTCGCAGTGACAGCCATGTTTTTGTTCCTTGATGTTATCTCTGATCAGACACACACCAGAAATGAAAATGGTCCTGGACTTTTCTAGTGAAATTTAACCCATAAACAACACATTCTAAATTAGACCTGAATTTTATTTTTGATTGTGATTTTATGGAGTGGGGAAGTCAGAATAAGACAGTGAACAAACAACAGACTCAAAGAGGAAGAAGAAAGAGGATCGTGGGGTTGATAAGAAGATCCACAAGCTTCGTGTTTACTGGCCTCACTGAATTTTCCCTCTTCAGTTATCCAGCAAGTTAAACACATCCACACAGTAACTCTCAGGACCATGAAGTGATGTTGAGATGCTTTACTTGTATGAAAAGTGTGAAACTGAAAAATACATAAACAACAATTGGTTCAGTATTGGTTTGTAACTTCACTTACACCATATCACATAACATAAGCATGACCAGCAGGTAAGTATTAAGCAAAATCAGTGTTACAGAATTAATGGAGCATTAATGAATTGCTCTGTTAGCATACATAAACCAAAAAAGGCTACCCCAAGTGATTCACTAAATTCACAGACATCATAACAGAAAGTGGTCAAGAAAATGTGCTTATATCAAAGATACATCGTTTCACAATGCATGTACTTACAGGTGATGCCTTCTCAAGGGCTATGAATGAAGGATGGCAACAGATGAACACACATCAGCTTCACTAGAGCACACAGGCCATTTTTAGTTTGCTTGAACTGTTACACAGGAAATACAATACAGTAAATGACCAACAGGAGTCACTAGAGAACCCAGTAACACTGCACTATGGTAAATAACCAGCAGGAGTCACTAAAGAACATTGAATAACAGGCATGGCCAGAACATCGTGGTTTGGCCTGTTGTTATTAGAGTTCCCTTTCTTGTTCTAAAAATCTTCACTAAAAAGAAACTCAGCATGTTGTTTATGACAAATTTAATATTGAATACATTCCAAACATTTCAGTTTTTGTTTACACGGTGCACAGCTTGTATGTAAGGCAACAACATGTAACAACAGTGGGAACGACCTCACCAATGATTTGATCAATTGTTCCATCATTAGTAATTCATGGTTCCAAATCTTTTTCCACTTCCTCACTTTGTACTGTTGAATTACTGAATGTGTTCCTTTAGCTTCATCATTGGTGCCTTTGAACTACTTTATTAATTGAGGTTATTTCCACTGTTTGCTGCACAGACTTTGATAAGACTGCAGATGTCGCTCAGTATTGTGCAGCACATGACGGCCGCCTGTTCCTCTTTACCTCACATCACTTTGAGAACGTTAATAAAATGCTGTTGTTCCCCACAGTGGAAGGAACAAATGAGCTGCAGTTTGTGCTCACAACGATTCATCAACATCTGTTCCAGAGGTGCTGATCTGTCTGTCTTTTCTCAGCTGTGAAATGTCCCAGAGACTACAGCCGGACTTGAAGCAGCCTATGAATTTCTCCATTTGCACCATTCAAACACAGTATTGCATTAAAGATTTTCTGGCACGAGCTCATCATCTGCCGTGCTGCTGGTGTTGCAGCATTTCTCCTACACAACAGAGCAGATGGAGACTTGATTAAAAATACTTAAAAAACAAGCCAAAAATGATCTGAACTGGCTCAATATGGTTCGTCCAATGTAATCCAAGTCTCTGGAAGCCTCCAGATCACACACTGATTGGGAGATGTTATCTACACTACATGTACATGCATTAGTTTGTCAGCATGCTGACGCTTTTAACTTAGTCACTACAGTGAAGATTGTGGCTTAAAAAAGAGTGTAAATAACATCTTCTTTGCTCAGTTTAGGTTTTCTGAGCTTCCTTAGGCTTGGATTCTACTGGACAAGCTGTATGGAGTCATTTTCTGTGTTTTACTTTATTTACTTTTTAACATTTTAAACCAGTCCTCAGCTTCTTCAGTTTATTAGGAGGATGTTGTTTTGCTGTGAAGCTCCACAAAAGCTTTGGAAACTAAGAAACCTGACTTTTCTCTCACAGAGACACAGGGAGACCAACTGTTGTGCAATGTGGTGAATTACATCCCAGTAAATATCAACAGTTGTGTATTTTATTTCCGACCCTGAGCCCAATGTCAGGAGCAATTCCTCTGATGCAAACTGGACTCCACTTGTTGGGGAGTAATGAAGCTCTCATCAGTTTGTGAGGTAAGCTGTCCTCAGACTGACAAGACAAAAATCCATGCAGGTTTCTCTTTGAACTAGCATGTTAACATTTGGACGACCAGATGGCTGAGAAGAAACAAAGAAAACAACTTTGACTGACAGCTTTTCTGATTCGCAGTCTCCTCTGTTCCAGTGAAAGCCAAGCAAGTGCCACCACTGAAGGGGTGTGTGACTTCCTTCAGCAGGACCTCCACTGGGTAATGGTCGCTCACCTCAAGTGCCTGAACGGAAACCACAGAAGAAACAGTTTAGCAGCTTCAGCACATTTCTGTGCAACAGAGTTTTGGTTTCATTTGAAATGTTTGAATATTTCACAGTTTTAGTTTGGTTTGTCAAATTCTTTTTACACACACACACACACACACACACACACACACACACACACCTGCTCCTCTGTGAGTCTGTATTCCATTTGGAATTTAAATGATAAGACACTGTAATGTTGGTAATTAAAGTAGACAAGAGAAATGGTTAATGAATTAACTATTCTAAACAAAATGTGCATGTAATTTCTTCTTTGGTTTTAATGTAAAGTATGAGCTATCTCAAGTATGAAGTCAAAGTACAAGTACTGATGAATTGTCCCCATGAGTGATTTTACTCTAAAATTATGCACAAGGTCTTCAGAGAAAATGAGTCTTAACAACAAGTCCCACGAGGGACTGGGACAGCAGGTGAGAGCATGTGGTCTGAAACACAGGAGAGTCCAAAATGAGCGAGCTCCAAAACACTAACAGAGGAGTCCAACAGAGACACACAGGAACACACTTCTCCAGGAGAGCAGGTCCTTTAAGGAGGAAGTCAGGAAGACCATGACTGGACTGCATGGGTAACAGGTGTGCAGTAAAGTGGATCACTGGAGGAGGTGACAGCCCAGCTCCAGAAAAAGATATGAAAACTTGTACTAAACTCTTAGGACCTTGCAAAATCCTGCAGCTCGATCCAAATCATATTCTTGTTCTGAATTTTTGAGATTTGCTTGTGATCTTTGTGATTCTTTGTCTGTGCAATCAAAGTTTCACCAACTGACTATTTTTCATTGGACTGAGTTGAAATTTGTACCAAACAACCAAGAGATTCCAAGAATAATTTGCATCATGTTACTAAAACCTGGTAATCTTTTATCTTAACAAAATTAGATTTTAAAAAAATCATATCTCCACTAGTTTTTCCATTCTTCAAACCAAACTCTGAGCATGTGCAGTATTAATGTAGGAGTTACTTGTTCCTGCATGACAAAACCTGGTGGCACAGTTCAGTGATGCCACGCTGGACGAGGAGCTAAACACCAAGCAGAAGGTGTGGTGACTGACAGGAGATGACACACAGAGACGTGTGGGCTGGAGAAGATGATCGCTCGGCTCTTATGTACTCACTTACTCCTGCAGCAGAACAGCTGTGGTGTGTGTTCAACAAGAGGTGATGGAAACAAGGTCAGAGAGCAAACACTATGTGACTTTAGGCTGTTCCAGGGTTTAGTTTAACATGTGGTTGTTGTTTGTTTGTTTGTTATGCAGTTTACACAATTTACAATTAAAATTATGCCAGACAAAGGTGTTCAAATCTGTTAAATTTGATTTTTTTTTCAGACAAACTTCACTCGTATTTCAGTTCTTTCATTATTTGTGTGTTTTTCATACTGTAGGTCTGCATGTTTCTGCCTGAGCCTCCAACTTGAGTTTATTTTAGTTTCTGTCGCAAATTATGAAAATGACTGCAAAATAATAATAATAATAATAATAACACATTAAACGACAGCACAGAAAGAAAATAGATGGAACAAAAGGGACTTGTCGACTGACCCTCACACCGTCATATGAATTTGGGTTTTTTCAGTAACACTTTTAACAGAAGGGAAGGAGTGGGAGCCACTCACTGTATAATTTATTAGCCACATAGAGTTGTCTATATTTTTGTCAGAATCAGAATCAGAATCAGAATTCTTTATTTGTCACATGTGGATATGCATCCACAGTGAAATGAAAAAACAACACTCCTTTTTACAACTGTGCAAAAATAATAAAAATACAATTGACATGAGATAAAAGATAAAAAGTTAAAAAATAGAATAGAATAGAATAGAATAAAAAATAAAAAATATAAGGATAGAGATCTAACCTCAGTGGCAGAGGGAATGTAAATATACATAAATATACATATCGTATACATAGTATACAAGTATGCATGTGTGTGTATGTGGGGGTGAGTTAAGTGGGGGAAAGAGAGTTCAGTGTCCTGATGGCCTGGGGGAAGAAACTCTTCCTCAGTCTTTCAGTTTTGGCCATGCGGGACCGGAGACGTTTCCCCGATGGCAGCCACTGAAAGAGTCTATTGTGCGGGTGGTTTGTGTCTTTTAAAATCCTCTGTGCACTGGATGTACACCTGCTGGCATACACCTCTTGCATGGAGGGCAATGCTGTCCAGGTAGTCCGTTCAGCACAGCGGATCACTCTGTGCAGAGCTTTCCTGTCCTGTACCGTACAGTTGCCATACCAGGCAGTGATGCTCCCAGTGAGCACAGACTGTATGGCTGCAGTGAAGAAGGTTCTCTGCAGCGCTGTGGAGACCCTGAATTTCCTCAGTCGCCTGAGGTAATACAGCCGCTGCCTCGCCTTCTTCACCAGGGTGGAAATGTGGGTGGTCCATGTCAGGTCCTCGGAGATGTGGACGCCGAGGTACCTGTAGCTGCTGACCCTCTCCACCAGTGTCCCATAAATCCTGAGAGGGGTATGATGGCTCCTCTGCTTCTCCCTCCTGAAGTCCACAATCAACTCCTTGGTTTTGTGGATGTTCATGTCTAGATTGTTTGTACGACACCATGATGCCAGAGCATCCACCTCCTCCGTGTAGGCCGTTATCCTGTTATTGGAGATCAGACCTACCACCACTGTATCGTCGGCGAACTTTACAATGATGTTGGAGGGGTACATGGCTTTACAGTCATGGATGTAGAGGGAGTAAAGCAGAGGACTCAGGACGCAGCCTTGGGGGGCGCCGATGTTGAGGGTGCGTGGGCTGGAGGTGTGTTTACCATATACATTTCTCTATATTTATGTTATTCTTATCTGTTTTCTATATTTAGCTAACAGTTTATTGTTTATTTTTTGTTTGTTTGCAAACTGCCCTGTGAGCTGCTTCGTTACTTTATAAGCTGCTGAATATCCAATTTCCCTGAGGGAGTCACCCCACAGGGATTAATAAAGTGAAGTCTAAGTCCAAGTCTAGACAATGACTGACTGACAACAGAACGTTTCCATGACAACGTAATGGTTGTATTTCCATTTCTTACATCCTGTTACTTTCTTATTTTAACGGTGGGGAGAAACTCAATGAATCAGAATCAGAATCAGAATTGTATTTATTGCCATAAGTGAAAAGATTTCATATTACTAGCAATTTGTCTTAGTGATTGGTGCATACATAAAACATCAGAACAAGTAACATATAATAATAGAATAAAATAAAATTATCGTTCTAGAGAAGTACAGAGTGAGAAGTAGTGCAAGTAAGTGAGGTAAACAGTGCAAATGGTCAGCAGGTGGATCTTGACATGAGCACAGATCAGTTCCTGTACTGAAGTAATTAAAGAGCAGAGCAGTATGTTAATCAGCTGCTGTTCAACAGTCCAACAGCAGAGGGGGAGAAGCTGTTCCTGTGGTGTGAGGTTACCTCCTGCCTGAAGGGAGTTTCTCAAAGAGTCCACGTCCGGGATGAGAAGGGTCAGCTGTGATCCGACCTGCACGCCTCAGAGTCCTGGAGGTGTACAGGTCTCTGAGAGATGGAAGGCTGCAGCCGATCACCTTCTCAGCAGACCTCACAGCACGCTGCAGTCTGTGCTTGTCCCTGGCAGTGGCCCCAGCGTACCACACAGTGATGGAAGAGGTGAGGATGGACTCAATGATGGCCGTGTAGAACTGAACCATCATCTTGACTGGCACCTTGAGTTCCCTCAGCTGCCGCAGGAAGAACATCTGCTGGACACTTTTGATCACTTGAGGTCCCGGGTGATGGTGGGACCCAGAAAGCGGAAGGAGTCCACCATGGAGATGGGGGTATCTGTCAGGGTGAGGAGGAGCGATGGAGCTGGCACTTTCCGAAAGTCAATGATCATCTCCACTGGAGACTGGAACTATGGTGGAGGCTTTGAAGCAGACTGGCACATGGCATGACTCCAGAGAGGTGTTGAAAATGTCTGAACACTGGAGTCAGCTCGTCCACACAGTGTCTCAGGGTGGAGGGGGACACAAAGTCTGGTCTGGGAGCTTTGACAACGTTACAGGAAGACAGCGCCACCTACTGTGCCGAAGTGCACCTCCCGCAAGGGAGAGGGAATTTCTATGTGATACTCAGAGCTGATCACTTCACTGACGCATACGGTATGAAGACAAATAAATACATAAAACACAGACATCACTACAGTCAGTGGTTAACATCATGCAGCGTTAATTTCATCCTTTCTGTTGTGTGAAATATTCCAAATCACAGCTTCACAAAACCTGTTGCTGGACAGTTCATCAAAGGTCACAGTCAGTTAAATATGGACTAAGATTTTAACAGATGCAACAGAGGAGCTAACTGGATCAGCTTCTGATGGAGCAGTAAAAACGACCAGAGACAGAGACAGAGACAGAGACATACCCACACTGTGTGATTAGGAGACAGTGGGACAGGGGAGTTCACAAACAAAGTTCAGCCATGTGTGGACTAAACATTATGTGTCAGAGACATGTGGACGTATTTTGGTGCATTTTATAAATGCATTGATTTAAGCAGCGTATGGTGCTCACTGCTTGCCATGTTGTCATACCTAAAATTGAAAGAATCCTCCACTGATCCTCCACAAAAGGGAAATTCAGGTGTTGTAAAGAAACTAAGACAATGAAAAAATACATTTATATCACCATGCAGCACAAGACAAAAGCAAAGTGTCCAATGAGGGAATGTGGAGGATGAGTTCAGCAGTCGTGTCATGCAGGCTCAGCTCACAGCCCTGTGGGGCTTCAGTACACAAACTGCATACCAATATGATGTCTTGTGAACTTGAAATATTCAGCACATGGACTCTTCTGACTATTTGCTGCTTTTCTCCTGCACCTGAACTCACCTGGGCTTTTTTCAGTTAAAGTTTTCAGTCTGTCTGATGTTCAGGTCCCCCTGTGAGCTCTGTGTGGCCCCCACAGGAGATCACGTACAGCAACATGAAGATGACCTACTGGAATTCATCACAGAAACACTCTGACTGAGACTTTCCTCCTCAGGGATCTGCTGGATGAGGAGCCTGGAGCTGTCACACAGTGACAACACAACATGTGTGTGAGATGATGATCCACTGCAGACCAGCAGTTCTGTACAGGAAACTGTGTCCAAAACAGTCTGCATGTTTACACATGAACTGTTGCATCCTGAGGAGAGGAAAATATTGAGCTTAAACAGCAACACTTTGCACATAAACACACCACAGAACGCTGCTCAGCTGGACAGCTGATGGACACTTTAATGAAGGACACACTGCTGTCTTACCTGCTGCTGTTACTATGGCTGTCAAATCATCACCCCTGATTCAGCTGCGCGTGTTCCTTTTTTGAGAAAAATTCATAATGAGTGACATCATCTTATTAATTAGAAAAATCACTTGTAGCTCCTTCTGTACATGCAGTGAAACAGACTTGTTAGTAACAACAGCAGAGTGTGAGACTCACTTCTCTTGTCTTGCTTTTTCTTCTTCCTGTAATAAAACATTATCGATGAAAAAGACCAGAATTAATAACTTCATGATGTGAAAGATAATATTATCCTATTCATATTTTTATTGTGTAAACATGAATCATACCTGTGGGTTCACTGCTTTTCCTCTTTCTGATACGCCACCATGCAACTGCTGCAGCTGCTGCTGCAGCTGCTATAAGACATACGAGCACACCAACACCGACCACAAGTCCTGTGTTGTCTGGACTTTGCTCTCCACATTCAGCATCAGTTGAAACAGTCCCTGCTTTTATCAGCTGACGATGCTCTGATTCACATCTGGAAGGACAGAGGGACATTTTTTACAGGAACATCTGGAGGACACCTTGAACTCCCTGCTGATGTCACAATTGAGCCATCTGATGTGAAGCTTCACTTACTGTGTGTGTGGCTGACAGGATGGAAATGTTCCATCAGAATATGTTCCCTCACTGCAGTCAGAGCACTCAGTGTCTCTTAATGCTGTTCCTGTGCAAATGACAAATATTGAAACGTCCTGTCAGTGGATTTAAAAAACATTGATTTGTTTCCAGTCCCAAGTTGTCATATTTGAGGAACAAATCCTGTTGATATTCTCTGAGGTCTGATGAGGTGTTGTAGTGCAGCTCAGCACTCACAGCCTGATGGGACTTTGATTCACACCAGATTCCTGAACAAACTGAACACTAAAATGATCCAACTGTCATTAGCTTCACTGCTTCATGCACATGTTGAAAAAATAAAATGAATGCTAACCTGCTGGTACCAGTTAAGAAGCAGATTGTCAAGAAACTGTCAGTGTCCTGCACTAGAAGACATCTACAGCTGTAGGCCTCTGTCATTGTCAGTGTCCCTTCAGCTCATCCTGCTGCCAGTCTTTTTGTTTTCCTTCACACAGGAAGAAGCTGCTGCTCCATGAAATGCTCCACTACTCGTTTTGGAGAGTTTCTTTGTGTTCACACTGTGCACAGCCACAATGTGCAGTTAAATCAAGTCGTAATCCTTTCTTTACTGAGCTCTGCTGTGTTATTTCTATGATAATTCAGTGGTGGCTGTGCTGCTGGAAAAACACCAGGACAAAGTGAGCTCCATGACAACACAGAGTTATGGTAACCTGTGACTTTTTCTTTTATTTTGAGGCTTCATTTCTGCTATCTGGTGGTCAGACGTCTCTGCTTCCAGCCTGGATGATCAAGTAATCATTACAGCTGTTTCCCTGTTTGGTGTTCTGATTTGAAAGTCAAACTATGCCATGGATCATCTTAAAGTCAGCACAAGCAAACTAACCTCTCTGACTGATGTACTGTCCTGGCTGACAGCTTGAGTGTTTCTCTGCTGCCTTACAGCCCTCCTCTGCAGAGTCCATGCAGTAGAATCCCTCCAGTGGCTCACACACAGCATCTGATGTTGCTGTACATGAAGTTTTTAATTTCAAACCAGAAGCTGCCAACACAGAGAGGAGACAAGGATATGAGCTATGAGTCTTATGTTCTGTTTGTTTATCTACATGAGAGCAACATGTTATTATTTTCTGATGTAAAGACCATCTTTAGTTTGTAGAACGTCTTTAGCAAAGGTGACAGACTTGCTGTTGTTTATGAATCTGAATATGCATGAACGACTGGTCCAGTATGATGTTATAAAGTGGAGAATAAATCCAGCTGGACAAACCACCCAGTGGACATTTGATTTCATTGTGGCAGGAAAAAGGAGACATGAGGTCAGCGCTGTCATCACTGCAAGTCCCACTGACAAAAACCTGCCAACTGCTGTTTAAAAACTGAGGAAAACACAGAGTTTAGCAAAGCCTTAGCTGGGGTTTCAGTAATGCACAGTCACCTTATCAACATGAGAACCAGACTTCAGTTTGATCAGTTCTTAGACAGCCCTGCCAGGGGGACTTGCAGCAACAAGCTGACTCAGCGTCTTTAAATCCAAGCTTTAAGGTCACAGGTTTCTATTGACAGTCAGGAAATATTCACAAAAATCTACCTGCATCACAGCTTGTACATGTGAAACATTGTGAAAGGCCAGTAGGATGATTCATGAAGGTTCCTTCAGTGCAACGCAGACAGGAAGTACTTCTGTACTCAGTGCAGTGTGTTTTAACTCGACTTCCTGTTGAAAAAAAAAATATAGATTTTTTTGACATAGAAACTTTCTAATGAAGTGAAAAAGACGTATTGTTTAAACTTACAATGCAACCGGACAGCATTCACACCACTTCGCTGTTTGCACATTTTGTTATGTTACATTCTTATTCCAAAATGGATTAAATTCATTTTTTCCCTCAAAATTCTACACAAAATACCCCATAATGACAAAGTGAAACAAGTTTTCTTGAATTTTTTTGCAAATTTATTAAAAATAAAGAAACAAAATTATAACATGTACATAAGTATTCACACCCTGTGATCAACACTTTGTTGAATCCCCTTTGGCAGCAATTACAGCCTCAAGTCTTTTTGAGGATGATCCTATAAGTTTGGCACATTTATTTTTGGACAGTTTCTCCCACTCTTCAATGCAGAACCTCTCAAGCTTGGATGGGGAGTGTCAGTGCACAGCCATTTTCAGATCTCTCCAGAGATGCTCAGTGGAGTTCAAGTCTGGGCTCTGGCTGGGCCACTCAAGGACATTCACAGAGTTGTCCTGTCCTTTGTGATGTTGGCTGTATGTTCGTTGGGTCAGGGTCTACAGGGTCGTTGCCCTGTTGGAAGATAACCGTCGCCCCAGTCTGAGGTCCAGTGCACTCTGGAGCAGGTTGTCAGTAAGGATGTCTCTGTACATTGCTGCAGTCATCTTTCCCTCAACCCTCACTAGTCTCCCAGTTCCTGCTGCTGCAGAACATCCCCACAGCATGATGCTACCACCACCATGCTTCACAGGAGGAATGGTATTGGCCAGGTGATGAGCAGAGCCTGGTTTCCTCCAGACATGAGGCTTGTCAAACAGTTCACACACACTGAAGTTTTCCTCTACTGAAATCGATCACAGGGTGTGAATTCCTCTGCATTTAACCCATCCTTGGTTGAGTACACATGCAACACCCAGCAAATTACATGAAGTGAACACACACAAACACACACAGGAGAAGCGGGCTGCCAAATTTTTTGTACCCGGGAATGGGTGGGGGAATCAAACCCACCAACCTCCGATCACAAGCCGCTTCTCCAACCTCTAGGCCACGGCTGCCCCTTTACCACAGCTGGACTCAACTCAAGTTGTAGGAACCTCTGAAGGATGATCAATGAAAGCAGGATGCACCTGAGCTCAGTTTTGAGTGTCATGGCAAAGGGTGTGAATACTTATGTACATGCTACATTTTTTTGTTCTTCATCTTTAATAAATTTGCAAAAAATTCAAGTGGACTTGTTTCACCTTGTCATTATGTGCAGAATTTTGAGGGAGAAATTTAATTCAATCCATTTTGAAATGAGACTTTGAAATACACACCATCCACAGCTCCAGTGGCCTCCTATTAGCTTCACTTTCATCATGCTGTTCTGTTCTGTATCTGCTGCTTTCTATTTTACTGTGGAAATAAAACTCCAGTGACGTGGAGTCCTATGAAGGTGCATTTCACTTGTGAACACAAACAGCACCAACCATGGAAGTATGACTGAGTCCACTGACCTCCACCCAGTTGGTTCTGGAGTTTAACAAAGACGCCATTTGTCACTACACAAGTGAAAAACCTCTTCAATATTCAACTGGATCTTACCAGGGGGACACATGGGACAGCATTCAGTCCCTATCTGATACTCTAATCGACGACATGTGAGGGAGTGTCCTCTGAAGACATTCATCACAAGTATCTGTGGACAGTAAACAAAGTTTATGTTGCAGGTGAGTTACAGCATGGAGTCACATGGAGTCACATGGAGTCACATGGAGTCACATGGAGTCACATGGAGTCAGGGTGGTGAAGTTAGTGTGTGGACTGGCAGATAAAATGCACAGAGATGAAATCTAAGCTACACTCATGTGATGTGGTCTCACCTCAGAGTGACAGTTGAGTCTGCATATGTTACCATGGAGACACACCAGAATAAACCACATGTGGAACATATTTTCCACTTAATCCCACAAATACTCTTTATTTTTGTATTTATTCATTTTAAAACAGCTTTGAAATGTGCTTTCACAGGTGCTGGTGGACGCTGCCTGTTTTCAAACTAGAAGCATCTGATTTATGAAATGATGCCAAACAAACAAAGGCTTCCCGTGACAACAAATTATTTTACCATCAGCACTGCTGCAGCTCTGACTGATGTTCTTCTGCACGTCATTTTACACAACAGTCTTCAAGGGCTGAAGACATCATCCGCTGAGGTTTGGGATGAGCTGACGAGTAAAATCCAGAACAAGGACGCCCTCTGGAAACCTGAAGAAAACACATCCATGTGGTGATTCCACTAACTGCCAAGGAAACAGCTTATTAAACCTGGTTAGCACAGCCGGATTTGTCACTTTAAGCTTTAAACTTTAAAACATTAACAGGTGCAGAAGTGCTTTAAAACACCTGAGCTTCTGTGTCAAGAACAGCTGAGAGAAATTCTTCACACAAACTTCTTCTGAATTGTAAAGTGTAATTCCCAGGACGAGTGCTGTTGGTGTTGGGGTCTCCAGGCTCACCTGGTGTTTCTCCTTTGTCTCCTTGATGCCAGTTTCTAGTACTGACCTAAAGCCCTCACCTCTCCATTCACTCAGTGTTTCTGGTTGGAGAGTGATTTTCTATTCTGATCACCACATCATCAACACATTTGCTGATGAAGATTGCTGTGCTTCTTGGAGGTGGCAGCATCTTTGAATATGTGCCAGTCTGTGCTCTCAAAACAGTCAGGTAGACCTGTGGGAGCTTCATCTGTCCGCTCTGTTTGTTCTAATGGTTTGACTCTTTTCATCAGCTGGCAGGAAGCAGGCAGGAGAAACAGGGAAATGCAGCCTGGTGGACCAAAATCAGGGTGGAGAGGGCTTTGAACCTGCCACAAATGTTTGGATAAACACAGTGTGGGCAGTTTCTGTCCTGCTGGGGATGTGAACATATTCCTGAAGATGAGGTGAAACTGTTCTGAGATCTGTTTTACTAAAGTAACCAAATAAAATACAAATATACATAATAACAAAAGATCTGAGCATTTATTCAGTCAAAGTAAAGTCATTTTAAGTTCTGTTTAGTCAGGTTTGAGGAACTGAAAGCTAAGAAATGTTCACATGATCTCTGATATGATGAGCAAATGAGTGCATTCTGATATGTGCTGTGATGTGGACTGAAAAGACAAAGTGTCTCAGCAGGAGGACAGTCGGAGATAAAAGCCAACACCCAGCAGGGTTCAGAGTCCATCACCACAGTGACTGAGCCACAGGTCACGTTTCCCTCATCTCAGACTGAACAAAGTCAGAGTTTCACTTTTTCTTAAATGAGGCCCTGGAGCCAAGCTGCCACTGCTGCTGTTCTAAGAATCAATGGGAAAAAGTTATTCATCTGTTTGATTTATTTAACCCATTTTAACCAGTTTGGTCCCACTGAGACCAACAATCTCTTGTTCAAGAAGAAGGCAGCACACAAAAAGTGACAAACAACACAAGAAACAAGGAAACACAGAAGATAAACACCAAAGTATAGAATTACTTTAAATACATAAACACATGGACAAGTACGAGCTGAATTAATCATCAGTTGGACTCATAAAAACTTACAATATCAGGCAGAAAACCAAATCCGTCAGTCTCTGATGTTTTTAGAAATCTTCTCCTAACGACGGCGCAGAGCATTTCAGATCTCTTTCACGATCCATTTCGTGTACTTTGAACAAACAAAAGCTGTTCAACGCCTGAACGGAGTCATTTTCTTTCGCTTTCATTGCTCTAAAGCCCCGCCTGCTCTGTCTGATCAAACCAGTTCCCACTTACAAACCGCGTGGAGGCGAATGGAATTTCGGTGTTGATGTGAAGCCGATTTATTCATGAGATCAATGCAGGCAGACTGTCTCACATGTGAATCTAAATGTATCGATTTAACACAAATACGACTTTCAAGAAGTCACTTTGTGCTTTAAAGCTGAGTGAACCCATAACTCACAGCGTCTGGATCACATATTAACTCAACTCAAAGGGCTTCCGTAATATTTAAACACACACACACACACACACACACACACACACACACACACACACAGCTGGCCTCGGTGTGATATGTTTCACATGCTGACCTCTAAAGACAAATGATTACATGAGGAATAAGTCGACTCAACTTGCTGTTTCTGAACATCGACGTACAGGTTTTTAGTACTTCGTCATTGGCTCTGATAATAATTCAAATTCAAACGGATCGTCAGACTGAAAATGTTCGCTCTTAAACAACTGACTTCCGCCTGGGGAGGCGAAATCGAAAGCAAAGTATCACGTAGCGCCTCCCCGTTTGTTCTTATACAACTTCTGTCGTGTAAGCTAACATTTTTATTCTCCATGAACTCTTCAGCTGCCATCGCGCTGTCATCATGACAATCAGCCCTCAACATGTTATTTGTTATAACATGTGCACATCACTTTCCCTCCTAACTGTAAGACAAGACTTAATATGTATCGCCCATTTTACAAGCAGTTCAGGTTCCATTCCAGTTCTGTTCCTTTCCCCAATCCGCCCATCCCCCTCTCTGTGTGTTTTTATCTCTTTGCCATTAAACTTCCTGCATTCCACTGCAGAATAATCAGGTCCTCTTTTCCTTTTATGGTCACAGTTGGTGGGCAGTCGTGGATCAGGGGTTAGGGTGTCGGACCCGTAACCGGTGGATCGCTGGTTCGATTCACCGTGTCGGTGTCCATGGCTGAGGTACCCTTGAGCAAGGTACCTAACCCCCACTGCTCCCCGGGCGCTGCACGTGGTCGCCCGCTGCCCCGGGTTTGCTGTGTGTGTGTGCACGTCACTTGGGTGGGTGAAATGCAGAGCACGAATTTTGTTGGAGTGAGTTCCCTCCAATGACAAAATATGTCACTTTCATCATCTTTCATCATCTTCATCATCTCAAAGTTTCTCTGTGCTTTTGTTGGACTTGATTGGAACAATTGATTCCACAGTCAATGAACAAAATGAGCTCATCCACCATCAGTGCTGCGTTAGGTTTCTCTGTCTGATCACCTCATTTCACAGATTGGTTCACTCCTCCGGTCTCTTCCCTTTGTGCTTGTACCCTCTTCACTGCCTCTGCATAGCTTCTGTTGGAAACTCAACTTTACTTGTTCAACTTCCTGACTTCCTGTGCAGAGCGCTGCTATATGCCCGTCCCTCTGCTGTCTGTAGCATGAAGGACCTCACTGGAAGCTCATGCGTCCCATTTAAACTTTCTCTCCAAGTAAACACTCCTGAAAGTCCAGAAGCACAGACAGGCTTTCAGCTTTTTAGCCATTAACTGCTTTTTGCAGTATCTTTATTCTACTCACATCTCCACACATAAGAAAACCATGTTTGAGTCTCTCCAAGCTTTCATCCACAGGTGTACATGTCACCACACACGTCACTCTTCTCTCACCTGGAATCCTTCTTTCACTGAACATTTTCCATCCTTCCAATATGCAGCACTTCATGTTTCTGTTCTTCTGTTTTCCATGTGACCAGCAAGTGAACATCTCTCAGAGTCTCAGCCATTTCCACCTCTGCAGTCGTCTCTTCAGCTCTCTAGATAACACTATCAGACTCACACTGACATGTTCCATCTTCCTTTCTGAATGTTAGTATTATGTTAAATTATTTAAATTCTCTTGTCTATTTAAAGTCTCTCTCATTGTGCTGACCTACTTATCACTTCCCCTTCCTTGTCATCTACCACCACAAACTGAAATAAAGCCACATTCTGCACATTCTGCACATGAGGACATTCTGCACATTTGTTGTGACAGCTTCAGCAGTTAGTGTCCTCAGTTTCCAGACACTCACTGAGTGTTCAAAGAAAAGCTGATGGAACACAGCGGTAAACATGAGCCTCTAACAGCTTGTTGAAACGTGTTGCTGCCATCAAATTCAGAATGAGGGTCTATTTGCAACAATAAGAATGTTTAGCAATTCAATATAACTGATGTTAGTAAATTACATTTTACTTTTGTTTTACACATCACCTCAGCCAGCGCTGTAACAGTCAGTGGGTTTAAGTACAATCAAGACTCACGTCTTTCAAGAAGTGCAGGAAACTGTGGTGCACTGAAGCAGCAAATGTACAAATGAAAGAGGAGTGTAAATGTGTGAAGGATGATGTTAAATGTCAGCATGTGTGTGTATGACACCTTTGGCCACAGTCACATCTGAAAAGCCGCCATCTTTATTCTCCTCTGCTGATCACTTCACACACTCACTGCAGTCTAGTTAGTTTCAACATTTATCTGCTGTTACTAAAACAGAAATGATTCTTATGATGAGATGTTTCATTTGTGCTCACAACAATTTCATGACAAAAATACAAAGCAACAAAATTCTAATAAAACTCATGTATGAAAACATATCAGTGGGCCACACTGCTGCACTGGCTGACGTGTCACCTCAATCCCAAACACACACTCTTGTTTAGACTCAGAAACCAAACTGTTCTCGTTTCTATTCTGACTCGACCCACACACACCATCCTGCAGCCCAGGGTTGCAGGGTAATAATGTAATGTGGTAAACCGCGAGGTCTTATCAGTTTCAGTACCGTCAGTTAAAAAATGCAGTGCACTTATGTAGGAGATATGGATTGAATATTAAACAGAATTTATTTAATGCCGTGTGTGGTTGAATTTTCAGTTTTACTTTTGTAGTACAATATGTTTGGAGACGTTCAATAAAGTTTGTGAACGCAGCCGACGGTAATGGGGGCCCTCGGAGTACAAAGTACAAACCTGTACTGATGCACTGACAACATACTAAACGTCCTTTAAGGACATGGTAAAAGTCCTGGATGCCCAGAACGAGCTGCCTGGACGGAAATATGTCTCACAAACAGCCGTCCCATATTTCTATTTATATTTACACAGGCTGTGTGTAATAAAATAAGTGCCGTCAACTGACTCCCGTGCGTAACATCTAAAATAAATACTACAAGGCTGCGCTCTTTTAACATGAATATAAAGGAACTCTTCTCAGATAAAAACTACTTGCAAACAAAAAACACATCTGGACTGACTCACCATTTTAATCACGCGGCGTGCTGCCAACTTGAAATAATAAAGTCCGTTCGCTCTATGCGTTTGAAATAGCCTGTATATGTAATAAAACTATATTAACAAAGTGACAAAGATCAGGGTAGATTTCGCTGAAGTCTCTAATGAGAAATCCGCTGTTGAGAAGTTCAAGCCTCCATAATCACAGAGAAGCGATGGCGTCTTGTTGCGCACTTGTGGCATCCATGAGCGGGGCTGCAGCTGCAGCCGACTTGTCCTCACTTGTAGTTTCTTTGCTTCAAAATTCAAATTGTGCTTGTAGGGAATATTTTCACCAGACATTTTGATCAGGGGATTAAAATACCAACAGATTGTAACGGAAACCCGGGTCATGGTACCGCGGTAAAATGTGGAGGAGGTTTGGATACCGCCCAACTCTGCTGCTGCCACAAATACTAAGCAGAGCCTCAACATGAATTAATGTGAAAATAGTCCCCAACAAATGCCTGATTTCCTCCTGTTGAGGAAATAAAGAAATGAGTATATATTTCGAACATTAAACAATCCTGACCTGGATACTCTGAATTATCCACAGACCAGGAGAAGAATATGCATTTTTGCACGATTCCTTTCGAAATGTGTTTGCTGTTGCAAATTAGTTGCATAAAAACACAGACAGGACTACAGGTAGCAGCTTCCATCACAACTAAAACTGTATCTTATACTTCTTGACTAAGTAAGTCTTATCAGCCAAATAAATGCAAACATATACTGCAGCCAAACAGTCTCTGGCAGTGCTGGAATATTAGATGTGATGTTTTGGACTAATACGACTGCTGCATTACTGTGGGTTCAGGTCAGGTTGTTGTGTCGGGTTTCTCCAAGCCCTTTCATTCATAATGGCTGCTTCTGCTGGAAATGCTGACACTGAACCCAAACAGAGACTGAGACACTTCATGGAGCTGAGAGGAAAACACAACAGCCAGTAATTCATCACTACGAGGAACATATTTCACAGTAAACAAAGCCATCCAAGCAACAGCTGGTTGATGTGATTAATTCCCTCCCAACACGTAGTTCAAAGCTCTTCCTCTGTGTCAACATCTGAGCTCAGACTGAGCAGAAAAAGCACAGCAACATTTGTGTCGTGTGTGCTAATCCTGACATCAAGTCATTCTTAAGCTCAGCACAGACAACTGTGTTCAGTCAGAAGCTGCACCATCTGTCATGTGAATTGTTAGTTACAAGATACTGATGCAACTGACGATTAAGGAAGTTTTAGCTTATTAATTCCTATGTCTAAAAAGTTATTTGTTAAACTGGGGCCTAAAGCAGACAGCTTTCATGAATGAGGAATAAAGCCAGTCTGGAAACAACGTGGTGAGTCTGATCTCTATCTGCTACATGTGAAACAAACAAAAAGGAAACACATCATTAAAAGGTTTCAGTCTTTGGTTAGATATTAAGCATTTGTGTCCAAAACAGAAGCAGAACTGAGTCACCACCAATGAAGCCACTGAGGATCACTTGTACAAACGATCATAAGACCAAACTGGTGAGACAAGAATGAAAGTCAGCTGAGGACAAAAAACAAACACACACACACACACACACACACACACACACACACACACACTGTGCTGTCCTCACACTACGTGACTACGTGAAGTTAGACAGCCAGCGAACAAACTAAAAAAGGTCTCCAAACAAGGTTTGCGTTTCTTGATTTTACTGAAGAAAGTTCAGTATTTTTTTCTTGTAACTGAAATATACAGAACGAGAAAAATAAATTCCTAGCTAACACACAGTCCACACTTAATGATGAGCCGTTTGCATTACATTACATTCTAACAAACAAAATACTTCTAACTCGTGTCCAAGTGCTGTCCGAACACATCAGTACTCACAAAGACGAACGTTTCCCCAAAGGACAAGCGCTTTCAGCCACATTCAGCACGTCAAAGATCCACGGAAAGAGCGCTCACTCGTTCCTGTTTCTCCTGGCTTCCTGTTGTTACACAAAACAACAAAGAGCATTTGTGCTAGAGATATCTCACTCTGATCAGACTTCAAACCAAAACAGCCTGAATGTTTTTAGCATAAATTTATTAACGAATAACTTATTCATAAACTTATTTATGTAACTTATTTCCATCATGAACTACATGCTGCCTTTGACCAAAACGCATCACACACACACACACACACTGTCAGATACTTGCATCAACACATGCAGCTGAGATTTGAGCAGTAAAACACTTTTTTAATCTCTCATGAGCTCTTTGAGAGACCAAATCAAGCCTTTTATTTCATTTACGCTCCTTTTGCACTGATTCAGTTTGATTCATCTCATTTCCGTGACAATTATTTTTCTTTTCTCTCCTGGTTTGCCAACAGTTGAAGCAGCATTCACAGCACTCATCTTGCATGTACAGAAAAACCAATGCAAAGCCAGCAACATCAAGAGCCACAAGCGACATCATAACTTCATAACAAGTCCCGCGCTGCGCAGCAAACCGCACACTCGCCGGTGTCGCGGCAGTCCAAACACCGCATCAAATCAGCGACAATCAACGCACCGAGACAACACGCACGCTTCCACACGACAGCAGCCAGTTCAAAGTGTTTCCGACAAACCAGCATAACAGCAGAACTAAACAGGTTACATACCGCTGATCACCATGCGATGTTGCCCGGCTGATGCGCTGCCAGTGTGGGATCAATCATTCAATCTCCATTCATTTGCTCCGCGGCTTGTCGAGTCCCTCAAACTCAAGTTGTCTCGATCTTTGCTGACAGTATGGGGCGACTATTCCAAACAAAGCAAAAATGGGCTAAATAGGGGGAAACTTTACCTGCTGGACGCGCTGGCCTATCAAGAAAAAGAAATCGTTCCAAAAGATGTGTTACGTTTTGCAGCTTTATTGCGAATAAAAACAAACAGTGAAACGATTTCCCAGTTTAAAAAACAATGTTTCACAACATCTTCAAAGGCGGGCGGCACGGTGGTGCAGTGGTTAGCACTGTCGCCTCATAGCAAAAGAGGGTTCCAGGTTCGAATCCCGGTCTGGGCCCTTCTATGTGGAGTTTGCATGTTCTCCCTGCGTGGGTTTTCTCCGGGTACTCCGGCTTCCTCCCACAATACCAAAAACATGCACATTAGGTTAATTGGCTACTCTAAATTGCCCCTAGGTGTGAGTGTGAGAGTGTGTGGTTATCTGTCTTTGTGTGTTGGCCCTGTGACTGACTGGCGACCAGTCCAGGGTGAACCCCGCCTCTCGCCTGTATTCAGCTGGGATAGGCTCCAGCTCCCCCGCGACCCTGATGGATGGATCTTCAAAGGCTAATTCAGGACTTCCCTCTTCCCGTATACCTTTGGAGCTGGAGTCATATTCACTGAGGAGTAGACATCAATCGTAACAACCAGGAAGACATCAATCGTACTAGTCTGCAAAATCCAGGAAGACATCAAGTGGAGCCCAAACATGAATTCATCTGAAAATAGTCCCCAACAAAGGCCTGATTTCCTCCTGTTTGAGCAACATTTGCTCTAACTTGACTGCTAACAACAAAACTTTTTCAGCCAATAATGATTTGATGTTTCTTATCAGGGACTGAAGCCATCACATGACTGCAGAAATCCCCTTGGTTTGAAAACAGATCTCAGTTTGCTTTGCTTTCACTTTTACTTCATTGTGATCGCAGTGCAGCCATGTTTTTCTTCCTTGATGTTATCTCTGATCAGACAAACACCAGAAATGAAAATGTTCCTGGACTTTTCTAGTGAAATTTAACCCATAAACAACACATTCTAAATTAGACCTGAATTTTAATTTTAATTTTGATTGTGATTTTACAGAGTGGGAGAGTCAGAATAAGACAGTGAACAAACAACAGACTCAAAGAGGAAGAAGAAAGAGGATCGTGGGGTTGAAAATAGAACTAAAAGAAGATCCACAAGCTTCGTGGTTTGGCCTGTTGTTATTAGAGTTCCCTTTCTTGTTCTAAAAAATCTTCACTAAAGAGAAACTCAGCATGTTGTTTATGACAAATTTAATATTGAATACATTCCAAACATTTCAGTTTTTATTTACACAGTGCACAGCTTGTATGTAAGGCAACAACATGTAACAACAGTGGGAACCGCCTCACCAATGATTTGATCAATTGTTCCATCATTAGTAATTCATGGTTCCAAATCTTTTTCCACTTCCTCACTTTGTACTGTTGAACACATTCAGTAAGAATGTGTTCCTTTAGCTTCATCATTGGTGCCTTTGAACTACTTTATTAATTGAGGTTATTTCCACTGTTTGCTGCACAGACTTTGATAAGACTGCAGATGTCGCTCAGTATTGTGCAGCACACGACGGCCGCCTGTTCCTCTTTACCTCACATCACTTTGAGAACGTTAATAAAATGCTGTTGTTCCCCACAGTGGAAGGAACAAATGAGCTGCAGTTTGTGCTCACAACGATTCATCAACATCTGTTCCAGAGGTGCTGATCTGTCTGTCTTTTCTCAGCTGTGAAATGTCCCAGAGACTACAGCCGGACTTGAAGCAGCCTATGAATTTCTCCATTTGCACCATTCAAACACAGTATTGCATTAAAGATTTTCTGGCACGAGCTCATCATCTGCCGTGCTGCTGGTGTTGCAGCATTTCTCCTACACAACAGAGCAGATGGAGACTTGATTAAAAATACTTAAAAAACAAGCCAAAAATGATCTGAACTGGCTCAATATGGTTCGTCCACTGTAATCCAAGTCTCTGGAAGCCTCCAGATCACACACTGATTGGGAGATGTTATCTACACTACATGTACATGCATTAGTTTGTCAGCATGCTGACGCTTTTAACTTAGTCACTACAGTGAAGATTGTGGCTTAAAAAAGAGTGTAAATAACATCTTCTTTGCTCAGTTTAGGTTTTCTGAGCTTCCTTAGACTTGGATTCTACTGGACAAGCTGTATGGAGTCATTTTCTGTGTTTTACTTTATTTACTTGAGCTGCTTCGTTACTTTATAAGCTGCTGAATATCCAATTTCCCTGAGGGAGTCACCCCACAGGGATTAATAAAGTGAAGTCTAAGTCCAAGTCTAGACAATGACTGACTGACAACAGAACGTTTCCATGACAACGTAATGGTTGTATTTCCATCTTCTTACATCCTGTTACTTTCTTATTTTAACGGTGGGGAGAAACTCAATGAATCAGAATCAGAATTGTATTTATTGCCATAAGTGAAAAGATTTCACATTACTAGCAATTTGTCTTAGTGATTGGTGCATACATAAAACATCAGAACAAGTAACATATAATAATAGAATAAAATAACATTAGTGTTCTGGAGAAGTACAGAGTGAGAAGTAGTGCAAGTAAGTGAGGTAAACAGTGCAAATGGTCAGCAGGTGGATGTTGACATGAGCACAGATCAGTTCCTGTACTGAAGTAATTAAGGGTCAGCTGTGATCCGACCTGCACGCCTCAGAGTCCTGGAGGTGTACAGGTCTCTGAGAGATGGAAGGCTGCGGCCGATCACCTTCTCAGCAGACCTCACAGCACGCTGCAGTCTGTGCTTGTCCCTGGCAGTGGCCCCAGAAACCACACGGTGATGGAGGAGGTGAGGATGGACTCAATGATGGCCGTGTAGAACTGAACCATCATCTTGACGGGCATCTTGAGTTTCCTCAGCTGCCGCAGGAAGAACATCTGCTGGACACTTTTGATGAGGGAGCTGATGGTCAGCTCCCACACCCTGGGAGCTGGCACTTTCCAAAAGTCAATGATCATCTCCACTGGAGACTGGAACTATGGTGGAGGCTTTGAAGCAGACTGGCACATGGCATGACTCCAGAGAGGTGTTGAAAATGTCTGAACACTGGAGTCAGCTCGTCCACACAGTGTCTCAGGGTGGAGGGGGACACACCCTCTGGTCTAGGAGCTTTGACAACGTTACAGGAAGACAGCGCCATCTACTGTGCCAAAGTGCACCTCCCGCAATGGAGAGGGAATTTCTATGTGATACTCAGAGCTGATCACTCCACTGACGCATACGATATGAAGACAAATAAATACATAAAACACAGACATCACTACAGTCAGTGGTTAACATCATGCAGCGCTAATGTCATCCTTTCTGTTGTGTGAAATATTCCAAATCACAGCTTCACAAAACCTGTTGCTGGACAGTTCATCAAAGGTCACAGTCAGTTAAATATGGACTAAGATTTTAAAAGATACAACAGAGGAGCTAACTGGATCAGCTTCTGACGGAGCAGTAAAAACGACCAGAGACAGAGACAGAGACATACCCACACTGTGTGATTAGGAGACAGTGGGACAGGGGAGGCCATTCCACACACTGAGTAACAGCTGAGTTCACAAACAATTAAAGTTCAACCATGTGTGGACTAAACATTATGTGTCATGTGTCAGCTCACAGCCCTGTGGGGCTTCAGTACACAAACTGCATACCAATATGATGTCTTGTGAACTTGGAATATTCAGCACATGGACTCTTCTGACTATTTGCTGCTTTTCTCCTGCACCTGAACTCACCTGGGCTTTTTTTAGTTAAAGTTTTCAGTCTGTCTGATGTTCAGGTCCCCCTGTGAGCTCTGTGTGGCCCCCACAGGAGATCACGTACAGCAACATGAAGATGACCTACTGGAATTCATCACAGAAACACTCTGACTGAGACTTTCCTCCTCAGGGATCTGCTGGATTCATTTCTGTGCACTGCAAAGACAATGTCCCATCATGATTATAACAAGAATATAACTGGATTGTAGACAACATTTCCTCTGCAGTGTCCAAAACAGTCTGCATGTTTACACATGAACTGTTGCATCCTAAGGAGAGGAAAATATTGAGCTGAAACAGCAACACTTTGCACATAAACACACCACAGAACGCTGCTCAGCTGGACAGCTGATGGACACTTTAATGAAGGACACACTGCTGTCTTACCTGCTGCTGTTACAATGGCTGTTGAATCATCACCACTGATTCAGCTGCGCGTGTTCCTTTTTTGAGAAAAATTCATGAGTGACATCATCTTATTAATTAGAAAAATCACTTGTAGCTCCTTCTGGACATGCAGTGAAACAGACTTGTTAGTAACAACAGCAGAGAGTGAGACTCACTTCTCTGTGTTGCTTTTTCTTCTTCCTGTAATAAAATATTATTGATGAAAAAGACCAGAATTAATAACTTCATGATGTGAAAGACAATATTATCCATCAAAAACATTTTCATATTTTTATTGTGTAAACATGAACCATACCATGCAACTGCTGCAACTGCTGCAGCTGCTATAAGAAATACAAGCACACTAACGCTGGCCACAAATCCTCTGCTGACTGAACTTTGCTCTCCACATTCAGCATCAGTTGAAACAGTCCCTGCTTTTATCAGCTGACGATGCTCTGATTCACATCTGGAAGGACAGAGGGACATTTTTTACAGGAACATCTGGAGACACCTTGAACTCCCTGCTGATGTCACAATTGAGCCATCTGATGTGAAGCTTCACTTACTGTGTGTGTGGCTGACAGGATGGAAATGTTCCATCAGAATATGTTCCCTCACTGCAGTCAGAGCACTCAGTGTCTCTTAATGCTGTTCCTGTGCAAATGACAAATATTGAAACGTCCTGTCAGTGGATTTAAAAAACATTGATTTGTTTCCAGTCCCAAGTTGTCATATTTGAGGAACAAATCCTGTTGATATTCTCTGAGGTCTGATGAGGTGTTGTAGTGCAGCTCAGCACTCACAGCCTGATGGGACTTTGATTCACACCAGATTCCTGAACAAACTGAACACTAAAATGATCCAACTGTCATTAGCTTCACTGCTTCATGCACATGTTGAAAAAATAAAATGAATGCTAACCTGCTGGTACCAGTTAAGAAGCAGATTGTCAAGAAACTGTCAGTGTCCTGCACTAGAAGACATCTACAGCTGTAGGCCTCTGTCATTGTCAGTGTCCCTTCAGCTCATCCTGCTGCCAGTCTTTTTGTTTTCCTTCACACAGGAAGAAGCTGCTGCTCCATGAAATGCTCCACTACTCGTTTTGTAAATCTAATCATAATCCTTTCTTTGTTGAGCTCTGCTGTGTTTTGTCCCCTCAAATAAAATACCTGCTCAGGACTCACAGGTTTTTAACACAAGTATGATTATTATTACAAGTGTTGTTGCCAATCAGTATGCTAAAAAGCGAACTCCCTGATGACAGTGAACAACTTCATAACAGACCATAACTACACTTGTCTGTTGTCTGTTCTGTGTGCTATGTGCAGGCTGGCATGTGGACTCTTGTGCTCGTGTGCAACACACATGGAAAACACATGACTGAGTGTCTCTGTGGTTCCAGCAACTTCAACACACTGAGTCACATCAACATCAGGAGTCACAACCTTAAGTTAATTTTTCTTTAATATGACTGAAGGAAGTTAGACATGGAAACATAATATTTTTGAAGCAGGGTGAAGTCAGGGTCGCGGGGGAGCTGGAGCCTATCCCAGCTGACTACGGGCGAGAGGCGGGGTACACCCTGGACTGGTCGCCAGTCAATCGCAGGGCAACACAGGTGAACAACTGCAGTGATATCCCACCAATCAAAGAAGCTTTAAACCAGTGTATTTCCCTTTCACATATTCCAGTCAGCCTAGCATATTACATTGTAGAGTCGTGTCACCTTCATGATCCAAGTGACAACACGCAGTTGCAAAATAGTGAGAGGATGACAGAAACAGACTTGTGTCTGTAGTGTTACTGTAATATTTCTATGATAATTCAGTGGTGGTTGTGCTGCTGGAAAAACACCAGGACAAAGTGAGCTCCATGACAACACAGAGTTAAGGCAACCAGAACCCAAACCACTGGGTCACCCACCTGTTAGAAATGAACACATCCCTAACTGAATAGAGCCAGTGTAAAAACCAAGATGGAGCATATTATTCGGGAAATTATCCTTCTACACAGGTTTTCTTCTAGCACCTCACACTATTAAAATGATGCTTCTGTTCCTTTGGCTGCACTGCACATTGGAACTTATCGGGTTCAGTGGTTTAACTCTGTGCAGTCATCTGGTCTTTCATCATTCCATCTCTGACAGCTACAGGCTGACTGCCTGTCACTTCTGACTGACTTTTTCTTTTATTTTGAGGCTTCATTTCTGCTATCTGGTGGTCAGACGTCACTGCTTCCAGCCTGGATGATCAAGTAATCATTACAGCTGTTTCCCTGTTTGGTGTTCTGATTTGAAAGTCAAACTATGCCATGGATCATCTTAAAGTCAGCACAAACAAACTAACCTCTCTGACTGATGTACTGTCCTGGCTGACAGCTTGAGTGTTTCTCTGCTGCCTTACAGCCCTCCTCTGCAGAGTCCATGCAGTAGAATCCCTCCAGTGGCTCACACACAGCATCTGATGTTGCTGTACATGAAGTTTTTAATTTCAAACCAGAAGCTGCCAACACAGAGAGGAGACAAGGATATGAGCTATGAGTCTTATGTTCTGTTTGTTTATCTACATGAGAGCAACATGTTATTATTTACTGATGTAAAGACCATCTTTAGTTTGTAGAACGTCTTTAGCAAAGGTGACAGACTTGCTGTTGTTTATGAATCTGAATATGCATGAATGACTGGTCCAGTGTGATTTTATAAAGTGGAGAATAAATCCAGCTGGACAAACCACCCAGTGGACATTTGATTTCACTGTGGCAGGAAAAAGGAGACATGAGGTCAGCGCTGTCATCACTGCAAGTCCCACTGACAACAACCTGCCAACTGCTGTTTAAAAACTGAGGAAAACACAGAGTTTAGCAAAGCCTTAGCTGGGGTTTCAGTAATGCACAGTCACCTTATCAACATGAGAACCAGACTTCAGTTTGATCAGTTCTTAGACAGCCCTGCCAGGGGGACTTGCAGCAACAAGCCGACTCAGCGTCTTTAAATCTAAGCTTTAAGGTCACAGGTTTCTATTGACAGTCAGGAAATATTCACAAAAATCTACCTGCATCACAGCTTGTACATGTGTAACATTGTGGAAGGTCAGTATGATGATTCATGAAGGTTCCCTCAGTGCAACGCAGACAGGAAGTACTTCTGTACTCAGTGCAGTATGTGTCAACTCGAAATCCTGTTGAAAAAAATATATATATTTCTTGACATAAAAAATTCCTAATGAAGTGAAAACGACGTATTGTTTAAACTTACAATGCAACCGGAAAGCATTCACACCACTTCGCTGTTTGCACATTTTGTTATGTTACATTCTTCTTCCAAAATTGATTAAATTCATTTTTCCCCCTCAAAATTCTACACAAAATACCCCAAAATGACAAAGTGAAACAAGTTTTCTTGAATTTTTTGCAAATTTATTAAAAATAAAGTAACCAAATTATAACATGTACATAAGTATTCACACCCTGTGATCAACACTTTGTTGAAGCCCCTTTGGCAGCATTTACAGCCTCGAGTCTTTTTGAGTGTGATCCTATAAGTTTGGCACATTTATTTTTGGGCAGTTTCTTCCACTCGTCAATGCAGAACCTCTCAAGCTCCATCAGGTTGGATGGGGAGTGTCACTGGAAAGCCATTTTCAGATCTCTCCAGAGATGCTCAGTAGGGCTCAAGTCTGGGCTCTGGCTGGCACTCAACATTCACAGAGTTGTCCTGTCCTTTGTGATGTTGGCTGTATGTTCGTTGGGTCAGGGTCTACAGGGTCGTTGCCCTGTTGGAAGATAACCTTCGCCCCAGTCTGAGGTCCAGTGCACTCTGGAGCAGGTTGTCAGTAAGGATGTCTCTGTACATTGCTGCAGTCATCTTTCCCTCAACCCTCACTAGTCTCCCAGTTCCTGCTGCTGCAGAACATCCCCACAGCATGATGCTACCACCACCATGCTTCACAGGAGGAATGGTATTGTCCAGGTGATGAGCAGTGCCTGGTTTCCTCCAGACATGAGGCTTGTCAAACAGTTCACACACACTGAAGTTTTCCTCTACCGAAATCGATCACAGGGTGTGAATTCCTCTGCATTTAACCCATCCTTGGTTGAGTACACATGCAACACCCAGCAAATTACATGCAGTGAACACACACAAACACACACAGGAGAAGCGGGCTGCCAAATTTTTTGTACCCGGGAATCGGTGGGGGAATCAAACCCACCAACCTCCGATCACAAGCCGCTTCTCCAACCTCTAGGCCACGGCTGCCCCTTTACCACAGCTGGACTCAACTCAAGTTGTAGGAACCTCTGAAGGATGATCAATGAAAGCAGGATGCACCTGAGCTCAGTTTTGAGTGTCATGGCAAAGGGTGTGAATATTTATATACATATATACATGCTACATTTTTTTGTTCTTCATCTTTAATAAATTTGCAAAAAATTCAAGTGGACTTGTTTCACCTTGTCATTATGTGCAGAATTTTGAGGGAGAAATTTAATTTAATCCATTTTGAAATGAGACTTTGAAATACACATTGATTGCAGCGTAACAGAAAGAGAAAATGACTCCATCCACAGCTCCAGTGGCCTCCTATTAGCTCCACTTTCATCATGCTGTTCTGTTCTGTATCTTCTGCTTTATTTTACTGTGGAAATAAAACTCCAGTGACATGGAGTCCTATGAAGGTGCATTTCACTTGCGAACACAAACAGCACCAACCAGGGAAGTATGACTGAGTCCACTGACCTCCACCCAGTTGGTTCTGGAGTTTAACAAAGACTCCATCTGTCACTACACAAGTGAAAAACCTCTTCAATATTCAACTGGATCTTACCAAGGGGACACATGGGACAGCATCTATTCCCCATCTGATACTCTAATCGACGACATGTGAGGGAGTGTCCTCTGAAGACATTCATCACAAGTATCTGTGGACAGTAAACAAAGTTTATGTTGCAGGTGAGTTACAGCATGAAGTCACATGGAGTCACATGGAGTCACATGGAGTCAGGGTGGTGAAGTTAGTGTGTGGACTGGCAGATAAAATGCACAGAGATGAAATCTAAGCTACACTCATGTGATGTGATCTCACCTCAGAGTTGTCAACAGTTGAGTCTGCATATGTTACCATGGAGACACACCAGCATTAACCACATGTGGAACATATTTTCCACAAAATCCCACAAATACTCTTTATTTTTGTATTAATTCATTTTAAAACAGCTTTGAAATGTGCTTTCACAGGTGCTGGTGGACGCTGCCTGTTTTCAAACTAGAAGCATCTGATTTATGAAATGATGCCAAACAAACAAAGGCTTCCTGTGACAACAAATTATTTTACCATCAGCACAGCTGCAGCTCTGACTGATGTTCTTCTGCACGTCATTTTACACGACAGTCTTCAAGGGCTGAAGACATCATCAGCCGAGGTTTGGGATGAGCTGACGAGTAAAATCCAGAACAAGGACGCCCTCTGGAAACCTGAAGAAAACACATCCATGTGGTGATTCCACTAACTGCCAAGGAAACAGCTTATTAAACCTGGTTAGCACAGCCAGATTTGTCACTTTAAGCTTTAAACTTTAAAACATTAACAGGTGCAGAAGTGCTTTAAAACACCTGAGCTTCTGTGTCAAGAACAGCTGAGAGAAATTCTTCACACAAACTTCTTCTGAATTGTAAAGTGTAATTCCCAGGACGTGTGCTGTTGGTGTTGGGGTCTCCAGGCTCTCCTGGTGTTTCTCCTTTGTCTCCTTGATGCCAGTTTCTAGTACTGACCTAAAGCCCTCACCTGCCTAAACCTGCCACAAATGTGTGGATAAACACAGTGTGGGCTGTTTCTGTCCTGCTGGGGATGTGAACATATTCCTGAAGATGAGGTGAAACTGTTCTGAGATCTGTTTTACTAAAATAACCAAATAAAATACAAATATACATAATAACAAAAGATTTGAGCATTTATTCAGTCAAAATAAAGTCATTTTAAGTTCTGTTTAGTCAGGGTTGAGGAACTGAAAGCTAAGAAACGTTCACATGATCTCTGATATGATGAGCAAATGAGTGCATTCTGATATGTGCTGTGATGTGGACTGAAAAGACAAAGTGCCTCAGCAGGAGGACAGTCGGAGATAAAAGCCAACACCCAGCAGGGTTCAGAGTCCATCACCACAGTGACTGAGCCACAGGTCACGTTGGCTCTCTTTACGGAACACAAAACACACAGTTTCCCTCATCTCAGACTGAACAAACTCAGAGTTTCACTCTTTCTGAAATGAGGCCCTGGAGCCAAGCTGTCACTGCTGCTGCTCTAAGAATCAATGGGAAAAAATTATTCATCTGTTTGATTTATTTAACCCATTTTAACCAGTTTGGTCCCACTGAGACCAACAGTCTCTTGTTCAAGAAGAAGGCAGCACACAAAAAGTGACAAACAACACAAGAAACAAGGAAACACAGAAGATAAACACCAAAGTATAGAATTACTTTAAATACATAAACACATGGACAAGTACGAGCTGAATTAATCATCAGTTGGACTCATAAAAACTTACAATATCAGGCAGAAAACCAAATCCATCAGTTTCTGATGTTTTTAGAAATCTTCTCCTAACGACGCACAGCACTTCAAATCTCTTTCCTGATCCATTTCGTGTACTTTGAACAAACAAAAGCTGTTCAACACCTGAACGGAGTCATTTTCTTTCGCTTTCATTGCTCTAAAGCCCCGTCTGTCTGGTCAAACCAGTTCCCACTTACAAACCGCGTGGAGGCGAATGGAATTTCGGTGTTGATGTGAAGTCGATTTATTCATGAGATCAATGCAGGCAGACTGTCTCACATGTGAATCTAAACGTATCGATTTAACACAAATACGACTTTCAAGAAGTCACTTTGTGCTTTAAAGCTGAGTGAACCCATAACTCACAGCGTCTGGATCACATATTAACTCAACTCAAAGGGCTTCCGTAATATTTAAACACACACACACACACACACACAGCTGGCCTCAGTGTGATATGTTTAACATGCTGACCTCTAAAGACAAATGATTACATGAGGAATAAGTCGACTCACCTTGCTGTTTCTGAACATCGACGTACAGGTTTTTAGTACTTCGTCATTGGCTCTGATAATAATTCAAATTCAAACGGATCGTCACAGACTGAAAATGTTCGCTCATAAACAACTGACCTCCGCCTCCCCCGTTTGTTCTTATCCAACTTCTGTCGTGTAAGCAAACATTTTTATTCTCCATGAACTCTTCAGTTCGCGCTGTCATCATGACAATCAGCCCTCAACATGTTATTTGTTATAACATGTGCACATCACTTTCCCTCCTAACTGTAAGACAACACTTAATGTGTATCGTCCACTTAACAAGCGGTTCAGGTTCCGTTCCGGTTCTGTTCTTTTCCCCAATCCGCCCACCCCCCTCTCTGTGTGTTTTTATCTCTTTGCCATTAAACTGCATTCCACCGCAGAATAATCAGGTCCTCTTTTCCTTTTATGGTCTCAGTTATCTCAAAGTTTCTCTGTGCTTTTGTTGGACTTGATTGGAACAATTGATTCCACAGTCAATGAACAAAATGAGCTCATCCACCATCAGTGCTGCGTTAGGTTTCTCTGTCTGATCACCTCATTTCACAGATTGGTTCACTCCTCCGGTCTCTTCCCTTTGTGCTTGTACCCTCTTCACTGCCTCTGCATAGCTTCTGTTGGAAACTCAACTTTACTTGTTCAACTTCCTGACTTCACAACCAGCACACGTTCCTCTGTGCTGGCCTCCACCATGACAACGTTTGTCCTGCACGACCTCTGCAGTCCTCAACTCCACAGTCACGTCCACATGTGAGACATGTGTGCCTTCCTGTGCAGACCGCTGCTATATGCCCGTCCCTCTGCTGTCTGTAGCATGAAGGACCTCACTGGAAGCTCATGCGTCCCATTTGAACTTTCTCTCCAAGTAAACACTCCTGAAAGTCCAGAAGCACAGACAGGCTTTCAGCTTTTTAGCCACTAACTGCTTTTTGCAGTATCTTTATTCTACTCACATCTCCACACATAAGAAAACCATGTTTGAGTCTCTCCAAGCTTTCATCCACAGGTGTACATGTCACCACACACGTCACTCTTCTCTCACCTGGAATCCTTCTTTCACTGAACATTTTCCATCCTTCCAATATGCAGCACTTCATGTTTCTGTTCTTCTGTTTTCCATGTGACCAGCAAGTGAACATCTCTCAGAGTCTCAGTCATTTCCACCTCTGCAGTCGTCTCTTCAGCTCTCTAGATAACACTATCAGACTCACACTGACATGTTCCATCTTCCTTTCTGAATGTCAGTATTATGTTAAATTATTTAAATCCTAATTCTGTTAAATGTCAGCATGTGTGTGTATGACACCTTTGGCCACAGTCACATCTGAAAAGCCGCCATCTTTATTCCCCTCTGCTGATCACTTCACACACTCACTGCAGTCTAGTTAGTTTTAACATTTATCTGCTGTTACTAAAACAGAAATGATTCTTATGATGAGATGTTTCATTTGTGCTCACAACAATTTCATGACAAAAATACAAACCAACAAAATTCTAATAAAACTCATGTATGAAAACATATCAGTGGGCCACACTGCTGCACTGGCTGACGTGTCACCTCAATCCCACAAACACACACTCTTGTTTAGACTCAGAAACCAAACTGTTCTCGTTTCTATTCTGACTCGATCCCACACACACCATCCTGCAGCCCAGGGTTGCAGGGTAATAATGTAATGTGGTAAACCGCGAGGTCTCATCAGTTTCAGTACCGTCAGTTAAAAAAATGCAGTGCACTTACGTAGGAGATGTGGATTAAATATTAAACAGAATTTATTTAATGCCGTGTGTGGGTGAATTTTCAGTTTTATTTTTGTAGTACAATATGTTTTATTTTTGGAGACGTTCAATAAAGTTTGTGAACGTGACGTCCTTACGTCACAGCGCAGAGAAGAGAGAGAGAGAGAGAGAGAGAGAGAGAGAGAGAGAGAGAGAGAGAGAGAGATGGCTGGTCGCACAAGAGACCTGGTCCCTAAGAAGAACACGACTTCCCCAGATCGGAAGTATTTCGGGTTCCAAGCCAACGAGAAGTGAGAGGCGGCAAATACGGACTAGGGAAATACGGATTGTAAATTGTGCAATAAAAAGGTGACCATGAACACATCAGTGTCAACGCCTCCAGCTGATACCGATGCAGGACCAACAGCAACTGGATCAACAGACTGTTGCAGCCGACGGTACAAAGTACAAACCTGTACTGATGCACTGACAACATACTAAACGTCCTTTAAGGACATGGTAAAAGTCCTGGATGCTCAGTACGAGCTGGACGGAAATATGTCTCACAAACAGCCGTCCCACATTTCTATTTATATTTCTATTCATATAGGCTGTGTGTAATAAAATAAGTGCCGTCAACTGACTCCCGTGCGTAACATCTAAAATAAATACTACAAGGCTGCGCTCTTTTAACATGAATATGAAGGAACTCTTCTCAGATAAAAACTATTTGCAAACAAAAAACCCATCTGGACTGACTCACCATTTTAATCACGCGGCGTGCTGCCAACTTGAAATAATAAAGTCCGTTCGCTCTATGCGTTTGAAACAGTCTGTATATGTAATAAAACTATATTAACAAAGCGACAAAGATCAGGGTAGATTTCGCTGAAGTCTCTAATGAGAAATTCGCTGCTGAGAAGTTCAAGCCTCCATAATCACAGAGAAGCGATGGCGTCTTGTTGCGCACTTGTGGCATCCATGAGCGGGACTGCAGCTGCAGCCGACTTGTCCTCACTTGTAATTTCTTTGCTTCAAAATTCAAATTGTACTTGCAGGGAATATTTTCACCAGACATTTTGAAAATGTCAGCAGATTGTAACGGAAACCCGGGTCACGGTACCGCGGTAAAATGTGGAGGAGGTTTGGATACCGCCCAACTCTGCTGCTGCCACAAATACTAAGCAGAGCCTCAACATGAATTAATGTGAAAATAGTCCCCAACAAATGCCTGATTTCCTCCTTCCTGGAAATAAAGAAATGAGTATATATTTCGAACATTAAACGATCCTGACCTGGATACTCTGAATTATCCACAGACCAGGAGAAGAATATGCATTTTTGCACGATTCCTTTCGAAATGTTGTGTCGTCCGCAAACTTAAGTAGTTTAACGGACGGGTCCCCTGAGGAGCAGTCGTTAGTGTATAGGGAGAAGAGCAGCGGGGAAAGAACACACCCCTGGGGGGCGTCGGTACTGATGGTTCTGGTGCTGGAGGTGATGCTCCCCAGCCTCACCTGCTGCCTCCTGTCAGTGAGGAAGTTGTAGATCCACTGAGAGGTGGAGGTCGGCACTGTGAGCTGTGAGAGATTCTGGCGGAGGATTTCTGGGATGATGGTGTTGAATGCAGAGCTGAAGTCCACAAACAGGATCCTGGCATATGTCTCTGGGGTGTCAAGGTGATGGAGGATGAAGTGCAGTCCCATGTTGACTGCGTCATCCACCGACTGGTTTGCCCGGTAGGCAAACTGCAGGGGGTCAAGCCGGGGGCCTGTGATGAACTTCAGGTGGTTCAGCACCAGCCTCTCAAAGGATTTCATGACCACAGACGTCAGGGCGACGGGTCTGTAGTCATTCAACCCTGTGATGGTGAGTTTTTTGGGGACTGGGATGATGGTGGAACGTTTGAAGCAGGAGAGTACTTCACACAGCTCCAGAGACCTGTTGAAGATCTGGGTGAAGATGGGTGCCAGCTGGTCAGCGCAGATTCTCAGGCAGGAGGGGGACACTCCATCAGGTCCTGGAGCCTTCCTGGTCTTCTGCCTCTGGAAGAGCTGATGCACCTCCTCCACATTGACCTTCAGTGCTGGTAGGAGGTCTGAGTTGAGGGGGGAGGGGGAGGTGTCAGGTATGGCACAGAGGTTGAGTGTTGTGGATGGGGTGGGAGAAGGGTGTGAAAAACGGCAGTATCTTCCTCTTTCAATCTTCCTCTTTCCCGTATACCTTTGGAGCTGGAGTCATATTCACTGAGGAGTCCTAGGAAGACATCAATCATATTAATCTCCAGATACTACAGAGGAGGTGTGAAGGGTGCTGTTAAATATCAGCATGTGTGTGTATGACACCTTTGGTCACAGTCACACCTGAGAAGCTGCCATTTTTATTCCCCTCTGCTCACTGCTGATCACTTCACACACTCACAGCAGTCCAGTCAGTTTCAAATGTGCTGTGTGTTGCTTTCACAGGTCACATGACTAATTGTCCAATCAGCATCTGCACGTGTTTGTACATGCATCATTAGATTATTTGGCTTATTTGTCATGTCAACATTTATCTCTTATCTGTTGTTTATCCCACACACACCATCCTGCAGGCACAAACATTAAGTGGAGCCCAAACATGAATTCATCTGAAAATAGTCCCCAACAAAGGCCTGATTTCCTCCTGTTTGAGCAACATTTGCTCAAACTTGACTGCTAACAACTAAACTGTTTCATCCAATAATGATTTGATGTTTCATATCAGAAACTGAAGCCATCAATTCAATTCAATTCAATTCAGTTTATTTATATAGTGCCAATTCACAACAAAAGTTATCTCATGACACTTTCCAATTAGAGCAGGTCCAGACCAAACTCTTTAATTAAATTGTGAAATAGAGAGAGCCCAACATTCCCCCTTGAGCAAGCACTTGGCGACAGTGGCGAGGAAAAACTGTCTTTTAGAAGGCAGAAACCTCGGAGCAGACCCCGGCTCAAGATGGGCGGCCATCTGCCTTGACCGGTTGGGTTGAGAGAGAGAGAGAGAGAGAGAGAGCAAGGGAGAGAGGGAAAGGGGGTGGGGTGTGAGAGAAGGAGCACACAAGCAGAGATGCATAGCAGCAGTAATAATACCAGAAGTATCGAAATGTAGATAATGATAATGACAATGAAGTATACAGAAGGTATTATGGTGATTTTGATAACAATAGTAGTAACAATAATGGTAGTAGCTGTACTGAGTCTTAACAGATTTAAATCAGATTAGGACTAAACAGTAGTAATTGCAGTAGGTTTTGAGCAGGACGACAGCAAGGAGGTCCAGTCATGATCGCTAGGAATCTGCGGGATAAGAAAGCACAGGGACTCCAGGGAAGAAGTTCAGTTAGTAATATGCATTAATGGGACATGAATGTGTGCAGAAGGAGAGGGAGAGGAAGAAAGAGCTCAGTGGGTCATGGGAGGGCCCCCGGCAGTCTAAGCCTATAGCAGCATAACTAGGGGCCGGCCTAGGCCAGCCCTAACTATAAGCTTTATCAAAGAGGAAAGTTTTTAGTCTACTCTTAAATATAGAGAGGGTGTCTGCCTCCCGGACCGAAACCGGAAGATGGTTCCATAGTGACATGACTGCATGACTCAGTTTGCTTTCACTTTTTCTTCATTGTGCTCACAGTGCAGCCATGTTTTTGTTCCTTGATGTTATCTCTGATCAGACACACACCAGAAATGAAAATGGTCCTGGACATTTCTAGTGAAATTTAACTCATAAACAACACATTCTAAATTAGACCTGAATTTTAATTTTGATTGTGATTTTACGGAGTGGGAGAGTCAGAATAAGACAGTGAACAAACAACAGACTCAAAGAGGAAGAAGAAAGAGGATTGTGGGGTTGAAAATAGAACTAAAAGAAGATCCACAAGCTTCGTGGTTTGGCCTGTTGTTATTAGAGTTCCCTTTCTTGTTCTAAAAAATCTTCACTAAAGAGAAACTCAGCAGGTTGTTTATGACAAATTTAATATTGAATACATTCCAAACATTTCAGTTTTTGTTTACACAGTGCACAGCTTGTATGTAAGGCAACAACATGTAACAACAGTGGGAACCACCTCACCAATGATTTGATCAATTGTTCCATCATTAGTAATTCATGGTTCCAAATCTTTTTCCACTTCCTCACTTTGTACTGTTGAATTACTGAATGTGTTCCTTTAGCTTCATCATTGGTGCCTTTGAACTACTTTATTAATTGAGGTTATTTCCACTGTTTGCTGCAGACTGCAGATGTCGCTCAGTATTGTGCAGCACATGACGGCCGCCTGTTCCTCTTTACCTCACATCACTTTGAGAACGTTAATAAAATGCTGTTGTTCCCCACAGTGGAAGGAACAAATGAGCTGCAGTTTGTGCTCACAACGATTCATCAACATCTGTTCCAGAGGTGCTGATCTGTCTGTCTTTTCTCAGCTGTGAAATGTCCCAGAGACTACAGCCGGACTTGAAGCAGCCTATGAATTTCTCCATTTGCACCATTCAAACACAGTATTGCATTAAAGATTTTCTGGCACGAGCTCATCATCTGCTGTGCTGCTGGTGTTGCAGCATTTCTCCTAAACAACAGAGCAGATGGAGACTTGATTATAAATACTTAAAAAACAAGCCAAAAATGATCTGAACTGGCTCAATATGGTTCGTCCACTGTAATCCAAGTCTCTGGACGCCTCGAGATCACACACTGATTGGGAGATGTTATCTACACTACATGTACATGCATTAGTTTGTCAGCATGCTGACGCTTTTAACTTAGTCACTACAGTGAAGATTGTGGCTTAAAAAAGAGTGTAAATAACATCTTTTTTGCTCAGTTTAGGTTTTCTGAGCTTCTTTAGGCTTGGATTCTACTGGACAAGCTGTATGGAGTCATTTTCTGTGTTTTACTTTATTTACTTTTTAACATTTTAAACCAGTCCTCAGCTTCTTCAGTTTATTAGGAGGATGTTGTTCTGCTGTGAAGCTCCACAAAAGTTTTGGAAACTAAGAAACCTGACTTTTCTCTCACAGAGACACAGGGAGACCAACTGTTGTGCAATGTGGTGAATTACATCCCAGTAAATATCAACAGTTGTGTATTTTCTTTCTGACCCTGAGCCCAATGTCAGGAGGAATTCCTCTGATGCAAACTGGACTCCACTTGTTGGGGAGTAATGAAGCTCTCATCAGTTTGTGAGGTAAGCTGTCCTCAGACTGACAAGACAAAAATCCATGCAGGTTTCTCTTTGAACTAGCATGTTAACATTTGGACGACCAGATGGCTGAGAAGAAACAAAGAAAAGAACTTTGACTGAAAGCTTTTCTGATTCGCAGTCTCCTCTGTTCCAGTGAAAGCCAAGCAAGTGCCACCACTGAAGGAGTGTGTGACTTCCTTCAGCAGGACCTCCACCGGGTAATGGTCGCTCACCTCAAGTGCCTGAACGGAAACCACAGAAGAAACAGTTTAGCAGCTTCAGCACATTTCTGTGCAACAGAGTTTTGGCTTCATTTGAAATGTTTGAATATTTCACAGTTTCAGTTCGGTTTGTCAAATTCTTTTTACGCACACACACACATACACACACACACACAGCCCGTTGGTTACCTCCTCCTCTCTGAGTCTGTATTCCATTTGGAAGTTAAATGGTTTGGCTGAAAATGGCACAATTGCTCGGGCAAATCTTTCCCCATGCACAACAATCCTGTTGGACCAGAACAGACAGATCATAGTACTGATTACTTTCCTCATTTGAAGCATAAAGGCATGTTATATAGATAAAGAGTCAAACCAGCATTTAGAACGACATCATTTCAGTGGCGTTCTCACAAGAGATTTTCACTATGAGTTAAACTTTGGTGAAATTCGACATGTGACGTGATAGAGGAGGTATATGGTCTGTAGCCACTTGTGATACAGGACAAAAAAGGTGCAAAGAAAAGATTAGTCAGCAACTATTCTGATAATTGACTGATTGTTCCCGTCAGCTTCTTCAGTGTAAGAATTTGCTGCTTTTTTTTTGTCATTCATGATGGTGAATGAAAAACTCTTTGGGTTTCTTGGTTGGACAAAAGAAATTTCAACACATGACTTTGGGCTCTGGGAAACTGTGATGAGCATTGTTGACATTTCAGAGACTAAACAACCAATCATAAAAATACTATGTAGATGAACTGATAATGAAACTAATCATTAGTTGCAGCCCTAGACCACAGGTGTGTCCAGAAGGAGGAGCCTGGGATGATGCTGACCACCCCTGAAATCTGATTGGCCACCCCGAGTGGCCCTATTATCCAAATGATGACTGGTTATCTGCCCAATGAGTGTTAGGGGCTCATTTTGAACCTCCTGTCTGATGAGCTTTCAGCTGGCACTGTTTTTTTTGTCCTGTGTAGCTTTTGAAGGTACAATGTCTTGTTACTGGTAAGATGATTTATCTTTAAAACATCTGAAATGCACCCACTGCCTTTGGAAAGCATCAGCAGCAAGACGCTGTAATGTTGGTAATTAAAGCAGACAAGAGAAATGGTAAATTAATCGTGTAATGTGATGTAATTGTGCCACTGAACATATTATGGCCTTTAGTGAAAATCCTGGGGCACTCAGGCACTTAGGGACCTGGCCCCCTGGGGCCCACCAGGAGTGGTGAGTTCACCTGTCGTAGGTGCAGGAGGTGCTCGATCGCACAGTCGTGTCAGTCTTATCTGGAATGAGCCAAAAAAAGCTCTTCTCTGTAATCAGTCGGACATTCTTCCTGTTCTTCTTGGCAAGGTAGCCGCAGTCAGCATTGAAATCTCCGAGAAGCATCACATCCTGCACAAATACACACACACACACACACCAACACTGATGGTATCTCAATGGACTGAACTTTGAACCATAACATTTTAAAATTGTTTAACTGTTCTGTTAACGCGAGCGAACTTTACCTCAGTTTTCCACATCCTCTTCACATCTTGCAAAACATCATACAGGGCATCGAGCTCCTTAGTGGTGTTGGCTGGAGTGGTGTGCTGTGGTATGAGGACAAACTCCTTTATAACTGAAGACAAAGATGAGGGTTTGAGAGAGAGGGAGGGAAGTGTGTTCATATGCTTCAACATAATCATGCTTTTCATCGTTTTAGAGGCATGTCAGAAAACTGACCTGTGTTTGGTGCTTTGAAGCGGACAACAAAAGGCTCTCTGGCGAAAGCATCAACATCTCCGGGTCGATTATCTGGATACTGATACTGGCCGGTGACTGTCACTGTTCCAGTCCTGCACACATTCAAACAAACATATTACAGCCTGACAACTCTTATTATTTTGATGCAGCAAGTTGCAACAAGTGTATAAGAGTGTGTTTGGTTCAGCTCACCTGTAGACAAAGACATACTGCTCCTGGTATGAGTCGGACCTGCCCAGTCTCTCACTGGCCACAGCATCATACACATGTTCAGTGTCATACCTGCATATGAAGGGGACACAGAGAGGAGAGCAGATTCAGCTGTTCCTGCTGTTTGGGCGAGTCATGTGTGTCTGTGTAAGGAGTGGTTATGAATGACAGCTGTTCTGCATTGTACTCACGGGTGTGTGCCATCGTATGATCTTACTGTGGCTGTGTGTGTGTGTGTGTGTGGGGGGGTTTGAAAGTCAGTGATCAGTCACCTGTTCAGGTGGTCAACCAGCTGAGGTAAAGCTTTTTGTTTACTGTCTCTCACTTCCTGAAGCAAGCACACGTCACAGCGAGTGATGATCTGAAACACACATCACAGCAACGAAAAGGTGAGTTTTAACACGCTGAAGTGAATGTTGCATTTTGGGTATGTTAGCCGTGTTTTTTCTAGTGAGGACCTGAACTACAACCAATTACTACAACTTCACAACTTCCAATTACTACTACGTCCGGGGTCAGCTGGAGAAACACTAACGAGCAGATCTGGTTCTTACAATACATCCATGGTGAGTACCCAGAGCTAGTACAACTATCTTTAGTCAGGCTTTGTATGGAATATTTTGCCTTCGCTCAGCCTCCACTCATAAATGAAAAGAAATGATTTTACCCCAACTCTAACCTCACCGTATCCCGACCTTAATCTGCACAAACCATTTTGAACTTCAATCCTTGGCCTTGTATAGCGAGTCTCATCCACAGACATATGTTCATGATTTAGAATAGAACTTCAGTGCTGATGAAGTGTGTGTCCAGGACACAAGCTCTGTTTCAGCGTCACTTCAGAGTCCGTCTGCATGAATAAGTAATGCTACAAACCCAAAATTTACTTTAGAACTACAGTGAAAAGGGGTCAATTCTTTAATATCAGTTTTCAACGACAGATGGATCTTTAAAATGAGAGCACCCCAAAAGGGAAGCCAAGACATCTTGATTGCCCCCTGGTGGCTGTCATAAACCCGGCCACTGGCCAAGCATACATTATGCTGTGTTGCATACATCATGGTTCGCCAGTGGATTTTTTTCCATCTACAGGGCAACTTGGCTGGTGAGTCAAAAAGTTCATTTGAAACTTGGCTACAGCTATAAAGCCCAACCCTTCTTCCCAGGCTTGGCCTAATGTTTGGTTCTGCAACAACAACAATAACGTGCACTGTTATATTAACAATACAGGATTCCAGAACTTATGGTATTTTTCAGAAGGTATCATAACTGTAGAAGAGATTACAAATCGACTAGTCCACAGTTACCATTTTTTCCTGAACTGTTACACAGTAACAAGACTATAATTAACGTATAGGTGCTCTACAACTACACTAATAGTGGAATATATTTCAGAGTTTCTTTATTTGTCCTGACACAGGCACCCAGAGAGTATTTTATTTGTATGTAGTATTTATTTCATTAAATATGAAATATTATTAGTATCCCACACATACTAAATAAGTACACAGTAGTAAATAAAAAAATGCCTGATGATCTTTGAGACAGGTCAAATATCAAAGTTTCTCAGCCTAATCCGACTGTCTTTGTCTTACCCTGGTGAGAGTATGCATGACGTTGCTCTTCTTGGTCTTGGACTCTCCAAAGTGATGAAGGTTGAAGGCACAAATTCTAAAATCTGAAGCCCCTCGAACATCACACACTCCCATCAGGAAGGAGAACAGGAGGATGGAAGAGGACCTCATGGCAAAGAGCTGCAAGAGACAGCAACCAATGTGCAGAAATGACGACAGTGGTTTGTATGTCTGGGACAAAACAGCTGAGGACAAACACGGGCCTGACCCAAACACTCTCACACACACCCGTACACGTATCCATGATGTTTATGACCTGCAGCTGGACTCTGGGAAACTCAAGCTAAAGCTGTTTTGCTGTTTGTTTTGTCAGTATCTGACAGCCTGGAAAACGATCAATGACTTTCCTCAATAATCAAAAACCAGTCACCAAAGTCTTTATGATTCTTTTTCCATTTTGCAAGAGATATAAACAATAAAACACAGAATTGTTTCAAACTTTACTGCTGTTACTATTTATTCATTACGACCACCCTTACCACAAGTGTCATAACCACACAAACACACACATAGACAGGAGACTGACTCATTTGTACCCCACACAGCCAGACACTAAGCCTCCCGTCCCCAGCAGTCCTCACATGAAACCCCGCTCAGGTTATCCGGGACCAACAAAATGTGATATTCAGCTTGTTATGGCCTCTCCAGCAGCTGCTAGTTGCACTTCTCTCTCCTGTCTCCTGTCTCCGTCACACTCACTCGACACACAGACGTCTCAGGTTACGAGTCCCAATCCCCACTAAGACCTTGTTCCTTGACTGACTCTTTAAAACAGAAAGATAAGTCAAGCGGAAGCAACAGCAGCTTACCTGTTTGTTATCTGTCGGCACTTCCCGGCTTGGTTTTGTTTCGAGCCAACTCTTCCACAGACCAGAGCTCGATCCGAGCTGTTTCGGTGTGTGTGTGCTTCCTGTGGGCGGGGCTTCTCTAGAGGCGCACGCGACAGCATAAACTTTGCTGGCCCGAGAGTTTTGTTTATTAACATGTTTGGTTTATTTTTAAGCCGTTGTCACATGTGATCTGCTTACAACGCCCAGAGAGTCATGTCTGTTTTCACAGCCAAAATAGAAAACTGCCGATGCAATCACCGGAGCAGAATGGATTCTTCGCAATAAGTCCGTTTAGCCTCATGCTGTAAGTAGTCATAGTTTTAATACTAATTGATTATACCAGTCAACAAGAGCGACTGAACAGCTCGTTACGTCCTGACATGCGCCGATCAGCCACAACACTAACACAATGACTAAATCTAATCACTCACCCCTTTCCATTATTAATAGCTGACGTGCCCTTGAGCAAGGCACCTAACCCCCTAACTGTTCCCCCGGGCGCCTGACATGGCAGCTCACTGCTCCTGTGTGTTCCGTGCATGTAATTTGCTGGGTGGGGTTAAATCCCGAGGAAATATTCAATATTCTCTTGAGTAAGTGGGTGGCCTAAACGGCACTGCATCACATTGTCTCCGTCGGTAAGGCACCACAGGCGAGCACCATAGCTAAGAGTGAAAGAGTGACACTCCTGTTAGGTTCTTTTAAGACTAGGACCCCAAAGCAGAGATGTACACACTGGTGAGTGGGAACAGAAGGTTCTTTTAATCACTCTACAAACCAAATCTGGAACAAAACCAGACAGTGGAGGCAGGGAGCTGGCTGGCAGGGGGAAATGTTTGGCCGCATAACACAGGAGAATCTCTATTCAGGTAACACAGGTGAACAGCATGCAGAGGCAGAGCACAGAATAATCTGACAGCAAGCAGGAGTGAAGGCTGGGTTTATAAAGAGGAGGGAATAGGCTGATAGATCTCAGGTGTGCCTCAGCTGCCTACAGGAGGAGCCAGCCACACCCCCTGCCACACCCAGGCTCTGCAAAGGGAACAGAGAGAGCACAATAGGAAAAGCACAACAGAAAACATACTAAGCCAAACCATAACAACGACATCCTCTTCTAACAACATTGCAATCAGCTGCATTGGTTTGTTTCAAAACCATAAAGTTTTCCATCACAGAGAGGAAGAAAGGAGGAAAATGCCATTAATGCAATACTTTCACACTGAAGTGAAGCTGGGGTAAGTGAACTGAAATTTAAAATAAAACAAAAGATGGATGGATGAAACATGAAAATCGCTTTATTATTTTCTTTTGTAATGAAGAGGTTTTATTACCAATTGATGACATTCCTATCTACATTCCCAATTCACTCAATACCCATACTGCTGTAATAACAATAACACAACTTTATCTGAATGCCACAAGTCAAGTCAGTGTCATTTGTATAACCTAAAATCACAACCCATGGTGCCTCAGAGGGCTTTATGACCTGTACTCTGAACTGAGGACTTGTTACAAACAAACCAGAGGTGAATGTGGGAAGACACATCGCGACAGTTTTGGTAAGTTTTATTTTTGCTTCTGTCTTATTTGAACAAAATGTGTTTTTCGTTGAGTTAACAATGCAATTAAGTTTGTCTCAGTTCAGTAAAAGAGAGGAACTTAAACTGAGACATTTTGTGATTTTCTTTTGTTTACTTATGAGACTAAACTCTAATAGAGCTTCTGAAACTTGTTGCTCACATGCATCTACAAGCTGAAACTGCAGGGGCTGTTGGACTATTGCCTCCAGTGGAAGAAGAAGTGGAAATAAGATGATCGGTCAGGATTAGATGGTTAGTATGCTAACTTGAATAGATACAGTATTTTATTTTTTTTTTTTGAACAATGTAAACTACAGTTCAGGCCATATCTCACAGGGGTCTGCTGAAATGATCATTATCTTAGCTAATCTCAGATATGTGAAAAACAATGACAGACAGAAGCAGACTTACTTGCTGTCTGGGAACTCCTGAGGCCTGCACTCCAAATAAAGTACAAAGGTACTAAGTACAAGGCTTTAGTGCTCCAGTCAGTCTCTGTTCCTAATCCCCCACAGCATACATATGTTATGACCTGCTATCTCACAGTTACCTTTAAGTGTGAGGCATAAGCTACAAGACAAGACAGACAAGACAGACAAGACAACTTTATTTGTATAGCCCATTTTTACAAGCAGTTTGTCTCAAAGGGATTAACATAACATCAGCAACATCCTCTGCCCTTTGACCCTCACATCGACTAAGGAAAAACTCCCAGAAAAACCTTTAACAGGAAAAAATGGAAGAAACCTCAGGGTGAGCAACAGAGGAGGGATCCCTCATCCAGGACGGGTTTGAAACTGGTGATGTAGCCCAGTAAGAAGCAAAACACTGTTGTGAAACTGAAGATCCGAAGCTAAACTTGAAGTTACCTTACTAAGCATAAATACAGTACAGGAAACAGGACATGACACTTTGAACTACTTATCAAAATGAGTGTCATCACTGTAGTCAGTTGTCAGGGCTAAGAGGCCGTCTTTATCAGCCTCCTTGTCTTCATGGGCCCGCTGGTAGAAGCACCTTAAAGCCAGTTCACTATCAAGTATTCTGCAAAGGTAGATGGGCATGGGGGAGGACAAGAAAGGCAGCAACAGGTTCAGTGATATCACATTAAGGTCATCAGTGCTGCAGTGTGTGTATGTGAAGTTCTGTATATTTCATGTAAATTCTGATAGTACTGATAGGTTAGCCTGTTTGTACCTTATGGGTATCATTGCCACAGTGGTGATGATGCTGGATATGATGAAGACAAAGCCAGGAAACCAGGTCAAAGTGTGCTGGTAGATCTGGGTGTAGAGTGGGATGCAGAGCACACTGGGTAATTTCAGAGACAGCTGCAAGGAGGTCAGGACGATACCTGGAGGAAGAAATAATAGCACTTATCTCTGCACTCTGGAGCTTAGAAAAGCCTGTTTCAGGCTGCTATATGCAAAAGAGACTTGGGTGGACACTGGACAAAATTTGACATTCTGGATGTTGCCAGAGAATAATTTTATATAGACAAATTCAAAGAGCTGTGTGGGAATGCCAAGATATCAGCTTGTGAACCTGTGGTACAGCAATACTATAATACTGACTAATGATGAAAAGGAATTGATGTGTGCTTACCATACCAAGACCTGTGCACCTGCTGGGACAGTAGGGATCGGATGATCGGCGTGGGTATCAGGGAGAACAATGTCAGGATACGGGCTGAAGAGCATAAACAGTAAAGAGTTATGTCTTAGAGTACCTATACATTTTTACAAAACACGCTTTTAGAACATAGAAATGATGTGAAGTTACAATGCAGCTGAACTCCACAGAAAATTACAAAAGGTATTTGCATCTTTCTGGACCTTATTATTTTGGAAATTTGGGGGCAGCACAACAGTTCCCAGGTGCTGGAACAATTTCCAGCGGGAACTGAGCATCACTGTCATTCCTTTTGGAGTGTTTGTGTCCACTGGTGAACTAAGTCTTTTAACTGTGGCCTGCGCTGGTTCATGAGAAAAATATCTGGCTCTTTGGCTGCTAAACTTGTATTAATGTCCAAAAAGGTAAATACTTATTTATAGGCAGAAAACTTCATGAAGTATCATGTTTGAGCTTTTAAGAAGACGAAGCCTGGTTTCAGGGTGGGGTTTATTTAACAGTTACTAACTTTCTCAGTGGAAACCAATAAATGCCATGGTCTTACCGATGTAGAACATGTATGTGGTGGTGACAAAAGCCATGAGGAATATTCCCACTGTGTAGGACAGCATGCCAATGGTAATCAAAATGAGATCACTGAGCCACCTTGACATGACCATGGCACTCAGGAAACTTGCCAGGGTAACCAGGAAGCCAGAGGCATCCCCATAGCCCACCTGGAAAGATCACATGGGTCAGAATTATAACCAGGTCGGCCTGGATCCAATCAGTGTGCCAGCTGCAAGATACTAATTATGTTACTTTCACTCCCATCATCAAGCTCAGTATTAAACTCATTCATGTTCATTTTTGTTAACAATAAGGCTTAGATTTTAGATTAGATTCAGCAACACGTATTAAGCATGTAGTTCATAGTATGTGATGCGCTAATTAACTCATGACTTAGCCAGGTACCATTGTACTATGACGCATGAATAACAGGTCACAAATTTAAATAAAGATAGGAAAACCTAAAAAAATGTCCATTAAAATTTCAATTTATCTGTTATATAACAAACCACTGATGAAAGAGAAATATTTGTACTATTTTCTCACCTGTGTGACACTCCAGTGGAGAGGCTCCATCAACTGGAATAAGACCAGGACGTTTTTAGCTGCAGAAACCGCAGCACTGTAAAGGACTCCTGCCAGCCACAGCAGCACAATGTTCAGCACCCGCTTAGATGACGTTTTGTAACTGAGCTCCTTCTGGTATTTAAAATCGCCGGATGCCTGTATCTACATGGGAATACAGAATATAAGGTACAGTGTAATACTTTCACTCTTCAGTTGTTTTTCGTCCATCCAGGGTTTTGCTTTATCCTGAGGTTCTGTCTTTAATGTATTTCTTTCTTTGTTTACAAGATATCACAAAAACTGTTCAACTGAGAACAACCTGGCCTGTCACCCCGTTTTATATCAAGATCAATTCGAAATGAGTGAATGAATATATCAACATAAACTTGAAATGAATAAATTGTTGAACTAGAATTTAAGACTTACAACACAGAGAGACACTCACCCGTAGAAAGAAAAGGCTGTAGAGCAAACAGAAGCCATAGAGCAGTAAACACACCACCACTGTCATGACTCCTGGTCTCGAACCAGCAGCCGTGAGACCAAACAAATGTCCAGATGCCACACAGCCCACTACACCTGCGATCCCATTGGTCAGTTCAGCCGTCATTATGTGTCTTGACCGGTCTTGTTGAGCAGAACTCAGAGATAACAGTGTCATGGTGCCACTCCAGAATACAGTGAAGCCGCCACATAATCCTGTGATGGTTCCCTCCAAAAACAAGACCTCCATTGGCCAATCCAGCGTCAGAGTCAACAGCATCACAAGTCTGGCCAGCATGAAGCCTATTAGCGGCACCACAATCGGGGTTTTCCTCCAGCCCCTGTCCCCCAACCAAGCCAGAAAGAGGCCTGGGAGAATGGGGATCAGCTGGCACATCAACCTGTAAATCATGTAGAAGCTGGACACGGTGCTCTGCCAGCTGTTCGTTGATGTGGTGTTTAGAGAGTCTCTGGTAGAGTTGATGCATCGTTCCTTTAATACCATCGGCAGAGCTGTCAAGAAGAGAGAATTCCCAAGCTGGACGCCAGCAGCCACCAGCTGAATGTGCCAATGCAGTTTGCTTTCATACATAGTGAAGACTGATGGTGAATGACACATACACTGTATGCACTGGTTATCTGCTTCTCTGATCTGCTGCACCCTTTGACATCACAGCAGACCTAGACCACACCTCATCTGTCCTTTGAGGAGGTCCTACTGTTAATAAGGTTACTAATTATTCAGGGCACTTTATTTGTTGTTCACATCAGAAATAAAGCTTCAATAAACCGCCTCGCTGACTTGTGTGGTGACATGGTGAAAAATAAAGATATTGCTAATGCTTTCTAATACACCACCAATTTTGACAATGATTTTAAGGGGATTCAGTTTATGGGTCTGTGGCAAGAAATCCAGTATTGCATTCCTGTCACATAGATCACATTAATAATGTGAAGACATCTCTGCTAAACTGGGGATAAAGGATGACTGGTTCTTAAATTGTATTCAACTCTCAACTTTTCAAAAATAACTCTCTACAAACCTGACAGGCTTTTCTGCATACTTCAACAATAGACTTCTGCCTGGCTGCTGACAAAGGGGGAGACAGCAATCAACACTCAACAAAATACACTAACTCCACTATTGGGTGCTCATTGCTGACTTTCCTGTGTGCTATGCGGAAGCATCACAATGCATGTTACATATGAATTTTCTTCAGGTCAGGTGTGATCATATTCAATTCAATTCAATTCAGTTCAGTTAATTTATATAGTCCCAATTCACAACAAAAGTTATCTCATGACACTTTACAATTAGAGCAGGTCTAAACCAAACTCTTTAATTAAATTGTGAAATAGAGAGAGCCCAACATTCCCCCTTGAGCAAGCACTTGGCGACAGTGGCGAGGAAAAACTGCCTTTTAGAAGGCAGAAACCTCGGAGCAGACCCCGGCTCAAGATGGGCGGCCATCTGCCTTGACCGGTTGGGTTGAGAGAGAGAGAGAGAGAGAGAGAGAGAGAGAGAGAGAGGGAGAGGGGGGTGGGGCGTGAGAGAAGGAGCACACAAGCAGAGATGCATAGCAGCAGTAATAATACCAGAAGTATCGGAACTGTAGATAATGATAATGACAATGAAGTATACAGAAGGTACTATGGTGATTATGATAGCAATATTAGTAACAATAATAATGGTAGCAGCAGCAGAGTAGTAATAAAATTAAAATAGATTATGACTAAACAGTAGTAATGGCATTAATTTAATTTGATTTAATTAAAAGGTTTGGTCTAGACCTGCTCAAATTGGAAAGTGTCATGAGAAAATTTTTGCTGTGAATTGGTGCTATAGAAATAACATGAATTGAAATATTTACTAGGATTTGCTCATTTGTCCGATCATATTGGACGATGCAATGTTTCCAACTGTGACTGGCCTCAGTGCACAAAGAAAGGTCCATAAGTGTTTTTATCTACACTCACCTCATTGAGCACTTTATTTGGAACACACATACGCCCCTACTTATTAAGATAAGATAAAATAAGATAAGATAAGATAAGATAAGATAAGAGCTTTATTAATCCCGCAGGAAATTGTTGTGCCAGGGTTGCAATACAAAGACGCATACAAAAGAATATTATAAAATAATACCAGAGTATATATATGAGATATAGATAGATAAATAATGGCAATAAATAAGGTGCAGATACAATCTTAAAGTGTTTATTGTAGTGCAGGATAAATTGTTATTGTCCTATGTGGAGAAAGGGGATGAGTTGAAGAGTTTGTTAGCCACAGGGAGGAAGGACTTCCTGTGGCATTCGGTGGAGCACCTCGGCGGTCTCAGTCTACGACTGAAGGTGTTGCGGTAGGGTTCCAGTGTGGCCTGCAGGGGGTGTGACTTGTTGTTGAGGATGGATGGGTACTCATCTTCCTGAAGTCCACTCGCAGCTCTTTAGTTTTCCCTATGTTGAGCTGCAAGTGGTTCTGTCCACACCACTCCACGAAGCTGTCCAACACACCTCGGTATTCAGCTTCCTGGTCACCTGTGATGCAGCCCACAATGGCAGAGTCATCCAAAGACTTCTGCAGGTGGCAGGATTGTGAGCTGTACCTGGAATCTGAGGTGTATAGTGTGAACAGATAGGGCGAGAGGACTGTCCCCTAAGGCGGTCCTGTGCTGCTCAGTATGGTGTCCGAGGTGGTGTTCTGCAGCCTCACGTACTGTGGCTGGCCAGTAAGGTAGTCCCCAATCCAGGTGACCAGGGAGTCATTTACCTGCATGTCCAGGAGCTTACTGCAAAGTAGAGCAGGTCTTATGGTGTTAAAAGCACTGGAAACGTCGAAGAACATGACTCTTACAGTGCTGCCTGCCCTGTCCAGGTGCGTGTAGGCTCTGTGCAGCAGGTAGATGATGGCGTCGTCCGGGTCTGCAGACTTGCTTGGATGTCGGTGGCTGAGCTCCATCCTCACAACATCCCTGTTGATGGTGATTGGAGGCTCCGACCTGTTAGGAAAAGACAATGGGGAGGGGTGTTAAGTGGGAGGGGTTGAGGCTGAGGTCCATGGTGCTGAGGAGGGGTGGGGGAGTAGTCAAGGAGGTGTGATGACTCCCGGAGAGGTTTTGGAGGTGTGGGTGACAGGTGGGAAGTGTCCACAACATCAAACCCGTTGAAGAACAGGTTTAACTTGTTGTCCTCTTGTTGGTGACTTCCCATCACTGCCGCAGTCTTTGTTCCTTGACCAGTGATGCTTCTCATCCCATTCCACACCTCCCTGGTGTTGTTTTGGGCCAGTTTGCTCTCCAGCTTTCCTATACTGCTCCTTGCCGTCCTTGGTCTTGTCCCTCACCTCAGTCTGCGCTCTCCTCATTTCCTCCCTGTCCCCCTTCCTGAAGGCAGCCTTCTTCCTATTCTATCCTTCCTATCCAGTATGGTGCTGCATGCTTCCTTCACATTATGTAGCATGTTAGTTTATTTAGTATGTTTAGTCTATTTTTCCCCACTAACAGTTAGGCCTTGTTTGGTTGTTTGCTTACTTTTGACTAACCTACACTGCTGTAATGGGCTACTGGATGCTTGAATTTCCCTCTGGATCAAATAAATATCTATCTATCTATCTATCCATCCATCCATCCACCCAGGGAACCCCCTGGTGGTGAAATTCTGCAGCTGCATAGCAAGATTTCACTGCACACGGCACAAGAACTTTTGCTGCTGGAAGTAGGTGCAGCGTAGTGAAGCTGTTAGTCCTATTTGTATTTTAGATGTTGTAAAGTTGTGCATACCAAGATTTATGATTTGTAGTGCGGTTATGAGGATTACTACTATGTAATTACCGAGTTTCAAACAATTTCTTGTACAAATACTAACTTTATTTTCGGGTAACTTTTCTGATCACGTTGAATGAACTGCTGAGATTGTCAGTGCAAAGTGCTACTCGTTGTCATTTTATATATATGTTTTGTAATATTAACTTTCTTTTACTCTCCATGTACAGATTATGATCCATGCAGTTGCAGCGTTTATATTGTGATTTTCTTACATTTTTGCATCAGCATAAAATTGGATACGGAGCGAGTCCCACCTGAGTGCTGTCGTCCTTTACACATGATTATTGGTGCCAGGCAGGCTGGTATTTTTTGAACTGTTGATCTCCTGGGATTTTCCACACACACCAGTCTTCATTTGCCAAAAACAAAAAACATCCAGTATGCGGCAGACTAGTTTGAGTTTCTGTAAACCACTCTGTCAGCAGAAGAACAGAAAGCTGAGGCTGCAGTCTGTCCACAGGCTCACCAAAACTGGACAGAAGACAAAATGTCATCTGGTTTGATGAGTCTTGATTTCCGTTGAGGCATAGTGATTGTAGCATCAGAATTTGGCACACACAAATTTGGGCCAAACACTTTGGGCCTGTTAACACCAACCACTCATTGTTTGAAGGCCACAGCCTGTTTGAATATTGTTGCTAACTACGTGCATCCCAGAAGCTCAAAGGAAGGTTTCCAACATCTAGTGAAACCTGTGCCACAAAGAACTGAATCTGTTTTAAGCAAAGAGACACCCTCTCCATTATTAGTATGGTTACTGAGAATGTGAAAGTCCCCATACAGTCAGATGTCCCATTACATTTGTCCATATAGTGTAGAACTATGTCTGTCCAAGATGCCTTCAGTTCAAATCCTCACAATTCCTGACATTTCAATATTACTCACATAACATCAGTATAACCTTATAAATTCAATTGAACGTTTACGCTTTACTTAGTAAGTGCAAACCATCTGCTTGACAGAGAAGACAAAAAAGGAGTTAGGCAGATTAAATTGAACTGAGATTTGATGTTTATGCATCGACTTCTGATAAAAGCTTACATACTACAAAAACATGATTCACAACTTGTTTTTCCAGCCCCAAGATCTTCCCTTGCATAAATTTCTCTTACTTCATTTGCCATTCTAAGGACAGGGGGTGCTGTATGCTGTACTGATTCTACAGCCACTGAAGGCAAATTTGTTATTTGTGATATCGGTCTATAAAATTCACTTGACTTCCAGGATCAAGCTTTATCAGTACGTCAAATCATGTTAAGATGCAGCTGCCAAATGTACAAGTGCTGTGAAATAATTCAAAGCCATCAACACTTTTGTAATCAAACCCATTTTTATTGGTAGGCTGTGTCCACACAAAGCCTTTAACATCTCTAGTTGGCGTGCAGAGCCTTCCAGCGTGACAGGGGCCCTCTGCTGGGGATGTACTTCACCCCACAGCCATCTGGAATCAGACGCTTCTCAGCCATCATGTCATCAAAGTCGCAGGCATTGAACTTTGTGAAGCCATACTTCTTGGAAATATGAATCTGTAGGTGAGAACAATGACAGATGTCAACTCAAGTTCACAATAAATTTGTAGGACAAAGTGGATAAATTAACACAGAAAAAGCCATTGAAAGGGTCTCGATAATCCATCTCAAAGGTCCCCTTAAAGCACTCCGCACACCCGGAGGACAAACCCAACCAAAGAGTCGCAGTCTGCAGCCTTTGCACAATAGAGCCACACTTCAGCGAGACCAGCTGGTTTATTTAGCTACAGAGCTGTGCCATGATAACTGCTCAACAAAAGTGACTACACAAAAAAAAAAAATGTATCCCCATGTCAAGACAGGAGATGTACTCATTCACCTTCTGGCGTCCAGGGAACTTGAACTTGGCTCTGCGCAGAGCTTCAACCACATGCTCCTTGTTCTGGGCCTTGGTACGAACAGACATGATCACCTGCCCAATGTGCACACGGGCCACAGTGCCCTGGGGTTTACCAAAAGCACCACGCATTCCAGTCTGGAGCCTGAGAACCACAAATGAAGACCGGGGGGACATGATGAAAACTATACAATGTGTAAGATGTATCCAAATCACCTTCGCAAACGGTGTATAGAACAGAAACAGATAGAGCTACTCTAAACCATATCTTGACTGCTCACTAGTACCTGTGGAAAGATAATTTTGATTGTGCTCATCAAAGCCTATAACAACCATCTATGCACACATAAACACAAGATTCTCACCTATCAGCTCCAGCACAGGACAACATTTTGTTGATGCGGATGACGTGGAAGGGGTGCAGACGCATGCGGATGTGGAAACCATCCTTACCGCAGGTCTTCACCATGTACTTGTTAGCACAGATACGTGCAGCCTCCAGAGCTAGAGAGTGGGGTGGGAGGGGAAAGGTTAATAAGCTCAAAATAACATTTGCATCCAAGTCAATTGTTGTCTTCCTCTTTAGTTGTCTTAAAATGGGAATTAATTGTTTGACATTTCACCCAAAAGTAAATGAACACATGCTCACAGAAAGTCCTATACAGAAGTCTGCAGTGCCTGCATTTACCACACATTCTTCATTCCAAACACATCTATTCAAGTACAGGGACATGGCATGTACAACTAAAGATCCTGTAAGAAGGTAAAGGGAGATTTCAGTGCCCCCAATAACAGGTGACAGGTTAAATGGACATCTAAGCGTCTGTTAATGGCTCCTCACCTTCTGAGGACAGCTGCTCGTACTCATCAGAGACCATGTGGCCGCAGAGGGGGAACTCATCTACCTTGGCCTTCTTCCTGCCCAAGTCGAAGATCCTGATCTTGGGATCTACATGCGATGAAAAATAGGGAAGAAAATTAACCATTGATGAGTTGTCCCTCAAAAAGTAACACACTGGTTACTAGTGAAAGACCGATTAGTCGGCCAGACTGATACATGAGCTCGAGACGGAACAAACAAACAAAACAAGATACTTTCTGGGTAAACAAAAAATCAATATATATATTGGAGAATCGATAAAATTGTACAGCCCTAGTAACTCGCAATTTTAACAACAATTACTACCTGAATCAGAGACATTCATATCACTGTAACTAATGTGATACAAAGGATGATGGTCATTCAAACAAAAAATATTCTTGTCTCAGTGGTCCCTTAAAGCACTCAGCACTTCACAGCTGAGGACATACACAACCAAAGAGTCACTGTCTGCAGCCTTTGCACACCAGAACCACACGGGAAGCAGAACTGGTCGGCTTAATAAGCTGCAGAACGATCAGTTGCAGACTACAGTGACCTACAATTACTTTGAAGACCCTGTGCACTAACTCTAAAGCCCCAAAAGGCAGCGGTTCAGACAAGTTATTTTCAGTTAAACTGACCACTCAAGCTGACTTCCCACATTTCCAAAACAACACTGATACTGAGCAAAGTATGGAAACAGCTTACCAGGCACACCCCTGCAGAAGCGGGACTTGGGGTAGGGCTTGTTCTTGCAGTAGCGGTAGCTGTAGGAGAAACAGAGTCACTGAGATACTTCCACTACTGCTATAAGAATACATATTTTCTATTATTAAGTGCACTTTCCAATAACAGATCCTACTGTCTGTGGCCCAAACCCATCCATTCCTACTAAAGGTATAATTGGATTACAAATGTAGCGACATCTAAGGAAACATGAGGTTTTTAAAAAACAAGTGGTAACAACAGTTTTGAATACCACATGTATGTAAATGCATCCACATTCGGCTTTCTGGGAAGTATTTACATCGGCGGGACAGTGTATATGTGACTGAGTCACAATAAACCACGGAGTGTGCATTCAGAGTTATGAAGGAACAAGTTAACCAGGGAAACGGTGTGGCTTAACGAGTTAAAAAGTTAAAACTAACTAATAAAAAGCCTTCATGCTTTTAGTATGACGCATCCATCACTGCGTTTGCTCTTCTTGCAGCTTTCACACAAGACAAACAGAATATTGACAACCTCGTGGCTAAATAACAATGATGGTGGTAGAAAATCAATTTTCAAACTGTTAAAGGTCTATAATGTCAATATCACTGTCCAGTCATCGCAGAGTTACTCCTTTCGGCTCTGCAATGTGAAAACTGCAGACGCTGGTCTTCAGCGAGCTTTGACTGGCTACAGGCTCGCAAGCACTTTAGCAACGTAATACTACACACTTCAATTCATTTACTTAAAAACCAATTCTGAAATGTTATGAGGGGTTAGTAATGTGAATTTTGTGTGACATATCGTCATGTGTAAATCTGAAAAGTGGCTAAGTGTGGGATTTGTATGCTACTGTGTTAGCTGGCGTTAGCTCAAGTCGCTTTCAACAAACCAACGTTTCGTATCACTGAAATGCCATTATGACATTCCCGATAAAGGCAAACATTAACTGTCTGACACATTATATAACGGACACAGGATTGTGTTCTCACAGTACAGTCAAACAACAACCCGAAAGAAGGCCTGTCGGCATGCCAGCACGGTGCACATGGTGCGAAGCGTAGCGGCTGCCATTTTCTTCTGACTGGGCTAAAGGTACCCTGTTCTGAATCGATGTAGAAGAAAACTTACCAGCGGGCTGGTCGGCGGCCCATGGTTGCAATCTGTAAATTAAGAGATAATAATAACGTGTTACTTCATAAAAGCTGGGCTTCGATATTTGAAAAAGAACTTTAAATCCGTCTATTTTATGGAGAGCCACAGAAAAAGCGCCGCCACCACGCACTCACCTAATGGAGGAAAGGAAGCTGAGGTAACTTCCGCTTCGTCATATGGACGAGGATTGTCGGAAATAAATAAATATTATATTCATTAGCGTATTATTTTTCTTTCAGAATGCATTACTTGTGTCATAAAAGGGTCAATATTGAACGGTTAGTGAAGCATACTGTCCAAAAAATTATTTTATGACTGTCCACAGGTTTCACATGAACTATGGGAAGTGTAGTTTTTAACGATACCTTCCGGGCCTACAGAGGGACATCTACCATCGATCACGTCGACTTGATGCTCGGCTGTTTGTTTCATGCTACAAAATATAGACTGATTGTTTGATTCCTTGTTAAATTGCAAAAAGAAGTGAAATATTACAGCATGAAACCACTGTCAGTGTAGCTCTTATATTAATAACACTCCAAATGTGAAATGTTAAAAAGTCTTCAGTGAAAAACAGCAGACACAGAAATAGATATGAAAGAGGGTTTAAAGATATCATAAAATCATCATAAAATATGATCCGTTCCTGTTGATTAAACCACAGAGAACCAAGAGTATAGTGCAGTTAAAATTAGGTTTACCTTGCTGGAAAACAGAAACACAAAGTCGAGGGATGTGTCGGCGCGTCTTTGTCACGTGACCAATTTCAGATGACGTAGCTGCAAGACGCAGCCTCGCCAAGTCTCTTTTTTAATTTGTGTCAAAAGTGAGGACTTCAAATTATATACAAGTTTTGAAATTTTGTTAATATGTCAAGTAAGACCGATGCTTTTTCCTGAACACTGTCGTCACTTGTTCTTTTGTTTTGAAAGAGGAAAGAGAGAACTAGAGGGCCTTATCACCATCCGAGGAGGGAGCTGGCTGTGGATGAAAGGATGGTGGCAACTAAGGCAAAAACTGGCATGACACAATACATGAAGGACAAGCCAACTAAATTAGGGATGAAACTTTTTCTGTTGGTTGAGTCAAGCCATGACTACACCATCAGATTCAACATATACACAGCAAGTCTATGACTGCACATGAGTCCCAAACTGTTCATGGACCTGGCCAGCATGAAGTTTGGAGCATGTGTCACCTACAGGAGGAGCAGAAAAGGATGCTCCAGAGGGAGGGCAAATGTTCTCACCAAACAATGCGGAAGAGAATCTGTGAGATGGGACACGGGAGGTGTCTGTGTGCTCCAGGTGAGACAGTGCCAAGAGGGGTGAATGATGGAGATGGATGCTGGGCTGTGAGAGACATTCTCTGTCCTACAATAAGAATATGGTTGACCTGTCAGACCAGCTCATCCACAGAAAAACTGCTTGCTGGTAGAAGACCATATTACTGCACTTCCTGGACATAACAAATGCCTTCATCCTGCACCGTGAGATGAGCAGTGTCAAGAAGGTGCAGCCCATGGCACACAAAGACTTCATGATGGAGCTGGTGTGTCAGCTTTGTTGCATGGACAAAGATGGGTGTTCCCCGGCGCAGGAGAGCTGACCACATCCCTGTTGTCATTGTCACAGAAACAAATGCTGGCCAAAAAGGAACCAAAGGAAGGATAAAGTATAAACGCTGCCTCCAGGTGGACAACAGAAGGAGTGACACACCCTGGAAATGTCAGGCCTGTGACGTCCCCCACAGGAGCACACACACAGGAGCAGTGGGCAGCATCAAGCGCCCAGGGAGCATATACTGGGGGTTAAGTGCCTTGCTCAAGGGCACATCAGCCGGCTAATGGCGGTTGGGGACATTATCACTCCACCACTCTCAAATTTTTCCTGCCTGTCCAGTGGGGGAATTGAACCAGAGACCTTCCGATCACAAGCCGCTTCTCCAACCTCTAGGCCACGGCTGCCTCAATTTGCATTCTAATTTATAAAAATGGTTTGTTAAACATGTTTGTGGTTTTCACAGTAAAAAATAAAAGTAGAAACTTTTTCCCACTCCGATTTTATATTTTTTGTGTGATTTTAGGTCCAGTGTGTTAATACAGTATGTCAAAATGAAAAATTAACAGTAAAGTCACACTTGTGAGGTTGTGCTGAAAAAAATGACACCAATCAATGCAAGCTAAACCATTTTTAAGCTGAAATATAAAGTAAGGTAAAATCAAAAGTAGTCAAACACAGACAATTATACACATGACTCCAGTAATCAATTGCTAGGATAAGGATTTTGCACTGTTTTCTTTTTGTTCTCCCTATTCTGTCCCTCCTCCCTTCTCTCTGTGTATTCCATCCATACATTTTCAATACCACTGACACACAAAGACAACCACACACACTCACACCTAGGGGCAATGCAGAGTAGTCAATTAACCTAATGCGCATGTTTTTGGGATTGTGGGAGGAAGCCGGAGTACCTGGAGAAAAGCCACGCAGGCACAGGGAGAACATGCCAATTCAGCTCAGACCAGGATATGCTCGCAAAATACAGGGGCACCTCACCTCCAGCGACCCCCGGAGCATGTGGGAGGACATAAAGTGCATCACGGACTATAACATCAGAGATGCACAATGCCCAAGGGACCCTTCCCTGGAGGACAAACTCAACAGGTTCTGCGCTCGCTTTGAGGATCCTGACACCCCCCCCTGCACCAGACTTACACCACTACCCGGTGACACGCTCCTCTGTGTGTCCACAGCGGATGTGAGGAAGACCCTCAAAGGTATTAACCCCCGCAAAGCTGCTGGCCCAGACAACATCCCAGGGTGTGTACTGAGGGACTGCGCACACCAGCTGTCTGAGGTGCTCACAGACATCTTTAAAACCTCACTGTCACTGGCATCCATCCCCACCTGCCTAAAGACTGCCACTATTGTCCCTATGCCAAAGTGCTCCACAGTGACAGGCCTGAATGACTACCAACCCATAGCTCTGACCCCGGTAGTCATGAAGTGCTTTGAGAGGCTGGTCATGGCACACATCAGAGACTCCATGGACCCCCACCAGTACGTCTACAGGAAAACCCGCTCCACGGATGACGCCATCTCATCAGTGGTCCACACAGCCCTCACCCATCTGGAGAGCAGAAACTCCTACCTCCGCCTGCTCTTCCTGGACTTCTCCTCTGCTTTTAACACCATCATCCCACAGACCCTGGTACAGAAACTCTCCACCCTGGGTCTGAGTCACACACTTGGGACCTGGGTCCTGGACTTCCCCCAGGGCTGTGTGCTGAGCCCCCGCCTGTTCACTCTGCTGACGTATGACTGCTCAGCGAGGAATCCCAGCTGTCATGTAGTGAAGTTTGCAGATGACACAGCAACGATGAGTCGGAATAAAGAGAGGAGGTGGAACACCTGGTGCAGTGGTGCAGAGAAAACAACCTCTGCATCAATGTGACGAAGACCAAAGAGATGGTGGTGGACTTCAGGAAGGACAGGTGCCCCACCCCTCCCCTGCACATCGGAGAAGTAGCTGTGGAAGTGGTCTCCAGCTACAGGTACCTTGGTGTACACCTAACCGAGGACCTCACCTGGAACACCAACACTTCCTGGCTGGTCAGGAAGGCTCACCAACATCTCTACTTCCTCAGGAAGCTGCGGCAAGCTGGGCTTGGGAGCTCAGTCCTGAGGAGCTTCTACCACTGTACGGTGGAGAGCGTCCTCTGCACCTGCATCACTGTGTGGCACGGCAACTGCACCGCTGCTGAGAGGAAAGAAAGCTCTCAGATCTGTAAAAGTCGTATAAATCAGACTGTTTGTCCTCGTTTTCATGTCATTAGTTCTGTTACTCAGACAAAATGGACGTAAAAGTGTTGAAATGGAACGTGTGCCATTTTATATGACTGTACAAACTATATACTGTTTACTATTCTAATTTTGTACTATGTAGTTAATATATAAACATAATCTAACACTGCTGTATTGTATGAACATGATACTTTTTGTTTAATGTTCAGACTATTTTCAGATGGGGCTCGACTTAGTGTGTGTTTCTGCAGGATGGTGTGTGTGGGATCGAGTCAGAATAGAAACAAGAACAGTTTGGTTTCTGAGTCTAAACAAGAGTGTGTGTTTGTGGGATTGAGATGACACGTCAGCCAGTGCAGCAGTGTGGCCCACTGATATGTTTTCATACATGAGTTTTATTAGAATTTTGTTGGTTTGTATTTTTTCATGAAATTGTTGTGAGCACAAATGAAACATCTCATCATAAGAATCATTTCTGTTTTAGTAACAACAGATAAATGTTGAAACTAACTAGACTGCAGTGAGTGTGTGAAGTGATCAGCAGAGGGGAATAAAGATGGCGGCTTTTCAGATGTGACTGTGGCCAAAGGTGTCATACACACACATGCTGACGTTTAACATCATCCTTCACACATTTACACTCCTCTTTCATTTTCACATTTGCTTCTTCAATGCACCACAATTTCCTGCTCTTCTTGAAAGAGGTGAGTCTTGATTGTACTTAAACCCACTGACTGTTACAGCGCTGGCTGAGGTGATGTGTAAAACATAAGTAAAATGTAATTTACTAACATCAGTTATATTGAATTGCTAAACATTCTTATTGTTGTAAATAGACCCTCATTCTAAATTTGATGGCAGCAACACGTTTCAACAAGCTGTTAGAGGCTCATGTTTACCGCTGTGTTCCATCAGCTTTTCTTTGAACACTCAGTGAGTGTCTGGAAACTGAGGACACTAACTGCTGAAGCTGTCACAACAAATGTGCAGAATGTCCTCATGTGCAGAATGTGCAGAATGTGGCTTTATTTCAGTTTGTGGTGGTAGATGACAAGGAAGGGGAAGTGATAAGATAATGTAGGTCAGCACAATGAGAGAGACTTTAAATAGAGAATTTAAATAATTTAACATAATACTGACATTCAGAAAGGAAGATGGAACATGTCAGTGTGAGTCTGATAGTGTTATCTAGAGAGCTGAAGAGACGACTGCAGAGGTAGAAATGGCTGAGACTCTGAGAGATGTTCACTTGCTGGTCACATGGAAAACAGAAGAACAGAAACATGAAGTGCTGCATATTGGAAGGATGGAAAATGTTCAGTGAAAGAAGGATTCCAGGTGAGAGAAGAGTGACGTGTGTGGTGACATGTACGGTTCTAGGCAGGCACATATGAGGGGGCACTCAGAAATGTGAAGGGGGCAGCATGCGTACACATCATGCTCCAGCACTTTTCCCCCCTGTGCTTATAGTAACAGTGTTTTCTTCATTGAATTGGGTTGTTAGCTATGTGTCCAACCCCAACCTGGAGAAGTGGACTGCACTTTGTCAGGCCTCTACCTCCAGACCTGTCCAACTTGGGTGTCCCACCTGAAGACTAAGCTCCTGCTTTGCCATGGTCATGTGCGGTACCAGGCAGGATTAAATGATCTTAATGCTGTACCAAATGCATGCTTTGGGTAACTACCCAGTATTGGCTTAGAGGGTGCACTGCCATTTAAGTCATTAGGTAGCTGAGCAGGCTGCTGTGGGGCAGCACTTGTTGGGGAAGGTACAGGAGAAGCAGTGCTTGCTGATGCTAAAGCAGTGGTTATGCTAGCTGCTGTCTCTGATGTACTAGCAGCAGCATCATTGCTACTACTATCAATACAGGCAGAAGCAGCACTGCGCTTTTTAAAAGCTCTGAAAAACAGATGCATTCGACAGTGCAGAACTACTTCTGGTGTGGCTGAGAAAACACTGCTGCTTCTGCTGCATTCAATTACACTCGGAACTTGGAAAGATATGGGTCGGAAATTCCGACTTCCGAGGTAAATGTGTTTCACCTCGGAAAACATGACTGGCCACAGTAAGTTGATGTTTGTTTGGATGTCTTTCGAGCATTTAAAATACTTCTAAGGAAGTACATCACCTACTTAAGGGAGAAAGCCTGTCTGTGCTTCTGGACTTTCAGGAGTGTTTACTTGGAGAGAAAGTTCAAATGGGACGCATGAGCTTCCAGTGAGGTCCTTCATGCTACAGACAGCAGAGGGACGGGCATATAGCAGCGGTCTGCACAGGAAGGCACACATGTCTCAAACTTATTCTGCAGTGGAATGCAGAATGGAATGGCCAAGAGATATAGGATTCATTAAAAGAAACCCCTCATCATATACCTTCAAGGAACCTGGCTTAAAGCAGCAGTAGACTTTGTGCGGTTGTAAAAACATCAGAACAACAAGCAAGGGGAGGCGCTACGTCGCGTTTTGCTTTCATTTTCAGTTTAAGGTGTTCAGTTGTTTCAGGATTATGAGCAACGAATGTGATGAACGTCACGTTGATTCATCAAATACTTTCATTTTATGACGATCTTTTTGATTTTTAAAGATTATCAGAGCCAATGACAAACTACTAAAACCCTGTGCTTCATCTGCGTCGATGTTCCGAAACCAGCAAGGTGAGTCGACTTATTCCTCATGTAATCATTTCTCTTTAGAGGTCAGCATGTTAAACATATCACACTGAGGCCAGCTGTGTGTGTGCGTGTGTGTTTAAATATTACTGAAGCCCTTTTAGTTGAGCTAATATGATGTTGTGAATTATGGGTTCACTAAGCTTAAAAGTGCAGAGAGCCTTCTTGTCTACCTGACTGTTTTGAGAGCACAGACTGGCACATATTCAAAGATGCTGCCGCCTCCAAGAAGCACAGCAATCTTCATCAGCAAATGTGTTGATGATGTGGTGATCAGAATAGAAAATCACTCTGCACCTGTTAATGTTTTAAAGTTTAAAGCTTAAAGTGACAAATCTGGCTGTGCTAACCAGGTTTAATAAGCTGTTTCCTTGGCAGTTAGTGGAATCACCACATGGATGTGTTTTCTTCAGGTTTCCAGAGGGCGTCCTTGTTCTGGATTTTATTTGTCAGCCAATCCCAAATCTCCGTGTAAAATGACGTGCAGAAGAACATCTGTCAGAGCTGCAGCAGTGCTGATGGTAAAATAATTTGTTGTCACAGGAAGCCTTTGTTTGTTTGGCATCATTTCATAAATCAGATGCTCCTCACCAACATTTATTTCTTTGTAAACTTTTTTCCTTGATGATTCTGTCTGTCTTACTCAAAGACACGTCTACAAACATTTTAGCGTCAAGAAAATCAAATAAAGTGTTTTTCTGTTCGTTAGAGGGGCTTCATCAGCTCTGCTGAGAGATGAACAGCCGTCCAGCCTTAAAACTCTGTAGAGAAGAGAGTAGATGTTGTAAAAGTTAATATAGAGCTGATCACATGCTGGTGGGAAGGTGGAACACAGGAGGACAGTTTCCTTACTGTGGTAGGATGATGGGGGTCGTGGCTGTGATTTAATGGTTTGAAAACAGGCAGCGTCCACCAACATCTGTGAAGGCGCATTTCAAAGCTGTTTTAAAATGAATTAATACAAAAATAAAGAGTATTTGTGGGATTTTGTGGAAAATATGTTCCACATGTGGTTAATGCTGGTGTGTCTCCATGGTAACATATGCAGACTCAACTGTCGACAACTCTGAGGTGAGACCACATCACATGAGTGTAGCTTAGATTTCATCTCTGTGCATTTTATCTGCCAGTCCACACACTAACTTCACCACCCTGACTCCATGTGACTCCATGTGACTCCATGTGACTTCATGTGACTCCATGTGATGTCATGTGACTTCATGCTGTGACTCACCTGCAACATAAACTTTCTTTACTGTCCACAGATACTTGTGGTGAATGTCTTCAGAGGACACTCCCTCACATGTCGTCAATCAGAGTATCAGATAGGGACTGAATGCTGTTCCATGTGTCCTCCTGGTAAGATCCAGTTGAATATTGAAGAGGTTTTTCACTTGTGTAGATAATGATAAGTTTCAGCAAAAAGTTGTTTTCACTTTATTAGAAATATTATATGCCAAGAAATATGTCTTTTCAACAGGAAGTCGAGTTAAAACTCACTGCACTGAGGCTTCAACAACTTCCTGTCAGAGTTGCACTGAGGGAACCTTCATGAATCATCCTACTGGCCATGTGAAATGTTTTACATGTACAAGCTGTGATGCAGGTAGATTTTTGTGAATATTTCATAACAAGGACATCTTTAGCGAGGCGGAAACTCTTTGCTAAAGATGTTCTACAAACTAAAGATGGTCTTTACATCAGAAAATAATAACATGTTGCTCTCATGTAGATAAACAAACAGAACATAAGACTCATAGCTCATATCCTTGTCTCCTCTCTGTGTTGACAGCTTCTGGTTTGAAATTAAAAACTTCATGTACAGCAACATCAGATGCTGTGTGTGAGCCACTGGAGGGATTCTACTGCATGGACTCTGCAGAGGAGGGCTGTAAGGCAGCAGAGAAACACTCAAGCTGTCGGCCAGGACAGTACATCAGTCAGAGAGGTTAGTTTGCTTGTGCTGACTTTAAGATGATCCATGGCATAGTTTGACTTTCAAATCAGAACACCAAACAGGGAAACAGCTGTAATGATTACTTGATCATCCAGACTGGAAGCAGTGACGTCTGACCACCAGATAGCAGAAATGAAGCCTCAAAATAAAAGGAAAAGTCACAGGTTACCATAACTCTGTGTTGTCATGGAGCTCACTTTGTCCTGGTGTTTTTCCAGCAGCACAGCCACCACTGAATTATCATAGAAATAACACAGCAGAGCTCAGTAAAGAAAGGATTACGACTTGATTTAACTGCACATTGTGGCTGTGCACAGTGTGAACACAAAGAAACTCTCCAAAACGAGTAGTGGAGCATTTCATGGAGCAGCAGCTTCTTCCTGTGTGAAGGAAAACAAAAAGACTGGCAGCAGGATGAGCTGAAGGGACACTGACAATGACAGAGGCCTACAGCTGTAGATGTCTTCTAGTGCAGGACGCTGACAGTTTCTTGACAATCTGCTTCTTAACTGGTACCAGCAGGTTAGCATTCATTTTATTTTTTCAACATGTGCATGAAGCAGTGAAGCTAATGACAGTTGGATCATTTTAGTGTTCAGTTTGTTCAGGAATCTGGTGTGAATCAAAGTCCCATCAGGCTGTGAGTGCTGAGCTGCACTACAACACCTCATCAGACCTCAGAGAATATCAACAGGATTTGTTCCTCAAATATGACAACTTGGGACTGGAAACAAATCAATGTTTTTTAAATCCACTGACAGGACGTTTCAATATTTGTCGTTTGCACAGGAACAGCATTAAGAGACACTGAGTGCTCTGACTGCAGTGAGGGAACATATTCTGATGGAACATTTCCATCCTGTCAGCCACACACACAGTAAGTGAAGCTTCACATCAGATGGCTCAATTGTGACATCAGCAGGGAGTTCAAGGTGTCTCCAGATGTTCCTGTAAAAAATGTCCCTCTGTCCTTCCAGATGTGAATCAGAGCATCGTCAGCTGATAAAAGCAGGGACTGTTTCAACTGATGCTGAATGTGGAGAGCAAAGTCCAGACAACACAGGACTTGTGGTCGGCGTTAGTGTGACTGTATGTCTTATAGCAGCTGCAGCAGCTGCAGCAGTTGCATGGTGGCGTATCAGAAAGAGGAAAACATTTCAAGTCACAGGTATGATTCATGTTTACACAATAAAAATATGAAAATGTTTTTGATAATAATATCATCTTTCACCTCATGAAGTTATTGATTGTGGTTTGTGTGGATTGTGGATTGTGATTTCATCAGTAATGTTTTATTACAAAAATAAAAGCAAGAACACAGAGAAGTGAGTCTCACACTCTGCTGTTGTTACTAACAAGTCTGTTTCACTGCATGTACAGAAGGAGCCACAAGTGATTTTTCTAATTAATAAGATGATGTCACTCATGAATTTTTCTCAAAAAGGAACACGCGCAGCTGAATCAGGGGTGATGATTCGACAGCCATAGTAACAGCAGCAGGTAAGACAGCAGTGTGTCCTTCATTAAAATGTCCATCAGCTGTCCAGCTGAGCAGCGTTCTGTGGTGTGTTTATGTGCAAAGTGTTGCTGTTTCAGCTCAATATTTTCCTCTCCTCAGGATGCAACAGTTCATGTGTAAACATGCAGACTGTTTTGGACACTGCAGAGGAAATGTTGTCTACAATCCAGTGACATTCATGTTATAATCGTGCGTGCACGTGTGTGTGTGTGTGTGTGTGTGTGTGTGTGTGTGTGTGTGTGTGTGTGTGTGTCTCCTCCTGTTCTCTCTTGTGTTCCACAGGTGGAAGCTCCTAGAGTGGATCCACCTGTGTAGCCAGGCGATGCTGCTGATTGGCCAGCTTTAAGCTTCAATGGACCAATCATCATTCGCCTCTTTATATAAACGGCTTCACAGCTGTATGCTCTTCCTGGACCTTTGTTTTTCAGGCTGTTTGGTTTGTTTTTTTACTTGGCAAATGAAGGTAAAGCTGTGTGGTGGGAGATAGGGTTTACTAAGTAATATACATTTTTACAGCACAGAGAAGTTATTTGTCTACATACACCAGGTTTACTGAATGTTGCCACTGACTGTATTTAATTAATTAAGTCTCTTCTTAGATAAGAGAGGTAGGAGTTTTTTTTGTTCTTTTCTTGCAATCTGTCAAACTGTGGTGAGGTCTTGTTTTTGGGTTTATGTCTCGTCATTTCCTGTTTTATTTTGAAAAGTAAGTCTCATCTTGTTTCAGGTCACTTGCCCTTCCTCATGTGTCTCCTGTCTGATTGTCTCCCCCGATCGTGTCCACCTGTTCCCCTTTACCTCCATGTGTTCTAATGGTCTGTGTCCTCCTTGTCTTGTGCCAGTGTGTTTTGTCTTTGATTTTTGCCTTGAGCTTCTTTCTTTTTTGCCTCTGCATCAGAGTGATTTTGTGTTGTAAGTTTCTTAGTTTAGGATTTATTCATTTGATTTCTTTTTTATCTGTAGGAGTGATTATAAGTTCCTTCTTAGATTCATTTAGTTGATGGTTCCTCCTCTCCTCTTTTTTTTGTTTGTTTTTTGTTCCTTGTAGATTTTGCCTTCCTTTCAGTTATTTGCCTCCTGTTGGAGTGGGGATCCTTAGTTCTAGAGATTATTGTGTTTTCATTTGTAACTTTTCATAGCTCTTTTGTTTTCTCTCTTCTGAGATTAATCATTTTCATAGCTGTGCGCCTTCAAGTTGAAGGTGTGCTTCAGGTAATTTCATAGCCTATTGTTTGTTGACACACTGTATGAGGTATAACCCAGTTGATTTTGAATGATAAAGTCAGCTCCATTACCTACCTTCTCTGTGTTTGAGTCCACAATCAGCAGTGAGCAGTCAGGCTTAGTTTTATTGTACTGTTTTTGATTATTTTGGCACAACCACACAGTTCTCATTTCTCCTCCACATTCTTTTTGGTTTCAATTCCTGTTGAATTTAGTTTGCTTTAAAAATAAAACTTATTTTCTCCACCACCTTGGCTCCATTAAGTTATTTGGTTGTTGTGTTGCAGCCTCTGATAACCTCTAGGCTCTGCCTCAATGGGGGTGGAACATCTGTCATAAAGAACAATCAGCTGGAACTGAGGACGGAGACGCTCAGTCCTGAACTGCAATAGGAAGGGTCAAATGTCTGCTTTGACTGACAGCAAACAGGCTGGATCATCTGGATGGTGCACATGAAACCCCTACTGGGTTCAGGTGCAGGAGAAAAGCAGCAAATAGTCAGAAGAGTCCATGTGCTGAATATTCCAAGTTCACAAGACATCATATTGGTATGCAGTTTGTGTACTGAAGCCCCACAGGGCTGTGAGCTGAGCCTGCATGACACGACTGCTGAACTCATCCTCCACATTCCCTCATTGGACACTTTGCTTTTGTCTTGTGCTGCATAATGACATCATGAAAATGGATATAAATGTATTTTTTTATTGTCTTAGTTTCTTTACAACACCTAAATTTCCCTTTTGTGAGATCAGTGGAGGATTCTCTTATATTACTTTAATTATGACAACATGGCAAGCAGTGAGCACCATACGCTGCTTAAGTCAGTGCATTTATAAAATGCACCAAAATACGTCCACATGTCTCTGACACATAATGTTTAGTCCACACATGGTTGAACTTTAATTGTTTGTGAACTCAGCTGTTACTCAGTGTGTGGAATGGCCTCCCCTGTCCCACTGTCTCCTAATCACACAGTGTGGGTGTGTCTCTGTCTCTGTCTCTGGTCGTTTTTACTGCTCCGTCAGAAGCTGATCCAGTTAGCTCCTCTGTTGCATCTGTTAAAATCTTAGTCCATATTTAACTGACTGTGACCTTTGATGAACTGTCCAGCAACAGGTTTTGTGAAGCTGTGATTTGGAATATTTCACACAACATAAAGAATGACATTAACGCAGCACAATGTTAAGCACTGACTGTAGCAATGTCCACATTTTAGATATATTTGTCTTCATACCTTATGCCCCAGTGGGGGCAGCCTAGAGGCCGAGTCGTCCTCCAATTTGCTCTCCGGGTGCCTGAAATGGCAGCCCACTGCTCCTGTGTGTTTCACTGCATGTTGCATGTGTGTGTTCAATCAGTGATGGGTTTGAAGAATTTCGTTAAAGGTTTTAAGTTTAACAGCTTTAACAACGTTGAGTTTTACTTTCATTCCCGCTGCTGTTAGACTGTATAATTCTATGGTGTAGTCCTCTTTCTTCCCTTACGAGGACTTGTATGTAGCTTTATAGTGTACTGTTTTTACTTACCGTGTAAATTGTTAATTTATTTTTACCTCTACACTCTTTTGTAACTGTTTTTGCACACTCTTTGCTTTTTGCACTCCTCTTCTGTCCTTGTGAGCTGCCACAACAAGTGAATTTCCCCACTGCGGGATCAATAAAATTCATCTTATCTTATCCTAATGTGAATGTTTTTGGGATTGTGGGAGGAAGCAGAAGAACCCGGAGAAAACCCACGCAGGCACAGGGAGAACATGCAAACCCCGCACAGGGGGGCCCAGACCGGGATTCGAACCTGGTACCCTCTTGCTATGAGGTGACAGCTAACCACTGCACCACCGTGCTGCCCAGCATGTCAGGTCTCCCACTGTCTGACTTCCAGTTTTAGTTTTTAGGATTACTTCATTTCCTGTTTGTGTTTGTTGTTGGTGTTTTTACTTTCATTTGATTGTCTATTGTTTTCACCTGTGTCTCGTTAGCCCAGGGGTGTCAAACTCAGTTGCACAGGGGGCCCAAACTCAAAACGCACTTTAGATCGCGGGCTGATCTGAAGTGAACACTTTGAACACGTTTTTAAACATACAGAATACAAAAACAGACAGGAATATCATTCCAAAATAAATAAAATTAATTAATAAATATGTATTTATATATAATAAAATATAAATAAAAATAAAATAAAAATAAAAAAGTTAGAAATACGAACACTCCAAAAAATCTTGAAAATAACTGAAAAGATTCGCAAGACAATTTACAATTTATTATCACCATCAGGCAGGGTTTTATTAACTTTCTTTGTAAAGTGCAGGCCTGGTGTTTGTCACCATATGAGCAAGTAACAGGAGAGGAGGTTTTCCTGTGCCTGACGTATCAATGACATGTTAAGGATAAACAGAAATAAGCAGAGGAAGATAAACAGCCAATCATTTTATTTTCAGAAAAATACCACCAACACCAGTCTGAAAATGCCGTGAACACACCAACATGTGTAGGGTGATTGTGTTGACAGTGAGCTCACAGATCCGAGGTCCTGGGGTTTGCGTGCACACAGGAATTGAGAAAAAAACACTCACCCGAACGATTGTGGCAGTTAACGACACAGCATGTTTGCACCATGTTTTAACTGGTTGAAACAAAACAACAGGACACAAGAACAGCATCATGCCTGCAGCCGGCGTAAGCACACTTTTTCAGTTCCCCCGAAAAGCCCACAATGCATTGTGGTTTTCCCACTCAACATACATCAACCTTTCGGGCGGCACAGATGAGCGTGTCGTGACCGCTTTCCGACAGGAGGGAGCAGTGCGTTAATTGCACATGTAGATGTTGTGCTGAAAGTAATCATAAAAGAGCAAGCTAGTCCGACAAAATCAACAGTCTCTGTTGTATACGGCAACAGAGTTCGACTTGATTGACACAGGAATGTTCCCAGGTAGCCAATATTAAGGCAAGGCGGCAGTTGCGCTGCATTATGGGACTTGGAGTTTGTGTGTTATATTGGTGAGCCATTGGTAACAATAATAATAGATCTATGTGAAATGAGCTCGCGTCCCGGATATAATTATACACCAGGCTGGATGTGGCCCGCGGGACCTGAGTTTGACACATGTGCGTTGGCCCTTCCCTGGTGTGTATTTATAGACCTGCCCTTCCCATTGTTTTTTGTCTGCATCGTTGTGAGAGCAGATGGCATCTCTGAGGCAGGAATCAGTTGACTCCAGCAAACATCAAGAGGCTGCGCTCTCCATGTTTGCTTCCCAACTCAGCAGTTTGAGGATCGATCAGCTGCAAGGGGGCTCCATTCAACCTCCCAGTGAGGGCGCTGTGGACCCTGCTAGTCATTCTGACACTACTCGAATGTGGTTGTCTAGTCCTGAGAAGTTCTCTGGTGAGTCCGGTGATTGTAAACAATTTATCACCCAATGTGAGCTTCATTTTGAGTTTCACGCCGCAGCCTTCCCCTCTGACCGTAGCAAGATAGCTTATATGATTTCATTCATGTCTGATTCAGCTAATGCCTGGGCCACGACTGAGTGGAACCCGCTGTTCTGCCTCTTTTTGTGGAAACTCTAACCCAGATTTTTCAGACTATAGCTCCTGGTCGAGAGGCGCCATGCGTAGTGTTATGGATTACGCGATCGATTTCAGCACACTAGCTGATAGTGGGTGGAATCAACCTGCACTGGTCGATGCCTTTTTCAGTGGGCTTTCTGAGCGTATAAGGGATTACTTAACCCCACTGTACCTGCCCTCGGAGCTCGATGCTCTAGTTTCTCTGGCGGCCAAGATCGACAGGAGATTGCGGGAGCGTGAACGGGTTTCCCATCTGATTCACAACCTGTCTCCTGTCCGTTCCGGGGGTCTTCGCCTAGGCATTCTCCTGCTCCTGCTTCCCCACCTTCTACTGACGCCAGGAGGGAGTCAGAGGAACCCATGCTGGTTGGAAGCACTCAGCTCTCTCCTGAGGAACGAGGAGGAATGAGGGCCAATGCATCCCGGTTTCCTGGTTAATTGCCCTATACGCTGCAGCAGTTCTCCCCGTTGGGTTCCTGTGCGGGTTTGTACCTCCTCCAGTAAGAACAGATCTTGCCGGCAGTTCTCACAGGTGACACTCTCCTCTGAATTTCTGTCTCTTCCACTCTCTGCCCTCATTGACTCTGGTGTTGATGCTAGTCTCATGGACATTAGTTTGGCAAAGCAATTAAACCTCTCTTTTGTTCCTCTTGATTCCTCCCTGCCTGCCTCCCCTCTAGACGGCCATGTGATGTATTTGGTCACTCACTACACTTCTCCAGTTACACTCACCTAAACACCCTCTTGTCCTGGGCTATCCCTGGTTAGTTCTGCACAATCCTCATATGGACTGGTCCTCCAGCAAAGTTCTGTCGTGGGGGAGTAACTGTAAGACGCAGTGCCTGGTGGGCTCCTCTGTTGCCACCCTGCAGGGACCATCCACCTCACCCAAGGGGGTCGACGACAAGGAGTTTCATGATCTGTCCTCTGTTCCACCCTGCTACCTGGACCTTAAGCAGGTATTCAGTAAAGCTAAGGCTACTTCACTTCCTCCTCACCGTCCTTATGACTGTGCCATAGATTTACTCCCTGGTACCTCGCCCCCTCGTGGGCGTCTGTACTCTCTGTCTGGACCAGAATGTCAGGCCATGGAGGACTACATAGGAGCTTCCCTCACGGCTGGGATCATCAGGCCTTCTTCATCACCTGCTGGAGCCGTATTTTTCTTTGTGGGGAAGAAGGATAAGACTCTTCGACCCTGCATCGATTATCGGGGTCTTAACGAGATCACAGTAAAGAACAGGTATCCTCTCCCACTCATTGCCTCTGGGTTTGAGCTTCTCCAGGGGTCCAAGATATTTACCTCTTTGGATTTACGCAACGCCTATCATTTGGTCCACATCAGAGAGGGGGATGAGTGGAAGATGGCATTTAATACACCGATCGGACATTATGAATATATGGTTATGCCTTTTGGTCTCACTAATGCTCCTGCTGTGTTTCAATCACTGGTGAATGATGTTCTTCGTGAGTATCTGAATAAGTTTGTGTTTATGTAATCAACAACAAATCATTATACTTTGGTAGATCATAAAAACAAATGTTTACATGCTTTCATTAGATTACTTGTTCACCTCATGGTGGTTTATAAACTGAGATAAACATTTTTTTGCAATGATATAAAGTCAGCTCCAAGAAAATGGGTCACTGGAATGAGCTGGAACTATTCCATCAATACTTAAACTGCTCCAAAATTTTAAGGCACTCAAAACAACTGAGCTATTACAACAACAATTCATTTTTGAGTGAGATTATATTCATGAGTCCAACTTTTTTTCGTTAGGTTTGATAGTGAAACAGGTCAGGAAAAGGAGTAAATTACATCCATCTTGGATTGAAGAGAATGCGTATGAAAATGCTGAAAGTTACTTTTCATTTAGATACCATATTTGTTAAAAAGTTTGCAGTGAGCACCAGCAGAAAAATAGTCACAAATAACTATTAAAATTTGTAATTACTTAATGATTACTTAAAATCCCTAAACAGCCTTGTTACTGCCCATAAAAAGCCTCTAATCACCTTTCCTTTTCAAGCATGAGTGACTGGGCCCTTGTTGTGGAGGCATCATTAAATGAGAGTTGTGAACAGCTGCTTTCCTTTGCACCAAGAAATTTTCTTTTGCTTGTGTATTGCGACTTGTGCAAGACAGGGATTGGCAGAAAACGGAGAACTCATCCAAGTCATGAGAGAAAGACACCTCAGGATTGAAGGCTGTTCTCAGCAGTGTCTGCATGTATTAGCTTCAGCATTTTGCATGTAATGGTGCAGTGTGGTTGGCCCATGGATTTCCCTGCTATATATGGACATTTTATAGAAGACAGAAATATACTGTACTTCATCAGACTGCTCACTTTCAACGGCTGCAGGGTGGTCTTTAAAGAACACAATGTCAGCTGTCTTATATACCATTGGTATGCAGGGTCTGTGATAGCAATTTGGAAATAGGAAGAAAGTAAGTGAATATGATGCTGTGGGTTTTAACAAACATTTTAAATAATTTTATTCATCATGTCAACATGAGTGAAGCATAGAGCGATGTAAAGTCATAAGCAGAGAGCACACTTCATCATTTTAGGTCTTGTCCATTCATTTAGACAACCCTGTTTTATCTGAGAAGATTATTCTCCTGCAATCAGTCTCAGAAACTGTAACAGTCATAAGTTGTTTCTTTTTTATTATTATTCGAGTTTATTATCACAAAATAGCCAGTTCATAGATTAGTATCCATTTTTTTCCTTATGATGTGATATGGCTTTCGTCATAAGCACAAATCATAAGCAGCTCCTGACCCGACCCAAGCTCTCTAAGAAGATGAGGAAAGAAAACCCGTAGAAGCGTGGCGGATGGTCCAGGTGAACTGGTCCAAGCTTTCCCGCTTCTGTAAAAAACGAGAACAGAAATAGTTCTTGTATTGCGTGTACTGTATTGGTGTGAACTCAGCATGTGTGTGAGTGTAGTGTCGGTTTATCTGAGCCATGGGTGAAGCTGGAGCTCCTTCAGGGAAGGTCGCAGTACATGGGAGGTGTTCAAACACTTCTGTAAGAAATCCTGGCAATCTGGAGGGAAAGAAAGATGAGAAAGTTGGAGCTGACAGCCACAGTGATTCCTCAGAAGGTGAATTGAAATGAACAGCTCTGTGTTTGCATATGAGTGCGTTTTTCTTACCTCTGGACAGCTCATCGCTGATCGGCAGCTCATGTCTGAGGAAACTTGCGGTATCGAATCGGACTGTTCTGTGGAGCAGCTCATATAAGACCACTCCCATCTGCCACACTGTGGTGGGGCCGGGCCTGTAGGCATAATGACTGTACCACTCCGGAGGGACGTGTTGGGGGGTACCTACAATACACACAAGTGATAATAATTGAGGATGAAAAGTGGCTTTCTTTAAACATTAAAGTCACAGGCAGGTAAATTAGTGAGAGGCAGAAGAAAAAGCCAGATGGCTTACCATAGAAGACACGGTAAACTGATTTTTTCTTGAAGAAACAGCTCAGTCCAAAGTCAATGACACGAACACGTGGCACATCTGAGCTGGTCTCAATCAGGATGTTTTCCGGCTTGACATCCCGATGAAAGATGCGCTTATCCTCCAGTTCTTTTGCTGCATCAACCAACTGTTTAAGTATGATCTGGAAGAGAGGGACACGAATAGAAAAGTGAGGGATCGGAGTGGGGAGACGGACTGTGAGGAGGTTCAACAGTTTGTGTCATGGCTGTGGGGTTTGGGTTAACTTTGGCTTAACTGCTGTGATTCAAAGCTGACAACAACAGCAGGACAAAACTTTTCATCAGCCATATTTCAAACCCACAGACACCCAAAAAATGTTCATCAGAGACGGTCATAATTTTTAATTATGGAATGTTTTCTATAGACATGATGGAAAAGGTGACATGCTTTTAGATAGCAAGACAAATGGGCAGCACAGTCCACTTGTGGCACAGAGAACTATGATGAAAGAGGTGCTAATAAGAGAACCTGTGGCAATAGCTATATGTTACAGTATGTTACAGGTAAGTCACAAGTCATTAAGTTCCTGTTTGAAACACACACACACACACACACACACACACACACACACACACACACACACACACGCTCGAGCAGCTTACCTTTGCCTTGTCCTCCTGTAAGCGGTCTCTGTTTGTCCTGATGTAATTTAAAAGGTCCATACAGGGCATTGGTCTCTCCAGCACCAGGATCAGCTCCTGGTCCAGATCGTACCAGTCCAGGAGGGACACGGGTGCTGATTCCCCCATTAATCCAGTTCTTCCAGCTTGGAGTTTTAACATCACAGCCACCTCAGCTGAGAGTTCTTTCCCATTTCGTCCCTGAAACATTGAAGCAAAAACAGTGTAAGAGAAGGAGAAGCTCCACAGGTTTACAGAAAAGCGTGATTCATCAAACACACATTCACTGGGCTGAGTGCAGCGTCCTGTTTGGTGTTGCTCACTTACCTCTTTGCACAACACTTTGTCTTTTGTTATGTGTTTGATGGCAACCTACAAGACACAAAGAGCACTTTGGTTAGCACTTCCTGACCAGACTGTGTGTGCATATGAGTGAGTGTGTGTATGAGTGAATGTGTGTAAGTGTATGTTTCACAATGTGTGTATCATACTCACAGGTAAATGATCTTCTTTGCGGTAGCCGGCAAACACACATCCACAGCCTCCTTCGCCGAGATGATTCTCCTGCTGGTATTTGGCCTCAAATTCAGCTAAACAGACAAACACGTGTTTTGTTTAAGCGCAGTTGCCAGGAGCATCAATTACACATTAAAAAAGCTCTAAAATCAATCCTTTCTACCCTGATTCTGAAAAAGATGGGCCGCTGTGTGGAACAAAGGAAACTAAATGTGACAACCTGCTCATCCTTTCTGGCATATACTCCACTGAAAACAGTTTGAAAACTATATATTTATGAGCAGTGACTTTTGTACATGCATGTTTATAATGAATTTGATGCCAGGAGCACAGTTCAAACATGCTGGTATAGGGGCTACAAAAGGCTGGGGCAAAAACTCAAAAACACCTGTACATAACATTACACTCTGTTTCCAAATCAGGGCATCATGTGACCATTAATGTGACTGTTTTGTGTTGCACATTAACATGAAGTCAAAGCCCGTGTTAATTACTACTTACCTCTTCGGGCATTGATCAAATCCTTCACGGCTGGCCGCCCCTTCCATCTCTTCGTGCAGGGTTCTTCTTCATCAGCGGCAGCCTTCCTCTTTCCAGTCCTCTTGCTCACATCCTCCACTTTTGTACTGCACCTATTGGACTGTGTGCTGCTGCTCTCTTCAAATGACAAGAGAAAAAGAGGACCACCAGGTTAATGACCAGCCACTGATGGAGAAAATAAGTCCATCTTTGTCATTCAGTGACTTCCAGAATAACAAACTGATTTTCTCCTCTTAGTTAAAGAAATATTTCGTCATTTCAGGAAATACACATCCCAACGCGTGCTTGAGCTGTTGTCAGGTTAGCATAAAGACTCCTGAGGCAAAGGCAAAACAGTTGGCCTGCTCCCTTCCAAACTGAAAATAGCCACATCAAAACCCTCTAAAGCTGAGACATTAAAAATCATTTTTCACTCTGGTCTCATGGTCTTTCTCTGTGAATGTAGGTTTTGTTTTGTTTGTTCAGGTTTGACATTTAACTTATGATGTTGAATACTAACTTCACATGATTCGCTTACCATTGCCAGTGTCCGCAGATGAGGATGCTAATTCCTTCTCAGTCTGGTTGTAGTTAAGTCTTCTCCTCTTTGTCTTTGAAGGTTCATCTCCACCTTCTCTGACTTTTCTCTTCAAGTTTTCCATGAGCGATTCGTTCTTAGTGCCGTTTAAGGGTTTAGACTTGCTAGCCATGATGATATTTCAGAAATTTCAAATCTGATGACGTCAAGTAACAAGTGGATGTTGCTCCAACAAGCGTGTCTGACTTCTGCCAGGGCTCAAAGGCACGTGTTCTGACAAACAGAACCCGGAATGTCCTTTGATGAAAAGAACTGGCTGGTGTTCCAATACGCATGTTAGAATGTAGAGTCACTTGTATGTGAGATGTCAATGTAAATTATCATTATTATTAATTTTATTTCTATTTTTATTATTTCATTCATATTTCTTTATTTTTACCATGAGTTTCCATGAGTTTGTAGGCCACTCACGAGAGTTGCAAAAAGTTTTCCATATCCAAAGTGTCATACATCATCTGAACTGTACAAAAGGGCCATCTGAGTAGAGTGGAGGGCTGAGTCGTTCTTAACTGGCCAGTTAGCTGACGACCAATGACAGGTCATCTCTCCCTGCTACTATATGGCACTGTGTCAACACACTGAGCGCCCTGATTGAGGGGCAATACAATGCGCCCCTGTATATATAGAGAGGTGCAGATACACTTGCCTCTTCCTCTTCCTCCGCTTCCTTCCAGTGGCCACCTGCCTGGCGTGACCACTGTGATTGTTTGGCGTGGCTGTTGTGGGTGCACAATCCTCTTCACTCAGGTAACGCATTCTGCGAGTCTTCCGTTGCTCGTGTGTGCATGGGGCGGTCGTTTTGGTGACACGGTGACCATGGTAAACTGTCGCCTATAGTCAGCCACCCCTCTCTGGGTCCACGCTGCTGTTTTTGCTCTATGTGGGTTTTGTCTCCTCTCTTGTTTCTGTGTCCGACGGCTGGCGTGACTGAAGCGCCCCTCCACCTTTGTCCATTTTTTTGAGCGCTGCCTGGGCCCACTCCGGCTTCTATAGTTGTTGTTCTTTTTTGTAATTGTGTTGGTTTCTTTTTATCGCATTGATGATTAAAACTTTTTGACACAGTTGAGAGGGTCATAATAACATACAACCAACAATAGTGAGCTGCTAAGAACATATATAACATGTAACATTTTACAAAAATAAATGGTTGCACAGTCTTGCAGGAGTAAACATTTGTCTGCATGAACACATAAACCTGTAAACAGCAAATACATTGCTACATAAAGCAGTAGCCTATATGTAATAAACTGAAAATAACAAAATAAGGGTTGTCTCAGTTCAATGAGTTAAAAGTGATGAGGATACTGCCTGTCCTTGAACACACCAAGTGGATCCCCTGGCCTCTCCTCCATCCTCATCCACTGATCATGTTCTGAAAACAACAAACACAAAACAAAATGCAAGCACACTCATTAAATTGCACTGAGTTTAACTATGCTTATTCTTGGTTGGAATACATTTTATTACTATATATTTTAATATGGTTTTTAAAAACTCTTACCTATATGTTTTCTGGCCAGATGTCTGACACCGTTTTCCTTTGATTAGTGTGTCAATATCTGGTTTTAGCTCTTGTGCTGTGGGAATCCATAAAACAGCATGGAGGTTGTCAAGTCAAGTCAAGTCAAGTCAACTTTATTTGTATAGCCCATTTTTACAAGCATTTTGTCTCAAAGGGCTTAACATCACATCAGCAACATCCTCTGCCCTTCGACCCTCACATCGACTAAGGAAAAACTCCCAGAAAAACCTTTAACAGGAAAAAATGGAAGAAACCTCAGGGTGAGCAACAGAGGAGGGATCCCTCACCCAGGACGGGCAGACGTGCAATGGATGCTGTACAGGCAGGAAAGCAATTAACAACATGAGAAATGACATTACTAAAAAGATAAGTAAAACAAAATCTCAACTGTTTAGTTTCACTTTTTGCTACCACCTCAATATGATTTTAACATTTCACAAGTTATAAGAAAATTATAGTGATGAAAATTATAATGAACTGCTGTAACATTCATGTATTCTTTTTTTCTGTGATGTTGAGAATCACTATCCTATCAGTTCGATTTCGGCCCGTAGGGAGAACCACCCCGCCGATAGTCGGTACACAGAAGAATGACAGGCAGATGTCAACAATACACATTGGGTTGGTCATAGAGCCGGCTACAGTTCAACTTGAAGATCTGGATGGAGAGATACCTGCAGAAAGATACAGAGAGAGAGAGAGAGAAAGGGAGGGAGAGACACAAGACTACGAGGAGCACTGGACACACAGTTAGTGACATAAAATAATGAACTGCATGTTAATCTGACGAGGGGAGAGGATAGAAGAGGAAAAGGAGGAGGGGAAACTGCTTAGTGGATCATGTTTGTGTCCCCCGGCAGCATAGGCCTATAGCAGCTTAGCTATGATAGAGATTTAAAGATTAACAGTTAGTCAGACCTATTCTACCTGTGGCTATATATCATGAGGTGAGTGAAACTATGCCTACCAGCCCTACACACTTTATTTGGTGCTAACTATATGCTTTACTAAACAGAAAGGTTTTAAGTTTAGTCTTAAAAGTGGAGGTGGTGTCTGCCAGAGGAAGGGGTAGGTCGTTCATGTTGCTCTCAGCCTCTGTGAACTCCATCTCATCCATGCCCTCGCCCGTGTACCTGAAACACATCTTTATTTCATTGCATGCGTTTTGACAAACAAGCCAAACTCTCGTGGCTAAACGTTTGGTGTTGTGCCAGTCCAGCAGAAATACGTGGACTTCACACCGCTGTCCCGACGGCACTCTTCTTTTACTCACCAGTGGAGGAAGGCCTTGCGGCGGAACATGGCGGTGAACTGCTCAGAGATGCGCCTGAACAGCTCTTGAATGGCTGTGCTGTTGCCAATGAAGGTGGAAGCCATCTTGAGGCCGCAGGGAGGGATGTCACAGACAGCTGTCTTCACGTTGTTGGGGATCCAATCCACAAAGTAGCTGCTGTTTTTGTTCTGCACGTTCAGCATCTGCTCGTCCACCTCCTTCATGGACACGCGGCCTCTGAAGATGGCGGCGGCTGTAAGGTAACGCCCGTGCCGTGGGTCGCAAGCTGCCATCATGTTCTTGGCGTCGAACATCTGCTGGGTGAGTTCTGGAACCGTCAATGCCCTAAAAAAAAAGACAGACACTTGAGTCAGGATTTATTTCAAATGCATCGAAGTAAAACTTGACGAATGATAGTTTAAACAAATCAGGCTACCTGTACTGCTGGCTGCCGCGGCTGGTCAAGCGGGAAAACCCTGGAATGAAGAAGTGCAGCCTGGGAAAGGGCACCATGTTAACAGCCAGTTTCCTCAAATCAGCATTGAGCTGGCCAGGGAACCGCAGGCAGGTAGTCACCCCGCTCATGGTGGCTGAGACCAGGTGGTTGAGGTCACCATAGGTGGGCGTGGTGAGCTTCAGTGTGCGAAAGCAGATGTCATACAGGGCCTCGTTGTCAATGCAGAAGGTCTCATCTGTATTCTCCACCAGCTGGTGGACGGAGAGGGTAGCATTGTATGGCTCCACCACTGTGTCCGACACCTGGAGCGGGAGAGCGGAGGGAAAGCGCAGACGACGGGAGGAACAGAAAACAGCAATGAAGCCCAGAGAACCAAGTGTAGGGACAAATATTTAACAATAAAATATTCTTGTGTATTAAGCGAACCTTGGGTGAAGGCACCACGCTGAACGTGTTCATGATGCGGTCTGGGTACTCCTCTCGGATTTTGCCGATGAGCAGCGTGCCCATGCCAGAGCCGGTGCCTCCTCCCAGGGAGTGTGTGAGCTGGAAGCCCTGGAGGCAGTCGCAGCTCTCTGCCTCTTTTCTCACCACATCCAGGACTGAGTCCATCAGCTCAGCTCCCTCGGTGTAGTGGCCTTTAGCCCAGTTGTTACCTGCTCCGCTCTGGCCTGTGTAACATGCAAACGCAGAAATTAAAACCACCTGGATCCACATCTACTTGACATGACTTCATCATACATGCAAAGTCAAAGACAATTTCCTTGCAGAGAGCAGTGAAAGCACTGAAAGAGACTGGCTCCAATACTACCACCAGTACCTCGCTTTTTGGATATTCAACTTTAAAATAAGGCTGACTCTAGATGCTTATTCACAGCAATGCAATTTCATCAACCCAATTTAAAACACACATCTTATGATCGCATTTAAAATTCGCACCAAAGACAAAGCTGTCCGGTCGAAAGACTTGTCCAAAGGGACCAGATCTCACGGAGTCCATTGTGCCTGGCTCCAAGTCCACCAGCACTGCACGAGGGACATACTTCCCGCCTGGAAATGAAAACACAGTTGCTTAAACAATTACTCAAACAATAACCTGCTCATCTTTCTCCTTTTTCTTATACATACGACATACTTTTGAATTGCTGAGTGAACAAAGCAAAAAAATCATGGCCATTTTGGCCATTGTTTTTTTATAAGCAGCAGTGACTACTTCTTATTGGGGTTATATCTATATGGGGTTCCATACAAAGCTCCATACAAAAGTGATGTATGAATTTGATCTTTGGTCACAAACGACCACTGTAAACTCTAATGCCTCGTATAGCTCTCCTGTTACATATCATTTAATGACAATACAATGTCTTCTTTTCTTCTAGTCGCTTATATGGGTTATACAATATTACCGTAAGTTAAACTAACTGGATATTTGTTTGGGACATTTCCGTTAGCCGGAGGTTTGTTGTGTCACGGAAACAGGGCGACGGTAGCGAGGAAGGGTGGACTGACTTCAAGACTCATTTCTAAGAGTCTTGCAGTGGGATAAGGGCCCCCTGCTGGATAGCTAGGGTACTAACAAGTTTTCCGACTGGTGCCGAATTACTCTGGCGCCATTAGAAATTAGCTAGATAACCTAACTGTGTAGCTCGGAATCTTCAGCAAAGTGATATTAAGGCTAACCTGCTGCCTCGTTGTAATAGACGTTGATTCGTTCCAGCTGCAGGTCACTGTCTCCGTGATATGTCCCGGTCGGGTCGATGCCATGTTCGTCACTTATCACCTCCCAGAACTACAACGAGCAAAAAACAGAAACACTGCGTTAAATCAGATGACTAACTAGCGTGATTTACCCCAGCGACGTACGACCACCGAGGCAGGCTATCAGATTATCGTTCACCTTTACCAAAATAAAAGCTAACCTAAAATAATAAACCTTAAACACATAATTTCCACATCAAAACATAACCCTTCAAACATTGACACTATACCACACAGGAAACTACATCACAGTTCATAACTACGTTGTGCTTAAACTGCTTCTAGCAACAAAAGTCATTTCTGAACTGGGCGCTTCACTAAGGAAAGTTTGCTGACGTCTTTGTAGTATTTATTATGCGAAGTTTAAAGACCTTCCATAAATCACAACTGCTGCTTGTAAATTCGGCAGACATCATATAAATAAATATGTAGGAACATCGTAAAAGTAACACCTCAACTGATTCGCCTGTTGTTCATATGATACTTATCCACCAAAACGCACTGAGGGGTGATAACGTGAGGGATGAAACAGTTGCTAAATGTTGACATATTACTTAAATAAGGTTTACTGCGGTGGTTTACGTATATCCCGAATTTTCAAGAAAGCATTGAAGATTCGTTTAAAGTTGTTATACATGTTCACCGTTTGCTTAAAATATAATAAAATGACAGCGCCGGGATACCTTACCGTAAAGTACTGGCAACAACCATGGGATTACCAGCGAAACTCAGCCGGCAGCTGAGGACAGAGCCGTTTTAAATTCGGGCAGCTAGGCTGTATATTTGGATACGTTTATTAAGGTATGTCCGCTGCTACTCGCCGTGTAAATCCTCCATACTCGCAGCCTCTCCTCGGTAGCTAGCTAACCTGTCAGTCTCAATCATTGATACAATGTTCTCAACTGTCAAGATGTTTAACTCCCAGACACTCAAAAGCCCAAGAACACGAGTCTTTCCATTTATACAAAGCGTTACGCGTACACGCTGAGGTCATTTCAGTTAGCTTTTCCTGGATAAATAAGTTTATATGGAAAGGAGCGTCCTCACCTGTTGTAGGCGGCGAGCTGCAGGTGGTGACAGAGAAATTCACAGTTGAGTTACTGCTGGGAAGAGCGCTTCAAAGTAAAGCTCTCGCTGAACGCGGTACATAACATCTCCTATCATAGAATTTATTATCTTTCTTTACTCCTACCAACTTTACAGAGTGATGTGGCTGTTTATGTAATACAAATAATAATACAAATTTAATAAATAGAGATAAATCCTTTGATAAATAATTTAAATTAGGGAGAGTTTTCATTTTTAGACTCTCCAACAATCACATAAAGAGACCCCTGTTTAGTTTACTTTATCTGATATTTAGATCTAACTGTTTTTGATGTTGACACTTCTGGATATTATAGACCTAAGGAAAATGCTTGTTTCCCCCGCAAGTTACTCCCAAGAGCCTCATCAGGGACTCTGACTGAATAAGACTCCCAACACAGTATAGTTGTGTGGTGGCGACATCTGCTGGTTAATACCAGTACCATCCACAGGCGGTCGTTTTTCCAAAACCTTCATCTGGATATCTCAAGGAAATTCAATCGAATGCAACTGGACTTAGTTATTTGTCTTTGAAGACGTTTCACCTCTCATCCAGGAGGCTTCATCAGTTCATGCTCGCTTGACTAGGCTGGGACTAGTCCAACCCAGTGAAACGTCTTCAAAGACAAATAACTAAGTCCAGTTGCATTCGATTGAATTTCCTTGAGATAAACTAAAGTAAATTAATCTCCAAAATATTAGAAAATATGCACAAATCAGGCTGTGGAATTTGATTTTCAGCCATTATACCTCAAGAGATACACCTAAACTTTAGATTAACTTTCGGAGAGGACAATTTTGAAGGACAAATTTGAAGAAAAAAAAGTTTTTGAGACAGAAAAGCTCAACAAAGGCCCAGTATGAGCTTACCATTCTAAAGGCCAGAATTTATCTTTATAATGCAAATCTCCTAGAATAAAAAAAAGTTAGCATTTTCTTTCTTAGAGAATAGATAGATAGATATACTTTATTGATCCCAGGCTGGGAAATTGCAGTGCAGCAGCAGCAATACACAAGCTAAACAAAATGTTAAAAATAGCAAAATAAAAAGTGGCATATATAAAATATATATACAAGGCAATATAAAACGTATATATACAACAGTAAACAGTGTAATGTAGTGCAAAATAATGTAGAGGTAGAGTGTAAGGTGCCAGTAGAATGTAAGGTAAGTGAGTAAAACATATAAAGTGCATAGTGACTGTATGTTATGACCAGAGTTTAGCTGTTATTGTACAGTGTGATGGCATGTGGCAGGAAAGATTTCCTGTATCTGTCCCTTCGACAGCGGAGCTGTAGCAGCCTGTGGGAGAAGGTGCTCCGCTGTCTGTCTACTGTGTGGTGGAGAAGGTGCTGTTCATTGTCCATGATGGATAACAGTTTGTTCAGCATCCTCCTCTCCACCACGGTCTCAAAAGACTCCAGCCTGAGACCGAGTACAGAGCCAGCCTTCTTGATGATTTTATCAAGTCTGTTAGTGTCGTTGGCTCTGATGCTGCTGCCCCAACACACCACAGCAAAGAAAATGGCGCTGACAACAACAGACTGGTAGAAGATCTCCAACATCTTGCTGCACACGTTGAAGGATCTCAGCTTCCTCAGGAAATAGAGTCTGCTCATCCCCTTCTTGTACACAGCCTCGGTCTTAGAAGTCCAGTCCAGTCTATTACCGATCACCACTCCCAGGTATCTGTAGTCCTCCACCTCCCCCCCCCCGATCCGTAGTGTGGCTGTGAAGGCGTCCTCTTCCTCCTGAAATCGATCACCATCTCTTTTGGCCTTGTTGACATTCAACAAGCATTTGTTCTTGAACCACTCTTTCTATTGTGTCCTTGTTTATGAGGAGAATCTGCCACTGAGTATTCCCACCTGAAACCCCCTGAAACAGCAAAATATGAGCAAGAAACATTTCACTCACAAGGTCGACTTTGAAGAGTTCCGGTACATGCGGTCAAATGTGAAACAGCCTTCACAAATCAGTATGCTCAGAGTAAAACACTACTGAAATTCTCAAGCAGATAATCAATGTAAAAATCACAGACTGTGTATAAACATCTCCCATCCCGATGCAACTTAAAGAGACAAATCAGGTAAGAGCAATAAAAAGTCTATATAAACAAATGTGTTTTGTGTGTATGATGTCCTAATGTCACACACCACATGCTGACGTAAGTGTGAAAAATAGCATCATGAATTAACACATCCCTCACACAATGTCAACAAAAAACATTTCCTCAATTACTGTAATAACACTATATGTTATTACTCTCTGATGTGATCTAAACCTATTCCTGTTTGGGAATCAATTAGATTATGTCTCACACTGAAGGAAACTGTCTTGCAGTTCTGATTGTTGCTTGTCCTTCCTGAATGTAGACTATGTAGGCAGCTGCAAGAACATCTGCACTGCTGATTCAGTTCTTCACTTTCTCTTAATTATTTAAATTTTTGTGATTTTCCCCATTGCCGGACAATAAAGAAAATCTTATCTTATCTTGTCTTAAAAAGTGTCATTAATTAATTACTCATCACTATAACATATTTCGTCCAATATCTCACATCTCACATTCCCATCAAGGTGATCAGTGCAGTAGAATATCTGTGCAAAGTACTGATTATTTTTTGGCTCAAGAAAAATGATTCACCCTCAGTCAAAGTTCAATTCTGACAAATGCATCTGTTATTTTTGGACAATTGCAGAAAAGCATATACATACAGAAAAGCAATCTGTGATGAGCACAATCTGTTGTCATCTCTAATGAGTGAACACACTCCCTGCTCAATTTTTTTGCAATACATGTGTGTGTATAGGGCGGCACGGTGGTGCAGGGGTTAGCACTGTCGCCTCATAGCAAGAGGGTTCCAGGTTCGAATCCCGGTCTGGGCCCTTCTATGTGGAGTTTGCATGTTCTCCCTGTGCCTGCGTGGGTTTTCTCCGGGTTCTCCGGCTTCCTCCCACAATACCAAAAACATGCACATTAGGTTAATTGGCTACTCTAAATTGCCCCTAGGTGTGAGTGTGAGAGTGTGTGGTTGTCTGTCTTTGTGTGTTGGCCCTGCGATTGACTGGCGACCAGTCCAGGGTGAACCCCGCCTCTCGCCCGTAGTCAGCTGGGATAGGCTCCAGCTCCCCCGCGACCCTGACGGATAAGCGGTGTAGAAAATGGATGGATGGATGGATGGATGGATGTGTGTATATAAGGCCTAAGCAGAACCTGGTTTATAGAATCAAAAAATGGATCAAGTTATAGTTATCTTGAAAGATGACAAAGATGCCATAAAAATTGAGAGTGAGCACAGAGTCCAGTCAATCGCAGGGATGACACACAAAGACAGACAACCACACACACTCACACCTAGAGGCAACGCAGAGTAGCCTCTTAACCTAATGTGCATGTTTTTGGTATTGTGGCAGGAAGCTGGAGTCCTGGGAGAAAACCCACGCAGGCACAGGGAGAACATGCAAACTCCACACAAAAGGGCCCAGACCGGGATTCGAACCTGGAACCCTTTGAGGTGCCAGTGCTACCACCGTGAGCACCGCTGTGCTGCCCAAGACTGACAACAGGTGAGTTAAAAAAGCAAGATACTTTAATGTCATTATAAATGTGGATGGCAATTGTAAAATTATATCCGTTTTCCCAGATGACAATTATGTTATTAACATAATGGAGCAAGTAAAAGCTGCAGGACATAGTGAAGGTAATCTCTTACTATTGACATAAATTTATTATGTCTTATTATTAACTTTTTTAACTTTATTAAATTTTTAAGTGCACATGGACAAAAGACCATCATTCCATGATGCGTACCAGTTCATGCAAGGTGGAGGAGGCTGAAGGAAAAATTAAGAAGAGTTAAGATTTAGATTAAGATTAATTAAAATTAAGATTTGAGAAAAAAAACAAAAAAATGATCACATGCACGGGTCAAATTTGGTCGCAAATACAAGAGCTGGGGAAGCAGCAGCAACAACACATTAAGTTAATAAGAAAAAGCAAGACAAATAAAATTTGAATTATATTCTTGAGTCTGTCTTGTTTTGATAAATCAAGAAATCAGAACTCCACAAAGGAAGCAGTGGCTGGCTGGGTCACATTCACAACCGTGAGCTGCCGCTTGGAGGCACAACAGAAGTGTTGATGATGTAGAGGCACTTCAATCAAAAAGTAATAAGTTAGTGACTGAGAACCTCACACTTATTATGTGGTAGCATTTTGATTTCCAGGGGAAAAAAAAAGAGGCATTTGACATGAGGCGCCGTACATCAACCTGTAGCATCCTGCACACACTCTCACAAAAGAAAATGAAATGAAAAAGAGCATGAAGATGGATCCAGTCCTTAGATAATGGCACAAATCATCATCCCTGTAGGGTTTCATTAGTTGTTGAGTCAGAAGGTAAGCTGATGTGCAGCTCCACCTCGGGACCAGGGGCCATATGCCACATCTGTGTGTTTAAAAGCCCAGGAGTCACGCCAACTACCACGATACACTGCTACATTTATATGGCAGAAGCGTCGTTCACTGTCACAGGATGGGTGATGCTATCATGCCAAACTCTCTTTCTCAAATGATTCTTCATGAGTTGCTTCAGCTGTCACTATTCATAGTTGATAAAAATTGTGGCATGGGGGTTGTGAACATTTTTCATCTTCTGAAGGAGAGAAAGCCAGAAAGAGAGAGAGAGAGAGAACTAATAATGTAGACATAAAAGTTGGACAATTCATATCATCTGCTGGTCTATTTAATCTCTTTGAGCAGTTTCTCCCTAAACTGTGTTTTCAGTAATAATTCAGATTTGTGGTAGTTGCGCAACTTAACTGGTTGTATGAGATTTACAATGTAATTACAGCAAGAACATAACTAATGGTCTTCATGTTGCTACCTTGCAGCTCTGCAAGAAAGAAAGAAAGCCAAATGGTTGAAAATAAATTAGTGGGGGGGAAAAAATGCAAGCATAAAGGAAACAAAAATATATTTCACAAATATAAGAAAAGATGTAAATACAATTCGCGAACACGTCTGTCAGAAAATTCCAAACAGAACGACGCACCAGCTCATATAAAAGGCCGCAGAAGATTCTGATTCTCGTCATTTTCACTTGGACTGTGGCAGGAGCTCATCTCTGGCAAACCTGCTGTGGAAGTGATCTCTTTTGGAGAATTAAAGCGCTGGGAAATATCTTTTGGGAAACTTGCTGGAAAACAAAACTATCGGATTACTGAATCACTGAGGGAAATTGAGGAGCTTGAAATGGCCTTCAGCAAACCACTCAACGAGGGACCTTTTCGGATGGAAGTCGCCCTTGAGATGGACGACGACACTGCAGATAAGAAAATTTTATTTGAGCGTTTTATTTGTGACGGATTCGCTGTGAAATCTTGAAGCCCTTTAAAGCTTTAGCAGTACGAGACATCAGTGAAAGGTTTTGAGTGTGGAGGTAGCTGAATGACGTCATATCACAGGGCTGTTGGAAAGGCATACATTTGGTGACTCGATGATTTCTTGGTGTAAAATGTTAATTTAATAGACAGAATCGCTGAAATCCCGCGGGAAATGTGTGGAATGTGTTAATAAGTAGTGTGGTGAACTGAAAACACTGATTTTGCTTTGATGTCAGCAAATTGTTCAAAGTTTTGCATGAAAAGTAGTGAAAAAAAATGGCGACTGGGCTGAAATTCATAAAATGCTAAATAGAAAATGTCTTATGCTTGGTCTCCATGGAGACGATGGAACCATCATCTGCGGGTGTTATCAAACCACTGCACCTTCTTTCTGTGTACTTGTTTGTTCTGATTATTGAGCCCTGACTTGACTTGAGGAGCTGATACCGAAACATTTTGTCCTTTAAAAGTTTGCAAACTTATTTTCAGCGATTCCTCAAAATTCACAAAGAGCTCAGCGTTGTTCAGAGTTTTATTGGAGCTGACAAATGAACGATGTGTGACTGTTTGTGCACCAATCTAAGCTGCTGAGTACTTTCAACACACAACTTGTACAGGGCATATTGGTGTTTGCATAATAACACTGAAAACCTCTCTTGCCGTTAGTTTGGTGTTTTATTTTGGAGAGCTATTTGTCAGCTGTATGGGACAGCATGTGCGCGCCATGCGTCCGGGATGCAGCCGTCTCAGTCACGCATCGTGATATGCAGCTGATGAAATGTGACTATAAAGAGTTGTGAAGTACTAGTATGGTCTGTTCAGAGCTCATTGCTCTTATTTTACAGAAGCTCCGTTGTTGGTTGCGCTTCATTTATTAGCCAGTGTAGCCATGATTCACTTAGTGGATGCAAAAGAATACATGCCTTTGCCAGTCGATTGTTTCAACCAGTGACAGATCGATAACATTTTCCCTGAGATTCATGTCTGATAGTCCTTCTCCATTTCATATTTTCCCTGTTGTTTCACATTTCTGTTGCGCACGCGAGACGTGGAAAGAGCCTTGCGTAAAAGCGCGCAGCGCATAAGGACAAATCTCCTTCTATAATGTTATTATTGCTATTGTTATTATCATCATCATGTTTTGTAATGTTTCCTGTGTTAGGAACATTTGAGAAACTCTTAGCCACAAACCAACTGCCTTGAATATGCTCTCAGCATTATCACAGCATCGGGCTGATACAGACATGGGTTATAAAGCTTCTCAATGCTGTAAGAAGATTTCGTCATTTTGTATGTGTGTGAATACATCAGTAAGCAGGCTTGTATTATGTTTTCAATCATATCATTATCATAATCATATAACTGTACTTAATGTTGTAAAAAATGTCATTCTTGTGAATAAGTTTCTTCCAAGTTCATGAACAGTTAGGATTTTTTTCCAGGTGATTAAGTACAGTAAATAATGGTAACTATTAAGTGGGACATAAATACAGCATCAAATTATTCTCATCCTGTTCATAGTAATGAAGAACTGCATAGTCTTTGATATTACTGTTGAAAGGGCCTGTCATGTGTCATGAGATTCGTGTCTGATAGTCCTTCTCCATTCCATATTTTCCCTGTTATTTCACATTTCTGTTGCGCACGCGAGACGTGGAAAGAGCCTTGCGTAAAAGCGCGCAGCGCATAAGGATAAATCTCCCAATCTCTTTCTATAATGTTATTATTGTTATTGTTATTGTTGGTATTATTATTATTGTTATCATCATGTTTTGTGTGTTAAGAACATTTGGGAAATCTTGTCCACAAACCAACTGCTTTGAATATGCTCTCAGCATAACAATAATAATAACATTATAGAAGGAGATTCGTCCTTATGCGCTGCGCGCTTATACGCAAGGCTCTTTCCACGTCACGCGTGCACAACAGAAATGTGAAATAACAGGGAAAATATGGAATGGAGAAGCACTAGCAGACATGAATCTCATGACACATGACAGGTCCTTTTAACAGTAATATCAAAGACTATGCAGTTCTTCATTACTATGAACAGGATGAGAATAATTTGATGCTGTATTTATGTCCCACTTAATAGTTACCATTATTTACTGTACTTAATCACCTGGAAAAAAATCCTAACTGTTCATGAACTTGGAAGAAACTTATTCACAAGAATGAAAAATATAAAGACATTAAAACATTAAGTACAGTTATATTGACAAGTATAGAGATTAGGTCACTGGGTCAAATTAAAATCAACAATTTTCTGTTTGAATACTAAATATGATTGAAAACATAAAACAAGCCTGTTTTACTGATGTATTTACACACATACAAAATGACGAAATCTTCTTACAGCATTGAGAAGCTTTATAACCCCTGTCTGTATCACCTCAATGCTGTTATGATGCTGAGAGCATATTCAAAGCAGTTGGTTTGTGGCTAAGAGTTTCTCAAATGTTCTTAACACACAAAACATGATGATAACAATAATAATACTAACATTATAGAAGGAGATTAGGAGATTCGTCCTTATGCGCTGCGCGCTTTTACGCAAGGCTCTTTCCACGTCTCGCGTGCGCAACAGAAATGTGACATAACAGGGAAAATATGGAATGGAGAAGGACTATCAGACATGAATCTCAGGGAAAACGTGATCGATCTGTCACTGCTTCAAACAATCGACTGGCAAAGGCATGTATTCTTTTGCATCCACTAAGTGAATCATGGCTACACTGGCTAATAAATGAAGCGCAACCAACAACGGAGCTTCTGTAAAATAAGAGCAATGAGCTCTGAACAGACCATGCTAGTACTTCACAACTCTTTATAGTCACATTTCATCAGCTGCATATCACGATGCGTAACTGAGACGGCTGCATCCCCGACGCATGGCGCGCGCTGATCAAATTACCACAAGTTGTGTGTTGACAGTACTCATCAGCTTAGATCGGTCCACAAACAGTCACACATCGTTCATTTATTCATTCATCGTTCATTTTTAGATTCATGTCTGATAGTGCTTCCCCATTCCATATTTTCCCTGTTATGTCACATTTCTGTTGCGCATGCGAGACGTGGAAAGAGCCTTGCGTAAAATCGCGCAGCGCATAAGGACAAATCTCCTAATCTCTTTCTATAATGTTATTATTGTTATTGTTATTGTTGGTGTTATTATTATTATTATTGTTATCATCATGTTTTGTGTGTTAAGAACATTTGAGAAACTCTTAGCCACCGACCATACTGCCTTGAATATGCTCTCAGCATTATAACAGCATTGAGCTGATACAGACATGGGTTATAAAGCTTCTCAATGCTGTAAGAAGATTTCGTTATTTTGTATGTGTGTAAATACACCAGTAAACAGGCTTGTATTATGTTTTCAGTCATGTCATATCATAATCACTTTCTGTGTACTTGTTTGTTCTGATTATTGAGCCTTGACTTGATTTGTATCCGGAGCTGATACCGAAACATTTAGCCGTTTGAAAGTTTACAAACTTATTTTGAGCGATTCCTCAAAGTGTTGTTCAGAATTGTATTGGAGTTGACAAATGAACGATGTGTGAGTGTTTGTGGACCGATCTAAGCTGATGAGTACTGTCAACACACAACTTGTGGTAATTTGATCAGTGCGCGCCATGCGTCGGGGATGCAGCCGTCTCAGTTACGCATCGTGATATGCAGCTGATGAAATGTGACTATAAAGAGTTGTGAAGTACTAGCATGGTCTGTTCAGAGCTCATTGCTCTTATTTTACAGAAGCTCCGTTGTTGGTTGCGCTTCATTTATTAGCCAGTGTTGCCATGATTCACTTAGTGGATGCAAAATAATACATGCCTTTGCCAGTCGATTGTTTGAAGCAGTGACAGATCGATCACATTTTCCCTGAGATTCATGTCTGATAGTCCTTCTCCATTCCATATTTTCCCTGTTGTTTAACATTTCTGTTGCGCACGCGAGACGTGGAAAGAGCCTTGCGTAAAAGCGCGCAGCGCATAAGGACGAATCTCCTTCTATAATGTTATTATTATTATCATCATCATGTTTTGTAATGTTTCCTGTGTTAGGAACATTTGAGAAACTCTTAGGCACAAACCAACTGCCTTGAATATGCTCTCAGCATTATCACAGCATCGAGCTGATACAGACATGGGTTATAAAGCTTCTCAATGCTGTGTCTGTCTTGTTTTGATAAATCAAGAAATCAGAACTCCACAAAGGAAGCAGTGGCTGGCTGGGTCACATTCACAACCGTGAGCTGCCGTTTGGAGGCACAACAGAAGTGTTGATGATGTAGAGGCACTTCAATCAAAAAGAAATAAGTTAGTGGCTGAGAACCTCACACTTATTATATGGTAGCATTTTGATTTCCAGGGAAAAAAAAAGAGGCATTTGACATGAGGCGCCGTACATCAACCTGTAGCATCAGTTGGACAATTCATATCATCTGCTGGTCTATTTAATCTCTTTGAGCAGTTTCTCCCTAAACTGTGTTTTCAGTAATAATTCAGATTTGTGGTAGTTGCACAACTTAACTGGTTGTATGAGATTTACAATGTAATTACAGCAAGAACATAACTAATGGTCTTCATGTTGCTACCTTGCAGCTCTGCAAGAAAGAAAGAAAGCCAAATGGTTGAAAATAAATTAGTGGGGGGGAAAAATGCAAGCATAAAGGAAACAAAAATACATTTCACAAATATAAGAAAAGATGTAAATACAATTCGCGAACACGTCTGTCAGAAAATTCCAAACAGAACGACGCACCAGCTCATATAAAAGGCCGCAGAAGATTCTGATTCTCGTCATTTTCACTTGGACTGTGGCAGGAGCTCATCTCTGGCAAACCTGAGCTGTGGAAGTGATCTCTTTTGGAGAATTAAAGCGCTGGGAAATATCTTTTGGGAAACTTGCTGGAAAACAAAACTATCGGATTACTGAATCACTGAGGGAAATTGAGGAGCTTGAAATGGCCTTCAGCAAACCACTCAACGAGGAACCTTTTCGGATGGAAGTCGCCCTTGAGATGGACGACGACACTGCAGATAAGAAAAATTTATTTGAGCGTTTTATTTGTGACGGATTCGCTGTGAAATCTTGAAGCCCTTTAAAGCTTTAGCAGTACGAGACATCAGTGAAAGGTTTTGAGTGTGGAGGTAGCTGAATGACGTCATATCACAGGGCTGTTGGAAAGGCATACATTTGGTGACTCGATGATTTCTTGGTGTAAAATGTTAATTTAATAGACAGAATCGCTGAAATCCCGCGGGAAATGTGTGGAATGTGTTAATAAGTAGTGTGGTGAACTGAAAACACTGATTTTGCTTTGATGTCAGCAAATTGTTCAAAGTTTTGCATGAAAAGTAGTGAAAAAAAATGGCGACTGGGCTGAAATTCATAAAATGCTAAATAGAAAATGTCTTATGCTTGGTCTCCATGGAGACGATGGAACCATCATCTGCGGGTGTTATCAAACCACTGCACCTTCTTTCTGTGTACTTGTTTGTTCTGATTATTGAGCCCTGACTTGACTTGAGGAGCTGATACCGAAACATTTTGTCCTTTAAAAGTTTGCAAACTTATTTTCAGCGATTCCTCAAAATTCACAAAGAGCTCAGCGTTGTTCAGAGTTTTATTGGAGCTGACAAATGAACGATGTGTGACTGTTTGTGCACCAATCTAAGCTGATGAGTACTGTCAACACACAACTTGTACAGGGCATATTGGTGTTTGCATAATAACACTGAAAACCTCTTTTGCCGTTAGTTTGGTGTTTTATTTTGGAGGCGCGACAGAGCTATTTGTCAGCTGTATGGGACAGCATGTGCGCGCCATGCGTTCGGGATGCAGCCGTCTCAGTCACGCATCGTGATATGCAGCTGATGAAATGTGACTATAAAGAGTTGTGAAGTACTAGCATGGTCTGTTCAGAGCTCATTGCTCTTATTTTACGGAAGCTCCGTTGTTGGTTGCGCTTCAGCATGATTCACTTAGTGGATGCAAAAGAATACATGCCTTTGCCAGTCGATTGTTTCAACCAGTGACAGATCGATAACATTTTCCCTGAGATTCATGTCTGATAGTGCTTCTCCATTCCATATTTTCCCTGTTGTTTCACATTTCTGTTGCGCACGCGAGACGTGGCGCAGCGCATAAGGACAAATCTCCTAATCTCTTTCTGTAATGTTATTATTATTATTGTTATCATCATGTTTTGTGTGTTAAGAACATTTGAGTAATCTTGTCCACAAACCAACTGCTTTGAATATGCTCTCAGCATAACAATAATAATAACATTATAGAAGGAGATTTGTCCATATGCGCTGCGCGCTTTTACGCAAGGCTCTTTCCACGTCTCGCGTGCGCAACAGAAATGTGACATGACAGGGAAAATATGGAATGGAGAAGCACTATCAGACATGAATCTCAGCGAAAATGTGATCGATCTGTCACTGGTTCAAACAATCGACTGGCAAAGGCATGTATTCTTTTGCATCCACTAAGTGAATCATGGCTACACTGGCTAATAAATGAAGCGCAACCAACAACGGAGCTTCTGTAAAATAAGAACAGTGAGCTCTGAACAGACCATGCTAGTACTTCACAACTCTTTATAGTCACATTTCATCAGCTGCATATCACGATGCGTGACTGAGACGGCTGCATCCCCGACGCATGGCGCGCGCTGATCAAATTACCACAAGTTGTGTGTTGACAGTACTCATCAGCTTAGATCGGTCCACAAACAGTCACACATCGTTCATTTATTCATTCATCGTTCATTGGGCCTGTGACTATAAAGAGTTGTGAAGTACTAGCATGGTCTGTTCAGAGCTCATTGCTCTTATTTTACAGAAGCTCCGTTGTTGGTTGCGCTTCATTTATTAGCCAGTGTAGCCATGATTCACTTAGTGGATGCAAAAGAATACATGCCTTTGCCAGTCGATTGTTTGAAGCAGTGACAGATCGATCACGTTTTCCCTGAGATTCATGTCTGATAGTCCTTCTCCATTCTATATTTTCCCTGTTATTTCACATTTCTGTTGCGCACGCGAGACGTGGAAAGAGCCTTGCGTAAAAGCGCGCAGCGCATAAGGGCAAATCTCCTTCTATAATGTTATTATTGTTATTGTCATTGTTATTGTTGGTATTATTATTATTATTATTGCTATCATCAGGTTTTGTGTGTTAAGAACATTTTCAACTCAGCTTGCAGGTGTTTCCACTAGAGGTAAGATGTAGATGGTCATAGGAGACACAGTTAAACATCAATGAAATGTCTCCTGCAAGTCTGAATTTCACTTACCATTTGCTGGATCCACAATCTTCCACCGCTGTCCCTCTGTCCCTCTAAGCCCTTTGAGACAAACTGCTTGTAAAAATGGGCTATACAAATAAAGTTGACTTGACTTGACTTGACTCTGATGTACAGGGGAGGAAGGGGGGGATGTCTGCCCCTTCTGAAGTCCACGATCATCTCCTTGGTCTTCTTCACATTGATGCAGAGGTTGTTTTCTCTGCACCAACCCTCCAGGTGTCCCACCTCATGCCTGTAGTTGGACTCGTCGGACAGTTGGACTCGTCCAACCACAGCTGTGTCATCCACAAATTTCACGATCAGGCAGCTCGGATGTTGCACTGAGCAGTCGTGTGTGAGCAGGGTGAACGGGAGGTGGCTCAGCACACAGCCCTGAGGAGAGCCAGTGCTGAGGGTGATGGGGGGGAGGAGATGTCGTGGATCTTTACGGACTGCGGCATGTCCGTCAGGAAGTCCAGGACCCAATTGCAGAGGGTGGAGCTCAGTCCGAGAGTACTGAGTTTGTGGATCAGTGTCTGTGGAATGATTGTGTGGACAGCTGATGTAAAGTCCACGAAGAGCAGAGGGACATAAAAGTCCTTATTCTCTAGGTGGGTGAGAGCTGTGTGAACCCCAGAAGATACAGCATCCTCTGTGGATTGGTTCTTCCTGTATGCGTACTGGTGTGGGTCCACAGTGACATCAATGCAGTCTTTAATGCGGGCCATGACCAGTCTCTCAAAGCACTTCGTGACTATCGGAGTGAGTGCTACTGGCCGATAGCCATTCAGGCTCGTCACTGTGGAGGTCTTGGGAATGGGGATGATCGTGGCGGCCTTCAGGCATTTGGGGACCGCCGCCTGTTGGAGAGAGGTGTTGAAGATGTCCGTCAGCACCTCTGTGAGCTGATGTGCACAGCCCCTCGGCACCCGCCCAGGGATGTTATTGGGACCTGCAGCTTTGTGAGTTTATCCTCTGGAGGATCCTCCTCACTTCTGTTGGGGCCACGCTGAGGGGCTTGTTCTGGAGCGAGCTGATGTTGTTGTGTAGCTCCCGTAGCGCTTCACTTGCATTAGCACCTGCCGTGATGTAAACGACCATAACAAACACCGCCGTAAACCCCCAAGGCAGATAGTGTGGCCGGCATTTCACAAACATATGCACTATCGCCTCGGAGCAGTGGCTGTTGACTTTAATGCAGTTTGTACACCAACCTTTATTAACATAGACGGGCTTTCCCCGCCAGCTTGTTATGGTCCGCTCGGAAGAGAAGCCGGCCGTCGATCTGGAAGGCTGGGTCTGGCATGTTCTCGTTCAGCCATGTTTCTGTCAGACAAAGCAATGCACAGTTCCTCATCTCACGTGAAACCCCCAGCCTCAGTCGAAGTAGGTCCATCTTGTTGTCCAAAGAACGAACACTGGACAGGAACAGGGACGGGATCGGTGGTCTCCCGGTGTTAGCCTTTAGCTTAGCTAACAGGCTGCCCTGTTTGCTCCTCTTCTGCTTCGGCGCCAAATGCTTAGTCAGTGTGGAGTTTTGCCCTGGGACCTGTTTCTCTCTGTTTCTCTGCTGCTGGATCCAGAACCCTCTCCATGGCCCTGCCTGGATCCTGCTGCTCCTGCTCTGCAAGGTTCTCTCTGTCCTCCCTGTCTCTCTTCTCTCCCTCCCAGGCGGTCGCAGCAGAAGGCCGTCCACACTGAGTCTGGTTCTGCTCGAGGTTTCTGCCTGTTAAAAGGAAGTTTTTCCTCGCCACTGTCGCCAAATGCTTACTCAGTGTGGGGTTTTGCCCTGGGACATGTTTTTCTCTGTTTCTCTTTTTTTTTCTTTTATTTTTGAATGTGTTGTATACACACCTGTAAAATGCCTTGAGATAACTCTGTTATGAATTGCCTCTTTAAATAAAATTGAACTGAATTGAACTGAACTGAATTGAATTGAATGTGTCTGGCAGGAATGGTAACGATTTGCATCAAAGCTTTGATATATAATATATAAGGATTGTTTATTTCATTTTCAACTCAGCTTGCAGGTGTTTCCACTAGAGGTAAGATGTAGATGGTCGTAGGAGACACAGGTAAGTTAAACATCAATGAAATGTCTCCTGCAAGTCTGAATTTCACTTACCATTTGCTGGATCCACAATCTTCTACCCTGCCCAACTGAGGCCTGGTACTGCTGCTGGATCCTGAGCCCTATACGACCCTGCCTACTGCACTGACAGTGCTGCTGGATCCAGAACCCTCTCCATGGCGCTGCCTGGATCCTGCTGCTCCTGCTCTGCACTTTTCTCTCTGTCCTCCCTGTCTCTCCTCTCTCAGTCCCAGGCGGTCGCAGCAGAAGGCCGCCCACACTGAGTCTGGTTCTGCTCGAGGTTTCTGCCTGTTAAAAGGTGTCATGCCTGGTGTTTTTTGGTTATGCTTTGTCTTTTGATTTCTGTCCATGTGCCATGTTCCATGTTTGTCTAGTGCTTCCATGTATTATGTTCAAGGTTTTTGTCATGTCCTGTTTTATTTTGAAAGTGTCTCTTCCCCTGTGTGTCCTGTTTTCATGTAGCTTTGCTTTAGTTTTCCTGATTGCTTTTTCCCTCCTGATGTGTGTCACCTGTGTCTCGTTGTCTTGTCTATTTAGTCCTTGTCTTCCCAGTCACCATTGTCAGTGCGTCTGCTTTTTTCCCCCATGCCATGCCAGGATCTGCATTTTTCCCATGCCATGCCTGTTTTACCTTGTTATGCCATGCCATGCCATGTTAGCCCAGGAGTTTTTTGCCACAGTAAGTTTGTTTTTCGAGTTTGGCTTTGTTTAATAAAAGACCATTGTTTTTGGAACTCCACCTCGGCTGCTCCTTTTGACTCTGCATCGGGGTTCAGTAAATTTCTGCGTCAGCGACGCCGACTATTCGTGACAGAACGCACTGACCAACAATGAACCCCGCAGAGTCTCCGTTTTGGGGCACTAGACTGGCAATCAGGCCCCCTCCCAGTCTGGGCCACCTCTGGAAGGTGCACATGTACCGCTTGAGGTCCAGGGGAGGCCTGCACCCAGCGACAGGCTCCCCACAGCCGGTGCAGACTCCGCGGACTAAACCGCCGGCCGCCGCGGAGATCCACGTTCCTGTCCCTGCTCCGCGGACCAGGCCGCCTGCTGCCGCGGAGGTCTTCGTTCCTGTTCCTGCTCCGCGGACTAAGCCGCCTGCCGCCGTGGAGGTCTTCGTTCCTGTCCCTGCTCCGCGGACCAGGCCACCTGCCGACGCGGAGGTTTTCAGGGCTGGGTCCGCCAGCTCCCAAGGCTACGCCAGAGTCCCACGTTCCAGCTGAGGGGCCGCAGCTCACCGTCAAAGGGCTGGGTCCGCCAGCTTCCCAAGCTACACCAGAGTCCCACGTTCCAGCTGAGGGGCCGCAGCTCACAGTTCCAGGGTTTGGGTCCGCCAGCTCCCAAGGCCACGCCAGAGTTCCACGTTCCAGCTGGGGGGCCGTAGCTCACAGTTCCAGGGCTGGGTCCAGCAGCTTCCCAAGCAACGGGAGAGTTCCACGTTCCAGCTGAGGGGCCGCAGCCCACAGTTCCAGGGCTGGGTCCGCCAGCACCCCAAGCTACGCCAGGGCTCCATGCTTCGGCTGATGGACCGCAGCTCACAGTTCCAGGGCTGGGTCCGCCAACTTCCCAAGCTACACCAGAGTCCCACGTTCCAGCTGAGGGGCCGCAGCTCACAGTTCTAGGGCTGGGTCCGCCAGCTTCCCAAGCAACGGCAGGGCTCCATGCTTCGGCTGATGGACCGCAGCTCACAGTTCCAGGGCTGGGTCCGCCAGCTTCCCAAGCTACACCAGAGTTCCACGTTCCAGCTGAGGGGCCGCAGCTCACAGTTCCAGGGCTGGGTCCAGCAGCTTACCAAGCAACGGCAGAGTTCCACGTTCCAGCTGATGGACCGCAGCCCACTGTTCCAGGGCTGGGTCCGCCAGCACCCCACGCTACGCCAGGGCTCCATGCTTCGGCTGATGGACCGCAGCCCACTGTTCCAGGTCTGGGTCCGCCAGCACCCCAAGCTACGCCAGGGCTCCACGCTTCGGCTGATGGACCGCAGCTCACAGTTCCAGGGCTGGGTCCGCCAGCTTCCCAAGCTACACCAAAGTTCCACGTTCCAGCTTAGGGGCCGCAGCTCACAGTTCCAGGGCTGGGTCCAGCAGCTTACCAAGCAACGGCAGAGTTCCACGTTCCAGCTGAAGGGCCGCAGCCCATTGTTCCAGGGCTGGGTCCAGCAGCTTCCCAAGAAACGGCAGAGTTCCACGTTCCAGCTGAGGGGCCGCAGCCCACAGTTCCAGGGCTGGGTCCGCCAGCAACCCACGCTACGCCAGGGCTCCATGCTTCGGCTGATGGACCGCAGCCCACTGTTCCAGGTCTGGGTCCGCCAGCACCCCACGCTACGCCAGGACACCATGCTTCGGGTGATGGACCGCAGCTCACAGTTCCAGGGCTGGGTCCGCCAGCTTCCCAAGCTACACCAGAGTCCCACGTTCCCGCTGAGGGGCAGCAGCTCACAGTTCCAGGGCTGGGTCCGCCAGCTTCCCAAGCTACACCAGAGTTCCACGTTCGAGCTGAGGGGCCGCAGCTCACAGTTCCAGGGCTGGGTCCAGCAGCTTACCAAGCAACGGCAGAGTACCACGTTCCAGCTGAAGGGCCGCAGCCCATTGTTCCAGGGCTGGGTCCGCCAGCACCTCACGCTACGCCAGGGCTCCATGCTTAGGCTGATGGACCGCAGCCCACTGTTACAGGGCTAGGTCCGCCAGCACCCCAGGCTACGCCAGGGCTCCATGCTTCGGCTGATGGACCCCAGCCCACTGTTCCAGGTATGGGTCCGCCAGCACCCCACGCTACGCCAGGGCTCCATCCTTCGGCTGATGGACCGCAGCCCACAGTTCCAGGGCTGGGTCCGCCAGCTTCCCAAGGCCACGCCAGAGTCCCACGTTCCAGCTGAGGGGCCGCAGCTCACAGTTCCAGGGCTGGGTCCGCCAGCTCCCAAGGCCACGCCAGAGTTCCACGTTCCAGCTGATGGACCGCAGCTCACAGTTCCAGGGCTGGGTCCAGCAGCTTCCCAAACAACAGCAGAGTCCCACGTTCCAGCTGAGGGGCAGCAGCCCATTGTTCCAGGGCTGGGTCCGCCAGCACCCCACGCTACGCCAGGGCTCCACGTTCCAGCTGAGGGGCCGCAGCTCACAGTTCCAGGGCTGGGTCCGCCAGCTTCCCAAGCTACACCAGAGTCCCACGTTCCAGCTGAGGGGCCGCAGCTCACAGTTCCAGGGCTGGGTCCGCCAGCTTCCCAAGCAACGGCAGAGTTCCACGTTCCAGCTGAGGGCCCGCAGCCCACAGTTCCAGGGCTGGGTCCGTCAGCACCCGACGCTACGCCAGGGCTCCATGCTTCGGGCGATGGACCGCAGCTCACTGTTCCAGGGCTGGGTCCGCCAGCACCCCACGCTACGCCAGGGCTCCATGCTTCGGGCGATGGACCGCAGCTCACTGTTCCAGGGCTGGGTCCGCCAGCACCCCACGCTACGCCAGGGCTCCATGCTTCGGGTGATGGACCGCAGCCCACTGTTCCAGGTCTGGGTCCGCCAGCACCCCACGCTACGCCAGAGCTCCATGCTTCGGGTGATGGACCGCAGCCCACGGTTCCAGGTCTGGGTCCGCCAGCACCCCACGCTACGCCAGGGCTCCATGCTTCGGGTGATGGACCGCAGCCCACAGTTCCAGGGCTGGGTCCGCCAGCACCCCAAGCTACGCCAGGGCTCCATGCTTCGGCTGATGGACCGCAGCTCACAGTTCCAGGGCTGGGTCCGCCAGCTTCCCAAGCTACACCAGAGTTCCACGTTCCAGCTGAGGGGCCGCAGCTCACAGTTCCAGGGCTGGGTCCGGCAGCTTCCCAAGCAACGGCAGAGTTCCACGTTCCAGCTGAGGGCCCGCAGCCCACAGTTCCAGGGCTGGGTCCGCCAGCACCCCACGCTACGCCAGGGCTCCATGCTTCGGCTGATGGACCGCAGCCCACTGTTCCAGGGCTGGGTCCGCCAGCACCCCACGCTACGCCAGGGCTCCATGCTTCGGCTGATAGACCGCAGCCCACTGTTCCAGGTCTGGGTCCGCCAGCACCCCAAGCTACGCCAGGGCTCCATGCTTCGGCTGATGGACCGCAGCTCACAGTTCCAGGGCTGGGTCCGCCAGCTTCCCAAGCTACACCAGAGTTCCACGTTCCAGCTGAGAGGCCGCAGCTCACAGTTCCAGGGCTGGGTCCAGCAGCTTCCCAAGCAACGGCAGAGTTCCACGTTCCAGCTGAAGGGCCGCAGCCCATTGTTACAGGGCTGGGTCCGCCAGCACCTCACGCTACGCCAGGGCTCCATGCTTCGGCTGATGGACCGCAGCCCACTGTTCCAGGGCTGGGTCCGCCAGCACCCCACGCTACGCCAGGGCTCCACGTTCCAGCTGAGGGGCCGCAGCTCACAGTTCCAGGGCTGGGTCCGCCAGCTTCCCAAGCTACACCAGAGTCCCACGTTCCAGCTGAGGCGCCGCAGCTCACAGTTCAGGGGCTGGGTCCGCCAGCTCCCAAGGCCACGCCAGAGTCCCACGTTCCAGCTGAGGGGCCGCAGCTCACAGTTCCAGGGCTGGGTCCAGCACCTTCCCAAGAAACGGCAGAGTTCCACGTTCCAGCTGAGGGGCCGCAGCCCACTGTTCCAGGTCTGGGTCCGCCAGCACCCCAGGCTACGCCAGGGCTCCATGCTTCGGGTGATGGACCGTAGCTCACAGTTCCAGGGCTGGGTCCGCCAGCTTCCCAAGCTACACCAGAGTCCCACGTTCCAGCTGAGGGGCCGCAGCTCACAGTTCCAGGGCTGGGTCCGCCAGCTTCCCAAGCAACGGTAGAGTTCCACGTTCCAGCTGAGGGCCCGCAGCCCACAGTTCCAGGGCTGGGTCCGCCAGCACCCCACGCTACGCCAGGGCTCCATGCTTCGGCTGATGGACCGCAGCCCACTGTTCCAGGGCTGGGTCCGCCAGCACCCCACGCTACGCCAGGGCTCCATGCTTCGGCTGATGGACCGCAGCCCACTGTTCCAGGTCTGGGTCCGCCAGCACCCCAAGCTACGCCAGGGCTCCATGCTTCGGCTGATGGACCGCAGCTCACAGTTCTAGGGCTGGGTCCGCCAGCTTCCCAAGCTACACCAGAGTTCCTCGTTCCAGCTGAGAGGCCGCAGCTCACAGTTCCAGGGCTGGGTCCAGCAGCTTCCCAAGCAACGGGAGAGTTCCACGTTCCAGCTGAAGGGCCGCAGCCCATTGTTACAGGGCTGGGTCCGCCAGCACCTCACGCTACGCCAGGGCTCCATGCTTCGGCTGATGGACCGCAGCCCACTGTTCCAGGGCTGGGTCCGCCAGCACCCCACGCTACGCCAGGGCTCCACGTTCCAGCTGAGGGGCCGCAGCTCACAGTTCCAGGGCTGGGTCCGCCAGCTTCCCAAGCTACACCAGAGTCCCACGTTCCAGCTGAGGCGCCGCAGCTCACAGTTCAGGGGCTGGGTCCGCCAGCTCCCAAGGCCACGCCAGAGTCCCACGTTCCAGCTGAGGGGCCGCAGCTCACAGTTCCAGGGCTGGGTCCAGCACCTTCCCAAGAAACGGCAGAGTTCCACGTTCCAGCTGAGGGGCCGCAGCCCACTGTTCCAGGTCTGGGTCCGCCAGCACCCCAGGCTACGCCAGGGCTCCATGCTTCGGGTGATGGACCGCAGCTCACAGTTCCAGGGCTGGGTCCGCCAGCTTCCCAAGCTACACCAGAGTCCCACGTTCCAGCTGAGGGGCCGCAGCTCACAGTTCCAGGGCTGGGTCCGGCAGCTTCCCAAGCAACGGTAGAGTTCCACGTTCCAGCTGAGGGGCCGCAGCTCACAGTTCCAGGGCTGGGTCCGGCAGCTTCCCAAGCAACGGCAGAGTTCCACGTTCCAGCTGAGGGCCCGCAGCCCACAGTTCCAGGGCTGGGTCCGCCAGCACCCCACGCTACGCCAGGGCTCCATGCTTCGGCTGATGGACCGCAGCCCACTGTTCCAGGGCTGGGTCCGCCAGCACCCCACGCTACGCCAGGGCTCCATGCTTCGGCTGATGGACCGCAGCCCACTGTTCCAGGTCTGGGTCCGCCAGCACCCCAAGCTACGCCAGGGCTCCATGCTTCGGCTGATGGACCGCAGCTCACAGTTCCAGGGCTGGGTCCGCCAGCTTCCCAAGCTACACCAGAGTTCCACGTTCCAGCTGAGAGGCCGCAGCTCACAGTTCCAGGGCTGGGTCCAGCAGCTTCCCAAGCAACGGCAGAGTTCCACGTTCCAGCTGAAGGGCCGCAGCCCATTGTTACAGGGCTGGGTCCGCCAGCACCTCACGCTACGCCAGGGCTCCATGCTTCGGCTGATGGACCGCAGCCCACTGTTCCAGGGCTGGGTCCGCCAGCACCCCACGCTACGCCAGGGCTCCATGCTTCGGCTGATGGACCGCAGCCCACTGTTCCAGGTCTGGGTCCGCCAGCACCCCAAGCTACGCCAGGGCTCCATGCTTCGGCTGATGGACCGCAGCTCACAGTTCCAGGGCTGGGTCCGCCAGCTTCCCAAGCTACACCAGAGTTCCACGTTCCAGCTGAGGGGCCGCAGCTCACAGTTCCAGGGCTGGGTCCGGCAGCTTCCCAAGCAACGGCAGAGTTCCACGTTCCAGCTGAGGGCCCGCAGCCCACAGTTCCAGGGCTGGGTCCGCCAGCACCCCACGCTACGCCAGGGCTCCATGCTTCGGCTGATGGACCGCAGCCCACTGTTCCAGGGCTGGGTCCGCCAGCACCCCACGCTACGCCAGGGCTCCATGCTTCGGCTGATGGACCGCAGCCCATTGTTCCAGGTCTGGGTCCGCCAGCACCCCAAGCTACGCCAGGGCTCCATGCTTCGGCTGATGGACCGCAGCTCACAGTTCCAGGGCTGGGTCCGCCAGCTTCCCAAGCTACACCAGAGTTCCACGTTCCAGCTGAGAGGCCGCAGCTCACAGTTCCAGGGCTGGGTCCAGCAGCTTCCCAAGCAACGGCAGAGTTCCACGTTCCAGCTGAAGGGCCGCAGCCCATTGTTACAGGGCTGGGTCCGCCAGCACCTCACGCTACGCCAGGGCTCCATGCTTCGGCTGATGGACCGCAGCCCACTGTTCCAGGGCTGGGTCCGCCAGCACCCCACGCTACGCCAGGGCTCCACGTTCCAGCTGAGGGGCCGCAGCTCACAGTTCCAGGGCTGGGTCCGCCAGCTTCCCAAGCTACACCAGAGTCCCACGTTCCAGCTGAGGGGCCGCAGCTCACAGTTCAGGGGCTGGGTCCGCCAGCTCCCAAGGCCACGCCAGAGTCCCACGTTCCAGCTGAGGGGCCGCAGCTCACAGTTCCAGGGCTGGGTCCAGCACCTTCCCAAGAAACGGCAGAGTTCCACGTTCCAGCTGAGGGGCCGCAGCCCACTGTTCCAGGTCTGGGTCCGCCAGCACCCCAGGCTACGCCAGGGCTCCATGCTTCGGGTGATGGACCGCAGCTCACAGTTCCAGGGCTGGGTCCGCCAGCTTCCCAAGCTACACCAGAGTCCCACGTTCCAGCTGAGGGGCCGCAGCTCACAGTTCCAGGGCTGGGTCCGGCAGCTTCCCAAGCAACGGTAGAGTTCCACGTTCCAGCTGAGGGCCCGCAGCCCACAGTTCCAGGGCTGGGTCCGCCAGCACCCCACGCTACGCCAGGGCTCCATGTTTCGGCTGATGGACCGCAGCCCACTGTTCCAGGGCTGGGTCCGCCAGCACCCCACGCTACGCCAGGGCTCCATGCTTCGGCTGATGGACCGCAGCCCACTGTTCCAGGTCTGGGTCCGCCAGCACCCCAGGCATGCTTCGGCTGATGGACCGCAGCTCACAGTTCCAGGGCTGGGTCCGCCAGCTTCCCAAGCTACACCAGAGTTCCACGTTCCAGCTGAGGGGCCGCAGCTCACTGTTCCAGGTCTGGGTCCGCCAGCACCCCAAGCTACGCCAGGGCTCCATGCTTCGGCTGATGGACCGCAGCTCACAGTTCCAGGGCTGGGTCCGCCAGCTTCCCAAGCTACACCAGAGTTCCACGTTCCAGCTGAGAGGCCGCAGCTCACAGTTCCAGGGCTGGGTCCAGCAGCTTCCCAAGCAACGGCAGAGTTCCACGTTCCAGCTGAAGGGCCGCAGCCCATTGTTACAGGGCTGGGTCCGCCAGCACCTCACGCTACGCCAGGGCTCCATGCTTCGGCTGATGGACCGCAGCCCACTGTTCCAGGGCTGGGTCCGCCAGCACCCCACGCTACGCCAGGGCTCCATGCTTCGGCTGATGGACCGCAGCCCACTGTTCCAGGGCTGGGTCCGCCAGCACCCCAAGCTACGCCAGGGCTCCATGCTTCGGCTGATGGACCGCAGCTCACAGTTCCAGGGCTGGGTCCGCCAGCTTCCCAAGCTACGCCAGAGTTCCACGTTCCGGCTGAGGGGCCGCAGCTCACAGTTCCAGGGCTGGGTCCGGCAGCTTCCCAAGCAACGGCAGAGTTCCACGTTCCAGCTGAGGGCCCGCAGCCCACAGTTCCAGGGCTGGGTCCGCCAGCACCCCACGCTACGCCAGGGCTCCATGCTTCGGCTGATGGACCGCAGCCCACTGTTCCAGGGCTGGGTCCGCCAGCACCCCACGCTACGCCAGGGCTCCATGCTTCGGCTGATAGACCGCAGCCCATTGTTCCAGGTCTGGGTCCGCCAGCACCCCAAGCTACGCCAGGGCTCCATGCTTCGGCTGATGGACCGCAGCTCACAGTTCCAGGGCTGGGTCCGCCAGCTTCCCAAGCTACACCAGAGTTCCACGTTCCAGCTGAGAGGCCGCAGCTCACAGTTCCAGGGCTGGGTCCAGCAGCTTCCCAAGCAACGGCAGAGTTCCACGTTCCAGCTGAAGGGCCGCAGCCCATTGTTACAGGGCTGGGTCCGCCAGCACCTCACGCTACGCCAGGGCTCCATGCTTCGGCTGATGGACCGCAGCCCACTGTTCCAGGGCTGGGTCCGCCAGCACCCCACGCTACGCCAGGGCTCCACGTTCCAGCTGAGGGGCCGCAGCTCACAGTTCCAGGGCTGGGTCCGCCAGCTTCCCAAGCTACACCAGAGTCCCACGTTCCAGCTGAGGGGCCGCAGCTCACAGTTCAGGGGCTGGGTCCGCCAGCTCCCAAGGCCACGCCAGAGTCCCACGTTCCAGCTGAGGGGCCGCAGCTCACAGTTCCAGGGCTGGGTCCGCCAGCACCCCACGCTACGCCAGGGCTCCATGCTTCGGCTGATGGACCGCAGCCCACTGTTCCAGGGCTGGGTCCGCCAGCACCCCACGCTACGCCAGGGCTCCATGCTTCGGCTGATGGACCGCAGCCCACTGTTCCAGGTCTGGGTCCGCCAGCACCCCAGGCATGCTTCGGCTGATGGACCGCAGCTCACAGTTCCAGGGCTGGGTCCGCCAGCTTCCCAAGCTACACCAGAGTACCACGTTCCAGCTGAGGGGCCGCAGCTCACAGTTCCAGGGCTGGGTCCAGCAGCTTCCCAAGCAACGGCAGAGTTCCACGTTCCAGCTGAAGGGCCGCAGCCCATTGTTACAGGGCTGGGTCCGCCAGCACCTCACGCTACGCCAGGGCTCCATGCTTCGGCTGATGGACCGCAGCCCACTGTTCCAGGGCTGGGTCCGCCAGCACCCCACGCTACGCCAGGGCTCCACGTTCCAGCTGAGGGGCCGCAGCTCACAGTTCCAGGGCTGGGTCCGCCAGCTTCCCAAGCTACACCAGAGTCCCACGTTCCAGCTGAGGGGCCGCAGCTCACAGTTCAGGGGCTGGGTCCGCCAGCTCCCAAGGCCACGCCAGAGTCCCACGTTCCAGCTGAGGGGCCGCAGCTCACAGTTCCAGGGCTGGGTCCAGCACCTTCCCAAGAAACGGCAGAGTTCCACGTTCCAGCTGAGGGGCCGCAGCCCACTGTTCCAGGTCTGGGTCCGCCAGCACCCCAGGCTACGCCAGGGCTCCATGCTTCGGGTGATGGACCGCAGCTCACAGTTCCAGGGCTGGGTCCGCCAGCTTCCCAAGCTACACCAGAGTCCCACGTTCCAGCTGAGGGGCCGCAGCTCACAGTTCCAGGGCTGGGTCCGGCAGCTTCCCAAGCAACGGTAGAGTTCCACGTTCCAGCTGAGGGCCCGCAGCCCACAGTTCCAGGGCTGGGTCCGCCAGCACCCCACGCTACGCCAGGGCTCCATGTTTCGGCTGATGGACCGCAGCCCACTGTTCCAGGGCTGGGTCCGCCAGCACCCCACGCTACGCCAGGGCTCCATGCTTCGGCTGATGGACCGCAGCCCACTGTTCCAGGTCTGGGTCCGCCAGCACCCCAGGCATGCTTCGGCTGATGGACCGCAGCTCACAGTTCCAGGGCTGGGTCCGCCAGCTTCCCAAGCTACACCAGAGTTCCACGTTCCAGCTGAGGGGCCGCAGCTCACTGTTCCAGGTCTGGGTCCGCCAGCACCCCAAGCTACGCCAGGGCTCCATGCTTCGGCTGATGGACCGCAGCTCACAGTTCCAGGGCTGGGTCCGCCAGCTTCCCAAGCTACACCAGAGTTCCACGTTCCAGCTGAGAGGCCGCAGCTCACAGTTCCAGGGCTGGGTCCAGCAGCTTCCCAAGCAACGGCAGAGTTCCACGTTCCAGCTGAAGGGCCGCAGCCCATTGTTACAGGGCTGGGTCCGCCAGCACCTCACGCTACGCCAGGGCTCCATGCTTCGGCTGATGGACCGCAGCCCACTGTTCCAGGGCTGGGTCCGCCAGCACCCCACGCTACGCCAGGGCTCCATGCTTCGGCTGATGGACCGCAGCCCACTGTTCCAGGTCTGGGTCCGCCAGCACCCCAAGCTACGCCAGGGCTCCATGCTTCGGCTGATGGACCGCAGCTCACAGTTCCAGGGCTGGGTCCGCCAGCTTCCCAAGCTACGCCAGAGTTCCACGTTCCGGCTGAGGGGCCGCAGCTCACAGTTCCAGGGCTGGGTCCGGCAGCTTCCCAAGCAACGGCAGAGTTCCACGTTCCAGCTGAGGGCCCGCAGCCCACAGTTCCAGGGCTGGGTCCGCCAGCACCCCACGCTACGCCAGGGCTCCATGCTTCGGCTGATGGACCGCAGCCCACTGTTCCAGGGCTGGGTCCGCCAGCACCCCACGCTACGCCAGGGCTCCATGCTTCGGCTGATAGACCGCAGCCCATTGTTCCAGGTCTGGGTCCGCCAGCACCCCAAGCTACGCCAGGGCTCCATGCTTCGGCTGATGGACCGCAGCTCACAGTTCCAGGGCTGGGTCCGCCAGCTTCCCAAGCTACACCAGAGTTCCACGTTCCAGCTGAGAGGCCGCAGCTCACAGTTCCAGGGCTGGGTCCAGCAGCTTCCCAAGCAACGGCAGAGTTCCACGTTCCAGCTGAAGGGCCGCAGCCCATTGTTACAGGGCTGGGTCCGCCAGCACCTCACGCTACGCCAGGGCTCCATGCTTCGGCTGATGGACCGCAGCACACTGTTCCAGGGCTGGGTCCGCCAGCACCCCACGCTACGCCAGGGCTCCACGTTCCAGCTGAGGGGCCGCAGCTCACAGTTCCAGGGCTGGGTCCGCCAGCTTCCCAAGCTACACCAGAGTCCCACGTTCCAGCTGAGGGGCCGCAGCTCACAGTTCAGGGGCTGGGTCCGCCAGCTCCCAAGGCCACGCCAGAGTCCCACGTTCCAGCTGAGGGGCCGCAGCTCACAGTTCCAGGGCTGGGTCCGCCAGCACCCCACGCTACGCCAGGGCTCCATGCTTCGGCTGATGGACCGCAGCCCACTGTTCCAGGGCTGGGTCCGCCAGCACCCCACGCTACGCCAGGGCTCCATGCTTCGGCTGATGGACCGCAGCCCACTGTTCCAGGTCTGGGTCCGCCAGCACCCCAGGCATGCTTCGGCTGATGGACCGCAGCTCACAGTTCCAGGGCTGGGTCCGCCAGCTTCCCAAGCTACACCAGAGTTCCACGTTCCAGCTGAGGGGCCGCAGCTCACAGTTCCAGGGCTGGGTCCAGCAGCTTCCCAAGCAACGGCAGAGTTCCACGTTCCAGCTGAAGGGCCGCAGCCCATTGTTACAGGGCTGGGTCCGCCAGCACCTCACGCTACGCCAGGGCTCCATGCTTCGGCTGATGGACCGCAGCCCACTGTTCCAGGGCTGGGTCCGCCAGCACCCCACGCTACGCCAGGGCTCCACGTTCCAGCTGAGGGGCCGCAGCTCACAGTTCCAGGGCTGGGTCCGCCAGCTTCCCACGCTACACCAGAGTCCCACGTTCCAGCTGAGGGGCCGCAGCTCACAGTTCAGGGGCTGGGTCCGCCAGCTCCCAAGGCCACGCCAGAGTCCGACGTTCCAGCTTAGGGGCCGCAGCTCACAGTTCCAGGGCTGGGTCCAGCAGCTTCCCAAGAAACGGCAGAGTTCCACGTTCCAGCTGAGGGGCCGCAGCCCACTGTTCCAGGGCTGGGTCCGCCAACTTCCCAAGCTACACCAGAGTCCCACGTTCCAGCTGAGGGGCCGCAGCTCACAGTTCCAGGGCTGGGTCCGCCAGCTTCCCAAGCAACGGCGGAGTTCCACGTTCCAGCTGAGGGCCCGCAGCCCACAGTTCCAGGGCTGGGTCCGCCAGCACCCCACGCTACGCCAGGGCTCCATGCTTCGGCTGATGGACCACAGCCCACTGTTCCAGGTCTGGGTTCGCCAGCACCCCAGGCTACGCCAGGGCTCTATGCTTCGGCTGATGGACCGCAGCCCACTGTTCCAGGGCTGGGTCCGCCAGCACCCAACGCTACGCCAGGGCTCCATGCTTCGGCTGATGGACCGCAGCTCACAGTTCCAGGGCTGGGTCCGCCAGCTTCCCAAGCTACACCAGAGTCCCACGTTCCAGCGGAGGGGCCGCAGCTCACAGTTCTAGGGCTGGGTCCGCCAGCTCCCAAGGCCACGCCAGAGTTCCACGTTCCAGCTGAGGGGCCGCAGCTCACAGTTCCAGGGCTGGGTCCAGCAGCTTCCCAAGCAACGGCAGAGTTCCACGTTCCAGCTGAAGGGTCGCAGCCCATTGTTCCAGGGCTGGGTCCGCCAGCACCTCCCGCTACGCCAGGGCTCCATGCTTCGGCTGATGGACCACAGCCCACTGTTCCAGGGCTGGGTCCGCCAGCACCCCACGCTACGCCAGGGCTCCATGCTTCGGCTGATGGACCGCAGCTCACAGTTCCAGGGCTGGGTCCAGCAGCACCCCACGCTACGCCAGGGCTCCATGCTTCGGCTGATAGACCGCAGCCCACTGTTCCAGGTCTGGGTCCGCCAGCACCCCAAGCTACGCCAGGGCTCCATGCTTCGGCTGATGGACCGCAGCTCACAGTTCCAGGGCTGGGTCCGCCAGCTCCCAAGCTACACCAGAGTTTCACGTTCCAGCTGAGGGGCCGCAGCTCACAGTTCCAGGGCTGGGTCCGCCAGCACCTCACGCTACGCCAGGGCTCCATGCTTCGGCTGATGGACCGCAGCCCACTGTTCCAGGGCTGGGTCCGCCAGCACCCCACGCTACGCCAGGGCTCCACGTTCCAGCTGAGGGGCCGCAGCTCACAGTTCCAGGGCTGGGTCCGCCAGCTTCCCAAGCTACACCAGAGTCCCACGTTCCAGCTGAGGGGCCGCAGCTCACAGTTCAGGGGCTGGGTCCGCCAGCTCCCAAGGCCACGCCAGAGTCCCACGTTCCAGCTTAGGGGCCGCAGCTCACAGTTCCAGGGCTGGGTCCAGCAGCTTCCCAAGAAACGGCAGAGTTCCACGTTCCAGCTGAGGGGCCGCAGCCCACTGTTCCAGGGCTGGGTCCGCCAGCTTCCCAAGCTACACCAGAGTCCCACGTTCCAGCTGAGGGGCCGCAGCTCACAGTTCCAGGGCTGGGTCCGCCAGCTTCCCAAGCAACGGCGGAGTTCCACGTTCCAGCTGAGGGCCCGCAGCCCACAGTTCCAGGGCTGGGTCCGCCAGCACCCCACGCTACGCCAGGGCTCCATGCTTCGGCTGATGGAACGCAGCCCACTGTTCCAGGGCTGGGTCCGCCAGCACACCACGCTACGCCAGGGCTCCATGCTTCGGCTGATGGACCGCAGCTCACAGTTCCAGGGCTGGGTCCGCCAGCACCCCACGCTACGCCAGGGCTCCATGCTTCGGGTGATGGACCGCAGCTCACAGTTCCAGGGCTGGGTCCGCCAGCTTCCCAAGCTACGCCAGAGTTTAAATAAAATTGAATTGAATTACATTGAACTGAAGTGAAAGTCTCCAGTGAATCTTAGAAAATTGATTATTTATTTTAATCACTGTTTTGATCTTTTGTATTCCTGAGGTATTGATGGTTACGCTTAGAGGTAAGTAAAAAATGCAGAAAAATGTCAGTGAAATTCTCCTGCAATTTTTCCAATTAATTTAATAATTTTTGTTGTTGTTTTGTTTTTTTGTTGTTTTGTTTTTGTAGTTTCCGTTTTTTCTTTTTTTTTTTGTTTCCACAGATGCTGACCTGAGAAGTGCAAGCCTTGGATTTCCACAAGCACAAAGATATGGACCAGATGACAGGGATTACTGCAGGACCATCTGGAGGGTGGTGCGGTTGTATTGCCTTTGTGCTGTTTTCAACTGAATATATGTCAAAAAGGATTAACAAATGATCACATTCTGTTTTGTTTTGCACAGTGTCCCAATCATTTTGGAACTGTGATTGTAAAAATAAGTAGTTGAGTAGTTAGAAAATTCTCATATTCTGTCCTATTTCTGTTCTATACAGCAACCCCTGACCCCACCCTCTACACCTGTCCAGACAGATCGGGCCCGACCAGCACAGGGGATGCTGTTGTTTCCATTCACTTCTTCTGTGCTGGTGGGTTTGGGATGCTCCTCACAGATCTGCACATCGGAAGTTGCCACCAACTCACTGCATCTCGACTCAGAAGTCAAGTCAGTTAAGAAATTGAGTCAGTTCATTCTAGGAAAAAAAAGATAAATAATAAATACTGTGAATTTTTTAATTCAGTGTGTTTCTGATTTTAATTTTACTGAAATGTTTTCCAATGTTGAATTTTATTTCCTTGTTACGAAACTGTAAGGGAATCATGCAGCTCTTTTAAGCCCTAAGAGAAGTGACTATTGTTCTGAAGCACTGACAATAATCATTAATACAAAATCAGAGAGCAGGACTAGAAGCACAAATGTTTTATGATACTAAGCTTGTGATGTCCTTGAACACAGCAGAGAACTTCTAAAATGTTCCAGATGAGCTACACATTAGCCGACCACTCACATGGTTGTGAATGTGTAAAATTGTATGAAGCAGAGTTTCAGTAAACACTGTCAAACCTCGTCAGCCAAAGCCACAGAGATAAACATTTATTTACTAATGAAGCATAGATTCTTCCATCAATGCTACATTAAATGGTTACGTAAGTTGGCAGTTCATATTGAGTAAGTCTTAAATGTTTTTACTCACAGATTTCATGTTTTTAGAGCAGAGGGCTTTCCACTAAGAAGAGACAGGTGAGAGTGTCTTACACTGCTTTACTTCAGTGTAGGACATAATGAGTCTCTCCACAGTGCTCCTTGAAAGCTGACGAAAAGTCATGTATCTTCATGACACCATAATGTAAAAAGGTGCGTGTATATGTGTGTGTCAGACTCAGGCTGAGAGTCAGTCATGAGTGTGCATGACGTGAAATTACAGTTACTGAAACATGGAGTTACATGGTTTTCAATAGATGACTGTCACAAGAAACCTCTCATCAGACTGTTGTGTTAGTGGGAGAATTCTAAGGTCATGTGACAGCCAACTTTGTAACATCACACACCACATATTTCAGAGCCCTCTGAATTTACAGAGGGTACCTAATGCCTTAGGGAAAACAACACTGCGGTCCTTATCGTTGCAAAGAGATAAACGACTTTGGACCGGTTGCTTTTACATGCCAGCTGATGAAATGTTTTGAGATAATTATTAAGTCTATTCTCATTAATAAAATGAAAGCCCAATAGGACCCCTGGTGTTTGCCTACAGGGGCATGAGGGTGGCGTAAGATGCTATGCTTACCTTACTTAACCTTCTTTATAGCCACCTCAAACAAGGAAAAACTCATGCTCACTTCCTATTTGTTGACTGTTACAAATCAAAACATGTTGCATCTACAGAGACATTTTAACACTCGGGTTCTCCTTTGTCACACTGTCCACAAATAAAAACAACACAATACACTTACACTACTTTTATGTTTCACTGTGCTCTTCCATTCATCTTCCTTCATCTTGTTGCTCTTCCCCGGCCTGTTTCCTCTTCTTTGTTGTGTCCTGGGGCTTTTCCTCATCTTGTTTCTCATTCTGTGGCTCCTCTGGGGTCCTTCTTATCACTTGAGATCGTAGAGTTTCCCTGAAAGCCCAGAAGAACAAAAGCAAATCAAACTTGCATTCAATCTGACAAAAATCATGGCAACAATATTACTGTATATATTATAATATCTTTAAAAGTCATTTTACTCCATGAGGCTAACTTTCATTAGTTATACACACAGATATACCCTTACCATTAATTCTGTGATAAATAAGCACATTTCTTTACACGGCTATAAACTAGATACTGAATGGAAAAAGCACAGTATCATTAAAGCCATTTTTATTCCTTTTGGTTAACTTTGTTACTGTTCACATCACTAAAAACATATTGAAGCCACTGTAGCATTTAGATTATCAGTGCACCATGTTCTTGTCATCCATGTCCATGTCGCTTCACTCATGTCTTCTCTGATCCTGGAGCTGTTCATCACGTCTGGGTTCCTTCTGTTCTGGTCTCATCTTCTTCACCCTGTCCCACCTTCCACACACTCAAAAAAGTTTGACCATTGGCTGCTTAAAAAAAATTATGGCAAGAAAGTGATCCTTAATATAATTGAATAGATTTTATGTACTACAAATCTATTGATTTAAGTTCATTTAAACAAAACACTTAAGTACAAAATAATGAAATTATCAGCTGAAATACTTTGGATTTACTAATATTATGGCATTTTTTTTTTATTTACTAGATATCTGAACAAAAGTAAGTTAGATTTACCAAATATCTGCAAAAAAGTGATTTACTACATTTACTAACTATTTAGGTGGAATTAATTTATATTTACTAATTACCTGGACGAAACGTATTTTAATTTGCCATTAAGCTTTCGTGTTACAAGAATTTACTGCAGGGCAGGAAAACAGCAGGTAAGTAAACATTTATTTGTGTTTTGCATAAACAAAAATAAATACATTTTTTTGTATAAACTGAAATCGTTAAGGTCAATATGTTTCTAAACAATTAAAAGAAAAACATCCCATGCTCACTGACTCAAGTCTGGGATAGGGCTGGGCGATATTAGAAAAAATGATAATACGTTTTTTTTTGTTCAAAATGTTCGATAACGATATATAAAACGATATACATGAAATCACTATTTTTTCATTCTTTTTTAATGTTCTGTTTGAAAAAGAACATTTCAAATGAACAGTGGTGTCCAAAGCCTAAAAATGAACAGAAATGGCTTACAAAATGGTTGTACATTCTTTTGTAAGATGAAATAACTAGGCCCTCGGCTCGGCCATATTTTAAATAAAAAATATACTTTGGTGCAAATTCTAGCAGCTTTCAAAAACAAAAAAAGTGAAAAGTTGCAGCATTGGCTTAAGGTAGGACACACTCACATAATTTTCACTGGAGAGAGAATCAGTGAATTCCAGTAGTGGATTCAAGGCCCCATGCATAGATTCCAGGACATCTATGTCCTGCCATGTTCCTGCATGATGTCTTGTCTTTTTGTCTGCACCCAAAACCTGAGTGACAGCTTTATGCTGCTCAAGCATCCTCTCCACCATCTTCTGGCGTGAGCCCCACCTGGTGGGTGACTCTGTCACTAACTTGTGCTGGGGTAGATGGAGCTCCTCCTGAGCAACAGCCAGATCTCTCTTCTTCTTCCATGAAAAGCTGAAGGCGGCCACTGCCTTCTTGCACACGCCCACAGCACGCTCCACTTTCTTGTTCCTTCCGGCTCTCTCTGGGGAAAAGCAGAATAAGAAACCAGAATGATTAGTTATAATACAGAATACTGTACATGATGGACTGCCTAGCCTATTCAAAAGTCTTTAAAAAATAATAATAATAATAATAATAAATAATAAGACATGAACATAAATCTAACCCTCAAACGTTTGAGGTGGCCACATAATATGAGAAATATATAGCCTAAAGCATTGTTTTAAGGGTGACCAAATAGACATTATGACGAGTACACATTGTAAAACGTTATTATTGCTTAAAAACAATTAAAAAATATATTAACTTTTTTTTCATATTTATATTAACAGGAAATTAAGGTTTGCAATTCTGTTATTCAACTTACCAACAGCTGAGTGAAGTCGATGGCCAAAACACTGCAGGCGAGTCCAGTTGTTGAGGGAGGTAGCTTTCACTATATTTGCACCACTATCTGTGCTAATGCACACTTGTTTGCATTCATCTCGCCCCCATGTAGCAAGCGATTCTGTCAGTCCTGACGCAATTGCTTCAGCAGTATGGTCTTCGGGAAAGTATGCCGTTTGAAGACATTTGCTCTACAAAGTCCAGTCTTGGTCAATATAGTGGGCAGTGAGGCTCATGTATGGTTCGGACGTTCGACTTGACCACATGTCCGATGTGGTAGCGAAGTAAGCCACGGCTTGCAGGTCCCTTTCAACCATCTCTCTGCACTCCGCATACAGATTTGGGATTGCTGTCTGCGAGAAGTGCTTGCGGCCTGGGAGTTGATAACGAGGGTCGATCACTTTCATTAGATTTTTAAACCCGGCTGTTTCGACAGTGCAAATTGGCTGCATGCCTTTTGCGACGAATTGTGTGATGACATGTGTGATGTCTTTGTGTCGTTTCGATGATTTTTCATACACCATGGCGCTGGAAAGAGCGGACTGTATGGTTTGTTGATCAGCCTTCCTCTTATTGCTGGTCGAGGGGGCTTTACCGACCTGGCAGCACTCTGTGTGCTCTAATGGGTGATATTGTTTTAAATGCTGAAATAAGTTGCTGGTGTTTCCTGTTTTAGTAGGGACGTGACTTCTACACATTTTACACAGGACTTTGCTCTGTTGTTTATCCGGTTTCAAATAGCCAAAGTACCTCCAGACAGCCGAGCCCTTCTGACCCTTCTTCTCAACGATTTCCTCCTGGGAAGAACTGAGGCTTAAATGCTGTGCAGAACTCTGCCCAGCCGAGTTTTCGCTCATTTTTATACAGTCTTGCCTGTTTGGTTGGAGACACGCCGTAGTGGCTGCAACCACTACGCTATAGAATCTTTGCCGCAAACTTTGATGAGATGCTTGTGTTCTGTTAGCCACCACAGCGGGCCGTGTGTGTATGTTTGTACACACAACCTAATGTGAGTGACGTGGTGGCTCTCTTCAAAAACTGATTGGCTACGTGCGTCAATGTTTAGTTATGATTGGCTACTCGCGTGCCTGTGAAAACGTTGGAGATTTTTTTTGTGAAGGCGTGCGTTATCGAATGTTATCGAATGTGTCTTAATTTCTAATCGTATTAATTATAAATCGCGCTTAAAATCGAAATCGAAAAATCGCCCAAGCCTACTTTGGTGTTTATCTTCTGTGTTTCCTTGTTTCATGTGTTGTTTGTCACTTTTTGTGTGCTGCCTTCTTCTTGAACAAGAGATTGTTGGTCTCAGTGGGACCAAACTGGTTAAAATGGGTTAAATAAATCAAACAGATGAATAACTTTTCCCCATTGATTCTTGGAACAGCAGCAGTGACAGCTTGGCTCCAGGGCCTCATTTCAGAAAGAGTGAAACTCTGAGTTTGTTCAGTCTGAGATGAGGGAAACTGTGTGTTTTGTGTTCCGTAAAGAGAGCCAACGTGACCTGTGGCTCAGTCACTGTGGTGATGGACTCTGAACCCTGCTGGGTGTTGGCTTTTATCTCCGACTGTCCTCCTGCTGAGGCACTTTGTCTTTTCAGTCCACATCACAGCACATATCAGAATGCACTCATTTGCTCATGTGAACCTCTCTTAGCTTTCACTTCCTCAAACCTGACTAAAGAGAACTTGTGTCACACGACTTTATTTTGACTGAATAAATGCTCAGATCTTTTGTTATTATGTATATTTGTATTTTATTTGGTTACTTTAGTAAAACAGATGTCAGAACAGTTTCACCTCATCTTCAGGAATATGTTCACATCCCCAGCAGGACAGAAACTGCCCACACTGTGTTTATCCAGACATTTGTGGCAGGTTCAAAGCCCTCTCCACCCTGATGTTGGTCCACCAGGCTGCATTTCCCTGTTTCTCCTGCCTGCTTCCTGCCAGCTGATGAAAAGAGTCAAACCATTAGAACAAACAGAGCGGACAGATGAAGCTCCCACAGGTCTACCTGACTGTTTTGAGAGCACAGACTGGCACATATTCAAAGATGCTGCCACCTCCAAGAAGCACAGCAATCTTCATCAGCAAATGTGTTGATGATGTGGTGATCAGAATAGAAAATCACTCTCCAATCAGAAACACTGAGTGAATGGAGAGGTGAGGGCTTTAGGTCAGTACTAGAAACTGGCATCAAGGAGACAAAGGAGAAACACCAGGAGAGCCTGGAGACCCCAACACCAACAGCACACGTCCTGGGAATTACACTTTACAATTCAGAAGAAGTTTGTGTGAAGAATTTCTCTCAGCTGTTCTTGACACAGAAGCTCAGGTGTTTTAAAGCACTTCTGCACCTGTTAATGTTTTAAAGTTTAAAGCTTAAAGTGACAAATCCGGCTGTGCTAACCAGGTTTAATAAGCTGTTTCCTTGGCAGTTAGTGGAATCACCACATGGATGTGTTTTCTTCAGGTTTCCAGAGGGCGTCCTTGTTCTGGATTTTACTCGTCAGCTCATCCCAAACCTCGGCTGATGATGTCTTCAGCCCTTGAAGACATCATTTCATAAATCAGATGCTCCTCATCAACATTTTTTACTTTTTTCCCTTGATGATTCTGTCTCTCTTACTCAAAGACACAGCTACAAACATTTTAGCATCAAGAAAATCAAATAAAGTGTTTTTCTGTTCATCAGCTCTATGAAGTCGCATTTCAAAGCTGTTTTAAAATGAATTGTTAGAACCCGACTCAAAGGCTGCAACCAAGAACGGGAGCAGAGACGAGGATAACTCCAAATAAACTAAATTTATTAAGGAATATCACAAATCGCCAAATAATAATAACAGTAATCAGTGTCAGTATCAGTAGTGTAGGCGTGCATAGTGATGTGTGAGTGTATGGATGCAAAACCAAATATCCATCCATCCATTTTCTATACCGCTTATCCGTCAGGGTCGCGGGGGCAAAACCAAATAAGAAAACAAAACAAAAAGCCTGCAACACTGCAGCAGTCACTTGGCACGTGTGAACCAAGGAAGAAAACGCATGAGAGACTGAGGCCCAGAGGCCTTTTCAAGGCACTGCACCGGGCCCAGGTGCAGCTCATCAGCTAAGGACAACCCCTGCAAGACAGAACATAAAGAGGAACCACAGCACAGCTAGAGGTGTGGAGGGGTCATCACAGAATAAATACAAAAATAAAGAGTATTTGTAGGATTTAGTTTAAATTATGTTCCACATATGGTTTATTCTGGTGTGTCTCCATGGTAACATATGCAGACTCAACTGTCGACAACTGTGAGGTGAAACCACATCACGAGTGTAGCTTAGATTTCATCTCTGTGCATTTTATCTGCCAGTCCACACACTAACTTCACCACCCTGACTCCATGTGACTCCATGCTGCTCACCTGCAACATAAACTTTGTTTACTGTCCACAGATACTTGTGATGAATGTCTTCAGAGGACACTCCCTCACATGTCGTCGATTAGAGTATCAGATGGGGACTGAATGCTGTTCCATGTGTCTCCCTGGTAAGATCCAGTTGAATATTGAAGAGGTTTTTCACATGTGTAGTGACAGATGGAGTCTTTGTTAAACTCCAGAACCAACTGGGTGGAGGTCAGTGGACTCAGTCATACTTCCATGGTTGGTGCTGTTTGTGTTCACAAGTGAAATGCATCTTTGTAGGACTCCGTGTCACTGGAGTTTTATTTCCACAGTAAAACAGAAAGCAGAAGATACAGAACAGAATGATGAAAGTTTTTTAATTAACCTAATGTGCATGTTTTTGGTATTGTGGGAGGAAGCTGGAGTACCAGGAGAAAACCCACGCAGGCACAGGGAGAACATGTAAACCCCACCCAGACCGGGATTCAAACCTGGAACCTAGGCTAGGATTCGAACCTAGGCGACAGTGCTAACCACTACACCACTGTGCTGTCCCTTCTTATTAATCAGCAAAAATAAATAAGAACTCATAATAAACAGAAAACTTGCTTCATTGCGAAATGCGGTTGAAAATTGTTTGCCCTTCCGCTTTCTAGCCACAAAAAAACACCACACCTGTCCTCAGGTGACGTCCAAATATATAGTTGACGCCCCTCTGACATCATCATCATTGCATTTCCATCATATGTCAACATAATCAAAAGTATGTCATCATGATGTGATAAGTGGCAGCATGATTATAAATTATTCATATTATTATAATAATATGATATGGTATAGATAAAACACAAATCAGTGTATTGGCTTCAACAATTCATAATGATGAATTTTAAGTGAAAACTCTATTTCCACTTACTAGAAATATTATATGTCAAGGAATTTTTTTTCAACAGGAAGTCGAGTTAAAACTCACTGCACTGAGTTTAGACCCCCTTCCTGTCAGCGCTGCACTGAGGGAACCTTCATGAATCATCCTACTGACCTGTCACAGTGTTTCACATGTACAAACTGTGATGCAGGTACATTTTTGTGAATATTTCATAACAAGGACTAAAAACTAAGATGGTCTTTACATCAGTAAATAATAACATGTTGCTCTCATGTAGATAAACAAACAGAACATAAGACTCATAGCTCATATCCTTGTCTCCTCTCTGTGTTGACAGCTTCTGGTTTGAAATTAAAAACTTCATGTACAGCAACATCAGATGCTGTGTGTGAGCCACTGGAGGGATTCTACTGCATGGACTCTGCAGAGGAGGGCTGTAAGGCAGCAGAGAAACACTCAAGCTGTCAGCCAGGACAGTACATCAGTCAGAGAGGTTAGTTTGCTTGTGCTGACTTTAAGATGATCCATGGCATAGTTTGACTTTCAAATCAGAACACCAAACAGGGAAACAGCTGTAATGATTACTTGATCATCCAGGCTGGAAGCAGTGACGTCTGACCACCAGATAGCAGGAAGTATATATTAAAAAATCAACCGAAATAAATAAAAAAGGAAAACAAAAAGACTGGCAGCAGGATGAGCTGAAGGGACACTGACAATGACAGAGGCCTACAGCTGTAGATGTCTTCTAGTGCAGGACACTGACAGTTTCTTGACAATCTGCTTCTTAACTGGTACCAGCAGGTTAGCATTCATTTTGTTTTTTCAACATGTGCATGAAGCAGTGAAGCTAATGACAGTTGGATCATTTTAGTGTTCAGTTTGTTCAGGAATCTGGTGTGAATCAAAGTCCCATCAGGCTGTGAGTGCTGAGCTGCACTACAACACCTCATCAGACCTCAGAGAATATCAACAGGATTTGTTCCTCAAATATGACAACTTGGGACTGGAAACAAATCAATGTTTTTTAAATCCACTGACAGGACGTTTCAATATTTGTCGTTTGCACAGGAACAGCATTAAGAGACACTGAGTGCTCTGACTGCAGTGAGGGAACATATTCTGATGGAACATTTCCATCCTGTCAGCCACACACACAGTAAGTGAAGCTTCACATCAGATGGCTCAATTGTGACATCAGCAGGGAGTTCAAGGTGTCTCCAGATGTTCCTGTAAAAAATGTCCCTCTGTCCTTCCAGATGTGAATCAGTGCATCTTCAGCTGATAAAAGCAGGGACTGTTTCAACTGATGCTGAATGTGGAGAGCAAAGTTCAGACAGCAGAGGACTTGTGGTCGGTGTTAGTGTGCTTTTCTATCTTGGAATAGCTGTAGTAGTAGTTGTTGTGTTCCAGAGAGAGGAAAACAAGTCAAAACACAGGTATGGTTCATGTTTGCACAATAAAAATATGAAAATGTTTTTGATGTATAATATCATCTTTCACATCATGAAGGTATTAATTTTGGTGTTTTTCATTGATAATGTTTTTTTACAGAAAAAAAGCAAAGCAAGAACACAGAGAAGTGAGTCTCACACTCTGCTGTTGTTACTAACAAGTCTGTTTCACTGCATGTACAAAAGGAGCTACAAGTGATTTTTCTAATTAATAAGATGATGTCACTCATGATGAATTTTTCTCAAAAAGGAACCTGTGTATCCAGCTGAATCAGGGGTGATGATTCGACAGCCATAGTGACAGCAGCAGGTAAGACAGCAGTGTGTCCTTCATTAAAATGTCCATCAGCTGTCCAGCTGAGCAGCGTTCTGTGGTGTGTTTATGTGCAAAGTGTTGCTGTTTCAGCTCAATATTTTCCTCTCCTCAGGATGCAACAGTTCATGTGTAAACATGCAGACTGTTTTGGACACTGCAGAGGAAATGTTGTCTACAATCCAGTTATATTCATGTTATAATCATGATGGGACATTGTCTTTGCAGTGCACGGAAATGAAATCAGCCCAGAGTTTCCTGCACAGAACTGCTGGTCTGCAGTGGATCATCATCTCACACACATGTTGTGTTGTCACTGTGTGACAGCTCCAGGCTCCTCATCCAGCAGATCCCTGAGGAGGAAAGTCTCAGTCAGAGTGTTTCTGTGATGAATTCCAGTAGGTCATCTTCATGTTGCTGTACGTGATCTCCTGTGGGGGCCACACAGAGCTCACAGGGGGACCTGAACATCAGACAGACTGAAAACTTTATCTGCGATAAAGAACAATCAGCTGGAACTGAGGACGGAGACTCTCAGTCCTGAACTGCAACAGGAAGGGACAAATGTTTGCTTTGACTGACAGCAAACAGACTGGATCATGTGGGTGGTGCACATGAAACCCCAGGTGGGTTCAGGTGCAGGAGAAAAGCAGCAAATAGTCAGAAGAGTCCATGTGCTGAATATTCCAAGTTCACAAGACATCATATTGGTATGCAGTTTGTGTACTGAAGCCCCACAGGGCTGTGAGCTGAGCCTGCATGACACGACTGCTGAACTCATCCTCCACATTCCCTCATTGGACACTTTGCTTTTGTCTTGTGCTGCATGATGATATAAATGTATTTTTTCATTGTCTTAGTTTCTTTACAACACCTGAATTTCCCTTTTGTGAGACCAGTGGAGGATTCTCTTAATTTTAAGTATGACAACATGGCAAGCAGTCAGTGCATTTATAAAATGCACCAGAATACAGTCCACATGTCTCTGGCACATCATGTTTAGTCCACTTTTTATTTATTTTAAACTCGGAAGTATATTGAAGTAGCAGCTTCATTCACAATATAGCTGAGCTAATACAACAACAGAAAAACCAGGGGACACAATCATACACATTGTAAGTAATAGGCTATTAGATATGTTGTAGACAAAATGTTTTTTATCCATCCTTTCTAGTAAATGTTTCTCAAAGTTCACCTTGGTTTTATCGCAGATGATCTGTATAATTTAATGACACCTGGTCTATGTAATCGACTTCAAATGATCAGTTCTTTAGGAAACCTAACCTGAACAAATTTAGGCTTTTTTGCCTCTGTGAGGTCATGTCAGTGATAGACATGTTATTACTCCAAGCTGAACTCAGCTTTTTGCTGAATCATGCATTCATTTCGTTAATTATTTCATAACCATATTTATTCATTTGAACAATTCCAACAGCAACAGCGCTTCGCGCCGCTTCAAGCGCCACATGTTCTCCCTCTGTATCTGGATACTTCCTGCCTGCAGCACCGAAGGACTCCACGAGAGACGTCTGTCTTGCCCGAGCAGCAGCACCTGACTCTGCTCTCCTTTTCTGTCATAATCAGAATCCCGTTATAAATGTCTCGCGTTCTGTGTTGTGGTTCAACCTGAGGTGTATCACAAGGTTTGTTATGTTGCCACAACTCTTAACCGTTTTCCACAAACATCACAAACCCCGTCTTGGCTGTTTGTGAAGCTCAAATATCTCCAGACACGACGCCATTAACGCTCTGCCATTGCGTCTACAGACTGATTGACGCATTACGCACTTACCCAGTTCCATCCGCTTGTCATTTACATCTCAATAATTTATTTACTTTCCACTGTGTTTCTGTTAATCGTATACATTACCTCAAATGACTGATTGAATTGATTGAGTATCGATATTTTGATTTGAGAATCGATTTTAGAGCATAAAGATCTGGTATGGAAGGTATCGATATTTCAGTATCGATCCGCACCTCACTAAAGAACACGGCAATACAACCAACGCTCCTCGGCTCAGCTTGGCCTGGTCGGTCGATGATGATGTAAATGTTTTCTTTGACAGGGTTCGTCGCAGTCTTCACCATAGACATAATAAAGAGCACGAGAAATGCGGCATTCTACCATAAACTATCACAGCAGCAATATGCCTGAGCACTGTGCGGCGAATTGCCGTCCAAATCGGTGGACTATTTAAAACAGGGCTCGGGGGATTACTTTTCACAAGTACGATTGGACATTATTGGTTGTACTTTGTGAATAGAATATTACTGTACTGTATTTATGTTCACCAGCAAAATCAGACAACACAACATCTGACTGTAGACTAGTTTGCAAACATTCTCTGCATTTAACCCACCCAAGTGACGTGCACACACTCCATCTATCTTCAGCTTCCCGATTCATCTAGTAGGTGTATCATCATAAGACTATTAGCATTCACAAATGTAAATATTCTATTATCAATCATATTACTTTTCAAGTATTATGCTTCTTCATTTTAGTGGGAAAAGGGCAGGACTACCTCCAGCCGAGCCTCTCAGGAGGCCCCAATAACTTCAACCTCACACCCACAACCTCAGCCTAATGATGTGAGTATTTCTGTTTTAAAAATCATATCTTAATGGTCCTGGACATACTGAAATCTCACTTATTTGCTAGCACTCATATTAAACACACTCACAAATAAACCTATACACACACTGTAGGAGTCAAATTGGTTATTTTCTATGTTCACAAGTGTCACAAGTGTATGCATTTCTGCCAGTAGGTGGCAGTATCTATTTTAGGCCATGGTTTGAGTCTATATAGGGAGGTGGGTTAATCAGCGTAGTGGTGCACGCTGGGGAATCCACACGGTTTTTGACCGTGCCATGGTGTAACTTCTCAGGTCAGAATGATACGTTATGTTTAAAGCGAGTATCTTTGAGTTGACTGTATGTAGACTAAATAAACCTGGAGTACAATCAGCAGTGTTTTGGACATTGGCTGTGTTATCCATTTGCACCGGCATACACCTACACTGGCATGCGTACAAGCCAGTTAAACAACCAGTGTGCGCGGATAGTGACAAATGGCCACTATACACACAATTGAAGACTTGTTGAATATGCATTCCTGGCACACACACACAGTGCTGGCAGTGGCTTTGACAGGTGATGAGTATAAGAAAGAATGTGGGTCATACTCTAGTGGTGTCAAATTGATGTGTGTAAAGTGAGACGATCAAACCACGTCCATCCTTCTTTCTACCAGGATCATGGCTATGCCTTGTCTGCCTCTCATAAGGCCAGACTCAATGAAGTCTTAGCAAGAGTGGAAAGTCTGGAACGAGAGAAGAACACCATGGCAAGAGAAAAGAGGGCAAATACCACAAGAGTCTTTTGGGGGATTGGAGGGAAAATAAAAAAAAAAACAACAACAAACTTTTCATGATTAAAAAAATTAAAATTTTAATTAACAACTTTGTGCATGTGTAAATACGTTTTTGGGCAAGGGGTGTCAATTTGTTGTGTTTAACTTGAGAATCTACGTTTTTATTCTCTCTTCCTGTGCCCTGTATCATAGCTACATGTAAACCTCATGAAAATCAGTGAAATATATATATATATATATATATATATATATATATATATATGAGTTATGATTGATTAAATGCGCTGACACTCCACTGCGCCTGCCAAACAGATTACACTGAGTGGAGCGGGCAGCGAGCGGGTGACCGGTCCAAGACGGCGGCCCCACGGCTCGTCAGCGCCAATAGGCAGTAGCGGTCGATGCAGCATCTACTCTTTATTATGTCTGTGGTCTTCACGATGTCTGGGTTGTGCTGTCGTCCTAATGAATATGAAACAACGTCTGGGGAGTGCTGTCCGAGGTGTCTTGAAGGTACAACTTTTCAACCTCAGCGACAAATCGCAACGACCACTCTGATTGATTGGGTGCGACTCAGACCCGCCCAAAGACTTCCCCTTAATGTGAAACAAAGACATGAGGCATTGAAAATGCAGTTCAGTACAAACACAAATGGTGTAACCAGGGCGTACACACAGTTATTAATTTTGCCCCCCCCTGCGCGCACGAATAGCACAAAATCTTGCCAGCCATGTTTTATTCTAACAATATAAGTGAAACAGATATTTCTCAAGTCAACAAATCCTTAAATAGAACAGTTATTCATAGTTATTTAAGTTATCAGAACTTAAAAAAAAATCACTCTATATACATAAATGTGACAACAATATATACAATCAGATATGTAAAACACAATAATATAAAACATTAAGAATAATATACAAATAACATAGAATAAATATTCTAAATTGCACAAATCCTTCATCACACAACTAACACACTAAAGAAAATCTAATCATCACACTATTGCACTGAGAACAGAAAACACAAAGTCAGGTCACTTACTCGGTCCTCTTCGAACCAGTTCAGTCTGAATCCTGTCAGTCAGAGGTGAGGGCCAGCTAGCAGGGTCAGTTGACAGAGGCTCATCCTCAGCAGTGAGGCTCCGTGGGGGTTCGGGCATTTCTATCAGCATACTGGCACATTACTCAAAGCACATAGCAGCGGAACATAACACATAGGCCCACTCAGAAATATTAAAATTACATTAAATTGCAGTTGTCCAGATGTCTTCAACTATGAGAGACAGAATGAGGAAAAAAAAAATCCAGAAAAATCACACTGTCTGATTTTTAAAGAATTTATTTACAAATTATGGTGGAAAATAAGTATTTGGTCAATAACAAAAGTTCATCTCAATACTTTGTTATATACCCTTTGCTGGCAATGACAGAGGTCAAACATTTTCTGTAAGTCTTAATGAGGTTTTCACACACTGTTGCTGGTGTTTTGGTCTATTCCTCCACGCAGATCTCCTCTAGAGCAGTGATGTTTTGGGGCTGTCGCTGGGCAACACGGACTTTCAACTCCCTCCAAAGATTTTCTATGGGGTTGAGATCTGGAGACTGGCTAAGCCACTCCAGGACCTTGAAATGCTTACGAAGCCACTCCTTCATCGCCCGAGCGGTGTGTTTGGGATCATTGTCATGCTGAAAGACCCAGCCACGTTTCATCTTCAATGCCCTTGCTGATTCATTCATTCATTCTTTCCTTTACATGGATCAGTCATCCTGGTCCCTTTGGAGAAAAACAGCCCCAAAGCATGATGCTTCCACCCCCATGCTTCACAGTAGGTATGGTGTTCTTTGGATGCAACTCAGCATTCTTTTCTCCTCCAAACAAGTTGAGTTTTTACCAAAAAGTTCTATTTTGGTTTCATCCAACATTCTCCCAATCCTCTTCTGGATCATCCAAATACTCTGTAGTAAACTTCAGACAGGTCTGGACATGTACTGGCTTAAGCAGGGGGACACGTCTGGCACTGCAGGATTTGAGTCCCTGACGTTGTAATGAGTTACCGATGGTAGCCTCTTTGGTCCCAGCTCTCTGCAGGTCATTCACTAGGTCCCCCCATGTGGTTCTGGGATTTTTGCTCACCGTTCTTGTGATCATTTTGACCCCACGGGGTGAGATCTTGCGTGGAGTCCCAGTTCGAGGGAGATTATCAGTGGTCTTGTATATCTTCCATTTTCTAATAATTGCTCCCACAGTTCATTTCTTCACACCAAGCTGCTTACCTATTGCAGATTCAGTCTTCCTAGCCTGGTGCAGGTCTACAATTTTGTTTCTGGTGTCCTTTGACAGCTCCTTGGTCTTGGCCATAATGGAGTTTGGAGTGTGACTATTTGAGGTTGTGGACAGGTGTCTTTTATACTGATAACGAGTTCAAACAGGTACCATTAACACAGGTAACGAGTGGAAGACAGAGGAGCCTCTTAAAGAAGAAGTTACAGGTCTGTGAGAGCCAAAAATCTTTCTTGTTTGTAGGTGACCAAATACTTATTTTACTGAAGAATTTACCAGTTAACTCATTAAAAATCTTACAATGTGATTTCCTGGATTCTTTCCCCCCATTCTGTCTCTCATAGTTGAAGTATACCTATGATGAAAATTACAGGCCTCTCTCATCTTTTAAAGTGGGAGAACTTGCACAATTGGTGGCTGACTATTTTGCCCCACAGTTTTGTTGCAAAGCTGAAATTAGATATGATGTTTGTTAAGACGAATTACTGTTGTATAAGCACAGTAAGAAGGCTAACAAACATATACCACCAATTAACATCAGCCCTTCATTCATGACATGGATACTGTAATCCTACAGAGAGAACATAGCAAACCTTCATCTTTTGCTCGTTTCTCCTCTCCTTCTTCTGTTTTTTTCCTAAATTGAGCACCTGATGGCTTTGACGTTTTTCTGTCCATCTCTGCGTTTACTCGGCACTCCACAATCAACAAATTTCCCAACGCTCACTCACGACCATTAGCTGACTATACCAATTCACCTTGGTGACCACATAATTGTTTTGTATTACCTATTTTTATTTGGCCGTTTCACATAATTCAGAAAAACAAAAATTATAGGCCTGTATTTATAATATTATGAATGAAATGTGCGTTATATGGAAGAAAGTCAAGGTTTGACTGACTTTATCCATTTTATACAGTGGATTCCCCCACCCGTTCAATTTGGGAGATACCCAGAGGAAAGTCAGTCCAGTGAAAAATAGTGAGTTGAGGCTGCGATTGCACAAAGAACAACAAGTGGAGTCCAGTTTGCATCAGAGGAATTGCTCCTGACATTGGGCTCAGGGTCAGAAAGAAAATACACAACTGTTGATATTTACTGGGATGTAATTCACCATATTGCACAACAGTTGGTCTCCCTGTGTCTCTGTGAGAGATGCCTCTGGATGATGAATCTTTGTTTCACAGCCATGCGGAGAAAACAGTGCAGATCAGGTCTCTTGATTAGGGGTTTGATGATCTTGAAGGTCTCCACAGTCTACTTTTCACATGAATCATAGTGATCACAGTATTTAATGTCTTCTGAAACACAACTTGATGGACTAGCAGAGGTGCACTACATCAGCTATGCTACATTGGCTACAGATCCAAACCCTCACGCAGACGAGTCAGCTCAGCCGTAGTTACCATAGCAACAAAGCAAAAAGTGTAACCAGCCTGCTGTAGCTAATGAAGGATCAGACTGTTTAATTAGTGACACTACAGTGACAACAAAGCACCACTGGAAGTCAAGCTGATCCCTAAACTGAGTGAGTGCAATGAGCAGACTCAGTTACCTTTGAGCAAAGTATTATATGAACAGGATACTTTTTGTTTAATGTTCTAATCGTCACACTAATACACTCATTGATGGTGGTTACTCATCCAGGTTGGGGATAGCACATCCACAGTGGACAGATTTAACCAGAGCAGGATGCTGTGCCTTCTCCTGACAGCAACATGTTCCCCTTGTTCTACTTTACACTTTACTAAAATGTCCAGGACCATTTTCATTTCTGGTGTGTGTCTGATCAGAGATAACATCAAGGAACAAAAACAATGAAGAAAAAGTGAAAGCAAACTGAGAGCTATTTTCAAACCAAGGGGATTTCTGCAGTCATGTGATGGCTTCAGTCTCTGATATGAAACATCAAATCATTATTGACTGAAACAGTTTGGTTTCTGAGTCTAAACAAGAGTGTGTGTTTGGGATTGAGGTGACACGTCAGCCAGTGCAGCAGTGTGGCCCACTGATATGTTTTCATACATGAGTTTTATTAGAATTTTGTTGGTTTGTATTTTTGTCATGAAATTGTTGTGAGCACAAATGAAACATCTCATCATAAGAATCATTTCTGTTTTAGTAACAGCAGATAAATGTTGAAACTAACTAGACTGCAGTGAGTGTGTGAAGTGATCAGCAGAGGAGAATAAAGATGGCAGCTTTTCAGATTACCAAAAAGCTTTTCAGATGTCACTGATGGATTCATTTAAAAAAAACCCATCATGTACCTTCAAGGAACCTGGCTTAAAGCAGCAGTAGACTTTGTGTGGTTGTAAAAACATCAGAACAACAAGCAAGGGGAGGAGCTACGTCACGTTTTGCTTTCATTTTCAGTTTAAGGTGTTCAGTTGTTTCAGGATTATGAGCAACGAATGTGATGAACGTCACGTTGATTCATCAAATACTTTCATTTTATGACGATCTTTTTGATTTTTAAAGATTATCAGAGCCAATGACAAACTACTAAAACCCTGTGCTTCATCTGCGTCGATGTTCCGAAACCAGCAAGGTGAGTCGACTTATTCCTCATGTAATCATTTCTCTTTAGAGGTCAGCATGTTAAACATATCACACTGAGGCCAGCTGTGTGTGTGTGTGTTTAAATGGTACTGAAGCCCTTTTAGTTGAGCTAATATGATGTTGTGAATTATGGGTTCACTAAGCTTAAAAGTGCAGAGAGCCTTCTTGTCTACCTGACTGTTTTGAGAGCACAGACTGGCACATATTCAAAGATGCTGGCGCCTCCAAGAAGCACAGCAATCTTCATCAGCAAATGTGTTGATGATGTGGTGATCAGAATAGAAAATCACTCTGTTAATGTTTTAAAGTTTAAAGCTTAAAGTGACAAATCTGGCTGTGCTAACCAGGTTTAACAAGCTGTTTCCTTGGCAGTTAGTGGAATCACCACATGGATGTGTTTTCTTCAGGTTTCCAGAGGGCGTCCTTGTTCTGGATTTTATTTGTCAGCCAATCCCAAATCTCCGTGTAAAATGACGTGCAGAAGAACATCTGTCAGAGCTGCAGCTGTGCTGATGGTAAAATAATTTGTTGTCACAGGAAGCCTTTGTTTGTTTGGCATCATTTCATAAATCAGATGCTCCTCACCAACATTTATTTCTTTGTAAACTTTTTTCCTTGATGATTCTGTCTGTCTTACTCAAAGACACGTCTACAAACATTTTAGCGTCAAGAAAATCAAATAAAGTGTTTTTCTGTTCGTTAGAGGGGCTTCATCAGCTCTGCTGAGAGATGAACAGCCGTCCAGCCTTAAAACTCTGTAGAGAAGAGAGTAGATGTTGTAAAAGTTAATATAGAGCTGATCACATGCTGGTGGGAAGGTGGAACACAGGAGGACAGTTTCCTTACTGTGGTAGGATGATGGGGGTCGTGGCTGTGATTTAATGGTTTGAAAACAGGCAGCGTCCACCAGCACCTGTGAAGGCGCATTTCAAAGCTGTTTTAAAATGAATAAATACATAAATAAAGAGTATTTGTGGGATTTTGTGGAAAATATGTTCCACATGTGGTTAATGCTGGTGTGTCTCCATGGTAACATATGCAGACTCAACTGTCAGCAACTCTGAGGTGAGACCACATCACATGAGTGTAGCTTAGATTTCATCTCTGTGCATTTTATCTGCCAGTCTACACACTAACTTCACCACCCTGACTCCATGTGACTCCATGTGACTCCATGTGACTTCATGCTGTAACTCACCTGCAACATAAACTTTGTTTACTGTCCACAGATACTTGTGATGAATGTCTTCAGAGGACACTCCCTCACATGTCGTCGATTAGAGTATCAGATTGGGACTGAATGCTGTCCCATGTGTCCCCCTGGTAAGATCCAGTTGAATATTGAAGATGTTTTTCACTTGTGTAGATAATGATAAGTTTCAGCAAAACGTTGTTTTCACTTTATTAGAAATATTATATGCCAAGAAATATGTCTTTTCAACAGGAAATCGAGTTAAAACTCACTGCACTGAGGCTTCAACAACTTCCTGTCAGAGTTGCACTGAGGGAACCTTCATGAATCATCCTACTGGCCATGTGAAATGTTTTACATGTACAAGCTGTGATGCAGGTAGATTTTTGTGAATATTTCACAACAAGGACATCTTTAGCGAGGCGGAAACTCTTTGCTAAAGATGTCCTAAAAACTAAGATGGTGTTCACATCAGAAAATAATAACATGTTGCTCTCATGTAGATAAACAAACAGAACATAAGACTCATAGCTCATATCCTTGTCTCCTCTCTGTGTTGACAGCTTCTGGTTTGAAATTAAAAACTTCATGTACAGCAACATCAGATGCTGTGTGTGAGCCACTGGAGGGATTCTACTGCATGGACTCTGCAGAGGAGGGCTGTAAGGCAGCAGAGAAACACTCAAGCTGTCAGCCAGGACAGTACATCAGTCAGAGAGGTTAGTTTGCTTGTGCTGACTTTAAGATGATCCATGGCATAGTTTGACTTTCAAATCAGAACACCAAACAGGGAAACAGCTGTAATGATTACTTGATCATCCAGGCTGGAAGCAGAGACGTCTGACCACCAGATAGCAGAAATGAAGCCTCAAAATAAAAGGAAAAGTCACAGGTTACCATAACTCTGTGTTGTCATGGAGCTCACTTTGTCCTGGTGTTTTTCCAGCAGCACAGCCACCACTGAATTATCATAGAAATAACACAGCAGAGCTCAGGAAAGAAAGGATTACGACTTGATTTAACTGCACATTGTGGCTGTGCACAGTGTGAACACAAAGAAACTCTCCAAAACGAGTAGTGGAGCATTTCATGGAGCAGCAGCTTCTTCCTGTGTGAAGGAAAACAAAAAGACTGGCAGCAGGATGAGCTGAAGGGACACTGACAATGACAGAGGCCTACAGCTGTAGATGTCTTCTAGTGCAGGACGCTGACAGTTTCTTGACAATCTGCTTCTTAACTGGTAGCAGCAGGTTAGCATTCATTTTATTTTTTCAACATGTGCATGAAGCAGTGAAGCTAATGACAGTTGGATCATTTTAGTGTTCAGTTTGTTCAGGAATCTGGTGTGAATCAAAGTCCCATCAGGCTGTGAGTGCTGAGCTGCACTACAACACCTCATCAGACCTCAGAGAATATCAACAGGATTTGTTCCTCAAATATGACAACTTGGGACTGGAAACAAATCAATGTTTTTTAAATCCACTGACAGGACGTTTCAATATTTGTCATTTGCACAGGAACAGCATTAAGAGACACTGAGTGCTCTGACTGCAGTGAGGGAACATATTCTGATGGAACATTTCCATCCTGTCAGCCACACACACAGTAAGTGAAGCTTCACATCAGATGGCTCAATTGTGACATCAGCAGGGAGTTCAAGGTGTCTCCAGATGTTCCTGTAAAAAATGTCCCTCTGTCCTTCCAGATGTGAATCAGAGCATCGTCAGCTGATAAAAGCAGGGACTGTTTCAACTGATGCTGAATGTGGAGAGCAAAGTCCAGACAACACAGGACTTGTGGTCGTCGTTGGTGTGGTTGTAGGTCTTATAGCAGCTGCAGCAGCTACAGCAGTTGCATGGTGGTGTATCAGAAAGAGGAAAAGCAGTGAAGGTATGATTCACGTTTACACAATAAAAATATGAAAATGTTTTTGATGGATAATATTATCTTTCACATCATGAAGTTATCAATTATGGTGTCATCGATAATGTTTTATTACAGACAAAATAAAAGCAAGAACACAGAGAAGTGAGTCTCACACTCTGCTGTTGTTACTAACAAGTCTGTTTCACTGCATGTACAGAAGGAGCTACAAGTGATTTTTCTAATTAATAAGATGATGTCACTCATTATGAATTTTTCTCAAAGAAAGAACACGTGCAGCTGAATCAGTGCTGATGGTTCGACAGCCATAGTGACAGCAGCAGGTAAGACAGCAGTGTGTCCTTCATTAAAATGTCCATCAGCTGTCCAGCTGAGCAGCGTTCTGTGGTGTGTTTATGTGCAAAGTGTTGCTGTTTCAGCTCAATATTTTCCTCTCCTCAGGATGCAACAGTTCATGTGTAAACATGCAGACTGTTTTGGACACTGCAGAGGAAATGTTGTCTACAATCCAGTTATATTCATGTTATAATCGTCCATGCACGTGTGTGTGTGTGTGTGTGTGTGTACATGTGCGCATGCGTGTGTCTTCTCCTGTTCTCTCTTGTGTTCCCCAGGTGGAAGCTCCTAGAGTGGATCCACCTGTGTAGCCAGGCGATGCTGCTGATTGGCCAGCTTTAAGCTTCAATGGACCAATCATCATTCGGGGGCCTCTTTATATAAACGGCTTCACAGCTGTATGCTCTTCCTGGACCTTTGTTTTTCAGGCTGTTTGGTTTGTTTTTTTACTTGGCAAATGAAGGTAAAGCTGTTTAGTGGGAGATAGGGTTTGCTAAGTAATATACATTTTTACAGCACAGAGAAGTTATTTGTCTACATACACCAGGTTTACTGGATGTTGCCACTGACTGTATTTAATTAATTAAGTCTCTTCTTAGATAAGAGAGGTAGGAGTTTTTTTTGTTCTTTTCTTGCATTCTGTCAAACTGTGGTGAGGTCTTGTTTTGGGTTTATGTCTTGTCATTTCCTGTTTTATTTTGAAAAGTAAGTCTCATCTTGTTTCAGGTCACTTGCCCTTCCTCATGTGTCTCCTGTCTGATTGTCTCCCCCGATCGTGTCCACCTGTTCACCTTTACCTCCATGTGTTCTAATGGTCTGTGTCCTCCTTGTCTTGTGTGTGTTTTGTCTTTGCCACAGCCTTGATTTTTGCCTTGAGCTTCTTTCTTCTTTGCCTCTGCATCAGAGTGATTTTGTGTTGTAAGTTTCTTAGTTTAGGATTTATTCATTTGATTTCTTTTTTATCCGTAGGAGTGATTATTAGTTCCTTCTTAGATTCATTTAGTTGATGGTTCCTCCTCTCCTCTTTTTTTTTTTTTGTTTGTTTTTTGTTCCTTGTAGATTTTGCCTTCCTTTCAGTTATTTGCCTCCTGTTGGAGTGGGGATCCTTAGTTCTAGAGATTATTGTGTTTTCATTTGTAACTTTTCATAGCTCTTTTGTTTTCTCTCTTCTGAGATTAATCATTTTCATAGCTGTGCGCCTTCAAGTTGAAGGTGTGCTTCAGGTAATTTCATAGCCTATTGTTTGTTGACACACTGTATGAGGTATAACCCAGTTGATTTTGAATGATAAAGTCAGCTCCATTACCTACCTTCTCTGTGTTTGAGTCCACAATCAGCAGTGAGCAGTCAGGCTTAGTTTTATTGTACTGTTTTTGATTATTTTGGCACAACCACACAGTTCTCTTTTCTCCTCCACATTCTTTTTGGTTTCAATTCCTGTTGAATTTAGTTTGCTTTAAAAATAAAACTTATTTTCTCCACCACCTTGGCTCCATTAAGTTATTTGGTTGTTGTGTTGCAGCCTCTGATAACCTCTAGGCTCTGCCTCAATGGGGGTGGAACATCTGTCATAAAGAACAATCAGCTGGAACTGAGGACGGAGACGCTCAGTCCTGAACTGCAACAGGAAGGGACAAATGTCTGCTTTGACTGACAGCAAACAGGCTGGATCATGTGGGTGGTGCACATGAAACCCCAGGTGAGTTCAGGTGCAGGAGAAAAGCAGCAAATAGTCAGAAGAGTCCATGTGCTGAATATTCCAAGTTCACAAGACATCATATTGGTATGCAGTTTGTGTACTGGAGCCCCACAGGGCTGTGAGCTGAGCCTGCATGACACGACTGCTGAACTCATCCTCCACATTCCCTCATTGGACACTTTGCTTTTGTCTTGTGCTGCATAATGACATCATGAAAATGGATATAAATGTATTTTTTTATTGTCTTAGTTTCTTTACAACACCTAAATTTCCCTTTTGTGAGATCAGCGGCGGATTCTCTTATATTACTTTAATTATGACAACATGGCAAGCAGTGAGCACCATACGCTGCTTAAGTCAGTGCATTTATAAAATGCACCAAAATACGTCCACATGTCTCTGGCACATAATGTTTAGTCCACACATGGTTGAACTTTAATTGTTTGTGAACTCAGCTGTTACTCAGTGTGTGGATTGGCCTCCCCTGTCCCACTGTCTCCTAATCACACAGTGTGGGTGTGTCTCTGTCTCTGTCTCTGGTCGTTTTTACTGCTCCGTCAGAAGCTGATCCAGTTAGCTCCTCTGTTGCATCTGTTAAAATCTTAGTCCATATTTAACTGACTGTGACCTTTGATGAACTGTCCAGCAACAGGTTTTGTGAAGCTGTGATTTGGAATATTTCACACAACATAAAGAATGACATTAACGCAGCACAATGTTAAGCACTGACTGTAGCAATGTCCACATTTTAGATATATTTGTCTTCATACCTTATGCCCCAGTGGGGGCAGCCTAGAGGCCGAGTCGTCCTCCAATTTGCTCCCCGGGTGCCTGAAATGGCAGCCCACTGCTCCTGTGTGTTTCACTGCATGTTGCATGTGTGTGTTCAATCAGTGATGGGTTTGAAGAATTTCGTTAAAGGTTTTAAGTTTAACAGCTTTAACAACGTTGAGTTTTGCTTTCATTCCCGCTGCTGTTAGACTGTATAATTCTATGGTCTAGTCCTCTTTCTTCCCTTACGAGGACTTGTATGTAGCTTTATAGTGTACTGTTTTTACTTACCGTGTAAATTGTTAATTTATTTTTACCTCTACACTCTTTTGTAACTGTTTTTGCACACTCTTTGCTTTTTGCACTCCTCTTCTGTCCTTATGAGCTGCCACAACAAGTGAATTTCCCCACTGCGGGATCAATAAAGTTCATCTTATCTTATCTTATCTTAACCTAATGTGAATGTTTTTGGTATTGTGGGAGGAAGCAGGAGAACCCGGAGAAAACCCACGCAGGCACAGGGAGAACATGCAAACCCCGCACAGGGGGGCCCAGACCGGGATTCGAACCTGGTACCCTCTTGCTATTAGGTGACAGCTAACCACTGCACCACCGTGCCGCCCAGCATGTCAGGTCTCCCACTGTCTGACTTCCTGTTTTATTTTTTAGGATTACTTCATTTCCTGTTTGTGTTTGTTGTTGGTGTTTTTACTTTCATTTGATTGTCTATTGTTTTCACCTGTGTCTCGTTAGCCCAGGGGTGTCAAACTCAGTTGCACAGGGGGCCCAAACTCAAAACGCACTTTAGATCGTGGGCTGATCTGAAGTGAACACTTTGAACACATTTTTAAACATACAGAATACAAAAACAGACAGGAATATCATTCCAAAATAAATAAAATAAATTAATAAATATGTATGTATATATAATAAAATATAAATAAAAATAAAATAAAAATAAAAAAGTTAGAAATACGAACACTCCAAAAAATCTTGAAAATAACTGAAAAGATTGGCAAGACAATTTACAATTTATTATCACCATCAGGCATAGTTTTATTAACTTTCTTTGTAAAGTGCAGGCCTGGTGTTTGTCACCATATGAGCAAGTAACAGGAGAGGAGGTTTTCCTGTGCCTGACGTATCAATGACATGTTAAGGATAAACAGAAATAAGCAGAGGAAGATAAACAGCCAATCATTTTATTTTCAGAAAAATACCACCAACACCAGTCTGAAAATGCCGTGAACACACCAACATGTGTAGAGTGATTGTGTTGACAGTGAGCTCACAGATCCGAGGTCCTGGGGTTTGCGTGCACACAGGAATTGAGAAAAAAACACTCACCCGAACGATTGTGGCAGTTAACGACACAGCATGTTTGCACCATGTTTTAACTTGTTGAAACAAAACAACAGGACACAAGAACAGCATCATGCCTGCAGCCGACGTAAGCACACTTTTTCAGTTCCCCCGAAAAGCCCACAATGCATTGTGGTTTTCCCACTCAACATACATCAACCTTTCGAGACCCGGGCGGCACAGATGAGCGTGTTGTGACCGCTTTCCGACAGGAGGGAGCAGTGCGTTAATTGCACATGTAGAGACGTTGTTGTTGTGCTGAAAGTAATCAGAAAAGAGCAAGCTAGGCCAACAAAATCAACAGTCTCGGTTGTATACGGCAACAGAGTTCGACTTGATTGACACAGGAATGTTCCCAGGTAGCCAATATTAGTTGCGCTGCATTATGGGACTTGGAGTTTGTGTGTTATATTGGTGAGCCATTGGTAACAATAATAATAGATCTATGTGAAATGAGCTCGCGGGCCGGATATAATTATACGCCAGGCTGGATGTGGCCCGCGGGACCTGAGTTTGACACATGTGCGTTGGCCCTTCCCTGGTGTGTATTTATAGACCTGCCCTTCCCATTGTTTTTTGTCTGCATCGTTGTGAGAGCAGATGGCATCTCTGAGGCAGGAATCAGTTGACTCCAGCAAACATCAAGAGGCTGCGCTCTCCATGTTTGCTTCCCAACTCAGCAGTTTGAGGATCAATCAGCTGCAAGGGGGCTCCATTCAACCTCCCAGTGAGGGCGCTGTCGCCCCTGCTAGTCATTCTGACACTATTCAGAATTCCTTTATTAATCCCTGGAGGGAAATTCTTGAAATGTCTCGAATGTGGTTGTCTAGTCCTGAGAAGTTCTCTGGTGAGTCCGGTGATTGTAAACAATTTATCACCCAATGTGAGCTTCATTTTGAGTTTCACGCCGCAGCCTTCCCCTCTGACCGTAGCAAGACAGCTGATATGATTTCATTCATGTCTAGTCGAGCTAATGCCTGGGCCACAACTGAGTGGAACCCGCCGTTCTACCTCTTTTTGTGGGAACTCTAACCCAGATTTTTCAGACTATAGCTCCTGGTCGAGAGGCGCCATGCGGCAGGGACGGCATAGTGTTATGGATTACGCGATCGATTTCAGGACACTAGCTGATAGTGGGTGGAATCAACCTGCACTGGTCGATGCCTTTTTCAGTGGGCTTTCTGAGCGTATAAGGGATTACTTAACCCCACTGAACCTGCCCTCGGAGCTCGATGCTCTAGTTTCTCTGGCGGCCAAGATCAACAGGAGATTGCGGGAGCGTGAACGGGTTTCCCATCTGATTCACAACCTGTCTCCTGTCCGTTCCGGGGGTCTTCGCCTAGGCATTCTCCTGCTCCTGCTTCCCCACCTTCTACTGACGCCAGGAGGGAGTCAGAGGAACCCATGCTGGTTGGAAGCACTCAGCTCTCTCCTGAGGAACGAGGAGGAATGAGGGCCAATGCATCCCGGTTTCCTGGTTAATTGCCCTATACGCTGCAGCAGTTCTCCCCGTTGGGTTCCTGTGCGGGTTTGTACCTCCTCCAGTAAGAACAGATCTTGCCGGCAGTTCTCACAGGTGACACTCTCCTCTGAATCTCTGTCTCTTCCTCTCTCTGCCCTCATTGACTCTGGTGCTGATGCTAGTCTCATGGACATTAGTTTGGCAAAGCAATTAACCTTCCTCTTGTGTTAGCTTTCTGTTACCTTCCCTTGTGTTAGCGGGTCGGTTTAGACCCGTGTCTTAAATCAGCCATACAATACACTAATAACAATTATTTATCATCCCATTTGTTTCTTACCTCTTGGTTACCTTGTTAGGCTTCCTTATCCATGAAAAGATTGGTTTTAATATTTTTCTTGTGGCCCCCTGGGCCTTTCTTTTCACAGCATACCCCTCGTTTCCAATATAAAAAAAATGAAAAAATGAAACTCAAGAAAATTATATAAATAAATAAAAAGTTTTATGTTACCTGACTATTACTGAGGGGGATTAGAACACATCTCTTAATTGTTAAAATAATAGTAATAATAATTTTAATATTATTAACTATAACTAACATCCATGGTGTTACGAGTCAATTTCGACCCGTATATATTTACTTCAAGAAAAAGGCAAAACACAAGTCTTTTTTTCCCCAAAAAATATTACTTTAATACAAATACAAAATGAAAAGCAGAACTAGTACTAATACAAAATGTAGATTTGCAAGGTCAAACAAACAACAACCATTCAAGCAAATCAATCATGTGTGGCAAAAAGTGACACTTTCAGTGTTCTTTGCAGAGATATTTTTTGCAGGTGAAGCACAATGTGTTTGTCTTTCTGTCCTTATTGCTGGGGCAGACCTGACACCTTTTTCTTTATAATCAGGTGGTCTCTCTGGGGTTGTGGCTGTTGTGGTTGATGTTGAGGCGGGGCTGGCTGAGGAGGATGCTGGCGCTGATGCTCTTCGTGTTGCTGTGGCCATGGACGGGGTGCTTGGTGTGCTCTGCAGCTGTCTGACCAAGGCTTCGCTCAATGTGTGCCTTGACAAGGGAACTTCCAAGCTCCTCAAGAAACATTCTCTGCTTGTTTTTTTTGGTTGAGTTCCACCCTTGGTGAATGTGGGTCCACAACACAAATCGATGTACAATGCAGACACATCGAGGATGTTGTAAAACACAACCATAGGCCATCGCCTGGTCATTCACTGGCACTTCAGTGTAGGTGGCAGTTAGCTTGTCCAGGTTGTCCACTCCTCCTTTGTTTTTATGGTCCAGAATGATTATGGGCTTTTTGTCACTTCCTGATGACACAGCTGCATCTTTGTGAAGAGTGGACATCAGTATCACATCTGTCGTTTTTTTGAACAGTATGAAACAGCAGTGGTGGTGTCTGTAAAAACAAATTTTGAGGAAGGTGGAGCCCTGTCCTTCACCTGCAACATTTCAGGGTGCAGCTCAGGTTTTTTGCAAGAATTTCCCTCCAGGGATTAATAAAGGAATTCTGATTCTGATTCTGATTCTGATTTTTTTTTTTTTACTGTGCCCACCATGGTGAGTTTCCTCCTGAGAAGTTCCCGTCTATCTTTATTTATTTTGTCAAACAAGCAAAAAGAGAAGCCTTTAATTGAAGTTCAAGTGGTTGGAGAAGGAGCTGGCTGTGGGCTGTTGGCTGATAGTGTGTTTATGATTTCAGTTTTGGCACTTATTATTGTTTTATAATCTTATATTATAACTGGGTCAAAACTGACCCTAACAACACAAAGGTCATAATTTTCACCAGAGCATTTTATAATTTAGTAAAAAAAAATTTTTTTATTTTATTTTGTTGAAATAGAGATTCCTGACAAAGTCAAAAAGCCTTGATGCAATCAACAAATTTATGTAGTACTTTTATGCATTTAAAACCTAAAAACGGGTCGGTGCCGACCCTAACACCAGAGGAAGGTTAAACCTCTCTTTTGTTCCTCTAGATTCCTCCCTGCCTGCCTCCGCTCTAGACGGCCATGTGATGTATTTGGTCACTCACTACACTTCTCCAGTTACACTCACCTAAACACCCTCTTGTCCTGGGCTATCCCTGGTTAGTTCTGCACAATCCTCATATGGACTGGTCCTCCAGCAAAGTTCCGTCGTGGGGGAGTAACTGTAAGACGCAGTGCCTGGTGGGCTCCTCTGTTGCCACCCTGCAGGGAACATCCACCTCACCCAAGGGGGTCGACGACAAGGAGTTTCATGATCTGTCCTCTGTTCCACCCTGCTACCTGGACCTTAAGCAGGTATTCAGTAAAGCTAAGGCTACTTCACTTCCTCCTCACCGTCCTTATGACTGTGCCATAGATTTACTCCCTGGTACCTCGCCCCCTCGTGGGCGTCTGTACTCTCTGTCTGGACCAGAATGTCAGGCCATGGAGGACTACATAGGAGCTTCCCTCACGGCTGGGATCATCAGGCCTTCTTCATCACCTGCTGGAGCCACTCATTGCCTCTGGGTTTCAGCTCCTCCAGGGGTCCAAGGTATTTACCTCTTTGGATTTACGCAACGCCTATCATTTGGTCCACATCAGAGAGGGGGATGAGCGGAAGATGGCATTTAATACACCAATGGGACATTATGAATATATGGTTATGCCTTTTGGTCTCACTAATGCTCCTGCTGTGTTTCTATCACTGGTGAATGATGTTCTTCGTGAGTATCTGAATAAGTTTGTGTTTATGTAATCAACAACAAATCATTATACTTTGGTAGATCATAAAAACAAATGTTTACATGCTTTCATTAGATTACTTGTTCACCTCATGGTGGTTTATAAACTGAGATAAACATTTTTTTTGCAATGATATAAAGTCAGCTCCAAGAAAATGGGTCACTGGAATGAGCTGGAACTATTCCATCAATACTTAAACTGCTCCAAAATTTTAAGGCACTCAAAACAACTGAGCTATTACAACAACAATTCATTTTTGAGTGAGATTATATTCATGAGTCCAACTTTTTTTCGTTAGGTTTGATAGTGAAACAGGTCAGGAAAAGGAGTAAATTACATCCATCTTGGATTGAAGAGAATGCGTATGAAAATGCTGAAAGTTACTTTTCATTTAGATACCATATTTGTTAAAAAGTTTGCAGTGAGCACCAGCAGAAAAATAGTCACAAATAACTATTAAAATTTGTAATTACTTAATGATTACTTAAAATCCCTAAACAGCCTTGTTACTGCCCATAAAAAGCCTCTAATCACTTATCCTTTTCAAGCATGAGTGACTGGGACCTTGTTGTGGAGGCATCATTAAATGAGAGTTGTGAACAGCTGCTTTCCTTTGCACCAAGAAATTTTCTTTTGCTTGTGTGTTGCGACTTGTGCAAGACAGGGATTGGCAGAAAACGGAGAACTCATCCAAGTCATGAGAGAAAGACACCTCAGGATTGAAGGCTGTTCTCAGCAGTGTCTGCATGTATTAGCTTCAGCATTTTGCATGTAATGGTGCAGTGTGGTTGGCCCATGGATTTCCCTGCTATATATGGACATTTTATAGAAGACAGAAATATTCTGTACTTCATCAGACTGCTCACTTTCAACGGCTGCAGGGTGGTCTTTAAAGAACACAATGTCAGCTGTCTTATATACCATTGGTATGCAGGGTCTGTGATAGCAATTTGGAAATAGGAAGAAAGTAAGTAAATATGATGCTGTGGGTTTTAAAAAACATTTTAAAAAAATTTATTCATCATGCCAACATGAGTGAAGCATAGAGCGATGTAAAGTCATAAGCAGAGAGCACACTTCATCATTTTAGGTCTTGTCCATTCATTTAGACAACCCTGTTTTATCTGAGAAGATTATTCTCCTGCAATCAGTCTCAGAAACTGTAACAGTCATAAGTTGTTTCTTTTTTATTATTATTCAAGTTTATTATCACAAAATAGCCAGTTCATAGATTAGTATCCATTTTTTTCCTTATGATGTGATATGGCTTTCGTCATAAGCACAAATCATAAGCAGCTCCTGACCCAAGCTCTCTAAGAAGACGAGGAAAGAAAACCCGTAGAAGCGTGGCGGATGGTCCAGGTGAACTGGTCCAAGCTTTCCCGCTTCTGTAAAAAACGAGAACAGAAATAGTTCTTGTATTGTATTGGTGTGAACTCAGCATGTGTGTGAGTGTAGTGTCGGTTTATCTGAGCCATGGGTGAAGCTGGAGCTCCTTCAGGGAAGGTCGCAGTACATGGGACGTGTTCAAACACTTCTGTAAGAAATCCTGGCAATCTGGAGGGAAAGAAAGATGAGAAAGTTGGAGCTGACAGCCACAGTGATTCCTCAGAAGGTGAATTGAAATGAACAGCTCTGTGTTTGCATATGAGTGCGTTTTTCTTACCTCTGGACAGCTCATCGCTGATCGGCAGCTCATGTCTGAGGAAACTTGCGGTATCGAATCGGACTGTTCTGTGGAGCAGCTCATATAAGACCACTCCCATCTGCCACACTGTGGTGGGGCCGGGCCTGTAGGCATAATGACTGTACCACTCCGGAGGGACGTGTTGGGGGGTACCTACAATACACACAAGTGATAATAATTGAGGATGAAAAGTGGCTTTCTTTAAACATTAAAGTCACAGGCAGGTAAATTAGTGAGAGGCAGAAGAAAAAGCCAGATGGCTTACCATAGAAGACACGGTAAACTGATTTTTTCTTGAAGAAACAGCTCAGTCCAAAGTCAATGACGCGAACACGCGGCACATCTGAGCTGGTCTCAATCAGGATGTTTTCCGGCTTGATATCCCGATGAAAGATGCGCTTATCCTCCAGTTCTTTTGCTGCATCAACCAACTGTTTAAGTATGATCTGGAAGAGAGGGACACGAATAGAAAAGTGAGGGATCGGAGTGGGGAGACGGACTGTGAGGAGGTTCAACAGTTTGTGTCATGGCTGTGGGGTTTGGGTTAACTTTGGCTTAACTGCTGTGATTCAAAGCTGACAACAACAGCAGGACAAAACTTTTCATCAGCCATATTTCAAACGCACAGAAACCCAAAAAATGTTCATCAGAGACGGTCATAATTTTTAATTATGGAATGTTTTCTATAGACATGATGGAAAAGGTGACATGCTTTTAGATAGCAAGACAAATGGGCAGCACAGTCCACTTGTGGCACAGAGAACTATGATGAAAGAGGTGCTAATAAGAAACATAAGGAGAACCTGTGGCAATAGCTATATGTTACAGTATGTTACAGGTAAGTCACAAGTCATTAAGTTCCTGTTTGAAACACACACACACACACACACACACACACACACATACACGCTCGAGCAGCTTACCTTTGCGTTGTCCTCCTGTAAGCGGTCTCTGTTTGTCCTGATGTAATTTAAAAGGTCCATACAGGGCATTGGTCTCTCCAGCACCAGGATCAGCTCCTGGTCCAGATCGTACCAGTCCAGGAGGGACACGGGTGCTGATTCCTCCATTAATCCAGTTCTTCCAGCTTGGAGTTTTAACATCACAGCCACCTCAGCTGAGAGTTCTTTCCCATTTCGTCCCTGAAACATTGAAGCAAAAACAGTGTAAGAGAAGGAGAAGCTCCACAGGTTTACAGAAAAGGGTGATTCATCAAACACACATTCACTGGGCTGAGTGCAGCGTCCTGTTTGGTGTTGCTCACTTACCTCTTTGCACAACACTTTGTCTTTTGTTATGTGTTTGATGGCAACCTACAAGACACAAAGAGCACTTTGGTTAGCACTTCCTGACCAGACTGTGTGTGTGGATATGAGTGAGTGTGTGTATGAGTGAATGTGTGTATGAGTGAATGTGTGTAAGTGTATGTTTCACAATGTGTGTATCATACTCACAGGTAAATGATCTTCTTTGCGGTAGCCGGCAAACACACATCCACAGCCTCCTTCGCCGAGATGATTCTCCTGCTGGTATTTGGCCTCAAATTCAGCTAAACAGACAAACACGTGTTTTGTTTAAGCGCAGTTGCCAGGAGCATCAATTACACATTAAAAAAGCTCTAAAATCAATCCTTTCTACCCTGATTCTGAAAAAGATGGGCCGCTGTGTGGAACAAAGGAAACTAAATGTGACAACCTGCTCATCCTTTCTGGCATATTCTCCACTGAAAACAGTTTGAAAACTATATATTTATGAGCAGTGACTTTTGTACATGCATGTTTATGATGAATTTGATGCCAGGAGCACAGTTCAAACATGCTGGTATAGGGGCTACAAAAGGCTGGGGCAAAAACTCAAAAACACCTGTACATAACATTACACTCTGTTTCCAAATCAGGGCATCATGTGACCATCAATGTGACTGTTTTGTGTTGCACATTAACATGAAGTCAAAGCCCGTGTTAATTACTACTTACCTCTTCGGGCATTGATCAAATCCTTCACGGCTGGCCGGCCCTTCCATCTCTTCGTGCAGGGTTCTTCTTCATCAGCGGCAGCCTTCCTCTTTCCAGTCCTCTTGCTCACATCCTCCACTGTTGTACTGCACCTATTGGACTGTGTGCTGCTGCTCTCTTCAAATGACAAGAGAAAAAGAGGACCACCAGGTTAATGACCAGCCACTGATGGAGAAAATAAGTCCATCTTTGTCATTCAGTGACTTCCAAAATAACAAACTGATTTTCTCCTCTTAGTTAAAGAAATATTTCGTCATTTCAGGAAATACACATCCCAACGCGTGCTTGAGCTGTTGTTAGGTTAGCATAAAGACTCCTGAGGCAAAGGCAAAACAGTTGGCCTGCTCCCTTCCAAACTGAAAATAGCCACATCAAAACCCTCTAAAGCTGAGACATTAAAAATCATTTTTCACTCTGGTCTCATGGTCTTTCTCTGTGAATGTAGGTTTTGTTTTGTTTGTTCAGGTTTGACATTTAACTTATGATGTTGAATACTAACTTCACAGGATTCGCTTACCATTGCCAGTGTCCGCAGATGAGGATGCTAATTCCTTCTCAGTCTGGTTGTAGTTAAGTCTTCTCCTCTTTGTCTTTGAAGGTTCATCTCCACCTTCTCTGACTTTTCTCTTCAAGTTTTCCATGAGCGATTCGTTCTTAGTGCCGTTTAAGGGTTTAGACTTGCTAGCCATGATGATATTTCAGAAATTTCAAATCTGATGACGTCAAGTAACAAGTGGATGTTGCTCCAACAAGCGTGTCTGACTTCTGCCAGGGCTCAAAGGCACGTGTTCTGACAAACAGAACCCGGAATGTCCTTTGATGAAAAGAACTGGCTGGTGTTCCAATACGCATGTTAGAATGTAGAGTCACTTGTATGTGTGATGTCAATGTAAATTATCATTATTATTAATTTTATTTCTATTTTTATTATTTCATTCATATTTCTTTATTTTTACCATGAGTTTCCATGAGTTTGTAGGCCACTCACGAGAGTTGCAAAAAGTTTTCCATATCCAAAGTGTCATACATCATCTGAACTGTACAAAAGGGCCATCTGAGTAGAGTGGAGGGCTGAGTCGTTCTTAACTGGCCAGTTAGCTGACGACCAATGACAGGTCATCTCTCTCCCTGCTACTATATGGCACTGTGTCAACACACTGAGCGCCCTGATTGAGGGGCAATACAATGCGCCCCTGTATATATAGAGAGGTGCAGATACACTTGCCTCTTCCTCTTCCTCCGCTTCCTTCCAGTGGCCACCTGCCTGGCGTGACCACTGTGATTGTTTGGCGTGGCTGTTGTGGGTGCACAATCCTCTTCACTCAGGTAACGCATTCTGCGAGTCTTCCGTTGCTCGTGTGTGCATGGGGCGGTCGTTTTGGTGACACGGTGACCATGGTAAACTGTCGCCTATAGTCAGCCACCCCTCTCTGGGTCCACGCTGCTGTTTTTGCTCTATGTGGGTTTTGTCTCCTCTCTTGTTTCTGTGTCCGACGGCTGGCGTGACTGAAGCGCCCCTCCACCTTTGTCCATTTTTTTGAGCGCTGCCTGGGCCCACTCCGGCTTCTATAGTTGTTGTTCTTTTTTGTAATTGTGTTGGTTTCTTTTTATCGCATTGATGATTAAAACTTTTTGACACAGTTGAGAGGGTCATAATAACATACAACCAACAATAGTGAGCTGCTAAGAACATATATAACATGTAACATTTTACAAAAATAAATGGTTGCACACAGTCTTGCAGGAGTAAACATTTGTCTGCATGAACACATAAACCTGTAAACAGCAAATACATTGCTACATAAAGCAGTAGCCTATATGTAATAAACTGAAAATAACAAAATAAGGGTTGTCTCAGTTCAATGAGTTAAAAGTGATGAGGATACTGCCTGTCCTTGAACACACCAAGTGGATCCCCTGGCCTCTCCTCCATCCTCATCCACTGATCATGTTCTGAAAACAACAAACACAAAACAAAATGCAAGCACACTCATTAAATTGCACTGAGTTTAACTATGCTTATTCTTGGTTGGAATACATTTTATTACTATATATTTTAATATGGTTTTTAAAAACTCTTACCTATATGTTTTCTGGCCAGATGTCTGACACCGTTTTCCTTTGATTAGTGTGTCAATATCTGGTTTTAGCTCTTGTGCTGTGGGAATCCATAAAACAGCATGGAGGTTGTCAAGTCAAGTCAAGTCAAGTCAACTTTATTTGTATAGCCCATTTTTACAAGCAGTTTGTCTCAAAGGGCTTAACATAACATCAGCAACATCCTCTGCCCTTCGACCCTCACATCGACTAAGGAAAAACTCCCAGAAAAACCTTTAACAGGAAAAAATGGAAGAAACCTCAGGGTGAGCAACAGAGGAGGGATCCCTCACCCAGGACGGGCAGACGTGCAATGGATGCTGTACAGGCAGGAAAGCAATTAACAACATGAGAAATGACATTACTAAAAAGATAAGTAAAACAAAATCTCAACTGTTTAGTTTCACTTTTTGCTACCACCTCAATATGATTTTAACATTTCACAAGTTATAAGAAAATTATAGTAATGAAAATTATAATGAACTGCTGTAACATTCATGTATTCTTTTTTTCTGTGATGTTGAGAATCACTATCCTATCAGTTCGATTTCGGCCCGTAGGGAGAACCACCCCGCCGATAGTCGGTACACAGAAGAATGACAGGCAGATGTCAACAATACACATTGGGTTGGTCATAGAGCCGGCTACAGTTCAACTTGAAGATCTGGATGGAGAGATACCTGCAGAAAGATACAGAGAGAGAGAGAGAGAAAGGGAGGGAGAGACACAAGACTACGAGGAGAACTGGACACACAGTTAGTGACATAAAATAATGAACTGCATGTTAATCTGACGAGGGGAGAGGATAGAAGAGGAAAAGGAGGAGGGGAAACTGCTTAGTGGATCATGTTTGTGTCCCCCGGCAGCATAGGCCTATAGCAGCTTAGCTATGATAGAGATTTAAAGATTAACAGTTAGTCAGACCTATTCTACCTGTGGCTATATATCATGTGGTGAGTGAAACTATGCCTACCAGCCCTACACACTTTATTTGGTGCTAACTATACGCTTTACTAAACAGAAAGATTTTTAGTTTAGTCTTAAAAGTGGAGGTGGTGTCTGCCAGAGGAAGGGGTAGGTCGTTCATGTTGCTCTCAGCCTCTGTGAACTCCATCTCATCCATGCCCTCGCCCGTGTACCTGAAACACATCTTTATTTCATTGCATGCGTTTTGACAAACAAGCCAAACTCTCGTGGCTAAACGTTTGGTGTTGTGCCAGTCCAGCAGAAATACGTGGACTTCACACCGCTGTCCCGACGGCACTCTTCTTTTACTCACCAGTGGAGGAAGGCCTTGCGGCGGAACATGGCGGTGAACTGCTCAGAGATGCGCCTGAACAGCTCTTGAATGGCTGTGCTGTTGCCAATGAAGGTGGAAGCCATCTTGAGGCCGCAGGGAGGGATGTCACAGACAGCTGTCTTCACGTTGTTGGGGATCCAATCCACAAAGTAGCTGCTGTTTTTGTTCTGCACGTTCAGCATCTGCTCGTCCACCTCCTTCATGGACACGCGGCCTCTGAAGATGGCGGCGGCTGTAAGGTAACGCCCGTGCCGTGGGTCGCAAGCTGCCATCATGTTCTTGGCGTCGAACATCTGCTGGGTGAGTTCTGGAACCGTCAATGCCCTAAAAAAAAAGACAGACACTTGAGTCAGGATTTATTTCAAATGCATCGAAGTAAAACTTGACGAATGATAGTTTAAACAAATCAGGCTACCTGTACTGCTGGCTGCCGCGGTTGGTCAAGCGGGAAAACCCTGGAATGAAGAAGTGCAGCCTGGGAAAGGGCACCATGTTAACAGCTAGTTTCCTCAAATCAGCATTGAGCTGGCCAGGGAACCGCAGGCAGGTAGTCACCCCGCTCATGGTGGCTGAGACCAGGTGGTTGAGGTCACCATAGGTGGGCGTGGTGAGCTTCAGTGTGCGAAAGCAGATGTCATACAGGGCCTCGTTATCAATGCAGAAGGTCTCATCTGTATTCTCCACCAGCTGGTGGACGGAGAGAGTAGCATTGTATGGCTCCACCACTGTGTCCGACACCTGGAGCGGGAGAGCGGAGGGAAAGCGCAGACGACGGGAGGAACAGAAAACAGCAATGAAGCCCAGAGAACCAAGTGTAGGGACAAATATTTAACAATAAAATATTCTTGTGTATTAAGCAAACCTTGGGTGAAGGCACCACGCTGAACGTGTTCATGATGCGGTCTGGGTACTCCTCTCGGATTTTGCCGATGAGCAGCGTGCCCATGCCAGAGCCGGTGCCTCCTCCCAGGGAGTGTGTGAGCAGGAAGCCCTGGAGGCAGTCGCAGCTCTCTGCCTCTTTTCTCACCACATCCAGGACTGAGTCCATCAGCTCAGCTCCCTCGGTGTAGTGGCCTTTAGCCCAGTTGTTACCTGCTCCGCTCCGGCCTGTGTAACATGCAAACGCAGAAATTAAAACCACCTGGATCCACATCTACTTGACATGACTTCATCATACATGCAAAGTCAAAGACAATTTCCTTGCAGAGAGCAGTGAAAGCACTGAAAGAGACTGGCTCCAATACTACCACCAGTACCTCGCTTTTTGGATATTCAACTTTAAAATAAGGCTGACTCTAGATGCTTATTCACAGCAATGCAATTTCATCAACCCAATTTAAAACACACATCTTATGATCGCATTTAAAATTCGCACCAAAGACAAAGCTGTCCGGTCGAAAGATCTCACGGAGTCCATTGTGCCTGGCTCCAAGTCCACCAGCACTGCACGAGGGACATACTTCCCGCCTGGAAATGAAAACACAGTTGCTTAAACAATTACTCAAACAATAACCTGCTCATCTTCCTCCTTTTTCTTATACATACGACATACTTTTGAATTGCTGAGTGAACAAAGCAAAAAAATCATGGCCATTTTGGCCATTGTTTTTTTATAAGCAGCAGTGACTACTTCTTATTGGGGTTATATCTATATGGGGTTCCATACAAAGCTCCATACAAAAGTGATGTATGAATTTGATCTTTGGTCACAAACGACCACTGTAAACTCTAATGCCTCGTATAGCTCTCCTGTTACATATCATTTAATGACAATACAATATCTTCTTTTCTTCTTACTTATTTCAATTACAAAAACAAAGTTAGTCGCTTATATGGGTTATACAATATTACCGTAAGTTAAACTAACTGGATATTTGTTTGGGACATTTCCGTTAGCCGGAGGTTTGTTGTGTCACGGAAACAGGGCGACGGTAGCGAGGAAGGGTGGACTGACTTCAAGACTCATTTCTAAGAGTCTTGCAGTGGGATAAGGGCCCCCTGCTGGATAGCTAGGGTACTAACAAGTTTTCCGACTGGTGCCGAATTACTCTGGCGCCATTAGAAATTAGCTAGATAACCTAACTGTGTAGCTCGGAATCTTCAGCAAAGTGATATTAAGGCTAACCTGCTGCCTCGTTGTAATAGACGTTGATTCGTTCCAGCTGCAGGTCACTGTCTCCGTGATATGTCCCGGTCGGGTCGATGCCATGTTCGTCACTTATCACCTCCCAGAACTACAACGAGCAAAAAACAGAAACACTGCGTTAAATCAGATGACTAACTAGCGTGATTTACCCCAGCGACGTACGACCACCGAGGCAGGCTATCAGATTATCGTTCACCTTTACCAAAATAAAAGCTAATATAAAAACACATATTTCAGAAATATTAATCAGGTAATAAACCTAAAATAATAAACCTTAAACACATAATTTCCACATCGAAAAATAACCCTTCAAACATTGACACTATACCACACAGGAAACTATATCACAGTTCATAACTACGTTGTGCTTAAACTGCTTCTAGCAACAAAAGTCATTTCTGAACTGGGCGCTTCACTAAGGAAAGTTTGCTGACGTCTTTGTAGTATTTATTATGCGAAGTTTAAAGACCTTCCATAAATCACAACTGCTGCTTGTAAATTCGGCAGACATCATATAAATAAATATGTAGGAACATCGTAAAAGTAACACCTCAACTGACTCGCCTGTTGTTCATATGATACTTATCCACCAAAACGCACTGAGGGGTGATAACGTGAGGGATGAAACAGTTGCTAAATGTTGACATATTACTTAAATAAGGTTTACTGCGGTGGTTTACGTATATCCCGAATTTTCAAGAAAGCATTGAAGATTCGTTTAAAGTTGTTATACATGTTCACCGTTTGCTTAAAATATAATAAAATGACAGCGCCGGGATACCTTACCGTAAAGTACTGGCAACAACCATGGGATTACCAGCGAAACTCAGCCGGCAGCTGAGGACAGAGCCGTTTTAAATTCGGGCAGCTAGGCTGTATATTTGGATACGTTTATTAAGGTATGTCCGCTGCTACTCGCCGTGTAAATCCTCCATACTCGCAGCCTCTCCTCGGTAGCTAGCTAACCTGTCAGTCTCAATCATTGATACAATGTTCTCAACTGTCAAGATGTTTAACTCCCAGACACTCAAAAGTCCAAGAACACGAGTCTTTCCATTTATACAAAGCGTTACGCGTACACGCTGAGGTCATTTCAGTTAGCTTTTCCTGGATAAATAAGTTTATATGGAAAGGAGCGTCCTCACCTGTTGTAGGCGGCGAGCTGCAGGTGGTGACAGAGAAATTCACAGTTGAGTTACTGCTGGGAAGAGCGCTTCAAAGTAAAGCTCTCGTTGAACGCGGTACATAACATCTCCTATCATAGAATTTATTATCTTTCTTTACTCCTACCAACTTTACAGAGTGATGTGGCTGTTTATGTAATACAAATAATAATACAAATTTAATAAATAGAGATAAATCCTTTGATAAATAATTTAAATTAGGGAGAGTTTTCATTTTTAGACTCTCCAATAATCACATAAAGAGACCCCTGTTTAGTTTACTTTATCTGATATTTAGATCTAACTGTTTTTGATGTTGACACTTCTGGATATTATAGACCTAAGGAAAATGCTTGTTTCCCCCGCAAGTTACTCCCAAGAGCCTCATCAGGGACTCTGACTGAATAAGACTCCCAACACAGTATAGTTGTGTGGTGGCGACATCTGCTGGTTAATACCAGTACCATCCACAGGCGGTCGTTTTTCCAAAACCTTCATCTGGATATCTCAAGGAAATTCAATCGAATGCAACTGGACTTAGTTATTTGTCTTTGAAGACGTTTCACCTCTCATCCAGGAGGCTTCATCAGTTCATGCTCGCTTGACTAGGCTGGGACTAGTCCAACCCAGTGAAACGTCTTCAAAGACAAATAACTAAGTCCAGTTGCATTCGATTGAATTTCCTTGAGATAACCATGACCTGGATCAATGAGAATATTCACAGGCTTCATCTGGATACATTTTCCTTTTTTTTCCAGCCTCAGGGACCTTTTCTAATTTTGGCTCTTCTTTTAACTTGACAGGATCGAGAAACTAAAGTAAATTAATCTCCAAAATATTAGAAAATATGCACAAAACAGGCTGTAGAATTTGATTTTCAGCCATTATACCTCAAGAGATACACCTAAACTTTGGATTAACTTTCGGAGAGGACAATTTTGAAGGACAAATTTGAAGAAAAAAAAGTTTTTGAGACAGAAAAGCTCAACAAAGGCCCAGTATGAGCTTACCATTCTAAAGGCCAGAATTTATCTTTATAATGCAAATCTCCTAGAATAAAAAAAAGTTAGCATTTTCTTTCTTAGAGAATAGATAGATAGATATACTTTATTGATCCCAGGCTGGGAAATTGCAGTGCAGCAGCAGCAATACACAAGCTAAACAAAATGTTAAAAATAGCAAAATAAAAAGTGGCATATATAAAATATATATACAAGGCAATATAAAACGTATATATACAACAGTAAACAGTGTAATGTAGTGCAAAATAATGTAGAGGTAGAGTGTAAGGTGCCAGTAGAATGTAAGGTAAGTGAGTAAAACATATAAAGTGCATAGTGACTGTACGTTATGACCAGAGTTTAGCTGTTATTGTAGTGTGATGGCATGTGGCAGGAAAGATTTCCTGTATCTGTCCCTTCGACAGCAGAGCTGTAGCAGCCTGTGGGAGAAGGTGCTCCGCTGTCTGTCTACTGTGTGGTGGAGAAGGTGCTGTTCATTGTCCATGATGGATAACAGTTTAACACAGGATAACACAGCATCCTCCTCTCCACCACGGTCTCAAAAGACTCCAGCCTGAGACCGAGTACAGAGCCAGCCTCCTTGATGATTTTATCAAGTCTGTTAGTGTCGTTGGCTCTGATGCTGCTGCCCCAACACACCACAGCAAAGAAAATGGCGCTGACAACAACAGACTGGTAGAAGATCTCCAACATCTTGCTGCACACGTTGAAGGATCTCAGCTTCCTCAGGAAATAGAGTCTGCTCATCCCCTTCTTGTACACAGCCTCGGTCTTAGAAGTCCAGTCCAGTCTATTACCGATCACCACTCCCAGGTATCTGTAGTCCTCCACCTCCCCCCCCCGATCCGTAGTGTGGCTGTGAAGGCGTCCTCTTCCTCCTGAAATCGATCACCATCTCTTTTGGCCTTGTTGACATTCAACAAGCATTTGTTCTTGAACCACTCTTTCTATTGTGTCCTTGTTTATGAGGAGAATCTGCCACTGAGTATTCCCACCTGAAACCCCTTGAAACAGCAAAATATGAGCAAGAAACATTTCAGTCACAAGGTCGACTTTGAAGAGTTCCGGTACATGCAGTCAAATGTGAAACAGCCTTCACAAATCAGTATGCTCAGAGTAAAACACTACTGAAATTCTCAAGCAGATAATCAATGTAAAAATCACAGACTGTGTATAAACATCTCCCATCCCGATGCAACTTAAAGAGACAAATCAGGTAAGAGCAATAAAAAGTCTATATAAACAAATGTGTTTTGTGTGTATGATGTCCTAATGTCACACACCACATGCTGACGTAAGTGTGAAAAATAGCATCATGAATTAACACATCCCTCACACAATGTCAACAAAAAACATTTCCTCAATTACTGTAATAACACTATATGTTATTACTCTCTGATGTGATCTAAACCTATTCCTGTTTGGGAATCAATTAGATTATGTCTCACACTGAAGGAAACTGTCTTGCAGTTCTGATTGTTGCTTGTCCTTCCTGAATGTAGACTATGTAGGCAGCTGCAAGAACATCTGCACTGCTGATTCAGTTGTTCACTTTCTCTTAATTATTTACATTTTTGTGAATTTCCCCATTGCCAGACAATAAAGAAAATCTTATCTTATCTTGTCTTAAAAAGTGTCATTAATTCATTACTCATCACTATAACATATTTCGTCCAATATCTCACATCTCACATTCCCATCAAGATGATCAGTGCAGTAGAATATCTGTGCAAAGTACTGATTATTTTTTGGCTCAAGAAAAATGATTCACCCTCAGTCAAAGTTCAGTTCTGACAAATGCATCTGTTATTTTTGGACAATTGCAGAAAAGCATATACATACAGAAAAGCAATCTGTGATGAGCACAATCTGTTGTCATCTCTAATGAGTGAACACACTCCCTGCTCAATTTTTTTGCAATACATGTGTGTGTATAGGGCGGCACGGTGGTGCAGTGGTTAGCACTGTTGCCTCATAGCAAGAGGGTTCCAGGTTCGAATCCCGGTCTGGGCCCTTCTATGTGGAGTTTGCATGTTCTCCCTGTGCCTGCGTGGGTTTTCTCCGGGTACTCCGGCTTACTCCCACAATACCAAAAACATGCACATTAGGTTAATTGGCTACTCTAAATTGCCCCTAGGTGTGAGTGTGAGAGTGTGTGGTTGTCTGTCTTTGTGTGTTGGCCCTGCGATTGACTGGCGACCAGTCCAGGGTGAACCCCGCCTCTCTCCCGTAGTCATCTGGGATAGGCTCCAGCTCCCCCGCGACCCTGACGGATAAGCGGTGTAGAAAATGGATGGATGGATGGATGTGTGTATATAAGGCCTAAGCAGAACCTGGTTTATAGAATCAAAAAATGGATCAAGTTATAGTTATCTTGAAAGATGACAAAGAGTGAGAGAGTGAGCACAGAGTCCAGTCAATCGCAGGGCTGACACACAAAGACAGACAACCACACACACTCACACCTAGGGGCAACGCAGAGTAGCCACTTAACCTAATGTGCATGTTTTTGGTATTGTGGCAGGAAGCTGGAGTCCTGGGAGAAAACTCACGCAGGCACAGGGAGAACATGCAAACTCCACACAGAAGGGCCCAGACCGGGATTCGAACCTGGAACCCTTTGAGGTGCCAGTGCTACCACCGTGAGCACCGCTGTGCTGCCCAAGACTGACAACAGGTGAGTTAAAAAAGCAAGATACTTTAATGTCATTATAAATGTGGATGGCAATTGTAAAATTATATCCGTTTTCCCAGATGACAATTATGTTATTAACATAATGGAGCAAGTAAAAGCTGCAGGACATAGTGAAGGTAAACTCTTACTATTGACATAAATTTATTATGTCTTATTATTAACTTTTTTAACTTTATTAAATTTTTAAGTGCACATGGACAAAAGACCATCATTCCATGATGCGTACCAGTTCATGCAAGGTGGAGGAGGCTGAAGGAAAAATTAAGAAGAGTTAAGATTTAGATTAAGATTAATTAAAATTAAGATTTGAGAAAAAAAACAAAAAAATGATCACATGCACGGGTCAAATTTGGTCGCAAATACAAGAGCTGGGGAAGCAGCAGCAACAACACATTAAGTTAATAAGAAAAAGCAAGACAAATAAAATTTGAATTATATTCTTGTGTCTGTCTTGTTTTGATAAATCAAGAAATCAGAACTCCACAAAGGAAGCAGTGGCTGGCTGGGTCACATTCACAACCGTGAGCTGCCGCTTGGAGGCACAACAGAAGTGTTGATGATGTAGAGGCACTTCAATCAAAAAGTAATAAGTTAGTGACTGAGAACCTCACACTTATTATGTGGTAGCATTTTGATTTCCAGGGAAAAAAAAAAAGAGGCATTTGACATGAGGCGCCGTACATCAACCTGTAGCATCCTGCACACACTCTCACAAAAGAAAATGAAATGAAAAAGAGCATGAAGATGGATCCAGTCCTTAGATAATGGCACAAATCATCATCCCTGTAGGGTTTCATTAGTTGTTGAGTCAGAAGGTAAGCTGATGTGCAGCTCCACCTCGGGACCAGGGGCCATATGCCACATGTGTGTGTTTAAAAGCCCAGGAGTCACGCCAACTACCACGATACACTGCTACATTTATATGGCAGAAGCGCCGTTCACTGTCACAGGATGGGTGATGCTATCATGCCAAACTCTCTTTCTCAAATGATTCCTTTTGTATGAGTTGCTTCAGCTGTCACTATTCATAGTTGATAAAAATTGTGGCATGGGGGTTGTGAACATTTTTCATCTTCTGAAGGAGAGAAAGCCAGAAAGAGAGAGAGAGAGAGAGAGAGAACTAATAATGTAGACATAAAAGTTGGACAATTCATATCATCTGCTGGTCTATTTAATCTCTTTGAGCAGTTTCTCCCTAAACTGTGTTTTCAGTAATAATTCAGATTTGTGGTAGTTGCACAACTTAACTGGTTGTATGAGATTTACAATGTAATTACAGCAAGAACATAACTAATGGTCTTCATGTTGCTACCTTGCAGCTCTGCAAGAAAGAAAGAAAGCCAAATGGTTGAAAATAAATTAGTGGGGGGGGGGGGGGGGAAATGCAAGCATAAAGGAAACAAAAATATATTTCACAAATATAAGAAAAGATGTAAATACAATTCGCGAACACGTCTGTCAGAAAATTCCAAACAGAACGACGCACCAGCTCATATAAAAAGCCGCAGAAGATTCTGATTCTCGTCATTTTCACTTGGACTGTGGCAGGAGCTCATCTCTGGCAAACCTGAGCTGTGGAAGTGATCTCTTTTGGAGAATTAAAGCGCTGGGAAATATCTTTTGGGAAACTTGCTGGAAAACAAAACTATCGGATTACTGAATCACTGAGGGAAATTGAGGAGCTTGAAATGGCCTTCAGCAAACCACTCAACGAGGGACCTTTTCGGATGGAAGTCGCCCTTGAGATGGACGACGACACTGCAGATAAGAAAATTTTATTTGAGCGTTTTATTTGTGACGGATTCGCTGTGAAATCTTGAAGCCCTTTAAAGCTTTAGCAGTACGAGACATCAGTGAAAGGTTTTGAGTGTGGAGGTAGCTGAATGACGTCATATCACAGGGCTGTTGGAAAGGCATACATTTGGTGACTCGAAGATTTTTTGGTGTAAAAATTAATTTAATAGACAGAATCGCTGAAATCCCGCGGGAAATGTGTGGAATGTGTTAATAAGTAGTGTGGTGAACTGAAAACACTGATTTTGCTTTGATGTCAGCAAATTGTTCAAAGTTTTGCATGAAAAGTAGTGAAAAAAAATGGCGACTGGGCTGAAATTCATAAAATGCTAAATAGAAAATGTGTTATGCTTGGTCTCCATGGAGACGATGGAACCATCATCTGCGGGTGTTATCAAACCACTGCACCTTCTTTCTGTGTACTTGTTTGTTCTGATTATTGAGCCCTGACTTGACTTGTGGAGCTGATACCGAAACATTTTGTCCTTTAAAAGTTTGCAAACTTATTTTCAGCGATTCCTCAAAATTCACAAAGAGCTCAGCGTTGTTCAGAGTTTTATTGGAGCTGACAAATGAACGATGTGTGACTGTTTGTGCACCAATCTAAGCTGCTGAGTACTTTCAACACACAACTTGTACAGGGCATATTGGTGTTTGCATAATAACACTGAAAACCTCTTTTGTCGTTAGTTTGGTGTTTTATTTTGGAGGCGCGACAGCGCTATTTGTCAGCTGTATGGGACAGCATGTGCGCGCCATGCGTTCGGGATGCAGCCGTCTCAGTCACGCATCGTGATATGCAGCTGATGAAATGTGACTATAAAGAGTTGTGAAGTACTAGCATGGTCTGTTCAGAGCTCATTGCTCTTATTTTACAGAAGCTCCGTTGTTGGTTGCGCTTCATTTATTAGCCAGTGTTGCCATGATTCACTTAGTGGATGCAAAAGAATACATGCCTTTGCCAGTCGATTGTTTGAAGCAGTGACAGATCGATAACATTTTCCCTGAGATTCATGTCTGATAGTCCTTCTCCATTCCATATTTTCCCTGTTGTTTCACATTTCTGTTGCGCACGCGAGACGTAGAAAGAGCCTTGCGTAAAAGCGCGCAGCGCATAAGGACAAATCTCCTTCTATAATGTTATTATTGTTATTGTTATTATCATCATCATGTTTTGTAATGTTTCCTGTGTTAGGAACATTTGAGAAACTCTTAGCCACAAACCAACTGCCTTGAATATGCTCTCAGCATCATAACAGCATCGAGCTGATACAGACATGGGTTATAAAGCTTCTCAATGCTGTAAGAAGATTTCGTCATTTTGTATGTGTGCGAATACATCAGTAAGCAGGCTTGTATTATGTTTTCAATCATATCATTATCATAATCATATAACTGTACTTAATGTTGTAAAAAATGTCATTCTTGTGAATAAGTTTCTTCCAAGTTCATGAACAGTTAGGATTTTTTTTCCAGGTGATTAAGTACAGTAAATAATGGTAACTATTAAGTGGGACATAAATACAGCATCAAATTATTCTCATCCTGTTCATAGTAATGAAGAACTGCATAGTCTTTGATATTACTGTTGAAAGGGCCTGTCATGTGTCATGAGATTCATGTCTGCTAGTGCTTCTCCATTCCATATTTTCCCTGTTATTTCACATTTCTGTTGCGCACGCGAGACGTGGAAAGAGCCTTGCGTAAAAGCGCGCAGCGCATAAGGATAAATCTCCCAATCTCTTTCTATAATGTTATTATTGTTATTGTTATTGTTGGTATTATTATTATTGTTATCATCATGTTTTGTGTGTTAAGAACATTTGGGAAATCTTGTCCACAAACCAACTGCTTTGAATATGCTCTCAGCATAACAATAATAATAACATTATAGAAGGAGATTCGTCCTTATGCGCTGCGCGCTTATACGCAAGGCTCTTTCCACGTCACGCGTGCACAACAGAAATGTGAAATAACAGGGAAAATATGGAATGGAGAAGCACTAGCAGACACGAATCTCATGACACATGACAGGTCCTTTTAACAGTAATATCAAAGACTATGCAGTTCTTCATTACTATGAACAGGATGAGAATAATTTGATGCTGTATTTATGTCCCACTTAATAGTTACCATTATTTACTGTACTTAATCACCTGGAAAAAAATCCTAACTGTTCATGAACTTGGAAGAAACTTATTCACAAGAATGAAAAATATAAAGACATTAAAACATTAAGTACAGTTATATTGACAAGTATAGAGATTAGGTCACTGGGTCAAATTAAAATCAACAATTTTCTGTTTGAATACTAAATATGATTGAAAACATAAAACAAGCCTGTTTTACTGATGTATTTACACACATACAAAATGACGAAATCTTCTTACAGCATTGAGAAGCTTTATAACCCCTGTCTGTATCACCTCAATGCTGTTATGATGCTGAGAGCATATTCAAGGCAGTTGGTTTGTGGCTAAGAGTTTCTCAAATGTTCTTAACACACAAAACATGATGATAACAATAATAATACTAACATTATAGAAGGAGATTAGGAGATTCGTCCTTATGCGCTGCGCGCTTTTACGCAAGGCTCTTTCCACGTCTCGCGTGCGCAACAGAAATGTGACATGACAGGAAAAATATGGAATGGAGAAGCACTATCAGACATGAATCTCAGGGAAAATGTGATCGATCTGTCACTGGTTCAAACAATCGACTGGCAAAGGCATGTATTCTTTTGCATCCACTAAGTGAATCATGGCTACACTGGCTAATAAATGAAGCGCAACCAACAACGGAGCTTCTGTAAAATAAGAGCAATGAGCTCTGAACAGACCATGCTAGTACTTCACAACTCTTTATAGTCACATTTCATCAGCTGCATATCACGATGCGTAACTGAGACGGCTGCATCCCCGACGCATGGCGCGCGCTGATCAAATTACCACAAGTTGTGTGTTGACAGTACTCATCAGCTTAGATCGGTCCACAAACAGTCACACATCGTTCATTTATTCATTCATCGTTCATTTTTAGATTCATGTCTGCTGGTCCTTCTCCATTCCATATTTTCCCTGTTATGTCACATTTCTGTTGCGCATGCGAGACGTGGAAAGAGCCTTGCGTAAAAGCGCGCAGCGCATAAGGACAAATCTCCTAATCTCTTTCTATAATGTTATTATTGTTATTGTTATTGTTGGTGTTATTATTATTATTATTGTTATCATCATGTTTTGTGTGTTAAGAACATTTGAGAAACTCTTAGCCACCAACCATACTGCCTTGAATATGCTCTCAGCATTATAACAGCATTGAGCTGATACAGACATGGGTTATAAAGCTTCTCAATGCTGTAAGAAGATTTCGTTATTTTGTATGTGTGTAAATACACCAGTAAACAGGCTTGTATTATGTTTTCAGTCATGTCATATCATAATCACTTTCTGTGTACTTGTTTGTTCTGATTATTGAGCCTTGACTTGATTTGTATCCGGAGCTGATACCGAAACATTTAGCCGTTTGAAAGTTTACAAACTTATTTTGAGCGATTCCTCAAAGTGTTGTTCAGAATTGTATTGGAGTTGACAAATGAACGATGTGTGAGTGTTTGTGGACCGATCTAAGCTGATGAGTACTGTCAACACACAACTTGTGGTAATTTGATCAGCGCGCGCCATGCGTCGGGGATGCAGCCGTCTCAGTTACGCATCGTGATATGCAGCTGATGAAATGTGACTATAAAGAGTTGTGAAGTACTAGCATGGTCTGTTCAGAGCTCATTGCTCTTATTTTACAGAAGCTCCGTTGTTGGTTGCGCTTCATTTATTAGCCAGTGTTGCCATGATTCACTTAGTGGATGCAAAATAATACATGCCTTTGCCAGTCGATTGTTTGAACCAGTGACAGATCGATCACATTTTCCCTGAGATTCATGTCTGATAGTCCTTCTCCATTCCATATTTTCCCTGTTGTTTAACATTTCTGTTGCGCACGCGAGACGTGGAAAGAGCCTTGCGTAAAAGCGCGCAGCGCATAAGGACGAATCTCCTTCTATAATGTTATTATTATTATCATCATCATGTTTTGTAATGTTTCCTGTGTTAGGAACATTTGAGAAACTCTTAGCCACAAACCAACTGCCTTGAATATGCTCTCAGCATTATCACAGCATCGAGCTGATACAGACATGGGTTATAAAGCTTCTCAATGCTGTGTCTGTCTTGTTTTGATAAATCAAGAAATCAGAACTCCACAAAGGAAGCAGTGGCTGGCTGGGTCACATTCACAACCGTGAGCTGCCGTTTGGAGGCACAACAGAAGTGTTGATGATGTAGAGGCACTTCAATCAAAAAGAAATAAGTTAGTGGCTGAGAACCTCACACTTATTATATGGTAGCATTTTGATTTCCAGGGGAAAAAAAAGAGGCATTTGACATGAGGCGCCGTACATCAACCTGTAGCATCAGTTGGACAATTCATATCATCTGCTGGTCTATTTAATCTCTTTGAGCAGTTTCTCCCTAAACTGTGTTTTCAGTAATAATTCAGATTTGTGGTAGTTGCACAACTTAACTGGTTGTATGAGATTTACAATGTAATTACAGCAAGAACATAACTAATGGTCTTCATGTTGCTACCTTGCAGCTCTGCAAGAAAGAAAGAAAGCCAAATGGTTGAAAATAAATTAGTGGGGGGGAAAAATGCAAGCATAAAGGAAACAAAAATACATTTCACAAATATAAGAAAAGATGTAAATACAATTCGCGAACACGTCTGTCAGAAAATTCCAAACAGAACGACGCACCAGCTCATATAAAAGGCCGCAGAAGATTCTGATTCTCGTCATTTTCACTTGGACTGTGGCAGGAGCTCATCTCTGGCAAACCTGAGCTGTGGAAGTGATCTCTTTTGGAGAATTAAAGCGCTGGGAAATATCTTTTGGGAAACTTGCTGGAAAACAAAACTATCGGATTACTGAATCACTGAGGGAAATTGAGGAGCTTGAAATGGCCTTCAGCAAACCACTCAACGAGGGACCTTTTCGGATGGAAGTCGCCCTTGAGATGGACGACGACACTGCAGATAAGAAAAATTTATTTGAGCGTTTTATTTGTGACGGATTCGCTGTGAAATCTTGAAGCCCTTTAAAGCTTTAGCAGTACGAGACATCAGTGAAAGGTTTTGAGTGTGGAGGTAGCTGAATGACGTCATATCACAGGGCTGTTGGAAAGGCATACATTTGGTGACTCGATGATTTCTTGGTGTAAAATGTTAATTTAATAGACAGAATCGCTGAAATCCCGCGGGAAATGTGTGGAATGTGTTAATAAGTAGTGTGGTGAACTGAAAACACTGATTTTGCTTTGATGTCAGCAAATTGTTCAAAGTTTTGCATGAAAAGTAGTGAAAAAAAATGGCGACTGGGCTGAAATTCATAAAATGCTAAATAGAAAATGTGTTATGCTTGGTCTCCATGGAGACGATGGAACCATCATCTGCGGGTGTTATCAAACCACTGCACCTTCTTTCTGTGTACTTGTTTGTTCTGATTATTGAGCCCTGACTTGACTTGAGGAGCTGATACCGAAACATTTTGTCCTTTAAAAGTTTGCAAAAAGTTTGCAAACAAAGAGCTCAGCGTTGTTCAGAGTTTTATTGGAGCTGACAAATGAACGATGTGTGACTGTTTGTGCACCAATCTAAGCTGCTGAGTACTGTCAACACACAACTTGTACAGGGCATATTGGTGTTTGCATAATAACACTGAAAACCTCTCTTGCCGTTAGTTTGGTGTTTTATTTTGGAGGCGCGACAGAGCTATTTGTCAGCTGTATGGGACAGCATGTGCGCGCCATGCGTTCGGGATGCAGCCGTCTCAGTCACGCATCGTGATATGCAGCTGATGAAATGTGACTATAAAGAGTTGTGAAGTACTAGCATGGTCTGTTCAGAGCTCATTGCTCTTATTTTACGGAAGCTCCGTTGTTGGTTGCGCTTCATTTATTAGCCAGTGTTGCCATGTTTCACTTAGTGGATGCAAAAGAATACATGCCTTTGCCAGTCGATTGTTTCAACCAGTGACAGATCGATAACATTTTCCCTGAGATTCATGTCTGATAGTCCTTCTCCATTCCATATTTTCCCTGTTGTTTCACATTTCTGTTGCGCACGCGAGACGTGGCGCAGCGCATAAGGACAAATCTCCTAATCTCTTTCTGTAATGTTATTATTATTATTGTTATCATCATGTTTTGTGTGTTAAGAACATTTGAGTAATCTTGTCCACAAACCAACTGCTTTGAATATGCTCTCAGCATAACAATAATAATAACATTATAGAAGGAGATTTGTCCATATGCGCTGCGCGCTTTTACGCAAGGCTCTTTCCACGTCTCGCGTGCGCAACAGAAATGTGACATGACAGGAAAAATATGGAATGGAGAAGCACTATCAGACATGAATCTCAGGGAAAATGTGATCGATCTGTCACTGGTTCAAACAATCGACTGGCAAAGGTATGTATTCTTTTGCATCCACTAAGTGAAACATGGCTACACTGGCTAATAAATCAAGCGCAACCAACAACGGAGCTTCTGTAAAATAAGAGCAATGAGCTCTGAACAGACCATACTAGTACTTCACAACTCTTTATAGTCACATTTCATCAGCTGCATATCACGATGCGTAACTGAGACGGCTGCATCCCCGACGCATGGCGCGCGCTGATCAAATTACCACAAGTTGTGTGTTGACAGTACTCATCAGCTTAGATCGGTCCACAAACAGTCACACATCGTTCATTTATTCATTCATCGTTCATTGGGCCTGTGACTATAAAGAGTTGTGAAGTACTGGTATGGTCTGTTCAGAGCTCATTGCTCTTATTTTACAGAAGCTCCGTTGTTGGTTGCGCTTCATTTATTAGCCAGTGTAGCCATGATTCACTTAGTGGATGCAAAAGAATACATGCCTTTGCCAGTCGATTGTTTGAAGCAGTGACAGATCGATCACGTTTTCCCTGAGATTCATGTCTGATAGTCCTTCTCCATTCTATATTTTCCCTGTTATTTCACATTTCTGTTGCGCACGCGAGACGTGGAAAGAGCCTTGCGTAAAAGCGCGCAGCGCATAAGGGCAAATCTCCTTCTATAATGTTATTATTGTTATTGTCATTGTTATTGTTGGTATTATTATTATTATTATTGCTATCATCAGGTTTTGTGTGTTAAGAACATTTTCAACTCAGCTTGCAGGTGTTTCCACTAGAGGTAAGATGTAGATGGTCATAGGAGACACAGTTAAACATCAATGAAATGTCTCCTGCAAGTCTGAATTTCACGTACCATTTGCTGGATCCACAATCTTCCACCGCTGTCCCTCTGATGTACAGGGGAGGAAGGGGGGGATGTCTGCCCCTTCTGAAGTCCACGATCATCTCCTTGGTCTTCTTCACATTGATGCAGAGGTTGTTTTCTCTGCACCAACCCTCCAGGTGTCCCACCTCATGCCTGTAGTTGGACTCGTCGGACAGTTGGACTTGTCCAACCACAGCTGTGTCATCCACAAATTTCACGATCAGGCAGCTCGGATGTTGCACTGAGCAGTCGTGTGTGAGCAGGGTGAACGGGAGGTGGCTCAGCACACAGCCCTGAGGAGAGCCAGTGCTGAGGGTGATGGGGGGGAGGAGATGTCGTGGATCTTTACGGACTGCGGCCTGTCCGTCAGGAAGTCCAGGACCCAATTGCAGAGGGTGGAGCTCAGTCCGAGAGTACTGAGTTTGTGGATCAGTGTCTGTGGAATGATTGTGTGGACAGCTGATGTAAAGTCCACGAAGAGCAGAGGGACATAAAAGTCCTTATTCTCTAGGTGGGTGAGAGCTGTGTGAACCCCAGAAGATACGGCATCCTCTGTGGATTGGTTCTTCCTGTATGCGTACTGGTGTGGGTCCACAGTGACATCAATGCAGTCTTTAATGCGGGCCATGACCAGTCTCTCAAAGCACTTCATGACTATCGGAGTGAGTGCTACTGGCCGATAGCCATTCAGGCTCGTCACTGTGGAGGTCTTGGGAATGGGGATGATCGTGGCGGCCTTCAGGCATTTGGGGACCGCCGCCTGTTGGAGAGAGGTGTTGAAGATGTCCGTCAGCACCTCTGTGAGCTGATGTGCACAGCCCCTCGGCACCTGCCCAGGGATGTTATTGGGACCTGCAGCTTTGTGAGTTTATCCTCTGGAGGATCCTCCTCACTTCTGTTGGGGCCACGCTGAGGGGCTTGTTCTGGAGCGAGCTGATGTTGTTGTGTAGCTCCCGTAGCGCTTCACTTGCATTAGCACCTGGCGCGATGTAAACGACCATAACAAACACCGCCGTAAACCCCCAAGGCAGATAGTGTGGCCGGCATTTCACAAACATATGCACTATCGCCTCGGAGCAGTGGCTGTTGACTTTAATGCAGTTTGTACACCAACCTTTATTAACATAGACGGGCTTTCCCCGCCAGCTTGTTATGGTCCGCTCGGAAGAGAAGCCGGCCGTCGATCTGGAAGGCTGGGTCTGGCATGTTCTCGTTCAGCCATGTTTCTGTCAGACAAAGCAATGCACAGTTCCTCATCTCACGTGAAACCCCCAGCCTCAGTCGAAGTAGGTCCATCTTGTTGTCCAAAGAACGAACACTGGACAGGAACAGGGACGGGATCGGTGGTCTCCCGGTGTTAGCCTTTAGCTTAGCTAACAGGCTGCCCTGTTTGCTCCTCTTCTGCTTCGGCGCCAAATGCTTAGTCAGTGTGGAGTTTTGCCCTGGGACCTGTTTCTCTCTGTTTCTCTGCTGCTGGATCCAGAACCCTCTCCATGGCCCTGCCTGGATCCTGCTGCTCCTGCTCTGCAAGGTTCTCTCTGTCCTCCCTGTCTCTCTTCTCTCCCTCCCAGGCGGTCGCAGCAGAAGGCCGTCCACACTGAGTCTGGTTCTGCTCGAGGTTTCTGCCTGTTAAAAGGAAGTTTTTCCTCGCCACTGTCGCCAAAAGCTTACTCAGTGTGGGGTTTTGCCCTGGGACATGTTTTTCTCTGTTTCTCTTTTTTTTTCTTTTATTTTTGAATGTGTTGTATACACACCTGTAAAATGCCTTGAGATAACTCTGTTATGAATTGCCTCTTTAAATAAAATTGAACTGAATTGAACTGAACTGAATTGAATTGAATGTGTCTGGCAGGAATGGTAACGATTTGCATCAAAGCTTTGATATATAATATATAAGGATTGTTTATTTCATTTTCAACTCAGCTTGCAGTTGTTTCCTCTAGAGGTAAGATGTAGATGGTCGTAGGAGACACAGGTAAGTTAAACATCAATGAAATGTCTCCTGCAAGTCTGAATTTCACTTACCATTTGCTGGATCCACAATCTTCTACCCTGCCCAACTGAGGCCTGGTACTGCTGCTGGATCCTGAGCCCTATACGACCCTGCCTACTGCACTGACAGTGCTGCTGGATCCAGAACCCTCTCCATGGCGCTGCCTGGATCCTGCTGCTCCTGCTCTGCACTTTTCTCTCTGTCCTCCCTGTCTCTCCTCTCTCAGTCCCAGGCGGTCGCAGCAGAAGGCCGCCCACACTGAGTCTGGTTCTGCTCGAGGTTTCTGCCTGTTAAAAGGTGTCATGCCTGGTGTTTTTTGGTTATGCTTTGTCTTTTGATTTCTGTCCATGTGCCATGTTCCATGTTTGTCTAGTGCTTCCATGTATTATGTTCAAGGTTTTTGTCATGTCCTGTTTTATTTTGAAAGTGTCTCTTCCCCTGTGTGTCCTGTTTTCATGTAGCTTTGCTTTAGTTTTCCTGATTGCTTTCTCCCTCCTGATGTGTGTCACCTGTGTCTCGTTGTCTTGTCTATTTAGTCCTTGTCTTCCCAGTCACCATTGTCAGTGCGTCTGCTTTTTTCCCCCATGCCATGCCAGGATCTGCATTTTTCCCATGCCATGCCTGGAACTTTTGTTTTACCTTGTTATGCCATGCCATGCCATGTTAGCCCAGGAGTTTTTTGCCACAGTAAGTTTGTTTTTCGAGTTTGGCTTTGTTTAATAAAAGACCATTGTTTTTGGAACTCCACCTCGGCTGCTCCTTTTGACTCTGCATCGGGGTTCAGTAAATTTCTGCGTCAGCGACGCCGACTATTCATGACAGAACGCACTGACCAACAATGAACCCCACAGAGTCTCCGTTTTGGGGCACTAGACTGGCAATCAGGCCCCCTCCCAGTCTGGGCCACCTCTGGAAGGTGCACATGTACCGCTTGAGGTCCAGGGGAGGCCTGCACCCAGCGACAGGCTCCCCACAGCCGGTGCAGACTCCGCAGACTGAGCTGCCTGCCGCCGCAGAGGTCTTCGTTCCTGTACCTGCTCCGCGGACCGATCCGCCTGCCGCCGCGGAGATCTTCATTCCTGTCCCTGCTCCGCGGACCAGGCCGCCTGCCGCCGCGGAGGTCAAAGTTCCTGTTCCTGCTCCGCGGACTAAGCCGCCGGCCGCCGCGGAGATCCGCGTTCCTGTCCCAGCTCCGCGGACCAGGCCGCCTGCCGCCGCGGAGGTCAAAGTTCCTGTTCCTGCTCCGCGGACTAAGCCGCCGGCCGCCGCGGAGATCCGCGTTCCTGTCCCAGCTCCGCGGACCAGGCCGCCTGCTGCCGCGGAGGTCTTCGTTCCTGTTCCTGCTCCGCGGACTAAGCCGCCTGCCGCCGCGGAGGTCTTCGTTCCTGTCCCTGCTCCGCGGACCAGGCCACCTGCCGACGCGGAGGTTTTCAGGGCTGGGTCCGCCAGCTCCCAAGGCTACGCCAGAGTCCCACGTTCCAGCTGAGGGGCCGCAGCTCACCGTCAAAGGGCTGGGTCCGCCAGCTTCCCAAGCTACACCAGAGTCCCACGTTCCAGCTGAGGGGCCGCAGCTCACAGTTCCAGGGTTTGGGTCCGCCAGCTCCCAAGGCCACGCCAGAGTTCCACGTTCCAGCTGGGGGGCCGTAGCTCACAGTTCCAGGGCTGGGTCCAGCAGCTTCCCAAGCAACGGGAGAGTTCCACGTTCCAGCTGAGGGGCCGCAGCCCACAGTTCCAGGGCTGGGTCCGCCAGCACCCCAAGCTACGCCAGGGCTCCATGCTTCGGCTGATGGACCGCAGCTCACAGTTCCAGGGCTGGGTCCGCCAACTTCCCAAGCTACACCAGAGTCCCACGTTCCAGCTGAGGGGCCGCAGCTCACAGTTCTAGGGCTGGGTCCGCCAGCTTCCCAAGCAACGGCAGGGCTCCATGCTTCGGCTGATGGACCGCAGCTCACAGTTCCAGGGCTGGGTCCGCCAGCTTCCCAAGCTACACCAGAGTTCCACGTTCCAGCTGAGGGGCCGCAGCTCACAGTTCCAGGGCTGGGTCCAGCAGCTTACCAAGCAACGGCAGAGTTCCACGTTCCAGCTGATGGACCGCAGCCCACTGTTCCAGGGCTGGGTCCGCCAGCACCCCACGCTACGCCAGGGCTCCATGCTTCGGCTGATGGACCGCAGCCCACTGTTCCAGGTCTGGGTCCGCCAGCACCCCAAGCTACGCCAGGGCTCCATGCTTCGGCTGATGGACCGCAGCTCACAGTTCCAGGGCTGGGTCCGCCAGCTTCCCAAGCTACACCAAAGTTCCACGTTCCAGCTTAGGGGCCGCAGCTCACAGTTCCAGGGCTGGGTCCAGTAGCTTACCAAGCAATGGCGGAGTTCCACGTTCCAGCTGAAGGGCCGCAGCCCATTGTTACAGGGCTGGGTCCGCCAGGACCTCACGCTACGCCAGGGCTCCATGCTTCGGCTGATGGACCGCAGCCCACTGTTCCAGGGCTGGGTCCGCCAGCACCCCACGCTACGCCAGGGCTCCACGTTCCAGCTGAGGGGCCGCAGCTCACAGTTCCAGGGCTGGGTCCGCCAGCTTCCCAAGCTACACCAGAGTCCCACGTTCCAGCTGACGGGCCGCAGCTCACAGTTCAGGGGCTGGGTCCGCCAGCTCCCAAGGCCACGCCAGAGTCCCACGTTCCAGCTGAGGGGCCGCAGCTCACAGTTCCAGGGCTGGGTCCGCCAGCTTCCCAAGCTACACCAGAGTCCCACGTTCCAGCTGAGGGGCAGCAGCTCACAGTTCCAGGGCTGGGTCCGCCAGCACCCCACGCTACGCCAGGGCTCCATGCTTCGGCTGATGGACCGCAGCCCACTGTTCCAGGGCTGGGTCCGCCAGCACCCCACGCTACGCTAGGGCTCCATGCTTCGGGTGATGGACCGCAGCTCACAGTTCCAGGGCTGGGTCCGCCAGCTTCCCAAGCTACACCAGAGTCCCACGTTCCAGCTGAGGGGCCGCAGCTCACAGTTCCAGGGTTTGGGTCCGCCAGCTCCCAAGGCCACGCCAGAGTTCCACGTTCCAGCTGAGGGGCCGCAGCTCACAGTTCCAGGGCTGGGTCCAGCAGCTTCCCAAGCAACGGCAGAGTTCCACGTTCCAGCTGAAGGGTCGCAGCCCATTGTTCCAGGGCTGGGTCCGCCAGCACCTCCCGCTACGCCAGGGCTCCATGCTTCGGCTGATGGACCGCAGCTCACAGTTCCAGGGCTGGGTCCAGCAGCACCCCACGCTACGCCAGGGCTCCATGCTTCGGCTGATAGACCGCAGCCCACTGTTCCAGGTCTGGGTCCGCCAGCACCCCAAGCTACGCCAGGGCTCCATGCTTCGGCTGATGGACCGCAGCTCACAGTTCCAGGGCTGGGTCCGCCAGCTCCCAAGCTACACCAGAGTTTCACGTTCCAGCTGAGGGGCCGCAGCTCACAGTTCCAGGGCTGGGTCCAGCAGCTTCCCAAGCAACGGCAGAGTTCCACGTTCGAGCTGAGGGGCCGCAGCTCACAGTTCCAGGGCTGGGTCCGCCAGCACCCCACGCTACGCCAGGGCTCCATGCTTCGGCTGATGGACCGCAGCTCACAGTTCCAGGGCTGGGTCCGCCAGCTTCCCAAGCTACACCAGAGTCCCACGTTCCAGCTGAGGGGCCGCAGCTCACAGTTCCAGGGCTGGGTCCGCCAGCTTCCCAAGCAACGGCAGAGTCCCACGTTCCAGCTGAGGGGCAGCAGCCCATTGTTCCAGGGCTGGGTCCGCCAGCACCCCACGCTACGCCAGGGCTCCACGTTCCAGCTGAGGGGCCGCAGCTCACAGTTCCAGGGCTGGGTCCGCCAGCTTCCCAAGCTACACCAGAGTCCCACGTTCCAGCTGAGGGGCCGCAGCTCACAGTTCCAGGGTTGGGTCCGCCAGCTTCCCAAGCAACGGCAGAGTTCCACGTTCCAGCTAAGGGCCCGCAGCCCACAGTTCCAGGGCTGGGTCCGCCAGCACCCCAAGCTACGCCAGGGCTCCATGCTTCGGCTGATGGACCGCAGCTCACAGTTCCAGGGCTGGGTCCGCCAACTTCCCAAGCTACACCAGAGTCCCACGTTCCAGCTGAGGGGCCGCAGCTCACAGTTCTAGGGCTGGGTCCGCCAGCTCCCAAGGCCACGCCAGAGTTCCACGTTCCAGCTGAGGGGCCGCAGCTCACAGTTCCAGGGCTGGGTCCAGCAGCTTCCCAAGCAACGGCAGAGTTCCACGTTCCAGCTGAAGGGTCGCATCCCATTGTTCCAGGGCTGGGTCCGCCAGCACCTCCCGCTACGCCAGGGCTCCATGCTTCGGCTGATGGACCGCAGCTCACAGTTCCAGGGCTGGGTCCAGCAGCACCCCACGCTACGCCAGGGCTCCATGCTTCGGCTGATAGACCGCAGCCCACTGTTCCAGGTCTGGGTCCGCCAGCACCCCAAGCTACGCCAGGGCTCCATGCTTCGGCTGATGGACCGCAGCTCACAGTTCCAGGGCTGGGTCCGCCAGCTCCCAAGCTACACCAGAGTTTCACGTTCCAGCTGAGGGGCCGCAGCTCACAGTTCCAGGGCTGGGTCCAGCAGCTTCCCAAGCAACGGCAGAGTTCCACGTTCGAGCTGAAGGGCCGCAGCCCATTGTTACAGGGCTGGGTCCGCCAGCACCTCACGCTACGCCAGGGCTCCATGCTTCGGCTGATGGACTGCAGCCCACTGTTCCAGGGCTGGGTCCGCCAGCACCCCACGCTACGCCAGGGCTCCACGTTCCAGCTGAGGGGCCGCAGCTCACAGTTCCAGGGCTGGGTCCGCCAGCTTCCCAAGCTACACCAGAGTCCCACGTTCCAGCTGAGGGGCCGCAGCTCACAGTTCAGGGGCTGGGTCCGCCAGCTCCCAAGGCCACGCCAGAGTCCCACGTTCCAGCTTAGGGGCCGCAGCTCACAGTTCCAGGGCTGGGTCCAGCAGCTTCCCAAGAAACGGCAGAGTTCCACGTTCCAGCTGAGGGGCCGCAGCCCACTGTTCCAGGGCTGGGTCCGCCAGCTTCCCAAGCTACACCAGAGTCCCACGTTCCAGCTGAGGGGCCGCAGCTCACAGTTCCAGGGCTGGGTCCGCCAGCTTCCCAAGCAACGGCGGAGTTCCACGTTCCAGCTGAGGGCCCGCAGCCCACTGTTCCAGGTCTGGGTCCGCCAGCACCCCAAGCTACGCCAGGGCTCCATGCTTCGGCTGATGGACCGCAGCTCACAGTTCCAGGGCTGGGTCCGCCAGCTTCCCAAGCTACACCAGAGTTTCACGTTCCAGCTGAGGGGCCGCAGCTCACAGTTCCAGGGCTGGGTCCAGCAGCTTCCCAAGCAACGGCAGAGTTCCACGTTCGAGCTGAAGGGCCGCAGCCCATTGTTACAGGGCTGGGTCCGCCAGCACCTCACGCTACGCCAGGGCTCCATGCTTCGGCTGATGGACCGCAGCCCACTGTTCCAGGGCTGGGTCCGCCAGCACCCCACGCTACGCCAGGGCTCCACGTTCCAGCTGAGGGGCCGCAGCTCACAGTTCCAGGGCTGGGTCCGCCAGCTTCCCAAGCTACACCAGAGTCCCACGTTCCAGCTGAGGGGCCGCAGCTCACAGTTCAGGGGCTGGGTCCGCCAGCTCCCAAGGCCACGCCAGAGTCCCACGTTCCAGCTTAGGGGCCGCAGCTCACAGTTCCAGGGCTGGGTCCAGCAGCTTCCCAAGAAACGGCAGAGTTCCACGTTCCAGCTGAGGGGCCGCAGCCCACTGTTCCAGGGCTGGGTCCGCCAGCTTCCCAAGCTACACCAGAGTCCCACGTTCCAGCTGAGGGGCCGCAGCTCACAGTTCCAGGGCTGGGTCCGCCAGCTTCCCAAGCAACGGCGGAGTTCCACGTTCCAGCTGAGGGCCCGCAGCCCACTGTTCCAGGTCTGGGTCCGCCAGCACCCCAAGCTACGCCAGGGCTCCATGCTTCGGCTGATGGACCGCAGCTCACAGTTCCAGGGCTGGGTCCGCCAGCTTCCCAAGCTACACCAGAGTTTCACGTTCCAGCTGAGGGGCCGCAGCTCACAGTTCCAGGGCTGGGTCCGCCAGCTTCCCAAGCTACACCAGAGTCCCACGTTCCAGCTGAGGGGCCGCAGCTCACAGTTCAGGGGCTGGGTCCGCCAGCTCCCAAGGCCACGCCAGAGTCCCACGTTCCAGCTTAGGGGCCGCAGCTCACAGTTCCAGGGCTGGGTCCAGCAGCTTCCCAAGAAACGGCAGAGTTCCACGTTCCAGCTGAGGGGCCGCAGCTCACAGTTCCAGGGCTGGGTCCAGCAGCTTCCCAAGCAACGGCAGAGTTCCACGTTCCAGCTGAAGTGCCGCAGCCCATTGTTACAGGGCTGGGTCCGCCAGCACCTCACGCTACGCCAGGGCTCCATGCTTCGGCTGATGGACCGCAGCCCACTGTTCCAGGGCTGGGTCCGCCAGCACCCCACGCTACGCCAGGGCTCCACGTTCCAGCTGAGGGGCCGCAGCTCACAGTTCCAGGGCTGGGTCCGCCAGCTTCCCACGCTACACCAGAGTCCCACGTTCCAGCTGAGGGGCCGCAGCTCACAGTTCAGGGGCTGGGTCCGCCAGCTCCCAAGGCCACGCCAGAGTCCCACGTTCCAGCTTAGGGGCCGCAGCTCACAGTTCCAGGGCTGGGTCCAGCAGCTTCCCAAGAAACGGCAGAGTTCCACGTTCCAGCTGAGGGGCCGCAGCCCACTGTTCCAGGGCTGGGTCCGCCAGCTTCCCAAGCTACACCAGAGTCCCACGTTCCAGCTGAGGGGCCGCAGCTCACAGTTCCAGGGCTGGGTCCCCCAGCTTCCCAAGCAACGGCGGAGTTCCACGTTCCAGCTGAGGGCCCGCAGCCCACAGTTCCAGGGCTGGGTCCGCCAGCACCCCACGCTACGCCAGGGCTCCATGCTTCGGCTGATGGACCGCAGCCCACTGTTCCAGGTCTGGGTTCGCCAGCACCCCAGGCTACGCCAGGGCTCTATGCGTCGGCTGATGGACCGCAGCCCACTGTTCCAGGGCTGGGTCCGCCAGCACCCCACGCTACGCCAGGGCTCCATGCTTCGGCTGATGGACCGCAGCTCACAGTTCCAGGGCTGGGTCCGCCAGCTTCCCAAGCTACACCAGAGTCCCACGTTCCAGCTGAGGGGCCGCAGCTCACAGTTCCAGGGCTGGGTCCGCCAGCTTCCCAAGCAACGGCAGAGTCCCACGTTCCAGCTGAGGGGCAGCAGCCCATTGTTCCAGGGCTGGGTCCGCCAGCACCCCACGCTACGCCAGGGCTCCACGTTCCAGCTGAGGGGCCGCAGCTCACAGTTCCAGGGCTGGGTCCGCCAGCTTCCCAAGCTACACCAGAGTCCCACGTTCCAGCTGAGGGGCCGCAGCTCACAGTTCCAGGGCTGGGTCCGCCAGCTTCCCAAGCAACGGCAGAGTTCCACGTTCCAGCTAAGGGCCCGCAGCCCACAGTTCCAGGGCTGGGTCCGCCAGCACCCCAAGCTACGCCAGGGCTCCATGCTTCGGCTGATGGACCGCAGCTCACAGTTCCAGGGCTGGGTCCGCCAGCTTCCCAAGCTACGCCAGAGTTTAAATAAAATTGAATTGAATTACATTGAACTGAAGTGAAAGTCTCCAGTGAATCTTAGAAAATTGATTATTTATTTTAATCACTGTTTTGATCTTTTGTATTCCTGAGGTATTGATGGTTACGCTTAGAGGTAAGTAAAAAATGCAGAAAAATGTCAGTGAAATTCTCCTGCAATTTTTCCAATTAATTTAATAATTTTTGTTGTTTTTTTGTTTTTTTGTTGTTTTGTTTTTGTAGTTTCCGTTTTTTCTTTTTTTTTTGTTTCCACAGATGCTGAAGAAGTGCAAGCCTTGGATTTCCACAAGCACAAAGATATGGACCAGATGACAGGGATTACTGCAGGACCATCTGGAGGGTGGTGCGGTTGTATTGCCTTTGTGCTGTTTTCAACTGAATATATGTCAAAAAGGATTAACAAATGATCACATTCTGTTTTGTTTTGCACAGTGTCCCAATCATTTTGGAACTGTGATTGTAAAAATAAGTAGTTGAGTAGTTAGAAAATTCTCATATTCTGTCCTATTTCTGTTCTATACAGCAACCCCTGACCCCACCCTCTACACCTGTCCAGACAGATCGGGCCCGACCAGCACAGGGGATGCTGTTGTTTCCATTCACTTCTTCTGTGCTGGTGGGTTTGGGATGCTCCTCACAGATCTGCACATCGGAAGTTGCCACCAACTCGCTGCATCTCGACTCAGAAGTCAAGTCAGTTAAGAAATTGAGTCAGTTCATTCTAGGAAAAAAAAGATAAATAATAAATACTGTGAATTTTTTAATTCAGTGTGTTTCTGATTTTAATTTTACTGAAATGTTTTCCAATGTTGAATTTTATTTCCTTGTTACGAAACTGTAAGGGAATCATGCAGCTCTTTTAAGCCCTAAGAGAAGTGACTATTGTTCTGAAGCACTGACAATAATCATTAATACAAAATCAGAGAGCAGGACTAGAAGCACAAATGTTTTATGATACTAAGCTTGTGATGTCCTTGAACAAAGCAGAGAACTTCTAAAATGTTCCAGATGAGCTACACATTAGCCGACCACTCACATGGTTGTGAATGTGTAAAATTGTATGAAGCAGAGTTTCAGTAAACACTGTCAAACCTCGTCAGCCAAAGCCACAGAGATAAACATTTATTTACTAATGAAGCATAGATTCTTCCATCAATGCTACATTAAATGGTTACGTAAGTTGGCAGTTCATATTGAGTAAGTCTTAAATGTTTTTACTCACAGATTTCATGTTTTTAGAGCAGAGGGCTTTCCACTAAGTGTGAGTGTGAGTGTGAGTGTGCATGACGTGAAATTACAGTTACTGAAACATGGAGTTACATGGTTTTCAATAGATGACTGTCACAAGAAACCTCTCATCAGACTGTTGTGTTAGTGGGAGAATTCTAAGGTCATGTGACAGCCAACTTTGTAACATCACACACCACATATTTCAGAGCCCTCTGAATTTACAGAGGGTACCTAATGCCTTAGGGAAAACAACACTGCGGTCCTTATCGTTGCAAAGAGATAAACGACTTTGGACCGGTTGCTTTCACATGCCAGCTGATGAAATGTTTTGAGATAATTATTAAGTCTATTCTCATTAATAAAATGAAAGCCCAATAGGACCCCTGGTGTTTGCCTACAGGGGCATGAGGGTGGCGTAAGATGCTATGCTTACCTTACTTAACCTTCTTTATAGCCACCTCAAACAAGGAAAAACTCATGCTCACTTCCTATTTGTTGACTGTCACAAATCAAAACATGTTGCATCTACAGAGACATTTTAACACTTGGGTTCTCCTTTGTCACACTGTCCACAACTAAAAACAACACAATACACTTACACTACTTTTATGTCTCACTGTGCTCTTCCATTCATCTTCCTTCATCTTGTTGCTCTTCCCCGGCCTGTTTCCTCTTCTTTGTTGTGTCCTGGGGCTTTTCCTCATCTTGTTTCTCATTCTGTGGCTCCTCTGGGGTCCTTCTTATCACTTGAGATCGTAGAGTTTCCCTGAAAGCCCAGAAGAACAAAAGCAAATCAAACTTGCATTCAATCTGACAAAAATCATGGCAACAATATTACTGTATATATTATAATATCTTTAAAAGTCATTTTACTCCATGAGGCTAACTTTCATTAGTTATACACACAGATATACCCTTACCATTAATTCTGTGATAAATAAGCACATTTCTTTACACGGCTATAAACTAGATACTGAATGGAAAAAGCACAGTATCATTAAAGCCATTTTTATTCCTTTTGGTTAACTTTGTTACTGTTCACATCACTAACAACATATTGAAGCCACTGTAGCATTTAGATTATCAGTGCACCATGTTCTTCCATGTCATCCATGTCCATGTCGCTTCACTCATGTCTTCTCTGATCCTGGAGCTGTTCATCACGTCTGGGTTCCTTCTGTTCTGGTCTCATCTTCTTCACCCTGTCCCACCTTCCACACACTCAAAAAAGTTTGACCATTGGCTGCTTAAAAAAAATTATGGCAAGAAAGTGATCCTTAATATAATTGAATAGATTTTATGTACTACAAATCTATTGATTTAAGTTCATTTAAACAAAACAAAAAACAAAATAATGAAATTATCAGCTGAAATACTTTGGATTTACTAATATTATGGCAATTTCTTTTATTTACTAGGTATCTGAACAAAAGTAAGTTAGATTTACCAAATATCTGCAAAAAAGTGATTTACTACATTTACTAACTATTTAGGTGGAATTAATTTATATTTACTAATTACCTGGACGAAACGTATTTTAATTTGCCATTAAGCTTTCTTGTTACAAGAATTTACTGCAGGGCAGGAAAACAGCAGGTAAGTAAACATTTATTTGTGTTTTGCATAAACAAAAATAAATACATTTTTTTCTGTATAAACTCAAATCGTTAAGGTCAATATGTTTCTAAACAATTAAAAGAAAAACATCCCATGCTCACTGACTCAAGTCTGGGATAGGGCTGGGCGATATTAGAAAAAATGATAATACGATTTTTTTTGTTCAAAATGTTCGATAACGATATATAAAACGATATACATGAAATCACTATTTTTTCATTCTTTTTTAATGTTCTGTTTGAAAAAGAACATTTCAAATGAACAGTGGTGTCCAAAGCCTAAAAATGAACAGAAATGGCTTACAAAATGGTTGTACATTCTTTTGTAAGATGAAATAACTAGGCCCTCGGCTCGGCCATATTTTAAATAAAAAATATACTTTGGTGCAAATTCTAGCAGCTTTCAAAAACAAAAAAAGTGAAAAGTTGCAGCATTGGCTTAAGGTAGGACACACTCACATAATTTTCACTGGAGAGAGAATCAGTGAATTCCAGTAGTGGATTCAAGGCCCCATGCATAGATTCCAGGACATCTATGTCCTGCCATGTTCCTGCATGATGTCTTGTCTTTTTGTCTGCACCCAAAACCTGAGTGACAGCTTTATGCTGCTCAAGCATCCTCTCCACCATCTTCTGGCGTGAGCCCCACCTGGTGGGTGACTCTGTCACTAACTTGTGCTGGGGTAGATGGAGCTCCTCCTGAGCAACAGCCAGATCTCTCTTCTTCTTCCATGAAAAGCTGAAGGCGGCCACTGCCTTCTTGCACACGCCCACAGCACGCTCCACTTTCTTGTTCCTTCCGGCTCTCTCTGGGGAAAAGCAGAATAAGAAACCAGAATGATTAGTTATAATACAGAATACTGTACATGATGGACTGCCTAGCCTATTCAAAAGTCTTTAAAAAATAATAATAATAATAATAATAATAATAATAATAAATAATAAGACATGAACATAAATCTAACCCTCAAACGTTTGAGGTGGCCACATAATATGAGAAATATATAGCCTAAAGCATTGTTTTAAGGGTGACCAAATAGACATTATGACGAGTACACATTGTAAAACGTTATTATTGCTTAAAAACAATTAAAAAATATATTAACTTTTTTTTCATATTTATATTAACAGGAAATTAAGGTTTGCAATTCTGTTATTCAACTTACCAACAGCTGAGTGAAGTCGATGGCCAAAACACTGCAGGCGAGTCCAGTTGTTGAGGGAGGTAGCTTTCACTATATTTGCACCACTATCTGTGCTAATGCACACTTGTTTGCATTCATCTCGCCCCCATGTAGCAAGCGATTCTGTCAGTCCTGACGCAATTGCTTCAGCAGTATGGTCTTCGGGAAAGTATGCCGTTTGAAGACATTTGCTCTTCAAAGTCCAGTCTTGGTCAATATAGTGGGCAGTGAGGCTCATGTATGGTTCGGACGTTCGACTTGACCACATGTCCGATGTGGTAGCGAAGTAAGCCACGGCTTGCAGGTCCCTTTCAACCATCTCTCTGTACTCCGCATACAGATTTGGGATTGCTGTCTGCGAGAAGTGCTTGCGGCCTGGGAGTTGATAACGAGGGTCGATCACTTTCATTAGATTTTTAAACCCGGCTGTTTCGACAGTGCAAATTGGCTGCATGCCTTTTGCGACGAATTGTGTGATGACATGTGTGATGTCTTTGTGTCGTTTCGATGATTTTTCATACACCATGGCGCTGGAAAGAGCGGACTGTATGGTTTGTTGATCAGCCTTCCTCTTATTGCTGGTCGAGGGGGCTTTACCGACCTGGCAGCACTCTGTGTGCTCTAATGGGTGATATTGTTTTAAATGCTGAAATAAGTTGCTGGTGTTTCCTGTTTTAGTAGGGACGTGACTTCTACACATTTTACACAGGACTTTGCTCTGTTGTTTATCCGGCTTCAAATAGCCAAAGTACCTCCAGACAGCCGAGCCCTTCTGACCCTTCTTCTCAACGATTTCCTCCTGGGAAGAACTGAGGCTTAAATGCTGTGCAGAACTCTGCCCAGCCGAGTTTTCGCTCATTTTTATACAGTCTTGCCTGTTTGGTTGGAGACACGCCGTAGTGGCTGCAACCACTACGCTATAGAATCTTTGCCGCAAACTTTGATGAGATGCTTGTGTTCTGTTAGCCACCACAGCGGGCCGTGTGTGTATGTTTGTACACACAACCTAATGTGAGTGACGTGGTGGCTCTCTTCAAAAACTGATGGGCTACGTGCGTCAATGTTTAGTTATGATTGGCTACTCGCGTGCCTGTGAAAACGTTGGAGATTTTTTTTGTGAAGGTGTGCGCTATCGAATGTTATCGAATGTGTCTTAATTTCTAATCGTATTAATTATAAATCGCGCTTAAAATCGAAATCGAAAAATCGCCCAAGCCTACTTTGGTGTTTATCTTCTGTGTTTCCTTGTTTCATGTGTTGTTTGTCACTTTTTGTGTGCTGCCTTCTTCTTGAACAAGAGATTGTTGGTCTCAGTGGGACCAAACTGGTTAAAATGGGTTAAATAAATCAAACAGATGAATAATTTTCACAAACTTTATTGTTTTTATTATTATTTTTATTGAAAAATAAAACATATTGTACTACCAAAGTAAAACTGAAAATTCAACCACACACGGCATTAAATAAATTCTGTTTAATATTTAATCCATATCTCCTACATAAGTGCACTGCATTTTTTTAACTGACGGTATTGAAACTGATAAGACCTTGCGGTTTACCACATTACATTATTACCCTGCAACACCAGGATGGTGTGTGTGGGTCGAGTCAGAATAGAAACGAGAACAGTTTGGTTTCTGAGTCTAAACAAGAGTGTGTGTTTGTGGGATTGAGGTGACACGTCAGCCAGTGCAGCAGTGTGGCCCACTGATATGTTTTCATACATGAGTTTTATTAGAATTTTGTTGATTTGTATTTTTTCATGAAATTGTTGTGAGCACAAATGAAACATCTCATCATAAGAATCATTTCTGTTTTAGTAACAGCAGATAAATGTTGAAACTAACTAGACTGCAGTGAGTGTGTGAAGTGATCAGCAGAGGGGAATAAAGATGGCGGCTTTTCAGATGTGACTGTGGCCAAAGGTGTCATACACACACATGCTGACATTTAACAGAATTAGATTAAATAATTTCAAATAATACTAACATTCAGAAAGGAAGATGGAACATGTCAGAGTAACATGGAAAACAGAAGAACAGAAACATGAAGTGCTGCATATTGGAAGGATGGAAAATGTTCAGTGAAAGAAGGATTCCAGGTGAGAGAAGAGTGACGTGTGTGGTGACATGTACACCTGTGGATGAAAGCTTGGAGAGACTCAAACATGGTTTTCTTATGTGTGGAGATGTGAGTAGAATAAAGATACTGCAAAAAGCAGTTAGTGGCTAAAAAGCTGAAAGCCTGTCTGTGCTTCTGGACTTTCAGGAGTGTTTACTTGGAGAGAAAGTTCAAATGGGACGCATGAGCTTCCAGTGAGGTCCTTCATGCTACAGACAGCAGAGGGACGGGCATATAGCAGCGGTCTGCACAGGAAGTCAGGAAGTTGAACAAGTAAAGTTGAGTTTCCAACAGAAGCTATGCAGAGGCAGTGAAGAGGGTACAAGCACAAAGGGAAGAGACCGGAGGAGTGAACCAATCTGTGAAATGAGGTGATCAGACAGAGAAACCTAACGCAGCACTGATGGTGGATGAGCTCATTTTGTTCATTGACTGTGGAATCAATTGTTCCAATCAAGTCCAACAAAAGCACAGAGAAACTTTGAGATAACTGAGACCATAAAAGGAAAAGATGACCTGATTATTCTGCAGTGGGATGCAGGAAGTTTAATGGCAAAGAGATAAAAACACACAGAGAGGGGGATGGGCGGATTGGGGAAAGGAACAGAACTGGAACGGAACCTGAACCGCTTGTTAAGTGGACGATACACATTAAGTGTTGTCTTACAGTTAGGAGGGAAAGTGATGTGCACATGTTATAACAAATAACATGTTGAGGGCTGATTGTCATGATGACAGCGCGAACTGAAGAGTTCATGGAGAATAAAAATGTTTGCTTACACGACAGAAGTTGTATAAGAACAAACGGGGGAGGCGGAAGTCAGTTGTTTATGAGCGAACATTTTCAGTCTGTGACGATCCGTTTGAATTTGAAATATTATCAGAGCCAATGACGAAGTACTAAAAACCTGTACGTCGTCTGCGTCGACGTTCAGAAACAGCAAGGTGAGTCGACTTATTCCTCATGTAATCATTTGTCTTTAGAGGTCAGCATGTTAAACATATCACACTGAGGCCAGCTGTGTGTGTGTGTGTGTGTGTGTGTGTGTTTAAATATTACGGAAGCCCTTTGAGTTGAGTTAATATGTGATCCAGACGCTGTGAGTTATGGGTTCACTCAGCTTTAAAGCACAAAGTGACTTCTTGAAAGTCGTATTTGTGTTAAATCGATACATTTAGATTCACATGTGAGACAGTCTGCCTGCATTGATCTCATGAATAAATCGGCTTCACATCAACACAGAAATTCCATTCGCCTCTACGCGGTTTGTAAGTGGGAACTGGTTTGACCAGACAAAGCAGGCGGGGCTTTAGAGCAATGAAAGCGAAAGAAAATGACTCCGTTCAGGTGTTGAACAGCTTTTGTTTGTTCAAAGTACACGAAATGGATCGGGAAAGAGATCTGAAGTGCTGTGCGCCGTCGTTAGGAGAAGATTTCTAAAAACATCAGAAACTGACGGATTTGGTTTTCTGTCTGATATTGTAAGTTTTTATGATTCCAACTGATGATTAATTCAGCTCGTACTTGTCCATGTGTTTATGTATTTAAAGTAATTCTATACTTTGGTGTTTATCTTCTGTGTTTCCTTGTTTCTTGTGTTGTTTGTCACTTTTTGTGTGCTGTCTTCTTCTTGAACAAGAGGTTGTTGGTCTCAGTGGGACCAAACTGGTTAAAATGGGTTAAATAAATCAAACAGATGAATAACTTTTCCCATTGATTCTTAGAGCAGCAGCAGTTACAGCTCGGTGTCTGTGTCTCGGTGCGTTGATTGTCGCTGATTTGATGCGGTGTTTGGACTGCCGCGACACCGGCGAGTGTGCGGTTTGCTGCGCAGCGCTGTTAGAATGTAATGTAATGCAAACGGCTCATCATTAAGTGTGGACTGTGTGTTAGCTAGGAATTTATTTTTCTCGTTCTGTATATTTCAGTTACAAGAAAAAATACTAAACTTTCTTCAGTAAAATCAAGAAACGCAAACCTTGTTTGGAGACCTTTTTTAGTTTGTTCGCTGGCTGTCTAACTTCACGTAGTCACGTGGTGTGAGGACAGCACAGTGTGTGTGTGTGTGTGTGTGTGTGTGTGTGTGTGTGTGTTTGTTGTTTTGTCCTCAACTGACTTTCATTCTTGTCTCACCTCACCGTTTGTACAAGTGATCCTCAGTGGCTTCATTGGTGGTGACTCTCAGTTCTGCTTCTGTTTTGGACACAAATGCTTAATATCTAACCAAAGACTGAAACCTTTTAATGATGTCTTTTCTTTTTGTTTGTTTCACATGTAGCAGATAGAGATCAGACTCACCACGTTGTTTCCAGACTGGCTTTATTCCTCATTCATGAAATCTGTCTGCTTTAGGCCCCAATGTAACAAATAACTTTTTAGACATAGGAATTAATAAGCTAAAACTTCCTTAATCGTCAGTTGCATCAGTATCTTGTAACTAACAATTCACATGACAGATGGTGCAGCTTCTGACTGAACACAGTTGTCTGTGCTGAGCTTAAGAATGACTTGATGTCAGGATTAGCACACACGACACAAATGTTGCTGTGCTTTTTCTGCTCAGTCTGAGCTCAGATGTTGACACAGAGGAAGAGCTTTGAACTACGTGTTGGGAGGGAATTAATCACATCAACCAGCTGTTGCTTGGATGACTTTGTTTACTGTGAAATATGTTCCTCGTAGTGATGAATTACTGGCTGTTGTGTTTTCCTCTCAGCTCCATGAAGTGTCTCAGTCACTGTTTGGGTTCAGTGTCAGCATTTCCAGCAGAAGCAGCCATTATGAATGAAAGGGCTTGGAGAAACCCGACACAACAACCTGACCTGAACCCACAGTAATGCAGCAGTCGTATTAGTCCAAAAAATCACATCTAATATTCCAGCACTGCCAGAGACTGTTTGGCTGCAGTATATGTTTGCATTTATTTGGCTGATAAGACTTACTTAGTCAACAAGTATAAGATACAGTTTTAGTTGTGATGGAAGCTGCTACCTGTAGTCCTGTCTGTGTTTTTATGAAACTAATTTGCAACAGCAAACACATTTCGAAAGGAATCGTGCAAAAATGCATATTCTTCTCCTGGTCTGGATAATTCAGAGTATCCAGGTCAGGATTGTTTAATGTTCGAAATATATACTCATTTCTTTATTTCCAGGAAGGAGGAAATCAGGCATTTGTTGGGGACTATTTTCACATTAATTCATGTTGAGGCTCTGCTTAGTATTTGTGGCTGCAGCAGAGTTGGGCGGTATCCAAACCTCCTCCACATTCTACCGCGGTACCGTGACCCGGGTTTCCGTTACAATCTGCTGACATTTTCAAAATGTCTGGTGAAAATATTCCCTGCAAGTACAATTTGAATTTTGAAGCAAAGAAATTACAAGTGAGGACAAGTCGGCTGCAGCTGCAGCCCCGCTCATGGATGCCACAAGTGCGCAACAAGACGCCATCGCTTCTCTGTGATTATGGAGGCTTGAACTTCTCAACAGCGAATTTCTCATTAGAGACTTCAGCGAAATCTACCCTGATCTTTGTCACTTTGTTAATATAGTTTTATTACATATACAGGCTATTTCAAACGCATAGAGCGAACGGACTTTATTATTTCAAGTTGGCAGCACGCCGCGTGATTAAAATGGTGAGTCAGTCCAGATGTGTTTTTTGTTTGCAAATAGTTTTTATCTGAGAAGAGTGCCTTCATATTCATGTTAAAAGAGCGCAGCCTTGTAGTATTTATTTTAGATGTTACGCACGGGAGTCAGTTGACGGCACTTATTTTATGTGACACAGCCTGTGTAAATAGAAATAGAAATAGAAATGTGGGACGGCTGTTTGTGAGACATATTTCCGTCCAGGTAGCTCGTTCTGGGCATCCAGGACTTTTACCATGTCCTTAAAGGACGTTTAGTATCTTGTCAGTGCATCAGTACAGGTTTGTACTTTGTACCGTCGGCTGCAACAGTCTGTTGATCCAGTTGCTGTTGGTCCTGCATCGGTATCAGCTGGAGGCGTTGACACTGATGTGTTCATGGTCACCTTTTTATTGCACAATTTACAATCCTTCTGGGGAAGTCGTGTTCTTCTTAGGGACCAGGTCTCTTGTGCGACCAGCCGTCTTTCTCTCTCTCTCTCTCTCTCTCTCTCTCTCTCTTCTCTGCGCTGTCACGTCAGGACGTCACGTTCACAAACTTTATTGAACGTCTCCAAAAATAAAACATATTGTACTACAAAAGTAAAACTGAAAATTCAACCACACACGACATTAAATAAATTATGTTTAATATTTAATCCATATCTCCTACATAAGACCTTGCGGTTTACCACATTACATTATTACCCTGCAACCCTGGGCTGCAGGATGGTGTGTGTGGGTCGAGTCAGAATAGAAACGAGAACAGTTTGGTTTCTGAGTCTAAACAAGAGTGTGTGTTTGTGGGATTGAGGTGACACGTCAGCCAGTGCAGCAGTGTGGCCCACTGATATGTTTTCATACATGAGTTTTATTAGAATTTTGTTGGTTTGTATTTTTGTCATGAAATTGTTGTGAGCACAAATGAAACATCTCATCATAAGAATCATTTCTGTTTTAGTAACAGCAGATAAATGTTGAAACTAACTAGACTGCAGTGAGTGTGTGAAGTGATCAGCAGAGGGGAATAAAGATGGCGGCTTTTCAGATGTGACTGTGGCCAAAGGTGTCATACACAGACATGCTGACATTTAACTGAATTAGATTAAATAATTTCAAATAATACTGACATTCAGAAAGGAAGATGGAACATGTCAGTGTGAGTCTGATAGTGTTATCTAGAGAGCTGAAGAGACGACTGCAGAGGTGGAAATGGCTGAGACTCTGAGAGATGTTCACTTGCTGGTCACATGGAAAACAGAAGAACAGAAACATGAAGTGCTGCATATTGGAAGGATGGAAAATGTTCAGTGAAAGAAGGATTCCAGGTGAGAGAAGAGTGACGTGTGTGGTGACATGTACACCTGTGGATGAAAGCTTGGAGAGACTCAAACATGGTTTTCTTATGTGTGGAGATGTGAGTAGAATAAAGATACTGCAAAAAGCAGTTAGTGGCTAAAAAGCTGAAAGCCTGTCTGTGCTTCTGGACTTTCAGGAGTGTTTACTTGGAGAGAAAGTTCAAATGGGACGCATGAGCTTCCAGTGAGGTCCTTCATGCTACAGACAGCAGAGGGACGGGCATATAGCAGCGGTCTGCACAGGAAGTCAGGAAGTTGAACAAGTAAAGTTGAGTTTCCAACAGAAGCTATGCAGAGGCAGTGAAGAGGGTACAAGCACAAAGGGAAGAGACCGGAGGAGTGAACCAATCTGTGAAATGAGGTGATCAGACAGAGAAACCTAACGCAGCACTGATGGTGGATGAGCTCATTTTGTTCATTGACTGTGGAATCAATTGTTCCAATCAAGTCCAACAAAAGCACAGAGAAACTTTGAGATAACTGAGACCATAAAAGGAAAAGAGGACCTGATTATTCTGCAGTGGGATGCAGGAAGTTTAATGACAAAGAGATAAAAACACACAGAGAGGGGAATGGGCGGATTGGGGAAAGGAACAGAACCGGAACGGAAACTGAACTGCTTGTTAAGTGGACGATACACATTAAGTGTTGTCTTACAGTTAGGAGGGAAAGTGATGTGCACATGTTATAACAAATAACATGTTGAGGGCTGATTGTCATGATGACAGCACGATGGCAGCTGAAGAGTTCATGGAGAATAAAAATGTTTGCTTACACGACAGAAGTTGTGTAAATGACCCCACAAAAGGTTCATTATTTTAGGTGAATTTTCTTATTAATATAAAGGCTGATATGCATTCTATTTTTGATACTGCATTTGTAGCTACACTCGTTCTTGAAAAAGGCCACGAATCATACTGATGTCAAGATTCATCTTTTTTATTTTCTCCTCATTCTCCTCCGACGACAAACAATCTTGAGACACCGTGAAAACTGAAACATAAAAGTCCAAATGAGGCTAATGCCGCTCAAACTAACAAACAAAAATACAGTCCAAGTGGAAATAACCAAAATAATACACAGGCAAACAAAAGTATATTTACCGTGTGCGCCTCTAGAACATAGTGTAGTCACCTTTTTGTGTTTTCTGACCATGCGCTGCCATATCCAGACTCTCTTTTCTCAAAGCGCGGGCTCTCCTTCTACCCACAATTCCTCATACAACAAATCATGTCTGTACATTTCAAAATAAAATCACATTGGAACTCTTCCGGTCTCTTTACTCTCACATTTTTAATACTCTAAATTGTTTATGAACTCATACTTATTTATTAACCTTTTTAAACCATTTCATTAACTTATAAAACACTGTCTCAAACAGTTACACTCCCACCAATTACTATGATTTATGATGACCTTTAACCTCGAATAAATCAAGTAATTTCTCAAACAATATATAAAACAAGTATGAGGAAGGAACTCTGAGATCGAGAATGGTTTTGTATCTCTCAGTACATATTACATGTTTTGGTAACTATGGAAAAACCTTTAGTTACGTTCCACTAACACAACAAGTTTATGAATAGGACGCTCAATGATGGATGGATTAGTGAGCCTTTGACCTTCCTTTCCTAGTTTTTTGTTACCTATTTGTATAGTGGCTTTACGCACCAGACCATCATCATCTGTACAAACATTTAACACTCTTCCCAATCTCCATTCATTGCGAGGAGATCCCTCTTCTCTGAGAATGACAACATCTCCAATCTTAACATTGCGTCGTGGAGAATGCCACTTTTGCCTTAGAGTGATGTTTGCTAAATATTCTTTCTTCCACCTACACCAGAATTGTTCAGACAAATATTGCACTCTGCGCCACCTTTTCTTAGCGTACAGATCTTCTGCCTCAAATTTTCCTGGAGGCGGCAGAGGGACAGAGGTCTTCATAGTGAGCAAGTGGTTTGGTGTAAGTGGTTCTTCACCTTTGGGATCACTGATGCTGTCATTAGTGAGTGGGCGACTGTTTATTATTGACATGGCTTCATAGAAAAATGTTCTCAAGGATGCATCATCCAACCTCCCAACACTCTTTGAGAGGGCCCATGTCATGACACTTCTCACTGTCCTAATCTGTCGTTCCCATACACCTCCCATGTGACTAGCATCAGGTACATTCATGACAAGGTCACACTGTTTCTCTGCTAAGTAAGCAGCCACTCTATCTTTGTCCATTTCTTTTAGAGTTTTTGAGAGTTCATTTCTAGCCCCTGCAAAATTTGTTCCCTGATCTGATCTGATCTCTCTTACAGGTCCTCGGATAGCTACAAAACATCGCAAAGCATTTATGAATGCATCCGTTGTTAGATCCTCAAGCATTTCAATGTGAACGGCTCTTGATGATAAACAAGTGAATATCAGACCGTATCTCTTACTTTCCTTCCGACCCTGCTTAGTTGGAAAGGGTCCAAAGCAGTCCATCCCACAGAATGAGAACGGTGGTGAGGGGTCAATACGGTTCACAGGTAGGTCAGCCATTTTTTGTGTTTCTGTAGGCCTGCGAGCTCTTCTGCATGGGACACACTGTTTGATTTGATTTGCCACAACTTTACTGCCACCATGAATCCAGTAGCCATTTGCTCTCAGTTCATTGAGGGTTTGACCTCTGCCTTGATGCTGAGTTCTTTCATGACAGTAGTCCAGGATCAGGCGTGTGACGACACCATCTTTTGGTAAGATGGCTGGGTGTTTCTGATGAAGAGGTAAGGAAGCTGCCTTTAATCTCCCTCCCACCCTGAGGACACCCTCCTGCAGCACTGGATCAAGCTGAAACAACTGATTATTATGTGACAATTTTCCCTGCCTAAGCTTCTGTATCTCCTCTTTGAAGGCATCTCTCTGTGCTAATCTCACAAGCACTAAACTAGCCTTTCTCCTTTCTTCAACTGTTATGAGCTCTGGTAATTTGTCCTTTTGTGCTAGCCGTAGGATTCGAGCTACAACATTCAATGCAGTATGCCACTTAGAGAATCTTTTGAATCTGTCTAGGAAGTTCTCTTCCTTGACAGCACTGATTTGCAGTGCTTGTGTCGTTTTTATCTCAGGATCTCCTACCATAAGCTCAGGATTTGTTTTTGGTGTGGCAATTTCTCTCTCCCAGAGGAATTTTGGCCCAGTAAACCAATTGGAGTTGATCAAGTCTGCCACTTTGAGGCCTCTGGAGGCATGATCAGCCGGATTTTGGTCAGTATCAATATAGTACCACTGGGCTGGATCTGTTGAGTCTCTGATTCTCTGTACTCTGTTCGCGACAAAAACGTGAAACCTACGGGCTTCATTGGCAATGTAGCCTAGAACTATCTTGGAGTCAGTCCAAAAGTATTCCTGATCAATTTTGAGTTCCAGCTCCTCTTTTAACATGCTACTGACTGCTGCTGAGACCACAGCAGCTGTTAACTCAAGTCTTGGTATGGTTACAACCTTTGTGGGAGCGACTCTGGCCTTGCCTATGATCAAAGAACAATGAACTTTGTCCTCACTCACCACTCGGATGTATGAACATTGACCATATCCATGGCTACTTGCATCTGAAAAGTGATGCAACTCGACTCTCTGAACGTTTCCCAAAGATTCAGGAGCAAAGCATCTTGGGATGTGAAGCTTTTGCAGGTTCTCCAGATCATTCAGCCAATTTTTCCACTGTGGCTCTAAGTCTTTGGGCAGTGGTTCATCCCATGCTATGCCCCTTTTACACATTTCTTGTAGCACTTTCTTTCCCAATAGGAGAAAAGGAGCAAGGAAGCCAAGGGGGTCGAACACAGAGGCTACAGTTGAAAGAATTCCTCTCCGCGTTGCTGGTTTTTTCTCTAGGGATACACTGTAAGAGAAAGTGTCACTGTCCACATTCCATTTCACTCCCAACACAGTCTGGACAGGAAAGTCTCCATGGCTGAGATTCACATCATGAACTCCACTGGCTCGTTCACAGTCCGGAATTGACTCCAAGACTTCTCTGTCGTTGGAGACGAACTTGTGGAGATGCAGTTTCCCCTTTGCACACACAGCCTGTGTCTCTTTCACTAGTTGGAGGGCCTTCCCTGCCGTCTCCACACTGATGAGGCCATCATCAACATAAAAATTTTTCTTTATGAAGTTGGCCGCAGATGGATACTCCCTTTCATTTTCATTTGCTAGGAACTTCATCCCATAATTGGCGCAGCCAGGGGAGGACGCTGCTCCAAAGAGGTGAACCTTCATGCGATATTCTTTTGGCTCTGAGTTGGTATCCCCCTGTTCCCACCAAAGAAACCGCAAGTAATTTCTGTCTTCTCTTCTTACATGAAATCTATGAAACATTTTCTCTACATCACAAATGATAGCAACTGGATGTTTGCGGAATCTACAGAGAACCCCTGACAAACCATTTGTGAGATCAGGTCCTGTCAGTAAGTGATCATTTAGAGCTGTACCCTCATATTTAGCAGAACAATCAAATACAACTCTAATCTTCTCAGGTTTTCTTGGGTGATAGACACCATGATGTGGTATATACCACACATTTCCATCCGGGGGTAAGCCTTCCGCCTTCTCTGCTTCTCCACCTTCAATGACACCTGCCATGAATCTAATATAATCCTCCTTGAATTTGGGATTCCTCTCAAGTTTCACTTTCAGGTGCTTCAGTCTCACCAGAGCCAGGTGCTTGTTTTCTGGTAGGTGTGGACGTGTTTTGAAAGGAAGAGGCATTTCCAGGTGACCATCTGAGTTCTGCTGTATTGTCTGGTTCATGATCTGCATGAACTGAATATCATCTTGTGATATGGTCTTATCTCCATAATTTGTGTCTCTGAAATCAGATTCAAGGACTCTGAGAACAGCAGCTGGTGTTAATGATGGAAGCTCTTTGACGGACACACGATGGCAAAGACCTGTTACCTCTGTGGACTTAGCAGTCTTTGGTGAACTTCCAACAATACTCCAACCCAAGTCAGTCTTAATGGCATATGGCTCTTCATCACCACCTGTAATAACATGTCGTGGTGCTAGTGCCCTACAACAGTCATAGCCTATTAAGAGTCCAACTTCACAGTCTAACAACTCTGGTATTTCGTGTGCTATAGCACTCAGGTGCTTCCACCCTTTTGCTGTTGCAGGTGTAGGAATGTGTGTGCGTTCAAGTGGGATGAAGTCTCTGGTGTATGCAGGTGGCAAGTTAACAAAGCTATTTAAAGCAAACCCTCTGACTCTAAGACCACTAACCCTGTCACTCTGAACAATGGAATCTTTTCCCATCATAGTGGTAAGTTTTAGCTTGACCGGCTCTAACCCTGTCCCCATCTTCTCACACACCTCTTTGTCTACAAAGGTAGTGCTACTCTGCGTATCTAACAAAGCATACACCAATGTCTCTGTTTCAGGAGTTGTGACTGATGAGAGCCACACAGGCACTATCATGGATGTGCTCCCACCATCACCTTTGTCTATGGAGCAAGAGAGTGAAGATGACTTCTCTTCTGCTTGCACAACAGCATGGGGAGACGCGTCTGAAGAAGTGCTGCGGTGCTCATGCAACGGTGTTGGATGCTGTTTTTTGCATATGCCACAGGTTGCCTTGTTTCTGCAGTCCCTTGAATTGTGTCCTTTCTTAAGACAACCAAAACACAGATTTCTGTCCAGTATGAATCTTTTCTTTTCTTCTGGTGACTTATTGGTGAGTGCCTGGCATTTGTGAATGGAGTGACTTTCCTTACAGTACATGCATTTAACTGGACTGGGAGAACTGAATGGCATGTTTAACCTCTTTGAGTCATTTGTCTCTCTTGTGCTGTTCTCCACAGAGCCTTGTGTTTTCATCACTGTGTTGGATTTTTCTGATTCCTTTGTATTTGTAATGAATACATTGGCCTTTGGCCGCTTCATGTCTCTGGAAGGCCTTTCTTCAGATGATTTCAAGGCATACAGGGATGTTACAGGGTTACATGCCACATCTGCCTCATGAGCCAAAAACTTGGCAAACTCTTCGAAACTGGGATATTCATGTGTTTCTTGCAGCTGTTTTGTTACATGTCGATTCCAGCGTGATGTCACCCAATCGGGGAGTTTTTGTAGCATCCTCTGATTTTCTTCACAATCATTCAATACCTGAAGACCTTTAATGTGTGGCATGGCATTGCTGCAAGCAGTCAGGAAGTCACTGTACTGTCTGAGTTTAACAGAGTCTCTCGAACTTATCTTTGGCCAGTTATTCAGTTTTTCTCTATATGCACACTGGATTACAAAGGGATGGCCATAGCGAGCATTCAATGCCTCCCATGCTTGGTTGTATGCTTCTTCATCCTTCCTGTAGAAGCTTCCTTCCAGCACTGACCGTGCTTCGCCGTTGATGTACTTCTGAAGGTAGAACAATCTGTCAGCTGGATTTGTGCATCTACTTTCTATGAGTGCTTTGAAACTGGTGCTCCACTCTATGAACTTGAGTCTCCTGAGAAGACCGAGGGCTCGGGTGCTGGAAGTCTGGTGAGTGCCATTGCGTCATGTATTGCTTGAGCTAAAGAAATGTTTTTGCTTACGTTGTTAGATTGTTCATTGTTTTGATGCAATGGTTCCTCTCTTATCCTTTCAATTTTGTTAGACACAGGAGGACAGTGACTCACACCCACTCCAGGGACCTCATCCGAGCCTGCTTCAGAGTAAGCTTTCATTTTAGCAGCTATTACTTGAAGGTCTCGCTGATCTTCCAGTCTTTTCAGTTCTTGCCTTTGTGCAGCAATTGCCTCATCCATTTCAATCTCTGCCTTTTTGGCTGCAAGTTGTGCGGCACAGTCCGCTCTTTTTACTGTGATACTTTGCTGTTCTGATGAGCATCTCGACTGGCGACTACAAATGGAAGCTTCGAGGACTGAGGCACTAAATATCAACTGTGCGTACTCTCTGTCGAGCATCATGCGCAATCTTGCATTTTCTGCCTTAGCGTTGAAGTCATCTTGCCCCACTTCACTCATCCGCACTTTCAGTAGCACCATCACATCTGCAGTTACTGCTGTGCATGAATCCATTTTACGTCTGATATCAGTGGAAGGCAGAGACTGTGCTCGGACATTCTCGTATGCATCCTTCACTTGAGCCTCTAGCCCTTCTACATCATCCATCATACAACACAAATCCTTGTCAGAGCACTCATTTTTGAGTGAGGAGCGTGCAGCTCTAATTTGCTCCTTCCATTTGTCATATAAAATAACAAACTTATTCTCCTTTTGAGCGATCTCTTGTTGTTTTAGCTCCAGCATTTTGGGAGTTAACTTTCTCTCTCGCGAGGATTTACGGGGTTCAACATTGGAGGTTGGCTCTGTTACTGATACCCTTTGAATTTGTATTTTAGCATTGATATCATCAATAAGTGTCTTTAGTCTGTCTATTTCAGCCTCATCAATCTGAGATTTTAACCGTTCATTTAATCTAGCTAACTCTGCTTCAAGGGACTCAACATGTTCACTAAGACCCCCACATTGTGAATTTTCGCTGTGGACTGACATAGCAATGAAACAGAAATGTTGAACTCTTAAGTCAAAATACACAGAACATTCATATAATATTAAACAGAAACATTTAGCAGTTCACTCAAACATCTGTTGCTTAATAGTCTCTTTCAACCTTTAAAATATCTATACACTTTCAGGTTGATACTCTCAAATCAAATGATTATTGCAGAGCTGCTCTCGTCTGCCTGAGGCTGGAGACCATACCAGCTGAAACCAGGTAAGGATATACGAAGAGCCGTAGCACCTGCTGGTCGACGATCCCGTCCTCTCCCTTACAGCAAGCCGTGCTCCGGTGTTTGACGATGCCGTCCTCTCTCTCTCTCTCTCCAGCGAGCCGTGATGAAGTCGCGATGTTCCGCGGTGGTTGACGATGCCGTCCTCTCTCTCTCTCGTCGGCTCCTGGACGTTCCGGCCACACGTCGCTCTAGCGGTCTTGCTTCCGGCGCGTGTCGGACATTTGCAGCTCTCGTCTCTATGTCTCTTGGCCGTGTTAGCGTTACGTTTTCACTGTAGCTACACTCGTTCTTGAAAAAGGCCACGAATCATACTGATGTCAAGATTCATCTTTTTTATTTTCTCCTCATTCTCCTCCGACGACAAACAATCTTGAGACACCGTGAAAACTGAAACATAAAAGTCCAAATGAGGCTAATGCCGCTCAAACTAACAAACAAAAATACAGTCCAAGTGGAAATAACCAAAATAATACACAGGCAAACAAAAGTATATTTACCGTGTGCGCCTCTAGAACATAGTGTAGTCACCTTTTTGTGTTTTCTGACCATGCGCTGCCATATCCAGACTCTCTTTTCTCAAAGCGCGGGCTCTCCTTCTACCCACAATTCCTCATACAACAAATCATGTCTGTACATTTCAAAATAAAATCACATTGGAACTCTTCCGGTCTCTTTACTCTCACAATTTTAATACTCTAAATTGTTTATGAACTCATACTTATTTATTAACCTTTTTAAACCATTTCATTAACTTATAAAACACTGTCTCAAACAGTTACAGCATTAATGTTTTCTTATTAGCAGTAACTTTGGTTAATGTACAGAGGAATCATATGTCTTTCTATGCACTGTTGAAAGAGGAGCTTTTATTTTGACAGGCTTGATGTCGGTCTACTGCGCATGCTACAGGAATCTTACCGTAAGGCTACAGCGCTCATAAGAAATAGTCACATAGTGCAACCTGAGCTAATGTTTTCAGTTTCTGACCCGTAATGAGGCACAAACTCTTACGGTGGTTTTAGTTTATGCAACGTTCAATGTACCAAGTTTGAGTGACAAAATAAAAACCCATAAACTTAACCAGCAGTTGAAGATCATTGCCACGAAAATTACGGGGACCAGTACAAGTTGTATAAGAACAAACGGGGGAGGCGGAGGTCAGTTGTTTACGAGCGAACATTTTCAGTCTGTGACGATCCGTTTGAATTTGAATTATTATCAGAGCCAATGACGAAGTACTAAAAACCTGTACGTCGATGTTCCGAAACAGCAAGGTGAGTCGACTTATTCCTCATGTAATCATTTGTCTTTAGAGGTCAGCATGTTAAACATATCACACTGAGGCCAGTTGTGTGTGTGTGTGTGTGTGTGTTTAAATATTACTGAAGCCTGTAGAGTCCTCTTGTACCACTTTTGCTGCCAGTCTAGCAACCAGTAATTGAAAAAAGCGAGTGAAACCGAATCTTCTTTTTGAAGGTTTACTTAAAAAACACAAAGAATACACATACATTAGACTCGATATGGCTCGGGTGTTGCTTCCGACGTCTCTAGCTGCAATTTCACCTTACGTGCAAGCAGTGGCAAATGACGTAATATTGTCGGAAGCCGAAAATACATAAAAGGTTTTTATAAGTTCAAACGTTACTAAATTATGCATTTTGAAAAACTCAATAATTATGAATTCTTATGAAATTACTTTAACTATATTTTAACCTTTTTAACTAACTTATTATTACAAATGAATTAACTCTTACTGGCTCTTACAAAGCCCTTTGAGTTGAGTTAATATGTGATCCAGACGCTGTGAGTTATGGGTTCACTCAGCTTTAAAGCACAAAGTGACTTCTTGAAAGTCGTATTTGTGTTAAATCGATACATTTAGATTCACATGTGAGACAGTCTGCCTGCATTGATCTCATGAATAAATCGACTTCACATCAACACCGAAATTCCATTCGCCTCCACTCAGTTTGCAAGTGGGAACTGGTTTGACCAGACAGAGCAGGAGGGGCTCTTCCAGCGCATTAGAGCCAAGGGAGAGAAAATGACTGCTTTCAGGTGTTTGACTGTTTTGGTTTGTTCAAAGTACACGAAACAGATCGGGAAAAAGATTTCAAGTCCAACTGATGATTAATTCAGCTCGTACTTGTCCATGTGTTTATGTATTTAAAGTAATTCTATGCTTTGGTGTTTATCTTCTGTGTTTCCTTGTTTCTTGTGTTGTTTGTCACTTTTTGTGTGCTGCCTTCTTCTTGAACAAGAGATTGTTGGTCTCAGTGGGACCAAACTGGTTAAAATGGGTTAAATAAATCAAACAGATGAATAACTTTTTCCCATTGATTCTTAGAGCAGCAGCAGTGGCAGCTTGGCTCCAGGGCCTCATTTCAGAAAGAGTGAAACTCAGAGTTTGTTCAGTCTGAGATGAGGGAAACTGTGTGTTTTGTGTTCCGTAAAGAGAGCCAACGTGACCTGTGGCTCAGTCACTGTGGTGATGGACTCTGAACCCTGCTGGGTGTTGGCTTTTATCTCCGACTGTCCTCCTGCTGAGGCACTTTGTCTTTTCAGTCCACATCACAGCACATATCAGAATGCACTCATTTGCTCATCATATCAGAGATCATGTGAACGTTTCTTAGCTTTCAGTTCCTCAAACCTGACTAAACAGAACTTAAAGTGACTTTACTTTGACTGAATAAATGCTCAGATCTTTTGTTATTATGTATATTTGTATTTTATTTGATTACTTTAGTAAAACAGATCTCAGAACAGTTTCACCTCATCTTCAGGAATATGTTCACATCCCCAGCAGGACAGAAACAGCCCACACTGTGTTTATGCAGACATTTCTGGCAGGTTTAGGCAGGTGAGGGCTTTTGGTCAGTACTAGAAACTGGCATCAAGGAGACAAAGGAGAAACACCAGGAGAGCCTGGAGACCCCAACACCAACAGCACACGTCCTGGGAATTACACTTTACAATTCAGAAGAAGTTTGTGTGAAGAATTTCTCTCAGCTGTTCTTGACAGAAGCTCAGGTGTTTTAAAGCACTTGTGCACCTGTTAATGTTTTAAAGTTTAAAGCTTAAAGTGACAAATCTGGCTGTGCTAACCAGGTTTAATAAGCTGTTTCCTTGGCAGTTAGTGGAATCACCACATGGATGTGTTTTCTTCAGGTTTCCAGAGGGCGTCCTTGTTCTGGATTTTACTCGTCAGCTCATCCCAAACCTCAGCGGATGATGTCTTCAGCCCTTGAAGACTGTCGTGTAAAATGACGTGCAGAAGAACATCTGTCAGAGCTGCAGCAGTGCTGATGGTAAAATAATTTGTTGTCACAGGAAGCCTTTGTTTGTTTGGCATCATTTCATAAATCAGATGCTTCTAGTTTGAAAACAGGCAGCGTCCACCAGCACCTGTGAAAGCACATTTCGAAGCTGTTTTAAAATGAATAGATAGATGGATACTTTATTGATCCTGAGGGAAATTCAAGAAGATAAAGAATAAGTACAAAAGTAATTTATTTGTGTATTTGTGGGATTTAGTGGAAAATATGTTCCACATGTGGTTTATTCTGGTGTGTCTCCATGGTAACATATGCAGACTCAACTGTTGACAACTCTGAGGTGAGACCACATCACATGAGTGTAGCTTAGATTTCATCTCTGTGCATTTTATCTGCCAGTCCACACACTGTGACTTCATGCTGTAGCTCACCTGCAACATAAACTTTGTTTACTGTCCACAGATACTTGTGATGAATGTCTTCAGAGGACGCTCCCTCACATGTCGTCCATTAGAGTATCAGATGGGGACTGAATGCTGTCCCATGTGTCTCCCTGGTAAGATCCAGTTGAATATTGAAGATGTTTTTCACTTGTGTAGTGACAGATGGAGTCTTTGTTAAACTCCAGAACCAACTGGGTGGAGGTCAGTGGACTCAGTCATACTTCCATGGTTGGTGCTGTTTGTGTTCACAAGTGAAATGCACCTTCATAGGACTCCATGTCACTGGAGTTTTATTTCCACAGTAAAATAGAAAGCAGCAGATACAGAACAGAACAGCATGATGAAAGTGAAGCTAATAGGAGGCCACTGTAACTGTGGATGGTGTCATTTTCTCTTTCTGTTACGCTGCAATCAATGTGTATTTCATAATCATAAGTTGAAGAAAAAAGTTGCTTTCACTTCATTAGAAATATTATATGTCAAGAAATATTTTTATTTCAACAGGATTTCGAGTTGCCACACACTGCACAGAATTCAAAAGTACTTCCTGTCTGCGTTGCACTGAGGGAACCTTCATGAATCATCATACTGGTCTTCTACAGTGTTTCCCATGTACAAGCTGTGATGCAGGTAGATTTTTGTGAATATTTCCTGACTGTCAATAGAAACCTGTGACCTTAAAGCTTAGATTTAAAGACGCTGAGTCAGCTTGTTGCTGCAAGTCCCCCTGGCAGGGCTGTCTAAGAACTGATCAAACTGAAGTCTGGTTCTCATGTTGATAAGGTGACTGTGCATTACTGAAAGCCCAGCTAAGGCTTTGCTAAACTCTGTGTTTTCCTCAGTTTTTAAACAGCAGTTGGCAGGTTGTTGTCAGTGGGACTTGCAGTGATGACAGCGCTGACCTCATGTCTCCTTTTTCCTGCCACAATGAACTCAAATGTCCACTGGGTGGTTTGTCCAGCTGGATTTATTCTCCACTTTATAAAATCATACTGGACCAGTCATTCATGCATATTCAGATTCATAAACAACAGCAAGTCTGTCACCTTTGCTAAAGATGTTCTACAAACTAAAGATGGTCTTTACATCAGAAAATAATAACATGTTGCTCTCATGTAGATAAACAAACAGAACATAAGACTCATAGCTCATATCCTTGTCTCCTCTCTGTGTTGACAGCTTCTGGTTTGAAATTAAAAACTTCATGTACAGCAACATCAGATGCTGTGTGTGAGCCACTGGAGGGATTCTACTGCATGGACTCTGCAGAGGAGGGCTGTCAGGCAGCAGAGAAACACTCAAGCTGTCAGCCAGGACAGTACATCAGTCAGAGAGGTTAGTTTGCTTGTGCTGACTTTAAGATGATCCATGGCATAGTTTGAGTTTCAAATCAGAACACCAAACAGGGAAACAGCTGTAATGATTACTTGATCATCCAGGCTGGAAGCAGAGACGTCTGACCACCAGATAGCAGAAATGAAGGCCCAAAATAAAAGAAAAAGTCAGTCAGAAGTGGCAGGCAGTCAGCCTGTAGCTGTCAGAGATGGAATGATGAAAGACCAGCTGACTGCACAGAGTTAAACCACTGAACCCGATAAGTTCCAATGTGCAGTGCAGCCAAAGGAACAGAAGCATCATTTTAATAGTGTGAGGTGCTAGAAGAAAACCTGTGTAGAAAGATAATTTCCTGGATAATACGCTCCATCTTGGTTTTTACACTGGCTCTATTCAGTCAGGGATGTGTTCATTTCTAACAGGGGGTGACCCAGTGCTTTGGGTTCTGGTTGCCTTAACTCTGTTGTCATGGAGCTCACTTTGTCCTGGTGTTTTTCCAGCAGCACAGCCAACACTGAATTATCATAGAAATATTACACTGCAGACACAAGTCTGTTTCTGTCATCCTCTCACTATTTTGCAACTGCGTGTTGTCACTTGGATCATGAAGGTGACACGACTCTACAATGTAATATGCTAGGCTGACTGGAACATGTGAAAGGGAAATACACTAGTTTAAAGCTTCTTTGATTGGTGGGAAATCACTGCAGTTGTTCACCTGTGTGACCTGTGGATCACTGTGTTGCAGCTGTTCTAAACAGCATGTGCTGCAGGGTGTCAGTGTGGGCAGCAGGTATGAGGACAAAGAAAGCCAAGACACAATAGATCGATCTGATGTGATGACTTTAGCCCACTTAGTCCAACACAGGCCCTTTTCCACAAGCTACTCGATCCACGAGGTCCAAAGGTCCTGCTTCAAAAATATGATGTTTCCATGTCTAACTTCCTTCAGTCATATTAAAGAAAAAATAACTGCAAGGTTGCAACTCTTGATGTTGATGTGACTCAGTGTGTTGAAGTTGCTGGAACCACAGAAACACTCAGTCATGTGTTTTCCATGTGTGTTGCACACGAGCACAAGAGTCCACATGCCAGCCTGCACAGAGCACACAGAACAGACAACAGACAAGTGTAGTTATGGTCTGTTATGAAGTTATTCACTGTCATCAGGGAGTTCGCTTTTTAGCATACTGATTGGCAACAACTGTAACTTTTTCAATCATACTTGTTATAATAATCATACTTGTGTTAAAAACCTGTGAGTCCTGAGCAGGTGTTTCATTTGAGGGGACAAAACACAGCAGAGCTCAGCAAAGAAAGGACTGCGACTTGATTTAACTGCACATTGTGGCTGTGCACAGTGTGAACACAAAGAAACTCTCCAAAACGAGTAGTGGAGCATTTCATGGAGCAGCAGCTTCTTCCTGTGTGAAGGAAAACAAAAAGACTGGCAGCAGGATGAGCTGAAGGGACACTGACAATGACAGAGGCCTACAGCTGTAGATGTCTTCTAGTGCAGGACACTGACAGTTTCTTGACAATCTGCTTCTTAACTGGTACCAGCAGGTTAGCATTCATTTTATTTTTTCAACATGTGCATGAAGCAGTGAAGCTAATGACAGTTGGATCATTTTAGTGTTCAGTTTGTTCAGGAATCTGGTGTGAATCAAAGTCCCATCAGGCTGTGAGTGCTGAGCTGCACTACAACACCTCATCAGACCTCAGAGAATATCAACAGGATTTGTTCCTCAAATATGACAACTTGGGACTGGAAACAAATCAATGTTTTTTAAATCCACTGACAGGACGTTTCAATATTTGTCATTTGCACAGGAACAGCATTAAGAGACACTGAGTGCTCTGACTGCAGTGAGGGAACATATTCTGATGGAACATTTCCATCCTGTCAGCCACACACACAGTAAGTGAAGCTTCACATCAGATGGCTCAATTGTGACATCAGCAGGGAGTTCAAGGTGTCTCCAGATGTTCCTGTAAAAAATGTCCCTCTGTCCTTCCAGATGTGAATCAGTGCATCGTCAGCTGATAAAAGCAGGGACTGTTTCAACTGATGCTGAATGTGGAGAGCAAAGTTCAGACAGCACAGGACTTGTGGTCGGTGTTAGTGTGCTTGTATTTCTTATAGCAGCTGCAGCTGCAGCAGTTGCATGGTGGCGTATCAGAAAGAGGAAAAGCAGTGAAGGTATGATTCATGTTTACACAATAAAAATATGAAAATGTTTTTGATGGATAATATTATCTTTCACATCATGAAGTTATTGATTCTTGTGTTTTTCATCGATAATGTTTTATTACAAAAACAAAAGCAAGACAACAGTGAGGTGAGTCTCACACTCTGCTGTTGTTACTAACAAGTCTGTTTCACTGCATGTACAGAAGGAGCTACAAGTGATTTTTCTAATTAATAAGATGATGTCACTCATTATGAATTTTTCTCAAAAAGGAACCTGTGCATGAGTTGCAGCTGAATCAGTGCTGATGGTTCGACAGCCATAGTAACAGCAGCAGGTAAGACAGCAGTGTGTCCTTCATTAAAATGTCCATCAGCTGTCCAGCTGAGCAGCGTTCTGTGGTGTGTTTATGTGCAAAGTGTTGCTGTTTCAGCTCAATATTTTCCTCTCCTCAGGATGCAACAGTTCATGTGTAAACATGCAGACTGTTTTGGACACTGCAGAGGAAATGTTGTCTACAATCCAGTTATATTCATGTTATAATCATGATGGGACATTGTCTTTGCAGTGCACAGAAATGAACTCAGCCCAGAGTTTCCTGTACAGAACTGCTGGTCTGCAGTGGATCATCATCTCACACACATGTTGTGTTGTCACTGTGTGACAGCTCCAGGCTCCTCATCCAGCAGATCCCTGAGGAGGAAAGTCTCAGTCAGAGTGTTTCTGTGATGAATTCCAGTAGGTCATCTTCATGTTGCTGTACGTGATCTCCTGTGGGGGCCACACAGAGCTCACAGGGGGACCTGAACATCAGACAGACTGAAAACTTTATCTGTCATAAAGAACAATCAGCTGGAACTGAGGACGGAGACTCTCAGTCCTGAACTGCAACAGGAAGGGACAAATGTTTGCTTTGACTGATGGCCAACAGACTGGATCATGTGGGTGGTGCACATGAAACCCCAGGTGAGTTCAGGTGCAGGAGAAAAGCAGCAAATAGTCAGAAGAGTCCATGTGCTGAATATTCCAAGTTCACAAGACATCATATTGGTATGCAGTTTGTGTACTGAAGCCCCACAGGGCTGTGAGCTGAGCCTGCATGACACGACTGCTGAACTCATCCTCCACATTCCCTCATTGGACACTTTGCTTTTGTTTTGTACTGCATGATGATATAAATGTATTTTTTCATTGTCTTAGTTTCTTTACAACACCTGAATTTCCTTTTGGTGAGATCATTGGAGGATTCTCTTAATTTTAAGTATGACAACATGGCAAGCAGTCAGTGCATTTATAAAATGCACCAGAATACAATCCACATGTCTCTGGCACGTCATGTTTAGTCCACTTTTTATTTATTTTAAACTCGGAAGTATACTGACGTAGCAGCTTCATTCACAATATAGCTGAGCTAATACAACAACAGAAAAACCAGAGGACACAATCATACACATTGTAAGTAATAGGCTATTAGATATGTTGTAGACAAAATGTTTTTTATCCATCTTTTCTAGTAAATGTTTCTCAAAGTTCACCTTGGTTTTATCGAAGATGATCTGTATAATTTAATGACACCTGGTCTATGTCATTGACTTCAAATGATCAGTTCTTTAGGAAACCTAACCTGAACAAATGTACGGTAGGCTTTTTTGCCTCTGTGAGGTCATGTCAGTGATAGACATGTTATTACTCCAAGCTGAACTCAGCTATTTGCTGAATCATGCATTCTTTTTGTTACTTATTTCATGACCATATTTATTCATTTGAACAATTCCAACAGCAACAGCGCTTCGCGCCGCTTCAAGCGCCACATGTTCTCCCTCTGTATCTGGATACTTCCTGCCTGCAGCACCGAAGGACTCCACGAGAGACGTCTGTCTTGCCCGAGCAGCAGCACCTGACTCTGCTCTCCTTTTCTGTCATAATCAGAATCCCGTTATAAATGTCTCGCGTTCTGTGTTGTGGTTCAACCTGAGGTGTATCACAAGGTTTGTTATGTTGCCACAACTCTTAACCGTTTTCCACAAACATCACAAACCCCGTCTTGGCTGTTTGTGAAGCTCAAATATCTCCAGACACGACGCCATTAACGCTCTGCCATTGCGTCTACAGACTGATTGACGCATTACGCACTTACCCAGTTCCATCCGCTTGTCATTTACATCTCAATAATTTATTTACTTTCCACTGTGTTTCTGTTAATCGTATACATTACCTCAAATGACTGATTGAATTGATTGAGTATCGATATTTTGATTTGAGAATCGATTTTAGAGCATAAAGATCTGGTATGGAAGGTATCGATATTTCAGTATCGATCCGCACCTCACTAAAGAACACGGCAATACAACCAACGCTCCTCGGCTCAGCTTGGCCTGGTCGGTCGATGATGATGTAAATGTTTTCTTTGACAGGGTTCGTCGCAGTCTTCACCATAGACATAATAAAGAGCACGAGAAATGCGGCATTCTACCATAAACTATCACAGCAGCAATATGCCTGAGCACTGTGCGGCGAATTGCCGTCCAAATCGGTGGACTATTTAAAACAGGGCTCGGGGGATTACTTTTCACAAGTACGATTGGACATTATTGGTTGTACTTTGTGAATAGAATATTACTGTACTGTATTTATGTTCACCAGCAAAATCAGACAACACAACATCTGACTGTAGACTAGTTTGCAAACATTCTCTGCATTTAACCCACCCAAGTGACGTGCACACACTCCATCTATCTTCAGCTTCCCGATTCATCTAGTAGGTGTATCATCATAAGACTATTAGCATTCACAAATGTAAATATTCTATTATCAATCATATTACTTTTCAAGTATTATGCTTCTTCATTTTAGTGGGAAAAGGGCAGGACTACCTCCAGCCGAGCCTCTCAGGAGGCCCCAATAACTTCAACCTCACACCCACAACCTCAGCCTAATGATGTGAGTATTTCTGTTTTAAAAATCATATCTTAATGGTCCTGGACATACTGAAATCTCACTTATTTGCTAGCACTCATATTAAACACACTCACAAATAAACCTATACACACACTGTAGGAGTCAAATTGGTTATTTTCTATGTTCACAAGTGTCACAAGTGTATGCATTTCTGCCAGTAGGTGGCAGTATCTATTTTAGGCCATGGTTTGAGTCTATATAGGGAGGTGGGTTAATCAGCGTAGTGGTGCACGCTGGGGAATCCACACGGTTTTTGACCGTGCCATGGTGTAACTTCTCAGGTCAGAATGATACGTTATGTTTAAAGCGAGTATCTTTGAGTTGACTGTATGTAGACTAAATAAACCTGGAGTACAATCAGCAGTGTTTTGGACATTGGCTGTGTTATCCATTTGCACCGGCATACACCTACACTGGCATGCGTACAAGCCAGTTAAACAACCAGTGTGCGCGGATAGTGACAAATGGCCACTATACACACAATTGAAGACTTGTTGAATATGCATTCCTGGCACACACACACAGTGCTGGCAGTGGCTTTGACAGGTGATGAGTATAAGAAAGAATGTGGGTCATACTCTAGTGGTGTCAAATTGATGTGTGTAAAGTGAGACGATCAAACCACGTCCATCCTTCTTTCTACCAGGATCATGGCTATGCCTTGTCTGCCTCTCATAAGGCCAGACTCAATGAAGTCTTAGCAAGAGTGGAAAGTCTGGAACGAGAGAAGAACACCATGGCAAGAGAAAAGAGGGCAAATACCACAAGAGTCTTTTGGGGGATTGGAGGGAAAATAAAAAAAAAAACAACAACAAACTTTTCATGATTAAAAAAATTAAAATTTTAATTAACAACTTTGTGCATGTGTAAATACGTTTTTGGGCAAGGGGTGTCAATTTGTTGTGTTTAACTTGAGAATCTACGTTTTTATTCTCTCTTCCTGTGCCCTGTATCATAGCTACATGTAAACCTCATGAAAATCAGTGAAATATATATATATATATATATATATATATATATATATATATATGAGTTATGATTGATTAAATGCGCTGACACTCCACTGCGCCTGCCAAACAGATTACACTGAGTGGAGCGGGCAGCGAGCGGGTGACCGGTCCAAGACGGCGGCCCCACGGCTCGTCAGCGCCAATAGGCAGTAGCGGTCGATGCAGCATCTACTCTTTATTATGTCTGTGGTCTTCACGATGTCTGGGTTGTGCTGTCGTCCTAATGAATATGAAACAACGTCTGGGGAGTGCTGTCCGAGGTGTCTTGAAGGTACAACTTTTCAACCTCAGCGACAAATCGCAACGACCACTCTGATTGATTGGGTGCGACTCAGACCCGCCCAAAGACTTCCCCTTAATGTGAAACAAAGACATGAGGCATTGAAAATGCAGTTCAGTACAAACACAAATGGTGTAACCAGGGCGTACACACAGTTATTAATTTTGCCCCCCTGCGCGCACAAATAGCACAAAATCTTGCCAGCCATGTTTTATTCTAACAATATAAGTGAAACAGATATTTCTCAAGTCAACAAATCCTTAAATAGAACATTTGAAAATCATACTTAAGAGAGTCCAGTTATTCATAGTTATTTAAGTTATCAGAACTTAAAAAAAATCACTCTATATACATAAATGTGACAACAATATATACAATCAGATATGTAAAACACAATAATATAAAACATTAAGAATAATATACAAATAACATAGAATAAATATTCTAAATTGCACAAATCCTTCATCACACAACTAACACACTAAAGAAAATCTAATCATCACACTATTGCACTGAGAACAGAAAACACAAAGTCAGGTCACTTACTCGGTCCTCTTCGAACCAGCTCAGTCTGAATCCTGTCAGTCAGAGGTGAGGGCCAGCTAGCAGGGTCAGTTGACAGAGGCTCATCCTCAGCAGTGAGGCTCCGTGGGGGTTCGGGCATTTCTATCAGCATACTGGCACATTACTCAAAGCACATAGCAGCGGAACATAACACATAGGCCCACTCAGAAATATTCAAATTACATTAAATTGCAGTTGCCCAGATGTCTTCATCTATGAGAGACAGAATGAGGGAAAAAAAAATCCAGAAAAATCACACTGTCTGATTTTTAAAGAATTTATTTACAAATTATGGTGGAAAATAAGTATTTGGTCAATAACAAAAGTTCATCTCAATACTTTGTTATATACCCTTTGTTGGCAATGACAGAGGTCAAACATTTTCTGTAAGTCTTAATGAGGTTTTCACACACTGTTGCTGGTGTTTTGGTCTATTCCTCCACGCAGATCTCCTCTAGAGCAGTGATGTTTTGGGGCTGTCGCTGGGCAACACGGACTTTCGACTCCCTCCAAAGATTTTCTATGGGGTTGAGATCTGGAGACTGGCTAAGCCACTCCAGGACCTTGAAATGCTTACGAAGCCACTCCTTCATCGCCCGAGCGGTGTGTTTGGGATCATTGTCATGCTGAAAGACCCAGCCACGTTTCATCTTCAATGCCCTTGCTGATTCATTCATTCATTCTTTCCTTTACATGGATCAGTCATCCTTTGGAGAAAAACAGCCCCAAAGCATGATGCTTCCACCCCCATGCTTCACAGTAGGTATGGTGTTCTTTGGATGCAACTCAGCATTCTTTCTCCTCCAAACACGACAAGTTGAGTTTTTACCAAAAAGTTCTATTTTGGTTTCATCCAACATTCTCCCAATCCTCTTCTGGATCATCCAAATACTCTGTAGTAAACTTCAGACAGGTCTGGACATGTACTGGCTTAAGCAGGGGGACACGTCTGGCACTGCAGGATTTGAGTCCCTGACGTTGTAATGAGTTACCGATGGTAGCCTCTTTGGTCCCAGCTCTCTGCAGGTCATTCACTAGGTCCCCCCGTGTGGTTCTGGGATTTTTGCTCACCGTTCTTGTGATCATTTTGACCCCACGGGGTGAGATCTTGCGTGGAGTCCCAGTTCGAGGGAGATTATCAGTGGTCTTGTATATCTTCCATTTTCTAATAATTGCTCCCACAGTTCATTTCTTCACACCAAGCTGCTTACCTATTGCAGATTCAGTCTTCCTAGCCTGGTGCAGGTCTACAATTTTGTTTCTGGTGTCCTTTGACAGCTCCTTGGTCTTGGCCATAATGGAGTTTGGAGTGTGACTATTTGAGGTTGTGGACAGGTGTCTTTTATACTGATAACGAGTTCAAACAGGTACCATTAACACAGGTAACGAGTGGAAGACAGAGGAGCCTCTTAAAGAAGAAATTACAGGTCTGTGAGAGCCAAAAATCTTGCTTGTTTGTAGGTGACCAAATACTTATTTTACTGAGGAATTTACCAGTTAACTCATTAAAAATCTTACAATGTGATTTCCTGGATTCTTTCCCCCATTCTGTCTCTCATAGTTGAAGTATACCTATGATGAAAATTACAGGCCTCTCTCATCTTTTAAAGTGGGAGAACTTGCACAATTGGTGGCTGACTATTTTGCCCCAAAGTTTTGTTGCAAAGCTGAAATTAGATATGATGTTTGTTAAGACGAATTACTGTTGTATAAGCATAGCAAGAAGGCTAACAAACATATACCACCAATTAACATCAGCCCTTCATTCATGACATGGATACTGTAATCCTACAGAGAGAACATAGCAAACCTTCATCTTTTGCTCGTTTCTCCTCTCCTTCTTCTGTTTTTTTCCTAAATTGAGCACCTGATGGCTTTGACGTTTTTCTGTCCATCTCTGCGTTTACTCGGCACTTGACAATCAACAAATTTCCCAACGCTCACTCACGACCAGGAGCTGACTATACCAATTCACCTTGGTGACCACATAATTGTTTTGTATTACCTATTTTTATTTGGCCGTTTCACATAATTCAGAAAAACAAAAATTATAGGCCTGTATTTATAATATTATGAATGAAATGTGCATTATATGGAAGAAAGTCAAGGTTTGACTGACTTTATCCATTTTATACAGTGGATTCCCCCACCCGTTCAATTTGGGAGAGACCCAGAGGAAAGTCAGTCCAGTGAAAAATAGTGAGTTGAGGCTGCGATTGCACAAAGAATCACAAAGATTACAAGTTTAGTTCTGAAAGCCAAAACTCAAAAATTCAGAACCAGAAAATTATTTGGATCAAGCTACCGGATTTTGCAAGGTCCTAAGAGTTTAGTACAAGTTTTCATATCTTTTTCTGGAGCTGGGCTGTCACCTCCTCCAGTGATCCACTTTCCTGCACACCTGTTACCCATGCAGTCCAGTCATGGTCTTCCTGACTTCCTCCTTAAAGGACCTGCTCTCCTGGAGAAGTGTGTTCCTGTGTGTCTCTGTTGGACTCCTCTGTTAGTGTTTTGGAGCTCGCTCATTTTGGACTCGCCTGTGTTTCAGACCACATGCTCTCACCTGCTGTCCCAGTCCCTCGTGGGACTTGTTGTTAAGACTCATTTTCTCTGAAGACCTTGTGCATAATTTTAGAGTAAAATCACTCATGGGGACAATTCATCATACTTCATACTTGAGATAGCTCATACTTTAAACTAAAACCAAAGAAGAAAATTTTCTTCAGAATAGTTAATTAATTAACCATTTCTCTTGTCTACTTTAATTACCAACATTACAGTGTCTTACCATTTAACTTCCAAATGGAATACAGACTCACAGAGGAGCAGGTAACCAGCAGGCTGTGTGTGTGTGTGTGTGTGTGTGTAAAAAGAATTTGACAAACCGAACTGAAACTGTGAAATATTCAAACATTTCAAATGAAACCAAAACTCTGTTGCACAGAAATGTGCTGAAGCTGCTAAACTGTTTCTTCTGTGGTTTCCGTTCAGGCACTTGAGGTGAGCGACCATTACCCGGTGGAGGTCCTGCTGAAGGAAGTCACACACTCCTTCAGTGGTGGCACTTGCTTGGCTTTCACTGGAACAGAGGAGACTGCGAATCAGAAAAGCTTTCAGTCAAAGTTCTTTTCTTTGTTTCTTCTCAGCCATCTGGTCGTCCAAATGTTAACATGCTAGTTCAAAGAGAAACCTGCATGGATTTTTGTCTTGTCAGTCTGAGGACAGCTTACCTCACAAACTGATGAGAGCTTCATTACTCCCCAACAAGTGGAGTCCAGTTTGCATCAGAGGAATTCCTCCTGACATTGGGCTCAGGGTCAGAAAGAAAATACACAACTGTTGATATTTACTGGGATGTAATTCACCACATTGCACAACAGTTGGTCTCCCTGTGTCTCTGTGAGAGAAAAGTCAGGTTTCTTAGTTAACAAAACTTTTGTGGAGCTTCACAGCAAAACAACATCCTCCTAATAAACTGAAGAAGCTGAGGACTGGTTTAAAATGTTAAAAAGTAAATAAAGTAAAACACAGAAAATGACTCCATACAGCTTGTCCAGTAGAATCCAAGCCTAAAGAAGCTCAGAAAACCTAAACTGAGCAAAAAAGATGTTATTTACACTCTTTCTTTAAGCCACAATCTTCACTGTAGTGACTAAGTTAAAAGCGTCAGCATGCTGACAAACTAATGCATGTACATAGTAGTGTAGATAACATCTCCCAATCAGTGTGTGATCTCGAGGCGTCCAGAGACTTGGATTACATTGGACGAACCGTATTGAGCCAGTTCAGATCATTTTTGGCTTGTTTTTTAAGTATTTATAATCAAGTCTCCATCTCCTTAGTTGTGTAGGAGAAATGCTGCAACACCAGCAGCACGGCAGATGATGAGCTTGTGCCAGAAAATCTTTAATGCAATACTGTGTTTGAATGGTGCAAATGGAGAAATTCATAGGCTGCTTCAAGTCCGGCTGTAGTCTCTGGGACATTTCACAGCTGAGAAAAGACAGACAGATCAGCACCTCTGGAACAGATGTTGATGAATCGTTGTGAGCACAAACTGCAGCTCATTTGTTCCTTCCACTGTGGGGAACAACAGCATTTTATTAACGTTCTCAAAGTGATGTGAGGTAAAGAGGAACAGGCGGCCGTCATGTGCTGCACAATACTGAGCGACATCTGCAGTCTTATCAAAGTCTGTGCAGCAAACAGTGGAAATAACCTCAATTAATAAAGTAGTTCAAAGGCACCAATGATGAAGCTAAAGGAACACATTCAGTAATTCAACAGTACAAAGTGAGGAAGTGGAAAAAGATTTGGAACCATGAATTACTAATGATGGAACAATTTATCAAATCATTGGTGAGGTGGTTCCCACTGTTGTTACATGTTGTTGCCTTACATACAAGCTGTGCACTGTGTGAACAAAAACTGAAATGTTTGGAATGTATTCAATATTAAATTTGTCCTAAACAACCTGCTGAGTTTCTTTCTAGTGAAGATTTTTTAGAACAAGAAAGGGAACTTGTGGCTTGTGGATCTTCTTTTAGTTCTATTTTCAACCCCACGATCCTCTTTCTTCTTCCTCTTTGAGTCTGTTGTTTGTTCACTGTCTTATTCTGACTCTCCCACTCCGTAAAATCACAATCAAAATTAAATTTGTTTATGGGTTAAATTTCACTAGAAATGTCCAGGACCATTTATTTCACCTCTATATTTTTTTGTAACTGTTTATGCACACTTTTTGCACTCTTCTTGTGTTCTTGTGAGCTGCCACAACAAGTGAATTTCCCCACTGCGGGATCAATAAAGTTCATCTTATCTTATCTTATTTTCATTTCTGGTGTTTGTCTTTTCAGAGATAACATCAAGGAACAAAAACATGGCTGCACTGCGAGCACAATGAAGTAAAAGTGAAAGCAAACTGAGTCATGCAGTCATGTGATGGCTTCAGTCCTTGATAAGAAACATCAAATCATTATTTGATGTTTCATATGAAGGACGTTATCGTTATTATAATAATGATTATTATCCTGGGATAAATAACAGATAAGAGATAAATGTTGACTTATCAAATATGTTACATGACAAATAAGCCAAATAATCTAATGATGCATGTACAAACATGTGCAGATGCTGATTGGACAATTAGTCATGTGACCTGTGAAAGCAACACACAGCACATTTGAAACTGACTGGACTGCAGTGAGTGTGTGAAGTGATCAGCAGTGAGCAGAGGGGAATAAAGATGGCAGCTTCTCAGGTGTGACTGTGACCAAAGGTGTCATACACACACAAGCTGACATTTAACATCATCCTTCACACCTCCTCTGTAGTATCTGGAGATTAATATGATTGATGTCTTCCTGGATTTTGCAGACTAGTATGATTGATGTTTTTCCTGGGACTCCTCAGTGAATATGACTCCAGCTCCAAAGGTATATGGGAAAGAGGAAGATGGTCTTTCTCCCACCTCGCTTGGTGTTTTGGAAAGGTCATTGGTCAACGTCCAGATGTATCCTTCTCTTCTTTTTATATAAACAATTAACCTATCAGCAAGGGATTGGAGACGTTTCAGCAGTGTGATCTTCATTTGGCCTGGATCCACTCACATGCGTGTGTTGATGCTGAGCTTTTTGTGACAAACTTCTTATACAATCAAGACGGCGTCAGCGGAGATCTCCTTCAACATCTTCACATCATCGCTGTCCATCATACAACACCTCCTCTGCACATTTACACTCCTCTTTCATTTGGATATTTGCCCCTGAATTTGATGGCAGCAACACGTTTCAACAAGCTGTTAGAGGCTCATGTTTACCGCTGTGTTCCATCAGCTTTTCTTTGAACACTCAGTGAGTGTCTGGAAACTGAGGACACTAACTGCTGAAGCTGTCACAACAAAACCTCATGTTTTAATGTGCAGAATGTGGCTTCACACCTCACCTTGCTGGAATAAGCAGGGACGTCCTCAATCTTTTTGAAACGTGTTGCTGCCATCAAATTCACAATAAGCATATATGAACAAAAATCAATAAAATGAATGAAGTGTAACATTAAATACATGTCTTAATGGTATTTTCAATTGAACACAGGCCTGTGTCAAAAAGGATTAGCAAATCCTATTTTGTTTTTACATGGTGTCCCAACTTTATTGGAATTAAAGTTGTATTGTAGTGAGTCAGTCCAGTTTGTGACAAACTGAAATGAATGAGCATGCAAAAACTGTACACAGTGTTCACCTGTAGAAATGCTTTACTGTGGGGATATCTACAGGTGGCTGCAATACAGGCTTGATGTAATACATAAAGAAGAAATGAATGTTTGACTAATAATCGACTAAAACACAAGTTAATACTCAACATGCATACACAGACTGGATGGATACAAAATGCCCCACATCGTACATCATTAAATATTATTATTAGTAATAATAATTATTATTAAAAATGACTTGCCAAGGTGGAGGTCAGGGTTAGGATTAATTCAATTCAGCTCAATTCAGTTTATTTCTGTAGTGCCAAATCACAACAACAGTTGTCTTATGACTCTTTCCAGTCAGAGCAGGTCTAGACCAAACTCTTTAATCTGATTTTTAGACACCCAACAAAACCCCCATGAACAAGTGCTTGGTAACAGTGGGAAAAGCGGCATTTTAGAAGGCAGAAACCTTGGATCAGAACCCAAATAGCAGCATAACTAGAGGCCAGCTTAAGCCTGCCCTAACTGTAAGCTTGATCATAAAGGAAGGTTTTAAGTCTGCTCTCATAGAACATAGAGAGGGTGTCTGCCTCCCAGACCGAAAGATGATTCCATGGGAAGGGAGTTTGAAAACTAAAGGCTCTGGCTCCTGTTCTACTTTTGCTGACTCCAGGAACCACAAATAACCCTGCATGCTGGAAGCGTAGAGTTCTAGTAGGATAATAAGGTTCTATGAGCTCTTTAGATAAGGTGGCACTTGACCACTTATGGCTTTGCATGTGAGATGAGGTGCCAGCTAATGTTATTTGTAGCCTCTGTGGTGTTTCGTTCATGGTCACATACGGGGATGTGAGTCACGTGGTGGGTGATGTCAGCAGGTAGTAGTAATTTAAACTGTTCTTCACCTGGCGTTTTCTTTTTCTTTTTGAATGAACTGAGGGGGTGAAGTGCGAAGTCCTGCCTTTGCTGGTCGTCGCCTTTCATATCGCTTATGCCACGATTGAAGATGTTGTGAAACATTGTTTTTTAAACTGGGAAATCGTTTCACTGTTTGTTTTTACTCGCAATAAAGCTGCGAAACGTAACACATCTTTTGGAACGATTTCTTTTTCTTGATAGGCCAGCGCGTCCAGCAGGTAAAGTTTTCCCCTATTTAGCCCATTTTTGCTTTGTTTGGAACAGTCGCTCCATACTGTCAGCAAAGATCGAGACAACTTGAGTTTGAGGGACTCGACAAGCCGCGGAGCAAATGAATGGAGATTGAATGATTGATCCCACACTGGCAGCGCATCAGCCGGGCAACATCGCATGGTGATCAGCGGTATGTAACCTGTTTAGTTCTGCTGTTATGCTGGTTTGTCGGAAACACTTTGAACTGGCTGCTGCCGCGTGGAAACGTGCGTGTTGTCTCGGTGCGTTGATTGTCGCTGATTTGATGCGGTGTTTGGACTGCCGCGACACCGGCGAGTGTGCGGTTTGCTGCGCAGCGCTGTTAGAATGTAATGTAATGCAAACGGCTCATCATTAAGTGTGGACTGTGTGTTAGCTAGGAATTTATTTATCTCGTTCTGTATATTTCAGTTACAAGAAAAAAATACTAAACTTTCTTCAGTAAAATCAAGAAACGCAAACCTTGTTTGGAGACCTTTTTTAGTTTGTTCGCTGACTGTCTAACTTCACGTAGTCACGTAGTGTGAGGACAGCACAGTGTGTGTGTGTGTGTGTGTGTGTGTGTGTGTGTGTGTGTGTGTGTGTGTGTGTGTGTGTGTGTGTGTGTGTGTGTGTGTGTGTGTGTGTGTTTGTTGTTTTGTCCTCAACTGACTTTCATTCTTGTCTCACCTCACCGTTTGTACAAGTGATCCTCAGTGGCTTCATTGGTGGTGACTCAGTTCTGCTTCTGTTTTGGACACAAATGCTTAATATCTAACCAAAGACTGAAACCTTTTAATGATGTCTTTTCTTTTTGTTTGTTTCACATGTCGCAGATAGAGATCAGACTCACCACATTGTTTCCAGACTGGCTTTATTCCTCATTCATGAAAGCTGTCTGCTTTAGGCCCCAATGTAACAAATAACTTTTTAGACATAGGAATTAATAAGCTAAAACTTCCTTAATCGTCAGTTGCATCAGTATCTTGTAACTAACAATTCACATGACAGATGGTGCAGCTTCTGACTGAACACAGTTGTCTGTGCTGAGCTTAAGAATGACTTGATGTCAGGATTAGCACACACGACACAAATGTTGCTGTGCTTTTTCTGCTCAGTCTGAGCTCAGATGTTGACACAGAGGAAGAGCTTTGAACTACGTGTTGGGAGGGAATTAATCACATCAACTTGCTGTTGCTTGGATGACTTTGTTTACTGTGAAATATGTTCCTCGTAGTGATGAATTACTGGCTGTTGTGTTTTCCTCTCAGCTCCATGAAGTGTCTCAGTCACTGTTTGGGTTCAGTGTCAGCATTTCCAGCAGAAGCAGCCATTATGAATGAAAGGGCTTGGAGAAACCCGACACAACAACCTGACCTGAACCCACAGTAATGCAGCAGTCGTATTAGTCCAAAACATCACATCTAATATTCCAGCACTGCCAGAGACTGTTTGGCTGCAGTATATGTTTGCATTTATTTGGCTGATAAGACTTACTTAGTCAACAAGTATAAGATACAGTTTTAGTTGTGATGGAAGCTGCTACCTGTAGTCCTGTCTGTGTTTTTATGCAACTAATTTGCAACAGCAAATACATTTCGAAAGGAATCGTGCAAAAATGCATATTCTTCTCCTGGTCTGTGGATAATTCAGAGTATCCAGGTCAGGATTGTTTAATGTTCGAAATATATACTCATTTCTTTATTTCCAGGAAGGAGGAAATCAGGCATTTGTTGGGGACTATTTTCACATTAATTCATGTTGAGGCTCTGCTTAGTATTTGTGGCTGCAGCAGAGTTGGGCGGTATCCAAACCTCCTCCACATTCTACCGCGGTACCGTGACCCGGGTTTCCGTTACAATCTGCTGACATTTTCAAAATGTCTGGTGAAAATATTCCCTGCAAGTACAATTTGAATTTTGAAGCAAAGAAATTACAAGTGAGGACAAGTCGGCTGCAGCTGCAGCCCCGCTCATGGATGCCACAAGTGCGCAACAAGACGCCATCGCTTCTCTGTGATTATGGAGGCTTGAACTTCTCAACAGCGGATTTCTCATTAGAGACTTCAGCGAAATCTACCCTGATCTTTGTCACTTTGTTAATATAGTTTTATTACATATACAGGCTATTTCAAACGCATATAGCGAACGGACTTTATTATTTCAAGTTGGCAGCACGCCGCGTGATTAAAATGGTGAGTCAGTCCAGATGTGTTTTTTGTTTGCAAATAGTTTTTATCTGAGAAGAGTTCCTTCATATTCATGTTAAAAGAGCGCAGCCTTGTAGTATTTATTTTAGATGTTACGCACGGGAGTCAGTTGACGGCACTTATTTTATGTGACACAGCCTATATGAATAGAAATAGAAATGTGGGACGGCTGTTTGTGAGACATATTTCCGTCCAGGTAGCTCGTTCTGGGCATCCAGGACTTTTACCATGTCCTTAAAGGACGTTTAGTATGTTGTCAGTGCGTCAGTACAGGTTTGTACTTTGTACTCCGAGGGCCCCCATTACCGTCGGCTGCGTTCACAAACTTTATTGAACGTCTCCAAAAATAAAACATATTGTACTACCAAAGTAAAACTAAAAATTCAACCACACACGGCATTAAATAAATTCCGTTTAATATTTAATTCATATCTCCCACATAAGTGCACTGCATTTTTTAACTGACGGTACTGAAACTGATGAGACCTCGCGGTTTACCACATTACATTATTACCCTGCAACCCTGGGCTGCAGGATGGTGTGTGTGGGGTCGAGTCAGAATAGAAACGAGAACAGTTTGGTTTCTGAGTCTAAACAAGAGTGTGTGTTTGTGGGATTGAGGTGACACGTCAGCCAGTGCAGCAGTGTGGCCCACTGATATGTTTTCATACATGAGTTTTATTAGAATTTTGTTGCTTTGTATTGTTGTCATGAAATTGTTGTGAGCACAAATGAAACATCTCATCATAAGAATCATTTCTGTTTTAGTAACAGCAGATAAATGTTGAAACTAACTAGACTGCAGTGAGTGTGTGAAGTGATCAGCAGAGGGGAATAAAGATGGCGGCTTTTCAGATGTCACTGTGGCCAAAGGTGTCATACACACACATGCTGACATTTAACTGAATTAGATTAAATAATTTCAAATAATACTAACATTCAGAAAGGAAGATGGAACATGTCAGTGTGAGTCTGATAGTGTTATCTAGAGAGCTGAAGAGACGACTGCAGAGGTGGAAATGGCTGAGACTCTGAGAGATGTTCACTTGCTGGTCACATGGAAAACAGAAGAACAGAAACATGAAGTGCTGCATATTGGAAGGATGGAAAATGTTCAGTGAAAGAAGGATTCCAGGTGAGAGAAGAGTGACGTGTGTGGTGACATGTACACCTGTGGATGAAAGCTTGGAGAGACTCAAACATGGTTTTCTTATGTGTGGAGATGTGAGTGGAATAAAGATACTGCAAAAAGCAGTTAATGGCTAAAAAGCTGAAAGCCTGTCTGTGCTTCTGGACTTTCAGGAGTGTTTACTTGGAGAGAAAGTTCAAATGGGACGCATGAGCTTCCATTGAGGTCCTTCATGCTACAGACAGCAGAGGGACGGGCATATAGCAGCGGTCTGCACAGGAAGTCAGGAAGTTGAACAAGTAAAGTTGAGTTTCCAACAGAAGCTATGCAGAGGCAGTGAAGAGGGTACAAGCACAAAGGGAAGAGACCGGAGGAGTGAACCAATCTGTGAAATGAGGTGATCAGACAGAGAAACCTAACGCAGCACTGATGGTGGATGAGCTCATTTTGTTCATTGACTGTGGAATCAATTGTTCCAATCAAGTCCAACAAAAGCACAGAGAAACTTTGAGATAACTGAGACCATAAAAGGAAAAGAGGACCTGATTATTCTGCAGTGGAATGCAGGAAGTTTAATGGCAAAGAGATAAAAACACACAGAGAGGGGGATGGGCGGATTGGGGAAAGGAACAGAACTGGAACGGAAACTGAACTGCTTGTTAAGTGGACGATACACATTAAGTGTTGTCTTACAGTTAGGAGGGAAAGTGATGTGCACATGTTATAACAAATAACATGTTGAGGGCTGATTGTCATGATGACAGCGCGATGGCAGCTGAAGAGTTCATGGAGAATAAAAATGTTAGCTTACACGACAGAAGTTGTATAAGAACAAACGGGGAGGCGCTACGTGATACTTTGCTTTCGATTTCGCCTCCCCAGGCGGAAGTCAGTTGTTTAAGAGCGAACATTTTCAGTCTGTGACGATCCGTTTGAATGTGAATTATTATCAGAGCCAATGACGAAGTACTAAAAACCTGTACGTCGATGTTCCGAAACAGCAAGGTGAGTCGACTTATTCCTCATGTAATCATTTGTCTTTAGAGGTCAGCATGTTAAACATATCACACTGAGGCCAGCTGTGTGTGTGTGTGTGTTTAAATATTACGGAAGCCCTTTGAGTTGAGTTAATATGTGATCCAGACGCTGTGAGTTATGGGTTCACTCAGCTTTAAAGCACAAAGTGACTTCTTGAAAGTCGTATTTGTGTTAAATCGATACATTTAGATTCACATGTGAGACAGTCTGCCTGCATTGATCTCATGGGATAAATCGACTTCACATCAACACAGAAGTTCCATTCGCCTCTCCGCAGTTTGTAAGTGCGAACTGGTTTGACCAGACAGAGCAGACGGGGCTTTAGAGCAATGAAAGCAAAGCAAACGGCTGCGTTCAGGTGTTGAACAGCTTTTGTTTGTTAAAAGTACACGAAACGGATCAGGAAAGAGATCTGAAGTGCTGTGCGTCGTTAGGAGAAGATTTCTAAAAACATCAGAAACTGACGGATTTGGTTTTCTGCCTGATATTGTAAGTTTTTATGAGTCCAACTGATGATTAATTCAGCTCGTACTTGTCCATGTGTTTATGTATTTAAAGTAATTCTATGCTTTGATGTTTATCTTCTGTGTTTCCTTGTTTCTTGTGTTGTTTGTCACTTTTTGTGTGCTGCCTTCTTCTTGAACAAGAGGTTGTTGGTCTCAGTTGGACCAAACTGGTTAAAATGGGTTAAATAAATCAAACAGATGAATAACTTTTCCCATTGGTTCTTAGAACAGCAGCAGTGACAGTTTGGCTCCAGGGCCCCATTTCAGAAAGAGTGAAACTTTGTTCAGTCTGAGATGAGGGAAACTGTGTGTTTTGTGTTCCGTAAAGAGAGCCAACGTGACCTGTGGCTCAGTCACTGTGGTGATGGACTCTGAACCCTGCTGGGTGTTGGCTTTTATCTCCGACTGTCCTCCTGCTGAGACACTTTGTCTTTTCAGTCCACATCACAGCACATATCAGAATGCACTCATTTGCTCATCATATCAGAGATCATGTGAACGTTTCTTAGTTTCAGTTCCTAAAACTTGACTAAACAGAACTTGTGGTGGGACTTTACTTTGACTGAATAAATGCTCAGATCTTTTGTTATTATGTATATTTGTATTTTATTTGGTTACTTTCGTAAAACAGATCTCAGAACAGTTTCACCTCATCTTCAGGAATATGTTCACATCCTCAGCAGGACAGAAACAGCCCACACTGTGTTTATCCACACATTTGTGGCAGGTTCAAAGTCCTCTCCACTCTGATTTTGGTCCACCAGGCTGCATTTCCCTGTTTCTCCTGCCTGCTTCCTGCCAGCTGATGAAAAGAGTCAAACCATTAGAACAAACAGAGCGGACAGATGAAGCTCCCACAGGTCTACCTGACTGTTTTGAGAGCACAGACTGGCACATATTCAAAGATGCTGCCACCTCCAAGAAGCACAGCAATCTTCATCAGCAAATGTGTTGATGATGTGGTGATCAGAATAGAAAATCACTCTCCAACCAGAAACACTGAGTGAATGGAGAGGTGAGGGCTTTAGGTCAGTACTAGAAACTGGCATCAAGGAGACAAAGGAGAAACACCAGGAGAGCCTGGAGACCCCAACACCAACAGCACACGTCCTGGGAATTACACTTTACAATTCTGTACTGTTAATGTTTTAAAGTTTAAAGCTTAAAGTGACAAATCTGGCTGTGCTAACCAGGTTTAATAAGCTGTTTCCTTGGCAGTTAGTGGAATCACCACATGGATGTGTTTTCTTCAGGTTTCCAGAGGGCGTCCTTGTTGTGGATTTTACTCGTCAACTCATCCCAAACCTCAGCTGATGATGTCTTCAGCCCTTGAAGACTGTCGTGTAAAATGACGTGCAGAAGAACATCAGTCAGAGCTGCAGCAGTGCTGATGGTAAAATAATTTGTTGTCACAGGAAGCCTTTGTTTGTTTGGCATCATTTCATAAATCAGATGCTCCTCATCAACATTTTTTACTTTTTTCCTTGATGATTCTGTCTCTCTTACTCAAAGACACAGCTACAAACATTTTAGCATCAAGAAAATCAAATAAAGTGTTTTTCTGTTCATCAGCTCTGTGAAGTCGCATTTCAAAGCTGTTTTAAAATGAATTGTTAGAACCCGACTCAAAGGCTGCAACCAAGAACGGGAGCAGAGACGAGGATAACTCCAAATAAACTAAATTTATTAAGGAATATCACAAATCGCCAAATAATAATAACAGTAATCAGTGTCAGTATCAGTAGTGTAGGTGCACACCATGCAGTGTGCATGGTGATGTGTGAGTGTATGGATGCAAAACCAAATATCCATCCATCCAGGGGGGGCAAAACCAAATAAGAAAACAAAACAAAAAGCCTGCAACACTGCAGCAGTCACATGGTGTGTGTGAACCAAGGAAGAAAACGCGTGAGAGACTGAGGCCCAGAGGCCTTTTCAAGGCACTGCACCGGGCCCAGGTGCAGCTCATCAGCTAAGGACGACCCCTGCAAGACAGAACATAAAGAGGAACCACAGCACAGCTAGAGGTGTGGAGGGGTCATCACAGAATAAATACAAAAATAAAGAGTATTTGTGGGATTTAGTTTAAATTATGTTCCACATATGGTTTATTCTGGTGTGTCTCCATGGTAACATATGCAGGCTCAACTGTTGACAACTCTGAGGTGAGACCACATCACATGAGTGTAGCTTAGATTTCATCTCTGTGCATTTTATCTGCCAGTCCACACACTAACTTCACCACCCTGACTCAATGTGACTCCATGTGACTCCATGTGACTTCATGCTGTAACTCGCCTGCAACATAAACTTTGTCTGCTGTCCACAGATACTTGTGGTGAATGTCTTCAGAGGACACTCCCTCACATGTCGTCGATTAGAGTATCAGATGGGGAATAGATGCTGTCCCAAGTGTCTCCCTGGTAAGATCCAGTTGAATATTGAAGAGGTTTTTCACTTGTGTAGTGACAGATGGAGTCTTTGTTAAACTCCAGAACCAACTGGGTGGAGGTCAGTGGACTCAGTCATACTTCCATGGTTGGTGCTGTTTGTGTTCGCAAGTGAAATGCACCTTCATAGGACTCCATGTCACTGGAGTTTTATTTCCACAGTAAAATAGAAAGCAGAAGATACAGAACAGAATGATGAAAGTTTTTTAATTAACCTAACATGCATGTTTCTGGTATTGTGGGAGGAAGCTGGAGTACCAGGAGAAAACCCACGCATGCACAGGGAGAACATGTAAGCTCCACCCAGACCGGGATTCGAACCTGGAACTCTCTTGCTATGAGGCGACAGTGCTAACCACTACACCACCGTGCCGCCCCTTCTTATTAATCAGCAAAAATAAATAAGAACTCATAATAAACAGAAAACTTGCTTCATTGCGAAATGCGGTTGAAAATTGTTTGCCCTTCCGCTTTCTAGCCACAAAAAAACACCACACCTGTCCTCAGGTGACGTCCAAATATATAGTTGACGCCCCTCTGACATCATCATTGCATTTCCATCATATCATGTCAACATCAACAGTATATCATCATGATGTGATAAGTGGCAGCATGATTATAAATTATTCATATTATTATAATAATATGATATGGTATTGATAAAACACAAATCAGTGTATTGGCTTCAACAATTCATAATGATGAAGTTTAAGTGAAAACTCTGTTTCCACTTACTAGAAATATTATATGTCAAGGAATTTTTTTTCAACAGGAAGTCGAGTTAAAACTCACTGCACTGAGTTTAGACCCCCTTCCTGTCAGCGCTGCACTGAGGGAACCTTCATGAATCATCCTACTGACCTGTCACAGTGTTTCACATGTACAAACTGTGATGCAGGTACATTTTTGTACATTTCATAACAAGGACTAAAAACTAAGATGGTCTTTACATCAGAAAATAATAACATGTTGCTCTCATGTAGATAAACAAACAGAACATAAGACTCATAGCTCATATCCTTGTCTCCTCTCTGTGTTGGCAGCTTCTGGTTTGAAATTAAAAACTTCATGTACAGCAACATCAGATGCTGTGTGTGAGCCACTGGAGGGATTCTACTGCATGGACTCTGCAGAGGAGGGCTGTAAGGCAGCAGAGAAACACTCAAGCTGTCAGCCAGGACAGTACATCAGTCAGAGAGGTTAGTTTGCTTGTGCTGACTTTAAGATGATCCATGACATAGTTTGAGTTTCAAATCAGAACACCAAACAGGGAAACAGCTGTAATGATTACTTGATCATCCAGACTGGAAGCAGTGACGTCTGACCACCAGATAGCAGAAATGAAGCCTCAAAATAAAAGGAAAAGTCACAGGTTACCATAACTCTGTGTTGTCATGGAGCTCACTTTGTCCTGGTGTTTTTCCAGCAGCACAGCCACCACTGAATTATCATAGAAATAACACAGCAGAGCTCAGTAAAGAAAGGATTACGACTTGATTTAACTGCACATTGTGGCTGTGCACAGTGTGAACACAAAGAAACTCTCCAAAACGAGTAGTGGAGCATTTCATGGAGCAGCAGCTTCTTCCTGTGTGAAGGAAAACAAAAAGACTGGCAGCAGGATGAGCTGAAGGGACACTGACAATGACAGAGGCCTACAGCTGTAGATGTCTTCTAGTGCAGGACGCTGACAGTTTCTTGACAATCTGCTTCTTAACTGGTACCAGCAGGTTAGCATTCATTTTATTTTTTCAACATGTGCATGAAGCAGTGAAGCTAATGACAGTTGGATCATTTTAGTGTTCAGTTTGTTCAGGAATCTGGTGTGAATCAAAGTCCCATCAGGCTGTGAGTGCTGAGCTGCACTACAACACCTCATCAGACCTCAGAGAATATCAACAGGATTTGTTCCTCAAATATGACAACTTGGGACTGGAAACAAATCAATGTTTTTTAAATCCACTGACAGGACGTTTCAATATTTGTCATTTGCACAGGAACAGCATTAAGAGACACTGAGTGCTCTGACTGCAGTGAGGGAACATATTCTGATGGAACATTTCCATCCTGTCAGCCACACACACAGTAAGTGAAGCTTCACATCAGAGGGCTCAATTGTGACATCAGCAGGGAGTTCAAGGTGTCCTCCAGATGTTCCTGTAAAAAATGTCCCTCTGTCCTTTCAGATGTGAATCAGTGCATCTTCAGCTGATAAAAGCAGGGACTGTTTCAACTGATGCTGAATGTGGAGAGCAAAGTCCAGACAGCAGAGGACTTGTGGTCGTCGTTGGTGTGTCTGTATGTCTTATAGCAGTTGCAGCAGTTGCATGGTGGTGTACACTGGTATGATTCACGTTTACACAATAAAAATATGAAAATGTTTTTGATGGATAATATTATCTTTCACATCATGAAGTCATTAATTCTGGTCTTTTTCATCAATAATGTTTTATTACAGGAAGAAGAAAAAGCAAGACAACAGTGAGGTGAGTCTCTCACTCTGCTGTTGTTACTAACAAGTCTGTTTCACTGCATGTACAGAAGGAGCTACAAGTGATTTTTCTAATTAATAAGATGATGTCACTCATTATGAATTTTTCTCAAAAAGGAACCTGTGCATGCTGCTGAATCAGTGGTGATGATTCAACAGCCATAGTGACAGCAGCAGGTAAGACAGCAGTGTGTCCTTCATTAAAATGTCCATCAGCTGTCCAGCTGAGCAGCGTTCTGTGGTGTGTTTATGTGCAAAGTGTTGCTGTTTCAGCTCAATATTTTCCTCTCCTCAGGATGCAACAGTTCATGTGTAAACATGCAGACTGTTTTGGACACTGCAGAGGAAATGTTGTCTACAATCCAGTTATATTCATGTTATAATCATGATGGGACATTGTCTTTGCAGTGCACAGAAATGAAATCAGCCCAGAGTTTCCTGTACAGAACTGCTGGTCTGCAGTGGATCATCATCTCACACACATGTTGTGTTGTCACTGTGTGACAGCTCCAGGCTCCTCATCCAGCAGATCCCTGAGGAGGAAAGTCTCAGTCAGAGTGTTTCTGTGATGAATTCCAGTAGGTCATCTTCATGTTGCTGTACGTGATCTCCTGTGGGGGCCACACAGAGCTCACAGGGGGACCTGAACATCAGACAGACTGAAAACTTTATCTGTCATAAAGAACAATCAGCTGGAACTGAGGACGGAGACTCTCAGTCCTGAACTGCAACAGGAAGGGACAAATGTTTGCTTTGACTGATGGCCAACAGACTGGATCATGTGGATGGTGCACATGAAACCCCAGGTGAGTTCAGGTGCAGGAGAAAAGCAGCAAAAGAGTCCATGTGCTGAATATTCCAAGTTCACAAGACATCATATTGGTATGCAGTTTGTGTACTGAAGCCCCACAGGGCTGTGAGCTGAGCCTGCATGACACGACTGCTGAACTCATCCTCCACATTCCCTCATTGGACACTTTGCTTTTGTCTTGTACTGCATGATGATATAAATGTATTTTTTCATTGTCTTAGTCTCTCAAATTCAAATTCATTTCTGTTCCTGCTGTTGTGGCAACACCTGAATTACCTGAATTTTGTGAGATCAGTGGGGGATAATCTTATTTTTAAGTCAATGCATTTATAAAATGCACCAAAATACGTCCACATGTCTCTGGCACATAATGTTTAGTCCACACATGGTTGAACTTTAATTGTTTGTGAACTCAGCTGTTACTCAGTGTGTGGAATGGCCTCCCCTGTCCCACTGTCTCCTAATCACAGTGTGGGTATGTCTCTGTCTCTGTCTCTGGTCGTTTTTACTGCTCCGTCAGAAGCTGATCTCTATGATTTTCTTTTGCATCTGTTAAAATCTTAGTCCATATTTAACTGACTGTGACCTTTGATGAACTGTCCAGCAACAGGTTTTGTGAAGCTGTGATTTGGAATTTTTCACACAACAGAAAGGATGACATTAGCGCTGCATGATGTTAACCACTGACTGTAGTGATGTCTGTGTTTTATGTATTTATTTGTCTTCATACTGTATGCGTCAGTGAAGTGATCAGCTCTGAGTATCACATAGAAATTCCCTCTCCATTGTGGGAGGTGCACTTCGGCACAGTAGGTGGCGCTGTCTTCCTGTAACATTGTCAAGGCTCCTGGACCAGACTTTGTGTCCCCCTCCACCCTGAGACACTGTGTGGATGAGCTGACTCCAGTGTTCAGACATTTTCAACACCTCTCTGGAGTCATGCTATGTGCCAGTCTGCTTCAAATCCTCCACCATAGTTCCAGTCTCCAGTGAAGATGATCATTGACTTTCGGAAAGTGCCAGCTCCATCGCTCCTCCTCACCCTGACAGACACCCCCATCCCCACGGTGGACTCCTTTCGCTTTCTGGGTACCACCATCACCCAGGACCTCATGTGGGACCATCAGCTCCCTCATCAAATGTGTCCAGCAGATGTTGTTCCTGCGGCAGCTGAGGAAACTCAAGGTGCCCGTCAAGATGATGGTTCAGTTCTACACGGCCATCATTGAGTCCATCCTCACCTCCTTCATCACCGTGTGGTACGCTGGGGCCACAGCCAGGGACAAGCACAGACTGCAGCGTGCTGTGAGGTCTGCTGAGAAGGTGATCGGCTGCAGCCTTCCATCTCTCAGAGACCTGTACACCTCCAGGACTCTGAGGCGTGCAGGTCGGATCACAGCTGACCCTTCTCACCCCATACAAGGACTCTTTGAGAAACTCCCTTCAGGCAGGAGGTAACCTCACACCACAGGAACAGCTTCTCCCCCTCTGCTGTTGGTCTGTTGAACAGCAGCTGATTGACATACTGCTCTGCTCTTTAATTACTTCAGTACAGGAACTGATCTGTGCTCATGTCAACATCCACCTGCTGACCATTTGCACTGTTTACCTCACTTATTTGCACTACTTCTCACTCTGTACTTCTCCAGAACTATAATTTTATTTTATTCTGTTATTATATGTTGTTCTGATGTTTTATGTATGCACCAATCACTAAGACAAATTGCTAGTAATGTGAAATCTTTTCACTTATGGCAATAAATACAATTCTGATTCTGATTCATTGAGTTTCTCCCCACCGTTAAAATAAGAAAGTAACAGGATGTAAGAAGATGGAAATACAACCATTCCGTTGTCGTGGAAACGTTCTGTTGTCAGTCAGTCATTGTCTACACTTGGACTTAGACTTCACTTTATTAATCCCTGTGGGGTGACTCCCTCAGGGAAATTGGATATTCAGCAGCTTATAAAGTAACAAAGCAGCTCACAGGGCAGTTTGCAAACAAACAAAAAATAAACAATAAACTGTTAGCTAAATATAGAAAACAGATAAGAATAACATAAATATAGAGAAATGTATATGGCAAAAATATAGACAACTCTATGTGGCTGATAAATTATACAGTGAGTGGCTCCCACTCCTTCCCTTCTGTTAAAAGTGTTACTGAAAAAACCCAAATTCATATGACGGTGTGAGGGTCAGTCGACAAGTCCCTTTTGTTCCATCTATTTTCTTTCTGTGCTGTCGTTTAATGTGTTATTCTTCTTATTATTATTTTGCAGTCATTTTCATAATTTGCGACAGAAACAAAAATAAACTCAAGTTGGAGGCTCAGGCAGAAATATGCATACAAATAATGAAAGAACTGAAATACGAGTGAAGTTTGTCTGAAAAAAAATCAAATTTAACAGATTTGAACGCCTTTGTCTGGCATAATTTTAATTGTAAATTGTGTAAACTGCATAACAAACAAACAACAACCAAATGTTAAACTAAACCCTAACAGCCTGAAGTCACATAGTGTTTGCTCTCTGACCTTGTTTCCATCACCTCTTGTTGAACACACACCACAGCTGTTCTGCTGCAGGAGTAAGTGAGTACATAAGAGCCGAGCGATCATCTTCTCCAGCCCACACGTCTCTGTGTGTCATCTCCTGTCAGTCACCACACCTTCTGCTTGGTGTTTAGCTCCTCCCTACACAGTGATATCACAGTTAATAGAAAAACATGGAGCGGCGCTCGTGCCGCCCCCCCCTTGTGCCATGAAAATAATGCCCCCCCGGGCGGCTGCCCGGTTCGCGCGTGCCTAAAACCGCTACTGCTCATAGGCACAATTCATCAGTACTTGTACTTTGTGTTCATACTTGAGGTAGCTCATACTTTAAACTAAAACCAAAGAAGAAATTACATGCACGTTTTCTTCAGAATAGTTAGTTAATTAACCATTTCTCTTGTCTACTTTAATTACCAACATTACAGTGTCTATTTAACTTCCAAATGGAATACAGACTCACAGAGGAGCAGGTAACCCTGGGCTGTGTGTGTGTGTGTGTGTGTGTGTGTAAAAAGAATTTGACAAACCAAACTAAAACTGTCTAATATTCAAACATTTCAAATGAAGTCAAACTTTCAGTCAAAGTTCTTTTCTTTGTTTCTTCTCAGCCATCTGGTCGTCCAAATGTTAACATGCTAGTTCAAAGAGAAACCTGCATGGATTTTTGTCTTGTCAGTCTGAGGACAGCTTACCTCACAAACTGATGAGAGCTTCATTACTCCCCAACAAGTGGAGTCCAGTTTGCATCAGAGGAATTCCTCCTGACATTGGGCTCAGGGTCAGAAAGAAAATACACAATTGTTGATATTTACTGGGATGTAATTCACCACATTGCACAACAGTTGGTCTCCCTGTGTCTCTGTGAGAGAAAAGTCAGGTTTCTTAGTTTCCAAAACTTTTGTGGAGCTTCACAGCAAAACAACATCCTCCTAATAAACTGAAGAAGCTGAGGACTGGTTTAAAATGTTAAAAAGTAAATAAAGTAAAACACAGAAAATGACTCCATACAGCTTGTCCAGTAGAATCCAAGCCTAAGGAAGCTCAGAAAACCTAAACTGAGCAAAGAAGATGTTATTTACACTCTTTCTTTAAGCCACAATCTTCACTGTAGTGACTAAGTTAAAAGCGTCAGCCTGCTGACAAACTAATGCATGTACATGTAGTGTAGATAACATCTCCCAATCAGTGTGTGATCTGGAGGCTTCCAGAGACTTGGATTACATTGGACGAGCCGTATTGAGCCAGTTCAGATCATTTTTGGCTTGTTTTTTAAGTATTTTTAATCAAGTCTCCATCTGCTCTGTTGTGTAGGAGAAATGCTGCAACACCAGCAGCACGGCAGATGATGAGCTCGTGCCAGAAAATCTTTAATGCAATGCTGTGTTTGAATGGTGCAAATGGAGAAATTCATAGGCTGCTTCAAGTCCGGCTGTAGTCTCTGGGACATTTCACAGCTGAGAAAAGACAGACAGATCAGCACCTCTGGAACAGATGTTGATGAATCGTTGTGAGCACAAACTGCAGCTCATTTGTTCCTTCCACTGTGGGGAACAACAGCATTTTATTAACGTTCTCAAAGTGATGTGAGGTAAAGAGGAACAGGCGGCCGTCATGTGCTGCACAATACTGAGCGACATCTGCAGTCTTATCAAAGTCTGTGCAGCAAACAGTGGAAATAACCTCAATTAATAAAGTAGTTCAAAGGCACCAATGATGAAGCTAAAGGAACACATTCAGTAATTCAACAGTACAAAGTGAGGAAGTGGAAAAAGATTTGGAACCATGAATTACTAATGATGCAACAATTGATCAAATCATTGGTGAGGCGGTTCCCACTGTTGTTACATGTTGTTGCCTTACATACAAGCTGTGCACTGTGTAAATAAAAACTGAAATGTTTGGAATGTATTCAATATTAAATTTGTCCTAAACAACCTGCTGAGTTTCTTTTTAGTGAAGATTTTTAGAACAAGAAAGGGAACTCTAATAACAACAGGCCAAACCACGAAGCTTGTGGATCTTCTTTTAGTTCTATTTTCAACCCCACGATCCTCTTTCTTCTTCCTCTTTTAGTCTGTTGTTTGTTCACTGTCTTATTCTGACTCTCCCACTCCGTAAAATCACAATCAAAAATAAAATTCAGGCCTAATTTAGAATGTGTTGTTTATGGGTTAAATTTCACTAGAAATATCCAGGACCATTTTCATTTCTGGTGTTTGTCTGATCAGAGATAACATCAAGGAACAAAAACATGGCTTCACTGCGAGCACAATGAAGTAAAAGTGAAAGCAAACTGAGATCTGTTCAAACCAAGGGGATTTCTGCAGTCATGTGATGGCTTCAGTCCTTGATAAGAAACATCAAATCATTATTGGCTGAAACAGTTTCGTTGTTAGCAGTCAAGTTTGAGCAAATGTTGCTCAGACAGGAGGAAATCAGGCCTTTGTTGGGGACTATTTTCAGATGAATTCATGTTTGGGCTTGACTTAGTGTTTGTGCCTGGCGGATGGTGTGTGTGGGATAAATAACAGATAAGAGATAAATGTTGACATGACATGACATGCCAAAGAATCTAATGATGCATGTACAGACATGTGCAGATGCTGATTGGACAATTAGTCATGTGACCTGTGAAAGCAACACACAGCACATTTGAAACTGACTGGACTGCAGTGAGTGTGTGAAGTGATCAGCAGTGAGCAGAGGGGAATCAAGATGGCAGCTTCTCAGGTGTGACTGTGACCAAAGGTGTCATACACACACAAGCTGATATTTAACAGCACCCTTCACACCTCCTCTGTAGTATCTGGAGATTAACATGGTTGATGTCTTCCTGGGACTCCTCAGTGAATATGACTCCAGCTCCAAAGGTATACGGGAAAGAGGAAGACGGTCTTTCTCCCACCTCTCTTGGTGTTTTGGAAAGGTCATTGGTCAACGTCCAGATGTATCCTTCTCTTCTGTTTATATAAACAATTAACCTATCAGCAAGGGATTGGAGACGTTTCAGCAGTGTGGTCTTCATTTGGCCTGGATCCACTCACATGCATGTGTTGATGCTGAGCTTTATGTGACAAACTTCTTATACAATCAAGACGGCGTCAGCGGAGATCTCCTTCAACGTCTTCACATCATCGCTGTCCATCATACAACACCTCCTCTGCACATTTACACTCCTCTTTCATTTGGATATTTGCCCCTGAATTTGATGGCAGCAACACGTTTCAACAAGCTGTTAGAGGCTCATGTTTACCGCTGTGTTCCATCAGCTTTTCTTTGAACACTCAGTGAGTGTCTGGAAACTGAGGACACTAACTGCTGAAGCTGTCACAACAAAACCTCATGTTTTAATGTGCAGAATGTGGCTTCACACCTCACCTTGCTGGAATAAGCAGGGACGTCCTCAACCTTTTTCAAACGTGTTGCTGCCATCAAATTCACAATAAGCATATAACAAAAATCAATAAAATAAATGAGATGTAACATTGAATACATGTCTTAATGGTATTTTCAATAGGACATAGGTCAAAAAGGATTAGCAAATCCTATTTTGTTTTTACATGGTGTCCCGACTTTATTGGAATTAAAGTTGTATTGTAGTGAGTCAGTCCACTTTGTGACAAATTGAAATGAATGAGCATGCAAAAACTGTACACAGTGTTCACTTGTAGAAATGCTTTACTGTGTCGGCAAAGGGATATCTACAGGTGGCTGCAATACAGGCTTGATGTAATACATAAAGAAGAAATGAATATTTCACTAATAATCGACGAAAACACAAGTTAACACTCGACATGCATACACAGACTGCTGCTGGTCCTTTCACTTCCAGGAAACTCACTTCACCTCGAAGGAGTCTGTTGGTGGGGAAACTCCAGCGAGGGAGGGAGGGAGGGGGGAGGATCTACAGCAGACATGTGGTTCTAGTCTGGCCACTCACTTCACTTCACATGCCACCTGATAATTTCCTCACGTCACTACCTGTCAACTCGCTGTGTGGGTGGATGTGTAAACCCCAGGAGCGCAGCGCATCAGCTGGGCATTGCGGGTGTAATATGTGATGCAGAGGAGGTGTGAGCCGGAAAGTTTGTCATGTCCATTAGAAACAAAACGGGAAAAGGACGATCATCACGAACCAGGACAGAAAAAGCAACGTTGGCAGGCAGCGCATCACGTTACAGATTAGACGACATCAGCAGGAGATGACAAAGAGAAGAGAAAGAGTCTTCTGTGACCTGACAAACCCCAGCAGGACACTTTTCAGCACCGCGTTACACCGCACTTTACAAATGATGCAGTCTGTGGATGAAGCCTAACCTGCACCGGGTGGAGGTGAAGCCTGGCTGGAGCCACAGACCCACACTGTTACCCAATCACAGTGCAGGGAGTGTGGAGCGGGATGAATGCAGGAAGTCAACTACACGTGCGTGGGTAAGCCGGAACACGATGCGACACATCCAATAATTATTATTAAAAATGACTTGCCAAGGTGGAGGTCAGGGTTAGGATTAATTCAATTCAGTTCAATTCAGTTTATTTCTGTAGTGCCAAATCACAACAACAGTTGTCTTATGACTCTTTCCAGTCAGAGCAGGTCTAGACCAAACTCTTTAATCTGATTTTTAGACACCCAACAAAACCCCCATGAACAAGTGCTTGGTAACAGTGGGAAAAGCTGCATTTTAGAAGGCAGAAACCTTGGATCAGAACCCAAATAGCAGCATAACTAGAGGCCAGCTTAAGCCTGCCCTAACTGTAAGCTTGATCATAAAGGAAGGTTTTAAGTCTGCTCTCATAGAACATAGAGAGGGTGTCTGCCTCCCAGACCGAAAGATGATTCCATAGGAAGGGAGTTTGAAAACTAAAGGCTCTGGCTCCCATTCCACTTTTGTCACGTGGTGGGTGATGTCAGCAGGTAGAAGTAATGTAAACTGCTCTTCACCTGGCGTTTTCTTTTTCTTTTTGAATGAACTGAGGGGGTGAAGTGCGAAGTCCTGCCTTTGCTGGTCGTCGCCTTTCATATCGCTTATGCCACGATTGAAGATGTTGTGAAACATTGTTTTTTAAACTGGGAAATCGTTTCACTGTTTGTTTTTATTCGCAATAAAGCTGCGAAACGTAACACATCTTTTGGAACGATTTCTTTTTCTTGATAGGCCAGCGCGTCCAGCAGGTAAAGTTTTCCTCTATTTAGCCCATTTTTGCTTTGTTTGGAATAGTCGCTCTATACTGTCAGCAAAGATCGAGACAACTTGAGTTTGAGGGACTCGACAAGCCGCGGAGCAAATGAATGGAGATTGAATGATTGATCCCACACTGGCAGCGCATCAGCCGGGCAACATCGCATGGTGATCAGCGGTATGTAACCTGTTTAGTGCTGCTGTTATGCTGGTTTGTCGGAAACACTTTGAACTGGCTGCTGTCGTGTGGAAACGTGCGTGTTGTCTCGGTGCGTTGATTGTCGCTGATTTGATGCGGTGTTTGGACTGCCGCGACACCGGCGAGTGTGCGGTTTGCTGCGCAGCGCGGGACTTGTTATGAAGTTATGATGTCGCTTGTGGCTCTTGATGTTGCTGGCTTTGCATTGGTTTTTCTGTACATGCAAGATGAGTGCTGTGAATGCTGCTTCAACTGTTGGCAAACCAGGAGAGAAAAGAAAAATAATTGTCACGGAAATGAGATGAATAAAACTGAATCAGTGCAAAAGGAGCGTAAATGGAATAAAAAGCTTGATTTGGTCTCTCAAAGAGCTCATGAGAGATTAAAAAAGTGTTTTACTGCTCAAATCTCAGCTGCATGTGTTGATGCAAGTATCTGACAGTGTGTGTGTGTGTGATGCGTTTTGGTCAAAAGCAGTAAGTAGTTCATGATGGAAATAAGTTACATAAATAAGTTTATGGATAAGTTATTCGTTAATAAATCTATGCTAAAATTTATTAACGAATTATTAATTTATTGACTGTTTTGGTTTGAAGTCTGATCAGAGTGAGATATCTCTAGCACAAATGCTCTTTGTTGTTTTGTGTAAGAACAGGAAGCCAGGAGAAACAGGAGCAACAGGAACGAGTGAGCGCTCTTTCCGTGGATCTTTGACGTGCTGAATGTGGCTGAAAGCGCTTGTCCTTTGGGGAAACGTTCGTCTTTGTGAGTACTGATGTGTTCGGACAGCACTTGGACACGAGTTAGAAGTATTTTGGTTGTTAGAATGTAATGTAATGCAAACGGCTCATCATTAAGTGTGGACTGTGTGTTAGCTAGGAATTTATTTATCTCGTTCTGTATATTTCAGTTACAAGAAAAAAATACTAAACTTTCTTCAGTAAAATCAAGAAACGCAAACCTTGTTTGGAGACCTTTTTTAGTTTGTTCGCTGGCTGTCTAACTTCACGTAGTCACGTAGTGTGAGGACAGCACAGTGTGTGTGTGTGTGTGTGTGTGTGTGTGTGTGTGTGTGTTTCTTGTTTTGTCCTGAACTGACTTTCATTCTTGTCTCACCAGTTTGGTCTTATGATCGTTTGCTCCCGTTTGTACAAGTGATCCTCAGTGGCTTCATTGGTGGTGACTCTCAGTTCTGCTTCTGTTTTGGACACAAATGCTTAATATCTAACCAAAGACTGAAACCTTTTAATGATGTGTTTCCTTTTTGTTTGTTTCACATGTAGCAGATAGAGATCAGACTCACCACGTTGTTTCCAGACTGGCTTTATTCCTCATTCATGAAAGCTGTCTGCTTTAGGCCCCAGTTTAACAAATAACTTTTTAGACATAGGAATTAATAAGCTAAAACTTCCTTAATCGTCAGTTGCATCAGTATCTTGTAACTAACAATTCACATGACAGATGGTGCAGCTTCTGACTGAACACAGTTGTCTGTGCTGAGCTTAAGAATAACTTGATGTCAGGATGAGCACACAATCACACAAGATACAGTTTTAGTTGTGATGGAAGCTGCTACCTGTAGTCCTGTCTGTGTTTTTATGCAACTAATTTGCAACAGCAAACACATTTCGAAAGGAATCGTGCAAAAATACATATTCTTCTCCTGGTCTGGATAATTCAGAGTATCCAGGTCAGGATTGTTTAATGTTCGAAATATATACTCATTTCTTTATTTCCTCAACAGGAGGAAATCAGGCATTTGTTGGGGACTATTTTCACATTAATTCATGTTGAGGCTCTGCTTAGTATTTGTGGCTGCAGCAGAGTTGGGCGGTATCCAAACCTCCTCCACATTTTACCGCGGTCCCGTGACCCGGGTTTCCGTTACAATCTGCTGACATTTTCAAAATGTCTGGTGAAAATATTCCCTGCAAGTACAATTTGAATTTTGAAGCAAAGAAATTACAAGTGAGGACAAGTCGGCTGCAGCTGCAGCCCCGCTCATGGATGCCACAAGTGCGCAACAAGACGCCATCGCTTCTCTGTGATTATGGAGGCTTGAACTTCTCAACAGCGAATTTCTCATTAGAGACTTCAGCGAAATCTACCCTGATCTTTGTCACTTTGTTAATATAGTTTTATTACATATACAGGCTGTTTCAAACGCATAGAGCGAACGGACTTTATTATTTCAAGTTGGCAGCACGCCGCGTGATTAAAATGGTGAGTCAGTCCAGATGTGTTTTTTGTTTGCAAATAGTTTTTATCTGAGAAGAGTGCCTTCATATTCATGTTAAAAGAGCGCAGCCTTGTAGTATTTATTTTAGATGTTACGCACGGGAGTCAGTTGACGGCACTTATTTTATGTGACACAGCCTATATGAATAGAAATAGAAATGTGGGACGGCTGTTTGTGAGACATATTTCCGTCCAGGCAGCTCGTTCTGGGCATGCAGGACTTTTACCATGTCCTTAAAGGACGTTTAGTATGTTGTCAGTGCATCAGTACAGGTTTGTACTTTGTACCGTCGGCTGCGTATAACAGTGTGTTGATCCAGTTGCTGCTGGTCCTGCATCGGTATCAGCTGGAGGCGTTGACACTGATGTGTTCATGGTCACCTTTTTATTGCACAATTTACAATCCGTATTTCCCTAGTCCGTATTTGCCGCCTCTCACTTCTCGTTGGCTTGGAACCCGAAATACTTCCGATCTGGGGAAGTCGTGTTCTTCTTAGGGACCAGGTCTCTTGTGCGGACGTCACGTTCACAAACTTTATTGAGCGTCTCCAAAAATAAAACATATTGTACTACAAAAGTAAAACTGAAAATTCAACCACACACGACATTAAATAAATTCTGTTTCATATTTAATCCATATCTCCTACATATGTGCACTGCATTTTTTTAACTGACGGTACTGAAACTGATGAGACCTTGCGGTTTACCACATTACATTATTACCCTGCAACCCTGGGCTGCAGGATGGTGTGTGTGGGTCGAGTCAGAATAGAAACGAGAACAGTTTGGTTTCTGAGTGTAAACAAGAGTGTGTGTTTGTGGGATTGAGGTGACACGTCAGCCAGTGCAGCAGTGTGGCCCACTGATATGTTTTCATACATGAGTTTTATTAGAATTTTGTTGGTTTGTATTTTTGTCATGAAATTGTTGTGAGCACAAATGAAACATCTCATCATAAGAATCATTTCTGTTTTAGTAACAGCAGATAAATGTTGAAACTAACTAGACTGCAGTGAGTGTGTGAAGTGATCAGCAGAGGGGAATAAAGATTGCAGCTTTTCAGATGTCACTGTGGCCAAAGGTGTCATACACACACATGCTGACATCTGACAGAATTAGAATTTAAATAATTTCAAATAATACTAACATTCAGAAAGGAAGATGGAACATGTCAGTGTGAGTCTGATAGTGTTATCTAGAGAGCTGAAGAGACGACTGCAGAGGTGGAAATGGCTGAGACTCTGAGAGATGTTCACTTGCTGGTCACATGGAAAACAGAAGAACAGAAACATGAAGTGCTGCATATTGGAAGGATGGAAAATGTTCAGTGAAAGAAGGATTCCAGGTGAGAGAAGAGTGACGTGTGTGGTGACATGTACACCTGTGGATGAAAGCTTGGAGAGACTCAAACATGGTTTTCTTATGTGTGGAGATGTGAGTAGAATAAAGATGCTGCAAAAAGCAGTTAATGGCTAAAAAGCTGAAAGCCTGTCTGTGCTTCTGGACTTTCAGGAGTGTTTACTTGGAGAGAAAGTTCAAATGGGACGCATGAGCTTCCAGTGAGGTCCTTCATGCTACAGACAGCAGAGGGACGGCATATAGCAGCGGTCTGCACAGGAAGTCAGGAAGTTGAACAAGTAAAGTTGAGTTTCCAACAGAAGCTATGCAGAGGCAGTGAAGAGGGTACAAGCACAAAGGGAAGAGACCGGAGGAGTGAACCAATCTGTGAAATGAGGTGATCAGACAGAGAAACCTAACGCAGCACTGATGGTGGATGAGCTCATTTTGTTCATTGACTGTGGAATCAATTGTTCCAATCAAGTCCAACAAAAGCACAGAGAAACTTTGAGATGATGAAAGTGACATATTTTGTCATTGGAGGGAACTCACTCCAACAAAATTCATGCTCTGCATTTAACCCACCCAAGTGACGTGCACACACACACAGCAAACCCGGGGCAGTGGGCGACCACGTGCAGCGCCCGGGGAGCAGTGGGGGTTAGGTACGACACCCTAACCGCTGATCCACGACTGCCCACCAACTGTGACCATAAAAGGAAAAGAGGACCTGATTATTCTGCAGTGGAATGCAGGAAGTTTAATGGCAAAGAGAGAAAGGATTCATTTAAAAATACACAGAGAGGGGGATGGGCGGATTGGGGAAAGGAACAGAACTGGAAAGGAAACTGAACTGCTTGTAGGAGCCAAATTGGTTATTTTCTGTGTTCACAAGTGTTGTATACAATTCTGCCAGTAGGTGGCAGTATCTATTTTAGGCCATGGTTTGAGTCTATATAGGGAGGTGGGTTAATCAGCGTAGTGGTGCACGGTTTTTGACCGTGCCCTGGTGTATAACTTCACAGGTCAGATTTAAGTGTTATGGTTAAAGTGATACCTTTGAGTTGACTGTATGTAAGCCTAATAAACCTGGAATACAATCAGTAGTGTTTGGACATTGGCTGTGTTATGCATATGCACCTGAATGCACCTACACTGGCACGCGTAGGTAGACCAGCGTGCGCGGATAGTGACAAAGGGCCACTATACTGCTTGTTAAATGGGCGATTCACATTAAGTGTTGTCTTACAGTTAGGAGGGAAAGTGATGTGCACATGTTATAACAAATAACATGTTGAGGGCTGATTGTCATGATGACAGCGCGATGACAACTGAAGAGTTCATGGAGAATAAAAATGTTTGCTTACACGACAGAAGTTGGATAAGAACAAACGGGGAGGCGCTACGTGATACTTTGCTTTCGATTTCGCCTCCCCAGGCGGAAGTCAGTTGTTTATGAGCGAACATTTTCAGTCTGTGACGATCCGTTTGAATGTGAATTATTATCAGAGCCAATGACGAAGTACTAAAAACCTGTACGTCGATGTTCCGAAGCTGCAAGGTGAGTCGACTTATTCCTCATGTAATCATTTGTCTTTAGAGCAGCAAATGTGTTGATGATGTGCTGATCAGAATAGAAAATCACTCTCCAACCAGAAACACTGAGTGAATGGAGAGGTGAGGGCTTTAGGTCAGTACTAGAAACTGGCATCAAGGAGACAAAGGAGAAACACCAGGAGAGCCTGGAGACCCCAACACCAACAGCACACGTCCTGGGAATTACACTTTACAATTCAGAAGAAGTTTGTGTGAAGAATTTCTCTCAGCTGTTCTTGACACAGAAGCTCAGGTGTTTTAAAGCACTTCTGCACCTGTTAATGTTTTAAAGTTTAAAGCTTAAAGTGACAAATCTGGCTGTGCTAACCAGGTTTAATAAGCTGTTTCCTTGGCAATTAGTGGAATCACCACATGGATGTGTTTTCTTCAGGTTTCCAGAGGGCGTCCTTGTTGTGGATTTTACTCGTCAGCTCATCCCAAACCTCAGCGGATGATGTCTTCAGCCCTTGAAGACTGTCGTGTAAAATGACGTGCAGAAGAACATCTGTCAGAGCTGCAGCAGTGCTGATGGTAAAATAATTTGTTGTCACAGGAAGCCTTTGTTTGTTTGGCATCATTTCATAAATCAGATGCTTCTAGTTTGAAAACAGGCAGCGTCCACCAGCACCTGTGAAAGCACATTTCAAAGCTGTTTTAAAATGAATAGATAGATAGATACTTTATTGATCCCGAGGGAAATTCAAGAAGATAAAGAATAAGTACAAAAATAATTTATTTGTGTATTTGTGGGATTTAGTGGAAAATATGTTCCACATGTGGTTTATTCTGGTGTGTCTCCATGGTAACATATGCAGACTCAACTGTCACTCTGAGGTGAGACCACATCACATGAGTGTAGCTTAGATTTCATCTCTGTGCATTTTATCTGCCAGTCCACACACTGTGACTTCATGCTGTAACTCACCTGCAACATAAACGTTGTCTGCTGTCCACAGATACTTGTGATGAATGTCTTCAGAGGACACTCCCTCACATGTCGTCCATTAGAGTATCAGATGGGGACTGAATGCTGTTCCATGTGTCTCCCTGGTAAGATCCAGTTGAATATTGAAGAGGTTTTTCACTTGTGTAGTGACATATGGAGTCCTTGTTAAACTCCAGAACCAACTGGGTGGAGGTCAGTGGACTCAGTCATACTTCCATGGTTGGTGCTGTTTGTGTTCACAAGTGAAATGCACCTTCATAGGACTCCATGTCACTGGAGTTTTATTTCCACAGTAAAACAGAAAGCAGCAGATACAGAACAGAACAGCATGATGAAAGTGAAGCTAATAGGAGGCCACTGTAACTGTGGATGGTGTCATTTTCTCTTTCTGTTACGCTGCAATCAATGTGTATTTCATAATGATAAGTTGAAGCAAAAAGTTGTTTTCACTTCATTAGAAATATTATATGTCAAGAAATATTTTTATTTCAACAGGATTTCGAGTTAAAACACACTGCACTGAGTTTAAAAGTACTTCCTGTCTGCGTTGCACTGAGGGAACCTTCATGAGTCATCCTACTGGTCTTCCACAATGTTACACATGTGCAAGCTGTGATGCAGGTAGATTTTTGTGAATATTTCCTGACTGTCAATGGAAACCTGTGACCTTAAAGCTTAGATTTAAAGACGCTGAGTCGGCTTGTTGCTGCAAGTCCCCCTGGCAGGGCTGTCTAAGAACTGATCAAACTGAAGTCTGGTTCTCATGTTGATAAGGTGACTGTGCATTACTGAAACCCCAGCTAAGGCTTTGCTAAACTCTGTGTTTTCCTCAGTTTTTAAACAGCAGTTGGCAGGTTTTTGTCAGTGGGACTTGCAGTGATGACAGCGCTGACCTCATGTCTCCTTTTTCCTGCCACAATGAAATCAAATGTCCACTGGGTGGTTTGTCCAGCTGGATTTATTCTCCACTTTATAAAATCATACTGGACCAGTCATTCATGCATATTCAGATTCATAAACAACAGCAAGTCTGTCACCTCTGCTAAAGATGTTCTACAAACTAAAGATGGTCTTTACATCAGCAAATAATAACATGTTGCTCTCATGTAGATAAACAAACAGAACATAAGACTCATAGCTCATATCCTTGTCTCCTCTCTGTGTTGACAGCTTCTGGTTTGAAATTAAAAACTTCATGTACAGCAACATCAGATGCTGTGTGTGAGCCACTGGAGGGATTCTACTGCACAAACTCTGCAGAGGAGGGCTGTAAGGCAGCAGAGAAACACTCAAGCTGTCAGCCAGGACAGTACATCAGTCAGAGAGGTTAGTTTGCTTGTGCTGACTTTAAGATGATCCATGGCATAGTTTGAGTTTCAAATCAGAACACCAAACAGGGGAACAGCTGTAATGATTACTTGATCATCCAGGCTGGAAGCAGAGACGTCTGACCACCAGACAGCAGAAATGAAGCCTCAAAATAAAAGAAAAAGTCAGTCAGAAGTGGCAGGCAGTCAGCCTGTAGCTGTCAGAGATGGAGTGATGAAAGACCAGCTGACTGCACGGAGTTAAACCACTGAACCCGATAAGTTCCATTGTGCAGTGCAGCCAAAGGAACAGAAACATCATTTTAATAGTGTTAGGTGCTAGAAGAAAACCTGTGTAGAAAGATAATTTCCTGGATAATACGCTCCATCTTGGTTTTTACACTGGCTGTATTCAGTCAGGGATGTGTTCATTTCTAACAGGGGGTGACCCAGTGCTTTGGATTCTGGTTGCCTTAACTCTGTTGTCATGGAGCTCACTTTGTCCTGGTGTTTTTCCAGCAGCACAGCCACCACTGAATTATCATAGAAATATTACACTACAGACACAAGTCTGTTTCTGTCATCCTCTCACTATTTTGCAACTGCGTGTTGTCACTTGGATCATGAAGGTGACACGACTCTACAATGTAATATGCTAGGCTGACTGGAATATGTGAAAGGGAAATACACTGGTTTAAAGCTTCTTTGATTGGTGGGATATCACTGCAGTTGTTCACCTGTGTGACCTGTGGATCACTGTGTTGCAGCTGTTCTAAACAGCATGTGCTGCAGGGTGTCAATGTGGGCAGCAGGTATGAGGACAAAGAAAGCCAAGACACAATAGATCGATCTGATGTGATGACTTTAGCCCACTTAATCCAACTCAGCCCATTTTTCACAAGCTACTCGATCCACGAGGTCCAAAGGATGAGGATATGAGGACCTTCAGTCATATTAAAGAAAAATTAACTTAAGGTTGTGACTCCTGATGTTGATGTGATTCAGTGTGTTGAAGTTGCTGGAACCACAGAAACACTCAGTCATGTGTTTTCCATGTGTGTTGCACACAAGCACAAGAGTCCACATGCCAGATTGCACAGAGCACACAGAACAGACAACAGACAAGTGTACACAACTGCACATTGTGGCTGTGCACAGTGTGAACACAAAGAAACTCTCCAAAACGAGTAGTGGAGCATTTCATGGAGCAGCAGCTTCTTCCTGTGTGAAGGAAAACAAAAAGACTGGCAGCAGGATGAGCTGAAGGGACACTCACAATGACAGAGGCCTACAGCTGTAGATGTCTTCTAGTGCAGGACACTGACAGTTTCTTGACAATCTGCTTCTTAACTGGTACCAGCAGGTTAGCATTCATTTTGTTTTTTCAACATGTGCATGAAGCAGTGAAGCTAATGACAGTTGGATCATTTTAGTGTTCAGTTTGTTCAGGAATCTGGTGTGAATCAAAGTCCCATCAGGCTGTGAGTGCTGAGCTGCACTACAACACCTCATCAGACCTCAGAGAATATCAACAGGATTTGTTCCTCAAATATGACAACTTGGGACTGGAAACAAATCAATGTTTTTTAAATCCACTGACAGGACGTTTCAATATTTGTCATTTGCACAGGAACAGCATTAAGAGACACTGAGTGCTCTGACTGCAGTGAGGGAACATATTCTGATGGAACATTTCCATCCTGTCAGCCACACACACAGTAAGTGAAGCTTCACATCAGATGGCTCAATTGTGACATCAGCAGGGAGTTCAAGGTGTCCTCCAGATGTTCCTGTAAAAAATGTCCCTCTGTCCTTCCAGATGTGAATCAGTGCATCTTCAGCTGATAAAAGCAGGGACTGTTTCAACTGATGCTGAATGTGGAGAGCAAAGTCCAGTCAGCAGAGGACTTGTGGTCGGCGTTGTGTCTGTATTTCTTATAGCAGCTGCAGCTGCAGCAGTTGCATGGTGGCGTATCAGAAAGAGGAAAAGCAGTGAAGGTATGATTCATGTTTACACAATAAAAATATGAAAATGTTTTTGATGGATAATATCATCTTTCAACTCATGAAGTTACTGATTCTGGTGTTTTTCATCAATAATGTTTTATTATAGAAAAAGAAAAAGCAAGAAAACAGAGTGAGGTGAGTCTCACACTCTGCTGTTGTTACTAACAAGTCTGTTTCACTGCATGTACAGAAGGAGCTACAAGTGATTTTTCTAATTAATAAGATGATGTCACTCATTATGAATTTTTCTCAAAAAGGAACCTGTGCATGCTGCTGAATCAGTGGTGATGGTTCGACAGCCATAGTGACAGCAGCAGGTAAGACAGCAGTGTGTCCTTCATTAAAATGTCCATCAGCTGTCCAGCTGAGCAGCGTTCTGTGGTGTGTTTATGTGCAAAGTGTTGCTGTTTCAGCTCAATATTTTCCTCTCCTCAGGATGCAACAGTTCATGTGTAAACATGCAGACTGTTTTGGACACTGCAGAGGAAATGTTGTCTACAATCCAGTTATATTCATGTTATAATCGTGCGTGCACGTGTGTGTGTGTGTGTGTGTGTGTGTGTGTGTGTGTGTGTACATGTGCGCATGTGTGTGTCTCCTCCTGTTCTCTCTTGTGTTCCACAGGTGGAAGCTCCTAGAGTGGATCCACCTGTGTAGCCAGGCGATGCTGCTGATTGGCCAGCTTTAAGCTTCAATGGACCAATCATCATTCCTGGACCTTTGTTTTTCAGGCTGTTTGGTTTGTTTTTTTACTTGGAAAATGAAGGTAAAGCTGTTTGTGGGAGATAGGGTTTGCTAAGTAATATACATTTTTACAGTACAGAGAAGTTATTTGTCTACATACACCAGGTTTACTGAATGTTGCCACTGACTGTATTTAATTAATAAGTCTCTTCTTAGATAAGAGAGGTAGGAGTTTTTTTTGTTCTTTTCTTGCAATCTGTCGTGCTAAACGTGATCTCCTGTGGGGGCCACACAGAGCTCACAGGGGGACCTGAACATCAGACAGACTGAAAACTTTATCTGTCATAAAGAACAATCAGCTGGAACTGAGGACGGAGACTCTCAGTCCTGAACTGCAACAGGAAGGGACAAATGTTTGCTTTGACTGACAGCAAACAGGCTGGATCATGTGGGTGGTGCACATGAAACCCCAGGTGGGTTCAGGTGCAGGAGAAAAGCAGCAAATAGTCAGAAGAGTCCATGTGCTGAATATTCCAAGTTCACAAGACATCATATTGGTATGCAGTTTGTGTACTGAAGCCCCACAGGGCTGTGAGCTGAGCCTGCATGACACGACTGCTGAACTCATCCTCCACATTCCCTCATTGGACACTTTGCTTTTGTCTTGTGCTGCATAATGATTCACCGTATAAATAAGCACTGGAGATACATTGCTAATGGTGAATCACAGCAACAACGGATAGGAAGATGAAGAATGTAATTGCTGAAAATTATCATTATTATCATTTTTAATAATGAAGAGATGGGGTGGGGCAGCATGGTGATGCATTGGTTAGCACTGTTGCCTCACAGCAAGAGGGTTGCAGGTCGAAACCTGGTCTCTTTAGAGTTTGCATGTTCTCCCTGTGCCTGTGTGGGTTTTCTTCAGGTACTCTGGCTTCCTCCCACAATACCAAAAACATGCACATTTGATTAATTGGCTGCTCTCTATTGTTGTCTGTTATTGTGTGTCAGTACAGGTGTTCCTAATAAAGTGCTCAACGAGTGTTCATGTATATAGGTATGAATAACAGCTCTACAGCTATAATTCATTATTATTATATAAAAGAATTAATGTAATGTAAACATTGATATGAATAATATGATGCAAATTGAAACAGTGTTAGATATGTTACTACCAAAACTCTTATAGTAATACAAATACGTAGCTCAGAATATAAATGATATAAATGACGGATGCTGAAACAGGAGCTGCTTCTTTTTCTCCTTCTGCACTACATTCTGTTTTTTTTTTTTTCTTTTGTTCCATTCAAGCTGTTTTGCAGCATTTCATCTGGAAGTATTGCCAATGTAACTGATTTACCTTTAGTTTAGTTGGGTGCCCATATGTATTTATATAATCCATGGTTTATGTGAAGATAATATGAAGCTTGTCACACTCACTGAATCTGTTTGTGGCATGTGATAAAAGTGAATAAAATTCTACTTTGAACACAACCCACTAACTGTGGAACTGTTTTTCTTCATCCATATGATCTTGTTTGAATTGTTTTGACATCAGTGCAGATTCCAAGTGCATTCCTAATGCACTAATGGACATAAGGGGGCAGCGTTGTACCATAGTTATATGAAGTCCCTGCTTCTCTGTGCCCTACTTAGCTAATTCCTAAAAAAGGAACAATGAGCTCATATGTAAAGTCTTGATAATGCAGAACAAATGTTCTTTCTAAGTGGGGAATGTAAGGAATCCTGACCTCATTCTGATCTGTTCAGTCTGAGAGGCTGAGGCATCGCTCGACATGACTTGTTGAGCATCTCAGAGACCCTGGAGGATCTGTGAGGATTATTTTTTCCTGTCTTATTAGTTTAGGAATCACTGATTGTCACATCTTTTTGAATTTATTTTGTGTAAGAACCTGTTGTTTAGGCTCTCAAACTTACATTTGCCCATTGTTAACTTACAGTCAGCATCAGGCACAGACTGCTGGAGACGGAACAGCATGAATAAATTCATGGTGTCTACAAATAAAGAAATAATCCTTTTGCAAACACAGTCAATGCACCACAGCACTGATTAGGAAGTGGCAGTATGTGTCCACTCCTTGGTGAGTGACTCAAACACAATATGGGTGTGTTGGGACCTCTGAACTTTGACTGGGATTCCTGTGCAGCCTCAGGTGGAGGTCAGCTATCAGCTCTGCATTGCCGCTCTACTTCATCTGGGCCTTCTGTTGTGGTGGACTCCCCTCCCCTCCAGACTTTGCTGTGTCTGAGCTAAATCCCTCTGAAGGGCAAGGATAATGGTGTGACGACGGGAAAGAGCAAGGACCAAAAATGGTATGTGCCTGTTTCTGGTGACCAATGACACACACACACAAGGTCATGTTTCCATCATGTCCCCACAGCAAGAGCAATATCCATTTGCGAACCAAATACACACACACACATATTACAACAGAAATAAAGTAGCTGCATAATAAGTAAAATAAGTAAAAATGATAGTTTATTTTCATTATAATTCCGTTGATAAGTAACACAAAGACAGAATGTCATGGGTTTCATGCACCTCTTTAGTAAAACATGTAAAAGCAAAAATTCTTATCAGATTAGGGGACTCGAGGAAATCATATCAAATAGGTGGTCTGATGTGTGTCAGTTTAGGGGTCTTTGAAAAGAGTTTGAAACTCACTGAGTCATACCACCTAAATGCAGAAATGCATTGAATTAGTCATGCTGCCAACCACACCCTCTCTCTCTCTCTCTCTCTCTCACACACACACACACACACAAAACCACACACACATACAAGTGCACACAGACACCAAACAATTCGGTGACCAGTGTATGAGGGTGTGGTGGCAAACACCCTGTGTGTTACTCTGAAAACGGAAATGTGTTTGGGAGGTACATGTCGTCTGTGTGTAATCAAGTTCACATGTAAAGGCTGAGTTCAACTTAAAACCAACACACCATGCTGTCCCCTAATGAAACAAGAGCATAATATCTTTAGTCACATATTTATATTCACTCACAAGCAGGGGAAGCACAGAACTAGATGATCACCAAGTCATAAGTGTGGAGTATGAAGAATGGCACACAGTTTTCTCTGTTGGAGCTGCAGTATGTGTCAGATTGAGCAACAAAGGCTATTTTTTGCTGAATGGGCTGAATTTGATGTCCATACTGTTCGTCAAGAAGTGAAAAGTAGGTGTTGCCATGCACTGTGGCCAAGGGAAACATAAACAAATCTGATTCATTCTTCCTAACCATCTTCCTTGTAATTTGTTCTTTCTTTTTTTTTCCCCTTGCATATGACTTCACTCCTGCGGCTTCTCATATCAGCCACCATCATGGCGGTCCACCTGACTGATTGCAACTGCAATAAACATGAAACAATCAGTAAAAGAAATGAAGGAAAAAATAAATCTGCCTGGGTGTTCTTTTGTTTTAACTGAGCAGTGTTTGAAGTAGACTGTAGATACTGTAGGACATGTGTCTCAGTACCCAACAAGTTCCCTTGAATTCTGTTGAAACTCCCAGTTTCTATTTGGTTTTATTGGCATGAAAGCATATTCATGTGTTGCCAAAGCAAAAGTCGGAATAAGGTAAAAACATAAAAAACAAAAACAAAAGACATTAAACAGAATCCAGGGGAATCAAAAACACTAAGGAAAATGACACTAAATTACCTACAATGTATAAATATGTAAATTATATATAATTAAGCACTGTATAGTAAATCAGGTAATACTGCAGTACTTTGATCTCCCTGTCTCTGTCTGTCTGTCTGTCTCTCTCAGGTCGTGCCTCTGCAGGTTTGTGTGTCAGGCTCAGCTGCTTCAGTAATGAGATCATATGATGTCATGCAGTTCATGCGGGAACAGCCTTCTGATCAGTCTGGCTGAATCGAGATGTGTGTGTGTGTGTGTGTGTGAGAGAGAGAGAGAGAGAGAGAGATTTGGTGATACATTGTGTATTAGGTCATGTTATATTATTGCTAATATTGCTGTTTGTGTATTTTACATATATTTGTGCATTTCAATAGTGTCTTTGAATTGAAAAAAAAAAGAAAATCGAGAGAGAAAGAGAGAGAAGAATGACAGAGACAGACAATGTATACAATAGTATTGAGCAAGTACTGATCTAGAATGAGCTACAGAGCTGCACTTTTTACAAGTAATCTTATTATTGTCATTGTCTGTACTTTAATGAACTAATATCCTCAGTAGGTAGCTGACTGAAGTTTACTCTCTGTGTAGTTCTGTAACTCTTGTGATCAAAAACATTGACCTGAAGCCTGAGACTGTTCTGTAAATAGTTTTCTAGTAGATAATGAATACATCAACTTCTGATCAACTCACATCAATTTGAGGCTTAAATTAACAACTTTGGATCAGTCCCATCCACGTCTGTGTTAAGCCTCGCCCAAACAGATACAGATACATTTAGAGGTGTACTCGTTCACCCTTAGTTTTCGGTAATATATAACAGTGTACCCCAGGAGGTACTCGGGTTGCAGAGGAAGGTATAAAGATTAGCAAGAAGCTCACCTAATTTGTGTGTAGGCCTATATATCCACCTACCACTCCCAGGTGGTAGTACAGGGAATGCAAACTTGACCAAAGTTTACACTTCAAATGTATGAAAAAATAGCATCCTGTTTAAAATCAATTCAGTTCAAATGAAGACATTTAGGACATATGTGGTGTTGAATCAGGGATACTTCATGTACCTGACAGAACTGTGGGCACATCAGAAACAAAGGTTGGGAATACAGTATTAATCTTGTAAGCTAAACATTTACAATATTAATGTAATACTATACAGGTCATTTCTTTCCTGCTCACTTTCATTATGTCTCACTCCAGCACTCTTGTGCCCATTCAGTTTTATTATCCAGAAGTTGTGCCTGCATTCTTTAATCATTCCCAATACACCCAGCATCTTTTTCAGATTGCCATTGTTGTTGTTGTTGTTGTTGTTGTTTTTAGGAAACTAATCATAATTTAGATGAAGAAGGACTCGTCACCAGTCACCTTGTTAACCAAGAAAATGGAGTAGGATGAGTTTTGTTCAGCAGAAAAGTCCATTCCAGCAGATCGGCCAGGCACCCGATGAGTTTTACCAAACTATACGTTTTGTATGTTTGTTGTTCGTTGTAGTCAACCCTCATAGCAGTAAGTTCGCTGATGTACCAATGTCAGTCAAAACAAAAAAAATGATTGACACTGGAAATTTTTTCTCTCATCACACAATGGACTTCATCCTAGCCCCCCCACCATAGCCCCGTCAACACTTTTCTGCCAAAAAAATCAATCAAAACAAAAACAAAACCATATGGACATAGTCACCTGTAATTCTACACATTCTTAATTTCTCTCTTGTGTGGTAGCAAGTTGTAAAGGTAAAGCTTTAAATTAAAAACTCACTGTGCTATCATGCTAACAATTACAATCCTGACATGCTGATTTACATCTTAGCTCAGTGTGTTAACATGCTAACATTCTTAAGCAGCACTAAACACATAAAAACAACTGGAGCTGATGGGTATGTGGTCAGTTTCGCAGGTATTTAGTTATAAACCAACGTTTACCAAAAGTTAAACCAAATGTATTACAAATCATGAGGGTAGCATGAATGTCAGAATGTTTATCATGGTAATACATCCAGTAGTTGTTGACTTCTCACTCAAAACACAAACCTCCTGGTGACAGTAGAGGAAAAGTCGGGAGATCTCTGGGAGGATTCATGTTCAGGTGACCATATATGTCATTTCATAGTGATCTATCCAAGAGCTTAGATATTTTAGTCTGGGCCAAAGTGGTGCACTAACCAAAGGTCAGACCAACAATGGCTAAAAGGATTACTGAAGAGAGGCACAAGGAACAGAAAAGAAAACAAGGAGAGGATGAGGAAGGATGGGCTGAGGTGTCAAGCCAAAGAGACAGATTGTACGGGTCAACCAGAAAACAGGCTAAATACATTTTTTAGACCCCCTCCCCTCCTCTCAGCCTTCTTTTTCTCTAACAAAAATGGTTTCTTATTTCAGCCCCCACCACTATAACACACTCACATTCTTTTCCGTGCATCTTGTAGTGACATGCACACATACACTCAGACACCACACACACACACACACACACAAGGCATCATGTTCGTCTGACATCATTATTCTTTCCTTTAACATCTGTTCCCAGTGAATCCAGTCCAGATGCAGGTGAGGAGGACAGCTGTCATCTTGTGTTTCATCATGTTATCAGGCTGCAGGTCAACGGGGATGACTCACAGAGTGTGTGTGTGTGTGTGTGTGCTACCTGTGTTTTTATGCAGCGGTGATGTAATGCAAAAAGTTCACATAGTGTCACCTGGATTAGCAAGAGAAGCCTCTCACACATACACAAATGTACTTAAACACAAACACACACACATTCATTCAGTCATTCACACCTAACTGACAAGTCAGTGAGTAAAAAGCCATGATGATGTCACTGGGATCTCTGAAACACTACTCTCTGACCCGGAGGTGTGTGTGCGTGTGTTTATACAAGGATGACCCCATGGATATGTATGTGTGTGTATAGGCAAACTTAACAGACATAAAAACTAGATTCAGGGGAAGAAAAAGGGGGCAGATGGACGAAGGCAGGGAGGGAGAGGGAGAGAGGGAGATCAGTCATTCATAGCTGCACTCTCTTCACATTCCTCCCCCCTTATATGGACAAAACCACTGGAGCCCATGTCTCCATCTTTGTACCACACACACACACAAATGTAGAAGCCACCAAACTACAAACATTGATGTTTTTCAGCCCCTGACCAAAATTTAAGAAATGCCATCCCCACAATCCAACATAATGAGAGCATGTTGCTACCCTTCTCATGTGGTCACCCCTGCGAAAAATCAGCCCACAACACCATTTGTACCCCGACTCAAGAGAAAAACTCTGATATCCGTGAACCCATGTCTCTGCGTTGCTGCAAGCCTCTGTTTGTTTGCTCTTTTCTTCACTCACTCTGTTTGGCCTGTTCGCCGCTGTTCTCATGTCTCCTCTCGGTTTAGATGAGTTCGAGAGAGCAGAAGACCCAAGAGAGCCACTCTGGTCATGAGGGAATCCAGCAGTGCTTGCTTGGGGAACGAGCCAAACAGAAAAAATAAGAAGGGAAGAACATGACGAAGGGGTGGTGTTGGAGGTTTGAGAGTGGGGGTGTACAGGCAGGCTGTAAGAGACACACTGAGTTAGTAAGAAGAGGCAAAGACAGACAGAGAAAGAGAGAGAGAAAGGATGGGAGAGCTTACCTTAAAAGGCTGTGTTTGTAGATGGAGACGGGCGACAGAGTGTTTAAATGTACTTGTGTATGTGCATTCTCAGGTTGTTAAATGTCCTCAACATATATTAACAGACGGGTAGAGGAGATTAAGACGCTTTATAAAGAAGAATATAGGCAGAGAGCCCACCCTCTTCAGAACCGGACTTCCATCTCTTTTCAGTTTGTATCTTAGTGTTGAGTGGGCTGTTGTGTGTGTGATTTGTGTGTGTGTGTGCGTGTGTGTATGTCTATTGCAAATTGGCCAATAGCTACTAGCAACAGATTCCTGTCGTCTGATTCATTCACTTCAGTCAGGTCTCCTTTTAAAGACTATGAATGTGTTGTCTTAACGCTAAACACTCCTGTCTAATTACAATATCCACTTGGAACGCACACACACATGTTCAAAAGATCCTGATAGAGTGGCTCCTCATGAACAGATTTTCCACTTTTACTGTAACTCACTCGCAAAAGTGTGCTTGTGGTGATTACAAGAACACACACACAAACATACACTCATCCTGCATCTGCCCCATGTAGTCATTACCCAACAGGAACTGAAGATCTGGGAAGAGGTCCAGGTTTCTCTCTCTCTCTCTCTCTCTCGATTTGTCAGCCCTGCTCTCCTCCAATCCGAGTGATTTTCTTAATATGGCTAGAGAGGGGGTGAAAAGAGTGAGAGAGGTAGATGTTGAGTTACCAAAGTAGTTAAAATGTCCCCCAGGGCATCTGTCTTCATGTCCAGAACACATGGATAGGGTTTACCTCTTAGGACTACAGGGATCACCAAAAGGTTTGGACAGTCAGAAGCTTTATTTACTTTGACAGCCAACCTCAAATCACTGCATCTATACTGTTAAGGTAAAGGGACAATTCATTGTATTGCATGTACACAACACAAGATTGAATGATGAAACTCCAAATGTAGTTGCCTAGGCGACACACACACTTCTTTCTTTGTCACCTTACCAAAAGGCAGGAGGGGGTTTTTTGCCTCTGGATAGAGCTCTCACCACTCCATCAACCCAGGGGATGACTGAATGTCTACAAATCACCCTCTGCCGCATGCACTTGCAATATCAATTTCATCATGTTATTCCTCTAACAAACAACTGGTGGGAATGGGAACTGGAATAGCCTGATAAGGGCTTAGGTGTGATTTGGGCTTGGTATTTCTTTGGCTCAGACTCAATGTGCTTTGTTGTATTTTAAAAGTAGCAGAAGTTACCTTGACCACATCTCTTGATTCTCATCACATGCACAAAAAAATTCAAGTATGTGGGCTTAGACAGAGAGAGATCAGAGAGGAGGGGAGACCAGATGATGCACAGTCCCATGAGTGTAGGTATGAGTGTGTATGTGTGGTTCAGACCAGATGAAGTTACGTAGTTGTTTTCTGTTTAGTCAGCTCACTTTGCCTTCAGCTTTGGCCAGCTGGTTTAACTGTAGCCAGCACACAGACAGATACACACACATAAACACACACACACACACACACACCTACACAATATACTTACACACATGCTTGGCATGAGACTACAATGATTTAATCTCCAGACTTGTTTAAGTAACAGACTACCATATAACATTTAGCCTCATTACTGTCAAGGCTGTATAGTGTGGGAACACACAGAAAACACACACACACAACACACTTTCAACCACAGCACACTGGCTTTCTCAGAAGGAGACCACTGAAAGAGATGTACGTTTCCCATTGCATACAGTACACTAATCCACGCTCCCACATGTTGTACTCATGTACACATCTAACAAACACACACACTTGCAAACATCTCATTATTCATGAAGTTCTGAAATCCCAAATGTGTGTGACTCACAGACATCACAGAGTCTGCTCCATGAGTCAGTATGATTATTATGCTCAGCCCTGTGTGTATTTTATGACTTCAAATCCTCACAATATAGTTTACTATGCTTATGGCAAGAGCTAATATCACACATTAACTAGATTGAAGGAGTGTATGTGCAGGTGCTGGGGATTTTAAGTGGTGCTTTGAACTGTAATGACAATGAGCCTGCGTTTGCTGTCTTGGTGATTGTGCAGCATGATGATGAAAAATGTAAATTGTATTTAAAATGACCAGTGTTCATGCTTAATGATGACCTTGTTTGAATGCTTCCCTTATGCTTACATTGTATCTGTTTAGGTTAAACTACAATGGTTGATCCGATTGGCTTGATAGGCAGTTTCATCTGACTGTAATGACCCCTCAGAAATCCTGCCATTATCAATGGTTAGACTACAATAGCTTTGGAATCAGAAACATTTCCACGTATGAATAATTTCTTGACCTGTCTTAACAGAGAAAATGGTGGAGTGTGTGAGTACAGAGATGACTATGGAGACATCAGGTGGGCATCCTATCATCCTCTCAATCACTATTTGTTGACTTGGGTGTCTTCCAGTGGCAAAGTAAGATAACAATGGCTAACATCACTCTGTGTGACACAGGCTATTTGTGCTAGCCAGGCATCTTCTTGACAGTCATGAAAGCACTCTTAGTATGAGACAATGGAGACATTTCCTGCATCACTAACATGGTTACGCAAACTAGCTTAATGAGTCATATCTCTAAGCTAGTTTAGCTAATGTCTGACACGTTATGATTCAGTATAAGCTTGATTCCATTATAAAAGGTTTAAATTTTTAAATGTTAATGTTTATAAGCTGTAAGAAATGGCTTCATTAATGGTTTGTAAATTCTATACTAATTCTTTATAGTTTAGTACAGTTTTGAGACATTAACGAGAAGAGCCTTTTGCTTGCCAGGTTGTGTAAAGATTCTTTGGCATGTTACAGATATGAGCTGGTCATAAATGTTGGAAATCTGGCAATAATGCTGCATTCTAATTGTACCTTTATGCCATGACTCTTGACAAGGAGTGACATAACATTCGTTACTGGATGCATTCTATTTGCCATGACGCAAAACAGCTCATTTGTAACATTATTCAGCCACTGTTGTTATAGCAACATCGACCAGATACAAACAGCACCGGCTGAAAAAACAACACATTAGGTGTATTTCACGTGTTACAAGACTATAGCTATATGCCTTTAGACAGCAGTAAGACAGTATTGTGTATATGGTTCATTAAATTGGACACAAAAAAGACAAAAGCACTAAATACATGCAAAACCATGGCTTTCATTTACAGTTGATGCTCTTTACAGCCATCTTGGTTTGCAAATTAGAAATCAGAAAACAACTCGGAAAATGAATAGCATACTTATATTTGACACTTTCTAATAAACCAGCTATATGAGGCTTATAAGTGTGAGCAACTCAGTAATAAAGGATTTTTAATCCATCAAGGCTACAGTTTTTGGCAAATGTTAATAAATTCACATAATTAATCAATTAGTCCAATTAACTGGTCAACAACCTGGCAACCCAAAAATTGTTAATAGTGGTAATGAAGCATTACTCAAAAACATGGTTACAATTTAGGTAACTAAGTATTTTGAATAAAAGGTGACTTATGAAGAAAGTGTTAGCAGTCTTTGAGAGTTACTGTCATCATTATGCTCTAGCTCACTGTCACCTCATTTTGGTCACATCTACTTTGTGGCCATCCCTCATGCCTCTTTTCTTAAAGTGCTGTGCTTCTGTGCTGTTCCCCTGCCTCAGCAGGACCTAAAAAACACTCTGTATTTCACATGTCTAAATATGGAGTCCACTTCCATTTAATGAGTAACATTTTCCCATATATTTATTCCACTTTGTCATATGGGAACCACTTTATGTGCATGTCTGAGCGCCTTTGAGTCAAAGTCAGATGGGGGAAGGAGAGAGCAAGGAATGCAAGTAAAGAGACAGAGGATATTTGTTTAAAAGTGGCAGTTTTACCTGCAAGTGGGTTTTAATGTGCTGTTTATGGGCCTAATGTAAGTGCTCGAGCCTCGTGTCCGTGTGCAGTCACGCTGGCAGTGACTTAATGCAGTTAGTCTACAGTTGGTCCGTATCGGCACGAATATTTAAATTTAGCTCAATCGTATGTGTGTGTGTGAAGGAGAACAAGAGGCAGACAGTAAATGTATGAGGACCACTTTGGACAGACATCCCCCTGTAACTTCCAGTTAAACAATTTACCACTTTAGCTCCTTAACTGGCTAACAGAGCAGCCTTGTTATGAGGCTGTCAGCTGGGTCCTGACTCTCCCACTCTGTTTGAACATTAAAACAATCCAAAACACACACTCTGATATTGCCCTTTTTTATTTAAGTGGGCAAGGACAAATAAAAATCAGTTCTCTTCAGTAGTGTACATATCAACTTTTACTTTTACTTCTACCTTTCCTTTTTGTATTTGAAAACGCTTTACTAATGCCTGTTCACTTTGCCTTAAGGATTTGATTCCTCTGCAGTCATGTGATGTTGCCTGTTAGGATCACTGCATCTGAACTTGGACTGACTGGGACTCTCATCTCAAAGTCTCTGTGGACTTTTCTCCCAAAAGTGGAGGACACATATGCTTTGTACTAGATAGATAGATACTTTATTGATCCCGAGGGAAATTCAAGGTACTACAAGTATCCCATTAAATTGTATATTATTGCTTATTTAATAGTGTTAATAGTGCAAAATTTAGGCATCTCTGTCAAATCAATCATAGAAATAGGAAATATCATAGGGCAGCATTTTATTTTTGCTTTGGGCTCAGATGGTCATTAGTCACTGCAAAATAAGTCATTCAAACTGTAACAGGCCTAAATTCCACTGATACCGAACTTAACATGTCAAGAGTTGCAGATATATAGAACATATCATGCAATATTGTTTATGACAGCCTATTATGTAGTTTAATATTATTATGTAGTAAGAAGATATGTGAATGAATATATATGATTCTAGATTAACGAGTGTTTTGTAGTCACTTGTAGGAGGCTCAAAGCATCTTAAGACACTCCAGAACCTGCAGGAGGAACCAAAAATGCGTGCTTTATTCATATTTTGTTGTTTTAGTTCATGTTTAAGTCTATACTTTTATCATGAATACTCACGTTCTTTGTCAAGTGATGTCGTATAGGGATATATTAAACTGGATTAATAGGCATCTATGGCGTCTACAGATGTAAAAAACAAAACAAAAACAAAGCCGATATAATGGCAGGTCTTTTCTACAGCAGCACTGTGGGGTCTCTCTAAGAGGAGCAGCTGTGGCTCTGGAGGCTCTTCCATTGGTATGTGAATGTTCTCGTGGATGGTTATTGACCCTGATGAGCTGGTACCTTGCATGGTATCCTCTGCCACCAGTGTGTGAGTGTGTGCATGAATGGGCTAATGTAGGCTTGTGTTGTAAAGCACTTTGTGTATTCAGTCAGACTGGAAGAGTGCTATTAGGTACATTTTAGTTACCATTTCTTCAAAGTTTACTTTCTTAAACTGTCTTTCAAAATTAAGAATCAGAAAGGGCAGCAAACTAAAAGCTGTATGCTGTTTACTGCATATGAAACCTTTTTTGTGTTGTTTGTGTTAGTATGCCTGTGTTTTTAATATCAAAATCAGAATTGTGTTTATTCAATTCAATTTAATTCAGTTTATTTATATAGCGCCAATTCACAACAAAAGTTATCTCATGACACTTTCCAATTTGAGCAGGTCTAGACCAAACTCTTTGCCATGTAAGTGAAGAGGTTTGACATTACTAGGAATTTGCCTTAGTGATTGGTGCATACATAAAACATAAAAACCAGTAACATAATAATAAAATGAAATAAAATATGGTTCTGTGAGGTAGTACAGAGTGGAAGTAGGGTACTACAAATGGTCAGCAGGTGGTTCATGACAGGAGCATAAACAGTGACTATACTAAAGTAACTAGTGTATGTTAATCAGCTGACGTTCAATATGTAGGCGTAAGGGTTTGGGATATTGAACTGAGTCTCATCTGTGTAACAATTGTAGTGAATGTTATATGGGTGCAGTGGTGGCGTGCATGGAAATTGTCACAACAATTTAATATTTGTTCCGCTTTATCTGTCTTCTGCTCTGCTTTAGCCCTCACACTTATGCCTCTGGTGATTCAAGTTCAACAGGCTACATGCAGATGATGTCACTGACCAACTGGACAAGCTCACAACCACAACAACAAACATCCGGCTCTGGTTAATGACTCATCTCTCTGCAGAAAACTGAACTGTGGTTCATGGGACAAGTTGATAGCTACAGCTTTTATAGTGTTTTTAGCAATCAGCTAGATACCTTACCCTCTCCTGCACCTCTTTCTTCATCCTCTCTCTCTCTCTTTCTCTGTCTCTTTGCCTCCTCCACTAATCATCTCCTGTAAGAAATACCTTACAGGAATGTTAACATCATTTAAAAAAAAAAAAACAACAACACAGGACACCATAACATTTATTGAAAAAAATAACTAATTTGGGGAAATATTCTTATTCTTATTCACTTCCTTGCTAAGATCAATACCACTCATGCAGTAAATATGACGCTAACAACTGGTTAGCTTAGATTAGCATAAAGACTGGAAACAGAAAGCCCAGCTCTGCAGGAAGGTAAATACCACTAAAGACAATGTTAAATAAATTTAGTTTTAGAGGCAAACCAACTTTCTAACTGTAATTACTACTGGATAATATTAAATTTTAGATAAATATGAATTCATAACACTGAAATGTTTTCAACAACATTTCAACAAAGTCATTTCAAAATCTATTTTTATGGTTCACAAAATCAGACAGAAATTTAAGTGTCCAGTTGTCATAAACTTAAATGAAGTTGCTTGTATTTCCGTTGTCGTTTTCCCAAAGTTTCTCGGACTGGTTTGTTTACATTCAGACATCACAATTCAAGACTTTTTTAAGAAAAAAAAAACATGAAAATTTGTCCTTCAGTCATGTGACATCTTGAATTTTGGCATCTGAATTGAAATGATTTGATTTCATCTTTTTGATTTTTTTTTAAATTGAATTTTCAGATTGGAAGATGACTGTTTAATTACATTAAACAACTAAGTAACTTGGATATTTAATTGTAAATTAATAATTAATATAATAATTAATATCCAAGTTAAACAGTTGAATTTTCCAGCTGAATACGTGAAGACTATAAAAAAGAAACAAACTGTAGAATCTTACAATTTACCTGTCTGGGAATTTCAAAGGGTGAAATTCAAATTTCATATAAACTGTATTCAGATAGATTTTCACAGTGGAATGTGTCGGTGATATCGGTTTAGTTATATTCAAATTCCAACGTTACATATTCAGATTTTTTTTAATTGGAGTTGCTTGTAAGATACTTATGGCCTTTCTTTGTGTCCATAGTTCACCACAAGATACATCGCATGAAAAAATGTAAACAGAATTACTGTGGAAAATATGGTAAATACTATAGCAGTTGCGGACTCAGTCTGTCTGAGGGCCAGGGGCAAAAAAGTGAAAAGGGCACCAGCATGCAGAAAGTCATGATGCATTTATAGTGGAACAGTTACAAAACACGTGGAGGCCAACTGCAGCGTAGTTATCTGGTGGGACCCCTCATGTCCATACCCTCTAAGAAGACAACTGTGGTCTGACCTGATGCTACTATGACATCACTTGTTTATGCCTTCCAAATCTGTTACAAATTATTGCAAAATAAATAAATAAATAAATCTGTTTTATGATGTCACACCACAATGAAGGTTTAGTTAGGTTTAGACACATAGTGATTTTCTAAGTTTAGAGTAACAACTAAGGGGTTTAGGGGCTTCTTACTATGGTTACAATAAGCTGTTTTCCAAAATGTTGAACTATTCCTTTGAGGCTATTGGATTTCTATCAGCCCACAGTCACAGACCCATTCCAAGTTCATAAAGAAATAACGTTCTTAAATTCAAAAGACTTTTTCAGTCTGTAATCTCTCCTTACTCTTCTCTACTCCCACTTTAACCTCCCCAACCTCTTTTCCTCCTCTCCTCCCTCTATCCTTCCACCGGACTGATGAACTATGGAGGGCACAGCAGAGGCCTAACATTCTTGTTTCCTGAGCCAATGCTCAGCTGGAGAGCACTCAAACACACACACACACAAAATCTCCCTCTCTCCCTCTCTCTCTCTCTCTCTCTCTCTCTCTCTCTCTCTCTTACATACACACACACACCCCTCCCTCCCTCCCTCCCTCGTGTTAGAGCAGGCTCTGACAGAGAGAAACACAGCTCTCCATGTCCACTGGTCTGTCTGAACACTAACAGATAACAGGAAAGAGAGAACATAATGTGCAGATAGATGTGAGGACATACGTGTCTCTCTGTCTCACGCGAACACATTTCATTCAGATGACAGTATATAGACTTCTTGTCTTACCTTAAATTTCAACAAATAAAACTTTTGTACCCAGTTGCACTAGTTGCAACCTTCTCACTTACCTTATTTTATCTGCTCACACACACACACACATACACACACACGCTGAAGATGACTCAAGATACAGTGGCTTTGCACGGGCCGGTCACGTCATACCTTTAACATCCCAAGGGCGCGATCATGACGTTAGCCATGAAAAAAAAAAAGAAAGTGAGAGAGTCACACCCCCCAGCACCCCTCACGCTTTACCCGTTTACCAATTAAGGCTGGTGGACAGAGAGAGAGAGAGACATACACAAGTAGAAAGGAGCAACAGAGCGGAGGGACCATCTCTTTCCTGCCTTTACGCCATCACAAACAGTACACCCATTTCCCCCCCACCGGGACTGCGCGTGGGGAGGGAGGACCTCGGTGCAGCACACACCAGAGTATCTGCAACTTCCCGCACTGACTGAGCGGACGGAGAGACACCAGACGTACGCACACTCGAAGACCACTACCACGCACACACGCGCGCGCGTAAGTCGTGTCCCACTTGTTGATGTGATTGATGCTGTCTGACTTGTTTCTTTCAAATGTTTTCTCCTGGCTAAAATGTTCGCAGAGGTTGATTCGCTGTGGTTGGGGGTCCAGGTTGCACGTTGTGGGTGGGTGTCATGAAGTTGTCTTCCATGTACGATAATGCGTGGCAGCTCTGTGTGTGTTTGGGCCGTAGCGAGCGGGGTGCTGGTAGAGGTAATTCCGGACGGTCCGCTGCTCTCACCGGGTGAGCTGCTGCTGCGGTGTGGTGCGGTGCGGTGCGCCACGCCTCACGCACCACTAACTTTTCTAACGTATCTGAAGCCCTGACGCTGGTTTTAACAGTTTGGTTTGTGGGTAGTGCCGTCACACACGTTTAGGTGCATATAGACTCGTGTGGTGGATTGACACCGCGGTGCTCAGTCGGGACTCCACGGCAGATGATGTAAACCTGGATGTGGAGCTCACCCATCCATCCATCTCCCTCCATCCCTATGCGTTTAGCTTGTTTATGGGCTGTAGCGCACGGACACGCTCTGTGCGTGCGCTACAGCAGCACTGAAGCATCTCGCCGGTGTAGCAATTAGGGGCTCCACACCAAATAAGGTAATCCACGGACACTGACAGCACTGGAGCTTTTTAACCGGGGGGGGGGGGGGGGGGGGGCGAGTGGTGGCCACTTGCGCCCTCCGCCGCCGGGAGCGGGTCTCACACCGCAAGAGGGAGGGTCACTTCGTCCGTGTTCAGGACGTCTGAACATACAGTGATTAGCTCCAGCTCTTCACTCATAAAAAGATAACAAGGGCTTAACTTGCTTTACTGTATATAGAGAAGATGTCTGACTCCCCTCTCATTTAAACGTCTTTGATGATGACGACCGGAATGTGCCTCTTTTCTTTTCTGACAGGTGATGATGTCATACTGATTATTATTATTATTATGAACATGATTATATTATTATTACATTCCCGTACATCCTTCATCTAAAACAAAAAGTGAGAAAAATGTGCGTTTTCAGATTGTAGGTTTTGGGTGTTTATTGACTTTGTAGGGCTGGAAGAAAGTTTGAGTGAGCTTCCAGTGACTTATTGCAGCTTCTTGGTTTCAGAACAGGAGGTCAGGAGGTGTTGAGTGTCCTAAGCAGCAAACAGAGACGGCGCTGGCATTGAAGGTATTAGATGTAAACATGTAGACCAGGGGTGGGCTGTCTGTCTAAAAAAAAGATCTATATTATTGCAATCACAATCCACTTTCTTAACAGTGATCTTATTTCTTAGTTTTGAAATACCAATAGTTGTCTGTTGAAAATATTTGAAAAAATACATGAGCCCATTTCTAGTAGGTTATTTCTTATTTCACCTTTTACATTCTACTCAACTCTCCACCTTATTTTATCTGCCCACCTCGCTTTACACCCCCCACCCCCACCCCTCCTCACACACACACACACACACACACACACCAGCTTGCCTCGCCTCTCTCTGTTTCTCTCTCACAGCGTCTGCACTGTACACTGTTTCTCATCAGCAAGATTTTTTTATTTTATTAAAAAAACAAGACACACTTTTTGGATTTTTTTCGCCCGTGATTCCATATACACAACAGCAGGTGAGCTGCATGTGGAGGCTGATTGTTGTTAATGACGTAGCCTTATCTAAACGAACAAAAACTTACGTGGTACCAAATGGCATCGCACCAATCAGGTGCACCTACAAGCTTGAAACGACAGTACAAGTTGGCCTACATTAAAAAGGGGGGGCCAGCATCACTGTCCATATGTACAGTAAGCACGAGGGATGTAATACGAGAAAATAAAAAATGAAAATATAAACTGTTAAATGGATCGACAGATATATTTTACCTGCCCAAGTTAAGGCCGTATGTGGGAATAAAGAGGAGACTGATGTCACAAACTCCACCAATTGCCTAAAAGTAGACTATGGATGCCTTCAAGATCTACCACTAGCTGAAAGAGTCACATCGCCCTCCCCTAATGTAGACCAAACCTGTCCTTATATGACACTGGGTCTGCTTTCAGCCAGTAAGTGCCACCAAAACACACACACACACACACACACACACACACACTGTCTGCAGTAAAATAAGGGGAGAGCTATACCTTTGCCGTAATCTGTGGCTCTGACTCTCCATGTGCATGCGTCAAGTGGTTTGTGGTCTTACTTGAAACATTAATCAGATTTCCTTTGCTGAGTTCTGCCACGCTCAGTATGTGGCTGATCGGGTGTGGTGGGTGAAGATGAGAAGCTGAAGGCATGATGGTGTAATAACAGTGGTAACACGGTGAGAGAACACACATTCATCTCTGCAGTTCACTAATCCAACTGTGTAGCACTTTAATATACAGCATAGGCTGCACTACAGGATCGGTGAAATGCAGATTTCACAACATGTTGTAATGTGTATTATGTGACAACGTGACAGTCAACATGATTTGATTCTTAATATTTATATTAAGCAGTTAAAATGATGCATAATTCAATGAGCATAATATAATCATCAGATTGTATCACCATATGTGTCTAATCTATAAAGTAAGCTCTTCATGTCAAAGACACATAGACCATTATAGACAAAAGTATTGGTATGGGGCTGTTTTTCAGGAGCTGGGCTCGGCCCCTGACTTCCAGTGAAGGGAAATCTTAATGTGTCAGCATACCAAGACATTGTGGACAATGCTATGCTTCATCTTAGTGGCAACAGTTTGAGGAAGGCCCTTTTCTATTCCAGCATGACTGTGCCCCAGTGCACAAAGCAAAGTCCATAAAGACATGGCTGGATGAGTTTGGTGTGGAAGAACTTGACTGGAACACACAGAACCCTGAACTCAACCCCATCCGACACCTTTGGGCTGACCTGGAACAGAGACTGTGAGTCGGGCCTTTTTGTCCAACATCAGTGCCTGACCTCACAAATGCTCTGCTGCAAAAAGGGGCAAAAATCTCTGTGAACATTTCTGTCAGAGTCACATCAGACAGATTTTATTCTGCAGTGGTGGTTGATTAACAATAAAAACAACAACTCCCAATATCCCACACTGCTTCAATACGTCATCAGACTGTCTTTTATTTTCATTGTTTTCAATGAGAGACCCCTAGTGGCACAGATTACATACTGTACATTTAAGTAAAGTTGAACCACAGTCTAAAAATACTCCTCTACAAATCAAGCTCGGGCATTTTTAATATTACTTAAGTAAAGGTATAAAATATTATCAACAACAACTACAACTACTAAATGTATTTAAAGTAGCAAAATCACTCATAATTCAGAAACTTTCATTTTAGAGGGTCGTCTTATATTAATGGATGTCATTACATAACATTGTATTTTGTCTTTGTGCTGCCTGTTAAAAGAACTTCTGGGTAAAGCAGTATGTAACCATCATATTGTATAAGCTCCAAATATGTTTACATGTAAAATCTGTAAACTAGTAAGGTTGGAGTAACAGCTGTCAGTTAAATGCAGTGTACAAAGGTATATTACGGAGTACTTGTGGGTTATATGGTATATGTCTTGGCGAGCAGCCGACTAGGATGCGGATCGAAAGAAAAAATGTAGTACCGCAAAATATCACTAGAGGGAGCCAAATGACAAGAGAGAGAGATCCGTTTGCTCTTCTGCTCTTAAGAGGTTTTTAATGACCATTGTTCAGCTTTTTCTGTTCCTGCCCCATGTTTTGTCTCCTGTTTATTTGTCAAATTCCATTGTAACAATAGAGCCTGCTGTGCGCTGTGAATATTTCACCCGTTTTCTTAGCTCTCGCTTACTACAAGGCAGCACTTGACTGTGTTGTCTTAAGTTCTGAGCTGAACCCTTCAAAATATTTCTAATCACTCCATTGTTTTGTGACTCACTTTTCCTTTCCAATAGATTGTGCTGCTTTTAACCTGCCCTGTTCCCCTGCCCTGTTTCAGTATCCACTGTCGTCATCAGCTTTATATATTAATTGTGGCCAAAGCCTGTAAACTGTTGCGACAAGTTTATATGAATTATGTAATGAAAGTTGCAAAATGGAGCAAATTATGCATCTACAGGGACCAGAGCTGACATACTTAAAACTGCCTAAATCTATTGTTCTCTTGTTTTAAATGGGCCATGAATGTGTGTGTGTTTGTTTGCATGTGTGTTAGATTAATAGGGCTCCTTTATTGGGCTGTTGTTAAGTCTGGGGGCTCCAGAGTTGTTAAGGGGGTAAGGGGCATTCTTCAGATTCTCCCTTGACCAGACACGCACAAACACACAAACACACATACACAAAGGCAAAGCATTCTTGATGGCTCCTGGCCACACTGTGGCTCCTGGCATTGAGCTCCTTATTTAGTCAAAAAGCTGCAGAGTCACATCTCTCCCTCTGTCTTTACAGCCACTGCTGTTCTGTTACTCACAGAAAGAAAACAAATCCAAAGGTGTTTGTTAATGAGATTTGCAAATTTAATAAGATGAGCTAGTTATGCTAAAGAGGCACTCCAGCACTTTAGTATTGCATAGTACTGCATTTTCAGCTTTCTGAAGCTTTACTCATATTAATACTCTTGACTTTTAGTAAGTTTCAGTAATGCTGGAACCTACAACTCCACCAATGCAACTCAAGAATATAATACAACTCACAGCTGTGTGTGGCCTGCATGTGCAGCCTGGTTTGATCAAATGTAGTTGGGAGTGGCGAAGTCAAAGTTGCACACTGCTACCATTAAGATGGCCGCTGCAGTGGCAACTGGTCACTGTCTGAAAGCAACTGACCTCAGAGATAACCACGACAAACCTGACATCACCAGGGTTCTTTTTTTCACTGTGTGCTCAGACAGAACTTCAAGAGGTAGCATGACTGCATATAAAGTCTGTAGAAAGACATGACCGCACATGAATCACACAGGATAATAGGCAGCTGTTTCCACAGGTTGAGCGAATAAACTCATTGTCATGTGTAAAATTGGCTGAGTGCCCCTTTAATTATTTTATTGCATATGTTTCCCAGGGACTTCCTGTTGGAACAAAAATGACAATGAGAACATTTGTAAGACCTCAGGATTGTAATATTTGCCACTTAGACCCCTCCCCCATCAAAGACTTGTCAGTGAAAATGAAGAAATATGGCAAATTAACCACCCCATCATTTCCCTTTTTACATTATGAGAAACCTCCTGGTGCTATAAAACTCTCAGTTTGTTATTAGATTATCATATAGTATATACCTGTGTGTGACAGTTCAGGTCAGGTCAGTACAGAGGTTGCGGGTAAGGCTGGTGTCTAGACACTCAAGTGCATCTGATCCACACTGTAACCTCTTTAGAGATAAATCTGCACACAGAGACATCACACAAGCTGATGATGACAAAAAATTAAGCTTTATTTTTTTTTGACATATGAAAAAAGAGCACACTTCTTGGAGACATAAACAGCTGCACATAAAAGTAAAGCTGATTGCAGGCCAAGACATACAAACAAGCACTAACTTTGACCCTGTGAGGAGTCACTGATGCTCACATCCCTCTAGATATTTCAAATATTTATTTCACTGCCGCCTGGGACCCATGAACATGAGCACTAGATCTTGGAGCTCATATCTTCACAGGGACACTAAACAAGGACCCTTCATTGCTGTACATCTGGTAGACTGTCCAGCTCAGACTCCAATACACACAGCTTTTTACTGTGACAAAGGACAGGTCAGTCATGTGCAAGCAGGCTACAGTCCGGTTTCTTTATTTTGGGTTTATATTTCAAATGGCTGTAAAGTTGAATTTGTTTTGTTTTTTTGTGCCCCTATTGCCACCCCATCATCGGTCATCAAGTATTGTCAGCTGTCTGTCCAGTGAAAGGTTGGATCCTTGTTCAAAACAACTGAATGAACATGAATGTACATTGTTTTCTTTTGTGGAATTTTTGTGTAGCTGACTTTTGGAGGTACAATTTGTTTTTGAGGACTTAAGAATGACATATGGGAGTTCTTTTATATTTGTATGGTCCCGCTCTTTTGTGCTGTGATTAGAATGACTATCTTTCAAATGCACTCACTTTGGATAAAAACATCTGCTAAATGAGTGTAGTGTAAAAAAAAGAAAGAAATACAGTAATGTAAAAAAAACCCTGTTTGACAATGTAATGTTGGTAAATAAAGAATATTAGGAATTGTTAATTAACTCGTGTTCATGTAACCTACTTCATGCCAGCCTTGCATAAGTCATTGCCCCACTTGGGCCACCCCAGTCAAAAAAGACTGGACACGCCCCTGAACATCCGTACAGTTCTTAGCGTTATGTGAAAAGATTATGCGGACTGTACGTTTCCTCTATTGTCTCTATTATGGATGTACATCTTTTAAACTGTCAGTTCAAATGTGAGTGCGTTTATTCTTAAGACGAGGGATACCTGAACACACCACTGACCTGAGCTGCTTCATTGTGCGAGCATATAACTAGTGTCATTACTCTCATGTCGCTTTTCTGCTGACCGGTGCCATAACCGCCTACTTTCTTTGCAAACTCTCTGTCTCCGGGATATAAGTCAGTTTCATATTCACTCCTTTCTTTCTTTTTCTTCTGCCTCGAACAGGGACAAGTCACAAAGCGAGAGAGAGAGAGAGAGAGAGAGAAAGAAAGAGGGAGCGGCCACGCAGTTGAGCAGACTCCACCCAGAAAATAGCCAGCGAACCGAGAGACAGTCGAGACCATAAAAATGAGTGGTTCACACCCCCGGCTCCACCAGAGCGCCGCGCCCGCTCCTAACGCTCTCTCCACGGACAAGGACGCAGAAATGCCCGCTACGGAGAAAGACCTGGCCGAGGATGCCCCGTGGAAGAAGATCCAGCAGAACACCTTTACCCGCTGGTGCAACGAGCACCTGAAATGTGTCAACAAGAGGATCGGCAACTTACAGACGGACCTCAGCGACGGGCTGCGGCTCATCGGGCTCCTGGAGGTCCTGTCCCAGAAGAAGATGTTCAGAAAGTACAACCAGAGGCCCACCTTCCGCCAGATGCAGCTGGAGAACGTGTCGGTGGCTCTGGAGTTCCTGGACAAGGAGAACATTAAGCTGGTGTCCATCGGTGAGTCGCAAAAGTGTCTGCACAGCGCAAAAACAAATGCTGAGTGTAATGAATGAGTGCCAAGATGGGTTTGGCAACTGGCCCCTTACACATCTCCACCTTCATTCAGGTCGCCTCTCCTCTTGTAAGTTGTTGTTTGTGCAGTACAGTACAAGTACTTCAGATAAACTGCACTGGAATGTCAGTTAGGTGGTGATAATAAAAAGAGCCGTGCCTTTATGCATGCCTCCAGGGTCTGAATACAGCTGAACATGTTGCTGCCCAGTAGGGAAAAATCTTTCACCTTAAAGGGTGGTTTGAATACCTTTGAGTGGACTCTCTTCTCCTGTGAGTGAGTGTTAAGTAAGGCTACAGGAAAGTTGCCGATGTGGGTAACACTTTTAAACGTGTTGTCAGTGAGAAAGCAGGGGCACAGAGCTTTTGTCTCTGGCTGTCTAGAGTTGAGGCGGGTTGTTTTGCGAGGAGGGGGTCTGACTGTGCAGAGGGGCCCCAGGCCTTCTGTGTTCCCCTGCCGCCTGAGCTGGGCTGGGCCGGTCCGAGCCAAACTCTGTGGGCCGGGATGTCATTCAGGCCTAGCAGGATAGAGCTGATCCTGTGCACACACATGCATGCACACGCGGACAGAGAGAGAAAGGGGGAGAGAGAGAGAGAGAGACACACACACACACACACACACACACACAGGGCTATTGTCTGTGCTCATGTCGTGCAGTGGGCTGGGGCTGGATCTCCACTGCATTCGAAGGGACTTGGCTCCCGTTTGGTGACATAAAACTGCTTGCCTACATGCAGCTGCCTGTCTTCTCATAACGCTGGTGATTTTGCTTTTGTTTATCACACTGCGAGTGAATTTAAGTTGTTTTGGGCTGAGCCGTGGCACAGAGTTGTGATAATATAGCATTCCTGTGTTGATCTTTCTTAACTTCTCACCTCTGCAGAGTAAGTCACCTACTTTCAGTGGATGAGTGGATCTCAGTGAATCTCACAGGACCTTGATGGACTTGGTCCATCATTTAATGTCAATGTTAAGTCAAACCATTGTTGACATTAAATAGGAATGACTCCTATTCTTGGTGTTTCATCCTCCACATACCTGGACTGAAGACAGACAGCAACACAGTTCTGTCTGAGACAAAACCATTAGAAACAGAGAGTCTGTGCTTGCAAGGAAAGGAAGAAGTTTGTGACTTTGACTCAGACAAGAGTCCTTGTCATCCCCTGCTGGGGGAATGTCTGGCTTGCTTCAGGTTTTCCACGCTCTGCTTCTTGCTGCAGCCAACACATGAGGCGATGACACAGTTTGAACCTCATGTTAAATCATATTGTACCCCAAACTTCATCTTAGCAGACAGGAAGAGGTGCAGCTGCTGTGAACAGATCGCAACATCAGTAAAGATTGTTTTCAACAGGTTTGTGGTTGGAAAGATGTTACATATGCAAAATAGAGTTGTAAGAGTTCTCATGCAGTGTGGCTCAGAAATATATTCTATATTTGGGCGGTTCATTTTGTACACAGCTCATTCCTAAAGGAGATTCCTTTCCCTGAATTTTTCTGATCTTGATGCCAGCCGATTGTGTGTATAATTAAACAGTATTCTGCTGGTATTCTGGGTGCAGTACCAGGCACCACTGAGCCATCCTACATAGCTCTGTTTGTCTGTCTGTTGCTTTAGCTGACTCACACTCATTCTAGCTGCTCCTCTTGAGTCATTTAATCTGAAGATGAGAGAGGAGCTTGCTCTCCTCTTTTACTTCCTCCTTTCATTGCAGAAAATGGGCACACCCAGCAAGCAATCCTCACCACAAATGACCAAACTGCCATCACTACACAGCATGATGCACAAGTTCCCTCCCTGTGTCTTTGGCCTGAAGTTCTTGCTGTCTTTCTGTTTTCTTTTGGTCAAAAGAATCAAACTTTAATTTTGCAGTCTCTGTCCTTTAAGTAATTTCCCTAATTGATGACTTTAAGTTTTTGTCTATCTCATCTGGACAGAACCACACCTCTTTCAGTTCTCATTTTACTTTACTTTTGTTTTCCTGCTAGGCGAGTCTGATATGCAACATTGACCAGTATAACAGTATTCAAGAGTTACTTAGAAGAAGCCAGTAACTTTTCACATACCACTGGCATGTCTGTTTGGTAGATGTGAAGCTGCAGCTTGCAGCTGGTTAGCTTAGCATAGAGACCAGAAACAATGGGAAGTATTTTGCCTGGATCTGTCCCAAGGATTAAAAAGAAAACATCCAGAAGCTCTAAAGATCATCAGTTACTATATGTACAACCAAGTTGTGGTTTTATGGGCAGTTAAGTGCCAGGCTCATTGTTTCCTTGGAAGTTACTAAACTCTGTTAAGAACTCGTCCACCACGTTCCCCTGTGAAACCACAACTTGTCCTTTTGTGCATTGTAGGTTTTTGTATGGATTAATGTAGAAACGGCCAACTTTTCCAGCATTTCCAAGTGATATTATTGTTGGCACTTGCTGGCTTCCCTGTTGCTCCCGGTTTGTTTTTTGGTCGCTAGCTTTAGCAATATGGTTGTTGCTACTGTCAGAAGCAAGAAACAACCAAAGAACACCAATCTGAACCTAAAGCTCTCATCTCAGTACCGTGTTAAAGGCAGAATAAAACAGTTAAGCTGGCAGGTTTTGTGAGTTACAGATCTTGAAGCATACTCAGTGTTGGTTTTGAACTTTGCCGCTTTGACACAACACCAGAGCTCTCTCCATCGAATGAATTCCAGTTACCCCAGTTGCTCCACAGTTACCTGGGGATAGATACCACGAAAAACAAATCCTGTTCCTGTTTTGGTTGCACAATAGCAGACGTGTTTCCTTTGTACTGTAAATTGAGCCTTTTTTTTCCAGGAAAATCCTGCCCGGAGGCAGACAGTATCACATAGTGAAAATGAGGCCTGTGGGGAACCAATTTTTAAAACAATATTTTTTTGATAATGATAACTTTAAGGAAAAATAATCTATTTCCACTCTAAAGAAATGAGATGCATGTTGTGTAATTAGTGAGCTTCAGATTCAGCTTGTCTCTGTTTCCCTTGTTTCCAGACATTATGCTAAGCTAAGCCAAGAAAAGCTGTGGCTCCATACTGCACAGACACGAGAGTGGCCTCTATATTCTCAGTGAACTATTCCCAAAAAAAGCAAATAAACAAGATTCCGGAAATGTCAAATTGAATATCAATATGGTCTGCAATTGATTTTCTGTCAAATGGCCAATCAGTTAATCGACTTGGCCTACTGTTGTTATTGTTAAAGGACTGCCACGTAACACTGTGCTTGCCCAACTCTTATCCAGCCGCAGTGACACTCTCCTCACACTCAGACTGCAGTCTAGTTTCCACACATTGAGGTTTTAACCCAACAGGTAATCTCTATCTGCAGTTCTGACAAAATCCCACATGATCTGGCACCGACAGCAGACACATGATTACTGATAAATCCAGAGGAAAACTCACAGTCAAGAGCGCAGTGGAAGAGTGGCAAGGCTGCCATCTAGCAGGCAGTTTAGTGCATGAGTCACTGACTGTTACACTCACCCAACAGACTCAGGCTGTCTGTTGTGTCTCACGCTGTAAAGTTATGAAGCTGTAAACTCTCCATTGGTCTGTTTATTTAGCCTGCTGTGATTAGAGGATTTTTTTTCTATCTGATCTTTAAATCTTGAGTTCTGTGAGGATATTATTGTTTTTTTATGTGTAGAGACAGCCTATGTGCATATTCCGCTGTGTTCATCACACCCATGTTTGAACAAGCTCAATCATTTCACCTGGCATCATCCTGCTTGTCTGTGTGTGTGTGTGTGTGTGATGAAGCTGTTTCAAATTAGATGTTAAGCAGATCAAGACTTGCTGACTGTTTTATTAATTTAATAATGTGCTGTCTGTGCAGATTGTCATTGTCCGGTTCTTGAAAGCAACATCTTCACCCTGATCCTTCAACAACCCAGCCCAGCTTTAAAACACTTTTAGAAAAAAGCTCCTGTATCTGTACTTGACTGAGCCTATGTGGAGTTTATCGAAACAGTAGGACGGCAGCGACTGTGCCAAACTCTCCCCGTCATCCACACGGGCAGGATGTGAAACAAACAGAGCTGTGGTGCAGCTTTGTGCCTGGCTGCTCCTGTCTTTGCCCGGGAGCAGAGACATGCAGGTTGAGACAGACGTCTGTGTGGCAACAACTAAGCTGTCTCATCCTGTCAAATTGTTACATAATGATGAAATGTGTTCTGCACTGCTGGTCTAACTTGGTCTGATTTGACCAGTAGCTTATGATGGCTAATGTTAGCAAAGTTTAAATACTGCTGCACAACTCATATTAGTTTGCTAATAGGGAAATACTGACACACTATCGCAATATTATATTTTATTTTTTGACACTGTATCAATTTTCTAGCTGCTTTTCATTGTATGTTGTATTTGGACCCCCGACAGCTAGATGTAAGTGTATCCATCTTCAGCAATTTGATTCTTCCAGAAACATCATGTGCACAATAAAGTCTAGCTTGTTTGAAGCTGGCCAACATTTTAGCCACCTTTTTTTTTTTTAACTGGTCATACTAGATCAAGCAAGGCTGTAGTAACAAAACCCTTGAGTAGATTCAAGTGAACAAGGGTGTGATTTAGTCCCTCTTGCAACTCTTCATAGGTAAGAGGAAGCATGTGTTACTACTTCTTTAAAAAGTGACATGTGTGAGCATGAGGAATTCTCTTATCAGGGATGAGTCACCAATTCAGAGAAATGTCTGACTGTGAATTGTCACACAAATCCTGGAATACCTTTTTTTAAAGTTTTTTTTTCTTCTTACAGTGAAGTTTTGCTGGCAGACTAACCTGGTGCGTTGCAAAAAAATGTGTGAAGTCGGGTGTATGTGTGAATGGGAACGGCTGATTCACATTGACTGTGTCTGTCTGTGTTGATTTACCTTGGGTTGTTAGTTTTGGACAGCGTGACAAAGCGGGTGAGGATACCTGACAAGATGAGTGTGTGACTCTCACTGGATGACGCCATTTGCATATGGGCATGATTTTCAGTTGTCCAAGTTTTTTATTTAAGAATGATAATATGCAGCTTCAAAATACAGACTACCAATGGATCTACAGCTGCAGCCTTTCAACACTGATTGGCTGTTGAGCTCCATTTCAGTAATGTTGAAGTGAGTGAAATATCAGACAGATCAAGTCTGATATTTCATTACATTACTATTGTATACTATTGGTACATACTATTGTATGTACCAATGACCAAATAAAACCAGGTATGTTAGAGACACACTCACGCAGTCTCACTGTATGTGTTGTCATAGCACCAAACCCCAGTTCCAAGCAAGCTGTAATTAAAGCTGCTACAGTCAGTTTTCTAGCAATAATCTGAATCTGCAAAATACAACAAGTCACTAATGAATAAAAAATACAATAATAGTCTCCTAAGTGTTGTGGTCTGAAGTATAAAGCAGGAGAAAATGAAAAAGGAAATGATGTACAAGAACAAATAACCTTGAAATTGTACTTAATTATAGTACTTTAGATTAATACTTTTACTGCAAATGTAATCAGTTAAAAATGTTGTTAATTTCAGTTTCCTTCAGTACTAATAATCAGAACTGCATATGAAAAAAACACATTGGTTGATCCATAGTTCATAGCAAATCAGTAACAGCAGATGCACAATGAGAAACTAGCTGGTGGCCACCTTAAAACATTTAGCAGCTAAAGAGACCATATTTGGTGGAGACCAAAACAGAGGAGTAAATATTGGACTTTCATTCATCAAACCGCTATAAAACACATCTCTAAATGAATGTTGAGGTTGCTACAGTTCAGCCGGATTTGTAAATAGACCACTGTTTGCCAACATGTTTGTCGTATGAACTTGGTAAGCTGATAATAGTATGTCAGTGTGTGCTTACAGCTTATTTCTGCTGTCCTCAAGTGGCCAAAGCATCAGTTAATGCAGGTTTGAACAACATGTCTTTGAGTAATTACAGCAATAATGCTGAGGCAACTCCCAAGACTCCTACAGCTGCTGCATCAGTCATCACGTAATGAGAGATCACTATAGACCCATTGGGAAATCTAAATATGTTTCAAAAACAAGATAAAAGTGAATGAGAGAGAGAGAGAGAGAGACTGTTTCGGTGTAGGACACAAGACAAATGTTGGTTCAGAGAGTGAGATAACGGAGAGTTTAGTCAGTCAGGTCAAAATGGATCACTTCCTGCCAGCTCATTATCATTAACATAACTTCCTGTCTGCACAGGCGAAAGGGGGCTGGTCAAGTGGATACTGAGGATTAGCAGAGTGCACATTCCCATTTGGTACAGTGGAATTCAGGCTATTGCATTACATCAGAGTTGGAAACACGCCCCAACAGCCCATGCTTCATGTTCAGACTGAACCAGCAGACATAAAGTAACACGTTCTTTGCACTTGTTAAGTGAATTATTGGAATAAAATGACCCTTTGCTGCAGTGACACTGTACTGTGTAATGTAGTGATGATGTTTTTCAAAATCAAACCAAGAAAACTACACTGAATGATGACAGTAGTTTAGGATTGCTGACTGTTATTATGTTTAGAGATTTTACTTACAAATGGACATGGCCTTGCTTCCCGTTCCAGAAACATGTCTGGAGGGTCTACTTTTCCAGACCTGATCATTTTTGCCAGAGCTAGAACTATCTATTAGTTGTAAACTAGATCATTGTGGTGGATCATAGTTGTCCCATGTTTCCAGGAAACAAACGGTTGATTAAAGCTGGATGGTATTTATCAACCCTCCTAATTCATCATTTTATGCAGGGTCTGTGTCCTCCTCTCACCTCTTCAGTCTCTGTATTAGTGTGTCCCTATTTGCGGCTCCCTGTTCTCCTCGTGTTTTTCTTTCTTTTTTTCTTTTTTTTTTGCCTCTCCCTCATTTTTCTAGTTTTCTGACTCTCTCTTACTAAAATGAACATATCTCAGCCCATCCTCAGCGGGTGCTGTTGTCAGTGCGGGCTTTAAAAATGTACCACACAGCACTTTTCTCTGCCCTTTTTTCTCTTTTCTTTCTTTGGCCTCCACTTTCTTTCCTGCCTCCCTTCCCCTGTCCTTTCCTCCCTCCTCCCTTCGTCTGTAACCAGAGCCCAGGGAATTGGAGGCCTGCCAGGATCCAGTTTGCTTCTGCCCTTTTAAGGCTAAAAAACCAGGAGGAACTTTTTCCAGTGGAGGGAGTGGAGAGGTGGAGAGTGGAGGAAGGGAGGGAGCAAGCGAGTGAGGATGACTGGAAGGAGTAGAAAGGAAGAGGAGGAAGTGTAGTAGCTCCACTGTGGCTTGTTGCGTGGAGTTAGACTAGGGAGGGGAGGAGGGGGAGAGGTAGAGAGGAAAGCTCCAGGTCATACTTTTTCGGCTTTGGGATGTTTGAAACTACTACCTGAATTCATGTCAAAATTGTAAAGTAGTAATGAAATGGTTGGAGTCTTTAAGTCTTTAGGAGTCTTGTTGCGTATGCACACATGTGTGTGTTTATGTATGATAAGTGCAGTGTGGAATGTGTGACATTTCCTCAGAGTGTTCTGTCTGACCTCAGCCGCTCCTCCGTTTCCAAGCATGACTTCTTCTTTGTGTGTATGTGTGCTGTCTCCACATCAACGGTAACTGTCATATATGGTGAAGAGGCTGCTGCTTGTCCATGATCTTAAGAATGTACTGGACTGCATCTTCACTTTTTGTCCTAGACATAAGTAAATTGTGAACATGTTGAGTGTGGCTGTGGTTGAGTGCATGCGGCATCAATATGCTAGACATATTGACTGTCTTAATGTCTGAGAAGTCAGCCAAAAGTGAATTTGTTCAGCATGTACAACATGATAGTCCCGTTCACTCAGTGCTGTACATTATACGTAATGTACAATGTGTGGAGACTATTGGGAGAAACATAATGGTTGGGAAGGCAACATCAAAATGTATTTAAATAGAGATTCACAGTATATATTGGGCAGAAAACTGTGATGCAGGTATGCATTTGTGGTCTACCGATAAAACACACATGACATCAAACTGCTGCACCCTGCTAGATACACACAATATTAACTAATTGGCCGGGATGATTTATAGGTCCAGTTCTGCAATACATGCAGTAAAGGTCACATTAAAATTGTATTTTATTTGTAGATAGATCTGTGTCTTGTGTTTTTTTTATATGTTCTTTGTATTATTATGATCTATGTATTGCTTTACAAGGATGCTCTGACACAGGACAGGGTAGGACTATCTAGACCCACTTGTTTGGCCCTTTGCCTTACAAGCTCTCAAGACTAATCTGCTCCAGATGTTGCAGAACGACCTGAATATTGTGCAGAACCTTTCCTCCTGCTGTTGCTCTTCCCTGTGCTTTTTTCCCTCTCCTCCCTCTCCCTCTCCCTCTTCCTGATGCTGGGATCAGGTCAGGCTGCGGGTCAGGGGTTGCGATGATGTCATAGCGATGTCACTTGGGGTCCGCAGCAACGAGCCAAATAGATGAGTCATGGGAGTTTTTGGGGCAAAAGGAACATCGACCACAGACATGCACTCTCCAGACAGTAGCCTCCACACACACGCTCTCTCTCACTAACTCACTCTCTCACACACACACACACACACTCCTGCGGAGGGGGGGAGGGTATGAGTCAGAAGGCGGAGGGGGGAGTCTGTGGCAGTCTGTGTCCGTATATGGGCTCCATCAGACTTGGTGCGCTGTGGTCTGCCGGGAATGTTGGCAGATTCCTTGCGTGTTTAGTGGCTTTGTGTGTTAGAGGCTTGAATCAAAGAGAAACTCATACACACACACATTTTTCAAAAAGTGCAGAGTGAACATAATGTATGTCCTAACAATACCTGTGACGAGGACGGACTTGTCTGCTGTCCAAACTTGAGATGATACCCTGTGCTGATTTGATTGATCGGTCGAAAGAAAATTAGGTGATAAATATTTTGATAAGTGCTTAAATGTCAAACATTTGCTTGTTCCGGTTTCTTAAATGTAGTGATTTTATTCTTTATTTATTTTTTGTCTTCTATAATAGTAAATACACAGTACTATAACAGTAAATACTTACACAATTTTGTTATTATTATTTTTTTTATTACTAGATAAATAAAATGAACTGCTCTAGTTCCAGTAGATCGTACCCGTGGAGGGATGGTCAAAAGAAAATCAAACTTGTGATGGTAGTGTTTTGGGTTTTTTTCTTCTCACTATTACAATTTTTTTTAATAGTCTAGCGATAAAAATGCAGTATTTATTTAACTAGTTGTGTTATGGGCTGTTTGTGTTGCTTTTTCTTAATGCCTGTCCCTGGGCCGACACCCTGCTAAATCAGTAGGGGGGTTGTGTGTTAACAGTCCGAAGTCTTCTTCTGGTTTCTCTTTTTGACTGCCAAATACAAATACTGGTTTGGAGTATTTTCCTTTCTCACAGGCGCAGAACGTACATGCTAGTTAGCTGTAATCTTTGCGGGGTGTTCGAGTGCGGCTGTCTGGGCTATCACAGGGGACGTGAGGACGATTCTACATTCATTTACAAAAAAACAATTTTATGGTAGAACTTACCAATAATAAGGTACAGCTCAAATGTGAGGGAAGTGCAAATGCATGGACTAGCCAGATCAAGATCTTTACAGCATGAGGCGGTGATGTTCATGGGAAATGCAGTTCTCATTTTAGGAACACCACCGCTTTTGTCCACAGGGGCCACCAAAATAACACAAAATGAAAGTTGGCTTCTTTGCATTTTCAGCCCTTGTTTTGGTAATGTTGTGGTCCTGAATTAGTGTGTTAGTACTGCAGTGGTTGGCAGGCCGCTATATGACACACCTCTACCTTAGCTGATCTGCATTCCTGCTACAAGTGCAAGCCTGTGGTACACATGCACCACCATTCACACCCTTCTGTCAGTACAAATCACAATTTATTGCTGTCAGTTTTACCTCTATCCTTAGGCAACATTAATCTCTCTTCTTTACGTCACTCTCTTCTGCCTCTCATGTCTCTTGCCTTTTGGTTAGACTCTTCTTCTTTCCAGTTTTTCATGAGTGTACTGAGTTGCTATAATGGTCTAGCTCACTCCAAGTTTCCATGGTGATGGGTCATCCAAACAGGCCTTTTGTCTGACCCTGCTGTGCTTTATCACTATGCAGGGTGGGTGTATTTTTCCACTGAGAACTGCTTCAGATATGCCAAGTATCTCATGGTTGGCAGTTTGTGATCACAGTTGAGGTTGTGTATGTTGGAGCAAAACTTCTCCAATGTAAAGTATGAATGTGTTTTTGGGCATTAGATTTACTTTTTTTTCCCATGTATCAACAACCTTTGTTTCCTGGTTGCATCATCCATGAAATTCCATGCCCCCAACCACCAGTCTTTTGGTTTAGACCCCCCTCCCATCTGACCCTGTTCTCAACCTCTTACAGCAGCTTTCAGACCCTCCTACTGCAGCCTTTTTTAGTAGCTCCATCCCCCAGCTGTAGCCACAACACTCTTATGCAAAAATGTCTAATTATAAAACAAAATTCAAGACCTTATTGTTGTTAAGGTTGAGCTGCTGCTGCCAGCAAATAATCCCAGTATAGACAACAACAACAAAACAAAACAAATCAAGTTAACAACAGTGTAAGCAGTGCTGGAATTAGAACAGCTTAAAGCTCCCCTGTTTGAAGATGTCCGTCTTGTTTGGTTTTTTGACACCCTGCAGAAAGCCTATCGGATCACTTATGTACACCCTTGATATCCATCAGTACCTAGTCTCCAGTCCTTCCAAGAAGCAGAACATTTCCTCCTTCACGATGTTCTAATCACCATCAGCAAGGAGCCTCACAAACACACGGCTCCACCCTTTCCTCAAAACTGGATCTGAGCAATCAGCCCTACTGATCAACTGCCTCTTGTGCAATGTGTGTGTGTGTGTGTGTGTGCACACTCTAGTGTTTACGTGGGGAGGTGTGTGTATGTGACTCTCTTTCTCATGCCTGGGCAAGCTTTTGGTTGCATCACTTTCTTCTGTTTGTGGTGTAGTATGTGGTTCTGTCTGAACACTGACAAATGCCTCAAAAGTAATTTAGGACAACCAAACATGTTTCTAGATGTGCTGTGCCTCTGTTGCAATATGGACGGTTGTGTAAGTGTCCGAGTTTAAATCTGTATGGAATTATTCAAAACCTTTTCCCACAGCACAGTACAAAGAAAATATAAAGATTTTTAAGGAGGACAGTGGCAGCTTTAGAATAATAGGCGGCCCACCTAACCGGAACTGAACTGTCTCTTTAAAACAAGGTGTATTTAAGATCATCGGGCTGGAGATGAAGGCCTGGACGCTCAATCTTGCATGAACACGAGACCTCTAATTCTTGATTCAGCTTTTGCTTTTGATGTGGCTGCTAAAGCTCACATTTTAACACTACCTTTTCCAACTAAGGCTTTTGTCATTATTGATTTGTAGTAAAGCTGATCGTGACCTTTGAGTCTGTTGTCCTTCTGGCTCGTCTGTCTCCAAAATACAGTGATTTGTGCATTGCACTGGCCCTGTGTAAATGGGACAGTAGTTACTTGATCAGAGAATGAGTAAATCAGCCATCTCTGCATAGGTGTAATAACTAATCTTATGTTGTGCATGATTTGGCCTAGTGGTTGTAATGGCTCAGTATCAAAGGCTTCAGCACCAGACCTGATGTTTCTGAGTCTGAGTCAGTATTCAGATAAATGTCATTTAACACCTCTGTTTGTGCAGCCTGAGTCTGTGGTGTGGTCTGAAGGCAGATATTTTTCTGTGGAAAAGGCCATAAAGTACCATGTGGGAAGTCACCAACCACAGCTTCTTTATGTTTTACTCTCTCCTATCAGAACATCTTTGGAAATAACGTTCTACCCTTTCAATGTATCGATCTCCTTTGTTTTTTATTGTACTAAAACACTAATAAATAACAAACACCTGCTTGTTGTCTGTTATCTGGATGCCAGTTTTTCAGTTTCGTGTCAATGTTTCTAAATGGTAACTTCAACTCGGCCACCTCTCTCTTCCTCTGGTCTCCAGACTCTAAAGCCATCGTGGATGGGAACCTGAAGCTGATCTTGGGTCTGATTTGGACCTTGATTCTGCATTACTCCATCTCCATGCCCATGTGGGATGAAGAGGAGGAGGCGGATGATGGCAAGCAGAAGACCCCCAAGCAGAGGCTGCTGGGCTGGATTCAAAACAAACTGCCCGAGCTCCCCATCACCAACTTCAACAGGGACTGGCAGACCGGCCGGGCCCTGGGTGCCCTGGTTGACAGCTGTGCTCCAGGTGAGGGAAAGCATGTGTGTGTGTGTGTTTTGGAACATCTTTGTAGTCCTGTGTATCTCTGAGAGGGATTTGTACGTGTTCAGAGGGTGGAGAGATGTTTTGTGGAAATGATGAAGGACTACAACGTTCGATGTATGGCTGTGTATGGCTTTGTGGTGTGCTTGTGTTTTCCCAACAGCCAAGTACTAAGTGCCAGAAATCTGAAACAGTGGCCCAAAGCTTTTTGAAGTGTTTGAAAGTTTACAGTTTGAATTGTTTTGCCTCTCAGATGTTAATCTATAGTTCATAATTCTCATCTGAGCGAGAATTAAAAAGTGAGGGCTGAGGTGATGATGAGCTGAATGGAGTAGAGAGGAGGAGGGGGGAGGACTGAACCTTCTCATTATGGGGGAGGGAGAAGGATCAGGGTCGGAGATGAGGAGACAGAGGGGAGGAGGGATGTAAGTGAAGGAAAGGGAGGAATAAAGGAGGTTTCTGTTTACATGCTCAGGATGTTTGGCATACCTGTGGATCACTAACAGCCTCAAGCCGGAGATAAGGATTTATCAAAAGCTTTTATTTCCCTCAATCAAAAGATTTCCAACATTGTCCAAAAATAATAACCTTCAGATTCGAGAGTCTGTTATTGACAAGTAGATAAAAGAATTGCTGACACATTTTGCTGGGGTGTGTTTGTGTAAGAAACGACATATTACTCTGTGGCTAAATTGAAGAGGAGACAGGACAGAGACAGATGTATAGCCCCAAAACCAATTACTGCTGCAGATTCATCTCTTAAATAAAGATTAGACATTTTTGCATTCTCCCTTTATCTGTTGGAAGTCATCAAGGCTGCAACTTTGGAGTCAACATGTCTGAGATAATTTGCGATTGGCTGTAACATGAGAAGTGTTCTTTTTGTAGTGTTCATGTCTACCTAAGTGTCCCTCAGTCCAGCAAAAATAGTGTTTCACTGTTTTCTACTGAAAACACTTCACCTCCTGACACACCTTCTGATAACAGCTAAATATGATGTTCCGTCTCGTGCATTCACTTAGGAAGACAAAAAGTGCTTGTGTGCTCAAAATGCAGGGTCTTCTTTTCTAATTCAAAAATACAGAATACTATAATATTGCCAATGAAATCTGATCTTACTGTCATTATATGATTTTACTTAATTACATAAAATGATAAGTCACTGCTCCACTGCTTCCTGATGTAAACCCAAGTCACCGCCTTTCTCTCCTGCAGGTCTGTGTCCTGACTGGGACCAGTGGGACCAGACCAAACCAGTGGACAATGCCCGTGAGGCCATGCAGCAAGCTGACGACTGGCTAGGCATTCCACAGGTAAAATAAATACCATTTCGATGGACAGTTAAGAATTCACAAGCCGTAGAATAAGAGAATTTGGTTACATCCTTATTTTGTCTTGTGTGACTAAAAGCTAATGGTTGCTAATATTAGCAAGCTGACATTACTGAATCGGTTTTCTGACTTTCTCCCCTTGATTTATGGAGCTGTTTAAGTGAAGCGAACTAAATCATCCAACAGCACCTCCGCCATTTCTCATTAGTCTCTGTTGAGGTGCTAAATGTGCTCATTAACTCATTTACATTGTGTACAGTGCAACACTGTCCATGCAAACCCAACACTTCCTGTATCCATTTCATATTAAAAGCACTCTAGGATTTCAGGGGACAGAATCCTCCACTTCTTAACCAGACTTGTATTGTGAAATATTTGCAGAGGCATGTTGTGAATTACATTCCATGCCATTGTAATATAATTACAGCACTTCAATGTAGCTACTGCTGACTCAGTAACACACATACACACACACACATTGTCTTTCATAGAAAATTGAAAATTGTTTTTAGCAGGCCTTTACTGTTACACCACATCTAAACACTCACCGTTGCCATGTAACTGCCACTTGTTACCACAGTTTCTGTTGTTCTTTTGCTGAGCAACAGAAACTGTGGTGATTTCTACCTACTTTATTCTAATGTTGTGTGTGAACATAATTTTGGTTGTGGCTCATTTAAAACACGGTCTGTCAGATTAAGCTAAAGCTGTTGTTTCACTGTGTCACGTTATATTCAAAGAATATGTCGATAGAAGTATCAGATTTGGTATCAGCAGATACCCATGACTAAAGGGTTTTAAAAAATAATGACTTGATATGGACTCCCCTAACTTTTAACAATTTTACTTAAACAGGCGGAAATAGTGCGTTTGTTGGGACTATTTTTAGGTGTGTCAAGTGATGGGATTCATGAGATTTGTTGACAGTAGGAAAAATATAGTAACATAGAATATCACCAGACTTCTCCTTTAAGGCAAACTCATTCTTTAATGTTAGAGGTCTGACTTGACAAATACATAGTTTGACAAGAACTGTGTGACTTGCCTCCTGCATGGGGCATGTTGGATCCCTCTGGTGAATGTCTGACTCTGTAGTGTTGGTGTGATTGGCACAGCACAGGCAGCTGGCACAGCATGGCATGCTGATAGTTTGCTCTGTGGTCACTGCTGTTTCCGGCTTCATCTTTGTTTCTGTTAAGTAACTGGCTTCTTCCCTTCCCCCTGCTGTCTCTGTGGGTTGTAGAGTCAGACAGTAAATGCATCTGCATGAGTGAGTGCCGGCTGGTGTGCGTGTGAGTTTGTTTCAGGTACTTTCTGAGCCCAGGAAGAGGTTGGTATGTGGTTTGATTTCTAAATCACAACACCCCTCTTCATTTTGTGAGTAATAGTTTCCATGGCAACTAAGAAGGCACTGCTGCAGGCTGTACAGCTGTAGTGTCTTTTCTCTTTCATCAGCAAATGTGCCACAAAATAAAAACTGCTATTTCATCTGGAAATGATTTATCTTCATGTCTTGGTCTTTTAGGTGATAACCCCTGAAGAGATTGTTGACCCCAATGTGGACGAACATTCAGTCATGACTTACCTGTCCCAGTTCCCTAAAGCCAAGCTGAAGCCTGGTGCACCTCTACGACCAAAACTCAACCCCAAGAAGGCCCGTGCCTATGGACCAGGTATACACACGTGCATCTGCAGCTAGACTTCAACAAAGGTTCAAATGTGGTTGTATTGAACTGAGCAGCTGGATCGGTTTAGAGCAGGAATGATTTACATGTTTACAGCCATGGATTTGGACACCAAGAAGGAATTTAAGCTTATGCACACCTTCAACCGTTTCTGTGCCAATCCAGGTTCATATATCACATATGCACATGACACTTATGCACTGTCCCAATTCTGCTGCTACCTCTCCTCTCTGAAGGTGTTGAGCCTGTTGGTAATGTTGTGATGAAGAAGGCTGTGTTCACTGTGGAGACCATCAGTGCAGGAATGGGAGAGGTGCTGGTTTATGTGGAGGACCCTGCAGGACACAGAGAGGAGGTGAGACTCTGGTGATTTTGGCTCGTTAAGTCCTTGTGAAACGCTATTTTTCCATTGCATACTGTTTGGTTAACTTGTTAAAAATTTCCTCCAGGCTAAAGTGACAGCCAACAACGATAAGAACCGCACCTATTCTGTCTTCTACATCCCTAAAGTCACAGGCATGCACAAGGTAAGTTAAGAGTTTACTTGAATGTATAAGATTAACCTTACATGACTGTCATATGACCCTCAAAAAGGACTGAACAGCCTACTGCAACACAATCCACTGTTGACCCAATCCCACTTTTTATTTAGAAGTGTTACTTCACCGGAAAGCCCATAATAGGTTACAACAATTGTAGAATTTTTCTGACATAGCTACATACAACAGATAAGAGAAAATAATCAAGACTTTCTAAATTATTCAAGACCTGCAGACTTTTCAAGATGTGCAAATATCCTGTAAGTTGTGACCTGAGGCTTCCAGACTCAGTTTTCACTTTGTCCATTCTCCTGTCTAGGTGACAGTGTTGTTCGCAGGGCAGCACATCTCTAAGAGCCCCTTTGAGGTGGAGATTGGCATGGCTCAGGGAGACTCCAGCAAGGCCACAGCCCAGGGACCAGGTCTGGAGCCCTCAGGAAACATTGCGAACAAGACCACTTACTTTGATGTCTACACAGCAGGTAATAACATGAACAAGGTTTAGTTCCTTTGCCATCATCAGGTCAGAAAGTGTGCATGAATACATTTTTTATCATCTGTTTATCTCATATTATAGTAATTTTTCCTGTTCTTGTATCCCCTCATCCTCATCTCATTTCTCTCAGGTGCTGGTGTTGGCGAAGTGGAGGTGGTGATCATGGACCCTGCTGGCAAGAAGAACACAGTGACATGCAACATCGAGGACAAAGGCAACAGCAGCTACCGCTGCACCTACAAACCCACCCAGGAGGGGCAGCACACTATCTACGTCACCTTTGCCGGTGGTCAGATCAGCAAAAGTCCTTTCACTGTCAATGTGGGAGAGGGTAAGAGTTATAAATGTGATTATGACCTGTGATGTGACCTGTTACAGCACCACTGGGAAACTCAGGGAAACTGTTTTAAAGTCATTCTGTATAGGATATTAGCAAACATTCTGTGCTTTGATGTTTTTCCCTGTGAATTACAAAAAAAAAATTACAATAATGGGAGAATCTTAGTGACTGTATTATGATTGCGACCATTAGCTGTAACAGTATCCGTGTACATCTTAAAGGCAACAATAGATGGCCATTTTTTAAAATCTTCAATATTTGATCACTTTTTTGCTGTTTTTTCTTCAACTGTATCTAATGCTTTGCTGTCTTTGTCCTGCCATGATACTGGATGCTGTGTCATCTCTTTTCTCTCTTCCTCCTTCTTGGTGTCTGTCTAGGTGGTGTCTGTCCTCTCTCCTTTCTTCCCCTTCCCTCCTTGCCTTCTTTTTTGATAGAGGCCTGATGGTATCTGTCCTCTCTCTGGAACGACCTCTTCCATCTGCTGTCATTTCCTGCTTCCTACGATCTCTCTTGGGTACCCACTATGTGTATATGATTGCATGCATGAGTGGGTGAGCTGTGTGTCCGTGTAGATATTGCACTGCATTTTCCTTAACTCAATATGTGTGTTTTTGTGGAACTGCATGTCATTTCCCTCTGTAACTTGCTTGACGTTTCAGATACACAGGAATATTATTTCTCTAACCATATGTCCAGCTATACATAACTAGCTCTAATAAATGGTCATAGGTCATTAGCCCAAATGGGCTTTACAAACAGGTCTGTCGTTTTAAAAAAATAACAACAAAATAACACAATTCATCAGGAATTTAAATTATCATATCGTCTGCATACGTAAGTGGTCAAAGGATCTAATTAGTCAAAGGATTTTTTCACAATTTCAAATGGTATTCTTCTTTTTAGAAAATATCTTGCGCCTCTATTCCTGTGGAGTTTCCCTTGCTTCCTTCAGTTCATCCAACTGTGACTCAGCAGCTCCTATTTTATACTCTTTTAAACTGGAGATATGATAGATACACCACTTCCTGTGTGAAGATAAAGGCTTACTTCCTTTATTGTGGTCTCTGCAGGATAAGAGTGATGGATGAGAGGCTTAGGAGGGGGTGTGGGTAGGGTAGGAGGAGGGCAGGAAAGGACAATTGAGAAGCTTTGAAAGATTTCCAGTAACCCTTCATCTTTCTTGAAAGTGATGGCTGTACGGTTTGGATGGAAATTGTTTTGGTGTCATATCGTCGTTCACCCGGCTCCTCATTTCTCTTTTTCCCCACTGAAACTCACATGTGGTCATAATGTTGGAGTCAGAGTTCTGAGAGCTGTCTATGTCTCTCTCACTCTTTCATTGTGTCTGACACCCACAGCATGCAACCCCAGCCTCTGCAGAGCTAAGGGCCGTGGTCTGCAGCCAAAAGGCCTGAGGGTGAAGGAGACTGCAGACTTTAAGGTTTACACCAAAGGAGCCGGCACTGGAGAACTCAAAGTCTCCATCAAGGGACCCAGTGAGTTACCCTGGCCAACACCAGTCTTGTTTTCACTATTGCCAGTTGATTGTCTCTTCATTGATTGTAACTAGGGCTGTCAAAATAATGCATTACACATTTACATTTAAAAAACACACAGAGGCAACTGTTTACAAGAGCACCATTCTCTGCAGTCTCTGCAGTAAGGAATTTTCGTAATCTTCTGAGTACTGCAAGCCTGAAATATCACCTTAACTCAAATGCAATTCATTTTGATTAATTAATCACGGAGCTTGTAATTAATGGGGTTAATTTGTATAGTCGCTTGACAGCCCTAATGGTAACACATCACTTTAGACAAGGTCTGATAGATTGTAAATCCACTTAGAACACTGATTAACTTGTAAATACAATTTTAGTTATAACTCAAGACTTAATTTTGGTTCGTTATGACACTGTGACAGGCCACCACAGTCTAGGTAACTAATGGGAAACTCTGGTTGTGGTTAAAGTTTGTTACATAATTCCCAAGTGGACCAGGACTAAATTAGTGTGGTTTAGACATCCTAAACTTTTAAAGCTGACCCTGAGTTATTGTGCTTATTATATAATTAATGATGCCTTGCAAACAATAAACAATAAACTAATACTAATTTCACTGCGTTTACAGAGGGACTTGAAGAGCCATGTAAAAGGAAAGAACTCGGAGATGGTGTCTATGGATTTGAGTATTACCCCACCACACCTGGAACGTATACCATCACCATTACCTGGGGTGGACAGCACATCCCCCGCAGGTACACACACTCACAAATGCTACAGCTGAACAAGCTGCACTGACTTGCTATTTTGACTGATCACTCTCTGTTTTGTTTAGTCCCATTGAAGTCAAGATTGGCGCTGAGGCCGGCCAGCAGAAGGTGAGGGCCTGGGGTCCAGGGCTGGAGGGTGGCGTTGTTGGAAAATCTGCTGACTTTGTGGTGGAGGCTGTTGGAGACAATGTCGGTACACTGGGTAAGTAAGCCAGAGAGACAGCAAAGATAATACACACAGTAGAGAATGAAAGTATGTGTCAGTATAAGTATTTATGTCATGATTGATATTTTCCCTGCCCAGGTTTTTCTGTGGAAGGTCCATCTCAGGCCAAGATTGAATGTGACGACAAGGGCGACGGATCCTGTGATGTGCGCTACTGGCCCACAGAGCCTGGGGAGTATGCAGTGCATGTGCTCTGCAACAACGAAGACATCCAGCACTCTCCCTTTATGGCTGAGATTGTCAATCCACCTGGCAAAGACTTCTATCCTGACAAGGTACGCTCATATCCAGGGACACGTGCACTTACAACAGCTACGAAACATACATCAGTTATTTCTTTTAAAGCTAAAATCATTCTTGTCACAGCCATTCAAATTCCTAAATCTCCATGAATGTGTTACTTCCAGGTTAAGGCATATGGACCAGGTCTTCAAAGCAGTGGTTTGGCTGTTGGAAAGCCCACTGAGTTCACAGTTGATGCCAAGCAAGGAGGAAAAGCTCCCCTGAAGATTGTGGCTCAGGTAGAGCTGTGTGTCTCTGACCAGAAATTTGCTGGATGTGTATGATCATCTAGCCCAGTTTCAGCACCTCAAACTCCTCTGTCTTAGGCTTTAATTCGCCTGTGATAGGTCGGTTGCACTCTGACGTATTGTCTTAATGCATTGTCTGATTTCCCAAATCTGCAAAGGATGGTGAAGGTGCTCCTGTGGATGTACATGTAAAGGATAATGGCAACGGCACCTACACCTGTAATTACACCCCGCGTAAACCTGTCAAACACACTGCCATGGTCTCCTGGGGAGGAGTCAACATCCCTGACAGTCCATTCAGGGTGAGCACATAAAGGACTAGTTGGTTTTTCCTGGAGTTTGTATGAAACATGCTTTAGCTGTTCTGTTTTTCACCACAGATGAATATTGGAGCAGGCTGTTATCCAAACAAGGTGAAGGTGTCAGGTCCTGGGGTGGCCAAGACTGGCCTCAAGGCCTTTGAGCCAACGTACTTCACCGTTGACTGCTCAGAAGCTGGTCAAGGTAAAGCTGCTTTTTTTGTTTTTTTATTTACCAATGCATAATAATAATTGATCAAAGTACTCTATATAATGTGAAAGGGGTCAAACACACACACACACACACACACACACACACACACCTTCTGACCTTCTTTCAGCCCATTGTTTTGTTTTTTCCTGAACCCCAATTCAGCTCTCATCAGGAAGCGGTCAGGCAGCTGTTTCAGCCCATTAAAATGAAAAATATACAACATTTGTGACTAACTAGTGCAAAAGGGTGAAATTGCAAGTTTGCATTAATAACTGTATAAGGTGTGTTTCCGCCTTAAAGCCATTAATTGAATTAAGGCATTAGAGGTTGTGGAGCATCAGCTGAAAGGATCAGTGTGTTATGTTGACTTTTCATCTCCTGTCCACAGGTGACATCAGTATAGGAATCAAGTGTGCCCCTGGAGTGGTGGGACCTGCAGAGGCTGATATCGACTTTGACATCATTAGGAATGACAATGACACATTCACTGTAAAATACACTCCTCCAGGAGCCGGCAGCTACACCATCATGGTCCTGTTCGCTGACCAGGTGACTTTGAATCCCGTATTGTTTGCAGCATGAATGAGAGCAGAATGTGCATTTGATGAGACTGAGGATTTTCTGTGTTCAAATGTGCATGTTTGAGTGCAGTTTTGCTTGTTTTTACTGTTTAGGCTATTCCAATGACACCCATCAGAATCAAAGTGGATCCTTCTCATGATGCCAGCAAGGTCAAGGCAGAGGGACCAGGACTCAGCCGCAGTGGTAAGACTCCCCTTCACTAGGTTATTCACAGTGAAATGTTTTCTATTTATTTTCTGCCTATTTTTGCTATTTATTTCTGCATTCTGTTTTAAATAATTTTATTTTATTATGTTTTTATTTATTTACTTTTTTCATTTTTCAAAAAAGGCAGGACATTGTGTAAAATGTAAATAAAACAGAATGGCATAACAGTAATCTTTTTTTTTTTTTTAACTGAATACAGTACAAAGATAAAGAAATCCAAGAAATATATTTACCCTTTACCCTATCAATTTCATTGAGTTTTGTATATTCATGCATATTCTGAAATTATGGCCAGCAAGACATTGGGACAGGAGTAACAAAAGACCAGGAAAGTTCTGAATATTCAGAAAGCACCCGTTTGAAACATTCCACAGGTTGGAACACTTTAACACTGAATGCCTGTGGCCTTTGATCAGGCAGCACTGCAATATAACGGACATGGCTGTATAAAGCATATTACTACAGGGATTTAGGAAAACTTTGTAAAAAAAGTATAGACTGTTGCTGCATCTAAAATGCAAGTTAAGACATATATCAACAACATCCAGAAAAACCACGGACTTCTCTGGGCTCAACTGAGATGGACTGACAGAAAGTGGAAATGTGTGCTGTTGTCTGACGAGTCCATGATGGTTTGTGGCCTGTGTTAGTATCCACTGCATGGGTAACTTGCACATCTATAAAAAGCACTATGACAGCACTTGAGTCTGCTTTGTTGTTTTGTCTGCTTTGTCAGCAGGACTATATTGACACCACCTGCCTGATTTTTATAAAGTTTTTTCAAAGGGTGTATCATGTTCATAGAAAGAACTCATTTTGGAGTGGATATAAATCATGGGACACAAATTATTTTTCACTTTCACAGAATGAGTAGAATATGGTTGCGGGTTGGCCTCTCCTCCCTGGCTCTAGAGGGCAGTGTGGCTGAGCGAGCTGATCTTTGAAGAAAGGAAGCAACATTCATGAAAACAAAGCATATATTATTTCCTCATTGTTTGACAGTGGTTACATTATAAAGCACAAAAAACACCCACGCTTCTACACTTTTTGTGCGAAACCAAACAAAGTGCATGTCAAACGGACACACCACCTGCAGCTCTTTATATATCCAAGACACAGACAGAGGACAGAGACAGTGATGTAACCTGTTTTATGCTATGAGTGCCCTTCTAGTTATCATTATTATTTAAATCTTCTTCTGTCCATTTTCTCTTATGCTGTAGTTGTGATTACAGCTCACACCAACTACCCGTTTTTTATTTATTGCAATCAAACCTAAATGAATTATGACTTTATTTTAGTCACGTCTCACAATCAGTGAATTATCTTTGTCTCTCAGGTGTTGAGTTAAACAAGCCCACTCATTTCACTGTGAGCACTAAGGGAGCAGGAAAGGCGAACCTGGACTGCAACTTCAGTGGGCCAAGCAAAGGAGAAGCTGTCAAGGACTTTGAAATCATCAACAACCATGACAACACACACACTGTGAAATACACACCTGTGCAGCAGGTAAGATGGGAGAAGCACCCACACATACAAATATGTAGATGCACATTTTGATGTGAGCAGTCCTTTCTCTAGCTGACCTCTGACTACTCCAGTGTCTTCCTTACATTTTTCTCCACTCATATCGAAGTGACAGTTTGACATTTTAAGAAATATGCTAACCTAAGCTGATCGCTGCCTGGTTCTTGCTCTATAGTTAATTAACAGACATGAGAGTGGCAAAACTTTTTTTAATCTAACTCTTGACAAGAAAATGAATTTTTCCAAAATGATGAACTATACATTCAACTGATTCAATCATAGACACATTAAACAAACTGTTTGTACCGCTTCCATCAGGAAAGCGGTACAGGAACATTAAAACCAGCACCAACAGACCCAGGGACAGCTTCTTCCCCAGAGCTGTTAAAGCAATAACCCCCCTACAGTGAAACACTCATACACATAGTCTGGCACTATTGCACTTTGTTTTTATCTACCTCACTCTGTATTCTGCATTCTGCATTTTGTACTTTGTATTTTATATTTTTATATTTTTTTTCTAAGGTGTGCAATTTTTTATTTTTCCTATTTATAAGTGTGTTTTGAAGCTGAGAATCTGCACAAAATTTCGTTATGCTTGCATAATGACAATAAAGACTCTTGAATCTTGAATCTTGAATCTTATGGGATCTATGGATAAAGAGTGTAGGAATAGCTATCTATGGCTGTACTTCACTATTTCTATCATTTGCATGCATTTGCATGAACCCATCTGTCTGTCCTTTCCTTCCAGGGTCCTCTTGGAGTTGCCGTGACCTACGGTGGAGATCACATTCCCAAGAGTCCCTTCAGTGTTGCTGTGGCACCAACAGTGGACCTCAGCAAGATCAATGTCACAGGCCTGGGAGACAGTATGTACTTTTTCCTCATACTTGCTGTTGTTCCTCCATACCTCTGAATTTCAAGAAGAGCTAGAGTGGTGTTGCTTTTGCTCACTCGTTTCTCTCATTGTGAGTGTGTGAGAGAGGAAGAGAGAATTATCTGGTAGAAATTGTTCCTCTTGACTTCTTGCGTTTCTCTTATTTGTATGGAAACCCATTGCTGCTTGTAAAAAATTATGACCTACCGAGTTAAAATTGTACAATACAAAATCATGATTGTGAGAAGTCATTTTGAGATGGTGTCTCATAATTTTGAATTTACACCTTCATGATTTTGATTTATTATAATTTAAGACTATATCTCAGACTGTTTATGTAGAAAGTGAAAAGTCTGACATAGCAAAAATTTTACCAACCATGAACATTTTTATCATGTCTTCTGATCATTTATTTTCTTTTCATGGTTGCTTATATGAAAAACCTATGAACTATATAATGGAATATTTGAAATAGTCTTTTTTTTTTTTTTGTCACTTGTTCAGACCTACAGCCCTCACTTTGCTCTATGTGTAATTGTTATTGTAGAGATGACTATAGGCAAAGACCAGGAAGTCACTGTCAAATCAAAGGGCGCCGGAGGTCAGGGCAAGGTCGCCGCCAAGGTTACTGCACCATCAGGGAAGGCTGTGCCCAGCAAGGTATTTTGATTTATTTTCTTAATAAAAAAATCCTTAAAAAGTTCAGATTTTTTTAAAATATATTTAGATTATGTCTTAAATTTTGGGGGGAAATTCTTGCATTTCTAACATTCAATGCATATGTGCTATTAATGTTGTGATATTTGGATTGATTAAGTCCCATATTTTTATTGCAGGTTGAGCCAGGGCTGAGCCCAGAGACCAGTCAGGTGAAGTTCATCCCCCGGGAGGCGGGGCCATACCAGGTTGAACTGACCTATGATGGAGTGCCAATCCCTGGGTCACCTTTTAAGCCCACAGCTTATCCTGCCTCAGATCCCTCCAAGGTTAGCCAGTTATTGACAGACGGTATTCTTACACATTAATTGAATGAATAGAGTATGAATAAATTGTATTTCCTTTGCTTTTAATTAAAAATAAATGGGTTGCTGACATTTAGGGTCATTAATCATTTACTTGGTCCCTTCTCTCTCGCTCTTCTCAGGTACGCTGCTCTGGCCCAGGTTTGGAACGTGCCAAGGTTGGGGAGAAAGGGGAGTTCATCGTGGATTGTACCAACGCTGGCCCAGCAGACCTGACCATTGAGATCATCTCGGACAGCGGCACTGAGGCAGAGGTTCACATCCAGGACAATGGAGACGGGACCTACACCATCACCTACATTCCTCTCTACCCTGGCTCATACACTCTCACCATCCGCTACGGCGGTCAGGATGTGCCCAACTTCCCTGCTCGACTCACCGTGGAGCCAGCGGTGGACGCCAGTGGTGTCCGTGTGTTCGGACCAGGAGTGGAGGGCAAAGGTAGAATAACCTGATGCCGAACACTGAAGTAGCACAGATATGGTTTTATGTTCACATGTTGGTTATTTGCTTTGGTCACTTCATCTTATGTGTTAAGATTGTTATAAGTTTGTTTTTATTTTGCATATAGGTGTAAATATCACCATTTAAAATTTATTTCAATTAAAGTTTATAGAATACAACCAGGAATGCATCAGTTCAATCCACCAGATTGGTATCAATTAATCATCATAAAGCAACCTGGGTATCAGCCAGATGTGACTGATTAAAATCATTTTCTTTGTCAGTGGCATTGTCACACCATGCAGCAATCCCTGACATCACGTTACCTACATAAAAACATTGCACATGGTTCCACTTGGTGTGGTGTACAGACATTGCACTGGTATCCGATTGGTGCATGCAAACATTTGTCCAACATACTGTTCCCTGTCCTATGATTTTAGGAGTTTTCCGTGAGGCTACCACAGACTTCACTGTGGATGCTCGTGCTCTCACAAAGACCGGAGGTGACCACATCAAAACCCTCATAAGCAACCCATCTGGCAGCTGTACAGACGCCCTGATCACCGACCTCGGAGATGGAACCTACAACGTCGAGTACACTCCCTATGAGGAGGGTGGGTCCAAGAGAAGCAGTGTGCAGAATTTGTAGTTTTTTTATTTGATTCTGGAGTAAGAGAGTTTGACATTGCTCTGATAATGTGTGTATGCTTCAGGTCCACACAGTGTGGAGGTTTGCTATGAAGGGTCTCCGGTGCCTAAAAGTCCGTTCCGTGTTGCCGTCACTGAAGGCTGTGACCCAGCTCGTGTTCGCGTGCACGGTCCTGGCCTGAAAGGCGGCACCACCAACAAGCCCAACAAGTTTACGGTTGAAACCCGGTAAGTAAGCCAAAATATTTACGTGCAAGAGATCAAGTTGGAAAGTGTCAATGAAGTGTCCTCTTTTTGTATTTTAATGTCCATAATTCCCTCTGCAGAGGAGCTGGTACTGGTGGTCTTGGTCTGGCAATGGAGGGTCCATCAGAGGCCAAAATGTCCTGTACTGATAACAAGGATGGCAGCTGCAGCGTGGAGTACATCCCTTACGAGCCTGGCAAATACAACCTCAACATCACCTATGGAGGACAGCCCATCAAAGGTACTGCCAGAAAAAAATGATCTGGGTCGAAAAATATTTCCATACTATTGTCATGATGTTTAAAGTATTTTATGTAGTATATTTTAAGATTTCACAGTTAATTTAGCACTGGTCTGGTTTCATTGGATCACAAATTAAAGACTTGATTCCTTTTATTCCTTGTATTCAATTCTGTGAATACACTTCTGTTAGATTATCTCTGAGGTAGTTCAGATTTTTGATACCATAAAGACAGGAACTATGAATGAAGAATGAGAAACAAGAGAGTAAAACTAACATGATAAATATAACTGACTCAGCTTGCTAAACTGCTGTTGCTTTTATCTGTGCAGGTAGTCCATTCTCTGTGCCAGTCAGCGACACAGTGGACAGTACCAAGGTGAAGTGCCAGGGTCCAGGCCTGGGCGGCAACGTCAGGGCTAACATTCCTCAGGCATTCACAGTGGATGCCTCCAAAGCTGGTGTGGCTCCGTTGCAGGTCCGCGTGCAAGGACCCAAGGGTACGTTGGTGTTCTAATGTTCCTGAAATATCACTATTAATGATTAAAGCTTGTGTTTTGTGTTAACCACATACAAAAAAAATTCAGTGAAAGACATATAATGCTTGGTACTTCTTTCTGTTTGTGTTTAGGTGTGGTGGAACCTGTGGAAGTGGTGGATAATGGTGACCAGACCCACACAGTCAACTATGTTCCTAGCAGAGAAGGGCCCTATTCCATTAATGTATTGTATGCTGATGAAGAGATCCCTCGCAGGTAACGCAAGAAAGCACTCGTCAACATTTTGTGGCATCTGAGTACTCGTTCCTTTTCAGTTTATGTTTATGTCTCTCATTTCGCCCTCTGTCAGCCCCTACAAGGTGAAGGTGCTCCCCACCCATGATGCCAGTAAAGTGCGAGCCAGCGGACCCGGCCTCAACACCACCGGGGTGCCTGCTTCTTTGCCAGTCGAGTTTACCATTGATGCCAAAGATGCAGGGGAGGGACTGCTGGCAGTACAGATCACTGTGAGTGTTTCACATGTGCACAAGCACATGATGAAAATGGGAGCTAATAGCTTTATTGTTTTCAAACTCTCGTGTCTTCCTTCTCATAGGACCCAGAGGGGAAGCCAAAGAAGGCCAACATCCGTGACAACCATGACGGGACCTACCTTGTGTCCTATGTGCCAGACATGACTGGCAGGTACACCATCCTCATTAAGTACGGTGGAGATGAGATCCCATACTCACCCTACCGTATCAGGGCCCTGCCCACAGGAGACGCCAGCAAGTGCACTGTCACAGGTATGTAAAGGGCTTTTTTTATTATTATTATTTTGAAGAGGGAGCAATACTGCAATGTACTGTTTGTCAATTTCTCTTCTGTCTATATATCATAGTAGTCATCATCATTGTCCGTGATAATGAAGTTAAGTAGAATTCACAGTACACCAGTTTTTTCCATGCTGTCCCTTCCTGCTGCGGTTGACCACATTCTAAAGTTAAAAACAGCTCAGAAGATGGTTCCTGTGTTGTAATAGAAAACACACATCAGATGCTGGTTATTCTTTAGTTAACAAAACAAAACAAGACAAGAAAATGTTAAACTACAGCGATGTGTTATTTATGTTTCATCTGATTTTCATTTTTTATGGTTTAAAGGAATAGTTTGATATATTAGGAAACGCGCTAGCTGACTTTCTTGCCGAGAGTTACATGAGTAGATTGATACAAGCATTCAGAAACAAAAGAAACAAACATAACAAACATGTTTGTTTCTTTTGTTTCGGGATTCCTTGTAGGCCCTGGTTTGTTTGGTGGATACTTTTGGAAGTATTAGTGTTAGCAGCTTGGTTACTGCTAGCAGCCTGGCTTCTGTCCAAAGCAAGAAACAACCATAAGAATCCCAGTTTGAACTAAAAGTCCCTGTCCTCTGAAAAAGACAGAGTCAAACACACAGTTAAATAGGCAGGTTTTGTTACTTGCTGATCTTGAAGAAAGAAGCCAACCCAGTGTGGTTTTTGAACCTTCTCAAGCACCGGTTGTAATGGGAAACACTTACTGATGTGGTAACAGACTTCAACACAACACTGGAGCTCTCTCCATCGAGTGAATGCCTGTCCAGTCACTCTTGTTTTATCTTGGTCTCTATCGTTCTGCCTGTTTGACTTCTTTGCCTCCTCTGTGAACTTGGTTTTTTTTCATATGCAGGATGGAATTTGAAAATATGAAGTGCGATTCCCAATATAAACACACATGGTGTCATTTTTCTGTGGCCAGCACACTGTGCAATCTGATAATGATAAGTTCACGCAAAAAATGTTTTCCACTTTAACTTCTATGAGAACTACAACTTTAAAAAAGAGACTTAACATTCTTATCACTGAGCTTTAGAGGTGCTGGTAGGTGGATTTAGTTGCCTTTGGACAGAGCCAGGCTACACCAGTTTAGCAGCCGTTTCCACTTCCAGCCTCTTTGCTAAGCAGTCTTTAGCATTACCATTTAACTCAGCAACAAAATGATAATAAAAATATATAAATGAATTATTTTTGTAATGCTTTTCCTGTTAAGTTTAGAAAGTGCTTTACAGAAAAAATAATTTTTTTTTAAAAAAAAGCAGAGGAAAAACAAAAACAACAAAAGGGACTTAACCTCCCATTACAACTCAGCTTGATTTATTATGAGTAGGATGTCGTCATAGGACAGAAAAGCATTTGTGAGAGTGTGAGAAATATGAGCATACCTGCTGCTCGTGTCTAATTTTTCATGCATTGTTATGTTGTGTTCCTCACGCTGTGCTCCTCAGTTCCACTCCCCTGACCCAAGTCCCCGCTGTACCCGCTTCACACTCCACCGTCACCATTTGTTTTCATCCAAATGTTTGGAGCACAGTTATTGCCTCCCACCACCCCCACCCCCACCTGACTGTCTTTTATTTGTCACTTTTTTTTCTTGCTCCCCTGCTTCTCACCGTTCCTATTATCAGTCTCAATCGGCGGTCACGGTTTAGGTAAGCCTACTGAACGACTTCAGAATGTTGAGGAACTACTCTAACTTTCCTTTCTTTTCTGTCAGCATGGAGGATAGTGGCACCAGCTTTCAATAGGATATACCATTCTTTCTCTCTCTCTCTCTTTCTCTCTCTCTTTCTACCTCCCTCTGTTTTTTCTCCTCTGACACTTCTCTCTCCCATACCTCATATCTTATTTTCATTTTCTCTGTCATAATTGTTTGTGACTGTTTCCCTCTTACATAATTTTACTGGACGAACTAATGGACTAACAGAGTAGGTAGGATGGCATGGTGGTTATGGCTAATCTAGCTTTCAGTTCCACGTGGAAACTGATAATAACATATGAGTCGTTGGTAATAACATACAGTGGATGGAAATAACATGACTAGATCTCATCCAACTTTAACCTGGTCTTATGGTTGTGGAATGTGCATGCTGGATATCACGTGTTTGTGTGTTTGAGATAACAATAATGACTTGCATCTCACCCCTGTTTCTTTCTTTCTAATTCCTAAGGCGCCGGTGTTGGCCCAACAATTCAGATTGGTGAACAGACAGTCATCACAGTGGATGCAAAGGCTGCTGGGAAAGGCAAGGTGACATGCAGCGTGTGCACACCTGAGGGGGCAGAGCTCGACGTGGACGTTGTTGAAAATGAGGACGGCACGTTCGACATCTTCTACACAGCGCCGCAGCCTGGCGAGTATGTCATCTGCGTCCGTTTCGGAGGCGAGCACATCCCTAATAGTCCCTTCCAAGTCACGGTGAGTGATACGCATTTCTGCCACAGAACCACAGGGGTTTACATAGACTATGGCTTTCTGTTATATGCTTTGCATCGATTGAAACAAAATATTTTGTTTGACAAAAACATGTTATGATTTTTTTGAAATTGTTAGATCTGTCTTTCATCAATTAATTTTGATATTTGAGCTTTACTCGCCCAACCTATTCTGAGAGCCAATCAATCTCACAATTTCCAGAAAGCATTTGTGTTTGCTCAAGCTAGCTGACTGACTCAACAGGGACTATAAATTTTCTCAGTTGTTATGTTGTTGTTAAGCCTCTACTTGCTTGAGTAGCAGACTCGGTTTCATTACATATGGGAGTCTGCTGACTGACTCATGACCGATTGTTTTCCAGTTGTTGGTCCCCCGTGTACCCCATGTTTTTCCGTAGAAACTGACACTATCAAAATGTTTTTGATTTTGAAAGTGAATTGGTCCACAATATGAAAACATCTTTTATTTTGTTGGTAATTGCTGCATAATTCCAATAGTACACTCGATGGTGCGCTTTATTCATTTTTTTTTTTATCATTTATTCATTTATTTTACTGCTTGGTTAAGAATGGTTACAGCTCAGAGGAAAATGATTTCTCTTTCTGTACAACAAGCCAAACGTTTGTCGCTGTATGTAACCATGGTTTTCGAAATATAAAACTGACCAAGGCAGGCAAATGGATTTGACCCTTTGATCCTCTCAATGTTAAGCCAAAACAGAGCGTAGACATACAGTATATATATTAAAGTAATCTATATCTCTGTCATGAAATTTGTTTGATATTCATTTTAAGTACAAATTAAAGAAGAATAAGTACATTTTGAAGTGCATTAAAGGAAAGTTGTAATTTGTCAGTGGCTCCGAGTACGATCGGCAACACAGTGTAACAGTATCATCTGCAAAAAAGATGAGCTTTACACCTAGAGGGGAGAATATCTTTGATATAGTGAACAGACAGTATTGACCAGCGATTTCAGGGTTCTAGACAGGCAGGACAACTTGGATGTAATAGGATAACAAAAACCAACCAACACACACTTACCTCTGTTTGTGTTTGGTGTGAAAGTATATGTGAGAGATGTTGCATGTACCAGAGATCCTTGACGATGTTTCTTCCTACAGAAGCTTCATGATTGGTCCCTGGTGGCGTCAGACATTTTGTAATTCACTCTGACCACTGTTTTATTTCCCTCAAATCCCTTCCATCTTTTTTTTACCCACTGCATCCCCTACACCACCCCCACCCACCCTCCCATCACCTCCCGACCCTTCAGGCGCTGGAAGGAGCTCCAACAGACCAGCTCATGCAGCAGAGCCAAATGCCCCAGTACTACGCTCAACAGCCCTGGGTACCTAAAACCTCTGCCTCCAGCCTCTCTCATCCCTGTTGGCTCAGTTTTTGTTCCTCTGTTACCCCTTTCTCTCATCTACATCATCATATATGGCCTTCTTTCATCAGCCCTGCATCAGTGTCTGCTGCCTCTCATTGCAGGTGTTTCATCTCTGAGGGGGCTTTTTCTCTCATTTCATTCCTACCACCTCATAAACAGGGTTCCTTAAACACATGGACATGCAACAGAGCTGCACAATATCAAAAATCAAACATTAATATTGTCTATTCAGACATTTTCACTTTGGGGATTTAATATTTTCCACTGAACATTGTGCAGCCCATCTGTTCAGCAGTGCTCCATGCCAACATGCTTAGGAGAGAAATGCAGCCATTTTGACAGTCATCAATGTGGGCTGCTCCACATTTTACAAAATGGCCAACTTCATTACTCTCCTTTGACCTACCAGTGTTTTTGTCCTCGTCTCATTCTCTCTCGCAGTTTGTGTCGGTGTCATCATCCTGACCATGATCACCGTTGTCATCTCCATTGTCAATCATTTCATCTCATGATTTTCTCCACCCATTTTGTTTGTCGGTGTTTCAAATCTTTTACCCCCTCTGTTCCCCACTGTTGATTGCATCTGTAACATATACTGTTACTGTAAGCACAGTCATCATCATGTCCTCTTTGCAGATGTTGACCTGTATGTCTGACCTCTGCTCTCTGTCTCCCAGGCAACGGAGAGACCGTTGGGAATGAATGGTCTGGATGTGGCAGGGTTGAGACCCTTTGACCTGGTCATCCCATTCACCATCCAGAAAGGAGAGATCACAGGTAACAGTTTGCATAAAATATAATAAAGAGGGATGGATTGAACTTAAATGTGTAGTGATCATTTATGCGTTGTTTGTACCTCACTGTACGTTTCTGTCCCCTGGTGAAGGCGAGGTCCGAATGCCATCGGGCAAGGTGGCCAAGCCTGATATCACAGACAACAAGGACGGCACCGTTACCGTCAAGTACGCTCCCACTGAGGCCGGTCTGCATGAGATGGACATCAAATATGATGGCATCCACATCCCTGGTATAACTTACCTTTGAATTGTTTGAAGAATTAGATAAGAAATATGTGAAATATTATGCTGGAGAAAATGGCATCATGAATCCTTCTTCTGTTGTCATTTGCAGGAAGTCCCTTGCAGTTCTATGTGGACTACATGAACAGTGGTAATGTTAGTGCCTATGGCCCTGGCCTCATCCACGGGACTGTCAACAAACCTGCTGTCTTCACTGTTAACACTAAAGATGCTGGAGAGGGTATGTCAGCAGTCATATGGCGGTACACTCCTGACTGTGTGCAGAAGCTTTTGTGGAAGTTTGTTGTTCCCATGAAGATGCATATATGTATTGCCTTCCACTCTAATGACTACACCAATAGTGTCCACAACAGACCAAAGAGACAGCAAACATAATCATACAAAATGCCATGTGTTCATATCAGGTGGTCTGTCTCTGGCCATTGAGGGTCCATCCAAGGCAGACATCAGCTGTGTGGACAACCAGGATGGGACCTGCACTGTGTCCTACCTGCCCGTCCTGCCGGGTGACTACAGCATACTGGTCAAATACAATGACAAGCACATCCCTGGGAGCCCCTTCTCTGCTAGAATTACTGGTAATATATTTTTTCTCAAGTCTTTAATTATTATTAACTGGAAATATGCAGGCCATCATCAAAAGTCAGCAGATTGCCAAACTGTTATATTTCCTGGATGTTTCTGTAATAAAACTAAACAAACAAACAAAATTAATACAACTTTAAACTAATGCCTGGTCTCCAAAACTATTAATGTTATCAATTCCACCTATGCCAAGTCATAATGGCTGCCTTTATCAATCTTATTGATTTGAGGAGGAAGGTTGTATCAGTCAGATATACTTGTTTTAAATGTACTGTTACAGCTAATAAACATGCAGTTGATGTACATGCCAGGGGTGCATGATGGAAAACCCTGTCTTCTCCAATTCTGTTCTCTGAGTATTTGTATGTCATCAGAGTGTGTCCTAACTGCTGCTGTGTCTTCAGGTGATGACTCCATGAGGATGTCCCATCTGAAGGTGGGCTCAGCTGCAGATATCCCACTGGACATTGGAGAGCTTGACCTCAACCAGTTGACTGCCTCCCTCTCCACGCCCTCGGGCCGTGAGGAGCCCTGCCTGCTGAAGATGCTGCGTAACGGACATGTTGGTGAGTGTGTGTCTGTAAGAAAGGATAAGTAGCGTGAAAGGAAAAAACTTCATTTTTGTAATCTTTTTAATCCTTGTTTTAACCTTCCCCTTCTGTTTTCATGCATGTGTGTGTCACAGGCATCTCATTTGTTCCAAAGGAGATTGGAGAGCACCTGGTGAACATCAAGAAGAACGGTCGCCATATTCCTAACAGTCCCATTTCTGTTATGATCAACCAATCAGAGATTGGTGATGCCAGTCGAGTGCGTGTGAGTGGCCAGGGCCTGAGTGAGGCCAGGACCTTTGAGCCTGCTGAGTTCATCATTGACACTCGTGATGCAGGTGCACACTTACAAATCTTTGTACATGTTTGTTGCGTTTTATTTTCAGTCATCTAAGTGTGATATTTCTTACCAATATAATGCTTCTTCCATGCAGGCTATGGCGGCCTGAGCCTGTCTATTGAAGGCCCCAGCAAGGTGGACATCAACACCGAGGACCAGGAGGATGGCACCTGTAAGGTCACCTACTGCCCCACTGAACCAGGAAATTACATAATCAACATCAAATTCGCTGACCAGCATGTCCCAGGTACTTCCTTCAAACAGCAAAGGATTACAGAGCATAGCAATGTTGTTCTGAATTACTAAGTTGAATCAATTGTCGTGTGTGTGCACAGGGAGCGCGTTCACAGTGAAGGTAACAGGGGAGGGCCGGATGAAGGAGAGCATCACCCGGAAGAGGAGGGCAGCATCAGTCGCCAATGTTGGCAGCCAGTGCGACCTCAGCCTTAAGATCCCAGGTGACTGTAACAGGAAATAATGACATTACTATATATTTCCGCAGCCTTTGTAGATTAATTCCACATTATGACAGTGCATGTAGCCTTTTGTCTATTTTCTGTGCGTGGCCTGAAACCAATGATTTGCTTTTAGAGCATTTGTGCTGCTGGTTGGTGGACAAGCTGCTGAATGGATCTACCTTCATATTAACATCTATGTTGTAACTCGATAAGAAAGTGAACCATAAATGATAATGAAACATTGTTTAGAGTCCTTTACACTAAAGGAACGATGACAGTTTACTTTCTAGCTGAGTTACAACATAGATGTTATGAAATCTCACTTGATTCATATGTGTTTTCATTGATTGAATGACTGTCTGATTCAAACGTATGTCTGCTTGTCTCATCAGAGATCAGCATAGCAGACATGACAGCTCAGGTGACCAGCCCATCTGGCCAAATTCACAAGGCTGATATTATGGAGGGAGAGAACAACACCTACTGCATTCGCTTTGTCCCCACTGAGACGGGCGTGCACACCGTGTGTGTGAAATACAATGGCATGCACGTGCCTGGCAGCCCCTTCCAGTTCACAGTCGGCCCGTTGGGAGAGGGTGGGGCTCACAAGGTCCGTGCTGGAGGGCCGGGCCTGGAGAGAGCAGAGGCTGGAGTACCAGGTTGGTGTGGTGGCTGGATTAATAGTGTGTGTATGTTTGCTGCAATGTGTTATTTTCCACATTGTGCCTGACTGTTTTTGGCCTCTGCACTGTGTGTAGCTGAGTTCAGTATCTGGACCAGGGAGGCAGGAGCTGGAGGTCTCAGCATTGCTGTGGAGGGGCCAAGCAAGGCTGAGATCGCCTTTGAGGACCGCAAGGATGGCTCCAGTGGAGTGTCCTACATCGTGCAGGAGCCTGGTGAGGGAAGAGATGGACAAATGTTTGTGAATAGATGTGGACTGAGATTGTACTGCTGTTTTTTTGCTTTGCTCCTCTTCATATAGCTATATTGTTCTCCTTTTTTGTCATAATATCTCGGTTTATTTATGCGTGTTGGTGGAGGCCTGTCTGTTTTTGTATTTGCGTGGCTGTTTTAGTGACTTTCCAACTTGAAATCTTTTCTCCTGTAGGAGACTATGAGGTGTCAATCCGTTTCAACGACGAGCACATCCCTGACAGCCCTTTCATCGTTCCTGTGGCCTCGCCGTCAGACGACGCCCGTCGTCTCACTGTTGCCAGTCTTCAGGTGAGGCTCTGAGACACACACACGTCCGTGTGCGCACACACCAAGCCACAGTGCACTGTAGACAATGCAGCAGCAGCAGCTCATAGCTTTACTTTTCGTATATCAGATTGAAGTAGTGTGGGACAGAATGTCATGATCACTTGTACAATGCCAAGCAAAAAAACTTGCAGTAAGACCTAACCTTATGACAGTTTTGAAGTTCAGTTTTTGTAATTTTACACATTAGACCAATACTTTCATTAGCTCATAAGGGCCTTATAGGGTGGAGTCGGTAACAAAAGCAGATGACATTGTCTTATTTAGCAGTTTTACAAGTTGTTTGTAATGATTTGAAGTTAAGTAATATAGTAGAATGGTGAATGTTTTAGCTGAGTTTCAGCACAGGGTGAGAGTTCAGAGGTACAGCATAGGATCAGCAGCTGCTACTGCATTGTTAGGCAGTGCAAGGGCTTCTGGAATACTAAAGGACTGTGTGTGTTTCTCGTGCCTCATTCTAAAGGCTCCCAACAGCCTCCAACCTCAAAAAGTCATACGGGGCGCTAAAGGGTTAAAGAGGTCTTACACGGGCTGGTTTTCTTCTGTCTCTGTACACACTCATACAAGTACATACAGCACTATGGAAGCCCATTTCTGACAGCTAAAAGAAAAAAGTAGATGAAAAATTATGCAGACTATAATGAAAATGGTACATGATAAGTCAAATTTATAAGTCCAAGTGAGCATTATGACTCAATAAGTCAAACTTGAGAGATCATTATCTCATCATCAAAACTTTGACTTTCTCATAATGCTTACTTGCCTTGAGTTTTTATTATTCTGCAAAGATTCTTCCTCTGGTGGGATTGGGCTTCCATACAATACTGACTTGGACATACAGTAGATTAGCATGAATCTTCACCCGCATGCAGACCCACACTCACACAGCCATAGATGTTCTTGCAGGTAGACATAAACGTGGAAATACTGTCACAGATAAATTAATGAATTGCACACTGACGCATTCTCAAAATGCCACTTTTCCTTCTATGTTCTCTTCAGTTTCTCTTTAACTTTCAACACAAATACCTGCTTTCCCTCCCTTTTCACTGCACAGCCTTCCTCTTTAGCCTTGTTAGCGACCTCCAGGTAAAGTAAATAGTAGCATAATTTATCTGAATATGATACTGAGGATATCATGATGCTGGTAAGCAAACAGTACTGAGTAACAGTTTGCTGATTGTCATGGTCAGCAGAGGGAGGTTGGTTAGTTATTCAGTTGTTCAGGTGGTGATGCAGTGTTTGAGTGTATAAGTATGTGTTGTTGAGCAGGAGTCGGGTTTGAAGGTGAACCAGCCAGCATCATTTGCTGTCAGTCTGAATGGGGCGAAGGGTGTGATTGATGCAAAGGTCCACAGCCCATCTGGAGCTCTGGAGGAATGCTGCGTCACTGAGATTGACCAAGGTAACCAAAGGGATCACATGAAAAACCTGCAGACTGCTCATATGCTGTCACATTTGGGATATGAGAAAACTTTTTCACATACTTTACCTTTCTCTTCCTCACTGTTAGATAAGTACGCAGTCCGGTTCATCCCTAGAGAGAATGGTCTCTATCTAATTGATGTGAAGTTCAACGGAAGTCACATCCCAGGTAGTCCATTTAAGATCCGAGTTGGAGAGACAGGCCAGGCTGGAGACCCTGGAATGGTTTCCGCCTACGGACCAGGACTGGAGGGAGGCGTCACAGGTAAACACACTGCTCCACTTAACAACAGAACAGAGCAGAATCAAACAGGAGTGGATGTGAATTTCAGCTCAGCAGTCTCTTTACCCCACTGAACCTTCCATTTATCTCTGTCATCTACTCAATCTTCCCAATTCTGTCTTTAGGAACTGCATGTGAATTTGTCGTGAACACAAGCAACGCAGGCCCTGGCGCTTTAGCTGTGACCATTGATGGGCCATCCAAGGTGAAGATGGACTGTGTGGAGTGCCCCGAAGGCTACAGGGTCACATACACCCCAATGGCTCCTGGCAACTATCTAATTTCCATCAAATACGGCGGTCCTTACCACATCGTGGGAAGCCCCTTCAAGGCCAAGATCACTGGTGAGCAAGAACTTTGCTTTTCAGGCAAATGGGATGGAAGAATGTGAAATTACAAAAGAAGATTAGAAACTCAATATAAATCCTCAGAGATGAACTTACACGCTCTTCTTCACCTTCCAGGTTCCAAGCTTGTGTCTAGCCACAGTATGCATGAAACTTCTTCCGTCATGGTTGACCCTGTGACTCGTGCTATCAGCTGTTCTCAGCAGGGTGCTCCCACCCAGTCAGATGCCAGCAAGGTTGTGGCCAAGGGCCTGGGCCTAACCAAGGGCTTCATCGGTCAGAAAAATAGCTTCAGTGTTGACTGTAGCAAAGCAGGTATGTTTGATTTTGACATTAACAAATGCAGCTTTTTGGACGGGGGGGTCACACAAACAGAGCAACAGCGATAATACCAGAGGTATAGGAACTGTAGATAATGATAATGATGAAGTATACAGAAGGTACTATGGTGATTAACAATAGTAGTAACAACAATAATGGTAGCAGCTGCCGCAGAGTAGTAACAGATTTAAAATAGATTATTACTACACAGTAGTAATCGCAGTAAGTGTCAAGCAGGACTGGCAGCAGGAGGTCCAACCACGATCCATGGGAACCTGCGAGACGAGAAAGCACAAGGACTCCAGGGAAGAAGTTGAGTTAGTGATATGCATAAATGGGACATAAATGTGTGCAGAAGGAGAGGGAGAGGAAGAAAGAGCTCAGTGCATCATGGGAGGGCCCCCGGTAGTCTAAGTCTATAGCAGCATAACTAGGGACCGACCTAGGCCTGCCCTAACTATAAGCTTAGATGTAGACTGCAACATGTATACAAATATTTAGTTTAGAATAGAATTAAAAAAAAAAGAAAACTGTACAGTTAAATGCATCCAACTGCAGTCCATCCATCCTAAGGCCCCAGTTCTTTGAGCCATAGGGTTGTGTTGTATGAAATAAGCTACGTAAACTAGAACACTGCTGAGCCAACTAATTTTACAACCTGCAAATAAAAGTTTTTGGAAGTTTAAAAGTTTTATTCTTGGATTAGTTGTGAGTGAATTTAGCAACCATGTCAACCACATGTTTTGTTCTCACCTGCAATCGGTGTTTGGAATTCACTACCATTATTTGACTGACTTCTTTTCTGTGGCAGTTGTAGCTGAGGCTCATGGGTACTGTAGTATTAAAAGCCAGCTGCCAAGCTGAAATAATTGAAACATAAACCTCAAGGACGTGCCACGTCCTAATCTTTTGTCCAGTAATTGGAGCAGGTAATTCTCATTGGATGTCAATTCTCCAATCTGTAAGACAAGCAAAGTCCTGCCCTACCTGGTATCTCCCTTATTTAAAAAACAAAAACAAAAAAAACATAGCAGTTGTAGTAAACAGTAGTTTATGGTGAGAGGCAAATGTTTTTCACTCACATTTTAATTGTGCCATGAATTACAAATATGATGTTTGTCAATTTAAAAAAAACATTTTAAAACTCAAGAAAGTTGTCAAAAAACACCAACATGGCCATTACTTTGGCACAGAAAAACTATTAAGAGTGAAAGTCACAGCAAGAAGGCGTTTCGCCTCTCTTTTAATAGGTAGGATTATCAGATTATCAGGGAAGTAGTTAAGCAATGGGAGAATGGTTGGTAGGTAATATGGATGTAGATACTCACTGTTTATGTGTCTGTTCACAGGCCGTAACATGCTCCTGGTTGGTGTAGATGGTCCCAAGGTCCCCTGTGAGGAGATCCTAGTGAAACATTTGGGCAACCGCCTGTACAACGTCAGCTACCAGCTCAAAGAGAAGGGAGAGTACATCCTGGTGGTCAAGTGGGGAGATGAGCACATCCCTGGCAGCCCATACCACATCAATGTGTAAAAGCCCAGCTCCATGATCGGAAACTTATACCACTGTTCAAACAACTGAAATTCTATCTAGAGTCTAACTAATCATTGTTTACAGCTCCAAGTCCCTCCCATGTTACAAATTCAAATTTCAGGCTTTTTTTTTTTGCATCTTACTTTCTAACTATTTAACCAACCAGAAAACAAACTCTCACATCAGTCTTTTACCCTCAGCAACATGTCTGTGTTTTTCCAGTAGTGAATATCTTCACTGCCACCAGGTCCAAAATCTCGCAAAGGCGAATGCATAGACACAGAATATTGCTCTCTTTATGGTCATTCACTCCATTTCATGTTTCATTCTACTACTCACATCATTCAGTAAATTTAGGGAGGAAACAGATGCACCTTTTTTTTATTACTGTAAGCCAGCAGTGGATATTCATAGATTTGACTGAACTAGAGTAGAATGATAGGACAGCTTAGCATAGTGTAGAAGCAGTAGATTTTGGCCCCGCTGAGCCTAGCATTGAATGGAAGGTTACTGTTTACACTGGAGGAGCAACTCTTACACACACAAATAATGGATTCAGTTTTTTTATGAACTATCACAGGACTTGAACCAAAGAGTGTCAGAAGTAATGGGCCTTCCTGACCTGTGGGTTTATATGTAAGAATGTGTTAAAAGAGCTCTTTTACACACTGACACACTTTGATGGAAGACCTTTTAATTGTCCGTATTAAAGACGAACTGCTTGTCCTTTACTTCTAAGAACAAATGCTCAGCACTGGCCCAGTCCCCTCCAGCATATGGTGTTCATGATGCTCTTTAACTAACCCAGTTGTTTTACCTGCTGCTAGTGTGATCCAGTTTTAGGCACTGCTGTTATTAAAGCCGTAATATGATTTAGCGAAAGGACATAATTACAAAAGGTTAAAGATATGGTGACATATGTGGACAACATTTCACAGTAGCTTACTCATTGTTTGGCTCACACTTGCTCTCACAACACCGCAGCTGGGAAACAACACTTTTTGTGTTTTAACGTGTGACACCCACATGTGCTCTGCATGTTTATTAGGTTGTAAAACCCTTTGGATCCAAACAGCCTCTGATTCAGAGTAACATCAACATGACATGTGGTGTTTTTGTGAAGGTTCACCTTTGAGTATGGAACGTTTTCATATAAATTAAAAGGTTTAAAAAGGGACATTCTAAAGTTGTGCGGGACAGAGGGGCTGAAGATGATGTTGTGATTTGTCACGTCCTAAAAACAGGATGAAAAACAAAAACAAAAGAGAACAGATGTTGCTTTGTTTTCTGCTGAGTGTTTATCTTTCCAGCTCGCTTTGTGCGTAATCCAACTTTCAGATCAAAAAAATGGATCTTTTCCTAGATGAAATAAGGCTTTAAAAGTGTTTGTAAGACAGTATTTTGATACACAATAAAGTTGTCTAAGTATTTTTCTGTCAGTCTAATGGGTGTTTGTTTTGTGTCTTTTAAACCTTGAAGAGAAAACTTATCCAAATACAAAACATACATTAATTGAAACTCATTTATATTTTAACAAGGACTCATAGAACACTGAGTCTATAGTAAGCCTTAAAAAAACAGTGCTTTACTCTATGTCACAGAATTTTTATCTAAATGTGACTTCATCTAATTAATCTTTTCCATCTGTAACTTTGAAGCGCAGAGTTACGTTTGGAAGTAATGCTAAGTGTATATCCAGTTTCTAGTGAGTGGAAAATGTGTACAATACTGGACTGTGCAGCCAACGCCCTTCCTGGAGAGCTTCAACTCCTTATGAGGCCTGACTCATTTTCGACCTCCAGAGGCCACTACAGGGAATCTCATTGAAAATCCTTGGAAGATTGTTTAAGCAGAGCATTGAACAACAGGTCTGCCCTTTTAAATGAAGTCATATGTTTAAATTGTATTACTAAGCCCAAACTTGATGTACTCACAACTCTAGTTAAGTTGAAATGCTGCGCAAATAGCCTCAGGAAGAAACTATATGTAGTAACAAATATATTTTAGAGAACATAAATTTGAAATTTCATGTAGCCTAAGTTTTCACAGATTGGAGATCTTATTCATCAGTATATTTAGTAGGTTTATTTGTATTAGAAGGTTAGTATTTTCCAACCCTGGTTTGTACACCAAAGCTATGATCAGCTCGACTCAAATCGAGACAAAATCCCTTCAAAAATAGTTCTCGGAGGTACTGTAGACGACCTGATACCTTTCTTTTAATTTTTAAAAATTTGTTTCTGTACACTAGTGTTTTAATATCTTATTCTTGAACTTAATTTAAGAAAAACTTGTAGAAATGAATCCCACACAACATTTCAAATGAGCCCACATGTTACACATCAGTCCCCACATGCTTCTCATAGATTTATTAATAAATGCAGCATTATTTCTATGACAATATGCTAAATTCCACGGGTTTCAGAGATGTGATTTCTGTGTTTGTTTAGAAATTTGATAGATAAATCAAGACTCACGTTTAGCCAACAGACACAACACCAGAACCCTGACGCTGAAGCAGCTAAATGGAATTCAGCCATCAATCTTAACATTTACGCCATTCTGTGATATGCGACCATTTCTTCAGTGAGAAAAGCCTGTAGTGTTAAAAGCTTGGCCATTTTACATTCTCTACTTCTTGCACTGACATGATACCACATTTCTTTTATAATTAAGTTTGTGGAAACAAGTCGTTTTTCCAGCAGAACATGGCGTATTTTATGCCAAATGAGCAGATAGGAAGCGGGCCTTTCCGTAGGCGTGCCAAGTTACGTCGTCCAGATGTTGCCAGAAGTCACTCCCACTTTGCCGCTGTAGCCTGCTCAGTCATATGTGCTCAATCTTATCCAGCTAGATTTTCGGCCGTGAACTCTTCCCTGTCAAAGGTAAGTGAAATGGAGAAGTTTCATTTCAACTTTGAACCACCAACTCTTCCCTTTTCCTTTTCTAATCGCGCCTATTGCTCAAGCGAAAAAAAAAAAACCAAAAAAAAAACCCGCGAAGTGTTTTAGTTCCTTTTTAACAAGCGGTTTTTGCGTGTATAGCAAAGGAAGTGGTGCAACAAATGCCACACTGTTAAATTATTTTCTTCGACTTTAAATTATTGCAATTGCTACTTTACTTTTGCTTGTGGATGGCAGCATACTTTACGTTTGTGCTCCAGCTTCCACCTCTCCATGCTGTTACTGTCCCCTCCTTGTCTGTCTTCCTGATTATCTCCCTGGAATCTAACTTCCTGTTTATCTATGTATCAGTTAGTCTGCAGATGTCTTTGTGTGAGAAAAGTGATGAGGAGCTCAGCCAGCTGCTTGCCGCGTATGGCATCAAACATGGACCCATAGTGGGTAAGGAGAACATGCCCACGTTCATTTCGTCATGACGTCATCACGTTTGAACGCTTCTATAGTTACAAGGTTTATCTTAATAAGAAATGCTTCAAATTCCCTCTAACCCAAATCCACAGATTTTCATAGTACAGCATTGTAACAGTTCCCACGATGAAACACGCAGATGATGCAGACGAGTCACGTGTTGTGTATTTTTTTGCTGACTGTGTTCATGTGCTCATGTGGACTTAGACTCTACCCGAAAGCTGTATGAAAAGAAGCTCGAAAAGGCCATGGAGAGCAGTCCAGCGAAACCCTCATCCGATAAGACCTACTATAGAGAGGAAGGTAGGACGCCCCTCGGTTTGGCGCTGCGTCACTGGGCTGATGACAGTGTCAGTGGATTTTCTCATTGTCATTTCAAACCTCAGTCTTTCAGTTATTCACAGTCACATTGAGATTCAAAGTTATTAGTTGGAGACGGAATGCAAGGCCTCCTCACATCCCGACCTGACTGTATTGTCTGATGTACAGCTTTTGTTTTATATCTTCTGTAAGGCTGCAGCTAGTGATTATTTTTGTTATAGATTAATCAGTCAATTATTAGATTTATTATAAGTCCAGTCTTAGATCAACCAACAAAAGAGCCAAAATATTAAAAGCCAAAGATAATCACTTTACTGTCACATAAGATAAACAGTAGTTTGAAGTCAAACAAGTTGCTGATACATGTTCCACGCATCAATGAAGAGAAACTTTGTTGCAGTTCTAATCTTCGACTGCTGTTGCTGTCTTTTGTCTCCATTCATCACGCAGATGATTTGGATGATAGATTCCCAGGGTTTGGATCGGGCCGTGATACGTCCGTTCTTTAAAACAATAATAAAGGCTCCGTGATTAACTTACCGTATCATGCAAGGAGTTCATAGCCAAAAGAAGATACCCAATCTAAACCAAATAATGTGGACATTGGTGATTAAGTGCCCTCTTGACTGGCGCAATATACAAGACAGAGTGATAAAATGATAGTTTGTGGCTGTTGAACCATAATGCATCACCATGTTCTGCGTGCTGGTACCCACTGGGTACAGTTGTTGGCCTTAGCTGGTCTTACATAACATTGTTGTAAATCAGGCCAATTATTATTACGTTTGTGTATATAAATGTGAATCACAAACAGCAGCATCTGGAGCGTTTCTCTGCCAAACCTTCCATCTCTTGTTCTTTCTAAACATTTACACGTTTAAATGTAAACGTTTTATTATTTTTGTTGTTGTCTTTTTATCGTACTCCTAAAAATGAGCATGACGTCCAAAGTGTACATATGTGTTTTGTTTTGTTTTTTCTTGCCAGAGGAGGAAATTACCTACATCACGTACCAGAGTCCGGTGAGTCTGGATTGTCAGCTTATCCCTTTGTGTTTGTGCCAAGTCCTTCTGCTCTGCAACTAGAAATAATCTCACACACTGTCCTGCGTTGCTTCTCACAGGTTAGACATGAGCTTTATGGAGACATGTGAGTACAGTTTTAACACGCAAACACATGCATACAAAATAAAAGGCTGTCGAAACTGTATTGATGCAAGATAATGCTCTGATTAATATGTAATATATGACAGGTTATAATATCAGGGTAAGCCAGTCAGAGGCAGAGTAGGGAGGGATATTTTTTCGCCATCCAAGTGAAAGAAATATGTACAGCAGAAACTTCTCAGGCCCTTCAGGAGTGCACCAGCTACCTGGCCACAAGTTCTGTTTGTCAGCTCATTTCCTTTATGGGAGGATATACTTTTAATTTTAGATAGTACTTGAAACCAGTTAATTTGTTTCTGAAACAAGTTTGAATATTCTTACTGCACTTTTTTGTTCACTTTCTACAAAATAACTAATGACTAATAAACCCAATAGACCATACTATAGACTGGCACTAAGTGCACTTTATCTACCTCATGTGTATTTTGTATTTAAATTTTTATATTTTTCTTAAGTGTGCAATTTTAATTTTCTGCTGCTATTTATAAGTGAATCGAGAATCTGCACAAAATTTCGTTATGCTTGCATAATGACAATAAAGACTCTTGAATCTTGAATCTTGAACCCCAAACTGTCAAATAAATATACAGTAGCCTAAAATTAAAATACAGTTCGAGTAGAGTACAAGTACCTTATGTAAGTACAGTGCTTGAGTAAATGATTATGCAGTATTTGCTTTGCCATTTATGTTGAGGGATAGCTCACTGGTCACACAATGACTTGACAGTGTTGGTGACATTGTATAAATGTGTTTGACTGCATGTGTTCCTCCGTCCAGGTTCAAACGAAGAGGCAACACTGAGCAAGATGAACACAAGAAATCAGTCCAAGATACAGAGTGAGTGTTGTTGGATAAACTAGCCATGTGTTTGGACAAATGAGTTCATCGCCTGTCCCGAATGTCAGCTTGCCTCCTGTTCTTCAGTCCCCCTATTCAGGTTGCTTACAGAAGAGCCAATCACAGCTCAGTACAGTCCAGGGAGCCGGTCCGAAAGTCTCAAGGAAGCGTGTGGAAGGTGACCCGGCTGCTGCTGCTGTTGGCTTTGTCAGCAGCTGTCTTCTACTATGCCTACTGCCGTATCATTAACGGTGATACAGGCATCCAGTGATCTGACTCGCTTTTAGGATGTCAGGGTTGTGTTCCACTTAAGACATTTCTGTTCAATTACAGCTGTAAGTGGAGAGGATTGTTTTTCTCCTCCTTCCCATACATAGTTCGGCTGGCAGTACTTTTCTTAATGTCACCAAATCCTTTGAAATGACCATAGCAAACAAACAAATTATGATATGTGTATCAAAGCTTGATACGTCTTCTTCCTGTGTGCTACAGAGCTCCATTGTTGTTAAAAACACTGTTACACAGGCTGACATGTTCCTTCATTATGATGAACACACACAGTGTGGTTTAAGTAAGAACAGGCCAGGCTTTTGCCAAAGACAAAAGGATATACCCTTATTTCATTTTTGTACATTATTTAATTATTCTTTTTGCTCAGTCATGTTGTTTTTACTTATACTGTTGCAAAAACAGAAGAAGGAGTGTATTGTTGTGATTGACAATTTATCTTCAGTCTGCATGTGGCTGTGATGCAGATGAGAGCTGATTCCATGTTGAACATGTGCGCATTATGGCTACCACTATGATTCATCATTTATTCTATAAATATGTCATTATGGAAAGATGATCATCAAAATTTTCCAGAGCCCAAAACAAACTCTTACCGTCATTTAACAAGCTGGAACCAGCAAAAACATTTGTGGTTAAAAAGACTGAAACTTTTGATCAGTTATTAAAATACGGTAGTTGGCAACTTATTTTCTTACCATCCACTAATTGATTAATCAACTAACCGTGGCACCTCTGATCTGTATGGCACATGAGCACCACCAGCTGCCTGGAAGAAAAAAAATCTGTCTGTTAAAGAGAACAACAAGAACCTCAAATGGGTAATAATACACCACTGAAAATAGTCCCCAACAAACACACTATTTTCTCTAATGTCGGTAAAATAAAACTGTATATTTCTCAGCAGTTACAGATTTCCATCTTCAGTAGGAAACAGTGGACATTTTCATGGGATTGTTGACAGGATTTTTAGTATAGTGCCAGCCCCATCCTTTAACTGCTCAGCTTTGTTGCATGAATGTTGCACTGTGTTTTCCAGCTACCCAGAGTTATGCATATTTGATTTCTGTGACACGGCTGTTGTCTGAAACATGTGAATTGTTCTTATTTTTGAGCTCTAGACGTTACGTAGCAAGTAGTAAACTGAGGCTATCTTTCATATTTCCAATCTGCTTTGCACATCAGGTCCAATCAAAACACAAAGGCTGTTCTCTGTATGTCAATAAAAACTTTATAAAAAAATATTCGGTCTCCTCTTTTTGCGATACTGAACTTGTGTAAAGCATGACATTGGACATACAACGCAGTCAAATTCTCTACTGATATAAGTAAGTCATTTATTTATTTACAAAACTTTAAACAAGCATAATTTATCCAATCTAACATCTGAACAGAAACATAAAACACCATCATATTTACAAGATAGAAGCAGATAGGAAAAGTCTGCATTTGGTAACAGATAACATAATAAGCTCAACACTGCGAAGGTCAGGAGTCAGCACTCCGCAGTGGAGTATAGTCTGTTTGCATCTGTACTCGATTGAGGCAGTTGTACTGTATTGAGAGGTTCAAAGGCTTTCGGCCATGTTGAAGTTAACAGCTGTGATCCTGAGTTGAGGTACAGGCCAGTGCTTCTCAGCACAAATGTGACAGCAGATTCCTTAACTTCATTCGGGAATTAAATGTTTGATGCTGAATTGATTCATGACTCAAACGACTCGTTATTTCAACAGGCAGCTGATGTAGAGTTTACAAAAAGGCAGCTGTCCCACCACAACCCCTTTAGATTTCAAGGCTTTGAGATAAGAACTGAACAGGAAAATGTCTTGTTTTGGGCCGAAGACATGTCTAAAGTCCACCAGTCGTGTTAAGGTCGCTGGGCAGGGGGGGGACCTGAGGCTCAGGTATTGATATCTCAGGCGACGCTGACCTGCAAAGAAAAACAAGAACAAGTTCACAGGAGCTTACAACAGCAAAGGTACCTGCTGTATATGTGTGCTCAGTAATGGCATACCTGACAGTATGTCCTTCAAATCCAAGCGCTGTGATGAAGATGTTGATGAGGACAGTGAAGAAGACAAAGACGGTTGCTACGTTGTTCATTCTGTTCAACTTGGCTTGTTTCCTTACGTCATTCAGATCATACTTCACTGCTGGCACAGAATCACACAACGGCAAGAGCAAAATTAGGTATATAAAAAGCTGATGTACGAGAGACAGACATACAGGGGTGTCTAGGGCCTTTTATGACTGGGCACTGACGTATTGACTAGCATTAATTCACCATTGCTCTTATCTACTTTAATTACCTACAGTACAGTGTCTTACAATATCTTACTTTCTTGTGTCTATTTTTTTTTACATTCCATTATATTAATTTAGGTGATGCTTTTGTCCACAGCAACTGTAATAAGTGCATTTCACAGCACAAAAAAGTGGGGTCATGCAAACAATATACAAAGCTTTCATAATTAATTCTTTAAGTCCTCGGAAACAAATTGTACCTCCAAAAGTAAGCTACATACAGAAGAGAAGAAAAATATTCAGTTGGTTCAAACTAAGGTCCCACCTCTCATTTGGCAGATAGCCAATCCAATACTTTAGGATAATGGGGTGGCCAATCAGATTTCATGAATGGCCAGGACTAGCCCAGGCCCACCTTTTGGAGATATGAAGATGGGGAGGAATAAAATTGGAACTTGTAAGAAAACTAATGTTATGTGTATTTAAAGTGCAGTGGAGGTGGAGGTGGAGAAACATAACAATGGGAAGACGAAAAAGTCACTTGCCAATAAAGACGAGCAGCAGTCCCACAATGACCTGCAACGTGATGGAGAGAGACAGCAAGACAATGAGTGGGATGTAGAAACGGTACTGAGGCCCCACATAGAGAACAGTCTTCAGCTGGGACGAGTTGGCCATCAGCAAGGCAACGTCCAGCATGCTCTGAGCTGCAGTCTTCTTTGTGGCGTAGTGATTTATGTTTATGGGGCGATACACTTTTCCAGAGGTGGTTGCCATTGCCTGCAAGTGTAGAGAGGATACATTAGGTTAGGTAAGGATGGTGAAGAACAAAGGCACACAAGTGCCTTTTAACACCCACTGTTTCATACATACAGATCCACTTTTTAAAGGATAAAATGCTTTGGGGTTTGTAAAGGGTGAAGTCTTTGTTCAGGCCAGACAGCTCAGGTCTTCTTCTCAAAGCTACACACTGTCCTTGAGTAGCCAGTTCTCAGACAACGTCTCAGCCTTTTCTTCTTCTTCTTCTACATTACTTGAATACACACTTTAGAAACAGGTTCTACATTACTAAGGCTTACTCCAATCACAGCCAAGTGTTATGGATTTGGTTACTATGTACTCAGGTGTGGCTGTAAGAGGAGATGTGGGAGTGGCCCAGTGACAGGTGATGACTCACCTGGGTAAGAGAGAGACAGACACAACAAGACACAACACGCTGTGAACCATTCCCTTTCTATAACTCAGTTTCTCACACCAGCTGCTTCATGTGCATGCAGAGAGAGGGACTTTGTAACTGAGCGGGAGGTGTTTGAGGTGGTGTTTGAGGTCAGCTGTCATTGATGTTTCCTTCTCCTTCTGCACCACAGAGAGAATGCAGTTGTTTTGTTTGTTTAAACCACATCAGTGCCAAAGGCTTTTTCTCTAGGCTTTGCCAAGCCCTGTAGCACAGGTAGGCAAGATGTCATACCGGGGTGCAAAAATCTCTGAGTCACAAAGCTTTCATTCACCTTCAGACACAGCTGACAGCTATGGAAAAAGAAAAAACCCACAAGATCACGCCACCACTGACATTCACATTAATAGACAATTGAGCAGTGGTTTCCAACCTGGGGATGGGAAGGGGTCATGAGAATTTTCTCTGATCTTTACTTTTTTTTATTTGAAATTACTGGATAATTCCATCCATTTCCAGTTCCAGAAATAGTTCCTCCATGAAACTGCTCACATCAAGGTCTGTAGATAATCTTGGGTCATGATTTCTGGAAATAGGTATTGCTGTTTTTGATTGCTGAGTTTTTCAAATAGATGTGTAAATAGTAGAGGTAAGAGGAGAAATATTCAAAAGTCCTTTTAAGGCTTGACATGGGAACCACTATGGGACCTTATGCCATAGACCAAAGCTGAGTCTCTCCCAGCATCCTTTGGGAAACAGGAAAAATAAATGTGAATTTGCATCTACTGCTGCATTATATGCATATATTTAAATATATTTTTAGAAAGTAAACATTCTTCTATGCACTATATGTTTAATGGGTGTGATAATAACTTAAGGCAAAGTAAATGATCTCCAGCAGCTTTTGGTTTACATTCATTCACTCATTTACATTCATTTTATCAAAACACATTTATGTTTTCCTGTGTGTCTCGGTTTTGCAGTCTACATAACATTACAATTTCCCAATTTTATCAGCTTTTCATTACTTTCCTGGTATCATTTGACTGCAAAACTTACAGTAAATACCTGAACATGTGTAAATTAAATCAGTTTCTTTTAAATTATTTTTAAGTCCAAAGTAAAGTAACTGAAAACCACATAGAGGGAGCTACATTTGAATACAAAGCAACGCAAAACTGTCACCGTTCACTATTCATTGTCCTCAGCGGAGTTTAGGTCGAATCAAAAAACAAAGAGCAGACTAGAGCAGAGTAGAGGAGTAAAAACAGGACAGGCAGGAGTCTGTGTGTCTGTGTTGCTTACCTCTGGGTCGCAGAGCTTATTCAGACCTATGTTCTCTCCGTTCAGCCTGCGCGCTGTGTCCATTTTTCCCTCTTAGATATGCCCACAGTAGCTGTCAGAAATCTGTCTTTCTGCTATTGATGAGCTGATGAGTTGTGCTGAGATATAGTCTCAGAGCTCGCTGTTGAACTTGCCACAACAGAAAGTTGAGGAAGCAGTCAAGACTAACAAGTCAGACAACTCAGTCAGTTTCAGAGACATCTAAAGACCCCTCCCACTATGTCTTGAAATTGTTGAAAGGTGTTTTAGAATACTGTCACACTGCAGGGTTGGGTTTTTTGGGGGGTGGGAGTTGTTCACATTATTATTTAAATGTATTATGTAAATGTGACCAGTATCAGATTCCAGTGTGAACGGGTCATAGTTTAGAACTGCATGCCCAAAAGGAACAATAAAAAAGACAAGACATGCAGCATGTTGTGGCCACTGAGGTGTCATTTTTAAGTTGATGTGAAGTGAAAGACAGTGAAAGTGAGCAGATGATAATGAGAACAATTGATGAGAACAAAGATAGACCTTTTTTTAAAATTATGGATTTTAATGGAGCAATGCTACTTCTTTTGTATGCAGGTGTGTGTGGATGCAGAGTTGGAGCCAGAAGTGGTGTGATGGTGACATGAACAGCTTAAATTCATCCAAAACTTTAGATTTGTATTCATTGAGTGAATTGTAATGAGTGTCAATCTGGAGTTGCAGAGATGCCAATATGACTGATGTTCTGAGGTCACACTGCAAAATATCATATCTTTATTTGATTTAGGACCAAAGTGGCCCAAATCATAATTGAAAAAATCAGATTCCATGTGATTTGTGCTATTCATGCTGGTAATAATATTGTTTGCATAGTGAACATAGCCTTAGTTACAATGCAACTTGACATTTTTCATTTCACTTCAAAATAATTTGCTCATGCTAAGGGTTTCCATTTTATCTCGGAGCAAATAATATAAATGCTTATATTATATTATATATGTTATAATGTAATAATTGTTATTCTATGAAGGTTCAGCAGTACAGCAACCGTAAAGCAAATGTGAATACACTTAATTAATACAAGTATGTAATGCCCTGAAAATTTCTTTTTAAATTATTATTTATATGGTCCAGTAGATGCCACTGTAACCCTGCTTAATAAAAATAAAAAAAAATTAAAAAATAAAAAATTCAAAGATTTTCAAATTGTGAAAATATTACATGTCCAGGAAAACTTGCAGAGCAATTCTAATTACCTACACCTTTTCATTTAAGGTTATAGCACATTACGGCGACCCTTATCTCAGCAGATACTTTGTTTTTGGAATGTGACAGACCCAAGTTATCTTTAACAAGTTTATGCTGTAAATATAAATGAATAAACTTAACTAAGCACACAAAATACCGCACTGGGTCGTGCTCCAAATATAAATAAATAAAGAACCATGAATAATAGTCTTTCAAACATTAAAATGGAACCACCTAATACTACCGGAACTTCTTAACTATTTCCGGGTCGGCTGGTGTACCATACTACACAACATGGCGGCCCGCGTCACCCTTCAGTCTACAGCGTTCCGCAAGGCGCTGCTTGGAGTTTTCAGCCTGCAAAGCCGGACAGCGGGAGCTTCTCGCTCCGCTGTCGGGCTCAGGTTTGTTTGTCACGCTGCTCCAGGAGAAGAAAAGACGGTGATAATAGAGTCTACGGAGGAATACAAGTTCGTGGAGCGCCTCATCCCATCGTCACGGATTCCCGCTCCTCCTAACCATGCCGGTGTCACCCCGTCTGGCTGGACGCCTCCGGCAGATTCACCGCCGCCTCTGCCATATATGATTCGCCGCTCCCGCATGCACAACATCCCGGTTTACACGGACGTGACCAGCGGCAGCCGCAGAACAACTCTCATACGAAAGGTGGAGGGAGACATTTGGGCTTTGGAGAAGGACGTGAAGCAGTATCTGAAGGACGTGACGGGGAAAGAGCTCCCCACTCAAGTAAATGAGGTGACCATGACTCTGAGGGTCAAAGGTCACTTCGATGACGAGCTGAAGAAATGGTTAGCCAACAAAGGCTTCTGACTGAGGTGATGAGGAGCTGCTGAACTTCTTGGACTATCACAACATCGTGGTCAGATGGCAGATGGAGGACTGCTCAGCCCTGGCTGGAGTCTGTTGGCATGGCAACACCTTGAAACATTGTCTTCACAGTACTTTCAAACCTGTTTCAAGCCATATGGATGGACAGATTGTGGAGACGTTGTTGCTGTGAGATCAAATTGTGTTCAACAGTGTACATACCATTATGTAATTGATGCAACATTAAAAAGCATAGCTTGTGTGTTAGTACTCCAGTAAACCAGACATAAAGGCAAAGATGTGGAATATGCACAGAAAACTGGTTTTGTTTCTCATTCTGTCTAAAGCTGTTTTTCTGAATGCTTCAAACAAACCTATTCACTTGGGAGTCTTTGATCATTTTATGAGTAGGCTAGTCATCCCATTCATGCAGTGTTGTCTTTTGTTAAGCACATACATTTCAGTTTTAACCCAGCTGTTTATGCACAGGGAATTTAGTCAAACTGAATAAAAGCAGGTGTTAAAGGCAGCACTGAGTTTATTAAAAACCCTATGTTTAAATTCCCATTCTTACTCTTATTATTTTTAAATCCAGTCCTTTTAAAAAAATAACTGATTAAACCTGATCTGAAACAATTGGCTATTTTTCCTTATGATTCTCATAAGGCTGCAAGGAAGATCTGATCAACAGTCAAAAGAAAGACACCTGACAATATCAAGCTTGTTGGGATTACAACTGAAGTTTAAAACATTTAAATTTATTCAGTAACATAGTATGCACATTTATACTGGGTATTGCAAAGTACAGTACGAGTTTGGCTGAGAAATGAAAAGGACTGAATTCTGATTACAGAATTCCTATTATCCTAACAAAACAAAAACTCACCCACTGAAAGCCCTCCGCTCATTTACAGCAATTCATGTTAATTACATAGAATGCATTGATGTGAATGGCCGACGTCTCAGTCATACTGAACATGTGTGCAGTTCTGCTGAAATGTCTGAACAGTGGCTGGTACTGACCGTTAACCTTTGACAAATCAAAAGCTAAGTTTTGGTCACAATTCTGTTTGGCACTTTAGGTTAATACATCAGGAGTCAATCAAAATTCACCCAGATGCTCTGAAGTTCCTGGCTGGTGTGGAAAGCATAATGCAAGGAGTGCCGTCAAGAATGAAGCAGGGAGAAAATGTCTCTAATTTGCCCACCAAGTTCCTCCAGTTGATCCTCTGGAAAAAAAACCAAACAAAAACAGGAAGCATATTTAAAAATGGAAACAAACAATCTATATAAAAAAAAAGACAAAATGAATAACACAGATCACTTTCAACCCATATTTAATTGAATACATGGTGATCTTAACCATTCAAACTGATGAACTTTACTGTTTTTAGTAAATATAGTTTTGATGCCAGCAACCCATTTTAAGCAAGTTGGGATAGAGGCAAGAAAAAAAAAAAAAGAATTTCACTTCAATATATTAAGTTAGTTAGTGTCTTCAGCTTTTCTTTCAACAACACTGAATAAGTTGGAACTGATGGAACACAGTGGAGAACATCTGAACATCTTAAAACAACTTGCAGGCATCGAATTCCAAATGAGTGTATATATATTTATTTATAAAAATAATAGTAAGGTTCATCATTAAAGTTTGAACATTAAACTTTTGTCTCTGCGTTCAGCCGAATACAGGTTAGGAAAAGGATTTGCAAAACAACTGTCAAAATATTCGCTTACGTAATGTATGCTTCTCTCCTCGGCTCTGAGAGCAAGGCCGTGTTTGTAGCTTGTTTACTTCCTCATTCATGGACACTGACACTTCTGATACTTCCTTTAGCATTTCCAGCTCCTGAGAAACAAGTCACATACAAGAGGAAAAGTGTCAGTATGACTGCGTTGAGACAGATTTCTGCATGTGCACACCAGCACCCATTTTCTACATATGTATGAGCACCGTGATGAAGGCCTGCAGCAGTTGGTGTACTCTCTGGAAGACGTCTGTCTCTGTGCTGAAGTTGGGGGGATCTCTGCTACAGTGAGCTCTTAAGTCCGTTTCAAAAACATGGCTGAAAGTAGCCATCAGCTGCTGGAGGTCACGCGCTGCCACGCGCAATGAGCTCGGAGAGAACAGACCAGGACTCTGCGCCTCGCTGTTCAGGAATTCACACTGAGGAGGACAGAGAGTAGAGTGAAGAATACAGCAAACAGGCATTAATCATCACTCCCATGACACTCAGGCACGTCAAGTCAAATGTACAGGATCTGTGCTTGTACATGGTCATATTTACACAACCATTACTGATTCAAAAAATATAAGAAAAATAGTTTTGAGTGTGTGACAAATTTTTAATTCACGTGCCAGTAATTTAACATGGACTGAGTGCTCTAACTGAAGGCTCCACAATACTGCAGACATCAACATGCACATGAACACCATACCTCTGACTGTAGCTGCTCCAGTGCTGACTGGGTCTGCTGTAGAAGGGTGGCAACATCAGCAGTCTCCTCTCTAACTGGCTTCGAGGATGATTTGTTGCCTTTGCTTAAAGCCCTGAGAGGTAAGGAACAGCAATGACAGAAGTTATAGAGGAGAGCAATTCTGTTGTTCAACAGCAGGAATCAATGCAATATATGAAGATCCACCAACAGCCTATGGAACAGTCTCATGTTAGAAGAAGCAGAGGAAGAAAAAGACATATTTCTAATTCTAAATTCTATTTTTTTCCACAATTATTTTACACACACAGCCCCATCACTGCTCGTTTTTTGGAGAGATTTTGGTCTTTTTCCCTCTGAAAAACAAGTGAGAGCTGCTGCTCAGCAAGCTTAGTAAGTAGCACAAAGAGGCTGGCAACGACAAAAGAGGAAGCTGGGAAAAAAAACAGCATCTAGAGCTAGAGTACTTCAACACCTAACTCCATTTCAACCAACCCCCAGTTGTTGACTGCTGGCTCAGTAGAAAGACTAACCTAGACAGTTTTGGCAAGTTTTATTACGCATGCGCAGTGACTGATCCGGCTGGACTTGAACTTCCCCTATCGTTCCCAAGTGGATGGGATGTAAATACGTGTAAATCTAGATGATCAAAAGCAGCATACATACTTGATGTGTGCAGGCCAGGGGTCGAATTTGGGTATGAGCATTTGTGAAAGGTGAGGCAGGTTTTCAGCAGCACAGAGCTCGTTCAGCAGCATCTCCGCATCCAGTCTGGGCCCAGCAGGCTTCTTGCAACCAGGGACTAGAGTTAAAAGCTGCTCCAGGAACTGAAGCTGTTTGTGAAGGCTGACATCACCCTGGATAAATGGTTTGACAAATTCTTCTTACAAAACAGGACATTTTGGGCTTATTGTGACTATGAATTACATCTACACTAGTTTTACTCAACCCCTCTGATCAGGTCCAGGTCATCTGCTCTGCACAGCATCAGCTCCTGCCCAAGCATGGCCATTTCTGTTTGTACAAACACAGACCACAGCAGTACTTTAGTCTGATGGAGAAGAAAAACTGTTAGAACTATAAAATAAAAACCAAACTACTCTGCAAGTGCACTCTCACTGAGATTATTTTCTGTCTTCCATAAGGAGTCTGTTGAAAGTCATGCAAGACTGTATGGGAACGTTATGTACAATGTTACCTTTAAATAAAACATCTTGGTCTTTGGAGCTCATTGACATTGTCTTGGAATTGGTTAAGCTTGGGTTGATTCTGTAAATTGGCAAGAAATTGCAGAAGGGTTAGTTTACAATATGAAGTGTTTTGGATAGATAAGAACAGAGGTGATGTCACCTGTAGCTGATTCTACCTGCTGCAGATCCATGCCAGTATGTCAGTGCGGTGCTTAGAGGGAACACAAAGCAGCTGCAGCATGCTGTCTGCTTCCTGCAGGTCCAGACCTTCCACCAAAGGACAAGACGCGGCCTCCACAAAACAAAACATCGACAGATTATAGGCGATATATTACTCTTGTTTATTAATATAACAGAATTGCATCACGCGAAAAAAAAAACTAACAGATGCAACAGTTCATGTGGATTTAATATGAAATTGTGCCAGCGTCTCTCTGAAAAACAAACAAACAAACAAACAAACAAAAAACAAAAACGATCCAGTTTTCTGTTCCGGGTTGATGGACTATCTACTCTCTACCGGTCTACTCCCGGATAAAAACTATATCATTCCGGACATGCAGTACGCACCCGTAGGATCACAGACATACCTATTAATATATAACTTACTGCTTAGTAAAAGGTTTAAAATATCCTCGTGATTTACCTTTAAGGTCTTTCTATCTAATACTGTGTGAGCAAAATTCGTAAAACGTTACGTTAACGCTACAGAGTGCTAAATGAACCGACTATGGCTGGGCCAGGATAAATGCAGCATTAACATTACTTATGAGTAAGTAACAATAAGCAAAGGTCCGAAAAATCACACTGCATACGTTTATTTAAAAACGTTTAGGTTGATTTACCTGTAATGCAGCATAAACATGCCTTACAAGCTGCTCTTCTTTCAAAGCACCCGCCATTTTCAATACAAGCCGCTGTTGTTTTTCTGTAGCTACTTCTACTTCTTCTTTGGACAGCGGTTGGTTATCATCATATTATGCGCATTGCCGCCACCTACTGTCCTGAAGTTTAACACAGAAGAAGAAATCCGCCCATTAATCCTGTCTGTCTAATAGGGTTTTTGATTGTTTCTTGCATCTTTCCATTGATATGCTAAATGTATAAAAAAAATGATAATAAAAAACATCCTTCAGGTAATCCAGGGGTAAATGTTTGGTCTTCCCTGTTCTAAATGCTGTCTCGTTGTAATTTCTGTTCCATTTCTCCCTTCTTCAGTCAAATTTCTTGAACCATGTAATGTAATACTTTTTTAAATTGGGTTGAACAAATCAAACCCAACATAGTTGGTCTGTTGTGACTATGTTCTGTACAGTTTTAAACAGACTTTTAAAATGGAGTATTGTGAGAAATATGGATTGTATTGTAGGGTATTGACCAAATACTCTTTGTGAAAGTTTTCAGATATCAGAAAACAATAGAACGTGTAGTTGCAGGAAATATATATCAAAGAAAGGACATGTTGTAATAAACAGAAAATGCTAACAGCACATGATTAAAGAGCATACTGAAGGATGGTGGAAGTGGATAAAACAGGACAGAGGATGTTTGGTTAAAATCCTCAGAAGAATATGAACAAAAAGAAAAAAAACAAGTGGATCTGCAGACTTACAGCAATTACATAACACGCATACTATCATGGACTCTCATATGGTTAGGTTAAGGCACCAAACCACTTGCTCAGGGTTAGGGAAGGGGTGTACTGCGTATGAAAGTGTAAATCAACTCTGCAAGAATTAATTAACTCCAGAAGAGGGCGGTAGTGCAACACTAAGACAACCACTTCAAAAATGGAGGGGAGGAAGAAAGACTTGAACGTTCCTCCATCGCGCAGTAAAAAAAACATTCATTCAATTCTACCTAGGACCAGTGGGGGGCAGCAAGTCGCCATTGCTCGGTCTAGTCTGCTGCAAATTCCTCCTCATCAGAAGAAGTAAACATGTCATTTCCGGGATGCGATGCAATCGATACCTCTGAAGTGTCTCACGCTGCAATTTGAAAGCTGTATTTGTGACCGCCTGCTAAAAGACAGCGACTTCTACGCGTGAAGAAACATTACTTATATTAGGTGCTAACGTAAGTCTACCGTACGACGCTTCCGCCACTAAGATGAAGAAAAAGAACCCAGAGAAGAAACGCCATGTGGTGGCCTGGGTCAACAAAGCTGAGTGGGATCAAGTTCTGGAGTATCTTTACTCAAAGGATTCCGCCTTACAGAGGTATGCACTGCAGAGGATATCAGCTTGGAAAGGCAGATATGCCAGCAGCACTCCTGTCGCAGTGGAGTGCACAGCGGACCTGGTAAGGTGCCAAGTGTTAGACAGGTCCGGCCAGCTGGACGGAGATGATCTGGTCTTGCTTTACGGAGCGGCCCTGGTGAGGTTTGTCAATCTGATTACAGAGCGGCAACAAGGGAAAACAGCCCGTCCGCTCCGGCGACTGGCTGGTAACTTAAACATCCCAGAGTGGGTGGTAAACCTGAGGCATGATTTCACACACCGGAAGCTCCCCACCTTGAAATGGTGCCGAAAAGGATGTAAGGTGGTTCTGGAGTGGCTGCAGCAGGAGTACTGGTCCAGGCAGCTGGGAGGAGGGGCTAATGAGGACTGGGAATCACAGCCGGATGGAGACGATGAAGAGATTGATAGAGAAGACGCGCTTATTGCAAGGCAAAAAGAAATGGAAGCCTACAAGAATGCACGGGGGCTTCTGATATCGTATGAAAAGGAGCAGTACCAGACTTTTGAAGACAAAGACAAGAGTTTGTGCCCAGCCCCTTTTGCAGACATGAGCTGGCTGCTAGGTGAGATCAAGCAGTTTGCCCTGGAGTCATGCGATTTACTGATTGACGTGTTGTTGGAAGATGGCTTTATTATTCCTACTGTTGAACAACTTGAAACGTTAGGCTGTAGCACTTGTGACAATGCATGTCCCACTGAACCCAGACTCCCTCAAACCTTCCTGCGTTTTTGGCTGCCACTCCTGAAGATGCTCAACTCGCCATCCTTTATTCACCTCCTCCTGGAGAAGCTCTTTGTTGAACTGAAGCTTCTTGCCAAAGAGCAGAATAACCACCGGGTTTTCTACATTTCTGCTTGGATTTCAGAGGTCATCCTTTGTAACAGCAACAAATTTGAATACCATTTTGAAACAAAGGTGCAGAAAAAGGCCAGAATTAAGGACAGGATTTTTGTAAATCGCATCCAGCTGAGGTGGCAGCAGCTGCTCTCAGCATGCCTGGATGCTCCCTGTATCAGCACGCCTCACTTGCTCCAGTTAATCCTAGATGACATGGAGCATCCACTCCCTCTGGAAACTCGACAGAGGCTGCTCCAGCTCTGCTCCATCTATACACAGACTGCACAGTCAGAATCTGAGACTTCTCTGGAACGGAAACAACAGCCAATATACACACTAGAGAATTTGCATGAGAAGCTGAAGCATTCACGGCGCCACAGCCATCCTTGGCGTTCTACAGCTGACCTGGAGAGGAGCGAGTCCTCTCAGGCCTACAAATGGACAGATGTTCAGGCTGAAAAAGCAAAATTGCTCAGAGGTTCTCCATGGCAGGTGTGCACTGATAAAGTTTTGTGGAAGAACTACCCTCTTGGTAAAGTCCCTGGACAGTCAGATGACCCTTCATGCCTCATGGCAGAAAACTACTCAACAATGACTGTGTTTGACCAGCCGGTGGAGTTGGAGAGCAGTGCCGCACACAGTGTCCCAGGAGTCTCAGCACCAGTGAGAACATCTGGTGGCCTCCTTTGGAACCACAGTGACATTAACAAGCTGAAATCTGGACTGCAGCTTTTTTGAGTCATGTTGTGATGCTGTGAAATATATTTCTTTAGCTCTTGGCACATTATTTAACTTGTGCTTTGTTGTTGTGACACATGGAAAAAAGAAAATACTCAAAATGTGTAAACTTCAAAACTAAACCATCAATACCAGTGTGTTGCTAGTTTTTTGTTTTTTTAAAAAAAAGAAAAGTAGTGGATTAGATGAGTCACACAAAAGCCATTTATCAGAATCATTTATCAGACAGAATTCCAGCTGTGAATATTTGCTGCATTTCCCTGTTTTATATCATTTGGGATTGCAACTATTGGTTATTTTTATTACAAATTAATAATGATTTTTTTTTCAATTAGTAAGATATCAGAGAGGAGTGAGTAAATGCCTGTTGTAATTCCCCAGAACCCCAGGTGACATCATCAAATGACTTGTTTCATCTGACCAACAGTCCAAAGCCAAGTTTTTTCTTACATTTCTGATATTTTATGAACAAAACATTTCACTCATTAGTTGATTTAAAAAAAATGTTGGAGCTGAAATTTTTTTTTGTTGTTGTTGTGGATGTGTTGTTAAGTACAGCATTGGTAAAAATCTTCATATAGTGTTCTGTGTCTACAGTATTTTCAGCATGTGGCGAAGATAAAGTTGGAACTAGTGGCTTTAACACATCCCATAAAATACACATACTGCACATGGTATGGTAAGAATGTGAGATTGAACAGGGGTACAGTCGATTCATTAAGATGCTGTATTAAGAGTAAAGTGAGTTCTTTTCTTTTTACAACTGTCATGCAAGTTAAGTTGTGCTGTTGGTCCCTACAGAGGCCTTTGGAGAAGATGCCTTTAAAGTTGAAAACCCTGGCAAAGGGGATATTATTCTAAGTAAAAGGTGGTTTTATGTAATTCATCTTCTTTCACATACTTATGTTCAATAAAACTTTGTTCTGCTTAAGGACTATTGTGTTTTGTTAGTGTAAGATTTATGGTGTGGAATTGCAGCATATTGGTTTGGAAAAGATGTCTTGCATGCCGAATGGCAAACTGCAACATGAGTCGCCACCCTGAAGGCAGCAACAAGTTAAATAAAAACAACACAAGAGTCTACTTACAAAGGTATACCCTCTAAAGAGAACCATTTGTTCTGTTACAGCCTGCCTCAGGTACTAGAAACTGTATAACAGATCCATATTAAAAGAAATGGCTAAATAAAACTTAACACACCAAAATCAGTTTAATCTTTTCTTATATGCACTCCTTCTCTCCATCTCTAAGTATACAAACACAAAGCAAAATTTAGTAGGAGATGCATATTTACCCGGTAAGCTGAAATGTAGAAACACCTGTATAAAATGTAATACAGTGCAACCCATCAGTCATGTAACAAATATTGCTTTTTTATTAAGCTTATAACTGCACTGAGCACGTTCAGTAGAACCTTTATTTTGAATGATTCGCCCGGAAGTGTCTTTGTCTGGCTGGTTGGTATTGGTCTTGTCTTCAGTCGTTTAAGCGCGTTTTTGTCCTCAAGCCGTGGGACGTTGAGTAAGTACGGTTTCATCGGAGGACCCATTTTCAGTTGTTTATTACAGTCTTCGGTTGGACGGTAAGTTGTGGGTTGAAGAAGTGCCGTTGAAAGATATTGCGTCATTATTGAATTGTGTTTTGAACGCCTCATGGCTTTACATGACGTTAGCTAGCTGGCTTAGCTTCAGCTAGCGAAAGTTGGGCAGGCACCTGAAAATTGAATAGTTAACGATAACCACGTTAATAAAATGGACAGTGTCACTTTAGATAGATGTTGACTTCGTTTAATGCACCAGAACATCCAGACTTAATGTGAGTTTTAAATTCTCGTTAGCTGGGTGCTAAAGCAAGTGCGCTGCCAGGGCTATCAAGGCCTTGTTACTCAATCTTGTTTTAGGACTCTTAAGGTTACGAACAATTTTTTTTTGTTTGAGTACAAAGGATTATAACCGTTGACAATTTATGTATAGTGAGGTACGTGTGTGACAGGGTGAAGTGTATAACATTCATTGTTAAGCATTTAGTGCTAAGGCTATTTGGCCTGGGTTAAGCAGCGAGTCAGTTACGTTGGTCATACGTTTAGCTAACACACCAGCTGTTCCGTGAAAATGGAGGATGTAGGGAGAATTGGTCAAAGTCTAAAGAATTAGTTGGGTAACTCAAATTTTTTTGCGATATGTTAAACGGCGAATTGCATGGCAATCAGGTTACCAAATTAGTAAGTTAGAATTCTGCTAGCTTAATGGCGGAAACGTCGATAAATTGACAACCTTTAAATACCAAGATTGACTAATACTCTCTCAGTCTGCACCAAGCTATAGATTTGTGTGAAGTCCACGTTGAAGACCCATAGATACTTGCTTAGTCTCTTTATTTTATGAATTTGTGAATTAGTTAATAAGCTTTACAGTGCCACATGTATGAAATAAACGTTCCTGATAAACTGATCTATTGATTGATTGATGCTGGATTTAACATTCTAAGTATACTTTATTTGTCTCCACAGGTGTGTAAACACCAGGTATCCGTTAGGCAGCATCCTTGCAGTCCCACTGTCAAGGCAAAATGATCACCAGAAGAAGAGGCCGCATTATGAACAACACAGAGGTGCAGTCTTTGGAGATTGAAGTGGTAGATGCAGTCGAAACTGACACCGATCTCCCAAGTCCATCCGAGGGGTTCCCTGTTGATGCTATTGACACAACTGGAATAGAGTTAGAAGACCTGTTTGGAATCGAAGACTTTAAATGGACACAAGATACTGCCTCCTCACTCTTCGATGTTGAGTTCCCTGATCTTGGTGTCCGCGGTGCCATGGATCAAGATTCTGGGATCGAAGCTTCAATAGCCTCATCTCCAGAGAGAATGTCATCTGATTTGAAGATCAAGAACAGAAAAAACCAGTCAAGCCACATCATCAATAAAAATGCCATTGCTGCCAGATTGAATCGTCTGAAGAAGAAAGAATACGTCAGCAGCTTGGAGAGGAAAGTTGGCATCCTATCAACAGAAAATAACATGCTGAAAAAAGAGAATTCTCAGCTGAACAAGAGAGTGGAAGAGTTAGAAGATGAGACCAGGTACCTGAGAGCTGTGCTGGCCAATGAGAGCATGTTAGCCCAGCTCTTGTCCAGGCTGAGCGGTGTGAATGGGATGAAATTATCTTCCTCGCTTTTCCAGGGGCTGGACTCAAACGACCACGACTATGCCTTACCCAGGAAGCGTGTGAAAGTGGAGGAGAAAGAGACCTCTGGTGGAGTGTGTCTGCACGTGGACAAGAACCATGTCTCGGTGGAGTTCTGCACCAAGTGTGCAGAGAGTGCAAGCACATCGCTTAGAATGTAGGGTCAAGTACCTGTCTCTGTTTTCAGATATTGACTGAACTTGATAAGGCTCAGTGTACTGAACTTCTTGAGGGTGGATGAACACTGCTGAAATAGTTAAAGTTACCTAGGAACTGCTCAATGTGCATGTGTGTTTTTCTGATGATTGAGTACACGTTACTGCTAAACCTTGTTGACAGTTTCTTCTAGGTAATGGTTGATCCACCATGCGGGATGAATGGCTTTCTGAACACCTTTACCTGCTTGACTCCATGGTAAGGATCAGACAAAAAAAAAGAAAAAATAGAGAGTTTTTTTTTGGTTATTTCCCACAGGCTTGCGGAATTCGGCAACAGCCACTGTACTTTTTTTATACAGTTCTTGTTCCCATTAAGTGGGTTTGTAGTACTTTATAGTTTGTTTGTTATTATAAAAAATAGTTAAACATGTAATTAAGTTAAAGTATCCTGAATGACAAGATGTTATGATAAAGGTGAAGGTCCACAAAGAGTCAATCAACAGTCAAATTGGAAATGCAATAATGCATGAAAAAAAGATAAGTCTGTATATGTTGTTTTGGTAAGAATTAATCTCTTTGTGAACCAGCACCATTGTGCAAAAGAATATTTTCATTTAGCGCCACCTATTTTTCTTTATGCTAAAGTGGATTCTGCTGGTGGGAGGTGAAGAGGCTGGACAAGCAGCTGCCAACACGGCCTGGTATTTTTTTTAAAGGTAGTATCGGTAACAAATGGTATATGTTAAATTACATTTTACCAACACTGCACAACGTGTATCTGTAGATCTTGAGTAACTTACGCAGCATTTTTCAGAAGCTGACTACAGTTGCTCCATAACTTGGAGAAATGCTACTAGAGGCTTAACAGTCTCATAATTATGTCTTGTATATTTTTGACATATTTGAGTGTATTCATTAAATACATTCAAAATGATCTTGCTTTAAATGTTGAAATTTGACGTTTGGATAAAGTGTAAGAAAATATAAATCTGTATATAACTTTGAATATGTATTGTTCGAGGTAAATGATCTTTGAGAAATGTTGGAAAAATAAATGATATTTTCATTAAGTTTGAGTTACAAATACCTACTTTGTTCTGTACTTTTGATATTAATGCATCTCTTTTTCTCTCTCTAAACAGCAAGCTCTCTGCCGATAAAGGTGTTACTTTTCCTGAACATTTGGGTCAAGTCTGGTAATGGTTGTCAGATCAAAAGGTCAAGACCTCATTTGATGGAAGTACAAAGTACCCAGTATGAAAGGTTCTGCAGGGATTTACTGTACTGCCCATTTAGCTTTAGCTCATTGACTTCAGTTCATAGATACTCGTGTTCACTGCAAGTCATTTATCGACACTTCATTTTTATTTTTAAAATGGCAGTTAAAATTCAAATAGCGTTTTCCATTGGCCTAGATCATATTGCTTAAGCTGAAGCTGCCTATGGGTGTCTCAACTCAAATTCAACTTCACTTCAACATTCTGTTAAGACTTTAAGATATCAGCCCTATATTAGTGCTTCATATGTTAACTGAGTGCTTTTCTGGATTCACATTAAAAAAAAAAGGCAAACCATTTATAGAAAATTTAGTGTTGCCACCAAGCTAGCTTCATTAGCAGTGCTGTTTCTCCAGTGAAAACAGGTTTTATCAGTCAGATAGGGAAATATTCTGCACATTTAGTCAGCAGATTGGTTGCATATATTTCAGATTGGTTGCATACGTAGCAATTATATTTCAAGACTTTATACTAAACCAAGCTGAAGGTCTCATTTTTTTGGGATTTTAAATGACTGTCCACACTTAAATAAATTATAGACAGATTTTTAGACTGCTTGCGGCTTAGCAATACATGCCCACGGTTTTGAAACCCGTGCATGGATTTTCTGTATTTGTTAACACATCGCTGATTGGCTCCATTCCCTCCTCCTGTCTCACTGTTTTGATGATGTTGCAGATTTTCACCCATGTGTCCATATTGCTATTTAATAATGACCTGATTTTGATTAAGGGCTATTTGTTTTGGCCATAGTAATACATTTTTTAATAACATTCAGCAATTTCATTCATTTGTTGACAGTAATTTCATGTTTACTGAACAGATTGGCTTTATGAGTCAGAAGATGAGTCCTTTGCTGCACTGACCTTTACACGTTATTGTGACATCATAGATGAGAACTGAAGCCTCATTATTTAGTCCAGTGAATAGTCTGTTTCCTGCTTCAGTCTGGTCTACCATCACTGTGACCTCGTTTTCCAGAAGGCTTAGGGCAGCAGGCAGCATTTATACATCAAAGGTGTGTAAGCTACAAATCGGATTCTTAGAACCTGCTGAAGATTCTGTTTTTTTCTCAATCTTGTATGAATCAAACTTAAACACAATGTTGGAAATGATCTTAGTTCAAGTACAAATCTGATAACGCTTTTATAAGTGAAGCAAAGGCGTCTAGCTGTAAAATTTGCAGCTAGGATGAACGTTGTGAGAGCAAAAGGGAATTTCAGGAAACTGGCCCATAGACCAAACCCTTCTATGAGCCAGGGTAATTCTTATCCCTTCTATGTTTAACATTCATTTCTTACATCACGTTCATACACTTACTGTTAATGAGATACCCTACGTCACGATACCCTAGAGATGAGATTTACTTTGACAGCAAGTCAACACATTTAAACTTTCACGGAATTCTATCCAAAAATAGAAAAAACCTGTAGTGATGAGTCATATTATTTTAAAGCCCACAAACAATTTTACGGACTGTTTTGCATATGCATGTGCTAACTGTTCTGTTTGAAGTCATTAAGTGCTCATTGCCAGGCTTAAACAGTTGACAAATGCTATCCACAAGCTGTGTGATGGACATCTTCAGGTGAATTGGTCTTTATTACATTTTGAAATGCCTGTACTGAGTTTTAGTGCGCCTTTAAAGCCGGCCATGACCCATTTAAGATGGATTAAATACAGTATTAAAAAAAATCAGAAATACATTGTAGACAAGATTGTACCACAGTGATTTGCACAATGCACATTTTGCTTGAATAAGTGGATGTTAATGGCAGAGGAACCCCCTTACCTCCTGCATTAATGCCTTTTTTAAATTTATTATTCTTAACTTACCAGGTAACTACCAGGTTCATTATAGAGGGTGCTTTAGGTTTTGGGACCACCTTACCTTAAAACAAATACTTAGGTTAATTAATGGACAGTTGACAGAGTGTAGTTCCCAAATGTATCTGGGATGTCAAAAGATGTCCCCATTCACAGTTTGTGCCGTAAACTAGATACAGCTAATCATCTGTATGTATGGTCACTAATAAAGTAACTTGATAGACATTGTGGCTCCAGTCATTCACTGCACTGGGAAACCAGTAGACATTTCTCATCAAAAATATGTAGAGCTCTGAAATTTTTTCTCCTGGTACTCCGGCTTCCTCCCACAATCCCAAAAACATGCACGTTAGGTTATTTGGCTACTCTACATTGCCCCTAGGTGTGAGCGTGTCCAGTGTGGTCATCTGTCTTTGTGCGTATAAGCGGTAACGAAAATGGATGGATGGTCTTCAAAGTCTCCCAAGTTTCCTGAATCTGGTGTAAACTTCACTGGCACAACTCTGGCAATGGTTAATCTCAGAGTCCATGTCAGCTTTTGAGGGAAGAAGGCTACCAGGGTGGGGGATGTGGTCCACTTATGTTGTGGGCTGGATACATGGCTGGTTCAGTGAGGTTGATGTCTTTTGCTGAGTGTGCTGTGATGGCATTCTGATCTTTTCTAATGGGCTTGAAGCTCACACCCTGCTGTCCATTTTGACGACGATTGGGATCCCCTGTGGCAGTTCTTTGCCATCTTTTTTGTTGCTATACTTCACCTTAATGGCAAAGAGTGGCACCTGTTTTCACAGTGTAGGACTTGGACTCAGAGCTTGCTGTTGCTGAGGACTGTAACATACTGTCATTGCAAAGCCTTGATATTCTGATGTACTCATCATGGTAGTCGGATGATGACCGTATGCTCCAGAGAGCCTGGTGAGCTGTGGAAAAAAGGAACTGAGATAACAACAGAGGTAGGATCATTTAAAAATAAAAAATGCAGAAAATACAGAATAATTCATAATTAAAAAATAAAAATTAATAAATAAAAACTAAAACAAAATACTGCATAGCACTGGATAAGAAAATACTAAACAGAATTAGTAAAAACAAAATGTGTGATATTAAAAAGAAAAACTTAAAGATAAAATACAAACAATAATAAAATACTAAAGAGTGAAGTGATAAAGGTCTGAAGTAGAAAGATGGGTATTAAAAGTAAGGCAGTCCAGCAAGTAAAAACAATTAAAGAACACAATATACAATAATAGACAAATAAATATACAAGCAAATATAATTCAACTCTAAGGGTCTGGGCCCTTCTATGTGGAGTTTGCATGTTCTCCCTGTGCCTGCGTGGGTTTTCTCCTGGTTCTCCTGCTTCCTCCCACAATCCCAATGACATGCACATTAGGTTAACTGGCTACTCTAAATTGACTGGTGACCAATCCAGTGTGTAAACCACCTCTCGCCCATAGTCAGCTGGGACAAGCTCCTGGTTAATATTTGAACCCGTGACCCTGATGGATGGTCTGTGATTCACCTTCTGGGGAATCTCTGCAGTTTGAAGCGATAAAGGTCAAATGACAAAGGACCAAAGTAGGCTAGAAAATACCCAGTTTTTTAGGGTTATCATGATATCAACATGATTTTATTAGTGAATGATTGAATGTATATACTCTATATAGACAAAAGTGTCCAGACAGACCTCTTTATCAGGCTGTTTTTCAGGGGTTGGGTTTGGCCCCTTACTTCCAGTGAAGGGAAATCTTAATGCTACAACATAGCAAGACAATGTGGACAATGCTATGTTTCCAGCTTTATGGCAACAGTTTGGGGAAGGCCGTTTTCTATCCCAGCATGACTGTGCCCCAGTGCACAAACGGGAAAGACATGGACATAGACTGATATAGAAGAACTTGACTGGCCCACCCCATCTAGCACCTTTCAGATGAACTGGAATAGAGATTGCAACCCAGGCCTTTTCATCCCACATCACTGACTGACCTCACAAATGCTACATGCTACATGAATGGGTCAAAATTCTCAGAAGAGTAAAAGCTGTTAAAGCTTCAAAGAGGGGACCAACTCCATATTAATGTATATGAATTTAGAATGCAGTGTCATTAAAGTCCCTGTTGGTGTAATGGTCAGATGTTCCAGTACCTTTGTCTATATAGTGTATGCGTACACCTATCTGACTTTACTGTATTTAATGAGGACCATGCACAAAACATAAATCTCAAAATTAGAAATGATGATATATGCCAGATATAGCTTTAGCCAATTTCTATCTACAGTCCCCAGGCCAATTTCAATTTAAATTTTTCAATTTATTTATATAGCACCTTATACAATCAAAATTGTCTCTAGATGCTTTACAGAGACCCAGAGCCTGAACCCTGAGCAAGCAGACAGTGGCAAGGAAAAACTCCCTTTTAGCAGGAAGAAACCTTGAGCAGGACCCGGCTTGCAAGGGAGGACTATCCTGCTGATAGTCAGCTGGGCGAAGGGGGGGAAGAAGAGGTAGACAGGACAGAGAGGATGAAAGAGAGAGAGAGAGAGAGAGAGAGAGAGAAACATGCATGCAGTAAACATCATAAATTTCTGGATGCAGTTCAACATGTAGATCTGGATGGAGAGAGACCTGCAGAAAGATACAGAGAGAGAAAGAAAGGGAGGGAGAGACACAAAACTACGAGGAGAACTGGACACACAGTTAGTGACATAAAATAATGAATTATATGTTGATCTGATGAGAGGGGAGGAGGTGGGGCAGTAGAGATGGTGGTACACACAGTACACACAAACACAGTTAACAAACACTAAAAAAATTAATCACTGTAACATAGTTTCTGTCACACCAGAAACCCTAACCCTCCAAGCCATGTAGGGATATCTGGAAACTAAGATTTATTTCACCGATTCATACTAATTAAATAAAATTGTTTCTTGGAGTTTTAAAGGCTTCATGCCTCAAACCAAAAACAAATACTTAAGTTCATCATCATTTCTAAAGAGATGTATAGGAATGCATGTTTTGTTTGTAATTAAATACTATCTAAAAACTAGTTTTCGGGCCTGTTATAAGCAAATAGCATGTGTTGATTTCACATCTTTGTCTTTTCTAAGACATTTAAAAGATACTGGTATTTGTTCTTATTTTTACACGATAAAAATAAATAACAGACCACACACCAAAAATATAGAGGTGTGGTGTTGTGTTGCCTCAGAGCAGTGCTTCTCAATTATTTTCTGTTGCGCCCCCCCCCCAGCAAGAAGAAAACAATTCGCCCCCCGCCGCGACTATAAATAATAGTAATAATAATATGTAATAATATTTAATAATATGTAATAATATGATGCTAACAGTGCTCGCTGGTTTACTGAAGTAGCATTCACAAAGCGGGATGATTGTTGGCAATATTCGGCACGTTTTCGCTGAAAAAACTCCAGCGGCTTATCAGCATGATTGGGATGTAATGTCTTCAAGTGGGGCCTTCATTTATTTGGCTTCATGCTGTCCGCTGCCAGCATTTTTAGACAGTAAACACACCGGTCTTTCCTCGTCTCCCACTGTAGTCACAGTGAAGCCAAGCGCTACATATGCTTCGTCATATTTCCTCGTCTTAGCTTTCGGGTGAGTTACTTTTGTCTCATTATCTTCGTCTCTCTCCGCCTTTCTTTTCATCCCTGTTAAAAATTTCTTCATGTTGTCTCTTAAGGGTTCGCTTACTGCACTTCATATCGCCTGCTCGGTGCAAAAAAACCGCTACACCATAGAGCTAATACTCCCTGCGCACACTCTGACAATGAGAGCGCCACTGCCAACTACTGTAGGGGATGTGCAATTACACTTTATTCTAATACGGCAATAAAAGCATGTTCCCCAGGGTCACACGCGCCCCCCCTGGCATCGCACCACGCCCCCCCAGGGGGACGCGCCCCACTATTTGAGAAGCACTGCCTCAGAGCAATGGAGGTACTTTGCACCCCCAATAGATTTTTTGTTTCATATTTCTATAAATACAGAAAAGCATTGTATATATGGTTTCAAAGTAATGAATTGTTCTCCACATGGATGCCTGAGGTGTTTTCCTGTGTGTCCTTTAATCAGAACATAGCAATTGTTAAAGGCCAGGAAAGGAAGGCAAATGAAAAATTCAGTTAACCTTCCTGTTGTCTACAGGTCAAATCCAACCCATTTTTATATCAGAAATTGGTTGCTTTCAACTAATTTCCATAAAAGCAACATGGATGGAACTTTATTATCACTATCACATTGGAAGATCATTACTTTTAAGTGTATAGGTATATCATTAAATTTATAGCATTAGAGGTGGCCTGGTAGTGTAATGGGGCCATTGGATCACAGTACTGTGCTTTCCAGCAGATGAGTACAGACATACACATGCACAAAGGTGTGCAATCCGGATTCCATCACAACCTCAGATGTGCCTCTCCCTACATGGACACAAGAGCTTCCAGACAACATACACAGAGCAGATGAGACCCACTACTGGGGCAATGGGTCGCACTGATGTGGTTTCCAGCAGACAAAAACACATACCCACACACACACACACACACAGAAAAGTGTGCAAACAATAATTCATCACAAATTCTGACATACACATGAAGCCATCATAGGCGTTCACTTGAGGTGAATATAACTGTCCTCTCCTTTGTGTCAACCACTTGTGAGTCATCAGATGGCTCTAGAGGCCAATCAGTGATTCACATGCGTTGGTGCAGTGTAGGCAGTAGGGAGTAATGGTGGTTGGCCCTATTTCTCTCTCTCCTTGTGGTAGCTTCATGAAATGAGTTCCAGAGTTATTCCAGGTGAACCTGTCCAGTGTAATGTGCTCCCAGTTGCTTTATTTGATGCAGAATTTCTCCAACTAGTCTTGATATCACTGGCAGTTCACTGACCAGATGAGTTGACCCGTCCATCCGAGTTAGTGCTGCATTATTGTTGTGCTGATGCTAGTCAGGGTGACTTCCTTCAGAATGCTGATGTTGGTGCATCTGACCTCCCAGCTGAAAGTCAGAATCTTTCAGATCTATCTTGGTGGTGGTTTTCCACAGCTCTCAGGAGTCTGCTGAAGATTGTCCATATAGCAGGGTGAGGAGGACATCTGCTCTGTAACCACAAGTTTTGTTTTGACCTTTAGGTGTCAGCCTAAAGGTGCTGTGATGGCATTCTGATCTTTTCTAATGGGCTTGAACCTCACACCCTGCTGTCCATTTTGACGACGATTGGGATCCCCTGTGGCAGTTCTTTGCCATCTTTTTTGTTGCTGTACTTCACCTTAATGGCAAAGAGTGGCACCTGTTTTCACAGTGTAGGACTTGGACTCAGAGCTTGCTGTTGCTGAGGACTGTAACATACTGTCATTGCAAAGCCTTGATATTCTGATGTACTTATCATGGTAGTCGGATGATGACCGTATGCTCCAGAGAGCCTGGTGAGCTGTGGAAAAAAGGAACTGAGATAACAACAGAGGTAGGATCATTTAAAAATAAAAAAAATGCAGAAAATACAGAATGATTAATGAATATTTAAAAAATAACAACAAAAACAATAAAATACTGCATAGCACTGGATAATAAAATACTAGAACAGAATCAGTAAAAACAAAAGGTGTGATATTAAAAAGAAAAAGATAAAATACAAACAGAATAATAAAATACTAAAGAGTGGAGTGATAAAGGTCTGAAGTAAAAAGATGGGTATTAAAAATAAAGCAGTCCAGAAAATAAAAACAGAATTAAAGAACACACCAAATAGTAATTCAGATCAGAATATACAAATAAATAGACAAGCAAATATAATTCAACTCTAAGGGTCTGGGCCCTTCTATGTGGAGTTTGCATGTTCTCCCTGTGCCTGCGTGGGTTTTCTCCTGGTTCTCCTGCTTCCTCCCACAATACCAAAAACATGCACATTAGGTTAACTGGCTACTCTACATTGACTGGTGACCAATCCAGTGTGTAAACCACCTCTCGCCCATAGTCAGCTGGGACAAGCTCCTGGTTAATATTTTACATATGCCTGTCTGTGGTAACCCAAAATAACATAATTTCTGCTTACTCCACTGAAAAACAGGAAGCAGAACTTAATGTAAGAGGGGTCTATTCACTATAAGAAAAAATAGGTGTAAAACCTGTGCTAATGAGGAATGAAGTTGGATTAATAGATTTAACATAATTTGGTGATTATAGTTTAATCTTTGTCATGTCAAACCAAACCCATTTAGTTTTGAGCCAAGAAAATGTGATTATGTACTGCAAATAAAGGTTGAAATGGTTTTAAAACACTGAAACTTCTACATATACCAACATATACCAAGTGATAATCCAACAACATATGTTCAACCATTAATAGTTATGGCCACATATAATCAAGGTAATTCAGAACTCTTTTGTTTTTACTCAGAAATAGAGTATAATTTCATGTGAATTAAAGAAAAAGAGAAGTGTAAAACCTGTGGAAATGAGCAGGTTAGCTAAAAGGTGTGAGACAGAACTGGGTAATAATTTCTTCTTCATGAACTTTCAAACCAAACTAGGTCAGTTCTGATCTGCATGGACATATGTTGCATGGTTGATGCATGATGATCCTCTGCAAAGGTTATGTTACTCCAAAGTGTCTCTGTGAACTCCAGAACAAAGGTAACACGAACGACTGCCACGAACGTTCATCTTTTTGGCAGTTATTGGGCAGTAAAGTGACGTGTGGGTGAGTTTCTTGCCACCAGCTTTTTAAATCAGCCTGGAAGTGGCACATCTCAATGGAAAACAGCCTTTATAAATGTTCATTGCAGCTGTTTTGACAAGTCCTAATGCTTACTGTGAAAAAGGTGTTGCGGATAAAGACTTCCGGCTCTGCACCCTTCACCATAACGGCTGCACTGGTTTGGCCCACACAGAGTTATTTGATGTGTCATTTTCTTGAATGAAAAGACTCTCATTTGCATGAATACTGTACATTGTTGAGGTTCTGTTTGAGATCACAATTTCGAGTGGAAGCAATATGGTCAAGTCAAAAGAATATTTCGGTAAACTGTGAGGAATTCTGATGTGAACAAATGCCTTTGAAAACAACAGGCCACCTTTTCAGAGGTTTAACATGTAACGTACAGTCTCGTATCATTGTGAACAAACAACACAGGACCACACCGACTTTGTCAAAGTTATTATTGTAGAATACTTTGATGTATTTTTTTCTTTCATACAGACAAAAGGTGTTGGACTTAATTCCCATTAATTTCTCTTGATTTCCATACAGATTTAGTCTACAGTATACAGGTGTGTTCTTTCTCATATATAGATATTTATTCGCTTAAATAACAGGCAGGTAACTCTTTAATATATTCAATAGTCTTTGTTTTTTTTTTCCTTTTTTTTGGTCTTTTTCATTTCAGCACAGTTAAGGCTGCATTTTCTGTCTGCAGAACAGCGCTGCATTGTGCAAGAAGGGGGACCATTCCACACACAATATTTACAACAGTATGTATAATGAATAATGTAAAACCTTAAGTTCTTCCCATCATAACATGGCAGTACAGTAAATACTCGTAGCAGATCTAAAAGAGCAGCCTAAACAATGCATGGATGCATTGCACTTCTGCAGTCTCTAGCTCTGCATCACATTCCAGGTTCTCCATCCTCCCTGGGTCCCCACTTTGTCCAGTCCTTTAGATCATAATGAGGTACATTTGTATCTCCTGTTCTCTATTTACAGAGTTGTGTCTCTGGTCTTAAGAGACTATAAGAATCTCCACACCTCTGCACACTTCAGGGGCTGTTCAGTGGACAGAAAACACAGCCCTCAGAATACGCTCAGGAGAATGTGCAACTGTCTTTTTCCATCAGTGGGAGCACCGGTGGAGAAAATAAACAACAACAACAACAATGTTAATAATAATAATAATAATGATAATAATAATAATTAGAATATACAAGTGCTTCCATTTTGTTGTTCCTCTCTTTACAAAAGCAATAGGATTAAAAGAAAGAAACAAAAATCAAAAATTAAAGTGTAACAGGAACATAGTACCTGTAAATCAAAGAATGCACATGTGCACATTTGGGCGGTCTGTACAGTAGTGATGCAGTTGTACAATTTATAATTTTGATAAATATAATATATTCTTTTTCACATTGTGTTTTGCCTTCTGTGAAACTGTCTCACAACATCATGATGTAACGTGGCTGGACGGAAGGACAGAGATGGCTGGAACTGGACAGTCAAATTTACAACACTGTAGGTTATTCACCTGTTGTTCGCTGTGTTATGTATACGTGTGTGCGTCCGTATTTTTCAATACCGCAGAAAGCATTAAGAGCTGTGCTAAGAGGTGCTGAAATAGAATAAACTTGGAAAGGATATGAGTGTGTGTGTGTATATGTATGTGTGTGTGAGAGAGGAAGAGAACAGATGTGGAGAGATCATAGCACACAGTAGTGACAGTAGCCTAAATGATTCATCAACACATAAAGAGTGACATTAATGATACCAAAATGCATGCTTCAAAACAGACAGACCAATACAATGTCACCACCCGTCCGCTTTAACAGGTCAGGTCAGGGTGGTGGCGATGATGATGAGCATTCAAGAAGACAGAGTTCTGTACAGGTAAGAGTGTTCCCAGAGAGCCCAGCGTGCATCCTGAAACAGAACTAGCACAACAGACATATTCTCTCACTGTGTTTGCAAGTGTTGTCATCTCTGTTTCTAATTCTAAGTCTGGGTACAGGTGTTGACATGGCAGTCTGTTGCATATTGTCTGCCCTTGCCTTTCTCTGGCGGTGAGACCAGTTGCTAACTCAGGCCAACAGAGGAGGGTAGGGGAGGACAAAAGAGAGAGGGGTGGGGGTAGGGAGGGGTAACAGGTTTGCATTGCGGTCACGCTCCTAGGCAACATGAAATCAGTGCTTCACCCACACTTAGTGCAACATGGGATACAGGAGAGCACTCTCACACCCAGTCTGGAATGTGATGCGGTCGTTTGGAATGTATGTTCCATGGAATGTTGAGGTGGACAATGTGATGGACACTGCACCGGTCGTCACATGGTGGGCTATCCAAATGTTTTGGTTTTTTTTTTAAAATCATTGAATTTAATTTTATGTTGCTGGAGCGCTCTCATGCAGTGTGTTGTGACCGTAGACACTGGACAACTTCAACATAATATGTCTTAAAGGAATAATTAAACATTAGCATATGCACATATTTGCTTTCTTGCAGAATTTAATGTCAACATTGATACCACTCTCATATCTGCCCGCTTAATGTGAAGCTGAAGCCAGTAGCTGCATAGCCTAGTGTAAAAAACTGGAAACAGGGGGAAACAGCTAGCCTCACTATATCTGAAACTAACAAAAATCCTTCTACCAGCATCTCTAAAGCGCACTAATTAACATTTTAAATTTCATTTGTTTGATCCACACAAAAACCAAAGAATAAAACATGGATTTATTTGGGGCCAAACTCTTATGTTAAGACTCCAAGGAAGTCACTGAGCCCTGACTTCCAGTTGCTAACTTTCCATTAAAGCGTTCTTACATGTGGTTTTCAGGGTTTCTGCAGGGGTCACCAAGTTAAATTTAAGACTGTTTAATACTACTACCACATAGAACAATTTAATACCCATTTCACCATAATACTGGCCAAATTATTATGATGAGAAGGTATTTTGTATTATGATGAGAAACCAGTATAATGAGAAACATGACAATATAGCCCACAATTATTTATATTACATCACATTTTTTATATATAATAATTCCTGACGGCTTATTTAATGCATGTGAATTGGATCCATATAAGCAGCATCAAAGGGATGGTTGCATCTTTCAAATAATAATAAATCAGCTATAAAGTGTTGGCAAGCGTTTTATTTTTTACTTTTGAGAGAACCAGGCTGAATGTTTGCCCCTGTTTCCAGTCTTTATGCTAAGCTAACATGCTGGTGGTAACTTCATATTTGGCATACATGAAATTTTCAAGAAGTGTATCTTACAAACTGTTCCTGTATCAGAACTGACTATCAGAATTGACTAATTGTACATCATGATGATGGGGAATGCACAGTATTTGACACAAGGACACAACACATAAGCTCTCAGTGTTTGTACCTGATAGATCTGAGTGGGCTTTGGGCCTAAAGCTAGAAGTGAACACTGACATTAGACATGGGCCTGATTGCTCCGGTGGTTGTTTGCTTTTCAACATCAAACAGTATATATTTTTTTTCCTCTGTAAAAACAACTAGATTGAACATCCAACAGATGAAATGAAACAATCTCATTGTCCACAATACTCATGGAGAGGGCACTGGTTCACAATGGAGACGACCCAATGGCACGTGAGCAGGAGCGGGTTTGAGGTGAGTGTATGTTACTCTTAAAGGGCCATCGCCTGTGCATTGTGTTTGATGGCATTTAAAGGGTTAATGCTTCACAAGCATTCAGCTTTTTTCCCAAAAAAAAAAAAGCTGACTGACACACACATACACCCACCCACCCAAACACTCTCTCACATGCACACACACACACACACACACAAACAGATGAAAGACCAGAATGGATGAGGTGAGTGATCAACAGAAATAACACAATAGACTGAGGAACAGCAAGAGAGACGATAATGGGACATGTAACAGAAATGAAGAGACTGGAAGAGGTTGTCATCCAGCTTCATCACCCATGAGGTGACGTCCATAGATATTACCCATACCGACTCGTCAGTTTGTCAACATGGCACGAGGCTGCAACTAATGTATGTATACGTGTATACATCATAATTAATGTGAGATCCCACACACTGCATCATCTCTTAGCAAGGTCGACAGTATTACAGATAACAGGTCATGTGGATTCAAAGACTGGGCAGGTTGGGCTGGAGAAAGAACAGTGATGTACATTAAGGGTTCTGTGTTGTCGCTTCCCAAACATTTCACACACACACACACACACCCACACAAGCACGTGTGTGTGTGTGTGTGTGTGTGTATGCAAATATGCAAGTGTGTATTCCCTCCTCATTTAGTTTTTTGCAGCCATTCTATTTACTATTATATTTAAATTAACAGTATATTTGTTTGCAATTTGTGTTTCTCTTATGTTTTTGTTTTTTTCAGAGGAGACAAGACAATACACTTACACACACTGAAAGAGAAAGAGGGCTGAAAGAAAAGAAATGCAATATTCCAGAGGGAGAGGGGGGAAAAAAACAAATAAGCCAATGTAACAATGTAAAAGAAAGAAATGAATGAGCACCATTATGTTGAGAAATAAAAGAATCAGGGGATGGAACTGACTAAAGTCTAGTTAAAGCTTTAACAAAGCATTTTACTTATATCGCAAGCAAAGTGGTGATT